>NC_083711.1:25000000-27500000 GCF_033118175.1 Dama dama
AAACTGCTCTCAAGGAATGTAGGCCGTGGACACCATCTTGGCACTCTCCCCTGCCTTGCTCTTGCTCACCACTATCACTCAGAAGAGAGCTTCTACACTCACGCAGAGCGCTGATTTCTGCAACTGCTACATCTCCAGGGGACACCTCCATATTTCTGGGCTTCAGTGGCTAGTGGGGCTTAATGCTTGTGGTCCCATTGGATTGTGTATGTTTGTGTAATTTGCAAAGCTAATTCCTGAGGGTCTAGATTTCAGTCAGGCTGAAAATAGTTCTGAGTCCCTCCCCTTTGGGACACTGATAGGTCTTGTCACATCATCAACTATTGGGAGCTGTTAAAATATAATAAAAAAAAAAAGGTTTGAGAGATAGCTAAGAGTGAGGCAGGTTTGAATGACAAGGTTCATCTCCTACACAGGGCCACTCCTTCAAGACCATGAGAGGTGGTTTTTTCACCTACTGATTAGAAATCAATAGAGAGAGTCAATAACATGAAAAAGAAACAGGGGAATATGTTCCAAACAAAAGAACAAGATAAATCCTTAGGAAAAACTCTTAATGAAATGGAGATAAGTAATGTACCTGATAAAGAGTTCACTGTGATCATAAAGATTCTCACTGAGCTGGGATGAAAACAAATGAACATAGTGAGAGCTTCAACAACAACAACAAAAATATGAGAGAGCACAAAATAAAAAGTCATGGAGTTGAAGACTACAATATCTGAACTGAAAAACCAGAAGGGTTCAATAAGATACTAGATTAAATAGAAGAAAGCCTCAGTCAACTCAAAGACAAGGTAGGGGAACTCATCCAATTCGAGCAGGAAAAAAAAGAATGAAAAAATGAAGATAGCTTAAGAGACTTATACGACAACATCAAATGGACAACACTTGCATTGAGGGCTCCAAGAAGGAGATGAGAGAAAGAAAATGTAGAAATCTTATTTGAAGAAATAATGGTTGAAAGCTTCCCTAACTTGAGGAAAGAAACAAACATTCGGATACAGGAGATTTCAGCTCAGTTCAGTTCAGTCGCTCAGTCACGTCTGACTCTTTGCAACCCCATGAACTATAGCATGCCAGGCCTTTCTGTCTGTCACCAACTCCTGGAGCTTGCTCAGACTCATGTACATTGAATCAGTGATGCCATCCAACCATCTCATCCTCTGTCATCCCCTTCTCCTCCCGCCTTCAATCTTTCCCAGCATCAGGGTCTTTTCCAAGGAGTCAGTTCTTCGCATCAGGTGGCCAAAGTATTGGAGTTTCAGCTTTAGCATCAGTCCTTCCAATGAATATTCAGGACTGATTTCCTTTAGGGTAGACTGGTTGGATCTCCTTGCACTCTAAGGGACTCTCAAAAGTCTTCTCCAACACCAGAGTTCAAAAGCACCAATTCTTAAGCACTCGTTTTTCTTTACAGTCCAACTCTCACATCCATACATGACTACTGGAAAAACAATAGCTTTGACTAGGTGGACCTTTGTCAGCAAAGTAATGTCTCTGCTTTTTAATATGCTGTCTAGGTTGGTCATAGCTTTTCTTTCAAGGAGCAGTTGTCTTAATTTCATGGCCGCATTCACCATCTGCAGTGATTTTGTAGCCCCCCAAAATAAAGTCTGTCACTGTTTCCTCATCTGTTTCCCATGAAGTGATGGAACCGGATGCTATGATCTTAGTTTTTTGAACGTTGAGTTTTAAGCCAACTTTTTCACTTTTCTCTTTCACTTTCATCAAGAGGCTCTTTAGTTCTTCACTTTCTGCCATATGAGTGGTGTCATCTGCATATCTGAGGCTATTGATATTTCTCCCAGCAAACTTGATGCAAGCTTGTGCTTCATCCAGCCCAGCATTTCACATGATGTACTCTGCATATAAGGATGTTTAGAGAATTCCAAATAAAAGGAGCCCAGAAACCTTGAAGGCAGGAGGAAAGGGGATGAGAGAGGATGAGATGGTTGGATGGCATCGTTGACTCAATAGACATGAATTTACACAAACTCCAGGATATAGTGAAGTATGGGGAAGCCTGGTGTGCTGCTGTCCATGGGGTCGCAAAGAGTTGGGCATGATTGAGCAATTGAACAACAGCAAAGAGGCCCACAGTAAGATACATTATAATTAAAATATGGAAAGTTAAAGACAAGCAGCAAATCTTATAGCAACAAGAGAAATGGTAACTAGTTACATACAAAGGAACTCTCATAAAACTATGAGCAAATTTTTCAGCAGAAACTTTGCAAGCCTGAATGGGTTGGTACTATGTATTCAAACTGCTGATAGAAAAGCCCTTCCAACTAATAATACTTTATCCATCAAAGTTGTTCAGAAACAAAGGAAAGAGAGTCTCCCAGATTAGCAAAAGCTAAAGGAGTTTATCACCACTAAATTCCCTTAAAAGGGGACTTCTTTAAGCTGAAAACAAAGGGCAACAGTTAGTAACAAGAACACATATGAAATAATCTCACTGGAAAAGTAAATATATGGTAAGGGTAGTGGATTACTCACTATAAAGTTAGTATGAAGGTTAAAAGACAGATGGGGTAAAAGTAACCATGATTACAATAATTACTTAAGGGATACACAAGATAAAAGATATAAAATGTGACATCAAAACCAGAAAACATGGAGTGAAGGAGGGTAATGACATTGAGGTTTACAATGGGATCAAATTTGTTACCAATGTAAAATAAGCTCTTAAAGATATAAATTGTTATATGTAAATCTCATGGTAAACAGTCTCATGCAGTTTTGGTTGGAATGTAGTTTGGTGTAACTGCTATGGAAAACAGTATGGAGATTCCTCAAGAAATAAAAAAGTAGAACTACTATATAATCCAGCAGTTCCTTTGGGTATTTATCTGAAAAAATAAAAACACTGATTTAGAAAGATATGTGCACTGCCATGTTTATTACAAAATTATTTATAATGACCAAAATATATAATAACATAAGTATCCATTAATGGATGAATGGATAGCTATTATTAAATATAATATTATATATATATATGTTTACACACTCACAGTGGAATATTATTCAGTCATAAAAGAATATAATCTTGCCATTCGTGACAACATAAATTAACCTCCAGGGTATTCAGTTCAGTTCAGTTCAGTTCAGTCGCTCAGTCGTGTCCAACTCTTTGTGACCCCATGAACTGCAGCACGCCAGGCCTCCCTGTCCATCACTAATTCCTGGAGCCTACTCAAACTCATGTCCATTGAGTTGGTGTCGCCATCCAACCATCTCATCCTCTGTCATCCCCTTCTCCTCCTGCCCTCAATCTTTCCCAGCATCAGGGTCTTTTCCAATGAGTCAACTCTTCCCATCAGGTGGCCAAAGTATTGGAGTTTCAGTTTCAACATCAGTCCTTCCAATAAACACCCAGGACTGATCTCCTTTAGGATGGACTGGTTGGATCTCCTTGCAGTCCAAGGGACTCTCAAGAGTCTTCTCCAACACCACAGTTCAAAAGCGTCAGTTCTTTGGCACTCAGCTTTCTTTATAGTCCAACTCTCACATCCATACATGACCACTGGGAAAACCGTAGCCTTGACTAGACGGACCTTTGTTGGCAAAGTAATGTCTTTGCTCTTTAATATACTGTCTAGGTTGGTCATAACCTTCCTTCCAAGGAGCAAGCCTCTTTTTAGTTTCATGGCTGCAATTACCATCTGCAGTGATTTTGGAGCCCCCCAAAATAAAGTCTCTCACTGTTTCTCCATCTGTTTGCCATGAAGTGATGGGACTGGATGCCATGATCTTAGTTTTCTGAATGTTGAGCTTTAAGTCAACATTTTCACTCTCCTCTTTCACTTTCATCAAGAGGCTCTTTAGTTCTTCTTCACTTTCTGCCATAAGGGTGGTGTCATCTGCATATCTGAGGTTATTGATATTTCTCCTGGCTATCTTGATTCCAGCTTGTGCATCATCCAACCCAGCATTTCTCATGATGTACTCTGCATATAAGTTAAATAAACATGGTGACAATATACAACCTTGATATACTTCTTTTCCTATTTGGAGGGTATTATGTTAAGTGAAATAACTCAGACTGAGACAGTCAAATACCATACGATCTCTCTTACATGTGTAATTAAATAAATACATACACACACACACACACACACACATGTATACATTCATAGGCTTCCCAGGTGGCTCAGATGGTAAAGAATCTGCCTGCAATGCAGGAGACTTGGGTTCAATTCCTCGGTCAAGAAGATCCTCTAGGGAAGAGAAGGGCTGTCCACTCCAATGTTCTTGCCTGAAGAATCCCATGGATAAAAGGAGCCTAATGAGCTAGAGTCCCTAGGGTTGCAAAGAGTCAGACATGACATGACTGACTTTTAGTCAGTCTAAATTTTCAGTTTCACTTTCACACATACATACATACATAAACTAAGCTCATAGATACAGAGAACAGATTTGTGATTGCCAGAGGTAGAGAGGGGTGGAGGGTGGGAAAAGCGGTCTTGTTTTTGTTAAATAAATTTTATTAAGTGAAATTATTTTATTAAATAAAATTTTTGTTAAATGAATTGAATAAAGATAATATCTCAGAAAAATTGAAGTGGTTGTTATTTTAAATCATTAAATTTTGGAAGGCTCTGTCATGCAGCAAAAGTTGAGTGATGCAAACAGACTTTAGAGTCTCTATCAAATTGCTTTACCACTTGCAGTTTTCAAAGTGACCATTTTTTCTGCTTGCTGCATTTGCTTCATTTGCTATTTCTCAACATCGTGGTTCATTTCTTCATGCATAATGTAATTTTTTATGGCACCTATTTGCAGTGAAGAATTTTGCTGAGGGCTTCTGATTTCTAGGTTATGTATGTAAAAGATTAGTTTTGATCTGATAGGTCTCTTCTGAATGAGCCCTAGCTATTTCAATTCTGTGGACAAGTTATAATATTAATTTCTTGTCTGTAAATTTTACACTATGCAGGTGGTTTAGATTTGTATTTACATGGCAATATTTTTCTTGTTGCTTCAAATTGTGGTATAATTTTTCTAGATCCACTTTTGCGTAGACTAAGACGATGTTTGTGGTTTGGGGCTCAATTCCAGCTCCTCTAACCTCCTGAAGCTACACCCTTTATGATCTCATGCATATTAACATCTTAGCCCTAGTATTTCAAGAGAAGTTTTTATTTTTGACTTCTAGAGTTGGGTGTTTTCTTCTTTGGAGCAGAGATATTGAAGACAAGTTAATTTTATTTTGTCCTTCATTTCTGTGAATTTATGTCCATGTTTCTTTCCTTCCATGTCAGGTCAGTTTAATATATTTTGATATTTTGGGGAAGAATTCTGGTTGGGGAAGAATTCTGGAACACTGATTACTATCTGTTGATTATTTGCCACAAATTCAGCGTGTGTTCCGTATTGCTTCTTCTTTTTCTATTAACTTCATTCAACCTTTTAAATTATGTCTTACCTTGTCTCCTGTGGATAATTTATAAACCTCTTAGGGAAGATATCATGTTCTTTTCCTTTTGTATTGTGTCTGACTTTGAAAGATCTAGCATAAAAACTCTTCAATGAATGTTTTAAAAAATTCACCTTAAAATTATATAATTCAAAATCAATCTGTGAGACGGCTCCATAGGAAGCTTTAGGAATATACATTAATTCTTGAAAGAGCAGTGTGTCCCACCAAAACAGGATTCAGGCTTTCGAAAGGAAGTGATGAGTTTTTGTTTAGTTTTTTTTGAGCTGATAAAATCTTGAAGAGTATTATTCATGTGAATTGTGCCAGTGCGATCACAAGAGCAACATGGTCACCTCTGTTCCCTGTTTTACATTACCTTAGAGTAAATCTTTTTACTCCTGCCGTTGCTATGGCTACCGCAATGGCGGGTGAAACCAGATAACACCTTGTCTTAGCTGCGCTGTGACGCTGTCTCTTTTGGTCGTGGCTTCCTTGGCCACAGCCCCGGGGAGATGCCTGTGGGAAGCTGTCCAGCCATGGTGCTGCACGGACAAACCCCCAAGGGAGGCGGTGTTAACATCCCAACCTCTGACTACTGGAGGATGGGAGACAGGGCAGGGTATCTGCTTTTTCGTTCCTCAGGTGATCAACTCTGACTCACGCGCCGCAGGGCTTCCCGTGGGATCAGGGTGCACTTGCCCACAGGACCAGCTGAACATACTCTGCGCTTTACCTTTCTCTTCGCAAATGGCACTCCGCCAGGCCCTGACTCTTGTGCCTCAGGATTATTTCCTTCAAATTATTTTCATTGTCACACCGGCTCTACTTTTTTTTTATTGTGAGGGAGAATCCAGGCTGACACAACTAACCTGCCATATCCTAGAACAGTTGGTGAAGAGGCCTAACTTCCCCAAAGGGGAATTTCAGCTTTATCAACTAACCCACAAGTCTTACATGGAAACATATGGTTAGTTGAGAAAAAATTGGCCAAGTTACAAGACCAGGGCTTTTAGGATCCCAGAGCACTGGAGACATCTTCAGAAAGACAAGTTTATTTCTGGTGGAGGGATCCTTAAGCAGTAAATGCCAAGGGAGGTTGAACTGGTAGGGAAAAGGGGTGCGGATGGGAGACTGGCAGGGCAGAGCCAAGAAAAAAGCAGAACTTAGAACTTCGAAAGAAACCTGACGCTTTAAAAAACAAAACAAAAACTCCTGACATTGTTCTTCTGTATTTTGAGCTCTGTGTTATCATCTATCCTCTTTTTATTTTTCTCAGTTGAAAATAATGCATTTTAGCATGATTGAAAAAATGCGTTGTAACCATGTGGATCCAACTGATCATTGGATCAAGATTCTGGTATCCAGCAGTGTGAGGCTAGGTGGCTAACAGGTCCTACAGAATGCTACTTCAGTAAAGTTAATTCTTCTTTGACAGATAAACCAGTATGTGACAATAAGATATGCCAGAGGTAAAGACCAAAAAGAATATAATGTTCCCTGAGCACTTTAATCCTGGTTGTACTTCCTGCCTTGACCAAATTGCTGATGGTGCATATCTCCATAAACTGGGAAAATTTTCATGTGTCCCTTTAACAGTGGCTCTGAGAAGTCCTATTTATAGTAGATACAGTAGAGCAGGGGTCCCCAGCCTCTTGGATCTAATGTCTGATGATCTCAGGTGGAGGTGATGTATAATAGTAGAAATAAAGTGCACAATAAATATAACATGCTTGCAACTACATCAGCATATTGTAAAATGCCCATAATATGTCATTAAGCATAAACAATTATAATTGTATCACATATGATCCAATTTGGGTAATTTTTTGCGATTCTATAGGTACATATGTAAATATACATGTATTTGTGTATGGTATTTATAGAATTCAAAAAGGATTTTTGCGTTTACCACTTAATATTTCTACTATCTTAAAATTTGACATGATAATCTTGTGTTACTTTGTTAATTAAAATATATATAAATATGCCTAAACGTGTATCAGTTCAGTTCTGTTCAGTCGCTCAGTCGTGTCCAACTCTTTGTGACCCCATGAACCACAGCACGCCAGGCCTCCCTGTCCATCACCAACTCCCAGAGTCCACCCAAACCCATGTCCATTGAGTCAGTGATGCCATCCAACCATCTCAACCTCTGTCGTCCTCTTCTCCTCCTGCCCTCAATCTTTCCCTGCATCAGGGTCTTTTCAAATGAGTCAGCTCTTTACATCAGGTGGCCAAAGTACTGGAGTTTCAGCTTCAACATCAGTCCTTCCAGTGAACACCCAGGACTGATCTCCTTTAGGATGGACTGGTTGGATCTCCTTGCAGTCCAAGGGACTCAAGAGTCTTCTCCAACACCACAGTTCAAAAGCATCAATTCTCCGGTGCTCAGCTTTCTTCACAGTCCACCTCTCACATCCATACACGACCACTGGAAAAACCACAGCCTTGACTAGCTGGACCTTTGTTGGCAAAGTAATGTCTTTGCTTTTTAATGTGCTGTCTAGGTTGGTCATAACTTTCCTTCCAGGGAGCAAGCATCTTTTAATTTCATGGTTACAATCACCATCCACAGTGATTTTGGAGCCCCCAAAAATAAAGTCAGCCACTGTTTCCACATCTATTTCCCATGAGGTGATGGGACCAGATGCCATGATGTTAGTTTTCTGAATGTTGAGTTTTAAGCCAACTTTTTCACTCTCCTTTTTCACTTTCATCAAGAGGCTCTTTAGTTCTTCACTTTCTGCCATAAGGGTGGTGTCATCTGCATATCTGAGGTTATTGATATTTCTCCCGGCAATCTTGATTCCAGCTTGTGCTTCATCCAGCCCAGTGTTTCTCATGATGTTCTCTGCATGTAAGTTAAATAAGCAGGGTGGCAATATACAGCCTTGACGTACTCCTTTCCCAATTTGGAACCAGTCTGTTGTTCCATGTCCAGTTCTAACGGTTGCTTCCTGACGTGCATACAGGTTTCTCAAGAGGCAGGTCAGGTGGTCTGGTATGCCCATCTCTTTCAGAATTTTCTATACATAAATTAAGTGAATTCTGAAGGTTTAGTGACTTCATCAAGGTTATGCAGTGGATATGTGGCAGTTCTAGAATTTTGATATGGGCTGACAGGGCTCTAACTCGTTCACCTTTTCCACTAAGGCTCTGAAAACATATTTCTTATGTCCTGCCCTGTGTTTGCCTCAACTGACATGTTTCTATCAAGCGTGTGACGGGTTAAGTTCCACTTCCCACTGTTTTCCCCAAGGGTCTGACTAAAGCTACTCTCTTCAAGGAACTGCTAATGTCTCCAGTTTAAGCAATGTGCACAGTAACTGATGCGAAGAAAACCTCTTCCTCCAAGGCCTCTCTTACGCGTGGTTCGTTTTCTGAAATAACAAGACCAAGAGGTGGCCCCGCAGGGTCAGCTGATGAAACGTTGGTACCTCCCAGGCCTCGGTGAAGCACCCAGCAGGGTGGAAAGGGAAACAGGCCCTTTTTATGGTAAATCAGTTCCATTTGTGGGATTTCCTCACACAGTATCTAAGGAGACACGACAAGCTGAAAACTGGATTGAGGATTGATTCAGATGTCTGTTCTCTTTTCTTTCCTGTGGACATAGAATGTTTGTTTCTTAAACAGCAGGATTGTAGAGCCCCAGGATTCAAGGTAAAGAGGAAGAATTCCATGTGTAGGTGCACAACAGCTTTCCGAGTTTTAACACAAAGCGTCTCTGACATTTCTGCTTTCAGAGAATAACCTAAGAATAATACAGAGCAGGGAGGCAGCAGTCTCATTTTTTTTTTTTTTCGTTCCTAGAGTTAACAACAAGGTGTCAGACAGTTTTCTTATTTTCTATTTGGGTTCTCAGAGCATCCAGCCTTTCCTTTCACACTCACCCCTTAAACCATCTCACCTGAAATAGAAAGTGTGACTTGTGAGAGTTCCCTAAAATATTGGTAAAGTCAATTAGATAGTTCCTAAATAGCAGAACAATACAGTGACATAAATCTGCAGCACGCAAAACACATTGTTCATGTACATTTGCATGTATAAGCTAAAGAGGAAAGTGCATGGATAGAGGTGGAATCCACTGTGTGGAGGGAATGCAAATGGATACAGCCACTATGGAGAACATGATAGGTCCTTGAAAAACTAAAACTATCATATGACCCAGCAATCCCACTCCTGGGCATATACCCTGAGAAAAACCACAATTCAAAAAGACATGTGTACCCTGATGTTCGTTGCAGCACAATTTACAATAGCCAGGACATGGGAGCAACCTAAATGTCCATCAATACCTGAATGGATAAAGAAGATGTGGTACATACATAAAATGGAATATTACTCAGCCATGAAAGGAACAAAATTGGGTCATTTGAAGAGATGTGGATAAACCTAGAGTCTGTCATACAGAATAAAGTAAATAAGAAAGAGAAAAACAACTGTCGTATATTAACACATATACATGCAATCTAGAAAAATGGTGCTCATGAACATATTTGCAGGACAGAAACAGATGCAGACATAGTGAATTTGTGGACATGGGGGTTGGGTAAAGTGAGACAAATTGTGAGATTAGGATTGACATATATATATATGCCCACTCCAATATTCATGGGCTTCCCTTATAGCTCAGCTGGTAAAGAATCCACCTGCAATGTGGGAGACCTGGGTTCCATCCCTGGGTTGGGAAGATCCCCTGGAGAAGGGAAAGGCTATCCACTCCAGTATTCTGGCCTGGAGACTTCCATGGACTGTATAGTCCAGGGGGTCACAAAGAGTTACAACTGAGCAACTTTCACTTTCAACATTCCTGCATGGCAGGGTACAGTCCATGGGTCACAAGAATTGGACAAGACTGAGCTACTGAGCACACATGTGTGAAATAGATAGCTATCGTTGTTTAGTCGCTCAATCATGTCCGACTCTTCTGTGACCCCGTGGACTGTAGCCCACCAGACTCCTCTATCCATGAGATTTCTCAGGCAAGAATACTGGAGTGAGTTGCCATTTCCTTCTCCAAGACAGCTCGTGGGAGCCTGCTATAAAGTGCAGGGAGCTCAGCTGGGTGGTCTGTGATGACCTGAGGAAGTGGCGTGGGGGTGGGTGGGAGAGAGGGCCACAAGGAAGCGGATGCACATATACTTGTAACTGATTCACTTCGTTCTACTGCAGAAACTAACACAATATTGTAAAGTAACTAAACTTCAATAAAAAAAGCAAAAATTGCTCTATACCGAACAAGACTCTTAACTTCTGTGAACTTCCCATGGCTTTAGGTTGGGTTATGTATTTTAAGGAGCTCTAACATTTTTCTGGGTCCGAAGATTTTTCTATATTCTAATTCTACAGAAGTGCAAGATCACACTATAGATAATATCCAAGGAGAAAAGAGGAGGAATTCTTGCTTATAATCTTCTCATACTTTATGAAAAAGTTTTACTCTCCCCTTTCTCTGTCTCACATATGGTTTATGTTTTTTCTTCACTTCCTGTTCTTCTGACTTTCCTGAAAAGGACCGCCAATGATTTATCATTATCATGCAGTCTCCATTAAGAGACTCTTCTCCAGAAAAGCAGTCCAGTTGTCCCTGACTAGCCTTTGATTTGACAATGCCACTAATGTCACTATAAAACATGCTCCACCAATGATTAACAAAGTCCAGACTCAAAAGTGAAAGAGCAGAACCCAGAGGTTTCATCTGATTTTTCAGATCCTCAGTGGCAACCCACTCTAGTATTCTTGCCTGGGAAATCTCCTATGGATAGAGGAGCCTGGTGGGCTACAGTCTATGGGATCGTAAAGAGTTGGACACAACTTAGTGACTAAACAACAGAACTGCAAACGTGAATTGAAAGGTGGCCTTTCATGGGTTAATTTCCTTACTTCCTTCTTATATCCCACATAAGGGGAGGGAGTGTGGAACCTGATCATGTAAAAGGAAAGGTAGGCAGAATGCCCAGGCCAGTCTTTCTCATGCCCCAAGAAATAAGAGGAAAGGATGCTCCAGTATTTGTTGTCTGTCCTCTGTGAGAAAAGTGCCTATGGTGGTAGGGCCTATGTAAAGAGGATCTTACTGTTTTTATTTTACAGATAAAGAGACTAAGGGTCAGGGTGGTTAAATATCTCAAAAGTTACTTAGCTAGACACTCATGGGGGTAAGTATTCAGTCTAAGATGTATCTTCTTTTCCTGTCCTACCAGGCTAGTTGTACTGTGTTAGCAGGTATGGGGGCTGGCTCTCAGAGGAGTCCACTGTCTGATTGCTGACAATAGCTTAGGTTGCTTTCTGTTTTTGAGTTCAAGGATTTGAATTGAATTAGTAAATGTTTTATAATGGAGTCCTATAAAAAGTAGTGCTATGGACATCCTTATTGGGAATTGGTGCCAGCTGAGGTTCTTTGTGCCTAGGAATTTTTCATGGCTTTATAAATAAATGCAGTCAGCAAAGGTGAGAAAATGTGGACCTGTAACAGAGGGTTTGGGGGCCCTAGGCATGTACATCTATCAGGAAGCAGTCTCTGATAATAGCCCTCAGACAGAACTTTGCACAAAATATATCATTGATGGGAATTTTTTTAAAAAAATAGTCTTTTCCCAAACTCTTGTAAAGGGTGAGTTGGTGATGAGAAGGCATCATCCACACTATGTATTCTTTAGTTCTAATCAGAACATGTTAGTTAAGATTCCTGAAAATCCAATTTTAATCAAGCAGTGGGTGTCTTCATAAAAGACTCTTAGGTTGAAGTACTCACAACTGCAAAAACATAGCAAAGAAAGACAAGGTGTGGGTAGATTTTTTTTTTTTTTTTTTTTTTACAATTTCCTTTTCCAGATTGCTCAATAACATTTACTGGTAACTGAAAACTTGGCTGAGAACATAAGAAAAAAGCACTATTCATGACTTTGAAAGCAAATTCTGCTGAGTAACTTATTTTTTGAATTGGAGTACAATTGCTTTCAATGTTGTGCTTGTTTCTGATGTACAACCAAGTGAATCAGCTATGTGTATATGTGCATCCTCTCCCCTGTGGACCTCCCTCCCATCCCCTCATCCTGCCCTTCTAGGTCATCACAGAGCAGCAAGCTGAGTTCCCTGTGCTACACATCAGGTTCCCACTTCGTGTCTGTTTTATTCGAGGTGGTGTGTATATGTTAGTTACAGTCTCCCAGGTGATCCCACCTTCTTCTTCCCCGCCCCCTGTGTCTGACCATCTGTTCTCTATGTCTGGGCCTCTTTTCCCTCCTGGAGGAACATATATTTCCAAGGCATGTTACAGCAGCGTCTCAGTTTGCCCTAGTTTCTCTATTCCTGTAAATATTAAGGCGTATCATTGCATGTTTAGACTTTGCCTGCCCCTCTGCCTGCAAGGCACCAAAACAAAACAAAATCTGAGTGTCGTTTGGACTTGACATTGCTATTAATATTTTTAGTTCAACCAAGTTTCCTGGTGGCTCAGGTGGTAAAGCGTCTGCCTACAATGTGGGAGACCGGGTTCAGTCCCTGGGTCGGGAAGATCCTCTGGAGAAGGAAATGGCAACCCACTCCAGTACTCTTGCCTGGAAAATCCCAAGCACGGTAGGCTACAGCCCATGGGATCGCAAAGAGTCGGACATGACTGAGCGACTTCACTCACATGTGAAAAGTAGAGATGTGACTCTCTCTCTCCCTGATTTCTTTCCTCTCTTCTGTCCTTCCCATCTTGTTCTCTCTCTTTTCTAAAATTTAATTTATACCAGAGATATACATGTATAAAGCATCAAGAGTCAAAACAATTTTGAAACACAGCAATCCTCTATTTCTTCCTTGCCCATCTTTTTCTCCCAAGAGGAAACTATATTCATTCCTTTTAACTTCTGAATTTTGTGTTTACCTTTTTTGTCTCTCGATAACATGTTTGTCTGGAGACTGTTTGATTTTTCAGCTTTATGAGTTGTCTATCAGTTTCTCACTGTTTGGGAAACGGATTTAGTTCTTTTTCTTCTCCCCATTCCCTCCACACCTGTGTAGGGATGTGAGTTTTCCATGAAGTCATCTTTCCTTGTGGCTGTATGGTCATTTTGTTAGGGTTGGTATTCAGTGTCCACGTTACTATAAGGCGTATTGACAGGTTTGTCATGTAGTAGATTAGGGTGACTTTTCTTTCTTGGGTGTTGTTTTGTTGATACCCCTGTGACCATCGTCCCAACGTAATAAATAGCTTTACTCTCAGTGTCCGCCTGCCCCAGTTTGGAAACCACTCAGCGCGCCTTTGCTAATTGAGGTATTCTAGATGTTGCGCTATACATGTGGCAAGCTCTTGCAGGGCCGTTTGACCAGCTGGCGGTGGAACGGGCTGTCATCTGGCCAGCACGCAGCTGTCTGAGATCTGTTGGTATCCTCTCGTGGAGTCCTGTCAACCCTGCCTTCTGTCTTCCTCTTTCTTGGCTCCTTCCTTCCTATTCATGGGCTTGGGAGCTTCCAGTTTCTACTTTCTGCACTTTTCTAATTTTGGATTTGTTTTTTTTTTCAGTACAGTGACCTGTGGGTGAAAGAAAAAAATGAAGTGACCTAGCATAACACTTAACTCTTCATAAAGTTCCAACATCTTGGCTTCTTCTTTTATCCACTACTGTTTGTCCACCCCACTCCCCACCTCTGTTCCCATCCACATGGCAGGTGTAGTTGAATGGTCTCCTGAGAGTTCAGAGCCTGAAGGGCAGAGTGCCCCTTCCTTTGTTGTGAATACAAACCAAGGCAGCTGGGAGATGATTACAGACTCCACTCCAACAGTGAGGTCGTGTTTTCTCTCTGTCCTCTGAAGAGGGCATGTGATCCCTGAGCCCAAAGAGTGCTAGAGCAGAAATCTAGTCACCCTGACCTGGGCGGGGGGTCACGTTGTGCTATAGACCTTCGGTGAATATCTGGTTGAGATAAGAGGACCAACTTCATGCCCTTAAAAGCCACTTTCTCAAAAAATGAGTTGCCTCTATTCCTATTGTATCCTTAAGAGAGATTTGGGGCAGGTTAAATTTCCTCAGGGCTTCCCAGGTGGCACAGTTGGTAGAGAATGCACCAACCAATGCAGGAGACACAAGAGATGAGGGTTCAATCCCTGGGTTGGGAAGATTCCCTGGAAGAGGAAATGGCAACACACTCCAGTATTCTTGCCTGGGAAATCCCATGGACAGAGGAGCCTGGTGGGCTACAGTCCATGGAGTGGCAAAGAGTTGGACACGACTGAGCACACACACACACACACGTGCACACACGCAGATTTCCTCAAGCCACAATCTAAGAGTTATAATAAAACTCTTATGCCCTAGAATATCTCTTTCCTTTTAAATTACATTTTAATTTTTATGAAAATTATTATGTACATAATTTAAAATATCTGTTAGTTTATTATAATAAAAATTAGTTACTTGCTCCAGCTTTCCCATCCCATGAAAACTGTACCTGGGAGGCAATACCACATTCCACATTTGGTTATTTCTCCTGCATGAAAAATGATACACGTTTACTTCTCTTTCTTGATTTTCTGTTTTTAGTGTTATCTAGTTATTTCCACTCTGAAATACTATGTCACTGTCTTTTATGTCACTCGGCCTTCCTCAACAGATTCTTCCATCCCTCCCCATTCCTGATATATTCAGGTCACAATTTTGGGTGAAGTCAATAATGAACATTGCCTCCTTTTGGACCATGTAACTGTTCTGAGAGGTGAGTCACACAGCAGTTGGCCATGGGCTTTTCTCCATGGGTCTTCTGCACATCTTATGAACAGAGGCACTGGTGGCTTGTGTTCGAGACGATCATTTCAAGGATGTACCTACATAGTGAACAGTCTTGGGAGATAGCAGTGGTGTTTCTCTCCAGGGCAGAGGACAAGCTTGTATACTGTCTAATGTGATGTCTTTCTCTGGGGCAAAGGTAATGGATGTTTGCGTTCAGTCCATGATTAAAATCCTGAAAGTGAAAGTGAGTCGTTCAGTCGTGTCTGACTCTTTGTGACCCCATGGACTACATGGTCCATGGAATTCTTCAGGCCAGAATACTGGAGTGGGTAGCCATTCTCTTCTCCAGGGGATCTTCCCAACCCAGGTCTCCTGCACTGCATGCAGATTCTTTACTGTCTGAGCTACCAGTGAAGCCTGGGGTTCCCCAAATTCAGAGTTTCTCAGCTCTGATAGAAACCTACTTTACATGCAACCTCTGCTAGGCCACTCTGTCACCCACATGAGACTTGAAGGGCAAGGGAGCCTGGGTCACGGTGAACTCATGCTGCTTGCTCTTATGTGGGCTGTAAAATCCTTCATCTCTGATCCAGGCATCTAGTATCTTTTGTTGACATCCATGAAACTCGCTGGGCCTCCCAAGTGGTACTAGTGGTAAAGAATCTGCCCGGCAATGCAGGGGACATAAGATAAAAGAGTTCCACCTCTGAGGTCTGGAAGATCCTCTAGAGGAAAACATAGCTCCCCACTCCATGTATTCTTGCTGGAAGAATCCCATCAGCTTCTTCCCCGAGAAGCCTGGTGGGCTACAGTTCATGGGGCCACAAAGAGTCAGACACGACTGAGCATCTCAGCACAGCACATGAAACTGACTGGCTAAATTGTTGGCTTGCAAGTAGGATGGAATCACTGATGCTTCCCAGTTCTTTACCATAGTAAACTCTTTCATTGTCTTTCTTGTACTCTTTAGAAATATCTCAGACTTGGTACTGGCTTTTGTTTTTGTTTTTTCTAAGTTATAAAACGCTGATGAGATTCGCTAAGAAAAGCACACCATGGTGTCCATGGTCTTCCTGTCAATGGTATAGAACTGGTCCTGAAGCTCACTGTGAGCATCATGCTATAGAATGTGATGCTGTACTCCTTAAAAACCGGTAAGCACAGCAAAGAGTGAGAAATAGTGTTTTAGGTTGAAAAGATCTGAAGAGACATAAGAAGTCAATCCAACACGTATTCCTTAGCACAACCGTGGATGAGAAAGGGAACAGAAGCAGTTTTGGACAACTGGCAGAATTTGAGTGGGTGAGTGTCCTTGTTTGGGGAAAATATGCACTAGATTATTTAAGGGTGATGGGACATCCTGTCTGAAATTTTCTTTTAAGAGGATCAGGATATAACTAATGATAATGGATATATTACATTTCTTGACAGATGTGCACGTGTGTGCACACACTCACACAAACACATATTGTGGGGTGGGGAGGTGTTGAAGAAAGGGAGAGAGAATGTTGGCAATCATGAATATTCAGTGAAATAGCATTTGGGAAATCTGCATAAAATGCAGGGTTTTGATCTAACTTGGGAATTTTAATGTAAGTTATTTCAAAATGAATTAAGGAGTGGGGACACTAGAGTATGTGTTGGAAGCTCTACATTCATGCTAAGCTCAAGTGTCAGGTTTCATTGTAGAGTCACCGGGCAGGTGCTGGCTGTCTGGTTTGGGGCCTCCTGGCTGTTCATATTTATAGGGCTTGACAGTTTCCCCAGGAGACCTTTTTCCCTGTCTTGCATGATGTAGTATAAGCCTATAGTCAGCTTTCTCAGGGCCCAGTCTGGGAAGGGGACTAGAGACCTCTCGTCAGAAAGTTGACACTTTGAACATCGCTGTTATCAGTAGGGAAACTGCTACCTTATTTTTTCATGTTTAAGAGCATACATTAAAAAATAATTTCTATTTTTATATAAAGTTTTTTAATGGTTACATCCCATTTACAGCTATTGCAAAATATTGGCAATATTCTCTGAGTTGTACATCTTTTTATACCCTATTTTATACCTATTTATAGCCTATTTTATACCCAGTAGTTTATGTCTCCCACTCCATCATCCCTGTATAATCTGTCCTCCCCTCCCCACTGGCAACCACTAGTTTCTTCTTTTCTCTGTGAGGCTGTTTCTTTTTCATTATAGTTACTAGTTTGCTGTATTTTTTCAGATTCTACATATGTGATGTCTTTCAGTATTCATCTTTGTCTGTTTGACTCATCTCACTCAGCATAATGCCCTTCAGGTCCATCTTTGTTGTTGCAAATGGCAAAATTTTGAGAACCTACTATTAATATATTCTGTGATATGTAGTCGCGTGCCTGCCTGGAAAGAGGGAGGGAACTAAAATGGCTATTACGCCTTCATTCGACTTTTAACAGCCTTACCTGCAAGCTCAACACCCTCAGAAGCCCCTGGTCCCTCTATTGTGGGAATATTCTGGGTTTAGGTTGTACAACTCGGCTTGCTTCTAGCTGGCTTTTTAGTTCTTCAGGTACTTAGAGCAGAGCAGAGAAAGTGGAAACCTAAGTCATTTACCACTAGTTGATTTGTTTTCATTTTCCAGGATTTTGTAGACAAGAATTGTCTGCTGTTATTACCTCCCTGTTTCCTTTGTTTTTCTGGGATTATGCCCTCAAAAAATAATGTTTTTTATTTTAGAGGGATTTCAGGAAGGAGCAAAAAAAAATTTTTTTTTGGTTTTGTTTTTCTGCCTGCTGCAGTTCAGGGGAAGATCTCTTATTACCTGAGTATTTTTTTAAAAATTGAAGACTAACTTCCTATGAATGAGGAAAAGGATGTATTGTGTCATCATTTGACATAGATGTCAGGTCAATACCAAAATACCATTATATATTAGGAAAGGAGAATAAAAAGTATTTTTTAAAAAATAAAACTGAAGGAATTATTTCTTGGATACTGATTTTTTTTTCAAACTGAACATTTAAAAATTTGTCTTTTTATTCTTGGATTTCTTTTTCTTCATATGCAGCTGCTGCTCGGCTAAATGGACAAAGAAAAAAATATTCTGCCTTTAATATATTTTTAGATTCCACAAGCATTTACAACAAGATTTTATTTCAATGCTTTGGATAGAAATAACATCCTTATTTTTCTTTCATAATTTCTCTGGAGTGTAAATACTAGGGAAACTGTTAGTGGGTCTAGAAAGCCTTTGAAAACATGTTTAACCTTCATTTTCATTTCTGAGAAAAAGGTCATTAAGTCTGTGGTTCCCAGATTATGCACTGAGGCCGTTCAGGAAGTAGGGGGTCGCTGGGGTAGGGTGGGTGTTCAGTGGTCCCAGTGATGAAAAGATGTCCTTGTTGTTGTTTAGTTGCTAAGTCATGTCCGACTCTGCGTCGCCTCGGACTGCAGCATACCAGTCCTCCACTATCCCCAGAGTTTGCTTATAATCATGTCCATCGAGTCAGTGATGCCATTCAATCATCTCATCCTCTGTTGTCGTCTTCTCCTTTTGCCTTTAATCTTTCCCAGCATCAGGGTCTTTTCCAATGAGTCGGCTCTTGGCATCAGGTGGCCAAAGGATTGGAGCTTCAGCTTCAGCATCAGTCCTTGCAATGAATATTCAGGGTTGATTTCCTTCAGGATGGACTGGTTTGATCGCCTTGCTGTCCAAAGGACTCTCAAGAGTCTTCTCCAGCACCACAGTTTGAAAGCATCAAATTTTCAGCCCTCAGCCTTCTTTATAGTCCAACTCTCACATCCATACATGACTACTGGAAAAACCACAGCTTTGGGTATGCAGACCTTTGTCGGCAAAGTAATGTGTCTGCTTTTTAATACAATGTCTAGGTTTGTCCCAGCTTTCCTTCCAAGGAGCAAGTGTCTTTTAACTTCATGGCTGCACGTGATAATGAGGTGGAACACGAAATGAGGGTGGTGGTTTCTAATCTGATTCCTAAGTTTGAGTCTATAGTCATGTGTGAGTCAGGGTTCTCCAAAGAAACAAAGCTAATAGGACACATGTCTTTATATGTCTGAACTTCCCAGGTGGCTCACTGGTAAAGGATCCGCCTGCAATGTAGGAGATGTGGGTTCGATCCCTGGGTCGGGAAGATACCCTGGAGAAGGAAATGGCAGCCCACTCCAGTATTCTTGCCTGGAGAATCCCATGGACAGAGGAGCCTGGTGGGCTACCGTCCATGGGATCACAGAAGAGTTGAACACAACTTAGCGACTAAACAACAAAAACAACTCTATATGTCTACTGGTAGACATAGATTTACTGTGAGGACTTGGCTGACAGGACTGTGAAGGTTGAGAAGTCCCATGATTTACCTGGCTTTAAGGTGGAGGCGCAGGAAAGCCAGGGGTGTAATTCTTAGTCCAACCCGGAAGGCCTAGGAACCAGGCAGTCCATGGTGTAAATTCTAGTTTGAGTCCAAAGGTCCAAGAACTAGGAGCACGGATGTCTGCAGGGAGAGAAGACAGAGAGCAGAGTCCAGGCAGACAGCAAAATTTGCCCTTTTCCCCCCTTTTTGTTTTGCTCAGTCCCTCAACGTATTGGATGATACCCACTTTGGAGAAGGTATTGTTTTTACTCGGGTTGCTGATTCAAATGCTTGTCTCTTCCTGAAACACTCTCACAGACACACCCTCAAGTAATATTTTACTAGCTCTCTGGGCATCTGTTAGCCCAGTTGACACATAAAATTAGCCATTAAGAGCCCAACAGCTGCATGTACCTCATTGGTAAGTTTCGTGGTTTTAAAAATGTGTCCAAAATTATTTAATAACCTTTCTTCTTAAGGGATGAAGAACGATTCCTCTTCTCTTGAGTATGGACTGGACTTAGTAACTAGCTTCCAAATATAGACTATGACCAAAGTGATGGCGTGTGATTTCCAAGTCTATGTCGTAAAAGCCTTTGCACCCTGCTCCTTGCTGGCGCCCTGGGATCACTCTGGGGACGTCAGCAGCTGTGTTGTGCAGTGTTGTCATGCGTGTCGTAGTGAGGAATGGAACCTGTTTTCTAGCAGCCAGTAGGAGGTGAGCCCTCCTGCCAGTCGCCATGTGAATGAGTCATCTTGGAAATGGCTCCTCAGCCATGACCTTGCCTTCCCCTTGCTGCAGCCCCCAGCTGACATCCTGACTCCAATGGACAACACAGGAAATGTGAAATCATGAAATAAAATATTATTATTTTTTCTTTCTGTTTACATGTATATAAAGAATCCGCCTGCAATGCGGGAGACGTGAGTTTGATCCCTGGGTTGGGAAGGTCCCCTGGAGAAGGGAACGGCTACCCACTCCAGTGTTCTGGAGAATTCCAGGGACTGTATATATTTTTCAAACAGTTACTAAGTTATTGGAACCGAAATATTTCTTAAGTTGTTAAACCTACCTGCTTAGTAAATGGACATTTTTTTTTTAACTTGGGACATGATGGAGAAGTTACTGAGACACCAAGTATGCCATGCATTTTCAAAGTTTGGGAAGCTCTTCATTAAGTTAAAGATAACATTTGTTTCCTTTGACTTATTTAGGCAGATACATAATTTTTATCTCCTTTTGTTATGGAAAAGTTTACTGCTTTTGATAATGAACATTTTTTTTCTTTTTATGTCAATGCAGATATGAAAATGGAAAAAAAAATGACATGAACTAAACTTCTACCTAGGAAAGTGATCATTTGAGAGTAAACTGGCTAGCCTTCAATAAACATTCATGAAGTTATTGGATTATAGATATCAGATATATAGGGGTGAATATAAAATTTGAGAATAAATTACCTTGGACATAAAATGAAGAGTGGATATAGCCATATAGATTTTCCTTCAATGCAGCAGTCTGTTAACTGGCAATAAGAAGAGATGAAGCTCCCCCTCGTGGTAGTTGTTGATATAATTTAGTGGCAGGAGAATTGGAACAACTTACTTCCTATACCTGGGGACAGTGTTGAAAAGATACTCAACCTGTTTTTTAATGTCGTTGATACTATTAAATCCTTAGTTACTGCTTTGAATTCTAGTTTTTTTGAATGCAAACAGAAAGCACAGCAGTCAGTAATTTTTTTAGCCAAATCAGCAGCGTTGGGTAGCTTTATCTTATAAAGGAAAAAATAAAATCTTTACAAGGTATTACATTAAAAAAACAGAGAATAAAGCCAATGAAGGATAAACTTTTCTTAAGTCAGATTGAGCTTTACTGTTAGCAACCTGCAAGCATAAAGTGCTCTTCACACTATGGATTAATTTGATTGTAACATAGCATCTTCCAACTTGCTTGTCTGTAAACAAATATTTGCCACACTGACTTGGTGCTAAACACTTAACCGTGTAGAGGGGTTTGGGAAGAGGCAGGGAGAGACTCAGGAAAGTGAACAAGTGTGAGGAAAAGTAGGTGCTATGAGAGCACATGTAGAAAAACTCACCTGGGTCCAGAGGAACAGACAAGGCCTCCAGGGCAAAGAAGACATTCAGTCAGAGCCGACTTGATAAAGCTGTTATGCTGAACTGATTTATCCTGGCCTCTCACAAAACGTAGGTTTTAATAAACTATTATTTGAACGAAGAGAATACATTGCTCTAACAAAAGGATAACAACCACGCTTTGTGAGTTTGCTAATTACCCTCCTGTTTGTACTTTTCATGGGAATATCTGTTTTGTTCGTCTCTGAGAACTGTGACATCACTACTTCTCAGAACCAGTCATTTTTCACTGGGAATACTTCTCCAAGTTTTTATTTAACCTTGTTTTCAGAATTGCCACCCATCTGTTTTTCAAGGGTGATTAACAGTTTATGACATGTAAACAGAGGAGGGCTGATTTGATCCACCATGCGGTTAACCCAAAATCTAATTGTAAAGATGCAAAATGATCTCAACTCCTCTTGAATGTGAATTAAAAACAATTAGCTCACACTTATGTGGATAAGTGTAGTTAGTAGACATACGTGAGCTTGGTGGAGTTTCAGGACCCAGCAACATGTCATTTAGAATACCAATTTACCTCTACAATTGTCTGTACCCAACAATAGACTGCCACTATATTGCACCCCTTTTCTTGGTTTCAGAGGTATATCGGTCTGTAAAAAAACCATTGGAGAATCACAGGGAAGCTGGTTGTTGTTTAGTCGCTCAGTCGTGTCCGACTCTTTTGCAACCCCATGGTCTGTAGCCCACCAGGCTCCTCTGTCCATGGGATTTTCCAGGCAAGAATACTGGAGTGGGGTGCTATATCTTCCTCCAGGGGATCTTCTCGACCCAGGGATGGAACTGCATCTCCTGCATCGGCAAGTAGATTCTTTACCACTGAGCCACCTGGGAAATCCAGTGGAAAAAAATTTACAGAGAAGCTGGTAGAGTGGGAACAAACACTTGTGAAGAATATATATATTTTTCTTTTTCTTAATTGATCAAAGAAAAGGCTTAAAAGTTTTTGTATTGGCTTTACTTAGATAAGGACCACTCTAACAGAAAACTAAGTGACTTTTAAACATGCAACAATTAGTTTGGCAATTATCTCTGTGTTCCTACTCATTTCTTGAAATCATGAGTCAGAATTCAAAGTTGCTGAATGTAGATAGGTTGCAAATGCAGCAAATGAGGAATAGCTTTATACAGGGCAACCTGGACACTGTTCAGTTCAGTTCAGTTCAGTCGCTCAGTCGTGTCTGACTCTTAGCGACCCCATGAATCGCAGCATGCCAGGCCTCTCTGTCCAACACCAACTCCCGGAGTTTACTCAAACTCATGTCCATCGAGTCGGTGATGCCATCCAGACATCTCATCCTCTGTCTTCCCCTTCCCCTCCTGCCCCAATCCCTCCCAGCATCAGGGTCTTTTCCAATGAGTCAACTCTTCGCATGAGGTGGCAAAGTATTGGAGTTTCAGCTTCAGCATCAGTCCTTCCAATGAACACCCAGGACTGATCTCCTTTAGGATGGACTGGTTGGATCTCCTTGCAGTCCAAGGGACTCTCAAGAGTCTTCTCCAACACCACAGTTAAAAAGCATCAATTCTTCAGCGCTCATCTTTCTTCACAGTCCAACTCTCACATGCATACATGACCACTGGAAAAACCATAGCCTTGACCAGATGGACCTTTGTTGGCAAAGTAATGTCTGTGCTTTTTAATATGCTATCTAGGTTGGTCATAACTTTCCTTCCAAGGAGTAAGCATCTTTTAATTTCATGGGTGTAGTCACCATCTGCAGTGATTTTGGAGCCCCCCAAAATAAAGTCTGACACTGTTTCCACTGTCTCCCCATCTATTTCCCATGAGGTGATGGGACCAGATGCCATGATCTTAGTTTTCTGAATATTAAGCTTTAACCCAACTTTTTCACTCTCCTCTTTCACTTTCATCAATAGGCTTTTTAGTTCCTCTTCACTCTCTGCCATAAGGGTGATGTCATCTGTGTATCTGAGGTTATTGATATTTCTCCCGGCAATCTTGATTCCAGCTTGTGCTTCCCCCAGCCCAGCATTTCTCATGATGTACTCTGCATATAAGTTAAATAAGCAGGGTGACAATATACAGCCTTGACGTACTCCTTTTTGGACACTGTTAAGTTGTATCTAAATAAAAGTTGTTTTCTATGTATACTTTTGCTTGCAAGTGAAGAAATCTAACTCAGTTTTGTGTACATAGAAAGTCGATTTATGGCCTGTGTGACTGGAGTGAAAAGGAGCTGGCGCCAGGCACAACTAACTCGAAGCAGAAACGAAGTGATCATACCCTTTCTTCCCGCCTCTGCTCACTCTTGCTTGGCTTTCTCTGTGTGACATACTGGCCTGGCTTGGTTAGAGTGCTCAACCCTAGACCCCCAGGGGGATAGTGAGGTCCTTACCACTCCCGGGGTTGTCTATAGGTCAGCAGCAGAGGCACCTTCTGAGAGAGAACTTGTTAGAAAGGTAAGCTCTCTTAGATAAGTAATGAGAACCTGCTATATAGCACAGGGTCATCTACTCAATGCTCTGTAACGGGAAAAGAATCTGAAAAAGCAAGAGGGAGTATATGTATGTATGTGGGCTTCCCATGTAGTGCTAGTGGTAGAGAGCCTGCCTGCCAATGCAGGAGACTAGGAGATGCAGATTTGATCCCTGGGTCGGGAGGATCTCCTGGAGGAGGGCATGGCAACCCACTCCAGTCTTCTTGCCTGGAGAATCTCATGGACAGAGGAGCCTGGTGGGCTAGAGTCCATGGGCTCACAAAGAGTCAGACACAACTGAAGCGACTGAGCATGCACGCATGTATGTATACCTGAAACTAACACAACATTATAAATCAACTATACTCCAATAAAAATTAGAAAAAAAGAGATGCAAACTTGCAGATGATCCCAAATCTACTGAGTCAGAATCTTCACAGTAAAAAGTTCCCTGGGGCTTTCCTGATGGCTCAGTGGTAAAGAGTCCACCTGCAAACGTAGGGGACACAGTTTTGATCCCTGATCTGGGAAGATCCCACAGGCTGCAGAGCAGCTAAGCCCATGTGCCGCAACTGCAGAGCCTGTGCTCTCAAGCCCTGGAGCTGCAACACCTGAAGCCTGTGTGCCCTGGATCCCATGCTCTGCAACAAGAGAAGCCACTGCAATGAGAAGTGGTCACACCCCAACTAGGGAGTAGCCCCTTCTCGCTGCAACTAGAGAAAAGCCTGAGCACCAGTGAAGGCCCAGCACAGCCAAAAACAACTAAATAAAATTGTATTAAAAAAAGATCCCTGGTTGATTGGGGTGCCCATGAAAGTACTGGACCACTGTGGCTAGGAAGTGGGATTTTTATCACTGGCTGGGCCTGGGTCTCATTGGCATCAAAATGAATATAGGGGTATGGGAGAGTCATGGGCAGCTCCATCAGATCATATGATTGAGGTAGAGAGAGTGTAACCCAGAAGAAGTGTATGAATGGACAGCAAAAACAAAAACATGCGTTATCACTGCAAGTTGCGAATGATGATTTTGGTCAGAAGGAGGAAATGACTTAATATCAGTCTGGTTTTTGAGCAAATATTGGGAACAAATTGGGGTCTTCTAAGATTGCTTCTAATGGAGAGAAGTTGGAATGAAGAGAGCACATAGGTATGTGTTTTATATATTATACAATATGGTATACCAGGGCCTTCTTTACAAGATAAACTTGTGCGTTTCAGGATGAAATAAACCAGTTTTTTTAAACCTCAGAACTTTATTTGCCTGAGGAAGTTATTTTATTTCTCTAATGGACTTTTGTCATCTTTCTTGGTGGGCTGGCACATGTCCCCTGTTGAAGTGTGGGGAATTCCCTATTTTATGTGACCTGCTGGGAAGCGGAGTCCATCTGCTGCTATCTGAGAAGGCCAGTGCCACGCTTTCCTATATTCTCTACAGGAGAACTGGCTCCTAGCTTAGGCCCTATCAATCGGACGTTTCTACCCCAGACCCAGAATCAGGAGCT
Source organism: Dama dama (assembly GCF_033118175.1). Lineage (NCBI taxonomy): Eukaryota > Metazoa > Chordata > Mammalia > Artiodactyla > Cervidae > Dama > Dama dama. The sequence continues at coordinate 25,025,593 of NC_083711.1, forward strand.
GCTAACCGATAGGAACACAGAGACTATGGAGAATTTCCTCTTAGCCTTGATAGTGGTTGCAATAAAATTAAACTCTCCAGGTTACAGTGACAGCCACAGAAACCAGTCGTGGCAGCAGCTTCGGTATCTTTAATATATAAATACAGGACTGTAGTTTCACAAGATGGTTCTTCCTGTGGAGCTCTGAGTTGTGTATGCAACCTTCTTGGAAATCCAATAATTGCTGCTGAAATGAATCAGAGCCAGTATCTCGATTGTACTCGGGTTGGCTCTGTGGGCTTTTGAGACAAATAATTGCCCAGGGCTTTGCCCTTAGAACTGCCCCTGCACTTGGTTTAATACCCACTGTTACAGCTTGGGAATACCTAATAATTTTTCCACGGGGACCTGCATTTTTATTTTGTCCTAGGCCTAGCAAATTGTGTAGCTGGTCCTATGATACCTAATAATGCTGATCACTAATATTTCTTTTTTAAAAATACAAGTTAGTGAGAACAGGATGACTGAGAAGAAATCAGGAACCAGGAGAGGTATTCCTATACATAACTTTTAAAAAAAAAAATATTTATTTACTTTTACTTATCTGGCTGCACTGAGTCTTAGTTGCGGCACATACAATCTTTGATCTTTGTTCTGCATATAGGATCTAGTTCTCCCACTAGGGATTGAACCCAGGTTCCCTGCTTTGGGAGCTTGGAGTCTTAGCCACTGGATCACTGGGGAAATCCAGCCCCCTACACTACTTTTTTGGCAGTTGTAATCTTCCCACGTACTACAGTTATTTGAAAATTTGTATCATTCCTTCTCGTACATTGGGAACTTGAGAGTACATGCTGTGTTCCTGAAGAATCTTATTCCTTCTGTCTTTCTTTGTCTATCTATTTATTTATCTATCTATTTACTTGAGTTGAGCAACACATTCTCAATTATAAACTCATTTGATCCTCATCTAAGTCCTATGGATGTTGTTATTTTTATTGTATACTTACTATTGCTGAAGGACTTTGGCTTTGGGAGGTCATTGGTCCAAATTCACTTCCTCTGTTATAATGAAGTTAGGGTTAAAACATGGGGCAATATGCATAAGTCCTGTTTCCATATGCTTTATATTTCCTACCTGTGCTCTGTAATCATCTTAGAAATGAGAACTTTCATTGCACAGTTGAAGATGTTTCAGAGATTTTGAGAGAGTGCTCAGAGAATGTGTGTGCACTCAGTCACTTCAGTCATGTCTGACTCTTTCAGACCCCATGGACCATAGCCTGCCAGGCTCCTCTGTCCATGGGATTCTCCAGGCAAGAATACTGGTATGGGTTGCCATTCTCTTCTCCAGGGGATCTTCCTGAATCAGATATTGAACCCTGGTCTCCTGCATTGCAGGCAGATTCTTTACCATCTGAGCCACCAGGGAAGATGTAATAATTAACAGATTCAGAATTTGACTTAAGCCTAACTCCACAAAATTTTCTATAGTGGTGGGGGAAAAAACGAGAATTAAGGTACATGTACAACCGAACCGTTGTAGTTTACATTCCTAGAGACTTTTGAAAATGGCATATTTATACTAGCAAATTTTCTTAAGACAGGAAAGAGGTCTGGGGGATACCACCTGCTTCTTTTTATCTCTGTAGCTTTATTCATTTTGAAAATGTTTCTTCACTGTTGCCACAAAGTCTCTAGAAACATAGTTAAAATAGTTTCAGCTAGTCTGATAATACAAACGTTTCTGAAAACATAGCCAGCAGGTACTCTCAATATCTTGAGAGTTCATGACAACAAAAATAATTGAGTTATATACATAGTTAGGTTGCTCAAGTATTTAAATAAATATTTGATTATCTTGGGCTTCCCAGGTGGCTAAGTGGTAAACAATCTGCCTCTAATGAAGGAGACCCAGGTTCAATCCTTGGATCGGGAAGATTTCCTGGAGAAGGGAATGGCAACCCACTCCAGGATTCTTGCATGCAGAATTCCAGGGACAGAGGAACCTGGCAGTTCATGGGGTTGCAAAGAGTCAAACATGACTGAGCATCTAACACTTCACTTTGATTATCTCATTAGCTCTAAAATAATTTTTTCCAGTTAAGACAGAAAAAAAAACCCAAAAAACACCTCTGTTTGGAAAAACACTGTTTTTGGGGGAGTGGATAAGAAAGTAAGATTTATGTGGGTAGGAAATACACTGATAAAATGTCAATTTTCTGAAATTAAGTATAATTTGAAACCTGTTATGTAATGTTTGTACAACATGACCCAGAACTCATTTAACCTCTATATGGATATAGGGATTAAATAGTTTCAAAGTTCCTTCATAGAAACATGCTTGTTTGTTTCTTTCCTGTTGCCCTGTGATAGAATTCTCTGATCTCTTGAAATGCAATAATTTTGCATTGTTAAAAAATGTGGTCTCTGTTTTAAGAAACACTGTCAATTTTTTAAAACGAGGATAATTGCTTAACAATGTCATGTTGGTTTCTGCCACATGACAAAATGAATCAGTCATAAGTATACGTATGTTCCCTCCCTCTTGAATCTCCCTCCCACACCCAAGCCCATCCCACCCCTCTAGGTCATTACAGAGCACTGTGATGTGCTCCCTCTGTTAGACAGCAACTTCCCACTAGTATCTATTTTACATGTAATAGTGTATATGTTTCAGTGCAATTTTTCCCACCCTCTCCTTCCCCTGTGTCCACAGGTCTCTTCTCTGTGTCTGCCTCTCTTTTCTTGCCTGCAAATAGGTTCATCAGTACCATTTTTCTAGATTCCAAATATATGCATTAAAATATGACATTTGTTTTTCTTTCCTTGTTTTACTTCACTATGTATAACAGGCTCTAGGTTCCTCCACCTGACTAGAACTGACTCAATTTTGTTCCTTTTCACGGCCAAGTAATATTCCATTGTATATACGTACCACAACTTCTTTATCCATTCATCTGTCAGTGAACATCTATATTGCTTCCATGTCCTACCTATTGTAAAGAGTTCTGTAGTGAACATGGGGGTACACGTCTCTTTTTTGAATTATTGTTTTCTCAGGATAGATGCCCAGTAGTGGGATTGCTGGGTCATATAGTAATTTTATTTCTACTTTTTTGAGAAATCTCCTCCACTCTAGCTGTCATCCTTAGTAGCTGTACCAATTACATTCCCACCAACAGTGCAAAAGGGTTCCCTCTCCAGCATTTACAATTTGTAGATTTTTTGATAATGACTGTTCTGACTGGCGTGAGGTGATATCTCGTAGTTTTGATTTGCATTTCTCTAATAATGAGTGATGTAGAGCATTTTTTTCATGTGTTAAATATGGTGACTTTTAAAGCTAATAATTTACCTGATGTTTTTTTCTGGGAGCAAGCTAGCAAAGATTTTGGGATAATAAGCAAGACTTGCTCACAAATAAAGAGCAACACCCTCCATTACATGAGGAGCTGTTTCACTCAGCTACAAAATCAGGAGATGCAAATCTGCCTGTGATCAGAGGGCACTCACTCATCCCTGCCTCTCTACTTCCTCATGGAGAGATTTTGGTTGGACGTAATGGAGTGAATGAGAAGTCTGGGCTGTGTAGTTGCAGGTGGAGGCCAGCACAGATTTATAGACTCATCTCTCCTGTAACCTTTGATTAGAGTGTGTGACCTCTGTCTGCAGTTTCGTGGGGCCCCACCCTCAGAAGGACCACGCGCTTGTTTCAGCGCTGTCCTTTATGTTTTTTTTGAGTACATATATTTTTTATGTGGGCCACAATGTTTTTCTTTTTTCTGTTGTTGGTGCCCTGGATCTTTATTGCTGCCAGTGGGCTTTCTCTAGTTGCAGGGAGTGGGGGCTACTCTCTAGTAACAGTGCCCGGGCTTCTCACTGCAGTGGCTTCTCTTGTTGCAGAGCACAGTCTCCAGGGCACTGAGGCTTCAGTAGTTGCGGCCTGTGGGCTCTAGGGCTCAGGAGTTGGGCCACAAGGGCTTGATGCTCTGTGCCATGTGGAATCGTCCCAGACCAGGGATCGAACCCATGTCCCCTGCCTTGGCAGGTGGGTTCTTAGCCACTGTGCCACCAGGGAAGTTTGATGTGGACCTTTCTTTAAAAATTAGTATTAAGTTTGTTATAAGGTTGCTTCTTTTTTATGCTTTGGTTCTGAGAGGTATGTGGCTTATCTCCCTGACCAGGGATCAAACTGGCACCCCCTGCATTGGAAGGCAAAGTCTTAACCACTGGATCCCCAGGGAAGACCCAGTGCTATACTTTCCTCGTCTTGAAATTCTTAACCTCCTTTGGATAAGGAACACTGCTTTTCATTTAGCCCGGGGCCTTCACCTCTGTAGACACAAGCCCGGCCAGTCCCAGACTCAGAAGCTGCTAAACCTGTTTTACTTCCTCTAAGTGGAAACTCCAGACTGTCAACACTCCAAGCCACTCCCAGCTTTCCACTTTCAGCATAGGTTTTTGCTTCCTGCTTCATCAGGTGTGAACCGCCTTAATTTCTAGCATGTGTTGGAAACGTTACCTGCTTCCTTACTCTTGTTCTGTTTCCAGGTAAGAGGCAATCTTTTCATCTGAGCTTTGGAAGCCTCACCTTCTCCAAACCCTTCTCTAGCCTAAATTTTTGTCCCCTGCTAGGTCTTCAGCCAGCCTTTCTCTCTTCACTGGTTTCTTCTCCTAAAGGTATGGACATATGCCTTATAGGCAGTCCGCCTGCCGAGCGCTGGTCAAGTGGTTTAATCCCAGACCACCCCCACAGTGTCCATCTGCCTGGCGAAAGCAAATCCTTGTTGGGCCAGCAGATGTGGACAAGGCTACCCCTAGGCTTGCAGTGTTCACTCTGGAGGTCTCTGCTATTTACGAGCTGTGTGACCTTGAGTCAGTTCCTTACCATCTCTGTGCTTCTGTTTTCTGGTGAAAACTGAGGCTAAAAATAGCATCGACTTCAAAGGCTTGTTAGGACCATAAAGTTAAGTGTACTCAGCCTGCACTCCCTGTTTCCAGGGATTCCGCCCTCATTCCTTCAGCTCTTCTCTCTCTCTCCTGCCCCTTTCTTCACATCAGAGACTAGTGTGTAGAGGAAAACAGAATGCTGCTCTGCTTGTCAGAGAAATTATTAGACATTTGGAAATAAGTGTAGCAGATAGACATTGTGTCCTTTCAATAGCTGACTGTGCTCAGCTGGTCTTAGTTGGTCTTTAGCTGTCAAATCTGGAAAACAGGAGACATACCATTTAGTTATCCTGAACTGTCGTCTTACAACTGATTGCTAAATAGAAACTAATGCATATATGTGTGTGTATACATACGTATACATACATATTGGACAAGAAATGGCAATCCATTCCAGTAGTCTTGACTAGAGAATCCCATGGACAGAGGAACCTGGTGGGCTACAGTGCATGGGGTCACAAAGAATAGGTCACAACTAAAGTGACTTAGTATGTGCTCATGCATGCATACATACATGCATATATATATATACACACACACATAATATATATTATAAAGTGTTTATATGTGTGTGTGCAATGTGCTCAGTTGTGTCTGACTCTCTGCGACCCCATGGACTGTAGCCCTCCAGGCTCCTTTGTCCATGGAATTTTTCAGGCAAGAATACTGAGTGAGTTGCCATTTCCTCCTCCAGGGTATCTTCCCAACCCAAGAATCAAACCCGAGTCACCTATGTCTTCTGCATTGCAGGCTGTTCTTTGCCCGCTGAGCCACTGGGGAAGCCCCATAAAGTGTTTATAAGCACTGTGTAATAAACTGCCTACCATATCAGTCAGCAGCATCTTCTCCAGAGGGGTGTGTGGGAGTCGCCTTATGTGTGTATCATCAAAGGGACGCACTATCCCTCCATCTCCCAACAATAATAGACTCTGAAGGTAGTGAATTCTTAGACTCAAAAACTGAAAACGTCAGCAACTTGCAAATTCCTTTGCTACCGCCAAATAAGGTCCAGATACAATGGGTGTCTTGTTAAAGTGGTATTTTTTAATTTTTTTTTTTTTTTTGAGAAACATTCTGTTCTTTGGGTGAAGTCTTCTGAAACATTATCTGGTACAGTTTAATGTCATCAAAGTCAGAAAAGTAGCCCAAGCCAGAAAACTAGGATATGTCTAAATTCTACATACATCTCTGCATCTCACCATTCATTCCAGCATCCACATTCCAACCACTCACACCTACCCCTTCTCCTAATTCTGGCTTAAGAACCTTTGTATCTCAGTGACTGTCAACCTTAGACTCTCTTTGAACCTAGAAGACAGGTTATATATATCTGATTTCCAGGTGCACCCCAGGGCATCTGGATATGAGGCTCAGTATCACTGTTTTTTAAAAAGTTCGCAGGTTATTCAGTGGCTTATCCAGGTTTGAGGGCCACTGACTTTCCTGGACAACATGGTGACTGCCTGCCTGAGGGTCTGTTTACTCTCCTCTAATAGATTCCAGTATTGCTCCACAGGAAAACTCTGGTGTGTACATGCGTGCCAAATTGCTTCAGTTGTGTCTGACTCTTTGTGGCCCTGTGGACTGTAGCCCACCAGGCTCCTCTGTCCATTGGATCCTCCAGGCAAGAACACTGGAGTGGGTTGCCGTGACCTCTTCCCGGGAATCTTCCTGACCCAGGAATTGAACCCGCATCTCTGCATTGGCAGGTGAGTTATTTACCACTAGCGCCACCTGGGAAGCCCCTTCCATGCCCTTTTCTGCTTAAATGCTTTGGCTGCCTCTCTAGATCAGTTAAAATTGAAGCTCCTTGGGTTGTCAAAATCCTTCATGATTCCACCAAAGCCTTCCTGTCTATTTTCCACCTCACTATTCCATCCGTAGACTGTGTAAAAACGTTTTTCACAGTTTTCCTCAGCACCAAGTTTTCAAGTCTCTGGCCTTTTTTGTTTTCTCTGCCTGGAATAACTAGAGGGTTAATTATTGTTTTCCAGGTTATACCCTCTATAGATGTTTCTCTTATTTCATTAGATTTTTAAAGGCACTCTGTCATGCCTGCACACACATTTCTAAATGCCCTCTTATATTCTACAACCAGGCAAACACTGATTTGAGAGTATCAGGAATACTCATGTTTAAATGTCTCTTCTATGTGATTTTGAGACCCCTTAAGAATTCTTTTTTTGCTGTTGTTTAGTCAGTAAGTCATGTCCCACTCTTGTGACCCCTGGAGTGTAGTCCACCAGGCTCCCCTGTCCAAGGGATTCTCCAGGCGAGAATCCTGGAGGGGGTTGCCATTTCTCCAGGGGATCTTCCCTACCCAAGGATCGAACCCTAAACTCCCACATCTCCTGCATTGGCAGGTGGATTCTTTACTGCTGAGCGATGGTGGGAAACAGAGGAGCCTGATAGGCTACCATTCAAGGGGTCGCAGAGTCGGACATGGCTTAGTGACTGAACAACAGCAAGAATTTCTGTTAATCCCTAAACTACCTAGCACACAGTAGATGGTAAAGCAAAGTATGTTGAATAATAAACATGCTTGAAATTATGTCAGAAACAGAGCCTGAAAAGAGATAATCATTGGGATGGGAAGAATGATAATGAGTATCTAAAAGTGTCTGATTCTTGATCTAAGTTAGCCTGAAACCCAGAGAATCAAGCCACTCTTTAAAGGACAATCCTAGTTTACATACATTTACATAATTACTAAAAATGCCCCCCTTTTACTCTCAGAAATGTCCTCCATTTGTTTGACAAAGTATATATACATTCTAATTCAAATTTAGTTCATTAAAAGGATACATTTCCTATGTGGACAAGCTCATGTGATGTGAATGAGTACAAATATAAATACTGTGACTATGCATGCCTAACAGAAGTGGAAGATATTAAGAATAGGTGGCAAGAATACACAGAAGAACTAAACAAAAAAGATCTACACAACCCAGATAATCACGATGGTGTGATCACTCACCTAGAGCCAGACATCCTGGAATGTGAAGTCAAGTGGGCCTTAGGAAGCATCACTACGAACAAAGCTAGTGGAGGTGATGGAATTCCAGTTGAGCTATTTCAAATCTTGAAAGATGATGCTGAGAAAGTGCTGCAGTCACTATGTCAGAAAATTTGGAAAACTCAGCAGTGGCCACAGGACTGGAAAAGCTCAGTTTTCATTGCAATCCCTAAGAAAGGCAATGCCAAAGAATGCCCAAACTACCACACAATTGCACTCATCTCACATGCTAGTAAAGTAATGCTCAAAATTCTCCAAGCCAGGCTTTAGCAATATGTGAACCGTGAGCTTCCAGATGTTCAAGCGGGTTTTAGGGAAGACAGAGGAACCAAAGATCAAATTGCCAACATCAGGTGGATCATCAAAAAAGCAAGAGAGTTCCAGAAAAACATCTATTTCTGCTTTATTGACTATTCCAAAGCCTTTGACTGTGTGGATCACAAAAAGCTGTGGAAAAATTCTGAAAGACATGGGAATACCAGATCACCTGACCTGCCTCTTGAGAAACCTGTATGCAGGTCAGGAAGCAACAGTTAGAACTGGACATGGAACAACAGACTGGTTCCAAATAGGAAAAGGAGTACGTCAAGGCTGTATATTGTCACCCTGCTTATTTAACTTATATGCAGAGTACACACGCTGGGCTGGAGGAAGCACAAGCTGGAATCAAGATTGCTGGGAGAAATATCAATAACCTCAGATATGCAGATGACACCACCCTTATGGCAGAAAGTGAAGAAGAAGAGCTAAAGAGCCTCTTGATGAAAGTGAAAGAGGAGAGTGAAAAAGTTGGCTTAAAGCTCAACATTCAGAAAACAAGATCATGGCATCTGGTCCCATTACTTCATGGCAAATAGATGGAGAAACAGTGGTTGACTTTATTTTTTTGGGCTCCAAAATCACTGCAGATGGTGACTGCAGCCATGAAATTATAAGACGCTTACTCCTTGGAAGGAAAGTTGTGACCAACCTAGACAGCATATTAAAAAGCAAAGACATTACTTTGCCAACAAAGGTCCGTCTCCTCAAGGCTATGTTTTTTCCAGTAATCATGTTTGGATGTGAGAGTTGGACTATAAGGAAAGCTGAACACTGAAGAATTGATGCTTTTGAACTGTGGTGTTGGAGAAGATTCTTGAGAGTCCCTTGGACTGCAAGGAGATCCAACCAGTCCATCCTAAAGGAGATCAGTCCTGAGTGTTCATTGGAAGGACTGATGTTGAAGCTGAAACTCCAATCCTTTGGCCACCTGATGGGAAGAGCTGAGTCACTGGAAAAAACTCTGGTGTTGGGAAAGATCGAAGACACTCATTTGAAAAGACCCTGATGTTGGGAAAGATTGAAGGCAGGAGGAGGGGATGACAGAAGATGAGATGGTTAGATGGCATCACCGTCTCAATGGACATGAGTTTGAGTAAACTCTGGGAGTTGGTGATGGACAGGGAGGCCTGGCGTGTTGCAGTTCATGGGGTCACAAAGAGTCGGACATGACTGAGCGACTGAACTGAACTGAATCTTCCATCTAAAATAGAAGGTGTTGTGAATTCCCTAGCAGTGGTTAGGATTCTGAACCAAAAATTAAAGAAAAAAAAAAAACCCAAAAAGTATATAGAAAATGAATTGCTTCCATGTGGAATATCTTTTTTCCTTTTTCTTGTTTTTTATGGTGACAATGATGGCGATGAACATATTATCGGAAGAAGATATCATGAAAATCAGAAATTCCCGTTATTTTTTTCAAGTTTTCACTTGAAAACTAGTGTTTCCTTTTTTTTTTTTTTTTGGCCCCATGGCTTGTGGGCTTTGAGTTCCACAACTAGGAATTGAATCCGCGCCCCCTGCAACAGAAGCCTAAAGTCCTAGCTACTGGACTGCCAGTAATTCCCCAAAGCTAGTGTTTTAAAAGCCCTGGCTATGCATGTTGAACGTTTTTGTTAAATTTATTGTATTTTATCTCTAGTTTATAACTATGATTTTTAACTGTTATAACAGGGATATTGAAATAGGAACTTTCAAAGGTATTCTTCATGATTTATCAAGATGAGGGGAATAGAATATAGATTTCAAATTATATAAAGGCCAGGAAGAAATGCTTGTATATAAAGATCAGCTGAGAATAAGCTAGTAAAGATATGCTTAGGACAAGAAAGGAAAATGTAATTGTGTCTTAAGAGTTTGGTCTACTACAGCTAAAAGCATTATTAGTTTCAGTATTTGTTAATGTTTACTAAAGCCTGGTTTGGTTGTTTTAATAAAGAGACCTCTTTCTTCTTGGAATGGAATGGGAGGAATTAATGGTTAAGGTTAAATCTGGGTGAGCTCAGGATAGAGCTACCCTGTGAGCCCCAGGCCAACTTTGGCCTTTGAAGTTGACTGAGTGACCATGGCAAGATATAGTTGCATGGTAGCAGGAAATTACAGGACATCTTTTGAAATTACAGGGATGGTTTTCGGTGCTTCAGTGGTGAAATTGCGAAAACAAACAGGAATAGAAGCAGCAATAGTAATTATAGTAACATTTATGCTGCACAGCAGGAGATGCAAGGGATGAGGGTTCAATCCCTGGGTCGGGGAGATCCCCTGGAGAAGGAAATGGCAACCTGCCCCAGTATTCTTGCCTGGGCAATTCCACGGACAGAGGATCCTGGTGGACTACAGTCCGTGGGGTCACAAAGAGTCAGACAAGACTGAACGACTGAGCATACACACACAGCCTTGTGTCAGGCACAGGGCTCCGTATTTCATTATATGTTTTAATTAATTCTTACAGCAGTGTTATGCTCTAAGCCAACACTTAACTCTGTTTTACAAAGAGGGAACCTAGACTGGATCCATGGTGGAGCCTGGAAAGGAACACCTGTCCATCTGACTCCTGAGTCCAGGCTTTTAATCAATGTTAAGTAGCACCTCTAGTGATACAGTGCGTGTCATCACAGGTGCCACTTACTGAATGCATACTATGTGCCCAGTGCTCTAAAATTATGTTTAATCCTCCCCGTAGAAATATCTTACTTCTGTTTTCCCCAGAAGGAAACTAAGCCTCAGAGTGCCTGAATTAGTTTTCAACTGTGCTAATTGCCACCGTTTTAATGGTTTAAAACAACACAAATGTTACTTTGGCATTCTGGAGGTCTGAAGTCCTACAATCAAAGTTTCAGCAGGCCTCATTTCTCAAATCTCTGCTTCCATCATTATAACTTCGTGTTTGACTCTGACTTCCTGATGGCACTAGTGGTAAAGAACCCGCCTGCCAATGCAGGAGACTCAGGCACCATCCTTGAATCAGGAAGATCCCCTGGAGAAGGGCATGGCAACCCACTCCAGTATTCTTGCCTGGAGAGTCCCATGGACAGAAGAGCCTGGTGGGCTACAGTCCATGGGGTCTCAAAGAGTCGGACATGACTGAAGCAACTTAGCACACATCCCTGCCCTGGACACTTGTAGTTATTAATTCAGTGGGCCCACCTGGAGAATCCAAGATAATCTCTCCAGCTCAAGATCCTTAATTTAATCACATCCACAAAGTTCCTTTTATTATATAAAGTGATATATTCCCAAGCCCAGTGCCAAGAAGGTGGACATATTTGGTGATGGGGGTGGGGGAGGCATTATTTATCCTAATTCATTTCTCCCGGGTCTCAGAACTTATAAGTATTAGAGATGAGATTTAGATGTTTTTAGGCTCCAATGTTCATGCTATTTTTGCTCTACATTAGTGAGGATCCCATCAGTCATTTAAAAAAGTACTTATTGAGATTTTAAAAGGAGCCAGATACTGTGTTAGGTACTGGAAAAATATGAAATGCTTTATGAATTTGAGTCATCTTTGTGTAGGTGCCTTAATAAGCTCTGTATTTTTCCTTAAAATTTTTTAAAAAGTAATATTTACCCCATGAAAGTGAAAGTATATCTAAAATATTATTTCAACTTGTAATCAATAGTTTACACTTTTATACTATTTCTTTAAAATCTAGTGTTTTATATTTAGAACCCATCATTTCAACACCAGATTTTCATTGGAAATATTTGGTCTGTATTTCGGTATAAAATTTTCAGTTGAAGTAGACTCATATACCAAGTGTTTTAAAATACATTTAAATGAAACGTTCCAAACATATTTATATTTTAAAATAGTTGGATTGATATATTTTAAAATTAAAACTAAAATGAAAAGATTTAAAACTTTTAACCTTTGTATTTTTCAGTAGTCCAGGAGATTAAAGATTAATACTTAAATAATTAATAAGATAAAATAACTCCCAGAATAAGTATTATTAAGCTCCACTTTATTGCATTAAAAAGATATATTTTTACTTATCTCTCCCTTCCTGATATTAACACTAGATCAAGGTTTTAGATACTATACTTTAAAAACTTTAAAGTTTTTCCCTCAGATTTGTGAAATGGAAATCTTTGCTGGACAGAGATAGATAGATAGATAGATAGGAGCAAAACATCTGGTTCTGTTTGTTTCCCATTATTTGTGAGACTTGCTTCCCCTGCTGCTAAAAAGCCAGTGCAGTGCTTGGTGATCTTCCGTAGATTGTAGAAGGGGCAGATGTACTAGCCCACTTTTAACCAAGTAGCCCGAAAGACTGCCTGCCAGCTCAGAGTGGGTTCCAGAACAGGACAGGGCCCTTTAGCTGGGCCAGCAGGTCTGCTGTGTCTTTTAAGGCCCAGAGGATCCAAATATCCATGACAGATCTGCGTGGAGAAGTCTGTGGCAGCCCTTTGTAGGGGAAACGTAATGCTCTTTTGGACAGATAACTGTTCTTTTTGGGAAGAAACTTAGTTTTCTCCTTGCTCCTAATAGAGATTAAATTCCTGGCCATGGTGCCCTAAGTGTTCCTAGGACCTGCATTGCCCATCAAGGAGTGGGGGATATCTGGACCTAAGCCTTTACACTTGGGTAGTTCAGTAGCTCTTTAACAACAATTGAAATGGTGTGTTTCAATTCCTAAAGACCAGATTATAGTGAATAAACAAGTGGTTCGCACTTCCAGTATGAATACCCTTGCTTACACGGCCACATTTCCCCTCAAATCTTGTCTCTGATAACCAAGGGCCTTTCCTTAGATGAGTTGAATAAGAAAACAAAGAATGAGCCTCTTTACTGATGGTTCTGTACCAGCTGGAACTGGATTCTGGCCCAGTTACAGACTTAGAGGTGACCCTAAGGGGAGTGGGGAAGAGAAAACCTCTTGGTGTACAAAACTTGGACCAAGACCTTTTATCCAGTTTCCCTGGAGGAGAGATGGTTTGACAAAGTGACTCTACAACCAGAGTGTTTTCAGAGAATTATATAGAATAATGGGCTTCCCAGATGGCTCAAGTGGTAAAGAATCTGCCTGCAGGAGATGCAGGCAGGCGATGTGGGTTCAATCCCTGGGTTGGAGAGATCCCCTGGAGAAAGCAACGGCAACCCAATCCAGTATTTTTGCCTGGGAAATCCTGTGAAAAGAGGAGCCTGGCGGGCTACAGTCCATTGGGTCACAAAGCATCAGACACAAGTCAGTGACTAAGCGCAGGCAGAATAACACTGACGGGCTGGTGATTAGGACACTTGAGGAAGTGGTCAGTAGATTTATCTTTTGGAGTATGAGAAGATTTATGCCACACTTTCACTTTCACTTTTCTTGCCCCATGTCTATGTTTATGAGAGGTGTCCCATTGCAGAAGAGGATCTCAGTGATGGACTAGATAAGAGGAATTGTTATTCTATTGTTTTCTAGTTACCCCAGTACCTCTTTAATGGGTTCACATACAAGGTAGATTGTGACTATACCGAGTCATAGATCATGCATAGCTGTGATGAAACAGGCTTTCTCATACGGTAGCTGACATGACAGCTGTCAAGGTTGAGTGTCCAATTTGATACCAGCATCAACCAACTCTAAATTGCTGTATGCTGTCATACGCCTAGGACACCAGCCAGCCACTTAGCTGATTACATTGGACACAGAGAATCGTATAGGAGAAGTAATTGATTCTTGGTAGACTAGATGATTTATTCTGTACTTCCACTTGCCTTCTCTGATGACACTGCCTCTGCAGAAATACTCTGGAGACTTTTACCAAATGCCTTATTGTGTTAGCTTTCTGTTGCTGCCGTAACAAATTACCATGCATCTAGTGCCTTATAACAGCCCTGGTTTATTACCTCAGGGTTTCTTTGGGTCAAAAGTCCAGGCATGACATGGCTCAGCTGGTTCTCTGTTTAGAGTCTTTCAAGGCTAAAATAAAAATGTAGACAGGAGTGACATGTACACAATACTATATTTAAAATGGATAGCCAACAAGGACCTACCAGATAGCACAGGGAACTCAGTTCAATATTCTGTAATAAGCTAAATGGGAAAAGAATTTGTAAAAGGATAGTTACTTGGGGAGTTCTCTGGTGATCCAGTGGTTAAGACTCTGCACTTCTGATTTAGAGGCCATGAGTTTGATCTTTGGTCTGGGAACTAAGATCCCACATGCTATGTGGCATGGCCAAATTAAAAACAAAAACAGAACAGACTTTTGAACTCTGTGGGAGAAGGTGAGGGTGGGATGTTTCGAAAGAACAGCATGTATACTATCTATGGTGAAACAGATCACCAGCCCAGGTGGGATGCATGAGACAAGTGCTCAGGCCTGGTGCACTGGGAAGACCCAGAGGAATCGGGTGGAGAGGGAGGTGGGAGGGGGGATCGGGATGGGGAATACGTGTAACTCTATGGCTGATTCATATCAATGTATGACAAAACCTGAAATGTTGTGAAGTAATTAGCCTCCAACTAATAAAAAAATAAATAAATAAAAAAAATAGAAACAACAACAACGAAGAATGGTTACTTATATGGGTATAACTGAATAACTGTTGTACACCTGTAACTAACACATCATTGCTAATCAACTATACTCAAATATAAAACAAAAGTAAAAAAAATGACCACTCGGGTTGAGGTCACTTTGCTTCCTATCACAAGTGGTGAAGATGAGTGTTAGACTCCAGTAATCCCATATATTCAGGCACCTAGTTTGGGTTATGTCCCCAGATGCTGGCTTAGCATAAAAGATGATGGAAGATGCTGTGGAGGAAGTAAGTCTTACCTTGTTAACTATAGCTTTGTGACCACTTGAGAACTATGTTATCTATTTCTATTTTTGTCCTTGCTCTCTAAACTATTTAATTCATTACTTCAACAAATATTCTACTGTTTTATATAGGTTGTTCTGCTAGTGTGTAGCTTTACAACTTAATCCACAGATTACAGCATATCATAATGGAGACATTATCATGATATCAATCTAAAGATAATATCCACAGACTATGGGTATACATAGAGATGATATATGTTTACATGGTAGAATTATAAAATTGATTCCTTATAAAGGAGATACATCCATTTTCAACTCTAGGAAGGATAGTGGTAAATTAGGTTTGCTGTTGCTGTTTGCAAGTGTGAGTATAGCAGAGGGTGTTTGTTGATTTGGGGAAGCTAAGTTGAGTGGAGCTTTTTAGGCTTTGTTTTTGTTCAGCATCGTTAGAGTTCCCCATTTTAGGGTGGGAAATTTTCCATATTAGGAAGTAATATTTCCCCAGATAGAAACCAGAAATTAATTTTCCCAGTTTCTTTTTGCACTTGGGGCATAGACTTTACCAGTGAGGAGCTTCAGAGTTTGACATAGAAGAGTAGAACCTGAGGATCATGTGCCATACAGAATCCATTCTTTCCTGGAGGGAAATATGGCATCTGACTTTTAGGGAATCAGTGGTGGAGATTCTGGTTTTTCGGGCTTGGTGTCAGTGGTTTGAACTGCAGCCTGTACAGAGTGATGTCATTTGAGATTTTGCCAGTGGGGCAGTCCTACTGATTTCTGTGCTGTTTTTGCCTAGGGGCTTTCCTGGTGGCTCAGATGGTAAAGAGCCTGCCTGCAATGCAAGAGACCCAGGTTTGATTCCTGGATCAGGAAGATCCCCTGCAGAAGGGAGTGACTACCCAATCCAGTATTCTTGCCTGGAGAATCCTATAGACAGAGGAGCCTGGTGGGCTACAGTTCATGAAATCTCAAAGAGTTGGTCATGACTAAGTGAATAGCACTTTCTTTTTCACTTTTGCCTGTGGAATTCCCAAGAGTGATGCTCTGGCCTTCCCATAAATTGTGAGAGCAAAATAATATATTTTGCTTTTTTTTTGGTGATTGCTCTCTCTCTCACCTCACTTACTCCATGCCCTATGGAGAGTATCCCATGGCAAAGCACTGAGGCTTCTGGCCAATAGCTGTATGAGTGATGAGTGAACTTGGAAATGGACCCAGCAGGTCCAGTCAAGCATTCAGACAACTGTAGTTCTGGCTGATATCTTGATTTCAACCTCATGAGAGACTCTGCCAGAATCACATAACTAAGCTTCTAAGTTCCTGACCTACAGAAACTGGGATAATAAATACTTGCTATTTTAAGACATAAAATTTGGGGGTAAATTTATTACATAGCAATGGATAAATACAAGCAGATAGAGTGGAATGAGAAATTCCAGGGTGATTAAGAAGGCATTGTGCCATGCATTGCTAGAATAGTTGAGTCCCTAGGTTCCCTGAACTTTGAGATCTTTGCATGTGGTAGTTAATTTACTACCTATTCTTATCTCTTTTCTCCTGCCTGGATCTGATGCCAGCACCAGGAGGTACAGAAACCATGAAGCTGGCTGTGTATGTCTGCTTCCCTAGGGAGCTAGGAGGCAGAGGAGTTGTGCATGCTGCATCCTAGGGGGACGGTCTCCTTGCCATTGGATAGCGCCTGGACCTCTGGCACTATCTCCACTGCTGCAGGTCCGTAGAGCTTGCAGTATACAAGGAACTCATCAAACATGATCAAGAATAAAGGCATTGTTCCATGTTTCTATAAAGCTAAGAATGTGAGTATTTGCTCAGGACATGGAAGGCTAATGGCAGTAGACTGTTGTGAACTAGCCCTATCTCAAGAGATGGCAAGTGGAGATATGATCAGATTTATGCCTTGAAGACATCCATCAGTCACTCTGGCTGCTTTCTCTGTTCTTCACCCCATTCTTTCCGTCTTTCCCCACATAGTCCTCATATATTATTTCAGGAAGATGAATTGTCACTGTCTTTAGAAGAGCCATTTGCTAATTTGCCAATGACCTCATCTCAGTTCACTTTCTCCTTGAGTTGTGTGTAGACGTCAGCACTGCTACAGGGAATTCGTTCGCTTTCCCATACTATGTGACCAGATCCCTCATCTCTGTGAATTTCTGAGACTTTTGCCAAAGAGTTCTTGTCTAGTCTTCTTTGTTCTCTCCCTCTTGAGCTCTCTAAGTACAATAATTGTAATGCTAATAAAAAGGATGGCTAACCTTTTTGATGTTTGAGTTAGTAAGGAATGTTTGGTATTTATAAGTATAACTGATTCATTTTGCTGTGCAGCAGAAATTAACACATTATAAATCAACTCTACTCCAATAAAATTTTTTTTTTAAAAAGGAATGTTGAAATACAGTTGTTACAATTGGGAGAATGGGCCATTCAACTGTCTGGCAATGCAGACTTGAGAATCATCTGCATCAACATGATAATTTAAGCTGTTTGTGCATAAGATTGTGGAGGAGATAGCTGAAGACAAAGCAAGAAAAGAAATAAATGTTTCACATAATCCACATATTACAATTGAAACGTAATATCCATCTTTTATCAGAGCTACTAAAAAAGAATTGTAATGATACCACCTGATTTTCAGTTGTACCTTTTATTTCTTCTGACCTTTCTAATATAGGAGTTAAATTCTAAGTATTGACAAAGAAAGGGAGAAGTAGAAATTTATATAGTGCATTTTCTGGGTAATTGGTTACTGGAAAAATTAGTTTACTGTTAATTAAGCAGTATTTTAAATATTTTATTAAGGTTGAGTTAGGAGTGAGATATCATTACTGAAAGCTAACTAGTCATTGTTCGAAGATGAAATAACCTGTGGTAGAACTGACAATTTAAAGTCCTTCCTATATAAAAGAGTACAAGTGATTCTCATTCCTCAGGAAGTATACTGCTGTGACAGTGTTATTTCAACATTCAAAAAGAGAGAAAACAGTCCTAAGTCCCTCTGAAATCAAATTAAGTCAGTGGAGGGTTGTATAATGAAAAGGAAAAGAAGGCAAACAGAACTTATCAAGTGTGTTGTTCATGAAAAATGGTTTAGAAAATTTACTATAAATTAGATTCTTATATAAATTCACTTCCTAAATTCCATGCACAGAGTATACATTTTTGGGGGGATTATAAGAAAAACTTCAGGATGAAGAAAAATATTTAAAACATTTTTGTTTATTCTAATGCAGTGAATAAATGTCAGGAGTGTAAAAGTCTATGTGGTAGGAAGTTACAGTGATAGTGAGCCGTGGTGGGTGGAGTAATGGTCCCCAAACATGCTTATGCTTCAATGTCTGGAACCTGTGAATATGTTATCTCACATGGCCAAAGAATCTTTGCTGTTGTGATGAAAGGAATCGACTTTGAATTGGGGAGATTATCCAGAATCACCTGTGTGGATTTCAGTCTCATCACATGAGTATATAAAAGTGAACTTTTCCAGGCTGAGTCAGAGACACAAGACAGACGGAGGAGAGATTTGAAGCTTGGGAAGGTCTGCATCCATCATTGTTGGTTTTAAAGATTGAGAAAGGTGACTGAGAGCAAAGGAATGAGTGGCCTCTCCATTATGCTTTGGGCTCCCCTGGAGGCTTAGTTGGTAAAGAATCTGCCTGCGGTGTAGGAGACTGGGCTTCAGTCCCTGGGTCGGGAAGATCCCCTGGAGAAGGAAATGGCAAACAACTCCAGTATTCTTGCCTGGAAAGTCCCATGGAAAGATGAGCCTGGCAAGCTACAGTCCATGGGGTCACAAGAGTCAGACATGACTTAGCAACCAACCCACCAGAAGCTGGAAAGGGCACTCAGCGGACAGTGAGAAAGGAAATGAGAATGTCAGTCTTCCAACCATGAGGACCTGAATTCTGCTAACAATCTGAATGAGTCTGGAAATGAATCCTCCCGTAGAGACCCTGGAAAGGAACACAGCATCTCATTTTACACTATTGAGACCCAGGTCAGATTCCTGATCTCCAGAACTGTAAGATAATACATTTGGTGCTGTTTTAAGCCACACAATTTATGGTAATTTGTTAGAACAGCAATGGAAAGCTAATTCAGCAACTTTATTTGAAATATGAATAACTATTAAATAATGGCCTTCAGTATATCTAGTCCAGACAAGTTTGTACCAAAGCCCTTAATATACCTTTTAGATAGAGCTGGCTTTTAACTTCCAATTAAAAACAAAATTTAATCCAACTCCTAAAATATCTATCAGTGTTTTGAATTATAGTTTAACTAAAGAAGATAAACTTGGAACCACAGTTTCAGTTATTATTACATTATTAACAATAACAGGTCTTCCCTGGTAGCTCAGTCGGTAAAGAGACCACCTACAATGCAGGAGACCCAGGTTCAATCCGTGGGTTGGGAAGATCCCTTGGAGAAGGAAATAGCATGCCATTCCAGTATTCTTGCCTGAAGAATTCCATGGACAGAGGAGCCTAGTAGGGTATAGCCAGATTATTAACAATAATAAGTCAGATTGCTCCTTTAACTTTTTTATACCTACTACAATATATTTATTTGTGACAGGAAGAATTTACTCTTAATGTTTCTGTAAAATGATGGTCTGGATGGATGCTATGTAGTTATACCTGCAGATCTGATGGTTTTCTTAGCTATGCAAAGAAGGATATCACATAAAGTCACTATAATATCCTTTCAATCAATGAATAAGATTTCATCTAGCTCATGCTCAGTTGCTTAGTTGTGCTCAAACTCTTTGTGACACCATAGACTATAGCCCACCAGCTCCTCTGTCCATGGAATTTTCCAGGCAAGAATAGAGGAGTGGGTTGCCATTTCCTTCTCCAGGGGATCTTTCCATTCCAGGAATTGAACCTGCGTCTCCTGCACCCCCTACATTGGCAGGAGGATTCTTTACCACTGAGCCACCTGGGAAACCCCATCTTAATACAGTAATGTGTTAATGCATGCAGTATGGTATTGTAAATGAGCACTGTCTTTGGAATCTGGAGACCTTGGTTGAATGCAAGCTTCACCACATATTGTGTCAGATAATTCAACAAATCTCTCTGAATGATGGTTCCCTAGCTCGTAAGACAGGAGTAATATCTACCTTGAAAATTCATTCTTGAAATAGAATGAAATGTCTTTTCAAATCTTATCCTGTCATTATAGAGTATAAAATTTGGCAAACACCAAATACCAATGTGCTATTTTGGGATTTTCCACTAAGGCTTGAAGAGAATGAGACAAAATATTTTACAGAAAAGAAATTGGATGGAGTGGGAGGAGATAAAGTAGAGATAGTAGAAATATTTCCAGTAAAACTGGTCAGAGCAGAGAAGAGGTTGGCAGGCCAGGAGATGGAGACTGAAGAGATGCAGTCTCAAATCACATCAGACAGATTCCATCAGCATCAGTGTTCCTGAGGGATCCAGGAGAGAGGGGCCCAGGCTGTGAGTCCTTTGGCTGTGCTGGTCTTCAGTGTCAGTTTGGAAGTTTCCGGCAAGGACTTATTTAGACCCCAGGAGCTGTAAATTCAATTTAGAAGCAAAGGATTGCTGAAGTACCACCCTCATTGATTCTGGACCTCATTGATTATGAGGGTGGGCAGAGCTCAATGTGTTGGTAGCAGTCATCATCAGAGGCCTCTGGGGCAGAGGCCATCAGGGCCTCTGGCCCTCTGTGTATGGGATAGGAACTGAGGGAGAGGCAACTGAACCCTGGGTCTTTAGTTATCGATGGGATCACACTAATAGCCATTTTTCAAAATTTCTTCACCTGTGCCCACACTTGAATAATGTGGTAACTTCCCATAGTTGTTTTAACTCTTTAGATTAAAGAAATAGATATAAATAATAATAATAATAAAAAGATAACTTTGTGGAAACTGGAGACACACAAAATCTCAGTCTGGGAAACCAGGATCTCAGGATGTAGGTCTAACAAAAAGAAGTCAGGGCAAAAATTATCTGCTCTGGGGTCTTTTCTGACTTTTTAGGCTACATTTGCTTAATTCTTTCCTTTCTCTCTGCACACTTGATTCTATCACTTTTTTACTCTGACAGAAAAAGTTTGGCTTCCAACAGATTTCGAGTTTTACATAAAATATGCTCAACAGCCAGAAAATCTATTATTATCTGGTCAAAAATCCTTGGGGCAAGAGCTGTCAGTGGCCAAAACTAGAAAAATTCAAGCATCCGAAAAAGTAACATTGAATTAAAACTCAAAGTATAAAGTATTGATGAGCTCACACTAATGTAAAACAATGATTAAGTAAATAAGGTAAAAGTGATAAATCTCTTGTGCTGTAGAAAAATCTGAATAATTTATGTTGATACTGTGTCTTTGAGTAGCTGGAACATAGCTTTCTACTTAAGTATGGGTTTCACATAGTGACTTCCTCCCAAATATTACAATATGGAAAGGAAGGAAAGGGTAACTTTAGAGTGCGGAAAACTGACAAATACTGTAATACATCAGCCAGGTGACTAACAACAGTGATAAGTTATACAGATTGTAAATACCCTTGATATGTTGTAATAAGAAAGACAATTTACCTCAGTAGTCTTTCTTCTCAAAACCAGTTACTCCAGTCTAATCATTAGAAAAGTATCAGATAAATTTCAGTGGAAGGACATTTTACATAATATCTGATCTTAGAACTCTCAAGGTCATAAAATATAAGGCAAGTCTTAATATAATGTATCAATAAGGATTCATCAATTGCAAAAAAAATGTATAATACTTATTGAAGAGGCTGTCTCTGCCCCATTGTATATTCTTGTTTCCTTTGTCAAAAATAAGGTACCTATAGGTGTTTGGTTTCATCTATGGGCTCTCTATCTTGTTCCATTGGTCTATATTTCTGTTTTTGTGGCAGTAGCATACTGTCTTGATGACTGTAGCTTTGTAGTATAGTCTGAAGTCAGGGTTGATTCTTCCAGTTCCATTCTTTCTCAAGACTGCTTTGGCTATTTGGGGTCTTTTGTGTTTCCATATGAATTGTGAAATTTTTTGTTCTAGTTCTGTGAAAAATGCCATTGGTAATTTGATAGGGATTGCATTGAATCTGTAGATTGCATTTGGTAGTACAGTTATTTTTGCAATACTGATTCTTCCTAGCCAGGAACATGAAATATCTCTCCATCTGTTTATGTCATCTTTGATTTCTTTCATCAGTGTCTTATAGTCTTTTGTCTCCTTAGGTAGGTTTATTACTAGATATTTAATTCTTTTTGTTGCATTGAAAAATGTTTTTGATTCCTTATGACCCAGCAATCCCATTCCTAGGCACATACCCTGAGGAAATCAAAACTGAAAAAGACACATGTACCCCAATGTTCATTGCAGCAGTATTTACAATAGCTAGAACATGGAAGCAACCTAGATGTCCATTGATAGATGAATGGATAAAGAAGCCATGGTACATGTATACAATGGAATACTACTCAACCATAAAAAAGAACCTGTTTGAATCTGTTCTAATAAGGTGGACGAAACTAGATCCTATTATGCAGAGTGCAG
Organism: Dama dama; assembly: GCF_033118175.1. Taxonomy (NCBI): domain Eukaryota; kingdom Metazoa; phylum Chordata; class Mammalia; order Artiodactyla; family Cervidae; genus Dama; species Dama dama. The sequence continues at coordinate 25,048,184 of NC_083711.1, forward strand.
TAAGTCAGAAAGAGAAATATAAATATCATCTACTGATACATATGTATGGATTCTAAAGAGATGGCACTGATAAATTTATTTTCAGGCCAGCAGTGGAGAAACAGACATAGAGAACAGACCTATGGACACGGTGGAAGGAGAGAAGGGAGAAGGGGAGATGTATGGGGAGAGTAACATAGAAATTTACAATACCATATGTAAAAGAGATAGCCAATGGGAATTTGCTATATGATTCAGGGAACTCAAACAGGGGCTCTGTGACAGGCTGAAGGGTGTGATGGGGAGGGAGATGGGAGGGAGGTCTAGAAGGGAGGGGACATGGCTGATTCTTATTGATGTATGGGAAAAAACCACGAAATTCTGTAAAGCAGTTATTCTTCAATTAAAAAATTTAAAAAAAGATTAAATGATGTCAACAGACAGAACAATGGAGTCTCATCCCAGGATATCTGAAAGTACATTGTACTTCAATTCATGTTGATGTATGGCAAAAAATCATCACAATATTGTAATTATCCTCCAAGTAAGATAAATAAATTAATTAAAAAATTTAAAAAAATGTACAATACTATGTAAGATGTTAACAATAGGGGAAAGAGGGTGTGGGGTGTACAACCGTCACAACTTTTTTTGTAAATCTAAAACTATTCTCAAATAAAAAGTTTGTTTACAAAATCCCTGAACAAGGGACTGACGAATTCATCTTGACTCAGATATCCACCTTGAACCAATGAAGCGAGGACAAACAGTTTTGAGGCCAAGCTCCAAGACATGGAAGTTTTCTGTGGCCATAGTCATATTGGTATGTGTGGGTGTACATGTACAGGGAAGCAGGAATGTTAAAAAGAAATCCAAGATATCAGTGTTGGGCAGATAATTTAATAAGTACCAATTAAATCTGATTTCCTTCCTTATCCACATATTTGCATGATGATTTTGGAGGTCTGTGGGATATTTTCATTTTTCCACTCCAGCTCTTCCTTCTTTTTCAGTCTACATTGGTGTTCTGTTGCCTTTGCCTTGCCAGTGTCTTTGGTCTCCCCCATGACATCACTGCCGAGAGAATTGTTCCAAGGCACTGACCCCGAGGATTCCAAAATATTGCTAGACAAATTTAATAGAAACTTTGTGGGATAAAGATAAGAAATTAAACAGAAAGTAGAACAAAGCTAAGAATAATGCATAATTTAAGAGACCAAAAAAAGAAAAAAAAAAAATCTGAGACCTGGAGTTCCAGAGGGAAAGGACAAAGAAAATGGAATGGAGAACATTGTCAAATAAAAAATGCATGGTGATTTCTCAGGGCTGAAAATAATTAAAGAAAACGCTAAGTTCTCAGCACAATGAATGAAGACATCCCTAGACATGTGATTGTGAAAATTCAAATTACTAAGGGTAAAGAGAAGACTCTATATTTTTTCTTGAGAAAACAAAAATGTGACCTGCAGAAAATGATAAGTCTGGGATCACATTTTCCATCAACAATGTTGAGTGTTGGAAGACAGTGAAGAAAGCACTTTGAAGTTCTAATAAATAATATCTTAAGAGTCATAAGATATTTCCTGCACCCTTGAAAGGGAGGTTATTTGAGGTTGGATTATATCCAAAAGAGGAAGAAAATGAAGACAGAAAAAATCTTGGCATCCTTGAAATAGTGGAGCCAACTTGTCTGTAGAACAGTGAAGGGGAATGTCTGAACTGTAGCTACTCAGCAGTCCTATAGTTCAGCCAGTCCTCACTGAGGCCTCAGGAGGAAGGGGGAGTCCACGGAACACTTATTATTATTCTCTATTACTGGTGCTGAAATAAAGGCAAGGAAAAAAATCATTACAGTTAGAAAACTGACGACAGAAGCTGCTAAAAATGTACCAGATAACCAATGTGTACTGCTTGGATCAGCAGAAAAGTGTATTCACATTCTTAATTAATACTCTTACTAACCTTCATCATTTACATCAACCTACAGATAAAGCATTGAAAGTTAATCATATATATTTACTACTGAGCTTGACATTGCAAAAGTTATTGCACAGATGCTAGAAGTTGCAGGAGAAAAGAAGAGAGTGATACTGTGAAGACTATGGTCATTAATATCATCTTAAAAAGGGGGAATAAAAATTATGGGTGCAGCACATTTGGGTTTGCATTGATATTTGGCCATAGTATGCATCTGGTTTTCTGCTGTGTAACATACTATCCACAGCTATAGAAAGAAAGAGTAGAGATATTAGTATTTTACTAAGGATGTGTGTGTGTGCTCAGTTGCTTCAGTTGTATTCGATTCTTTGCGACCCCATGGGTTGCAGCCCACTAGGCTCCTCTGCCATGGGATTCTCCCAGCAAGAAAACTGGAATGGGTTGCTATGCCTTCTTCCAGGAGATCTTCCTGACCAAGGGATTGAACCCACATTTCCTAAGTTGCAGCGGAATTCTTCACCACGGAGCCTCTGGGGAAACCCTTTTACCAAGGATACAAAGTAACTACATGAAGAATGCAAAATAGAAATATAAAAACTGGTTGGAAGGGGGTTGGTGGTGAATCAGCTCATTCCTCATTCATAGTAAATTAGGTTGTATCTAAAATTTACAAATAAGGAAATGGAATGAGAAGAGTATTATTAAAAGATACAGAAGAAAATAATCAAGCAAAAATGATATAGAAGTAGAGTAGCTACTTCTTAAAAATGGACTTGTGAATGAAAAATGGAATAATGCATCTATTATTTAATGAAGTGGAAAAAATATTTAAAAGAGACAATGAAATAGCAAAACTATGTTTTGTGGAGGTGAAAGAATTATATTAACAGACCTTAACTGTAATTCATCTCAGAGAGGAAACTGTTTGTTTAGAAAACTCTTTTGATTAATTGCTTCAAGCTGAAGTTCCTTTTGTCTTCTTCTGGTAATTGTGCATGCTATTTACATTCATCTAGTATTTCACATTGTTTACTTTAATTTTAAAAACATTATACAAATAAAATGTGGCTCTTGTTATCAGTCTGGATCTTAATTTGAACAGTACATTTAAAATAAGAAGTTTAAGGAGAGTTGTTTACAAAGTGACTATTTACAAAGCTGCAGTAAAATGGAGCCAGAGGAATGGTGCATTGACCTGGAGCTCAGTAGCAGCTAAGATGCTGTCATCCTCTATGTCTAAAGAAACGAGAAGGCAGGGTTTCTGTGATTTGGAAGGAAAAAGTTGTGCAGGGCGTCACTATGCATAGGGTATTGACCTCTGGATGGAGGATACAACCAACTTAAGGTGACCTTGCAAGGAGAGGAATAAATACACTGGTTTCATTCTTCTGTCTCCATAAACTGCTGTGACAGCTTTCTGTTGGTGGAAGCCAACTAGCAGACAGAAGTCATGGAATCTTAATATAGTTCAGCTTCAGGAGGCAGAGAGAGAGGGCAGAAAGATCTACAGGGGAAATTGTAGATGGAAAATGGAGAATTTTTGGTGTAACTCAAGGCTAGGACCTTCAGCATTCACTTTTTTCTCTTACCATTTCATTGTCTAGGTGGTAAACTTGTGTTTTCAACACAAAGGGACAAATAGGCACACATTTCACATTATAAAAGCATAGCCATTATTTGAAATGGTTCAACATAGCAAAAAATTCATCTGACCATTAATGCTTTCTTTTTTGGTGTTAAGTTTCTTAGATTAAAAATAAATTCTAAATAAGGGTTGTCACAGAACAAAACTCATAAAACCTGTAAGATGGTTGGAATACATTTAGATATTCCAAACTAATTAGTTTTTAATCATTTGTTGTTTACATTGAAGCTTGTATCAGCAATAGAGACAACAACATATTAAAAAACTTAAAGAAACTTTAAAAGAAGAAATACTATAATGTAGCACAAGTTTCCTCAATCTGTGTCCTTTATAACAGTGTAATAGTTCTAGGAACCACAAAGAACTTGTGTAAACACAAGATCTTGCATCAGATACCTTTCTGTCTATTCACTCTTTTTTTTTTTTTTTTAATTTGGCTGTATTGGATCTAAGTTGCAACAGACAGGATTGTCATTGCATCGTGTGGGATCTTTCGTTGTGGCGCATGGACTCTCAAGTTGTCTCATGTGGGCTTAGAGCTCTGCTGAATGTGGGATCTTTGGTTTCCCAGCCAGGGATCAAACTTGTGTCCTTGTATTGCAAGGCAGATTCTTAATCACTGGACCACCAGGGAAGTCCCTGTCTATTCACTCTTAACGTAGTCATTTCAGCACTCTCAATCTCTTATTTTCTAATTTCTAAAATGACATAGGTCAACATTTCAAATGTTTACAAAGTCCAAGCAGGATACCTAGATGAATAAATCCTGTGGTGAGAGGCAGCCTGGCTTGGTAAGGACTCTGGTGAAGTGGTGGGCACATGTCTTGTCCACAGACCTTGGTGGCTTCCAGGCTTCAGCCCATGTTACCACATAGGGACACCAGCCTGGTATAGCCAGATCTGTAAATGCTGATGGGCAATCTTAACATTTTAAAATGGGGCAAATAATTCCAAAGGTTTAAAAGATGGTGTGTGCTAAACCACACGTTTCTGCAAACCAGATTTTCTCTATGGCTGAGCAATTTGTAATTCTTGGATTAGCTAATTTTTAACTAATCTTCAAATATCAACATAACCAACATTTTGTGATTCTATGGGGTTAGAGAAGAACTAAGAATAAGTCAGGGTCACCTATTAATAACTTTGGTACATTGTTGCTGCTTGAATAACATAGTGTAGAATTTTAGTGCAGAATGGAAGTTAGTCATCTTCTGCTTTTGAATTATTATTAAGGTATAACAACTATTTTCAGTTATCGAGAAAGAAAAGGTCTTTGAAGACTCTAGTCTATAAATGAGAAAGCTTTTAGGAGACCTGTAAGTGACGCTTTTATGAAATGTTAATGCACACGTGTGGTGGATGGTTGGGGATCAACAGGATAAACCCCAGTGGGATCATAACTCTGGCCTAGATTTATGGGACTCAGCTCAATCACCAAGTGTATTACTAAAAGGATGGTAAAAGCCTATGCAAGGATCCAGCTATCTGTCACATGACCTGATCGAGCGAAGAGATAAAAGCTTATATGGATCTTATGGAAGCCTGCCAATACTTGTCTCCATAATACATGATGAAACTCTGACAGTAAACTTCTCCTGGGAGTTTGGTATTAAATTAGAGAGGCGGCAGCTCTCCTTTCTGCTGTTTTCAGATATCCAGGCATGACTTTTGAATATGCTGCTGATTTAGAGGCCAGAAGATGAAGGTTCTATTTTAATCTCTCTCCAACACCTCATCTTCTCTATCTCTGCTGTTATGTACCTCAGAAGTATGGAAATATGAATGTGTGATATGACCCATCCACCATGCTACAGCTTTCTTAGGATCATATCACGCAGGTGTAGATTACAGTTTGTCTTAAAAATGATCACTATACTCTTTCTAGAAAATACATAAATAAATACTTTAGTCAGAGATAATTTTTTGTCCTGAAAAATCAGAAATTCAGTTCATCTAACTTAATGTTTAATAAGGAGGAGATTTTATTTGTCAAATAACAATAAAAGTGTTTAGAAAAATAATGAGCCTTCTAATAGAGGAGGTGAAACTTGGTATGCCCAGGGCAATGGGAGGAGAAGGTGCGAGGGACAGAAGGAGGTAGAGAAGAGAGGGGAAGGTTGAAGTCTGCATTAGCGTAATGTGAATCCTCCTGGCAGCCTCCCAAAATCTTCAGTAAAGTCCACTAAGCTCACACATTTAAGAAATTTTAATTAAAAAAGTATGGTAAAATATACATAACACAAAATTTATTGTTTAACTATTATAAAGTGTAGAGTGGCATTAAGTGCATTATCTTGTGCAACCATCACCATGATTGATCTTCTGAATTTATTGTTCTTTCCAAACTGAAAGTCTGCACTCATTTATTGATAACACCAAGCTCTCATTCTCCCCTCTCCTCAGCCCCTGGCAATCATCATTCTACTGTATGTCTGTGTGATTTTTATTATCAAGCTACTAAGTTAAGCAGAGTCATACAATATTTGTTCCTCTGTGAGAGATTCTGATTGAGAGTGCTTTGTGTTGTGGAGATCAATGAAAGGGCTGCATTTCACATGAGGGACAACATGGATAGGTGAGAGGATTCTGAAGAAAGCATAGGAGCCTGGAGGTGCTAGAGGTGGCTCTAGGAATATGACAGAGGTTGAAACTGGACCCACAAAGCCAGATCTGGTACACAAATGTTATCAGTCTGTAGAGTGCCTTAAAACATTTAGACTACATGACATCGTTCAAAATTGGGATGGTTTTAATCAAGATACAAATATCTTGCCCATCTTGTAAAATCTGACAGTAATGGGCATGTATTTCCCCAGCTACAATCAGATGGGCAACAGATGTACACTCCAGCTCTTTCCTTATATTCATAGTACTTTGTTTATTCATTTATAATTTAATTCACAGGATGAATGATATTCATTGTTGTTTCTGTTGTTGTTTAGTCACTAAGTTGTGTCTGACTCTTTGCAACCTCGTGGACTGCAGCACACCAGGCTTCCCTATCCTCCACTATCTCCTACAGCTTGCTCAAACTCGTGGCCATCGAGTCAGTGATATCATCCAACCATCTCATCCTCTGTCGCCTCCTTCTCCTCCTGCCCTCAATCTTTCCCAGCATCACGGTCTTTTCCAGTGAGTCAGTTCTTCGCATCAGGTGGCCAAAAGTATTGGAGCTTCAGCTTCAGCATCAGTCCCTCCAATGAATATTCAGGGCTGATTTCTTTTAGGATTGACTGGTTTGGTCTCCTTGCAGTCCAAGGAACTCTCAAGAGTCTCCTCCAACACCACAGGTCAAAAGCATCAATTCTTTGGCTCTCAGCCTTCTTTATGGTCCAACTCTCACATCCATACATGACTACTGAAAAAATGATAGCTTTGACTATATTGCCAGCAAAGTATTCATATGATATTTGTAGTAATCTGAATATTCATAGAAATGTTGGAATAGGTGTTTACATCTCCACATATATAGAGATGGAGCCAAGTTTATCCAGATCTTGAGTGGCCAGGAGGCTTTATATGGTATATCTGGGCTACAAATTAAAAAAAGGCATTTATCAGGAGGATATAGAGTTGTCCTGTGGACATCAAGAGATGTGGGTCAATGGGTTTTATGGAAACTTAGGTAAACAGTCAGGTAGCCAAGCAGACCCTTCATTTAGCTCTCATTCATCAGGGAAAACATGTTCTCTGCTCTTTGCATCTTCTGTATGGCTGCTTTATTCTGCTTTACTCATATTCATATTGCTGTATGTCTGCTATGCTTCTTTAGGATGAAATTGTTTTTCTAAAATATTTTCTAAAATAGACCTTACAGACACTAACAACAGCTGCCTGTTCAAATGCCACCAACCAACTGATTATGGGCTTCCCAGGTGGCCAATGCAGAAGACGTAAGACAAGCAGGTTTCATCCTGGAGTCTAAAGACCCTGGAGGAGGGCATGGCAACCCCCTGCAGTATTCTTGCTTGGAGAATCCCATGGATAGAGGAGCCTGGCGGGCTACAGTCCAAAGGGTCATACAGAGTCGGACATGATGGAAATGACTTGAAAGTAAAAGTGAAAGTTGCTCAGTTGTGTCTGACTCTTTGTGACCCCATGTACTATATAGTCCATGGAATTCTCTAGGCCAGAATAATGGAGTGGTTAGCTTTTCCCTTCTCCAGGGGAATCTTCCCAACTCAGGGATTGAACCCAGGTTCGATTGCATTGCAGGTGGATTCTTTACCAGCTGAACCATGAGGGAAGCCCAAGAATACTGGAGTGGGTAGCCTATGACTGAAGTGGCTTAGCATGCAATGGATGATAGACCCTGAGTCGCCATGTCCCTAGGAGAGAGAATCTGGTGACCTGGTTTATGTCCACTCAGCCACAGGTCTGATTTATCTGTGGCTGGAGCAGAACATTCCGGGCAGTTTTCCACTGAGTTCAGGTCGACAGCTACACATCTTTGCTTTCTGGAAAGGTCCCTGATGCTATGATGCGCCTGGGAGCTGACTTTGTCCAGTCAGCATCCCTGTAAGTTAAGACCCTCAAACAGTGAGGAGTGAGAGCGGCTATCTAAGTGCTCCTGCTTTCCATCCTTCTAGATGTGATTCTAGGGGGCGTTCTCAGACTTTTCTGAAAGTGCAAGCAAAATTGAACCCCTTATGTCCTCAGCTTCAGTCTCAATAACATACCCTGATATTGGCTCTTCCTCCTCCCATCTCACTCTTCCCACCCCTCACTCCTGCTCATTGGAAAACTGCCCCCTCTAAAGGCTAAGCCAGACTACTTACAAGTCTTATCACAGGCTCTGCTTTTGGGGAAAGCCATGCCAAGACAGCTTGGCCCATTTGTTACAGTGTGAATTGTGTCCAACCAAATGATAGGTTGAGGTCCTAGTATCTCAGAAGGTGACCTTATTTGGATATAGGACTGTTGCATATATAATTGGTTAAAATGAGGTCACACTGTGGTGAGTGAAGTGAAGGTCGCTCAGTCGTGTCAGACTCTTCGCGACCCCATGGACTATACAGTCCATGGAAGTCTCCAGGCCAGACCACTGGAGTGTGTAGCCTTTTCCTTCTCCAGGGGAATCTTCCCGACCCAAGGATCAAACCCAGGTCTCCCACATTGCAGGTGGAATCTTTACCAGCTGAGCCACAAGGGAAGCCCAAGGACACTGGAGTGGGTAGCCTATCCCTTCTCCAGTGGATCTTCCTGATCCAGGAATTGAACTGGGATCTCCTGAATTACAGGTGGATTCTTTACCAACTGAGCTATGAGGGAAGAGGCTGGGACCTTAATCCACCATGATTTTGGTCCTTATAAGAAGAGAAAAGACACAGACACTTGAGAGGACAACACCATGTGATGATCGAGACAGAGACTGAGGTGGTTTAGTTGCAAGACAAGGAACATCAAGATTTGCCAGAAACCATCAGAAGCTAGGCAGATGCAAGGGAGATTCCTCCTTGCAGGTTTTAGAGGGCACATGGCCATTCCTACTCCGTGACTTCAGACTTCAAGCCTCTAGAGTTATGAGACAATAACTTTCTTTGTTTCAGAAGTCCTGGGAAATGAATACATCTGTGTTGTAACTTCTGTTGCCAGATAGTGAGCACATGTATGTGGCCTGTGTGTGTGTATGCTTAGTCACTTCAGTTGTGTCCGACTCTGCGTGACACTATGGACTATAGTCTGCCAGGCTTCTCTGTCCATGGAATTTTCTGGTCAAGAATACTGAAGTGGGTTGCCACACTCTCCTCCAGGGGATCTTCCTGACCCAGGGATCAAACCCATGTCTCTTGCATCTCCTGCATTGTCAGGTGGGTTCTTTACCACTAGCGCCACTTGGGAAGTGGCTTTGGGCAGGTTCTTTAAAAGGGGGATGTGGCTGGAGTGAAGATCATGGGCATGTACAACATAAGTGGAAACGTTTGTAAAAAGGTAAAATGATGATAACTGAAAAAATAAAGTGGGGAACTGATTTAAAGTCTTTAAAAAAAAGTAGAGTAAAATTCTCTTGATACTGTACTAGTGAGAATGTTATGTTTTCTTCACTTTTACTTTCCTCCTGGACACATGATTAGACTGTGTTTCCTAGGCTCAACTCTGGTTACACAAGGTTATATGAGAAAATTTTGTCCAGAAACTGATTTAACTCAGTAAGTTGATAAGCGTATTTCAGATTCAAGGAATATAGGTCAGTACTGGTTGATAAGAAATCTAAAAAATAGCAATAAAAAATATATAAGTTAATAGACATTTTTAATCAGTGCAGTATTTCAGACCTCCTCCTCAGGCATTTGACTGTCTTCTGAAATCTAAGACAACTCATCCTTTATGAACCTTAGGATCAGATAAAACTCATAGAAAAAGACATGTCTGTGAAGCTCACTGATATTATGAGGTCTGCGTGTGTGTGTGTGTGTGTGTGTGTGTGTGTGTGTGTGTGTGTGTTAGTCACTCAGTTATGTCCGACTCTGCAATCCCATGGTCAGTAGCCTGTCAGGCTCCTCAGTCCATGGAATTTTCCAGGCAAGAATACTGGAGTGGGTAACCTTTTCCTTCTCCAGGGAGTCTTCCTGACCCAGGAACTGAACCTGGGTCTCCTGCATTTCAGGCAGATTCTTTACCATCTGAGCCACCAGGGAAGCCCTTATAAGGTCTGTAAATGAAGCCTTTTTGCAGGAAGAAGCTTAAAGTGGATATTGTGTCTTTGTACAATCAAACTATTGTTTATTATTTCTTCAAGACTCTTTGGATAAGGTGTTGTTGTGTCCATTTAAAATTTATTCTCCATAAAAATCATTATTTGTAGACATAGCAGCAGAAGCAGTAAATACCTGTTTAATAATTGGGTAGGAAAATGTGCTAGGTACATGAATTATATGGAAACACATTGCTCTTGGTGAGTTTATAATCTCTTAAACTCTGACTGCAGTGTAGAGAAAAATTAGAGAAAACCAACAATGGATGTGAAGACAACAAATAGGAATTTAGCAATAGTAGAGGGTTTGACTAGGTTGGTGGTGGTAGAAATAGAATTGGTGGGTGTGAGAAATAGTTGGGAGATCAAATCCATGAGAATCAATGATGGATTGAGAGAGGTGGGGGTAGGTGTTGAAGATGGCTCTTAGGATTGGGATGCTCTCAGATGGACAGACAGTGGTGTCTTTGGCTATACTGTGGAGCACTGGAATGGAGTTGCATTTGGAATCAAACTTGTTGGGCTTCCCTGGTGACTCAGACAGTAAAGAATCTGCCTACAATCCACAAGACATGGGTTCAATCCCTTGATTGGGAAGATCCCCTGGAGAAGGGAGTAGCTACCCACTGAAGAATTCTTGCCTGGAAAATTCCATGGACAGAGGAGCCTGGTGAGCTATAGTCCATGGGGTCACAAAGAGTTGGACATGACTGAGCGACTAACACTTATTGAATCTGAGGCCTATTTTGGTAGGTGCTTATAGAGGCAAATGGGCTTCCCCAGTAGCTCAGTGGTAAAGAATCTGTCTGCAATTCAGGAGACATGGGTAGACGTGGGGTCAGTCCCTGGGTCAGGAAGATCCCCTGGAGGAAGATATGACAACCCACTCCAGTATTCTTTTTTTTTTGTAATTTATTGGTCATTTTTATTTCTTTTTAAAAAATTAATTTATTTATTTTAATTGGAGGCTAATTACTTTACAATATTGTAGTGGTTTTGCCATACAGTCACATGAATCAGCCATGGGTATACGTGTGTCCCCCATCCTGAACCCCCTCCCACTTCTTTCCCCATCCCATCCCTCAGGGTCGTCCCAGTGCACCGGCCCTGAGTGCCCTGCCTCATGCATTGAGCCTGGGCTAGCGATCTGTTTCACATATGGTAATATCCATGTTTCAATGCTATTATCTCAAATCATCCCACCCTCGCCTTCTCCCACAGAGTCCAAAAGTCTGTTTTTTACATCTGTGTCTCTTTTGGTATCTTGCATATAGGGTCATCATTACCGTCTTTCTAAATTCCATTTATATGCATTAATATACTGTATTGGTGTTTTTCTTTCTGACTTACTTCACTCTGTATAGTAGGCTCCAGTTTCATCCACCTCACTAGAACTGATTCAAATGCATTCTTTTTAATAGCTGAGTAATATTCCATTGTGTATATGTACCACAGCTTTCTTATCCATTCATCTGCTGATGGACATCATGGTTGCTTCCATGTCCTAGCTATTGTAAACAGTGCTGTGATGAACATTGGGGTACATGTGTCTCTTTCAATTCTGGTTTCCTTGGTGTGTATACCCAGCAGTGGGATTGCTGGGTCATATGGCAGTTCTATTTCCAGTTTTTTAAGGAATCTCCACACGGTTCTCCATAGTGGCTGTACTAGTTTGCATTCCCACAAACAATCTAAGAGGGTTTCCTTTTCTCTGCACCTTCTCCAGCATTTATTGTTTGTAGACTTTTTAATAGCAGTCATTCTGACCAGCATGAGATGGTACCTCATTGTGGTTTTAATTTGCATTTCTCTGACAATGAGTGATGTTGAGCATCTTTTCATGTGTTTGTTAGCCATCTGTATGTCTTCTTTGGAGAAATATCTGTTTAGTTCTTTGGCCCATTTTTTTTTGATTGGGTCATTTATTTTTCTGGAATTGAGCTGCATGAGCTGCTTGTATATTTTTGAGATTCTTTGTCAGTTGCTTCATTTGCTATTATTTTCTCCCATTCTGAAGGCTGTCTTTCCACCTGGCTTATAGTTTCCTTCATTGTGAAAAAGCTTTTAAGTTTAATTAGGTCCCGTTTGTTTATTTTTGCTTTTATTTCCATTACTCTGGGAGATGGGTCATAGAGGATCCTGCTTTGATTTATGTCAGAGAGTGTTTTGCCTATGTTTTCCTCTAGGAGTTTTATAGTTTCTGGTCTTACATTTAGATATTTAATCCATTTTGAATTTATTTTTGTGTATTTTGTGTATTTTTGTGTTAGAAGGTGTTCTAGTTTCATTCTTTTACAAGTGGTTGACCAGTTTCCCCAGCACCACTTGTTAAAGAGATTGTCTTTTCTCCATTGTATATTCTTGCCTCCTTTGTCAAAGATAAGGTGTCCACAGGTGCGTGGATTTATCTCTGGGCTTTCTATTGTGTTCCATTGATCTATATTTCTGTTTTTGTGCCAGTACCGTATTGTCTTAATGACTGTAGCCTTGTAGTATAGTCTGAAGTCAAGTAGGTTGATTCCTCCAGTTCCATTCTTCTTTCTCAAAATTGCTTTGGCTATTCGAGGTTTTTTGTATTTCCATACAAATTGTGAAATTATTTGTTCTAGTTCTGTGAAAAATACCGTTGGTAGCTTGATAGGGATTGCATTGAATCTATAGGCTGCTTTGGATAGTATACTCATTTTCACTCTATTGATTCTTCCAATCCATGAACATGGTATATTTCTCCATCTATTTGTGTCATCTTTGATTTCTTTCATCAGTGTTGTATAGTTTCCTATATATAGATCTTTTGTTTCTTCAAGGAGATTTATTCCTAAGTATTTTCTTTTTTTTGTTGCAATGGTAAATGGAATTGTTTCCTTAATTTCTCTTTCTGTTTTCTCATTGTTAGTGTATAGGAATGCAAGGGATTTCTCTGTGTTAATTTTATATCCTGCAAATTTGCTATATTCATTGATTAGCTCTAGTAATTTTCTGGTGGAGTCTTTAGGGTTTTCTATGTAGAGGATCATGTCATCTGCAAACAGTGAGAGTTTTAGTTCCTCTTTTCCAATCTGGATTCCTTTTATTTCTTTTTCTTTTCTGATTGCTGTGGCTAAAACTTCCAAAGCTATGTTGGATAGTAGTGGTGAGAGTGGGCACCCTTGTTTTGTTCCTGACTTTAAGGGAAATGCTTTCAGTTTTTCACCATTAAGGATAATGTTTGCTGTGGGTTTATCATATATGGCTTTTATTATGTTTGGGTATGTTCCTTCTATGCCTGCTTTCTGGAGGGTTTTTATCATAAATTGATATTGAATTTTGTCAAAGGCTTTCTCTGCATCTATTCCACTCCTGTATTCTTACCTGGAAAATCCAATGGATAGAGGTGCCTGGCGGGCTACAATCCTTGGGGTTGCAAAGAGTTGGACACGACTGAGCACAGCACATATTACATATATAGGCAGCTGCAACTCAGAGAAGTGGTCTGAACTAGAGATAGAATTGTAGAACATTTGCTTATAAGCAATAATTGATGCCATGATGTGGATGAATTTATTATGGTGACAGTGCAGAGTGAGCAGACAAGGCACCCTTAGGATGATACTGAGGAGTCTACAGAACTTAGAAATTGAGAAGAGAAGGATAATCCTGCAGGCAGTTCCCAAACTTACACAGGTTCATAGACACAGGGCCCTTTGCATTACTGGGGGAAGTTGGGTCTCACTGAGACAAATCACTGAGACAAACCTTGCAACTCAGCAAAAAATGTATAAATATTCATCCTAGCCTTCCTGAGAGAGGCCTGTGACCACTTCCCAGGATGATTGTGCATTGGAGAAGAGTAAATAATCAGATTTTCAGGGATTTCTGGACACTGACTTTAAACTGACATGAATTCATAGAGATCCTAAATGCCATTAGAGTTCACCAGTCAGAACTGAGGCTTAATAAGATCAGGTAATCAATGGTGCTTTGACTTGTATCAAATGAGCAGTAGGACTTGTGGGTCTCTATACCCATCTTTGTGGTTATTCCTCAGTTCCAGGATTCATGACTGGCATGGACATACTCAGAAACTTGGCAGAATTCTTATGTAGGATCCCTGATCTGGGGCAAGAAAGCCCAATTTAGGTCACCTGAGTTGTCTCTACCTATCAAAATAGTGAAACAAAAAGTAATGCCATGTTCCTAGAAACATTGCAAGGACTAATGCCTTCATTAAAGACTTAAAAGATGCAGGGATGGTGGTTTCTATCATGTTTTCATTCAACTTACCTATTTGGCTTGTGCAGAAGACAGATGGAGTTTGGAAAATGATACTGATTATTGCAAATGTAATTGATGGTGATTTCAATTGTAGCTATTGTTCCAGGTATGCTTTACTGTGGAAACCAATCATCCCATATCCTGAACCTGGTATGCAGCTACTAGACATGGCAAATGATTATTTCTCTAGATAGACTAGATTATTAAAGACCATAAGACAGCTTGATTTCAGCTGACAGGTTACCAGTACAACTTCACTGTTTTTTTCAGGGCTATTTCAGCTCTCATGCCTTATATCATAATCTAGTCTGCAGAGACCTTGATAACCTCTCCATTCCACAGGGCATCACACTGAACCATTTCACTGATGAGAGCATGCTGACTGGACTAGGTGTTAAGGAGTCATAGTGAATCTAGACACCTTGTTAGGGCACATACAGATCTGAGGGTGCCTTAAGTCTCACAAGATTCAGTGATCTGCCACCATCATGAAATTTCTTAGAGGTCCAATGTCTAGGATATCTCCAGATACCTTTTCCAGGCTTGAGGATACACTTCTGCATTTTGCCTCTTCTACCATGAAGACAGAGGTACAATGCCTAGTAAGCCGCTTTTAAATGTAATGTGCTCTTCATTTAGTCATGCTAGTTTGACTCATTTACCAAGTGACTTGAAAAGCTCTCAGTACTGAAAGAGTTTGAGAAGGCCCTAAAACAAGTTCAGAATTATCTGCAAATATAGGATATGTGATGGCACTTGAAATATTAGTGATGAGTAGGGTTGCTTCGGAGAAGGCAGTGGCAACCCACTCCAGTACTCTTGCCTGGAAAACCCCATGGACAGAGGAGCCTGGTAGGCAGCAGTCCATGGGGTTGCTACAAGTTGGATGCGACTGAGCGACTTCACTTTCACTTTTCACTTTCATGCACTGGAGAAAGAAATGGCAACCCCCTCCAGTGTTCTTGCCTGGAGAATCCCAGGGACGGTGGAGCCTGGTGGGCTGCCGTCTATGGGCTCGCACAGAGTTGGACACGACTGAAGCGACTTAGCAGCAGCTACTGCTTTAGCAGCAGCAGGGTTGCTTTACGGAGGGGGTGGTGCTTTGGCAGAATTCTACAGGTAAATCATAGCACAGTGATCTTTAGGATTTTGGAGTAAAGTTAGGTTATCCTCTGTAGATAGTTGTGCTCATTTTGAGAAACATCTTGATTATGGCCACCAAGTTACCCTGGAATCCGGTCTTCCCATAATAAATTGGGTGTTTCTGGGTGTGTGACCAAGTTAATGATGGGAAGCTCAGGTTACATGGTAACTTGATGGCCTAGAGCAAGTTGTTTCCCAAAGGAGAAAAGATTCAAATTAGTGAGCATAGTAACACTCCATCATCAAACAGAATTTGTATGTATTGAGGTTGGGTTTAAACAGGGACTGAAGGCATAAGTAAGTTGCATATGCACGCAGTCAGATGGCCATACATCAAACTCCTCCTCTGTTTTCTCTTTCCTCTCAACCTGAGTTGATGATTGAATGGGAATTTTCCCATGGCCAGTTAACTGAGGAAGACAGTTCTTCATGTTATGCTGATACCACCTGAAAGGTGACGGCTGTTACACTTTGGATCTGCCCTGAATGTCACTAGAGGAGGAAAATCTTCCCAGTTGGCAGAACTTCAACCATTTCTGTGGATTTTTTTTGTTCATTTTGCCTAAAAAAGAGGTGGCTGGAGGTATGGATCTATGTTATTGCACAGAAAGCTAATAATCTGGCTTGATGAGCCTTCCCAGGTGTCATTAGTGGTAAAGAATCTGTCTACCAATGCAGGAGACATAGGAGACTTGGGTTCAGTCCCTGGGTTGGGAAGATACCCTAGAAGAGGGCTTGTCAACTCACTCCAGTATTCTTGCCTATAGAATCCCATGGACAGAAAAGTCTGGAGGGCTATGGTCCATAGGGTTGCAGAGTCGGACATGACTGAGGTGACTTAGCATGCTTGCATGGGGTTAGAACTTAGAAGGTATATGATTGGAAAATCAGTGACGCAAAGGTTGGGGGAGAAAGTATTTCAATTGAGGTCTCATAGGCACTTCCCTAGTGGTCCAGTAGTTAGAATTCCATGCTTCCACTGCACAGAGCAGGGGTTTAATCCCTGACTGGAGAACTAAGATCCTGCATGCGACATAACATAGCAACGAAAATAGACCTCTCCTGATAGGCACAGAGTGTGAATGATCACCAAAGAATAATTTCTGCAGAGGAAAATTGTAATAATTGACAGACAAAATGACCTGTTCTCTAGACATAATTCAGCCTCTTAAACCAAACACCCCTGTTCTTGCTCAACAGGCTGAGCAAAGTAACCCCGGTGAACACAGATAGATATTTTATGTGGGTTCTGCAACATGGAATTTCATTCAGTAAGGCCCGTCTGGCTTCAGACATCAATGAATATATAACCTGCCAACAACAGAGACCAATACTGAGCCCCCAATATGGTATCCTTTTTTTTGAGTGCACTATCTAATTACCTGGTGGCAAGTTGGTTACTTAGAACCATTTAACCAAGAGTTAACATTTGTTCTCATTAGAATAGACCTTTACAGTGGATGTAGACTTAATTTTTTTCCTGTAATACTTCTGCCAACACTACCATCCATGAACTCACTGATTGATTCTGACCTCAGGGTTTATTTTACAGCAAACGAAGTTCTGTGATGGTCTCATGATGAGGTAACTCACTATTCTTACCACATTCTCCTTATCCTGAAGCAGCTGGCTTGGTAGAATAGGGGGATGGCTTTTTAAAGTTCTGTGTTGGTGCCAACTCAGTGGCAATACCTGCAGATATGTGATAATGTTCTTTAGAATATATACTATGTGTTCAAAATCATTAACTAATATATGCCATTGTTTCTCCCAAAGCCAGCATTCACAGTTCTGGGAATCGAAGGGTAGAAATGGGAGTGAATCCTTTTATATTCACCATAGAGCTCTATTAGCAATATTTTTTTAATCTTTTTATTTTACATTGAAGTATAGCTGATTAACAATATTAGGGTAGTTTCAGGTGGACAGCAAAGGGACTCAGCCATACATATACATGTATCCATTCTTCCCCAAACTCCCTCCCATCCAGGCTGCCACACTGAGCAGAGTTCCCCACACTAGCGATATTTTTTGTTTCTCTTTCCAGCAATTTTAGGATCTAATGGTCTACAAGTTTTAGTTCCCAAGGGAGGAATACCTTTACCAGAGAATGCAGCAGTGGTTCCATTAAGCTGGGAGTTAAGTCTGCCACTTGATCACTGTGGACTCTTCAGCCAGCAAATCAGTGAGAAAAGAAGGGTTTAACTCTCCTGGCTGAGGCGACTGATCCTGACTATAAGAGGAAATTAGAGTGCTTCAATGGAATGGGAGTGAGGAGGAATATTTCTAGAAAGCAGGGCCTCCCCTGAGGTGCTACTTACTACTCTTACATCCTTTGATTAAAGTCATTGGGAAGCAATGACCCAAAACAGACAGGACACCAGTGGTCCAGATCCCTGAGGGATGAAGATTTGGGTCATTCTTCCAGGCAAGGAGCCATGACCAACTGAGGAGCTTGCTGAAGGCAGAGGGACATGAAGTGGGTAGTAGAGGAAGTCAGTTGTAAATACTAACTGACCACTTACACAGTTTTAGAAACAAGGATTACAAGAGAGATACTTTTTTTCTCAACTTTGATATGAATATGTCGTATGTGTATAATAATCGTCTTTTCTTCCCTTCTACCATTTCCCTACCATTAGCATAAACTGTTTTAATAGCATTTAGCCTTATGGTGGTTGGTGGTTTAGTCGCTAAGTCATGTCTGACTCTTTGCAACCCCATGATCTGTAGCCCACCGGGCTCCTCTGTCCATGGGATTTCCCAGGCAAGAATCCTGGAGTAGATTGCCATTTCCTTCTCCAGGGGAATCTTCCTGACTCAGGGATCAAACCTGGATCTCCTGCTTGGCAGGCAGATTCTTTACCACTGAGCCACCTGGGAACCCAGCATTTAACTTTATATCTTAGTATTTAAGTTAGGCACTATCAAAAAGAAATTAAAAGCTTAGTATTTTCCTTTAAGGAGAACAATAATGTATTTTTTATGGAGGGTGATGGGGGGGCTTCCTAGGTGGCACTAGAGGTAAAGAACCCACCCGCCACTGCAGCAGACATAAGAGATGCAAATCATATGATATGCTAGGATAGGATAAAGTGTAGATAGGATAGGATAGAAGAGATAGGATAAAGTGTAGATTAAAAAATGTAGCTATTTGAAGTGTTTTTCATTATATAGGTGGACAGTTTGGGGTGTCTTCTTTTAATCAGTTGGAAACTGATTAACTTAATGAAGAAGATACAGGAAGTTCCCCTAGAGGAGGGCATAGCAACCCAATGCAGTATTCTTGCCTGGAGAATCCCTTGGTTAGAGACAACTGCTGGGCTATAGTCCATAGGGTTGCAAAGAATCAGACATAACTAAAGCAACTTAGCATGCATGCAAGGATAGTTGAGATGGAAGCATAATTTTGGAAGTTCAGTATTATTAAAGGAGGTGTGTTATTAAAGGAGGTTGACAAAGAATGAAGTGTGGTGAAGTTGCCCTGGAGGAGGGCATGATAACACACTCCAGTACTCTTGCCTGGAGAATCCCATGGACAGGGGAGCCTGGCAGACTACAGTCCATGGAGTCACAAAGAGTTGAACATGACTGAATCAACAACACACATGCATAGCTAAGCTGGACCTATATTTTCTTATTTGCAGAGGTCTGGGTTAGCATGGGCCACAGGAGTAGGTTTGGAGGGTCAGAGGGAAGCAGAAGTTACACTCTTTTTATGCCTGTGGTCAGATTGGTGGCTCCAGGAGCTGTTGCAGCTCACATACGTGGTAGCTGACTGATTTTGTAGGTGTGGCCAGCAGTCAGGCGCAGTGGTTCTGGAGCTCCTATGGGGTCACCAACTTCAACTTCTTCTGTTTCTGTACTAGATTCAGGAGCAGAAATAGAAGCAACAATCATATGAACTATTAAAACAATCCCCAAAGTCACATAAAGTCAAATTCCTATAATTTATCCCAGATTGTATACTTTTTCTAGTGGTTCTGTTTGTCTTATTGGGCCTTTATTGCCATAGCATATCTTAAGGAGTCAGGAAAGCAAAGGAATTTTGAGTATTGGCCAAAGATTTGTTGGAAAAAAGGACATAGAATACCAGGTAGATAGGGATGGAAGTGGAAGATGAGAACAGATGACACAGTGAAGAAAGTGGACTTTTTTGTTTGTTTGTTTTTAAAAAGTGGACTTTGAAATAAACTAGAGAGCAGAAGGAGTAGGAAAAGAGTCATAGAGGCAGCAGTTAACATGCAAGTTGGGATCAGAATGATTAGGGATACGAATGCTTTCTGACTCACTGATTTGCTGGCAGGAAGAACCCAAAATGGCTCAGTAAAGTATGAAGAAAGGTATTTGGAGGTGTTATAGATAGCTGCAGATTGTAGAAAATGTTGTATTAGCTTTTGTTGACAAGAAAGTAAGATACCAATGGTGGAATTCAAACCAGTGCTTGTCACATAGTTGGCTTTCACCGAATTATTTATTCAGTGAATGTATGGGCCCACATCTATTTGAGAGAATCAATTGTGATCCAATTTACCTTGATATATAAGTTTAGGCCAAAAATACCTTGATTGTCAGGGCTGGTATTTCTGGATCTCACCAGTAAAATAAATTGGCTGTAGAAAGTTAGATTTGTTGTTGAACATATGCAATCAAAAACTTGAAAATCAAAATAAATATTAATGTTCAAAAATGGTATGCAAATAAGATAAAGTGTAGATTAAAAATATAGCTATTTGAAGTGTTTTTCATTATATAGGTGGAATGTTTGGGGAGTCTTCATTTTACAGTTGAAAGCTGATTAACTTATTGAGGAAGATTTAAACACCAACACACTTGTATTAATTGTATGGCCTATGAGAACAAAATTTGATGGAGCAGAATAGAGTACTTCTTTCAAAAAACTGCAGGTGTTGGGGACTAGTTGCTTTTCCTGTCTATGGCGATTAAAAAGTTTACTTTTTCTGTTGGAAGAGAACAAAAGAATGAATGTCTATCACTGAATGAAAGGAAAGAATAAAATATTATGCTACATAGAGTTGCTATAACTGATTATAGTAACACAATTTAAAATTTTTCTTTACATTTCTAATTATAGGATAATTATAATATTGTAATGGCTTTTTGTGTACATCAACATGAAACGGGCCTAGGTATACAAATGTCCCCTCCCTCTTATATACCTCTCCCACCACCCTCCCTGTCCGTCCCTCTAGGTTATTACAAAGACCTGGCTTTGGGTCCCTGCATCATACAGCCAACTCCCACTGGCTATCTTATATGTGGTTATACATAATTTTTTTTTAATTAAAAAAATTTTTTTTTTTATTATTAGTTGGAGGCTAATTACTTCACAACATTTCAGTGGGTTTTGTCATACATTGATATGAATCAGCCATAGATTTACACGTATTCCCCATCCCGATCCCCCCTCCCACCTCCCTCTCTACCCGGTTCCTCTGGGTCTTCCCAGTGCACCAGGCCCGAGCACTTCTCTCATGCATCCCACCTGGGCTGGTGATCTGTTTCACCATAGATAGTATACATGCTGTTCTTTTGAAACATCCCACCCTCACCTTCTCCCACAGAGTTCAAAAGTCTGTTCTGTATTTCTGTGTCTCTTTTTCTGTTTTGCATATAGGGTTATCGTTACCATCTTTCTAAATTCCATATATATGTGTTAGTATGCTGTAATGTTCTTTATCTTTCTGGCTTACTTCACTCTGTTTAATGGGCTCCAGTTTCATCCATCTCATTAGGACTGGTTCAAATGAATTCTTTTTAATGGCTGAGTAATATTCCATGGTGTATATGTACCACAGCTTCCTTATCCATTCATCTGCTGATGGGCATCTAGGTTGCTTCCATGTCCTGGCTATTATAAACAGTGCTGCGATGAACATTGGGGTGCACGTGTCTCTTTCAGATCTGGTTTCCTCAGTGTGTATGCCCAGAAGTGGGATTGCTGGGTCATATGGCAGTTCTATTTCCAGTTTTTTAAGAAATCTCCACACTGTTTTCCATAGCGGCTGTACTAGTTTGCATTCCCACCAACAGTGTAAGAGGGTTCCCTTTTCTCCACACCCTCTCCAGCATTTATTGCTTGTAGACTTTTGGATAGCAGCCATCCTGACTGGCGTGTAATGGTACCTCATTGTGGTTTTGATTTGCATTTCTCTAATAATGAGTGATGTTGAGCATCTTTTCATGTGTTTGTTAGCCATCTGTATGTCTTCTTTGGAGAAATGTCTGTTTAGTTCTTTGGCCCATTTTTTGATTGGGTCATTTATTTTTCTGGAATTGAGCTGCAGGAGTTGCTTGTATATTTTTGAGATTAATCCTTTGTCTGTTGCTTCATTTGCTATTATTTTCTCCCAATCTGAGGGCTGTCTTTTCACCTTACTTTTAGTTTCCTTTGTAGTGCAAAAGCCTTTAAGTGCATTAGGTCCCATTTGTTTAGTTTTGCTTTTATTTCCAATATTCTGGGAGGTGGGTCATAGAGGATCTTGCTGTGATTTATGTCGGAGAGGGTTTTGCCTATGTTCTCCTCTAGGAGTTTTATAGTTTCTGGTCTTACATTTAGATCTTTAATCCATTTTGAGTTTATTTTTGTGTATGGTGTTAGAAAGTGTTCTAATTTCATTCTTTTACAAGTGGTTGACCAGTTTTCCCAGCACCACTTGTTAAAGAGGTTGTCTTTTTTCCATTGTATATCCTTGCCTCCTTTGTCAAAGATAAGGTGTCCATAGGTTCATGGATTTATCTCTGGGCTTTCTATTCTGTTCCGTTGATCTATATTTCTGTCTTTGTGCCAGTACCATACTGTCTTGATGACTGTGGCTTTGTAGTAGAGTCTGAAGTCAGGCAGGTTGATTCCTCCAGTTCCATTCTTCTTTCTCAAGATTACTTTGGCTATTCGAGGTTTTTTGTATTTCCATACAAATTGTGAAATTATTTGGTCTAGTTCTGTGAAAAATACTGTTGGTAGCTTGATAGGGATTGCATTGAATCTATAGATTGCTCTGGGTAGAATAGCCATTTTGACAATATTGATTCTTCCAATCCATGAGCACGGTATGTTTCTCCATCTGTTTGTGTCCTCTTTGATTTCTTTCATCAGTGTTTTATAGTTTTCTATGTATAGGTCTTTTGTTTCTTTAGGTAGATATACTCCTAAGTATTTTATTCTTTTTGTTGCAGTGGTGAATGGTATTGTTTCCTTAATTTCTCTTTCTGTTTTTTCATTGTTAGTATATAGGAATGCAAGGGATTTCTGAGTGTTAATTTTATATCCTGCAACTTTACTATATTCATTGATTAGCTCTAGTAATTTTCTGGAAGAGCCTTTAGGGTTTTCTATGTAGAGGATCATGTCATCTGCGTGAGCGTTTCACTTCTTCTTTTCCTATCTGGATTCCTTTTACTTCTTTTAATGCTCTGATTGCTGTGGCCAAAACTTCCAACACTATGTTGAATAGTAGTGGTGAGAGTGGGCACCCTTGTCTTGTTCCTGATTTCAGGGGAAATGCTTTCAATTTTTCACCATTGAGGGTGATGCTTGCTGTGGGTTTGTCATATATCGCTTTTATTATGTTGAGGTATGTTCCTTCTATTCCTGCTTTTTGGAGAGTTTTAATCATAAATGAGTGTTGAATTTTGTCAAAGGCTTTCTCTGCATCTATTGAGATAATCATATGGTTTTTATCTTTCAATTTGTTAATGTGGTGTATTACATTGATTGATTTGCAGATATTAAAGAATCCTTGCATTCCTGGGATAAAGCCCACTTGGTCATGGTGTATGATTTTTTTAATATGTTGTTGGATTCTGTTTGCTAGAATTTTGTTAAGGATTTTTGCATCTATGTTCATCAGTGATATTGGCCTGTAGTTTTCTTTTTTTGTGGCATCTTTGTCTGGTTTTGGAATTAGGGTGATGGTGGCCTCATAGAATGAGTTTGGAAGTTTACCTTCCTCTGCAATTTTCTGGAAGAGTTTGAGTAAGATAGGTGTTAGCTCTTCTCTAAATTTTTGGTAGAATTCAGCTGTGAAGCCATCTGGTCCTGGGCTTTTGTTTGCTGGAAGATTTTTGATGACAGTTTCGATTTCCTTGCTTGTGATGGGTCTGTTAAGATCTTCTATTTCTTCCTGGTTCAGTTTTGGAAAGTTATACTTTTCTAAGAATTTGTCCATTTCATCCAAGTTGTCCATTTTATTGGCATAGAGCTGCTGGTAGTAGTCTCTTATGATCCTTTGTATTTCAGTGTTGTCTGTTGTGATCTCTCCATTTTCATTTCTAATTTTGTCA
The DNA here is from genome assembly GCF_033118175.1 of Dama dama. Taxonomy (NCBI): domain Eukaryota; kingdom Metazoa; phylum Chordata; class Mammalia; order Artiodactyla; family Cervidae; genus Dama; species Dama dama. The sequence goes on from NC_083711.1 coordinate 25,072,141, forward strand.
ATTTGGTTTTTCTCTCTTTGTTTCTTAATGAGTCTTGCTAATGGTTTGTCAATTTTGTTTATTTTTTGAAAAAACCAGCTTTTAGCTTTGTTGATTTTTGCTATGGTCTCTTTAGTTTCTATTGCATTTATTTCTGCCCTGATTTTTAAGATTTCTTTCCTTCTGCTAACCCTGGGGTTCTTCATTTCTTCCTTCTCTAATTGCTTTAGGTGTAGAGTTAGGTTATTTATTTGGCTTTTTTCTTGTTTCTTGATGTAAGCCTGTAATGCTATGAACCTTCCCCTTAGCACTGCTTTTACAGTGTCCCATAGGTTTTGGGTTGTTGTGTTTTCATTTTCATTCATTTCTATACATATTTTGATTTCTTTTTTGATTTCTTCTATGATTTGTTGGTTATTCAGAAGCGTGTTATTTAGCCTGCATATGTTTGAATTTTTAACAATTTTTTTCCTGTAATTGAGATCTAATCTTACTGCACTGTGGTCAGAAAAGATGACTGGAATGATTTCAATTTTTTTGAATTTTCCAAGACCAGATTTATGGCCCAGGATGTGATCTATTCTGGAGAATGTTCCGTGTGCACTTGAGAAAAAGGTGAAGTTGATTGTTTTGGGGTGAAATGTCCTATAGATATCAATTAGGTCTAGCTGGTCCATTGTGTCATTTAAGGTTTGTGTTTCCTTGTTAATTTTCTGTTTAGTTGATCTATCCATAGTTGTGAGTGGGGTATTAAAGTCTCCCACTATTATTGTGTTACTATTAATTTCCTCTTTCATACTTGTTAGTGTTTGCCGTACATATTGCGGTGCTCCTATGTTGGGTGCATATATATTTATAATTGCTATATCTTCTTCTTGGATTGATCCTTTGATCATTATGTAGTGTCCTTCTTTGTCTCTTTTCACATCCTTTATTTGAAAGTCTATTGTATCTGATATGAGTATTGCGACTCCTGCTTTCTTTTGGTCTCCGTTTGCATGAAATATTTTTTTCCAGCCCTTCACTTTTAGTCTGTATGTGTCTCTTGTTTTGAGGTGGGTCTCTTGTAGACAGCATATATAGGGGTCTTGTTTTTGTATCCATTCAGCCAATCTTTGTCTTTTGGTTGGGGCATTCAACCCATTTACATTTAAGGTAATTATTGATAGGTGTGGTCCTGTTGCCATTTACTTTGTTGTTTTGGGTTCACGTTTATACAACTTTTCTGCATTTCCTGTCTAGAGAAGATCCTTTAGCATTTGTTGAAGAGCTGGTTTGGTGGTGCTGAATTCTCTCAGCTTTTGCTTATCTGTAAAGCTTTTGAATTCTCCTTCATATTTGAATGAGATCCTTGCTGGATACAGTAATCTAGTTTGTAGGTTATTCTCTTTCATTACTTTCAGTACGTCCTGCCATTCCCTTCTGGCCTGGAGGGTTTCTATTGATAGATCAGTTGTTATCCTTATGGGAATCCCTTTGTGTGTTATTTGTTGTGTCTCCCTTGCTGCTTTTAATATTTGTTCTTTGTGTTTGATCTTTGTTAATTTGATTAATATGTGTCTTGGGGTGTTTCACCTTGGGTTTATCCTGTTTGGGACTCTCTGGGTTTCTTGGACTTGGGTGGCTATTTCCTTCCCAGTTTTAGAGAAGTTTTTAGCTATTATCTCCTCGAGTATTTTCTCATGGCCTTTCTTTTTGTCTTCTTCTTCTGGGACTCCTATGATTCGAATGTTGGGGCGTTTCACATTGTCCCAGAGGTCCCTGAGGTTGTCCTCATTTCTTTTGATCCTTTTTTCTTTTTTCCTCTCTGCTTCATTTATTTCCACCATTTTATCTTCTACCTCAGTTATCCTATCTTCTGCCTCCGTTATTCTACTCTTGGTTCCCTCCAAAGTGTTTTTGATCTCATTCATTGCATTATTCATTTTTAGTTGACTCTTTTTTATTTATTCTAGGTTTTTATTAAACATTTCTTGTATCTTTTCAATCTTTGTCTCCAGGCTATTTATCTGTAACTCCATTTTGTTTTCAAGATTATGGATCATTTTTATTATCATTATTCTAAATTCTTTTTCAGGTAGATTCCCTATCTCCTCCTCTTTTGTTTGACTTGGTGGGCATTTTTCATGTTCCTTTACCTGTTGGGTATTTCTTTGCCTTTTCATCTTGTTTAGATTGCTGTATCTGGAGTGGGCTTTCTGTATTCTGGAGGTCTGTGGTTCCTTTTTATTGTGGAGGATTTACCCAGTGGGTGGGGTTAGACGATTGGCTTGTCAAGGTTTCCTGGTTAGGGAAGCTTGCGTCCGTGTTCTGGTGTGTGGAACTTGATTTCTTCTCTTTGGAGAGCAATGGAGTGCCCAGTAATGAGTTTTGAGATGGGTCTATGTGTTAGGTGTGACCGTTGGCAGCCTGTATGTTGGCATTCAGGGCTATGTTCCTGCGTTGCTGGAGAATTTGCGTGGTATGTCTTGCTCTGAATCTTATTGGCTCTTGGGTGGTGGTTGGTTTCAGTGTAGGTATGGAGGCTTTTGGACAGTCACTTATTACTTAAAGTTCCATGTAGTCAGGAGTTTTCTGGTGTTCTCAGGTTTTGGGCTTAAGTCTCCTGCCTCTGGATTTCAGTTTTATTCTTCCTGTAGTCTCAGGACTTCTCCAACTATACAGCACTGATAATACAACTTCTAGGTTAATGGTGAAAAGATTCTGCCCCGTTAGGGACACCCAGAGAGGTTCACAGAGTTACATGAAGAAGAGGAGAGGGAGGAGGGAGATAGAGATGAGCAGAAGGAGAAAAAGGGGGACTCAAGAGGAGAGAGACAGATCTACGCAGCTGTCTGTTCCCAGAGTGTTCTCCGTAGCCCAGACACCTACAAAGATTCACAGAATTGGATTGGGAAGAGAAGGGGAAAGGAGGAAATAGAGGTGTTCTGAGGTAGAAAACAGAGAGTCAAGATTGGGAGAGAATAATCTTCGGTTTAAAAATAGGGCTTCTCTTCTTTTTTTTGTAAGGTTATAGTGTATTGAAAATGAAAATTAAGGAGTAGTAGAGGAGTACTAGAGGACTTTAAAAGAAATAAGAGAAAAAGAAAAATAGAAAATAGAAGAGAAAAAGGAAAGAAAAAAAAGAAGAAAAAAGAAAGAAAAAATAAAAAAAAATAATTTTTTTCCCTAATTAAAAAAATCATAAAAATCTATGAAAATGAAAGTTAAGGAGTAATGGGGAAGTAATAGGGAATTTTAAAGGAAAATAAAAGAGAAAAAATAAAAAATAAAAAAAAATTTAAAAAAATTTTTTTTTCTTACTTAAAAAAAAAAAAAAAAAAAGTAAAATTATATCTAGGAGTTTCTCTGGAGCTGTTGCGGTCAGTGTGGGTTCGGCTCAGTTTCAGATAGCTCCTCGTTCCAGCTTACGCTTCTCGATATCTACAGGCCCCTTCCGGTGTAGTCAGTGTTTTCTAGAGGGATTTAATCTGTTGCACCAGTCCCTTCTGAAGCGGTTCCCTTTGTTTATTTGGCTTCTGTTTGCCGGTCTCTTCAGAGCGTCATTTCCGCCCTGACACAGGCGGGCGGAGGTGGACTCTTATTCAGGTAGCTAGTTCTGTCGCTCTGCAGGGAGAGGCTGGCGCCGTGGGGACAGGCTTGCGCCGCGGGGACCGGCTGGCGCTGCCGGGAGGGGCTGACGCTGCTTTCTCCGTCTGCTCTGCTCAGGCTCCCGGCTGTTCTAGATGGAGCGCGCCCTGCGCTGCGCGAGGTTCCAGCCCTCGGGTGTTCCACAAAAGCGCGGAACGAAAAGCTGCGCCTGCTCTCTGTGCCTTCCCCATCAGAGCGGTCCAGGCAGCCAGGGGCTTGGTGGGCGCACTCTCCCCAGGTGTGGCGCGCCCACTCCCTTCCGCGGACCCAGTCTCAGTTTCCGCTGGCGCCAGTCGGGTGCGCGCGCCTTCTGCCCTCCGCGTCCCCAGCCCCAGTCCCCGCCCGCGCCGGTCGGGTGCCTGCGCCCTGTGTCTCGCCGCGACCTTCCCCTCCCCCCTGCCTCCTGCCTTCGGCGGGGTTGGGCCGGTCCGCAGCCTGCGAGCTCCTCTCTGGACCCTCTTGGTCTCTTTGTTCTGCAAACGGCCGGCAGTGTGTTCGGGCCGGTTAATTTACTCTCTCTCTTTTGGTCTCCCACAGTTCAAGTTGGCAACTCACAGAAGCTCCCTCCGATTGTCCTCAGTGCACTCAGGCCCGGATCCTACCCCAAGCAATGCTGCCTAAGACTCCCTTCCCAGGACGGATCTCCGTTCTTAGCTCTTTTGTCTCACTTTTTATCTTTTATATTTTGTCCTACCTCCTTTCGAAGATAATGGGCTGCTTTTCTGGGCACCTGATGACCTCAGCTAGCGATCAGAAGTTGTTTTGTGAAGTTTGCTATGCGTTCAGTTATTCTTTTGATGAAATTGTAGGAGAGAAAGTGGTCTCCCCGTCCTATTCCTCCGCCATCTTCCTTTTCATTTCCATAATTTTTTAAAAAGTTATAAGTTCAGAAGAATTTTCTTTCTCCTCCCAGGTAGAGCTTCCTATGAAATATTGCCCTAAACAGATCATATGATCTACTTGCTTTTTTATTTACTTTTTTGGCTGCACCTAGGCTTATGGGACGCCAGTTCCCAGACAAGGGATTGAACGCAGGCCATAGCAGTAAAAGCATGAAGTCCTAACCACTAGACCACCAGGGAACTCCCTGTTTTCCTTTAATTTGAAGAAGGGCAAATATACAATAAGCAACTCATCAGGAATAGTTAGACTATACAGTGGTTATCTGTAGAAAGCAATATAACCTTTAAAAAGAATCTCCGCAAACAATCTTAGAAATGATATCTATCATGGATATCTTTTACAATTTTAAAGACTTGGAGAGGTAAAGATTCTCTCTTTTAATCCCTTTGTAGTAATTATCCCCAAATCAAATTGTGAAATAATTGTTAGGCAGGAAAACAATGAGTCACAGACAGTGATTTATCTAATTTCATTTAAAGAATTGAGGACTAATAAAGGAAAAACTCAACCATGTTTTAGGTCATTCAAGAGTATATCTAACTATATTTCAGCCTGGAATACAGACCAGATACTCAGTTATCAAAAAGCAAAGTCCAAAGTCCATTCTGTCCTTTCTGTAAGTCCATTCTGTCCTTTTCTTCCCCATCACAGGTTTTGAAGTTTTTTAAACATTTTTGCCAAATTGGCTTTGACTCCATGGAAAAACATGTGAGTAGCTAAGTGAATGTAAGATTTTCCTTTTATGCCTACTATGCTGTCGTAATCAGAAACTCCAGAATTAAAAGGAAAGAAATGGCCCAGAAAGTTCTCAGAAATATAAAGTGCTCTCAGGAGTTTCCATACTAAGAGGGGAATGAGAGAATAGATAAAATAGTTAGGAAAAGAAAAATATTTAACCAAATGCCTTCCAAATTGATCTAAATGAAGTATGAGATTGCCCTAAATTATTCAGACGGTAAAATGAAAGTGAAAGTCACTCAGTTGTGTCCGACTCTTTGTGACCCCATGGACTATATAGTCCATGGACTTCTCCAGACCAGAATGCTGGAGTGGGTAGCCTTTCCCTTCTTTGGGGATCTTCCTAACCCAGGAATTGAACCCAGGTCTCCAACCCAGGTCTGCAGCACAGCAGGTGGATTCTTTACCAGCTGAGTCACAAGGGAAGCCCAAGAATACTGGAATGAACAGCCTATCTGTTCTCCAGTGGATCTTCCCAACGCAGGAATCAAACTGGAGTCACCTGCATTGCAAGTGGATTCTTTACCAACTGAGCTATCAGGGAAGCCCTTATTCAGTTGGTAAATAGTACAATATTATTTTTGTACTATTTTTGTACAAACAATGTCTTTTACATTCAGGTAAGTAGTACAGTAATATCCTTTCATACATTCAATAAACACATGCAGTAGATTCTTTATAAGTCCTGGGGAATTAGTGGTGAATTGAGTCCCAACTTTCTTAGAGTTTACATTTTAATGGAGGTAAAGAGAAGTAAACAAGCCCTAACTTGTTTGTGAACTGATAAAAGTTAAGCGAGTACCAAGAAGAACTTAGGCTATCTGGTGACTCAGGTGGTAAAAATCTGCCAGCAATGTGGGATACCCAGGTTCGATCCCTGGGTTGGGAAGAACTCCTGGAGAAGGAAATGGTTACCCACTCCAGTATTCTTGCCTGAAGAATTCCATGGAGAGAGGAGCCCATGAGATCACAAAGAGTTGGACATGATTGAGTGAGTAACACTGGTTCAGGGGAACTGGGAAAGTGAATTCAAAGGATAAATAGGAATAGCTTAATGATGAAGACAGAGGAACCAGTGAACCAGTGAAGTTGCTCAGTCGTGTCCGACTCTTTGCGATCCCATGGACTGTAGCCCCCCAGGCTCCTCTGTCCATGGAATTTTCCAGGCCAGAATACCGGAGTGAGTTGCCATTTCCTTCTCCAGGGGATCTTCCCGACCCAGGGATCGGACCCAGGTCTCCCGCACTATAGGCAGACGCTTTACCGTCTGAGCCACCAGGGAAGCCTAATGAAGAGAGAGGAGAAAGGATTCAAATGAGAGGAACACTGCCTGTAACAGTCTAGACGTGAAAAAGAACACAGTATGTTTAGGGAACTGAAAGAACTTCAGGATGCCTGCAGCTGAGCTATTTGTATGTGAGTATGTGTGAGATAGAGAGAGAGATAGAGAGAATAGTATCTAGGTTGGAGACACAAGAGTGGGGCAGACTATGAAGGGATTTGTACACCATGTGAAAGGATTTGAATATTATCTTAAGGTAATTAAAGTGTTGCTGATACATTTAAGGCAGATAACTGGGGAGATCTACATTTTTGCATGAATCATTTTGGCTTTATTGGAAAGGGTAGATTGGATGGATGATGTGGCTCAGCCTAGAGAGAGAGCTTGGGATTCACTTGTTGTAAGGTAAGAGACCACGAGCTCATAGATGACAAGAGGATGGGGAATTGATGGCATAGACAAATGGTGGCCTGTAACCAGAGGGATGGCCAGTGTGTGAACCACAGGGCAGTAGCGTTTTTGCTTTATTGTCAAAAAAAGAAGCAGAGAAGGAATGGTGTGAAAGCAGAAAGAAGAAGTGAAGATCTTGCTGTCCACATCTCCCAACACTGAATAAGCAAGCTCAATTTAAGAGGCTCATAGAAGAAGGATTTTAGGGGAATTGGGGCTTTCATTCAAATCATAGAAATGAGGAGAACTTTCACAAAGGAGATACAGGCTATTCAAGTTACTACAGAGGTTCCAGAGAAGACAGGAGTAAACATGTAGAAGGAAAGAAGAGACAAAGTTAGATTGTGGTGACAAAAAAAACAAGAAACAACTTTCCATGCGCTCCCAGAAAGGACCATATAAGATAGTCTAGAGGTGATTTTGCCTGTCAGGTGTACTTGGCAATGTCCAGGGATGTTTGGGTTGTCACATCTGGGCAGGGCAAGGTGGGGTAACATAGTAGCAGGTTGCTAGTGGCATCGAGTGGGATGATCAGGGATGCTGCTGCACCCTCTGTGATGCACAGGCCAGTGTCCCACGGCAGAAGTTTTTCTGGCTAAAATTTCCACAGTGCAAAGGTTGAGAAATTGTCATAGATGTAAACAAAAGCTGAGTAGTTACTGGTATTATATTACACACCAGTTCTCAAGTAATCCTTTTTATAACAGTTACACATTTCAAAATATGAATTTAATATTTACTATCATTTAGCTCATCATTTCTAGGGTGAGAATGGAACATAAATCTCAATTTGAGCTAAATATACACTGAGTAAAAAAGGGCACCAATCTTCATATCTAGAGTCTTCAAACACAGTAATCTTTCAGCTATAGTATGCATATTCCTGGAGTCTGGGAAGGTTTTCTAGAGGATATGTCATCATGGATAATTGTAAGAAAATTATTAATAATTACTGTATCCACAATATTCATAATCCCTCTTCTGAAATTAATCTGCCTGAGAATTTACCAGGCGATTTGTGATTTACCAGGTCTCTTTCCTAACTTTCCCTTAGCAGTCTTCTTTCCTTCATCTTATAAAAGAATGACATACCTCTGACCCTTTTAAAATTGCACATTAATTATAGTTGCAAAGGCCTCTGGAAACTGTTAATGAGATTGCTTGAGAATGTATCTGTCCTGAAGGAGAGCATATCAGAATGTTTCAGCATGAAATAGTGAAGGCAGTGGTGACATATTTAATTTTGGATCCAAACCCAAGACAAGGCTCCTTGCTCCTGCCTATTTATCCTCCTTGTTTCCTTCAAAAAATAATTTAAAAGTGAAATGGCTGTCACATAAATGTATACTAATTATTTAATTAAAAGATTAAGTTAGATATTTTTATGCATTACAAAATGATCCAGGGTGTCTAGTTACCATCTGTCACCATACGGAGATATGACATCACTACTCATTTTATTTCCCATACTGTGTTTCATACCGGTGATCATTTTGTAATGTATAGAAATAGCAAATCACCTTGTTGTGTGCCTGGAATTAACAAAGTGATTAAGGTCAATTATACTTCAAAACTAACCAACCAACCAAAATAACTCATAGAAAAAGAGATGAGATTTGTGGTTACCAGAGGTGGGGTAGGGAGTTGGGTAATTGGATTTGTTATTGTTGTTCATTTGCTAAGTCATGTCTGGCTCTTTGTGACCCCATGCACACCAGGCTCCTCTGTCCTTCACTGTCTCTCAGAGTTTGCTCAAATTCATGTCCATTGAGTTGGTGATGCTATCTAACCATCTCATCCTCTGCTGTCTCCTTCTTTTGCCTTCAATCTTTCCCAGCATCAGGGTCTTTTCCGATGAGTCAGTTCTTTGCATCAGATGGCCAAAGTATTAGAGCTTCAGCATTAGTCCTTCCAATGAATATTCAGGATTTATTTCCTTTAATATTGACTGGTTGGATCTCCCTGCTGTCCAAGGGACTCCCAAGAGTCTTCTCCAGCACCATGATTTGAAAGTATCAATTCTTCAGTAACCTCAGATTTGGAGATGATACCACTCATGGCAGAAAGTAAAGAGGAACTAAAGAACCTTTCAATGAGGGTGAAAGAGGAGAGTGAAAAAGGTGGTTTAAAACTCAACATTAAAAAATATGAGATCATGGCATTCAGTCCTATCACTTTATGGCAAATAGAAGGGATAATTGGATGGAGGTGATTAAAAGGTACAAACTTGCAGTTATAAGGCAAATAAGTACTAGGGATATGAGCTTCACTATGATAAATGTCTTTAACACAACTGTATATTGCAGACAAATGCTACTGAGAGTAAATCCTAAGTGCTCATCACAGGGAAAAATAGGCATTTTCCCCTTTATTTTGTATCTGTATGAGATGATGGATGTCTACTAAATTTATTGCAATTATTTCCTGATGGATGTAAGTCAAATCTTTATGCTGTATACCTTAGATTTATATAGTACTGTATGTCAGTTATATCACCCTAAAGCTGGAAGGAAAATATTAAAATATTAAGTTAGATTTTAGGGATTTAGATTTGTTTGTTGTGAAATCCAGTTACTGTTGTGTTATTTTTTTTTTTTATTGTTTTTTCCCATTTATTTTTATTAGTTGGAGGCTAATTACTTTACAATATTGTAGTGGTTTTTGCCACACATTGACATGAATCAGCCATGGATTTACATGTGTTCCCCATCCCGATCCCCTCTCCCACCTCCCTCCCCATCCCATCCCTCTGGGTCTTCCCAGTGCACCAGCCCTGAGCACTTGTCTCATGCATCCATACTGTTGTGTTCTTAAATGCCGGGATGCCAGCAAGGACAACTCAAATAAGGTAGTATTATTTCTGATTAAGTGAAATAGCCACCAACTGTTGCATTTTTGAAGATCGTATACAGGCTTTCCTGTTCTCTCTCCTATCAGTTGCCATTCTTGTTCTCTGATATGCCTGAGAATGGGTCGCTCTGTGTTTATTCTGCTTGACCACCTCTATTCATTCTCTTTATCTTCCCCCCATAGGTTCTTCACATTAGCTCATTTCTATTGATCTGTTTTCAAGACTACTGATAATAAATATGGTTGCTTTTTGCTGCCATCTCAGATCTACTCTTGAATCACTTTGGTGAAATGCTCCTTGCAGTCATTATATTTTTCAACTTTACAATTTTTTATTTGGCTCCTTTTTATAATTCCAATTTTTAGAGAGACTAAAATTTCCATTTTTATTGAGACTTACGATTCATTGTCATCATACTTACTTGCAATTCCTTAACTATGGTTTTATTTTGTCCTTTAAACATAGTTATAATTAAATATATTTATAATTATGCTTAGAATTCTTTGTTAAGTCTAACATCTCAGCACCCTCAGAGATGTTTTCTGCTGACTCTTATGGGCCACCTTCTCATGTTTCTTTACATGTCTTAATTTTAAATAACTAGACATATTTGATAATACACGGTAGAAAACCTAGATTCTCGTTTCTCACCCCCCTTCCCCAGCCCCTAGATTATTGCTGTTGCTTCTCTGTGCACATGTGTAAGTGTTGTTTAGTAACTTCCCCGGACGAAATATATGGTCTGTTCTCTTTCACGTTGTGTGAACTTTGGTATTCATGCTCGGTGTGTAAAACATTCTCATTTGCATCTTTCAGCTTGGCTTCCTAGGGGTCCACCACTGTGACAGTGTAGCTCCAGGGTCAGCCAGTGATTGTTCAGAATTTGTGCTCAAACACCTTGAGCCAGGAAGACTCTTCCTCCCTTCCTATTGATCTGCCTGTGTGTCTGGGAGCATATTCAAAATTCAGACATTTTACATCTGTCCCAGCTTTTGCATCCCACCAGGCCCTCTCACATCTCTTTTGTGCCCACACAGGCCCCATGTTCATCCAGGGACGAGTGGATAGTTAGGGCCCTTTTTGGTATCTCCTGCCCATGTGCAGCCTTCCAAATTTCCAGGGACTTGTGAGAATTTACCGAGTCCCACTTGAGTGAGACTGAGACTCTGGTTGTCTCATTCCCCTCTTGGTGTTAAGTTTTTTTTTTGCCAGTTACCATTTTCTTGCTTTCTTTGCCCAGGACTACACCCTCATACTAGCTTCGCTGACCTTCCATATTTGTTTGTCACAGAGATTGTTCCAATTTTGGACGATGACCACAGGCATGGAGTTGTTTGGTGCTCTACTCCAACCATGTGAGAACTCCCCAAAAGGAAAGGTTTTTTTTTTTTTTTCTTTCATTTTTTGGATGTTTGTTGTGGCATGCAGGCTTAGTTGCCCTGTGAAATGAAGGATCTTAGCTCTCTGACTAAGATGGTAACTGCAGCCATGAAATTAAGACTCTTGCTCCTTGGAAGAAAAGCTATGACAAACCTAGACAGCATACTAAAAAGCAGAGACATTACTTTGCTGACAAAGGTCCATACAGTAAAAACTGTGGTTTTTCCAGTAGTCATGTATGGATGTGAGAGTTCGACCAAAAAGAAGGCTGAATGCTGAGAATTGATGCTTTTGAACTGTGGCGTTGGAGAAGACTCTTGAGAATCCCTTGGACTGCAAGGAGATCCAACCAGTCAATCCTAAAGGAAATCAGTCATGAATATTCATTGGAAGGACTGATGCTGAAGCTGAAGCTCTGATATTTTGGCCACCTGATGTGAAAAGCTGACTCATTATAAAAGATCCTGATGCTGGGAAAGATTGAGGGCAGGAGGAGAAGGGGACAGCAGAGGATGAGATGGTTGTATGGCATCACTGATTCAATGGACATGAGTTTGAACAAGCTCTGGGAGACGGTGAAAGACAGAGAAGCCTGGTGTGCTGCAGTTCATGGGGTCATAAAGAGGCAGACACCACTTAGTGACTGAACAACAATTTACTTCCTTCCTAGTTTTCAGTCATGCGGTTGAGATGCTGATAATAAACAAGTGTGTTTCACCTATGGTTCTATAAATATCATATTCTAATTTCTAGAAATATATGTATACGTGGAAGTATATATGACCCGGACTAATTTTCTTCATGTTTTGAAATGAATGCTTTATACTAATTTTTTTTAAGATTGTTTTTCGATGTGGACCATTTTTAAAGTCTTTCTTGAATTTGTTACAATATTGCTTCTATTGTTTGTGTCCTGGTTTTTTGGCGGCAAGGCATGTGGCGCCTTAGCTCCCCACAAGGGATCGAACCTGCACCCCCTGCATGAGAAGGTGAAGTCTTAATCCCTGGACCACCAGGAAAGTCCCTAAACTTATTTTTGAATGTTTTGCCTATCTCAGCTCTAAATCTCTGGAAATTGTCTGGATAGTAGAATGGATATTTGTGACGTCATCTCTTTTCTTCTTGATGACATTTTAGTAGTATGAAGTAAAGGGGGTCAGACATTAATGGTAGAATATGCTGAACTTATCTGAAACCAAGTCTTTGAAGTATCCCAAGAGCTGAGCTGACAAGCTTTTGCAGATCAAATGCACAGCTCTCATTTAACAAGAAAAATCTGACACTTTGCACTTGACCATGATGGTAAAGAAGACATTGCCACTAATTTGATAACTTTATGGGGCTTGTACAGATATTTATAGATATTCTGAAAAGAAAAGATGATTTCTTCTTTTAAAAACTAATGATCAAGTTTATCTCCTTATCTGGGGTGTTTGGGAAAGAAACACATCAAAGTTAAGGGGACAAAAGCCTGAACAAGGTTCATCTATTTAGAAAAAAATGGAATTTCACTAAAACAATGGAATTTAACATTTAAATAGCTTCAAAGCAGTTGTAGTTATAATTGTTTCCACTAAGGTGTGCTAGATCTCCAAATATTATTCATGCTCTCCTTGTGTTACCAAATGCACTGCACGGAATTCAACAATGTTCATCGCCTTTCTCTGGGCTGCCAAGCCCACTGCCACACAGGAGGTTTTTAAGCTGAAACAACAATGTACAGCACACAAATTCAGTTAAAACACAAAAGAGGACAGGAGACCATTTAAAAATTCTAAAAGAGAAGGACAAATTTTGAATGGGTGATTTTTATAAACAGACTTGGATGTTGGTTTTGGTTTTGTAGAATAATTTGGTTTGTCTGAGAAATTCTAGAAGGTTAATTTCAGTTTTCAGGCAATTTTTCTTCTAATAAACTCTTTAATGTTCTATTATTTACAACTGCTGTTACAGATGTAAGTTATCTTTGCTTTAACTGCACATCAATCTGACTCTATTATTATTCATGAAGATTTAAATCCCAATTGGTTTTTGAGATCATCTAGTGAAATCTGAAAAATAGTTAACACAAAAGAGCAGTTCTAAATAAGTATTTCAGGCAGGAAGTGGCACAGATTCAGAAGCATGATGAAAATTTTTTTTGTGCATGGGAAGAAAAATTAATTCTTTTTATTTGCAGTACTGAATTTAATTTTTTCCAAGTCTTAAAGTTACCAACTGAAAATCTAGCTATTTCATTAAGTGCTTTCTTCATAGTTAGTAATTGAATGGTAGACTGAAATGTTTTTCAGTGGAATTTGACAACTTCTCCTATAAACCAAATATAAGCTCCACAGGTAATGATTCTACGTATACACCTTAGTTTGGAAGTACTTTTATACATTCAAAGAACTTCTTTGGGTCATATGATTTCTATTTGAAATATGCTTTAGAAAATTTTTTTCTTATTTCATTTAAAAAAACAATTTGTACTTCCCCACCTCCAAACCAATGTTATCGTCAGCTTCTACAGCTTGCCCACTTATGTTGATTTCCTAATTTTGATTAAATTGACTGATATTGTGACCAACTGTTATTTTAATAATAATTTAAAATGTCAGTTCTAAACAGTTTTAAAGAAAATCTCAAATACTATAGCAATCAATCTTAAATTATTGGCTTGGATTATTTGTGTGGGCAAAAATTACTTTATATTCCATTGAACAGCAGGAAATCCATTGATAAATAATTGCTTAGTTATAAGTTGTTCTAAAAGCAACAGTTTTTGGTGGACCTAACTGCAAGCTTTCCACCAAAATAAAATTTCTTCATTGATAGAAACTATGATTATAGTTCCATAATTTGTATCGTCATATAATATTGCCTTCTATACCCAGACCAAATTTCATAATATTAAAAAAAAAATTTCTGTTGTAAGACTCTAATTGTTTTGACGAATTTTCAAAATAATGGTAGAGTGCATAATCAAGTAAGTGATTTTTCATGTATACAAATGAGTTTCTGAAAGATTTCATTTCAGTGTTGAGGAAAATGACATGTTTTGTCATTCTACTGCCTTCTTATCTGGTTATTAAGTTAGTGACTTGGACAAATGTAAAATGTCATCTGTACTTTTGCTGAGATGTGTCATTTAAATAATTAGTAGTAGAATAATCAGGAAACAATTCAAGATTGTGAAGTTTTTACAGTGTTAATCCAGAAAACCCTTTCACGTGTGAGATCTTTTGAGTTGATTTATTGAAACAATTGTCCCCATAATTGTTGCTTGCTAAATAATGGTGATTAATTACTATTTCCTAAAACTTTAAATAAGGGAATAAGATTCATTAAACCCACTTTGAATATATCTAGAAGTAGAAAGTTCCCAATATAGAACTTTAGAGAAATTATTTTTCAATGTAACACAAATATAAAACAAGTAGAACCTTTTGATGTTAACTTCAAGTTGTTTAAAAATATTTTCTGAAAACAAAGAGGAATGAATTTTGAGTATCACAGAGTTAAAAAGCTAATGAGAGGAAATTAGGATCATGCAGAAAGGTGCCTAAGCATACTGCTGCTACTGCCAAGTCACTTCAGTCCTGTCCGGCTCTGTGCGACCCCATCCCTGGCATGCTACTTACTTGTTAAAATGATACAAAGAGCAAAATGAGAATCTTTAGCATTTGGAAAGCTGGCAGCTCACACTGAATGGAAAATCGCTGTGCTACCTGAGGGTGGACTGACTTGAAATTTAGGAAGACTTGTCAACAGTGTTTGACTTTCATTGAGAAACAGCATCTCCTCAGTTTTAGTTTAGACTTAGGGCATTGGTACATGTGTTTTCCAAGAAGTTGGGCCTGTTTGAGTTTTAATTAGAAATGTGGAGACTCCACCAGGAATATTTAGACCTATTAATGCTCTTATTTAATATGAAAAAAAAATTAAAGAAAACCAACCCTATTCCTATTTGATAAGAAGAGAGACTAACCAGTGTTCCTTTGGAATGCTTTCCCAGAAAACATTTATTTTTTATTTTTTTTTCATTTATTTTTATTAGTTGAATGCTAATTACTTTACAATATTGTAGTGGTTTTTGCCATACATTGACATGAATCAGCCATGGATTTACATGTGTTCCCCACCCTGATCCCCACTCCCGCCTCCCTCCCCATCCCATCCCTCTTCTCAGAAAATATTTAAAATAAAATACAACTAATGTGAATTCTATACAAAATGTGTTTTGAAAAACATGTCCATCTTACTATAAATTTTGTTATTATAATTATTTTTTGCTTGAGTAAATGGGATAAAGTGCAAAGTGCAAAGTGAAAGTGAAGTCACTCAGTTGTGTCCAACTCTTTGCGACCCCATGGACTGTAGCCTACCAGGTTCCTCTGTTCATGGGATTTTCCAGGTAAGAATATTGGAGTGGGTTGCCATTTCCTTCTCCAGATAAAGTGCAAGCCCTGTGTAAATTATAAAACACCACCCATCTGCATTTGAAGAGAAATTTGACTTGGTTCAATGTCAAGATCACCCTAAGAGAGCAAACTATGTAAAGTCACTTCAAGCTTTGCTGCAAAGCTATTTTATTACTGAAATGAGCAATTCTCAACACATTTTGGAGCAGGAATGGGGAGGTTTGGTGAATGGAGGCCAAGGAGCTAAGGGAAGGCAGGGGCTGAAGCTCCTGATTGGGGTCCTACAACCTGACACCAGGAATCTAAGGAGGACAGAGGGAAAGACCACAGACTGATCTTATTTCACAATTTTGTAAGAATCACTCTGAGTTAATTTTTCTTCAAGCAGAAGGAGAACCTCTGTTTTACATGTGGAAGCTTAAGTGTAGAAAGAGGAAACCTGAACAGGGAAAGCTCCCAGGCTGTGGCCTGCTGGGGTTGGGTGGTGGCGATGGTGGAGACCAAATTTTGGAAGAGACAAGTGATGCTGGTGTTGTGTATGTAGCTTTAATCTCCAGAGAGTAGGACAACTTCAAAACATTCAGGACCAGAGGAAACATAAATTATAATAGGAGGTCAGGAATGGCAAAAATATAGGATAGGATCTTAAAAAATGAATAAAGGTGGTCTGTACATTTAGCTGTGTTATTTTTGATACTCAAAGCAAATTATTATTATTATTTAAACATTTTTATTGAAATATAGTTGATTTACAATGTGTTGATTACTGCTGTATGGCAATGTGATTTAGTTATATGTACATGTGTTAATTTAAAAATATTCTTTCCCATTATGGCTTATCACAGGATATTGAATATAGTTCTCTGTGCTATCCAGTAGGACCTTGTTATTTATCCATTCTTTATATAAATCTCACATCACAGCAAATTACTTTTTATCATCCATAGAGAGAAATTATGCCAGTCTCTCAGGAGAAACAATTTCCTTTCACCATGTTCTAGAAGAATCTTATTAACAGTTTATTATTTTATATTAGGCTTTTTGTCTTTAACTTTTCTTTTAAAATGCAAACATCCAAGGATAACATGTGCTCTATTAAGTCACTAACACCTACAAATTATAAATAATTTTCTTGTGACTTATGGTGGGAGGGTGGGCTTAATTTTGCCAAGGATAAGTCATGGAATCAGTAAAAGAATGGTTTATAATTTAGATTTCCTTTCCCCAGATTTTATTAGTTCCAGTTCTATGAGTTCAAGTTTCCCACGTTGGAAAAGAAATAGAACACATGATTACCTGTATAGAAAATTACTTAATGAAGCTGAGAAATGATAACTAAATTACAGTTTTAGACATTAGGCACACTGGAACATTTTCATGGTTGCTGGCTTAATCTATATCATCCATGTTGTCAACAGACCCTCACTTTTTCATAAGCAAAGACTGTGGATAATTTTTGAAAACATGCTTTCTAACTAGACTATTTTTACAATTGGCCGATTTTTTAAAGAGACGAGGTGTCCATAGATAGCTTGCTTTCGGTTTGTCCTTTGGCTGATTCAGGGGTAATCAGTGTTTATTTAAGCCATGGGCTATAATACATTTGCAATGAATAACCTTTAGTAGTTGTAATGAGAATTCAGTATGCAGCAGTGATAGCTCACATCACTTTGTATTTTTAACTTTCTTCTTCTCTCATGTTTATTGCCTCATATTCTTGAAAGTGATACTTGTCCACTTTCCCCACATTTTAATCATTAGAGTTAGAGAAAGCAAGCTATCTCAGAAAATCTCTCTCTCTGTGTTGGTATTGTTTAACATTCTTTTTTTTTATGTTTTTAAATAATTAATGTGCAAATAAAGAAAAAATAAATTGCATTTAAAAAGCCAAATAAACTGCCCAACTCAATAGCAAAATAAAGGGTGAGAGTTAGAGATAATGAGCTCTGACAGCATCAAAACCAACTGTCAAAATATAATCCATACTCATTTTTAGCTGTAAATATTACTTTTGTAATTAATTTTTATCACGGGGGTCATGTGAGACATTTAAAAGAAGGGAAATGACAGTTTTAATGAACTATGCATTTTGTATACTTTTTTTTTTCTTTCTTGAAGTGGGTTTGAAATGGTTGATTATATGGCTTTTTACTCTGGTCTCAAAGGACAAAATTGCTAGTTCCTCCCCAAGATGCCATGTCTTCCAAAAACCATGAAGCGTATCCGAGTGTTTCTTCTGTCTGGTCTTTGATAGGGGGCTGTTTAATGTCCCTGAGAAGTCTTGAAGATGCTCATCAGTTTGCTTCCATTTTATCTCCTGCTCAAAAATCCTTTGTTGTGGCCATCCTCCAGTTAAAGAAGGAAAGATGGGGTTTCTTATTTTAATTGGTCAACGGGGAAATACCTGCTGTGTGACAAATTTTTTCTTTTACTCCTGAACATAGTATTTTGCTTTTTTGTGTTTCCTATGTTCACTGTCTGGAAATGAGATGTTTCATCCAGGACATAGCAGTAAGAAGGATTTCTTAGTATTAATATGTTAATACATTATTTTGTATTAATTTTTCTAGCTCTCTTCTTGGGAACTGGAAAACCACAGACTCAGTCTCTCAAACATGAATAGGAAATATTGCATGTGCATGAAATGTTTCTTCCTCTCAAAATATTTATCCAAATAACTGCAAAAATAAGAAAAAAGGAGAGATAGTACTGAGAATGTGATATGGAAAGATCTAGAAACTTGCTGTGTGAGGAGTAATAATATCATGAAATACAAATGTGATAATTTGCTTCAGTTAATGAAGAAGAAATGTTAGTATTTCATGTTACATACAACGGAGGGGCTGGTCTCTCTCAGATTGTATTTCAGCTTGTTACTTAGTTAGCCAAAGGAGCTATTGCCTCTATATACTCAGAATACATAACAGTTATAATAATAGCTACCTGTTCCTGTTACCTTTTTTTAGGCTGAAAATTTCCCACTGATATTTTCTTGTCAGTCATGGGGTCACAGAGTTGGACATGAATGAGTGACTAAGCATAGCACATATAATATATGACAACAACAGGGTTTTCCTTTTCTTATAAGTTCCCAGCATGAATTCTTACTATTTCTAATACTTTAATGTCAAGTTAAATGCAATATTTTTGTAACTAATTTAAAAGAATTCTTTACATTTTTCTAGCAATTGCTACTTTTGGTAATTGAATAACTTATACTCTAACATATAGCATGTACAAGTCAGGGTTTAACCTTCTAGGTTTGATAAATAGATCCTCAATTATGACTGTAACATTTAACAACAATTTAAAATAGATATCATTTTTGTTATTTATTGTTATGATTATTTTTGTAAAAGATTAGACACCAGTGTATATATAAATATTTTTTAAAACTTTTAAAATTGGTGTATAGTTGCTTTACAGTGTTGTATTACTTTCTGCTTTATAGCAAAGTGAATCAGTTATATATAGATTCACTCCAATATATATATATATTCACTCCAATATATATATATAGGCTCCAATATATTTTTGATAATTACATATATATTAAAAATTTATCTTCATTTGTTTCTTTTCTTCTTGAATGGTGAATTCTTTTTTAGATTTTCTTAGTATCACTTCTGAAGAAAACATGCTCTTCAAACATTTTCTATGCAGATATGAATTGTAATGTTTATTCTCAATGCATTCTCAATGGAAAAAGAGAAAGTGACATAGACAAATGCATAAGAAACAAAAAGCTATGTTCCCCCTCAATACTGTGAAGGATTTCTGTCAAATAGTACAGACCTAAAGTTAGAATTTATTGGACAGGCGATGGAGGGCAATCCGTGGTTATGTTGGGATTTTCACGATTTTTCTATTTAAAAATTTACCACAGACTTTATGTGGCGTTTGTAGAGGAAAATATCATCCTCACTGTATGAAGTCATGAATACTGTTTTATAGAGTGTTTTATTCATGGCTTGAATTTTGAATTAATGCAGAAAAACTAAGGAAACCAACATGAAACAGTCTTGTGTTTTTGCAGACTTATTTAGTTAAAATGCGGCATTTATCTGAGGTAATATTTACACAGCACAAGCGGTCAGAAGAAAATTTCTTTTCCGTAGGATCTTCATAAAAGAGTGTCCTGGGAGACAACTATGTATAAGCACTGTTTACTTTCAACTCTCTTCCTTATTAACCCACTCTTCAACACTGCGTGGCACTTCGGACAAGGTCAGAAAATATTTTGCTGTCATTTTCATTCAGATTGTTATAAATAACATATTCACAGAAGCAAGTGATGCACTCTTTAACACTTTTTTCACGTTAATTCTGGACATAACTTTCTTTTAGGAATTTAGAAGGATGATGTTACATACTGCCACTGAATGAATGATAAGAGTGTACTCTATTAGCTGTGTTACAGATAAAAGCAAATGGTCAGCAGATGTTTGTTGTTAATGATCTTAGGATTCTCTATTTAATGAACAATTTTAAATTCATGAAATAAATATAAAAGTTTAGACTTAAATGCAATAAGAGCCCATGCTATATGCACCTCCGAAGTTGTATATCATGCTGTTTGGAAACCTTAAAGTTCAGAGACAGTCTAAAAAGTCAGGAAAAATCATATTTGCTAGGGTATACATGCATTTTCTAAATTGATGTCTTTTTAAAGGAGTGTAGTGAAAAAAAAATCCTGGGGAAGTTTCAGGGATATAATATAGACCTTTTGTTGTTTTGCTCAAAAAAGATCTGCATCATACTACTACAACTAGTTTTTATTTTGCATGGAATATCTTTATTTTATGCAGCGTTCTCAAAATATTCACCAAAGCCTATCATTGCAGACAGCAAACAGCTGCTGAAAATGCAGTTCTTGTTTAAGGGCACTTGTAAGACAACATGTACCTAAAAGTAATAAAATTGTATGTTTAAACCTGTAAAGACTTTAAAAAAAATCCTAGAAAGATTTTTGCTTTACAAAAACAAAATGTTGAACCTGTGGGTTAAGACATTGGTCTTATTTACATGCAGGAGATTGATTAGTTTGGAGATATGTTATACTCTCTATTTAGTTAGATATTTATAAGTTCATAAAATAGAAATGGTAGCATTGTCCTTAAGCACTTTCAAAGGATCTTAGTTGGGGGCAGAAAGGATTCAGGTATTAAGAGGGAATTGATTAAAATTTAGTAACGCAGCCTAATTGGACTTGTCTAAATTTGTGAATAGTCTATAGTCTTTAAAAACAGTTTTATTATTTTTATGTGCAGAGGCAAGCAAACCAAGTAAACTAAATGTTGCCTTTTAAAAGTTACTTTAATTACCAGCCAAGAATCATTTGTAATTAGTCAAGTGTGCAAACATAAGAATACATGCCCTTGCTTATGTAGCAATTATATGCATGAAAATAGACTTGTAAATTTGTAAAATAATGTTTTTCTTTAGAAAGAATTTTTCCCCCTTCAGAATTAACTTACAAACCTTCTTGTCCATAAATAGTGAAAAAGTAATTTCATCCAACTTCTGACTAAATTAAAATAAATTCTATATATAGCTTTGAACTAGCAAATTGTAGAGTAAGTGCGTTTTCAAGTAACAACTTATGTGTGGCTAGTTTGATATTTTCTTTTGAGGGCATTTTATTTCTTCATACTTCTACTTCTGTGAATCTTAGAGTGACCTCAACTTATGCAATAGGAAGTCCACATATAAAAATTTCCTATTGATACCTAAGATAAATTGGAGAGATTCTGTGTTTGAAGGGACTCTTCACCTTATGAAGATATTAATCCCAGTATTACTTTGAATAATAAAACAGTTTTGATATCATTTAAACACACACATTTTAACGCATTCATTTTTAAGATTAGGTCATTTCCAAGATCACCTAAAATGGTGCTTTTCAAAGTTTAACGTGTATACACATCACCTGTGGATATTGTTAAACTGCGTAAGTACTATAGGGTGGGGCGTCAGAGTCTGCAGTTCTAACATGCTCCCAGGTGCTGCTGATCTAAGGGCCTTATTTTTAATTACAGGAATCTAAAACATCTTAAGTATAGTCATTCTTGAAATGATCTTTTTAAAAGCTCTTTTTGTGCATGTGTGTGTCAGGATACACACTGCCTGACTGTAATAGCATTTTTTTCTACTTGAATATTTCCTGAAAGGCTCCGAAGAAGGAAACCAACTATATTAATAATTGGATTTAAACTGAGTTAGTTTTTATAGACTCATCCTATTTCTGTCTTTTAAACAAATTTGTTCTTATTGGTGAACTTGGTTAAGACCTTTTAAATCTCTGGGTTTTAGTTTTCTGATCTGTGAAATGAAGGTGCAGAATCAAAAGCTGAGCCTGCCATAGACAGGCAAACATATTTGCTGTGTGAATAGAAGACTTACTTGCAGCCTTATATTTTGTAATTTTATAGATCAAGGGTGGGGTGTTTTCTTTGGAAAAAAAATAGAATGTAGGTCTAGATATTATTAATAAAAAGTAACTAGTTGTATTTGTGTTTAAAAAACATAGGTTGAGTTTGCAGACATCAAGTAAAGAGAAACCATGTGGATGGGAATGTATTAAAATTTTGTGTTTTCAAGTGTCGATGCTTTCTTGGCAACTCAGTCTGCAACTGAGAAATGGTCACACATATATTGACTTTGCCTCAGCTGACTTCTCTCTGGAAAATATATGTTCTCTTGCATGGTCTGCTTGAAGTCATTTAAAGTTAAAAGATGATCTCTAAGTCCTTTATTTCAGTCAGTCTTTCCTGATTAATTTACAAAGCACAAAGGAAGTATCTTAACCAATAGATACCAAGCCTCTTTACCCTTCACCATGCATTTATTCTTATATTTGACTTTCTTATTTTCTCAGAGCATAAGTAAGATTTGTTATATGCATTATAGTTACAGACAATAGTGACTAAACCAAAAAGTGGTGAACATAATTTTAAAATAAATAATACAAGTGATTGGAAATTATGGCATCCAGGATGTATGCTCATGCCAACCATAATTAAAAAGAAATTGTTCTTCCTTTCCATATCAGTTCTCTACCTCTATACCTTCAACTTATGTTCACAAGAAATTTCTGAGTTATTTAACTCAAGAGTTTCTGAGGACAAATTTCTAGCCTTTTGGCTGGGGTGTATTTTCAAGGTGAATGGTGGGGGACGGAGAAGGTTTAGGGATGGCAAAGTCATCAGTAGTGGAAAACAGCATGAAGTGCTTGCTTCATTCTTATTTTTCAAACTGGCCAGAGCTGAGTCATGGTTTATAAATATGTCATTTTTAGTAGGTTTAACCTGGCAAGTAGAGAAGAGCATATGGAATGTTTTTCTTGTGTTTCAACAAATAAGAATTGGAATATCAGAGAAAACATTTTTAAAGGAAAAGTTTGCTCGGGGTAGAAATTCCTCTGGTAGGAACCCATATGACCATATTATTGATCATACTTGTATTGTTTAAAAAATACTGATATACCTGTCTTTTCTCCAGTTG
Source organism: Dama dama (assembly GCF_033118175.1). Taxonomy (NCBI): domain Eukaryota; kingdom Metazoa; phylum Chordata; class Mammalia; order Artiodactyla; family Cervidae; genus Dama; species Dama dama. Next base: position 25,095,260 of record NC_083711.1, read on the forward strand.
TCAAATGGTCGTGTTTTGAGGCCTCTTCCAACCACCCCCCACCCTACCAAGACACTTCCTACATTCCTGGCTGACTTGGCTTCTCTTCCAGGCCCCAATTATTTAACTAACATTTTAAAAATTATCTTTGCAAATTTGAATTTGAATTTAAGTATTGGGTTGGCCAAAAGTTCATTTGAGTTTTGTTCTGTACAGTGTTGCAGAAAAACCCAAATGAAATTTTTGGTCAACCCAGTAACAACTATCTTTATATTCCAGGAAAAAACCCCCAGCATTTGAGAAGGGAGAAGATGGTCAAGCACTTTCAAAGAAGAAAATATAATGTATATATAGAGGCTTATAAGTAAGTTAGCCAGCTGTGTCCATGATAATAAGTTTTCTCTTTGCTACCATCAGTGAAAGTAGGTACTAGAAAAACGTAACAGAAATTTCCTTGCCAATTTCAAGTGAAAGTTTTTTTTTAAATGCAGACAGCCAAGACTCCCTCACCTTCTAAATCTCTGATGCCCTCTTAGGAGAGGTGATCATGGACTGAAATACCAGCATCATTATATGGTTTTAAACAATTTACAGAATAATCTTAAACTCGTCCACTTAAACCATGGCAGCTTTAGGATATGTATAATTAGAAGTTGCCTACATGAGGTTATTTTAAAGGGTGCTTCTTCCAACCGCCCCCACACGCCGGGCTTTGCGGCTGCAGCGTCACCCGCCTCTCTACGGCTTCGGGACCAAAATCTCTTCAGAGCGGCAGCCGCCATTGTCTTCCGGCTGGGCCTGGTAGCTCTTATTAGGAGTAACATCCTCTATGTTTCCAAGATGAGCAATGCTGAGTGATTTTGGAAATAAATCAATTAAATCTCTATAGCATTTGATAGGGTTGATCACATTACTCATAATGAGAAATTTTTTCTCTTCTGATTTCTTTGATGTTATCTTGGTTCTTTCAGTTCAGTTCAGTTGCTCAGTTGTGTCTGACTCTTTGTGACCCCATGGACTGTAGCACGCCAGGTTTCCCTGTCCATCACCAACTCCTGAAGCTTGCTCAAACTCACGTCCATCGAGTCGGTGATGCCATCCAACCATCTCATCCTCTGTCGATCCCTTCTTCTCCTGCCTTCAGTCTTTCCCAGCGTCAGGGTCTTTTCCAATGAGTCGGCTCTTCACATCAGGTGGCCAGAGTATTGGAGCTTCACCTTCAGCATCAGTCCTTCCAGTGAATTTTCAGGATTGGTTTCCTTTAGGACTGACTGGTTTGATCTCCTTGCAGTCCAAGGGACCCTGAAGAGTCTTCTCCAACACCACAGTTCAAAAGCATCAATTCTTTGGTGCTTAGCTTTCTTTATGGTCCAACCCTCACATCCATATATGACTACTGGAAAAACCATAGCTTTGACTAGATGGACCTTTGTCAGCAAAGTAATGTCTCTGCTTTTTAATATGCTGTCTAGGTTGGTCATAGCTTTTCCTCCAAGGAGCAAATGTCTTTTAATTTCATGGCTGCAGTCACCATCTGCAGTGATTGTGGAGCCCGAGAAAATAAAGTCTGTCACTGTCTTCATTGTTTCCCCATCCATTTGCCACAAAGTGATGGAACCGGATGTGATGATCTTCGTTTTTTTGGAATATTGAGTTTTAATCCAGCTTTCTCACTCTCCTCTTTCACTTTCATCAAGAGGCTCTTTAGTTTCTCTTTGCTTGGCTCTTTCCCATTGTCTCCTTTTGCTGTGTCTTTTTATTCTTCCCAGATTACAGCAAATTTATCTCATTATACCCCCAACACACATAATTCAGTTCTTACCATTCAAAATTGTAGCAACTTTTTATGGCTTCTTGAAAATGACTCCCAGTTCAACAGCTCTTCTCCCTGACTTCACTACAAAGCTCTAACTACATATTTCCAACTGTCTACTAGACATCATTATTTGCATGTTTTGTGGTTTCCTTGTGCTAAAAATTTCTCAAACCAGATTTATCACTTTCCTCCACAAAACAACTCATTATTCCTAAATTTGTAATCTTTGCCAAAAAAGTGTAATACTTTTCTGTCTTTGACTCAGCCTGAAAAATGAGGAGTTTTGTTGGAAGCCTCCATCTCTGCCTAATAAATTATCTCCTTCTTCCTTCCCATTTAAAACTTCTGAAAATTCTGCCTATCATTGCTTTGGGTCACAATTTAATACTGCTTCTCCTTCTTATTTCAACTGCTGTTGTAAGATCTACTTGTGTACTTGATTTTCCTGAATCAGGGGATTTAGAACCTGTATAGCAAGAATTTTGACTTCCTACTTTTTAAGCCTAGAGCATGAAGTGTAGTGGCTTAAGCATAGCAGATACTCAATAGATCTTTAACTGTTTTATTGTTATGAACTCCATATTATAGGAGCAATAAAAGTACTAAGACATAAAAGTAATGCTCAAAATGGGTCACTAAAGCAAGACATCAAAACATAACCTGTATTATTTTACTGGTTTAATTTTGGAAGGAGCCTTGGTTAGCCAATGTAAGTTCAAATTTACATTTGAATTTCTTTAAATTACTTGCCTTCAGTGCGACAAATCCTGTCTCACAAGATTGACTTTAATAATTTAAATATTTCTTTGGATTTTAGACTGGAAAGCTAAGTGTATGTGGGTGGAAAAGGATGGTTCTCAGTTGAGTTGATAGGATTAAGAAGCAGCTCAGCTGAGTAAGCCCTTGTGGCTACGATTCACTTAAAATGCAAAGAGTAGGCAGTTGTATAACTAATGCTAGGGACAGAGACTCATTTTAAGTATAGAGATGGATTTAGATTACTAAATAGCACCTTCCTTTTGCAGTCAGAAATAATTTCACTTTATTTCAAAACAAAAATTGAAAATGGCATTAACTTTAAAGCAGTCAGTAAAGCTACTACAGCAATCAACTATCTTTATTCTCCATCTAAATACAAATCATACAACAAAACTGGGATGGAAAAAATGTGAAAGCCTTTGGATATTAGAGTTGTCAAGGGATGAGCTTCTTAAGTCTCTTCAGCTTTTGCATCTGGCAGGAACTTACTCTCAGCCCCTGTTTTCCCCAATATTGATCATGTGGAATAAAAGAGGTTTACACCTTCAGGTCCAGCATGATCCAGTTTTGGAGTACATGCCAAATGCTCATTGGTTCTATTTCCTTGAATTAAATATTCATTTGTTAAAATGCCCATTATGTGCTGGGCATTGTTACTGGAGCTAGAGATATACTGGTGAACAGAACAAGCAAGCTCCCTATTCTTAGAAACTTAAATTCGTGGCAATGGGTGGAGGGAGGGGATAATAAGCAAACAAATGATACTAAATGTATACCAACATGAATATGTATGTTCAAAAATATGTGATTAAAAAAAGATTGAATAGGTAAGTGAGAAGGCAGCATATCTTGATAGTGTTGTACAGAGAGTTAAAATACCAGTGGTGTGCTTAGGCAGTCACTTTTGATTGGGTTGTCAAGTCCAGTCTATTTAAATAAGTGACATTTAAGTTGAAATCTGTATGGATGAAGAGGTAAAGAGTATTTGAGGCAGATGGAAGAGCTTATGCAAAGTCCTGAGATAGGAACAGAAAAAAGGCCAGAATGATCAAAGTCTAGTGTGTGAGAAAGTGGTATGATTGAGATCAGAAACATAAGCAAATCCCTAGGGTTTTTTAAGCCATGGAAAGAATTTGGATTTCCTTCCAAGGATCATGAGCAACCACTGGGGAATTTAAGGAGCATAAAGGGGCAATCTGATTTGTATTTTAGGATAATGGCTCCAGTCTCTGTATGAAGCATGGATTGTATTGGAGCCAGAATGGAAGCAGAGGGATCAGCAAGAAGGCCATTGTGAAAGTCCAGGCAAGATGTGATGGTGGCTTTGATCAATGCTAGTAGTAGAGGTGAAAATAAAAGGATCCAGTGAAATAACTGAGTCAATGTGATTGCAGTTTTTCAATTTTTGCAAGTTGTTCCCTAAAGAGGTTTTTTTTAAATTAATTTGCACTCCTCTATTGGTTTATGAGAGTAATAATGCAAAGTAGAAATTGTCCACACTTCAGTTTTATATAAGATGAAAACATGATCTTACATATCTTAGTTTAAGATAACTTCCTTTCCTAAGAAGGAGCTCCATGTGTCTCAAGACCTGGTAGTTTATTATATGCCACAAGGTCTCAGCACTTTTCTCTATGCTATATGCTCTTTTGTTTGACATCTCTCTGCAGCAACTCTCCATGTTATATATGCATGTGTATATATTCCTGTTCTTCTCTTATATACATATTATTTATTTGCTTATTGAAATATAGTTGATGTACAGTATTTTGTTTGTTTCAGTTTTACTGCACAGGGATTTGATATTGCATACATTATGAAATGATGACACTGTAAGTCTAGTAACCATCTGTCCCCATACAGAAGTATTACAATATTATAGGCATTCTTCCTTATACTGTAAATTATATCTCCATAACTTATTTACTTTATAACTAGAGGTTTGAACCTCTCAATCCCCTTCACTTATTTTGCCTCCTGACTCAACTTCCCTCCATTTTGGCAAATACTTGTTTGATCTCTGTATCTATGAGTCTGTTTTCATCTTCTTTGTTTCATTTTTTAGATTTCACATATAAGTGAAATCATATGGTGTTTGTCTTTCTCTGTCTGACTTACTTCATGTAGCATAATATCCACTAGGTCTATCCATGCTGTAGCAAATGGCAAGATTTCATTTTTTATGGCTGAGTAATATTCTATTGTATATATAGACCATGTATTCTTTGTTCATCCATTGCTGGATATTTATGTTGATTCTGTATCTTGGATTTTGTAAATAATGCTGTAATGAACATATGGATGCATATAAAATTTTGAATTAGCATTTTTATTCAAAGAATGGCTAGAAGTAGAATTGCTGGATTCTAATGTAGTTCTTTTTAAAGTTTTTTTGAGTAACATTCATATTGTTTTCCATAGTGGCTATGCCAATTTGCATTCCCACCAATAAGGCACAAAAGTTTCTCTTTACTCTGTTTCTTCTTCAATATTTATTATTTCTTGTTTGTTTTTTTGTTTGATGACAACCATTCTGACAGATTTACACCTGTCAGGTGATGTCTTATTGTGGTTTGATTTGCATTTCTCTGATAATTAGATCCTCTGTTTTTCAACTGGGTTGTTTGATGTTGAATTGTATGAGTTCTTTGTATATTTTGGGTATTAACCCCTCATCAGAAACATTGCTTGCCAATATCTTCTCCCATTCAGTAGGTTGCCTTTTCATTTTGTTGATAGTTTCCTTTGCTGTGTAAAAGGTTTTATAGTGTGATGTAGTCCCATCACCAATTTAATTTTGCTTTTATTTCCCTTGCCTCAGAGACAGATCCCAAAATCTATTGCTAATAGATTCACTTATTAGTGAATTCACTTATTAGTTCTCATGTCTTTTTTATGGTGTCTTTAGGATTTTTCTGTATATTGTATCATGTCACCTGCAGAGAGTGACAGTTTTACTTCTCCAATTTGAATTTCTTTTATTTATTTTTTTTCTTTTCTGACTGCTGTGTGTGTCTATGACTTCCAACCTTATCTTGAATAAAAGTGGAGAGAAACAGCATCCTCATCTTGTTTCTCATTTTAGAGGAAATGCTTTCAGCTTTTCAGTGTTGACTATGATGTTGGCTATGAGTTTGCCGTATATGATCTTTATTATGTTGAGGTATGTTCCCTCTATACCCACTTTGTTGAGAGGCTTTTTTTTTTTAATCATAAATGTATGTTGAATTTTGTCAGAAAGTTATTCTGCATTTGTTGAGATGGTCATTTGATTTTTATTCTTCAGTTTGCTGATACAGTGTATCACATTGTCTGTTTTGTGGATATTATGCCATCTGCACATTCCTGGGATAAATTCCACTTGATAATGATTTATGATTCTTTTAATGTGTTGAATTCAGTTTGCTAATATTTTGTTGAGAATTTTTGCATCATTAATATTGCTTTGTAATTTTTTTTTTGTATGTGATATTTTTGTCTGGTTTTGGTATCAGGGTACCGTCTCTGATGAGAATGAGTTTGGAAGCATTCCTTCTTCAATTATTGGGAATAGTTTGAGAAGAATAGATGTTAATTCTTCTTTAAATATTTTGTAGAATTTACCTGTGAAGACATCTAGTCCTGGGCCTTTGTTTGTTGGGGTTTTTTTGGGTTACTGAATTGGTTTTATTACTGATAATCAGTCTCTTTACATTTTCTATTTCTTCCTGGTTCAGTCTTGAGAGATTGTACATTTTAAGGAATTTATACATGTCTTCTAGGCTATTCATTTTATTGGTGTATAATTTTTCATAGTAATCTCTTATGATTGTATTTTTGCAGTATCAATTAGAACTTCTTTTTCATTTCTAATTTTATTGATTTGATCCCTTGATCTTTTTTCTCCTTGATGAGTCTGGCTAAAGACTGTCTTTAGCCAGACTATGCAGAGTACATCATGATAAACACTGGGCTGGATGAAGCACAAGCTGGAATCAAGATTGCTGGGAGAAATATCAATAACCTCAGATATGCAGATGACCCCAACCCTTATGGCAGAAAGTGAAGAAGAACTAAAGAGCCTCTTGATGAAAGTGAAAAAGGAGAGTGAAAAAGTTGGCTTAAAGCTCAACATTCAGAAAACTAAGATCATAGCATCTGGTCCTATGACTTCATGGCAAATAGATGGGGAAACAATGGAAACAGTGGCTGACTTTATTTTGTGGGGCTCCATAATCACTGCAGATGGTGGCTGCAGCCATGAAATTTAAAAGTCACTTACTCCTTGGAAAGAAAGTTATGATCAACCTAGACAGCATCTTAAAAAGCAGAGACATTGCTTTGTCAACAAAGTTATGTCTAGTCAAGGCTATGGTTTCTCCAGTGGTCATATATGAATGTGAGAATTGGACTATAAAGAGGGCTGAACACCAAAGAATTGATGGTTTTGAACTGTGGTGTTGGAGGAGACTCTTGAGAGTCCCTTGGACAGCAAAGAGATCCAACCAGTCCATCCTAAAGGAGATCAGTCCTGGGTGTTCATTGGAAGGACTGATGCTGAAGCTGAAGCTCCAGTACTTTGGCCACCTGATGTGAAGAGCTGACTCATTTGAAAAGACCCTGATGCTGGGAAAGATTGAGGGTGGGAGGAGAAGGGGACGACAGAGGATGAGATGGCTAGATGGCATCACTGACTCAATGGACATGGGTTTGGGTGGACTCTGGGAGTTGGTGATGGACAGGGAGGCCTGGTGTGCTGCGATTCATGGGGTTGCAAAGAGTCAGACACAACTGAGTGACTGAACTGAACTGAAAGATCTGTCAATTTTGTTTATCTTTTCAAACAACTGGCTGTCAGTTTTATTGATTTTTCTATTGTATTTTTAGTATTTATTTTATTTATTTCCACTCTAATCTATATTATTTTTCACTGTGCTAATTTTTTTTTTTTTATTGTTTCCTTTTTCTAGTTCCTTTAGGTTTAAGGTCAAATTGTCAGCGATTTTTGTTTACTTCTTGAGGTAGTTTTGTATCACTCTACACTTCCCTCTTTGAACTGCTTCGGCTGCATTCCATAGATTTTGGATTGTTGTGTTTCAATTTTTGTCTCCAGATACTTCCTGGTGGCTCAGATGGTAAAGCGTCTGCCTGCAGTGCAGGAGACCCGGGTTCGATCCCCAAGTCAGGAAGATCCGCTGGAGAAGGAAATGACAACCCACTCCAGTACTCTTGCCTAGAAAATTCCATGGATGGAGGAGCCTGGTTGGGTACAGTCCATGGGGTCACAAAAAGTCGGACACGACTGATAGAATTTTCACTTTGACTTCAAATTTTGTCTCCAGGTATTTTTTTTTCATTTCCTGTTTGATTTCATCAGTGACCCATGGGGTGGTTAGATTTCATGTTTTTGTGTAGCTTTTTTTTCTTAAAGCTGATTGCTATGCTGAAGCTGTTGTGGTTAAAAAAGATGTTTTTATATGTTTTCAGTCTTCTTAAATTTATTGAGACTTGTTTTGTGGTCTAGCTTGTGATCTATTCTGGAGAATTTTCCATGTACATTTGTAAAGAATGTGTATTCTGCTATTTTTGGATAAAATATTCTTTATATATCTAATAACTCTGTTGGTCCAACTTGCCATTTAAAGTTAGTGGTTTTTTACTGATTTGCTTTCTGGATGATCTGTCCATTGATGTAAAGAGGGTGTTAAAGTCCTCTATTATTATTGTATGACTGTCAATCTCTCACTGTATGTTTATTAGTGTTTGCTTTATGTGTACAGGTGTTCCTGTGTTGGAGCATGTATGTTTATAATTACTATTACCTCCTTGTTGGATTTATCTCTCTATCATTATGTAATGTCCTGCTTTGAGTCTTGTTACAGTATCTACTTTAAAGTGTATTTTGTCTGATAAAAGTATTGCTACTTCAGTTTTCTTTACATTTTCATTTGCCTAGAAAGTATTTTTCCTTCTCACTTTTGGCATGTGTGTGTCTTGTTGCTTTTGAGGGCTGCTTTGTGTTATGACTGTGGCCCTCTAGATGGAGGAGTAGGCTTCCTGTGTTGTTGGCTAAATGGCCCAGGGAACTCGGGGCTGGTGCTGGCGCACTGGTAGGTGGGGCTCTGTCCACGTGTGACTTTCTGCATGTCTGAGGGAACTTGTGGCAGGGTCTTTGAATGATGTCTGCTTGGCCTTGGCAGGCTCAGGGTTGCTTCTGGTCTATCAGTGGGCTGACTGGGTCCCCGGCACTAATATGCTAGAGGGAGGATTCCAAAAAGGCTCTTGCTAGTGCAGTATTATCATGGTAAAACAAGCTTTCAAAAAATAGCTGCTGCCAGCATGTGCATCCTCAGGGGAAGTCCCAGTGACATCTTGCATCTCCTGGAGACTCTCCAAGATAAGCAAGTGGGTCTGACCCCGGCTTCATTCAAAGTACTTTCTCTGTGCTGGGACTTGGAGGATGTGAGATTTTGTGCATGTCCTGTTTGAGTGAAGTGTCAGTTTCCTATAGCCCTCTGCCCTCCTGAACATGAGCCCCCACTGATTTTCAAAGCCAGGTTCTGGGAGTTCATCTTCCTGGTTTAGAAAACTTAGGCTACAGAACCTGATGTGAGGCTTGGACCCCTCGCTCTTTGGTGATTATCTCTATATTTGTGATAGTTTTCCTGTTTGCGGGTCACCAGCCCAGGTGTGTGGATCCTGAGTGAGTCTTTGCCCCTCCTACCTGTCTTGTTCTGGTTCCTTCTTCTTGTGTTCAGTTGTGGAAAAAATTTTCCGTCAGCCTTCTGGTTGTTCTCATAGATAGTTACTCTGTAAGTGGCTATAATTTTGGTGTGTCAGTGGGAGGAGGTGAGTTCATGGTCTTCCTACTCTGCCATTCATCCATCTCTCCTCTATTTCTTCTTTTAGATTATGAATTTTGAGGGCAGATAGAAACTCAACCTATGCAATGGTGATAGCTTACAGTGAGTGTTGTCAGATTAGTGACCTCAGAAGGAATGAATTTCACTTTGGGACAAGAGACATGGCTTCAGGCACTCAGAATTTATGGGGAAAAGTTTTATTACAGTGAAAAAGGGACAGAGAAAGCTTCTGACATAGACATCACAAGGGGGCAGAGAGTGGCCCACTCACTAGTTTGTGTGGGGCTTTATATACTTTTTCAGTTCAGTTCAGTAACTCAGTCGTGTCTGACTCTTTGCAACCCCATGAACTGCAGCACGCCAGGCCTCCCCATCCATCACCAACTCCCAGAGTTTATCCAAACTCATGTCCATTGAGTCGGTGATGCCATCCAACCATCTCATCCTCTGTCGTCTGCTTCTCCTCCTGCCTTCAATGTTTCCCAGCATCAGGGTCTTTTCCAGTGAGTCAGTTCTTCACATCAGGTGGCCAAAATATTGGAGTTTCAGCTTTAACATCAGTCCTTCCAGTGAATATTCAGGACTGATTTCCTTTAGGTAGGATGGACTGGTTTGAACTCCTTGCAGTCCAAGGGACTCTCAAGAAGAGTCTTCTCCAACACAACAGTTCAAAAGCATCAATTCTTCAGTGCTCAGCTTTCTTTATAGTCCACTCTCACATCCATACATGACTACCAGATAAACCATAGCTTTGATCATATGGACCTTTGTTGGCAAAGTAATGCCTCTGCTTTTTAATGTGCTGTCTAGGTTTGTCATAGCTTTTCTTCCAAGGAGCAAGCATCTTTTAATTTCATGGCTGCAATCACCATCTGCAGTGATTTTGGAGCCCAAAAAAAAATAGTCTGCCACTGCTTCCACTGTTTCTCCATCTATTTGCCTTGAAGTGATGGGACCAGATGTCATGATCTTAGTTTTCTGAATGTTGAGTTTTGAGCCAATTTTTTCACTCTCCTCTTTCACTTTCATCAAGAGGTTCTTTAGTTCTTCTTCACTTTCTGCCATAAGGGTGGTGAAATCTGCATATCTGAGGTTATTGATATTCTTCCCAGCAATCTTGATTCCAGCATGTGCTTTTTCTAGTCCAGCATTTCACATGATGTACTCTGCATATAAGTTAAATAAGCAGGGTGACAATATGCAGCCTTGACGTACTCCTTTCCCAATTTGGAACCAGTCCATGTTCCACATCTGCTTCTAACTGTTGGTTCCTGACCTGCATATAGGTTTCTCAAGAGGCAGGTCAGGTAGTCTGGTATTCCCATCTCTTTCAGAATTTTCCACAGTTTATTGTGATCCACACAGTCAAAGTCTTTGGCGTAATCAATAAAGCAGAAGAAGATGTTTTTTCTGGCATTCTCTTGCTTTTTGTATGATCCAACAGATGTTGGCTCTTTGATCTCTGGTTCCTCTGCCTTTTCTAAATCCAGCTTGAACATCTGGAATTTCACGGTTCATGTACGTTGAAGCCTGACTTGGAGAATTTTGAGCACTATTTTGCTAGCACATGATTGATACTTTTTCAACTGGTTACCAAAAATAGAAAGGTCTTACCAAAGCCACTCCCATGACATACGTCTTAAGATCACAAAATTATTCAAAAGGTTCTGTGAGAAGGAGAAATATGTTGTTGAGCAAGATATATTGTTCTATAGTCATTAGTACAGAGCTTAAGGAAAAACATACCCTTGAGCAAGATGTGTTGTTTTCTTTTGTCATCATTAGCTCTGGGCTTAAAGAAAGTTAGTCATAGAAGAAATAGATTGTTGCCATGACAACTCATAGCTTAAGAAAAAAAAGTCTCATGTGACTAAGGGGAAGGAATGTAGAAAAAAAAAGTTTTTCCTTTTCTCCTCCTGGAGGGCCTCGGAGCCTTTATCAACCTATTTAAGCATTAGCCCTCTCAATAGTGTACCATACAGCTGTTGCTTAAGAATCACCCATGATCGCATGAACAGATCACTGAAAAAAGAAGCTGATCAGTCATCAAGTTTATTTCCTACTACAACTTGGTTACTGAGAGTAATGACTCCCAGCAGTTCTATGAAGATTATTTAATGTCTATACTCATGTTTCAGACAGGGCTTCCCTGGTGGCTCAGTGGGAAAGAATCTACCTGCAGTGCAGGAGATGTGGGTTTGATCTCTGGGTTGGGAAGATCCCCTGGAGAAGGAAATGGCAACCCATTCCAGTACTCTTGCCTGGGAAGTCTGTTGGACAGAGGAGTCTGGTTGGCTATGGTCCATGGAGTTGCAAAAGAGCCAGACATCGCTTACTGAGTAAACAACAACACATTTCAGACACTATTAGGGGAAAAATTCCAAGAAACCCTTTTAACTGTATATAGTAGAATATATTTAGAATTCGTATTCAGAGAACTTGGATTTAAGTCCTGGTTTTGCTCCTTTCTGATAGTGGGACCTTGGGTCTTTGTTTCTCCAACTGTAAACCAGTCTAATAATACAGTCTTCCCTAGGCCACAAGATATTGTAAGTTATGTGTAAAAAGAACTCACAAATTCTAAAATACAGATAAGTGCATCTGTTTAATAAAATATTTAGCTTTTAACTATGCTGTGTATACTGTTCTTAAAGTTTTACATATACTAACTCATTATTCCTCATGGTTTTCTTATGAGGCTAGAGCTATTCTTATACCTATACCTATTTTTCAGATAAGAAGATAAAAAAGAGATGAAATAATTCATCAAAAGTCACATGCTCAGGAAAGGATAGGACTTGAACCCGTAATTGAACAGTACAGTCCCTGATTTGAGTGACTATGTTCTGTTAGTACTCTTTAAATTTGACACTATTAAATTATTTAGAGCATATGTATTAATACAAAATGTATGCCAAACATTGAGCTAAATATGAGGATATGATAAAGAAAGGGCAAGGTTATTCACAGTCTTTTAATTCACAGTCCTTTAAACATCTGTGAAGGTGAAGAATTTTTTTTCTTTAATCAAATTAGAAGCCTCATGCTTGAACAATGGTAATGGCTCTTGACTTAATTAGCATATACAAATTCACAGGTAAGTCAATATCATAATACAGACTCAAATACAAAATAGCATACCTTTTATTACATATCATCAGTAAATATTCTTTATTAACTGAGCCATATTTTTTTCCAGAAAAGTAATTTTCTATTTTAACATTCCAAAGATATTAATTTTCTTTCAAATATCTAAATAGTGACTTTAGTTTTCCTTCTTAGAATTTACAGATTTTCAAACATATTCAGGACTCAATCATATTTGAAGATCTCAGCTAATGGGATACCACTTTCATTTTCAATTTAGTGGTCAGAATGACTTTTACTTAGAGAATTCTAAAATAAACATGTGCAGGTGAGTTCACTAAGTATATATTTTAATATCTATAGTGGCATAGAAGCTACATAGTTACAACTTGATAGAACATCTCACCTTAACTGCCTAATGGGGGTGTGAGAAGTTTCTTTAGTTCCATATCATAAAAATTCATTTTTTTTTGCATGAATTTTTCTGTGACACAACAGACGGTTATGAGAGCCCGTTTATGTAAGTGAATTGCTCAGTGATATTATCAGCCAAAATTGTAGGTTGAGGTCAAGGGATGTCAAGTTATTATTTAAAGAAACAAAGGCAAAAGGAAAAGACAGATTGTAGAAGAGAAATTTAATACATTTTGGCAACATAAGTAGGAAGGTCAGTAAAGGACATGAAACTAGGATGATGTCATTATAATTGGCTTCAGTTCAGAAGTGGCAGGGTGGCAGTTAGCCAAGAAGGCACTTTGATGTTGTTTGTTTATATGTTGCTATTTAACTATCCAGGTCCAGAAGTGGAGATTACAACAGATAATTTTATGGTGGATGACTGAAAATTGTGGTCACTGCCTTATTTTAAACTTTGTTTCCAGAATGCAATGACTGTATTTTTTTAGAGCTTTCAGTTTTAAGATGCACTTCCTCCATGCCTGCAGATCTGTAGGACCTTCTATTGTAGGACCTTCTATAATCGAGACAGGTCAAACTGCTGCAAGGATACTTGTTTGATGTAATGATATAGATACAGATTTTGAGTTCACAAAACATTTAGGGAAGACTCCCATAATGTTTTAAAATTATGGAATAATCAGATTTCTGCAACATCCTCTTTTGCTTCATGGGTGGTGGTTATGATATGCCTGTAAAGATGGAGAAAGGAGTTAGATGGAAGGATGCTTTCCTTTTTCAGTTTCTCATTAGATTGTATTATGAACAACCCCTCTGCAGACCATAACTACCTAAAATAGCTCCTATTCTATTGGCTAAATCACATGCATTTGGCAACTCTATTGGTTAGAGGTTAGAGGTGAAATTTTTGTTGCAGATACTATAAATCAAACCTGTGCAATAGAAGTATACCACAAGTCACAAATATAAGCTCCATATTTTATTTAAAATTTTCAAGCAGCCACATTTTTAAAGAGTTAATATTAATTTAATGGTATATTTTCTTTAATGTGATGCATCCAAAGTATTATCATTCAAATATGTATTAAAAAACAGCTCAGGTGATGCAACAGGTCTTGAGGCCACAACTGATACCTGTTGTCCTAGTCCTCTTCTACTACTAGACTCTCTTCACCTTTAACATGTTTGCTAGTCTACGTGGCTTATTTAGTGGCTGGTCCTGTCCAAATTCTTCTCAGGCCACCCAGTAGCCTAACTACTTACTGTGAAATCTGAACAGAGGCATCCACTTGGTCTTCCCTACTGATGGCTCTTGTCTTCAAAGGTCAAGCCAGCAACCTGGGTTAGGGGATGGAGTCTGTTAACTATCAAGTATGTTTATTCCAATAAAGCAGAAGGAGAGAGGACATGATTACTGGATTTTTCCAGACCCCATGCCCCATTTTGTAAACTGGACCTCAGTTCAGTTTAGATCAGTTCAGTCGCTCAGTCATGTCTGACTCTTGGCGACCCCATGGATTGCAGCACCCCAGTCTTCCCTGTCCATCACCAACTCCCAGAGCTTACTCAAACTCATGTCCATCAAGTCAGTGATGCCATCCAACCATCTCATCCTCTGTTGTCCCCTTCCCCTCCTGCCTTCAATCTTTCCCAGTGTCAGGGTCTTTTCCAATGAGTCAGTGAAACTATTTTTTACCATGTGTTGCTACTTTGACATGGATAACTGGAATACTTAGAGTTCCTGAATAATAAAAGTGACCTTGAAATTTCCAGGTATTCTCTTTCCCTAGGGTATGATTACCTGAGTGAATAACCATAGGTTTCTGTGAAGGACTGGTTGAATCATTACTGTATAATGTTGCTTTCATATTTCATGGTGATTCCTCATGATTCTTGACCTCTTCTTCATTTCCTGGGATAGATCTTGAGAGGAACATGTGCTGTATTGAAAGACAGGAGTCTTCCCATTGTCGTCAAGTAAGAGAGGAATGCTGGTTTTTAACAAAGAGGAATAGACCACTACTGATGGGCCCAGAAAGGCCAAGAGAATATGGATATTTAAGATTTTTGAGTGTAAAGACCTAGACATTCCCATTACAGGTTTAGTAATCCAGGTACTGGTCTTGGCACTTCACAAGTTCAGTCTTCTCTGAAAGGTTAACTTTATAATTCAGTTCTAGCTTTCTTTGCCTTTTAGTTATAGTAGAGCAGAGATTCTTCATGTGCTGCCAAAGAATCCCAATGACTTTCACACTTTACCTCGAATTGGTAATTAATTATCTCCACTTTTAATTGTTTTTCTCCAGTGAATTGATAGCCCTCAGTGACAGTCATTCCTTCCATGAAAAAAAGTGAAAATGTTAATTGCTCAGTCATGTCAGACTCTCCTGTGAACCCATGGACTATAGCCTACCAGGTTCCTCTGTCTGTAGAATTCTTCAGGCAAGAATACTGGAGTAGGTTGCTATTCCCTTCTCCAGAGGATCTTCCCAACTTAGGGATCCAACCTGGATCTCCTACATTGCAGGTGGATTCTTAGACTGTAAAGTCTAAGCCGTCAGAGAACCCCATTCTTTTCATATACATCTATTCTTTTCCAAATTATTTCCCAATTTAGGTAATTACAGAATTTTCAGCAGAGTTCCTTGTGCCAAACAGTAGGTCCTTGTTGGTTATCTACTTTATATATAGCAGTGTGTACATGTCGATCCCAAACTCCCCATCTATCTGTTTCCTCTGCCCTCCCACTGTACCCCCAGGTAACAATAAGATTGTTCTCTAAATCTGTGAGTCTGTTTCTGCTTTGTAAACAAAACTTTATTTATATTATTTTTTCAGATTCTGCATATAAAAATACCATATGATATTTTTCTTTGTCTCATTTACTTCATTTAATATGACAAGGCATTGAAAGAAGTAGGATTAGGCAGAGGGAGAGGTTGAAACTATCTTACAGTTGCAGTAAAGTAGCTCTGGCTATATATGGCTCTTTAGAATTGTCCTTAATTAAGGCAGGGGGGCTGGTCCGTCCCTTCTCCCCTTCCCCCTTTAGGCAACAAATCACTGATGTTGACAGCCCTTGGGGAGAGGCTAATCGTGGGATAGGTGACTCTCAGATTCCAGAAGAGGACTCAGCTATGACCTCTTTGTTGTTCAGCCACTCAGTCATATCCAACTCTTTGCAACCCCATGGCCTGCAGCACGTCAGGCTTCCCTGTCCTTCACTATCTCCCGAGCCTTGCTCAAACTCATGTCTATTGAGTTGGTGATGCCATCCAACCATCTCATCCTCTGTCATCACCTTTTCCTCCTGCCTCAGTCTTTCCCAGCATCAGCGTCTTTTCCAGTGAGTCAACTCTTCACATCAGGTGGCAAAAGTATTGGAACTTCAGCCTCAGCATCAGTCCCTCCAATGAATTTTCAGGGTTGATTTCCTTTAGGACTGACTGGTTTGATCTCCTTGCAGACCAAGGGACCCTCAAGAGTCTCCTCCAGCACCACAGTTAAAAAGCATCAATTCTTCAGTGCCCACCCTTTTCTATGGTCCAGCTCTCACATCCATACATGACTACTGGAAAAATCATAGCTTTAACTAGACAGACCTTGTTGGCAAAATAATGTCTCTCCTTTTTAATGTGCTGTCTAGGTTTGTCATAGCTTTTCTTCCAAGGAGCAAGCATTCTTTAATTTCATGGCTGCAGTCACCACCTGCAGTGATTTTGGAGAGCAAGAAAATAAAGTCTGTCACTATTTCCATTGTTTCCTCATCTTTTGCCATGAAGTGATGAGACCAGATGCCATGAGCTTAGTTTTTTGAATGTTGAGTTTAAAGCCAACTTTTTCGCTCTCCTTTTCAACTTTCATGAACAGGCTCTTCAGATCCTCTTCACTTTCTGCCATAAGGTTGGTGTCATCTGCATATCCGAGGTTATTGATATTTTTCCCGGCAGTCTTGATTCTAGCTTGTGCTTCATCCAGCCTGGCATTTTACATGATGTAGTCTACATAGAAGTTAAACAAGCAGGGTGACAATATCCAGCCTTGATGTACTCCTTTCCCAATTTTGAACCAGTCCATTGTTCCATGTCTGGTTCTAACTGTTGCTTCTTGACCTGCATACAGATGTCTCAGGAGGCAGGTCAGCTGGTCTGGTATTCCCATCTCTTTCAGAATTTTCCACAGTATATTGTGATCCACACAGTCATAGGCTTTAGCATAGTCAATGAAGTAGAAGTGATGTTTTTCTGGAATTTTCTTGCTTTTTCTATGATCCAACGGATGTTGGCAATTTGATCTCTGGTTCCTCTGCCTTTTCTAAATCCAGTTTGAATATCTGGAATTTCTCGGTTCACATATTGTTGAAGCCTATTTTGGAGAATTTTGAGTATTACTTTGCTATCATGTCAAATGAGTATAGTTGTGTGGTAATTTGAACATTCTTTGGCATTACTCTTCTTTGGGATTGGATTGAAAAGTGACCTTTTTCAGTCCTGTGACTACTGCTGAGTTTTCCAAATTTACTGGCATACTGAGTGCAGCACTTTAACAGCATCATTTTAAGTTCTTTTTCTCAAGGAAAGGGAAAGAAACTCCTGGAAGTAACATCTGAAAATTTAAGTCTCAGATTTTGTGTCTTGCATCCTTTTCCCCAAGCTAGATGTTAAGGGTGAAATTCCCTAACAATGAATAATGTTCTCTTCAAATCACAAGGGAAGTTATGTTTCTGCAAATTTGCATTTTCACAACCTGATGGGCTTCTCTCATTACAACTCTTAAAGGCTGGCCTAGTTCTTGCTGAGCAGGTGGGCAGTCATTGATATATTTCTGTCAATAGCTGGTGAAAATATCTCAGGGGAAGCTAAGTATTCAGCTTTAGTTCAAAATTTATGGTGGGAGCATCACTCAGAAAAGAGAAGTCTTCCATAGGAGGCATCCCATTCATTATAATGGTGGCAGTGTTTTAATTGCTCAGTCGGGTCCAACTCTTGTGACCCCATGTAGTGTGGCCAGTCAGGCCTCTCTGTCCATGTTGTCATTTCTTCCTGCAAGGCATCTTCCCGACCCAGGGATCGATCCCACGTCTCTTATATCTCCTGCATTGGCAGGCAGGTTCTTTACCTCTGGTGCCATCTGGAAAGCCCATTCAGTATAATAGCTGTACATAAATGACTTAAGGACACAGTATAGTGTACTTACAGAGATAGATACATTTCATCCCTGTTAGATTATCCCTAGAAACATAATATCTCTCTGGAAAAATAATTTTGACTCTTTAATTTCAATGAAAAATTAGATCATGAGCCAGTATATCAAATATGAAACCAATTATTTCCACTTATTGTGTGATTAATATTACTAACTGAAAATAACAAGGTCCTACTGTATGGCACAGGGAACTATATTCAATAGCCTTTGATAAACCATAATGGAAAATAATATGAAAAAGAATATATATACACATATATACATATAACTGAGTCACTTTGCTTTACAGCAGAAACTAACATAACATTGTAAATCAAATATATTTCAATAAAATTTAAAAATTCAAAAAGTAATTGAAAATTGGTTAAAAATATTGCTAACTCATTTTCCAGTATATTTAGGTGCAGTCTTCTGTCATGGACTTTAGTCATTAATAAAGCTTAGTCACAGTTTCTTTTAGTCACTAAGCCACGTCAGTCATCAAATTGTAAAATTTCTGATGAAAAATATGAAAAAAAAATAAATGTGCCATATATTTCATATGTTTCATATATGAAATATATTTCATATATATTTCATGTATATTTCATATATATATATATGTTACAGAATAAAGCTGTATATATAAAACCATGTACAGTTGACCCCTAAACAACACAGATTTGAACTGCATAGGTACACTTATATGTGGATTTTCTCGGTAATAAGTACTATAGTACTGTAACATATGGTCCACGGTTGGTTGATCTCAGATGTGGAATTATAGATATCAGGAGACTGTGAGGACAGAGGTTGAGCTCTGAGTTATATGTGGATTTTCAACTGTGTGGAGGGTTGACACCCTACCCCCTGTGGTGTTCAAGGGTCAAATGTAGACTGTATTTTACAGCAAATTTAAGGATCCTTATGGGTCACTTTATAGTACACAATTTTGATTTGTGCTCTGACTTTAGAGTTAATAAATGTAGTTAAAGTTGATGTTAGCTTCCTCTTCTTTATTTTCCAGTTCCTAAGCCCCACTAAAGCTACTGTCTTCAAATGAGGAATAGCATGTCATTGGTGGGCAGCATGTGTCAAGACCTCAAAATAGAGACTTTAAAATACTTCAAATAATGTGATTTCTCAAAGATTCTGATATATACCCTTGAAGAATAGGGGAATGTTCACAGAAATCATTGAGTATAAAAAAACATGTTGCTAATGCAACACTTATCTTACACATAAATTATACATTTTAAGGACGAAAAGGCCAAGAGATGAAAGAAAACAAGAGGTCATGTGGTTCTTTTTCTCAGCACCAATTGTGGAACCTACCACAGAGGAAATATTCAATAAGTATTTATTCATCTTTGGATCTATTTTTGTACTTGGGAAACAAGTCTGAAGTAGAAATGTGTTTACACAGTGTGATGGTTAATTTTATGTGTCAACTTGACTGGCTCAGCAATCCCCAAATAACTGGTAAATATTATTTCTGCATCTGTGTGATGGTGTTTCTGGAAGAAATTAGCATCTGAGTCAGACTGAGTAAAGATCTACCTTTACCAATATGAGGGCACACCAGCCTGTGTAGAAAGGTGGAAGAAGGACAAATTCTCTCCTTCTTCTTAAGCTGGGATGTCTATTTGCCTTCTTCTGCCCTCTGACATTGGAGCTTCTGGTTCTCAAGCCTTCTGATGATGGGACTTAAACCAGCATCTCCCCTGCTCCCAAGTCTTTTGGCCTTGGACTGAATTTTACCGCTGATGTTCTTGTTTTCCTAGCTTGCAGATGGCAAATTGTAGGACTTCAGGCTTCTATAACCGTGTGAGTCACTTCCTATAATGTCTCATCTTATGTATATCTCTATACATCCTACTGGAGAATTCTAATACCCACACCTTAGCTGAGCAATTGGACTGATGACTATTGGAATTCTGCTCTTGGCAGTGGTTATTCTTGCTCAGAGAAACTGATTGCTTATTTAATCAGAGAAGAAGCAATCCTCAGAATAATTGTCAGAAAATTCCCTTTTTTCTTCTTTCTTCAGTGGAATTTGTCTTTTTACAATTCTTTTTTATAATTATTGGCTCCATTACATGGCGTGTGGGATCTTAGTTGCCCAACCAGGGATTGAGCCCACATCCCCTGCACTGGAAGCATGGAGTCTTAACCAGTGGACTGCCGGGGAAGCCCTTAACTCTTTCTTTTTTTAATGATTTTTAAAAAAAATTTCCTCCTCCCGTCTTTTGAGAGTTCTGGCCAGCTTACTGTAATGAATAGTAACTCTGCTTTTGCTCATCCTATTCCATCTTTAGACAGTCATGTGATGTGATTCTCTAGTCTTCTTGGGGATAAGCTCCACAGAAAGGCTTTCTCCTCTAACCATCATCATCCTGGTGACCATCCTGGGAACCCTCTCTGCATTTTCCATGTCAGCCTCTGCTTTTGGTCTAGATGGATATTAAGGATGTGGGGTGATTATGACTACTAGGTAGTCACTCTAATGACTACTATGTAGCTATTGTATTACAGAACTTTCTTTAAAAACCTATCATGTCATATGATTTCTAATCGACTTTTCTTTCCCCACGTGAGTGTACAAATCTTCTATTAAAATACATCTTGTTTCAATCTGTATGTACAATTTATTTTACACTTGTAAACACAATGAGTATCATTTCTCATGTGACAGGTAGTCAAGGAGCCGCAAACTCAATTACTCTGAGGGTCAACCAGAGAACAATCATATGTGAAGCTGCCAGAAATGAGAAAATAGAGTGATGCTGGCACTTTAGAAAGAGGAGTGCATGCTCTGCCTAGAGGTATTAAAAATTAACTTAAAAATGTTTCTCTGGCAAAAATCAATTTTAAAATTATCTACACGTCTGATTTAGTCCCTGTTTTAAATCACTGACAAAAACATTAATAACATAGAGGTTGTATTGACACTTTTGCTCATTTATTCATTTGACAAACATTTGCTGAATGCTGAGAATGCTGGGCATCTAAATACTAATACTTGTACTAACACTGAGAATTTATCCCTAACTCTCAGGTTCTTTGAATGCAGTAAAACAAGCAAAAAAAAAAAAAAAAAAAAAAAGCCTAATTGTTGGAACTATATGATTAATGCATTGAAATGATGGGTTTTCAGAGGGTTTGGGAAGTTAGAAGAAGAGGTAGGTCCCAGTTGAGGACTCAGTGCGTAATAAGATAGCTAATCTCTACCGTAAATTAACTTGTTATTAAAGAAGTTCAGTTGAATCATTGCTTTTGAAATGACTCAACTCCCATCTGTTATACATATGACCTCATGAAATGTAGTTGCAAAGATGATGATGTTATAAATAACAATTAGTTGTGCCCAGGTGTTACTAGAAGGCAAGTTCAGGTGATAAATGAATAGTGTTCCAAAAAATATAAATAAAAAAGGAGATATTATTGACTATTGTTGAATGTCCATTTCATAAAATGAAATTAGGTCTCTGCCTGATAACTGAGAAAGTGCATAAGGCTTAGGGAATCACTAAGAAAATACTGCATGAATCTTTAGACTGGTAGGGGCTTCCAAATGGAGCTAAATGAAATTTTAAGAAGTATAATGAAAGGTGATTGCTTTCTTTTATCTTTGGTGAGCATTTCTCAGTCTCCTTTCCCTGTTATTTATTACAACATTGTATAGGTGGTTGGAGCTGGAAGTTAACCTTGTAAACAGTCTATTTTCAATAAGCATGTATGTGTGTTCTAAGTAGCTTCAGTCATGACCCTATGAACTATAGCTTGCCAGGCTCCTCTGTTATTTAACACTAGTGCCACTCAAACATCTAAACCACAAGACACTTGCTTACTCACACTTGTTCTGAATACTTTGTCAAGAAATAGCAAGACTCTCTCCAGAGATGTTTTCTTATGTCAAAGAGTTGCTGATTTGCCCAGGAGTGGTAGACAGCAAACACCATGGTCTATGTACCATTCAGGTGTAGGAGGCCAGGCTGGGGAAGAATTACAGCAAAAGAAACCAAAACTCATATGTGTGAAAAAGGTGCAGTTAACTTTACTTGAATATCAAAAAATGAAAAAATCTAAAAGCTAATTGACAGAGAACTGGTTAAATGTAATATTAATGCACAGTCATGAAATAAGCTAAGCAAAACTGATTATTAAAAATGAATGAGTGGATCTTTATGTACTGAGGGAAAATATTCTGTTTGTTAGGGGAAAAAAAAGAAAGAAAAAGAAAATAAGGCTCAGAACAATGTATCAAATATGGTTCTCATTTTTTCTTTAAAAAGATGGTAGAAGAATATATGGGCCTAGGGAATTTCTGAAAATACACCTAGGAAATGTTGATGATAGTTATCCATGGGGATTAAGACATATATCTAGCTTGGAAATAAAGCTCACTTGTTAGTATATAAAGCCTTTCTTATGGTGTGATGTGTGTGTCTGTAGGTGTGTGTGTTTGTATTCTACAAAGCTATTATTTTGAAGAAAAAAAAAAAAAAGCCAACTAGATTATGCCAAAGTCTATTGGTTATGTGTTGAGCTGGGCATCAGAAAGAGGTTTCCTTCTGTGTACACTGTACACTGTCTGTCCATTCCCATAAACATTGTGAGCATTCTTAGGAGAAGCCATTGGGAGCAATAGTTAATGGATGAACTATGGAATCAAATAGATTCCAAGTAGAACATGTTTGAATCTTGTCTTTTATAAGCAGTAATTAATGTAACATTGCTAAGCCTTGAATTTCCTCATATGTAGAATGAAACAATGATTCTTGCCTCCTGGATTATTATGAAGCAAGTGTATAGCACAATGCTTATTTCTATGATTTAACCTTTTTAGTAGAAGCTAGGCATGGAGATGGGATTATCCAGGAAGGTTATGCTAAAAATCCTCTTGTCTAATTGTGTGGGTCCCCACAAGTTACATAGGAGACTGACGTGGTTTTTAGAATTTTATACCAGCAGAGATGCTACTAGCTTGGGCTGAGATTGGGCAAAATGGAAGAATGTAAGAGTCTCAGGGTTGTACAAACAAGAAGAGGCTGATAGAGCTAATCAACTGCAAACATATGCCACTCTTCAAGAGAAAGGAAGGATGACTCCAAAGACAGTGATGTAAATGCAGAGATGGAAATAGACAGAACCTCTATAGACCCAGATGCAGGGGCCAGAGGAGCATTTGTACATCCAGAGGGCAGAGTTTTGAGCTGCAGAGTATTTTCTCAGGCCTTGAAACCTGATGAAAATTTTCCTGTTTGATTTCATACTAGCTTGGGACCCAGTGATCCCTTTATATTTTTCATTTTCTCCCTTTTGGAAAGGGAATTTCTACCTTATGTGTGCCTCCTTGATTGTATTTTAGAAGCAGATAATTTGTTATTTCATCAGAGAGTCTCACCCATACCCAATTTAGGTGATTTAGAAGGTGAGATTTGGGGCTGTTTTGAGCCAATGGTATTTAGGTAAAATTTTAGATTTATTGTTGATGCTGTAATGGATGAGAATTGGGTTCATGCTGGGATGGGATCGAGTGAATGTATTTTGCATGTGGGACTGACATGAATTTGGAAGGGGGTGGGATGCTTAGGACAGACTTTAGTGGTTGAATTGTGTCCTTCAGAAGGATATGTCCTTGGTATATCTGAGTATGACCTTATTTGTGAATAGGTTCCTTATGGATGTATTGGGTTGGCTAAAAAGTTCATTCCAGTTTTTCCATAACATCTTACAGAAAAATCTGAACAAACTTTTTAGCCAACCCAATAATTAAAGACCTTAGTTAGTTAGTTATTTAGTTAGTTAGTTCAGTAGCTCAGTCATGTCCGACTCTTTGTGACCCCATGAATCGCAGCATGCCAGGCCTCCCTGTCCATCACCAATTCCTGGAGTTTACTCAAACTCATGTCCATCGAGTCGGTGATGCCATCCAGCCATCTCATCCCTGTTGTCCCCTTCTCCTCCTGCCCCCAATCCCTCCCAGCATCAGGGTCTTTCCAATGAGTCAGCTCTTCACATCAGGTGGCCAAAGTATTGGAGTTCCAGCTCAACATCAGTCCTTCCAATGAACACCCAGGACTGATCTCCTTTAGGATGGACTGGTTGGATCTCTTTGCAGTCCAAGGGACTCTCAAGAGTCTTCTCCAACACCACAGTTCAAAAGCCTCAATTTTTCAGCACTCAGCTTTCTTTGCAGTCCAACTCTCACATCCATACATGACCACTGGAAAAACCATAGCCTTGACTAGACGGACCTTTGTTGGCAAAGTAATGTCTCTGCTTTTTAATATGCTGTCTAGGTTGGTCATAACTTTCCTTCCAAGGAGCAAGCATCTTTTAATTTCATGGCTGCAATCACCATCTGCAGTGATTTTGGAGCCCAAAAAATAAAGTCTGACACCATTTCCAACGTTTCTCCATCTATTTGCCATGAAGTGATGGGACTGGATGCCATGATCTTAGTTTTCTGAATGTTGAGTTTTAAGCCAACTTTTTCACTCTTCTCTTTCACTTTTATCAAGAAGCTTTTTAGTTCCTCTTCACTTTCTGTCATAAGGGTGGTGTCATCTGCATATCTGAGGTTATTGATATTTCTCCTGGCAATCTTGATTCCAGCTGGTGCTTCACCTTAGGATGAGATTATTCTGGATTTAGAATAGAATGGGCCCAGAATCAAATGACAAGTGCTCTAATGAGAGGAAGGAGAGGAAGATTTGAGACTACAGAGATACTGAGGGTTGGAACACGCAGAGGGGACGATCATGTGAAGACGGAGCCAAGATTGTAGTGATGTGTCTACAAGCCAAGGAGCAGTAAGGACTCCCACAGCCACCAGGAACTGGGGCTGGGGCGTGAAGCATTCTCCCTCAGAGCCATCAGAAAGAAGCAGCCACCTCACACCTCTGTTTCTGACTTCCAAAATTGTGAGAGAATACATTTCTGTTTTTTTTTTTTTTTTAACTGGAGGATAATTGCTTTACAATATTGTATTCATTTTTTCTGTACAACAACATGAATCAGCTATATGTATACATATATCCCCTCCCTCTTGAGCCTTCCCTCCATTTCACTTCTTTAGGTCCCCATGGAGCACCAAGCCATTTCTGTCATTTTAAGCCACATTATGATGTTTGTTATACAATCCTAGGAAATTAATTTATATTCCAGAAAGATAAGATACTTGTATTTTGTTCCCAAAGTATATACTATTATATTTTTGAATTGACATTTTAAATAGATTGAACATGGAATTAAACATTGCCTTAGTTTACCAGGAGTACTATACTTTCCATATTATAAGAAAAATAAAGTATTAAAGAGTAGTCATTGGGTAGCTAATCAGAGGAACTGCAAAACCAAGTCAGAGTCCTTGATGATTCTTCCCTTTGTTTATGAGCCACCAGCTGTGCCTCAGACATGTTTTAGACATGTCCTTTTTTAAAGTCGGTTTTGTCATCTGAACTGAGAGTTTCGTTGTGTCTAATCTCACCTATAATACACACAGATTATATAGTACTTTGTAATGTTTAGTATTATGACAAAGTTTTCCCAAGAGCTTCTGAAAGTGTTTCTTTTGCCAACGGGTGTTTACTTGCAAAAACACTTGGGACAGTATACAATCACAGAGGTTTGCAGCTGAAGAGATTTTCACATATGACATAATCCTGGGATTCGCAACATTTTCTCCACTGGAACAAATGTCATAGACGATCATGTTTGTACTACAGAACAGTCTCCTCAGCATCCACTGATTTGAGAAATGCCAGAGTTTTACAGGGAAGTAAAGCATAAAGAACTACAGACTTGGGTTTCTTACTTAACCCAAGAAGCTTTCTTTTTTTCCCTTTAGAAAGCATGTGCATAGGTACAAATGGAAAAAATAAAATAAAATTAAATTAAATTAAAAAAAATAAGTGAAAAGCATATGCATAGATAAAATCACTAAGAAAATTTCAATTAAGCTTAGTGTCATTTATGATTGTAATAACTCATGATCAGCTTTATTATTATTGTTTTTAAATTTATTGCTTGATTGGCTGGGTTGGGTCTTGGTTGCAGCACGTGGGATCTTCCTTGTGTGCACAGACTCCCTAGTTGTGGCGCGGGGGCTGAGTAGTTTCGGAGCATGGGCCTGGCTTCTTTGCAGCATATGGGATCTTAGTTCCCCGACTGGAGATTGAACCTGTGTCCCCTGCGTTGCAGGATAGATTCTTAAGCACTGGACCACCAGGGAAGTCCCCATAAAAGGAGTTACAGGAGATAAAGCAGCCTGTGCGTTGTGAGCGATTCCATCTTTGTCGTCATTTACTCCATCTTAAAAGTAAGCGGAAGTGCCAGGGACTGATTCTGAAGTTACAACGTGATAACCTTGGAACAAATGTACATTTTTAGAAAATATCTGTAAATCTTGATAGTTTAACTATAATAGGTTGACCTACTTGTGACACATCGAGCAACTCTTCATGACACAACGGTGTGTAATGACACTGAAGTTGTGTATTGTTGCACTAGCTCAGCTCCGTATTTTTACAGAGAGCAAAACTGAGACCTAAAGAGAAACTTAAAACCTCCTGGTACACCGGTGACAGGCCTGGGGCTGGTGGAGGGAAGGAAGTCAGTGTAGAGAGTTTATTCTGGGCACCGGGGGGGTGTTCTAATTATTTTCTATACGTTCTCTCTTATTTTCATAACTCTTCAACGTGGATGTTCGTTTTTCCATTGTACAGACGAGATAATAGATTTTCCAACAGTTTAACAGCTTATTTAATAACACGAAGCAAATAAGTCACCCCGCAGGGATTTAACACAAACCTAAATCGCTTATTAGTCTGTTGTGCTTAAAAATAGAACCCATGCCTCTTAACTCCAGTTGTGTGCTTAAGCCACCTTAAATTTTCTCTATAATAGAAATAAGTTTAAAAATGGCATATATGAGCACTGTTTTGGTATTTTCAGGATGCATTCCTGTACATGTAGACTTATTTCTCTCTCCGTAATTTGTTACATGTTTTGCTGATTATCTTCAGAGTGAAAAACTAATTCTGCCATGTGTTTGGGTCAACTCTTGATGACTTTTGACAAAAAATTCTTGGATTGATCAAAAAGGATCAGAAATGTTAGCAAAATCAGTGAAAATGATTGATCATATGTCCAAATACACCTAGTTGGCAAATTGTCTTTACTACTAATCAAATAAAATTGTTAATTTGGCACTATGTTTAATTTCATAGTTTAATCATTGATAAATTCATTATTGAGATAATTTAGGTGAAATCGCCTCTAGTGAATGGCATGAGGTTTATGTGAAATCTGAAGAACCTGATACCTTACCTACATTGATATAACCTATCAGTTACTCAACCTTACTCATTATTTTATCTGTACAATCTTTTTAGTAAACATAAATTATAACTGCAGTATAATAGACTTCTTTCTTCTGTCATATACCCATATAAACAGCCATTAACTAATTTATTTTGAAAGCTGAATGGCAAGCTATGAAATTTATAGTTCAAAGTTGTGTTCAATTACATTTTGTTTTACAATAATAAGAGTTATGGTCAAAGGTGTCAGAATAATTTTAACTGTACTTGATTTATAAACCTTCTTTTGTGCAACTATCAATAGCATTTTTTTTAAAGCACAATTGGCTATATCATATTATTTTTATACAGAATCCATCTTTCAACTGGGAGTATGAATTTGCTTAGCTGCTTTTATCATCTTAATTAGCTATATTTTCCTCATGAATCTATCCTTTCATCTCTTCTATATAATATGCTATTTGTAAATAATAATTGATTTATTGAAATAATCCAGTTTTTATTCTTTAAAATTCACTTTAGGAAGTTTTGTGAATTTGAAATCTTACGAGATTTCAGTTTATCTCAATTTAAAATGGAGGAAAAGTTACATTCTAATAGAATATTCAAATTTTTCTTAGAAATTAGGCTGATACTCTTGAGCTAATGGAAACTTTTTAAGCTAGAATTCTGAGTCCAGCTACCATGTGAAAGTTCATGTTCATGTTAAAGTGAAAGTCGCTCAGTTATGTCCAATTCTTTGTGACCCCATGGACTGGTCCATGGACTTCTCCAGGCCAGAAT
Organism: Dama dama; assembly: GCF_033118175.1. Taxonomy (NCBI): domain Eukaryota; kingdom Metazoa; phylum Chordata; class Mammalia; order Artiodactyla; family Cervidae; genus Dama; species Dama dama. The sequence goes on from NC_083711.1 coordinate 25,123,456, forward strand.
ACTGGAGTGGGTAGCCTTTCCCTTCTCCAGGGGATCGTCCCAACCCAGGGATCGAATCCCTGGGTCTCCCACATTACAGGCGGAGACAATATCAATTACAGATAAAATATTTTTGAATGACTAAAGCTAAATAGAATTTATATTTTTGCTTCAGAATTGAACTATCCTAAATAAAGAGAACAATGCAAGGAAGGAAGAAAGATAAGGCTAACTATTAATATTTTCCTACATGGCAAATTGCAGCCATCAGTTCAGTTTGGTTCAGTCATTCAGTCGTGTCGGACTCTTTGCAACAGCATGGACTGCAGCATGCCAGGCTTCCCTGTCCATCACCAACTCCTGGAGCTTGCTAAAACTCATGTCCATCAAGAAGTCAGTGATGCCATCCAGCCATTTCATTCTCTGTCGTAAACTTCTCCTCCTGCCTTCAATCTTTCCCAGCATCAGGGTCTTTTCCAGTGAGTCAGTTCTTTACATCAGGTGCCCAAAGTATTGGAGTTTCAACTCCAGCATCAGTCCTTCCAATGAATATTCAGGACTGATATCCTTTAGGATGGACTGGTTAGATCTCCTTGCAGTCCAAGGGACTCTCAAGAGTCTTCTCCAATACTACGGTTCAAAAGCATCAATTCTTCAGCATTCAGCTTTCTTTATAGTCCAACTGTCACATCCATACATGACTAGCTTTGACTATATGGACCTATGTCAGCAAAGTAATGTTTGTTTTTTAATATGCTGTCAAGGTTTGTCATAGCTTTTCTTCCAAGGAACAAGTGTCTTTTAATTTCATGGCTGCAGTCACCATCTGCAGTGATTTTAGAGCCCCTCAAAATAAATTCTGTCACTTTCCATTGTTTCCCCATCTATTTGCCATGAAGTGATGGGACCAGATGCCATGATCTTAGTTTTTTGAATGCTGAGTTTTAAGTCAACTTTTTCACTCTCCTCTATCACTTTCATCAAGAGGCTCTTTAGTTCCTCTTCACTTTCTGCCATAAGGGTGGTATCATCTGCATATCTGAGGTTCTTAATATTTCTCCCAGCAATCTTGGTTTCAGCTTGTGCTTCATTGCAGCTGTGGATTTTTCTAATTTGAAGGAACAAAGGGAGGTAGGAGAGAAGCTAGGAAGGAAGGGAAAAATGCATATATGCTATAGTAAACCTCCTCAAAGAGTGACTTGATAGCCCACAGAAGTGCTTTAAAAAACACCATGGGAGATGGGAGGGAAGCAGGGTTAGGAGAAGTTAAGAAGTGTAATCAGTAATAGGTTTTATTTTCTTGGGCTCCAAAATCACTGGGGATGGTGACTGCAGCCATGAAATTCAAAGAAGCTCTCTCCTTGGAAGAAAAGCTATGACAAACCTAGACAGTGTATCATAAGCAGAGACATCACTTTGCTGGTAAAGGTCAATCTAGTCAAAGTTATGGTTTTTCCAGAAGTCACATACGGATGTGAGATTTGGACCGTAAAGAAGGTTGAGTGCTGAAGAATTGATGCTTTTGAATTGTGCTGGAGATGACTCTTAAGAGTCCCTTGGACAGCAAGAAGATCAAACAAGTCAATCCTAAAGGAAATCAGTCCTGAATATTCACTGGAAGGACTGATGCTGAAGCTGCAGCTCTAACACGTTGGCTGCCTGATGTGAAGAACCAAGTCTGGAAAACACCCTGTTGTTGGGAAAGATTGAGGGCAGGAGGAGAAGGGGACGGCAGAGGATGAGATGCTCAATGTATGGGATATGCCCATTGTTTTAATGTTGAGGAGGAAGTCTAAGGCTAAGTCAGAATGAGTCCAGATCCTGTTTCAGGTTGGGGGAGTTAAGGCTCCAAAGAAACAAGCTCACTGCAGCAGGGCCAAAGCTGGGAGATGGCCAGCTGATAGTAAAGCAAACATTCAGAGGCCCATCAGGGTACTGAACAAATGAGAACATCACACTCCTTGTACCTTTCATACACTACTCATGCATCCACTTCCATGTACGGGATCCAGAAGCAGGGAATCCAGAAGACAGAGGCAGACATTGACAATGACTGGAACTCAGGTGAGCCACAGTCATGGCCAGTTGTTATTCCATGGTAAGCAAGACCAACCAGTATCCTATAAGGTAAAGGAGGAATGTTGAACAAGTTTCCAACCAATAGATCCAATAGCAATTTCGGTAGGGCCCTCACTGCAGGGGAGGCCAGGGAAGTTACTGAGTTGTCTATAATGGTATGGTTACATTAGAGATTCTTTAAAAAGGCCAACTTCTGCTGGATCATCAAAAAAGCAAGAGAATTCCAGAAAAACATATATTTCTGCTTAATTGACTATGCCAAAGCCTTTGACTGTGTGGATCACAATAAGCTGTAGAAAATTCTGAAAGAGATGGGAATACCAGACCACCTGACCTGCCTCTTGAGAAACCTATATGCAGGTCAGGAAGCAACAGTTAGAACTGGACATGGAACAACAGACTGGTTCCAAATAGGAAAAGGATTATGTCAAGGCTGTATATTGTCACCCTGCTTATTTAACTTATATGCAGAGTACATCATGAGAAACGCTGGGCTGGAAGAAGCAGAAGCCGGAATCAAGATTGCTGGGAGAAATATCAGTAACCTCAGATATGCAGATGACACCACCCTTGTGGCAGAAAGTGAAGAGGAACTAAAAAGCCTCTTGATGAAAGTGAAACAGAAGAGTGAAAAAGTTGGCTTAAAACTCAACATTCAGAAAACTAAGATCATGGCATCTGGTCCCATCACTTCAGGGCAAATAGATGGGGAAACAGTGGAAACAGTGGTTGACTTTATTTTTTTGGGCTCCAAAATCACTGCAGATGGTGATTGCAGCCATGAAATTAAAAGACACTTACTCCTTGGAAGGAAAGTTATGACCAACGTAGATAGCATATTAAAAAGCAGAGACATTATTTTGCCAACAAAGGTCCGTCTAGTCAAGGCTATGGTTTTTCCAGTGGTCATGTATGGATGTGAGAGTTGGACTGCAAAGAAAGCTGACCACTGAAAAATTGATGCCTTTGAACTGTGGTGTTGGAGAAGACTCTTGAGAGTCCCTTGGACTGCAAGGAGATCCACCCAGTCCATCCTAAAGGAGATCAGTCCAGGGTGTTCATTGGAAGGACTGATACTGAGGCTGAAACTCCAATACTTTGGCCACCTCGTGCAAAGGGTTGACTCATTTGAAAAGACCCTGATGCTGGGAGGGATTGGGGGCAGGAGGAGAAGGGGACAACAGAGGATGAGATGGCTGGATGGCATCACTGACTCGATGGACATGAGTTTGGGTGGACTCTGGGAGTTGGTGATGGACAGGGAGGCCTGGCGTGCTGTGATTCATGGGGTTGCAAAGAGTCAGACACGACTGAGCGACTGAACTGAACTGAAAAAGGCCAAGGCTCACTTAAGTGAAGAGAATCTCCTATTCTAGCAGGTAAGGTTCTGTGCTGCCCAGATCGGACCAGGGGAGGCCCGGGACTGGGTCTTTATATCACTACATCATTCATTGGTTGCAGTCTCTCCCTGAGGTCGGGGGTGGGGGGATGGGTTAAAGGCATAATGTAGTCCTAGCAGCTGCCTTTGGCCAAGGGCAAGTTCCAGAGAGGAAGTCATCTGTAAACCTGCAGCCATGAACACTCTCAGGTCATATAAAGACCCAGTCCCAGGACTTCCCTTGTGGTCCAGTAGTTAAGACTTGGTACTCACAATGCAAGGGGTCTGGGTTCAATCCCTAGCTAGGGAACTAGATTCCACATTCCACAACTAAGAATTCATATGCCCTAAAGATCCTTCATGCTACAATTAAGACCTGGTAAAGCCAAATAAATAAATATATACATTTAAAAAAGATCTAGTCCCTTTGACAATTAGCAATTCTCTAAAGAATCACAATCCCAGGTCTCCCCATAGGAGAGCTGAGATCCTTTCCTGGCTGTACCCCAGTTTGTTTTTGTTGAGTCACTAAGCTGTATCTGATTCTTTGTGACCCCAAGAACTGTAGCATACCAGGCTTCCCTGTCCTTCACTATCTCCTGGAGTTTGCTCAAACTCATGTCCATTGAGTCAGTGATGCCATCCAACCATCTCATCCTTTGTTGCCCCCTTCTCCTCCTGTCCTCAATCTTTCCCAGCATCAGAGTCTTTTCCAATGAGTTGGCTCTTCACATTAGGTGGCCCAAGTATTGGAGCTTCAGCTCCAGCAACAGTCCTTCCAGTGAATATTCAGGGTTGACTTCCTTTAGGATCTGGTTTAATCTCCTTGCAGTTCAAGGAGCTCTCAAGGGGTGGCAGAGGATGAGATGGTTATATAGCATCACTGACTCAATGGACATGAGTTTGAGCAACTTCTAGGAGATAGAAAAGGACAGGGAAGCCTGGCGTGCTGCAGTCCATGAGGATGAAAAGATTCAGACACAAATTAGTTACTGAACAACAACAGCATACACTGATAATGGTATTCCTCTGTAGTTTCAGATTGTAAGAATTTTGCAAGGCAAATTTTAAGCAGTGTAAAATTTTTTGGCAATATATAAAACTAGATGAAGTTTTGTGAGGTTTTAACATATAGTATGGTCTTAGCCAAATTAAACTTTGTTGAGATTAGGGTCTTTATTTCTTAATCCTCTACTGTATATAGTTAATTTTGCACGTTGAGAATTTACAGCTGTATTAAAAATGAATGACTTGTTGGATTTAACACATGATTATTCTAAACCAAAACAAGAGAATTACTCTGATTCATTAGATCACTCTGCTTGTTCTGTCTTGATTTCTGCACAGCTATGTCATTCACAGAAAAAGGGAAGGAGATGTGATAGTTCGTTGATTTTCTTCTTTATTTTATTCCCAGATAGATTATGTCTGTTTTTTTATTCTAGGTTTAGGCTCAATCTACTACTTCAAGACAAAAGACAATGCCCATATTTTCCAATCAGATAACCAATAAGGGGGAAAAAATGTTCCTACAGTAACAAAGTTACACTTTAGAGAAGTAAAACTATATTCTATATGTAAAATAAAGATTATTTGGTTGAGCTTGCATAAAAAAGCTGAGATTCCACTGGAGAACATATCCTTTTGGTGATAGATGGTGATACTTTAAGCACTTGATGGACAGAAAAATCCCAGTCAAATCAGCTTAAGGGGAAAAAAAAAAAGAGAGAGAGAGAGAGAAAAAGCCATATTATTGAAGTCTTGAAGACTTAAAAATATAAAATTTGCTTTGCCAGAATTATATCCTAAATTTTCTCACTCAACAAACATTTAATAAGCATCCAATATAGATACATCATACATTAGAGGTGGGAATATAAATTGGTGCAGCCACTAGGGAAAATAGTATGGAATTTCCTTAAAAAACACAAATAGAGTTGCCATATGATCCAGCAGTCCCACTCCTGGGTATATATGCAGAAAAGATGAAAACTCTTAATTGCGAAAGATACATGAAAAATATACATGGTTCATAGCACCACTACTTACAATAGTAAAGACATGGAAACACCTCAAGTGCCCATCAATAGACAGTTGGCTTAAGATATGGTACATGTATCTAAAGAATGAAATTCTGCCATTCGCAGCAACATGGTTGGACCTAGAGAATATTATACTTAGTGAAGAAGTCAGACAGAGAAAGAGAGATGTTATCACTTATATGTGGAATCTTAAAAAATAATACAAATGAATCTATTTACAAAACAGAAAAACAGACTCACAGACATAGAAAACAAATTTATGGCTACCAGAGAAGGAAGGAGAGGGAGGGATATATTAGGATTTGGGAATTAATAGACACGAACTTCTATACATGGAATAGATAAACAACAAGGATTTACTGCATAGCACAAGGAACTGTATTCAACATCTTATAATAACCTAAAATGGAAAGTAATTTGAAAAAAATATATCTGAATCACTTTGCTAAATACCTGAAACTAACACAATGTTGTAAATCAACTATACTTCATATAAAAAAATAAAAAATTAGAAATGGTATGTTCTCAAGGGTAACATCACCAATAAGGCTGTCGAATAAGATGTTCCTTGTCATGTTCCCCCCACAACCCTGACAAAAATAATTGGCATCCGTCCATTGAGAAAAGTGCCTTTGTTGGAGCTGTGAGGTTATTACCCTATGCCAAGGGGCTTGGGAGGCGTCTCAGTCACCTGGGCATTGGGTATTAGGCATAGAGACCTCATCTCTGCTATGGACCCTGCAGTGGCCTTTTAACTGGCTCCAGCACGTCTTGTCTATGGGTTGGGAGCTCACAAAAAATAGCTCATTAAGCAATACCCCTCAGATGGGAAAAATGGAAGAATGCTACTTTATCCCCTCTGTGTGACTTGCTTCACTTTATTAACTTTTTTAAGCACAAATTCCAAATTCCTATAACATCTGCCAAAACTTAAGTCTTGAGAATCCCTTACTGTGTTACTATTATGTGATACAAAAAGAATTCTTAGAAAAAAAAAAAAGAATTCTTTTGTCTCTTTTCTTCTCCATCAGGATCTTTCCTTTCTTTATATTTTTTTCTCTTTCACCTCCCTCTTCCCTTATCTCTTTTATTTATTCTTAAAATTACCTTTCTTTCTGTGCTTCTCCATTTTCTATCGTCTTTCCTTCACTGTCTCATACTTTGCTTTCTTTTCCTTCCATCCTTTTTTCTTTATTGAGAATGTAGCATACTCAGGGCATTGTATTGTAAGGTACACAAAGATGATAAGAAAGGGTTATTATCCTCAACAAACTCCTATTTTGAATGATAAAATTTCTTACCAGTACTTTTCCTAAGAATTAAAATAATTTAAAATTAAGTCAAATGAAAATTTACGGCATTTCTACCCAGATAATAAATAAACAATATTATTTAGAATAATGCTAGATATTTTATAGAAAAACAAACTCATCTGTGTTCATTTTTGTATTATATCTCCACATGCAAATGGTTTGTGCTGTGTGCTAAGTCACTCAGTCATGTCCAACTCTTTGAAACCCCATGGACTGTAGCCTGCTAGGCTTCTTTGTCCAAGGGGAATCTCCAGGCAAGGATATTGGAGTGGAATGCCATTTCTTACTCGAGGGGATCTTCAGCCCAGGGATTGAACTCAGGTCTCCCACATTGCAGGCAGATTCTTTACCAACTGAGCCACGAGGGATGTAGAAAGATAAATATATGATTTTGCTTATGTTTGGGATCTAAAAAAAGGTACAAATGAACTTATTTACAAAACAGGAGTAGAGTCACAGAGGTAGAAAGCAAACTTGTGGTTACCAGGGAATGGACAGGGGAGGGATAAGTTAGGAGACTGAAAATGAAGTCGCTCAGTTGTGTCCGACTCTGCTTTTAAATGCCAAGTCAATCTAACATAGTTTTAAATTGTTGTTGTTTAGTTCCTAGGTTGTGTCCCACTCTTTTGTAACCCCATGGACTGTAGCCAGCCAGGCTTCTCCATCCATGGGATTTTCCAGGCAAGCATACTGGAGTGGGTTGCCATTTCCTTCTCCAGGGGATCGTCTCAATCCAGGGATTGAACCCAAGTCTCCCGAATTGCAGGCTGACTCCTTACCATCTGAGCCACACTTAAACTACTATGTATAAAACGGATAACTAATAAGGACCTGCTGAATAGAATGGAGAACTTAACTCAATACTCTGTAATGGCCTATATGGGAAAAGGATCTAAAAAAAAAAGTTTGTGTATGTATAACTAACTGATTCTCTTCGCTTTATACCTGAAACTAACACAACATGGTAAATCAACTACAGTCCTATAAAATTTTTAAAAAGTCCAATTTATGTCACCAACTCATTCTTTGACATTCTGTGGGCTGCTAAAATAAATATCCAATTCCACTAGAAGAAAGCTTAATGGCTTTTGGTCAATTTCATTTTCTATTTTGTCCTTTCATATAAAAGAGCCACCTAAGAGTATTATCATTCACATGTTATTATCTAGAAATGCTTTATTTCTATTTTCTAATATAACAGGTTGTCAAGAAATGTGAAGATTCTAAGACTATACCCTGCTTGTAAGATAAGAAGTTGTTAGCCTGCTACAGTTTTGTGGATGCTGTCAGAAGAGGCAGGACTCCAGGGTCAAAGTCAAAATTTATTACTCCCAGAAAAAGCAGTAGCCAGAGGATCCTCAATATCCCATATCTGAATCATTTTTGTGAGACTAGTTCAAACTGCTTAGATGAAGAGCTATCCTTATCTGAATCTTACAGGAAGAAAAGTCTCAATGGCTACCATTGGTAGCCAACTTCCTAACAAGACCACTGAGATAATAGGTTGATTAAGCAAAGTGAAGTTTATTATTCTCCAGTGAGGGAGACCATCTTCTCAATGGACTTTTAGTATCTTGGAAAAGGAGCGATCAAGGGCAGATATTTATAGGAATTTGGGATCTAGTTTTATGGAGTCTTTCAATAACAGGGGGTAATTGGGATTAGAGAGTCCTCTAGCAGTTTAGAATTAGTGAACATAGCAAGCTGACGGTTATAAATTAAGTTTTGAAAATTAAACAGTTATTTGATAAGCAAGTGATTTGCCTCTTTGAGGCAATATTGCCCACAGGAGCTATTTACTCTGATAAGCAATCTATTGTTCTGAGAGGAGGCCAGTTGAAGAGTTGATTATTTGGACAAATAAATTTTCACTATTCCTGCAACTTTATCTTACTGGGCAAAGCATTTTCTGCAGTTGTAGTCATGTTTGTATACATAGCCTTAGTTCTTTTTTTAAAAAATTTATATTATTGAAGTATAGTTGATTTATAGGTTGTGTTAGTTTCTGGTGTACAGCAAAGTGGTTCAGTTAAAAATAAATGTAATAGCTTGCATTTGCCATTCCCAATCTCCCAATCTGTCCCTCCCCGACTCCCCTCTTCCCTGGCAACCACAAGTCTATCATGGAGCCCTTAGTTATTAATCCTACTAAGGTGTTTACTTGTAGGCAGTTTGTTCTCTGAAGACATTAACTTGCTAATCCAAGGACATTATCTGATTCATTAAATAGAAGAAAATTTGTGGATAGGAGAGACGAAGATGTCATCTGGAAGAATCATAAGATATTTGCTAAGGGCTGAGAGATGGAGGCTGGGGAAGATGACAGAAGGGTGAACCTATTTAGTGAATAACAGGAAGGAACTGACCAAATGGACTGAGCATCAAATAGGTGGGAGAGGAGAGTTCTGGGCAATGTGGGAGTAGCTTGCATGGCTGCTGAGAGGCACCAGGGTCAGCCAGGCATATGTGGCAAAATAATTTGCCTGGTCTTTGTCCTGTGTTCCTGGCATGGAGCTCCCTCAGTTCAGTTCAGTCGCTCAGTCGTGTCCGACTCTTTGCGACACCATGAACCGCAGCACGCCAGGCCTCCCTGTCCATCACAAACTCCCAGAGTTTGCTCAAACTCATGCCCATCGAGTCGGTGATGCCATCCAGCCATATCATCCTCTGTCGTCCCCTTCTCCTCCTGCCCCCAATCCCTCCCAGCATCAGGGTCTTTTCCAATGAGTCAACTCTTCCCATGAGGTGGCCAAAGTATTGGAGTTTCACTTCAGCATCAGTCCTTCCAATGAACACCCAGGGCTTATCTCCTTCAGGATGGACTGGTTGGACCTCCTTGCAGTCCAAGGGACTCTCAAGAGTCTTCTCCAACACCATAGTTCAAAAGCATCAATTTTTCGGCACTCAGCTTTCTTCACAGTCCAACTCTCACATCCATACATGACCACTGGAAAAACCATAGCCTTGACTAGACGAACCTTTGTTGGCAAAGTAATGTCTCTGCTTTTTAATATGCTATCTACGTTGGTCATAACTTTCCTTCCAAGGAGTAAGCGTCTTTTAATTTCACGGCTGCAGTCACTATCTGCGGTGATTTTGGAGCCCCCAAAAATAAAGTCTGACACTGCTTCCACTGTCTCCCCATCTGTTTCCCATGAGGTGATGGGACCAGATGCCATGATCTTAGTTTTCTGAATGATGGAGCTCCCTAAAACCCCTGAAACTCCTGAGTCACAGGAATCTTTGTTATGCTAACCAGGTGATTGATTCATGGTAGACCCCTAAATAGCCAGATGGGGGCTGGTCACCAGAAAGACCAAGCAGGTGATTAGGAGGTTGTGACTTTGGGCCAACCTGACCTCAGGGAAGGAGAGGAGGTCTGGAGCTTGGAATCAATCATGTGGCCATTGTTTAATCAATCACACCTATGTAAGAAACCCAATAAAAGCTCTGGATACTGAGTCCAGTGGAGTTTGCTAATTGGTGAACACATAAATGAACTGGGAGGTACCCTTTATAATAAAACTATATTCCTAAATATAGCACTTTTCTGAGTTCTGTGAGTTGTTCTGGTGAATTATTGAATCTGAAGGGGATCATGGGACTTCCTGGATTCGTAGCCAGTTGATCAGAAGCATGCGTGGCCTGCAAGGCCCTCTGAGACTTACAACTGGCCTCTTAAAGGGAGAGCAGTCTTGTGGAAGACTGAGTGGTTAAATATGGAGTCTGATGCTAACTTGTGGTCAGAACTGGATTGCAGTGTGCACCCAACTGGTGTTAGACCACTTGAGGTGGAAACGAGGTGGTACACCACTGAATAAATCCACATTTCCCTAGATTTCAGCGAAGAAATTTTAAGCTGGCTTCCCAGGTTGTGCTAGTGGTAAAGAACCCACCTGGTAATGCAAGAGACATAAGGGATGCAGATTCGATCCCTGGGTCGGGAAGATGTCCTGGAGAGGAAATTGCAACCCGATCCATTATTCTTGGCTGGAGAATCCCATGGACAGAGGAGCCTGGTGGGCTACAGTCCATAGGGTCTCGAAAAGTTGGACACAACTAAAGTGACTTAGCATGCAGTATAGCACATGGGAAGCAGGAAGTGAGAAATATATTCCTAGTAAAGCTAAGAAAAATAAAGGAAAGAGAAATACAATTTTTTTTCTTGTTCTGATAGTTTTCTTTAAAAAAATTCAAGTCTGTCTTATCTCCTTAAGAATTACTGCACCACTTTCAAATTCAGAAATACTTAATATGATCTTTGTGTGTGTGTGTGTTTTCTCTGTGTGTGTGTGGTTTTGCTTTTCAAATAGTTTCAGCCTTTTCATAGCAACAAGTACACCTTTCTAGTAGTGTAAAGCTTAAACATTTTTTTAAACAAAGAAAGTATTATGAGTACAACAGAGGACTTCATAATTGACTTAATTTCCCCTGGTATTTTGATGCTCTAAAGGAAGACAGAAGAGGGGAGAAGCAGAAGATGTATATTTAAAAATCCTACCAGAATATTCACAGTAGTTTCAATCACTGGAGGGATTTTATTCCTTTTACACCTGCAGCTATATAAAGCAGTCATTCCCTAGCTAATTGAAATAAAATAATACTGAAATTGCTAGAGATGAAATGTTCAACTTGAGTACTTTACTGCTGAAAACATATCAGTAACATTTGAGATTTTTTTATATTTTATTTTTACTCCTTTAGAATAGAGAAACCAGCTATTATAGCAAAAAGCATTGAAAATAAACATAACCAATTCTCTGCTTCAATCTCATCTCATAAAATGTATAGAAACTGAAAAACATTTTATACTTATCCTTGTCATTACCACAAAAAGCTTAGAAAACACAGTAAGAAAGCATCTTTCTTATCGACTCTTGTGAATTGCATCTCTATTGTTTGTGAAAATGACTGGAAATAGAGATCTAAGTTATTTTACAGATAGAAAGGGGCTTGAAAATAACCTGTGTACTATTACTGGAGTTATTCCTTGGTATTAAAGAAAATCTTCCCTGGAGGATGGTGCCATGACTTTATAGCTTAACATACCTTTAGGAGGGCTTCCCCAGGTGTCTCTACTGGTAAAAAATCTGTAGAATCTGTCTGCCAGTGCAGGAGATGTAAGAGACACGGGTTCCATCTCTGAGTTGGGTAAGATCACCTAGAGGAGGAAATGGCAACCCACTCCAGTATTCTTGCCTGGAGAATCCCGTGGACAGAGGAGGGCCATGGGTTCGCAAAGAGTGGGACATGACTGAGGGACGGAACACACGTGCCTTTATCAGGACTACCACTCATTACAAGAAAAGCTTACCATGTTGAGTTTACATGAAGGAAATAGATGATAAATATCATCAAACATAAAATTATGAGAACAAGAAGGCTAGTAGCTTTAATAAAGTGTGATGTATGAAATGTACCTAAGCATGTAAACCAGGTTTTAACATCAACTGCTGATTCTCACTTGATTAAATTATACAGGGGCTGAAAAATGATAATTTTTCTGATTGTCATATTTATTTTATATTTATTTTCTGGCATTTTTCTGCAAAGGAGAAGATTTTTTTTTTTTGGTTGATAGGCCTCAGAAATACAATTGGTATTTTGTATTAGACTTGGATCCTAATAATTTTCTGAACTCGATAGTTTTGGAAGCTTTCATGCATATATTCCAAAGGATTTTCTAGATAGATGACCACATAGTCTATGAACAAAGATAGTTTTTCTTTCTCCTTGCCAGTAAGGGTGGCTTTTATTTCATTTTCTTGCCTAATTGTCATGGAGAGAAGCCCTAATACAATATTGAATAGAAGAGGTGAGAGTGCAATCCTTACCTTGTTCCTAATTTTAGGGGGATAGCATTCAATTTGCCATCACTAAGTATGATGTTAGTTGTGGATTTTTCATAGGCAATTCTTATTGAGTTGAGAAACTTATTTTCTATTATTTCTTTACTGCAAGTTTTTATCAGGAATAGAAGTTTGATTGAGTAGAATGATTTTTTAATGTATTGAAATGCACATATGTTTTATCTTTTTTAGTTTGTTAATATGGTGAATTACATAGATTGATCTTCAAATGTTAAACTCATCAATTTCTTGGATGAACCATACTTGATCATAGTGTATTATACTTTGCATATAGTGACTTTGTATATAGTTTCATCATCTGATCTTCCTCTGTGTCTCCTTTCTTCTTGTAAGGACATCAGTTATATTGGATTAAGGGCCCATTTTATCCAGTATTACCTCATATTAATATAACAAATCTAACCTGTAATGACCCTATTTTCAAATAAGATCCTAAAAGATGATGCTGTGACAGTACTGCACTCAATAGGCCAGCAAATTTGGAAAACTCAGCAGGGGCCATGGGACTGGAAAAGGTCAGTTTTCATTCCACAATCCCTAAGAAAGGCAATGCCAAAGAATGCTCAAACTACCACACAATTGCACTCATCTCACACACTAGCGAAGTAATGCTCAAAATTCTCCAAGACAGGCTTCAACAGTACTTGAATCATGAACTCCCAGATGTTCAAGCTGAATTTAGAAAAGGCAGAGGAACAAGAGATCAAATTGCAAACATCTGTTGGATCATTGAAAAAGCAAGAGAGTTCCAGAAAAACATCTACTTATGCTTTATTGACTATGCCAAAGCTGTTGACTGTGTGGATCACGACAAACTGTGGAAAATTCTGAAAGAGATGGGACTACCAGACCACCTGACCTGCCTCCTGAGAAATCTGTATGCAGGTTAAGAAGCAACAGTTAGAACTGGACATGGAACAACAGACTAGCTCCAAATTGGGAAAAGAGTACATCAAGGCTGCATATTGTCATCCTGCTTATTTAACTTATATGCAGAGTACATCATGCGAAATGCTGGGCTGGATGAAGCACAAGCTGGAATCAAATTGCCAGGAGAAATATCAATAACCTCAGATATGCAGATGACTCCACCCTTATGGCAGAAAGTGAAGAAGTACTAAAGAGCCTCTTGATGAAAGTGAAAGAGGAGAGAGAAAAAATTGGCTTAAAGCTCAAGAAAACTAAGATCCAGAAAACCAAGATCCAGAAAACCAAGATCCAACATCCAGAAAACTAAGATCATGGCATCTGGTCCCATCATTTCATGGCGAATAGATGGGGAAACAATGGAAACAGTGACAGACTTTATTTTCTTGGGCTCCAAAATCACTGCAGATGGTAACTGCAGCCATGAAATTAAAAGATGCTTGCTCCTTGGAAGGAAAGATATGACCAACCTAGACAGCATATTAAAAAGCAAAAACATTACTTTGCCAACAAAGGTCCATCTAGTCAAAGTTATAATTTTTCCAGTAGTCATGTATGGATGTGAGAGTTGGACTATAAAGAAAGCTGAGCACTGAAGAATTGATGCTTTTGAACTGTGATGTTGGAGAAGACTCTTGAGAGTCCCTTGAACTGCAAGGAGATCCAACCAGTCCATCCTAAAGGAAATCAGTCTGAATATTCATTGGAAGGATGGATGCCGAAGCTGAAATTCCAGTACTTTGGCCACCTGATGTGAAGAACTGACTCTCTTGAAAAGACTCTCATGCTGGGAAAGATTGAAGGTGTGAGGAGAAGGGGACGATAGAGGGTAAGATGGTTGGATGACATCACCGACTAGATGGACATGAGTTTTAGTAAACTCTGGGAGTTGGTGATGGACAGGGAGGCCTGGCGTGTTGCAGTCCACAGGGTTGCAAAGAGTCAGACAGGACTGAGCGACTGAACTGATTCATACCTGTAATGACCCTGTTTTCAAATAAGATCACTTTCTGAGGTATTGGGGATTTAGAACTGGAATGTAATTTTTATAGAGGGCAATGCACAGTTTAACCCATAAAAATTGCTTTTTTTTTCATTTTGTTCAAACAACCATTGTAATTGTATTTTGACTTCTGTTTTTGACCTATGGGTTATTTAAAAGCATTTTTGTTTTAGTTTACAAATATTAGAGGACTTTCAGTTTAATTGTTTTGTGATTGAATTCTTATGGTCTTTGTATGTCTGTGTGTGTGTTAGTTGGTCAGTTGTATCTGACCCTTTGTGGCCTCATGGACAGGAGCCCGCCAGGCCACTCTTTCCATGGAGTTCTCCAGGCAAGAGTACTGAAGTGGGTTGCCATTCCCTTTTCCAAGGGATCTTCCCAACCCAGGGATTGAACCCAGGTTTCCTGCATTTCAGTTTGAACCACCAGGGGAAAAAAAAAATCTTTGTTTTGACTATTTTTCAAAGAGTTTTCCTATGGGGCATAGGATTCCAGGTAGGTGGGTTTATTTCCCCCTCAGTACTCTGGACATATCGCTGCAGGGTCTTCCCAGTTGCATGTTTTCTAACAGGAAATCTGCTGTCACTTTTACGTTTTTCAGTCTGTATATCACGTGTTTCTTTTTTTTTTTTTTTAACTTTGGTTGCTTTTAAGACTTTCTTCTTATCACTGGTTTTGAGTCATTTTATTATGATCTGCTCTGGCATAGTTTTCTTTATGTTTCCTGTGCTTAGGGTTCATTGAACTTTTGAACTGCAGATTTATAGTTTTTATCAAATTTAGAAGCTTTGCAGGTTATTTCTTCATATAGTTTTTGTTTTCTCTCCTCTTTCTTCTCTCCATGGAATATTGTAGGTACACATATCTTGGGTTGCCTGTATTGTCTCCTATCTCACTGATGCTTCGTTCATGTTTTGGGAGGGGTTCATTTCCTTGTTCTCTCCATGTTTCATTTTGATGTTTTCTATTATTACATCTTTGAATTCACTATTTTTTCTTCTTCAATTTATAATCACCATTCACCTCATTCAGAGAATGTTTCACCTTGGACAGTATAGTTTTTAACCTTTAAGGAGTTTGATTTGGGTTAAAAATATTTTCAATGTCTTTAACTTTTCTCACATATAGAGTATAGTTTTCATATTATGTTTAATGTAATTGTTTACTAATTCCATCATCTATATCAGTTCTGGGTCAGAGTCATTATTTTGAATGATCCATTGTCTTACTATGAGTCATATTTTCTTTTTTTTTTTTTTTGCATGCCTGGTAATTTTTTTCAGCCATATTGAGGTATTATTGCCATATACAAATTGTATATATTTAACATTTTTGGTATACAGATACACTGTGAAATGATTTCCATCATCAAGGAAATTAACTTATCCATCATCTCATACAGTACCTGTAAATTTTTTTTCTGAGAAGTGCAGTAAACTTTAAACATACAAAGCATTTTTACTAACTGTAGTCTCCTTGCTATGCATTAGGTCTCCAGAAATTATTCATCTTATAACTGAAAGTTTGTGCCCTTGACTAATATCTCTCCGTTTCCTCAAAACCATATCCATTGGTAACCACCATTCTGTTCTCTGCTTCTACCAGTTTGACTAGTTTAGATTCTACATGTGGGTGAGATCAGGCAGTATTTGTCTTCCTCCGTCTGGCTTATTTCACTCCACATAATGTCCTCAAGTTTCCTCCATGTTGTCACAAACGGTAGGATTTCCCTCTGTTTTAATGCAGAATAATAACCTGTATATTTTATTGTATAAATTGCACAATATACATTGTATAAACATATCACCTTTTCTTTATTCATACATTGGTGGATACTTGCGTTGCTTCCATATCTTGTTGATGTTTAGTCATTAAGTTGCCTCCGGCCCCATGGACTGCAGCCCGCCAGGCTCCTCTGTCCATGGGATTTCCCAGGCAAGAATACTGGAGTGGCTTGCCATTTCCTTCTCTAGAGTATCTTCCCAACTTAAGATCCAATTCACTTCTCCTGCTTGGGAGGTGGATTGTTTACCACTGAGCCACCAGGAAAGCCCCTTCCATATCTTGGCTACTGTGGGTAATGCTGCAATGACCTTGGGAGTGCAGAGAACTCTTCAAGATAGTGCTTATGTTTCCATTGGGTATGTGCACAAAAGTGAAATTGATGGGGCATGTGGTAGTCCTATTTTTAATTTTTCTGAGGAAATTCAGTGCTTGCTTCCATAGAGGCTATACAAATTTAGAGTTCCATCAACAAGTGTACAAATGTTCCCTTTCCTCCTCATCAATACTTGTTTACCTTTTATTTCGATAATAGCCATTCTGATTGGTTTAAGGTGATAGCTCATCCTGGTTTTGATATTCATTTCTCTGATATTGTCTTCTTTACCACACACACACACACACACATCAGTTCAGTTCAGTTCAGTTGCTCAGTCGTGTCTGATTCTTTGTGACCCTGTGAATCGCAGCACGCCAGGCCTCCCTGTCCATCACCAACTCCCGGAGTTTACCCAAACTCATGTCCATCGAGTTGGTGATGCCATCCAGCCATCTCATCCTCTGTCGTCCCCTTCTCCTCCTGCCCCCAATCCCTCCCAGCATCAGGGTCTTTTCCAATGAGTCAAATCTTTGTATGAGGTGGCCAAAGTACTGGAGTTTCAGTGTCAGCATCAGTCCTTCCAATGAACAGATATTGAATAAATAAATAGAGTGGGAGGAAACTTTAGACATAATGGGCATGTTTATGAGATTGATTATGGTGATGACTTCTTGGGTGTATGCTCATCTTCAAACTCGTGAAGTTGTATACATTAAATATGTGCAGCTTTTTGTATGTCAATCAAAAAATAAAAAAGTATACCTCAATAAAGTGTTTTTTTGAAAATACTTTATTGTATTTTTAGTAGTTTTTAAAAAAATATTGCAATTACATGCATGTGCTCATCTATGGAGTCAGTGTTAATAAATATTAACTATTTGCATTATCTGAATATTCTCAGAATAAAAAGATATTTTCATATTGTTGACTTGTGAAACTTCAAACAAAAGATTAGCTCTTTGCCCCTTTCTCAATTGAAAATCAGAGAAGGCAATGACAACCCATTCCAGTACTCTTGCCTGGAAAATCCCATGGATGGAGGAGCCTGGTAGGCTGCAGTCCATGGGGTTGCAAAGAGTCGGACATGACTGAGCAACTTCACTTTCACTTTCACTTTCATGCATTGGAGAAGGAAATGGCAACCCACTCCAGTGTTCTTGCCTGGAGAATCCCAGGGACGGGGGAGCCTGGTGGGCTGCCGTCTATGGGGTCGCACAGAGTCGGACACAACTGAAGTGACTCAGCATCAGCAGCAGCAGCAGCAGCAGCAGTAGCAGCAAATGAAAATAAGGAAAAGTCATCATCATTGAAATTAGGTTTCTCACTTTCTGGAGAAACCTAATTCTCACATTCTTCTGGAATGGAAGCACATTTATAGATGATTGATTATTTGGGGCCTATCATTTTGTGCACTATCATTTTGAAGATGGTTGGGCTTATGGAGTTTTTCTAGAACTTCTTCAAAAGCTCAACACTTATATGGAGAAAGTTGAAAAAAATAGCTTGTAGCTCTTTAAACATTAATCTGTAATACCTAGATTTATTCTTTGTAAGCTCAAATCTCTGCTCAATCAATTTAGCCCTATTTTGCTCCAGAACAGATACACCAAAGACCATGTAGTTGGTTTCTGCCCATGACCTTTCTAGTGTGAGCTTGAATTGCTCCCTTCTTTTGTGCATCAGTTTCCATGGAATTTTTCATTCAAAAACAAGGCTTATCCATTTCTGTTAACGTGGATAAAATGTTCCCATCATTATTTTGCAGTGTTGTTTACATTTTCCAGTACCAGTCCAATCAAGTTTACAAAGTTTTGGCACTCTTTGTAGGGAAAGCCCTTAAGAAAGGAAATCAGTAATGTGTTACAAATTCTCCATTTGAAATACTCCTTTTCTCATTTCTAACTCTACTGCAATGAAACAAACTAAGACTGCTTTTAAAAGAGAGATTAGAATAGTGGAAATTTGTAACTCCTAAAAGTTGTATCAACTGTAGTTTAGTTTTGGTTGATCTTATAGGAAAGTGCTCAAAGTTTCCTTTGATGCAAGGTTTCATTTGGAAAGTCCAGACATGCATCAATGAGCCTAGATGAATTTGCTATTTTGTCATCTGGCAGCAGTTTGGCTATTTTCATTGAAATGATGTTGGCATTTTTTCCCTTGTGGATATTTTTACTCTGTGCTGCCAAGTACCAAAAAGATAGGCCCTTCCAAATTCCGTGAGGCTATATGCTTACTTGTTTAAATGATTTTTTCCCCCTAATCTTCACCCTAATTCAAGGAACCTAAATCTCTTTTGTTAAGTCATTACTGGGAGAAATAACTCCTTCATTCCTTGTGAATCTGATTTAGGAAAAAGGACATTTTATTTCTCCTTTTAATTAAAAAAATACAGCTGGCCTTTCAAAGCAAATCTGAATCTAATATAGTTTTATAATAAAAAGGAGAAGTTGCAAGGGAGATTTTATGTATGGTTTCTAAAACTATACTTCATTACAAAGAGCAAATACTATCTTATTTATTTATTTATTTATTTTGAGCTCTTATTCTATGAGACTTTGTGAGTGTAAGGGAGTTAAGAATCAGAACAAATAGAAAAATAAGTGTGGGGATGGAGTTATTTTTTTGAGGCCCTGCCATGGTTTCCTGGCTCAGCTAGTGGGAGATGTCAAACAATAAACTGAAATAAATGAACACTGAAACCAAATAAGAACCATAACTTACACAAGGATATGTTTTAAGTTTGGGAGAAATGTTACTTTGGCTGCTGAGGCCCTGTTGTTGTTCAGTTTTGCTTATTATATCAGAGCAAATATATTGACATGCACCCTGACATGCATATACAGCTTTACCAAGTGGCTCTCCCTAATATTGGAAATTTTTGGCTGCTTACCAGTCTAAGAAGAGGTTAGCCAAAGACTAAAGTTTTGCTAAGACCACCCAAAATATCAGACTCCACCCCTTCTCTGAGTTTGTGCTGCTCTGATACAAATGGAAGAACTTCAGGGGATTGGGGTGGAGTGAGGGGAAGATAGGAGAGAGGAAGGAAAGAGGAAACAAAAGTCAGTGCAACATTTCATCAGATGAAATTACATTTTCCTTTCTTTCTGTTTTCTGAATGGATGAAAAGACACAGCAATCACATCAGTCACTTCTCAGCATAGCTATTTTGTTTTTGCTGCTTTCAGCCAGAACACATTGTGATTTTCTATAATATTCACGTTGCCAACTGCAGTGGGTGTTTTGGGTCTTTTTCAGTTTTTAGTTTAAGGCATATACAATATTTTGAGAATGCTTGTCCTGGGAGATTTGTCTCATTCCAATATTAGCTTTAAATGTATACTATAATGTTTTGCATGGCAGGCAACTATAAAAATTCATTCCATGACCTCTTGAAGCTTTATGGAAAATTCTCCCTCATTTTAATGAATATTTTTGTTTGGAGATTTGGGGGTCAAGATGATGGGTCCTGCTGAGATCTAGCTGAACTAATATGCTTTAAAAAATTCCCACAAATGTTCATTAGAATCAGTTAAGTGATTACATGCTTATCAGCAAAACATTCTTAGCTATCCTTCTGAAAGTTGTGCCAGTTCCTTTCCTGTGAATCTCTTAAGACTCCTTTTTTTTTCTTTTTAAAGTTAAATGTGAGTACAGTGAACAGAGATGGTAAGGAGTCTCATGTGCTATGTAGAAACTCATAGTTATTTTTAACAAGCCATGAAATGGACATGAAATAGAAAAATGTGCAGTTTTTAACTTCAGAGCATTAGAGAATATTCCAGAAGATCAAGGCAGATCAAATTTAAGAGAAAGATCAAAAGAAGCAATTAAATAAGAGACAATGTGAAGAAAGTATGATAGGACATCAAAAAGAAAAGAATGGTGCGAGGAGGACAGGCATATTGTGTGAAGGTTTGGACAAGATTTCTGGATGCCTGTTTGCTCTGGAAAGCATGTGAGATCCACTGTGAGGCTAAGAGACATGGGTAGAAGTTTCAGGACCCGTGAAAAGAAGAAAGAGATTGAGCGTAATGATTGTGTCCTGCACGTGGTTCTCTTACAAATCTCTACGTGTGTGCTCCCAGGCTTTTATACTGCAGTGGGCATAGAATTGGTTTATTCACTCCTTTCCACTATTGCTCACTTCATATAAACATTCCCCTAGTGGTTTAAACATTTCTGGAAGCAATTATGTTTCTTAGAAGTAACTCTCTGCTCTCCAATTAAGACGCTATGAAAAACGTTGCCAGTCTTAAAAGTCAGACATTTTCTATTACCGTGAAGGATCTTTAAACTTCTCATGAAGAAATCATTGTCAGTGAACTAGGATCTTGGAAACTTCTACATGCACACAGAAGGACATGGCAACCTGCTCCAGTATTCTTGCCTGGAGATTTCCATGGACAGAGGAGCCTGGCAGGCTACAGTCTCTGGGGTCGCAAAGAGTCGGACACAACTGAGCGACTAACACGCACATGCACACATTTAAATATCTATCTACTTATCTACCTAATTATACACACACATCTTTTTAGAAGTTCATATTCAGTTATAAGTATATACGTACAAACGCTAACCTCTAAAACTGCTCCTAAATTTTTTTCAATATCCTGAACTTGGGAAAAATTAAGAAAAGTTTTATTCTTTTCAAGCTAAACAGCTTCGAATGAGAATATTTACAAACAACATTTTAAGTTTCTCCATGTCTCAAAATTTAAGAGAAAAACCCACTACTTTTTTATGTCAGTTTAAATTGGCCTCCTACAACGAAGCGGTTAAATTCACAATTTTAATCCTCAATTCATTGACAATGCAAATTATTTGCCAGCATTTGGAAGTCAAACAGGGTGAGAGGGGAGAGACTTTACATATTCCAGGTTTAATATCTAAGCACCAGATGGAAACAATTCGACAATGAAAGAAAGAAATCTGTTAGGATATTTTGGAGATCTGTTCAGTACAGCGGCACGTCACTGGTTATGGAGGCCAATTTCTCAGAGGACTTATTTGAATTGCAGATACTGAAGTAGTGCACTGATTTAACCCAGAAAATGCTGAATTTTGGAGTTACTTAAATTTTAATAATTTGCAGGTTAAAAAAGTATCCATTTTCTTTAATTAGTACTTCATATGCCTGAAACAAAGTAATTTGAAGCAAAATGTGATGGGAAGGAGGTTTTATTAACATAAAGTTGAAATAACAATAAAAGTTTCACAGTTAATATACACAACTTTGGACATTTTGAGGGAACTGTAAAATTGTATACATTTATTTTTGCTATGAAAATGTTTTTTCTGGGACAGTTTAAGGCACTTAATATTAAAGGATTCAAAAAGTAACATTTTAAAAATTAAAAATTATAATAAATTAACACATGGACTTTTAAAAAGGTGATTTTTAAGTGAATCTGTGCACAAACAAAGGGCAAGAAAATCTGCTTGATGAAACAATGGATGGTTGATCTTTGACAATGAAAGAAAAGAAAGGGAACTAGTGGGATACTCAGCAATAAATCTCAGAGGGGGCCTCTTTCATATTCATACCTATGATTTTTGGCAAAATAAGTGTCAAAATTTGCAGCCATATGACAGCAAAATTATGCATTACATGGTGAGTTATAGATTTTGGATGAAATCCAACTCAAATACTTTCATAAGAACTTGACATGATAAACAAAAAACATTGCTTTTCCAAACTGCAGTTTGTTTAAAATTAAAAAAGAAAACCAAAATACTACTGTTATAATTGATGATCAGAATGTCAGTCCTACCCACTCCCAATACCAGATTTTTGTTTCATGAAAAATTGTGAGAGGATTGTATCTCTCTACAGTGTGCTGACAGCCTAAAATAAGTGAGGATGGAACTAACAGATCAGGCAGTGAGGAAGCTTGTTTATATATTTTGGGAGCATGGAAAATAGGGAGATTCTTCAAGATGGGCAAAGGGAAAAACATTCATTCTTCTACCCTCTGTCTCAGTCCTGCCCTTTCTGCTACGTATTTGGATGTTTGAGCAGAGAGACGGAAATAAGGCAAGAGGGAAGTCGAAAGACCTTTAAAACATCAAAGAGGAGCAGAAGAGAAAAGTTGGAGGGAATATTGGTGAGAAAACTATTCCTGCTTCCTATGAAACCTATTATAGAATCAATAGTGTGGGGCATGCCTGGTAGCTCAGTGGTAAAGAATCCACTTGCCAATGCAGGAAACATGAGTTCGATCCTTGGGTTGGGAAGACCCTCTGGAGGGGGAAATAGCAACCCACTGTAGTATTCTTGCCTGGGAATGGACAGAGGAGCTTGGCAGGCTACAGTCTACGGGGTTGCAAAGAGTCAGACATGGCTTAGTGACTAAAAAACACAACACAATCAATAGTGTATAGGTGTCAATCCCAGTATCCCAATTGCTCCCATCCCGCTCTTTTCCACTCGGAATCCATATATTTGTTCTCTACCTCTGTGTCTGCTTTTCTGCTTTGCAAATAAGATCATCTACGTCGTCTTTCTTTTTTAAATAGTTTGTAAAAATTTATTTTCAGTTGGAGGATAATTGCTTGACAATGTTATGTTGGTTTCTGCCGTACAATGACATGAACCAGCCATAAGTATACATATGTCCCTTCCTTCTTAAACCTCTTTCTCATACCCTACCCTATCCGACTCCTCTAGTTTGTCACAAAGCACTGTGTTGAGCTCCTTAGGTTATAAGGCAACTTCTTACTGGCCATCTGTTTTACATATGGTAATATATATGTTTCAATGCTTCTCTCTCAACTCGCCCCACCCTTCCCTTCCCCTCGCTGTGCCCACGGGTCTGTTCTCTGAGCCTCTGTTCCTGCCCTGCAAATAGATTCATTGGTACCATTTTTCTAGATTCCACATATATGTATTAACATACAATATTTGTTTTTCTCTTTGACTTACTTCACTCTGTGATACCCTCTAGTGAGTCAAATCTTTGAAACAGTTAACCTACCTCCGTAGTATTACATTAAAGGATAATCTGAGACTAACTAGAAAATAGATTTTTGTGGTGCTGGGGTTGTCTCTGAGCAATTTAGGGGCCCAAGAGGAGTAATTTAAACTTTTTCATGTGGACTTTACATAAAGGATGCACACTTTTGCTTTGTTAAAAAAGATGGGACAACTTTTTCAAACAATTTGCTTTTGCTCTGAAGAGGTAAACTAAATCTGTCAAGAGATGACTGGTCCATAAATCGAGAAACCTGCCTTCAAGTTCCACATCTGCAGTTCCCTGTGTGAACTAATCATATCTGTTTTCTTCTCAACTCTGCAGTATTCTACATCATAAAATAAGTGGGTTGAATTAGATGATTTATAAGATCTCTTCAAGCTCTGAAAGTGAATGTTTCTAGGTTTGCTTTATTTATAAGGACACCTGTGCTTCTTCGGCATCCTGGGTAGAATAAATATGTAATAAATATCTGGCAAAGGCCTTTGAATCTTTGAATAATCTCCCTATTCACCACTATCATTCCTATCTGTGTTTTCTATTCTGTAGAATTGTAGAAATCTGTGCCTTACAAATTTAACATCTGGGAAACATTGATTAGAAAACTCACTTGTTTCTATTTCTTGACCTGTTGATTGACTTGATTGTGGGACACAGTCAGTCCCTTTGGAATCTTGGAGATACTTTTATGAGGCAGAATGTAGAAGGGTTAGATGATGGAGATTTTGTTTGCTAAGGCTGGTAACATGTAGAGTATTGAAAGGTGGGGTTCTGGTGAGTAAGGCAGGGACAGAGGACTGGGTCAATCAAGAGCAATCTCACACACTGGAGGGAATATCTATGTATATATTTTAAGTTGAGAACTGCTTGTTTATGCACACTGCAGTCATCATCCTCAGGCTGAGTATTTGGAGAGTTAGCTCTTTTTTTTTCCCCCCAATTTCACATTAAAGCCCCTGGGGTCTGTTCTTCTTCATACACAAATTGTTCTATATGATAAAGTATAAACCTACAGAGTCTCCTTACACTAAATTATCAAATATAAGAAACTTAGGGATGGAGTACATCTTTTTTGGTGATCTTTTTCAATTTACTACTTAGAAATGGCTGTGCATAAAAGAATGGTTATTAATGTGGCCTAAGTGTAAGGATAGGGTATTTCTGAGTTTATTTGTCCTTTATCTAATAACTTAGAGCATTTATTTTTGAGGAATTTACCATCTTTATTTATTAAACATATTTTTATAACACTCTATAGAGGTATAATTCACAAATAAATTTCATCCTTTTAAAGTTTTAAATTAAAAGTTTACAGAGTTGTGCAACCACCATCACTAATTTTAGAATATTTGTATCACCCTAAAGAGGAAAGCCCATACCCAATAGCTATGTCCTCTGTTCTCTCTGATCCTCCAGTCCCTGGACAGCCTAATCACTCAGTCATGTCTGACTCTTTGTGACCGCATGGATAGCCTGCCAGGCACCTCTCTCCATGGGTTTCTCCAGGCAAAAATATTGGAGTGGGTTGCCATGCCCTCCTCCAGGGGATCTTCCCAACCCAGGGATCAAATCCAGTCTCTTGCACTGCAGGCGAAGTCTTTACCATTCTGAGTCCCTTCAGCCCTTGGTAACCACCAATCTGCCTTCTATCTATATGGATTTACCTACTCTGTGCATTTCATACAAACGGAATCATACAATACATGGCCTTCTGTGTCTGGCTTATTTTACTTAGCATAAAGTTTTCAAGGTCATCCACATTGTGGCATGTGTCAGTATTTGATTCATTTCTATGGCCGAATACTATTCCATTGTGTGGACATGATACATTTTTATTTATCCATTTATCAATGGATGGAAATTTAGATTCTTTGTACTTTTTGGTTATTATGAATAATGCTTCTTTGACATTCTTGGGCACATTTTCATGTAGACATATGTTTTCAAGTCTCTTGGTTGTATACTTAGGAGTGGAATTGCTGGGTCAAGTGGTAACTTGATGTACTACTTTTTTGAAGAGTTACTTAACTATTTTTCAAAGTGGTTGTGTAACTTTAAATTTCTACCAGCATCCTATGAAGATTCTAATTATTTAAAATCCCCACTAACCCTTGTTACTGTCTGTCTTTTTTATTATAATTATCTTAGTGTACATGAATTGATATCTCATTGTGGCTTTGATTTGCATTTCCTCTTATGATTAATGATGTTGAATATCTTTTCATGTGCTTGTTGGTCATTTACATGTTGAGAAATATTTTTTGAAATTCTTCATCTATTTTTAAATTATGTTGTTTTTTTGCTGTTGAGTTGTAAGAATTCTTTAAATATTCTGAATACACATCCCTTAGGAAATATATGATTTCCAAATATTACTCTCATTCCGTGGCTTTTTCTACCTTTTTAGTGGTGACCTTTGTAGCACGAAGTTTTATTTTGATGAAGTGCAGTCTATCTATTTTTTGTTGCTTGTGCTTTTGATATCTTATGTAAGAAACCGTGGCCTAACCCAAGATTACAGATTTATTCCTATGTTTACTTCCAAGAGTTTTCTACTTTCAGTTCTTACATTTAACTCCATGACCTATTTTGAATTAATGTCTATAAATAGTATGAGATAGGGGTCAAACTTAATTCTTATGCATGTAGATATTAAATTAGTCCAGCATATATATATTTTTTAATTTCTTTTTTTTTTGCATTGAATTACTTTGGCACCCTTGTGAAAATTAGTTGACCATAAATGGAATGGTGTATTTCTGGATTCACAATTCTGTTCCATTGATCTGTATGTCTCTCTTTATGCCACTGTATTAGTGTGAGTAATCCAACTTTGTCCTTCCTTTTGGAGATTGCTTTGGCTATTCTTGGTTCCTTACATCCATGGGAATTTAAGATTGTCTTCCAAATTTTCCAAAAAGGGCAATTGACATTTTGATGAGAATTGCATTGATCCATTTTGAGATTATTTTTGTATACAGTGTTAGAGAATGTTCTAATGTTATTCTTGTCCATGTGGTTGTTCGATTTCTCAGCCCCACTTGTCTAAGAGACTACTTTCTCCCCTATTGTATATTCTTGCTTCCTTTGTCATAGATTAATTGATCATCAATGTGTGTGCTTATTTCTGGGCTCTTTATTCTGTTCCATTGATCTATGTGTTATTTTTTGTGCCAGTTCCATATTGTTTTTTATTGCTATAGATTTGTGGTATAGTTTAAAGTCAAGGAACATGATTTCTCCAGTTCTGTCCTTTCTCAGAATTGTTTTGCTCTTTGGGGTTTTTGCTCTTTCTGTTTCCATACAAATTTAAAAATTTTTTGTCTTGGTTCTGTGAAATACCCTAGTCCACTGGTAATTTGATAGTGATTGCACCCAGTCTGTAGATTACCTTGGGTAGTATGGTCATTTTGACACTATTAATTCTTTCAATCCAAGAACACAGTGTATCTTTCCATCCATCTGTTTGTGTTGTTTAATTTCTTTCATCAGTGTCTTATAGTTTTCAGAGTACAGATCTTTTGCCTCCTTATGTAGGTTTATTTTTCTAGGTATTTTAATTCTTTTTGATGCAGTGGTAAATGATATTATTTCCTTAATTTCTCCTTATGATTATTGTTAGCATACAGAAATGCAACAGATTTCTGTGTAGATATAATAATAATTTTGATGTCAAAGTGTCCTTCACCATCTCCTGGAGCTTGCTGAAACTCATGTGAATTGAGTTGGTGATGCCATCCAACCATCTCGTCCTCTGTTGTCCCCTTCTCTTCCTGCCTAGTTCTTTGTCTTTATTCAATAGACAAGCATAGTCCCCTGTCTATGTGCAATAAAATGTTTTAAAAGTTAATGAATTTAATTAGTCCACATTTGCTTATTTTTGTTTTTATTTCCATTACTCTAGGAGGTGGGTCATAGATGATCTTGCTGCAATTTATGTCAAAGAATGTTCTGCCTGTGAACAGAGTTTCATCTAAGAGTTTTATAGTTTCTGGTCTCACATTTAGATCTTTAATCCATTTTGAGCTTATTCTTGTGTATGATGTTATGAGGTGTTCTAATTTCATTCTTTTATACATAGCTATCCAGTTTTCCCACTTATTGGAGACTCTCTTTCTCCATTGTATATTCTTTCCTGCTTAATTAAAGATAAGGTGCCCATAGATGTGTGGATTAATCTCTGGGCTTTCTAGCTTGTTCCATTGGTCTATATTTCTGTTTCTGTGCCAGTACTATGCTGTCTTGATGACTGACTGTAGCTTTGCAGTATAGTCTGAAGTCAGGAAGTTTGATTCCTCCAGCTCCATTTTTCTTTCTCAAGATTGCTTTGGCTATTTGGGATCTTTTATGTTTCCATACAAATTGTGAAATTTTTTGTTCTAGTCCTGTGAAAAGTGTCATTGGCAATTTTGTAGGGATTTCATTGAATCTGTAGATTGTGTTTTGTAATATAGTCATTTTCACAATATTGATTCTTCCAATCCAAGAACATGATACATTTCTCTATCTGTTTGTGTCATGTTTACTTTCTTTCATGAGTGTCCTTTAGTTTTCTGTATATAGATCTTTTGTCTCCTTAGGTAGCTTTATTCCTAGGTAAACTTAAAAGCTTTTGCATAGCAAAGAAAACCATAAACAAGATGATAAGAAAATCTTCAGAATGGGAGAAAATAATTGTAAATGAAGCAACTGACAAAGGATTAATCTCCAAAATATACAAAGAGTTCATGCAACTCAATATTACAAAAACAAACAACCCAATAAAAAAATGGGCAGAAGACCTATACAGACATTTCTCCAAAGAAGACATAAAGATGGCCAATAAACACATGAAAAAGTGTTCAGCATTTCTTATAATTTTGGTTTGGTTTTAGTCACGAAGTCATGTCCGACTCCTGTGACCCCATGAACTGCCCCTCTGTCCATAGGATTCTCCAGGCAAGCGTACTGGAGTGGGTTGCCATTTCCTTCTTATAATTAGAGAAATGTAAATCAGAGCTACAGTGAGGAATCACCTCATACTGGGCAGAATGGCCATCATCAAAAAATCTACCAACAGTAAATGCTATAGATGATGTGGAAAAAAGGGACTCCTCTTGCACAGTTGGTGGCAGTGCAAATTGATACAGCCACTATGGAGAACTGTATGCACATTTCTTAAAAACCTGGGAATAAAACTACCATATGACCCAGAAATCCCACTGCTGAACATATACCCTGAGAAAACCATAGTTCAAAAAGACACATGTGCCTCAATGTTCACTCAGCACTATTTACAATAGCAGGGACAGGAAGCAACCTAAATGTCCATTGACAGATGGGTGGATAAAGAAGCTGTGGTACATTCACACAATGGAATATTACTCAGTCATAAAAAGGAATGAAGTTGAGTCAGTGGTAGCAAGGTGGATGGACCTAGATCCTGTTATAGAGTGAAGTAAGTCAGCAAGAGAAAAACAAATATTGTACATTAACACATATATATGGAATCTAGAAAAATGGTACTGATGAACCTATTTAGTTAGTGTTAGCTGCTCAGTCATGTCTGACTCTTTGCAACCCCACAGACTGTAGCCTGCCAGGCTCCTCTGTCCTTGGGATTTTCCAGGCAAAAATACTGGAGTGGATTACCATTCCCTTCTCCAGAGGATCTTCCCAACCCAGGGATCAAATCTGGGTCTCCTGTATTGCAGGCAGTTTCTTTACCATCTGAGGTATAGGGAAGTCCTTGATGAACCTGTTTACATGGTCCAAATAGAGATGCAGACATAGGGAACAGACCTGTGGACATGGTGGGGGAAGGAGAGGGTGGTACAAATTGAGAGAGTCGCATTGAAACAGATACATTACCATGTGTAAAATTAGATAGCCAGTGGAATTTTGCTATATGATGCAGGGAGCTGAAATCCAGTGCTCTGTGACATCCTAGAGGGGTGGGATGGGGTAGGGGATGAGAGGAAAGTTGGTTACGGAAGGGGACATATGTATACTTATGGCTGATTCACATTGCTGAATGGCAGAAACCAATACAACATTATAAAACAATTTCCCCCAATTAAAAAAAAAAAACAGAATATAATAAAATACCCTAAGTATTTTATTCCCTAAGTGAAAGGCCACTTAGCTGGACACTTTATAAAATATATTATGCTAAGTAAGGTGAAGTTCACTGCCTAATAGGAAGTTTTTCTCATTGTTAAACAGTTCTGTTTTCACATTCTTATTCAGATCTTTTGTCTCTTTGTATTTTCTACATGTTGAAATACAGACCAATCTGGAAAAATACAGATGAAGTTTTCCTGTCCATTCCACCTGAAAGGCTTCATTCAGTTTCTCTAAATATGAATGATATTCAGTTCCATCAGCTATTCCACCGTGGACATAGTCTTTGGACTTCTCCCCGTTCTGATAGTCTTTTTTCCCCCCTATACTGATCACCATTTTCAATGTCTCCTATAAACATGAAGCTTAAGACCAGTCCTGTTACAAATATGGCTTAAACAGGGACAATCAATGAGATTTCATTGCTGCCCAGTCCCATTTATGAATGAAGCGTGCTTCATTCTGTAACCCTTGAACTTCATGTGCTCATTTTCTCTGTCTCCACTTCTTTCATCAGCTTAAAAAAAAGCCTCAAAAAGACTTCAGAGAATATTGAAGATGTGTTCTGAGAACCTTGAAAATCATACACTAGACACCCATATAAAAATGAGAGATTACATGTTTCATCAAGGTGTAAAATTTCTTAGTCACTACCCTCACAGACATAACTCATATTAATCCTGTTTGAAGCATTACTTTTCTCTTGCATGATTTTTTAAAACAGTTTTCTTTTTAGCTGTGGAAAGCCACATTTAAAAAAACTCCCAGTGCTCTCCCCTTTACAAATGGAAAAGACGTTTATATTCAGTTCTGTATTAGGAGTCAAAATGTGTAGAGTTTCACTACAAGTGGAACTTCACATCTACTGTCTACCTATATTCTCTCTACCACAACTTCTTCATGGTGTATGGGAATCCTAGAATCCTAGAAATTCACCCAGGAGTGGTGAATCCCTCCACTTGGTCCCCCAACTTTCAGAGACTACACTGGTCTCATGATCTTATGAAAACAAAAGTAGATGTCTCTAAAAATCACACACACTCAAAAAATAGTGAAGGAAGCCTACATTTTCTCTTTACTAGATAGTGTCTTTTATTCTTACCAGATTCTAAAATCATTGAGACCAGTGACCATCTTGAGATTAGATAAGTAGATATTTAAAAAGTTATTATTGACTGAACCAAAAATGAAAGTTACAAGTAAAAAAGCATCAAACCAAGGACAGAAAAACAGAATCTACTGCAACAGTTAGAATTATCTAAGCATAAGGAGGGAATATGAGAAATAATCATTTATAAGGCAAATTTTTAATTACCTTAATTAAATAGATACGGTGTAGTATAAGGAAAAGAATACAGTTTTTGTTGTTAAAAAGTCCTTAAATATCAGAGCCTTATTGTTTTTTAGCCATTTGAACACAGACATAGTAACATACTCAGTAAATGATAGTAATTATTTTGAATGAAAGGGAATAATGACCACCTTCTAGACAGACACTAGTAGACCTTGATTTAAATTTATTTCTTAAGTGGAGTTGACTGAAATTATTCTGTGTCATAATATACCACTGCTTTTTAAAATTACAATGCTAACATTTCAAGTGAGTATAGGTTTTGAGGGTAGGAAACAGCAGAATATAGTAACCAATAGCTGTTAGACAATAGACCAAACTAAAACAATCATAAACAAATAAATAAATATACATTTATATATACTATCTGTGAGATAAGACTCGTAATATATTTAGCTTCAGGAATAGTTCATTAGTGAGATCTAGATTTCATTCTACTTTAAATTTGTTAAGTGCTTTAGAGACTCTCTACTTTGTGAAATGTACAGTCAGACCGGAGTGCTTTCAAGGGATTGGTTGCAGGACCTCTGTGGATACCAAAATCTGTGGGTGCTCAAGTGCAGTATTAGCATATAACCTATGCACATCCTCCTATATACTTTAAATTACATCCAGGTTACTTATAATACCTGATACAATGTAAATGATATGTAAATAGTTGTAAATACAATGTAAATACTGTGTAAATAGTTGCCTTTGCATGACAATGGAAAATGCAAATTTTGCATTTTGGAGCTTTGTGGAAATTTATTTTCTGAATATTTCTGGTCCACAATTTGTTGAATTCAAGGATGTGGAACCCTGTGAATATCACACAGACAGAAATGAGTCCAGTGTACCACACAGCTGGAACTGGGGAGAGCAATAGCATATACCTGGTGCTGTTTTTCTAATTTGCTTACTCTGGGCATCGTAACCTTGACTTAATCACTAGAAAGTATACATATCCCATTCAAGGTAGGTGTCTGATAGCATGTACAGTAACTACAGGGTTTCTTTAATTTGTGACTTTTTAAAGATGGCAAAAGAGATCTTACATTAGGTGACAGAATGAAGTCTGATTGTAAACAACAACTATAATTAATATACCTTAGGATTCTGATAAAATTTCAAATTTATATCTAACCACAGTTAGATACTTGAACTAGGTTCTTAGCCTCTGCTAGTGGACTTACTCACAAGACAGCCTTTATTACTTTTATGAATGGTTAGAGATGACTGCTTTCTCCTCTAAGATTGCTAGAATTCTGGCTATTTTATATTGATCAAAGTGAATTTCCTCTCCTTGCTCACAGGGCACCCTCTTTATCTTTGCCCCGATGAGTATGGTTTTTTAATATGCCACCTGCTTTGCTGCACTGTACTTGGGAGACGTGTGTTGAACATTTGAAATGTCTTATATCATAGGATCAGAAGACACTTTTGTGAAAATGGTACCTAGTAAACATTGTGAAAGCTGCTTGAGCAAGACACCAAAGACTAGATTATGCTGCACTGCAAACAACCCTCAAATCTCAGTGGCTTAAAATAATAAATGGTGCATGTCCACCCTTATTGACCATGAGTTCCGCTCATTCTAATCTCTAATCTCTAATTAGAGATACAGGCAGATAGAGGCTTCATTTCAATATACACTTTCATAATTGCCACGTTAGGAAACTTGCTCACTAGCACTTAAAATTTCTGCTCCAAAGTGCTACATGCCACTTCTACTTATATTTCATTGGCCCAAACTAGTTAGCTGGCCACATTCAATATAAACAGGGAAGGAAGTAGGATCCATCATGTGTCCAGAAATGTGGAGAACCAGGCACAGCAAAGATGACAACTTTCAGAGTTGGCAAGAGACAAGAGGCCTAGTGAGAGTAAGCAGCATATTCAAGCTGGTCTAATCTTATTAGCTCAGAAATGAGACAGGATCTTGCATGCAAGTTTATGGCACAACTAATGTCATTCTTGACTGAAGTGAACCTGGGAAAGGGTCAGGCATATATAGCCATAAGCTTCCAGAATGTTGATCTGAAACAATGGTTTGAGGATGCAGTGATAACATACTGCAACTGTGGCTTGCAGGGAAATAAGTAGCGGATAAGGAAGTTAACGCATAATATCTGAAGATGAGTAGATCTATCTGAGCAAAATTTCGAATTGTCTATAGTTTTCAAAGGGAAAAGCCAAAATAAAATGTGCACTGCAGAAAGCAGGAGTGGGGGACTATCACAGAGTCATAAGAATTCTGAGCCTGGAAGGACTCTTGGTTCTGCCCCTTCCCTCCATGGCCCCCATCACTTCCTTTAGTCATCATAAACAGTGTCATATTTCCTGAGAAAGAAGGATCACAATTGAGTGAGATTCTCTTTAGAATGTTGCCAGAAGCTAATGACAATAAAGCATTAGGAAATATGATGTGAAATGAGTGTAGCCTTGATTAAAATGATCTCCTGTTGTTAATCCTATAGTCAAAATGAAATATTAACAGCACTTATTAATAGCACTAGCACTTTTTCCTGTCACTTTTAACGATCTTTGAAATCTCTCCAAACTGTTGCTTTTTTTTTTTTTTTTTTTTGGTACTCACCAATGATGATGAATCAGATTAGACTTGCTAAAGTAGAAATGTTTACACTTCCTAAGAAGCTTCATGTTTCCCTCAATATTGGATGTGACATACTTGCCCTGTAATATATTCAGTTGGAATTGAATTCAAACTTGAAATGTGTTTACTTTTACATTCATTACACAAGCTTTAAAGAAGTTTGGCATCCACATGAGTGCATTTTCATCTCACTCAGATGGAAAAAAAAAGTTACCTCTTCTTAACATGAAATCACACCTTTCAGAAGATCAGTTTATTTTGTTTATAAGTGGGCCTTTTCCAAAAATAGCCAGTTGAATTTTTGCAAGGAATTGAATATTTCTAATATCTTACTTATGGATTACTATTTTTATGTGAGGTTAAGTGTTTAATTTTGAAGTGTTTATAGAAACTGGAGATTTTTTTTAATGGTACAAAGATTATTTAGATAAAAGCAGAGACATTTAAAATTGTAATATAGTCAAGTATATCATTTGTATCACACTTGTTAATGTTTAAAATGCTCTGACAGCTTGCTGATTTTTCTAACAAAGTTAAACTGAATAATATTTATATCCATACATTCACGTTTAGACAAGAAGTAGTGGGAGGTCTGCTTTCTTTCTTTCTGAACAATTTTGTGCTTATTTTCTTTATATGCTAACACAAAATGTACTTTACTTCGGGTGAAACAATTTTGTAACCGTTATTTGTAAAACAATTCCAGTTGGTTTATTTCAGAGTTTGCAGTATCAATTTTCTCTTCTCTCAAGAGCAGTTTTAAACACTCTTAGATATCTATTGCCTGCTATAAACCCTAAAAACGTAGTGATTTAAAACAAGGATCATTTTATTACTCATGAATCTGTGGATCAGAAATTTCCGGCAGAGCTCAGTGGGAATGGCTTATCCCATCTCACTCAGTGTTGACTGAGGTGGCCGATTGGGAATGAAGGATTCAAGATGGCCTCACCCACATTTCTGGGACCTTGGTGCTGAATATCAGCAGGGCTTCTCCACCAAGTGTCTGGTCTCTTTACATAGTCTTTCATTTTCAATTGCCTTGCCTGAGTTTCTTTACATGAAAAGAGAATTCTGAAGCAACAAAATTAGAAATTTCAAGATCTTTGAAGATACTGGTTCATAATCACACCGGGTCACTTTCATCATATTCTTTTGGTCAAACAAGTCATGGATTCAAGGAGAAAGGAAATAGACTTCACTCCTTGATGGCAGGAGTGACACAGTCACATTGCAAGAAGGTACACGAGAAGGGAGGGGTTGTTGTAGCCATTCGTGAAACAATACAGCACAAACATGGATGAATGAGTTTCTAAGACTACTGCTATCTGCTCCTTTGTCAAAATTTTATAGCCTAGCATTTTACTGTGGGAAAATTTGTATCTTTGTGCTTTTGGGGGGAGCTATTAAAAGCCTTATGTCTCAGTAAATTAAAATGAACAGTTCATCATCTTCTCTTTCAAATCTTTGGCACTTTTAATGTGATTTGGAGTATCCTTCATAAAATGGATGCATGTGGGGACTCACTCTGATAATGCTAAATCAGAGGCATTTATTCTTCAAACGTATCTTGGGTACTTTCTGTGATTAAGTACAATTCCAGGTACTGGATATACAAATAAAGATGAATAAGAGATGATTTTTTACTCCATGGTATTTTACTTGTTGGATATAACTTTCCACTCCCTTGAACTGATTCTGTGCATTCATGGCCTTGTCATGTGCCATAGGGGTGGAGTCTATTTCTCTGTCCCTCTGAGTCTGAGGTTGTCCATGTGACTTGCTTTTGCTAAAAGGAGCCTGCAAATGGATGTGTTAGTCGCTTAGTTGTGTCCGATGCTTTGCAACCCTATGGACTGTAGCTTGCCAGGCTGCTCTGTCCATTGAATTCTCCAGGCAAGAATACTGGAGTGGGTTTCCATCCCCTTTTTCAGGGGATCTTCTCGATCCAGAAAGATCTCCTGCAGTGCAAGCAGATTCTTTACCATCTAAGCCACCATGGAAGCCCCAAAGGAGGTTAACTGGTGTGATGAAAACAGCAGAACAGTAGCACAAAATGTGCTTCTCAGTGGCGCTTGAGTTATTTATTTTTTCCTCTGTCACCATGAGTAGAATCTGGGCCTCAGGAGTAGTATACATACAGCCTTAAGCAAGAAGACAAGCCCAGCTGTGCCCACAGCTTGAAGCAGAACTGGTCAGTACAGCCAGTTTAGATCAACCAACTACCAGCTGACTTAGAAATATGAGATACATGGTTATTATTGGTTGCATCTTAGAATTTGTGGTTCTTTTTCTACATACAAAATCTGCTTGAGACAAATAATAAACTATCTTGTCAGGAAGAAGCATATGTTAGCAGACAATTGTACTATAATGCAGTACATACAGCAATAGTGAGCCCATAAAAGAGCACCATTTTCGATAAAGATGTACATATATAGAATGGAGTATTACTCAGCCATTAAAAAGAATGAAATAATGCCATTTGCAGCAACGTGAATGGACCTAGAGTGTTTCATACTGAGTAAAGTAAGTCAGACAGAGAAGGAGAAATAGTGTATGACTTATGTGTGGAATCTAAACAGAAATGATACAGATGAACTTACAAAACAGAAAGAGACTTAGCAAACGAACTTATGGTTGCTGAGGGGGAAGGGATAGTTAGGGACTTTGGGAAGGTCATGTACACACTGCCATATTTAAAATGGATAACTAACAAGGGCCTATTGTATAGTACGTGGAACTCTGCTCAATGTTATATGCTAGCCTGAATGGGGGTTGAGGGGAGAATGGCTACATGTACATGTATTGCTGAGTGCCTTTGCTATTCGCCTGAAACTACCACAACATTGTTAATTGGCTACACCCCAATACAAAATAAAAAGTTTAAAGTTTAAAAAAGAAAATAGTTAACCAACAAGGAAAAAAAAATAAAGAAAAAGCACCTTTTTTTTTTTTTTCTGAGTGTGTGAGTGTTTTGGTGGGGCATGAGGAAGATGTTCTAGAAAAAGGTGAAACAAAATTGAGTCTTAAAGAATAAAAAAATGGATATTTGAGAGTTTACTGAGGCAAAGAAAATATTATAAGTCAAAGTTTAGTGTGAGCAAAGCTATGCTTAGTTGGTAAAGAATATACCTACAACGCCGGACACCCCAGTTTGGTTCCTGGGTCTGCTGGAGAAGGGATAGGCTACCCACTCCAGTCTTCTTGGGTTTCCCTAGTAGCTCAGCTGGTAAAGAATCTGCTTGCAATGCGGGAGACCTGGGTTCAGTTCCTGGGTTGGGAAAATCCCCTGGAGAAGGGAACAGCTACCCACACCAGTATTCTGGCCTGGAGAATTCCCTGGACATAGGAGTCTGTCAGGCTACAGTCCCTGGGGTTGCAAAGAGTTGGACACGACTGAGCAACTTTCACTTTTTTCCAAAGGCATGGGGGTAAACTCCAATGTGGTGTGAAGAAAACTACAGAAGCATTTCATTATTCCCAGAAGTTTAGTAAGTGACAGTCCTGATTTATCCAGAAACTCAAACCCTTAAATTGGCTTTTAATGGAGTCTAAATTTTAAGAGATTTCTAAACTGATAGTAACTAGGATTGACTTGATTTTTGTTACTCTGGCTAAAACATTTTAGAGTATATGCTCTACTGAAAGTAATATAAGTACAATTTCATTGTTTTTCTCTGTGGAAGTAATGAAATTGCTTTTCAAAGTTTTCAATCGCACAGCCAAAAAGGGCACAGATGGTAAAAGTAAATGTGACTTAAAAATGGTCAACTGAAAATTAATAAGAAGTAATATTACTCTGCCTGGTATTTTACATAGAAATTATAGGTCATCTTCCTTTGGAATAGTAGTTTTTTTTTAAAAAAAGGTTTATAAATAAACTATATTGGCTATCATTATAAAGCTATTAGAGTAGGGATACCTTTTAGAACATTGGTAATGTGTTTGTTCCGTAAGCATGATTTTCATATGATTTTTTTTAAAGACAGTCTTACCTTTCTTCAGAGCTATAATTCAGCAAATGATTCCTATTCCAATCTGAATTTTAGAATCGAGGGAGCCTTTCACCATCTGTTATTACTATTTAGACCTTAGGTAATTTTCCAGCCCTGTCCTCTACCAGCCATGAGGACTTGGACAAGTCTCTAACCCTTTCTAGACCTCACTGCCTTCATCAGTAAAATGGGGAACTAATTCTTACCACATATGGAGACCTTTGGTGGTTAAATGAGGTCTTGCAGTGTTCTGGGTGACATATGGCAAGTATCCAATAAATGTTAGTCACTGTTATTTTAATAACAGTAATAACATAATAATTGTGTTTGCTCGGTCACTCAGTCATGTCTGACTCTTTGCGGCCCCATGGACAGTAGCCCACCAGCCTTCTCTGTCCATGGAATTTTCCGGGCAAGAATACTGGAGTGGGTTGCTATTTCCTACTAGGGGATCCTCCCAACCTGGGATTGAATCCATGTCTCTTGTATCTCCTGAATTGGCAAGTGGATTCTTTACAACTAGTGCCACATGTATGGTGCTTAGGCATCCAGTCATGTCCAACTCTTTGCAACTGCGTGGACTGCAGCATCCCAGGCTCCCCTGTTCATGGGGATTATCTAGGCAAGAATACTGGATTGATTTGCCATGCCCTCAATAATTTACCATTTGTTAACCTTATGATTGAAGAAACAAGAGGCCTGGAAAGTTAAAGAACTTGGCCAAAGTTGTGTGTTTTAGCAGCTTCAGAACCTGCAAGAGGTTGTGGTTACTGAGTCCCACTTGAAGAAGACTACCTCTCACATGGATTTTTCAAGAAGTTCAAGATGAAAGTGAGGAGTAATTCTGAAAACCGCTGCCCTGGTGAAACTGCCTTACACAATAAAGGACATGAGTTACTAAATATAAATATCAAAAGGGTGGGTAATTATCCATTTATATACATAATATATATCATCAAACCCAACATTAACTCAAATAATTACATTACAATCAAACTTTTCTTTCTGGGAGTTCTCCATTTATGATGAGCAATTTCACTTGCCGTTTCAGGACTTTTGGTCCAATTCCAACAAAAGAGGTAGAAAATTTTCACATAAAGCCATCAGACCACTTACAAAAGTTAAACAAAATGGTCTGCTCTTTAACGGAAAAAATGTAGCTGTTGGCACTTAGAGTATTATCCAAACAACTGCACACAGCCCTACTTCAATTTCATTATAAAAGTAAAATTAGAAAAGCTCAACATTAAATTATATAAAGCAATTGAAGCTGATTTAATGTCATTAGAAGACAGCACAAGATGGAGAAGACCCTGATGCTGGGCTTAGCTGCTTCCGTGCTGAATAAAACATCAGCCCTTCAACCACGCACCTACACGCTCCCAGCTGTACCTGCTAAAACTCACTTTCACTCATTAGCTGTCATTTCAGGGGATGCCAGTTTAGGGACACATATGTTTCCTATTACCAATAATAAATTAATGGGGCCTGTGTGGTAATACGATAGCAAAATTCAGTAAAAATTCTATTTGAACTTAATTCTGTGGGATATGAACATAACCCACCAAGGAGTACTCTGATCTACAGTGAAGAATAATTTGCCTACTGCTCTGGTTTGCAATTAATGAAAAGTCCTCAGGAAATCCCAATTTCTGATTAAAGAGAGTTGATTATGATTAATGTATCCAAATTAACTGCCAAAAAGGAAGCCACCTCATAATTATCTACATTGTTCCTCCAATTTTAAATTCCTAAGGCTACTCATATCTATGCCCTTTTCTCTAATCCTTAAAGATATGTATTTTGGTTTTTAACTTTTGATTAGCAAGATGATTGTCCTTTGTTTCTGCACATAAAAATATTCAAGGTCTTCTGAATTTTTTCCCTCCCCTCTTTTTGTAAAAAGGATATCACTGGTATTTCCAGCAAGTTGCCTAAACCCAGATGGCAACTTCCAATGCGTTGATCTAACCTTACAAGCACTGCCTCACCCCAGAGTCCGTCCTTTTACCCATTTCCCTCTCCTGTCTTCCCTGGCACTTGGTTTGCCTTTAGGGGGACAAAAGACATATTTTCAGGCAGATATTGCTTGAAGTGCTACTAATTTCATCTTTCAATACAGTTCCCTAAGTAATTGTATAAGTAAGTACATTCTTGCAGACCGCAGTTTTGTAGTGTTCTACATACTTGCAGTTTTCAGGGTATTTGCAAATATTTTTGTGGGAAATTTAGAAACATTGCCTCAAAGTTTGTTAACTGCATGTTGTTTTCAACTGGAAGTCTTCCAAGTACAGTATTCATGTTAGAAACTATCTACCTCTAGTGAAACCACATACATATTTTAAAAGCATCAGAAGGTTATTATTTGTAAACTATAGTAGTTAGAGTAGAAGTTAGTCAACAGAATTAATATTTACTTCTCCAAATAATTCTGTTGGCATACAGAATGTTTTTCTCCTACAGAAATTCCTTTCAATACTTAAGTTATATTTATATACTAATTTATTTCACAAATATTATCCTGTGTTACTGTAGAAAACTTGAAAAAACAGATAAACAAAAAATTCAACCAGAATCTCATTATCTAGGCAGAATCCCCAATAACATTTTGGTATTTTGTCACACAAACTTTTTTTTTAAATTGAAGTATAGTTGATTTATAATGCTGTGTTAATTTCAGGTATGTAGCAAAGTGATTCAGTTATAGACACACATTTTTTTTTCCAGATTCCTGTATACTTTTGTAGTTCAAAAATGTATGGATACATATTTCATTTTAAAATAAGATTATAGCATTGCTTTATAAACTACATTTAAACATTTTATAGTATATATTGGATTTTTATAGCAATGTATATATATATTTAATTTAATGGGCTATGTAATATTTTATTGCATAAAGTGCCATTATTTAGGTTGATTCTGTTGTTTTTCCATTTAGAAGAATTGTACGGGGCATCAACACAGCAAAATCTTCATAAAATTAAGCAATTATTTCCTAGGAAATGTTTAAAACTGAATTTCTAAGTTACAAGATTTGCTTTTGAAATATTTGTAATGCTAAAATGCTTCTGAAAAGGGGTATTCCAATGTGTACTGCCAACGGTATGTGAGAATCTCTATTAATAGCCTCATAA
The DNA here is from genome assembly GCF_033118175.1 of Dama dama. Lineage (NCBI taxonomy): Eukaryota > Metazoa > Chordata > Mammalia > Artiodactyla > Cervidae > Dama > Dama dama. Next base: position 25,164,303 of record NC_083711.1, read on the forward strand.
ATGATGGAGATTATTTCAAACATTGAACAATTTTATAGGCTTGACATCTCATTTTTTAAAATGAGCCTTCTTTTGGTTATAAGCTTTAATAAAATTTATTGATCACCTATATTCCTTTTGTAAATTTCCTTCTAGTGTCCTTTATTATTTTCACTGTAGTGTCTATCATTCTCTTGTTATTTTTCAAGAGATCTTTACTTTCCATTTGTCTTTTATAGATATTGTAAATATTGATGTTTACTTTTAAACTTTGTTTCTGTTGTTTCTGCCATCAGTGTTTAAGCATGCTCACATACTCAAATCTACCAATTTTCCCCATTATCTTCAAATTCCATTATTCTCAATTGTATTTCCAAACTCAGTTCCAGCTACTTCATTCCAAAACTCAACCTGAAGACTGGTGCAGAGTTGGCAACTTGCAAATATAAGTAATCAGAAAGATGCTGCCTTCAAGAGGCACAGAGAAAGGGGTACAGACGAGAATGTGAGCAGGAGAAGGTGTCCTTTCTTCATAATGGCATGATGTTTTGTAGAACACTTTTCAGGGACAGGAAAGCTTGAAAGTCTAGCATTAGTCAGTTGATGAAAACTATAAAAAGTGTAAATTCTAGAAAAACTCAAAAGCTGTGTCATTTAAATGAGAGTCTCTGATATCAGAAAGCAATCATTGCAATGGAGACCGTATAGGATGCGGCTGTCTGGCACTTAACTAAGGAAGAGCATTAGATGAAGAAGAGGATCTGAACGGGAGCAAGGCAGAAGCATCGTATTTAACCGTACTTGTCAGTGTTTCACCCATTCCTTTAGTTGAGCCCAAGTAAAAATTAACAACAGGTTTACAGAAGACTTTAAATCCACTGTGTTTAAAATAATGTTTATGCTCACTAGGCTTCCTCCTAGGCTCAGTAGTAAAGAATCTGCCTGCAGTGAAGGAGATGCAGGAGATGCAGGTTCAGTCCCTGGGTAGGGAAGATCCCCCAGAGGAGGAAACTGCAGCCCACTGCAGTCTTCTTACCTGGAAGAGTCCATGGACAGAGGAGCCTGGTAAGCCAAATAGTCCATGGGGTCACAAAGAGTCAGACACGACTGAGTATGCACACACACACACATGCTTACTAGTCATAAACTGTATCATTTTGATTCCAGAACAAGTATTTTGATTAATCTTGATATAAAGAGTGCTTCTGGGTATTGTTGCATTATAAATATCTAGGAGGCCCCTCGCCTGTTATTAGAACCTGGATTTTGGTGCCTAGAGTTTGCTAAATCAGTAAGAATCACCAATTATGGAAAGGTGTTTTATTTATTTATTATCTTTATGTTTTTGGCAGAGCCAAGTGGCTTGTGGGATTTTAGTACCCTCATCAGGGATTGAACACTGGTCATGACAGTGAAACCTCTTGAGTCCTAACCACTGGACTATTAGGGGATTCTCCAGAAAGTGGACTTGAAGATTAGGGCACAAGTCTGGGTGTACTGTCTGTAGCACAAGCACAAAATTAAGCACCTCAGGGAGAAATGTAAACAATGCTTCATGCATATTTATTTACTTCTTTATTTTCCATATTACAATTTGGAGATGCATCACTGAGATATTTCTAAAATACTGAAGACTGCCAGAAACAGCTAATGTATACCTGGAAAATGTGACTTTTTTACCCAACAAGGTGTTTGCTATTCAGTCCCCAGAGTTGTCATTATTTCTAAAATTTTAAAAATCAATTTTATATTGATGGTATCTTCTCAAAAAAGGATAGCCATAAATAAATTATTCTACCACTAGAATTAATGAGATGATAATGAATGATGGGTAATTTTAAAATCTACTTTGTAATATATTCAGTGAATCAGTGTTACATCTGTCACCAAAACAAACTAGAAATACCCACCTAATGTAGCCATCTATTTTTCCCCTGTTTTTCTCCTGTTTTGTTTGAAGAGGGAAAATGTCAATGCCTAAGTATCTGTAGCTTTATCAACAAGTTACTGTCAAAGAAATTAATGAAGAAAGAAATGCAGGAAGCTCTTTTTGCCTAGTTTCTTCTTCTGGAAAATCAGGAATAACAATACCAATCTTATAGGATTGTAACAAGGGTGAAAGTGCTTGTAATAGTGACTGACAATTTGCAATATCAACAGTATTAGCTATTGTCATCATCATCATCATCTCATCGTCATCATTATTGCCTTTATTCCGAATTCTTCTTAAATCTGAACTAGATGAGCTAAGGGCAAATGCTTAAATGGACTGTGTGACCTCAGAAATCTAGGAGAGAGTGACAAATGAAAGGAATCAGGAAGAAGAAAAAGGCAATGTGAGGATGCTTCATTAAGTTGGCCACTTAATACGTGCAGGCGATTGCTTTTTAATCTAACAGGACTACCTGGGAAGCAGTGGAAAAAATCCCCTGGGATTCTCTACAGACAGGGGAGGAGACTGTTATTTCATTGCTAAGTTGTGTCTAACTCTTGTGATCCCATGGACTGTAGCCTTCTAGGTTCCTCTGTCTGCAGGAGTTCCCAGGCAAGAATACTGGTGGGTTGCTATTTCCTTCTCCAAGGGGTCTTCCTGACCCACTGTTTGAACCCAGGTCTCCTGCATTGGTAGGTGGATTCTTTACCACCGAGCCCCTTCAGTAGCCCATGGAAGGGGATAGAGAGCATATGTCTACAGACTTCCATCCTTGATTGGTTAATGTGTGTCCCCACAGGGTATTAACTCTTATGTACTTTCAGATTGTACAAATACAGCATCAAGCAGGTCACCAGGATCCCATCCTGCAAAGCCTTAGATAAAGAGGAAGGAGACATACAGTATAGACTTGAGACAAGGCAGTGTCAGGAGACACCTACAGGAAGCTGGGCAGACTTTATGCAGGACTTGCACTGCCCAGAGGCCACAATAAGAGCCAGGTGAGGCCAAGAGAATTTTCTGTGGTGCCCAGAAGATAGATAATATAATTATTATCATCATTGTCATTGTCAACACCATCATCATTGTTTAAAGCACCCCTATCTATAATTATCAAAACTTACCATTATTTAAAAAATAAACCTAAAAGGCTAGATTGGCTTAGGTCAGTTTTTAATAATACTTTTAATAAAACAAATTGTTTTCAGTTGCATACTCTTTGCCCTTACAATATCTGAATAGTCTTGTCCATTTTCACTCCCCATGTTGCCTTTCTTCTTTCTCAGAGCTGCATTTTGGGGCTAGAATCTATTATGTCATACCATGAACATTGTATCCTGCTTAAGTTCTCTCTTTTCTCACAGTGTTTCTGGAAGTGAGTTTCACCAGCTGTCACCTAACTGCATTTCCTAAAATACAGATTTCATTTCATTAGTCTACTGCTCCAAACAAAATAGGACTCTCCACAATCTGGCCTTAAAAGTAAGTAAGTAAACTTCTTACCAGCTTAATTGAAACTGCTGGCTAGGCAGTAGGGTATAGCCTTCATTCTCAGGACTTTGGGACTTTCCCCGAATCAAGCTCTGGTACGCCGTCTTCCATCTGTCACATGACCTCGGTTCTTTGAGGAGCTAAATCCTAACTTAGCTCTTTTCAGGGATGTCTCAGATTTTTCGTTCACAACATATCTATAGTTTTTCCTAGGCTGACTTTTGCTCTCCAATCTAGAAAAATCTATTAATTACCCAGAGCACTTATCATTGGTATCATTTATTTAGAAATCACAGATACACTGATTTATGACATATCTTCTGAGTTATTTTAGCTGTGATTTCAAGAGCTGCTTTTATATTGAAAGCATTCAATCCATTATATTTAATGCATTTAAATATTTTCTTCTTTATGGACCGGGCCTGTGACTTAATTTTCTTAGTGATTCCTACAACATAGCAAGTATCTAGGTATTGTATTTCTTAGGTCTGATGTCAGTGGGTTCCAGGGTTTTCCGACTTTGACACTATTATTTTGTGCTGGATAATTCTTTGCTGTAAGGCTGTTCTATGCATTATAGGAGTTTTGGCAACATCCTTGGAAACTCTTTATAAGATCCAGTGGTACCCGTCAGTTTATGACAGCCAAAAGTATTTCAACACATAGCAAAATGCCCCTGGGTGGATTCATCCTACATTGAAAACCAGTGAATTACATGAAAAATGAGTAATATTCAGCATTTGATGAGGGTTTGATCCAAGAAAAGCTGTATTTACTCATTAGATGTGAGTTGACTGTACTTCTCTTGTTAGTCACTCAGTCATGTCTGACTCTTTGCAACCTCACAGAAGTAGCCTGCCAGGCTCCTCTGTCCGTAGGATTCTCCAGGCAAGAGTACTGGAGTGGGTAGCCATTCCCTTCTATACAGGATCTTCCCAACCAAGGGGGTCAGACCCAGGTCTCCCGCACTGGCTGGCAGATTCCTTACCATCTGAGCCACCAGGGAAGCCCCTCTTAAGTCAGACTTTATTAGGATACAGGTGAGTTTTCTGTCTACAATCCTCCACACAGAATTGAATGATTGTCATTTTTTTTTTATTGCAGTGTCCTCCTTTTTATTAAATTATAAAACTGGCTGCTGTCAATATACACATTTTTGGAAAGCATAAAAATGACATTCACACTTTTAACATGTATATGAATGGTTGTCATTTTTATGCTTTCCTTAGGTCCTCTTTCTCTCTTGATCACCTGTTCTTTTTTATCAAGCTGTGTTTCAGCCTAATTAAGACTCCTTATCACCTACCCAAAGCTGTTCAATAGCAACTACTGTTAGAAATGGACTGGAATGGAATATAAAACCAATGTCTAGTACTATACGTTAGATTATATGTCATCCCTCACGTCTAATCAATTGCCAAGTTTTAATAATTTTATTCCCTAAATATCTTTCACATCTTTTGCCTGAACTCCATTCTTACTGAATTGCTCTTTATCATTCCACCTTCATGTCTCATTGAGGTTGCCACCCTACTTGATGACCCTGGTACTTCTGTATGGGATTGAAAATCAGATATGATCTGCCACAAAAGAAGAAATGTCTGGGGGATTTTTCTTAAAGCTACATTTGCTTAAATTTTTTTTAATATATTTTAAGCTAGAGATTAAAAATAGAACTTTTTCCAAAAAGGTTTTTACTAAAAATTTACTAATAAAATATCAATTGTCCATATAAAAGATTTTTATTGTCAGTAGTAGTAGTAGAATATGAATAATATCGACTATACTGTTTGTCCACATAGTGGATTTACAAGTATATATAAATATATAATTTAGGATCGCCTGTTTGTTAGGGCTGTAATAGTCTGGCCTTGTTTGGGGTTTTACTAAGTGAATAATGCAGCATAGAGAACCTCTCCAAACAGGAAAAAAAAAAAAAAAAAAAAATAGAAGTAGGGAGTTCCACTCTCCGTTAGTTTATAGTAGATTGACTAGACTTCATGGTTTTCCTTTAAACAATCAAAGAGCCATGGAAGCAAAAATGTCAAATGCAATAAATACAGAGAGGACTGATCCCAGCAGAGAATGAAGCTACTTTCACCCCTGAGCATATTTACTGCATGTGGGTACCCAGGCAGTTAGAGAAACATGCTTGACATAGGCAGAGAAGCTTTTCTGGGAGAAGCAAAATCCAGCCAGGCTTTTATTAGGTGCACATGGGCTGGCATGGTAACTTGGAATCTGCAAGCGTCTCAGACACAAGATACAGGGAGAGTCACTGAAAAATGGTATGTGATGATATTTTCTTTTTTCTGCTTAAAATTTTGGGTTGGCTAAAAAGTTCATCCTGGTTTTCCATAACATCTTATGGAAAAACCTGAATGAACTTTTTGGCCAGTACAGTTGTTGTTCAATTGCTAAGTTGTGTCCGACTCTTTGTGACCCCATGGACCGCAGCACTCCAGGCTCTTGTGTCCTTCCCCATCTCCCATTGTTTTGCTCAAACTCATGTCCACTGAGTCAGTGATGCTATCCAACCATCTCATCCTCTGTCTCCCTCTTCTCCTCCTACCCTCAATCTTTCCCAGCATCAGGGTCTTTTCTAATAAGTTGCCTCTTCGCATCAGATGGCCAAAGGATTAGAGCTTCAGCTTCAGCATCAGTCCTTCCAATGAGTATTCAGGGTTTATTTCCTTTAAGATTGATTGGTTTGATCTCTTTGCTGCCCAAGGGACTCTCAAGACACTTCTCCAGTTCCAGAGTTCAAAAGCATGAATTCTTTGGCCTTCTTTATGATCCAATTCTCACATCTGTACATGACTACTGGAAAAGCCGTAGCTTTGAGTATATGGGCTTTTGTCAGCAAAGTAATGTCTTTGCTTTTTAATATGCTGTCTACTAGGTTTGTCAAACTCAATACATCAACCCAAACTCCAACACTTAGATGATAATGTCCTTTTATATTTGGCCCTTCTTACCTTTCCATGTCCACACTCACACTTCTCACCCAACTATAATGAACTAAGTCTGGAAGGAGTATGTCCTATGCAGTGTATACTGCAGACTGCACAACTCAAAGGATGCCTCGTGGGCTGTGACTTCAGAAGTTCTCCCAGAGATGCAAACATGACAGCCCTGACTTGGAATTTCCAAACGTGTCTCTTCTAGCTCTATGTGGCACCAATGACTTTTCTTCATTTTGTACTGCTCATCACCCTTCTTCAGCCAATTCTTATTCATATTTCGGGGTGAGTTATTGGTTGCTTCTTCCAGAAAATTTTTAACCCTTGAAATCAGGACTCAATATTTCTCTCTGTGTTTCTATACATCGTGAATCCCCATCATAGTCCTTAGCACATTATTTGTTAAATTGCTTTCCATTAGCCCCTAAGTCCTGTGAGTACAGGAAAAATACATTTCTAATCACTGCTATAGGTAAAGAATTTAGCATAGTATCTGAGAGCTCTTAGGGGATCAATAAATACTTTCTAAATGAATGTTTGAATGAATTTCATGTTCATGTTTGGAACATATAGCAGTTCATAGAGGAAATTATAGAATCAATTAGAGACTAACATGCTGTACATCTTTTCCCCAATAGTCATATTTCAGATTAATATGATGAAGTGATGTAGGATCATAGAAAATTAGAGCTAAGAGCTTAGAAATCAGTGAGGACAGCATTAGAATTCTGCAGAAGGGCAAACAACCCCATCTTTTCAAGTTAATGCATTGTTAAGGTTATACTCTAACAAATACTTCTAGAGTTTAAGTTCTTGATTTAATGGTCTTGAACTATGATTTGTGTCAGTTTGTGCAATCCATAGTTCCCAGGAAGAAGTAGGACCTGCAGGAGCTTGTAGAACTGGAGACAGAAAATACAGCAAAGCATAGGAGGATAGGAGCTCTAGTCTTCTTTACTTTCAAACTTGAGGAAACTTACTTTCATGCTGGTTTGCACCTGAATTTCCTGACGTGTCTCTAGTTGAGTAAAACAAAAGAAGATGCTGTTCTAAAGTCAGGGAAGTTTCAAAACAGTATTGTTGTTGTTCGGTTACCCAGTCATGTCCGACTCTTTGTGACCCCGTGGACTGCAGCACGCCAGGCCTCCCTGTCCCTCCCTCACCATCTCCTGAAGTTTGCCCACGTTCATGTGCATTGCATCAGTGATGCCATCCAGCCATCTCATCCTCCGATGCCCTCTTCTCCTTCTGCCCTCAATCTTTCTCTCAGAGCAGTTTGTCAGTTACTAAAATGCTTTATTTTTGTCATCAGGTAATAATAAAGCACCAGTGTTTACTACCACACTTTTTCTACTTCCTCTTCCAAAAATTTTTCATCTCTTTTCCCTTCGTCCTCTCTCCTTCCCCCATTTTCTCTCTCTTCTCCCTCCTTATCCCATTCCTCTCTTCCTCCCTCCTTCTACTGGTCTCTCCCTTCCTTCTCTATTTCTTTCTCATTTTCCTTATAGTTAGCTTAATTCATGTTTAAGTAATGCTAGATTCGATCCATGGGTCATTTTCTACTCTTAAAATTGTTATTTAATATGATTTTTCTTGAGAAAAACTTTGCTCTGTAGACTCTTGTTAGCCTAAGAAGCTGCTAGAGTGTCTTCTATAGAGGTTAACCTAATGTAAAATTTTCCTTATTGTCTGAATCTGTTCTTCAAAATTTTTGATTTGCATCTCTAATAACTGTTTGAGCAAACCTATACCCTGTAACATAAAATACAGGTATATTTATTTACGAGTTAGTAACATGTACTTTACAAATTTAAATTCAAAATATTAATAAAGCTTGATCACTGGCTTTTGAATAAATGTTGGAAGAAAGTGAAGTTGCTCAGTCGTGAACTCTTTGTGACCCCATGGACTGTAGCCTACCAGGCTTCTCCATCCATGGAATTTCCCAGGCAAGAATACTGGAATGGGTTGCCGTTTCCTTCTCCAGGAGATCTTCCTAACCCAGGGATTGAACCTGGGTCTCCTGCATTGTAAGCAGACGCTTTACTGTCTGAGCCAACAGGGAAATTCTGGTATATTCTTCACTACCTCCATAGATGCTCTTGAATGTCTTCTGGGGTGTATGTACCCCACTTTGAAGCCCACTGGCAAAAAGTAGCTCTGGTATATCTATAAAGTGGTATAGCTTCACTACTGACAGTTTAGTTGTTAATTTTCTCCCAAAATAATGTGTCTAGAATGATAAAGAGAATTTTTGTGTAATTGTCTGTTTTAATTTTTTATTGCCTATTGAAATACTTGACATAATTTCTCAGATGATATTAGAATGGAGGCAAAATTACATAGGGGGTTTGAGTAAACTCTCGTCATTCTGAGTTGCTTCAAAATAAACTCACTATTTTTCTTAAACATCCATAAACCAAGAACCTTTTAAATGTTCATAAAAATATGTTCTATTAATACTACTAGGGAGTTGCAGCAACATACAATGTTGCTTGACAGACACATTTTTGTGCCTGGGAGGGCTGGAAATATTCCAGCAAAATGATTTTCAGATCTGTATCATCCATCACTCAAGAATTTTTTGAGAGAGAGAAAGAGACAAATGGATAATTACTACAATGTGTTTCAGATTTTAAAGACAATTAGCTGGAGACCACAAACTTTCCTTTCTCATCCTGCTCACACAATAAAAACAGTGCTTTATATTGGGTAAGCACTTTATGCTTTATGAAAAAAATGAATATTCATTATTTCATGTGATATTTACACCAACACTGTGAGGTAGCTAGGAATAATTGGGTTGGCCAAAATGTTCATTTTGATTTCTATAAGATGGTACAGAAAAACCCAAGTGCACTTTTTGGGCAACCCAATATTATCCCACTTTTTCACTTGAAAAAATTGATAAACCGTAGTTAAATGACTTAAAGGTCATCCAGAAATTTTGGGTAGGACGTACTAAGTTTAGTCTCTAGGGCTCTGAGCTTGCCTTTCTTTAAACAGATTTTTCTTTGGTGGACCTTTAATGACTCTGTAGTCTATTTGCCAATTTATGTAAATGAGATTTTCATCACGTTAATTATAATCATGAAAAAATTCTCAACTTAGAAACCACTCTTCATAACACAAGTGGGATAAATATTGCTTGTAAATCTGGAGTCTTGTGCTTCCCAAGTGGCTCAGTGGTAAAGAGTCCACCTGCCTATGCAGGAGATGGAAGAGATGTGGGTTTGATCCTTGGGTTCAGAAGATCTCCTGGAGAAGGAAATAGCAACCCATTCCAGGATTCTTGCCTGGAAACTCCCATGGACAGAGAAGGCTGGTGGGCTATAGTCCATGCTGTCACAGGGAGTCGGAAACGACTAAGTGACTGAGCAAAATCTGGAGTCTCAGCTGATTCTTCATTCTGAGGATTAAAGATTTGGAAGAAAACTCATACTCTTGTTCCTTTGAATTCTCTTAGACTCTGGTTTTACCTGTTAGCCTACCTAGTTCTTAAAATGCTTTTGGTATGAAAACTTCATGCAATAAGAAAGCTATGGTACACATACACAATGGAGTATTACTCAGCCACTAAAAAGAATATATTTGAATCAGTTCTAATGCGATGGATAAAACTGGAGCCCATTATACAGAGTGAAGTAAGCCAGAAAGATAAACACCAATACAGTATACTAACACATATATATGGAATTTAGAAAGAAGGTAACGATAACCCTATAAGCAAGACAGAAAAAGAGACACAGATGTATAGAACAGACTTTGGGACTCTGTGGGAGAAGGCGAGGGTGGGATGATCTGAGAGAACAGCATCGAAACATGTATATTATCAAGTGTGAAACAGATCGCCAGGTTGGATGCATGAGACAAGTGCTCAGGGCTGGTGCACTGGGATGACCCAGAGGGATGGGGTGGAGAGGGAGGTGGGAGGGGGGTTCAGGATGGGGAATACATGTAAATCCATGGCTGATTCATGTCAGTGTATGGCAAAAACCACTACAATATTGTAAAGTAATTAGCTTCTAACTAATAAAAATAAATGAAAAAAAAGAAAAAGAAAAAGGAAAACCTCATGCAGTCTTGCTTAATAATTTGTTAGTATTTTATAACATTAGAATGTAAATTTAAATATACCAATTTGGCAAAATTTCTTCAATGGAATGATTTCATCGTTCAGTTTAGTTCAGTTCAGTCACTCAGTTCTGTCCAACTCTTTGCGACCCCATGAATCGCAGCACGCCAGGCCTCCCTGTCCATCACCAACTCCCAGAGATTACTCAAACTCATGTCCATTGAGTCGGTGATGCCATCCAGCCATCTCATCCTCTGTCGTCCCCTTCTCCTCCTGCCCCCAATCCCTCCCAGCATCAGGGTCTTTTCCAATGAGTCAACTCTTCGCATGAGGTGGCCAAAGTATTGGAGTTTCAGCTTCGGCATCATTGTAACATATAACAAATATCAGAGTGTGAAATTGAATAGGGTTGTCTTAGATTACTAAAAACTCAAAATTGTATTTGAGCTGGCATTCTAAGCTGCTTGTTTTTACAAAGGTAGAAGCTTCTCCAGAATAAAATTCCTAATTTAGAATCTACTTCAACTACAGTTTTAAGTGGATTTGACCACTAGGAAAGTTATTTACTAGTATGCCTTTAAAACTGCTTCCATCTTTGAGTCTTCTAATCTTTTATAATGATCTGTATTATTTTCTACATCATCTTCTAGAATATTGATTTACATTATATGTGGTTTCCTTTATTAGGTAGATCAAATAATTTAAATTCTCCTGTTCTTACTATAGGAATGACAATAAGTTTGGGTTTTTTTTTTTTTTTTTCAGGATGCATAAAATATGTCTGACAACTCTTTCAGTGAGCTTTATTACCCAGTGATGGTGATCAGAATATACAGTAAATGCTGGTGCAGTTCATGGATATGAGAATTATGTTAAAGGGACAGTATTTTGGAGACTGAGCTGGGAAAAAAGCCAGATTTCAGAGGAATCTTGAAAGGTAGTCAGTGTTTCCTTAAGTTAGCAAAATTTGAATGCAACATTTTCAGGTGAAAGCATGAATATGAGAATGAGCTGGTAAATCAGGGATAACAGCCTCTTTTTCTCTTCTAACATTTTTAAGCTTCTTAAATAAAGCAAGTCTAACTATTCAGTCTAGTTCTCTAAACACAATTTCACCAATTCCTTTGTGTTATCTCTACAAACTATTCATTATGTAAACTATTACTCGACTCTTGAGGGAAGATAATCTTTTAAATTTAACTTTTATTGGGGTAATAGATGGGGAAAAAGTGGAAACAGTGATGGATTTAATTTTGGGTGTTTCCAAAATCATGGCAGATGGTGGCTGCAGTCACAAAATTAAGAAGCTTGCTCCTTGGAAGAAAAGTTATGACAAGTCTAGACAGCACATTAAAAGGCAGAGACATCACTTTGCTGATAAAATTCTGCCTAGTCAAAGCTATGGTTTTTCCAGTAGTCATGTACAGATTTGAGAGTTGGATGTAAAGAAGGCTGAGCATCAAAGAATTGATGCTTTTGAACTGTGGTGTTGGAGAAGCTTCCTGAGAGTCCCGTGGACAACAAAGAGATTAAACCAGTCAATCCAGAGGAAATCAACCCTGAATATTCATTGGAAGGACTGACTGATGCTGAAGCTGAAGCTCCAATCCTTTGGCCACCTGATAGAAAGAGCCGGCCCACTGAAAAAGACCCTGGTGGATCATATGGCAGTTCTATTTCCAGTTTTTTAAGAAATCTCCACACTGTTTTCCATAGCGGCTGTACTAGTTTGCATTCCCACCAACAGTGTAAGAGGGTCCCCTTTTCTCCACACCCTCTCCAGCATTTATTGCTTGTAGACTTTTGGATAGCAGCCATCCTGACTGGCGTGTAATGGTACCTCATTGTGGTTTTGATTTGCATTTCTCTGATAATGAGTGATGTTGAACTGCCATATGATCCAGCAATCCCACTTCTGGGCATACACACTGAGGAAACCAGATCTGAAAGAGACACGTGCACCCCAATGTTCATCGCAGCACTGTTTATAATAGCCAGGACATGGAAGCAACTTAGATGCCCATCAGCAGATGAATGGATAAGGAAGCTGTGGTACATATACACCATGGAATATTACTCAGCCGTTAAAAAGAATTCATTTCAACCAGTTCTAATGAGATGGATGAAACTGGAGCCCATTATACAGAGTGAAGTAAGCCAGAAAGATAAAGAACGTTACAGCATACTAACACATATATATGGAATTTAGAAAGATGGTAACGACAACCCTTTATGCGAAACAGAAAAAGAGACACAGAAGTACAGAACAGACTTTTGAACTCTGTGGGAGAAGGTGAGGGTGGGATGTTTCGAAAGAACAGCATGTATATTATCTATGGTGAAACAGGTCACCAGCCCAGGTGGGATGCATGAGACAAGTGCTTGGGCCTGGTGCACTGGGAAGACCCAGAGGAATCGGGTGGAGAGGGAGGTGGGAGGGCAGATCGGGATGGGGAATACGTGTAAATCTATTGCTGATTCATGTCAATGTATGACAAAACCCACTGAAAAAATAAATAAATTAAAAAAAAAAAGAAAGAAAAAAAAAAGACCCTGGTGCTGGGAAAGATCAAGGGCAGGGGGAGAAGGGGGTGACAGATGATGAGATGGTTGGATGGTATCATGAATTCAGTGGACATGAGTTTGAGCAATCTCTGGGAATTGTTGATGGACAGGGAAGCCTGGCATGCTGCAGTCCATGGTGTTGAAAAGAGTCAGACACAACTTAGGGACTGAATAACAACAAAAATATTTGCTTTACTGTGTTCTGTTAATTTCTGCTGAATAACCAAATGAATCAGCTATACATATACTGGGCTTCCCTGGTGGCTCAGTGGTGAAGAATCTGCCTGCCAATCAGAAGACACGTGTTCCATTGCAGGTTGGATCCCTGGGTCAGGAAGATTCCCTGGAGAAGGAAATGGCCACTTACCCCAGTATTCTTGTCTGGAAAATCCCACAGACAGAGAAGCCTGGCAGGCTACAGTCCATGGGTTGCAAAAGAGTTGGACACGATTTAACAGCTGAGCATGACAGACATTACTACTTTCTTAAAATCACAAACATGTTTTCACTATTTCAAAATATAAAAGGAACCCGTTTTATTGTCTGGATATTTGGGGGGAGAATGTGAAAACAGACTTCAGGTGTACAAGTTCAGGGAATAGGTCGTACATTCCTGAGAGATCTTGCCATCCAGCCATAATAGAGATTCTCAGGATGCCCTGAATCACTGTGTGGTCACGGGCTGCCCTGGAGAGGTGGAGGCTTCCTCACTGAGGGCAGTTAGTGCTTAGAGAAGGGTTTGCAGTTCTACACTTTGGAGGTTTAGGTAACATTACGGGAGAGGAGGGTGAGAAAGTTATGGAAAGGCAGATGGCTAGGCCTACAGCACAATGAACAGCAGCCGTAATAGTGCACAGGCATGAGGACTGAGGGAACCCAGCCTGGGCTTTATTTTTTTTAATTTTTTTTAATTTTTTTTTTTGGTCTTTATTCAGTGTATGGCCTACTCATGGTCAGGTCCCTGAGATGGTACATCTCATCCTGTCACCTATGAAATATGGTCTGTTAGTCATAGCTAATTTATATGACTGTGATGTGTATTAAGCAGAAAAAAAATATCTGCAGTATTTGGCAGGCTGTTTACAGCACTGGGGGCTTCCCATGTGGTGCTGGTGGTAAAGAACCCGCCTGCCAATGCAGGAGACATAAGAGATGAAGTTTCGATGCCTGGGTTGGGAAGATCCCCTGGAGGAGGGCACGGCAACCCACTCCAGTATTCTTGCCTGGAGAATCCCAAGGACAGAGGAGATTGGTGGGCTACAGTCCATTGGGTTGCCAAGAGTCGAACTGAAGCAACTCAGCATGCATGCACACATATAGCTGGCTTTCCGTGGCTGGAAAGCATCTTCACTTAGGTTCATGTTTTGGTCTATTTTACTATTGCCTTCTGACTGTGTTGCCAATCAATGCCTGGGTAAGGAGGATGGTGAGAGGGAAATGAGGAGGGCCTTTCTATATTTTTCAGGCTTTAACCTGAAGGTTGAGAAAAGTTTTGGTAACTGTGGCCTACTTGCCTTTTGAAGTCCACATTTGAAGAGCAATGCCTTTAGTGGTTTTCTGTGGTCTTCAGTGAGGGTCAGGGTGACCTTGTTCTCACACAACTCTGACATATTCCATCTGAGACTGCCGCCTCCACTCAGTAATCTTTCACCTGCCAAGAAAAGCGCTACTTCCACACCAAAGCAGGACCTCGAGTTTCAAACCAAGGGATGACAGTCGGCAGCTGCTAGTGAGACAAGCCAATGGCCTGCTTTGCAGAAGCTTGTTAAGAACCTTGGTGATACAGGATTGTTCTGGAAACAACTGCCATTGGACATGCGTTGATTATAGGAGCCACCTCTCTGGAGGATTTCAATGACTTTGAAGTTCCCTATAGTTTTTTCTTCATCTGGGCAAAATAAGTCAAAAGATACGAGCAAATGCACATGTAATTAATACTCAGAAAGCAAAACAGGTTAATGCATAAAACACTCCCGGAAAAAAAAGTTCTTTATCTTTTATAGCACATACAAACATTTTCCACTTGGCAAATTGTGCATCTTTTAAAAATAGCATGAAGTCATGTGGTATGCAGTGAGAAAAGAGAGGAAAGTACTCTAGCATGCTTTCAGAAAGTTATGAATTAGATTTTGCCAGTATACTGAATCTAAAAATAGTTGTTTTTTCTAGTGAAAAGTATTATAGTTGTTTATCCTAAGAAATGTTTTTTTTTTTTTTAGATAAAAAGCTATCCTTAAAATAAATTCAAATAAAGTTTTGGCAAGAGCACTTTATTCTTCTATTTCACAGAATGTATTGTTTTTCTATTAGTATAATGTCAACAAAAATACCATTAGTCCTTTAAGTCAATTCTTTGTTGCCATTTCTTTAAAAATCTGTTTTCACTGCCTTTTTTAGTTATGAAGAAAGTAAATTTTAATAGCATTGAAAAACCTTTTTACTATGGAAAATATTAAACCTAAACAAAAGTAAAGAGGGAAGTAGAATGAATCCTCATCACCCACCTTCAAAATTTTCCACTCGTGGTCAATCTGTTTTCATTTGTGGTCATCCCTTCCACCTCTCTTTATTGATTATTTGAAACAGTTACCAAGTATAATATTTCCTACTCTGTATTTGTTTCAGTATATATATAAAAGATAAAGACTGTTTAAAATTTCAACCACAATTATCATACCTAAACTAAATATCAAATATCCAATATACAAATTTACCCAACTATCTTATAACTTAAACATTTTGTGTTTGAATTAGTATTCAGACAAGATCTACATGTTGTATTTGTGGAGATGCATTGTTATGTACCTTAAATCTTTTAATCTTCAGGTTTTCTTACTCTTTCTCTGTCTCATCTTTCTTTTACTCTTGGAGTCTATTTTTCAATGACACTGGATTGCTTTGTCTTTTGGTGTTTACCACATCCTGTTAATAGTATCCTATTGGGCCACATAATAAGTTCTTTTATCTCTTATTAGTCTTGAAAATTTGTCATTGTAGCTAGAGATTTGATTCAATTCAGATTTGGTTTTCCGGCACCCTGCTTCATAGATGGTATTGTATACTTACATCACTTACAGATGGCGTACAATTTTGATGGTTTCTCTTTAGTTTATTAGCAATTGTTGATAATAATTTCTTAGATTCATTATGGATAAGTCATCTTGTAACTCTTATCAATTCTTATTTATTTTTGGATTTGTATGAAAAAGGAAGACATAATAACATTTTCAATCTTTTGGATGTACAAGGTCTGAGAAAAAAATAATATCGTTGACTTCAAGAATTGGGTCGAAACAACTGGAAGATGGGTTGCCATCAATTGAGATGGAAGGTTGCATGTTAGACATATTTTGGGGAAAGTGAGAGTGGGGAGTTTAGTTTATGACATATTAACTTGGGGATGTCTGTTACACATTTGTATCAGGCAGAGTTCAAGCAGAGAGACAGACACATTTTTGCTTCTCTGCTTAAACCATGAGAGCCCCTGACAGATACATGTATATATATATATAAGAGACAGAGATAGTCACTCAGTAATGTCCAACTCTTTGCGACCCATGGAGTGTAGCCTGCAGGGCTCCTCTGTCCATGGAATTCTCCAGGCCAGAATACTGGAGTGGGTAGCCATTCCCTTCTCCACAGGATCTTCCCACCCCAGGGACTGAACCTGAATTTCCTGCATTGCAGGCAGATTCTTTATCATCTGAGCCACTAGGGAAGCCCACAGATATGTATATGTGTACATGTATATAGATATCACAAGTGTATGTACATATGCATATGAATATACATATTCAAATCCATTGAACAAATCTCTTTATATATCTCTATCTCTCTATATACTGGATATATATCCGGTATATATAGAGATATATTTTTCTTCATTTCTGGATATGTATTGAGAGTAGGATAATCCTAAAGGAAATCAGTCCTGATTATTCATTGTAAGAACTGGTGCTGAAGCTGAAGCTCTAATAGTTTGGCCACCTGATGTGAAGAACTGACTCATTGGAAAAGACCCTGATGCTGGGAAAGATTGAAGGCAGGAGGAGAAGGGGATGACAGAGGATGAGATGGTTGGATGGCATCACTGACTCAATGGACATGAGTTTGAACAAGCTCTGAGAGTTGGTGATAGACAGGGAAGCCTGGCGTGCTACAGTCCAAGGGGGTCGCAAAGAGTCAGACATGACTGAGGGACTGAACTGAACTGAATTGAACTGAACTGATTGAAAGGAGGCACATAAGATAGAGATGTGCAAATCCTTTCTATAGCTCATTATACTGTGTATATATAGCTTATAGAGATATATATAAAAGGACTTACTAGAGAGATTTGACCTTATGCAGTTGTAGGAGCTATTTAAATGGTATCTGTAAGGCTGTTGTCTTTGTATTCTGTACTGGAACTTGAAATCCAAAAGGCAGTCAGTTGGGAAGGAAGAAGAATGCAGAGTGAGGGAGAGCAAGAACAGCATCTACTGGAATATATAAGCAGAATCAGTTCATGCCCTTTGACCTTGATGGTATGTGTCTCCAAGCCAGAGGCCTTTGTCAAAGAAGTAAACACACGAAATTTGAAATTTGCTTTGGGATAAAAAAAAACAAAAAAACAAAAAACTAAAGGATACTCCAGGAGAAAGTGGAACAATTGCAGTTGTGATCTTTGCCTCATGCCAATGAGAGAATCAGTAGATAAATGAAAATCGGAGGAAATTACAAAATGGCTGCTGCTTTATTTTGCCCTTCAAATCTCCCCTAGGAATTTCTCCTGGGGCTCAACTTAACCAGAAACATACAGGAAAGGAATTCTAGAAAATGTAGTTTAGTCTAACCAAGTTGATATATGTCAAAACCACCACAACATTAAATAGAAATGTTCAATAAGTAGTTGGATATGAGTCTGGAGTTTAGAAA
Source organism: Dama dama (assembly GCF_033118175.1). Lineage (NCBI taxonomy): Eukaryota > Metazoa > Chordata > Mammalia > Artiodactyla > Cervidae > Dama > Dama dama. The sequence goes on from NC_083711.1 coordinate 25,182,226, forward strand.
AATAAATGTGGAGGTTGTTAGTGTATAGATGGCTCTTAAAGACTTGGGACTGAGCGCAATCCCTAAGGGAATGAGTGTGAGACAAGGAGAAAAAGGTCTTGGACTTAGGTCCAGTGCTCTTCGATTTTGAGAAATAGAGGAAGAGGGTATGAGGAGAAGCCCTGAAAAACACGATGATTGGTGCAGTAGTGCAGTAGGTAAGCCAGAAGAGTGAGGTGTCCTGGAAGCTTTGTGGAGAAAGCATATTAAAGAGGAAAGTGAAAAGTGAAAGTTGCTCAGTCGTGTCCGACTCTTTGCAACCCCATAGGCTATACAGTCCATGCAATTCTCCAGGCCAGAATACTGGAGTGGGTAGCCATTCCCTTCTCCAGGGAATCTTCCCAACCCAGGGATTGAACCCAGGCCTTACACATGGCAGGTAGGTTCTTTACCAGCTGAGCCACCAAGGGAAGCCCAAGAGTGAGACTAATTACATCAAATCCTGCTGAAATAAAATATAATGGGGACTAAGTATAGACTTTCTGATGACCTGAGGAGAGTATATAAGGAGATCAAGCCTGGTCAAGTGGATTCAGGTAGTCACTTCTGCCTTAAGAGGCTGAGCAGAAGAGAAGCCTGGGAAGGTGTGGCAAGTGATGTAAGAAGAAAACCAGATGCGTGAGGTCAAAAAAGTCAAAAGAAGAAAGCTATTCAAGAGAAAATGGCAGTGAAAAATGCAAAACTGTGGTATGCTAGTTTGATTCCCCTGAAAGAGAAAGATAAGACAGGAACTTGGTTTCAGGTAGTTTATTTGGAGGAGGTGATCCCAAGAAACTGATGGAATGAGAAAAAAAGACAAGGAACTGAGAAAAATAAATACAATTTGCATTATTGAACTAGTTTTGACCCTAGAGCTCCCTGTAAAGGATTCTTTAGAAGTTTTCTTCTCAAGAAATGGGGACAATCTAGTATCTTGCCCTCATTAGTTAAGAATTGTCACCAGATGGTATATTATTTCCTAGGGCTGCTTGTAACAAAGTACCACAGATTGGGTGATTTAATCAACAGAAATTACCTTTTTCACAGTTCTGGAGGCTGAAAGCCTGAGATCAAGGTGTTGGAAGCTTTAGTTTCTTCTGAGGGACATGAGGGAAAGTGTTAAATGAAAGTGTTAGTTGGTAAGTCGTGTCTGACTCTTTGCAACCCTGTGGACTGTAGCCCATCAAGCTTCTCTGTCCTTGGGATTCTCTAGGCAAGAATACTGGAATGAGTAGCCATTCCCTTCTCCAAGGGATCTTCCTGACCCAGGGATCAAACCCAGGTCTCCTGCATTACAGGTGGATTCTTTACCATCTGAGCCACCATTAGTTCCTTCTGAGGGACATGAGGGAAAGCTCTGTTACAAGCCTCTTTTCTTGGCTTATAGAAGACCATCTCCTGTATCCTCACATTATTGTACCTTTGTGCACATCTGTGTCTAAATTTCCTCCTTTTTTTTTGACTGAAGCATAATTATCTTCCAATATGATATGTTTCACATGAACAGTAGATTGATTTGATATTTTTATACACAACAAATTGATGACTACAATAAGTCTAGTTACCATCTATAACTATGTAACATTATTATAATATTATTGACTATTATACATGTACATTACATATACATGTACATTTATTTTATAAGTGGAAGTTTGCAGCTCTTCTTCTCCCTCACATATTTATTTTACTCATCCCCCCATCTACCTCTTCTCTAGCAACCACCAGTTTGTTCTCTGTATCTATGAGTCTGTTTCTATACTGTCATATTTGTTCATTTGTTTTGTTCATTAGATTCTATGTATAAGTGAAATGATATTTGTCTTTCTCTGCTTGACCTAATTAACAGCATAATAACCTCTAAGTTCATCCATTTTGTTGCAAATAATGAGCTTTCATTCTTTTTTGTGACTGAGTAATATTCCATTGTATATGTGTGTGTGTTTTTTACTCATCCATCAATAGGCACTTATATTGCTTCTGTTCCTTGGCTTTTATAAATAATACTGCAGTGATCATAGGGATGCAAATATCTTTTTGAATTAGTAATTTTTCAAATAAAATTCCACTTGTGTGGAATTTCTGGATTGTGTGGTAGTTCTCTTTGAAAATTTTTGAGGAACACCCATACTGTTTTCCATAGTGGCTGTTTCAATTTGCATTCCAAACAACTGTGCACAGAGGTCCCCTTTTCTCCATATCCTCATCAACACTTGTTATGTGTCATTTTTTTTTTTATAGTAGCTATTCTGACAGGTGTGAGGTAGTATCTTAAGATGGTTTTGATTTGCATTTTCCTGATGATTAGTTTCATTGGGTATCTTTTCATGTGTCTATCAGCTATCTGTGTGTCTTCTTTAGAAAGATATCTATTTAGGTCCTCTGCTCATTTTAATCCTTTTTTTTTTTTTTTTTGATGTTGAGTTGTATGAATCCTTTATATATTTTGGATATTAACCCTGTATAAAATATATCATTTGCAAATATCTTCTCCCATTCAGTACATGCCCCGGCTGTATTTTTGTTTCTTTTGCTGTGCAAAAGCTTTTTAGTTTGATATAGTCCCATTTGTTTATTTTTGCTTTTGTTGCTCTGGCTGAGGAAATACATCCAAAAAATCATTGCTAAGACCAATATCAAAGAGCATATTGCCCATGTTTTCCTTTAGGAGTTTTATGGCTTCAGGTCTTATATTTAAGTCTGTAATTCTTTTTGAGCTAATTTTTGTTTATGATGAGAGATAGTAGTCCAGTTTTATTCTTTTCCATGTAGCTGTCGAGTTTTCCCAAAACTATTTATTGAAGAGGCTCTCCTTATTCCCAGTGCATATTGCTTATTTTGTCTTAGATTAGTTTACTATATAAGCTTGGGTTTATTTCTGGGCTCTCTCTTCTGTTCAGTTGCTCTATGTGTCTGTTTCTGTGCTGGTACCATACTATTTTGATTACAGTAGCTTTGTAGTATAGTTTGAAATGAGGGTGCCTCCACCTTTGTTCTTTCTCAAGATGGTTTTGTCTATTTGGGGTTTTTGTATTTCCATGCATATTTTAGAATTACTTTTTCTAGTTCTGTGGAAAATGCCATTGCTCTTTTGATAAGAATTGTATTGAACTTGGAGATTGCCTTGAATAGTATGTTCATTTTAACAATATTAAGTTTTCCAATCCATGAATACAGTGTATCTTTCCATCTGGTTGTGTCATCTTCAATTTTTAAATCAATGTCTTGTAGCTTTCTGAGTATGGGTCTTTCACCTCCTTGTTTAGATTTATTTCAAGGTATTTTATTTCATTTTTTTTTTATGCAATGGTAAATGAGACTGTTTTCTTAATTTCTCTTTCTGATAGTTTGTTGTTAGTAATAGCACAACAAATTTATATATATTAATCTTTTATCCTGCAACTTTACTGAATTCATTGATGAATTCTAATTGTTTTTTGGTGACATCTTTAGGATTTCCCAAATATAGTGTCTTATCATCTGCAAACAGTTTTATTTTTTCCTTTCCAATTTGGATTCCTTTTATATTTTTCTTATCTGATTTCTGTGGCTAGGACTTCCAATACTATACTGAATAAAATTGTTAAGAGTGGGCATCCTTGTCTTTTTCCTGATCTTAGAGGAAATGCTTTCAGCTTTTTACTGTTGAATATGATACTGGCTCATTTGTCATATATAACCTTTATTATGTTGATATATATTCCCTACCTACCCACTTTGTGGAGTTTTTACTGTAAATGGTTGTTGAATTTTGTCAAAGGGTTATTCTGCATCTATTGAATGATCAGATGATTTTCATTCATCAATTGTTAATGTGGTATTATTGTGTTGATTGATTTGTAGATATTGAAGCATCCTTGCATCTCTGGGATAAATTCTACTTGATCATGGTGTATTATCCTTTTAATGTATTGTTGAATCAGGTTTGCTAATAGTTTGTTGATGATTTTTTACATCTGTAATTATTAGTGATATTAGCCTGAAAATTTTTTTATGGTGTCTTTGTCCAGTTTTAGTACCAGAGTGATACTGGCCTGTAGAATGAGCTTGGAAGTATTAAATGTACCTTCCTCTTCAACTTTTAGGAATGGTTTCAGAAAATAAGTGTTAATTTTTCTTCAAATTTTTAGTAGATAAATTTCCAAATTTTGTAAGAACACCAGTCTTATTGGACTATGGCCTAATTGAATGACCTCATTTTAACATGTTATTGTTTAGTGGAAAAGTCATGTTCAACTCTTTTACAACCACATAGACTGTAGCTTGCTAGGCTCCTCTGTCCATGGGATTTCCCAGGCAAGAATACTGGAGTGGGTTGCCATTTCCTCCTCCAAGGGATCTTCCCAAACCAAGGGTCAAACCTAGTCTCCTGCATTGGCAAGTGGATTCTTTACTACTGAGCCACCTGGGAAGCCCCCATCTTAACTTAATTAACCTCTGTAAAGACCCCATTTACAAGTACAGCTACATTGTGCAATACTGGGGATAAGGACTTCAACATGTGAATTTCTGGGCAGACAAAATATAGCCCATAACTGGTGACATTATCATTCTCATCTTTCTTGGATATCTTAAGCTTCAGTATAGCACGTTTCCATGGATCCGTGAAAGACCTCTTGATGAATATCCGAGTGACTCAGTAGGGTCTTGAGATGGAAATCTGTGAGATTGTGTGTCAGTTGTTCACTACAACTGCAGCTGAATTAGACACAGACCAAAGGGATATGATGCATGGTACCTAGAACTTCTTTCCAGGCTTCCCCAGTGACTTAGCAGGTAAAGAATCTGTCTGATAATGCAGGAGACACAGGAGACTGAAGTTCAATCCCTATGTCAGGAAGATCACCTGGAGAAGGAAATGGCAACACTTCTCCAGTACTGCCAATATTGCCAATACTTCTCCAGTATTCTTGCCCAGAGAAGTTCATAGACAGAGGAGCCTGGCAGGCAAGAGTCTACACAGTCGCAAGGAATTGGACACGACTGAGTGATTAGGCACACACCTAGAACTTTTCCAAGATGCACTGGTATTACTTTAAGTCATGATTACTCCTGAAATTGACTCTTACTACCTGGCAAAGTTGGCTAGAAATTGTCTATTTTCTCATCAAAACTCTTTCCACATCTGCTGGGTATCTGTGTTATATCTTCTCTCCTCTAATCTCCAACACATTTTTTCCCAGCTTAGATATCAGTTGATGAAATTGCTGCCAATTTTACAGAGAAAATCAAACAACCTAAAAAGGACTTACATAAGTCCTTCCACTCCCTGTCATGATGACCACGTACTCTATCATCTCTCCTATTACATGCATGTATGCATTGCTGGCTAAGGCCAGTCCATCCATTCTCTACCACCTCGTTTTCCCTGGTTAATGATATTTCTTTAGAGCCTCATACTCTCACCCTTCGGGCTTTCCAGATGGCTCAGTGGTAGAGAATACACCGGCCAATACAGGAGATGCAGGAGATGTGGGTTTGATCCCTGTTTTGGGAGGACCCCTGGAGGAGGAAATGGCAACCTATTCCAGTATTCTTGCCTGGGAAAGCCCACGGACAGAGGAGCCTGGAGGAATCCATGGGATCACAAGAAGTTGGACATGACAGAGACTGAGCATGCACACACTCTTATCCTTGCTTCTTTGATAGCAGTTTCTCCCTGATTATTTAATCTACCCCATCAGCACACAACAAGCTATAATTTCTCCGGGGTTCCACTTCCCCATCTTACTACTACCCCGTTTTTCTCTCTTTTTATAGGAAAATTGCTCAAAATATTTGTCTGCACTTTCTGTGTCCAATTGCTACCCAGTAGTCTCTCTTGACTTATTGCCAATCAGGCTTTCGTAAGGCTCCAGTCCACCAGTGCACATTGCTGAATTCGTGTTCCATGCTCACTTCTCATTTGTCTTGATGTAGCTGTAACATCTGATGTGCTGCTGACTCTCTCACACGAAACACTTTTCTCACTTTGATTTCAGGTGACCGCACTCACTTGCTCCCCTCCCATAAGGGTGACTATTCAGTCTCTTGTTCATTCCTCCTTATCTTCCGAAACTTGTATTCAGTCCAAATCTCTTTCCCAAACTCCAGACTCATACATATATTTCTGCTTGGATAATTAAATGATATCTCAGACATAACACATCCAGAATGGAGATCCATATAATTCCCCCCAAACCTTCTCTTTTGCAGTTCTTTTCACGTTAGTAAATCATCTTTGTTTCCCATGTCAGAAACCTTGGAGTCATTTTTAAAATTCTCACTTTCTCTCATGTACCACAGTCCAGTCCTTCAGTAAATTTTGTCAATTCTACCTCTAAAAATTGAGCTAAAATCCAGCTGCTTCTTACCACTTTCACACTACGGTGCTCCCACGCCACGATCATTTCTTTTCTAGGTTTTTGTTCTAGTACCCTCATGTTCTCTCTGCTCTTGTATTCACCCCTCTATAGCTTATTCACAACAAAGCAGCTGAAGTCATTCTGTTCAATACAGATCAGATCCAGTCTCTCTACTGCTTAAAATCTTCTAGCAACTTCTCATCTCACTTAGAATAGAAAGCAACAAGTCATTATTGTGGTCTGGTTATCAGTCTCCTCAGCGACCTCATTTCTTACATCCTCTATCCGTCTTACTCCACCCTTTTTGTAATGACATTATTGCATTTGCTTGAGGATACCAACCATATTTACATTACAGGGCCTTTATACCTTTATACCTGCTTTAAAATTTCTTCCCTCCCTACATAAGACAAATTCTTCCTTCAGGCTTTGCTTTAGTATCACCTTTCAGAAAGGCCTTTTCTGATCTCCCAATCTAAAATGTGAAGCTCCCTCCAATACTCCTTATTTCTCTTTTTCAGTTTATGTTTCTTCTTAACTCTCACTAGTAGCTAGTACAGCACATATTTTACTTATTTCTATATTGCTTATTTTTTATTTTCCAGTAGAGTGCAAATGCCGTAAGGGAAGGAGTATTTGTTAATTTTTTTTTACTTCTGTATCCCCAGCACTTAAATCAGTGTGTATTGGTTGTGAGTGAGTCAAGATGAGTTTCCACCTATGCCACATATTGCTGAGAGGTAGTGGGTTCGATTTTGTAAGGCAGTAGTCATGGGTGACTTTGGCAAGATCATCTAAAGTGGTATGGTGGGGAAAATTCCAATTGGAATGTGTTGAGAAAATAGAAGTCATGAATTACCAACTCTTTAAAAAATTTTTTTTTAAGTAATGAATTATTTAGTTACAATGCTGTGGTAGTTTCTGCCATAGAACAATGTGAATTAGCTGTAAGTATACATCTGTCCCTTTCCTCCTGAGTCTCCCTCCCACCACTATGCCCTCCCCATCCCACCTCTCTAGGTCTGCACAGAGCTCTAGGCTGAGCTCTCTGTGATGTATAGTAGCTTCCCACTAGCCATCTATTTCACACATGGGAGTGTGTAAATGTCAATGCCGCTCTCCCAAGGTGTCCTACCCTTTCCTTCCCCCACTGTGTCCACAAGACAGAAAGCTGTTACACCATCTTTATATGTGAGGAGAAGAGAGAAATAGTGCTGCAGCTGAAGGAGGCAAGGGTCAAGAAAGACAGACCAGAGTAGGGCATACTGGAATGCCACTGGGAATGTTCTCGGGGACAGGGAAACGTTGGTTATGTGCCTGTAGAAGGCTGAAGTCTGTGTAGGTTAAGAGCAGGCCCTAATATTGACAATACCTGTATTTCAACAGAGAAGGGAGACCACATCAGTTGTCATAAGAGAGAGCAAGATATTTTGTACAGGTGGCAGGAAAGGTGGTGGATTTTTGTGGTGGCAAAATAAATTTGTTCTCGTTTGATTGTCTATTTTTCTCAATTTTGAGAAAAACTCATCAGTACTGAGGAGTCTGTGCTGGGTGCCTAAACTATACTTGTGAGAGGAGTTGGATTATGGAGAAAGAGAAAAAAATGCATGAAAAAAAATAGACTGACCTAACAGGATTGTGACTGTCCCCTTTAAATAGTTCACAAGTGTTTGTTGAGTGCCTGTTATTTGCAAGGCATCTCATTGAACAATAATTGGAGGGTAAGGGCAAAGTAGTCATCATAAGATTGTTATTTGGATTTACCTTCTATTTTCTCCAAATCTCAGTTAATCCAGTTTTAGGCAGCTACAATTATATGACATTCTTAGATTCTATTTATTTTATTTTCAAGATCATCAAGAGAAAAGTAGGTTAAGTTGGCCAAACATTTCTGCCAATATATACTGTCTGTCCTCCAATCCCTAAATCCCGAGATAAATTCCAGTCTTTTGATGTGCTTTCATGTATACGGTCCTGACCTTGTATTGAGCCTCAGAATCTTGGAGAAAATGGCAGGTAAATATAGAAAAGAGAACATCTTATCATCGTGTCTTTTCAGCCAACAGTCGTTCTAATTATTTGATTAATTAAAATTAACTTTCTTGTATTCTTTACTGGAAAATAAATAGAAAAGAGTAATTTCAAACCAAGGCTTCCCAAGTAACAGGGCAAAATATGCATATATAAATGATTTCATTTTTGTGTAATATTCTATCCTTTCATGGATTTTAATCTGTGAACATTTCACATAACTCATAGACTTGCCCCATAACTGGATATTGGGAACCAAGTCAGTAAGACAGATTCTAACAGTCAAAGTAATAATTTTTTGTATTTTAAAATAGAAAAATGAAATTCATATGATTCTAGCCAAAAGTTCTCTTGTTCTGAGTGTTAAGGTTTTACTAACCCAGTAACTCACAAGTCAGTGTATTCAGTTTTATTATTTTTACTCTGACATGAAAAAAAAAATCCCAAATAGCAAAAGGAATGCCCTTAGGAACTAAACTAACACAAGTTCAGGGGCTTGAGAAACCAGATAAATAAATTAAGACATTGGCTTTGGACCATGCTAGTTGAGCATTTTCTGGGTCACTTAATATGAATTGGCAACATTTAGGATCAAATAATATATTTGGGAGTTAAAATTTATGGAATTTTAGTTTTATGCCTGACTATGGCTTTTTTCTCTTGTGTGTATGTGAAAAATGTGAAAATCCACAAATTAAAAATAAGCAGGAGATACCCTTTCCCAAATCTAAGAGAAAATGATAGGTTAAGTTTTATAAAGAAGGGCAATCATGAGAATTAAAAAGTAGAATGTAAATAGGAAAAGAATTGCAATCCATGTGGAAGAGCTATCACAACAATTAAGAAAGAAGGTATGCTAATAAAAAATAGGTAAAGAATAAGGGTAAATAATAGCCCTTGAATTACCAAGGGCTAATTCTGAAGAAAATGATCATAATCTCTAACTGTTATGAACAGATTCTCCATTTTAAAGTAGTTACCATTCTCTTCTTTCCCTCTAGTTAACTACCTGGGACCCCCAACTTCCTCTTATTGGTGTCACTTTTTTTTTTTTCTTAAGACTCCTTCACTCCAGTGCTTCCAAGAGCTCTGGGGGTTTGCTGGATCCCAAAAGCATAAATCCTGCTTTTAAGGACCAGGTGGGGAGGAACTGATAATTTGCCCTGTCTTGTCACACCATTCCTCCTCAGGCTGCCAACTGAAGCTGCTATTAAAGACAGATTCTGTTCATTTTGATGGATACATCTAAATTCCTTGCTCAGTTCATCATTCTACATTTATCATGCCCTTCACTTGGGCTGACTTCCCTGGTGGCTCACAGGATTGCAAGGAGTCAAACAAGACTTAGTGACCAAACCACCATCACCACCGTATTTGCTTTACAATATTGTTAGTTTCTGCTATACAACAAAGTGAGTCAACTATATATATGTGTATACACATATCCCTTCTATTTTTCATCTTCTTTCCTTTTGGGTCATCACAGAGCATTGAGTAGAGTTCCCTGTCATAAACAGTCTATTTGCATTAGTCACCTAGTGTATACATAATAATGCAGATATGTCAATCCCCTGGAGGAGGACATGGCAACCCACTCCAGTGTTCTTGCCTGGAGAGTCCCATGGACAGAGGGCCTGGTGGGCTACAGTCCACAGCATTGCAAAGAGTCAGACACGACTGAAGCGACTTAGCACACACATATGTCAGTCCCAATCTCCAAATTCATCCCACCCTCCACCCCACACTTAGTTATCTATACATTTGTTCTCCATGTCTGTGTCTGTATTTCTGCTTTGCAAATAGGTTCATCTGTATGATAAAATGACTCATATTTTGATGTTAGTCTGCTGGCAGCATGTCATCTTTTCTCCTCCCTCTACCCCTCCTGCCCCACATCTAGGCAAGCTCGTAAGAAAGCATGGAACCAGTGAAAAGTTCCAATCACTCCAGCCCCTGTCCATGCTGGAACATTCACCCCAGCACCACCTCTCAGCCACCAGAAAACCCCAAGCAGCCAGGTCTTCTCCCTGCTCTCTCAAACCATGTTTGAGGCAGCGCGGGAGATGTACTATACTTTTCCCTAAAAGTATCTTTATTTAGACAATACATCTTTTTTACCCTCTTGGCATGTATGTATGTTATCATTAACCTTGATACTAAAGTCAAATTTTGGGGTTCATCCTGAGTGGTACAACAGTGTGAAAACTTGATAACCGTGAAAAATGCAGCCATTTGTGTCAGTTATTACAGTCACATTTGCTGCACTGTATTATTCACAAACAATGCCCCAAACTAAGTAGCTTATCAAGAGCAAGGCTTTTTTTTTTTTTTTTTTTGCTGATGTTGCATGTCTTTTTCTGTGGTGGGCTTCATCCTATTCTTGTTGGCTATAGCTATGGTTCCTGATCCGTCACCACAGGAGGCTGGTTGCTTCTGTCTACATGGCGGTGTTACATGCATCATTTTATTCTGGAATCCAAGCTGATGGAACAAGCCTGCATCTGGGACATGCAGTTCTAATGTCAGAGAGAAATGAGTAAAAGAGCTGCAGGAAAAACTCAATGGCTCTTAAAGCTTCTAACTGGATGTGGTATAGGTCACACCTTCCTATATGTACTTGGCCAAAGCAAGGCATGCATCCATGGTCAATGGCAGTGAGACATGAATAAATATCCCTTCCACCAAAGGCCTTATAATACATTGCATGTAAACACAGACATAGAGAACAAATGTATTGATATTTAGTAGGGTAGATGAATTGGGAGATTGGGACTGACATATGTGTGTGCTAAATTGCTTCAGTTGTGTCTGGCTTTTTGTGAATCTTTAGGCTGTAGTCCACCAGGCTCCTCTGTCCATGAGGATTCTCCAGGCAAAATACTAGAGTGAGTTGCCATGCCCTCCTCCAAGGAATGGACCTATCTGCATTACTATATATGAAATAGATGACTAATGTGAATAGACTGGTTATGTCAGGATCTCTGCTCAGTGCTCTGTGATGACCTTAATGGAAAGAAAATCCAAAAGAGAGAGGATATATGTATGCATATGGTTGATTCACTTCGCGGTACAGCAGAAATGGACACAATACTGCAAAGCAAATATGGTGGTGATGGTGGTTTAGTCACTAAGGCTTATTTGACTCCTTGCGATCCCATGGGCTGCGGCCCACCAGGCTCCTCTATCCATGGGATTTCCCAGGTAAGGTCATCTGTATCAAAAGGCTTATTCATAGTTAGAAAGTTCTAATTGTGATAGAGAAACACATAACATAGTGCTTACCATGTTAACCATTTTAAGTGTTTTGGCTTATTTATTTTTTTAAAAGATTATTTATATAACTATGCTTTGGAAAAACACCAGAAGGAAACAGACGTTGAACATTTGTAGAGGTATCTCTCTTAGTTAGGTAAACGTTGTTTTCTACTTTTCATTTACTGTTATTTGCTAAAATCTTAAAAGAGCATGTGACTTTTGCAACATAAGGAAATAGAAAAAATACGAAGTGATGAGAACTTGGAGATCTTTGTTGTAAAGAAATATGGAAATGCAAAATTTAATTTATGACTATAAAGGAATGACAAATAATATTAATACTATGGGAAGCATCCAGTGTTTACACAGCTTAACTTTGACACCCAGTTTATGGTATTTTAAAATATTATTAACAAAAATGTCCAAAAGCATGCTATTGGAATGCCTCCAAATCAGAGTTTAGACTCTCAGCACCCTGTGATATGGGAGGGAATGCTAGGTCATTCTGGGTCCTAGATTTTCACAATCTAGACTATTTTTCCAACTTGTGCGTGCATGCTCAGTCAAGTCTGACTTTTTGCCACTCTGTGGACTATAGCCTGTCAGGCTCCTCTGTCCATGGAATTTTTGGTAGAAGAGAAAAGTAATGTGAAGTGCTTGTGCTTTGTTGGCATTCAGTTGGATTATAGTACCTAGCTGATGAGGAAGTCCCCACTTGGTGTATCAGCTGGAGAGCAGGAGCTTCATCTTGCACAGACTGTGGGAGAAGCCCTGGATGGATCTGTATTCCTGAATGTGAATGTCTCTGACTGATGGCGGACAGTTCTGCAAGGCTTTAGTTTGTCACACAGGGTGAATAAGTCAGAAAGAGAAAACCAAATATGGTATATACATGCATATATGCAGAATCTTGAAAAATGGTCCAGATGAACCTATTTGAGGGCAGGAATAGGGACACAGACGTAGAGTGGACTTGTGGATACAGTGGGTGATGGGGAGGGTGGGAAGAATTGAGAGAGTAGCGTGGACATATATACACTACCATGAGTAGCATAGATAGCTAGTGGGAAGCTGCTGTATAGTACAGCCAGTTCAGTTCGGTGCTCTGTGATGACCTAGAGGGGTGGGATGGAGGTGAGTGGGACAGAAATCCAAGAGGGAGGGGATATATGTATACATACAGCCGATTCTTTCATTGTAGAGCAGAAACTAACACAACATTGTAAAGCAACTGTGCCCTAATGGAAAAAAAAATGGAGATGCAAGGGCCTAGGAGGGCCAGAGGCTATGCTCCCTTGAAGACCCATACCTGTCCATGCTTTGTGGGAACCTTAAAAATAAAAAGGGACAACATCACCTGCCTTAAAAACAGTGTGTGTTAAAAGGAAGTATTGCTTTCAATTTCACCTGCTTTTTCAATAGTTGTGTGTGTGTGTGTGCATGTGTGTGTGTTAAGGACTTCTAAAAGTTAATTTATACATTCATGTGCATTCCATATAACCTACATTGCTACATCTAATACCTGGGGAACTGAGTAATTAAGTGGAATGTTTGAATTGGAATTGTAGGGACTTTGCAAATTATTTCTTGCTTTTAAATGCCAAGTCAATCTAATATAGTTTTAAATTATTATTTTTTTAGTCTCTAAGTTGTGTCCCATTCTTTTACAACCCCATGGACTGAAGCTCACCAGGCTCGTCTGTCTGTGGGATTTCCCAGACAAGAATACTGGAGTAGGTTGCCATTTTCTTCTCCAGGGGATCTTCCGGACCCAGGGATCGAACCCACATCTCCTGCCTTGGCAGGCCAGTTCTTTACCACCGAGCCACCAAGGAAGCCCAGTTTTGAATTAGTAAACCAAATATGTGGTAAATTTATAATAAATTGAACATAAATATGATGGTTACAAAATTGGCAGGAAAAAGGCAGAATATAGACCCTAACTCAATACTACATATTATGCTCTAGTGAATCCCTTTAGTGAGGGGACAGATGACCTATAATGTACAATGTTTTCTGGAGGATCATTATGCTATACTTCCTTCCAATAATCCTAATTTTTAAGATAACTTAAACATCTCCATTTAAGAAGAAAGACGTATAAAATGCTTCATTTCAATTAGTCTGTCAGTGGTGAGCTTATAAAAATAGTTGCTAAAAGAAGAAATGTGTTTTATTTAGAAAAACACTTCATGTTCACTTTATCTTTGATCCTTTTGTCTTGTAAAGATCAGGTCATTCTGTGAAGTAATGGGGAGAGTTTTGCAATTATTTGCTGTGTTTTCATTTAATTCTCAGAATGGTTACTTCAACAAAAGCTTTTATGGGAGTCTAGTTTATCACAAGGAGCTGCTATGCCTGGAGGAAAGGTGGTGTAGGAAGGGGTTTGGAGTTTTGTTCAACAGGAATTCTTGATCTAGTTCTGTTTGATGACCCCTGATGCAACTTTGGAGATCTGGGCTCTAGGAGAAGACTGTTTTATCCATAATTTGATGTGTAAAGCAACACAACACTGCTCTCAGAAGTAAATTCATATATTGTCCTTCCCACTGTTAACATTTTCAAAAATAATGCCACTAAAGTACTGCAAGCTTGTAAATTGTGGTCAGCTTTCAGGAGTTTTCAATTTCTACCACGGAAATGTTTGCATTTCAACATCTCCATTAAAATGATCAGGTGTCACATTTTCATAGAGAACATCTGTTGGAGTTAAATTTAACATGGTCTCACCTGTAATTAAGGCCACAAAAGATTTATTCAGACACTTGAACACAGGGTTCAGCGTGTCACACATGCCAGCCCCCTACTTTAATATGAGAGAGAGTAATCTGTGGCTTAGTGACCTGGAACCAAAGGTTGCAGAGTCAAGGTAACATAAGAAGAGAGAATATGATTTTTTGTGTATGGAAAGAGGCAGATTACCTAGAGTTTTAAGGCAGAACAAAGAAAGCTTTGAGTCTTGAGTGATGCAGGAAGCAGTGAAGGTCTCAAACTAAGCTATGTTCAGGAGAGGACAGCAGAAATATGATTGAATTTCTTCAAGGTTTTGATCTCCAGACAATCAAATCCTAAATCAATTATCTTATGCTCAAACCAATCAGTCCCTGGGTGTGCAGGGTCATACACAATTTGGGGAGTCCAGTGCAAAATGAAAACATGATACCTCTTGCCCAAAAAGCATGGAAAATCCTGCTAAAGGTACTAATATATAAAGTTTTTTTTTTCCCCCTTCCTTTCACGGTTTTGTATCATGATATGTTCTGTTTGCTGTTTAATGTCACTGTAAGTCAAGTCCATGGAATTCTCCAGGCCAGAACCCTGCAGTGGGTAGCCTTTCCCTTCTCCTGGGGATCTTCGCAACCAAGGTATCGAACCCAGGTCTCCCACATTCCAGTTGGATTCTTTACTCACTGAGCCACAAGGGAAGCTCAAGTCAAGAAAAATTAAAAATTTAAATCACTCGCATGAATTTTATTGTTCATCTTTACCTTGTACAATATCAGTTTAATGCAAGTTTTAAAGCATTTAACTCCTGTGCGGAATCACCAAAGTCAACAGTTCATATTTTGTAGTTAATACATGCATATGTTTTATTCCTGTCAGAATAGTGGGAATACTACTCAAAACTAGCTTAGCTATTTCTATATCACTTTTTGATATTCATACATTCTACCAATATCCTCTATCTTTGGCCTACTGATAAGAAAGGATTGAAAGGAAAAGGTACTTTGTCGTTTATCTATTTTATATACAGTAGTTTGTAGCTGCTAATTCCAAACTTTTAATTTATCTTTCCTGAAACTTTTTTCCCTTGGTAGCCATAAGTTTATTTTCTATGTCTATGAGTCTGTGTCTCTTTCCTAAATAAGTTTATTTGGATAGTTTTTTATGTTCCACATATAAGTGATATCATATGATATTTGTCTTTCTCTTTCTGATTTACTGCACTTAGTATAATAATCTCTAGGTCCATCTATGTTGGTGCAAATGACATTATTTCATTTTTTTGGCTGAATAATACTCCATTGTATATACTGGCCAATATATACTGTTTTCTTATCCATTCGTCTGTTGATGGAGATTTAGATTGCTTCCATGTCTTGGTTATTGTAAATAGTGCTGCTATGAACATAGGGTGCTTGTATCTTTTCAAATTAAAGTGAAAAAGGAACTGTCCTTTCTGCTAAAATGGATTGTCCCATCTTTCCTTTTCCTTCTCTGTGATTATTTTCCGCATAAGGGGACAGTAAACACACGGAAGTAACATGAGTAAGGAGGATATGATGGGACTTCCCTGATGGTTCAGTGGTTAAGAGCCTGCCTGCCAGTGCAGGGGATGTGGGTTCAACCCTGGTCCAGGAAGAGTCCACGTGACACTGGGCAGCTAAGCCTGCGAGCCGCAACTATTGACGCCCATGTACCCTAGAGCTTGTGCTCTGCAACAAGAGAAGTCACAATAGTGAGAGGTCTGCACATTGCAACTTGAGAGCAGCCCTCACTCGCCACAACTAGAAAAAGTCTGTGCATAGCAATGAAGACCTAGCATAGCCAAAAACAAAATAATCTTTTTAAAACAGTTGTCTTTTTTTTTTTTTTTAAAGAAATGGTGGCGTTCCTTTGTCATTTCTGATTCTGACAACACTGTTGCCTTATTTCTGCATTTGAATAAGTGCTAATTTGAATGCACAGTGTGACTTTTCAGGGCTATCAACATTCCCACTTAGTCATAAAGATAAAGTGATTTTCTTGGACTCTCTGAGTCTTGTTGAACTCCCACACGTCTTGGGTCCACCAGAATTCTCTGCTGTGGAGCATCTTGAATGGTATCTGCAAATGGCAAAGGGAACTAAGTGGTAATAATTAACTACCTCAGGTAGTTATCATTCTTTTACTACGATTGTTACTGCTTGGTGTTTATTCTAGTCCATTTGGGCTAGTATAGCAAAATATCATAGACTGGGTGGCTTATAAATAGCAACATCTGTTTGTCAAAGTTCTGAAGGCTAGCAGTTCAAGATTGTAAATGGCCACTTTTCACTGTGTCCTCTGTTGGTGGAAGGGGCAAGAGCTTTTTCTCTGGTTATTTTATAAGGGCACTAATCCTATTCAGGGTGGCTCTGTCCTTATAGCCTATTCGCCTCCCAAAGGACCCACCTCCTAATACCATCACCTTGGGGGTTAGAATTTCAACCCTCAGGGTGAATTTTGGGGGTCACTAACATTCAGACCATATCAACGATAGGATTTCCCCACTTTGGGTTGGCCATATCCTCAAACACTTTTCATGGTGTCCGTGTGTTCTGTTTTTCCTCTGCTCAGCACTGTCTATTTTGTTGACTGTGTGCAGTGCTTCTCATCTTGGCTGATTTATTGGTCAAAGAAAAGAACAGAATCAGTGGGAGATGGTAGATGTAGCTTGCCTAGAAATACCACTCCTGTTCCCTAGCTTCCTCTTATTGTTTTCCTTTTTGTGACTCTTGCCACTGAGTCATATTTTGGTGTTCCCATCCTGTTTAGAGTTCTTCTATCACCTAGGGAACATGATGCTCTAGAAATGTGGTTGCAATGCTTGTGATTAGACCTTTCATTTTCCTCAAGATTTTAGGTTTTAATATTCTTTGCATTCTTAATATTCTTCTTACAGTAAATGGAATAATTGTTCCCTCAAATATATGCATGTCTGTCCTAATCCTTGGAGTCTGTAAATATGTTACATTACACTGTAAAAGGGCCTTCAAAAATGTACTTAAGTTAAGGATCTTGACACGGGAGATTATCCTGAATTGTCTGGGTGGGCCCAACCTCATCAGAAGGATTCTTTTTAGAGAGAGGCAGCAGGATCAGAGTGAGAGAAAAAGAGAAAATAGAAAGGTGGAAGCACAGGTTGGAGAAGAGGGAAAACGCTATACTGCTGACTTTGAAGATGAAGGAAGGAGCAATGAGCCAAAGAATGTTGGAAACCAACTCAGAGGTTGGAAAGGACAAGGAAACAGATTTTTCTCCTAGAGCCTGCAGAAGGAAACAGGTTTGCCAATACCTTGATTTTAACCAAGGAAACTGATACTGGGTTTTTGATCTTTGTAAATCTATGGCTAATTCATATCAATGTATGACCAAAAAAAAAAATAATAATAATTAAAAAAAAAATAAATGTGTGTTGTTTTAAGTCACTAAGTTTGTGGTGTGATGTTGCAGCTGCAATAGGAAGCAGATATGCTTCTTAATAGTTTTGGTAATTAAAATATTTCCCCTCAATAGATGGATTATGCTACCTAAGTCATCCAAGTGTATGATATTGTTGTTGTTCAGTCACTAAGTCATGTCTTTGCAACCCCATGGACACGTGCTAGGCCTCCCTGTCCTTCACCATCTCCCAGAGTTTGCTCAAACTCATGTCCATTGAGTTGGTGATGCCATCCAACCATCTCATCCTCTGTTGCCCACTTCTGCTTCTGCCTTCACTCTTCCCCAGAATCAGGGTCCTATCTAATAAGTTGGCTCTTGGCATCAGGTGGCCAAAGGATTAGAGCTTCAGCGTCAGCATCAGTCCTTCCAATGAATAGTCAGGGTTGATTTCCTTTAGGATTGACTGGTATGATGTTTTCCAAGGGACTCTCAAGATTCTTCTCAGAACCACAATTCAAAAGAATCAATTCTTTGGTGCTGAGCTTTCTTTATGGTCCAACTCTGACATCTGTACATGACTACTGGAAAAACCATATCTTTGACTACATGGACCTTTGTTGGAAAAGTGATGTCTCTGCTTTTTAATATGCTGTCTAGGTTTGTCATAGCTTTTCATCCAAGAGCAACCATCTTTTAATTTCATGGCTGTAGTCACCATCTATAGTTATTTTGGAGCCCAAGAAAATAAAATCTGTTACTGTTTCCACTTTCCCCCCTTCTATTTGCCATAAAGTAATGAAACCAGATACCATGATCTTAGTTTTTTGTTATGATATTAACAGAAGAATTTTGGTCTTCATATATTTCTAGAAGCATCTGAAGATTCCACTTTTATTAGCCTAATCTGATAGAATTATATGAAATAAGATATATTTCACTAAATATAGTGAAACTTCACCAAATCCTTTAAGACTGCAGAATAAGGATGATGATGAAAGTAAGGAAGCCATTTTAGTTTGTTACCTAATGTTAACACTTTTGATAGTGAAATATGACCAAAACGATGTTTATGCTACAAAGAAAAATATTTGACCTCATGAAGTTTATAAGCTACTAGTGACAAAGGTCCATCTAGTCAAGGTTATGGTTTTTCCAGTAGTCATGTATGGATGTGAGAGTTGGACTATAAAGAAAGCTGAGCACCAAAGAATTGATGTTTTTGAACTGTAGTGTTGGAGAAGACTCTTGAGAGTCCCTTGGACTACAAGGAGATCCAACCAGTCAATCCTAAAGGAGATCAGTCCTAAATATTCATTGGAAGGACTGATGCTGAAGCTGAAACTCCAATACTTTGGCCACCTGATGTGAAGAGCTGACTCATTTGAAAAGACCCTGATGCTGGGAAAGATTGAGGGCAGGGGGAGAAGGGGACGACAGAGGATGAGATGGTTGGATGGCATCACTGACTCAGTGGACATGAGTTTGAGTAAACTCTGGCAGTTGGTGATGGACAGGGAGGCCTGGCGTGCTGCAGTCCATGGGGTCACATAGAGTCAGACACAACTGAGTGACTGAACTGATCTGAACTCAGTGAAATAGAATAATACACAAATAACTGCAATGCAAGTCAAAATATGGGTGCCATGAGTGATATATAATGTGATATTGGAGCTTAATGTAGGAAAAGAGTATATTCTGGATAACAGAACAGAAAGATCTTCAGACTAGACCCATATATAGTTGTCACTTGTGTTGAACTTTAGGTAATGCATAGGGATTCATTAGGTGACAATGAAAGAAGTGGTGAGAGAAAAGGATGTTTCAGGTAAGAGAAATAATGTGAACTAAATGATAGGAGTAAAGTGATAGTGAACTTAATGATACTCTAGTCTTAGTTTAGGGACAGGTTAAAAATAGATAGAGTTTGCCTGCAATGCAGGAGACCCAGGTTCAATCCCTGGGTCGGGAAGATCCCCTGGAGAAGGAAATAGCAACCTACTCCAGTATACTTCCCTGGGAAATCCCATGGATGGAGGAGCCTGGTGGGCTACAGTCTATGTGGTTGCAAACAGTCGGACAAGACTGGAAAAAGAATAGATATCCCAGATTAGGAATGGACCAGATTGTTTGGAATATAGTGTATATAAAAAAGCTTAATAGGAGATAGTACAGAAGGGTGGAGTGTAGTGAGTTCAGAGAACATTAAATGCTGTGTTTAGAAGTTTTGGACTTAAAACTACAGGCAAAATAGTTTGACGAACTTGCAGAACCAAGGAGAGTCATAGGGAGAGATTTTCCAGAAGGAGTTTAAACACGTATGCCTGAAGTGTAGGAGACAAGTTAGGTTTACAGTGAAAAAACTAAATTTTATTTGATTATACTCCAACCTTGAATAAATCCTTTCTTATTTTGCTCATTCATAAAGCATTGTTATGAAGGATTGTGGATAAGATTACTCACAAGTTTAGTACCCTGTGATACGGGTTTAATTTTGGGGTCATGCAGAGATGTCATAAGTTAAACTCTGGGAATAGTTGAGACTGCAGAGGGAGTAAGTGTACAATTAGAAGAAAGAACACCAACAATAGAATGTCGTGGGAGGTAGAAGGATGTGGGAAGTACAGGAGATGGAACCAGAGAAGGGAACTGAAGAGATATGAGAGGGAAGAGAGCTTGGGGCCAGGGAAGGCAATGGGAGAAGAGGCTCACAAAGGCAAAGTAGGGAAATGTTAGCTTGTTTATGCACTGAAAAGTAAAATTCAAAATTAAAAAGTATACTTTGAGAAGAGTTCAGATGGGCAAGATTTTCTAAAGAGATGAAAGAAATAAAAACCAAAGATGCTGCAGTGAAGTTAGATATAGAAAGGAGACACTCTTCCTTCTTACAGAAGAGGAGAAAGTAACAAGGGGAGAGTTTAAGAGACACCTTGAGAGGGAGCTTGGGAAGGTAAAGAATTTCAGGATAAACAGCTTCCACATTCTTCATACAATGAGGTGACTGAATTTGCTGAGAGAGAAGAAAATTGTTGAAGGGTAAAGAACTTGAAAGAGGTGGAAAACTGAATAACCACAACAAGTCCAAAAGGGAGCTATAAAACTAAAGCTAATTTTAATTAAGATTCAAATAATAAAATTATATAATTAAAATTTTAACACTGGTCTGCAAAGGAGAATAAGGACGAAAAATGTGCTTGATCAAATATTAAAACATATAACAAGGTTGTAATAGTTACAGTCTCATGGCTTGGTAACATGACCAGGCTGACTGATCAGAGGATCAAAGTACATAGTCCAGACATAGATTTAAGTAAATATAAAATCTTATTATTTGACAAGGAAGATATTAAGGATCAGAAAAATGAGGGATAGATTTTTCAGTATATAATATTGGATCAACTTGTAAAATTGTTGACATTTTACAGTTGTTAAAAACCAGGCTAACCTTGTAAAAATAATAAAGTCTAAGCTTTTTCTTATTCTTCAGACCAAAAATTAGCAAGTGACTGAGAGATTTAACTATAAAAACAAAATTATGAAAATAAAGGAAACAAAAATGGTGAATATTTTAATAACTCAAAGTAGGTGGTTCTTTATAAGCATGGAAACAAATTCAAAACTTACAGGAAAATATTGGTAGATTGGATTAGCACTAAAATTTTGTTTTGAAAATTGGAGAGTGAAAGGAAGGGTGTTAATCAAAATGTTGATAATAATTATCTTTGGATAGTGGAATTTTAGTCATTTTTCTTCTCATTTGTATTTTTTTTTGGTGTGTTTTTCAAGAAAATGAATTCTTATGAATAAACTAATTTTTTTCATTTATTTTTATTAGTTGGAGGCTAATTACTTTACAGTATTGTAGTGGGTTTTGTCATACATTGACATGAATCAGCCATGGATTTACATGTATTCCCCATCCCGATCCCCCCTCCCACCTCCCTCTCTACCCAATCCCTCTGAGTCTTCCCAGTGCACCAGGCCCGAGCACTTCTCTCATGCAGCCATTAAAAAGAATTCATTTGAATCAGTTCTAATGAGATGAATAAACTAATTTTTAATTTTGAAAAAGATATAAGTGTTAACTGTTTGGCGTTGTTTGGGGTAGAAGAATTTGAGGTGAAATGAGTCTCTTTTGGCTCTGCTTTGGCAGCCTGTGGGTCAAAGTGGGAAAATAAGTTGTGAAATATATTGAATATTAGCAACTGAATAAAGTGGTAGGTGCTGGGCGGGCTTTTAAGATGCTGATGAGAAACTGGTTAAAGTGACAACCTGTAGGCTTCGCGACAGCTTAAAAGACGCAGCAGTGCAGAAAGCCACATCGACGAGGGGTACCCAGGGAGTGCAGGAAACGGAGCCAATGAAGACATTCACTAGGATGAACCTGATGACAGGTTAGGAGAAATTCTGATTTCTGGATTTCAAAGTTAAAAAAATTTCAGAGTGATGGTCCACTACCAGGAATAAATGCTTCTTGTAAAGAACAGAAGTAGGTTGGAAATGAATGTCATTGGAGTTGTGCAAGGTAAGCAATTGTCACCCAGTATTTTCATAGGAAGAAAGGATTCTTAGGAGAAAAAAACCAAAGAATGCTCTTAAAAATATAAGGACTTGGAACACTGTGTTTTTTATGTTATTTGTTAATATCAATGATATAATTATTTTAAAAGGTAGTGATGTCAATGAAATTTAAACCGTTGCCCAAACCCTGTATTTACACCATTTGTGCAGCTTGTAAACTGTCCTTTAATGTTGCGCTGGACTATGCTACCCTCCCCTCCACCTTCCCATTTCCTAGTTTTTCAATAACTTTTACTATTTCTTCTGGACTCTTATTGGCAATATTGCTTTCTTTGCAGAAACATCTGAGCATTTTTTTAGAAAAATAAAATAATGCAGTTTTGGCACGCATACAGTGTATTTTAACTTGATTAATTTTAATGTGATCAGCACTATCCCTTGTATGAGGTGACCTCTATGATTTATATTAGTTGAAATATAGTTCCATGATTTAATAAAGGATCCCCTGAAAGAAATCTGAATTGAATTATTGAATTTGTTTATACGTTGACAGTAGAGAAGAGTATAAATGAATCTTACAAAAATTAACAGCCTTTTTCTGTTGATTTTTTCACCGTCCCTGACAATTCCTCAGAAAACTCAATTTTTATTTCTTAAGGATCTTTATCTTCTGAAGCTGGCTTTCATTACATTTTAAATGATTGCCTATTTACAACCCTCTTTCAAATATTATCCTCTGTTAAGGGTGAAAAGTCAGTCTTATTATCTTCTTTTATGCATATAATGAAATTGAAACTCAGCAAGGTTAACTGAATAGAGCAAGGATACACAAAAAATTATAAATAGTTATGTGCTCAGAATTAAAAGTGCAACATAGGTTCAGTCCACAGAATCACATTTTGAAAATGCTTTGCACGTTAATGGAAATACACTTTTTTTCTGATTCTGCTGTATCACCGTGCTTAACAAAAAGTCAGATAAAGAATAAGCCACAAAGCTCTGAAGGCTATAGTTTTATTGATATCATTCCTTTAGTCTGATGAGTAGTAAATTCTAATTCTTAACATCAAATAGTTTTTACTTGGAGTTTTCCTGTCTTTTAAATTTAGTGAAAATTAAAACTGTGTGTGTGTGTTGGGGGGTGGGGGCGTGCACGTGTGTGCTCGCTCACTCAGTTGAGTCTGACTCTTTTGCGAACCCATTGACTATAGTCTGTCAGGCTCCTCTGTTCATGGGATTTCCCAGGCAATAATACTGGAGTGGGTTGCCATTTCCTTCTCCAGGGGATCTTCCCCACCCAGGGACTTGAACCCACCTCTCCTGCATTGGCAGGCAGATTCTTTACTACTGAGCCAAGTGGGAAGCCCAATTAAGACAGCATATTCTGCAAAAGCTTGAAACAGCTACTTGGAACAATATAGTCAGTGTTTTAAATTTCCTATTCAAAGATTCCTATTACAATTCCAAAAGGAACTTGAATCAAAGAAGATTTTTCTATAGCCAGAACTTTTTCTCATACTTGAGACAATTTTTTTAAGATTTTTTTTTTTTTTTTTTTAGCTGGTAAAACTTACTTTATTATTAAAGGGTAGATTGGGAGTTTGTATTGAGTCTCTTTAAATGCCCCAAGTAGGCTTTACAATATGGGTCCGTCTTACTTTTGCTTGCATGTAACTTTCAGTTTGTGAATCTGAACTGCTAAGACCCACTTACAGGACTATTAAGCTCACTATTATGAGGTGAGATATGTCCCCACTTCCCAATTCATACATCGACATCCCAACCCCCAGTATCTCAGATGACAACTTTAAAGAGGTAATTAAAGTCAAATGAGGTCAGATGGGTGGGCCCTAATCTGTTTGACTGTATTTGGAAACCGGGCCTCCAAAGAGGTGAATAAATTAAAATGAGGTCAGTGGGGTGGAGTCCTAATCCACCACTGTTCTTTTAGCAGAGAAAGGGACACTGGGGATGCATGTGCCCAGAGGACAGGCCACGCGAGGACAGTGAGACGGCAGCCCTCTGCAAGCCAAGGAGAGAGGCTTCAGGAGCAAGAAAGCTCGATAAAGAACCTCTAGCTTTCAAAACTGTGAGAAATACATTTCTGTTGTTTATGTCACGCAGTCTGTGGAAATTTGTTAGGGTAGCCCTTAGCTGGGGCTTCTCAGGTGGTGCTAGTGGTAAAGAACCTGCCTGCCAATGCAGGAGACTTAAGAGATGTGGGTCCGGCCTCCCCTCGGTCGGGAAGATTCCCTGGAGGAGGCATGGCAACCCACTCCAGTATTCTTACCTGGAGAATCCCATGGACAGAGAAGCCTGACAGGCTACAGTCCATGGGGTCACAAAGAGTCTGACACAACTGAAGCGACTTAGCATGCACGCGTGCACACACGCATGCACAGCCCTTAGCTGACTAATATATTCACTAACAGATGACTTTTTCCCCAGAACGTTCTATGAGATTGAAACCTCAGGTTCTGTAAATGAATCAGTGCTTAGAACAGTAACAAATCACTGCTCTAAGGCAAATGGAAGATTGAGTTTCCTGGACCCCTTGTGGATGCAGAGACTCTGTTTATAGTTCTAGAGCATTTAATTTTTGGTGCAAGATTCTCCAGAATTCCCTCTCCCCGAGTTATTGTGAAAACTTGAGAAAACATCCTCTCTGACCAACTATACATGTTATATATAAACTTTTATTCTGTGAAGCTACTGAGATTGGGGTGGGAGTGTTTGTTACCACAAAGGTATCCTTCAATTTATTCTTTCTGATTCAACCATGTATTATATTCTTTAAAATAAGTGACAACTAGCTAATATTTTCCTGCAATTAAAGAAAACAAACAATTTTTTTCCAGGTTATCAGCTTATGGGTATATGACCAGCAAAAACATCCCAATACCTTGTTTATGCAAAATTGTTGAATCCACAGATAATTTGATCATTCCTTTCATCTCCAAGGAATAAGGTTAAAAATATTTTATTCATAACAGGGGAAGCATATTCGGGTGTTTAAAGTCCTGGAGCTGGCAAATGTGATTCTTCACTGTTTATAGAACATCACTGGCAAGATTCCTAAACATCACCATTTATAAAACCATAAAAACCCCCTATTCAACATGAAACAGAGCCAAAGTTCATCTGCACAGTTTTGCTGCTGTAATTGAAACCACTTAGGGCTGTTTATTGTTCTAAGACCAGAAACAATAAAGATAGCATAAACAAGAAACTGACCCAGTGCGATGCTATCAGATGAATCAAAGAAAAACAGCTAAGTTTTTGCATACACAGTTGAGCTCATGCTCTTCCTGACTGTGGAACATGCCAGCATGAAGCTTTATGTTATCTTTTTTTGAAATTGTG
The DNA here is from genome assembly GCF_033118175.1 of Dama dama. Lineage (NCBI taxonomy): Eukaryota > Metazoa > Chordata > Mammalia > Artiodactyla > Cervidae > Dama > Dama dama. The sequence goes on from NC_083711.1 coordinate 25,207,881, forward strand.
GATGAGGGAGAGGGCAAGTGTGTAGTGGTTACAGAAGTATCTTTGTCTCGGTATGTTTCTTTTCTCTGCTTTTTAATTTATACTTTATGACATAAATCTGACTAGCGAGAAAGTCAAGCTGACTTTGGTGCAGCCATTCATTCTGTCCTTCATGAAGAAAAGACTCAGTGTTGCTCTCTTTATTTAAAAAGTTTGGTTCAGGATTTGAATGGGCCTTCCACATAGACAATAAATAGTAAGCAAACATAACAAAGAGCAAAGGTTAAAATAAAGTGAACTGATTCCCAAATGTTCAAACTGTTAGGAAAGACCAGTGAACTGGAGCAGAGATCATAATTTGGGAAGGTAATAGGGGCAACTGAGTGGTTTTTAGTATCAGAGGAGACACTGGGCCATGTCCTTCTGCTTCGTTTTCAGTGTTTGTGTTGGTAGATTTTCAGATTCAACTCTGTTGGTATGTGGGATTCAAGTAAGAGAAAGAGGATGGCAGCAGAAGAAAGTGGTCTCAGGGTCACTTACACAGGGCACCCAGTTAGTTACCCAGATGCTACTGCATGTGGCAAAACAAGATAGAGCCATCAGCTGAATTCATCAAAACCCAACATTAGGTATGAGGTCATCTGTGGAAACTAAAATGCAACCCATTCCAGTACTCCTGCCTGGAGAATTCCATGGACAAAGCAGCCTGGCAGTCTACAGTCCATAGCGTCGCAAAGAGTCGGAAACGACTGAAGTGACTTAGCATGCACACATGCATGAGGTCACAGGTAGTAAGATTCAGGAGCCAAGAGACTAAAGGTTCCACCAGCTACAACTTCAGGTAGGGAGGCAGCCAGCTAGGCAGGTCCCTGGCCAGGCCAGCCACCCGACATGAGACAACAGTAAAGCTTCAGAGGGCAGTGAGTGGCAAGGAGGTCCTCCACCTTCTGGACACACTATTTATTTATTTTATTTTTGTTTGATGTTTGTGGAGTAAGGCTGAGGAAATCGCTGAATGCCTAGAATTTAGAGGCTGGGTTTATCTGAAAGAGGATGTTTTACAATGGAAGAGAGGAAGATAATAATTTGCATTATTAATTCTTACTATTATTATTATGAGGATGATGGTGTAATTTTCCTCTCCAATACTTTGGCTACAAGATATGAAGAGCCGACTCATTAGAAAAGACCCTGATGCTGGGAAAGATTGAAGGCAGTAGGAGAAGGGGGTGACAGAGGACGAGATTGTTAAACTCAATGGACATCAGTTTCAGCAAGATCCAGGAAATGGTGAAGAACAGGGAAGCCTGGCGTGCTGCAGTCCATGGGGTCACAAAGAGTCAGACACAACTGAGCAACTGAATAACACCCACAGGATGATGTGCTTGTGAATGATAGATTTAGATCCATTATATAACTCAAATAAGCAACATTTTGCATAAGAGGTGTTGTGTACAGTATTGCTATAAATAAAGTGGGTTTCCCTGGTGGCTCAGTAAGTAAAGAATGTGCCTGCAATGCAGGAGTTAAGGGTTCGATCCCTGGGTCAGGAACATCCCCTGGAGAAGGAAATGGCAACATACTCCAGTATTCTTACCTGGGAATAAGGTTATGGCTATATGTTGCTCTTTTTACTTCTCTAATTATTGTAAATACATGTTTACTCAGGTTTAATTTAAGATGAAAAGCATAATTGGCCACCTCTATTTGGGGATATGTTCTATCTATAGTGGTTTTATTAGTGGCATATGTTTTTAATTATTGTTTCATCTCCATTTCCATGCTCCCGTGTAGAATACTTATTTATTTGACACCTCTCCCTCCTAAACATATGACACCTGTTCCATTGCCTACAATAGCATAAGTACCTCAAAGAGATTTGGTAAATGAATGAGTGAATATATAATATATATGTACATATACATATAATATACAGATACTGTATAACCCACAACATACTCTACAAGTCAGAGTAATCTGTTTATAAAATAAGAATCTTTTGATGACATATTGATAAATGTTATTCAAAATAGATGTAAGTGTTCATTCGTGTTGTCACTGAACTTTCACTTGTTCTTTATATGGTTATAATATATATATATATATTACCAAAAGAGGAATATATTTATATATGATGTTTTATGTTTGTGTATATCCACAATCTTAAATACACATACATTGTTAGCTGATAATAACTAAGACATCAATCTCCTTCGGTGTCTGCCCACCGAGGACTCTGGGCCTCTGGATGCATGTAGGGCTTCTGGGCCTTTGGACTGCCAGCTGGCGTCCGATTTGGCCCTTGCTGCTGGAGCCGCCTGCCTGGGCCTGTGCGCTGGCTCTTGTGTTTGCTTCCCTTGTAGCCCAGGCGGTAAAGAACATGCCTGCCATACACGAGACCTGGGTTGGATTCCTGGGTTGGGAAGATCCCCTGGAGAAGGAAATGGCAACCCCCTCCAGTATTCTCGCCTGGAGAATCCCATGAACGGGGAGCCTGGTGTGCTTCTTGGCGTTGCAAGAGTTGGACACGACTTAGTGATGAAACCACCACCACCAACCTCTGAGAATATTTGTATTGTAATAGGCAGTTTGGGGAATCAAAATGTCTCAAAGAGCCCATAAAATCTCCATGGGAGAATGGCAGATTGTTTGCTTCATTTTGAGTTGGGATTAAATAGTAAGAGAAGATAGAATGTGTACTGAATTTTGTTATCAGAGCATAAGAAAAATTCATTTAAGTACACTCTCTTCCCATTCTGATTTAACTTTCAGTTTTCCATAAATATGTTCACATTGTGAATAAAGGAAATACTTCAGATTTAACCTGAAAGGCTAGCTGTTACTGAGACATGGTATGGTATAGTGGATAAGTAAAAGGCTCTAGAGTCAGAACCCTGAACTCCAATCCTAGTTCTGCTACCGCTAGATGAATTGATTTGTTAAGTAACCACAAATTGCTTAAAATTTCTGGGTCCATCAGTCAAATTGCTAAAATACTAGGCTTGGCCTCACAGAGCTATGGTGAGGATTAAGCAGTTTAATTAAATTTAAGTTTGTGATGATTAAACATTGATGGATGGCATCACCGACTTGATGGATAAGGGTTTGAACAAGCTCTGGGCGTTGGTGATGGACAGGGAAGCCTGGTGTGCTGTAGTCCATGCGGTTGCAAAGAGTCGGACGCAACTGAGCAACTAAAGACCAACAAAATGCTATCAGTTCAGAATAATGATGACACAGGATTAGCTCATATTGGGACATCTAATCATCTCAGGTTTGGAAACACCCATGGAGGACAAGGAGTCAGAAAAGAACAATTAAAATGCTTAAAAAATAGTAGAATTCCTCTTATGAGGGATAACAAAGGGTATAAAATCTGTATTACCTGTCAAAAGGACAAGGAGAAGAACATAGCCACCTACTCATTTTTAAAAGATTCAAGTAGTAAAGAAAACTATTTAACATAGCACAAAGAAATAAAACTATAATTAGTAAGATAGAGTCTAGGGAAAAAAAAATTGACTAAACATCAGGAAAGCCAAAAAGAGATACTTTTAAATACAGATATATCTATAGAGAAAAAAAGGTATGGGATACAAGGAGGAAAGAAGTAGTGGGGTGGATTGGGAGATTGGGATTGGCATGCATACAATTTGTTGTTGTTCAGTCACTAAATCATGTCTGACTCTGCAACCCATGGATGGCAGCATGCCCAGCTTCCCTGTCCTTCACTATCTCCCAGAGCTTGCTCAAACTCACAAACATTGAGTCAGTGATGCCATCCAACCATCTCATCCTTTGTTGTCCCCCTCTCCCCCTGCCTTCTATCTTTCCCAGCGTCAGGGTCTTTTCCAATTTGTTGGCTCTTTGCATAAGATGGCTAAAGTACTGGGGCTTCAGCTTCAGCATCAGTCCTTCCAATGAATTTTCAGCATTGGTTTCCTTTAGGATTGACTGGTTTGATCTCCTTGCTGTCCAAGGTACTCTCAAGGGTCTTCTCCAACACCACAGTTCAAAAGCATTAATTCTTTGATGCTCAGCCTTCTCTATGGTCCCACTCTCACATCCATACATGACTATGGGAAAAACCAGAGCTTTGACTATATGGACCTTTGTTGATAAAGTAATATCTCTGCTTTTTAATATGCTCTCTAGGTTTGTCATAACTTTTCTTCCAAGGAGCAAGCATCTTTTAATTTCATGGCTGCAGTCACCGTCTGAATGATTTTGGAGTCCAAGAAAATAAAGTCTGTCACTGTTTATGCTCTTTCCCCATCTATTTGCCATGAATTGATGGAACTGGATGCCATGATCTTAGTTTTCTGAATGTTGAGTTTTAAGCCAACTTTTTCACTCTCCTCTTTCACCTTCATCAAGAGGTTCTTTAGTTCCCCTTTCCTTTCTGCCATAAGGGTGGTGTCATCTGCATATCTAAGGTTGTTCGTATTTCTCCCAGCAATCTTGCTTCCAGCTTTGTGCTTCATCCACCCTGGCATTTTGCATGATGTACTTTGCATATAAGTTAAATAAGCAGGGTGACAATATACAGCCTTGAGGTACTCTTTTCCCAGTTTGGAACCAGTCCATTGTTCCATGTCTGATTCTAACTGTTGAATCTTCATCTGCACACACTAACAGCTAACTAACGAGAACCTACTGTGTAGCACAGGAATTTACCCAGTGCTCTGTAGTGACCTAGTGTTAGTTGTTCAGTTGTGTCCTACTCTCTGTGACCCCATACTCTCTGTCCATAGGATTCTCCAGGCAATAATACTGGAGTGGGTAGCCATTACCTTCTCCAGGGGATCTTCCTGACCCAGGGATCAAACCTGGGTCTCCTGCATTGCCGGCAGATTCTTTACCATCTGAGCCAGAGGGAGGAGGTCCTAAATGGGAATAAATTCAAAATATAGTGGATATATGCATACATATAGCTAATGTGTTGGAGAAGACTCTTGAGAGTCCCTTGGACTGCAAGAAGATCCAACCAGTCCATCCTAAAGGAGATCAGTCCTGGGTGTTCATTGGAAGGACTGATGCTGAAGCTGAAACTCCAGTACTTTGGCCACCTCATGCGAAGAGTTGACTCATTGGAAAAGACCCTGATGCTGGGAAAGATTGGGGGCAGGAGGAGAAGGGGACAACAGAGGATGAGATGGCTGGATGACATCACTGACTTGATGGACATGAGTTTGTGTAAACTCTGGGAGTTGGTGATGCACAGGGAGGCCTTGTGTGCTGCGGTTCATGGGGTCTCAAAGAGTCGGACACGACTGAGCGATTGAACTGATAGCTAATATACTCTTCTATACAGCAGAAACTAACACAGCATTGTAAAGCAACTATACTGAGTTTTTAATAACATAAATGTTCTAGAATATTCATTGCAGCATTATAAAAAAAAAGAGAGAGAGAGAAGGATGTAGTTGTGTGAAGGTTCCTAAGAAAGGTAAGTGAAGCCTTGCTCATGAAAGCATTTTTAAGGTTCCCATGTTTGAGAGACTATATGTGAGAGACTGTATAAAAGTTATCGTGCTATTCAGTCTGGGAGGCAAATTAGAGCAGTTTTTACTGTGCCAAATATAAACCCAGTCTTCTTTCTTTCTCCCAAGTCAGAGAGAAAGCAGTTCATCTGTAGGAGCTTCAGACTTCTGTGATACTCCTTCCACAAGGGGCTAACTAATCAGTTCATGGCAGAAATACACGATTAAATCAAGCTAAAAAACTTAAAATAAAAATGCATTTTCTTTTTAGCCAAATATTATAATAACTCCAATTTCATAGGCGACAAGAAAACCACATCACCTTTCTCTGTTACCGAGTGTCTCAACCCTCTGAACCTGCTGACATCCTGACGTGTCTTCACACAGGTAGAATACTTGTTGGCTTGTCTTCATCTGGCCTGGCCTGTTCAAGTGTATGTTGAACATGTATAATGGGAGAGACCAAGCTCTCTTTTTTTTTATTAATTAATTAATTTTTAATTGGAGGATAATTGCTTTACAATATTGTATTGGTTTCTGCCATATATCAGCATGAATCAGTCATAGGTATATGCAAATCTTGAAGCTCCCTCCCACCTTCCACCCCATCCCACTCCTCTAGGTTATCACAGAGCACTGGATTTGAGCTCCCTGCATCATACAGTAAATTTCCACTGGCTATCTGATTTTATCTATGGTAATCAATATGTTTCAAGGTGACTCTCTCAGTTCGTCCCACCCTCTCCTTCCCCACCCGCTGTCCACAAGTCTGTTCTCTATGTCTGTGTCTCCATTGCTGCCCTGCAAATCGGTTCGTCAGTACCTGGATACTTGCTCTTTTATATTGTTAGAAAAAGTGAATTAAATTTCCATGTCATGTGAAAAAATTCAATAAGCAAAACCAGAGACCCAAGTTGGTTTACATGGTTTCTAGAGAATAAAATCAATGGGAAACATATTTCCAATGCACATTGTATAAGATGAAAAAGTGAAAAAAAAAACCCAAAACAAACAAAGAGCAGTCCAGGACCGAAAAACAGATCGAGCACACATTACTTGCTATAATAATTTTTTTTTAAAGGTTATTTGAGTACCTCTTTGGAAGTATCCATCCATAAGTGTTTGCCTCTAATACTCAGAGAGAAAAATTTTTTTTCTAGAGTTGTTTGCTTTTCTTCCTAGAGTTGACTATCTAGAGATTTTAACAAAGGCAATGTAAGCCAACGGTCAGCTTGGAATTGTGAAATGAAAAAGCTGGATGGCAGATTGTTCATCTCCAGATGGATTAATTTAGTGCAGTTGAATAATAACAATATCTTACATACTTATGAAACTTTTTAACTTTCAAGTGATTTCATATATGTTTCCTCATTTGAACAGTTTTGATTTATTATTTAAAGAAATCATTCAGAGAGGGAGGTCCCATCCCTGGTTAAGAAAAAACAGGCTGTTTCTACATGACTTTAAAATACAGAGATTTTTGTGTTCAGAAAATTAGAAAATGTTCTAGAGAAGAAGACTATTAGCAATTTCATTTCTTTTAATGCTCGTATTCCCAAAGCTAATTCAGTATGTGTTTTCCTATTTGAAGTTGGAGGCCAAGAGATACTATTTTATATTTATAAATCTTGACTTCACACTGTAAGTTAGAGTTCTTCTATATTTATGTGGTCCAAAATCTGATGAGAACCAAAGCTTTAATTATATATTATGATTAATAAAAACAATCCAAAATCTTCACAAAATAAAGTTACCTTTTTTGAAATTGATTTTAGTTATACTATGGCTTTATGCATAAAAATAAAACCAAAAATTTAATCCAAAATGATTAAACCTAGTCTAGGTAGAATTGTACTTGGTAAATAAAAATAGACTATTACTTTTATAATATTGATGTTAAGACATTAGTTGACCCAAATAATTGTTTGAAGATTAAAATGTTCATTTTATATGGAATTTGAAGCAATATATTTGCTAATTGATTTTCCCTGCTACAGTTATTCCATGTTTGGAATAGATAGATATTTTGTATATGGAAATTACAAGATACTAAAAAGCTATTCCATAGCATTGGAACATGCTTCTCGTCTCCTATGCTAGATATAACCTCTTAATTTTATCTCTTAAACAAAGAATCCCTGGGTGCTAACATTTTCTGATTGAACACAGGACAATAATGATTCCCTGAACTAACTTATTCAAATAATGTCAAACCAGAGTAGATTTGTTCTTCTTTCTTAGACATTTTCAGTGTTATAATCCCTCCTAAGGCCAGCCACTTACACTGCAGATCTTGTCTCACTCTGCAATAATTGAGGGCACCGAAAAGTGTGATGGTGGTCTGAAGCAGGATTTATTCCTGTGAACTGGCCTATGGTGAGAGTCGGAGAAGTTTTCCAGGAGAGTGACATTTGGCCTGTGTCTTGAAGGCAGAGGAAAACTTAGTTTTGCAGGAGGACAAAGAGTTAAGGAATACTACCCTCAAGGCATAAAGATGGGGATGTGGGAAAAAGCAAAGTGTTTGGGTTCCTGCATTGCCAAATAAATAATTTCATGAGCTCTGAGAGCAAGAGGTGGGTCCATCTAGTATGTAGACTTGTGCAGGCTTAGTGGGTCAATGTGATAGAGGAGGGGCAGTCCATTGGAATTCAGAATTTAAGTAAGTGTGTGTGTGTGTGTGTGTGTGTGTGTGTGTGTGTGTGTGTGTATGTATGCATATAATTTTTGTATGTAATAGGCATCACGTTGGGCACTTGGGACACAGAGAGAAGAATAAGAGAGTGTTGCTTTTAAGAATCCTGTGGGTTGCTAGCCATGAACTGCCTGCTGCTTACATCAAGCTCCTCAGTGCTTCCTGACAGACTGGACAGAGTATTCAGAGAAGAAGACCAATGGGAGTCAGTACAAAACAACTCCAAATCTGGAGAAATCGAATAGTAAGCACCTTAGATGGCTGACAAGCAGCATCAACTTTTCATATGTAGAGCAGTTCATTAGAGCTGAATAGTTTATTGAATAAACATAAAGAAAGTTCTTTAAGCCTGACCAGAGTCCTAGTGTTTTTAACTTTTAAAAAATTTAATTATTAAAAAATTTTTATTGGAGAATAGTGTGTTTCAGTGTTGTGTTAGTTTCAGGTATAAAGGCCCAGGGACTGATTCCAGTTTCATTCCTTTCTAGAAGTCTGCATATAAGGTCACTGAGTTCCGTTTCCTTATTAATAACAGCAGCAACCCTATTCTCTCCTGCTTCATAAAGTTGTGAGGATAAAATAAGATGATGGATACAAAGCATTATGTAATTGTAAAAAAGAAAAAGCTATATAAATACAATGAATTCAAGCGTAACTCAGAGGTAGGGCATTTGCTTCAAAAAAATGGCAGTTAACCCCAGTTATTGTCTTCATTGTGGTGGTCAGACATTTGAAAATGGAGCCTAATGGTGGCTTCTGTAGCTCCGTCAGGTCATTGTGAAAAGAGCTTGCATTATCTAAATACAAAAGTCTCCAGATTATGAAGAAGTACTGTGTTTTAATAAGTTATCTCTCTTCAAGTATTTAGATAACATTTTGAGGGCCTTCTATTTTATTAACCTTCTCAGTGGATAAGGACTGAGAGTTACATTCCTGTATTGTACGAGGAATTCCACTTTATCAGAATCTGACATGACTTCAGAAAACGCTGATGGGTCTGAAACAGTTTGCTGCTCAGAATGTCTCCCATCACTGAAAGCATTAGAAACCCTTATCAAATAAGAATTGATTCAACTTACAGCTTCCCAGAAAGGCCATTAATGTTGATTAATGAGTTTCTGAGAGATTAGAGTTAGGAAGTTTTGATACAAAACATGTACCAAAATTAGTAGAGATGCCATGAGGGAAAAATGACATTCAAAACTTTCTGCTGGAATGTCTAGTTTTTGTTTAGTATGCAGCTATAGATATGTACACTTTAAACAATGGTGCCAAAGTATCATTAATATTGTTTTAGAAAAACTAATCTTCTAGTGAGTGTAGACATAATTTTATCCTTCAAGATGACAGACTTTGGTTATCTCCAAAGAGGTTGAACTCTGTATATTGAAGATTGCTATAATTTTTACTGGGTTGAGAAATTAATGCTTCTAAATACCAAACTTCAGTGTGTTTTTCCATCTGCCTTTTACTGCATTTTTTTGCAAGAAGTCACCAACTACCCAAAACGTGTAAGATAAAATTCCCCAACTAATATTCCACTAAGAACTTTAGAATCAGATGAACAATTTCCCCCAATATTGCTGGTTTTAAAGTTTGGATTATTTAAAATTACTGATTTTTAAGAAAAGAATTGATAACTTTTATAATATTAAGTAAATATATCCATGGATGTAAAATGTGTTTCTATTAATTCGGGTTTTCTTTTAGGCCTTTTAAGACAGTTTAACATTTTCTCCGTTAAGTTCCTGTAAATGTATTGCTAGGTTAATCCCTAGATGCATTGCAGTCTATAATGCTGTTGTGAATGGTATCTTAATTTTTTATCATATTTTCTCACCAGTGATTATGCTGGTGTAGAGCAAGGTTTCTCAATAGTCCTACTATTGACATTTGGGGCTGGGTGGAAAGCTGTTCTGTGCATCATAGATTGCTTTGCATCATCTCTGGTCTCTATTCACTAGAGGACAGTATCATCTTCTCAACAAAATGTAGCCATGTGTTGGCAAATGGCTGATGGCAGGCAAAATCAGCTGCTATTTGAGAACCCATTTGTTGATGAGTTTTTTTTTTTTTTTCATGTTAAACTTACATTTAACAAACTTCATGAACACTCTTAAAAGTTCCAATGGTTTGAAGATCCTCTTTGTATTTCATGTAGGAATTATTTACCAACTACATATAAAAATATTTTCACCTTTTCTTTTCCAATCCTTAAAATTTTTTTCTTATTTTATTGCCTTAACTAAAATTCTTTCTTGGAGTATAGCCTTAACTTGTTAGTACTGAGCATCCTGGCCTAATCGCAGACTTTAAAGGGAATTGCCTGAAGTTTCTCCATTGAGTATGACATTTGCTGTAGTTTAGAAAATCTTTATCAAAGCAGGGCTGTTGTATGCTTTCAGTTTTCTAATTTTTTTCTCTTTTTCTCCTGTTCATAAATAGGAATTCAATGCTATTTTATAATTCTTTTCTTTATTCAGAAGACTGTACATTTTTCTCCTTTATTTCATTCTTGTGGCAAATTACAATTACATATATGAGATCAAATCATCCTTGAGTTATTGAAAAAAATCCCTACATGAGTATCATTATATCTCTTTGTGTATATCTCTATTTCTGCACATAAAATTTTGTGGATTTGGATTAACTTTTATATTATGCTTATCTGATGTTTAGTTGAAGTATCAATATTATTGTTGCTTAGTCACTAAGTCATGTCTACTCTTTTGTGACCCCATGGACTATATAGCCTGCCGGGCTCCTCTGTCCATGGAATTCTCTAGGCAAGCATACTGGAGTGGGTTGCCATTTCCTTCTCCAGGGGATCTTCTCAATCCATGGATGGAAATTGCATCTACTGCTTGGGAGGTGGATTATTTACCACTGAGCTACCTGACTTTATAAATGAATTGGGAAATTTATTTTATTTTCTTGAAAGGTGTTTATTAAATAAGTATTACCTTCTTATCCATTATTTTGCTTCTAATGGCTTATTGTATTTCTTGCTTAGTTCTTATATTCCACAAAAATCTTTTCTTACTGTTCCCTCCATGTTTTCTTTGAACTATCTACCACATTCACTATAAAAGTATATTTGGTGGTTGGGGAGCAGGCAGGATGGATGGTGATAGTGGGCCATAGTTTGTTCTCTTCCAGGTAATTAGAGCCTCCAGTATAGCCAGCTGGGCTCAACTAGTCCTCATTTGCCCTGGTAAGTACCTTTGGTGTTGAAAGCATAGTGGGAGCCTACCATGTTACATCTGCTGACTTCCCCTTGATGGGAATGAAACTAAGCCATGCCGTGTGGGGCCACCCAAGCCGGACGGGTCATGGCGGAGAGGTCTGACAGAACGTGGTCCACTGGGGAAGGGAATGGCAAACCACTTCTTGCCTTGAGAACCCCATGAACAGTATGAAGAGGCAAAAAGACAGGACACTGAAAGATCAACTTCCCAGGTTGGTAGGTGCCCAATATGCTACTGGAGATCAGTGAACAAATAACTCCAGAAAGAATGAAGGGATGGAGCCAAAGCAAAAACAACACCCAGTTGTGGATGGGACTGGTGATAGAAGCAAGATTCGATGGTGTAAAGAGCAATATTGCCTAGGAACCTGGAATGTTAGGTCCATGAATCAAGGCAAATTGGAAGTGGTCAAACAGGAGATGGCAAGAGTAAACATCGACATTCTAGGAATCAGTGAACTAAAATGGACTGCAATGGGTGAATTTAACTCAGATGACCATTATACCCACTGCTGTGGGCAGGAATCCCTTAGAAGAAATGGAGTAGCCATCATAGTCAATAAAAGAGTCTGAAATGCAGTACTTGGATGCAATCTCAAAAACAACAGAATGACCTCTGTTCGTTTCCAAGGCAAAGCATTCAATATCACGGTAATCCAAGTCTATGCCCCAACAGGTAACACTGAAGAAGCTGAAGTTGAATGGTTCTATGAAGATCTATAAGACCTTTTGGAACTGACACCCAAAAAAGATGTCCTTTTCATTATAGGGGCCTGGAATGCAAAAGTAGGAAGTCAAGAAACACTTCAAGTAACAGGCAAGTTTGGCCTTGGAGTACAGAATGAAGCAGGGCAAAGGCTAATAGAGTTTTGTCAAGAGAACGCATTGGTCATAGCAAACACCCTCTTCCAACAACACAAGAGAAGACTCTGCACATGGACATTACCAGATGGCCAATACCTAAATCAGATTGATTATATTCTTTGCAGCCAAAGATGGAGAAGCTCTATATAGTCAGCATAAACAAGACTGGGAGCTAACTATGGCTCCTTATTGCCAAATTCAGACTTAAATTGAAGAAATTGGGGGAAACCGCTAGACCATTCTGGTATGAGCTAAATCAAATCCCTTATGATTATACAGTGGAAGTGAGAAATAGGTTTAACGGACTAGATCTGATAGACAGAGTGCCTGATGAACTATGGACAGAGGTTCGTGACATTGTACAGGAGACAGGGATCAGGACAATCCCCAAGAAAAAGAAATGCAAAAAAGCAACATGGCTGTCTGAGGAGGGCTTACAAATAGCTGTGAAAAGAAGAGAAGTGAAAAGCAAAGGAGAAAAGAAAAGATATACCCATTTGACTGCAGAGTACCAAGCAATAGCAAGGAGAGATAAGAAAGCCTTCCTCAGCAATCAATGCAAAGAAATAGAGGAAAACAACAGAATGGGAAAGACTAGAGTTCTCTTCAAGAAAATTAGAGATACCAAGGGAACATTTCATGAAAAAGATGGGCACAATAAAGGACAGAAATGGTATGAACCTAACAGAAGCAGATGATATTAAGAAGAGGTGGCAAGAATACACAGAAGAACTGTACAAAAAAGATCTTCACAACCCAGATAATCACAATGGTGTGATCACTCACCTAGAGCTAGACATCCTGGGATGTGAAGTCAAGTGGCCTTAGGGAGCATCACTAAGAACTAAGCTAAAGGAGGTGATGGAATTCCAGTTGAGCTATTTCAAATCCTAAAAGATGATGCTGTGAAAGTGCTGCACTCAATATGCCAGCAAATTTGGAAAGCTCAGCAGTGGCCACAGCACTGGAAAAGGTCAGTTTTCACTCCAATACCAAAGAACAGCAATGATAAAGAATGCTTAAACTACTGCACAATTGCACTCATCTCACATGCTAGTAAAGTAATGCTCAAAATTCTCCAAGCCAGGCTTCAGCAATACGTGAACTGTGAACTTCCAGACGTTCCAGCTGGTTTTAGAAAAGGCAGAGGAACCAGAGGTCAAATTGCCAACATCCGTTGGATCATTGAAAAAGCAAGAGAGTTCCCGAAAAACATCTATTTCTGCTTTATTGACTACATGAAAGCCTTCGACTGTGTGGATCACAATAAACTGTGGAAAATTCTGAAGGAGCTGGAAATACCAGACCACCTGACCTGCCTCTTGAGAAACCTATATGCAGGTCAGGAAGCAACAGTTAGAACTGGACGTGGGACAACAGACTGGTTCCAAATAGGAAAAGGAATACCTCATGGCTGTATATTGTCACTCTGCTTATTTAACTTATATGCAGAGTACATCATGAGAAACGCTGGGCTGGAAGAAGCACAAGCTAGAATCAAGATTGCCGGGAGAAATATCATAACCTCAGATAGGCAGATGACACCACCCTTATGGCAGAAAGTGAAGAAGAACTAAAGAGCCTCTTGATGAAAGTGAAAGAGGAGAGTGAAAAGGTTGGTTTAAAGCTCAACATTCAGAAAACTAAGATCATGGCATCCAGTCCCATCACTTCATGGCAAATGGCTGGGGAAACAGTGGAAACAGTGGTTGACTTTATTTTTGGGGGCTCCAAAATCACTGCAAATGGTGATTGCAGCCATGAAATTAAAAGACGCTTACTCCTTAGAAGGAATGTTATGACCAACGTAGACAGCATATCCAAAAGCAGAGACATTACTTTGTCAACAAAGGTCCAGCTAGTCAAGGCAATGGTTTCCAGTGGTCTTGTATGGATGTGAGAGTTGGACTATAAAGAAAGCTGAGCCCTGAAAAATTGATGCTTTTGAACTGTGGTGTTGGAGAAGACTCTTGAGAGTCCCTTGGACTGCAGGAAGATCCAACCAGTCTGTCCTAAAGGAAATCAGTCCTGGGTGTTCATTGGAAGGACTGATGTTAAAGCTGAAACTCCAGTACTTTGGCCACCTGATGCGAAGAGCTGACTCATTTGTAAAGACCCTGATGCTGGGAAATATTGAGGGCAGGAGGAGAAGGGAACGACAGAGGATGAGATGGTTGGATGGCATCACCAGCTCGATGGACATGGGTTTGGGTGGACTCCGGGAGTTGGTGATGGACAGGGAGGACTGGCGTGCTGTGGTTCATGGGGTCGCAAAGAGTCAGACACGACTAAGTGACTGAACTGAACCATGTTAGATCTGCTGACTTCCCCTTGGTGATCACACTTTCAGGTTCATGCATAAGGATATTTTCCTTTCAGTATTTCTTCTTATAAACTTTTTACTATATTTTGCTATTTTTTAATTTCTCAAGTAACAGGCAGAGAGTTTCTGGAATTCTGATTGTTTTTTTTTTTTTTTTGTAATTTGCTTAAAAGGCTATCTGTTTATTTGAATTATTGTGAAGATGAAAGTTGCTCAGTCATGTCCAACTCTTTGCAACCCCATAGATTATACAGTCCATGGAATTCTCCAGGCCATAATACTGGAGTGGATAGCCTTTCCCTTCTCCAGCAGATATTCTTGACTCAGGAATTGAACCAGGGTCTCCTGAATTGCAGGCAGATTCTTTACTAACTGAGCTATCAGGGAAGCCCTTTGTATTATTGTGGGGAAGATCAATTATCAGACACAATCTCTTAACCTCTATAGGTCCTAAAGCGGTTTTTCTTACCATGGGACTAGATCAGGGGCATGTCCAGATCCAGTTTCTGAGTTTTTAATGTGATAAACAAGAAACTATCCAACATTAGATAGGTCCATGCACCAATAAAATATGTTAACTAGAAATTAGTATTTTTATTAAATGTAGCATATACAATCCCATTTGTATGACATATATTTATAATATGCATGATGAGTGTGCACAGTGGAATTAGACAAGATGGTAAGAGTAGTCATTAATAGATGTTGTTAATCTAATTTTTTTATAACCAAACTAGGCTTTGAGTGTCTTTCATTATTGATCACAGCACTTAAATGGACAATTATCTCTGCTAAAAACAAAGTCCAGACTCTTCCATAGCCATGGTTCCCTGTTCTTCTGCCATTCCTTGCCCAGCACCCTCTTGCTGTCACTTCTGCCAGATATAGGGCTACCTAGAATCCTTCATTGATTTCCTAGGAGACTTTCATTCTGCTTTTCATAACATACCATCTCTCTTCAAAGGTCTTTCAGATAGAATATCTAACTCTCTCCCAGTCAACACGAAAGGACCAGCCATTGTGTTGTAGCCCCCTTTGGTGGCATGAGCTCATCACCTTGCCTGGTATGGAAAAATTTCCCTTTGATGCCTAGAACCTTGACTTTCTTTCTTTTTTGTACATGATCTTCCCAAAGGGAAAAATATGTGAATGAAACAGCAGTACTGTAACATTTTTTTTCTTTCTTACAGTTTCCAAGCTAAGGATGCTAGTATTTAAATATGTTAGTTCTTTCCTCTTGACTTTGGGTATGTGATTCTCTAACAGTATGTTTACTTTCACTCTTTTCAGAATGGCAGTTTTCTGAAATTTTCTAGCTCCTTAATGAAATTTTCAGAAAATATACCTTTCCTATAAATATTCTGAGTGTGATTCCCTTTCTTGTGTTCTAAAGTACCTCATTTGATAGATCAAATGTCCATTTTACCTTTTGGTTAATCTTTACTTAAGTTCTATCTAGCTTAATATTTCCTGTAGAACTGATTGAATTTCAGTCCGGTTGTTCAGTTATTCAGCTGTAGCCTCAAATATTGTTCAGTTATTGAGCTGCAGCCTCAAGTATTCAGCAGAGGGAAGGTGGAGATGCAACATGCCTAGTACAATTTCTGATTTTTATTTAACTTTTACCAAGCAGAGTTGTGTTGTTTTGCTGTTTTTATAGTAAGACACAACCAATAAAAAATAAAAACCTACCCGACAAAAGCATAGTGGCGTATGGAATAGGCATTTCTTTCTGCTGTGGATCGTATGGGCTGTACTGTTGATCGTATGTGACTTGTTCATGTGTCCATATTTTGACTTGGAGTCTGTCTGCTCTGCTCACATGTCTCTCCTCCAGTTGGACCAGTGAGGGAAGCTTTACTTCTCATGACAATGACAGAAGACAAAGAGTAAGTAGAACACAGGTATTCTGACAAAATGACCTCATTCAGCTGGCTAAAGCAAGCCACGTATTTCAAACACAAAGTCAAGAGTCAGTAAAATATACCCTCTCCTTTAGTAAGAGAAACTAAAAAGCCACATGACAGAGGGTAAACATAAAGGGAGGTATAGAGAATTAAGATTAATTCAATTCACTGCAGTTGTCTTTCTAGTACCAACAGCAGCAAGCTCTGCCTGGCTGAGCTAATGTAGTAAAAGACAAAATACAGGTATCACCCTGGATGCTACCAGGAGTGTGGTTGTCTCTATTAACACACACAGTGCTTAGCCTAAACCAGGCCTTTAAGATATTCTCTTGCATTATTTCATTTAATACTTACAAGAATCCTAATTTGTAGGTATTATTATTATTCTGGCATTTTAATAGATATTTCATTCAATTTACCAAATAGTTTAGAAGTGCCTACTCTTTCCAGGCATTCTTTAGGGCATGAGGATTACAGCAGAGAACTAGACAAGGTCCCTGTTCACACCTTGAGGCTGTAATGGGAAGACAGACCAGCAACTTAATAAGATAATTTCAGGAGGGCATATGTTCTTAAACAATAATCTGTCTTGATTCAGCTGGTCAAAGAATGCCTTTTGAGGAGCATTTTATTTAAGACCTGAATGATTCAAAAGAAGTAAGCAGGCAGATATTTAAAGGCAGGTAGTTCCAAGGAGAGATACTGTCTAGTGCAATGTTCTAAGTCGGGGTTAAGCTTAGGAGAAACAGAGATGACGAGGGTGACTAGATCATAGCAAGGAAACCAGAGATTAATGCTAGAAAAAACTGAAAAGCCAAACATTATGCAATATATGTTGGATTTTAAACTAAGGCAATTCGGTGGTGGCAGGGGACACAATTTATTCCATAACATACTCCCAACGACAACATAGTAAGAAAAGATAAATAAAAAATCTTAAAGCAGTTAAGGGAAAGAAAACGGACATTACTCAAAGAGCAATAGTTTTAATAACAGGCTCTTCAGCAGGTAACAATGGAAGTGGGAAGCCAGTGGATAATATTAAGTTGAACCATATGATAGTGCTATTTTTGTGCATTAAAAATTGTCAAACATCATCAGTTTCATATAATTTAAACAAATATCTTTAAAGTGAAGAAACGCAGTAACTGCCAAGCTGTGCTATGCTGTGTTTGGTTAGTCAGTTGTGTCTGACTCTTTGCGACCCCCATGGACTCTAGCCTGCCAGGCTCCTCTGCACATGGGGATTCTCTAGGCAAGACTACTAGAGTGGGTTGCCGGGCCCTCCTCCAGGGGATCTTCCCAACCCAGGGTTCAAACCCAGGTCTCCCGCATTACAGGCAGATTTTTTACCATCTGAGCCACCAGGGAAGCCCAAAATTGTCAAACATCATCAATTTCTTATGATTTAACCAAATATCAGTAAAGTGAAGAAAAGCAATAACTGCCAAGCTAGAATTCTATAACCATTAAACATGTCCTTCAAGATTTATGAGAAAATAATGACATTTTTAAACATTCATCAGTAATGTTGAATGTCTCAAGTTGAAGGCAAATGCTTCTAGATGAGATGTGTAATATGCAAAAGAAATGAAGAACAAAGAAAGTATTAATATGTGAGTAAATGTAAACAAATATTGACTGTACGAAACAGTAATATTAAGCTGAAGTTTTAAACAAAACTAAAATATTAGATAAAAATAATTCATTTTGATTTTCTAATGGAGTCATTGGAATCAAGATTTGTAAGGACTTCATATTATTTAGGAAGAAAATAGTGGTTTCAGTTAAATTTAGACTTTGATAAAGTGTATGATTTCCTTGTTTATCAGTGAGGTTCTACACCTTCTTGTGTGTCTTTGAAAATTTGGATTTTCTCTTTGACAATATGCTGATTAAAGTTTCGTGCCCATTTTTATGTTGGGGAATCTGTCATTTTCTTTACAGTTTGTTAACTGTCTTTATGTTTTATTCAATTTCTCTCTATATATTTCAAAAAATGTATTATAAAAATGTAGGGAGGTAAGAACCAATGTTGATTGAAGATCTATTTATATATCTACTATTTTGTGAAATCTGATAAAATATCCATCATCATTCTTGTTGTGAAGAGTGCAACTGAACCTCTAGGAATTTAATTCAGTACCCAAGTTCATACAGTTTGTGAAGACCAGTGAGTGACCTTCAGCTCTGATTCCCACTGTGTTTGTCCACTTGTCCAAACCAAAGAATTAAAAGTTCATCTGATTAATACATCTGGAATATTGTGTACAATTCTAAGCATTGGACATTAAAGAACATTTGAGGATTTGACATAATTTGTAAAATGGTAGTTAATATATAAGGAGAGCAAACCTGCAAATCCTAAAGGAAATCAACACTGAATATTCATTGGAAGAACTGTTGCAAAGCTGAAACTCCAATGTTTTGGCCACCTGTTGTGAAGAGCTGATAACTGGAAAAGGTCCTGATGCTGGGAAAGATTGATGGCAAGAGGAGAAGAGGGCAGCAAGGATGAGATGGTTGGATAACAAAATGACTCAATGAAGACGAATTTGGGCAAACTCCAGGAGATAGTGGAGGACAGAGGAGCCTGGCATGTTGAAGTCCATGGAGTTGCAAAGAGTTGGACACAACCTAACAAATGAAAAATGACAACAAAGCTAATATGTTAATGTTGAGACCTTTAAACTAAATCATATACATTTTAAGGCTTCTTTCTATAAAAGAAAAAGTAGAGGAATATGGGGAGAGGGAGAGAGAGAAGAGTGTTGTTTTTCATGACATATCCTCAAAAATTTGGAGGACGATGATATGAAAGAAATAATGAGTATGAACTATATTAGCAATACCAAATCACTCTATTTAATGGTCAGTAAATACAGTGCCTAGTCTAGAACCATGTGTTTTAAGGGCCTATGAACATGTTTGGGTTTGGGGAAAATGTTAGTGCCAAAATACAAAAAGAAAAAAGAAAAAGTTAAGTAGAAGTCCACAAAATCTAACATTATTAAGATCACAGATTGACCAAATTTTATTAACATTAAATTTTTTTTTGTAAAAGTGTGATTTAAATCAGGGAAGATCTTTAATAGGTTTATTGAGTGTACAAACATGTGTGCTCACTGTTCCAGTACCACAGGTTTGAGTCCTAAAATAGATTCTGATAAATTTTATTTTGTGTGATCTCTGTTAAATATGTGTAACTGGTATATTTATTATTTTATATACTGTCCTATCAAATATATTTTCAGTAGAAAAGAACTTCTATTTGACCAGGTATTTAAATAAGAATTGAAATCTTTAAAGAAATTTTTCCATGTCTAATAATTGGAAGAATTTTCCATACACTGGATTCTGGCTCCATAATTCCAAGACTCATTTATTCTCTTCTACCACATACCTACAGAGCTGATGCTCATGTCTCATTTATTACCATTCTAGAGCCTCCAACCCTGATCGTTCATATGGCAATTCTAGGTGAGTTTGCTTCTGAGATGCATGAGTTCTAGAAGCTGTCTGTAAAGAAAGTTAACTCAGTGGGCTTCTCCGGTGCCTCGGTGGTAAAGAATCCACCTGCCAATTCAGGATACTTGGGTTTGGAAGTTCAGGATACTTGGGATCTTCCCTGGGCTGGGAAGTTCCCCTGGAGAAAGAAATGGCAACCCACTTTAGTATTCTTCCTTGGAGAATCCCATGGACAAAAAAGCCTGGCAGGCTACAGTCCATAACGTTGCAAAAGTGTTGAACATGACGAGCAACTAAAACAACAACAACAAGTGAATTCAGTAGGCTTAGGGTGTTCAAACCCTGCACATGCCAGACAAAGAAGTGATTCTTGATTAGCTTCTGTGAAATAACCTCTAAGTCCCTGGACTATATCATCTGAGAAGAGTGTTTTTGTATACCTTAGGTTTTGGGCCACACCAGATAGTTCACATTAATGATGATTTATGGTGGTTGTCTGCTTTTGTTTACCTAGGGCTCTGGGCCAGGGCTCTGTGTCAGTTTCATCTCTGCAGGGTTTGGAGACTGAATAGTTAAGATCTGTCATGTGGATACTCCATGCATGTGAGATTGTCCTTTGGTAAATTACCCTGGATGTCAAGTCTTGTAAAAGTTTCACTGGTTGGCAGTATTTTGTTAAGTGTTGTAAATATCTTGAGAATGGGAATAGCAACTGTAACTAGCTTCTGGGTAGTTATAATGATTAATCAGATAGTATGTGTGATATGCTTAGAATAGTGACTGACACTGTTCTAATAAGAGCTGTATAATGGATTGTTAAATAAAACTAAGGGCTTTATTGTTAAAACTAAGGGCTTCCCTTATGGCTCAGACGGTAAAGAATCCACCTGCAATGTGGGAAACCTGGGCTTGATCCCTGGGTTGGGAGGATCCCCTGGAGATGGGAATGGCTACCCACTCCAGTATTCTTGCATGGAAATTTCCATGGACAGAGGAGCCTGGTAGGCTACAGTCCATGGGGTCGCAAAGAGTCAGTCAAAACTGAGCAGCTTTCACTTCATTTCACTTCACAAGAAAGTCAGAGGTTGGAACCTGCAAACCTATATCAAGCATTGGAGTAGGGGAGATGAGGTTAAAACAAACAAATAAGTCAAGAGGCAAAGAGATCTGGAGCAAATAAATAAATAAAGTAAGTATTGATGCATACACATGCACATAGCTAAGCAAAGTATGAAGCCGATGGGAAGAAATTGGTTTGGTTTAAGACGTAGACCCTAATCTAAGCAAAAGTTTTAGAAATTCACCTTGTTGGGTTCTGACCAATAAAAAAGTAGAATTAAAACTATAGAACCTGGCAAATAATTTCCTCTTGTCCTTTCCTTATATTTCCTTTTTCACTATATTGTTTTTTAAATTTTTATTTCATACTGGGATATAGTTGATTTGCAATGTAGCTTTAGGTGTACAGCAAACTCATTCAGTTGTACATATACTTGTGTCTATTCTTTTTAAAATTCTTTTCCCATTTAGGTTATGATAGCGTATTAAGCAGAGTTCCCTGTGCTACATTGATTGTTGATTATCTGTTTTAAATATAGCAGTGTATGCATGAAGAAAGAAATGGCAACCCACTCCAGTACTCTTGCCTGGGAAATCCCACGGACAGAAGAGCGTGGTGGCCTACAGTCCGTGGAGTCGCAAAAAATCAGACATGACTTAGAGACTGAACAGAGGCAACGTGTGCACATGACATTGTATTTCATTTTGCAGAAAGTTTTCTGAAGCTGTGGCCGCACCAGTGGTGACTCTGGTGAAGAGAGTGTTGCCCTTCTTGCCAAGGCTGTGTGAAGTGCCTGAGAAATCTACATAAACACAGTGACTTAGTTATACACAAGCAGCTTCGAAAGGACCTCCCTATTTATCTGCCCTTCATCATCTTTTCCACTCTAATCCTTTTAGGTTCTGGAGCTTCTACCATTCTGGAACATGGTAAAATGAGACACCATGATCCCTCCATTTATTGTGGAGTTTATAATTAAGTCTTCATACAGCTGAAGAAGGAGTGTGTGTGTGTGTGTGTGTGTATTAGTTGCTCAGTTGTGCCCACTCTTTGTGACCCCATGGGCTACAGCCTTTCAGGCTCCTCTGTCCATGGAATTCTCCAGGCATGAATACTGGAGTGGGTAGCCTTTTCCTTCTTTAGGGGATCTTCCCAACTCAGGGATCGAACCGGGGGCTCCTGCATTAGAGGCAGATTCTTTACTGTCCAAGCCACCAGGAAAGCCTGCAGAAGGAATAGTCTCACAATTTAAGGAAAGCAGGGATTTTTTTGTAGGGCAATTGGGAAATGTTACTCTACAAATCTAATGTCATTCCAAGTGTTTAAGAAACTGCTAGACACTAAGCATTTCCTCTGGCCACTGGGTATCACCATCTTATTGGGTAGCAGCTATGAATTTTGCAGGATAAGCCTTATAGCTAGCAGATCATTGACTCTCTTCCTATCATATTGAGTGCGTGCTCATCCTTTCTACTTCCTAAATATTTATTATAGTATATATGTATTAGTTCCTGATTCCTTAAGTCTGTGTTTTCTGGGCTGTCATTTCTTCCAGGTGATTAAATTATCCTTCTTCCTTAATTCCTGGGGCTTTCCTGTGACTAGGAGAAGAGAGAAAGAAGAAAGTTCAAAGTAAAACAGACAATTAATTCTATTCATCCACCAAAAGTCAGGAACAGAGAGAGGAGTTCTCCTTCGAATTTGAACACTCCATCTCATAGTAAGAGTGGGAACAGAGACTGTATCTTTTGTGTGTTCTTTTCGTGTGCTTCACAATTGTCAAGTGGTCTGAAACTGTGTCTTCATGGAAAGTATTCACTCTCTCAAAACCAAGATGGGGACACAAAGGCCCACGGTCTAGTAAAGTACAGAAACTGAACAGATGGAAATTTCTTTCATTTAATTGGGTTCACAGGCTCTGAGGGAAGGCAGAAAAAGTAATTCGAAGGAGGTCAGTCTGGGAAGAAATAATTTTCATGGTAAGAGGGAATGAATTTACCATGTAAGAAACCTCATAAATATTAAGACCTATACCCTAAGAAATACTACGTAGTGTCAGTAACATCAGTTATGTCTCCTAACATTCAAGAGGAACAACAACAAAATCCCTTGAATTTAAGGAAGTCATCCTTATTTTAGATTTAATCTTTTAATCTGTGAAGTTATGGTTCAGATGGAATCTGTGGTGGCCATAAAGTGTGTCTGCATAAGGAGGTATCTACTTAGGCTGATAGAGTATGATGTTAAGCTTAAAGATCATGGGTTCTGCAATTCTGTAACCAATCCACCTCTCATAGATTTGTTTGTGAAAATCAGATAATTAAAAAAAGAGAAAACCGTATGTCTTGGCGAGGGTGGGATGTTTTGAGAGAACAGCATCGAAACATGTGTATTATCAAGGGTGAAACAGATCACCAGCCCAGGTTGGATACATGAGACAAGTGCTCGGGGCTGGTGTACTGGGAAGACCCAGCGGGATGGGGTGGGGAGGGAGGTGGGGGGGGGGCGGAATCGGGATGGGGAATACATGTAAATCCATGGCTGATTCATGTCAATGTATGGCAAAAGCCACTACAGTATTGTAAAGTAATTAGCCTCCAACTTATAAAAGTAAACGGGAATAATAATAAAAAAAGAAACAAAAAAAAAAAATAAAAAAAGAGAAAACCTTATGTCTTGAAATGGCAAATGCAGAGACTGTGAGTTGGAGTCCCATTTTTAAAAAATTAATTAATTAATTAGACTGCATCATGGCATGCAGGATATGTCATTGTCGTGCACTACTCTCTAGTTGCGGCACACACACTCTCCAGTTGTGGCACACACACTCTCTAGTTGCGGCACACACACTCTCCAGTTGTGGCACTCAGACTTTGGAGTTGTGGACTTGGTAGCTGTGGTGTGCAGGCTTCACCTTCCTTGGGTCATTTTTCGGACCTCCCTTGTGGTGCTAGTGGTAAAGAACCCTCTTGCCAATGCAGGAAATATAAGAGAGAGATGCAGTTTCAATCCCTGGGTTGGGAAGATCCCCTGGGAGAAGGCATGGCAACCCACTCCAGTATTCTTGCCTGGAGAATCCCCATGGACAGAGGAACGTGACAGGCTACAGTCCATAGGGTTGCAGAGAGTCAGACATGACTGAAGTGACAGCATGCATTGAGAACAATTTTGATTCTAGCTGGAAATACAACATATTTCCCCAATTCTTTCCTTTGATATTTTAATTTTAAGGTTAAATTTTCTAGTGAAAATACTTTTCATAAAGTTTAAAAATGTTTTCTAAAGAGTGCTTGAGATAACACATATCTCACAAAAAGAAGTGGAATAAATGTTTCTAATGCCAGTCTAAGAGATGGTTAAAAGCACAGTAACGATTCTCCATGTATCTTTCATTAAAATGGATTGTAATTAGTTCTAGTTTGTAAGT
The DNA here is from genome assembly GCF_033118175.1 of Dama dama. Lineage (NCBI taxonomy): Eukaryota > Metazoa > Chordata > Mammalia > Artiodactyla > Cervidae > Dama > Dama dama. The sequence continues at coordinate 25,232,331 of NC_083711.1, forward strand.
TAATTGAAACTATATCTTTAAGTGATTCTCATATTTATCATTTTAATACCAAATATTTTTGAAATGAAAGTGGATTCTTTACCAGCTGAGCCACAAGGGAAGCCCGAAATGAAAGCACTCCCTACATTTTCTGTTGAAGTCCATTGGTCATTATTTAATTTCTTGTTGATAACTGACCACTTGTAGTTATTGCTATGATCCCAAGTTATTTTTATGCTCTGGTTCAGAGATGTACTCTGGGTGGTTTCTTGATCTTATTTAAATGCCCAGGTTCCTCAGTATATTGTCTTAAGTGGGCTCCTTGTTATGTTTTGCTTCTCTTCTTGTTACTAGTCATTACTATTAGATGTTACTTCTTATTGCTATGGTGTACCTTCTCATACTCTCCATTTCTTTTTAATTTGTTGTATCTAAACTTCTATAGACCAAGCGTCTCAAAGCTAATGAAACTAGTTGAATAAGATCAACTTTTACAAAAAATTATAGGCTTAAAATTCAAGATGGGGAAGAGACACGTTAAGGAATGTTCCATGCTGAAATGGATTCTGACTGATACATAGAAATAAAGAAGAGCATGCTCACAGAAGTGGTGATGGCATCAGTCAGAGGAAAAAGAATGTTTCACAAATAGCATGCTCAGTTACATGCTTCAGGGGCAGCATGCAAATAATGAGGATGGAAAGCATTTGTATTTGAGGAACACAGCAGTTGCACTCAAGTTATTTAAACTTAAATATAGTTTCTTATTTATAACTTTTGAAAACTAAGAGGATAACTAGTTCCTCTCTTTTGTAGGTAGCCCAGGGTCCCTTTAAATATAAATACATGTAGAAGTAGTAATGAGGAGGAACTGGGATAAAGTCACCACATGTTCATCCAAAACTATCTGATGAGCATTTGCTGTGGGGAGGTACTTTGCCAGGCATTAGGGATATCTCAGTGGTGGCACTAGTGGTCAAGAACCCGCCTACCAATGTAGGAGACAAAAGAGACTTGGGTTTAATCCTTGGGTTCTGATGATCCCCTGGAGTAGGAAATGGCAACCCACTCCAGTATCCTTGCCTAAAAAACTCCCTGGTCAGAGGAGCCTGGCAGGCTATAACCCATAGGTCTGCAGAGTCAGCAGATAGCCGCACAGTGAATGAGGCAGGCTTATTCCCCTTCCTCCTGAAATTTCCTACCCTTCTTGACACTTTGAGGGATGCTAAAAAAAAATGTAACATTACAGGGAGCTAAGTGAGGAGTATATGGAAATTCTCTGAACTATTTTGAAACTTGTCTGAAATTTGTTCAAAAGAAAAAAAAAAGTGTAAGAACATTCATGTCAGGACAAATTCAGGATGTATAGGAATATTTGATGAATGAAGAAAATCTGGTGGTCTGGGAAAGAAAGGGGTCAGTTAAATCCAGACAGAGTAAATAGTATATAGAATGGATCTGCAGTGGGAGACAGTGTTGGCGTATGAGTGACATTGGCATTTAAGATGATGGAGCATACAGAGTGAGAGCTGAAGAGATGCCAGCTCACTTGACCATCCCATCGTGGATCACTGCCCTAACAACAAGGATACTGGCAACAAGGTTTTTGGAAAACCAGAGCTGCTAATTTTTGACATATAATCTTGGCTGAGTGCTGAAGAATTGATGCTTTCAAGTTGTACTGCTGGAGAAGACTCTTGAGAGTCTCTTGGACAGCCAGGAGATCAAACCAGTCCATCCTAAAGGAAATCAACCCTGAATATTCACTGGAAGGACTGATGCTGAAGCTCCAATACTTTGGCCACCTGATACAAAAAGCTGGCTCATTGGAAAAGACCCTGATGCTAGCAAAGATTGAAAGGAAATGGAAAAGAAGGCAACAGAGGATGGGATGTTTGGATGGCATCACCAACTCGATGGACATGAGTTTGAGCAAACTCTGGGAGATAGTGAAGGACAGAGAAGCCTGGTGCACTGAAGTTCATGGGGTCTCAAAGAGTTGGAAATAACTTAGTGACTGAATAAACAACAAAACCTTGGTCTGATACTTTTTCCTGAGTTATTGACATAAAGCTTCTGCTCAGCCAAGCTTTATGTGTTACACTTTACCCACTTCCCTACTCAGATAGCCAAGCAACTAGATTTTTCCAGGAGAATGTTTGGTTATAGGAAATTGTGAGTTATGACATGGAAGGTACTCTCCTATCATGAAACCCTAGTGTGTGAACTCACTAACATTTTGCTTTTATTTATTCTAGTAGCTAGGGTTGCCTTAACGAACAGAGATATTAACTGGAAACTTTTTAGAGTTTTTTTATTGTGAATCCTGAAGTTTCAAGATCATCCAAAAAAAAACACTGGGTGTATAGATCTTTGTTCTTACTCATTCAGGCATGCTTATCTTTTGCTTTAACAATTATTTGTTGAGTGTCAACTGCAAGTAGGAAAGACAACATAGTAAAGTAGAAAGGGCCTTGAATTGGGGATGGATGAGCAGCATTCAGGCCCTCTCACTTACTGCTAGCTCTGTAATATTACATAGCTTACTCATTCTGAACTCCAGTTTTGCTTGATGTATTGTGACTAGTAAGTGGAGCCAGTATATAGATTTTTAGGTTTTGCAAATATTTATATTATTTATTTTTTCAAAGAACTCTTTATCTGATGTATGTTATCACAGTGCACTGCCTTTTTACTGACACTTAACATTTTATATATAACAAGTCTCAAATTGGTGATGTTAAGAAATTTTACTAAAGTCATAAGGCTGATATTGTAGCCATGATCTTTAAATAAGTTTTTTTTTTTTTTTTTTTTACTCAAAATCACATGCTCATTCCTTTTCCCAAAAGCATCTCATCATTTACAGAACATGAGTGTAACATCAGGAAAAATGTAAAAGGATTACATAAAAACTGGCCTGATCTATTTTCCTTTCTGAGTTTTTAGCCTCAATTTTTATTGGTCTACACCTCATTTGATTACAGTCAAAACTATCTGGAAAAAACACATGTTCTCAAGTCTCTTGATGTGCCTACAGCTTATAGGAAGTGCAGTTACAAGAGAGAAAAGAAGTTGGGTGGTAGGTGTGTGAGGTTCATTATACTAGTCTCTACTTGTTGCATGATTGAAAACTTTGTGATCAAAAGTATATAAAACCTTTATATTCAGAGCCATCTCTCTCCTTTGTTTTTTAGCTAAACTTCTTGCTAGAACAACAATACCACATTCTCTATTCACTGTGCTCATATCTGGAGCCTGTCTTCAACCTCCTCCAGAGCTTTGAAACTGCAGAATGATAACAAATAAATTCTGTATTTTTTATATTGAAGTATAGTTAATTTTTAATTGAAGTATAGTTTGTATGTATATACATATCAATTAAAAACTATACTAACATGGATATAGATATATATATATATGTTCTCTTTCAAGTTCTTTTGCATTATAGGTTGTTATAAGATATTGAATATAGTTCCTTGTGCTATACAATAGGTCCTTTTTTGTATATCTATTTTATATATAGTAGTGTGTATCTGTTAATTCAAAATTCCCAATTTATCCTCTCGCCAACAATAAACTCTGTATTGACAGTCATATAAAATGAGTAAGTTTTAGAGATCTACCATACAACACAGCACCTACAATTAGCAATAGGGCTTCTCTGGTGGCTCAGATAGTGAAGAATCCGCCTGCAATGTGGGAGACCTGAGTTTGATCCCTAGGTTGGGAAGATCCCCTGGAGGAGGGCACGGCAACCCACTCCAGTATTCTTTCTTGGAAAATCCCCATGGACAGAGGTGCCTGGTGGGCTACAGTCCATGGGGTCGCAAAGAGTTAGACATGACTGAGCGACTAAGCACAATCATGCGCTTAAAAATTTGTTCAGAGGGTAAGCCTCATATTAAGTGTTCTTATCACAAAAAACACATAAACAACAAGGGGACACGAGAAATACATTTCAAGTGATGCATATGTTTATTATCTTGATTATAGGATGGTTAGAGGAATACATATATGAGTATAGATACTTGTGTGTGTGTGTGTGTATTATATATATACATATATAGGCAGGAAAGTTGTGACAAACCTAGACAGTGTGTTAAAAAGCAGAGATAGTATTTTACCAACAAAGGTCTGTATAGTCAAGGCTATGGTCTTTCCAGTAGTCACATACAGTTGTGAGAACTGGACTATAAAGAAGGCAGAACACTGAAGAATTGATGATTTTGAATTGTGGTGCTGGAGAAGACTCTTGAGAGTGGCTTGGACAGCAAGGAGATCAAACCAGTCAATCTTAAAGAAAATCAACCCTGAATATTCATTGCAAAACTGATGCTAAAGCTGAAGCTCCAATACTTTGGCAACCTGATGTGAAGAGCGAATTCATTAGAAAAACCCTAATCCTGGGAGAGGTTGAAGGCAAGAGGAAAAGGACGACAGGACGAGGTGGTTGGATGGCATCACCGACTCAGTGGAGTTTGAGCAAACTCCAGGAGATGGTGAAGGACAGGGAAGCCTGGCGTGCTGCAATATATGGGGTTGCAAAGAGTCAGACACGACTTAGCAAATGAACAACAGCAGCAACATCCCTTCTAGTATTAAAAATTGTGCCCAGTTTTATCCACTAGATCGTCCTGAGGGTAGGATTGTCTTTTCTTAGTCATCTTTATACAGTGACCATTCCAGTACTTTCCAATAAATATTGGTTGAATTTAATCTTACTGTTATCAGAAAATGTTGCCTTTTCCTCCCTCCCCCTACCCCAAACTTGAATCAAATCAGGGAAAATCATTTGAAAACCTCTGAGTAGTTGTGAGCTTTGCCCAGTCTTTGTCTAAATGTGACTGATGGTTGACAGACACTAGCACTTTTTGTTACCTAATTTTTTCAAACAGATTTCCATTTGTCAGAATTTGAGCTAATCTGTTTTTCCATTTCAAAATCATATTTCAACTCCTAGTTCAATTTTGTACAGATTTACCTTTTGGCTCTCACGTAAAGTAAAAGTTTTATAAAAGGCACGGCACTATATTTAATAGCTAGTGCTAGGCAGAGGCAACCAGAGCATTTCTGAAATCAAATTAATTAGCCAGAAGGGACTGAGCCTGGAAGCATTTAGGATTAAAACTGTTCTCTACACTGCTGTCTGGGACAATATATTTCAAATAAAACTGCTTTACATAAAAGTTCTGTTGCAATTCAATTCTATAGAGATTTTTCTCTTCTCACAAAACATCTAGAGTGTTTTTCCAGTAAAAAAGAGTGAGCTGGGATTGTTTTATCTTCTTTCACATTAACTTCACATATTTCCCATGATAAAATTAAAAGCAGTTCACCTGTTTTATGCATTGGGTTGGACTGCCTTTACATAAATACATTAAGAGAGTTTATAGAGATATATATATGTGCATATTTTTAATATATGAGTCTATAGCTACTAGGGCATTTGTGGGATCAGAGAGAGTCTTAAATAGGAAAGAAAGATATATAGTAGAGGAATACATACATGTTAAAATTTACTTGAATTCTATTGAAGTGTTGTTTCAGAAAATGCACTAGAGAAGGTAAATCTTTATTTTTGAGATATTTGAAAATCTGAAATTAAGAGAGAATGTTTCAAAGATCACTTACACATATAGACAGTTCAGTTCAGTTGCTCAGTCATGTCTGACTCTTTGTGGCCTCATGGACTGCAGCATGCCAGGCCTCCCTGTCCACCAGCAACTCCCAGAGTTTGCTCAAACTCATGTCCATCGAGTCAGGGATGCCATCGAACCATCTCATCCTCTGTCATCGCCTTCTCCTCCTGTCTTCAATCCTTCGCAGCACAGGGTCTTTTCCAATGAGTCAGGTCTTCACATCAGGTGACCAGAGTATTGGAGCTTCAGCTTCAGCATCAGTCTTTTCAATGAATATTGAGAACTGATTTCCTTTAGGATGGACTGGTTTGATTTCTTTCCAGTCCAAGGGATTCTCAAGTGTCTTCTCCAACACCACAGTTCAAAAGCGTCAATTCTTCGGTGCTCAGCCTTCTTTATGGTCCAGCTCTCACATCCATACATGACTACTGGAAAAATCATGGCTTTGACTAGATGCAACTTTGTTGGCAAAGTAATGTCTCTGCTTCTTAATATGTTGTCTAGGTTGGTCACAGCTTTTCTTCCAATGAGCAAGCATCTTTTAATTTCATGGCTGCAATCACCATCTCCAGTGATTTTGGAGCCCAAGAAAATAAAGTCTGCTGAGGTAGACAGTTTAAGCTTTATCTCTCTCTCTCTCTCTCTCTCTCTCTCTCTCTATATATATATATATATATATATATATATATATATATAGGCACATGATTTTTGACATATTTTGTAAGAATTCCAATGAAGCCTGTAAATGTACAAAATGAGAGTCATATTCCTTAAATTGTTGTACCACAGCTCCCTGAAAGGTGACTTCACAGAGGGTCACTGCTTTTTTAAAAACAGGGCATTGAAGAGTTTCTTTAGGTCCAATGAAACTTACTTGGAGACATGTGTGTATTCTCAACTTTCATTTTCCGCTCATTTTTTTGAATATAGTTAAGGTAAAACTTTGCTTTTACTTTTCTTTCTCTTGAAAGCAGGTTTGATAGGTGATCCTGAGGGAATGAGATAATGAGGAAGGAGAAAATGTAGCTCAGAAAAGGGAAGTTGAAATAAAGCTTTTTAAAAAGTTATTTATTTATTTATTGCCAGAGTAGTTAGAGCTTCTTCCTTCACCTCAGCCAACAGAAGTAGTCCATAGAAACCTAAAAAATATGTTAAAAGGAAACATTAGTGAAAATTACTAGGGTTGAGATTTCATTTTGGCAGTTGTAGGAATTTGTCAGGGTGAAAGTGACTTGGATAGGAGTCATGGAAATGTAGTTAAAATAGATGTGGTATTGTATGTATTTTCTCTTAAAAATCACTTTGTTTTTAATGCTAGAAAGCAAAAGTAAGTATGAGGAATTCAAAACTGTCAGATTTCATGAACACAGACCTTACTAGAGGATTTATAAAAACTGGGTTAGGACTTGGATTAAATTTTAGAATTTTCTCCTGTATTGTTTTAAAACAATAGCAACTGATAAAAATTGAAAATACAATATTACAAATACCCATGTAACCTTAACCTTGATTCACCAATTGTTAATATTTTGCCACATCTCTCTCCATGTCCTTTTTTTTTTTTTTTTCTCCATGTCCTTTTTAAAAGATAAGTTTCAAAAGTACAGTGGTGATATCAAGACACTTAACCCTTAAGTATTTCAGTGGGTAACTCTGACATGATCACACTCAAGAATTTTAATATTGATACAATACCAATATCTAATATACAGCCCACACTCATATTTACCCAATTAAGCCCCAAGAAAGTGAAAGTGAAAGAAAGTGAAAAATCGCTCAGTCCGACTCTTTGTGACCACATGGATTATACAGTCCATGGAATTCTCCAGGCCAGAATACTGGAGCAGGTAGCCTTTCCCTTCTCCAGGGGATCATCCCAACCCTTCTCCAGGGATCAAACCCAGGTCTCCCATATTGCAGGCAGATTTTTTACCAATTGAGCTATCAGGGAGGCCCAATTAAACCCCAAATGTCCTTTAAAAATTTTTGACTCAGTATCTGATTAATGTTCTTATAGTACATTTGCTTGTCATATTTCTTTAAGCTCTTTTAGTTTAGAACAGTCACCTTACACTTTCTGTTTTTCCTGATGATGACGTTTTTTGAAGAACCTGCACTAGTGGGCTCATAAACTCCCTCACAATCTGAATTTGCCCAATTACTTCTATATGATTAGATTCAAGTTACACATTTTGTCAAGAATAATACCTAGGTAATATGCTAATTGGAGGAGGAAATGGCAACTCAGTCTAGTATTCTGCCTGGAATATCCCCATGGATAGAGGATCCTGGTGGGCTTCAGTCCACGGGATCTCATAGAGTCGGACATGACTTAGAGACTAAACAACAATATGCTAATCGGGTTTTCCTTGTGGCTCAGATGGTAAAGAATCTGCCTACCATGTAGGAGACCTGTGTTCGATCCCTGAATCAGGAAGATCCCTTGGAGAAGGGAATGGCAACCCCCTCCAGTATTCTTGCCTGGAGAATCCCGTGAACAGAGGAGCCTGGCAGGCTATAGTCCATGGGGTTTCAAAGAGTTGGACATGACTGAGCTACTAACACGACAACAATATGCTGATTAACTCGATTGTGGTGATCCTTTCATAATGTATACACGAATCAAACATCAAGTTGTACATCAATATAGACAGCTTCCATTTGTCAGTTATGCCTCACTAAAGCTAAAAAAATTTAAAAGGAAACTATTTTACCTAATTTTTTGTACTTCCCACTGCATCAAGTCAAAAGACTAATGATATCTGGATTTTTCCTTTTATTGGTGATTCTAGATTTGATCACTTGGTTAAGATGGTATCTACAAGATCTTGCTGTTGTAAAGGGGCATTTTCTACTTGATAAGTCATGTACATCCTAGGTGCTGAGACTTTGAAATTATATGTATAATGTAATCTTCAGTAATTTCTCAGCCAATAGTTTTAGGACCTATTAATAGTTAAACCATTACTTTGATGTTTGGCACTGATCTAATTCTTTTTAATTCTATCATTCTACGTTAATTAACTGACATTATTCTACAAAGAAGAACTTCTACTTACTCATCCTTTTAGTATAGTTATGGGTTCCCAGATTCTTTTTTAATGAATACTTGAAAGCCTATTATCACTTATTTTGATATTTACATTAGTCCAAAATTATCCAGTGAGATATATTTTAGCTTGAATTTGTGCCCTATCGACATGTCCCTAATTAAAACTTAATTCTTCAGCAATCATTCTAGCTTGCATCATCCAGATCCCCACTTTAGGAATAAAGGATTTATTACCAGTTGTTCCAAAGATTGAGAGCTGACATCTCCTACTGTCTGCCCTCTCTGGGACTCATCCTTTGCTGAAGATAGCTGCCTTTTTCAAGATTATACTCCCTTTCTGACCTGAGGGTCTATGTATGGGGGAGAGAGCTGGAACCTGTATCTGATAACTAGTCAGTGAATACCTGGAAAAGCTTTGCTTCCTCTTTTCAGTTTGGTACAACTCAGAAGAGTTATGCCAGTTAAGAGTTCCCTATGAGTTTGGCTAAGGACTTGATAAAACTATACCACAGACCAAATTTTTCCTCTACCTCTATTTGCTTTCATTCTCTTCTCCTACTGTTATTGATCCCAAGAGCCTTCCTTACTGGACCTTCAGTTTGCTAATTTTCATCTGAGTATACTTTGTGTGTAGTCTGAACAAATGATGCTAAAATGGGATTTTAGGGTATGAAGAGCTTCAGGGACCAGGAGGCAGTGATAAAGCTTCTGCCGTGGGCACAATGAGAGGCTATGTAGGTGAAGGGAAATGTAATGGTAGGTTCAGCGTATCAACCATTTGAGATATTGGGTTGGCCGAAAAATTCATTTGGGCTTTTCTGTAACATTTTAATGATGAACTTGTTGGCCAACCCATGTGTGAAATAGTGATTATAAGAGCAATGGCATTGAATAGTACTCCCAGCCAACTGATGCTTTTGAAAGAGAAAATGAAAGGCTGAAGAAGGCTAACTATCAATAAAAGGCTAAAAGTGAAAACCAAAGGGCCAGCTTGGAAACACACAGTGAGATTCTTATCTCCAGCAGGTTTACGGTAGAAAAAACTGGAGAACTAGGCTCAGGAGGCTAGCATAGCTCAATTAAGTTCTTGACTAGTTAGATTTGCTACAACAAGACTAGAACCCTGATTGGCAAAGAATGAAATAAAAAGGTATCAGATAAGGACAATTGCTTGGTGCGCTTAGAAATTTTGAATCCTCTGATTCCCCAGGATCCACCAAGCCTGCAGAAATAGCCCACCACTTTTAGAGAAAAAAAGGTATTTCCTCTAAAGATAAGGTGTGGGTTAACAAGATTAAATTAGAAGCTGACTTCAAAATGTAAAATTTGGCTTTGATATAAATTTAATAGCTATGAAGGAATGTAGGGTCTGATAAGAGGGAATGAGTAACATATTACTGATTCAAGCATTTAGAGCAATGTGAAACAGAAAGTTTAAGTAGAATTTCTGTGATTATGCTGAGATAACGTATTTGGTTAAAAATAGTGAAGATGCTGCAAATCATAAAATAATTCATCACAAAATAATTTTGGATTTTCCAAAGTGTTTGTGGGAAAAGTTTGCTTTGACAAATAAGTTCAGGCAAACACCTCCTATTCATTATGAAAGAAGACAACCTATAGAAGAATTATAAAGAGAGGTGAAAATGTTTTACTTGAAGGAAAGATGCACATGATGCTTCCAAGTATCTTTTTTTGAAATAATAATATATATTGATCATTTTGTAATGCTCAGTTTTCACTGGAACGCATTTGGTCTTCACAGAAAAATAAGAAAAAATCAAGTGAGAGGTTATATATCTGTCTCATTGCTTGGCCAAATTAAAACAGGCACAATACTACAGGATGTTTGGCTCCAAATCAGAATTTTTCAAGATTAAGGTTGATGGCTATTTTATATCCAGCCAAAATTTATTATCTCTAGAAATAATATGTATAGCTTCTTGAATTATGGAATTTCAATATTATTCTGAATATGATACTTCATAGACATAACTAAATTTGTTTGTTAATCATCACCTAGATGTGGCAAATTGATTAAGAAGAAAAGAGCTTGTCTACTGACTAAAAAGTTGCTACACATAGAGAGCCGAGAGACACCCTGTACCAAAGCACAGAAACCTAAAAAGCAAAGTTATGAGTCATGGGCAAGAGCACTAATAGCCCACAGTTGAATCTAAGTGAGAGCCCACAGTTAGAATTTCCATTTAATAGCAGCCCTGTGGAGAGACAGGACACTCCATCAACTCGCATACCCAAGCCCACACGCACCAGCCTCCCTGGCCTCCAAGCCATGCAGATGGGATCTGAAATAGACAAGTAACACTAGCCTGTCCATCGTTCTCCCCCATGGGCTTGGGTACACAATGAGCTAGAGGGATAATTTTCCTCCCCCTCAGGGATTTAAATTAAGGGCCAGAGAGAAAAAATCTGACCACTATTTTCCATATTTCTTTGACAAACTAGAGCAAGATTTCCATCTGTGGAAAACAGAATAATTCTTCAGAAGGGAAATGGGTGGAATCGAAAGTGTAGAGAGTGGATTGAGTACAAAAATTGAGGGCAAAGGGAAAAAGGAAGGAAAAGGAGATACACAAAGGCTGCCTGGACTTGAGCAAATAATTTTATATGACGCTGAATAAAAAATAAGGTCTTGTAGAGTATCAGTTCAGTTCAGTCACTCAGTCATGTCCAACACTTTGTGACCCCCATGGGCCCCATTGTAGAGTATATGGACATGACTTTGAGCAAACTCTAGAAATAGTGAAGGACAGGGAAGCCTGGTGTGTTGCAGTCCATATGGTCACGAAGAGGTGGACACGACTGAGCGACTGACCAACAACAGGAGTATATGGGATCATGGGGCTGCTGGATGAGGAGCAGCAATTCTGCCCAGTAACCAATTATGCAAGAGCTCAAAGCAGGAGAGTTATATTCTCAGAGTGGGAGGCTTGACATCTAATTGCAGCAGCGATGTGCAAGGGAGCTGAGATACCTATGGAAGACCATCCTGGGGGGTCATGAGCATCTGACCAGGAAAACCACTCTAGACACCTTTACTGTTACCTTTTCATTATTTCACTTCTTCTCTCATTCTTCCTGACTTTATCCCACTCTTCCATTGTTCTTGTTTAGTCACTCAGTTGTGTCTGACTCTTTGCGACCCCATAGACTGCAGCACGCCAGACTTCCTTGTCCTTCACCATCTCCTGGAGTTTGCTCAAACTCACGTCCATCAAGTTGGTGATGCCAGCCAATTATCTTGTCCTCTGTCACCCCCTTCTCCTCCTACCTTCATTCTTTCTCAGCATTAGGGTCTTTTCCAATGAGTTGGTCCTTTGCACCAGGTGGCCAAAGTATTGGAACTTCAGCTTTAGCATCAGTCCTTCCAGTGAATATTCAGAATTGATTTCCTTTAGGATTGACTGGTTTGATCTCTTTGCTCTCCAAGGGACTCTCTATCTCCTTTCCTACTGGATGGACTTCTCACTACCATTACTTTGTGGTCATATTTTAAGTAGTATGTTGTTGTTGCTTAGTCACTAACTCATGTCTGACTCTGTGACCCATGGACTGTAGCCCAGCAGGCTCCTCTGTCCATGAAATTTCCCAGGCAAGAACACTGGAGTGATTTGCCATTAACTTCTCCAGAAGATCTTCCTGACTCAGGGATCCAACCCATATCGCTTGCATCTCCTGCATTAGCAGGTGGGTTCTTTACCACTAAGCACCTGGGAAGCTTTTAAGCAGTATCCACTGTTGTAAAGTTTCTTGAATGATGACTTCTCTGCTTGCCCCTGCCACTGCTCTCTTTCTCACCTTACTATTTGGATTTCCTGAAACAATTGTCTAGAAATACTTTTGGAGTATGAATCCACATTACTCTAAAATGTTGGAGGTTGGTGCTGTTTTTTCAGACATAGAAGTTTCATCAATTTTCAACATTAGGCTGTAAAAATGTCATTTCAGCTTTCCAAGACTGTTTTGGCCCCACTTGCATTTTCTCATCCAAAAACATACTTATCGACTTTGCTGCTTCATGTGTTCGATTGGAGAATGTTGATAGTATAAGCATCTGCTTTTAATAAGTGTAAACTAATGCTAGTTTAGAGAAGCCCAACCATAAAGAAGATAATAAAATTAATGATAAAACAAAAAAAAAAAAAGAAAAGAAAGATATATCTAACTTTTAGATAACTCACTCTTTGATATATATTAGTGAGTCAGCATTATGGAGCGATTCTTTTAAAGATTCCTCTCATTTACGTGTTGTCCACTGACTTTTTTCTGGCTGAGAGAAAAAGATAAAAATTCTGGAGACCAGTTGAAAAATAAGAAGAAATTTTTTTTTTCTTTTTTTAATTTTTTTATTAGTTGGAGGCTAATTACTTCACAACATTTCAGTGGGTTTTGTCATACATTGATATGAATCAGCCATGGATTTACACGTCTTCCCCATCCCAATCCCCGCTCCCACCTCCCTCTCCACCCGATTCCTCTCGAAACATCCCACCCTCGCCTTCTCCCAGAGAGTTCAAAAGTCTGTTCTGTATTTCTGTGTCTCTTTTTCTGTTTTGCATATAGGGTTATCATTACCATCTTTCTAAATTCCATATATATGTGTTAGTATGCTGTAATGTTCTTTATCTTTCTGGCTTACTTCACTCTGTATAAGGGGCTCCAGCTTCATCCATCTCATTAGGACTGGTTCAAATGAATTCTTTTTAATGGCTGAGTAATATTCCATGGTGTATATGTACCACAGCTTCCAAAAAATCACTGATATTTTGATGTAGATAAACTGGAAATACAGAAATGATTTACCAGATGTCTATCCACAACTTTTTAGCACTTCCAGATGAGCTCAGGAACAAGTTTTACGTTAATTTCATTTGTCTGCTCTGCTGACCCACTTCACTTTCTTAGTTACCATGCATGTGGATGAGGCTGATTTTCATGCTGGGGTCCTGAGAGGAGGAATTTGGGGGATGTTAAGGGAAAATCACTTTGCATTTTCAGTTCATCCATATCCTAGTTAGTAAACATGAGCTGGCCTTTCTCAACGAGCTCACCAGTGAACTATAATTATGGAACAAGAGAGTTGTAAAGAGGTGCCTCAATAGTCTTAGAGCTCCAGCTGCTGTCATTTTGACACCCACCACGCCCCACTTCCCCCACATAACTCTGTGTATGTGCTCAGTTGCTCAGTTGTGTCTGACCCCATGGACTGTACCCCATGGACTGACCCCATGCACTGTAGCCCACCAGGCTCCTCTGTCCATGGGATTCTTCAGGCAAGAACACTGGAGTGGGTTGCCATGCCCTCCTCCAGGAGATCTTCCCAACCCAGGGATCAAACTCGCATCTTCTATGTCTCCAGCATTGGCAGGCAGATTCTTTACCACTGTGCCGCCTGGGAAGCTCCTGTATAATTCTGGAGACTTTCAGTTCTGTTGCCAAGTAGTTCTTGCCCCTGAAATTGTGCATGGGTCTTTGATTTCAGGAGTGGTGGTAGGCAGAGGGATGAGAGAAGACAGAGATATTACCCACAAGGCCACTACAAAGACTTGAAATTATATCAACAAGTTGTGAGGTTGCACAGGTAGATTTCATGTCCTTTAAGCTTTTTTAAATTTTTCGTCTTTATTTCTTATAATTTTGTCTGAGCACATCAAGATGTGCAGTTAATACTGAAGATGCATTTCTTATCTGTGCATTTTCCCATTTTGTCCACCAATCCTTATCCTTCATCGCTGTCCATACTCATCTCAAAATTATTTTCTTACAGAGTTATTCACAATTAGCCTGACTAGATGTTCTTGATAACTTTATTGCTGTAGGATTCAAAAATGAATTTTGAGCTATATTGAGCTCTATATTAATTCACTTACATGTTGTCTCCATGCGTGTATTTTGGTTATTGTTTTAATGTAGGTTCCTGTGTGTATAAATAGTTTCATCAAGAGTCCCCCAAATTAAGGACTGTGCCATAGATTTATTATATCTTCCTGTGTCTCTTTAGTGTCCTCTTCTCAATAAAGAAACATTGCTGGCTGACAGCCCAGGATCAGAACACAGCAGCCTCTTCGTGGAAATGTCTTTTAATAGGATCCATGAGTAAATGTGCTTTAGAGAGCTGGGGGATGTACTGGGGGTTCCCCTGGATGGCTCTTTCAGTCCTGGTCTCCTTCCTTCTGAATCCACACTGAGTTGCTTGTCTACTGTGTCAGCTGCCAGCCATCAAGGACATCCTGGAAATTCCAAACTCTGGTCATTTGGCCTTTCCTTCCTTTGTTTCAGAGCTTACACGCTGCCAGTGAGTTCCACAAATGTGACAGTTTGTGAGTGTTAATATTACTCAAATTAAAATGCCTGTCTGTTGTCTTGAACTGAGTGCTCACTGACTTCCTGCAGATTCCAACAACTGGGCTGTGAAGAGTTCCCCAAAGTGTGCAGATGTTTAATGACTCCCACTTATTCCCTGCAGCACTCAAATGACAGATCACAGCAACTCGGAGGATCAGATGTCAAAACAGACACGGAAAAATTCCAGGAAAATTCAAAAGACCAAAACCTTCCTGACTTGTGTTCTCTTAACTGCATCCTGGAAGAGGCAGCATGATTAACCTAGGCCACCACTGAAATGCCAATGAACAGGAACTTGAAAATTCTCAGGTAAGCCTTTCTGAAAAATGGCCAAGTGGAAATCCTAGGAGGGACTGTGAACATGAATCAAATACTTTGTGTAATCTGTTATTATGCACCAGGCATTGTAGTGGGCACTTACAGAGAACTGTCTAATTTTATTCAGTCAAATCTCCCTGTATGTGAAACTTGTTTTTTTCTGTTTCCTATCTGGGCTGTGTCTTTCCCTATGTGAGTAGCCAGAGCAGTTGTTGAGAAGAAATATATTAGTATCCTCAAAAAGTTTTTATTTTACTACATGAAGGCCCTCGAATACAATTGAGAATGAGAGGACTGCAACCTAAAACAGCCTGCAAGATAAAGTTAATGACCAACAATCATTTAATCAGAAAGGTAGCAGACATTATAACTCATATCATAACAATATGTCTTTGAGAGAGACTTACATCATAAATGATATAGTTTTCATATGATTTATTTTTTTTAATTATTTTAAAAAGGACAAATTTGTAAAGAATGTGAAGCAAAAATAAGATATTGAAAAACATTTCAACACAGAGACAGTAACACCTAACAATGTCTAGGCAGCTCTTACTACATAATATCCATTTTAAAGTTGGCACGTTTAAAATAAGAATCATTTAAATTCACTCATGTGCCTACAAGCCAGCTTGGGATAAATGATCTAGGCTGGACCAGGCTGAGTTTGATTCCAAACTCAGGATGATAAGTTGGATGGATGGTGCTCCTCCACATGTTTCTCATTCCCTTGGAGCAGTGGGAAAGTTAGGGCACAATCTTCTCATTGCATGGACAGAGGTGCAAGAGAGCATGCAGATTTCAGGCAAGCACATTTCAAGTCTTTGCATGCATCACTTCTTCTAACGGCCCAAAGGTCAATGTTAATCATATGGTCAATTCTAAAATCAATGTGACAGTGAAATAAACATACTATTCCATAGTGGGAAGGGGTCTTTCCAGCTGGCGCTAGAGGTAAAGAACCCACTTGCCAATGCAGGAGACATAAGAGATGTGGGTTCGATCCCTGAGACAGGAAGATTCCCTGGAGGAGGGCATGGCAACCCACTCCAGTATTCTTGCCTGGAGATCCCCTTGGACAGAGGAGCCTGGTGGGCTACAGTCCATAGGGTCACAAAGAGCTGGACTTGACTGAAGTGACTGAGCATACACATAGTGGGAAGCAGTGGGGAAGCAAAGATTTCCTGAATAGTAATTCAAGGTATTTCTTTTTATAAGTGCTTCATGATTGTACACCCCACTCCAGTACTCTTGCCTGGAAAATCCCATGGATGGAGGAGCCTGGTGGGCTGCAGTCCATGGGGTCGCTAAGAGTCAGACACGACTGAACGACTTCACTTTCACTTTTCACTTTCATGCACTGGAGAAGGAAATGGCAACCCACTCCAGTGTTCTTGCCTGGAGAATCCCAGGGACGGGCGAGCCTGGTGGGCTGCCGTCTATGGGGTCGCACAGAATCAGACACAATGGAAGTGCTTTAGCAGCAGCAGCAGCATGATTTTACAGCTAATACAAATATTCTAGTGCAAACTTTTTTTTTCAATGTGGTAATTTAGCTAAAGGCTCCAGACCTTTCCATGTAGTACAGAAATGACCTCATAGCTTTTTGACTAAATTCTACTTATATTTCCAAGCTTCCTTAGCATCATCTCCTCAAGGAAAATAGGGCTAAGTGCCTCTCTCCATCTTTAATGTAGCTCTTAGCATATTATTTTCAAATTTTCTAATCACGTATTTCTGTCATAGCTGACAGAAATCTCCTCCAGGGCAAGTTTCAGGTCTTAATTCTAGATACTTAGTATTTGGTGAGTTGAAATGAAAGCACTTAGCCTATGTCCTTTTCTTGTCTTGTTATTGATCATCATTTTCCAAGAGGTTTAAGGGAACACCTATGCAATATTTCAATTGATAATAAAAACCATACCTCCCATCTGCATAGAGCTTTAGATTTTATGAGCTGTGTCTATAGTCACCTAATTTGAGATTAGAAACTGCTGTCTGTCTTTACTTCTCATATTTTGACTCATCTCTATCATGATCCTCTATTAAATCTGTCCTTTTGCTTTATTGTACTTGTCCCTTGTCATTGTCTTTGATTCTATTATTGACAAGTAATGCTGGAAAAACAAATCACAAAGGTGGGAGCACTTTTTAGGTTTTTGATCTCAGTAGGGCTCTGAAAGAAAGTCATTTGGTCATCTTTCATCTTGCCAGCAATCTCTTCCAGTCTTTTCAGCTGCTACTATAGTTCTTCTTAGCAATTTTAGTGCTCTCACTCATATCATAGCCCAATTTATTTTCTAAATTATTGATAATTGCTTGGAAAAAAGTTGTAGGAATTAGCTCTGAGGTCCTGATCAGAAGAATGCATGCAGCTTCCCAGACACTCCATTTTTGTTCTCCCTGCTGCTTTGACACTTTATTTTCCTTGTCCTTGAATCCCAGAGGCTATCCTCCCTCTCAGATCTTCAGCTATGATTAGTTCATTTTCTTTTCTTCCTAGATATATACTTTTAAAACACTCCTGTCAATAAACTATGATCGTTTCTTCATATGTTACCCATTAGAAAATGGGCACCTGTTCATGATCATTATAAGACCTGCAGTTCCCATTACACAATCATTTTATGTCCTTCCCACAGCAGTTCAGTCTGTACTGTCCCAGCTGGGATGTGGTCTAGAGTAAGATGGAATGATAATCCCTTCCTTGGTGTTGGGTGCATGGCCAGAGGATGAGTTGATTAGTAAGGGCAGAAATGGAGAAATATGTCTGTTTAATCTCTGAAGGCAGAGGTGCCTGTGCCAAAGTTTGGATCAAGGGATTAATGGTTACCAAAGATAAGTACAAAACATGGTAGGGTAGGATGCCCTGGATTATCAGGCTAGTTGTTGTTGTATATTTGAGAGCTATAGCCACTTGTAGGGTGTTAGACATTTCTTTTATCAGACTGTGTATAAGCATCACAACTTATCCATTACAAGACAAGGCTCAGTTAGCACTGAGTTGTGCATAATACTTTGACTGTTGACCAACTGATTGGGCATGACTGGTATAATTATTTCCTTTTTTAAAAAATTTATTTTATTGAAGTATAGTTGATTTATAATGTGTGAATTTCTGTTATACTGTTCCATGATGCTTTATCACGGGATATTGACCACAGTTCCCTCTGTTATATAGTAGGACCTTTTTGTTTACCCATTCTTTTCTTTAATATAAATATAATTAGTACTTGATTCAAGGACTCAAAACAGGAACATGAAGAGGCCCACACTCAAATTCCAGTCTTTATTCAAGATTATTTTTTCCCATTATCATTTGGAACTAAGTTTTGAATTTATTCCAGAGGAAACTCTATCAGTTCTATGAAACTTTCTATCATCCTTCCTTTCCACTTTTCACAAATATTTTATGATCTTAAATAAATATGGTAGGCAAATCTCAAGAATGGCAAGATCTGTTATGAAAAACGCTATACTCTCACAAACATTTCACAATAGGCCCATAAGTATATAGCCTCACATTGACCTGGATCCATCTCCTCCTTTAGGATGAATTTTAGAACTTAATCTCACTGGCAGATAGAGGCATACAATTTCAAAGCCAAAATGCTTTGTTTTATCCACTTGATTTGCTCCAGGATGACCATTTCTTTTCTATCAGTTGTATCTCTCTTTTATTTTCCTGACTTTCATTCTTTTTTAATCCCAAGAATCTCACCTGTGAGTGATTTTTAATTCAGTTCAGTTCAGTTCAGTCACTCAGTTGTGTCTGACTCTTTGTGACCCCATGGACTGCAGCACGCCAGGCCTCCCTGTCCATCACCAACTCCCGGAGTTTACTCAAACTCATGTCCATTGAGTCAGTGATGCCATCCAACCATCTAATCCTCTGTCGTCCCCTTCTCCTCCTCCCTTCAATCTTTCCCAGCATCAGGGTCTTTTCAAATGAGTCAGCTCTAAGCATCAGATGGCCAAAGTATTGGAGTTTCAGCTTCAACATCAGTCCTTCCAATGAGCATTCAGGACAGTATTTTCATAATTTTTAGAAAAGACATAGTGATACAATAATTTGACTTAAGTTACGTTTTAAGAAAGGGGAGTGAAACTCCATGTTATTTGCTGAAACATCTCCTTTTGTCTGAGATGCTGTGTCATTCTGAGAAACTTGACAAAACTTCATTCAATTTTTCAAACAAATTCAAATGACTTCTTTCCCCACTCAAGTAATCTCTCCTCTTTTAGTTCAAACTACCATTCAGAATGCTTTGCATTTCATTCAACTAAATCATCTGTTTATCTGCTTTCCATGTAGATCATGCTTTCCTCCTAAATGTCATGTCCTAGTTTTGTAAAGCCAGTACTTATTACTTTTTTGTTGAATAAATGGCTGAGGGATGAAGTTTAAAGGGGATTATTAAGAGGTAAAGAGGGAGGAAAACTGATGAAACCCAACTAATATCCATAGTGAATTTGTATGCCATAGCATTCATTGTTAGGAGCCTGGAAAATACAAAGAACTGGAATGAAGGCATTGGTTTTCCTCCTGAAGCGATCACCTGCTGACTGCAGCATTCTAGAAAAATAGGTAAAAAAAAAAAAAAAAAAAAAATCAATTTTGAATTAATGTGTTGAGGTTAGGAGTGGAGAACAATGCTCATTTCAGTCACTGAAGCTGATTGAGAGCGTGATCAGTGCTCAGGGCAGAAAATCACTCCAAATTACCTGAAAACGTATTATTATCCAAGCTCCAAATAAGGCTGAGTTTAATGCAATAGGAAATATCTTTTAAATAGATTCGCTTATCTATCTATCTGCCTTGATCTAATTTACAATTTGCAATTATAAGCATTTCATTAATCAGTTAACAAGGCATATTTATAAGGCACATTATCATAGGCTACAATGGTAAGCTGTCTTATATTAAAGCCAGTCTTGATATCTGAGCAAGGAAAGGCTAAGGCTGTTGATTCCAGTGTTTGGTTTTGTATTAAAGAGTTGGACTGGGAATTAGATTTAAGATGGAAATCAACCATTATATAAATAAATGCTTTAGTTTATTATTAATAGTTTAAGGAAGTGAATTGTTGATTGACTCTAGATGATATATGATAGATGCAACATGAATATCAACATTTAAAAAATACAAGCAATAGAAGAACATGATTCAATAATTCATCTTTCATGCTAGTATGTTGGCTTCCTGTCTTTGTCATCTTTGAGAAATGTGATCATAATTTCTTGCTATTTGTAAGAGAAAAGCTTTAAAACATGTTATAAGGGAAATGATATAATTTTTTAGCTCTTAGAAGCATTTACAGTCAAGTATTCTATATATTTAAGTTACTGAATAAGCATTTTGGAAATGATAATAATGTAATTCTAGTTTCCTGCACCTGTGAATTTAAGGTCCAAAGTATGTGACCAAAGGTGAGTAATTATTTCAGAGCAAATGGATGCTCTTTCAATGTAATTCCACATAAACTTCTTTTCTTGGTGTGTAAGTCTGCTGATACAGTGATAATTTAGAATCTCTGTGTTAGTATGGGAGTTTCCTCTTCAAGTTCTTATTCATTGAATTGAGTAAAAGCCAAATCTTAGTCTTTTGAATGGTTTTCTATTATTAGATTTTTCACCTTTTTCTGTCTTTCTGAGCCAAAATACAGTTTTCAGACACTCTTTACCTAACCTGACATTGACCATCTCATTAAATGTGGAAAATATTATCAGAAGCGTAATCAATGTCTGCTGAAACTCCCATACCCTAACAGCTAATCCAGAACGTCCTGATTCAATAACAGATCTTACCTGATAATTATGACCCTACTAGCATTTACAAGGGAGCCAGAAATATGGAAATCTGACTTTATATTTTCTATCCAGCAGCATTGCATATGATTAGCCTCTAGTGCCTGAAATTTTAGCAAAAATATTGATTAGCTTTCAAATAATGCTATGGCTAGTAAAATGTTGAATTTTGCTGCAGGTAAATTGTGTCCGGTCAGATAACAATCAACAGCCAATTCACCTGTGTATTTGAGGAAAGAATTCACATTTGGCTTGTCATAAACCAACATAGCTATTAACATTGATCTGAGTATTTCTTACTTGTTTTGAACACTTATCACACATATTTTCAGAAACATCTTGACATTGAACATTAATTCACATTAATATTACTTTTCCTTCAATTAAAAGCTATCCTAAAGATAATTATTATGTTCCTGCTGTTCAGTTTCCCACCTAAGATGCAAAAGGGCCAAGTTTTAAAACCACATTGAACATATTTTCAAGTCCAACTAGTACATACTGAAGAATGTTACGACATTATCTCAGCCCACAGCTTCAGGGGAAGGTCACAGAGGAAAGAAAGAGCCTTACCGGAGCCTGGATTCGGGTGATGAACTGGCTTGGGGTCACAGGGGACTCACTTTGCCGTCTGGATTTCAGTAAGTACAAAGTGAAGGCTCTTCACTAGACTATTTCGTCAGTACAAAGTGAAGGATCTCCACTAGACTATCTCCAAGGTCATTTCCAGTACCAGGGAGAAATATTCAAAACTCAGAAGCTCTAATTTTCAAGTCACTCGACTGCCTCACTTTTTTAAATGATTCTTTTTTTAACTTTTAATTTTGTATTGGAATATAGACGATGCACCGTGTTGTGGTAGTTTCAGGTGGATAGCAAAGGGACTCGGCCATACACATACATGTATCCATTTTCCCCCAAACTCCCCTCTCATCCGGGCTGCCACATAACATTGAGCAGAGTTCCCTGGGCTATACAATAGGACCTTGCTGGTTATCTGTTTAAATAAAGCAGTGTGTGCTTGTTGATCCTAAACTCCCTAACTATCCCTTCCCCTCATCTTTACCCCCTTCTGCCTCACTTTTTCTATTAAATTATTTGGTATGTTTTAGGAATTGCCATTTAATTAGTGATTCCCAGTCTTCATCCCCCATTGACTTGATTATAACAGCCTACTTGTTTGTGATCTTTTCTTTCTAACTTGAGCAAAACGTAAGCAGATTCCATGTGTTATATAAGGGAATAAATATGAGGACAAACTAAACCCCTAACCTCTAGTACTCATAATTAAGACCTCCTCTCAGAAAGACAAAGCTATGCTTTGAGGCTCTGTTTTGGTAATCCAGAAATATGGAGAGTGATGTGGAGGGGTGAAATTTACAGATAACTACAAAATTAATTCTCATACTACAACCAAGTTGGAACCTTTATTTTTCCAAAGCTTTTGGATAAAGGCCTGAATTGCTATGATTTTACCTCTAGAGAATATAGAACAATTTCTTAATATTATAAGCTGTTTCATTAAATAGCACTTAATACCACCAATAAACTATATCACAAATGGCTAAGCAAAGAATATAGATTTAGGACAGCTTATGACATTGTCATTATCAGGTACAAAAGAAGGAAGCAATTTCTTTGTGTATAATTGCATTTAAATTTTATGCCATAACAGTTGAAATGAGAACGGTTAGTCATTTAAAGAGGTACTTTAAGGATTAATTTAATGACACATACTTGGACTATTTAAAGAGTCCTAAAAAATAATAAAGGGAATTCTATTTGGAAAAACCCCTCACTTTTGTATCCCATATCAGAATCTATTACTACAGCTTTGTGCTGCATGAATAGATTTGTGTGGGTGGCTGGGAGGAGAGAAGGGACTGGCATTTACCCAGAGACCTTTCCATTTTTAAAAAATTGAAAATCCTCTGTCACCAGAAATTAAGTTTAATTTAAATCATTTGATATCAAATATCTAAAAACAATAAATTGAAAAGGGAGAAAAAAAAGACAAAATGAGAGTAAGAAAAAGTGTCACAGAGCTGAAAAATCCCTTGTACTACAATCAAACTAAAATTTTGAAACTCTCAATATGGTACATTAGTAATTTAGGTTGTTACTCACTCACCAGTCAAGCTTCAAATTATAACATGCACTCAGACAGCATATGGCCCCAGGGTTATGGAACTGGATCTTTCCCCCTTGATTCTGATCTGATTTTCTGGGAGACCTGGAAAAAAACTCAAGGAAATTTCTCAGAAAGACAGTTGGTGGGGTTGATAAGATGAGGAGAAAAAGGGAAGGATGGGAGGTGGTGGAAGGTTGGAGGTGAGGGAGAATATGTGGAGTGCAGAGAAAACCTGGAAGGAGAAGCGGGGCATAATTGGAACAGAGGGAAAGTGATCCACGTGCTTGTGGGTTCTTGACATCCATACATTCCAGGAAAAGATTTAGAGAAGAAAATAACAGAGGGAGACGGGAAGTTCAGTAGTTTCTTCCTAGAAACTGTTTATCATCTTGTCGTCGTTCAGTCACTCAGTCATGTCCGACTCTTTGTGACCCCATGGACTGCAGAACGCCAGGCTTTCCTGTCGTTTACCATCTCCCAGAGCTTTCTCAGACTCACATCCATTGAGTCGGTGATGCCATCCAACCGTCTTGTCCTCTGTCATCCCCTTCTCCTCCTGCCTTCGATCTTTCCCGGCATCAGGGTCTTTTACCATCTTGGAAATTAGGAAATTCAGCTTAGTTGAAGTCACCATTATTAGTTTTCTGGAAATGTGATCCCCTACTATAACTTGTTTATGGCCTGTAAATGCTATTTTCACCATCACAGCTTTTGAATACTTCCATTTAGTCAAAATTTTGTTGTTAAGACACTGTAAAACACAGGCATAAGAGATTTTGTGAGATTTTGCGGGTTTGGTTCCAGACCATTGCAATAAAGTGAATATCACAGTAAACAGAGTCACACAAATTGTTAGGTTTCTCAGTGCTATAAAAGTTATGTGTACACTCTTCTGTAGCCTATTAAGCTTGCAATAGCATTATGTCTAAAAACATAAGGTATATACCATAATCAAAAATAACTTTTTGCTAAAAAAGACTATCAGCTGAGCCTTCAGCAAGTCATAATATGTTTGCTGGTGGAGGGTCCTGCCTGGATGTTGATGGATGTTGATAAGGGTGATGGTGCCGAAGGTTGGAGTGGCTCTGGTGATTTCTTTTTTTTTTTTTTTAAATCACACATTTTATTGTTGTTATAAACTTCTGCCTCTACATTGTCCTTCTGCAGTTCTGTGGAGTTTTCTTTTTTTTTTTCTTTCCCCTCCCCCCACCCCTTTTTTTTCTTTTCTCTTTTTTAATTCTTAATTTAAATTTTTTTTTCCTTTTTTTTTTTTATTATTATTATTTTTTTTTTTCCCAGTGGGTTTTGTCATACATTGATATGAATCAGCCATAGATTTACACGTATTCCCCATCCCGATCCCCCCTCCCACCTCCCTCTCCACCCGATTCCTCTGGGTCTTCCCAGTGCACCAGGCCGGAGCACTTGTCTCGTGCATCCCACCTGGGCTGGTGATCTGTTTCACCATAGATAGTATACATGCTGTTCTTTTGAAATATCCCACCCTCACATTCTCCCACAAAGTTCAAAAGTCTGTTCTGTATTTCTGTGTCTCTTTTTCTGTTCTGCATATAGGGTTATAACCCTCTTACACTGGTGGTGGGAATGCAAACTAGTACAGCCGCTTTGGAAAACAGTGTGGAGATTTCTTAAAAAACTGGACATAGAACTGCCATATGACCCAGCAATCCCACTTCTGGGCATACACACTGAGGAAACCAGATCTGAAAGAGACACGTGCACCCCAATGTTCATCGCAGCACTGTTTATAATAGCCAGGACATGGAAGCAACCTAGATGCCCATCAGCAGATGAATGGATAAGGAAGCTGTGGTACATATACACCATGGAATATTACTCAGCCATTAAAAAGAATTCATTTGAACCAGTCCTAATGAGATGGATGAAGCTGGAGCCCCTTATACAGAGTGAAGTAAGCCAGAAAGATAAAGAACATTACAGCATACTGACACATGTATATGGAATTTAGAAAGGTGATAACGATAACCCTATATGTAGTGATTTCTTAAAATCAGACAGCAATGAAGCTTGCCTCATTGATTGGCTGTCCTTTTTAGAAATGATTTCGCTGTAGCATGAAAGGCTGTTGGATAGCGTTTTATCCATAGTAGAACTTCTTTCAGAATTAGAGTTGCACTCTTAAATCCTGTGTGTGTTTTGTCAACTAAGTGTGTGCATGCTAAGTCATGTATGACTTCAGTCATGTATGACTCCTTGCAACCCCATGGACTTTAGCCTGCCAGGCTCCTCTGTCCATGGGATTCTCCAGGCAAGAATACTGAAGTGGATTGCCATGCTCTCCTCCAGAGGATCTTCCTGACCCAAGGATTGAACCAGCATCTCCAGCATTGCCCTCTTTGGCAGGTGGATTCTTTACCACTAGCACCGCCTGGGAAGCCCACCAACTAAATTTATATAATCTCAATCCTTTGCTGCCATTTCAACAATCTTCACACCCTCTTCACCAGGAATAGTTTTTAATCTCAAGAAACTGATATGTAACAATCTTTGAAAAAACAGCAAACTTAATTGGGCATTTATTTGTTGGTAAATACTAGGTTTTATCCTTGCAATATTTAACTCTAAAAAAAATGGGTGAGATAAATTGTATTTGAAAAGGTATGACCAGTCCTGTCAATCATGTTTTGAAAAAATATCATTTCTCTTAATTTCTTTCTTCCCATACCTTCTCACTCCTTACCTCCAGAAGAAGTATACTCTGAAAACCTTCAATGGTTATATATATATAATGTATATTTATTGTCCAAAATTCAGAGATTTATTTTTTTAAAATGTACCCATTCTCTTACTACCCAGAGGTATATAGTGGAGGCATTTTGGTGTATTTTGTTTCAGTAATGTGTCTATGTATTTCATCATCACACAGTTGTATCCTTCAGTATATACAGATTTATATCAGGGCTTATTTCTTGTCTTTGCATCATGATCATGCACTTGGAGAGGTGCATTTCCATAGGTTAAGAGGCATCTTCTGGGAATTTAGGTGATAAAGAGCCCATCACCTCAGTAAGTCAGTGGAAGGGGGATGCAGGCAGATTGAGGAATTAATGTTAAATGCAGAAACCACAGATAATTGAGTGATGCCGGTAATAAGCAGGGTTGAAGTCACTAATCTAGACTAGGGCTTGTAGATTGATGGTTTGCCAGCCACATCTGGCCTGCACATGCTTTGGTTCAGTTCACTGCATTTTTTTTAGTCGAGTTACTGGCCAACATTTCTAAATTGATGAATTTCACATATGAAACCTGATGTGACATTTTGGAAAAGCCATAAGAATTGGCAAAGAAAGGCCACATTGCTAAATGGCAAATATTGGCTGGAGTCAATAGTGGATAATCAGTGAAATGGAGGGTTCTCTTGTCTCCTGGGCAACTTGGCTTCTACAGGTCTTTGACTGGGCAAAACTAGGGGCCAGTCCAGATACAGTTTTAAAAATAATTATTTATTTATTGTTGTTATTTTTTTGTGAGAGTGTTAACATCTCCTAGAGACTTACTAGATAAGACAGAGCAGGAATTTTATTTTATTTTTTTTTCTATGTGGCCATCATGTCTTACTGATTTACATTAGAGATTCTCAGTACATACCTGAAAACTGGCCACATACTCTGATAGACAGCAAATTTTAGTCTAAAATATTATAGCCTAGGATTTGATAAATTGAAAATGTATTTGACAATATCAATTTCCAGATGAACGACTTAGCAACAATAACAAGTTAGGGCTTCCATGAGGTTTCCATACTTATTAACTGAACTGAGAAGCCTCATTGAAAATGATTTTCATTTCAACAAAAACTCTAGTGTTTTATATGCAACCTACCAGAAGAATAGATCTTCTTTTCATGCTGGGCATCTATGGATGGTGAGGGTAAAGAGTAAAGCAGAAGGACTATTAAAAATAGTAATTTGTAAGCAGTAGAGCAGTGGTGACCTTTGTATCAAATGTTAACATCTAGTCCTTCTGAGATGAAGATCATATTCCCAAGCAAATAAAGGTATTCATTCAGAGTGAACTATGGAGTTTCTGTACTGCTTTATAACATCCAGACAAAGGAGGAATACAGGATATAAGACCAAAGAATACCCCATAGAGCCTTAGACATTACAAGCAATCTCATAGGAGTAATGGTTTTTAAAATCCACATATGGATAATGATTTGGAATAGCTGAAAACTTTCTCATGTCTAACAGCCCTCTTGACTCCTTCTAAAGTTTCGTGCCTTCATGGTGGGGGAAGAGTGAACTGAGGGAGAAAGGGATTTTCTTTATATTCAAATCATTCATTTTGAATGCATACAATATGTTTTTCATTTCACGTTTTGTGAAATCTACATTTCTTTTTTTTTCAGCAGCCTGATTCTTGTAAGGAGAAACATAAAGGGGCTTTCTTTGGGACCACTGACCTTGACTTATTAGTTATCTAGGTCTCTGCTGAGTACTCTTTGTTTTTACTCTTACAGATGCAGACATTAGAATTTAATGGGAACAGAAAGATAAGGATTGAGAAGACAGGAGACAAGAGGAGGAGAGAGCAAAATTTAGGTTGTAGAACGAGGCTAAGATGCTGTGCCTGAGAAAGCATGGGACTTAGGGAGCTTTTTCTTTATTTTCATGCTGATAAGAACATATGAATGTAAGGACAGCAATGCTGTATTCTTGCCTGGAAAATTCCATGGCATTTTCCATGGACAGAGGAGCCTGGCAGGCTGCAGCTCATAGGGTCGCAGAGTCAGACATGACTTGAGCACACACACACGTGTGGAGGGACTGATAAACATATACCTCGCTCAAAGTTAATCCCTTCAGATTCTGCTTAGGGTCATTTTTTTGCTTATATTCATGACAATCATGGTATGTATTCAAGGTCAGGTGAATCAAATCTTTCAAGTTCTACAGGACAGACTTTGTTCTTTCTGTATCATCTGAAGTGATCACAGCTACAGCGAAGATTTTATGCTAGCATTTTTTTTTCCTGAGCCTATTGTTTAAAATTTTTATTGGCATATAGTTGCTTTAGAATGTTGTATTTCTACTGTACCACAATTTCCTTGAGTATGGCCTGGAAGTATGCATTTTTGACAAGCTCTCTAGGTGATTCTTATGAATTTGAGAGCCATTGACCGAAGTGGAAATTGAAAGCAAGATCACAAAGACAGAAATATAGATCAATGGGACAAAATAAAAAGCCCAGAGATAAATCAACGTACCTATGGACACCTTATCTTCGACAAAGGAGGCAAGAATATACAGTGGAGAAAAGACAATCTCTTTAACAAGTGGTGCTGAGAAAACTGGTCAACCACTTGTAAAAGAATGAAACTAGAACACTTTCTAACACCATACACAAAAATAAACTCAAAATGGATTAAAGATCTAAACGTAAGACCAGAAACTATAAAAGTCCTAGAGGAAAATATAGGCAAACACTCTCTGTCATAAATCACAGCAGGATCCGCTATGACCCACCTCCCAGAATATTGGAAATAAAAGCAAAAACAAACAAATGGGACCTAATGAAACTTAAAAGCTTTTGCACAACAAAGGAAACTATAAGCAAGGTGAAAAGATAGCCTTCAGAATGGGAGAAAATAATAGCAAATGAAGAAACTGACAAAGAATTAATCTCAAAAATATACAAGCAACTCCTGTAGCTCAATTCCAGAAAAATAAATGACCCAATCAAAAAATGGGCCAAAGAACTAAACAGACATTTCTCCAAAGAAGACATACAGATGGCTAACAAACACATGAAAAGATGCTCCACATCACTCATTATCAGAGAACTGCAAATCAAAACCACAATGAGGTACCATTTCACACCAGTCAGAATGGCTGCTATCCAAAAGTCTATATGCAGTAGTTCCATGCATGAGACAGGGCGCTCAGGGCGAGTGCACTGGGATGACCCAGAGGGATGGGATGGGGAGGGAGGTGGGAGGGGGGGTCGGGATGGGGAACACATGTATACCCATGGCTGATTCATATCAGTGTATGGCAAAAACCACTACAATATTGTAAAGTAATTAGCCTCCAACTAAAATAAATAAATTAAAAAAAAAAAAGAAAGCAAGATCTTAGAGACATGTTTAAAATAGGGAAAATAATAAATGTTTAAGCATAAGTCTTTTAATTGTGTTGACAATACTGAATATAATATAACTATATATTTTTCTGTAATTTGAAGTGTAGCCTTTTCACTACCTTCTCCTCTGTATGTTTTCCTTCAAGCACAAATCTTGCTTGCTTATGCTTTCAATTCCAGCAAAATCCCAATGACAGTCTGTCAGTGACTGAATTAGGTTTGATTCATCATCCAATGTTTCTATGTATTTTTAAAAATTTATTTCTTTTTAATTGAAGGATAATTACTATCTTACTTTGGTTTGTGCCATATATCAACATGGTGTATGTATTTAAAAAGAATAAAAGTCTTTGCACCTTTATCCTTGTTTTGATTCAAGTAAGACAAACTCCTCTCTGCCTTGGTAATCTCTTTAATGTCACTCAAAATACACACAGAGAAAGAGCTGCTGGGGAGAGAAGACCCAGCTCCGTACACTTTATTTCTGCATCAATCACAGGCTACTTTGCAACATCACTGGATAGATACACTCATTTAAATTAGTGCAAATTATATGGTATTGCTTTAATTTTCTTTCCTTTCAAGAACGAAACATCCCAGAACTAACTTGCTGACCCCTTTCACTGGACTTGGTATTTTGTTATGTTCTTACCTCATCCTGCCAATGAAGAGACTCCCATCCCACTCTTTGCTGTAACACTCAGACTTCCTGTCTGTTCCCAGGGTTGAGATGCTTTCATTCCTCGGCTTTCATTTCGTCCTTGGTTTGTGGAGCCCTGGTTCTGTTGATGATTAACCAACACAAATCTCTTTATGTACCCGCAACAACACTTGTACATGAATAATAGCTCAGGTTCACTCAGTGTTAAATTAAAAATTGCCCAGTGATGGGTGCTTAAGACGTTTGGAAATCTAATAAATGCTGAGAAATATGGGGTTCTCTAGTGCTTTATCTGCTGTCACGCTGGGGTGCACCGTTGGCATTCTGCTCACTAGTCGGTTCTGAACCCACCTGCCAGTCCGTAGCCAGAGGAAAGGTTTCAGAAAAACCAGGTACTTGTGTGCATGCAAAGTATTGCTTGGGGACATCAGTGTAATTTACATTCATGTGTGGTACAATCTAATTACCTAGAAAGTAATAGTATCTTCTTGAAAATATTCAAAGAAAGGCATAAAATAAAAAAACTCTGGGACGTCTCAATGAATAGTTTGATGGGAAAGAAAAATAAGAGTCTGAACTAAACCTTTATAACCTGTATGAATGTTTAGATATTCTTTTTAGTATTATTTGGGTATATATTATTCCATTTCATTCTTTGGTTTCTCAAATGCTGGTTAAAGTTAGTTTTATGATTCACCAATAGTTTTTTTTAATCTATAATATAAAATACACTGTTCTAGAGACTAAAGATTTCAGAGAGTCATGGGACATAATACAGGAGAATTCTTTGGAAAGAGATCAGGATTCATTTTTCTCCACATCCTCTCCAGCATTCATCGTTTTTAAGATTTTTTTGAGGATGATGTTTCTGACTGGTGTGAGGTGATACCTCATTATAGTTTTGATTTGGATTTCTCTAATAATTAGAGATGTTGAGCATCTTTTCATGTGTCTCTTGGCCATCTGTATGTCTTCTTTGGAGAAATGTCCCTTTAGGTCTTCTGCCAACTTTTTGATTGGGTTGGTTGTTTTTTTGATATTGAGATCCAACAAAGTGCTTCAAAGGCAGTCTAAAGACATCTTTAAAAAGCTAAGTTATTATTAGGTAATTCTTAGGCAATAATTTAGGAGTCACTATAGGTTTTTTTAATTTATGTAGCATTGTCACTGCTGGGTTTTAGAAAGACGGATCTAGCATTAAATGTATAAGTGAGTACTGGAGAGTTTGCTAGCATCCTATAGTAATAGTTTAGATAAGAAATCTCCATTACAGTAGATAGGGAGAATAGGAAAAAGTGTTATAGTAGAATTAATTCAGAACATATTTGCTTTTTTCTGCTTTATTTATTTTAAAAAATTTAATTCAATTTTTTTAATTGATGGAAAATTGTTTTACAATTTTGTGTTGATTTCTGCCATATGACAACACAAATCAGTAATAACCCTTTCCTCCCCTCCCTCCCCTTTCCCATCCCACTCCTTGAGGTTATCACAGAGCACTACTCTGGGCTCCCTGTGTTATTCAACAACTTCCCAATAACCATCTATTTTACAATGTAATGTACCTGTGCCAATGCCATTTTCTCAACTTGTCCCACCATCACTGTGTTCACAGCCTGTTATCTATTAGGTTCATCAGTACCATTTTTCTAGATTTCATATATATATGCGTTAACATATGATACTTGTTTTTCTCTTTCTAATTTACTTCATTCTGTATAAAAGGCTCTAGGTTCATTCACCTCACTACAACTGATTCAAATTCATTCTTTTTTATTGCTGAGTAATATTTCACTGTATAAATGTACCACACTTTATCCATTCCTCTGTCGATGGATATCTAGGTTTCTTCCATGTCCTGGCTATTGTAAATATTGTTGCAATGAACATTGAGATACATATGCCCTTTAGAATTGTGTTTTTTTCAGGGTATATGCCCAAAAGTGGGATAGACAGGTCATATGGTAAATTTATTCTTTGCTTTTAAAGGAATCTCCATACTGTTTTCCATAATGGCTATATCATTTACATTCCCACCAACAGTGAAAAAGTTTTCCCTTTTTCCCACATCTTCTCTAGCATTTACTGTTGTAGTTTTTTGATGAGGGCCACTCTGACTGGAGTGAAGTGATACCTCATTGTAGTTTTGATTTGTATATCTTTAATGATGAGTGATGTTGAGCATCTTTTCATGGGCTTATTGGCCATTTGTATGTCTTGTTTGGAGAAATGTTAGTTTAGGTCTTCTGCCCATTTTCTGATTGGGTTGTTTGTTTTTCTGATATTGATCTGTATGAGCTGTTTATATATTTTGAATGAGAAGAGGGAAAGAGAGAAAGGAGTCAGAAAGAATTTGAGCTTTGAGTGATTAGCATTCTGGGATCAGTTCAGTTCAGTCGGTCAGTCATGCCAACTCTTTGCAACCCCATGGATTGTAGCACACCAGGCCTCCCTGTCCATTGCCAACTCCTGGAGTTTACTCAGACCCATGTCCACTGAGTCAGTGATGCCATCCAGTCATCTCATCCTCTATTGTCCCCGTCTCCTTCTGCCTTCAATCTTTCCCAGCATCAGGGTCTTTTCCAGTGAGTCAGTTCTTCACATCAGGTGGCCAAAGTATTGGAGTTTCAGCTTCAGCATCAGTCCTTGCTGCTGCTGCTGCTGCTGAGTCACTTCAGTCGTGTCCGACTCTGTGTGACCCCATAGACGGCAGCCCACCAGGCTCCCCCGTCCCTGGGATTCTCCAGGCAAGAACACTGGAGTGGGCTGCCATTTCCTTCTCCAATGCATGAAAGTGAAAAGTGAAAGTGAAGTCACTCAGTTGTGTCCAACTCTTAGCAACCCCATGGACTGTAGCCTACCAGACTCCTGTCTGTGGGATTTTCCAGGCAAGAGTACTGGAGTGGGGTGCCATTTCCTTACAATGAATATTCAGGACTGATCTCCTTTAGGATGGACTGGTTGGATCTGCTTGCCATCCAAGGGACTCTCAAGAGTCTTCTCCGGCACCACAGTTCAAAAACATCAATTCTTCGGCACTCAGCTTTCTTTATAGTCCAACTCTCACACCCATACATGGCTACCAGAAAAACTATAGCCTTGACTAGATGGACCTTTGTTGGCAAAGTAATGTCTCTGATTTTTAATATGCTATCTAAGTTGGTCATAACTTTTCTTTCAAGGAGAAAGCATCTTTTAATTTCATGGCTACAGTCACCATCTGTAGTGATTTTGGAGCTCCAAAACTTAAAGTCTGTCACTGTTTTTTGGGGATAGTTATGGGCTCAATTTTGTTCTCCCCAAATTTATACGTAGAGGTCCTAATCTCCAGTACCTCAGAATGTGACAGTATTTGGAGATATGGCCTTTATAAAGGTAATTAAGTTAAACTGAGGCCATTAGGGTGGGCCCTATCCAATTTAATTGATGTCATATAAGAATTGGAAATTAGGACGCAGAGAGAGAGAGAGAGAGAGAGAGAGAGAGAGAGAGAGAGAGAGAGAGAGAGAGAGAGAGAGATCAGGGTGCATGAGAACAGAGGGACAACCATGAGAAGAGGCAGCAAGAGGGTGACCATCTGCAAGACCGAGAAAACTTCATAGGAAATAAGACACTGCCAGCACTTTGATCCTAGATGTCCAGCCTCCAGAACTGTGAGAAAAAATTAATTTCTATTGTGTAAGCTGCCCTGTTTGTGATACTTTGTTATGGCAACCCTAGTAAACTAAGTCTGATGTAGTAACAGAAATAGAGAGACATCAGAAAAAGAGATAAGCTTGGGGGGGTGTCTGGGGCAGGGTAGAAAGGAAAATATTTTTCTGACCTTGGATATATTGAGTCTCAAATATTGATGAGACAGCTAAAAAGACAACAAAAAGAGAAACATGATTTATTGTTGCCAAAAGTACATACATACATAATACATGCTTTCATACATAAATAGAACAAAAGTAAACAGTCTTGTTTAGAGATAGGTTGTAGAAAAGTCCTCCTATATATTTGGAGGTGTCAAAAATTGACACTTGTTGGAATTTGAATTTATTCTTTGGCATTTGAGGCTAAACAATATAATTCACCTTTTAAAATGCTTTGCTCTGAAATTCTTAGAGAGCTTTCCATATGGGAAAATAAAGCTTTTCTTCAATTTTTGCTTGCAACTGATCAGTCTTCCATTGTGTGAATTTCCATAATTGAATCAATTCCTTTTGGTGTGCATTTAGGTTGCTTTCATTAATTCATTGCTATTGCAAACAATGCTGCTGTAAGTAGTTTTGAACATATGTCATTGAGGTAGGCAGAATTTTAACCCTCATGATGTTTCGCCTCTAGTCTTATTCCTGTGTATGTTATGATACATGGCAAAGGGACTTTGCAGATGAAATTATGGCTGAGAAACCTAAAATGCAGAGATTATCCCAGATTATCTATGTGAGCTGAATATAATCATGTAGGTCCTGAAAATCAGAAAAGTGAGGCAAAAGAGTCAGTTGGAGTGATGCAGTGATGGAGGAAGAAGTAGAGGAGATTTGGAGTGTGAAGACCCGCTGCTGTGGCTTTTAAAAGCAGAGGAAGAGGACTGGGATTCAGGGAGTAAAGAAGCCTCTAGAAGCTGAAGGATGGTGGTTCTCAGCTGGCAATCATCCGCCAACCAGAGCTCTTGTATCCACAACTGCAAAAGAACTGAATTCTGCCAACCATTTAACCCCTCAAGTGAATAGGAAACAGATTCTCCCCTGGCGCTTCCAGGACGGAGCACATCCCTGCCAACATTTGATTTTAGTCTTATGAGACCAGCTTCAGCCTGAGCTTAAAGATCATGTAAAACGTGAAATAAAAAGTGTTAAAAATAAATGCTTTGATATTATATATAAAATAAATAACTAATGAGAACCTATTGTATAGCACAGGGAACTCTTCTCAGTGTTCTGTTGTGAACTAAAAGGGAAGGAAATCCAAAAAAGAGAGGATATAATTCTAGCTGATTCACTTTACTGTACAGTAGAAACGACACAACATTGTAAAGGAACTCTACTGCAATAAAAATTAGTTTAAAAAATAAGCAAATGTTATGAGTCAGAAGTAAAGCTTACCCCAAGGCATTCATTTTAAAAGGTTGCTGAGAAAATATAGCCTTTAAAATAATTGTTTTAAAATTTTTGGTCAAGTTTGTTATAAGGAAAAATTACAATTTTGAATGTTCACACTTAAATGTGGAGCAGTCAGCCACCACCATGTGAAACCTTAAGGAAAACTAGTGTAGGACTCGAGGTTTTTTCCCATGACTATGGCAAAATCATAAAAACTTGTCTGAGTATCCAGATTTGAATAAAAGTGTGTAACGTGGGACCTCATAGACTGAAATGTAAAAAAAAAAATTATGTTATGAAATGATAGTGAATGTCACAACTAATATAAACAGAGCATAATTAACTTGATAAATCTATTTTAGAAAATTAGGTAGTATATCCGTAAGCCGAGAAGTAGTTTCAAAAACCTGTCTACAAATTTTTAAAAAGATGTAATATTTCATAAAAGCCAAGGAAAATTTCTTGCTAAAATATTATGTATCCCCACAATGAGCTCCATTCAACTTTATTTATACATATGCTTTAAGTTATTTTTACAAAGCAAATGGAAATATGGAGAGGAAGTTAGATGAAGCGTATTTGGATTGAGTAAAAACAAAATCAAACAAGCATACACACTTGCGCATGTGCGCGCGCACACACACACACACACACACACACACAAAATCTACCCTCAGAGGATATTCAGTTAAACAACTTGTAGAAAAATGTCCAAGCTCAAATTCAAAGAATAAGATCTAATTGATCATAAGAGTTAAAGAGTAAACTTAAAACACTGAAGCAAATTGTCATTTTTTATAAATTTAACTGAGCAAATAGTCCTGTTTTCTAAAATTTGTCTTTGGTGGACATCCACTGTAACTGTAGACTTTATTTAATGATACCTAATTTTCTTTATTTAAGAGAAACCAACTGTGAAGTTAGATGTTTCCATGTACAGCTCCCTAATATAATTTTTTTCCCATAAAATTTTGTATCTGTGTTGTTTAGCTGATTGAGCACCTCAGGCAAGGGAACAAGTTACTACAGACTTCTATGAAATCACTATTTCCATGAATGTTGGAGTCCAACTTACCTTGTGAATGGGCCTTTAGATTTTAAAGATGTCTAGATTGTTTTAATGTAATTGGCACTTGACTCTGTGTGGAAATTCAAATAAATACTCAGCACTAGGAGAAGAGCTCAACTCTACCTCCTGAGGCAGAAATGAGCTTGCTCTGGTTCCTTCCTATGCATTAATGGCCTGTACAAAGTCCGAGGGCTAAAAATAAACAGATGAACTGTATCTCTTGTAATTTATTTAAAAATAAGGGTTACTAAATAATTTAATATCATTAGCCTGGTGGATAGACACTTCTTCATCAAAGAGAACACCATTTGTAACAACAATGGTTTGTAACAAATTAGGGTTTAAAAGCAATTATATGCACAAATGACTGCAAGAGAAGGGAGATCATGAGAAAATGTGGAGCTCCTAGAAACAAATCAAGAAAATAATGAAAAAGGAAAGAGGTACCAAGTTATCTCACAGTTTTCAGAAATTAGCAGTTCAATGTCCTGGTAGAGGAGCCTGGCTGGCTCTAGCCTATGAGGTCACAGAGAGTCAAACACGACTGAGCACACACACACACACACACACACACACACACATCTTGATATTACAGGTAAAGATAGGTGGTCGAGTACCTTCTAGTCCATTCTGTTCATCTACTTTTTGAGCATTTATTATGAGAATGTTCTTTGCTCATTACTGTACAATACATGGGAGATAAAAAATAAAAGTGGCAACATACCCCTGGACTCGAGGTTTTCAATAATGTTGAACATGTGTAGGTCAAATCTACACAGAGAAGATTAAGTGGAGGATTCATAACAACCTGGTATTTTGGATCTTTAGGTCTGGATTCTGTAAAATGTTTGGGATAAACCTAAAGCATAGCTGTTCCTTAACCCTACTCTTTTGTGGATAATCTAAGTGGAAATACTGAAGGAAGATATAGTGGTAAAAGTTCAAAACTGACAAAATGTCATAGCCATTCTCTCTTTGATAGTCTTCATTTACAAAAAACAACAACAACAAGCCAATAATGAATAATATAATAGCCTTTACAGTAGAAGTCAAAAGAAGCTCTTTTACTTTTAGTTCTATTGACATGAGCTTTATCATTACTGTTGTTTGGATGTCTATTCCTTTGTAACACAAGACTGTTGTTAAACATTTTGAAAGTAAATGATTTAGCAGCTTTATTTGGTAGGATTTTTATTTACTTTTAAGTATAACCAAAAGAAAAAGTAAAAATAAAGCATTTTGAGATGATTTAGCTATTGTATGAAAAAGTGCATTTGGAGAAAATACTTTAAGTTTGACTCTCCCAAGTTTTTCACCCCATATATTGTTTCTTAGTCCTACACAAAAGCACTATAGAATATCTTTGATCTTGCCCTTATTATTGTATATATTTTACTGCTACTAATACTCAAGCTTTCCTAATCTACTCTGGGTCTATTCCCTGAAGCTTTGAAATCTTCCTGGACTGTTGAATTGTCAAATCTAAAGGCTACCTGAGACAGGGGTTCATTCTGGCTTCTATGGTTATTTATACATCCTATATTGAATTTGCGGTCATAGCCCCTTGATATGTACTGGTTAATCCCCACTGTTATCCTTCAGTTGCTGACAGTTCTTTCCTTCACTGTTCTCATTGCTTCCAAGCTGTTATTATCAAATGCAAGTCCTTTGATGTCTTGGAATTTTGGCCTTGTCCATTCATGTGTAGTTCAAACATGGTTATTAGGTGATTAACGTGACTATTGTAACCTACAGCAATAATACTCTCTTGGAAAATCCTCAGTTTAAACCTGGGATACAGTGGATATTCTTTATGAGTTTTTCATACACACAGAAACCAAGGCTATTTCTGAGAAAATGTATTAGAATCAAAAGCACCAGGCAAGCAGTAACCCAGTACAGAGAGGTTTTTTTCTTTTTTTTAACATCTAAGTTTAAATAGATTTTCCACCTTTCAAGTTTTTTTTCACCCATCCATGTTTCCATCCATCCATCCATCAATCCATCTTTCAAACATTTTCTCAGTGTCAGTCATTGTCCTAGATATTCTTGGGGAGAGAGTAACAAGTAACATAAACATTCTCATTACCTTTAGAGAGCTTGGAGTTAATTAGCACTGCAGATAAGTAATCAGGAAATTTGAAATATTGTGTGTGTGTGTGTGTGTGTGTGTGTGTGTGTGTGTGTGTGTGTGTCAAGGGTTTTGAGAGCAGCAGTAAAAGGCTCTGTGGCAATATATGGGAGAGGCAACTATCAGGGATTTGACGATTCAGAGAAATAAGTGTTAGTGAAAATGAGAGTGAGATAACATTATAACAAAGGCAAAGTGAGCAGCTTCAATGTTTGAGGAACCAGAGGCAGAATAGTGTGAGGAGGAAGTAGGGGAGTAGTAGAAAGTAGATGAGTTTTAGGCAGGGCCCCAATTATAAAGGATGTTTTAGCAAAATTAAATTATTTGAGCCTCAAACCAACAACAAAGGGCAATCATTAATGTATCTTGAGGTAGGGAATGATGACATAGAGCGGCGAATGGATTGGGTGGGAAAAGCCTGGCAATATGGAGACCAGTGTAAGGCTATTGTAGGGATTGAGATAAGAGAGGATAAAGACTTGAATTGAGATGATGGTTCTAGGGGTGGATAGAAATTGATGGATTAGAGAAATTCTTGGGCACTATGTTGAGAAAAATTGGAGAATGATTTTAATCTTGGAAGTGAGGGCAAAGTTGAGTGTAATGATTCAGTATTATTTTAAGTAGACTGTGATACTGTATATTGAAAGAATATAAGAGAATGAAGAGTTTAGGGGAAAAGGAGATGACAGATTATTCTAGAACTTATTACTATTAGTATGTGAGTGGAGTTGCTAAGTGGAAATGCTAGAAGTGAGTAGGATAATGTTTTCCTCAACTCAGGAGAGAGCCCTGGGCAGGAAATCCCAGATGGCTCAATGGTAAAGAACCTGCCTGCCGATGCAGGAGACGTAGGTTCCATCCCTGGGTCAGGAAGATCCACTAGTGGAGGAAATGGCATCCCACTCCAGTATTCTTGCCTGGAAAATTCCATGGAAAGGGGAGTCTGGGGGTGGGCTACAGTCCACAGGGTCGCAAAGAGTCAGGCGTGACTTGAGCACACATGCACATATATACATACATCAACCTATAGTAGTTACTAAGCCATGGAAGTAAAAGTAATCACAGAAGGAGAGTAATGTAGAGAGAGAAGAATTAGCTTAATTGAACTTAAAGGAGAATAACATTTAAGGGCAGGATAGGATTGAAACTGAGGCATACAGACACGCACAGAAGCACACTCACACTCCAAGAAGATTCAAGAGAGGTGGGAAGATTCAAGAAGGCAAAATATGATGAACACAAAGGAAGAAAGTGTTTTGAAAGGAAAGAAATGGATAATGTGTCAGATACTTCCAAAATAAAGTGAGATAATGGGTGAGTGCCTCCTGGTTTAGGTAAACCATTATTAACCTTGGAAGACCAGTTGGGGTAGAAGCCAGATGACTGTGGACAAGAGAATGAGTGGGAAATGGGGAGACAGAGACCAAATACAGAGAAATATTCCAACATTAGCTGTGAATGGGAAGGAAGGGCTAGGGTAGTGGAAACTTCATAGAAACATTATGGAGGAGACCGGGTAGCTTATATTCTAATGAGAATTGGTTTCACAGAGAATTGTAATATTGTAGTTTTCATAATAAATGAGTGTGTCTTGTGCTCAGTCATAGACAACTCTTTGTGACTCCATGGACTGTAACCTACCAGGCTCCTCTGTTGATGGGATTTTCCAGTAAGGATGACAAATTCCTTCAAAATGGACCTCCTTGGCATTACACTTTAGTAGTCATCACTTAGGTCCATGATCTGATTAGTAGTTAACATTGGTTTCAAAAATACATCTTACATTAAAGTTTGCATCAATGGGTTAGTCATAATAGTAACTTCCTCATTAATAGATTGTTTTTGAAAAGTTTTAGGTTTGCAGAAAGATTGAACAGATAATATAGAGAGGTCCCATGCATCCTCCTCTCACCCCCAAATATATGCACAGATTTCTCTATTGTTAACATCTTACATCCTTACATTAGCATCATCTATTTTTTGCAGTTATGACCCAACACTGATAGATTATTATTAACTAAAGTCCACGATTTATTCAGATCTCATTAGCTTTTACTTTTTGTCCCTTTCCTGTTCTAGAATCACATCTCTGTAGTATCCCCTTGGCTTTGATACTTTCTCAGACCTTTCCTCATTTTTGATGACTTTGACAGTTTTGGGGAGTACTCATCTGATATATCATAGGATGACCCTTTTTGGAATTGTCTGTTTTTCTTATGATTGCATTAGTTACGGGTTTTGGGGAGGAGGTTCACAGAGGTAAAGCATGTCATTTTTATTACATCATATCAAGGGCACATAAAATCTGCATGATTTATAGCCATTGACATTGACCTTGGTCAACAGGCAGAAACAATGTTTGTCAGATTTCTGCGCTGTTGCTCTTTTCCCCTTATTCCCATAAGAAATAAGTCTTTGAAAGACCTTGGAAGAAAGTCACTGTGTACAGCCCACACTTAAGGATGGGGAGTTAAGTTCCCTTCCAGTAGCGTGGTGGAGTATTTACATAATTTATTCTTCTGCATGAGGATTTGTTAACTTATTTAATCATTTATTTATATAAGGTGGACTCATGGATACTTATTTTATCTTTTGAGTTATAATCCAGTGCTACTTTATTTATTTTATTGACTCAGTTTTTCCAGTTCTGGCTTTTGGGAGCTGTTTAAGTTGACTCTTGTGTCACTTTAACCCTCATCAGAGTGGGTTTTTTTTTTAATTAAAACATTTTTTATTTGAGCACTGTCCTTCACATGTTTGTTTCTCTCACCCTCACCTTGATCCCTGGCAAATGTCACTTTAGTTTTGCCTTTTCCAGAATGTGATATACTATGTAACATTTTCTCATGGCATGCAGTTTATTTTAAAATTTTCTTAGCAATGTCTTTTGTGGAGCAAAACTTTTCAATTTTAATAAGGCCAATTTTCTTCTTTAACCTGTTAATATGACTGATCATCACTTGTTGATTTACCATTTATGTACTTGGCATAAATTTAGGTAGTCATGGTATACAATTTTTTATATACATTGAATTTTTTTTTTATTATTATTATTATTATTTTTTTCCAGTGG
Source organism: Dama dama (assembly GCF_033118175.1). Taxonomy (NCBI): domain Eukaryota; kingdom Metazoa; phylum Chordata; class Mammalia; order Artiodactyla; family Cervidae; genus Dama; species Dama dama. Next base: position 25,273,777 of record NC_083711.1, read on the forward strand.
GTTTTGTCATACATTGATATGAATCAGCCCTGGATTTACATGTATATGAGACATATTGGTCTATTGTTTTCTTCTAATGTCTTTATGTGGTTTGGGTATTAATTTTTAATAGAAATATTCCTGGTATTTGAGTTGGGATTTTTTAGCAATGTAATAGCATTTATTTTATTCCATTCAATTAAATTCAATTTGATTTATTTCAACTTGATTCAATTTAATACCATCATTAAATAATGTATAAGACACTCTTATATACTGAAGTATGTGATAGATAAAACAGGTTCCATACTATTGAGGCTGACAATCAGATTGAATATGTTCCCTTAAGACAGCAAACTCTAGGTCATGTTAGTTGGTGATTTAAAAAGAAAGTTCTTTAAAAACAGTTTAACAAAGTTTTGATAGGCAAATAAGTTCATGTGTCTACTCTAGAATATTTGTTCCTAAGGAGCTCAGATATTACCTATTTTTGTCTCTGCTGCATCCCCAGGGCCTAGAAAAGCTTCTAGTTATAAATATTAAAATAATTTTTATTGAATAAGAAAAACTGGATGTGTATTTATGAATGAATATCTGCAACTGGTATTCTAAATCTACATCTTCAGTTTTCCTAGGTGTTGGTCAGTCACTAGGTCGTGTCTGACTTCTTGTGACCAAATGGATTGTAGCACACCTGGCTTCCCTGTCGTTCAAACTCATGTCCACTGAGTCAGTGATGCCATCCAACTATCTCATCCTCTGTCTCCCCGTTTTCCTCCAGTCTTTAATATTTCCCAGCATCAGGTTCTTTTCCAATGAGTTGGCTCTTCATATCAGGTGGCCAAAGTATTGGAGTTTTAGCTTCAGTATCTGTCCTTCCAATGAACATTCAGGCTTCATTTTCTTTAGGATCAACTGGTTTGATCTCCTTGCTGTCCACGCGACTCTCAAGAGTCTTCTCCTATGTGTTTAATTTAAGTGTCATCCTGGAAAGTTCCAGGCTTCCCGGGTGGCTCTAGTGATAAAGAATCCACCTGGCAATGCAGGAGAAGATGCAAAGTTTGATCACTGAGTCAGGAGGATCCCCCGGAGTAGGAAATGGCAACCCACTCCAGCATTCTTGCCTAGAAAATACCATGGATAGAAGAGCCTGGTGGGCTACAGCCCATGGGGTCACAAAGAGCCAGACATGACTGAGCATGTACAGATGTTGACCATTTTATTCATAATTTTCATTATGACACTTTATTTTCTTGTCACAACATCTTGACATCATTGCAGTTGCCAATTGTAAAGATTTTAAAAATTATATTTGTATATATTTTAAAACGATCACTTATTGAGGCATATAAAGAAAGTAACTTTATTCTAAAATTAACCTCTCAAAATCACATAAGGGGGGTCATTTTTATTTTGATGAAATTCTCATTCCACATATCATCAAAATAAAAATCACAAATCGTGTCTATGGTCCTCCTCCTCTTTCTCAGGGGAGTTTCTTGTAGAGTGCTCAATTCAATCATTACATTCATTACTTTGAGTCAAAGTGAGTGTTTCTCCATTGACCCACACACAAATTTTTCTTCACTTCTTTTCTCTTGGTTCCTCTGCTGCACAGTATGGTATTCTGGCCACATGCGCTTACTGAGAAAGGAGATGTGGCTAGAGTCACATGATAAAATTGTAATATTTTGGATATACTGGATTAAACAAATTGTATTATTAAATGTATTTTACCTGATTCTTGTATTTTTTTAAAAATTTGCTACTTTTAAATTTTAAATTGCTATACATATTGCTCACATTATACTTCTACTGAACAGCATTGGAGCCTGTTAAGGATATGTGAGATTGTTTTTTGTTTGTCATTGGAAATAAGATAATGATCTCTAATTACTTACCACGCATCTATGGATTTTTAGATGCCCAGAGCAAAGCACAAGCAGCTTGCTGCCAAACACGAATGCTTCCAACAGCCTTTTTCAGTGGTGAGAAAAGTTGGTTACAAATGGCTTCTGTCCAATGTTTATTAAAGAATATGACCCCAAAGAGTCAAAGGATGTATCTATAAACTGTAATGGAACTATTATTGGTTCCCTAGCTAGATGGTTTTTATCTCCTTTTAATGTGAGTATCACATAGTGTTAGAGTCTATTTCAAAGTCTTCACAGGATTGGATTCCTAGACCTCATTCAAATCACTGTAGTTTCCAGGCTACTTTTTCAATAGTGGAGACAGCTTCTGCTTTACTCTGTGGACATTCTATTATTGCGACTACTAACCCTTGATTCATACTAAGTTATTTCTCTAGCCTTGAGGTCTGTGCCTTTCACATTCTGTAGACCATCACACAATTTTCCCCAATTATTTTTTTTCCCTCAGCAAATTTCTCTTGCGTAATTTATGCTTCATTTATATTTCCACATGAATAAAACAATCTAACTCATTCATCATTTTGATTGCTATCCTCTGGAACATTTCCTATACTTGAACTGTTCTGGATTAGAGAAACCTCAGTACTTTTCTTTCCTGAAAATAAATGAAATCTCTATTTCATGAACAGGTTGTGTTCCAAAAGGGTGGGAATCACTTTACAATTGGAGTTTCAGTTCCAAGGCCAGCTCACCAATCACATTGTATACCAAATGTAGAATACTGTGTCAAGAATGCTATGAAGCTTAACACTGCATACTGAGATGTTTCTCTGAGAACCCACACTTTTTCAGGTTGGGTTGGGAACAGTGCAATGGAATAACGAAAGTCTCCCCAGCACTCGGTCTTAGCAAGAGGATGGGGACATTTTCCCAAACTAATGGTGGTGGGTACCACCAGGGCCAGTTTAGGGATTTCAACAGCTGAAGTGCTGGGATAAAACTCACTATTTGTTACTGGATCCTGTTCTTATATTCTACTCCCTCCCCCCCCCCCCCCCTTCTTCTGTTTGCCTACTTCACAGCACAATCTATGGCTTACAAGTAGAGATTTTGTTCAGCTTGTTTCTCTCTTTCTATATATATAAACAGTGTTTGCTTCTTTATCCCCCATTTCTAAAAGTAACAGAAACTCCCTCTCACTACTCATTTGCCATTGTAGAAATGATGCAATAGCAGTCTTTCCTATGTCAACTTCCTCCTTTTACTTAGTGATTTTAGAGATGAATATGGTTAGTGGAGGGCTTCCCAGGTAGTGGAGAGCTTCCTCCTAGCAGGAGACACAAGAGACACAGGTTTGACTGCTGAGTTGGGAAGATCCCTTGGAGTTGGAAATGGCAACCCGTTCCAATATTCTTGCCTGGAAAATTCCACGGCCGTGGCTATAGTCCATGGGGTCACAGAGAGACAGACACGACTGAGTGACTGAGCACACATACACACTTGGTTAGTGAAGATAATCTCTGAGCTTAAAGAAAGGGCTTAAGAATCTTAATTGACATTTCAGTGAAAAACGGTACTTGGATCACACTGAATCTTCACCAAAGGCACTGATGCCAAGATGAAGGCAAGTTCTTGTTATGGAAGCTGGGATAAGAGCTGATACCCAGGAGGAGGGAATCCTAGACAGGAATGGCCGAGATTGGCAGAGGAACAGGGTAGAGGTGAGGCAGATCCTGAGATTCTAGTGTTTCCTCTTTCTTCAGATTTTTTCCTTCTGATCTTGGCTTAGGGAAATGATGAGAAATGGAAAGAGGTTTAATCAATAGGACAAAGTCTTAGCTTGAAGTCAAAGAGAAAAGGGGAGCTAGAGGTATTTTCTCTACATTATCTCAGATTTGTTTTCCTTGATGAGCTTTGAATTTTCTTTGTATTATCAACTTCCCTTTTAAAGGCTACCTTAAATATGGTCTGTGCTCAGTTAACTCTCTGTTTATGAAATTCAACTTTGAATTCATGAATATAATATCCATTGACTTGTTATTATATAGTAGAACTCATTTCAGAGTCTGTAAGTAAGTTGAGATGTTTAAACTAGGGTCCTTGGGGTTCATGAGCTTGTAATCCATATTAAAACACTTGTTTTCTGGGGGTGGAAAAGTATGGTTTTTGGAATATTCACTTAAGGTGAAGAAAAAAAAAGGTGACCCAAGTTCACTTGTGTTACACGTGAATAAACAAAGTTAAGGAAGTTTCTTTCCTGCAGCAGAATTTCCCTGGTTTCTTAACATGGCATACTGTTGTAATTCTCCAACAGGGAGATGAAGTGTTCAACATTCAACAAAATTATTAGTCAGAGAATTCTTTTTAAAACACTACTTCTAAGAATTAGGACTTTTGGAATGCAGTATGTGAAATGCTGAAATATATTTCATTTTAGTATCATTTTCCCAAATGTTTTAAGGCTTGGCCTCCTCTAAAACATAAATCTAGGAGCTCAAGGAAAAAATTAAAACTTTGCTTTTTGGTATTTGTCATGCTTCAGTTTTATTAGCATTACTTACTTGAAATCAACTGAAGAATTTATTTGGAGAAAGGAGTTCTATAACAAAATAAAATATGATAACCACTAATCTAGGCCAAGTATCTCAATTTTGTAAGTTAGGAAACTTAGGTCCAGACATTCCTTGTAGGGATTTATTATAGATCTTAAAACAGGCTAAGGATCACAACCCTAGTTCCTTGTTGCTTTGTATTCCCCAAACTGCAGTGAATATGTCCAGTAAAGCTCAGCTATAGTAAAAATGGGCTATAACACAGATCCCAGTAAGTGACAATAAAATTTAGTTCTTATCAAACTGTTACTCAAAAGTTTCTGCTTGTTTATTTTATGTTTTTCATTTTTTTTCACGTTAAAATGTTTCACTTAAAACAAACTTTTGTTCCAATACAAATTGTACTTCATTAGACTAATAAATGCTTATGCTGCAACATTTCATGAAGTTCTGTCTTATTGTATTTTCCTTTGCTTTTTCAATTATGGTGATTGCACTAATGTATGTTATGAAAGTGAAAGTGAAATTGCTCAGTCATGTCTGACTCTTTGCCACCCCGTGGACTGTAGCCCACCAGGCTCCTCCATGCATAGGATTCTCCAGGCAAGAATACTGGAGTGGGTTGCCATTTCCTTCTCCAGGGGATCTTCCCAACCCAGGGATCAAACCCAGGTCTCCTGCATTGCAGGCAGCCGCTTTAACCTCTGACCCACCAGGGAAGCCCTGTTAAGTACCTATATATTCCTATTGTTCTTAATTTCTTATGGTTCCTTTTTTTGTTGTTGTTGGCTGAAAATTTGTACCTGCCAGTCGTTGTTATGAAGGAGCATGATTAAGGGCTGTGAGTGAATCACAGCTGTGCTTAAACTCCAGCTCCACCATTTGCTAGATGCATGAGCCTGGGCAAATTGCAAAGTTTCTGTGATCCTAAGTTTCCCTAAAAGATATTTGACATGATGTCTGTGTCATGGGTTATCAGGGATTTCACAGACTGTTCTGTTCCCACTGTGGGCAAAGTCTTAAACCCTGGATGCATTCTTTTTTGTTCTGGTCCTCGACTCTATCTTCCTTCCCCCACCCCCACCCCCACCCTCTTCCTTTGTTTCCTTTCCTCCCTTTCTTCCTTTCCTCCTCTGTCTGTCTATCCCTGTTTCTCTCTTCCTCCCTCCATCCTTCCTTCCCTTTCTTTCTCATTTTAGCAAACAAAACCTTAAGTATAGTTGGTAATATTGGTGGGTTGCCTTTGGAAAGGTCTTTACCCAACCAGCATTGAATTAGACACGTGTTTCCAGGCAGCTCAACTGGTAAAGAATCTGCCTACAGTGCAGGAGACCCCAGTTCGATCCCTGCGTTGGGAAGATCCCCTGGAGAAGGAAATGGCTACCCACTCCAGTTTTCTTGTGCTTTCCTGGTGACTCAGACAGTGAAGAATCCATCTGCAGTGCAGAAGACCTGAATTCGATCCATGGCTTGGGAAGATCCCCTGGTGAAGGGAACAGCTACCCACTCTAGTATTCTTGCCTGGAGAATTCCATGGATGGAGGAGCCTGGCAGGCTATAGTCCATGGGGTCACAGAGTCAGACATGACTGAGCAACTTTCACTTTCACTTCAAATAACAGTCTATTTTATGACTGAAAGGATAAGGAAATTATTGCTTTAAAGCCAATAATTTAAAAAAAGTAGGTGAGATCACAAGTCAAATTGTCATGGAAACATTAGAAAGATTAAGAAATGTTACTTTGTAATAACTTTTGTGCTCTTCTAGAAATCTGGAGACTCTGACAGTAAAGAATCTGCCTGCAATGCAGAAGACCCAGCTTTGATCTCTGGGTGGGGAAGATCTCCTGCCATAGGAAATGGCAACCCACTCCATTATCCAGTATCCTTGCCTGGAAAATTCCATGGGCAGAGGAGTCTGGCAGGCTATAGTTCATGGGGTCACAAAGAATTAGACACGACTGAGTGACTAACATTTTCACAGAGATCCCAGCATGTTTTTTTTTTTTTTTTTCCTGCCATCTTGAAGTCTGTATTAAATGCCTGTTGTCAGCTTTCATTTCTTTTTAAAAAAAATTATTTATTTATTTATTTTTGACTGCTTTGGGTCTTCATTTCTGCTCCCAGGCCCCTTCTAGTGGCAGCGAGTGGGGGCTACTCTCTAGCTGTGACACATGGGCTCCTCACTGGGGTGGCTTCTCCCATTGCAGGGGTCCTCGGAGACAAGCTCAGTAGCTGTGGTGCATGGGCCCAGCTGCCCCTCATGTGTGGAGTACTCCCAGACCAGGGTTAGAACCCATGTCCCCTGCATTAGCAAGCAGACTCCCAACCACTGAACCACCAGCGAAGTCTTCAGCTTTTCATATTTCTAAAGCTGGCATTTATCAGATTTTACCCCTCCTCTCCCTCCAGGAATGAAGTGGGCATTCCGATGCATCATATTAGAAGCTTCCAGGTCAATTCTTGCTTCAAATGGGGGAACTGACATTCTTGTGAATCTGTATGTAGTGTATCTCCCACCTCACCTTTCTGTAAAGCATCCTCACACTTCGTGGTGATGAAGAATGAACAAGTCTGCATGTTGTCCACATGGCATTTTGTCAGGCTCATTGCATTCCATCTGGAGATGTTAGTTTTCCTTTCTCCTTCAAAAAGTTATTCCATGGAATGAAGGGCAGGAGATGTCACCAATTCCATGTAATGAATGCTATTAGTGGCTAATTCCTGACTTAACTTATATAATGGTTTAATTCAACTTTCTTACCTTTTTTCAGTGTACTTCTGACTGATAGGTTTTGGTTATCTCTACCCTTGGGATGCTCAGTGCCAGCACCTTCCTCCTCTTTACATTTATTTTTCTTAATATTTTTTTCTGCTTGAGCTTGTCATTTGACTACGCCTTTTACTCTCTTGTCTATACATTCTTCCAAGATATTGCTTTGCCTAAAATACCAATGTTGTGGTCTGCCAATTCACTATCCTTGTATATACATGAGTTCTCCATGACTTTCTACCCGCATCTTTTCATTATGATCTCTCTTGAGTTTTATAAGCCAAAAGCAGGTGAATTACATCAACCCACATGAACATCAGGGGTTGCTTTATAAATGTTCCATTACAGATTCTTCCATAATTGGAGGGTTGGCCTAGGATGCTGTATGTCAAACAGGTAGCGTGATAGAGCCCTAATTAGAATAGTTATATCCACGTCTTTCTTTAAGATAAAGCTAAACAAGTTTGTTACATGCAAACCCTGCTGCATATAGATGAGAAAGATTGCATCTGGACACTTTGTGTTTTGCTTCCAGGAAGTGTCCAAGATACCTAACTTTTTGAACATTTATGAAGACATTCTCAATTGTAAAATTTTTAGATTGGAAAATTTTGCTGCAGCTATTGAACATGAAAGTGTTACTCACTCAGTTGTGTCTGACTCTTTGTGACCCCATGAACTGTAGCCCACCAGACTCCTCTGACCATGGAATTCTCCAGTCAAGATACTGAAATGAGTTGCCATTCCCTTCTCCCAGGAATCTTCCTGACCCAGGGATTGAACCCGGGCCTCCTGCACTGCAGGCGGATTCTTTACCAACTGAGCCACTGTTAAAATTGAGGCCAAAATACTCATGCTAATATTCATGCAAGTATATCATTGGCTGTACAGTTAGATTTTAGAATAATTGCATCATTCATGAAAGTATGTCCAAAATGGCATTATTAAATTTCCATTTGTTATTGTATTAAATTCCATTCATTATTACATTAAATTATCTAACGAATATAGTTAAAACTGAGTAAGTGAAATTAAGAATAGGGTGATTATGACATTGTTGAAGAATTTTGGCATTTTAATTCCTAAATTTCTGTACTCATCCAGCAGCAGAGGTCACTAGCACTATAAATTCCTTTTGTACCCTTTGAGTTATTGCTTCTGTCAAAATTACATCATTTTTGTGAATCACGTGTGGCTGAAAAAACCACCAAATAGCCTGCAGCTTCTTTCACAGTTATTACATGTTGAATTTTTTTTAATTTTTTGGACAGAAAAAAAATCAGTGTATGTTAAGATTTCAAACATTATGAGAGGAAAAAAAAATCTACTTCTTGGTAAAAATATCTAAGAAAATCATTAAGAGTGCTATGTCGATTTAGTCTTACTAGACATTCATTCTGTTATATATAGTGACATTCAAAGTGAAGTGCATGTATGTATGCATGTATGGGCAACAGAAAATGTTAAGGACAAATTTATATAGATTCTGGCCCTTTAGAGAGAGTTAACTTTTATATTAGATTTCTATCTGGCTATCATTTTGTGTATTCTTAGAAGCTTAAAAATTTAAGGAGATACTGAGAAAGTTTTGACATTTCATAACTTGGATAGTAGCCAAGATTTTAAAAGAAAGCATGGCTGTGAGGTGTCTGGGACTCTGTCAAGTTCAAAAAGTGTCTAAACCTTCATACAGGTTATGAAGTTTTAGTTCGGACTCTTATTTTTCTTTCCCATCAAGCTATTCACTGAGACTTCCCTGAGCTTTTTATTTTATGCCTTTCTTTGAATATTTTCAAGAAGACACCATTACTTTCTAGGTAATTAGATTGTACCACATATGAATATAAATTACACTTATCTCCCCAAGCAATAATTGAATTTCATGCACACAAGTACCTGTTTTTTCTGAAATCTTTCCTCTGACTACTGACTAGCAGGTGGGCTCAGAACCTACTAGTGGTAAAAGAGAGTAATAAAAAGTTCAGTGGATTCTACAATCTTAGAATTTCTGATTTTCAGTATATTCAGTTTCTTTATATTTCAACACCTGTAGTTCTTCAGTTCTTCCATTACTATTAGAACTTTGTCCCATAGTTAGAGGCAAGAGAATCCTCAAAATAAAGTCATCCTAGGTTGCATCTTATTTTTTTTTTTAATAATTTGTTTTTTTAGGAAAAGAACTCAGATATTCTAGCTGAGCATGTTAACTGATCTTTACAATATAGATATTGAAGGCTTAATACTACAACTGAATTTCACAAACATTTTATTAACCTCTATTGCTTGCATTGTAGCTTTTACATAATAATTCACACCTATCCAGAGGATAGAATATTTTTTATTTCTTGGAGTCAAGAATATCACATATTTACAACACACTTAGAAAAATGTTTCTTTCTTTTATTAACTCTATTTCCTTTGAACATAAGAGTGACATCTAAGTTCAACATTTTAACACTTAACTTTTACTCAGTCCATATTCTCCAAGTACTTAGCTGTATTTTTCAAATGTACTCTAAAATTTTCATCCTTAAATATAAATAAGCTCATCATTTATTTATGGTGAATGCCTTTCTATGAACATACCTAACTTGGTTCACTTTTTTCCTGAGGTATCAGTTTAGGGACTGTCAGAGTCAAGGATTTATGTACAAACAATAAAAACAAACCCTCTTCTTCAGCTGCCATTTTCTAGGAGTAGTTTATGATTCACATATAATTAGTAAGTTTTTCATAAATTGATCTTCTTCTACTACTTTTCTGCCTACTCATTGAGCTTAAGGAAGTTTTTTTGGCAACTTCCTCCTTTTTTTTCTATATAAGAAAGTTTAATGTTAACTGAAAATTCAAAGATTTCCCAGTGTCTCTCCTCTTCCTCATCACATGAAAATATATCCCCTAAGACCTTCTCTACACTGACGCCTGGGGGGAAACATCCACCCTATTGTGATTCATCTCTCTCTCTTAAGGCTATTTATGAAACAGATAGGGGCTTCCCCAGTGGCTCAGACAGTAAAGAGTCTACCTGCAATGCAGAAGATCCGGGTTCCAGCCATGCTTCAGGAAGATCCCCTGGAGAAGGAAATGGCAACCCACTCCAGCATCCTTGCCTGGAAAATCCCATAGATGGAGTAGCCTGGAGAGTCACAAAGACTGACCAAAGCTATATTTTCACAGATCGCTTCCTGTTGGTGCTATCCAAAATAAACCTGTAAGCCATTTGAAGCTTACTTTTTTTTAAAGTGGTTGGTTTGAAGTTTTGATAATTGATATGAAATTTTCCAATCTACATGTGAATACTTGATAGATAATGACTATATATACTATGAGAGCAGACATAAAGTATGATTCCATCTAAATCTGTCAACTTAGGCCATAATTATTATAATTCTATATTGTTCTAGTTACATCATTTGGTTTTAAAGCAAACAAATATTTCATCAGAAGAAAAATGTGTAAATGTTGAGTCAGCACAGCCTAAGGCACTTTCCTGTGCCTTAATACCAAGGAAATCTTGCAGAGACAAGCTGTTTTAGAAACTTCTGAAATAAAGCTAAAATAACAAGGGGATGTCACATTGTTTCATGCAACTGAAATAAAAGTGAAGAGCCCTTGTTATAAACATTGTAGCAAAAAAGACAAAAGAAACATCATGGGAAGAAGTCTGTATTTCAGTATCTTAAGGCATGCTAGACACATTTGGAACTTGCAACATGTAGTGTCAAAGAAGAGGTTAGAAACTACAGGACTTGGACTTTGACTTTTTGGATTACTTTGTGATGCTTTTCATTTTCCAAAAGTCTGTTTCCAGGGAGTTCATACTTTTCTTGGATGATATTTAATGTGGATCCTTAAGTAGGTCATTACTATCCATTGGAAAGGAAAGATAATCATGTATTTTTCATTGTATACTGATTGTGGGGAAGGTTCAAGGATGGCCACTATATTCTCTGGAAATGGCTGTCTTTTTTTTAAATTCTCCCACACTCTAGGCCTTTGTCCTTGGGCAACTTCAGATGGATCCATGCTGGGCTTTTGAGGGGCGAGCTTTAGCCCAGAAGAGGTTGGAAAAACAATGTTTTTCATCTCCAGATGCAAAGAGTTTTCTTTCTTTCTTTTTTTTGGAACAGAATGTAATTAGCCAAAGTGGAATTGGGCCAACTAAGAAGCATTAACAGGCTAAATGATGTGCCCTTAATTTTTGGAGCATTCCAAAGATGGACTTACTCTTGACTGTAATGAGAAAAAGGTGAAGCATCTACAAAATTCTAAAAGAGTGACTGGGGAACATGAAAAGAAAGAAACAGTTCAATTTTCTCACAAATTAAAGACGATAACTGAAGCTAGCCACCCCCTCTCCAATCTAAGAATCCATTGGACTAATTTTTCTAAGCAGGCATGGGAATGTTCCTGCTGGGAACAGGACTGATAATATATGTAGCTGGCACTCTCACGGAGGGGAACTGTTGTTCTGTTTGCGGAATGGAGGCCAACTCCCTGCAACTTAAAGAAAAGCTAATTTAGGACACATCTAAAAGCAACTAAAATGAGAAAGGGGGAAAAAAAATCTCAAGTTACTGTGCACTGTGCCAGCTGACCAAATATAAAACAAAACAAAACAAGATAATCTTCGTCCCTACCACCACAAGTTAAAAAGAAAGAGAAGGAGAGAGACATTTCTCTTGGTGCTGGGTCTGTACTTGTTTTGGCTTTTTTTCAGATACTTTCCCAAGTTTAAATTTGAAATTTGATGACTCTCAAGAGCATAAATGTTCTTTTCCAGGTGTCATTTTTATCTATTTCTGTCAAGCCCTTTAAAAAGGAATCAAGGAGAACCATCATTTAAGAAAAAAAAAAAGTGTAAAAGCTGGTTAACTCAGGACAAAAGGTAGTAGAAATATGTTTACTAAAAGAGGGGAGATTTCTTTAGTTAGTAGAAATACATCTGAGAACAGTGCCTTTTAAAAGATGACATCTGAAGCTCACTAGAATTAACTACTTAATGGAAAAAAATCTCTCCAGACTAAAAAAAGAAATCTTCCTATCCAGTTGTATTTTTTTAACCAAATGAAATTTAGCTCTGTTTGCCATTTCATTTTAGGTAAAAAGACAATAAAATTTTGGAGATAAAGATGTGTTTATATGCTTTTATAACTTAAAGGCAATTTTGATTTGAGCATCAAACTCTTACAGATTTTGGCTCATTATGAGAGCAAATGCCTCAAGGCATTTGTTTTAGTCTTTAACTGAAATACTCTGATATGAAGCTTGCAAGAGATCTTGAGAAAACATTTCATACATGTGATGTAGGCTGATAGAGGGAACACTACACTCGAAACAACTGAATTTGAATCCTCAGCTGACTGAGCCTGGACAAATTACACAACTATTGGAAAAAATGGAAATGATAGCATTTGACTTCTTATCTCATCCATTCTTAGAAAAGATTAAATGAAATAATGAATGTACACAGGAAATAATGTACAGAAAAATGTACAAAAAGTTGTGTGAAATAAGGTGCTATTTTCCCTGGTGCGCAGTCTTTTTTCAATTCTCTTGCTTTCTATTATGCACTTCTTTTCAAATCTTCATTTCTAGCTCATTTCTTTGAGTTGTACTCTTTTTACTGAAAGGTTCTTTAAAAAGAATTAAATGGATGGTTGTTTACAAGGTTGAGGCTTTTTTCTCTTCATTTATTTCTGTCAATAATTCCTGGAGTTAATTTTAGAGATTTTGACTCATTAGATGACTAACTCTCTGAAACCACCACAGTGCACAGAAACCCTAGATAGGAATAGAGGCAAGGGTGCCCAAGATGATATTAAAGCAATTATAGACAATTAGCATTCCCTATCTGCCTGCAATGCAGTAGACACAGGAGATGTGGGTTTGTTCCCTGGGTTGGGAAGATCCCCTGGAGGAGGAATGGCAACCTGTTCTAGTATCTTGCCTAAAATATCCCATGGACAGAGAAGCCTGGCGAGCTACAGTCCAAAGGACTGCAAAGAGTTGGACATGACTGTGTGACTGAACACACACACACACACACACACACACACACACACACACACACACACACACAGGAGAATATGAGCACTGATGCTTATGTTTGGAAAGATTATAAAGTGGTGGAGATAATAGAGGAAAATACACGTATGAAAAGTGATAGCAACCCTGGTTAAAAAAAGATACAGATAACGATAAGGGACTTGGAAATCAGAATCAAAGAGCATTTTATTATTGTCTAGTAATACCCAGGACATGATAAATTAAACTTTAAAGTAACATCTCTAATAAGAGGTATTTGTATTGATTTTCCCTTTTCATTTAAGCCAAAGCTGTTGTCTCTTGAACAGAAGTGCTCAAAGTTTAACATGCATGTGAGTTGTCTAGAGACCTTTCAAAAACTTATATGCTGATCAAAAGTTTTGTGGTGGTCACTGAACTAGCAAATGGATTTGGTTTCTGACAACTCCCAGTCAATGCCAAGGCTGCTGCTTCTCAGGCAATTTTAGTAACTAGACTGAATGTCACTGTAATTATTTTTCCCTTACAAGTAACACTCTGAGAATGATGTCTATGTTGGAGAAATTGTGGCTATGGAAATATTATTCAAGAAAAGGTTCCCTTTTGGTAAATCTTTGAGATAAAATTTATGTACAACAAAGTGTCATTTTAAAGTATAAAATTTGATGAATTTTAACATATGTGTACCTTCACAGAACCATTACAACAACAGTCAGGGTAACAAATATTTCCATCAAAAAGAACTCATGAAGCTCAATGTCTAAAAAAAAAAAAAAAAAAACCAACCCAATCAAAAAATGTGTGGAAGATCTAAATAGACAGTTCTCCAAATGAGCACATACTGTGCTCAGTCGCTCAGTTATGTCCAACTCTGCAATCCCACAGAGTGTAGCCTGCCAGGCTCCTCTGTCCATGGGGATTCTCCAGGCAAGAATATTGGAGTGGGTTGCCATGCCCTCCTCCAAGGCATCTTCCCAACCCAGGGAATCAAACCCTGGTCTCTTGCCCTGGCAGGCGGATTCTTTACCAGCACCCCCTGGGACAGATGGCTAAAATGCACGTGAAAAGATGCTCAACATAAGTAATTACTAGAGAAATGAAAAATAAAACTTCAGTGAGGGATCACCTCACACCAGTCAGAATGACCATTATCAAGAAAATCTACTAACAATACAAGCTGGAAAAGATGTGGAGGCAAGGGAGCCCTCTTTCACTGTTGCTGGGAATGTAAATTGATATAACCACTATGGAGAGCAATACGTAAAGTCCTAAAAAAACTAAAAGGAGAGCTACCATATGATCTTGTAATCTCACTCCTGGGCATGTATCTGGAGAAAGCCATAATCCCAAAAGATAAATACACCCCAGTGTTCACTGAAGCACTATTTATAATTAGCCAGGACAGCAAAGGATCCTAAACAGCCATCAACAGAGGAATGGATAAGGAAGGAGTAGTACATATATGCAATGGAACATTAGCTATAAAAAATGAAATAATGCCATTTGCAGCAACATGTGTGGACCTATAGATTGTGATACTGAGTGAAATAAGTCAGACAAAGACAAATATCATATGATATCACTTACACGTGGAGTCTAAAAAGAGGATACAAATGAATTTATCTACAAAAGAGAAATGGATTTACATATGTAGAAAACAAACTTATGGTTTGTTACTGGAGATTACCAGGGGGTATAAGGTGCTGTTTAGTTATTAAGTTATGTCTGACTCTGAGACCCCATGGACTGTAGCCTGCCAGGCTCCACTGTCCGTGGGATTTCTCAGGCAAGAATACTGGAGTGGGTTGCCATTTCCTTCACCAGGGGGGAAAGGTGGGGAAGGGATAAACTAGAAGGTTGAGATTGACATATACATGCTATTGTAGATAAAATAGATTAATAAGAAACTACTCTATGACATAGTGTTCTCTACTCAATACTTTGTAATGGCCTATATAGGAAAAGAATCTAAAAGAAGAGTGGAGATATATATATATATACATATATATATATATATATATATGTATTGATTAACAGATTCATCTTGCTGTACATCTGAAACTAACACAAAATTGTAGATTAACTATACCCCAATAAAAATTAAAAAGAAAGAAAAGAACTCAAAAGTTCTTTATCCACCTTTGTAATCTTCCCCTTATTTATTCTCCCCCTCCCATGTATCCATGAATCTTTCTGTGATTTATATTATTTTCCATTTTCTAAAATTTTATATAAAATCATACAATGTGATATGTATTCTTTTATTATATAGCTTCTTTCACTCAGCATAAATATTATGAGATTCACCCATTTGCTCATTTTTGAAAATCGTTTTTTTGTTTCATAATTGAGTTGCCTGTATCATGGCTGACTAGCAGTCCATTCAATGTATGTACCACAATGTCCATCCATTCAGCTGCTGATAGACATTGTATCACTTTCAGTTTGGAACTATAACATAGGAAACTTAGGAGCATGCAGGAACATGCTTTGTATAACCTATTATTTCATTCCTAAGAGAAGAATGACTGAGTTCTATAGAATGTGCATGTTTACATATTTAAGAAAGTATTAAATTATCAAAAGTGATGGTACCATCTTACATTCCTACCAGCAATGCTTGAGGATTCCATTTAGTCCCTCTCCCCTTACTTGGCTGGTGTGATCTGTCTTTAATTTAGCTGTTGTAGTAGTTCTATAGTGGTATCTCACTGTGGTGTTATTTGTATTTCTCTGATTGCTAACAGTGTTGAGCAGCTTTTCATGTTTATTGGCCATCCATACATCTCGATTTGTGAAGTGTTTGTTCAAATCTTTTGCTCATTTTGAAAATTAGATTGTTTGTCTTAATGTTATGACATGCAAATTCTTTATGTATAAGGATTGACAGACTTTTTCTTTAAAGGGCCAGAGTGAATATTTTAGGCATTATGGACCACATGATTTCTGTCACAACTATTAAACCTAGCCTTGTATCTTGAGAACAGCCACATGTAAGACAGAAATGGATAAGCCTGACTGTCTCAATAAAATTTTATTTACAGAAACAGATGGCAGGTCAGATTTAAACTGGGCCTTGTTTTGATAATTTCTTGTTCTACATGAAAGTTTTTTGTCGCAAATATATATTTTATGTTTTGCAAATATATTTTTCTTGTGAGTGGGTTGTTCTTCCATTTTCTTAATAGTGTCATATATTATGTTTGTCAATAACAAATATTTTATGTTTTTATGAAATCTAATGTTTTATTGATATTTTATGGTTTTTGCTCTCTAGTAATCTTTGCATAATCCAAGTTACTCCTAAATATTTTTCCTGAGATAAGAACTGATGTTCCTAATTTCTTATTCCAAATGAATAATCCAAATTGTTCAGCACTATTTGTAGAAATATGATCAATTCTCTGTGTAATTGTTTTGGCATCCTTGTCAAAATCAATTGACCATGTATGCATAAAGCTTTTTGAGGATTTCCTTTACAGTTCCAGCAATCTGTATATCTAGCTTTATACTAATCCCACACTAAGTTGATTATTGGGGATTAAAAATAAGTCTTCAAATCAGGTAGTTTAAGTTTTACAACCTTGTTCTTTTTTTTTTTTTTTTTCAAACTTTAGCTATATTAGGACTTTTGTATTTCCATATATTTCTATTACAACATTCTGTTGGGATTTTCATTTGGAGTCATTGCAAGAGTCTGCAAATGGTAACTCATGTATCAAATCCAGATCACAATCTGTTTTTTCTACTGCCCTCAAGCTAAGAATTTTTTCACGTTTTTAAAGAATTGTAACAAAGAAACAAATATGTAACAGGTATCATTATTTGACTTGCAAAGCCCAAAGTATTTTCTATTTGGCTCTTTAAAGAAAAAGTTTGCCAACCTTTGACAATAGGTCAATCTTGGAAGAATTTGTATTTTAATAATGCTGGATATTCCAGTTATGAGCATGCTCTATCTCTCTATTTGCCTTCTTTAATTCTTACAGAATTGCTTACAGCAATATTGTGTAAATTTTAGCATATAGTCTTCATTTGTTAAATTTATTTGTAAGAATTTAATATTTTTTATGCTCTTGTAAATGGCATTATTTCTTCCATTTGCTGAGTTTTTCTTTGCGATATATTTTACATTTTTAATGTTGAGGTTGAGTCATGTGATTTTGCAAACTTTATACATTAGTTATAATAGCTCTGTAAATAGTATTACTTCTTCTTCTATCATTAAACTTTTGGCATCTTTCTCTTGCTTTATTGAACTGACTAGTATCAGTAATAAAATATTGCACAGAAGTGGTATGAGTGAGCATTCTTGCCTTGTTTGCAGTCTTAAGAGAAAAGCATTCAGTCTTCCATCAAATTAAATATGATATTAGCTGTTGATTCTCTTAGGTGCTCTTTATCAAATTTAGGAAGTTCTTTTCTGTCTTAGTTTCTTATGGCTCCTATAACAAATTGTCACAAACTCAGTAGCTTTTATAATACAAATGTATTCTCTTATAGTTATGGGGTCCAGAAGATTGACATCAGTTACAATGGGCCAAAACCAAGGTGTCTGCCGTCAGTGTCTTGAGGCTCCACAAGAATAATCCATTTTCTTAACTCTTCCAGCTCCTGGAGCTGTACTGCTTGCATTCTTTGGCTCACAGCTCTTTCCTCATTTCCAAAGCCTGTGACATGCTATCTTCAGATTTTCAAGGTCATCAGAAAACTTCTCTTCTAGAGACTTCCCCACTCCTTTCTCTTATAATGATGCTTGTCTTTTTTAAATTAATTTTTATTGGAGTACAGTTGATATACAGTGTTGTGCTAGTTCCCACTGTACAGAAAAGTGAATTGGTTTCCATGTACGTCGATCCACTCTTTCTGAGACTCTTCCCACACAGGTCATTACAGAGTACTGCGTAGAGTTCCCTGTGCTACACAGGAAGTTATCATTCATCTATTTTATACATGGTAGGATGTATACTACTATACCCTCTCAATCCCCATCTCCCAATCTGTCCCTCCCCTTCCCTGCTTGGTAACCATGTTTGCTCTTTACATCTCTCACGCTATTTCTGTTTCATAAATAAGTTCATTTGTACCATCTTCTAGATTCTGCATAGAAGTGATATCATGATATGTGTCTTTCTCTGTCTGACTTACTTCACTAAGTATCACAATCTCTAGGTCCGTTCGTGTTGCTGCAAATAGAATTATTTCATTTTTTTATGGCTGAATGATATTCCATTGTATGTATGTGTGTGTATATATATGTGTGTGTTTGTATACACACACACACAATGTTTATATATCTTTATTCCTCTATCAGAGGACATTTAGGTTATTTTCATGTTTTGGCTATTGTAAATGGTGCAGCAGTGAACACTAGGGTTCACTTGTAATTGCATTTGTCACCCCCAGGTAATCCAAGATAGTCTCAGTTAAAGGTCGTATCTGCAAAGCCCTTTTGTCATGTCAGATGATATTCACACATTCGGTGATTAGGAGACAATTATTTAATCTACTGCAATTCTATTCTGTGTGTGTTTATGTGTGTGTCTGACGCTCTGTGACCTTGTGGACTGGAGCCTGCCAGACTCCTCTATGCATGGCATTTTCCAGGCAAGAATACTGAAGTGGGTTGCCATTTCCTACTCCAGGGGATATTCCTGACCCAGGGATCGAGCCTGCATCTCTTGTGTCTCCTGCATTGGCAGGCAGATTCTTTACTACTGTTCCACCTGGGAAGCCCTATTCCTAGTTTACAGAGTTTTAACGTTATAAATGGCTGTTGAATTTTATCATTCTTTTGCATTTACTGAGAATATTATATGATATTTCTATTGACTGGAGTATAATGGTGAATTGTAATTGCTTGAGTTTCAAATGCTAAATAAAACTTTCACTTCTGAGATAAAGCCCACTTGGCCATATTGTTGAATTCCATTATCTAAAATTAGGTAAGAATTTTTCATCCGTGTGCATGAGGGTCATTGTTATCTAGATTTCTTCCTTCTCTCTATTCCTTTCCCCTCCCCACTTCTCTTATTCTTTCTTTCTCTTGTAATCTCTTGTCTGTTTTTGGCCTCAGAATGAGCAGAAGTATTCATTGATGTTGTTTTCCTTTAAATGTTTGGTAGAATTCACCAGTGAGTTCTTACATATGCCAAGAGTTTAATTTTGGCGAAAGTTGTTAAGTACAAATTTAATTTTAAATTAGATATAGAGCAATTCAGGTTGTCTATTTTTTCTTGAATGGGCTTTAGTAGTTTTGTCTTTTTTTTAAGAAATTTGTTCATCTAAGTTGTGAAACAATTGCAATGCAAGTTTTCATACTATCCTTTTAAAAAATTTATTTTTAATTGAAGGACAAAGTTTGCATTATTGTGTTTGTTTCTGCCATACATCTCTACTGTATTATTCTTTTAATGTCTGTAGCATCTATAGTGAGTTTCCTGCTTTCATTTATATTGGCAATGTATCTATGTTCTTTTCTTTTCTGGTTAGAAGTTTGCCAGATTTATTGATTTCTCAATCTGTTTCTGCTTTATTATTTTCACTCTGTTTCTCTTCCTGTCTTTCTTTGTACCCTCTGTCTCTCTTTCTACCTTTCTCTCTCTTTTTTCTCTCTCGCTCTATATAGATACACTTTTTTCTTTTATTGATTTATGCTCTTTTCTTTCTTTTGCTTACTTTGAATATTATTCACTCTTCTTTTTCTAATGTCTTAGTGTGAAAGTTTAGTATATTGATTTTATACTTTTCTGTTTTTCTTATATAAGCATTTAAAGCTATAAATATCCCTTTATGAATGGTTTCACTTGCTTCCCACATATTTTGATATATTGTGTTTTCATTTTATTTAGTTCATAATCTCATTTCCTTTATAATTTCTTCTTTGACTCAGCAATTATTTACATGCATGTTGTTTTGTTTAAAAATATTTATGGACTTTCCATATATTTTTCTGTTATTGATTTCTAGTTTAACTGTGGTCAGATGACATGCTTCTAATGTTTCAAAAACTTTTATGTTCATCAAGACTTGTTTTATGGCCCAAAATATTTTCTATTTTGGTAAATATTCCAAAAGAATGTGTATTTTGCTGCATTTTTTTTATCATTAGACATTTGATTTTGGTTTTTTAAAATTAAAAAACAAATTCCATGTCTTTCCTTATCAAGTCCAGTTTCATCCACTTTTCTGGACATATGGAGCATATTTATAGTGACTGTTTTAACATTCCTGTCTACTAATTCTTTCATGTGTTTTATTTCTGCATCTGTTTGTTCAGAGAGATTTTTCTTTTGCTTCTTCACATGCCTGATATTTTTCTGATTTGATGTCACATTGTGAATTTTATATGTGATGTGCTAGAGTATTTGCATTTCTTTCAATATTTTTTTTGAACTTTATTCAGGGAAGCAATAAGTTAGTTGGAAACAGGTTGATTCTTTCTTGGTGTAGCTTAAAGCAATACCTTTCTAAGGACTCTATCCTACCCCATGAGGTAGGAAGTTCTGCACACTGCATTTTCAAATTATGCTCATGTTAATGACAAAGACTCAAGTGGAACCCTCTGCAGACCTCTGGAGTTTTCTCTTTGTAGTTGTCTCTCTGCCATAGAAATTAGTGGCATCTTGGCCTCTCTGGACTCTGAATTTGTTTGAATTTGTCTGAATTTCAACTCAGGAATATCCACAAGGTTTTCTTTGGTTCTCTTTCCCTCTGCTATATTAAGGAAAGTTCCCTAGACAGCAAGGTGGGACAATCACAAGGATCACCTTTTCCTTCGCCTATCTTCAGAGGTCATTATTCTGTACTACCTATCATGCAATATCTGAAAACTATTCATTTTAAAAATATTTTGCTGGGTTTTTTAGTTGCTTAAGGCAGTATGGTAAGTCTTAGACCTGCTGCTTCATTATTCCTGGAGGCAGAAATAAACCTAATCACTTTTTAAATGCTGTTCTTACCCGAGACATAAAGGTCTGCTTCAGGTGGGCTGTGGTACATATACACCATGGAATATTACTCAGCCATGAAAAAGAATTCATTTGAACCAGTCCTAATGAGATGGATGAAGCTGGAGCCCATTATACAGAGTGAAGTAAGCCAGAAAGATAAAGAACATTACAGCATACTGACACATGTATATGGAATTTAGAAAGGTGATAACGATAACCCTATACGCAGAACAGAAAAAGAGACAGAGAAATACAGAACAGACTTTTGAACTTTGTGGGAAAATGTGAGGGTGGGATATTTCAAAAGAACAGCATGTATACTATCTATGATGAAACAGATCACCAGCCCAGGTGGGATGCACGAGACAAGTGCTCCGGCCTGGTGCACTGGGAAGACTCAGAGGAATCGGGGGGAGAGGGAGGTGGGAGGGGGGATCGGGATTGGGAATACATGTAAATCCATGGCTGATTCATATCAATGTATGACAAAACCCACTGGAAAAAAAATATATATATAATAATTAAAAAAAAAAAAAGAAAAAAATAAAATAAAATATATAGGATGTTAAAAAAAAAAAAAGAAAATACCAACTGAGCAATTATTTTTAATGCTATTGTATATATCTTCCAACTATTTAAAGTCTCTTTTCCTATTTTACCCATTGTAGGAGACAAGCAAGGTTAAATTCAACTCTTCATATACCTGGTGTCTACACCTGTGTAGCTGAACATCACTGGAGAAATGTGCTCAGGCAGGTAACTGTCTTTTCTTAAAATCCACAATTATTAGCATGTGTATATTAAGCTAGAAGGTTGTTAAAGAAAATAAAAGTTAACAGAACATTTTGAGGGGTCTTACAAAATCTTTGTCTTCATAACTGGACACAGTAAACTTGGCAGAAATGAATAAAGGAGACAGTTTCTTTCAAACCCATGCATTTGCAAAGAGCCTCAGTACAGAAAGTATTTCTGGAAGCCGGTTCAGGCACATGGAGCTGTGAAACAGACAGAGCTCATTTTGGCACATGGGATCCTGAGGACACGAGAGAAATGAGAAGTGGAAGTTAGGGCTGAACTAAACTGATGGGTAACTTAGATTTATTGCCTCCACTGGCAGGTATTTGCTAGACATGTGCATGCATGCTTAGTCACTTCAGTCGTGTCCAGTTTTTTGTGACCCCATGGATGATAGACTGCCAGGCTGCTCTGTGCATGGGATTCTCCAGGCAAGAATACTGGAGGGGGTTGCCATGCCTCCTCCAGAGTATCTTTCCCACCCAGGAATTGAACCCACATCTGTGTCTCCTGCATTGCACGTGGATTCTTTACTGCTGAACTACCAGGAAAACCCTTATTTGCTAGACATGTGAGATCAAAGCCTAGCTATTGGCCCAGGGCAAGGTCCACAGAACTGTTAACTAATGGGGAAAAAATGAACTTTGTCTTTAAAAAGGCTTTTCATAGACAATGACTATGTTAAAAAGCTTTAATTAAATTCTGTTTTTTTTTTAAATTTATGCTAAGATTCCACCAAGAATAGTAGATAGCATTTTGTGTTCATATTTTAACTTCAGTTCAGTTCAGTCACTCAGTCATGTCTAGCTCTTTGCAACCCCATGGACTGCAGCATGCCATGCTTCCCTGTGTATCACCAGCTCCGGGAATTTACTCAAACTCATGTCCATTGAGTTGGGGAAGCCGTTCAACCATCTCATCCTCTGTCGTCCCTTTCTCCTCCTGCCTTCAATCTTTCCCAGCATCAGGGTCATTTCAAATGCATCAGTTCTTCACATCAGGTGGCCAAAGTACTGGAGTTTCAGCTTCAACATCAGTCCTTCCAGTGATTCAGGACTGATTTCCTTTAGGACTGACTGGTTTGATCTCCTTCTTGTCCACAGGACTCTCAAGAGTCTCCACCAACACCATAGTTCAAAAGCATCAATTCGTTGGCACTCAGCTTTCTTTATAGTCCAATTCTCACATCCATACATGAATACTGGAAAACTCATAGCTTTGACTAGACAGACCTTTGTTGGCAATGTAATATCTCTGCTTTTTAATATGCTGTTTAGGTTGGTCATAACTTTTATTACAAGAGGCAAGTGTCTTTTAATTTCACAGCTGCAGTTACCATCTGCAGTGATTTTGGAGCCCCCCAAAATAAAGTCTGTCACTGTTTCCAGTTTCCCCATCTATTTGCCATGAAGTGATGGGAATGGATGACATGATATTTGTTTTCCGAATGTTGAGTTTTAAGCCAATTATTTCACTCTCTTCTTTCACTTCCATCAAGAGGCTCTTTAGGTCTTCTTCGCATTCTGCCATAAGCATGGTGTCGTCTGCATACCTGAAGTTATTGATATTTCTCCCAGCAATCTTGATTTCAGCCTGTGCTTCATCCAGCCCAGCGTTTCTCATGATGTACTCTGCATATAAGTTAAATAAGCAGGGTGACAATATACAGCCTTGACGTACTCCTTTCCCTATTTGAAACCAGTCTGTTGTTCCATATCCAGTTCTAACTGTTGCTTCTTGATATGCATACAAATTTCTCAGGAGGCAGGTCAGGTGGTCTGGTATTTCTATTTCTTTAAGACTTTTCCACAGTTTGTTGTAATCCACACAGTCAAAGGCTTTGACATAGTCAATAAAATAGAGGAAAACAATAGAATGGGAAAGACTAGAGATCTATTCAAGAAAATTACAGATACCAAGGGCAAAAATGGGCACAATAAAGGACAGAAATGGTATGGACCTAACAGAAGCAGATGATATCAAGAAGAGGTGGAAAGAATACACAGAACTATACAAAAAAGATCTTCACGACCCAGATAATCACGATGGCGTGATCACTCACCTAGAGCCAGACATCCTGGAATGCGATGTCAAATGGGCCTCAGGAAGCGTCACTGCGAACAAAGCTAGTGGAGGTGATGGAATTCCAGTTGAGCTGTTTCAAATCCTAAAAGATGAACTTATTTGAAATGCTATTAAAATGCTGCACTCAATATGCCAGCAAATTTCGAAAACTCAGCAGTGGCCACAGGACTTGGAGGTTTCATTCCAATCCCAAAGAAAGGCAATACCAAAGAATGCTGAAACTATCACACAATGGAACTCATCTCACACACTACCAAAGTAATGCTCAAAATTCTCCAAGCCAGGCTTCAACAGGATATGAACCATGAACTTCCAGATGTTCAAGCTGGATTTAGAAAAGGCAGAGGAACCAGAGATCAAATTGCCAACATCCGTTGGATCATTGAAAAAGCAAGAGAGTTCCAGAAAAACATCTATCTCTGCTTTATTAACTATACCAAAGCCTTTAACTGTGTGGATCACAACAAACTGTGAAAAATTCTTAAATTTTAACTTCATTCCATTTCAAATGGAATTGAGTCATCAATAACCTGTACGAAATATATGTGCATATGCATATCATGTGCCTTTACTTAGTTCTTCTATAATTCTGACATTGATGGCTTGGCCATACAATAATGCTGAAAAATATACTCCTGGGAAATGAATGAACTTATGACATCTACTTAAAATTAAAACAAATATTCTATTGAGGGTAAAAATAGACTCTATATTTTGATTAAAACAATGTAAATGGTGACTTTAAAAAGTGCTTGCCTTTTTTTAAGGTTCCAGTGTTTCATACTAGGCTTTCCAGGTGGTACAGTGATAAAGAACCCTCCTGTCAATGCAAGAGATGCAATTCAATCCCTGGGCTGGGAAGATCCCTGGAGGAGGAAATGGCAACCCACTCCAGTATGCTTGCCTGGAGAATTTCGTAGACAGTGGAGGCTGGCAGGCCACACTCTTGGGGTTGCAAAAAGTCAGACACAGCTGAGTGACTGAGCATGCATGTTTCATACTAGGCTAGTTTTTGCCAAATACAGCCATAGATTAGTTACATTCAGTCAAGAGGAGAGAAAAAGCTAAGCTATAAATTCAAGGAACAGTGTCAATGTCTTATGAAATGTACTTATCGAAAACAGGAACTTTTAGCACCACTTTCCCTTCCAAAATCTGTTATGTTAGATAAGATCTTTGATCATTAGTGCCTCAACTCAGGCAATGTATAAGGTTCTCTTGAGACAGAAGTTTATTTGAGAATCCAAGGAATCTTCATGGGTCAAGTAGTATTCAGGTGAGCCTGCCTTTAGTGTAGCTGTGGCATGAGGTCTCTTTTGTAAACTAAGGAAGATATGAGCTATGATTTGAGCTAAGACATGAGCCACCTGATGCGAAGAGCTGACTCATTTGAAAAGACTCCGATGCTGGAAAAGATTGAAGGCAGGAGGTGAAGGGGATGACAGAGGATGAGATGGTTGGATGGCATCACGGACTCAATGGACATGAGCTTGAGCAAACTCCGGGAGTTGATGATGGACAGGGAGGCCTTGCATGCTGCAGTCCATGGGGTCGCAGAGTCGTCACGACTGAGTGACTGAACTGAACTAAACTGATGAGCTATTTCTCAACATATAAGGAATTTAAATTTGATTATTGTATGATCTCATCATCACTGTAATATCTGGCTGGTAAGGCTGTCAAAACACAACTGACCAGTAACATAATTTCTACTAAGCTAATATACTGTAGCTGTAAAAAGTGAAGTGACTCCTTGCCCACCGTCTGTTACTAAGTCAGCACAGGATCAGGGATGGACATAGAAAATTCAATAACTTATTTATCTTCAATATTTTTTGCAGCACAGAGAAGACTAGTCCATGAGGTGTATTACATACAACATGCTGAGTCTTTGTTCCCCACTCTAGATTGCATTAGCTTGCCTTCATTGGTTTTTGCCCCAAGTTAATTTTACTTATTAGGTCTGTGAAAAACATGGCCATGTCCTTGGGGCCTCTGGACATGCATGCTGAAACAAATCAATTATTTGAAATGCCACAGTATAAATACTATCAGAATAAGCTCCTTGGGAGAAGAAAGGTGTCGTATAATTCAAAGCAATTTATAAATATCTACTTTCAGGCACAGTGTGAGACCTGATCCAAAATTCTTTGAAAGGGGTTTAAATAGAGCTGCCAATATTACATATTCTCCTGTTTCTTGCCTAGAGTAATGTTAAGGCATCAGAGTTCAAGTGTTTTCTCTAATATTGGTAGAGCAGTGTAAAAATAATATAATTACTTATAAAAGAGATACATATAGAAAATTACTTTGACTCAGATAGTTCTAGCTTGTAAAGTAGAGATTTATTCCCATTGAGATAGAATCTTTGTTGAAATTTCAAGGCTGTTCTTTGAGTATTGAAAAATACTTATATTTACAAAATAAGATTCTAAAGTGAATGCATTTTAGATATTATGTGGATATAATTAAAGTTCTCATATATTGCTATCAAACATAATGAAGAATGTCAGTGAAGGGAATTCTGAGAGTCAACACAAGAGCAATTGCTAAGAACACTTCTGTGAATAATCCATATTAAATAAGTGGAGTGAAAATATTGATTAAAATAAGTTTACATAGTATTAAGGAAACTGTAATGATATAGTTAGTGAATTAAAGGATCCATCTACACAAACATAAGGAGAAAAAGAAAATAGTTTAAACTCTAAGTACTCTGAAAATTAAAATAATTTAGTATCAAGATGGCTACAAATTATCATTACAATTAGAAAGTGACATTGATAAAGCATCCAGTTTTCAGTGTTAACGTTGTGCTATGTGCTAGACAAATCAAGATCTATATCTCTTTTCTAAAGGAGATCAGCATTCACAGACTAGTGAGAGAAACAGACAAGAACTAAGTATAAGAAAGTGAAATGAATGCATTTTTCTAAGGACTTTCAAAGGAATTTATGGAGTCTGAGAAGACGTTATCAATACTAGACAAGTTTGGAAATGAGAAGGCTTTGAAGAGACTTTGTCTGGAATGTAGCTGGAAAAATATGCAGTAATTACATTTAAAAAATGTAATTGCCTGGCCTGGCATATTAAAAATTAACCGTATTCTTAATGTTATTTTTATTCTTTTTTTTAATTTTTTTTTTCACCTTTAATTATTATTTTATTTTATTTTTTTTCCAGTGGGTTTTGTCATACATTGATATGAATCAGCCATGGATTTACATGTATTCCCAATCCCGATCCCCCCTCCCACCTCCCTCTCCACCCGATTCCTCTGGGTCTTCCCAGTGCACCAGGCCGGAGCACTTGTCTCGTGCATCCCACCTGGGCTGGTGATCTGTTTCACCATAGATAGTATACATGCTGTTCTTTTGAAATATCCCACACTCACATTCTCCCACAAAGTTCAAAAGTCTGTTCTGTATTTCTGTGTCTCTTTTTCTGTTCTGCATATAGGGTTATCGTTATCACCTTTCTAAATTCCATATATATGTGTCAGTATGCTGTAATGTTCTTTATCTTTCTGGCTTACTTCACTCTGTATAATGGGCTCCAGCTTCATCCATCTCATTAGGACTGGTTCAAATGAATTCTTTTTAATGGCTGAGTAATATTCCATGGTGTATATGTACCACAGCTTCCTTATCCATTCGTCTGCTGATGGGCATCTAGGTTGCTTCCATGTCCTGGCTATTATAAACAGTGCTGCGATGAACATTGGGGTGCACGTGTCTCTTTCAGATCTGGTTTCCTCAGTGTGTATGCCCAGAAGTGGGATTGCTGGGTCATATGGCAGTTCTATTTCCAGTTTTTTAAGGAATCTCCACACTGTTTTCCATAGCGGCTGTACTAGTTTGCATTCCCACCAACAGTGTAAGAGGGTTCCCTTTTCTCCACACCCTCTCCAGCATTTATTGCTTGTAGACTTTTGGATAACAGCCATCCTGACTGGCGTGTAATGGTACCTCATTGTGGTTTTGATTTGCATTTCTCTGATAATGAGTGATGTTGAGCATCTTTTCATGTGTTTGTTAGCCATCTGTATGTCTTCTTTGGAGAAATGTCTGTTTAGTTCTTTGGCCCATTTTTTGATTGGGTCATTTATTTTTCTGGAATTGAGCTGCAGGAGTTGCTTGTATATTTTTGAGATTAATCCTTTGTCTGTTTCTTCATTTGCTATTATTTTCTCCCAATCTGAGAAGAATGGAGCTGGAGGAATCAACCTGCCTGACTTCAGACTCTACTACAAAGCCACAGTCATCAAGACAGTATGGTACTGGCACAAAGACAGAAATATAGATCAATGGAACAGAATAGAAAGCCCAGAGATAAATCCACGAACCTATGGACACCTTATCTTTGACAAAGGAGGCAAGGATATACAATGGAAAAAAGACAACCTCTTTAACAAGTGGTGCTGGGAAAACTGGTCAACCACTTGTAAAAGAATGAAACTAGAACACTTTCTAACACCATACACAAAAATAAACTCAAAATGGATTAAAGATCTAAATGTAAGACCAGAAACTATAAAACTCCTAGAGGAGAACATAGGCAAAACACTCTCCGACATAAATCACAGCAAGATCCTCTATGACCCACCTCCCAGAATATTAGAAATAAAAGCAAAACTAAACAAATGGGACCTAATGAAACTTAAAAGCTTTTGCACTACAAAGGAAACTATAAGTAAGGTGAAAAGACAGCCCTCAGATTGGGAGAAAATATTTTTATTCTTATTACTGTTATTATCATCATAACCTGAATGAAATGATGACAGAGGTGTTCTACTGAGGCCAAATCACATGTGTCAAGTATGAAAATAAGAGATACCATGGCATAGTTGAGAAATAACCAAGTGTTATATGTGCCATGTGTGGGCATGAAAAAAAGGGAGGGGCGAGGAATGAGGTTTGGAGAAAAATATCAATTCAGATTCTGAATGTAGAGCAAATGAGATACTTTGAAGGAATAATATGAAAAGAATTATATTTTACTTGCCTATTTGTTATTACTATTTAACTTAAAAAGTAGCATACTCACATGATGAAATATAGCCATATCATTCAAAAGGATATAAAGTGAAAATTAAACATCCTCCTCCTTATTCCTGTGATACCTCTCAGGCCAACTTCCCATTTTCAAACAGTTTTGAGCTGATTCCCTTTCAGGTCTCCGGAAGCTTGCATTCTGGGTAGAGACCCTTCTTGTATAACACTTCAAAATATCTCAGCCCCACATTTGAACGGCAGCCACTGCTCAGCAATAGTTGTGTGCAGGTTTTCACTAGCCTCATGTGGATACTTACTGAGAGCATCTCAGCTCTTGTTTCCTGTGCCAGGGCTTACTGAGGCTATGAAGAACACACTCAGCACTCACTGTAGATAAGATGTATGGGAACTCCAAGTCTGTCAGGCCACTATTAGATAAGAGTCGTTGGGAGTCAAGGTCTAAAGGATTCAGCTCATAAAACTTGTTAGATGATCTGGCCGGAAAGGACACCAGTTGCCTGGAGAGCTGGCCAAATCCATAGTTCGTCCTTATATTAGTTTTCCCCTCCTGCATAATCCCTGGGTCTAACTCCTACTTCCTGAGCTTACTTCCAAAATAAACTAGTGCCATACAGGTCTCTTGCCCCAGGCTTTGATCTGTGGAGAAACCATGCTAAGACAGCTAGTTCTAGAAACTGTTTTAAGCACACACTCTGTATGGAACTTGGAGCAGCACCATTTTCTGTTAAAAAAAAAAGGAATAGTAATCCTGTCCCAAGTATTAAGAAAATGAAGTTATCTCCAGTGCTGTTGTGGCATAAAAATACGGAGTCTCTCCTGCTTTAGTCAGGATTCTCCAGAGAAACAGCAAATAGGATGTGTATGCATTGAGAGACTTATGTTGAGGAATTAATCCCTTGGTTGAGTAGGCACACAAATTCACTTCTTGTAAGGCAGGTCTTGTGGTTATGAACTCCCTTGGTTTTGATTTTGGTATATCTGGGAAGATCTTTATCTCTTCTCTATTTGTTGTTTGTATTTTTGTTTTATTTTATGTTTGGCTGCACTGGGTTTTCATGGCAGGGTGTGGGCTTCTCACTGTGGTGTCTTCTCCGGTTGCAGAGCATGAGCTCTAGGCGCGTGGGCTTCAGTAGTTGTGGTGTGTGGACTCAGTTGCTCCACAGTATGTGGGATCTTCCTGGACCAGGGGTCGAACTCCTGTTCCCTGAATTGGCAGGTGGATTCTTACCCACTGCACCACGAGGGAAGTCCATATGTCTCCTCTATTTCTGAAGGACAGTTTTGATGGGCATAGTATTGGTTGGCAGTTTCTTTTTTTTTCAATCAGTGCTTTGCCCATATCATTCCACTCTTGCCTTACCTGCAAAATTTCTTCTGAAAAATCTGCTAATGGTCTCATGGGTTTTCCTTGAATTTAATAAATCACTTCTCTCTTGCTGTTTTTAGGATTTTCGCTTTATCTTTTGATAACTTGATTACAATATGACTTTTGTGTAGAGTGCTTCAGGTTCAAATTATTTAGAAAACTTTGGGCTTCATAAATTTGGATGTCTGTTTCCCTCTGCAGATTTGGGAAGTTTTTAGGTGAGAAAGTTGGATATCCACCTTGGTCTCTCTTCTGTAGCAGACACTGTGGGACCAGGGGATCCTTCTTAGCACCTTGCTGTAGTGTCTTGAGGGATGAATGATATGGATAAAGTACTTTTCTTGCCTGCTTTGATGCAGTTTTTCTCATTTATTTTTGCTCCAATGGTGTGCTAAACCTTTCTCCTGAGTTCCATAATTTTCACAAAGGCATTCTGATTCATAGAGAGTTGTTTAGTCAGTGTTTCTCTTGGTGGGGGATGGGGGGAACTATGATTTAAGACTTGATATTTTTCTGTCTTGATAATATAACTGAGACTGGCAAGTCCAAAATATGTAGCATGGGGTGAAAGCCTGGAGATCCAGGAAGATCTAATGCTGGAATTTATGCCACAAGTTTGACAGGTTAGGAAGATTCAGTGTTGCAGTTCAAATTCAAAGATTGTCTGATGGCAGAATTTTTAACTTGAGGGAGGCCACCCATCTTTGCTCTGATTTGATGAAGTCCACTTTGCCAGCAAAGGTCTGTCTAGTCAAAGCTATGGTTTTTCCAGTAGTCATTTACAGATGTGAGAACTGGACCATAAAGAAGCCTGAGTGCCGAAGAATTGATGCTTTTGAACTATGGTGTTGGAGAAGACTCTTGAGAGTCCCGTGGACAGCAAGGAGATCAACCCAGTCAATCCTAAAGGAAATCAGTCCTGAATATTCATTGGAGGGACTGATGCTGAAGCTAAAGCTCCAATACTTGGGTGACCTGATATGAAGACCTGACTCACTGGAAAAGACCCTGATTCTGGGAAAGATTGAAGGCGGGTGGAGAAGGGGGCAACAGAGGATGAGATGGTTGGATGGCATCACCGACCTGATGGACATGAATTTGAGCAAGCTCCAGGAGCTGGTGATGGACAGGGAGGCCTGGTGTACTGCAGTCTATGGGGTTGCAAAGAGTCAGACACGACTGAGCGATTGAACTGACTGACTGACCCACATTATGGGGCAGAAACTTCTAGAATAATATCTGAGCATCATCACCCAGTTAAACTGACACACAAAATTAACCACCACAATCACTTACCTGGGGCGATTATAAATGAAAGTACAGGGAGAAGAGAAAATGTTGGATTGTGCAGGAACTATTGCACTTGAATGGAAGGGACAATGGACATTTTAAGGATTGTGGAGCTGTCTAGTTATTAGTGCTTTGAATGCCCTGAAAACGACTCAAGGCATACTATCAAAACCAGAATTGCCATATGGCAGCTTCTAAAGACATTTTCATGTATATTTGCAGGAGAATATTAGACCCAGCATCTATCTGTGAGTGTTGCAGAGCAGTAATACTATACAGCCTTAACTGTTCCCTGATGCCAGAGACAAGGCCTGAATAAGAAGGGACAGTGAGCCAGAAACTTGAGAAGAGGCCCTTAGGACTGACAAACTTACACTAAAAACAGTCGAGTTGCCCTTAGTTCTCTGTGCTAGCAGTGATTCTCCATAGTAGAGGGGAAAAAAAGACTCCTCTTCCTTGGAGAACCTATAAAAACCTCACCCAAGACCAGAATCTCATAACTTGATATCTGGTAAAGTCTGTGACTTCTGCCCTTGCCATTTCCCATTTCCTCCAATTCACATCGTGATAAGAGCCTTAGCTAGAAAAAGAGCCTGAGTTACTGCCTGGCAGAAAAGCTCACAAACCAAAGAAATCTCAAGATTTGGCTAATGTACCATCAGGAACCAGAGGAAAATGTGTGGAATTTTGATGATGTTAGATTCAAGGCAGAAATTATGAGTCTGAACAGGGAAAAGCTTATTGTCATGGGAGTCAAGTTTCAATGTCCCAGTAAATTGAACCTGTTCAAATATGTCTTGGGATGGCTTCTCATAGATTGGACATAGCAATAATCTTCAGGAATAAGATGGAGGTATTGGAACAACTCTTAATATAATGTTAAGAAAGGGGCCAGAAAGCTCAGGGAAATGGAAATGTTTGAATGGCTTCATTGTGTGAGATGAGAAGGCCTAGCTACTGGTTATTTCCTAGAAAGTTCCAGAGGATGTTCTGTCTACTTAGACAATAAGAAACATACTAGTGAGAAAGATACTAGCTTCTTGGAGAATTAGTGGTAGTTAACATCTGGTGGTTGGTTGATGCCATGTAACTAGGCTCCGCAGAATAAAGAATAATGGGATCCTGGATGAATCTCACAAGCATATTGAGCATATGTAGCCAATACAAAAATATATGTACTGTGTAACTGATCTCCATAAAGGTCAAAATGGACACAACTAGGAAAAAGAAAAAAAGAGTAATGGGATTCAATAAAGGTGGAAGCCAGTTTGAAGCACATAATTTGCAGAGACAAATTAGATGCAATTATTGAAAATGGGCAGCAGAACTGAAAATACTGAATGCCCAGATTTCCCTAAATTTTCTGTGCTAGAAGATAGCCTGCCTGCTAGAGGAAAACAATCAGGATGTTTTGTCTCACAACGATTTCTGGGCAAAACTAATAAATTATGGTGTCTCATAGTGCATGATAGACAATCAGTCAAATATAGTACTTTCTGACTTATGTTAACAACAGCAATAGCAAAAATAGAATGTCTGGTGAGCAGAAGTCTGAAGTTAGACCCTGAAATGGAAAAATCACAGCGCCTCACCCAGCTTCCAGATTTAAGTCAGTTCACACACGCAGCACCCATTGATTGAAAAGAAGCCAGATTCCACTGAGAAAAATATTTGCAATGGCAACACAGCAGTTTCTGAGAGAAATTCTAATCTTTTTTCAGGTGGCTATAATTATTTGCCAACATAATGATTCTGGGAATAGGGCAACATCTAGATTCTGAGAATTGGGAATTTTTCAGAAAAAGGTCTGAGATAACACTGATACCAGAGGACCCAAAATGCCATATGGTCTTTTGGATAAGATGGGGGCTGATAGAGTTCAGGCTATACATGGAACTCTGGCTCAAGTCAGTTTCTTCATGAATTCTATGGTCCATGTATCTACTCAAGGATATTTCTGTTGCCACTTAGTGTATATTTTATGGCTCTGAAATTTATTTCCCAACCTGTGAAATAAAAGCCATCATTGTAGAAAGGGTCTAGTGGATGCCTATAATCTGTTTCCCCTTTCCCAGCAAAAAGAGAAAATCAGAAGCAATAATACATCCCCAGAGGAACTGAATAGTTTAGGCCCACCGTGAAAGATTTAAAGAATTGTGGAGAGAGGAGTTGGCAACATTGCATCTTCATTTAAGTTGCCTCTGTGGTCTCTGCAAATGCAAATTCATCATGACAGATTAGGAGGCAACAATATAGAATTAAACAAATGATGCATTCAGTTCCTTTGTTGGATGTGATATCTTTACTAAAAAATATAAACACAGCTTCTAGTACTTCATATGTGTATATGCTCAGTTGCTCAGTCATGTCTGATTGTTTGCAACCCCATGGACTGTGGCCTGCCAGACTCCTCTGTCCACGGGATTCTCCAGTCAAGAATACTGGAGTGTGGGTTGCCATTTCTTATTCTGAGGGATCTTCCTGACCCAGGGATTGAACCTGTGTCGCTTGCATCTCCTGATTTGGCAAATGGATTCCTTACCACGGTGCCACCTGGGAAGCCCCAAGACTTCATATTATAGGTATTAATTAGGAGGATGTAATCTTTTTAACACTGATGAATGGAGGAGTATATTCAGCTTGCTTTCACACAGAAAGGACAGTTGTACACATTCACTTGACTGAGATCTTTTGCTTTTGCTCAGTCTTGATTGTGTTGACATTAGAACACACGTTGCCTCTACCAGTAGGCCTGGGAGTGGATGGATAAATATTTCCCTGTTTCACTTCCTGGGAGATTAATGTAAAATGAGTTTTCTAACACTCCTCAGCAAATGCATTAGAATTGAGTTTTAATCGCCTATGTTTGTAGCCAACTCAATAACATGTTCATATATTTGCTTTCCTTCCTTCCCTGTTTCACTCAGTGTTTTTCTTATTCCTGGAATCACTTCCCAAATAAACTACATTTTTTAAAGCCTTAGTCTGAAGCTTTGCCTTGGAGGAAAACAGACAAAATATTTCACTACAGGACAAAATAATAGGTACCTTTATCTTGAGTTATTATATTCTCCTCATTTGAAAGAGAATTATTTTAGCATTTTTTCCCTCCTCTTTCCTTTTTCTCAGACACCTTTCTATATACATAATAAATTCATCCATTGGTTTCCTGTAGCACATTAAGATATACTTATTCTTTATTTCTTCTTTTCTGGTAGCTCAGATGGTAAAGAATCCACCTGCAATGCGGGAGACCTGGGTTCGATCTCTGGAGAAGGTAACGGCCATCCACTCCAGTATTCTGGCCTGGAGAATTCCAGGGACTGTATAGAATCTTATTTAAGGATTTTTAAAAAAATATCATGTCTTTAAGGATTTTCAAATGTAAACATTTTTACTAACTTTTCACTGTATAAAATGAAAACAAGGTACTTAAAAAAAGTCCTCTGCTCTCCATTGTCCTTGTTTTTACCTCTAGCTTTTTAAATCTGATCTCCAGATCCTGTCATTTTTTCCCCCCCATGTTTTTCATTTCTACCTTCTAAAAATCTAATTTATAAGAAATTCTTCCTATTAGACTTAAGTCTTTGATATGTAGTTTTT
Source organism: Dama dama (assembly GCF_033118175.1). Lineage (NCBI taxonomy): Eukaryota > Metazoa > Chordata > Mammalia > Artiodactyla > Cervidae > Dama > Dama dama. Next base: position 25,309,087 of record NC_083711.1, read on the forward strand.
GTGCTTAGCAATGTAATTTTCAATCTGAGAAGTCTATTTTTAACATAAAAAATATCCAAGTATTTTTTTTATAGTTTTTTTGTGTTACTGTGTGTTGATGATACACACCCCCCTTCCTGAAGTTTCTATCACATAGGATTGTCAGATTTAGCAAATAAAAATACAGGGCACAGAGTCAAACTCAAACTTGAGAAGAACAAAAAATGGCCTTTTGCATAAGGATACCCCATACAAATATTTGGGATTTACTTCCATAGAAAACCCCTTACTCATTGCTCATCTGAAACTCAAATCTAGTTCAGTGTCCTATATTTTATCTGGAAACCCTACTAGCAGAGTCCTTTGGACTCAGAAAATATTAAATTGGTCATTTAATAGAACTTCTATTTTTAATTTCTCTGACCTCTTTGTTTTCTTATTCTTTTATGCCTCCAGCAGTTTCTCTTTATGAATTCAATAGTCAGTTATTTGATGATAATCACTGGATTTTAAATGAAACCATTTTCTTTCTTGAGTTATTGCTTCTTTTATTTAGGATCAGTTTGATTTGTTATTCTTTCATCACTTCCTTGCTTCTGAATCCCTTTAAATGTTTAGTGATCCTTTGACTGTTTAATAATCATGCCTGAAGGGCCATCTTCATTGGCATTGGTAGTGGTATTGCTTTTCCAATTCTCCTTTTGTTGCCAGTTTTGTGTGGTTCAGTTTTCCTAAAATGCCCTTCCTTTGGAGCATATTGACAAGGACCTGACACCTCACACACTTCTTTGTTGTTCAGTCGCTCATGTGTCTGACTCTTTGTAACCCCATGGACTGCAGCATGCTAGGCTTCCCTGTCCTTCACCATCTCCTGGAACTTGCTCAAATCATGTTCTTTGAGTCAGAGATGCTATCCAGCCATCTCGTCCTCTGTCATCCCCTTTTCCTCCTGCCTTCAATCTTCCCAGCATCAGGGTCTTTTCTAATGAGTTAGCTCTTTGCATCAGGTGGCCAAAGTATTGGAGCTTCAGCTTCAGCATCAGTCCTTCCAATGAATATTCAGGATAGATTTGCTCTGGGACTGACTGATTTGATCTATTGCATCACTTATCAAGATATTTGAAACAAGCAAGTTTCAAGTTTAAGCAGAAGAAGCTACACGTAATGTTAGACTGATCAATAAATTTGAATAAACAGTACATTATACTGTTAGAAAATTTAATTCAGTTCAGTTCAGTTCAGTCGCTCAGTCGTGTCCAACTCTTTGGGACCCCATGGACTGCAACACACCAGGCTTCCCTGTCCATTACCAACTCCTGGAGTTTACTCAAACTCATCTCCATCGAATCAGTGATGCCATCCAACCATCTTATCCTCTGTTGTCCCTTCTCCTCCTGCCTTGAATCTTTCCCAGCATCAGGGTCTTTTCCAATGAGTCAGTTGTTAGCATCAGGTGGCCAACATATTGGAGTTTCAGCTTCAGCATCAGTACTTCCAATGAATATTCAGGACTGATTTCCTTTAGGATGAACTGGTTGGATCTCCTTGCAGTCCAAGGGACTCTCAAGAGTCTTCTCCAAAACCACAGTTCAAAAGCATCAATTCTTCAGTGCTCAGTTTTCTTTATAGTCCAACTCTCACATCTGTACATGACTTCTGGAAATACCATGGCTTTGACTGGACGGACCTTTGTCGGCAAAGTAATCTCTGCTTTTTGATATGCTGTCTAGGTTGGTCATAGCTTTTCTTCTAAAGAGCAAACATCTTTTAATTTCATGGCTGCAGTTACCATCTGCAGTGGTTTTGGAGCCCCCAAAAATAAAGTCTCTCACTCTTTCCACTGTTTCCCCATCAATTTGCTACAAAGTGATAGAACCGGATGCCATGATCTTAACTTTCTGAATGCTGAGTCTTAAGCCAACTTTTTCACTCTCCTCTTTCACTTCCATCAAGAGGCTTTTTAGTTCTTCACGTAATTAATCAACTGGAAATTCATTTGGAGTTTGGGTGAACTTGCAGTTAGAGATATAGATATTGAAATTTGCTGTTTTTAATTAGAAAATAGACTTGTGAGGAATTCATTGGTATTCCAGTGAATTTTAGTCTCATTGTTTACATAGTCAGGATCTTAGATACCTATTGCCTTTTGATCAACAAAGAAAATGAACCAAGAAACAGACATGTATTTGTATTTTCTGTCTGTAGATTTGTTTTGGAAATCATATGGTTAGGAAACTGAATGAATCAGAGTCATATTGTTGTATCATTGCCCATGTTTCTGCACTCTATATCTGCTTGGCCACACACTAAAATGAATAAATTGACATCCTGGGTCAACAAAGCAGTAATTTCAAACAATTTTAAGAACTATCAAAGTGAAACAACTATACCACATAAAGATATCAAATATATATATTTCCAGAAGCTTTTATGACCTGTAATAATTTTTTCCTTTTTGTCCAAAAGTTATATTTCTTGAATGAATATTTCTATGCTAATTTGTTTCTACAATGTAATGGTAAAAAAAAAAAAGGTAACTTACTGTTCAGTAAAATATATGCACCCCTTTGGGGCTTCCCTAGGTGGCGAGGTGGTAAAGAATCCATCTGCCAAAGTAGGAGACACAAGAGACATGGATTCAACCCCTGGAGAGGGAAGATCCCCTGGAGGAGGAAATGGCAATCCACTCCAGGATTCTTGCCTGGGAATTCCCATGGGCAGAAGATTCACAGAGTCTACAGTCCATAGAGTCACAGAGTTGGACACAATTGAGGACACACACACACAAACACACACACACCCTTTCAGGATGTAGAATGAAGGCTATTCCTAGCCTAGTAAACAGTCAGTTCCTAACTGTGTTTCTCTGTCCCCATTGAATCTGGGTACATCCTTGTGAGTAGAAATTATGTGTTCAATTTACAGGTAAGACTTTTAAGAAGCAAGAGTGCTTTTCCTATACACCCTACAGCCAGGTAATGATATGGAAGATCTGAGGGGTTAGTGGAGTCACAACACGAGAAGAGTCTCAGTCCCTAAATCACAGCACACAGTGGAGTCTCCACCAACCAGAGCACACCCATGACTGAGAAACAAACTCCAATGGTCTTAATCTGCTAAAATTGGAAGTCCATTTGCTGCTTCATCCTAGCTTGCCTAAATCATATAATATTCCTGTTTGATGCATTTCTCTTTCACTAGAGGCACCATGTCTTATAAAAGTACTTGGAAATGAAAAACTATCATTACAAATGATAAAAATAATTTTTAGTATAAAAATTTATTTCTTTATTATTTTAAAAAGAAAGCATACTAATCAAATGTAAATATAAAAAATATTTTCAGAGCATTATTTTTGCTAACATTTTGATCTGTGTTGATAGATTCCTGAGTATTATAGATTTCTTCTACTGAAAAGTGAATTTTAAAGGGGAAAAATAGGCTGTAATAAATTTGGTCTTCTCACTATGACAAATTTTTCCCTTATCTTTCAATAACATTAAATTGATTTTGAGGACCATCAAGTAAATACTATAAACAGACTGTTATGGGACAAATTCTGTCTCCCAAAATGCCTGTATCAAAGTCTTCATGATGGAATTGCTGCAGTTGTTTAGTTGCTGGGTTGTGTCACCTCTTTAATGACTCCATGGATTGTAGCCTACCAGGCTTCTCTGTCCATGGCATTCCATGGACAAGAACACTGAAAAGGGTTGCCATTTCCTTCTCCAGGGAACTTCCTGATCCAGGGATTGAACTCACGTCTCCTGCATTGGCAGGTGGATTCTTTACGACTGAGCCACCTGGAAGCCCTCATGATGGGATTATCGGACCTGGAACAACAGACTGGTTCCAAATTGGGAAAGAAGTACATCAAGGCTGTTATTGTCACCCTGCTTATTTAGCTTATATGCAAAGTACATCATGAGAAACGCTGGGCTGGATGAAGCGCAAGCTGGAATTAAGATTGCCGGGAGAAATGTCAATGACCTCAGCTACGCAGATGATACCACCCTTACAGCAGAAAGTGAAGAGAAACTAAAGAACCTCTTGATGAAGGTGAAAGAGGAGAGTGAAAAGTTGGCTTAAAACTCAACATTCAGAAAACTAAGATCATGGCATCTGGTCTTATCACTCGATGGCAAATAGATGGGGAAACAATGGAAACAGTGAGAGACTTTATTTTGGGGAGCTCCGAAAGCACTGCAGATGGTGACTGCAGCCATAAAATTAAAAGACGCTTGCTCCTTGGAAGAAAGGCTATGACCAACCTAGACAGCATATTAAAAAGCAGAGACATTACTTTACCAACAAAGATCCATCTAGTCAAGGCTATGGTTTTTCCAGTGGTCATGTATGGATGTGAGAGTTGGATTATAAAGAAAGTTGAGTGCCGAAGAATTGATGCTTTTGAACTGTGGTGTTGAAGAAGACTTTTGAGGGTCCCTTGGGCTGCAAGAAGGTCAAACCAGTCCATCCTAAAGGAGATCAGTCCTGGGTGTTTATTGGAAGGACTGATGCTGAAGCTGAAACTCCAATACTTTGGTGACCTGATGGGAAGAGTTGACTCATTGGAAAAGACCCTGATGCTGGGAGGGATTGGGGGCAGGAGGAGAAGGGGGCGACAGAGGATGAGATGGCTGGATGGCATCACTGACTCAGTGGACATGAGCTTGAGTAAGCTCTGGGAGTTGGTAATGGACAGGGAGGCCTGGCATGCTGTACTCCATGAAGTCTCAAGGAGTCAGGCACAACTGAGGGACTGAACTGAACTGAAAGGAGGAAGAGACATCAAAACTCTCACCACCTCATATGAATACTTCTTGGCTCCAAAATCCTGAAAGAGGGTCCTCACCAAAAGTTGAATCTGCTGGCATCTGATCTTAGAGTTTCCAGACTTTAAGGAACTATGAGAAAGAAGTATCTGTTGTTGAAGCCCTCCAGTCTATAGTGATTTGTTATAGCAGTCTGTCATGGAGTAGACTGAGTCATAGATCTAACATGTCCTTCTTTTTCTTTGTCTTATTTTTCTAAAATTTTGGTCAGAATATTGTAAATAGTTATTTTTACAATTTACCCTGAAGTAAAATGGAAGAAAAATAAGCTGGAAAAAGAGCTTATTATGTAATTGTGTGAAGTATCATAGACTGCAAATAGCATAGAACCTTGTCAGGTTCCAGTAAAAAAAAAAAAGTGATTCATATAATTTTCTGTGTGTGTGTAGTGTGCATACATCTGCTTGTTTAGAGACAGGCAATTATATCAGGTGGGTTGTAATAGTAAGAAAGGAACAAAAAGAACTCTATTTAGAAATTATGCTCTGAATTCATCAATTATCATATCCTGTATTCTCCTACTGTCTTTAAGTATAAACCAAAGTTTTAAATGCTCTCACTAAAGCAATGATTTTTTGTGTCTCTTTGATCATGCAAAAAATTAGTATGAAAGAAACAAAAGTCTACTCTTTCTGTGTTTAATAGTTATATCCTGTTGATTCTCTTATTGTTTTTGTTCAGTGGCTAAGTCAGGTCCAACTTTTTTGAGACCGCATTGGACTGTAGCCTTCTACGTTGCCTGTCTTCATGGGATTTCCCAGGCAAGAATACTGGAGTGGGTTGCCATTTCCTTAAAACACTTGCACTAATGGAGGGCCACTATAGCACTTCTACAAATAGAGACCTGTGGATATTTTACCAATATCACTGTTGGGAATCTTCTGAAACAAGAGGTACAGAGAGAACTGAAGACAGCAGGCCAAGTTAGCAGGTTATTTTGTACAATTATTTACTGAATAATGTCAATATTTATAAAGAAGATATAAAAGTATGTGATAAAGTAGTTAACTTTGGTGTATACAGCAAGCAAAAATACTTAGCCTTCAGTGCCCTGCCCCATGGTTTAGGTTTTCTGAAAGAGGAAGCAGAATGGAGAGGGGAAAACAGACAGATTGCCTTGAACAGAAAATCTTCTGAAAATAAGTTTAAATATGTGGTGAATCTAATTTTCAACATGATGGGTTTGCAGTTCATGACACATCTAGATGGAGTTTTTTGCTGCCTGGTTTCAAAATGTCAGTTAAGCATTTGAATAATACGTCTGGAAATTAAGTGGAAAAAACTCCCACCATGTAGCATCCATTATTTTTTTTCCCCATTTATTTTTATTAGTTGGAGGCTAATTACTTTACAATATTGTAGTGGTTTTTGCCATACATTGACATGAATCAGCCATGGATTTACATATATTCCCCATCCTGATCCCACCTCCCACCTCTCTCCCCACCCCATCCTTCTGGGTCTTCCCAGTGCACCAGCCCCGAGCACTTATTTTTGATTAAAATTTACTTTAGCATGGTATGGCAGAACTTCTGCATGTGGATTTTTGTTCACCCTGAGCTTGTACTCCACACTCCCAGGGCTAATTGCTGACTGAATCTGAAAGCATGAATTTTAATGGTCCCATGCTGTAGCTGTCCCTCTGTAATACCTCTAGCTCATCAGGCAAATTCTAAAATAATAGTACTGTCTACTGCTACTAAACTAAGACCTTGAGATGATTTTTTTTCCCTTGAAATTGAATATGAGGTAGTTTTTTTTCTTGGTATATTTTATCTTTTTCTTACTTCTCAGAACTCTTTAAAATTAGCTGATATATGTAGATCTATTGACAAATGGAAGAAAGAAAAGGTGTATAGGGTCCTTAAATTATGATTTTTGAATATGATTTTTACCCCAAATTTCCTGATAATAAGATTGTATTTTCTCATATGAAAGTGTAACAGGTATCAATTGACCGTCTTTGTACTATTTCAAGATTACTTCATAAGTTCAGTCTCTCAGTTGTTTCCAACTCTCTGTGACCCTGTGGACTGAACACGCCAGGCTTCCCTGTCCTTCATCATCTCCTGGAGTCTGCTCAGTCTCATGTCCATTGAGTCAGTGATGCCATCCAACCATCTCATCCTCTGTCATCCCCTTCTTCTCTTGCCTTCAATCTTTCCTTGCATCAGGGTCTTTTCCAATGAGTCAGCTCTTCGCATCAGGTGGCCAAAGCATTGGAGTTTCAGCTTCAGCATCAGTCCTTCCAATGAATATTCAGGACTGATTTCTTTTAGGAATAACTGGTTGGATCTCATTGCAGTCCAGGGAACTTTCAAGAGTCTTCTCCAATACCACAGTTTGAAGGTATCAATTCTTTGGTGCTCAGCTTTCTTTATGGTCCAACCCTCACATCCATACATGAGTACTGGAAAAAACATATCTTTGACTATATGGGCCTTTGTTGGTAATGTCTCAACTTTTTAATACACTCTCTAGGTTTGTCGTAGCTTTTCTTCCAAGGAGCAAGTATCTTTTAATTTCATGACTGCAGTCACCATCGGAGTGATTTTGGAGCCCCTCAAAATAAAGTCTGTCACTGTTTCCATTGTTTCCCCATCTGTTTATCTATTTGCCATGAATTGATGGGACCAGAGGCCAAAATCTTTGTTTTTTGAATATTGAGTTTTGAGCCAACTTTCTCACCTTCAGAATAAAATTAGGAAACATTAGTTCCCTGCTTCATTGGTATAGCCTGGTGTAAATTCAAGTCCTCAGAAAACTTTTTGAATAGTAGAATGTCAGTAGATGGGTGAGGTGTTATAGATTTCTCACCCAATGTGGTCCATGATGGAGCTTATTAAGGTTTCCTGGTACCCAAGTGAGAGAAATAAAAAGGACTGTTAGTGAGTAACCTGGAAGATGTGAACTCGCATCATGAGGGTGTGATGAGGATTGAGTATTTCCAGTATCAACCCTGGTGATTGAAGGACAGATAACTAAAGAGCCTCCTGATGAAAGTGAAAGAGGAGAGTGAAAAAGTTGGCTTAAAGCTCAACATTCAGAAAACTAAGATCATGGCATCTGGTCCCATCACTTCATGGCAAATAGATGGGGACACAGTGGAAACAATGGCTGCCTTTATTTTTCTGGGCTCAAAATCACCACAAATGGTGATTGCAGCCATGAAATTAAAAGACACTTATTCCTTGGAAGGAAAATTATGACCAACCTGGACAGCATTTTAAAAAGCAGAGACATTACTTTGCCAATAAAGGTCCGTCTAGTCAAGGCTATGGTTTTCCCAGTGGTCATGTATAGGTATCAGAGTTAGACTATAAAGAAAGCTGAGCATCAAAGAAATGATGCTTTGGAACTGTGGTGTTGGAGAAGACTCTTGAGAGTCCCTTGGACTGCAAGGAGATCCAGCCAGTCCATCCTAAAGGAGATCAGTCCTGGGTGTTCATTGGAAGGACTGATGTTGAAGCTGAAACTCCAATATTTTGGCCACCTGATGCGAAGAACCGACTCATTGGAAAAGACCCTGATGTTGGAAATGATTGAGGGCAGGAGGAGAAGGGGACAGCAGAGGATGATATGGTTGCATGGCATCACCGACTCGGACATGGGTTTGGGTGGACTCCGGGAGCTGGTGATGAACAGGGAGGCCTGGCGTGCTGTGGTTCATGGGGTCGCAAAGAGTCGGACATGACTGAGCGACTGAACTGAACTGAACTGAATGTACCAGAAGTAAATGCCAACCATCATAGATTTGTAAGGATTGTGCATCTTGGTAGAGACCAGTAGAAAACAGAGTTTTTGTGGACAAATTCTAGAATGATGAGTTAACTGCCTGGAACTTAGATCACTCCTATGTGGGTTTAATCTGGACTGTAAAGTGGATTAAGTGTTTACTCAAAAAAATCTGTGGAAAACACAATGGATATGTAATTGGCCCTATCTTGAATTTTGACAATGATAGGTCAAGAGTTGATAAAATTCAATTTTAGAGGGGAAAGGGTTAGATTTTTACATATGTGCAATTTAGTGATGCAAAACTCACAATCAGTAGACACAATATCCGAGACAACCATATTTTTGTCCTCATTTTATTCCATCTTGCAATATTATTTGATGCCAATTCCACTTTCATAAAATCATTTTTCTTCTGCAGAGGTTATTGAACTTGTTTTTGGTAAAAGTCCAGATAATAAACATTTTAAGTTTTGTTCCACACAGTCTATGTTGGAACTTTTCTACTGTAGCACGAAGTCATTCATAATTCAGAGGTCATATAAAAACAGTTGGGAGCAAGAGTTCAGAGGCAGGGAGTGGATGAAAGGTCAGATTTGACTCACAGGCTGTGGTTCTCCTGACCCCTGTTTTTTAAGAATCTACATCATATGTTCACAATTTCTCTTCTACTTTTTTGTTCATTTCTTTTCAGTCCCAGTGCTTGCTGTTTCCTCTCTAATATGTTCCTCACTGTGATCAGCTGTCTTCCCTCTAGGTATAAGTCTCTATATGATCTCATTCAATCTCATAGCTTTTTATTTTATTTTGTTTAAGTTTATCTTATTTCATTAAATTTTGTTACACTTGTCAAGGTGGTTAAGTTCATCATACATAAGTTTATAGCCACTTACCTTTATTAATTTGTACAAAGAACTGCTTTTCTTCTTATTATCCATTTCCTTCTTTTTTTGTTTCTGTCACTTATTTTCTTCATCTAGATTCCCCTCTGCCCTTAGGCATTCTTTTTTTGGTATTGTGGTAAAACATGCATAACATGAAATTTCCCATTTTAGCCATTTTAAAGTGTACAGTTCAGTAGTATTATGTACTATTAATTCAGTAGTATTAAGTATTGTTATGGTATTAAGTAGTATTAATCACATTATGGGGCTTTGCTGGTGGCTCAGACAATAATGAACCTGCCTGCAGTGCATAAGACCAGGGCATGATCCCTGGGTCGGAAGATCGCCTGGAGAAGGGAATGGCAACCCACTCCAGTATTCTTGCCTGCAGAATTCCATGGACAGAGGAGCCTGGCAGGCTAGAGTCCGTGGGGTCGCCAAGAGGTGGACATGTCTGAGCAACCACTTGGCTTAGGGAGGGGGTGCTCAAACCTGAATCACACTGTTGTGCAACAGATCTCCAGGATGTTTTTCCTTTTGCAAATCTGAAGCTTGATATCCATTGAATAACATTTTTTCTTTTCTCTCTTTCCCCTGGTAATCACCATCCTACTTTCTGTTTCTATGAATTTGACTGGTTTTAGGTATCTACCTATCTATCTATCTATCTATATTTGTCTTTTGTGACTGACGTTTCATTTAGCATAATATCTTCATGTTCATCCTTATTGTAGCATGTGACGGAATTTCCTTCCTTGTAAAGGCTGAATAATATCCCATTGTATGTATGTGCTACATTTTCTTTATCCATTCATCCACTGATGAACATTTTGGTTGCTTTCTCCACTTGGTTATTGTGAACAGTGCTGCTGTAATCATGGATGTGCAAATATCTATTAGGTGAAAGTGAAAGTATCAGTTGCTCAGTTATATCTGCCTCTTTGTGACCCTATGGACTCTAGCCTGCCAGGCTCTTATGTCCATGGGAATTCTCCAGGCAAAAATACTGGAGTAGCTTGCCAATCCCTTCTCCAGGGGATCTTCTCAACCCAGGGATCGAACTTGGGTCTCCTGCCTTGCAGACAGAATCTTTACTGTCTGTTTCACCATGGAATCCTGTTTTTAATTATTTTGGATATATACTCAGAAGTGGGATTGCTAGATTGTATTGTATTTCTGTTTCTAATTTTTTTGTGGAATTTCTATATTGTTCTCCACAGCGGTTGCATGGTTTTACAGTCCCAATAGTGCACAAGTGTTTCAACTTCTAGCATCCTCACCAACACTTTATGAACATTTTATTTTATGTTTTAATAGTAATTGTCCTAATGGATGTGTGGTGATATCTCATTTTGGTTTTGAGCATCTTTTCATTTGTTTATTGGCCATTTGTATATCATCTTTAGAGAAATGTCTATTCTTTTTTTTTTTCATTTATTTTTATTAGTTAGAGGCTAATTACTTTACAATATTGTAATGGTTTTTGCCATACATTGACATGAATCAGCCATGGATTTACATATGTTCCCCATCCCGATCCCCCCTCCCACCTCCCTCCCATCCGATCCCTCTGGGTCTTCCCAGTGCACCAGCCCTGAACACTTGTCTCATGCATCCAACCTGGGCTGGTGATCTGTTTCACCCGTGGGATGTTCTGAGAGAATAGCATTGAAGCAAGTATACTATCAAGAGAAATGTCTATTCTTTTAGAGAAATGTCCTTTGCCCATTTAAAGATCTGGTTATTAATTTTTTGTTGTTGAATTTGTAGGACTTCTTTTACATTCTGGATATTAATTCCTTATGCATGCATGTGTGCTAAGTTGCTTCAGCCGTGTCCAACTCTTTGTGACCCCATGGACTGTAGCCCACCAGGCTCCTCTGTCCAAGGGATTCTCCAGGCAAGAATACTAGAGTGGGTTGCCAGGCCCTCCTCCATGGGATCTTCCTGACCCAGGGATCATACCCAGTTCCTGCATTGCAGGCAGAATCTTTACTGCTGAGCCACCATGGAAGCCCAGATTCCTTTCAAGATTTATGATTTCCAAATGTATTCTCCTTTTCTATAGATTGTATTTTCACTCTGTTGCTAGTGCCCTTTTACATGCAAGTTGTTTTTGTTTAAGTTGTATATAGTTCCATTTGTCTATTTTTGCTTTTGTGTCTGTACTTTTGGTGTTCTATCCAAGAAATCATTGTCAAACTCAATATTATGAATTTTATCTACTGTTTTTTTCTGTTAGCTATCTTATATTTAGGCTTTATTCCATCTTGAGTTAACTTTTCCGTGTGGTGTAAGATAAAGGTCAAGCTTCATTCCTTTGCATGTTTCCACTCTCCCTCTTACCACTTATTGACTAGCTTTTCTGTACTAAGTGGTCTTGGCATCCTTGTTGAAGAGTATTTGACTGTATACACAAATGTTTATTTCTGGGCTCTCTTTTCTATTCCATTGGTCTATTTGTCTGTCTTTATGCCAACAGTATAGTGTTTTGATTAGTGTGTTTTGAAGGCATTTATTCTCACAAGTTTCATATACAGTCTCACAAGGCTTCTAAAAAGTTGTCTTAGTTGTTTGTAAATTTTCATAAATGGTACTGTGCTATATCTTCTTTCTCTTTTTACTATATTTATTCTAGTCTATAATTGTAAGATCTCACCATGTTGCTGAATTTGTTGTTTCTATGTAGCATATGGTATTCTCTAGTATGCATTGGCCACAGTTTAACACTTTCTTTAGTAATAAACAGCTAGTTTATCTCTCATTCCTATTAATGTAGCACCTGGATGATAAGCTTCGTATATGTCCTCATATAGACATTTTCTTATGTAGTTACCTAAGAACAGGATCATGGTATCATAGGTCAAATGCATAATTATTTTAAATATATTTACAGGTTGTTTTTCAAAATGTTTTTTAAAGAATTACATATTTTTAATTGGAGGATGACTGCTTTACCATATTATAATGGTTTCTGCCATACATCAACGTGAATCAGCCATAGGTATAATATGTCTCCTCTCTCTTTGACCTCCCTCCCACCTCTCTCCACATCCCACCCTTCATGGTTGTCACAGAGCACTGATTCTAGCCCCCTGTGTCCTATAGCAAATCATTTTACATTCCCATCAGCAGTGCATGAAAGTTCCCACCTTCTGATATCCTTGATAATACTTGACATTATGTAGGTTTCTAATTATTGCCATTTTGATAGACGTGAAGTGGTATGTCAGTGTTATTTTAATTTTCATTTTTCTGGTTATTACTTAATTTTGAGCGTTTTGTAATATGCTTGGACATCTCCTTTTATGATATGTCTTTACATCCCTTGCCTATAATTTCTATTGGATTTTCTATTATTTTTGCTTATTTTTCTTGGTATATTTCACTATTAACCCATTAGATATTGCAGCTATTTTCCTTGGTCTATAATCTATGTGTTTAACTTGAGTTATAGTGGCCTTTTTCAAATATATAATTTAAATTTCAACCCAGTAAAATCATATTTTCTTTATCATTTGTGCTTCTTGAAATCTGTTTTCAGACATAGGTCACAACAATGTTCTATTACAATTTCTTCTACTGATTCTGTAAATTTACCTTTTATGTGTAATTCAGTAATTCTGAATTTTCTCTGTACATGGTATAAGACATGCACTCAGTTTTATGTTCTTCTTAAAATATGCCAGCACTCCCAAAATCATTTACATAAAAATGTATTCTATTCCCCTTGCTCTGTTTATTTTTAGCATATCAATTTCCTACACATATTTAGTTTTATTTTTGACCTTTGATTCTATTTCAGTGGCCTGCTTATCTGTTCTGCAGTAGCATCTTATTTTAATTTATTTAGATTTCAGTTCTACCAGTATGTGTTAAAATTGGTCATTATTCTTTGGTTTTGTTTTTCAAAGATGTTTTAACTCTTTACCAATCATTGCTGTTTAAATTAAATATATGCTTCCAATTCCCATAAAATTCCTCTGAGATTCTGAATGGAATTTTATTTAATTTCTGGAGGATTGATTTTTTATGTTTATTAATCTCATATATAAACCTGCATATATCTCAATTAATGCCATATAAATAACAATTTATTTTAATTTATTTTCAATTTATTTATGTTAATTTTTTGTAATGATCATGTGGGACTTCCCTGGTGGCTCAGTGGTAGGTAAAGAATCTGCCTGAGGGAGACACAGTTGCAAGAGATGTAGTTCAATCCCTGGGTTAGCAAGATCCTATGGAGAAGGAAATGGTAACTCACTCCAGTATCTTTGCCTGGAGAATCCCATGAACAGAGGAGCTTGGAGGGCTACAGTCCATGGGGTCGCAAAGAATCAGACACAGCTGAGCAACTAAGTACACAAAATGACCTTATGCATTCTTTGATTAAATAATTCTTACATTCTTCACAAAATTTTTGCTATAAGAATAGACTACTATTTGTTTTGCTTATGTTTTCTATGTTTGTTGCAGGCATTAAGAATTCTATTGATCTGCATGAGGTGGCCAGCTTATTGAATGCTCTTGTCAGTTCTAATAGCTCTTCTGGTGATTCCATTGGGTATTCTATTTATATGATATCATTCTCTGGAAACAGTGACAGTTTTACAGTTTCTTTTCCAGCCTTCAGAGTACCCATGAAGTTTTTTCTCTCATAGGATTATCTGAGTACTGGGTTTGCCGTTACCGGATGTATCAGTTAGGGTATAATCAGAAGGCAGAAACCACAAAGTAATTTAAGAAAAACCACTTATTATAAAGAATTATTAATAAGGATTGGAGTAACAGGAGTTTGACTGGTGAGAAGCAAAATACTTCAGAGAACAGAGGACTTGCAGGCAAAGGAAACAGCCCCTACCCCTGAAACAACAAGTGTGTGTGCGCATAGTTTTATCCAACTCTTTGCCACCCATGGACTGTAGCCCACCAGGCTCCTCTGTCCATGGGATTTTCCAGGCAAGAATCCTGGAGTGGGTTGCCATTTCCTCCTCCAGGGGATCTTCCTGACCCAGGGATAGAACCTGCATCTCCTATGTCTCCTGCACTGGCAGCTGGATTCTTCTGTTTTTTTTTTTTTTTTTTGGCCACTAAGCTATCCGGAAAGCCCCAGAAATAAGCAAGGATACCCAAAAGGAAGGAAAAAATATCTGGAAAAAGTTTTCTGCCCCAGAACTAAGATCCAGAGTATCAGACAGGAGGCAGTCATAACTCACGGGATAGCAGAAATGTTTGCTGAGGCTCAAGGTTATCCAAGAGGGGCCCTGGTAGAAGAAGCCGTCCTTAGGGGGGTGTTGGCAGCTTTGCTTGGGAAACCACTGTCTAGGTTGCTGAAGGAAACTGCTCAGAAGAGATGCCACATCTCAGAGCGCTCTGTGAAGCCTGTTATGGGGAAGTACTGGACTAGCAGCATCTTCTGTCCTACAACCACTGAAAAGAGTGCTGGAAACACTGTTCGTAGTAGGTGTCATGCTGGTGACTCTTCACTAACCACCCTCCTCCCACCAAAGGAGAAGCTGGGAGGAGCTGCCCATGGAGATTGCCATGTGATACTGCTTGGTGGATATTGCTGGAACCTGTTGCAGAAACCACACGGCCTGCAGGAGAATTGGGGTGGCAGCTGCTATGTGCCCATGCCGAAGAGCCTAGCTAGAGGAGCACACCAAAACCATGGAGGGTGAGGGGCCTCCCTTCTCCAGAGTACCGGCAGCAGCTTCTACTGTCAGCACTTCATACAGTGTAGGCTGCAAAGGAGAAGTGTTTGCAGGGCATTAAGGATCATCATGTCCACCATAAAGTCAAATGTTGATGGTGTAACCCCAGGTACCTTGGAATTGCCTGTGTTGGAAGATAGGGTTTTTAGAGAGGTTCAGTTCAGTTCAGTCACTCAGTCCGACTCTTTGCCATCCCATTAATCACAGCATGCCAGGCCTCCATGTCCATCACCAACTCCTGGAGTTTACCCAAACTCATGTCCATCAAGTTGGTGATGCCATCCAGCCATCTCATCCTCTGTTGTCCCCTTCTCCTCCTGCCTTCAATCTTTCTCAGCATCAGGGTCTTTTCAAATGAGTCAGTTCTTCCCATGAGGTGGCCAAAGTATTGGACTTTCAGCTTCAGCATCAGTCCTTCCAATGAACACCCAGGACTGATATCCTTTAGGTTGGACTGGTTGGATCTCCTTGCAATCCAAGGGACTCTCAAGAGTCTTCTCCAACACCACAGTTCAATTCTTCAGTGCTCAGCTTTCTTCACAGTCCAACTCTCACATCCATACATGACCACTGGAAAAACCATAGCCTTGACTAGACAGACCTTTGTTGGCAAAGTAATGTCTCTGCTTTTCAATATGCTATCTAGGTTGGTCTTAACTTTCCTTCCAAGGAATAAGCATCTTTTAATTTCATGGCTACAATCACCATCTGCAGTGATTTTGGAGCCCCAAAAAGTAAAGTCTGACACTGTTTCCACTGTCTCCCCATCTATTTCCCATGAGGTGATGGGACCAGGTGCCATGATCTTAGATTCTGAGTGAATCTTAAGCCAACTTTTTCACTCTCCTCTTTCACTTTCATCAAGAGGCTTTTTAGTTCCTCTTCACTTTCTTCCATAAGGGTGGTGTCATCTGCATATCTGAGGTTGTTGATACTTCTCCTGGCTATTTAGAGAGGTAATTAAGGTTAAATGAGGTCAGTGTGTGTGTGAGTGGGGGTGCGTGTGCATGCGCGCGCACAGTTACTCGGTCGTGTATGACTCTTTGCGACCCCATAGACTGCAGTCCACCTGGCTCCTCTGGCCATGGGATTTCCCAGGCAAGAATACTGGAGTGGGTTGCCACTTCCTTCTCTCATGGTACTGTTCTAGAATTATAGGGGATAATAGACCTCACTGAATAGCCAGGGAAGGGGGAAAAAAAAAAGTTTTCTGAAATAAGCAAAGGAATGACTTAAAGAGCTCACTCCTAAAGAGTGAAAAGATAGAGCAAATAATTTAAAACTCTGAGAAAGGGACCAGCACCAAAACCAGGAAACCCTTCAAGCCTCAGCTTGTTTTCAGAAAGTCCCTAATTAAATCATGAAGGTGAAATCCGACAGGTACAGAACAAAATCTGATTTTAATAACTAACAGCCTCATAGCTTTTATTTGGTGCAGCTTTAATACAGGCTCCCCACTGTTTCATATTTTAGAATCTTTCTCCTTAAGATAACATGGCAGGGATCAATAAGTTTATTTTAAATCTTATATCTAAAATTAGGTCAAGCAAGTTCTTAGGTCCTCAATAAAGTGATTGTTTCCAGCTGAACCTGTGTATTAGGGCTGAGGCATGAAAACATGTAGGAATTTTTACCACCAGAGCGGGAAGAAAAAGCACATAATTTGATGTTGAGATTTCTAATGCTAAGTGAACAGAACTGCTCTTTTTAAAATTAAAAACATGGCTGCTAATTTTTGCTCTCAAGGTACAGACAGTCACATACACACGATTACAAGATTTACTGCTTAATATCCTCTTAACCACGGAAAGTGATTGTGTTTATGTTAGGAAAAAGAAGCCAAGGAGAAAGGCCATTATATTGTGTCTGCAGCTCTCAGTTCTAATATGTGAGTCTCATTTATAAGTAGAGGAGAAAATCAATAATCCTTTTAAGTTGCCTTGGATTCCAAGTGGAAAATGCTTTAACCCACTGTATTGTGGTGACTTAGAGACACTCTGAGATATTATGCAGTGTTGTTTCACCAAGAAGCCCAGCTCACTTCAATAGCTTTTAACTGCAGGGTTGAGTCTGTCTTGGCTGGGAAAGAAAGGAAGACTGTCTCTGTTTCCTGGAAGTTTAACTCTTGTGTTCATCATTTGTTTTTTTATATCATCTTCTCTTTTTTTGAAGTGTTGCTATTTATCTTTTCAATACTAATTTTATTTTTATTTATTTATTTATTGTCTGCACCATGTGTCATGCAGGTTCTTAGTTCCTCTACCAAGGATTGAACCTGTGTCCCCTGCAATGCAAGTACAGAGTCTTAATCACTAGACTGCTATGGGAATCCCTTTTATCACCTTCTTGGCAGTTAATTTTGCTTTTAGAAAACTTACATTGAAGATTGAAGTTGCAGAAACACCGTTCCAGTAGCCCAGAGTTTAAAACCTTAGAGCTTTTATTTGAATTATGTTCACCTAATATTTACTAGGGCTTCGCTGGTGGCTCAGATGGTAAAGTGCCTGCAATGTGGGAAACTTGGGTTTGATTCCCTGGGTCAAAAAGATCCCCTGGAGAAGGAACTGGCAATCCACTCCAGTATTCTTGCCTGGAGAATTCCACGGACAGAGGAGCCTGGAGGACCATGGGGTCACATAGTGTCTCAAAGAGTCAGACATGACTAAATGACTAATTTACATGACGTGATGAATATTTACCAAGTACCAGCTGTGTATAACATCTTGTGTGCTAGGTGGAACAGCTAACAAGAAATGAACGAAAACAGTTCCTGTTTTCATGAAGTTTTAATTAATCAGGGAGAATGAGTTAAAAATAAAAATACCTACAATTTGAAGTCCTATATACAAGTGCCATATGAGAAGAGGAGAAAACACTTTGTCTGAAGTTCAAAGGTACTCTGCCCCACACACATATAGGTAAAGAGAAGATGAAGAATTTGGGGGCCTTGAAGAATGGATGGAAATTGAAATGAAGAGGCAGGGGGATTGCCATGAATGGGCAAGTGAATTGTCAAATAGTAAAATGAAGGCAAGATACAAAACAGGCCATTCCCAAGATGGAGCCCAGGCAATAAAAGCAGATGATTTAGCAAGTAGATGGAGTGCAGGGTGTAAAGTTTTGTTTTGTTTTGTTTTTAATTGAAGTATAGTTAGGGGCTTCCCTGGTGGCTCAGTAGAAAAGAATCTGCTTACAATGCAGGGTTGGGAAGATCCCTGGGTGGGGAAGATCCTCTGGAGAAGGAAATGGCAACCCACTCCAGTATTCTTGCCTGGGAAATCCCGTGGACAGAGGATCCTGGCCCATTACAGTCCATGGGGTCACAAAAGGGTCAGACACAACTTCACAGCTAAATCACAGCCATATAGTTGGTTTATAGTGTACCAGTGTACAGCAAAGTGATTTAGCTATATATATATATATTTAAATTTCTTTTAAATTGAGGTACAGTTAATTTACCAGATCATGTTAGTTTCAGATATACAGCACAGATTCAGTTATATATATAACCAACTGTGTGGTTGTGGTTTAGTTGCTAAGTATATATATAATGAAGATATATTATGTAATGGATATATTTTTCAGATTATTTTCAATTATAGGCTGTTACATATGAATTTGAATATATTATAGTTCCCTGTGCTATACAGTCTGTCCTTGTTTATCTATTTTATGTATAGTAGTGTGTATCTGTTGATCCCAGATTCCAAATTTATCCCTCCCTTCCTCTTTCCCCTTTGGTAACTATAAATTTGTTTTCTGTGTCTGTGAGTTTATTTCTCTTTTGTAAATAAGTTTCTTTGTATCACTTTTTTTTTCTTTAGCTTCCACCTGTAAGTGATGTCATATATTTGTGTCTGACTTTAACTTGTGAAGAGTTTTTAATGTGGTGCTTTCCTGAGAAAATTGCTAACGTTATCAAGGCAAAATGGCAAAAGGAAGATTAGTAGTAGAGGAAGATTACTCTGATTAGTAGGTATTGAGAAGAGAGAACAAGGCAAGTAAAGAGGGAAGCCTGGAGTGTTATAGTCCATGGGGGCTCAAAGAGTCAGACACAACTGAGTGACTAAACAACATTTGATTAGACATCAGATGCTTTGGAAGTATATTTTGAGGATATTGTATGCTAATTAAAGATGTAACTAGTCTCCTGGAAAAAGTTTCTTCATTTGTGCCTCCAAGCAAAGATTCTAATGACATTTTTCTTCTATGAAATGCATAAGCTTAGTTAGAATAAATAAATAAATGCTAATTATGTGCCAGAGACTGTGCTGGACACTGTAGAGATATGTCTAATATCCACAGCAATTCTTTTTTTTTTTTTTTTTTTTTAGTTGGAGGCTAATTACTTCACAACATTTCAGTGGGTTTTGTCATACATTGATATGAATCAGCCATGGATTTACACGTATTCCCCATCCCGATTCCCCCTCCCACCTCCCTCTCCACCCGATTCCTCTGGGTCTTCCCAGTGTACCAGGCCCGAGCACTTGTCTCATGCATCCCACCTGGGCTGGTGATCTGTTTCACCATAGATAGTATACATGCTGTTCTTTTGAAATATCCCACCCTCACATTCTCCCACAGAGTTCAAAAGTCTGTTCTGTATTTCTGTGTCTCTTTTTCTGTTTTGCACATAGGGTTATCGTTACCATCTTTTTAAATTCCATATATATGTGTTAGTATGCTGTAATGTTCTTTATCTTTCTGGCTTACTTCACTCTGTATAATGGGCTCCAGCTTCATCCATCTCATTAGGACTGGTTCAAATGAATTCTTTTTAATGGCTGAGTAATATTCCATGGTGTATATGTACCACAGCTTCCTTATCCATTCGTCTGCTGATGGGCATCTAGGTTGCTTCCATGTCCTGGCTATTATAAACAGTGCTGCGATGAACATTGGGGTGCACGTGTCTCTTTCAGATCTGGTTTCCTCAGTGTGTATGCCCAGAAGTGGGATTGCTGGGTCATATGGCAGTTCTATTTCCAGTTTTTTAAGAAATCTCCACACTGTTTTCCATAGCGGCTGTACTAGTTTGCATTCCCACCAACAGTGTAAGAGGGTTCCCTTTTCTCCACACCCTCTCCAGCATTTATTGCTTGTAGACTTTTGGATAGCAGCCATCCTGACTGGCGTGTAATGGTACCTCATTGTGGTTTTGATTTGCATTTCTCTGATAATGAGTGATGTTGAGCATCTTTTCATGTGTTTGTTAGCCATCTGTATGTCTTCTTTGGAGAAATGTCTGTTTAGTTCTTTGGCCCATTTTTTCACTGGGTCATTTATTTTTCTGGAATTGAGCTGCAGGAGTTGCTTGTATATTTTTGAGATTAATCCTTTGTCTGTTTCTTCATTTGCTATTATTTTCTCCCAATCTGAGGGCTGTCTTTTCACCTTACTTATAGTTTCCTTTGTAGTGCAAAAGCTTTTAAGTTTCATTAGGTCCCATTTGTTTAGTTTTGCTTTTATTTCCAATATTCTGGGAGGTGGGTCATAGAGGATCTTGCTGTGATTTATGTCGGAGAGGGTTTTGCCTATGTTCTCCTCTAGGAGTTTTATAGTTTCTGGTCTTACATTTAGATCTTTAATCCATTTTGAGTTTATTTTTGTGTATGGTGTTAGAAAGTGTTCTAGTTTCATTCTTTTACAAGTGGTTGACCAGTTTTCCCAGCACCACTTGTTAAAGAGGTTGTCTTTTTTCCATTGTATATCCTTGCCTCCTTTGTCAAAGATAAGGTGTCCATAGGTTCGTGGATTTATCTCTGGGCTTTCTATTCTGTTCCATTGGTCTATATTTCTGTCTTTGTGCCAGCACCATACTGTCTTGATGACTGTGGCTTTGTAGTAGAGTCTGAAGTCAGGCAGGTTGATTCCTCCAGTTCCATTCTTCTTTCTCAAGATTACTTTGGCTATTCGAGGTTTTTTGTATTTCCATACAAATTGTGAAATTCTTTGGTCTAGTTCTGTGAAAAATACCGTTGGTAGCTTGATAGGGATTGCACTGAATCTATAGTTTGCTTTGGGTAGAATAGCCATTTTGACAATATTGATTCTTCCAATCCATGAACACGGTATGTTTCTCCATCTGTTTGTGTCCTCTTTGATTTCTTTCATCAGTGTTTTATAGTTTTCTATGTATAGGTCTTTTGTTTCTTTAGGTAGATATACTCCTAAGTATTTTATTCTTTTTGTTGCAATGGTGAATGGTATTGTTTCCTTAATTTCTCTTTCTGTTTTTTCATTGTTAGTATATAGGAATGCAAGGGATTTCTGTGTGTTAATTTTATATCCTGCAACTTTACTATATTCATTGATTAGCTCTAGTAATTTTCTGGTAGAGTCTTTAGGGTTTTCTATGTAGAGGATCATGTCATCTGCAAACAGCGAGAGTTTCACTTCTTCTTTTCCTATCTGGATTCCTTTTACTTCTTTTAATGCTCTGATTGCTGTGGCCAAAACTTCCAACACTATGTTGAATAGTAGTGGTGAGAGTGGGCACCCTTGTCTTGTTCCTGATTTCAGGGGAAATGCTTTCAATTTTTCACCATTGAGGGTGATACTTGCTGTGGGTTTGTCATATATAGCTTTTATTATGTTGAGGTATGTTCCTTCTATTCCTGCTTTTTGGAGAGTTTTAATCATAAATGAGTGTTGAATTTTGTCAAAGGCTTTCTCTGCATCTATTGAGATAATCATATGGTTTTTATCTTCCAATTTGTTAATGTGGTGTATTACATTGATTGATTTGCAAATATTAAAGAATCCTTGCATTCCTGGGATAAAGCCCACTTGGTCATGGTGTATGATTTTTTTAATATGTTGTTGGATTCTGTTTGCTAGAATTTTGTTAAGGATTTTTGCATCTATGTTCATCAGTGATATTGGCCTGTAGTTTTCTTTTTTTGTGGCATCTTTGTCTGGTTTTGGAATTAGGGTGATGGTGGCCTCATAGAATGAGTTTGGAAGTTTACCTTCCTCTGCAATTTTCTGGAAGAGTTTGAGTAAGATAGGTGTTAGCTTTTCTCTAAATTTTTGGTAGAATTCAGCTGTGAAGCCATCTGGTCATGGGCTTTTGTTTGCTGGAAGATTTTTGATTACAGTTTCAATTTCCTTGCTTGTGATGGGTCTGTTAAGATCTTCTATTTCTTCCTGGTTCAGTTTTGGAAAGTTATACCTTTCTAAGAATTTGTCCATTTCATCCAAGTTGTCCATTTTATTGGCATAGAGCTGCTGGTAGTAGTCTCTTATGATCCTTTGTATTTCAGTGTTGTCTGTTGTGATCTCTCCATTTTCATTTCTAATTTTGTTAATTTGGTTTTTCTCTCTTTGTTTCTTAATGAGTCTTGCTAATGGTTTGTCAGTTTTGTTTATTTTTTCAAAAAACCAGCTTTTAGCTTTGTTGATTTTTGCTATGGTCTCTTTAGTTTCTTTTGCGTTTATTTCTGCCCTGATTTTTAAGATTTCTTTCCTTCTGCTAACCCTGGGGTTCTTCATTTCTTCCTTCTCTAATTGCTTTAGGTGTAGAGTTAGGTTATTTATTTGGCTTTTTTCTTGTTTCTTGATGTAAGCCTGTAATGCTATGAACCTTCCCCTTAGCACTGCTTTTACAGTGTCCCATAGGTTTTGGGTTGTTGTGTTTTCATTTTCATTCATTTCTATACATATTTTGATTTCTTTTTTGATTTCTTCTATGATTTGTTGGTTATTCAGAAGCGTGTTATTTAGCCTCCGTATGTTTGAAGTTTTAACAATTTTTTTTCCTGTAATTGAGATCTAATCTTACTGCACTGTG
This sequence comes from Dama dama, assembly GCF_033118175.1. NCBI lineage: Eukaryota > Metazoa > Chordata > Mammalia > Artiodactyla > Cervidae > Dama > Dama dama. Next base: position 25,332,032 of record NC_083711.1, read on the forward strand.
GTCAGAAAAGATGACTGGAATGATTTCAATTTTTTTGAATTTTCCCAGACCGGATTTATGGCCCAGGATGTGATCTATTCTGGAGAAGGTTCCGTGTGCACTTGAGAAAAAGGTGAAGTTGATTGTTTTGGGGTGAAATGTCCTATAGATATCAATTAGGTCTAGCTGGTCCATTGTGTCATTTAAGGTTTGTGTTTCCTTGTTAATTTTCTGTTTAGTTGATCTATCCATAGTTGTGAGTGGGGTATTAAAGTCTCCCACTATTATTGTGTTACTATTAATTTCCTCTTTCATACTCGTTAGTGTTTGCCGTACATATTGCGGTGCTCCTATGTTGGGTGCATATATATTTATAATTGTTATATCTTCTTCTTGGATTGATCCTTTGATCATTATGTAGTGTCCTTCTTTGTGTCTTTTCACATCCTTTATTTGAAAGTCTATTTTATCTGATATGAGTATTGCGACTCCTGCTTTCTTTTGGTCTCCGTTTGCGTGAAATATTTTTTTCCAGCCCTTCACTTTTAGTCTGTATGTGTCTCTTGCTTTGAGGTGGGTCTCTTGTAGACAGCATATATAGGGGTCTTGTTTTTGTATCCATTCAGCCATTCTTTGTATTTTGGTTGGGGCATTCAACCCATTTACATTTAGGGTAATTATTGATAGGTGTGGTCCCGTTGCCATTTACTTTGTTGTTTTGTGTTCACGTTTATACAACCTTTCTGTGTTTCCTATCTAGAGAAGATCCTTTAGCATTTGTTGAAGAGCTGGTTTGGTGGTGCTGAATTCTCTCAGCTTTTGCCTATCTGTAAAGCTTTTGAATTCTCCTTCATATCTGAATGAGATCCTTGCTGGATGTAGTAATCTAGGTTGTAGGTTATTCTCTTTCATTACTTTCAGTACGTCCTGCCATTCCCTTCTGGCCTGGAGGGTTTCTATTGATAGATCAGTTGTTATCCTTATGGGAATCCCTTTGTGTGTTATTTGTTGTGTCTCCCTTGCTGCTTTTAATATTTGTTCTTTGTGTTTGATCTTTGTTAATTTGATTAATATGTGTCTTGGGGTGTTTTGCCTTGGGTTTATCCTGTTTGGGACTCTCTGGGTTTCTTGGACTTGGGTGGCTATTTCCTTCCCCATTTTAGGGAAGTTTTCAGCTATTATCTCCTCGAGTATTTTCTCATGGCCTTTCTTTTTGTCTTCTTCTTCTGGAACTCCTATGATTCGAATGTTGGGTGTTTCACATTGTCCCAGAGGTCCCTGAGGTTGTCCTCATTTCTTTTGATCCTTTTTTTCTTTTTTCCTCTCTGCCTCATTTATTTCCACCATTTTATCTTCTACCTCACTTATCCTATTCTGCCTCTGTTATTCTACTCTTGGTTCCCTCCAAAGTGTTTTTGATCTCATTCATTGCATTATTCATTTTTAATTGACTCTTTTTTATTTCTTCTAGGTCTTTATTAAACATTTCTTGTATCTTTTCAATCTTTGTCTCCAGGCTATTTATCTGTAACTCCATTTTGTTTTCAAGATTTTGGATCATTTTTATTATCATTATTCTAAATTCTTTTTCAGGTAGATTCCCTATCTCCTCCTCTTTTGTTTGACTTGGTGGGCATTTTTCATGTTCCTTTACCTGTTGGGTATTTCTTTGCCTTTTCATCTTGTTTAGATTGCTGTATCTGGAGTGGGCTTTCTGTATTCTGGAGGTCTGTGGTTCCTTTTTATTGTGGAGGATTAACCCAGTGGGTGGGGTTAGACGATTGGCTTGTCAAGGTTTCCTGGTTAGGGAAGCGTGCATCAGTGTTCTGGTGTGTGGAACTTGATTTCTTCTCTTTGGAGAGCAATGGAGTGCCCAGTAATGAGTTTTGAGATGGGTCTATGTGTTAGGTGTGACCTTGGGCAGCCTGTATGTTGATGTTCAGGGCTATGTTCCTGCGTTGCTGGAGAATTTGCGTGGTATGTCTTGCTCTAAAACTTATTGGCTCTTGGGTGGTGGTTGGTTTCAGTGTAGGTATGAAGGCTTTTGGACAGTCACTTATTACTTAAAGTTCCATGTAGTCAGGAGTTTTCTGGTGTTCTCAGGTTTTGGGCTCACGTCTCCTGCCTCTGGATTTCAGTTTTATTCTTCCTGTAGTCTCAGGACTTCTCCAACTATATAGCCCTGATAAGAAAACTTCTAGGTTAATGGCTAAAAGATTCTCCCCCATTAGGGACACCCAGAGAGGTTCACAGAGTTACATGAAGAGGAGGAGAGGGAGGAGGGAGATAGAGATGAGCAGGAGGAGAAAAAGGGGGACTCAAAAGGAGTGAGACAGATCTACGCAGCTGTCTGTTCCCAGAGTGTTCTCCGTAGCCCAGTCACCTACAAAGATTCACAGAATTGGATTGGGAAGAGAAGGGGAAAGGAGGAAATAGAGGTGTTCTGAGGTAGAAAACAGAGTCAAGATTGGGAGAGAATAATCTTCGGTTTAAAAATAGGGCTTCTCTCTCTCTCTTTTTTTTTTTTTTGTAAGGTTATAGTGTATTGAAAATGAAAATTAAGGAGTAGTAGAGGAGTACTAGAGGACTTTAAAAGAAATAAGAGAAAAAGAAAAATAAAAAATAGAAGAGAAAAAAAAGAAAAAAAAATTTTTTTTTCCCCTAATTAAAAAAAATCATAAAAATCTATGGAAATGAAAGTTAAGGAGTAATGGGGGAGTAATAGGGGATTTTAAAGGAAAATAAAAGAGAAAAAAGAAAAAAAGAAAAAAAAAAAGAGAAGAAAGTAAAATTATATCTAGGAGTTTCTCTGGAGCTGTTGCGGTCAGTGTGGGTTCGGCTCAGTTTCAGATAGCTCCTCATTCCAGCTTACGCTTCTCGATATCTACAGGCCCCTTCCGGTGTAGTCAGTGTTTTCTACAGGGATTTTAATCTGTTGCACCAGTCCCTTCTGAAGCGGTTCCCTTTGTTTATTTGGCTTCTGTTTGCCGGTCTCTTCAGAGCCTCATTTCCGCCCTGACACAGGCGGGCGGAGGTGGACTCTTATTCAGGTAGCTAGTTCCGTCGCTCCGCGGGGAGGGGCTGTCGCTGTGGGGACGGGCTTGCGCCGCGGGGACGGGCTGGCGCTGCCGGGAGGGGCTGACGCTGCTCTCTCCGTCTGCGCCGCTCAGGCTCCCGGCTGTTCTATATGGAGCGCGCCCCGCGCTGCGCGAGGTTCCAGCCCTCGGGTGTTCCACAAAAGCGCGGAGGGAAAAGCTGCGCCTGCTCTCTGTGCCTTCCCCGTCAGAGCGGTCCAGGCAGCCAGGGGCTTGGTGGGCGCACTCTCCCCAGGTGTGGCGCTCCCCCTCCCTTCCGCGGACCCAGTCTCAGTTTCCGCTGGCGCCAGTCGGGTGCGCGCGCCTTCTGCCCTCCGCGTCCCCAGCCCCAGTCCCCGCCCGCGCCGGTCGGGTGCCTGCGCCCTGGGTCTCGCCGCGACCTTCCCCTCCCCCCTGCCTCCTGCCTCCGGCGGGGCTGGGCCGGTCCGCAGCCTGCGAGCTCCTCTCTGGACCCTCTCGGTCTCTTTGTTCTGCGAACGGCCGGCAGTGTGTTCGGCCGGTTAATTTTCTCTCTCTCTTTTGGTCTCCCACAGTTCATGTTGGCAACTCACAGAAGCTCCCTCCGCTTGTCCTCAGGGCACTCAGGCCCGGACCCTAACCCAAGCAATGCCGCCTGACTTCCCGGGACAGATCTCCGTCCTTAGCTTTTTTGTCTCACTTTTTATCTTTTATATTTTGTCCTACCTCCTTTCGAAGACAATGGACTGCTTTTCTGGGCGCCTGATGACCTCAGCTAGCGATCAGAAGTTGTTTTGCGAAGTTTGCTCTGCGTTCAGTTATTCTTTTGATGAATTTGTAGGAGAGAAAGTGGTCTCCCCGTCCTACTCCTCCACCATCTTCCACAGCAATTCTTTAGACAGAAGACAATAACTTCATTCTACAGAGTAGAAACTGAGGCACAGAGAGTGCAGATAACTGGCTAAATGTCAGAGAACTGGTAAGTTGCATTTAAGTCTTCAGCTGCATACAGTTGAGATTTCAGTTCTGATTAATGTTTCTACTCATCCAACACTAGGTTTGAATCAATTCCTGCTTTGTCTTTGCTCTACAAGTTTTTGCATATTACTCAGTATCTTAGTTTCCTGATCAGTAAGTTGATATAATAACTTCAAACTTGCTGTTATCAAAACTGAAGTAAAATGTCTATATCAAAGTGCTCCATAAACTTACTTCATAATGGAAGATGAAATTAAGGATTTTATAAAAAGAAACTATAAAACTTGTTTATATGATAATACTTCCTTGTTTCTAAAGTAAATATTACTATTACCAGTGATTTTTTTTTTTAATCCTTTTGGTTCTTGTAACCTCTCTGTAATTCACCTCTCATTCATATTATTGTATTACCCCAGATTTGTAATAATTCTTCCCCCTCATACTATATGTTGCATACCACACAATATTCCTACAAAATATCTAGATATAAACACATGATTACCCTAAGCATGTGCAGTGAAAGCACCCTCAAAGAGCTTTGTTAATATAACACGTTATGTATAACTTACTTTCTTCTCCCTTGGTGAAAAACTAGATGACACTGAGTTGATTTTCCTTCCCATTTATTTGGTTCCATGGACTTTTAACAAATAGGATAGATGAGAGTGGTAAGGGTGTGTTTCCAGGTGGTTCTGGTAGAAAATTAGATGCACACTATGGAACAATATATTAAATGTATGTGTTTGTGCTTAATTAAATGTATACATATCAATAAAGGTGTATATTTAAAATGTGTTTATACAAAAGAATGGACTTTCCTCATGGCTCAGCTGGTAAGGAGTCTGTCTGCAATGCCGGAGAGATGGGTTCGATCCCTAGGTTGGGACGATCCCAGGGAGAAAGCAACAGCGACTCAGTACAGTATTCTTGCCTGGGAAATCCAATGGACAGAGGAGCCTGGCAGGCTTCAAGTTCATGCAGTCACAAAGAGTGGGACAAAGAGAGCAACTTCACTTCTTCTTCTATAAAAAAGAATAAAATAAATAACAAAACAAAATTTATGTGAATTAAAAGTACATGTTTACCAAAAACATGCATTTTCAGAGAACACCTACAAACAAAATTGTGTTACACCCATTAGACTGTTTACCTGTGGTAGGAGGGAAGGAATGGGCTATGAGAACATAATGGAATGATAAATGAAGCCAGTGTGGGTTTACACAGTCAGCGATGATAATGTATCATGAAATGAGGGCAATCAGTAGTCAACCCTCTGCACCAGAAATCCTTTCTAAACTAAGTAGAAGAAAGGGTTTCTGATGAACTTTTAAACAGGTAGAGATCCAAGCTCAAATCAACAAAATTATTGCACGTCAAAAGCTGACAAGTGTTCAAAAACGTAGAGTTTGATGACAGGGATAAATAAGAAAGAGCAGCACGGAGAGTTAAGGATGTAAAGCTGCTTCTTGATCAGTCAGTCACCTCAGTCGCTCAGTCGTGTCTGACTCTCTGTGACCCCATGAACTGCAGCACTCCAGGCATCCCTGTCCATCACCAACTCCTGGAGCCTGCCCAAACTCATGTCCATTGAGTCGGTGATGCCATCCAACCATCTCATCCTCTGTCATCCCCTTCTCTTCCTGCCCTCAAACTTTCCCAGCATCAGGGTCTTTTCAAATGAGTCAGCCCTTCTCATGAGGTGGCCAAAGTATTCAACTTTCAGCTTCAGCATCAGTCCTTCCAATGAACACCCAGGACTGATCTCCTTTAGGGTGGACTGGTTGGATCTCCTTGCAGTCCAAGGGACTCTCAAGAGTCTTCTCCAACACCACAGTTCCAAAGCGTCAAATCTTCTATGCTCAGCTTTCTTTATAGTCCAACTCTCACATCCATACAGGATCACTGGAAAAAACATAGCTTTGACTAGATGGACCGTTGTTGGCAAATTAATGTCTCTGCTTTTTAATATGCTATCTAGGTTGGTCATAACTTTCCTTCCAAGGAGTAAGCATCTTTTAATTTCATGGCTACAGTCACCATCTGCAGTGATTTTGGAGTGCCCCCCCCCCCAAAGAAAATAAAGTCAGCCACTGTTTCCACTGTGTCCCCATCTATTTGCCATGAAGTGATGGGATCAGATGCCATGATCTTAGCTTTCTGAATGTTGAGCTTTTAGCCAACTTTTTCACTCTCTTCTTTCACTTTCATCAAGAGGCTCTTTAGTTCTTCTTCACTTTCTGCCATAAGGGTGGTGTCATCTGCATATCTGAGGTTACTGATATTTCTCCTGGCAATCTTGATTCCAGCTTGTGCTTCCTCCAGCCCACCGTTTCTCATGATGTACTCTGCATCTAAGTTAAATAAGCAGGGTGACAATATACAGCCTTGACATACTCCTTTTCCTATTTGGAGCCAGTCTGTTTTTCCATGTCCAGTTCTAACTGTTTCTTCCTGACCTGCATACAGGTTTCTCAAGAGGCAGGTCAGGTGATCTGGTATTCCCATCTCTTTCAGAATTTTCCACAGTTTATTGTGATCCACACAGTCAAAGGCTTTGGTGTAGTCAATAAAGCAGAAATAGATGTTTTTTGGGAACTCTCTTCCTTTTTCAATGATCCAGCTGATGTTGGCAATTTGATCTCTGGTTCCTCTGCCTTTTCTAAAACCAGCTTGAACATCTGGAAGTTCACGGTTCATGTATTGCTGAAGCCTGGCTTGGAGAATTTTGAGCATTACTTTACTAGTGTGAGAGATGAGTGCAATTGTGCAGTAGTTTGAGCATTCTTTGGCGTTGCCTTTCTTTGGGATTGGAATGAAAACTGACCTTTTCCAGTCCTGTGGCCACTGCTGAGTTTTCAAATTTGCTGACATATTGAGTGCAACACTAAACCACATCATCTTTTAGGATTTGAAGTCTCCTCAGAACCTTACAAGCTTTTGAATTCTCTATTCTAATTCTTAAGGATAACTCTACTCCTTGGAAGGCTCAGGAAGTGAACAATGATCTTTGGAATCAAGAACTGTTGCATTTAAACTCTATCACTTAATAGTTCTGAAGACTAGAGCATCACATTCAATCTTTTTAAACAAATAAAAAGAACAAATAAAACACTTGTGTCCAGCACAGGGTTAGGTTCATGATAAAGTGAAAATGGAAAGTGAAAGTAAGGTTGCTCAGTTGTGTCTGACTCTTTGTGACCCCATGGGCTGTAGCCTGCCAGGCTCCTCTGTCCATGGGGATTCTCCAGGTGAGAATACTGGAGTAGGTTGCCATTTCCTTTTCCAGGGGATCTTCCTGACTCAGGGATCAAACCCTTGTCTCCCACATTGCCAGCGGATTCTTTACCCTCTGAGCCACCAGGGAAGCCAGGTTCATGATAAGCACACCAGCAGTCATACTTCTGTATGCTTTGTCTTTCTCTGATGTTACGACTCATGCATTTAGTCAACCAGCATCGCTTGAGAAACGACTATGGTTTGTGCACTGAAAACTTACAAAATGGAGACAACATACACATGCTTTCAAAATGATGGTAGCCAGATGGAAAAACGGAGAAGGCAATGGCACCCCACTCCAGTACTCTTGCCTGGAAAATCTCATGGATGGAGGAGCCTGGTAGGCTGCAGTCCATGGGGTCACGAAGAGTCAGACATGACTGAGTGACTTCACTTTCACTTTCCACTTTCATGCATTGGAGAAGGAAATGGCAACCCACTCCAGCGTTCTTGCCTGGAGAATCCCAGGGATGGGGTCGCACAGAGTCGGACACGACTGAAGTGACTTAGCAGCAGCAGCAGATGGAAAAAAACAGAGTTAAATAAAAGACTCTACGATAGGTTGAGAAATGCAAAGATGAATATAGTGGACCCACTCCAGCGTTCTTGCCTGGAGAATTCCAGAGACGGGGGGAGCCTGGTGGGCTGACGTCTATGGGGTCACACAGAGTCGGACACGACTGAAGTGACTTAGCAGCAGCAGCAGAGAGGCACAGACAGGACAAAGCTCCGAATTGTGTAGCCTGTTGTTTTGGAAGAGAAAGTAACTTGAGTGTTGGCATGTAGACTTGCTGTTCTCAGTCGCTCACTTGTGTCTGACTCTTTTCAGCCCCATGAGCTGTAGCCTGGCAGGCTCCTCCCTCTTTGGGATTCTCTAGGCAAGAATACTGCAATGGGTTGCCATTTTATTCTCTGGGAAAGGAAGAGTTAGTAATTAGGATGCCAATATTTGGAAGAATCCTTCTGTGTGAAGAAAACTGCTAAACTCTTGATGGCCATTCTAAGCATTAGAACTGATAAACAAACATTTCAGTTGGTTGTCCATGGTAAAATTTTACTTTCTAATAAATTGATTTGTTATCCATTTTCCCATCACATTTCTTTCCTATGCTACGTATTTCATTTTGCTTTACTATGAAACTCAATTGGCTAATGTGAAGCTAATCTTATTTTCCATAAGGGTAAGAACACTTTTTTTAGAACATTGGAATCCCTGGGAATGTTTCTTCTAAACTCTGATTTAATCCGTATATATTTACTCAGTGTTTATATTTCATGCTTCTTTTTCCTGAGTGAATATTATTTTAAATACATACTCAGATTCTTGTGTGTATACATATATTTGTGTATATATGGAATATACATCTTTTTCCTTAAAAAGAGAAAACAAGAAAGGTTATGTTTGGACAGGACTCATTAATATAAACCCATGGCCAATACATGATAGTGATGTTGAAAATGTTTTTCCTTTACAAATTCTACTAAAATGGCAAGACTTTCCTGAAACAACACTTAGTGTTTGTTTTTAAAACAAACCCCTGGGTTTACTTTGTAAAAACTCATGAATGTTTTTTTATTCATCCCATATCCTTTGCAGTGTTGCTCCATGCCAAAGGAAATATGATTAAGGCAACTCAGGAAGAGTCTTGGTATGCAATAAGACACAATGGATATATCTCGTGGGGGACTCAAAAAAAGAGAATGGGAAAATCTGTAGAAACACTCTTGGATAATGGGGCAAGTTATAACTCAAACTCTTTTCAAACAATAACTCAAGACTTAAAATACTTTCCCCTTCAGACTGACAGCAATAACTTAAACTTAGCTCCAAAGCTTCTGTCAAAAACAAAACAAAAACAAGAGCAACAAAAATTAAGTCCTAACAGTTTTGTAAGACCCAGTAGCATTACCAAAACTGGGACAGACAAAACACTGGAAAATAGGTCTATTTCCTGTGTGTTCACTTTTGTGGCTCAAATGGTTTAAAATGTAGTTTGAGGATTTCTCTCTCCTTGTCTTAATTATCGACAGAGTTTGAAATAAAATATGTTTATGATGAAACCAGTGAGAATGGATTTCTACTGAAACCTGCTCGCCACCCACTCCCCAGACTTCTGAATGCATCAGGGTTTAGAACCTGCTTCTGTGACAATGGCCGTGCTGCATTCTGCGGTTACAGAAAGTGGAGGAGGTTAGGAAAGGAGAGTGTGGCCAAAAATGGGTATTTAGATTCAAGTTTTAAGGTGCACCAAAGACATGGACTAAATATCTTCTTCCAAATATGTTAAAACCATTTAAGTCACATAGGTCTCATTTTCAGTCTTCTGTTTGGAAACCTAGCAACTAATAGTTCTGAATTTCTTCGTGTCTAATGTGAATACACAGAGAAAGCAAAACGAGTTGCATCATGCAGGTGGCTATTTCAGCAGCTCAGCTGACGTGACCCAGGCAATTTTAATAACGAATGAAATTCAGTAAAAAACTCAGCTAATAGAAAGGGGCTTCCCTTCTAGCTCAGCTGATAAAGAATCCACCTGCAATGCAGAAGACCTGGGTTCAATTCCTGGGTCCGCAAGATTCACTGGAGAAGGGATAGGCTACCCACGTCAGTATTCTCAGGCTTTCCTTGTGGCTCAGCTGGTAAAGAATCTGCCCGCAATGCGGGAGACTTGGGTTCGATCCCTGGGTTGGGAGGATCCCCTGGAGAAGGGAAAGGCTACCCACTGCAGTATTCTGGCCTGGAGAATTCAAATTCGGACAGGACTGAACAACTTTCACTTTCAATAGAAAAGTGAAAGAGATTAGATTGTTGCAGTTTAAATGTGTCGTTGCCTCTTGAAATCAGATTTGTGAGAGAAGGTAGGCTTTCTTTGCTGTTTTTTTGACTTTACAAGAAAATAAGTATTAACAGTGTTGACTAACTCAAGGAAAGGACATACCTCTCTATGTGTATGTATATTTGTTTTAGGCAACCTGTGAAGTTTACACCTTCTCTGGAATGTCTGGGTGGCCTAGTAAGTTTTCAAAGTTTTATATATGTCTTTTTTGTATGTGCAGAGGTTCAACTTTGGTCATGGTTCTTGGTCATAAAAACCTCATCAGCATTGGGTTCAGCTTCAGCATTTGTGATACTACATAGTGAATGTCTGATACAGTGGCATTTTTTGTCTCTAGTTATTATCAATAGTTATTTGCTTATTACAAAGGTTACCATCACATTTAATCAATTTCAGGAACACAGACAAGTGTATCATTTGAATTTATTTTCAATTAAAAAGAATACATTTGAATCAGTTCTAATGAGATGGATGAAACTGGAGCCCATTATACGGAGTGAAGTAAGCCAGAAAGGTAAACACCAATACAGTATACTAACGCATATATATGGAATTTAAAAAGATGGTAACGATAACCCTATATGCAAAACAGAAAAAGAGACACGGATGTACAGAGCAGACTTTTGGACTCTGTGGGAGAAGGCGAGGGTGGGATGTTCTGAGAAAATAGCATTGAAACAAGTATACTATCAAGTGTGAAACAGATCGCCAGCCCAGGTTGGATGCATGAGACAAGTGCTTGAGGCTGGTGCACTGGGAAGACCCAGAGGGATGGGAGATGGGAGGGAGGTGGGAGGGGGGATTGGGATGGGGAACACATGTAAATCCATGGCTGATTCATGTCAATGTATGGCAAAAACCACTACAATATTGTAAAGTAATTAGCCTCCAACTAATACAAATAAATGAAGAAAAGGAATGAAAGCACATTACAAATGAATAGAACATTCTATATGTAGTTTGGAATGGAAAATCACCTGAAATATTTTCTATGTTGAAAATCCATTAATCTGTTCAAATGTAGAGATATTATTTCAGAGTGAAAATACTTTACTAATTAATAATGATAAAATTTTTGTATTCAAGAAGTGAGGAATAACTTCAAGTAATTAAAGAAAATAGCATCTATATCATTAAGCTACTTTTTAAAATGTTTTAATTCTAACTATTTACTTATATTTAAGACACTATTTGCCTTTTAAGAAAACGTCTTGTTAACTTTTTAAATCCTGTAAAAATGAGTTATAAGCGGAATGTACAAGCAAAACATATTTGGTTCTTACTAATTAAGCCTCAAAACAATAGATTCTAAGAAAGTACTTTAAGAAAATAATTCCCTCTAGACCTCAATCTGTGGAGGATAAATATCTAAACAAGTGTTTGTCAAAATTATTGCTTATAAACCATGCAGCATTTTTAGCAGTGGACATAAAAAACTTGAGATTCACCTACATTGTATATCTTAGCTACGAAGTTTCAAAAAAAAAAAAGAAAGAAAGAAAGAAAGAAGGTCTTCCAAAATTATATTCTGCTTTGCACAAAATCATTAGTAACATTATTAAAATTATTGTGTTTATACCTTTTATATGGGACATAGAGAAGGAATTTGCTTTTCTTTAAAACAAATTCAACAACAGAGTGAAATTATGACTAATTTCATGCTTCCACCTTATTCACTGCTTAGGGATATCTGGGTCTTAAAAAGTTTATACTACACTGAGTATAACTGTAAATATATTTCCAGAATGAAAAACTTTATAGGAAGTATCATGAATTTGTTACTGACAATGTAATAAGCATGTAGATTGTGTGTTTGTGTTTATATTGCATTTATTTCTGTAATTCATTTTGAGTTTGTGTTTGGGTATGATATGAGATAAAGATCCAATATTATTCTTTTGCATGTGGCTATCCAGTTATCCCAGCATTAATAATTGAACATATTCTATCCTCATTAAATTGCTGCAGCACCCATGTAAAAAATCTGTTGGCAATAAGTGTGAATAGTCAAATCTAACAAAATAGAATTATTTCTTTTCTTTCAGTCCTACACCTATTACATATATAGGTATGTATATGTACACGTGTGTATATATATGTCTATCTTTTTATGTCAGTACCACACTGTCTTGCTTATTGTGACTTTGTAGTAAGTTTAAAATTAGGAAAGCTGAGTTTTCCAAATTTGATTTCTTCAAGATTGTTTTACTTGTTCTAGGTCCCTTATATTTCCATGCGAGTTTGAAGATTAGCTTGTCAGTTTTTGTGAAAAATAGTTGGGATTTTGATAGGTATTGTGTTGAATCTGTAGATCAATTAAGGCATATTGTCACTTTAACACTATTAAGTCTTCCACTTTATGAAAATGATATTTTCCTATTTACTGAGATCTTTATTTCAACAGTTTTGTGGCTCTCAGTGTGCAATTCTTGCACTTCTTTTATTGAAGCTATTTCTAATTATTTTGTTCTTTTTGATGCTATTGCAAATGGAATTTAAAAAAATATATGTCTGAGTTATGCATTGTTAATGTATAAAAGTGCAATTGATTTTTCTATATTGATCCTGCAACTTACCTGAACTCATTCATTAGTTCTAATAATGTTTTGTATGTCTGTGTGTATGTGCATGTGTGTTTACAGAATCTTTAAGATTTTCTTCATATAAGATTATATTATCAGTGAATAAAGATAATTCTACTTCTTTCCATCCAATATGGATGTCTTTTATTACTTTCAATTGCCTAATTACCTGAATCTTTCTTTTTTTTTTTTTTTTGGTCTACATTATGTTTGCCCCAACTAGTATTGCTGTCCCAGGAAGTAACGATGTTAAGTAATTGCCCAAATAATTATACACCTTTTACTTTTTTTTTTTTTTAATAAATGCCCTAGAAAAAGTGCTGTTTATGTTGAGGGGGCACTTTGACAAGTCAAATGAAGAAAAGCACAGTGAATGGGACTTTTCAGGGAGCTATCCAACAGGTCATTTTACATGCTAGCAAAGTAATGCTCAAAATTCTCCAAGCCAAGCTTCAATAGTACGTGAACCGTGAACTTCCAGATATTCAAGCTGGTTTTAGAAAAGGCATAGGAACCAGAGATCAAATTGCCAACATCCGTTGGACCGTCAAAAAAGCAAGAGAGTTCCAGAAAAACATCTACATCTACTTTATTGACTATGCCAAAGCCTTTGACTGTGTGGATCACAACAAACTGGGGAAATTCTGAAAGAGATGGGAATACCAGACCACCTGACCTGCCTCTTGAGAAACCTGTATGCAGGTCAGGAAGCAACAGTTAGAACTGGAAATGGAACAACAGACTGGTTCCAAATAGGAAAAGGAGTATGTCAAGGCTGTATATTGTCACCCTGCTTATTTAAGTTATATGCAGAGTATATCATGAGAAACGGTGGGCTGGAGGAAGCACAAGCTGGAATCAAGATTACTGGGAGAAATATCAATAACCTCAGAGATGCAGATGACACCACCCTTATGGCAGAAAGTGAAGAAGAACTAAAAAGCCTCTTGATGAAAGTGAAAGAGGAGAGTGGAAAAGTTGGCTTAAAACTCAACATTCAGAAAACTAAGATCATGGCATCCGGTCCCATCACTTCATGGCAAATAGATGGGGAAACAGTGGAAATAGTGACTGACTTTATTTTTTGGGGCTCCAAAATCACTGCAGATGGTGATTGAAGCCATGAAATTAAGACGCTTGCTCCTTGGAGAAAAGTTATGATCAACCTAGACAGCATATTAAAAGGCAGAAACATTACTTTGCCAACAATGGTCCATCTAGTCAAAGCTATGTTTTTTCCAGTGATCCTGTATGGATGTGAGAGTTGGACTATAAAGAAAGCTGAGCACTGAAGAATTGATGCTTTTGAACTGTGGTGTTGGAGAAGACTCTTGAGAGTCCCTTGGACTGTGAGGAGATCCAACCAGTCCGTCCCAAAGGAAATCAGTCCTGAATATTCATTGGAAGGACTGATGTTGAAGCTGAAACTCCAATACTTTGGCCATCTGATGCGAAGAGCTGACTCATTTGAAAAGACCCTGATGCTGGGAAGGATTGAAGGCAGGAAGAGAAGGGGACGACAGACGATGAGATGGTTGGATGGCATCACCGACTCAATGGACATGATTTTGAGTAAACTCCAGGGGTTGGTGATGAACAGGGAGGTCTGGTGAGCTGCAGTCTATGGGTTCTCAGAGTGTCAGACACAACTGAGCGACTGAACTGAGCTGAACTGACCAACATTGGAATCATTCTTACCAAAGTCAACTGAAGTTTTCTTTTCCCCTTTAATAAAGCTTTCTAGCCCATGGGTCAGAAAACTAAACCTGTGGGTCAAATCCTTTCCACTACGTGTTTTTTGCATCAGCATAAATAAAGTTTTATTTAGACACAGGCACACCCAGTTATTTCTATATCATCTATGTATGCTTTCCCACCATTATGGTAGATTTTGGTAGTGTACAACCTGTTATGTGCTGAGTTGCTCAGTCGTGTCTGACTCTTTGTAACCCCATGGACTGTAGCCTGCCAGACTCCATGGGGATTCTCCAGGGAAAAATATTGGAGTGGGTTGCCATGCCCTCCTCCAGGGAATCTTCTGAATCCAGGGATCAATCCCAGGTCTCCCGCATTGCAGGCAGATTCTTTACCATCTGAGCCACCAGGGAAGCCCTACAAAGACAGAAGTATTTACTACTTGGCTCTTTAGGGAAAGTTTTGCTGACCACTGTTCTATACTGTTGAGTTTATGCTGTCATGTTTGACTCTTCAGGTCCTTTCCTGACAGCTTTTCCCCATCCATTTGTGGAAGTGCACAAAAATCAGCCTCATTTTCCAAAGTCTCGACATCTTTTATTCTGATGCTTTGAAATTTGCCTTACCACATTTCTGTTTACCCAAGTAACCAGTCAGAGAATGAGTTAATGCTACATTTGTGGTACAAACTGTAATTATAGACAAGAAAGAACGAAAAAATAATTCACATAGAAGAGATCTGGAACATTCTCTCAGTTTTGAGGAGGGCTGTACAGCTCAGCTGGGGCATTGACAGAATTTCAGAGCTGGTAAGGGAATTTTGTGAGCGAAGAAAAGGAGACTGCAAGGAGACAAGGTGGGTACTTAGAACAGCAAAAAACCAATCTGCAAGGTTAGGTCAAAGCAATAGGATATGAACATTACTTTTTCATATTGTTTTGTGATTCTAATTCTGTAACTGCTGAAATGTCTGGGACATATTGTGCGTGCATTATGCAGAACAAGGAGGAAAAGGCAGAGTCAGCAAAAAGATGTCCAAGATAACCTGCTGTGACAAGCAAAACAGATGAGAGGCTTGTATGACAAAAATAGATTCTACAGCCCAGAGCCTATTCCTGATGTTGACAGCGGCAGAGGAGATGTGCATAATATGGGCATTTATCAAGGTGATGTCAAAGGATGGTGGGAATTCAATCTAGGATTGTGATACTCAAAGGAGAGAGAAAGACTTTTGAATATAGTTGCTGTTTAGTCACTAAGTCATGTCCTGCTCTTTTGCTACCCCATGGACTGTAGCCCGCCAGGCTCCATTATCCATGGGATTTTACAGGCAAGAATACTGCAGTGGGTTGCCATTTCCTTCTCCAGGGGATCTTCCTGACCCAAGGATCAAACCCGTGTCTCCTGCTTGGCAGGCAGGTTCTTTACCACTGAGTCACCTGGGAAGCCCTTGGAATGTAGAGATCATCACAAAAAAGAAAATCTATCATTAAAAGTTTATCACAGTGGGCTTTCTTAAATATGTCAAAACTTTAAAACCATAAAAAGAGGATGTTTGCGAGTAATATGTCAAAATTTTTAAAGGAATTTGAGGTAAAATTATCTTCCAGTTTCATCAGACTACAACAAGTAAGTAATGATTTCATTAACTCTACAGTTTACTGGAAAAATCTAGTCATATGATTTTAAAAAGCATTGCAAGTTATGCATTAATATTTAATTCCTGTATATTTGTGTGGTTATCTTATACCATTTCCACATGTGGTGACTATGAATCTCAACCCATAAACTTGAGTGCTTGCGAAATAGTCCATTATTTTCTGTAACTCAATTTTATTTCTAATTCCAAATCCTTTTCCATTCAGTCACTCAGCTTTTCTTCCATCCCTAAAGCAATTCCGTGGTTCCAGTATCTTGATTCAGTGCCGAGGCACTGTGGGAGGGGACAATTGCCATTCCCAAATCATCTTTCTTCACTGGCATCTCTTATTCCTGACCGTAGTGTTGCCTCAGGGCCATAAACTCTCTCCAGCTTCCATATCTTGATTGGGACCCAGCTACTCTGAAAGACCACCTTTGGTTCTTCTTACTAGAATCACCACGTAGCCAGTTCTCTTCAGAATTCAGTTTCTCCCTCTACAGAGGCATTTCCTGGGAAGCAGAAGATAAACTCCACTGTTTCGGAATTCACAGTCCTCTTTTTCTCACTTCATTAATGTCAAGGTAATCTCTTTTATGAGCCTGGGATAGAAATGACTCCTCAAAATGCTCTGCCTAGCTCCATCCCCGTCCTTTCCTGTGGGAAATCAGTTGCTCAATGGCATGAGTCAGACGCTTTTGAGCTGGAGAGGAATTAGTTAGCTTAACGGGCATATTTTACAAAGCTGACACCAAGGAAACCGACCATAGAATTGCAGGATTCATTAAAGACAAGAGAATTCAACAAATAAATAAATGCATTCAGAATCATAGGAACTAGGATAATCAGAGTTATCCTTTTTGGATTTTAAAAAAAAGGTACAATTTCAGGTATCAGTGTTTTACTTATAAATAAACATAGATATGTGTACATGTGAGTTTGTGTACCCAGACATATACTTTTTAATTGCCCTCCAAGAAGTCTTAAAAGCAGTGCCGTCCTGAAAGTAATGAGTACACATCTGGTTCCCAGACTATAGTTTCTAAATCCATTCTCCAATTTAAAAAACAACAACAAGAGAAATAAAGCAGTTTCTTGGGAGCATGGTTGACTCCAGGGTTTGGGCTAGGAAACTATAAGATGAACGTAGAACATTCTGTCATGACAGAAAGTTAGAGAGCTTATTTAAAGGTTTATTGGGATATTAAAAAAAAAACCAACAAAACAGAGATGCTGACCTGAAGGTGCCCTAGTGACTAAATAAATAAAAAGAATAATTTGTTAGAGGAAAATAGAAGTGGATGAAAAAATCTCTGCCCTATAGTAGAATGTCAACTAATAAATATTGAAGGAATAGTGGAATTGGCAAAGTCACCATTTGGCAGTCATCGTCATAATAATTGATTCAGAAAAGATTCCTCAGTGGATGCTAAAATTAGTAGATTAAGAATTTGATTAGGAACAGATATTTACATGGTCTCAATGTATCTTCTTACATAATATTTTATTTACTTGTTGTGTGTGTGTTAGTCATTCAGTCATGTCAGACTCTATGACCCCATGGACTGTAGCCCATCCATGGAATTCTCCAGGCAAGAATACTGGAGGGCTTGCCATTTCCTCCTCTAGGGGATCTTCCTGATCCAGGGATCGAATTTGGGTCTCCTGCATTGCAGGCAGATTCTTTACCATCTGAACCACCAGGGAAGCCATTTTACTTGTTAATCAACAAGTTGCAAGAAAAGTATTAACTTTAGAAAGCATAAATCTGGCAGACACCATTTGAAACAAGTGGTAAAATTTAACATCACCAATTATGGGACAAGTCCTTTGCCTCTAATGGGACAGGCTGAGAAGAACATTGTATTACCTCTGTGATACTCCTGCCAAAAAATGCACAACTGGAAGCAAATTATATGGAAACATCATTGAACACCTATCTATTAAAGAAAAAAATTAAGGCCATGTGAAAAACTAAGTTAAAAGAACTTAAAACATATGCCCTCTGAATGCAATATGTGATTCTGGATTAGTTTATGGGCCACTAGAGAAATGAAGAGAAGGAAAAAAAGTTGCTTTATTATACAAAGAATTTATCCAAAAAACACAAAATTTGAATGTCTAAGGATTGTACTATAGTACTAGTAAAGAACCCACCTGCAATGCAGGAGACCCTGGTTCAGTTCCTGGGTTGGGAAGTTCCACTAGAAAAGGGATAGGCTACCCACTCCAGTATTCTTAGGCTTCCGTGGTACCTCAGACAGTAAAGAATCTAACTGCAATGTGGGAGTCCTGGCTTCGATCCCTGGGTTGGGAAGATTCCCTGGAGGAAGACATAGCAACCCACTCCAGTATTCTTGCCTAAAGAATTCCCATGGACAGAGGAACCTGGTGGGCTACAGTCCATAGAATCGCAAACAGTCAGACATGACTGAATGACTAAGCACAGCAGAGCACATTGTATTCATATTAATTTATTTATTGAGTATGCTAGAGTGATAGAGGAGAATACCCTTCCTTTTAGAAAACATATTGAAAAATTTGGGAAGTTAGGGCATGGTACTTGCAACGTCCAAGTACAAACTGTGAAATAAGTGTGAAGGTTTATAACAGGGTTCTCCAGAGAAATAAAACCAGTAGCATATATAGAGATAAATAAAAGAAGGCATTTTGGCAGCTGGTTCACATGATTATGGGGGGTGAGACATGCCCTGATATGCCATCTGCAAGCTGGGGAAACAAGAAAGCCAGTGACAGACTTCAGTTCAAGTCTGAAGAACCAAGAACAAGGGGGGCTGATAATGTAACTTCCACTGCAAGTACAAAGTCCCAGCTCGAGGGCTCAGATGTTGAAGCACAAGAAGAAATGGGTGTCTCTGCTCAAGGAGAGAGAGAGAGAGAGAATTCACTCTTCCTCCTCCTCTTTGTTCTACTTAGGCCCTCAGTAGTGGGTGATGTCCACCACTTTGGTGAGGGTGGGTCTTCTCCCTCAGTCTACTAACTCAAATGCTAAAGTCTTCCAGAAACACCCTAATAGACACATCTGGAAATAATGTTTTACCAACTATCTCAGTATCCCTTGTTCCAGTCAAGTTAACATATAGAGTTGACCATCACAATGTGGTACTGGAGTTCTTTATAATATTCTTAAGACACTTCTGAAAATTTTAAATTATTTCAAAACTAAAAGTTAATCCCAAAATAATGCTGGTGTTATGTCTTGAAACTCAATCTCTCTTTTACCTCCTCACTGCTCTTCTCAATTTTTTCATAGGGGCTAACAAGTTTGTAAAATAAATGCCAGAAAACCATGTAGAAAAACTCTTACTTTCTACCCTTCCACATAACTCTTTTTGAAGTGAGAAAGGAAAGCAAAAAATTCAGAAGCAAACTTCTCACAGGGTACATGTTATCTCATGAGAATACTTTCCATTCTCTTAGCCATTATATAAATCTGTGAAATCTATAAAAGTGTCAATTACTTAGTTATAATTTTCTGCAGTAAATTGTTCCAATTACCCTTAGGAAGTAGAGGTGTGATGAAAACGTAATCTGGAAAACTGCTGAATGAGCAAGTATTAAAGTCAATACAGTTGTTCCTTGGTGTCTGCAGAGGATTGATTCCAGGATCCCCCCATGGATAACAAAATCCATGGATGCTCAAGTCTCTTAAATAAAATGACATAGTATTTTCATGTAACCTATACACATCCTCCAATAAACTTTAAATTACCTCTAGAGTAATTATAATACCTAATAAAATGTAAACATTATGCAAGTAGTTATTAACACAATATAAATGCTATGTAAGCAGTTGCAATAAATTCAAGTTTTGCATTTTGAAATTTTTTTCCCAAATATTTTCCATTCACAGTTGATTAAATTCAAAAATGAAGTATCCTGTGATTGTGTGTGTTTAGTCGCTCAGGCATGTCTGATTCTTTGCAACCCCATGGACTGCAACCCACCAGCCTCTTCTGTCCATGGAATTTTCCAGGCAAGTATATTAGAGTGGGTTGCCATTTCCTTCTCCAGAGGATCTTCCTGACTCAGGGCTCAAACCCAGGTCTCCTGTGTCTCCTGCATTGCAGGTGGATTCTTTACCCGCTGAGCCTTGGGGGAAGCAAATGGATTTAATTGAATATGAAGCCAAAGGCACATAGTAACAACATAGAATAAACTTAAGGAGAAAAAAATCGGAAGTTGTCTTAAAATTAGTTTTATAATTTTATCATTAACACTTTACTAGTCAGAGTTCTAGATTTTAACATGATCATGCAAGAACAATTATTTTTTTTCAGCATGCTAAGCAGCCAGATTACTCCTATGGGCACAGTAATATGCATTAGGAAACGAAACATGCTTTAAACTGAGGTTACTGAAGAAGCAAGATAGCAGTATATTTTACTGCTACTGATGAAGTTACTTCAACTTATTCAGGATTGTGTCATTTGTATAGAAAATGATAACTTATCTGCTGCTTCATTTCTAGACTCAAAGATTTGGTTGATGGTGGTGGTCAATTTCATTGACACGATCCTATGAATTAAAGCTTTGTGCCGTATTGAAGATGTTGTTGTTCAGTCACTAAGTCATTTCTGACTCTTCATGACCCCATGGACTGCAGCACAGCAGGCTCCTCTGTCCGCCAGTATCTCTCAGAGTTTGCTCAAAGTCGTGGCCACTGTGTCAGTGATGCTATTTAACCTTGTCATCCTCTGCCATTCTCTTCTCTTTTGCCTTCAATCTTTTCCAGCATCAGGGTCTTTTCCAGTGGGTTGGCTCTGCATCAAGTGGCCAAAGTATTAGATTTTCAGCTTCCTCATCAGTATTTCCAATGAATATTCAGGGTCGATTTCCTTTAGGATTGACTGGTTTGAGCTCCTTGCTGTCTGAAGAACTCGCAATAGTCTTATCCAGCACCACCCCTTGAAAACATCAATTCTTTGGCTATGTACAGAGGAGCCTGTGGACTAACAGTCCATAGGATCACAAAGAGTTGGACACAGCTGAAGCGATTTAGCGCAAATGCATGGCCTTCTTTATAGTCCAACTTTCACATCCATACATGACTACTGGAAAACCATAGCTTTGACTGTATGGACCTTTATTGGCAAAATGATGTCTCTGCTTTATAATACGCTGTCTAGTTGTCATAGCTTTTCTTCCAAGATGCAAACGTCTTTTAATTCCATGGCTGCAGTCACAATCTGCACTGATTTTGGAGCCCAAGAAAATAATATCTGTCTGTTTCCACTTTTTCCCCTTCTAGTTGCCATGAAGTAATGGAACCAGTTGCCATAATCTTCGTTTTCTGAATGTTGAGTTTTAAGCCACTTTTTTCACCCTCCTTTTTGTCTTTATCATAAGGCTCCTGTCCTTTAGGACGTGTCCCATAGGCACTTCATATTACTGTGCCTAAAACTAAACTAACATTTTTATGTAGGATAAGAGTCCCAATCTATTTATATCAAGGGTTATATAATGTTACCAAAAATTTAACTTCTAAGTCTAGGTGACTATTTACTTATGTTCAATAAGTACCTGAGTGCTCTCAATTATAAATATCTATTAATTATTGTTGAGAGAGAATTTTCCATGGGTCTCTCATTTCTGAACTTCTTGCAGGCAAAGGTATTCAGAGTTTTCTCATGACTGTCTTTTTCCCAGTGGTTTGTATAGCAACAGCCTTGTGAGATAGAGAAAGTGCCTTTTCTCTAGAGCAGATGACATGTTTCTTTGTTGTCAAATATAATAAAGATAATGCATTTCTCCAGGGCAGAGCTTTCCTGAAGCCCATTGTAAAAAACTGGAGATTCCTAAGATCAATTTTTTAGCTGTGACTAAATCAGGGGTGGGTGATTCATTCTGAGGTAAAATTCCTCTCCAGCTGTGAACCTGTGAAACTAGACAAGTTATGTGCTCACAAAATATAATAATGTGACAGGCAGAGAGGATAGACATTCCCATTTTAAGAGGGAGAAATTATAAAGAATCTAGTCCCAAGCAAGTCCAAAATTTAGCTGGGGAAATTCCTTTAGAATTTCAGGTCCAAAATAATCCTCTTTGCCTCAGTGCACTGTCCTCCAGGCTTCCCATGTGGTGGCCTCATTTTCTGGGCCCCATGGGATGGTGGTGTTGCCCCCTCAGTCCTGGGTTACTGTCCTGTCCCACTGAAACCACGGGCGGGACAGATGCATCTTGAAGACATGTGCCCTTTGCACTTGTGGTGGTGTGGCAACGCTGCTGATGACCTGCGTCACTCTTGTGGTCAGTCTTCCATTTTCTTCAGGGAAAATGCATGTTCCCAGCCAGAGAGTTTTATTGTCCTATTCCTTAGAGTCCCAGAAATCTGACAGACTTCCTTTGTTTCATTCCCTCTCGGTTCTGTTTAGTTCACTTTGGCAATGTTTCCACTGAATAACCCCTTCTTTATTCCTTTCTTCTGCTGAGATTGCCTATTGAATCCAGCCAGATGGAATCACATAAGACTCACATGAATGAGTCACACCCATAATCTCTTCATTTTCTAATTTTTCTTGAAATAGAGTTGATTTACAGCGTTGTGTTCATTTCAGATGTACAGTGAAATGATTCAGTTATACATATACATGTATCTATTCTTTTTCAGATTCTTTTCCCAGTTAGGTTATTACAAAATATGGTGGTGGTGGTTTAGTCGTTAAGTCGTGTCCAACTCTTTGCGACTCCATGGACTAGGGCCTGCCAGGCTCCTCTGTCCATGGAATTTTGCAGGCAAGAATACTGGATTGGGTTGCCAGTACCTTCTTCAGGGGATCTTCCCGACCCAGGGATCGAACACTCACATCCTGCTAGGCAGGCAGATACTTGCTATTTGGGAAACCATAGTACAGATTATAGTTTCTCGACAATTTCTTTTGATATGAAAGAACATTCTCTCTAAAACTTAAAAAATGTAATTTTAATCCTTTCAAAAGTGAAATAGTCAAGTTGCATTTATTTTTGTAACTTTGGTTAAAAATATTAACAATTTTCAACAGTTAATATAAAATAATTTTGAATTATGTCAATTTACAGTTATTTTTTGAGCAAAGACCAAAATTTGCTTCAGTTTGAGGCTCTTGCCTTGGATTGCTTATCTTCAAGTACATTTTTTATTTTTGATATTTTCAACAGCATTTAGTCAGCATTTCTATCATGCCTCTAAGAATGTTTGTAAAACTGATATGTTTCTTCAAGATATCACATCTTTAAGCAGATGCAGAAAATATCACATATAAACTTTGAGTTCTTCCAAAGTATTTCATCACTTCTCTGGGTCCAGCTGAGGTCTCCTGATAACAAAATTCAAACTATGTGCCTCACATGGCATAAAAATGTTTCAAGATTATCTGCCAAAATTCTGCTTGAAAAGCCTTCTTCTTAATCAGTCATTCTAATGACATTATCATACTATTTTCCTCCATAAACATCTTACTCGAGGCTTAAAAATACCAGTTGCTTTTTCTTCAAGTCAAAACGTGTACTTTTAAAAACAACAAGTGTAAGAATAGCAAAAACTCATTAATTTCGACCTTATTTTCTTCCTCTGATAATTCAACAATACGTACAATAAATGTCATTTTCAGCTTACATTTTTTTTCTCTGAACAATCTGGCCGAACAGATAAATAATACTTGCTTTTAAATTTTGTGTAAAACTTCTTCTCTCACTTTATTATCCATTAAGTTAATAATCTGATTCTGATTTCTCAATTCTAAGCAGTGATAGCATTTTATCTTTTAAAATATATATTATATATTTGGCCATTTTAACATCTATTTTGAAATTATTTCTATTAAATCATAAAATTTTTATTATTTTATTTGATCACTGTGCTGTTTATGCTTTGAAAAACATCATAGTGATTACCTAATTATTGACCAAATTACATATTCTTTAATAATGCCATATTTTGATGAATGCTTATTTATATTTGTGTAATACCATTTATTGGTCACTTGCTCTTTATTCATCCCTTTTAATTTCAGTTCTAGTAATTAAATGTGTGCTTTTCTTTTCTGTGTAAGTGAAATTTCATATTATTTTAAGAGAAAATCAAAGTGTTTTTAGTAACAGGTTTGGCCAAAACTGATTTTAACAATTGTTTGTGAAACATGTAACAACAACCTGAAATATAATATTCAAGTTCTGTTTTTCTTTTCTTCATTTGAAATAATTTTGGTGTTTAATGAAATATTGAATATTCTACTATGTTTATCCAATGGAAAATTCTCAGATTTTAAATTGAGCCAGAATGTGTTTGACTAGAATCATTCTCATACTGTGAAAATGTGCAATATCCATTTTCCAGGGTCATAATTTAATGAGCATACTAAAACTAGTGATACTGTTTTTCTTTTCTCAATTTCATGTTTTTATGAAACTAATTTTTGTTGTTTTTTAAATAACAAGCCAGAGTTGCATTGTTATGAATCTGATATACAAAAATTATCTTCCTCAATCTCATCATTCTGAGTAGCAATAAAATTTTTATTAAATATTTAGAATTTGCATTGCCTCTCCCAGTTGCAAATCCAATGAGAATAATTATATTGCTAATTCTCACTCTTTTGATCAGTAGTTATAACTTTTTAAAATAAAAAATTTTAATCTTCTATTTGTAAGTTTTGTATAAATCATACTCCCCAGAAGTCAGCTTCCTTTCATTATCCTGTTTTCTGTTTTTTTTTTTTTTTTAATGTAAGCAATCCTTCTCTTTGAAGATATTCTGTTTATTATATTTTTTTCACGTTTTTACCTTTTCTTGCATTCTGATTTTCTATTTTCTATTTCTATCAAGATATCAACTTGTACTCAGTATCAGATTAAAAATTAAATATAACTATATACAAACTGACACAATTTGAATGTATTTTAGTAAAAATATCAAGCACATCTAAGAATGAAAAATTAAAGTCAATTAAATGTTAAATCTATTTTTATTCCACCTAAAAAGTCTATTAAATGTAAAAAGAAAGTTATAATTAAGAAATGTGGACATTTATAAAATATTTAAGCCATTTAATTAACTCAAAAATTTTTAAATAAGAACACTTCATAAAAATTTAACTATTAACCTTTCTAGAATTCAGTATCTATCTGGAAATATGAAAATCAGTATTACTCTTCAGGCATATTATTCTAAACAAATTTAAATACAAGTTTAAGAGCAGTAAATTATGAAATATTATCAAATGTTCTCCAATCACTATCACAGTTGCTGTAAATACAGCACTGATTTGTAAGCAGTCACACACACATACACAAAACAACAACTGTAGTTTAAAGAAAAAAGAGGAAAATCAGTAATTGGCACCACCGGAAACCACATTTTGTAATGTAAGAATTTATTGCATTCATGAGGTTTGAGAGGAAAAATTCAAAAATTTAAATTTCTCATTTTTCCTTTCCTAAGCTATTCTGTCACTCAGGTCTTCCCAACTTCGCAACTCGCCTTTGGTAGCAGCACAGCCCACGGGCTTTGACAACACTAGGATTCAACGGCATTGTTTAGAGTGCATAGACCCCTGACCAAAAGTGCTTCTGGGGTTATTAAAGTCATTGTCTGGAATTGCTGATCTCTTATTTCCAGAGCTGAGGGCCAAATGTCAGGAGAGTTGCCTCTGTCTTCTTTACAACAATGTTGTGTGAGTGTGCTTGTGGTTCCAAGGGCTCCTTGGTGGTATGAGGGACCCCACCTCCCTGGATCTTAGGAGAGTACAAGATCCTAAGATCTCGTTTGTTTGCGCTTTTCCTATGTTGTATTTTTTAAAAAACTGAAGGTTTGTAATAACCCTGCATCAAGCAATTCTACCAGAGCCGGTTTTCCAGTATCATTCACTCACTTTGTGTCTTTGTGTTACATTTTAATAATTCTCACTGTATTCCAAACTTTATCATTATTATTATATTTGTTCTGATGATCTGTGATCAGCGATCTTGGATGGTACTATTGCAACAAGATTAGGACTTGTTAAAGGCTCAGATGATGGTTAGTATTTTTAACAATAAAGTATTTTTTAAAATGGAACTTTAGCTGGTTTTCAATATTGTGTTAGTTTCAGGAGTACAGCAAAGTGATTCAGGTACATATAACATCTATTTCAGAATCTGGAAAAAAATATATTTGTATAATAACCTATAATGGAAAATAACCTTTTTCATTATAGGCTATTGTAAGCTATTGAATGTAGTTCCTTGTGCTATACAGTAAATCCTTTTTGTTTATCTATTTTTATATGTAGTAGTGTATATCTGTTAATCCCATACTTCTAATTAATCCCTCCCCATCCCCCTTTCTCTTTGATAACCATAACTTTGTTTTCTATGTCTATGAGTCTGTTTGTGTTTTATAAATAGATTTATTTGTATTACTTTTTTAGATTTCATATATAAGTGATACATACAATATTTGCCTTTATACTTTATATATACACATATATACTATATATATACTTCATACATATATATACTTTATATATATACATATACTTTACTCAGTATAATAATCTCTAGGTCCAATCATGTTGCTGCAAATGGCAATATTTCATTTTTATGGCTGTATAATATTCCATCATGCATATATGCCGCATCTTCTTAAGCCAATCCTCTGTTGATGGGCACTTGGGTTGTTTCCATGCCTTGGCTATTGTAAATAGTGCTACTGTGAACATGGGGGTGCATGTATCTTTTCACACTTGTGTCTTTCCCAGATACATGCTCAGGAATGGGATTGCTGGATCATATGATAACTCTATTTTTAGTTTTTTCAAAGAATCTCTAGGCTGTGAGACCTCCTTATAATATGATCCCTCCTCATCAGAATGGTCATTCTGATCAGCACGATACCTCATTTTAGTGTTGATGGCAATAAAGTATTTTTAAATTCCAGTTCGATGCCTGGGTTGGGAAGATCTGCTGGAGAAGGGATAGGCTACCCACTCCATTATTCTTGGGCTTCCTTTGTGGCTCAGCTGGTAAAGAATCTGCCTGTACTGCAGGAGACCTGGGTTTGATCCCTGGGTTGGCAAGATCTCCTGGAGAAGTGAAAGGCTGCCCACCCCAGTATTCTGGCATGAAGAATTCCATGGACTGTATTGTCCATGGGGTCACAACGAGTCGCACATGACTGAGTGACTTTCACTTTCACATTCACGTTCTTTTAGACATAACACTATTGCACATCATAGTGTGAGCATAACTTACATATGAACTGGGGAACTCAACAAATTTTTGTGACTCCCTGTATTGTGATACTTGCTTCATTGCAGTAGATGGGAACCAAACCCACAATATCTCCAAGGTCTCCCTGTACTCCCAATTTATCTTCATTTTTTTTTTTTTTTTACTCTTTATTTTGGATTATAGTTGGGTTTCCCAGGTGGTACAGTGTTAAAGAATCAGCCTGATAATGTAGGAGACACAAGAAATGTGGGTTTGATTCCTGGGTCAGGAGGATCCCCTGGAGTAGGACATGACAACTCATTCCAGAATTCTTGCCTGGAAAACTCCATGGACAGAGGAGCCTGGTGGGCTACCGTCCATGGAGTTGCAAAGAGTCAGGCATAACTCAGCAATTAAACATCAGCAACAATATTTGATTAACAATGTTGTGTTAGTTTCAGGTGTACAACAAGTGATTCAATTATACATATACATGTATCCTTTCTCAAATTCATTTTTAAATACAGTGACATGTCTATATATTTTATTTCCTCAACCTCTCTGTTACAAGCAATACTACATTGATTAACTCTGTACTCTTGAATATCTCATTTCATTATGCTCTTCCGCTGCTCCAATACTTGCTTGTTTTTTCCATCAACTCTTACTCTTAGTGGATCTTGTACATGCTTTACCAAATTTCTTTCCTTAACCCTTCTTTGTCTTTATACTCGCATTGACTTCAACTACTGTGTTTAAGGAGATGACACCCTTAGGTATATCCTGAGTATCATATTTACAGTTGTGGTTGAACACCCAAATACTGCTTGCTGGATATCACATGAGTATCGCAAAATGGTACTTCCAAGATTGACTACAACATGCTTCTCAATATGGTTTTAATTGCTGTGAACTTTATATTTATTAAAGACATCACTAACCTCCTAGTTACCCAGGGTTGAAGAGTCAAATAACTTTGGCGTCTGCGCCCTCATTTTCCTTGGTCAATCAATTTTCTGATGTTGTCTTGATTTCTGGAATTTATTTTATTTTTTTTTAATTTTATTTACTTTTTTTTTTTTATTAGTTGGAGGCTAATTACTTCACAACATTTCAGTGGGTTTTGTCATACATTGATATGAATCAGCCATGGATTTACACGTATTCCCCATCCCGATCCCCCTTCTCACCTCCCTCTCCACCCGATTCCTCTGGGTCTTCCCAGTGCATCAGGCCTGAGCACTTGTCTCATGCATCCCACCTGGGCTGGTGATCTGTCTCACCATAGATAGTATACATGCTGTTCTTTTGAAACATCCCACGAATTTCTTTTACATTTGCCTCCTTCTCTCCACTGCCCACTTCTATTCATTTTATTTATTTATTTTTTATTCGTTTTAAATAGTATGTGCTTAGTTACCATTTCCTGAATACTGGCTTTATAATAATATGACATATTTGAAAGTCATGATATTTTATAATCTCTTTTATAATACCAGAGTAACTCAGTTATTCAAGGTACCTTGAAGAGAATTCTTCAAGTATAAGTTGGCTATCTAATTTTGCAAGATTATCATTCTTTTATTCTTTCTAGTAGAAGGTCATAACCTGGCCCTCATAATTTAATGTTTTATTATAACAAACATAACTGTGAAAATCTATATGATAAATGCTGCAAATTAAATATGCTAAAACAGATGTTGGCAAATTTTTGTCATTCAAGGAGCCAGTAGTAAATATTTCAGGTGCTGTAGTCCATACAATTGTGTCACAACTCGTGAATCCTGCTCTTATAGCACAAAGGCAGCCAGAGATCATACTTAAATGAGGAATGGCTGTATTCCAGTAAAACTTTATTTATGACTATTTTAGATTCCACATATAAGTAAGATCATTTTGTTTTTGTTTTTGTTTGTGTCCAGCTTATTACTCTTGGCATGTTGTCCTCTAGAGTCAAGCATATTGTCACCACTGGCAGGATTTCCTTCTTTAAGGCTGAATACTAGTTCACTGTGTAGATATACTACACTTTCTTTCTAAAGGAGGCTGGGGGAAACATTGGGAGGTAATGGTATTGATGGTGATGATAGTTTCACAGGCGTATGTTTATCCTGAAACTCACCAAGTTACATACATAAAATATGTACAGCCTTTTACGTGTCAATCACAACTCAATAGTGAATTTTAAAAATCCTTTATTTATGGATGATGAAATTTGAATTTTATATGTCACAGCATATTATTCTACTTTTGATGATTTTTTTTTCAAATGTTGGAAAGTTTAAAAAATATTCTTAGCATTTAGGCTGTACAAAATGGAGTGGAGTCCAGATTTGGCCCATGGCTTGCCATCTCTGCTTTCAAAATTCACATTTCTGGAATTCAAGAATCCCAATTCTTATTTCCAGAAGAAATCTAAATATGAGCATAAACTGATACACACTTACACTTTCTAAGGAAATGACATATTTATTGATTCATGGTTTTTGAAAAAAATAACATTAAATATACCAACAGATACTGGATAAAGGTTTTGGAAGATGCTAAGATAAATAAGAGCCAATCTTTGCTTTTCTAGAATTCATAGTCTATTAGAGTAAAAGGACAATGAAGTAAATAGCTATAAAACAAAACAGCTTATGATGACTATGACAAAGACATAATTGAAAAAGACATATGTACCCCAGTGTTTATCACAGCACTGTTTACAATAGCTTGGAAATGGAAGCAACCTAGATGTTATCAACAGATGAATGGATAAAGGAGCTGTGGTACAAATACACAATAGAATATTACTCAGCCATAAAAAGGAACATATTTGACTCAGTTGTAATAAGGTGGATGAACCTGTAGCCTATTATATAGAGTGAAATAAGTCAGAAAGAGAAAAACAAATATCATATATTAACACACATATATGAAATCTAGAAAGGTGGTCCTGATGAAACCATCTTCAGGGCAGTAGTGGAGATACTATACCGTCCATGGAATTCTCCAGGCCAGAATACTTTCCCTTCTCTAGGAGATCTTCCCAACCCAGGGACTGAACCCAGGTCCCCTGCATTGCAGGTGGATTCTTTACCAGCTGAGCCACAAGGGAAGCCCAGTGGAGACACAGACATAGAGAACAGCCTTGTGGACACAGTGGGGGAAAGAGAGGGTGGGATGGATTGAGAGACTAGTATTGAAACATATTCATTACCATATGTGAAATTAGACAGCTGGTGGAAATTTGCTGTATGATGCAGGAAGCTCAAATTAGGAGCCCTGTGACAACCTAGAGGGGTGGGATGGGTGGGAGGGGAGCTGGGAGGGAGGCTCACCAGGGAGGGAACATACATATACCTTTGGCCAATTCATGCTGATGTATGGCAGAAACCAGCACAGTATTGTCAAGCACTTATCCTTCAATTAAAAATAAATAAATTAAAAAATTAAAAATGTATGAAATAAAAAGTAGCATATAATAAATACTCCTATTATGGAATTTAGAAAAAATCCTATAGAATTCCAGGAGACTGACTGACTTATTGGGAGGTGATAGAATGTGTCATGGTATGTTATTTATGGTCAGCCTTTAAGAGTGAGTAGAACCATGCTAGGAAGTAATAAGCCTTGAATCAAGAGGAAGCCGTGCCATAAAGCCTGGGGATATGAGATGGTGCTGGTTGAGAATGAAGGTTGATGTTGGGAAGACATGTGGGGAGTGATATAAGTTTGGAAATGTTGATATGAGAGCATTAAAATACAGATTTGTACTTTAGATTTTATTCTTTCTGCAATGGGACTCACAGAAGAATATCGAGGAGAAGATGACGAAGCTTTCATTTAAAGTTAGTTTCCTTATAGAGGTCAAGTCAGGAATCTAGTCTTCTATGGGCAATAACAGAAATAAAAACATTACGCTTAGACGTTACTATAAAGTTTTCTGCTGTAAAATCCATACAAAAGCATTGTTGTTAAACAAAATGAGAATGGTTAATTGACTTAGGTTTTAAGATGCAAATTTCTTTTTAAAGTTTTAAAGATTTGCTAGAAAATTAAAACAGTTTTCTTCATGAACTTATTTCACTATCTATAAAACCTTATATAGCTGTAGTTAGCATGTATATGGGCTTCCCTGTGGCTCAGTAGTAAAGAATCTGCCTGTCAAAGCTGGAGACATATGACGTGAGTTCAATCCCTGGGTCGAGAAGACCCCCGGGAGAATGAAATGGCAGCACACTCCAGTATTCTTGCCTGGGAAATCCCATGGACAGAGGAGCCTGGTGGGCTACAGTCCCTGGGTCACAAGAGTTGGATATGACTTTAGCAACTGAACTACAAACTACTACAGCATATATATATCAATGATATACTTTAATCTGTGATGTACATATGGAGCAACCATTTATTCTCAACCTTACTTACTTTACAGTGTTATACATATTATGAGTTAAATCCCTGACAAGAGGCCAATTTTTATCTTGTGGATCCCATGTTTTTCTGAAGTTAGTAAAAAAAAAAAATAATTCAACTGGGTTGTGTATTAACTAAGTGTAAATGGATAACTGTGTGAATGAAGAGGTCTTCCCCATTGCCTTACTGTACCGTGCGTTTCTATCTCCTTTTTGTTATTTCTACTACATGAGGAAATTTGTCAATATGCACACATATGAGTTAAGAAAGGACTATGGAAGGACTATGGAAAAGGAAGTCATGGCCAGAGGTTAAAAACTGAATTGCACTGCAGAATTTGAAAATCTTTTATTAATCTATGGCATTTCAGAATTACATGTTGTACTATTTTAGAGTACTTGTTTGACAAGGGCATTTTGAAAATGTGACACTCCTTCTTGATTTAAATAACTTTCCTGTTTCCCATTTAAAGATTTATATGTTTTAAAAATTTTACTGAATAAAAATGTCAAAAAACTGCTTTGACATTTAAAGATTGCTTGTCTATTATTCACATTTTTGTAATAGTGCCCAGGTCATAAGAATTAATGTAAACATCCTTCAAATAAAATCCATTTAATTCCTAAAGGTTAGTAACAGAAAGCTAAAAAAAGACTATTAATATTTATATTTCATCCATCTCGTATTTAAGAGCAATAGGAGCCTTTATTTCATAATTTCAGGAATAAGATACAACAATCATTCTTAGACTATAAATACACTGTTTTTTTTCTTCACATTTTTGTTGTCAGCCAGCAAGTTTTGCTTGTTTAAAAGAAGGAAAAGGTGAGAATCCGAGGTAGAAAAGATAGTTCGTTTTTAAAAGCTTTATGTTTCTATCAGAAGTTCTTTCATTTTACGTTAAATTTTGTTTACCATCCATTTTAAACTTAAGAGAAAACTACTCCTTCAAAATATGTTTTGAAAATGGGTGCTTATTCAGAAGAAGCTCAGTTCTTTACAACTGGACCCCAATCTTCTTCAAGAGCCTAAGTTAAGAAAGTAGATACAACATGTACACAAATAGTAACATTTGTTCTTGCAATGATTTATATAGTTAATCTGATTATTTGATATTACCAAATAAGATCCTGTAGTTAAGTTCTTGCCCCCTTTATCTATTTGCTCATTAAAGACCTGAGTGGATTATGGTGGATACCTTCCAACAAATAAACAGCATTTCATAACTGCTGCTCTTGGTACCAGTTTATATGATGAATCGGCAGTTGACAGCCAGTAGTTTTATT
This sequence comes from Dama dama, assembly GCF_033118175.1. Classification (NCBI taxonomy): domain Eukaryota; kingdom Metazoa; phylum Chordata; class Mammalia; order Artiodactyla; family Cervidae; genus Dama; species Dama dama. The sequence continues at coordinate 25,364,942 of NC_083711.1, forward strand.
AATACTGTCGTAGCTATATTTCAACAAAAGAGAGCTTTAGTGATGTATCCCATTGATCACAATTCCCACATCACCTTTGTGTTATTTTCTAAGCTAAAGTTATAGTATTGGGTATTATGAAGTGTACTAGGTAGGGAGAGGAGGGAGAAAATGAAAACTGTTGGAAAATGGAAATAAGAGATTATATTGAGAATTCTCTCTAAAATGTTGCTTAAAAAAGTTCCTTAGTGAGGTATTTTAATGTTCAGATTCACTGAGGGGAGGTACTTTTTGTTGAAGAAATTATATCATCTTTTAGTTTATATCCATTATTAATGGATACAGTAAAAGACTGTTTGCTACAGTAAAGTTTATCTCCAAATGTTCTTCTAAAGTATTAGAAGGTACACTTTTGATAATTTATTACCTTATTATATTTTATTGCTATTTTCATCTTATATCAAATTATAGTAAAAAATTATATTAGTGTTATGATTTATACTTGCTATGTTTATAGTACTTTAGAGATTTTTCCATAATCCATAGGGCTAGTACATTTTAGTGGCTTCAAGCATAATTTTTAAATTATAAATGTTTTAAAGGCTTTAGAGATTTATATAATATACCCTTGCTTTATGAAATAATGTTCAATATGGATCAATAATGCAATCTATCTCTAAAAGTCTTCACTCTTTAAAAACAAAAGAGGGAAAATAAGCATATAAATTATGCATTCAGAAAATTAATATTTTGGAAGAAATGAGTAATGAAGATAACAGGAGAACTAGAAAACATGAAAGAGTAAAATTATAAATCTGAGCAAATTTTTAATTGTAAGTGAAAGATTTCAAGAGATGGTTCTAAAAAAATCAGTTAAGTATACAGTTGCAATCAGGTATAGAAGAACAAAAGTAATTCACTATCATACTCCTCAATTTTTTGAAAATGAAGATGGCATAGATGAAAACTTAAGAGATTCAAAACATACATTTGACAGATTTCTTGAATTGGATAGGTTATGGATAAATGTGTATTATTAACATGAAACCAAGAAGGAATAAGTAATTAAATATAACAGTTTCCTTGGAAGAAGTTTTAAAAATATGTCAAAAACCTACCTTCATAAAAGATTCTGGGCCCAGACAATATTGGGGAAAATTACATTTCAACTTTCATTGCAGGGCTCTCTAGATTGTTTTAAACACACACACACACACAATGGAGAGGCTTCAAATTGCTTTTACAAAGCTAGCATAATCTAATACTAAAGCCTGTCAGACCCTGTTCAAAGTAAGAAAAGCTCCTCAATAGTCATAGAGAATCCATGGGGTTGCAAAGAGGTGGACATGACTGAGCACAGCCCACATACATATAGAGAGAACGGAATAATTCAAAATACTTCTGACATCAACATAAATTTCATTTTCTCTGAAGGCATTCCCTGAGACAACTGGTTGAATCTATTTGTAGAAATGTTTTTAAAAAGCATTATCCTGAATATGTAAAAATATTTAAAATATATAAAAATTAATATATATTCATGCAAAAATTTAAAACCATATGGGGCATGAAAAATATATAATGTATGTATTTATAGGTATGAAATACCACAATACTAGCATTTGATTAATCTTTACAATGGGGTTACATATGTATTTCATATTCCACTCATGCTGGAAATACTTTGCAATTCTTACTTATTTCTGTTGTTATGAAAGTACATAAGTAAATAATTCATATTATAATTATGATGTTCATCTTATGGAGAAATATATTCCAGAGTGTTAGCTGATTTCTAGGAACTCACATTGATAAAAATCATTGCCCATGAGTTAGTTTTTGTTTTGTTCTTGGGTTGTGTTTTACCTCTCCGAGGAAGACTCACTACTAACTGAGCTTTCCAGAAACTCTTTGTGCTACTTACGTGCCTCAGGGTACCTGCAAGGGAGAGGAAGTCTTCTAGGAAAAAGTGGAATTACCAGACACCCAAGGGGGTGGATGTCAGCACAGCAGGTCCTGATCATGTTGCCCTCTGGCTGTTCATTGACAGTTACAACCAACAATTGTGTTCTCAGCCTGCGCTGACTGGTGAATGACTCACTGACAGCTCTTTGATTTCACCCACCCATACGTCTTACTATTTCCATTTAATGGCATTTTGTATCTGTCTTACTTTTTTTCTTCTTCACTGGATTTTCTTAAAAATTTTTTTGGAGTATGGTTACTTTAAAATGTTGTGTTAGTTTCTACTGTAAAACAAAGTGAATCAGCTATATATACACATTGTTGTTATTTAGTTGCAGAGTCATGTTCAACACTTTGCAAACTCATGGATTGTTGCCTGCCCAGGCTCCTCTGTCCATAGGATTCTCCAGGCAAGAATACTAGAGTGGGTAGCTCTTCCCTTCTCCAGGGGATCTTCCCAATCCAGGGATTAAACCCACATACCCACTTGGCAAGCATATTCTTTACCACTGAGCCGCCAGAGAAGCCCTCATATATATACATAGAGCCCCTCTTTTTTGGATTTCCTTCCCATTTAGGTCACCACAGAGGATTGAGTAGAATTCTCTGTACTGTACGGTATGTCCTAATTAACTATGTATTTTATACATAGGAATGTATGTATGTCAACCCCAAACATACTATTTTTATTTAAATTGCTAACACATACATATGGTAAAAATGAAAAAAAAAAATCAGAAGCTCCCAAGAGATATATAGTGTAAAAGAGCTGTTTTCCTGGCCCTGTTTCTAATTCAGTCTTACCTCTCCTCAGTGGGATGCCTGCTTGCCAGTTTTCTACATGTTGTTTCAGAGATGGTCTCTGAACATCCAAGCATGTGCTTATGTATCTTTCTGAGAAAAATCAATGTTAGCATGTTACCATACTTTGACATCTTTAAAAATTTTAACAGCATATTTTGGAGGTTTTCCCACATTAGGACACAGAATTGCCTGACTTTTAGTAATGACTGACTATTGTTTTAGTAAATATACTTAATATATTCACATAAAATATATATAATATGTTTGAATAGTTCTTTATGATGAACATTTAGGACGCATGAACAAAGGGTGTGAAAAAGAGTCCAATCATGAAATAAAGGAAAATAGGTCAAGCACTCATGAGGGAGAGAAAATATATTGTCCTAATACGGGTATGTCTGGTGGACTAACAAGTCCTCTCATGCTTGTAGACATATATGTAGATGAAACTTTTATATATGTTTTGACCACACCTAAAGTTATCTTAACTTTTTTGCCCAACACTTTCTTTTTAACATATAGAGGGGTGGGTGATATGGGAAGTGGGAAGGAGATTTAAGAGGGAGGGGACATATATACCTATGATTGATTCATGTTGATGTATGGCAAAAAACAATACAATCAGTTCCCTTCAGTCGCTCAGTCATGTCCGACTCTTTGCGACCCCATGGACTGCAGCACACAAAGCTTCCCTGTCCTTCACCATCGCCTGGAGCCCACTCAAGCTCATGTCCATCGAGTCGGTGATGCCATCCAACCATCTCATCCTCTGCCATCCCCTTTTCCTCCTGCCTTCAATCTTCCCCAGCATCAGGGTCTTTTCCAATGAGTCAGTTCTTCACATCAGGTGGCCAAAGTATTGGAGTTTCTGCTTCAGCCTCAGTCCTTCCAATGAATATTCAGGACTGATTTCCTGTAGGATTGATTGGGTTGATCTTGCAGTCCAAGGGACTCTCAAGAGTCTTCTCCAACACCACAGTTCAAAAGCATCAATTCTTCTGCACTCAGCTTTAAAGCAATTATCCTCCAATTAAATATTTTAAAAAAGATCCAGCCAGAAAAATATGCAATGAAACTATGAGCAAACATGGAGGTCTTGTCTTGTTTAAACAAAACTTGAAGTAAGAAGGTAGGAGTTTGCCCAGCAATGTATTCAGTGAATGCCTGGACAGAGTATACTATGTCTAAAAATAATCACCAATGAAAGGATGGTGGCAATTAAACATGGCAAAAAAATATATAGTTTAAAGAAAAACTTAACACGGGAAAGTTATAAATGTTTATGCAATGCAGCATAATTTATATCACCAAAGATTGAAACCATTTTCAATGCTTTTTAAACCTTTTTTTTTTAGACCAAATGACAGAGGAAAGGTAAGAGAAGCTGAAGAAGACAACACGAGTCTGTAGTTAGTCACTTTTGCTTGGTGAAGGCATTTATGATAAAAGAGCTTGTTAGAGCAAAAAGTCGACAATGCAAACTAAACTATTTGGATTAGACTGCAGGAGAATTTCTCTATGCTTTCCTATTTCCTTAAAAACTGTCAGATGCCAAACATATATCAACCCAGTTGGTGTGGGTATACATGTACCTGACTTTATTTCCCACCTAGAGAACTGGAAGATCTTGCCATTGGATAACTTATAGTCATATTGAACACAATATTTGGGGGAAATAAGGTCATTAAAAGAGTAAAAAAGAGAAGCTGCACTTGAAAATAAACTCACTTTTATCATTGACCTGGCCTTGTCAAACTGCCCAGCTCCTAATGACAGCTACCCATGAGGTCCTATTCCAAATTTAATGGTTCCTTAAATCTAGACATTGATATTGACATTGAAGTCGCTCAGTCATGTCCGACCCTTTGCAACCCCATGGACTGTAGCCTACCAGGCACCTCTGTCCATGAAATTTTCCAGGCAAGAGCACTGGAGTGGGTTGCCATTTCCTTCTCCATTAAATCTAGACACCTAATGCCTATTGGAAAATTCACTCGCCTGGGATTCCCAATCTTGTTCCTTTGCGTCTCACGATCTGTGTGACATAGGACAAATCTCTAAACTTCTTAAAACCACCTCTAAAATGAAGCCTAGATGGTTATGAACATCTTCCCGATTCTAGCTTCTTCTTGGTTCTGGCTTCTTATTTCTTTTCAAGGGGGTGCAAGTCCTAAGGGGATGCTGGCAGAAATCAGCATTCTAAAAGCAGAATCTGATAATTATATCCAGTGGGTAAGCAGAGGTTGGCTGTACTGAAATGGACGCCCCAGTGCTATATAAAGCTATATGCACCAAAGCATTATTTTTCAAAATTTGAACTGATGTTTTCTGCATGCCTGTGGGTTCTCGATAGAATAGAAATCCTAAAATATGGTTACTTCAACACACATTTTACTTCAGTTTAAAGTCACTAACTAAATGTTTACTATTTTCATTTATTACAAATTCCTACAGCTTGATCTAAAAGGCTGTTTTGAGGTAAAGCTGTAGAATTTGAAGAAATTACACAGTAGATATCCACCTACTGGAGAACTTAGAACCAGCTCAAAAGTTTTCTGTGACAGTGGAAACTGACTGTGTTTTTTGTACATTCCTATATTGCACCCAGTGTTAGTTTTTTGCTTGCCAAATTTCAAATGTACGTCTAGGTTCAAACCAGGTCTCATTTCATTTTGCTACGTCCTAGGCTAGTTAATTGTAGTTTCGCAGATTCAGACTTTGTGAACTGCAATTTCAGACAATTATTTTTATCATATCACACTGTTATGAAACAGTCTATGTTATAGGCAGGACACGGTGTACAGAACATTATATTAGGGAGAAGTTCTCCTCAGTGCTCATGACGATCACAGAAGAGTTTAAAATGGGAATTAAATTGGCAGTACATATGTAGGAAGAAGTTAGGAAAGGATAAACAATGTTTTAAAATGAGTTCAACTTGAAGAGTAAGTGAAAAACAACACATATAAATTAACTAAAGGGCTTAGAGTTTTAGTAAATGCACATCTATCTTTCATAAACCTTCTATGGGTTAACAACATAGTTCTGTATTTTTTTCCAGTTCTGATTTTCTGGGAGGGATGTCTGCTGCATCTTCACGTTGTCTGCAGTCTAGGATTCTAATAAATCTGGCTGCAGAAAGAGGCACAGTATGTCTCGTCTTAGTGTGTTCTGCTGACTGTGTGTTTTTGGCTCTTTGGTGCGCATGACACCTGAATGCAGACACACAGCTGAGATGCAACCAGCAGAGCAGACAGTGGCCACAGACAGGACTGCAGTCACTTCTGGGCATGCTTCATTCATGTGACGTGCACATGTTTCATGGTTATGTCCACTAATTCACATGCTGTGATGTAACTGCACATGGATGCTTTTGTGTGCATATTTGCGTATGGATGTGTCTATGTATCTACAAAGGTAGTTAACTTGCAGAGGGAAGCAATTACAATTTCTGTCTTTCTGTACAATTCCCTAACATCTGTACCTGATATTGAAAAGGAATGGGGCAGGGATTTGTAGCCCCCCCCCCCAAAAGACTTAATTATTCATGGTACGATTTTGCTATTCATGCCTCAATTTTTTTCAAAACTCTAACATCATCATTTATTAAACATGCATTTATTTAGTCTTTGGGCCAGTCACTGCCTTAGACATTAGGAATATTGTTGTGAACAAAATAGACACATATGAGGAGTATATTTTAGTACGGTATCACTAATGAAGCTTTATTTTCTCTTTTCCTATCTAAACATCCTTCTAATATTCCTAAGTCTCTAGCCAAATGTACTAAATACTTTATGATTAGTCAGTAATCACAGGATTCTTTGCTTGCTGCTTTTCATACTATACATAGAGAGCATGGTCTTTATAGTTAAGAATTTATAGTCAATTAATACATTGATTTGAAAAGATACATATATGCAGTGTTCATAGAAGCATTATTTACAATTGCCAAGATAATGGAAGCAACCTGTGTCCAACAACAGAGGAATGGGCAGAAGAGATGTGATATATATACACTATGGAATACTACTGAGACCAAAAAAAAAAAAGAAATTCTGCCACCTGCAACAATGTGGATGGACGTAGTGGGTGTTATGGTTAGTGGAATAAATCAGACAGAGAAAGACAAAATGCTCTATAATAGACTTATGTTATTGAGTAAAATAATCTTACAGATTATATGGAAGACTAAACTCTTTATCAAGAAAAGTATGATAAAGAAGATCAACAAAGGGAAACTTGCCTTTCCGGATACCAGATCATACTCTGATGACATTGTAATAAATATAATAAGAATCAGTATCAGAATAAGTAGAACACAACAAAAAGGACAGTCTAGAAACTGACCCTATTACCAACCAAAATTTAATACAGCATTCTCAAAATTATACAATAATTCAACTTAGTTGAAAGAAAATAATTTAAAGATCTTGCAACACTCCATACCCTGTGGAAGATCATTTAAAGATGGACCACTTTATTATACTATAAACACAAAATAATTCTAGATTGTTTAAAAAGCTTTGTTTGCTCTTTACGTACTGTCTCGTCCAATCTTTTGCAACCGTATGAACTGTAGCTCCTCTGTCCATGGGATTTTCCAGGCAAGAAAACTGGACTGAGCTGCCATGCCCTCCTCTAGGGGATCTTTCTGACCCAGGTGTTGAACCTGTGTCTCTTATGCCTCCTGCATTGGTGGGTAGGTTTTTAACAACTGGCGCCACCTGGGAAGCCCATTTAAGTTATAGTGTGACCAAAAGGCAAAGGGGATCAACTAGAAGAAGGAACATTATCCAAAGATGGATAAAGGGACTTGTGTCTTTTTGGGAGAAGTTGCGTGTGATTAACTTTTCGAGGGAGATTGCATCCTATTTGCCAGATGCATGATTTGTTTTCCGTTTAATTCGATGCTGAGTATGGTTCAAAGGGTACATATATGTGAGAAGTGGTCAAGCAGTTGATTTGTGGTACCTTTTTTCCTGTGCAGCTTAGGTTAAATTGAAATTGTGTTTCTTGAAAGTCCTTCTGCTATGGTCCCAGGTTGGGGTGGCCCACAAGCAAAATTTGCATGAGATTTAGAAGGTGAAAGAGAATCAGCCTGCTCTACTTTCCGAAAGTCAATATAGGTCACCAGATCCACTGCAGCTTATTTTGTTGCTGTGAATTTGGTAGTTCATCTTGTTGCTACATAACAACAGTGGCCGGGCTAACAAGCCCTCCAGATTCTACTGGATCTTCCAATTCAGTATTTGCAAGTTCTGGAGCAAGTATATTGTTGAAGAGGTACAATACTGAAGCATCTCTGCAGTGAAGGACACCAGGTTCTCCTGTAGATCACTTATGCTAGGTTAGAAGCTTTGAAAATTAGGTGTGAGTTATGGTTTAGATTCAAGGGTTCCAGTTTACCTGAATGAGCACCAATTGATCCTCAACCTGTCCAGTACCGCGGCCCTTTAACTGGCCTTCCTAACTGCAGCCTTTTATAACCAGCAGTAATGTAGACACAGCGTTTGACACAGGCAACAAACCTCTCCATGGACCTTCTCACCGGCTCTCATAATCATGTAAAATCCAACCCATACAATAAATTCCTTACTCCATGTGGTTTTGCTTCTCTGGTCAAACCCTGAGGGATTCAAATTCCAACTTTATTTTAGGCCAGATTCCTCATGCATCATTTCTAATAATATTTCTATTACTTTGTTACATTAATTTAATTCTCTGAAATATTTGTAGATTTTAATCTTAAAAAGTTAGGACCATATTTCCATCCTTATGACCTATAAATAGAAGACATTAATCATATTCTGAAGTAATTTCCTATGTTTTCTATTGCTCCAAACAGAGGAGGAATAAATACATATTATTTCTCATAAGTAAACTAGTTCCTACCCAGTAATAACTAATAAAAATGAATAGACTATTGCTTGTAGTTAACCTGGCTACACTGAAACACTAGAAAGGGCTTGAATGTATTGGATGATAGGAGAATAAAATAAGAAATTAAAGAACAGGAAAGAGGAAAGAATACAAAATGGGGCATTGAGGTCAGGAAGAAAAGGTAATATTTTTCCCAAAGATTGAATTGATTGCCTTTTATTCTCTGGGCAAAATATACATGAAGGATATATATATATAGAAATTGTTTTATTAGTCATTTATTGCAATAGATGAATATAGATTTGGGGATAAAATTTAGAGACTCTTATATTTGATCTTTAAACTAGTCACCACCACTTCATTACCTCCTGTGATGTCTAGAATTTTCTGTGATTTCACTACAAGCCAAGGTATTCCTCCCCTCATTTTTCTGATAGTAGCCATCTACACCATCATCTGCATCCTTTATCTCCACTAGCTAAGGGCCCTTTCTATGGTCCTCTGCCAGCTTATACTACCTACTTCACATCAAACATGGATACTCACACAACTGCATACAAACACAATTGCATTCACAGGGATTTTACAGTTTAGGGGAAATAAAAAGCTATTAATGGAGTAGGAATTCTCTTTTACCTCTACTTTTAGCACTGCCATATACTACTTTTAATATATTTGTCACTAAAGTTACATTTTAGCTTATGGAGTACTTCAGGGACAAACTCTTCAAAAGAAAATTTCAAAATTATCAAGCTTTGTGTACCTTACTGACCCAGCTCCCCAAAGATGCCAATTTATGCCCGTGAAGATAAAGAACTTAGCAAAATCACGAAGTCACAATGATTTGGGTCATAGTAGATCTGCTGAATGGGTCAATAAAACACAAAAGCAGGGCTTCTTTGTTCTCACTATTTATATGGAATCATTATGTTAAAAAAAGAAGAGCAGCACCCACTCCAGATTTAAAGAGAAGAAATAACAAGAAGGGAATAGATGAGGAGTTAGAGGAACAGGGAAAACAGCCATGAGCAGTAAGACTACTAAATCATCTTCATTTATTCATATATGTAAAACGCTTCATTCATCCTAAGTACCATCATGGGTTGAGGCTACTAATCAAAATAAAATTCATGCAAATATATGTACATGATTTGCAGATGAGCCATGGCCTCCAGGTTTTTGGAAAGTTGCCAGTATTGTCCTTGATAAAGCAAAGTTTAGGCCCTTTCTAAGCTCTGAAATTATCATTTCTTTGTTAGAAATGCAGAGTACATAAACTGATGAGGGGAGAGAGTGAAATAGAAGTGAGGGAGGTTAACCTAGTCACAGTCTTTACAAGAAGAACGTACCCAGGTTTTCCTTCAGCTGCAGGATTTATGAGCTCTGGAATATTTAATATTTACAAATAGAAAAGAATCACATTCAGCACACAATCAGTATGAAAGAATATGTTATTCGTTCATAACCAGATTTTTAAATTGTAATCAGGTTGTGATTCTTTAAATTTTAAGTATTAAAGTGGTCTAATAATTTAAAATTTATCTCATTAAATGTTCTATGGGATATTGCTAATTATATCTAGGTTATCTTCCTTTGTTCAGATGAAGGACAGATACTGCACAGCAAAACTTGTATATTTTGATTCCATATTATTCTGGGTTATTTGATGATTTTGAAGGTGGACATGCTTGCCAGGTGGACCTAGTGGGAAAAAACTCCTGCCAATGCAGGGGACATAAGAGAGTTGGGTTTGATCTCTGGTTGGGAAGATTCCCCTGGAGGAGGCATAGCAAGCAGCTCTAGTATTCTTGCTTGGAAAATCCCATGGACAGAGGAGGCTGGCAGGCTACCGTCCAGACAGTTGCAAAGAATTGGACATGACTGAAGTGACTTAGTATAGCGCATGCTGTCTTAGAGAAATAGTGTGATGCATTTGTCAGGGCGAGGATTGGGTAAATAAGTAGGAGTTGAGGGAATTAATAAGGTTAATAAAAATTCAATAAAGTATTCATGAATATAGGGTACATTTTTTCATTCAATCATTCATTCACCCCACAAGTGTTATTAAGGTATTGAAGCAAGGTACTAGGGACATAATGTTGAGTCATAAGACATAGCCCCTACCTTTAAAGTACTAAAAATCCAGTAGAAAAGATAGACAAGCAATCAAATTGTTTAGATGTGTAAGGAAAGAAGTAACAGAGGAGCACAGGGTGATGTGGTTCAAAGAAAAGTACAAACCATTTTACACAGATGGAATTTATTTTAAATGATCCCCAAAGAAGGCTGCTACCTGTTTTTTTCTTCCTTGTACACACTTGGTGTTCCTTCCTTCAAGAGGTGGAGTGTCTTTCCCCTCCTCTGTAAGCCAGGGTTCTCTAGAACAACAGAGTCAATAAGGTATATACTGATATTAGATATTTATTTATTTTAAAGGCCAGTTGAGAAATGTGACTTAAAGTCAACTTGAAGAATGAGAAAGAGCCAGAGTGACAAAGAAATGAACACTACAAAGTGTGGAAAGTGTGAAGACCTTGAGTAGAAGAAGTTGGCAAGTTTAAAGCAGTGAAAGAATGTCAATGTTCCCTGAGCAGAGATGAATGGGAAGATGAGGTGAGAAAGGAAGGAAAGGCTTGTTTCTGAAATATCTTTTAGGCTGTGGGAAGGAGATTGGCTTTTATTCTGTGCTCAGTCGCTTCAGCCGTGTCTGACTCTTTGCAACCCCATGGACTGTAGCCTGCCAGGCTCCTCTGTCCCTGGGATTATACTGACAATAAGATTGGAGTGGGTTGCCATTTCCTTCTCCAGGGATCTTCCTGACCCAGGGATCAAAGCCACGTCTCCTGAGGTTTCTGCCCTGGCAAGCAGATTCTTTACTACCGAGCAACCTACTTTTATTCTAATGGCTACTGTCAATATGGCAGTGTAATAGCTTCCTATAAGCACTGTAACAAACTACCACAAATTTAGATCTTAAAACAATACACATTTATTATCTTAACAGTTTTTGAGGTCAGAAGTCTGAAATGGGTCGTAATGGACTAAAATTAAAATATCAGCAGGGCTGTGATCCTTTCTGGAGTCATTTTGAGGAAGCTATTTCCTTGTCTTTTCCAGCTTCTACAGGCCACCTGAATCCCTTGGCTTATGGCTGCTTCCTCCTCCTTCAAAATAAACACTGTAGCATCTTCAAACCTCTCTCTGACTCTTCTTCCTCCCACTTGTGACTGCATTGAGTCCACTCAAACATTGCAGGAAAATCTCTTCATCTCAATATCAGCTGATTAGCAACCTTGCACTCCATCTACAACCTGAATTCCCCTTTGTCACATAACCTAACATATTCACAGGTCTTGGGATTAGGTCATGGACACCTTTGGGGTTGGGCAGTAGGTTTATTCTTCCTGTGATTAGACTGGCAAGGTGGAAGTCATCAGGGAAGAAACCACAGAGATGTCAGACTAGGTTGATTTTCATATAATCAGGCGGCCCAGGGGATGCTAGTGGTAAAGAATCTGCCTGCCAATGGAAGAGAAATAAGAAATGCGGATTTGATCCCTGGGTCAGGAAGATCCCCTGGAGGAGGGTATGGTAACCCACTCTAGTATACTTGCCTGGAGAAGCCCCATGGTTAGAGGAGCCTGGCAGACTATAGTCCATAGGATCACAAAGAGTCAGATATGACTGAAGTGACTTAGTATAATCAGAAATTGTACTTGTATCTATATTTATGTATACAAACACATTCAACTACAATTTCTAATAAAATAAATCATTTTAAAATATTGCAAATAAGAAATCCTCCTAGATAATTCTGATTGCCAAGTAAGGGCTTTTGTATAGAAGTCATGCAAGAGAATCTAGCTTTCAACCAGGCTTACAGAATACTCATAGAAGCCAAATGTATAGTTCAGGTTTTTATTTGGCCATCAGAATTTCTGGTTGGTTGACTTTGGGGTCAGTTTTGTTAAAAAAAAAAAAAAAAAACACAGAGATTCCTGATTTTTAGTGTAACAATATCCTCTCTTGTTGAAAGCCTATCTCAGAAAACAGGGCTTTTAGAATGAATTCTGTTTATCTGTTACATTTGCAGTATAGGCTTGTGGAAGGAAGCTTCTGTTTTTCAAGACTTACCTCTAAATCATAAACCATGTCTTCAAATGATTGAATTTTTATTTTTTTATTTTTTATTTTTAGAAATTTTAGTAGAAAGGGGAGAGACCAGGTTATCACTGTGGTCAGATTCTTTTCCTAAGACACATATTTGACCAAAAATGTTTACTTTTCAATTTCTGGATTCAGTAGTATTCATTTCATTTACACTCTATGGTGGTAAGTTGTGTCTGACTTTTTGTAACCCCATGGACCGTAGCCTGCCAAGGCTCCTCTGTCCATGGAATTTCCCAGACAAGAATACTGGAGTGGGTTGCCATTTCCTTCTCCAAGGGGTCTTCCCAATCCAGGGATCAAACCTGGGTATCCTGCATTGTAGGCGATTTCCTGCCTTGCAGGTTGATTTTTTACCAACTGAGCCAGCAGGGGCACCCTTTACTACTCTACAACCTGGTTCATTTTGGTAAGTGTAGCAGGACTTGAGGACTGATAAAACATTTAAAGACCTCCTTGTTATAATGTTTGACATAGCTATTAAAAGAGCCAAGTAATATTGAGGTGAGGGAATTTCATTCCTTCTTAGCTTTGAAAAACCCATAGTGACATTTTAAAAAATCATATTTATTTGCCAGAAATAATTTTATTACTCCTGTAGATTCATGTATTCCAAGAAACGGAACCAAGAATCATTCTATTTCTCTCTTTCAAGTTTCTTTCACCTGCAGTATATAACTGTAGGGAAATTCTCCTTTGTTGAGATCCCCAAGTTTGCCAATGTTTCTGATTTTCCAGGAAGGGATAGTCTTTGCTACAGCAGTGGTAAAGAAGTGACTTAGTATAGTCACCTCAATAGTATAGTCACTTAGTATAGTGACCTCAATCTTTTCGGTGCCAGGAACCAGTTTCATGGAAGGCAATTTTTCCACAGACCAGGAGTGGGGGACGGTTTGGGGATGATTCAAGCACATCATATTTATTGTGCACTTTATATCAGTTACTATTACATTGTGATATATAATGAAATAATTATGCAACTCACCATAATGCATAGTCAGAGCATCAGGCATTATATTCTCATAGGAGCACACAACCTTGCCTGTGCAGTTCACAGTAGGGTTCTTGCTCCTATGAAAATCTAATGATGCCACAGATCTGACAGGAGGCCGAGCTGAGGCAGTAATGTGAGCAAAGTGGAGCCGCTGTAAATACAGATGAAGCTTCGTTCCCTCACCCACTGCTCACCTCCTGTTCCTAATGGCAATTGACTCATACTGGTTGATTGAAAGAAAGAAAGTGAAGTTGCTCAGTCATGTCCGACTCTTTGTGACCCCATGGACTGCAACCTCCCAGGTTCCTCTGTCCATGGGATTTTCTAGGCAAGAATACTGGAGTGGGTTGCCATTTCCTTCTCTAGGGGATCTGATAGCCCAGGGATTAGAAACCTCTGCTTTACTGTACATAAGGATAGGACCTCATAAGTCATAGAAATAGGTATAGATGAGGTTTTCAAAAGAATTTTGTATGCGTTTATTTCCATACTCTCCTTTTAATTTAGCTGTGGATTTGGGTATAAATAATTAACGAGATTTGTTTTTAACTGTATTCTTCCTTACATATTTTGTTTATTTGATTCTATGCTGGTGAGAAGTAGGTTATGAAGTTATGCAAATAACTACTTTATGCCATGAAATTACCAATATGCATTATTATTTTATGTAATTGTCATTTTTCACTTATAGGGCTATAATCTATAATAAGTTTTTTTGTGTGTAAAATATCTTTCTTGAATTTTGAGTGACCAGAACCAATCACAATGAGAAAATTTTTATTTCTGTTTGTACAAATTCATTTTACTAAGGTGAGGGTTAGATATGGATGAAGAAGAAATAACTTGTTTCATAAGACCACCAGAATTTGGAACATTATAAATAATACTATTAATATTTCAGTGAAAAATGCCAATTAGATTTCCCTTCTTCATTTGAAAGTGAAAGTTGCTCAGTTGTGTCCGACTCTTTGTGATCCCATGGACTATACAGTCCATGGAATTCTCCAGGCCAGAATACTGGAGTGGGTAGCCTTTCCCTTCTCCAGGAGATCTTCCCAACCCAGGGATCAAACCCAGATCTCCTGCATTGCAGGCAGATTCTTTACCAACTGAGCTATCAGGGAATTTAGTCTTATATAATTAATTCTCATCACAGCAGAATTTAGTTAGTAATCTACTTGCAGGATGTCATCAGCTTCTGAACCAAAGGTGTTTGGGAAATCTTGGCACAGTCCACTGATCCAGTCTGACAAATACCTACTTATGGTGGCAATATCAACTGACACTGGGGATCCTGTAAACATAAATCTATTCTTTTCTGTGCCAAAGTCAGTATTAGTTGTTATGGTCTTCTACTGAGACGGTTCTTTTTGATGCTTCCTCCAAAAAAGCAAAATTTCTGCCCTATGATTATTCGGTCTGGCCTTCAGGTCAATGTGGGAGGAAAAGCAGGGAACACTTGTTGATGATAAGACTTAATGGTTTTGATAATTTTATAACAGTCACCAAAAATATGAGAACTGAGAAGGCTAGAAATGCCTATTGGCATAATTCAAAATTCCCTGGAGAAAATCAAGTTAATGATGACCCAAGTATACCAACATATGATGAACACTGATGGTATTGAAAAACCTGCAGGGCCTCTGAGCTGACTAGTAGAGAGTATGTTACATGTGCTATCAGCTGAGAAGGGTATTATTATAAATGTAAAAACAAAATATTTAAAGAATCAATTTGTTCAAGCAACCTTGTGCCAGGCAGTGCACATGAACAGCCTGATGCTTAATGTGCCCTGAAAGCATTTATGGTTGTGGAAACAAGCTCATGTTAATAACAGCATGCATGCCCATGTGCTCAGTCACTTCAGTCGTATCCGACTCTCTGTAACCCTTTGAACAGTAGCCCATCGGGCTCCCCTGTGTCCATGGGATTCTCCAGGCAAGAATTCTGGAGTGGGTTGCCAGTGCCCTCCTCTAGGGGAGCTTCCTGACCTGGGGATTGAACTCCCTTCTGCCTACATCTCCTGCTTTGCAGGTGGATTCTTTACCCCCTAAGCCACCTGGGAAGCCCTAATAACATCTTACTTGTACATAATTGACTTCAGCGTAGGCTCAGGTTCTCTTTTTGATTGGACAGTTCTTCCTGTACTGTTAGTTTGACCAGTAGTGTGGCTCTCACATAGCAGTTTGATCTTAATTAAATATGGAGAAAACAAAACCTATCTAGTTATTTCCAGCCACTTCTATAGAAAGTGAGAAAATGTTTTTTTCACAAGACAGTGAGGGTGTGAAAGATGTTTAAAAAGTTTTATAACTCTGAATTTGGTACGCAAGTTTGGGAAAGGCAATATCAAAAAGACTGAGGAAAGGAAAGTGACCATTGTATAAAGATATAAACATAAGTTATAGATAAATTATTACAGTCTCAATGAGTATTAATCAGAGTGATAATATATCAAATAAGATAGCAGAGGATACCATACAAGGTAAATTTAGTTCTTTCAGAAATGAGAAACCTTTATCATTTATTATTAAATAATTCTTAAGCATGGTGAAAAAACTCAGATGAGAATTCTCCGGTACCTGGGCAGAACACATAAAAGGATTCATTATCTTGTTTTAAAGAAAAAATTGAATATTTCAAGACCAATTTCCAACAATCAGTCCTCTATTTGTTATCATAATAAAGCTTTATTATCTAATAATTTGGATATAAATCTACATAAACTTAAATAAACATATGATTAGATGACAAATTAAATCTTTCACCTTTAACTTTAGGATACTAACTTAGCTTATTATAAGAAGATACAGAAAAGCCATTGAACTTTCAACTCTAGAGGGATTAATCATTCATTAACTGAATTTAATACTAACTCACAGTCTTAAAGTCAATTACAACTCTTGGAAATTATTTTTAAATTGGTCTGGCAGAGTAACACAATCAAAATATCAAATGTTTGTCAGAGAGACAACCTTTCACAGTTTTATCAAGATAGGGTCAGTGTAGTAACTAAGTTCACATGATTTGCAGCACTGTCTCCAGTTTACAAGAAGATAGCTTTAAAATACATCAATGTTTATAATTCAAATTAGTTTAACTCAGATGTTTATATCCATATGTGTGTGCTAAGTTGCTCAGTTGTGTCTGATTCTGTGACCCCATGGACTGTAGCCTGCCAGGCTCCTCTGTCCATGGGATTCTCCAGGCAAGAATGCTGGAGTGGATTGCCATTTCCTTCTCCAGGAGATCTTCCCGACCCAATGATGGAACCCAGGTATTTTACATCTCCTGCTTTGGCAGATGGATTCTTTACCACAGCACCACCTGGGAAACCCCTTTATATGTTTATGGCCTGAAATAATTTAGGGAAATAATAGTTACTGATCTTTTCCATAAACCTAGCATAGGGATTTTAGCAGACTTTAAATGATTAGATTTGCCATGAAATTATAACCAAGTCTTACATAAAACACACTTGCTGTGATAGAATTCATAAGTGGCCAGAGATTATCCTGGTCCTTTACGCATCTTGCTCTTTATATTGTGACTTTATAACTGTATCCATCAAGAGGTGGAATTCATTTATCCATATCTTGAACGTGGCCTTCGTTAATGTGATTTGTTTTGGACAAAAATGGATATTATCAAAGGTAACATAAAATAAAAGCAGAAAAACACTGCACACTGGAAGCGTCTTTTGCAACTCTTGGGTACTCTGCCATAACTTAATGAGTCCATGTTATAATACTGGGTGGTGAGAAACTCATGCCAAAGTCATTCCCATCACCCATACCTGATAAAAGGCCTACTGCCAGCTATGTAAATTAGGCTATCTAAAAAAATTTTAGCACTAGGCAGCTAGACCAGAGAAGAATAACCAATAGGCAAATGACAGAATCATAAAAAGTTATAAATGTTTATTTTTTAAAGCAAATATTAAAATAGCAAATGCTAACTGATGTAAAAATTGGTTTCAGAAAGCAGGTGATGCCCACCTTAGGTTTTGTTTCCATAAAATATTGGCTTTGAATTTGGGCTGCAGATGGAGGTTAAAAAGTGAGGCAACTGTTAGTAGAGACTGAAAAAAATGTAAGAACCAGGTTATGACATAGTGGAACATTTGGCAAAAGTTTCATCTACAGGGACCTGTACATAAGCCCCCATGCAATAACTCTGAAAGTTCTAAGTGAAACATAAGAGCCCTCAGCAAGATGAATAAGCTCCTAATTGTCCTAATGACATTTCTTCCTATAGCAGCTTGTCACAATCAAAGTAGATAGAGCACTGTCTTGAAAAAATAAAAATTGGATGCAAACTTTAGAAGTAGAGAATTTTAGGACTCACATAGAATGGATATGCATCAGATTCATAGGCAATCCATGAAGTTTTAAAGACTATTATACTGAAAATGGAGAAGGAAAGGGCAACCTACTCTAATATTCTTGCTTGGAGAGTCCCATGGACAGAGGAACCTGGTGTGTCCATTGGGTCACAGAGAGTTGGACACAACTGAGCGACTGAGCACATACTGGCAAAAGGACTGTCTGCTTGAATGAAAAGGGGCTGCAATAGTTCAAAAAGAAGTAAGGTTTCTGGGCTCCTAATATTCTGTATATAGAAATCAAAATGAGAACCACAGACATTTCTTACCACAAGAGATGGAAACCCTAGGGGTGGAGCCAAGAGATTCAATGGATTGTGGACAAGCAAATTACTTTCAGGGAATAGAAATGGAATCTAATCAAGGAACATCCCCAGACCTAGAGGAGGGGAGCCTTTTAACATATGCCTGGATGGATTATAGAATCGGTTCAGACTAAGGACTGCTCTGTGCCTCCCATTCCTTCTCTTTTTGATTAGAAGCAACTATTGCAGTTCTTTTGCTTCCATCTCACCCTCTTATGTTAGGTTAATTGGCAGCAGATATCTTTCGTTTCTCGTTCACAGTTGTCTGGATGAAGAGCAGCTGCACGCAATGAGCCACATCCACATCTAGGAAAGAAGCAGATCATGAGAACCTTAACTTCAAGCCAGATGCCATAAATGGCCTAATTAAATCAGACTTTTGGCATCTGGGAAGGGTGAGCATATGTTACACAAAGGCAGAGTCATTTGTGGCCAGGAGGCAGTCTGTGGTCTATTGCAAAAATTGCTACAAATTTCCCATCTATTTACCATATCTCTTTGCATTCTGATTTTAGAACTCCTCCCATTAAGAGGCAGAGTCTGTTTCTTGAATCTGCCTCTTGAATTTGGGCTTGGTCATGTGACTTGCTTTCACCAATGAGATACAAATATGATACAAGCACAGACTCTAAAGGACTTGCATATTGGAACTTGTTCCCATTTCTATATTTGAAACTCTGCATCTACAGCCATATCAACAATCCTAGCCTGGGCTGTTGATTTGAATGATGATAGCCAAATCATCTTCATCATCCCAGGTGACATTGAGCCAACTGCCTGAGGCCATCCTAGAGCATCCAGCTTTAGCCGAGACAGCCAGACAAGAAGCATTGCTCAGCTAATCCATTGTTTCATATGAAATAGTAAAAATAGTATTGTTTGAAGACATTAACTTTTGAGGTGTTTTGTGAGCCATTAAAATATATATATTCAGTTGTTTCCATTGTGTCTGACTCTGCACAACCCTATGGACTGTAGGCTCTCAGGCTCCTCTGTCCATGGGACTCTCCAGGCAAGAATACTGGAGTGGGTTGCCATGCCTTCCTGCAGAGGATCTTCGTTAGCCGGGGATCAAACCTGTACCTGCATACATACATACATACATACATACATACATTGCAGGCAGATTTTTCACTCACTGAGCCACCTCAGAAGCCCTGATATGCTCTTGGGTTGATCAAAAAGTTCATTTGGGTTTTTCCATTAGATGTTACCGAAAAAAACCAAATGAACTTTTTGGCCAATCCAATATATTTCTCATTGCAATAAGTAGAAGATGCCTCACTCATTTAAGATAAAATCAATATGCCAAGCTAATTCATTGAGAGTTACCTTGATTAAAAGGAATAATACACAAGTGAGAATGTGAATAACTTCCAGATTTATTTGCCAAATACAAGGTATTTTAAAGAAGCTTTCACTAGTTCATTTACTGACTGTTAAGAGTTTAATGGTCATTTAAAATTATTTTTTCATGTCTAGAAATCAACCTTTAGCATCATAGTTTGACTTTTCCTGAACATGAAAAGATTCTTTTTCTTTAAGGGACAACACAGTTAAAGCACAAAAAATTTGTTTATTTTACTTATTTCCTTTCAACTTAAGGAATCATATAATATACTTTATTAATCCCTTCTCAAGGAAGTAAAAAATATGCCAGTTTGTTTTCTCAGGAAATATTTAACAATGAAAGAATCTTATCAAACTAGAGATCTTTTAAAGGATCTTATCAAAGTAAAGAATGTTTGTGTTGCCAGAATATGTCATTTTCCCTAGCGTTGAACTTGAATATTTAGATTGGATGGAAGTGCATAAGCTAAGAAATTGTGAGGTATGGAGTTTATCATTAAAAATATGTCTACCTATTTTTCCAAATAAAAAAGAAAAGTATAGACTTCTAGAGATTTCTTGAATAGTAATTAACACAAGGTCATGCAACTTCATCCAAGCCAGCAGATCACTGTCATCCCATTTACTTTCTTTTTCCATATACTTTTCAGGCCCCTTCAAATAAATATTGACATCAAAGCAAGGTGCTTGCTCTTTAAGCCATGCCAAATCCACTTCTGTTTCTTTATTTGCACATTTTCTATCCTTTTGACAATGGATCTATTTTATCAGGTATGCAAACAGTGCATGAAAATGAGTCTTACAATCTATAAGCTTTTAAGAATATTTCCAAATGAAAATGACATTAGATAAAAGGAAGTACAATTGCAGACTTTGGATCATACGAAGTTAAGTCCCTTTCTTCTGCAAAAATGACAGAGGCTCTTCAGAGTGACAATCAATTGCATAGAGAAAAGTGATTGTGCCGGACAACTTAAGATGAATTGATTATAGGACGGGAGAGAAAGATAGGAACCAGAAATCATTTCAATGTTCTTGATGTTAGCAAATTAGAAGAAAGTTTTTCTGCTATTAATGGGAAGAAAAACAAAGAAGAAAAAGATTCAAGGGAAGAAGAAAATGAAGAATCAGTTTTGGATACGTTACATTTTAAGTGCTTGTGACACACCCGAATGGAGACATCAAACAGGGAGATGGATATATGAGTCTGGATTGCAGAAGAAATTTCAGGGCTGGATATATAACTTTGGGAGACTTAATAAAGCTAATGGAATAGATGAGATCACTTAGGGATAGATTTTAGGGAAAAACCACAATGAGGCTTAAAACTGAAGCATAATAAAAACACTTGACATAAACTCACAGAAGGTCAAGTATTTGGATGCTTTTATATTTTATTTAAGACACTGACATTCTCAGAGGGAATTCTACAGGAGATGAGAAATATGTTCTAGATTAGTCAATAATGATGTGTTTATCACAATAGTAGAAAACCAGAAGGGATTTACCTAAACTGGAAAATAACTGAGTAGGTTATGAACATCCTTATGATATTTAATTGAGTGTGAAAAATTCATAGTAGTAGAATTTTTTGGTGTGAAAAATTGTTGATAATATATTACTAAGAGGGAGAAATAGACTATGCATTCTTTATGTAAATTAAAATACTATTTAAAAATTAGTGTAAATATAGAAAAGACTAGAAATACCATAGAAATATTGAGTAGTTATTCCTTGGTACTCTGTGAATATAGATATATTTCTGTGCTTTTTTTTTTCTTTACTTTGTGGTAAAGGTTTACTGCATTGAGTATAATCATGCTTAAAAAAGAGCTGATTCATGTCAATGTATGACAAAACCCACTACAATATTGTAAAGTAATTAGCCTCCAACTAATAAAAATAAATGAAAAAAAAATAAAGAAATAGAATTAAGAATATAGAAAAAAAAAGATTCTCTGAAGAATTCAAATAGAAAATAGTACTAGTAATAATACTAATACACTAAACAGTTGCTACAAAAGATGGAAGGGGAAATTTCTGTGAAAACAACATTATAGTTTTTGAGTGCTTAATTTTTGCTAGGTACCGTGCTTTGCTAAGTGCTTTATGTGGACTATCTCATGCAATTCTTATAAAAATCATATAGGATGGGACTATTTTTATTACTTTTTTAAAAAGTTTAAGAAAATTTTATTGAGTCTATTTTTTTTTTAATTTTTATTTTTTTTTATTAGTTGGAGGCCAATCACTTCACAACATTTCAGTGGGTTTTGTCATACATTGATATGAATCAGCCATGGATTTACACGTCTTCCCCATCCTGATCCCCCCTCCCACCTCCCTCTCCACCCGATTCCTCTGGGTCTTCCCAGTGCACCAGGCCGGAGCACTTGTCTCACGCATCCCACCTGGGCTGGTGATCTGTTTCACCATAGATAGTATACATGCTGTTCTTTTGAAATATCCCACCCTCACATTCTCCCACAGAGTTCAAAAGTCTGTTCTGTACTTCTGTGTCTCTTTTTCTGTTTTGCATATAGGATTATCGTTACCATCTTTCTAAATTCCATATATATGTGTTAGTATGCTGTAATGTTCTTTATCTTTCTGGCTTACTTCACTCTGTATAAGGGGCTCCAGTTTCATCCATCTCATT
Organism: Dama dama; assembly: GCF_033118175.1. Classification (NCBI taxonomy): domain Eukaryota; kingdom Metazoa; phylum Chordata; class Mammalia; order Artiodactyla; family Cervidae; genus Dama; species Dama dama. The sequence goes on from NC_083711.1 coordinate 25,387,432, forward strand.
AGGACTGGTTCAAATGAATTCTTTTTAACGGCTGAGTAATATTCCATGGTGTATATGTACCACAGCTTCCTTGTCCATTCATCTGCTGATGGGCATCTAGGTTGCTTCCATGTCCTGGCTATTATAAACAGTGCTGCGATGAACATTGGGGTGCATGTGTCTCTTTCAGATCTGGTTTCCTCAGTGTGTATGCTCAGAAGTGGGATTGCCTATCAAGCTACCAACAGTATTTTTCACAGAACTAGACCAAAGAATTTCACAATTTGTATGGAAATACAAAAAACCTCGAATAGCCAAAGTAATCTTGAGAAAGAAGAATGGAACTGGAGGAATCAACCTGCCTGACTTCAGACTCTACTACAAAGCCACAGTCATCAAGACAGTATGGTACTGGCACAAAGACAGAAATATAGATCAATGGAACAGAATAGAAAGCCCAGAGATAAATCCACGAACCTATGGACACCTTATCTTTGACAAAGGAGGCAAGGATATGCAATGGAAAAAAGACAACCTCTTTAACAAGTGGTGCTGGGAAAACTGGTCAACCACTTGTAAAAGAATGAAACTAGAACACTTTCTAACACCATACACAAAAATAAACTCAAAATGGATTATTGAGTCTATTTTTAAGAGCAGTTTTAGGTTTAGAGCAAAATGTAGGGGTAGATATAGAGATTAGCCATATACACTTCTACCCTGGCATATGCATAGCCTCCTCTATTAACAACATCCCTCATAAGAATCATACATTTGCTACAACTGATGAGCTTACATTTACACATCATACCATCCAAGGTCAGAGTTTATATTATGGTTCATTCTTGGTGTTGTACCTTCTATTGCTTTGAATAAATGTATAATGACATATATCCATCATTGGGGTTCCCCCGTGTCTCAGCAGTAAAGAATCGCCTGCAATGCAGGAGATACGGGTTCGATCCCTTGGTCAGGAAGATCCCCTGAAGGTGGGCATGGTAACCCACTCCAGTATTCTTGCCTGGAAAATCCCATGGTCAGAGGAGTCTAGTGGGCTGGTCCATAGGGTCACAAAGTCAGACATGACTGAAGCGACTGAGCATGCATGCATGTATCCATCGTTACAGTACCACACAGACTATTTTCACTGCCTCCCCAAATATTCTGTGCTGTACCCATTCATCGCTCATTGCTCCCAACCCCCAGAAACCTCTAATCTTTTATTACTATTTCTATAGTATTGCCTTTTCCAGAGTGTCACATAGTTGGAATCATACGTTTTGTAGCCTTTTACTTCTTTCGCTTAATGATATGCACTTATAATGCCTCCATGTCTTTATGCATCTTGTTAGCTTACTTCTTTTTAGTACTGAATAATATTCCATTGTCTGGATATATCACAGTGTGTCTGTTTGTTCACCTATTGAAGGACATCTTGGTTGCTTCCAAGTTTTGGCAACATGAGTGAAGATGCTCTACATCTGTGCATAGGTTTTTTTTGTGGGCATAAGTTTTCAACTACCAAGGAGTGTGATTGCTGGCTCATATGGTAAGGGTATGTTTAGCTTTATAAGACTCTGCCAAACTGTCTTCCAAAGTGGCTGTGCCATTTTGCATTCCTACCAGCTGTTATTACCTTTTAACAGTTGAAAATCATGTAGTTTAGAGAGGTTACATTGCTTGGCCAATATCTCACAAGTAAAAAGTAGAAGAGATGGGATTTGTGCCCAGGCATATTTAATTCCAGAGAGTGCCCTGGGCATATCCAGGACATATGTACAGCAGGACTGAGAGCTGCCCACTTCCTGATGGCTGTCTCAGTGGAGGAAGGAGGCAGTGAAACTGTTAGTTGGTCAGTCTTGTCGGACTCTTTGTGACCCCACAGACTGTAGTCTACCAGGCTCCTCTGTTTATGGAATTCTCCAGGCAAGAGTACTGGAATAGGTTTCCATTTCCTTCTCCAGAGGATCTTCCTGACCTAGGGCTCAAACCCAGGTATTCTGCATTGCAGGCAGGCTCTTTACCATCTGAGCCACCAGGGAAGCAGGAGAGGAGGCAGAGATCAGTCATTTGCCTTCATTTCTCCAATAAAATAATCTGTATCTACATCAAATAAGCATCCACATAGATATAATGACAAACTAATTAAAGAATCCACCCACAATGCAGGAGATGTGGGTTCGATTCCTGGGTTGGGAAGATTCCTTGGAGAAGGAACTGGCAACCCATTCCAGTGTCCCAGCCTGAGAAATCCCATGGATAGAGGTGCTTGGCTTGCTACAGTCTACGGGATCACCAAGAGTCGGACACTACTGAGTGACTAACACTTTCACTCCATTTAACATATGAATATTTGCCTATAAGCATTTTTTAAACCTTAATCTCAATTATAAGGTCATATATAAAATACATTGTGGATATGGATTAACATGATGATGAAGACAGTTTTTAGGACAATGAGAACACAGATAACCTTATCTAGCACCTTCATTTTGCAAATGAGAATTCAACTCAAAGTGAAAAGTCTGGCCAATGACATCACCAGAAACAGAAATAAGTCTACAACATCCCAATTTGGAGCTGTTTTCCTCAGCTGTTCTCTAAGTGGGAACAGGGGCCAGCGGACCTTGGCTGGGATCTGTAATGTCACATTTGTGTACTGTGTGGGAAGTCGCTACAGTCATGTCCAACTCTTTGCAGCCCCATAGACTATATAGCCTGCTTGGCTCCTCTGCCCATAGGATTCTCCAGGCAAGAATACTGGAGAGTGTTTCCATTTCCTTCTCCAGGATATCTTCCTGACCCGACGATCGAACCCATGTCTCTTATGTCTTCTGCATTGGCAGGCTGGTTCTTTACCACTTTTCTCTCATTCTCTCACTGGTTTACAGTAGTTTTCAACAAGCTGCACTGTCTATAATTTCAGAACAGATTGAAGGGAAAAGAGATATGCAAATATAGCCAATTAAGCCAGCCAATAAAAATATTTATAAAAATGTAAAAACGCCACTCTTCTCAATAATATATATATATATATATTTGGAAAATAGCACACTTTAAAATGCATTGTTTATTTTAACATGCAATCTGTGATTTATTTTTATTTTAGTAAATTAAACATTTCAAAAGTTTCTCAGTTTTAATTTCTAAAAGAGCAAATAACAATAGGTATAATCTACATAAATGTGCTTTGACATCTTCAATAATTTTTAATAAAGGAAAGCAGTCTTAAGGTCAAAAATTTGACAACTGCTTTAGTAAAGAATATTTAGTTAAAATATTTTTATGCTCTGTGCTTATTAGGAGAACAATACCACTTTAACAAATACTACACTTAAGTGCTTCATGTAGTTATATATTCTAAGAGTTTTTCCTTTAACATTTTATACTGGCAACCCAAAAAGATCTTCATGTTGTAATGAAATTTACCTTGTATCTACAAATTTCATATATCAATGTTTAATCATGCTTTCTGATGATTAAATTAAATCCTACTTAAAGTATTCTTTTCTTATTTTCCTACAGAATATTTCAGTGAAGAAAACAATTTTATAACCTAAGTTAGATTACTTTTCATCTTTATTACTAATTTAAATCATATTTCCTGAAGTTAAAGAAGCATATTATTTCAGGAAAATTAGATGCTTTCCCTGGGTATTATGGCATGTTTAAAATATATGCTAATATTGCAGTAAGAATCATTATTGAGTTTCTCTATATAGTGCTGAAAGGAAAAACAATTAAAACTGCTTTAGAGTATCAATAATTCATGAGGGAAAAGTCTATCCCTACTAGACTATGTCTTTAAAAAATCCTGTTGAGACAAGAGAGAGCCTCACGGATCTTTCCCAGGAGAGAAGCCCTTCCCTTTATGAGGGAGTTCATTTCAAGCTGCCCTTAGGCTTCTAAAATAGCTATATATCTTCCTCTTCTTAATTTGTCTTCTCCATAACTTAAAAGTAGAAATGAAGCTTTATCAAGAAGCCACTTGTAAAAGGAAATGAATGAATGAATGAATGTCTCGGGAATACTTTCTGCATCTTTTTGATTGCCCAGCATAGCACCTAGCAGAATGTCCTTCATGTTAAAAGAGCCAGTAGAAAGTGTTTAGACACTCCATCCCCACCTACATTTTAGATTTCCAATCCTCCAGCCCTGCTTCTTAAATCTCCCACTTGCTTGAAACCTGGGGTTTCCTAAATGATTTCCAGGCCTGCTGCCATATCCGATTTTTAATAGGAATCTCTAAAGTGAACTATAATTTGAAAATACGTAATCAAGGACACTGTGGGATTCTCAGCTTTAGGCAATATGTTCTGTCGGGTAAAAGAAAGCTCTGGCAAACAGCAGACCCAGATCCTTTCACCAGCTGTGCCCCTGACTTATTCTATAATTTCAATCAAGTCACTCTAGCAGCCATTGTCTGTCTATTTCAGCAATGGAATCTACAGAAGTCCTAGTCCACCTGACTCCCTAACAATGATCATGTGAGGATTAATGAGATAAAGGCTGTAGAAATATTATGCCCCCCTTGGGGAAGAACACTCTGAAAATAAAGGTATTAGAGAAAATCTCTAGATCTAACTTTCAAGAACTCAGATTCCCAAGTCTCATGTTGTATGCATGTTTTCTGGCAATTAGATCATTACTGGTTTTTCTCCGGTAATAAAAACAATACCAAAAAGCAATCTCCTTTTGAAATAGAACAAAGAAAACCATTTTTTTTCTTTCATTTCTTTCATGTACTATGTATTTTCTTAATATAAGCATATCGTGTTGTAGCACAAATTGGCAGTTTTACCCTCAAATACACTCACATCTGTTGACTGGACATTGGTTTTACACACACAATTGCACATTGTTTAATTGCCCATCTCTGCCAGTAGCATAAGTATATATTTATGTTACTAAGCTTTTGTATATGTTTTACATGCATGTATACATGTATCAACTCTGCTTTTATTGAATTTTGGGGCTGCGTATTTTTAAAAACATGGTTCTGTCTGTGCATTTTAGCAGAAATAAACCCCCTCAAGCATTCTGTTAAAAATCATGCCCACAGGCATGGATTGAGAGGCATGCCTGCTATGATTTCACCTTCACATACTTCAAAAGAATGTGTGCATGTTTGTGTTTGGGGAATGGATGATGTAGCGAAAGGAGGTTAGGAAGAAATCCTTGGTGAATCTAAAATAGTCCCAGTGTTTTCTTCAGCATCAAAATATCTGAATTCAATACTTCTTATGGTTCTTATGTTTAAAATGTTGGGCTTTGACTATATTTTACTGCAGCTTAATTTGATGTTATCCCATCACCAAATACCCTAGGAACATTCTTCCTTACACATTAATCTCTCAAAAAAATGGATAAGTTGCTCTCAGCTCCACATTAAGGCTAGCAAAAGCTTTTGAAGAAGTTGCAAATAATTGAAAAATGAAGTTTAACATGAAAATGCCTTCCCAATAAACCACAGAAATGCCTTCTGTGATGGTTTGTGATGAGGGAACCTGCTGGCCGCATGGTAATGATGTGAAAGAGTTCCAACAGTTCCTTCTGAGTTGGGGAGATAATTGCTGCTATGGAGTTCATAAACTTGCAAGCTCAATTCATCTAGTGAAAAATCCTAAATAAACATCACTGGAAAATAAAATCTCTACACATGGATATCTGCTGCTTTGCAGCCCAGAGAACTACTCCTCTGAAGACTGTCAGTTTTGAAATCTAAAGTAATGCATTACCCTGCAGGGTCCCGTCCATGGCAGCTAAAACAGAGGTAGCATATTTGTTTCTGGAGCGTGTTCTGCTGGGGAAAAATACTAATTTTTTTTTTCCTTTCTCATTTAAAGATTGAATGTTAAGAAAAAATAAAACTTGTGGATTATGATTTATGCAACATTTTAATATTGAACAAATATGCAGGACTGCTTTATAGGTGCCTGAAAATAGAGTCCTAACACAGGAACATTGTCACAGTTCATATCATGGTATTAGCACTTTCTACTTTTGCAAAGTGTGATTATTTTAATATGAGAGGACATAGTAAAAACATAACATGTTTAGGAAAGAATTAACCATATATGGCAAACGTTCAACATCACTAATGGCCTAACCTAACTTATCACTAATGGCCTAGACATCAGAGTAACTATGAAATTCACATTTGTTCATAGACTGTGGGGTGAAATTCATTGCTATTAATTATATTCTAAAGCTTTCAGAGTAGTTTTCAATACACTTCAAAACTGAATAATGGTTATATCCTTTATGTAAATGAATGTCCCCTTCCCCCCAAAAAAGAATAGAAAAATCTATATAAGTCAATGAAGTAAAGTGAAGTCGCTCAGTCATGTCTGACTCTTTGTGACCCCATGGACTGTAGCCTACCAAGATCCTCAGTCCATGGGATTTTCCAGGCAAGAATACTGGAGTGGGTTGCCATTTCCTTCTCCAGGGGATCTTCCCGACCCAGGGATCAAACCTGGGTCCCCCACATTGTAGGCAGACTCTTTACTGTCTGAGCTATCTGGGAAGCCCCAATATAAGTCAATGAATGTATATTAAATAAAGTTTATCCCCTAAAACAAATCAGGATTAAATCAAACATCTTTGGATATAATTTAAATTCTTTAAAGTTTTCATATTAATTTCATTGATAGAGTATATTACATCTAAAAGCTGATGTAAGTTTGAGACTAATTTTCCCTTCTTGTTAGAAAACTATTGGTTACTCATTTTACATGCAACATCTTCTTATGTGATCTACTCTTTCTTGCTTAAGTGATAGAAATAAATCAGTGCTGAGAGAGAGACATCCTAATGGAAGCAATGCAAGAGTGTCAGAAAATAAAGCAATTTATTTCAAAGGAAATAAAAGCTAGGGAAGTTTTATTCTAGAAAGAAGCCTAAAAAGAACATGAGTCATATTCTTGCAGGATTAATACTGGGTCATAGTGGTTAGACAAGGAACATTGGAAGTTACTGGCCACTGTAAGAACACATGACCTCTCAGTAGATAACGTGCTGTTATTGTTATTGTTGTCTAGTCACTAAGTTTTGTCTGGGTGCCTGTGTCTCTTCTGTGACCCCACACACTGTAGCCCACCAGGCTCCTCTGTCCATGGGATTTCCCAGACAAGAATACTGGAGTGGGTTTCCACTTCCTTATTCATGGGATCTTCCTGACCCAGGGATCGAATCCGTCTCTTGCACTGGCAAATGGATTCTTTACACTAAGCCACCAGGGAAGCCAAGATAATGTGTAAAATAAATAGTAATCTTAGAATCAAGAAAGGTATTTTTTTTTTAAGCTTCAAATATGGACATCTATGTCTCAACTTCTTTTCTTATTTTAAGGGAAAAACTTGAGTTTCCTATCTGGGTTTCCCATTTTGTTTGGAAAGTTAATTTCTTAATATACTTCTGAGGAAGTTGACTCCTGCTATGGAAAAAGGAACATTGTTACAGAATTTAAATTGTATTTCAGGAAGAAAACAGGGGAGAGCTCAGCAGCTGGCTGTCCACACCCTTCTTTGGTTTAAATATATATCCTTCCTAATACAAGAGTACATCCCAAGAGCATCCTGACAATTACCTGTGATCAGTAGGAAGAGTAAGGGTTTGTGATGCTGGGAAAATAGAAGGGAGGTGAACTTGGGAATCATAAATTAGCAAAGATCAAGCAGATAATTTTATTATTTTATCATTTTAAGAAATTTTTCCTTCAATGCTATTAATTTATTTATTTTTATTGGAGTATAGTAAGCAGTTTTATAATGTTCATGCCATTTGTCCAGTGAAAGATGAAGTAAAGGAACTCAGAGTGGTTTGAAGTGATTCCCTATATTGGAGAGGCTGATTTGTAGAAAACTGTTTAAGTTCAAGTGCTTTCAATAGGCAGTACATCAAAACATAATATACTAAAAGTGATTGGTGCCACTTTTGGATCTCCAAGAATTTCTCTTACTGGCTGCTGTAGGAACTGCTGCTTAGATCTAGGATTGGAACCACCTTGCTCCCAACCTTGGGCATCCAGGTGACTATGGTCGGGACATATAAGCCCTCTGATCTTACCTAATGTGCACATTTTTCCTGGCAACATTCCCATGAGAAATTTCTTGCACAAGAATTTCCTCTATAAGAACTGCTTCTAGGGAATCCTCTCTAATTTATATGAAAAGTGTGAATGGGTCTGACTTGCTCAGTCGTGTCTGATTCTTTGTGACCCCATGGACTGCAGTCCGCCAGGCTCCTCAGTCCATAGAATTCTCCAGGCAAGAATACTGGAGTGGGTAGCCGTTCCCTTCTCCAGGGCATCGTCCAGACTCAGGGGGTCAAAGCCAGGTGTCTTGCATTTCAGGCAGATTCTTGACTGTCTGAGTGACCAGGGAATCTCCTGGACACCTAACATACCAAAATTGGCAAAGTTCTCCACGTACCAAGTGAAGGAAGAGTTTTCCAATTTCATAGTCCTTTACAACACAACCACACAGTGTCAGAGTTGGCAATGGAAATATATTTGTTCGGTAAACTTAGGAAACTAAGGTCCCAAGGTGACTTGTACAGGGTCACTCAAAAATTTAGAGAAAGTCTCAGGACTAGGACCCCAAAGTCCTAGTTCCCAGTCTAACACTCATTTCACTTCAGTATCACAAGAGCATTTTTAAAATGTATTTCCTTTTGTTGGTTTTCAACTCACAAAATTATTTGCAGAATGGCTATTATCACATTTAGCTGTGAAAATTGTCCTTCTCTGATGTCAGCTCAATAATCAAAAAATATTGCCTTAAAATGGAGAAGATCTGATGTGGGCCCCTTTTATAACAATCAAAATACAAAAATAAATAAATAGTAAATAAAACCTAACATTCATGGAGATCTTACTATGAACTGGGTCCTCTGCCAGTTATGTTACATGTATTGTTCCATGATATACTTAGACCAGGCTATTGTGACAGGTACTATTATGATTCCATGTTTAGCGATGGGGAACTAGGCTCAGAGATGAAAATGTATATGCAGCTACTTTATATTAAAGTCGGGATCAAGGCCAGATCTGACTCACTCACCCTTGTCTTCCTTATCTCCAGATGGCATAATCTTTATAGGCTCCAGGTTGCACACCCTGCAACAGACGCATCTCAGCGACTCCTAGAATACCCTCTTTTACCTTCTGTCATTAATGGTAATTCTGTAATGACATTAACCAAAGAAAACACGGCAAGCAACTGAAAAAAAAGGGAGGGTCTTTAATTTGGATGAAAATATTCAAAAATACTTTTATTAAAGTTAAACAAGTGCATATTATTTCTGTAGTGATCCAAAAGTAATATATGATTATACTTATTGATGTATTATTTTATCAGGAAAATAATCAGTTGATTAATATTTCAGAACTATAGTGGTTATATTATACTGCAGTGGGCTACACTGTCAGCCCTTGTCTTGAAATATCCCTGGATGGAAGTCAATATTAATTTGTAGTCATGTATGACTTTAAGGTCCTTCCTGACTGACAATGCAAATGTAATTCCCCACTACAAAATATGACACTCTCTGAGTGATGGATAAGAAAGGCTGTGGGTTGTAAAGGCAATCACTTACTATATTTCCATTAGCTGGGTCTCATCTGAGAGTGGATGCTAACCTCTTAAATAGTGAAATAGTTTGATCGTTGGATTGGGTTTACTCCAACTGGAATATAAATTCATGTTTTATAGCAGTTTCATGAGCAAAACAACAATGTACTTTCTTTTTTGCTTTAAATTAATAATTCGGTTAATAAGTGCCATGCATTTGGTATTTATAAATTACATAAAAATAAATCATGGGATTTTTAAACTCACTTTGATAGAAAATTCAAGATTAAAGGTTTATAGTTCAGAAATCTGCAATTTTGGGGGGTCCCAATTTTGGCTCAGTAGATTGTGAGCTACCACAATCCACGAATATCTGAATTTCTTTTCCCCAAGTGATCTTAATAGTTTACCTTATACAACAGTTTATACCTTACACTATCTAAAAATTTTAGAGGGAAAAATACCCAAAGCATCTTTTACTATTATTTTTAAACTAGTAATAGAAACTCCATCCTGTTATGAGTTGCTACATTTGATTGGCATTTTGGCCTGTTTGTACAGTGTCCTGCATGTGTCCTATGGATAGTCCCCATGCTTATCCCAACATTCCAGTGCAATTATACTCACTTCCATCCATCTGCTCTTATACTGGGGAAAGTCCAATGGACAATCCCCAGGGTGACAGTGTAGCAAAAATAAAGACATCAGAAAGTTTTGATAGTTTCTTGAGAATTAGGAAACTGAACAAAATAAAAGTAGAAATATATTCTCAAAGGTCATTAGTAGTTAATTCAGGGCAGGTAGTGTAGAAAGAAAAATTGGAGTGGATTCTGTGGGAAAATATATCTAACCCACATGACATTTGTACTGACCACTCTTTGAGAGTCAGTTGGTTCTAGAGATGGTTCAAGATCCATTTTTACGGGAATCATAGTCCATGATATGGGCTTCTCTGATGGCTGGGACAGTAAAAAGTCTGCCTGCAATGCAGAAGATCCAGGTTTGATCGCTCGGTCAGGAAGACCCTCTGGAGAAGGAAATGGTAATCCATTTCAGTATTCTTGCCTGGAAAATCCCGTGGACGGAGGAGCCTGGTAGGCTACAGCCCATGGGGTCGCAAAGAGTCGGACAGGACTGAGCGACTTCACTTTCACTTACATTTGTTATAGAATTAGTTTACATTTTCTAACTCCAATTTAATTATAGCCTTTTAAAGAAATCTTCACTCAGGAAGGTGTAACTGTAGTATTCTAGGAAAGGTACTCTTTCCTGATTATTAGAAGAACTGGATTTTATGAACCATTTTGACATAGCTAACCATCCCTTTGGGGCAAATCACTTAAACTGCTAATGCTTGAACTTACTCATCTGTTAAACAGGTTAACTGAAATGACTCTTTATGGCCTGCCATTCTGTGATGATGGGTTTCAATCTGAGAGCTTTAACTTCCATAGCAACTGGATTGCAGGAGGCCTGTCTCTATAAAGCCAAAACAAGAATGAAAAGAGGCCTAGAAGAAAATCAGTGAGCTGAAATGTAAAGGGCTTTCTACCCTAACCAAAGTGTTTGTTTACTTAGGGCCCTGGGCATATTCTTATCGGTTTTATCAGCAGTTTACAAGCATTTCTCTGACTTTTTGATATTTTAACTCCTTAGTCTTCTTTAAACATTGTGTCCTGTACCTTGAAACTGACAGATATTATAATGTTAATGAAGTTGTCCTTGAAAGGAGACCAAGAAAAGCAAATGCAGCAACTAGTATTACTGGAGGTTACCATTCCTGATTTCATACTGAATGAGCATTGCGAGAAAAAATTTATTCCTGAAATACTGTGCTCTCATTTGACTTAGATTTTTAAAAAGTATCTTGTGAGGCATATTGCTGTTGCTTGTGTCAGGGTTGCCCTCAATTATGCCCAATCACTAGTTAACTACGTTTGGCTGAGGATGACTGTAGAATAACGCAATTTCTAAAGTTATCTGTTAGCACATGGTTCCTTCAGGATGGATTCAAGGGATACATTTATCGTGTTTATACAAAAGACAATCTTCTGTTTCCCTAAGCCTAAATATGCTTTTCTAAATGCTCTTTCAGAACCAGTGCTTGCTTCTACACAAATAAACTGCAGGTATTTCTCAATCTAATCTTCTACACAAATAAACTGCAGGTATTTCTCAATCTAATGCCTCTCGGAAGAGGAGGCATTGTTTAGACACATAGTCATGCTACTACTGACTGTTGCTATAAAAATGAAGTTTAATCTCTGCACAATTGCCATTGCTTTTTCTCTGAAATCTGGTGTTTATTGCAACAGAATTTCAGATTTTACAACATGAGAGCCTGAAAGACAAGCCAACACAGGCAGTTTTTTGGAAACGAGAGACCTGGTACTTCCAACAGTCAGAAAGCTGGTGAAACACCAGGCAGAAGGAAAAGACACATCAGGTAGATTGTATTGATCCCATAGACCTCTTTTCATTCTTTGCTAGAGGACTTTTATTGACAAAGAATGGACCTTTGTTGTTGTTGTTGTTGTTGGCCTGTGTTTTTGTTAACCATACTCTCCTGGATGAGACTTTGACCATCTGGATGTGGTTTTTGTTTCTGTGAGAAATAACTTTTGTGTCCTTGACACAAAAGCCACTAGTATGAATAAATGCTCAGTGAGGAGAACATGGATCAAGGTGCTATATATTTCCAGATCAGATTAGGACAAATATTAGCAGTTATTTGGTGTGTGCAAGTAAGCATATAAACGTGAAAAATGAACTTATTAGAAATATATATTTATGGGGATTCCAGGATAACATGGCAGCTAGTTTGGAACAGTCACCATCAACATTACCCTCTGTATACAACGTGGACATTTATAGGATAAAAGTCAACTAAAATGAGTTGATGTATTATATAATATGGTGAGAATTTTATAATTCTGTTTCAAGAGATCTTGATATACTTGTTTCTCATTAAAACACTTATGGATTTAAGATATATATTTGAATTTTGCAACAAACTGTAGCAGAAGGCCAGCTAAATGGACAAGTCAAATGAAAGAATAATATTCAAGGAGCATATGATTTTTCTATTCTTCATTGTTTACTCCATTGACAGTTCTGCTGTAATTCATCCCCCAATATTGTTAGGAGCCATATCTGCTCAGTGAGGGCTTTTTTTCTGCCCTGAATTTGAAAACTGAATAGGCAGAGAGGTTGATTCCTCAGCTAAATCAAACTGTATTGATGTTGACCCCAAAAGTACAATTTTACTTATTTTATATTTGAAATAAAGACAAAAATCTTACTTTAATGTTGGGTGCTATTTTTAGCTGGGTACTTATTTCTATTGTTGTTGTTGTTCAGTTGCTAAGTCATGTCTGACTCTTTGTGACCCTGTGGACTATAGCATGCAAGGCTTCCCTGTACTCCACTATCTCCTGGAGTTTGCTCAAGTTCATGTTCATTAAGTTGATAATGCTATCTAACCATCTCATCCTCTGTCACCTCCTTCTCCTATTGCCTTCAACCTTTCCCAGCATCAGGGTCTTTTCCAATGACTCAGGTCTTTGCATTCACATAGCCGAAATATTGGAGCTTCAGCTTTAGCATCAGTCCTTTCATTGAATATTCAGGCTTGATTTCCTTTAAGATTACTGGTTGGATCTCCTTGCAGTCCAAGGGACTCTCAAGAGTCTTCTCCAGCACCACAACTTGAAAGCATCGTTTCTTCAATGCTCAGTCTTCTTTATGGTCCAACTCTCACATCTGTACACGACTACTGGAAAGGTCACAGCTTTGACTGTACAGACCTTTGCAGGCAAAGTTATGGCTCTGCTTTTTAATATGCTGTCTAGGTTGGTCACAGCTTTCCTTTCAAGAAGCAAGCGTCTTCTAATTTCATGGTTGCAGTCACCATCCTCAGTGATTTTGGAGCTCAAAAAAAAAAGAAAATTTGTCCCTGCTTCTACTTTCTCCCTTTCTATTTGCCATGAAGTGATGGCACCTTATCTCTATACCCTCATTCTAAGGAACTAAATCTCCATTCTGATATAATGAAATTCTGTCTCATCTAGGTCTGTGGAGAAAATGATTGAGCTTTCTGAAGCTATGACTTTGGAGATAACTTCTACTAGTCTTCTCTCTCATTAGAGTTTGCATTCTCCTGCCTGGGGTGGTGAGATATTACTGGGGTCCTTAACTCTGGTTTTTGACGTTACCTTTCTTCACTATTGAGTATCAGGAACTAGCACAACAGAGATGTCATGAAAGCTTTGTCACATTCTGTGACTTAGATTCTCTTGTTAAAGGATGACCTTCTAAAGGCATGAGAACCTTTCCTAAGTTCCACCATTGTAATTTGGAAATTACTATTTAATAAGTTGTGTTCATATAGAACGTTAATTGGGGTTTTTATTACAATGTGGAAATATCCTAAAGCAAATTATATAAACCTAATAAGTATCCACTGAAAAATTCTTATAGGAGAGTTACTGTATTTTCAGAGTTCTGCATATTTAGAGACTTGGTTTGTAATTCTGCAGTTCTTAATCATGGATGCCATAATTAACGTCCTTAAATATTAGATCCTTGTGAACATAGCAACGTATCTTTTTTAAAAATTTGAAGTAAAATTAACAGACAATGTTTTGTTAATTTCAAGTATTAAGCAAAGTGATTCAGTTATATGTGTGTTAGTTGCTCAGTCATGTCCAACTTTGTGATCCCATGGACTGTGGCTTGCCAGGATCCTCTGTCCATGGAATTCTCCAGGCAAGAATACTGGAGTGGGTAGCCATTCCCTTCTCCAAGGGATCTTCCCAACTGAGGGACTGAACCCAGTTTTCCCACATTGTGGGCCAATTCAGTACGTGTGTGTATATATATATTTCAGATTCTTTCTCCATTATAGGTTATTACAAGATACAGAGGATAGTCCCATGTGCTATATGTAGGTTCTAGTTGTTTACCTATTTTATACACAGTAGAATGTATTTGTTAATCCTAAACTCCTAATTTATCTCCCCATCTCCACTCCTACTATCTTCTTTGATAACCATAACTTTTTTCTATGTGAGTCAACTTTTAAAATAAGTTTGTTTACATGATTTTTTAAAGATTCCATATATAAGTGATATTGTATATTTGTCTTTGTCTAATTTATTTCACTTAGTATAATAATCTCTAGGAGGAGACTGGCAGGCTACAGTCCATGGGGTTGCAAAGAGTTGGACACAACTGAGTGACTTCACTTTCTTTACACCCATACTGCTGGAAATGGCATTATTACATCATTCTTTATGTCTGAGTGATGTTCCATTGTATATATTAAACATATATACCACATGTTTTTTGCCCATTCCTCTGTTGATGGACATTTAAGTTGCTTCCATGTCCTGGATATTATAAATAGTGCTGTAAGGAATATTAGGGTGCAGGTATATTTTCAAATTATAGTTTTCTCTGAATATATGCCCTGAAGTGGGATTGCTAGATTATATAGTAGCTCTATTTTTAGTTCCTTCTTAGTGGCTTCACCAATGTACATTTCCACCAATAGTGTAGGAGGGTCCCTTTTTCTTCACATCTACTCCAGCACTTATTATTTGTAGATTTTTTAATGATAGCCATTCTTACTGATGTGAGATGATACCTCATTGTAGCTTTGATTTGTATTTCTCTAATAATTACTGATATTGAGCATCTTTTCATGTGTTTGTTGCCAATCTGTTTGTCTTTGGAGAAATGTCTTTTTAGTTCTTCTGTACATTTTGTTTTTGGGATGGTTTGTTTATTTTTATATATTTAGGTATAAGAGCTGGTTGTTTATTTTGGAAACAAACTCTTTGTTGGTTGCATTGCTTGTGAATATTTTCTCCTGCTCCATATGTTGCCTTTTCATTTTTTTATGATGTACTTGGCTGTGTACAACTTTTAAATTTAATTAGGTTCCATTTCTTAGTTTTGTTTTTATTTCCATTATTCTAGAAGATGGATGCATAAAAATGTATTGATGCAATTTATGTCAAGGAGTGTTCTGCCTATGTTTTCCTCTAGGAGTTTTATACGACTCAGTCTTATCTTTAGGTCTTTAGTTAATTTTGAGTTTATTTTTGTATATGGTGTTAGAGATTGTACTAATTTCATTTTCTTACATGTAGCTATACAGTTTTCCCAGCACCACTTATTGAAGAGACTGTCTTTTCTCCATTGGATAGTCTTGCCTCCTTTGTCTTAGTTTAATTGACTAGAGAAGTGTGGGTTTATTCTAGCCTTTCAATCTTGTTCCATTGATCAGTATGTCTGTTTTTGTGTCAGCACCATTCTGTCTTGATTACTGTAGCTTTGTAGTATAGTCTGAAGTCAGAAAGCCTGTTTTCTCCAGCTGTTTTATTTCTCAAGATTGCTCTGACTATTCAGGGTCTTTTGTGTCTCCATGTAAATTTTAAGATTTTTTTCATTCTAGTTTTGTGAAAAATGCCATTGGTAATTTTATAGGAATTTCATTGAAACTAGATTGCCTTGGGTAGTATAGGAATTTTGGCAATCTTGATTTTACAACCTAAGAACATGATATATCTTTCCATCTGTTTGTGTCATCTTTGATTCCTTTCATTAGTATCTTATAGTTTTTGGAGTATAGGTCTTTTGTTTCTTTGCATACGTGTGCTAAGTCACTTCAGTTGTGTCCATCTCTTTCTGACCCTATGGACTGTAGCCAACCAGGCTGCTCTTTCATGTGGATTCTCCAGGCAAGAATACTGGAGTGGGTTGCCATGTCCTCCTCCAGGGGATCTTTCCAACCCACAGATCAAGCCAACATCTCTTAGATCTCCAGCGTTGGCAGACATGTTCTTTCTCAATAGCACCACCTGGGAAGTCCTTTGTCTCCTTAGGTAGGTTTATACCTACCTGTTTCATTTTATTTATGTATTTTTTGATGCAATGGTAAGTGGGATTATTTCTGTAATTTCTCTGTCTGAACTTTCACTGTTAGTATATAGAAGTGCAAGATGTTTCTGTGTATTAATTTGTATTCTGCAACTTTAGTTAATTCATTGATGAGCTCTAGTAGTTTTCTGGTAACTCTTTAGGATTTCTACATTTAGTATCATGTTATGAGCAAATAGAGACACTTTTACTTCTTTTCAAATTTGGATTCTCCTTATTTCTTTTCCGCCTCTGTTTTCCTTTCTTTTCATTCTTTTTCCTTTTCTTCTGTTCGTTGTTAATGATTTTCACTCTTCTGTCTTCCAGCTCTCTGATGCAGTCTTCTGCTTTGTTTAATCTAGTTGATTCCTTCTAATGCATTTTTCTTTCAGTTCTTGTATTCCTTAATCCTGTTTAGTCATTTTTTATATTTTCTAATATTTTGTTAAAGCTTCTAATTTCTCCTTCTGTGCATCCATTTTCCTCCTGAGTTCTTTGATTATCTTTACAGTGGTCTCTGAACTCTGTCTTGGGTAGATTGCCTATCTCCATGTCAACTTGTTCTTCTGGAGTTTTATCTTGTTCCTTCATCTGAAACATATTCTTCTGACACCTCATTTTGTCTAAATTGGCACTTGTATTTTTATATATGTGGTAGGTTGGTTATGCTTCTCTACCTTGGAGAACTGGCCCTCTGTAGGAGATGTCCTATGCATCCTAGCACTGCATTCCTCTCTTGCCTCCCCAGACCCATTGGCCAGTTGACCCCAGGTTAGGGTCTTTTCTATGTTTGTGGACTTGCTCTACAGGCTGCAAGGTTGTAGTTTCTTGCTTCTGGTGTCTGCTCCCTGGTGGGTGAGGCTGGACTAGAGGTTTATTCAGCTTCCTGGTGGGAGGGGCCTGTGCCTGCCTCCTAGTGGGTGGAGCTGAGTCTTGAGCCTCTGGTGGGCAAGGCTGAGTCTGTGGGTCTGTCTAGAAGTGGCTGTGGACTTAGGAAATCTTTAAGCAGCCTGTCTGCTGATGGGTGGGTCGGTGTCCCCATCCAGTTTGTTGTTTGGCCCGAGGCATCCAAGCATAAGGGCTTTCCAGTTAAACAAACTGCCTGCCAATGGAGGAGACAAGAGAGATGCAGGTTTGAACCCTGGGTCAGGAAGATACGCTGGAGGAGAGCATGGCAACCCACTGCAGTGTTCTTGCCTGGAGAATCTCATGGACAGAGGAGCCTGGCGGGCAACAGTGCATAGGGTCCCAAAGAGTTGGACATGACTGAAGTGACTCAGCATGCATGCACACCCATCCCTAGCATAAGCCAATAGGAAGTTTCATGGAGTCAGGTTTTGGGACTGATGTGTCAGCCAAAGGGAAGTTCATGCAGGTAAATGATCCTGGATATATCCACTACCAATATCTCAAGCCCTTTCTTGGTGGCTCAGTCGGTAAAGAATCTGCCTCCAATGCAGGAGACCTGAGTTAGAACCCTGGGTCAGGAAGATGCCCTGGAGAAAGAAATGGCAACCCACTCCAGTATTCTTGCCTGGAAAATTCCATGGACAGAGGAGCCTGGTGAGCTACAGTCCATGGGGTCACTAGGGTCAGATATGACTTTGCGACTAAACCACCACCACTTTTGGACTTCAAAGCCAGATGCTCTGGAGGCTCCTCTTCCTGCTGCCAGATCCTCCAGGCTGTAGAGCCTGATGTGGGGTCAAAACTCTCACTCATGTGAGAAAACCTCTGTAATATAATTATTCTCCAGTTTGTGGTTTTCCCACCTAGAGGGTATGGGCTTTGATTATATCACGAGTCCATTCCTCCTACCAGTCTCATTGTGGTTCCATCCATGTCTTTAGCTGCAGAGAATATTTTCTGGTAGGTTTCAGTCTTTTTCAACAGTAGTTTTTCTATAGATTGTTGTGATTGTGATGGGCTCGTGAGGGGAGGAGTGCTTATGGTCTTTCTACTCTGCCATCTTGACTGCTTTCTCAAGTTAAGGATCTTCAATAGATCTTTGAAATCAGTATGAAGACAGGGGGTACTACACCTGAAGGGAATTCTGGTCTATTCCATGTGTTTGATGACCTGTCTTGGATAAACAATCAGGTTATATCTAATGCTAGAAAAGGCTTTGAAAATTAGAACAGAAGTTATAATCAAGTTTTACTTGAATACCATACACTGTGCAATTATAAAATAAGCTGGATGAGTGAGGCTGCATTCCTAGCTTCATTCTAAATATCAGGAATAGACATTTATCATTAGACTATTTAAAAGCCTCCACATTTTAAATAGACATAATGATGGATGGCTTAAATCCAGACAATAAAAGACCTAAAAGCAAGATAAGCCACAAGGAATTATTTTCAGTTTGAGGAAGCCTGGCCCTCTTAACAAATCAGTAGATGATATACTATGTGATTTTTATGTTAATATACTACTTCTACCATTTAAACTTGCTGCATCATTCATAAACTAAACAGATGAAAAGATTTATCTAAAAATAGGTTGCCCACTAGCATCTTGTTAATAGAGAGTGAGCCAATCTTTCAATTATTTGAAACATTAGGAATTGTTCAGGAATGAGTGTAGTTTTGATCAGTTATGCTGCACATAAGCAGTTTCATTCAAGACATTCAAGACATGTTATGTTGCACATAAACAAGACAATAATGTTAGGTCTACTCTAAATTTAGGTCTTTATTACGAGTAGCCTGCCACTGTAACTGATTTTTCTTTTCTTTATTAAGCTGTGCTATAAATCATCAGGGGAATTATTATATAATAGGAAGGGCTGACTAATATTCTTATACTTTCACTTCCAAGCCTGAGACATGAAGAAATTCTACATGGTGAAAACAAGCAAATAAATGAAAAACCCAGAACAAACAAAGAAAATAAATATCTGCATATAAGGGTGTCAGACCCTTATGAATAGTAAAATACAGTTTATAACACATCACATGGATACTTTATGTTATGTTATAAGGTTATATCAACATCAGTGTATCCAGAAAAGCTGTACCCTGTTCATTCATTAGGTACTTTTTTACTTAGAAACGTCTGTATCAAAAGAGTTTTGCTATGTGGACTTTGGGGTGCAAAAGGACAGGAGTGGTTATAGTGACAGATGGTTATGCTGTAAAACTACAGTTATATGAAAGTAGTGTGGGGCTGGCAAATAGTTTAAGTCCAGAAAGGCAAAGGGCCCCTTCACTGAGATGAGTCAAGGGAAAAATGAGTTTTCTGATTTCATGGTCTGAGGAAGTAGGAAATCAACTTGATAAGTTTTGAAACTAGCATCAGTAGATGATGTATTATGATGATTTCACGTTTACTATTTCTATCATATTAATCAGGATCCTACTCTAGGGAATTCCTAGACACAAGGAAAGGAATTCCAGGCAGCTTTGGAGTATAAAAATAGTGAATAATTTAGAGGTTCTAAGTGACAGGTGCATAATATCAACTGTGGGGCAAATGTCCCTCAGATTACTGAAGATAACGGTATCCCTCTTGTTTCTTATTCAGTACCAAGCCTGTGTGTAAGGACAGTCTGTGTGCTTTCTCCAGCTGTTCTATTACCTTCCTAATTTATTACTGTAGTTATTCACTGTTAGAACTTTTCTTCAGAGCATTGCATTAGCTGTATCCTGAAGATTTTGATAGATGATATCTTCATTACTGTAGTCATAATGGAGTAATAAATAGTAGATAGTCAGCAAGTGTGCTGACAAGATGTAAAATTTAATTTTTGTTTTATATAGAAGCTCTTAATAAAATGCAGTAGATGAATATTGTAAAGTGGTAAGATACTATCTATCTCAACCAGAAATCTGAACTTATTCCCATACAAATTAGAGGAAAAAATTGATATTATGGCATGACTTAACCTTCATTAGCCTTATGTGAAACTACCTGTATTTCCACATCTATATTAAAGCTTTTGATCTTTGCCAAAATATTAGGTTAAAAATTGTAGGCTGGTTTTAATTTGTAATTATTATCTAAAAAGTGACATTGAGCATTTATTCATGTTTAGAATGATTTTCTTTTCTGTGAACTATATTCTCATAACTTTAAAACATTTTTTCTTGATTTATAGGAGCATGTTAATTAATTCAAAATTTGTTTTCTTATTTTTAAATTTGTCCTGTTACTTTATGATTGATTTTACTGTTTTGGACTTTTTTTCAGAAATTGAAGTTTATCCATTATATTTTTAATGACTTCTGGTTTTTTTTTTGTTTATTCATTTACTTGTTATTTTTTTAATTTTTGTTTTGCTTTGCAAAGGTATCCATGCCTCAGCAATAATAGTCAATGCAAATAGAAACCATGAAAATAATATAAAATAATATTTTTAAAAAGAATTTAATATTATATTATTTGTTAACTGTATATTTTGTAATTTGAGGATCCTGAAGAAACAAGTGAGCAAGCATAGAATGAAAGAATTCAGAATGTATCAGAATATAAAGTTAAAACACATAGGTCAATAGACATCATATATAGAAGCAATACACTAGTTATAATATGTGACAGAAGAAAATCTCATGCTAAAATTAACCATAAAATAAAATATCTAGGAATAACAAGAAATATCCTAGATATATATAAAGAAAACTCTGGGGTGTAAAATATGTCTTGATCAAATGAAATGGTAGACAATGTTCTTTTATAGGAAGCTTCAACATTGTAAAAAGGAGTAAGTCTCCTTAAATTAATCTATAAATCTAAAGCAATTACAATAAAAATATTAGAAATTTTAAAAAATGAAAAT
This sequence comes from Dama dama, assembly GCF_033118175.1. NCBI lineage: Eukaryota > Metazoa > Chordata > Mammalia > Artiodactyla > Cervidae > Dama > Dama dama. Next base: position 25,408,687 of record NC_083711.1, read on the forward strand.
TTTAAATTTTTTTAAAATTAAAATTTTAAAAGTCTTTATTGAATTTGTTGCAATATTCCTTTTATTCTACATTTTGGTTTATTGGCTACAATTCATGTGGGATCTTAGCTCTCTGACCAGGGATTGAACCCACTTCCTCTGCATTGGAAGGCAAAATATTAGCCACTGACTGCCAGGGAAGACCAAGAAATTAAAAATAATTAACTATAAAGTTTAAATGGCATGACGAACAAGAAAAATAAATTGGAAATTTGAGAGGAAGAAGACTAATATCATACGAACACTCCTGTCATACACTTTTAACTTAATATGAGGCTACAATAATTTAAGGTGGAAGCAGTGATGGGTTTCCTCTTATTGTGCTCTAAAATCACTGTGGAGGTGACTGCAGTCATGAAATTAGAGGACAATTGCTTTTCGGCAGGAGAGCTATGACAAACCATTTTGCTGACAAAGGTTTTTATTATCAAGGCTATAGTCTTTCCAGTAGTCATGTACAGATGTGAGAGCTGGTCAGTAAGGAAGGCAGAGTGCCAAAGAATTGATGCTTTTGAACTGTGGTGCTGAAGACTCTTGAGAGTCCCTTGGACTGCAAGGAGATCAAACCAGTCAATCTTAAAGGGAATCAATCCTGCATACTCTTTGGAAGGACTGATGCTGAAGCTCAAATTCTTTGGCCACCTGATGTGAACAGCTGGCTCATTGGAAAAGACCCTGATGCTGGGAAAGATAGAAGGCAGAAGGGGAAGAGGGCAACAGAGGATGAGATGGTTGGATGGCTTCACCAATTCAACAGATGTGAACTTAAGCAAACTCTGGGAGATGGAGAGGAGCAAGGAAGCCTGGCATGCTGCAGGCTATGGGGTCATGAAGAGTCGACACAACTTGACAAGGTAACAGCAAAAAGAACAATAATTTAAATTGAACTAATGGTGAAAGTGAAAGTTGCCCAGTAGTGTCCGATTCTTTGTGATCCCATGGACTATACAGTCCATGAAATTCTCCAGGCAAGAATACTGGAGTGGGTGGCCTTTCCCTTCTCCAGAGGGTCTTCCCAACCCAGGGATGGAACCCTGGTCTCCCACAGTGCAGGCGGATTGTTTACCAGTTGAGCCACAAGGGAAGCCTGAAGTAATGGCATTGAGATAGATATATACAAATGAAAATGAATGCAAAGTTTGAAAATAGGCCTACATACATTTGGGAGTTCAGTATATAATCAGTATTACTTCTAATTAGTAAAGAGTAAATGAAGTAGCAATCTTGAAAAAAAATCAAGTTGGTGATAGCCCTTATACTTTGCACCAAATAAACTCCAAAAGGTTAAATATTTAAATTTATTAAGAGAAATAATCAAAATCCTAAGAAAAATATTCCTTAAAGATGTGAGAATGTGGATGGTTCTCAAATAAGTAAATAAATTTTCGCTTCCCATAAAAAGTTCTGCTTAGTAATAACCACCTAAAGGAAAGTCAAAAGGCAAATTACAAATTGAAAAAAAATATTTTGAGTTCATTGAGCATGGAAAAATTCTCAGTCACACTTGTCATATGATAATTACAAATTAGAACTATTCTATTGTGCTACTTGCATCTAGAAGTTTGGCAAAGACCCATAATCTTAATTATCCATTATATTGGCAATGATGTGGGAAAAAAGCACTTTCCTATATTATTTATAAAGGTTTAAATTGGTATAATTTTTTAGAAGGATAGCCTGTCAATAGCTACCAAAGTTAAAAATATGCAGTCTTTTTAAAAGTATGCAATTTTGATCCAGCAGTTATACTTCTAGTACTTTATGCTATACTTAAATGTGTGTATAGACAAAATTATACATATACACAGCTATTCAGTGAATAACTTTTTTTTGCAAGAGTCAAATCACTTAAAATAATGTGAAGTCCATTCTTAGAGGATGGAGTCAGTGTATTACCCATATTAAAAAAGCCATTTAAAAGACTAAGGAAAATTTTGTTATGCTGAGATATAAAAATCTCCAGAATTTGCTATTAAATAATAATCTGTCCAGCGTAAACAGAGATAGTGTTCTGCTATTCGTGTAAAATAGCAAGATAGCAACATCTTCTGAATTTTGAAACATATAAATGTATTAACTATTCACTAATAATAAAATATCATTTTAAGAAATATGTAAATACTGAACATCAGTATTTTTTTTTTTTTTAAATACTTGAGCCTTTCTTCTTCTGAGACCCAATATTTCCCTCAGTTCTCCTTTCCTCTTCCAAACCCAGTCTTTGCCAGCTGATGGGAATGAAATTAAAAGATGTAACAGAGCCCAATGTTTCTTTTACTTTCTTATGATAATTTTAGATCTAAATCAATATTATTAACTAGCCTCTGGATTGAACCTTGTATATCAGCAAAGCATTTATTGAGGTAATATTTTAAACTGTTTGTAAACATTACTCCTTTTATCTCCCTGGGTAGTTTTTTAATGAAAAGTTTTAAAAATTATAGTTCTTATTTGGCTCAAATAAGTGTTTGTATGACTTTTCTATCCCACTTAACAGGCGGCGATTAAAAAAAGTTTCCATTATATTACTTTGAGTCCTGGATTGTCTGATATTTATTAATAATCATAGACCACCTTTAGGCTAATTTTAGAAATTATTTTCTCCAACTGTACAAAGTCTGTTCATTTTTCTTCATCAAATGTCAGCTCTTGCCATTAGGAAAGCCTACCATCAGTCTTGCATTTTGACGATCACTGTTCAGATCCAGGCGAATGTGTTGATATTCCTTACCTTCTCCTTTGACTCTTCTGCTTCCTAACTCTCTGGAGCATTGTAAAAGAGAAGGGAATGTGAAATTTACAGTACAGCTCCAGTATAGGCCTTTAAACACTGAAATTTTTTTTTTGTTGTTGTTAATGAAAATAAGCTTTATTACATCAAGTAATAAATACAAAGACGCAAACAGTTCCATTTTCTTCCAGATGTTTGGGTCAACCCTCAGAAAAGGCAGAACTGAAATCTACATACAGTCTTAGGAAAAATTTCAGGGGTCCTTGTTAGGTTTGGTTTGGGAGGTTGCTCTTTTCTTCTGTATTTATAACGTGTGCATTTTAGAATGGACTTCAAAGCACTAATAATCATGCAAATATGCTTAAGCAAAAAAGAAGTTACATTAAGCAGAATCTATACCGTATGGCAAACGAGGGGACTGGCTACTAGGTTAAGTGTGCTGTCAAGTCCGTACTACTGAAAAAAAACTTCAAGTTGTATCAGCTTGTGGAAAGGAACACAGAACAATCTGGGTTAACATAAATGTATTCAAAAGAAAACCAGACACTGGTATCTCAGAGTCAAAACTAGTTTGCTGTGAGACAGGTAACTTCTACGTGCATCTTTTGAATCAATGCTTTTAAAAAAAGAAAACAAAACCACAAACACCTGGGAAGTTCCTAACTATTTCCAATGTAACTCCTAATCAATTGCAAAATCTTTCCTCAATCTTTAAAGAGACTGTAGATTCAGAGCCTAAGTGAACCACGGGAGGGGCAGGGGGACGAGAAACTGAACTGGTTAACCATCTTGAAAACAAAAGTTTCATCTCAACAAGGGAGGTGAACCATAACTTCTCCTCTGGGAAGAAGCTGGAAAACCTTCCAGGCTCACAAGGCAGCTAGGACCTGGCGTTTCGTTCCGTTTCAGCCGGGCACTCCCGCACCAATCCTCGGGCATGGATGATGCCCCGTTTTGGTCTCTCCATCGCACTCTTGCTGCCGGCATAGGTGGGTCTGATCTCCTTCCCCAGCTCTTCGGTGATGGCCAGCAGCTCGGCATATTTGCTCTGGGGCACCTGGCTGTTCCCAGTGCCCTGGGTGTAGCCTAGAGATGGCGGCCCGTAGTCACTCAGCAGCTGGCGGTACTGTGAAGACGTGGCCGTGCTGGTGGAGGGCGGGTGGACGCTCCCAGCGGCGTCGAGGGAGGCGGCGGGCGTGTGCGCGGTCAAGCTCGGATTGTAAGACATCCCCCCGAGCGGCGGGGCGCGCCGGGGCGCAGCGGGGCCCGGCCCGCGAGGGCGGCGGCGGCGGCGAGACCCGGCGGCGGCGAGGCGGTCCCGGCGTCCGTGCGCCCGTCCGTGCGCCCGCAGAGCTCCCGCGCACTTTTTGTTGTTGACGGCTCGGGCCGCACCGGCAAATAGGGCCGTCTAAACACTGAAATTTTTAACTGTAGTCATCCAGGGGTGGAAGAAAAGCCTGACTCAAACTAGAAGATAGAATGGGAGTAGATTGTATATGGGCTTCCCAGGTGGTGCAATGGTAAAGAATCTGCCTGCCGATGCAAGAGACGAGAGATGCGGATTTGATCCCTGGGTCGGGAAGATCCCCTGAAGAAGGAAGTGGCAACTAACTTCAGTATTCTTGCCTGGGAAATCACATGGACAGAGGAGCCTGGTGGGCTACAGTCCATGGCTCACAGAATCAGACATGACTGAGTGACTGAGCAGACACACACACAGAGTACATATAGTAGATATGTTTTAGGCAGAGAACAATGGGATTGTTGAGCAACCTTCCAAATAATAAATTCTGAGTCTAAAATGTTAGAAATTCACAGGGTATCTTCATATATAAATGCCAAAAGAAACCACACACTTCAAAGCTACATAGAAGTCATTATTATTATACACTTTTTTTTTTTCCATTTATTTTTATTAGTTGGAGGCTAATTACTTTACAATATTGTAGTGGTTTTTGCCATACATTGACGTGAATCAGCCATGGATTTACATGTGTTCCCTAATGGTCAATAGATAAACTAGAGCAAACTGTATGTATCACAGAATAATAGGCAGATGAGCTGGTGTATCTGAAAGACTTTGTTAAGCCCTGCTGTGATCTAGAAGTGCTAATTATATTTTTATCCTAATAATTAAAGTCATGTTAAAAACACAATTCAATGTTTCAATTCAATAACGTGCATTGAGCTTTTCCTTTGTATTGCAGCCCTGTTATAGGAGGTGTGAGTGATAGGGTAGAAACAGCCCTCTGATAAGTTAACTGGATGATACAGATGTAAAAATATGCTTGTGAATGCATGCACACACACAAAGAAACTTATGGACAAGCATCTGTACAAAGAGTAAATTGCAGAGTGAACTGCAAAATGAAAGCGTGGTTAACGTCAGTAGACAATGAGAAGAAAAGTAATCTCTGAGCTGCTAAATTTTGAGTCTTGTTTTGAGGAAGGAATATTATAGAAAAAGATAAATGAAGGTGGATAATCCCAAAAAGGAGATGGCAAAGTCATTAATAGGAAACCGATGTAAAAGTTGTAGCAAAATTTTAAGTGAGAATATGAAGATGGAATTTGTTCAAAGGAGCATGATTGAACTATTGATTCAATATGATGAACTATTGATGAACTGTTGATCAGTAGTCATGAATTTTAAAATGCTCTGGTATTCTTATAGCTATGAAATTTATCCTGTCTTTCTAAAGATCATTTTCAATTATATTTGCATATGGCTTATTACAACTTTATAAAATCTACTTATTTCTACCCCTTTTCTTGTTGTTTAATCACCGAGTCGTGTTTGACTCTTTGTGACCTCATGGACTGTAGCCTGCCAGACTCCTCTGTCCATGGGATTTCCCAGGCAAGAGTGCTGGAGTGGATTGCTGTTTCCTTCTGCAGGGGATCTTCCCAACCCAGGGATCGAACCCAGGTCTCCTGCATTGCAGGCAAACTCTTCACTTTCTGAACCACCAAGGAAATCCCTTTTCTTGCCTTTAACTAAATTTCTGCCTTTTATTGCCAGTTTGATTTTTATCTTCAGAGTTTTCATTATAGACAATAAAGGTATATATCACTTTATAAATATTTTTATCCTCTCTTATTGAAAAGTAACAAGTGAGAATACTTTGACAGCTTGAAAACTTAGCTTTTTGAGTTTACAGTATTAGAAATTATTTGAAAAATAAGTCTTTTTTTACAAATACATGATAAAGTTAGATATTACTTTTATAAGATCATTTGATGACAAAGCCCTTCTTTATTTTCAGGATAGCTTTCTACTGTGAGCTCTTATGCAAACCTTCATTAACAGAAAGAACATCAAAGCCATAGATGTCAGATCTGCCATTTATGAATTTTCTAGGATTTCATGATCCTACCTTAAAAAGTGATCTTTTTTTCTACATCAAGATTATGAAAGAAAGCGTCTTTTAATTTGCAACTATTGTGATTTTTTGCAGACTTTGGTGGGACTTCCCAGGTGGTTCAGGGGTAAAGAATACACTGGCCCGTGTAGGAGATGCAGGAGACGTGGGTTTGATCCCTGGGTCAGAAAGATCCCCTGGAGGAGGAAATGGCAACCTGGTCCAGTATTCTTGTCAGGATAATCCCATGGACAGAGGAACCTGGTGGCTATTGTCTACATGGCACTGCAAAGAGTCAGACACGACTGACCAACCGAGCATGCATGCACAGTTTGGTTGTCTTGGCAGATTTATGTGTTTTCAAGAGAATTGCCTCTGTGTGTTTGCTGCACATCGAAGTATAATCTGTTCCTTCTTTCCCCGCAGGGTTCCAAGGCTAGCTCTGCTGCTTAGGATCCACTTCAGTGCCTCTTCATAATGTTTTTCCTAGGTTTACATTTTCCTTTACTTAGCAGAGTCACTTTATGCAGGTTTTTTTAAATAGACTTCATTTTTTTAGAGCAGTTTTATATTCAAGGCAGAATTGAGTGGATAGAGAATTCCCATATACCTTCTATCCTCACACTTGCATAGCCTCTACCACTATCTATACCTCACATGAAAGAGGTTTATTTGTGACAATTGACTAACCTTCCATGACACATTATTATCAGCCACAAGTCTCTATTTCACTTCTGGAAAACTATATTTTATGGATTTTGACAAATGCATCCCTCATTACAGTATCCTGTAGAACAGTTTTACTAATCTAAAAATCTTCTGTCTTCTGTCTATCCATCTCTTCCTCCCCTCTGACCCCTGGAAACCACTGACATTTTTAAGGTCTCCATAGCTTTGCCTTTCCCAGCATGTCATGTAACTGGAATCATAGAGTATGTAGTCTTTTGACATTGGCCTCTTTCACATAATGTGTTTAATATTCCCTCTTTTTTTTTTTTTAGCACTGAATGACATTTCATCATCTAGATCTACCTCAATTTATTTATCAATTTACCCTCTGAAGAATATCTGTTATTGTCAATGTTCTGGATTTTGGCCATTCTAATAGTGCTATATCATTGTTATTTTAATTTATTACTCTCTAATAACATGTTGGACATCCTTTCATATGTATATTTTACCATCTGTATAACTTCTTTGGCTTGATGTCTGTTCAGGTCTTTTGCCCACTTTTAAATCATTTTTTTTGTTTGTTTTGTTTTTGTTGAGTTTATTTGTATATTTTAAGTAACAGTCTTTTATCAGATGTATTTTTCATAAATATTTTCTTCCATTCTGGGTCATGTCTTCTCATTCTCTTGACAATGTCTTTTACAGAGCAGAAGTTTTCATTTTAATGAAGTCCAGCTTATCAATTATTTCTTTCATGATACATGTCTTTGGTGTCATATCTAAAGAGTCATCCTGAAATCTTTACATTTAGGTCTGTAATCTACTTTGAGTTAATTTTTATAAAGTTTGTAAAGTTGGTGTCTAGATTAATTTTTTGCATATGGATGTTTCATTATTCCAGCACCATTTGTGAAAAGAACTGTCTTTGGTCTATTGTATTATCTTTCCTCTTACGTCTATCAAAGATCAGTTTACTATAGTTATGTGAGTTTCTTTTCTTTTCCACTTGATCAGTGTCTTTATTCTTTCACCAAGATGGCACTGTTTTCATTATCTGAACTTTACAGTAAGTTTTGAAGTCAGGTGGTGCCAGTCCTCCAACTTTGTTCTTCTTCCTTATTGTGTTGGCTATTCTGGGTCTTCTGCTTCCCTTATAAATTTTAGGTCAGTTTGTTGATACCCATAAAGTAACTTGCTGAGGTTTTGAGTGGGGTTATGCTAAATGTAAAGATCTACTTGGGAAGAACTGACATCTTGGCAATATTGAATCTTCCTATCCATGACCATGAATATGTCTCAATTTATCTAGCTCATCTTTAAATTATTTCATTAGAATTTGGTAGCTTTTCTCATGTGTATCTTGTACATATTTTGTTAGATTTAAATCTAAGTATTTCATATGATGGAATTAATATAAAAAATGATAATGTTTTTAATTTCAAATTCCACTTGTTCATTTATGGTATATAGGAAAGCAATTGACTTCTGTATATTAACCCTATATCTTACAACTTTGCAATAATCACTTCTCAGTTCCAGAATTTTTTGTGGTTGATTTGTGTGAATTTTCTACATACATAATAATATTGTTTGCAAATAAATACAGTGCTGTTTCTTCCTTTCAAATCTGTATACCTTTAATTTCTTTTTCTGTCTTATTGCGTTACATAGGACTTCTGGTTCATTCTTGAAAAGGAGTGGTGAAATGTGACATCCCTAACTTGTTTCTGATCTTAGTGGGAAAGCGTCTAGTTTCCCACCTTTAAGAATGATGTGACCTATATTGTTTAAGATGTTCTTTATCAAATTAAGGAAGTTTCCATCTATCACTTCTCTTCCTTCCTTCCTTCCTTCTTCTTCTTCTGGTATTGCTGCTACCCATATTCTATGCCATTTGAGTTGTCCCATAGTTCTTGCATATTCTTCTCCCTTTTTCTTTGGTATTTTGACTCTTTGTTTTTGGTTTTGAAAATCTCTGTTGACATATTCTCAAGATTAGAGGTTCTTTCTTTAGCAGTGTCCAGTCTACTAATGAGACTTTTCGAAGTCATTCTTCATTTCTGTTATAATGGTTTTGATACATATCATTTCTTTTTTATTCCATCTTAGATTTACATATTTTTTCTTACATTAGCTATCTGTTCTGGAATGTTTACTTTTTCTGTTAGAATCCTTAGCATATTAATCATGATGATTTAAAATTCAAATTGTGATATTTGCCTTTTAGTGTACCTTGTCCCTTTTTTTTTGTTGAAAGCTAGACAAGACGTACTAAGTAGAAGGAACTCTGGTAAAAAGGCCTTTAGTGACATGGTGATCAGGTATGCAGAAGGGGGAGCATTCTACAGTACTATAGTACTTACTACGAGTAGGTCTCAATCTTTTTTTAAAAAATTAATGGAGGATAATTACTTTATAATGTCCTGATTTCTGCCATACAATGCAAATCAGTCATAACTGTATAAATATCCCCTCTGTCTTGAGCTTCCTTCTCCCCTTGATCCTCCACCTCTAGATCATCACAGAGCAGCAGGCTGGGATCCCTGTGTTTCTATGGCAGCTTCCCACCAGTTATCTGTTTTGTACATGCAGTGTAGCTCCTTCCTCAATTTGTCCTCCCCTCTCCTCCCCCTGCTGTGTCCACAAGTCCGTTCTCTATGTTTGTGTCTCCATTTCTTCCCTTCAAATAAGTTCATCAGTACTGTGTTACTAGATTCCATATATATGCATTAATATATGATATTTGTTTTTCTCTTTCTGACTTACTTCACTCTGTATAACAGGCTCTAGGTTTGTCCACCTCATTAAAACTGACTCAAATGCATTCCTTTTTATGGCTGAGTAATATTCCATTATGGCTTATCAAGTGGCACAGTGGTAAAGCAACTGCCTACCAATGAAGGAGATGCAGGAGACGTGGGTTCAGTCCCTGAGTCAGGAAGATATCCTGGAAAAGGAAATGGCAACCCACCCCAGCATTCTTGCTTGAGAAATCTCATGGAGAGGGGAGCCTGGCAGGCTACAGTCCACAGGGAGGCAAAACAGTCAGACGTGACTTAGCTACTAAACAACAACAACAATATTCTATTGTATATATGTACTGCATCTTCTCCACCTATTCATCTATTGGTCTCAATTTTTTGGTGAATGTGTGTATCTGGGATGGGTGGTTCTCAGCTGTCTCTCTCTACCTTCTATCTCCTGTCCTTTAAGAAGAAGAGGATTTCTAGAAGAGTCTGGAGTCAATTATTTTCTTTCTTCCAGGCCAGTTAGGCAATGATAAAACTCTAATAGCTTTAGCTCTGGTAAATACCTTCTCTTGAGATCAGGTTTAGTTGAAAAGAACAGAATCAGTTCAGTTCAGTTCAGTTGCTCAGTCATGTCCGACTCTTTGCGACCCCATGAACTGCAGCACGCCAGGCCTCCCTGTCCATCACCAACTCCCGGAGTCCACCCAAACCCATGTCCATCGAGTCGGTAATGCCATACAACCATCTCATCCTCTGTCGTCCCCTTCTCCTCCTGCCCTCAATGCTCTGGCTTCTTTCAAAATGGTTACTTTTCCCTCCCCTTGCCTGAAATATGAGAGGACTTTTCTGTGATATTCAGTGTGAGAGCTAGATAGATCTACTGGAAGTAAAACTCACAAAATGTGATTGCTTCCCTAAGATTGATCCACCCTGGAGTTTTTAATTTTCAGACTTGCCCACATTGAGCCTGCCAGCAATTCCGTCACAGTTCAGGTTTTCTTACCCCAGTACTAGTCTCCATGGAGGTTTCTGCTGGTGGGTTTCTATTCTGGTAAGTTGTAATTTCCTATACCTGCCTGGCCGTTTCTCCAATTTTGGGCACAGCAGTTTGCCCTGTGACCTCATATCTCTGGTGGATCTAAGAAGAAATGTTGATTTCTTAGTTTGTTCAGATTTCTATTTTTTATTAAAATGGAGTGCCAACTTCCAAGCTTCTTATGTGCCAGACTGAAAAGCCAAATTTTTTTGCTCCTTAGATTTAATTATTACTGAATTTTCATATTAGCCCCATATTTGAAAGCATCTAGACAGACTTTTTGCATTGTTAAACGAATGTGTTTCCACTGGGTTCTGCTGTTAAGTAAACTTCCTACCCCATGGGAAAAAACCAGGCTTAATTTTAAATGGGTAACAGGCTTAATTATTTCATTAAAAAACATAAAAATTCCACTTTCTCTATGGCTTGACTGCTTACTTTAAAATATTTATGAGGAGACTAAGAAAAGAAAGAAAGACTGCTAAGTATTTTGTTAAAAGTAGTTTTTTTTTTCTTTTGCAAAAGTAATTATTGCCCCTAGTTGGATGATGAACATTTTTAGACTAAATCTATTAGACTCTCTCTCCAGAACAAAAGGTATTTAAACACAAACTTATGTATAAAATGTTAGTGTCAGTGCAAGTGTGACAAGGTCTATGGAACCCAGGTGAAATGTCTTGATGTAAAAATTTTTCCTTCTTTGATCTTACAGATAATCACCTCAATTTCTAGTATTTACAGTAGAAAATTTCTTTATAGCATTTTATTCACTTGAATGTTGCTAATTGATTATCACAACTCTATTGTATAATATTTCCAAAGTTACCATTTTTCCTAAGTATAACTTTTATAATCTCTTAAAAAATCTTTTATCCATTGAATTGTCTCCAAATCTCATTTTAAAACAGGAAATATTGTGCAATTTCTAAAAATCAGTTATATACATTTACATTTTTGAAGCTAGATGCATTTACATGTAAGTTCAAAACCACTTTTTCCTGTTCACCATCTTTACAAACTTTGAGTAAATTATTTTACCTTTCCTAGTCTTGGTTTCGCCACGAGTAATATGGGGACTGGATTACCTACATCACAGAATGGCTACAAGAAGTAAGTACCTAGTTTTAGGGCTTCTCTTAGGGGCTGCTCTATAGAATGCTCTCAGGAATTTTGAGCTTTTCATTCCATTTCCTTTACTTATGGGGGCTTCCCTGGTGGCTGAGGCAGTAAAGAATCTGCCTGCAATGTGGGAGACCCAGGTTCAATCCCTGGGTTGGGAAGATCCCCTGGAGAAGAAAATGGCAACCCACTCCAGTATTTTTGCCTGGAAAACTGCATGGACAGAGAAGCCTGTTGGGCTACAGTCCAGGGGATCACAAAGAGTTGGACACGACTGAGCAACTCACAACACTCCAGGTTAGGGATATCTGATGTGAGTAGCTGGTGCCCCTCACTGGTTTATGTACCAAGGGTAGAATTACAGTCTTTATAGGGTCTGATTGCAGTTTATTGCACAGTGCCAAATAATGTCAAATTATGCTTGTAGCTCACCTGTCTAAAATGCTTTCCGAACTAAAGTTGACATTTGGGAATAGTCTCAGGCTTAGAGCTATAAAAAAAAGTTGAGCTTGAAAACCTCCCTAAAGACCAGTAGAATATCTGAAACTAAATACCTTATGTAAGTAGTAGAGAAATTCTTTCCACAGAGCAGGTGAGCAGAAAACACTGGCTTCTGAATGTAAAATTTTTCCAAAATGTAGAATCTTTCAGAATCAAATATGAAGAAGGAGATAAGAGAAGGAAAAGACCAGAGAACTTCATTGTCTTGATTTGTATTTAATAGAGGAAGAGGTGAAGTTGTGGAAACAACTTGAAAACATCATAATTTATCAGATACTTTTACACATGGTCTCCTTTGAAAATCATAGAATTATCACATAGCAAAACAGATAAAGAATTACGGAGTGGCTCAGTGACTCACTGAATGTATGACTCACTGATGGGGATTTTCATTCTTCCAATATTTCTTACACAATTTGGAAATTCTTATAATAACCGAGAAAATAAATAAAGAGAAGCTTTATTTAAAATGGACTCAGGAAGCCCTGAAGAGCAAGCTCTCACACATATATTGCCTGTTACAGCCTATGTAACCAGCAGGAAGAAGGAAGATAAGAATTATTTAATAAGATCTCTGTATAGAATTCTTTGTATAAAATTCTCTCTCCACCTCTTCTCTGTGATGATAAAGAAGGTCTGTTTGTATAGAATTCTTTGTCTGAAATTCTGTCTCTCTCTCCACTTCTTCTCTGTGATGATAAGGATGTTACTTTTCTTTTGGCACTACAGAGTTCAAGCTAGGTCGTGTCTGACTCTTGTGACCCCATGGACTGTAGCCTGCCAGGCTCTTCTGTCCATGGGATTTCCCAGGCAAGACTGCTGGAGTGGGTTGCCAGTTCTTCTTCCAAGGGATCTTCCAGACCCAGGGATCAAATCCGCGTTTCCTGTGTCTCCTGCATTGCAGGTGGATTCTTTATCCATTGAGCCATCAAGGAAGCACCAAGGTGGCATTTTTCACGTAAGAATTTTCACATAAGAACTCCATCTCCTGTTTTAAGAAAAGACAGGAAGATCCTTTACTGTCCAGCAACAAAGCACTCTGCACCTCTACGGCCAATAAGAAACCACTGCAACTTTGAACTCAGTCATCTTTAATAAATTTACTGAAAACAACCCTCCTCAATTTTCTCTGTATTGTTGTTCAGTGGCTAAGTCGTGTCTGATTCTTTGCAATTCCATGAGATGCAGCATGCCAGGCTTCCCTATCATTTACTATCTCCTGGAGTATGCTCAAATTCATGTCCATTGAGTCAGTGATGCCACGAGTAAAAGTTTCCTTTTGTATCTTTGGACTTGCCTATGATTCACCCGGACAAGTTTTCAAACTGCAATTCCCCTGCTATTCCCAAATAAACTCAACTTGCTGGTAAAATCACTGGTTATTTGTTTTCAAGGCTGACATAACGTGATTTCTTCATTCAGTTTGTTTCCCGCTTGCACTTAGTCATGGATTAACTCTTAATTGCTTCTTATTGGTGCTTTCCTGAGAGATTTGCTTTTAATGTTCTACATAAATTCTTTGTTTGTTTTTGAAGAAGTGTTTTCATGCTTTACTGGAGAGAGAACAATTTTACTCACTGTGAACATACTTTGAATAACTCAGGTGGCTAATTCAACTTTTGAACTGTGGTGCTGGAGAGGACTCTTGAGAATCACTTGGACTGCGAGGAGATCAAACCACTTAATCCTAAAGGAAATCAGTCCTGAATGTTCATTGGAAGGACTGATGCTGAAGCTGAAGCTCCAATACTCTGGCCACCTGATGCGAAGAAGTGACTCCTTAGAAAAGACCCTGATGGTGGGAAAGATTGAAGGCAGGAGGAGAAGGGGATGACAGAGGATGAGATGGTTGGATGGCATCAGTGACTCAATGGACATGAGTTTGAGTAAACTCTGGGAGTTGGTGAGGGACAGAGAGGCCTGATGTGCTGCAGTCCATGGGGTCGCAAAGAGTTGGACACGACTGAGCGACTGAACTGAACTGAATGTCAACATTAGTGTTCGATCATTATAGATTTAGTGATATCTACTTTTTACTTCACTCCGTCCCAAAGCTGATACCATGTGGTTTGAATGTAAACGTTTCTTAGATCTTTCCTATAGAGTTACACTGTTGTCCAAGTGAGTATTTAGTATAAAACTCAAACATGTATATAAAGTTTCAGTTGTACTTATTATTTTTATCTTAAAAGATTACTGCTTCAACCATCTAAAAAATAATCAATTTATTTCATAAGTTGTATTTTGTTACAGAAATAAAAATATCTGGAAATTCTGGAAAAATGAAAGTAATAGCCTCTTGGTTATTTCACATTATCACATTCGATAACAGATCTCATGGGAGTGATATGCATGCAGAGGGGTACTGTTCCTGGGCATATCTGAGTAATTGGCTATGAAGTGAGGGGCTCTTCTTTTTTTTTTCCCAAACATTATAGCTTAGTACCAAGAATGATTGCATTTGGGAGATCAACATATTAAAACTTACCTTCATATATTTGAACATTAAAGAGATACTTAAAAAATTTACAAAAAAAAAAATAAAATAAACAAGCCACACATGTGGCCAAGGATCAAATGGAAGTTTCTACTCTTAAATCTTGGCAGTTTTGGTGGTAGAGGGGTGGAGACTATGGCCTGTCTGGGTGTTTATGAGCTTCTTCATGTTTCTTGCATTGTTTGATGAAGCTATGACCCCTTCCCTTCTCCACTTGCATTCTCTGAGTTATTAGCAAACATTAGCAAAGGATCGCTGAAGATGAAACCTGCAATAATCTCTCTGATTTTATATGCTCTAAGGGTGGTCCTGATCATATATCTTTGTAGATGGGCACGATCCTTTTCCTCTTCTCCTGTAAGAAGTTCACTTTTATGTTACATGAGAAATAAACATCAGTACGAAAATGAAAACTCTCAGTAACTATTATGAAAATTTATAATGCCACATGCAAACATTATAATTAGAAAATAAGAGAGAATTTTAAGTTTTAATGGCACAACTTAATATATGTTCATTAGTAGTCTATTCATTTTAAATATAAGATCTTTATCACGTTACCTAAATATGTTTTCTGGTTAAAAATTATAGTTTCCCAGGTAGACATTATACATTTCTTTTCATCATCTAATGATCTAAAGAGCTTAAATAGCATGCATCCAGCCATCTCTTCTAATCAGTTCTAGGCAAGAAAACTTAAGCTTATTTGAGTGCCTACTATAAGACGGACCCTTTATTCAGATTTCACTTAGTTTAGTTCAGTCTCTCAGTCGTGTCCGACTCTTTGTGACCCCATGGATCTCAGCACACCAGGCTTCCCTGTCCATCACCACCTCGCAGAGTTTACCCAAACCCATGTCCATTGAGTTGGTGATGCCATCCAGCCATCTCATCCTCTGTCGTCCCCTTCTCCTCCTGCCCTCAATCCTTCCCTGCATCAGGGTCTTTTCAAAAGAATCAACTCTTCGCATCAGGTGGTCAAAGTACTGGAGTTTCAGCTTCAGCATCAGTCCTTCCAATGAACACCCAGGACTGATCTCCTTTAGGATGGACTGGTTGGATCTCCTTGCAGTCCATGGGACTCTCAAGTCTTCTCCAACACCACAGTTCAAAAGCATCAATTCTTCAGTGCTCAGCTTTCTTTATAGTCAAACTCTCACATCCATACATGACAACTGGAAAAACCATAGCCTTGACTAGATGGACCTTTGTGGACAAAGTAGTGTTTCTGCTTTTTAACATGTTGTCTAGGTTGGTTATAGCTTTCTTTCCAAGGAGTTAGCGTCTTTTAATTTCATGGCTTCAGCCATCATCTGCAGTGATTTCGGAGCCCCCCAAAATAAAATCAGCCACTGTTTCCACTGTTTCCCCATCTATTTGCCATGAAGTGAAGGGACCAGATGCCATGGCCTTAGTTTTCTGAATGTTTAGCTTTAAGCCAACAGAGTGAAAAACTCTCCTCTTTCACTTTCATCAAGAGGCTCTTTAGTTCTTCTTCACTTTCTGCCATAAGGGTGGTGTCATCTGCATATCTGAGGTTATTGATATTTCTCCCGGAAATCTTGATTCCAGCTTGTGTTTCTTCCAGCCCAGCCTTTCTCATGATGTACTCTGCATATAAGTTAAATAAGCAGGGTGACAGTATACAGCCTTGATATACTCCTCTTCCTGTTTGGAACCAGTCTGTTGTTCCATTTCCAGTTCTAACTGTTGCTTCCTGACCTGCATACAGGTTTCTCAAGAGGCAGGTCAGGTAGTCTGGTATTCCCATCCCTTTCAGAATTTTTGACAGTTTATTGTGATCCACACAGTCAAAGGCTTTGGCGTAGTCAACAAAGCAGAAATAGATGTCACTTAGTTCAGTCACACAAAATCTCCATCAAGTGTGCTGTGCTGTGCTTAGTCACTCAGTCGTGTCTGACTCTTTGCAAATCTATGAACTGTAGCCTGCCAGGCTCCTCTGTTCATGGGGATTCTCCAGGTAGGAATACTGGAATGGGTTGCCATGCCCTCCTCCAGGGGATCTTCCCAACCCTGGGATCAAACCCAGGTCTCCCACACTGCAGGCAGATTCTTTACCTTCTGAGCCACCAGGGAAGCTCATAAAGTGTATCACTCTTCAGAAGAAAATGGCAATCAAAGAGGTTACATAGCTACTAGTGACTAGATATAACCTAGAGTTCAGAATTTTCTGTCTGAATCCCAAGCAAATCATTATTCTACCTAGAACTCCCAGTGTATAAGTTTTACATCTCAATGATAGTAGTTGAAATATCTTTCCTTTTTTTTTAAGCTTTATACTATTTCCTATCCTTTCCTTCATTTTCCTTTCTTCCTTCTTTTCCTTATTGGGTCTGTTATTAATGTAACCCAACAGGCATGACAAGGAAATTCAAGCTTGGAATACAGTTGTGAGAAGTGATGTCAGGGTCACACTAGCAATTTATGTAACTATGTACAAAGAGAAAGGAATTATGCAAACCATTCAATATGTTCATATGTTCAATATGATATTGAATATAGTTATCTATGCTGCTTATTCATTCCATATATAGAAGCCTTCATCAGCTAACCCCAACCTCCCACTCCACCCCTTACCCAACCCCCTCCCCCTTAGCAACCACCATTCTCTTCTCTCCATCCATGATTCTGTTCCTGTTTCATAGATAAGTTCATTTGTGTCATATGTTAATTCCACACACAAATGATATCACATGTATGGTAAACTTCAGTTACATTCATGTTTTGCTGCAGATGGCATTATTTCATTCTTTTTAGGGCTGAATAGTATTCTACTGAGGGTTTCCCAGGTAGCTCGCCTGCGATGCAGGAGACCCTAGTTTGATTCCTGGCCCAGGAAGTTCCCCTCAAGAATGGATAGGCTACCCACTCCAGTATTCTTGGGCTTCCCTTGTGGCTCAGATGGTAAATAATCCACCTGCAATGTGGGAGACCTGGGTTTGATCACTGGGTTGGGAGGATCCCCTGGAGGAGGGCACAGCAACCCACTCCAGTATTCTTGCCTGGAGAATCCCCATGAACAGAGGAGCCTGGCAGGCTACAGTTGATGGGGTCACAGAGATTTGGACATGACTGACTGACTCAGCACAGCACAGCATTCCACTGTATATATGAACCATATCCCTTTTATCCATTCATCTATTCAAGGACATTTAGGTTGTTCCCGTGCCATGGCTGCTGTGAATGGTGCTGCTATGGACATAGGAGCTGTAGTTGAACTGTAGTTTTGTCTGGATATATGACCAGGACTGGTATTGCTAGATCATAGAGTAATTCTATTTTTAGTTTTCTGAGGAACCTCCCCACTATTTTCCACAGTAGCTGCATCAACTTAAATTCCCACTAACAGTGTAGGAGCATTCCCTTTTCTCCACATTTTCTTCACTATTTGTTATCTGTAGACTTTTTAATGAGGGCCATTCTGACTGGGGTGAGATGGTACCACACTTTAGTTCTGATTTACATTTCTCTGTTACCAGTGTTGAGCACTTTATCATGTGCCTATTGGTCATCTGTATGCCTTTCAAAAGTTCTACATTTTTGCCAGACATTTGGTTTACTACTTTATATGGTTTGGAGAGGTATATAGCCATACATCCACAAAGCACCTTTCACCATATTCAAGCTTCAGTATACCTCCTCATATTTTAAAAA
The DNA here is from genome assembly GCF_033118175.1 of Dama dama. Classification (NCBI taxonomy): domain Eukaryota; kingdom Metazoa; phylum Chordata; class Mammalia; order Artiodactyla; family Cervidae; genus Dama; species Dama dama. The sequence continues at coordinate 25,427,069 of NC_083711.1, forward strand.
AGGTGATTGCATTTAGCTCATATGCTATCTTGGCTTGACATTAAGTTTCAGTGTAAATGAGTCTAAATTATATTTATTTCAAGGCACTTTCCAGCTGGTTGATCCAGAATAATCTCAAGTAATTTAGATATGACATTGTTCTGATAGATCAAGTGGTCCTCTAAGTTTATATCAGGTAAAAATCTTGATACTGTCCTTGCAAGGGTCAGTGAAACTAAGCCCTGGCCATTATTGTTGATATTTGAGTGTTTGCTAAGAACCCAGTGAAACTGAGTCAATTCCAGAACTCATACATTTTCCTTATATTTTACTTTTTTTGTTATTCCCACTTGGTTTGGGAAGTGGGCTTATGTTTTATGAGACATTTAAAAATATTAATTATTATAAAAGCAAGTGTGCTCAATGTAAAAGAAATCAAGCTACACACACACATACATACACACAAACCTAAAACCTCCAGCTAATACCCCAGTTTAGATTTGAGTGTTGTCCCATGCATTTTAATTTCATCCATCCAACATAGATCTCTTCTCATTTACTTTGTCCTCTGTGCTGCAGGTTATTCTACAAATTTCATAAACCTTTTTTCTCTTATAGTCTCTTCCAGAAATACAAAATGAAACTAAATTGTTCTCTAATCTCTAATCTAATACACCCCAAAGTATTCTATGTGTTGCTCTTTAAATGTCCTGTTTAGCTATGGAGCGCACTTCCAATCTTTACAAAAGATCTCCAACTTGTCAATTTTTAAGACATTATCCCTTGGGAAAAATTATTGCTCCCAATTTGGATCTGCTACTCTGTAATTCCTAGCCATTCATAGGTTCACCATGTTTCATATCTCTTAAGGAAATCAACAGGGCCTATGAAACTGAATCCTTCCCAAGACAGATTCCATGGGCTCACTTCACTAGTTCAAACTCAGTTCATTTGATCCTTTGCAATTGATGCCTTCTCAAAATCTCTAATCAGTGTTAGAGTAAGAAGAGCATACAATGTCCCCGATTCTTTTCTTTATAACTCGGTCGGGCTGGAGGAGAAGAGGGAGGAAAATGAGAAGCACTTCCTCAACTTGTATGAGTTCTTACTTTGGATCTGCTGTGCCTTGATTCTCTCAGGGGTAAGCGTACCACACCAGGAAATGTCAACCCCAGTTGTTCAGCAGTCAAGTGCTCTTAATCCATAAATATTATCTGTATAAATTTTTAAATATATACTTACAAATATATCATGAACAGGATACTAATTTGTAATGCATTTTATAAGTGTTTTGTAAATATTTATTAATATTTGATAAGGTCCTTGTTAATGGTTATAGGAAATCGGGAAAGATGCCAGAAGAAACTTGATGGCCATGAGCTCCCCAGCTTCACTCTTCCTATGTTCCCTGATCTGGGGTTGCACTGACAGGTACGCTTAGGTAGCACAAACCAATTCATGAGTTTTATTCTAACATTTTCCCTAAAGTTAGAAGTTGGTGGTGTCATCAGACAAAATTAGGCTAAGGCTGCAGTCTTTAGTCTGGAGAAGCCAATCATAACTTTGTGTTGTAGTTTGGTCCAAAGTCTTTTTATCCCCTCTGCTTACAATTATCAGGCCCTGCACTAACCAATTTAATACTTAAAATTGCACATTCAAGTTGGTGTTACCATTATCTTCATTTCATATGAAGAAACTGATGCACACAAATACAAACCTATTAATTAGTGCCAGGATTCAAACAAAGGTAACATGATTCCAAAATATGTGCTTTTAAATATTACATGCTTCTTCCTCTAATAGACGTTGATATACTATATTTTCAGCTTATGACCTTCTCATACTTTGGAGGGCTTAGTTAACCTTATGTGAAACTATGGAAAGGAAGTTGTGCTATTGTGTTTTCTAAGTTGACAGATCAATAAAGTTGTAGATACTGCATGGAAAATAACACACTGTAAGTGATAATGCAAACATCCATGAGTGAGAAAATATTAAGCAGGAGAGCTTAGGGGCCTTGAAATACTGAACAGGCAAGAAGTAAGAAAGAGGAAAATATTATATGCTAATAATATGGAGAATAATTTTATTTTCTAGAAAAATCATATTAGGAATTTGCCTTTCATTTTTCTTGCAGTATATTCTGTCCTGACCAATATCTTGATTTGTCAACCTGCTGGTTCCAGATGTCTTCAGTTTCAGTTTTGGCATTGTTACCTGTCTAGGAGCTCTGAGTCCAGCTGAACAGGAAAATTACTCACCATCACTGATCTAATGGTATATGTGGCAAGTCTACAGTGAACTTACAACAGTGACAGTAAGCCCATAAATTCCTGTGACCTCGTTATGTTTATCTGACCTCTCCTCTTTAAAAAGGAGACCAGAAATATTTGCAAGACTCTAGTCGTGGTAGTGGAGAAGGCAATGGCAACCCACTCCAAGTACTCTTGCCTGGAAAATCTCATGGATGGAAGAGCCTGGTAGGCTGCAGTCCATGGGGTCGCAAAGAGTCAGACACGACTGAGTGACTTCACTTTCATGCCTTGGAGAAGGAAATGCAACCCACCCCAGTGTTCTTGCCTGGAGAATCCCAAGGACGGCGGAGCCTGGTGGGCTGCCGGCTCTGGGGTCGCACAGAATCGGACACGACTGAAGCGATTTAGCAGCAGCAGCAGTCCTGGTAGACTCCATTTTCCTACCAAAATTTATCAGAATGACAAAACATAATTGAAAACAGCTAATAAAGACTAATTAGAATGCGGTCTCTCTATCATCATGGCATTCTTCCTCTCCTCCTCCCAAAACATGACTTTGCCATATTTTGTTATCAATGTATTTTCTTTTCAACTGGGATTATTTGCTTTCTTACATTTCACATGCAGACTTCTTGGAAATGGGGCTGAGGGATGGTGAGAAAGGAACAGAAGAGAGAGGGGGAGACAAACTCTATCTCCTACGCTTTGAAATTCTACTGTGGACACTTACTCTCCAGACACTGAAACTTCTATGGCTGTCTTGCAGTGCTACCTTATTCATTTTGGTGGTTGTTAGACATTCTGGCTATATAAAAAAGCTCACCCTTGTAAGTCCTTAACCATAGCAGTAAATTAAGGTAAGAGTAGCGGGGGGACCTGACAGACAAATGAATAGGTAGTAGTATATAGAGGAGATTTAACAGTATCAGGAGATCCATTTTGGCAAAAATAATCTTAATTCTTGTTGCTACCTGAGTAGCTGATCACTCACTATATTTACACCTTCATATTTCCATACTCCTAGGCAGAAAAAACACATCAAATCTATTACAGCATATTATGAATAGTGGCCAGGGACTATGAGCTTATTAGTACCTGGAACAAATAAAGTGAAGTGGTTGAAATAGGTATAATTGAAGTTGTAAAATTCCTAGAAGGGGCAAAGGTTCATGGTATTGCTCTTGGCAATAATTTCTTGAACAGGCCACCAAAAGCACAAGCAACAGAAGCAAAAATGGACAAATGGGACCACATAGAACTAAAAAGCTTCTGCAAAGCAAAAGAAAGCAAAATAAAAAGATACCTACAGAATAGGAGAAAACATTTGCAAACTGTTTATATGATAGGATGTTACTATTCAAAAACATAAGGAACTCCTACAGCTTAATAACAAGAAGATGAATAATCTGATATAAAAATGGGCAAATGATTCAAACAGTTACTACCTCAAAGAAGATAAACAAATGGCCAATAGATATGTGAAAAATGTTCAACATCAATAATGATCAGGGGAATACAAGTGAAAACAACGTAAAATATCACTTTACACCTGTGAGGATGGCAATTATGAAATAAAGATAGTGAGTGTTGGTGAGGATATGAAGAAAGGAGAACACTCGTACTCTGTTGGTGGAATATGAACTGTGGGGAAACTACCATATATCTAACAGTTACTCTTCTGGGTTTATAGCCAAAAGAATTGAAAACATGACACTGATGAGACATCTGTAGTTTCTTGTTTGTTGTAGTATTATTCACGTTAGCCAAGATATACAAACAACCTATAAGGCCATCAGCAGATGAATAGATTTTTTTTAAAATGTGATATATATATATATATATATATATATATATATATATATATATATATATATACACACACACACACACAATACATACACACAATGGAATGTTAAATCTTGCCAACTGATAAGATGAATGAATCTAGAGGATTTTAGGCTAAGTGGAATAAGCTATTCACAGAAGGGCAGATGTCCATAATTCTAATTGTATGAAGTATCTGAAACAGACTCATAGATGCAGAGTAGAATGGTGGCTGCTGGGGGTATGGGATATGGGGATTTGCTGTTCTTTGGGGTAACATTTAAGTTTTTCAAGATGAGTAAGTTCTAGAGATTGCTGTGGAACATTGTGCATATACTTATCACTGTATCATGCACTTAAAAATTGGTCAAGAGGGTGTATCTCATGTGTCCTTGCCAAAATTTAAAAGAAAGGGAAAGAGGAGAAAAGAGAAGAAAAGGAAAGTATCACCATCTTGAGTTGAAAGTTGAAGTCAGCATCCTATACTGAAATAGGGCTCCTTCTGATGAAATTCTTTTAAAGGAACCAACAAGTGATGTTGTGGTACCCAGAGACTAACACGGTGTGAGGATGTCACTGCCTTTAGGCCTGAAGAGGCAGGCAGAGGCAACAGTATTATTGAACTGATGTCAAAGGCAGGGTGAAGCACTGCCTAGCAATATGGCAGTCAGAGGGACACAAGCAGAGGATAAACCATGGAACTGAAGCATAAGGGAGCGGGTGAAGTGCTTTAGGCTGGTGTCCTGGGAACTCTATATTTAGGGCTAGGCAGAAACCAGAGAGCAACAATGCCTAGGTTCTAGAGTTGATAAAGCTTGTCTCTAGGACAAAGTATAGAACATGAAGGATAGACTGTGACTCTAGAGGGAGCAAATGGAGAAAAACCCAATTATGAAAGTGAAAAAGAAGAGATGTCATATAAAGGATAATTTTGTACATTAATAGAATGGGCAGATACCCAAAGCTCATAAGGAATATAGACCTAAGAACGAGTTCCCTCATTTTTCTTTCCTATTTTATATTTATCGCCATGTAGCAGCAAGATTTTGTTTTGAGTTAATGCAACTATTTCAAAGAATTCATGTTGTCAGGAAGCATTTCCAATATTCTTCATTATTCTTGGATGAAAAAGTGTAGGTGAATCCTTGAAAAAATATTTAATCTGTGTTGCCATCAATATTCAGTCTATAAGAAAGTTTTGAAAGGCTGAAAGTCATGTCTTCAGGAAAATAATCACACAGGGTATTTACTTCCAACTGTTTACAACTAAAGTATGCAGAGATTTATTTAGAAGCCTGATTCTCTTTAGACATTTCCCTCTAAAGTTTAAGAGCAATCATATAGTTATTAAGGTGGTATTCATGATGAAGGGAGTGAGTAACTCATCTCTCTTGAGGAGGAATATTTTGTGTTTGATTTTTCTGAACGCACAGGTAGGAATGTAGATGAGATATTTTTGAGGAAGCTAAATTGCAGATATAAAATATTATTCTACTTTTAGTTTTAAAGCTACTACTGTAAGAAATGTTTCAGCAACTTTATAGCAATTTTGACATGCTTTATTTTTTTAGGAATTTTAGCAATTTTGACATGCTTTATCCATTTAGCTATGTGTGTGTGGCATTTTTAATAGATTTTGTAGACAAAAGTGTAATGCTTGGTTATTTTGTTGTTGTTTAGTCACTAAGCTGTGTCCGACTCTTTTGTGATCCCAGGGACTGTAGCCCATCAGGCTCCTCCGTCCATGAGATCTCCCAGGCAAGAACACTGGCATTGACGTTTCCTTCTCGTAGGGATCTTCCTGACGCAGGGATCGAATCTGCATCTACTGCATTGCAGGCCAATTCTTTACCACTGAGCCATTTGGGACGCCTGCTTGGTTATTTAAATGAATACAAATAGTAAAATTTCAGCTTATATTTTCAAGAGTTAAAGAAGCAAAACTCAATTTATTTGACTAAAATAAAAGAGAACACAACACTGAACGATTCTTAGTAGAATTTTAGAAAGGAGAAAATGAGGGAATAATAGTTATAGGTCTTGGGGCTTAAGTTGTTTTTTTTTTTAATTGCAATTATTCTTCAAGATATATTTAAAATTTTTTATTCTATTACTAATTAGTTTCATAAATGTTAAATTATTAAATTAAGCCTATGACACAGAAAATTGAGGATGTTAAAGTAAAGACACAATTATCAGTTCGTGTTCTAGAAGGAAGTGGATAGTAGAAATGGGGTTATAGAAATGAGTTTAGTAGGCAGATATTTTTTACCATGATAATGACGAAGGAGCATCCAGGGTGACTGATGAGATACAGTGAAGGATCTAGCTTAGTAATATTGGAAAGCCTTTATCATCACTCCTGAGACTAAAGAGGTGAGCAGAAGGGAGCAGTTATTGAAATGTTATGGTACAGAGTGAAGTAAGTCAGAAAGAGACAAACAAATATGGTATATTAACACACACACACACACACATATATATATATATATGTATATATATATATGGAATGTAGAAAAATAGTATTGATGAATTTATTTGCAGGGAAGGGATGGATTCTCAGACAGAGAGAATGGACCCGTGGACACAGTGGGGGAAGGAGAGGGTGCGATGAATGAAGAAAGTAGCCTCGACATATACACAGTACCAGGTGTAAAACAGATGGCTGATGAAAAGTTCTTATATAACACAGGGAGCTCAGCGTGGTGCTCTGTGATGACCTGGAGGGGTGGGATAGGGGGAGGAGGAAGGCTCAAGAGGAGGTAATATATGTATAATTATGGCTGGTTTGTGTTGTTGTATGGCAGAAACCAACAGAGCATTGTAAATCAACTTTCCCCCAAGTAAAAATAAATTAAAATTTGAAAAGTCTATGAAAGCAGTAAATTTTGGAAAGTAACTCTGCCAAATAATGTCTTTTGATTAGAGAAACACAGCCTCTGCTGACTCACAGCCAAGCAAGGAGGGAGTTGGGAGAATAAATAGTCCTGATTTCGTCTCCTTCTTGCTTGTTTTCTTTAGCTGAACCAAATAGATGTACAGAGGAATAAAGCCAGAAGAATGTAGTTACAGAGATCACTGTAGGTGCAGAATAGGACAGAAAAGCTGGACAAGTGTAGAGCATTTAGATGGAGAGTGAAAATCGGATATACACAGTACAAGATGCATGCCTGGTAGCAAAGGGACTCTATGGCGCGGTTAACTCCTGCTAGAGCTAAAGTTTCTGCATGATGATATATTTCAGGATGGTGTTTACTACCAATAATTTTACCAAGGCAAGGCAGTAAAAATAAATTAATTTTTGAATTCAGTTCAGTCTGAGTTTCAAAGCTCTATCTTGGGCTCCACAGTGAAGAGAGATACAGTTTTTCATAGGTAATCATTATTTTATAAAAAATAAAATAGAAACAGGTGAAGGGTGGTGGTCAGCATGGACTGATGCTATGTGAAGTAATAACTGGGAGACAGAGCCACAAATCAAGCTTAGACATTACGTTTTCAATGTGATTGCCAGCAAAGCTCCTGAAATTTAGATCAAGTAGTGTCTGGAGATTCTGGAGTCAATACAAGAATGCCCAGCCTATTTTCCACGAAGAGTGAGACATGGGTTTGTTTGTTTGTTTTTTTGTTGAGCCAGTTTTTAAAGCTTTATAAAGATATAATTTTGGGCTTCCCACATGGCCCAGCAGTAAAGAACCTGCCTACCAATGCAAGAAACATGAGTTTGATCCCTGTGTTGAGAAGATTCCCTGGAGAAGCAAATGGCGACTCACTCCAGTATTCTTGCGTGGCAAACCCCATGGACAGAGAACATGGTGGGCTGCAGTCCATGGGGGCCACAAAAGAGTTGGACACGTCTTAGCGACTGAACAACAACAATGATGACAACAGTGTTTGGAGAAGGCTTCATTAGAAATTAATGATGGAAAAGGAATATCACCAAGACAAATATCAAGGAATAATATGAAGAAAATATTTTAAGAAGTAAAAGCCAAGGAGGAGACTGAAAACAAAGAAAGGAATTCTTGACTAAAATCAAGTACAAATGAAGTGTCAATATAATCAACCCATTTATATTAATTCCCATTATTTCTATTTCTGTTGGAGAAATCTGTGATATTTGAGGCTGTATACCTTTTTGTTCCTGTGTGTGTGCACACATGTACACACTCTCAAATGTGTAGCTATAATCTAGAATGTGGCATAGTTCCTGTCACCGGACACTAACTAACCATTAGTTTGCATCATTTAAGTAAAACTTGTCATCTTTATTCAGAACAATGTAATGTAAAAATATTGAGTTCAGTTCACGCACCTGTGAAAATTCCACACTTTCATTTTGCAATTCAAACACTTTATATCATAATGATAAGAAAAACAACTGTGATTAACCAAAAGAACTTTTCAGATTTAGGTGATGGAAATGTTAAAAAAAAAAAAAGTCCATCTCTATCTTGAAGTTGAAAAGGCAATTATAAAATAAGGAGCCAGTGAATGGTACAGAAAATATAATAAATGCTTTTGGAACCCAGAAGAAGCAGAGAAGATGAGCGTGAAGAAGAGAGTCTGGGAATGAGTTGGAGAGGTAGCAGATCATGACCCAGATAATACAGTGTGTTGAAGTTTGGAGTGTGATGGCGTGGATATCCAGGAGCTCAAGGCATTCCAGGAGGATTCTCTACATGCAGCAATCTTAAGGGAACTGAAGTGTTACTGAGGGTTTCTCATGGGGGTGGCTATGCTAGAAATACTGGGGTAGGAAGGATGATCTGCAGCAGGAAGGTGGAGGCAATATGATCGTTCCCAGACCTATCCTTAAACTCAAGCTTTTACAGATTATTACAATTACCTTCTATTAATAATTGGGAATAAGGACACCTGTTCCAGGACATTGTTGAAAGGAATAAATAAATTAACACACATGCAAGCAATTAGCATAGTGCTTGGAAACTCAACCAGCACGTTAGTTATGGAACCTCCTTTCTTGGAGACTGAAATAGAGAGGATGAAGCAGATGATGAGAAAAGAGGGTGGTCAAAGAGAAGTTCCAGCCTGGAGTCAAGGCTATGACAGTCAAAGTTTTGGAAAGAGACTTACTGGCAAATTTCTGCTCCTCCTAGGCATTGGTATCATCTCCACAGAGAGGGAAAAGATGATTGGTTTCATTTATAACTTGGAACAACTCCAAGTTTGATGGAGGTTTCCAGTCTATAGTTTGGAATTTACCTGATTTCTGCTGAGTTTCATATACATCCCTTAGTAGTCTAGTTCTCCTTGTTTCTTTGTTCCTGAAAGTGACATAGAAGAATTGAGAAGCTGAGCACTGAAAATTTATTTGGAATTTGGCATAACAGGGTCACTCATGGTTTCTTTCCTCTCTTGTAATGATGGCCGGTGATGATTTGCGTCAGGTGTACACCAAAAGCAACAGTCTACCATGACTGTTTATTCCCAGTTGTTGGCCACACCTGACAGAAGAAAGCAGGATGGTACCCAGAGGCACTGGTGACAGAAGCATGCAGGACTATACAAAACGAGGGGAATGCAGAAGAGGGAAGACCCAGATTAAGGAAGAGTATTTTGCTACTCACCGCATAGGAAAACGGAGAAGACAATGGCACCCCACTCCAGTACTCTTGCCTGGAAAATCCCATGGACGGAGGAGACTGGTGGACTGCTGTCTATGGGGTCACACAGAGTCAGACATGACTAAAGTGACTTCGCAGCAGCAGCAGCAAAGTAACACAAGGGAAGGCATCTACCTGAGAACTTTTTCTCAGAAACACAGATTATCCCCCCCGCCCCGCCATAACATCTGCAACTGCATAAGTGCATAGCATATTCTTTGGAGCAGGAAATGACAACCCACTCCACTATCCTTGCCTGCAAAATCCCATGGACAGAGGAGCTTGGTGAGCTACAATTCATGGAGTCTCAAAGAGTCAGACAACAGAGCATGCACAGTGTATTCCTGGGAATCGAAATAGTTCACAAATGTAGTGCTTGCTGAGAAATTCTGTCATATTATCAACTTTTTTTTTTTACTCCCACGAGTAAAACAAATTTTTTCATGCTCGTTAATTTTTCTTCCTTTGCCTAGAGCTCCTCGTAAAGGAGAAGGCCTGTTTGTCACCTTGTTCAACCATCCAGGGGTCTGTTCTTTTCTGCTCTCCTCTACTCTCCCATCCTTCTCCTTATCCTGTAACCACTACTTTTCCTTCTGATTGCAATTGGATCATCTGCTAATTCAGGAATATGCCTATGTTCAGTTATCATCAAATACCCCTTAAGCAGCCCTCAGGAATACGGCCAAATGAACTCTCTCTTCTGTTTGTTGTCCTTTTCTAAAAAGCATTCAGATCTTTTAAATTGTTTTCATTCACATTCCAGCCAGTCACCCAACCTATTTCTGAATATTATTTTCTAGGTATTTGGTGAAAGATAAGATTAGTTTGTAGCCATCTTAAATAGTATTCTTTGTTCTTAAGATATTAATGTAAGGCAGATGATTTTTAATATTCATATTTTGTTGCCTTATACTAATACCAATATTAAATTCTTATCACACACTGAACATGTAAAATGTGAGATATGAGATATGTATACATGTTGTTAAAACATGCATGCGTGCATGCTTAGCAGGGACTGTAGCCCACCAGACTCCTTGATCCATGGGATTTTTCAGGCAAGAACAGTGGAGTGGCTAGCCATTCCCTTCTCCAGGGGATCTTCCCAACCCAGGGATTGAACCCAGGTCTCCTGCATTGCAGGCAGATTCTTTACTATCTGAACCATCAGGGGTGAGTTTTCCCTAAATTAAAATTTTAATTGGTTTAAGTGTATCATTTATTTTTACAATTGTTTCATAAACAATTATAATTCACTTTAAGAAGTATTAAAAAAGATTTAAGCCAAAAACATGTCCTCTGGGGAGGACATGAAACCTAGACAGATCAACATGAGTTCTCCTGGATACATTATTGTCCAAATAATTTAGCATGCATCCATTTCTGTAAAATGGGCATGATAATTCTGTCTCCTTCTGTGTTGCAACATTTAATGAATGATTATGTGCTTTTGCATAATGTGTGTTCGTATATTAATAGGTTAATAATGCACATTCTCAATGTACTTTAATAAAGGACATTGGGAGCTAATTAAAAGGAATGTAATTTGTGCTTTTGGGAGGAAAAGTGTTATCGAAGTGTAAATTAGGGAGGGAAGTGGCAGTTAATTCTATACAACGTATCTATTACCACACATTCGAGGCTTAACTCTAATTACAGATTGGACATGTGAGCAAACAGCATCTGGGACACTTCCCCTCCTTTCGGAAGGCCCTTCTCCACGTTTACAAAATTAGGCTATTCTTTTAATAACTGGGAGTATTAATAAGCCACTTTCTGCTCAGAACAAAAGGTTAGCGGGAAAAGACCCCTTTCAAAGTCAGCATATTGACAGTATTTATTGTTCTTTTTGGTAGACGGTATCTCCCCAACAAGTGTCAGGGGAAAGCAGTTTATTATTCAGTGCTTTAGACTGAAGATAGTACTTTTGTGGCTTGATAACACTACCTGGAAGAAAGGGCATTTACACCTGATGGAAGAGGCGAATTCTGCAGACAGATTTGTGCCTGTCTTCAAACCTTTCACCATCTGAATAACCCCTGAGGTTAAATAGCTGGTAGACATCTGTAGGCAGAAGTAAGAGAAATGAGATCATCAAGGAACGGTATCGTGCTTACAACATGTGGCGAGATGAGTGTTCCTCACCATCTGTTATTTGTGTGTGTATTTTATTATGTAAATGTTCGTACACACTGCATTCTAAACAAAGGAACATTACTTCCACTTTGTTGGTGCTGCCAAGCTTGCGTATGTGTCCTGGAAAAAAAAGAAAGTGGCAGACAGAAAATTCAGGGTTCATCTAGCCACTTGTGTCCCCACTCCTTTCACCAAGAGGGTGAGAGACTCTAAGTAGGTTTGATTCCTTTTCTACATCCTGTTCACAAAGACAAAGCTTGACTGTGAATGGAAAACAATGTCTTAAATACGACAGTTATGGTCTAAAGCTTCTTTTGCTGGCGTACACGGGGAGAAAAAAGATACTGGAAGCTCGGATGCTCTGGGATGGTTCCAATGTACACTAGTGATAAATCCAAGCTAGAAAATAAATTTGGACAGAGAAAACAGGCTCTGTTCAATTTTCTCTCATCTGCTTAATTCCTGGCACATAGCTCTGGGTCATGGGAAGGTTCTGGTGGGCTGCTGTCATTGTCTCCCCCAAAACAAGAGGGGTGTGTGTGTATGCATGTTTGGGAGGAATGAAAGTGAGGAGATTTGGGTGACATATTCTGGTCTAAATTTTCATAAAATTACCAATTTAAATTGAAATGTAATTATCCTAACTGGCATCTTTTTGGCAGCAGCTTAAAAAAAAAATCCCTCGGCTTTACTGTACCCAGCAAAAGCCCAGAGGAGTCCTGACACTGGCCTTTAATCAAAAGCTGAAAAGACACAAAAGCTTTCAGATAATCTATGCCAAGCTATCTTGGACAGCACAGAATTGCCTGGAGCACCCTTCTGGTGGCATTTAAAACACCTGGTGCCCTTAGAAAAAAAAACCTACATCTGCGTCTGCAATTTCTCCTTCTGTAATTCCCTTAAATCTCTATCTCAACTGATTCTTCTATCTTTAAAAGTAGGGATGCTGCAGTGTCAGTAAAATAAAGCAATTTTATTTACCGAGAGAATGATACTTGTCATTGGCTATGCCTGGAGGTGACAGACTCAGGTGCCCATCTGCACAAACGCTTCCTCACTGTTTATTTCATGTGGATTAATATAATTAAACTATCATTGTGCTCACTGATTCAGCTCAAATTTTAATTTGATAATTGGGGAAAAGGTGTGCATTGGAAATGGAGGCAATTAATTGACACTTTAAATGCACTTGAACAGAAATAATTTAAGTTACACCATACTTAGTGGTGACTTATAATGTTGTGTTTATGCATATTCTTTCCTTTGGCTCCTGTCATTAATGGAGAGAGGTAAATAATGTTACTCAGCCTAAGTCCTTTTGATACTGGCAGTCTAATTCTGCAATTTGAAAATATTTTCCCTGCCACAGACAATTCCCTTCATTTCCTAGTCACTGGCTTCTCTAAAATAAAGACATTCTCACTTTGAACAACAATCTAATCATTCGTAACTAGTCTCACATATATGCAACATAATTACGCGGATTGTCACATAATTTTGTCCATAGACAGCCTGATTCTCATTCTAACAAACATCTTGCACAAAGAAATAATGAGAATAACAAAGACATAATTTCTCAACTTATAATGCCCATCTTTCCCAGGATTTGGAAAGAAAAATAGCTGGTTCAATACTTAAGTTTTCTCCAATACTAGTTTTACTTTGATTTGTTCCGAGGGAATTTATATATTTTGGTGAACTCACTGAAACTTAAGAAGGAAACATATTTATGGATAAAGAAATTCTTTGGTGTTAATTATCTTCCATTTGGAAACAAATAGTGCTTTCTTATTTTTTAAGAATTTAAAAACAAAAGCTAGTTTCTTTGAGCAGCTTGCAAAATCTTGTTATTTTGACCGGAGCTCTTCTATTCACGGAGTCTGATACACTTTTAATCAAAACCGAAACAAATTCAGTTTCCCAAAATGTTAATGACCACAAGTTATACCTGTAGTAAATAATAAGGTTACCTAATAAGAATTATGAGTTATTTGTACAGAAGCCCTGAGAGGGCTTCTTCTTAATATAAAGTCTTGGAACAACCATTCCTCCTTTTACATGAAAACTTATGCTTTTGCTTCAGTCTATTCAATATTTTTAATATTCAGTGTAACCATGGATGAACCTAAAAAAGTTCTGGCAGGTCATTTCTGTTAAGCAGCCACACTCTTTTTATTAAAGCTGGAAACCTCATTAAAATAGGCTCTGTGAAGATTTTGTAAACTCCAGCTTTAAATCAAGGTTAGCAATATGCTCCAAAAATCTTTTCATATAAATGTGGTTTGGGGGGCATTTTTAAGTTTCTGAAAGTAAGAACTGCTAAAGAGCCAAAAGGCAGGAAACAAAGAAAACAAACAAAAGAACCGACGAAGTGCCCACACTTAATGCACATAGTTACATTCATAACTGTGGATGACCCCAAAACAAACCTATTTCTCCTATCTTTTTCCCCATTGCCTACTTATAGACAAAATTACCCAAAAACATATTTGCTGAATCAGTTAACTTAATAGCTACAAAGAAAGAAAAGCATAATCTTAAACATAACCTTTAACCATACTTAAAGGGAATCCTTAGTTACTGAGCAGAATTGAAGTCTTCTGAAAGATCAGAGGATTTTAAAGATAGATAAGCACTGCTCGATCACTTGATCTGATAACTCAGCAACAGCAAAAGAGATTAGGGGCCAGAGATTAATGACTATGAAAATCCAACAGCTAGTTAGTGACGGAGACCAGGATTATAAAACAGATCTGTGGGCTCCCAGCTGAATACTCATTCTACGTGGTATTGTTGATTATTTCGACATTCCTGGATGAAATGCTGTCAGTTCAACAAACAATCTGATATCTAGATTAGTAAATCCATTCATAATTAGGACAATTTTTATTGTTTTATTCCTCTCAGAGAAACCACATTTTTACAAATCTAGATTCTTGCTTTCTAAAAGATCCTCATTTTCATCAATTCATTAAACATAAGAGCATTGATACATTGCTGTTAATATTCTTCAAAATTTGAAATCATCAACAATCCTTTATCTGATTCTATGTTATTTGTTAATTAATCCACAGAAAGATCCTTCTCTTTAAAATTTTTTAAAAAAATTTATTTTTAGTTGGAGGATAATTGCTTTACAATGTTTACAAGATAAATCAGCTATAAGTACACATATATTCCCTCCCTCTAGAGCCTCCCACCCACCTCCACCCCCCATCCCACCCATCTAGGTCATCACAGAGCACCAGCTGAGTTCCCTGTGAGAAAGATTCTTCTCTTTATTTCCAACATTTTCTTCCCAATATTAAGAACATTTTTTTAAAACTTCTTAATTATATAGAAGTGCTATTTAAGTAAGTGAAGATATTAAACCCTTAACTCACAAATAATGGCTAGTTAATAGGTAATTTTCCTTTGGTTCAGGCTCAATATCTTATTCAAACAATTTTTCTTGAAAAAAAAAATGGAGTATCAAGTCAAATGACCAACATATTTTGTTGATGCTTATTTAAAGGGCAAAGGACATCTCTCAAGAAGGAAACCCCAAATTCCTTAATTTGATTTTAGGTCAGTTCAACAGAATTAGTGTCTAGTCTTGGTTTGGATTTATAGGAAAAAAATATTTTTGATGAAGTTACTTATTTCAAACTAGCCAAGCAATTCATATACATACACAAACCGTTCAAGAAAGGTACAAGATAGAAATGGAAGTGATTAAATGGGCTGTACTATCCCAATGGGTGTTAAACTGATAGTTTCTTATCTTGGGATAATTGACTATATTTCACATTTTAAATGTTTTTTTTTTTTTCAAACTAAATATAAAAATAAATTGTGTGAAGAATGTAGCTTCTGGTTCTGCTAAATAAACACTTTTTATGTGACCACTATTTGACCAATAAAAGTATCAGGTGAATAAAACACAGTGAGTTTATTAAGAAACTACAGCCTAACAGTAGGAAACATGATTGGGATGAAAAACTTAGAGCTAGGTCCCTCATACTGTATGGGGATAATTGAATAGGATATTTTCGAGCTGTGGATATTTGGAAATGAGCAAGGATAGGTAGAAATGGTTTGTGCCTAGAATAAGACACAATGGTACTGAACAACCCACACATTACTTGTTGATATCAGTAATAATTCGGGGGAATATTTGGAATTTTTTTCCCCAATACAGGAACATATGGTAGTTACTCAGAAATCCTAGCTTTATTTACAAAATTATTTCTTCTACTTAGAAAAAAAGAAAAGACTGATATATTCAGCAAATTGTGATCTCAATTTTCAATGTGAAAATAACCTGGAAGGTAAGTTGAAATAACTCACTGTGGCCACTACAAAATAATTGGCAATCATGTAAACATTCCCCTAATTTTCAAAACTTTAACTTTTAAACAACAGCTTTTACTTAGTTATACTATCTTCTCCCCTCTCTGTATATTGCCGTTGGCCTGCTGTTTTATAGGCTTTCCAAGTGTGCAGGAAATTTGGTTGAGTTAGCAGTTTTGTTTTAATATATTCCTGGAAATTTTATCTTCAGCAGTTCTGCATGCTTTCAGCGAGTGGCTAAAATGGATGTAGGTTTTCTACATCTGATGAGGTCAGGACGAATAGCACCACTGGCTGCAAGAAAAATCACGTAACAGCAGGCTGAGATGGCATATGAGAAACGCACGTGTGTTAATTTGCCATCTTCCCCCCACTTTTAGTTTCATTGTCATAAAGTCAGAGGGAAGATTTCAGGCACCAAAGCTGCCGTGCCACTTCTGAAAGTCAAGAATGGCACTGACAGCTCGGAGGCCTATTAAACTCTAAAGGTGTGCCAGCAGCAAAGATCGGTGCTTCAGACAGCGTCACATAGTGAGTGGTGAAACCTCTCTGATCAAGTGTCTGTTTACCAGCTCTTTCTGTGGTCATCAGATTATACATGCTGTCTCAAGTGTGTCTTAACAGAATGAATGCCAGGGGAAGAATTGGGAGAGTATCACTGACATATATACACTATCATGTGTAAAATGGATAGCTAGTGGGAAGCTGCTATACAGTGCAGGGAGCTCATCTCAGTCCTCTGTGATGAGCTAGAGGGTAGGCATGGGTGGGGACGGAGACACAAGAGGGAGACGATATATGTACATGTATTTTTACCTGATTCATTTTGCTGGGATGTGGGACACCCGGGTTGCATTCCTGGGTCAGAAAGATCCCTGGAGAAGATAATGGCTCCCCACTCCAGTATTCTCCCCTGGAGAATTCCATGGACAGAGGAGCCTGGTGGGCTACAGTCCTTGGGGTTGGAAAGAGTCATGTCAGCTGATTCACTTTGTTCTACAGCAAAAACACAGCAGTGTAAAGCGATTATGCTCTAATAAAATATAAAGTAAAAAACAAGAATGAAGGCAAGGGTAGCACTCACTCTGCAGGCTGCAAGCTGAATTGAGATATTGTGTGTGCTTCACTCTAATTTCAGTGTTCAGGGTCCAGTTGAGAGCTGATGTGACTTCCTACAACACCTCAAGTAATGAGAACCATTTCTGCCTCAGAGTCCCCACGAGAAATGGCTAGCATCGTTTCCAAACTGATGATTAGGTCAACTCTCACTGAGGAATCAGCCTTTCCTCTGTCCAGGGCCACCTCACTGTAGAACATCCGGCTGCTAGAATATTGACTTTTATTTATCAGGTGGGACAGATATTGTCTTGGCCATATCCTTAGAAGAAAGGTACCCATAGTTAAAAGTTAAAAGTCTGCAGAGCTGACACCAACTTGCAATTTAAATTGTATTCCCAAAGAGTTTAGATTTACTATGTTTTGTTTGAGACGTAGAGGCAGAGAACTCTGAGATGAAAGCTATTGTTTTATGTGTTAATAAGGATAAGAATGGGTTTTCTGGAGCTAATAGTGCTCCTCTGAATCACTGCCTTATTTACAGTGGAGGAATGTCGTAGATATCATATTTCATCAGCCATGATGGCTTGATTATGTTCCGTGAATAATTGCAGTATCTTTTCATCTCCCTTTTGTTATAGGAAACCTTTATAGTAAAGGCTTTTAAATATGCAGTGGGAGTGTGTAATTCAAGTATCAAGTCTAACGAGAAATTGTTTTGGCAAGTTCAGAACCCTCTCGAAATTCATGGGTTTGGAGTTTCATATCTAATTGGAAACTTTTAATGTTGGAATAGGCTTGCTGTTAGGAAAACAGTGTAAAGCTTTTAAGCAAGGGGTTTGGGGTTATGCTTTAAGAAATACTCAGCAGGATTCTGTGACATTCAAATTATGTTTATTTAAAAACAGAAACTCCAAAAAAAAAAAAAAAAAAAAACAGAAACTCCTGTGTTCTGATGTCTTAACATAAAGAGAGTCAAAATTACATACACGGCTGCAAGAATTACAAGGCTTTGAAAAATTGCTTGTGCAAAAGACTCTGAGTTGAGCCAAATAATTAAAAAATACCTTGAGAGTATCAGAGGTATAATGGAGATTCTGGTCAACATGTTACCATTTGCTAGAAATTTTTTTCTCAAGAGTACATGACAGCCATGTAAAGATCTAATTCAGGTTTTACCCTCCTAACTTAGCCTGTTCTGAAATCACTGACTGCTGCTTTCCTAGGTTTTCCAGTGATGAAAACAATCTTCTCTCCTTTTTTGAAATTTTTTTCTAGTTCTCACGTTTGAACTTTCATCTGTACCACAAAATAGGCAGATTGGTTATGCCAAGTGGTCAAACAAACAAACAAACAAACCCTTAGAACATCTATCCTCTGTCTCTCTGCAGTTTCTGCATGTTCAGTGCAAATGACTCCCATATGGTTTAACCTTAGTGACCATATTATGTCTATTGAGTTGGAAGACTCTCTTCTAAACATTAAGCTTAGAAGGAAGTTGCTAATATAAAACATCATAATGTACAGATAAAGCTAGTTTTAAAAACTTGCTTCTTGTCAGGAACAAGCTAAAAATGCTTTGGCAGCATGTACCAAATTGGGTTTTTGGAAAAATAGGTCTCGAAGATGGAAATAATTAAAAAGAAAGTCTTGAGTAGGGTGGCTCCCTGGTTATATAAACATATACTTGATGTCCATTTTGGAGTTTCATGTTTTCATTTTGATCAAGTTTAATTTATCTGCTTTTGTACATGAATTAAGCATTTTATATCCTATCAAAGATATATTTACCTATCTCAAGATCACAAGGACTTTCCCCCCTTATTTCTTTTAGGAGTTTTTTTATTTTTGATACTGGGTAATAGAAATCGTTTTTGGAGTAAGTGTTGAATATAGTGTTGGTATGGATCTATGTTCACTTCCCTAAATAAATATCCAGCTATTGCAGTGTTGTTTTGGAAAAGACATTTTATTCCCTCATTGAGAAGCCTTTATACTATTTTTTTTTTTGAAAATCATTTGGCCAGTTATGTTTGGATCTATTTTTGAACTCTATCCTCTTCCATTTTTCTATATCTGCATTTTTCTGCAATACTACATTCTCTTGATTACTGTATATTTATAGTAAGTCATTAAATCAGAACACTGAAGTTCTCCAATTTTTCCCTGTTTTTAAAAAATTGCTTTGGATATTCTTGTTTATTTGCATTTTCATAAAAAAATTAGAACCAACTTGTCAGCTTCTGCAAAAACATGCTATGGTTTTGGTTGGGATTGCACTGAAATTATAAATTTGGAGAAAGCAGATTTCTTAACAATACAAATGTAACCAGATACAATTAGCAAAATCATAATATTAACATTAATATAACATTAGCTCATTTATAGACCTTACTCAAATTTTATCAATTGCTCTATTAATCTTTTCTTTCTGGACCTTGATCTATCCAAGGTCACACATTTCAGTTCATTGTTCTGTCTCCTTAGCCTCTTATTCTGGAAGAGCCTCAGTCTTTCTTTGCCATTTGTGTCCTTGACCCATTTGGAGAGTATTGGTCAGTTATTTTGTAGACCACCTCCCAATTTTGGTTTGTCTGATGTTGCCTTGTGATTAAATTCAAATTATTCATTTTCAGAAAGAAAACCTTAGGAGTCATGCTGTATGAAATAGAGGCTGTCTGTCTCTTTACTAGTGATATTAATTATATCACTTGGTAAGGGTGGTGTCTCCCATTTTCTTCACTATAAAGTTACTCTTTTTTTTTTTCTTTAAATTAATAGATTTGTTGTAGGGGATATTTTCCTTCAGATTAGATGTGTTTTGTTAATACACTTTCAAAATTACTGACCCTTTTATCTCTATTTCTTTTAAGCCTATCCAGTGGATTTTTTATTTCTAATATTGAAACTTTTGATTCTAAGTTTTCCAGTTTTCAGGATCTGCAGAGATATCTTATGCATTCATTCATTGCAAGTCTCATTTCTTTCTGTCACTGGGCAAAATTATAACTGCTTCTTTCAAGTACTTTAATAATTCCAACAGCTGTTAACCTTGAGGTTGGCATCTGTTTGTAGTTTTTTCCCTGGAGACTGGATCACATTTTCCTGGTTATTTATATGTGAATAATATTGGACTGTATCCTGGATATTCTGAATATTAGGCTGTGGAGAATCTGGATTCTGTTAGATTGCTCCAAGAAGTGTTGATGCTTTTGTTTTAGCAGGCAATTAACATGGTTAGACTCAAAGTGCAAATAGGCGTGTCTGTGGTGGGTGGCTGCTTAGACCTCAGATAAGTTTCTTGAACCATAGCTCTGTGTAGCTTTCCATTTGCCCCATTCAATATGTGGTTCAGTGGTCAGCCAGAGACTTGGGCTGAGTTTACACATAGACATTAAAACAGTCTTTTCCTGGCTCTCTCCTCTCTGATTCCCACTTTCTGGTAACTCTGGTTGCTCTGTATTTCTTGCCCTGCTTCCTTAGTCGGTAAGCTAGTGGGCTTTCTAGCCGTGTTGGAATCCTCTCTGGACCACGGCCATTATTACTGAGACTGCCTTAGGACAGAAATGCAAAAAAAAAAAAAAAAATGGAATTCAATCTATCTGATGGCTTTTCCCAAGTTTTATATCTACTCCCAAATTTCCCTATGGTACTTCAGCCACTAGAATTCTCAGATAGTTATGACTATAACTTTTCCAGTCCACAGGGACTTTATTTTTATAGGAGGATTGCTTTGTTGGATGGTCATTTCTCCATTACCTTGAAGACTTCAGAGATGTGTTGGGGGGACTTACCTGGCAGTCCAGTGGTTAAGACTTTGCCTTCAAATGCAAGGAGTGTGGGTTCAATCTTATACCTCACGGCCAAAAATCCAAAACATAGAACAAAAGCAATATTGTAACAAATTCAATAAAGATTAAAAAAAAAAAAGTCCACATCTAACAAACAAACAGAAAAAAGAGGTTGGGTACTAGATTATGAATAGTGAAAGATGTTGTCTTAGTTATGGTAGATATCAAGAATAAAGGCAAAAGAGAAAAGGAAATATATACCCATTTGAATGCAGAGTTCCAAAGAACAGCAAGGAGAGATAAGAAAGACTTCCTTAGTGATCAGTGCAAAGAAATAGAGGAAAACAATAGAATAGGAAAGACTAGAGATTTCTTCAAGAAAATTAGAAATACCAAGGGAACGTTTCATGCAAAGATAGGCACAATAAAAGACAGGAATGTTTTGGACCTAATAGAAGCAGAAGATATTAAGAAGAGGGGGCAAGAATACACAGAAGACCAATACAAAAAAGAACTTCACGACCCAGATAATCACGATGGTGTGATCACTCACCTAGAGCCAGACATCCTGGTATGCAAAGTCAAGTGGGCCTTAGGAAGCATCACTACAAGCAAAGCTAGTGGAGGTGATGGGATTCCAGTTGAGTTATTTAAATCCTAAAAGATGATGCAGTGAAAGTGCTGCACTTAATATGCCAGCAAATTTGGAAAACTAAGCAGTGGCCAAAGGACTGAAAAAGGTCAGTTTTCATTAAATTCATAAGAAAGGCAACGCCAAAGAATGCTCAAATACACAATTGTACTCATCTCACACACTAGCAAAGTTATATTCAAAATTCTCCAAGCCAGGCTTCAACAATATGTGAACCATGAACTTCCAGATGTTCAAGCTGAGTTTAGAAAAGGCAGAGAAACAACAGATCAAATTGCCAACATCTGCTGGATCATCGAAAAATCAAGAGAGTTCCAGAAAAACATCTATTTCTGCTTTATTGACTATGCCAAATCGTTTGTCTGTGTGGATCACAACAAACTGTGGAAAATTCTGAAAGAGATAGGAATATCAGACCACCTGACCTGCCTCCTGAGAAATCTGTATGCAGGTCAAGAAGCAACAGTTAGAACTGGATATGGAACAATAGACTGGTTCCAAATCGGGAAGGAGTATATCAGGGGTGTATATTGTAATCCTGCTTATTTAACTTATCTGCAGAGTACATCATGGAAAACACTGGGCTGGAAGAAGCACAAGCTGGAATCAAGATTGCCGGGAGAAATATCAATAACCTCAGATATGCAGATGACACCACCCTTATGGCAGAAACCAAAGAAGAATTAAAGAGCCTCTTGATGAAAGTAAAAGAGAAGAGTGAGAAAGTTGGCTTAAAGCTCAACATTCAGAAAACTAAGATCATCACATCTGGTCCCATCACTTTATGGCGAATAGATGGGGAAACAGTGGAAACAGTGAGAGACTTTATTTTGGGGGGCTCCAAAATCACAGCAGATGGTGATTGCAGCCATGAAATTAAAAGACGCTTACTCCTTGGAAGAAAAGTTATGACCAACCTAGACAGCATATTAAAAAGCAGATACATTACTTTGCCAACAAAGGTCCATCTAGTTAAGAATATGGTTTTTCCAGTAGTCATGTATGGATATGAGAGTTGGACTATAAAGAAAGCTGAGTGTCGAAGAATTGATGATTTTGAACTGTGGTGTTGGAGAAGACTCTTGAGAGTCCCTTGGACAGCAAGGAGATCCATCCAGTCCATCCTAAAGGAAATCAGTCCTGAATATTCAATGGGAGGACTGATGCTGAAGCTGAGACTCCAATACTTTGGTCACCTGATACAAAGAAATGACATGTTTGAAAAGACTCTGATGCTTGGAATGATTGAAGGTGGGAGGAGAAGGGACCGACAGAGGATGAGATGGTTGGATGGCATCACCAACTCAACGGACATGAGTTTGAGTAAACTCCAGGAGTTGGTGATGGACAGGGAGGCCCGGTGTGCTGCAGTCCGTGGGGTCGCAAGGAGTCAGACAAAACTGAGCGACTGAACTCGAAACTCAAAGTACTTGAGAAGGAGACTTTCAGATAAAACATCACTTGTGTAACATAGCAGACTCCTTCTGGGAATCTCTAAGCTTACAATGAACCATTTAATTTCTCCACCTTCTTCTGACTTCCTCATTCCACACTATGTAGTTAACAAACTTGTTTATACGATGGTATCTAGAGTCCCTGGCCAGAGTTTTCTTTTTTTTTTTTTTTTTCAGAGTTTTCTTTTCTTTTCTTTTTTTTTTAATTTGGACCATTTTTGAAGTCTTCATTGAATTTGTTATAATACTGCTTCTGTTTTATTTTTTGAGGTTTTTTTTTTTTTTTTTGCTGCAAGACATATGGAATCTTCGCTTCCCCACCAGGGATTGAACTCTCACCCTCTGCATCAGCAGGCAAACTCACACCCCCGGGACCACCAGGGAAGTCCTCCTGGCCAGAGCTGATTGAGAAATAATTAGAAACCTCATCTGGTCTGCACCCAAATCACTTCCTTGAAAATTAGGATCAAGAGAGTCCATCTCTCCAATATGGCTTGACTTCTACCAGTTGTTGTGTCTCTCTTCTTTTTCTGCCATTATGTGAACTGAGCAGGACAAAAAGGCAGTGTGCCACAAACCAGAGAGATGATGAAAATGCCCGGAGAGAAGTAGAATCAAGAAGTGGTGAGAAAACCGTCCCAGGCTTCTCATGCTCCTGCCTTGCATCTGGCTGCATTATTTTCTATAACTACTATTAGTGATGCTATATCCTAATGGAAAGTTCACTTTTTTTCCTTAAGATGGTTCCTGTAATTTCCAACTTTAAAAATCCTGACTGATTCATACACTTTCAACAAAATAGTCATTGTGAATAGGCTTATATGACGATGGTGATGGGAATATGTCACAGGATGTCAAGGGAGCGAGAAAAGGGTTACAATTTCTTAGCATTTAAAATGAGATAATTTTATTTTGTTAAAATCACCATATAGGCCCTAGACAAAGATGCTAACAGTTAATCTGAATGTAATCAGAAAATAGAAGCAAAACATATTATAAGCTATGTATTTCCCCCTTTATTTAAGTAAATGTTAAATAAGATAATGATAATTATAAACTGTAAAGGCAATATTTGTGTCTCGTCCTGGTACTCATTCCCCACTTCAGGGTCAGTCCCATTACTATAATTAAGTTTCTGCTTAATTAATTTTATTTCTGTACTTAATAAAAAGAAACAGTCTTTCTTTTTTTTCTGGATGTTCTGTTTTTCCAATTAGATAACCACTAAGAAAGCAACTGCTTAACAAAAGTTAAAGTAATATGATTTGAACACGAATTACACTCTAACAGAAAGACCTAATGAGTCAGATGAAAAATCAGAACCTGTCTCCCCATGCTCCAGATAAACAAATAAATCTCAGCAAAAGCAAATCTTGGGATCCTTTGGATTTGTCAAACATTTCATGGATCTTCCAAAACATTTTGGCAGGATAATTCCCTAAAATGATTCATTATCCATCAATTCATATTTCAATGTCACTTAATATTTGTTGAATATTCACAACATGCTATCATTGCACAGCTGCTGAGAACATGCTTCCCTGTCTCTCAACCTCACACTGCATGTTTTTTTTTTAAATGAAAACATAACATATATTTTAAATTTTGTTGAAAGGATACAAGAAAATTGATGTAAAAACAGAGCAGCATACACACCCTGCAAGAATTAATCTTCATACCACTATTAGGGTGATAACTATTGGCTCTAAAAGCACAAAACTGTTCCCCTAATATCCATTTATATCTATTATATATTCCCTTGTTTTTATTTATGTATATAAACTTACATACATTTACCCATATATATCTGGAAATATAATTTTTATATTACTTTTATATATCTACATCATTTTATTAATACTACTACTACTTCTATAAAATGCTGCTTTAGCTACAATCTATGTTTTGTCCATGACCTACTTTTAAAAAATACCCATGTGTAAATAGAGACACATAGGTATTCCCCATATATAAGTATATTTATGGATCTTTCAATTTCTTAAGAGATAAGAAAATTTCCTTTTACTTGTTCCTTTTTTATATTTTATTCCTAATTTGAAAATTATTGCATACATACTTCTATACTATTTTGGTTCTCATAAAAGAAGTTCTTAATCTCCATTTGCCCCATAAATCAACAAGCTCCAATCCTTCATTTCATTTAAGGATCTGCTTTGAGACAGAAATATAGATCAATGGAACAGAATAGAAAGCCCAGAGATAAATCCACGAACCTATGGACACCTTATCTTTGACAAAGGAGGCAAGGATATACAATGGAAAAAAGACAACCTCTTTAACAAGTGGTGCTGGGAAAACTGGTCAACCACTTGTAAAAGAATGAAACTAGAACACTTTCTAACACCATACACAAAAATAAACTCAAAATGGATTAAAGATCTAAATGTAAGACCAGAAACTATAAAACTCCTAGAGGAGAACATAGGCAAAACACTCTCCGACATAAATCACAGCAGGATCCTCTATGACCCACCTCCCAGAATATTGGAAATAAAAGCAAAACTAAACAAATGGGACCTAATGAAACTTAAAAGCTTTTGCACTACAAAGGAAACTATAAGTAAGGTGAAAAGACAGCCCTCAGATTGGGAGAAAATAATAGCAAATGAAGAAACAGACAAAGGATTAATCTCAAAAATATACAAGCAACTCCTGCAGCTCAATTCCAGAAAAATAAATGACCCAATCAAAAAATGGGCCAAAGAACTAAACAGACATTTCTCCAAAGAAGACATACAGATGGCTAACAAACACATGAAAAGATGCTCAACATCACTCATTATCAGAGAACTGCAAATCAAAACCACAATGAGGTACCATTACACGTCAGTCAGGATGGCTGCTATCCAAAAGTCTACAAGCAATAAATGCTGGAGAGGGTGTGGAGAAAAGGGAACCCTCTTACACTGTTGGTGGGAATGCAAACTAGTACAGCCAGTATGGAAAACAGTGTGGAGATTTCTTAAAAAACTGGAAATAGAACTGCCATATGACCCAGCAATCCCACTTCTGGGCATACACACTGAGGAAACCAGATCTGAAAGAGACACGTGCACCCCAATGTTCATCGCAGCACTGTTTATAATAGCTATGACATGGAAGCAACCTAGATGCCCATCAGCAGACGAATGGATAAGGAAGCTGTGGTACATATACACCATGGAATATTACTCAGCCATTAAAAAGAATTCATTTGAACCAGTCCTAATGAGATGGATGAAGCTGGAGCCCATTATACAGAGTGAAGTAAGCCAGAAAGATAAAGAACATTACAGCATACTAACACATATATATGGAATTTAGAAAGATGGTAACGATAACCCTATATGCAAAACAGAAAAAGAGACACAGAAGTACAGAACAGACTTTTGAACTTTGTGGGAGAATGTGAGGGTGGGATATTTCAAAAGAACAGCATGTATACTATCTATGGTGAAACAGATCACCAGCCCAGGTGGGATGCATGAGACAAGTGCTCGGGCCTGGTGCACTGGGAAGACCCAGAGGAATCGGGTGGAGAGGGAGGTGGGAGCGGGGATTGGGATGGGGAAGACGTGTAAATCCATGGCTGATTCATATCAATGTATGGCAAAACCCACTGAAATGTTGTGAAGTGATTGGCCTCCAACTAAGAACAAAAAAAAAAAAAAAAAGGATCTGCTTTGAGAGACCTTCTCAGATCATACTATGAAAAATAACATTTACATAACTCCTGACCACACTCTTGTTTCTTAGACTTTATTTCTCTTCTCTGAGATATTGGATTGTTTTGTTTATTGTTTCTTTCTACCCACTGTAATATAAAGTCCATAAAAATAAAACAGGGATTTTATTTTTATTCTTTTCTGTACTTACATAAATTAGAACATGTGCAGCACCTGTTGGTACGTCACAAAGATTGTTGAATTAATGAATGAATTCTCCAAGGAAAAGTATTGGTTTCCTCTTTATTCAGTTCTTAATTTCAAACCAGAACTCAATTTGCAAATTGGGCTATGGGCTGTCTTCTGTGCTGTGCCAAATTGCTCAGTTGTGTCAGACTATTTGAGACCTCTTGGACTGTAGCCCACCAGCCTCATCTACCCATGGGGATTCTCCAGGCCCAAGAATACTGTAATGTGTTGCCATTTCCTACTCCAGGGGATCTTCCCAAACCAGGGCTTGAACCCAGGTCTCCTGCATTGCAGGCAGCTTCTTTACAGACTGAGCCACTAGGGAAGCCCAGCCGTCTCATTTTTTCCCTCTTCCTTTTGAATTTAAGATGTGTTCCTTTTTGTCCAATCTTCCCTCCATCCTGATTATACAGGGCGAGCATTGTTTATATGTATGCAAACATCTCCTGGGTTTTTTTTCTGGTGGAAATACTCCTTAATCAATTTTTTTTCCCCTTTATACTCAATTCCATCACCAAGAGTTTTTATAAGAATGTACATGGTGAGTGTTGAGAGTATGAGGTAAATAAAATGAATTTCCTTGCACAAATGTTTAGAGTCCACAGTTTAGGTATTTTCATGCTGATTTTGCTGTAGGTTCTCTAATATTTTGATGAATTCTGAAAAGCTTCAATTAATAGAAAGTATAAAAACACAAAAGTTTGAAAATGCTCATATAAAAATCTCTTTTGATTTGAATGAATGATAATATTTTGTTACATTTCACTGACCTGAAAGATAACAAGGGGATTTAGCAATATAATTAACTATTATGTTGTGCCATTAAGGGTTATTTTTTTCATAAGGAAAGCAGAGACTCTTAAGAGCATGAAACCTACAAGAAGGCTAGAATGTTGGCTTTGGGAACAAATAAGATTGTCACTGCAGTGATTCTGTGAGATATATTAATCACTGATTCAGTATGGCTCCAGAATATCCATCCTATTCCATTTAATTAACGGTAAAGGGAAATGATTCTGATAAGCATCATAAATATTCAGTAATAGCCTAAACAGCTTCCTGACTCTCTTTTTTGTACTTGTTTGGAATTTTCTTTCATATTTTCAAAGAGGGAACGTGTGGAAAATAACCTTCTTGATTGAAGTTGTATGTTTTCTGAAGTTAGGAAAATAAATCATATTACCTAGAGGTTTAGATAAGAGATTATCTCTGTTTTCTCTACGGAGTACAGAAGAATGATGAAAGGTTATAGTAATGATATCAACACACTTTTGTTTTTCTAAGAAGAGAGTACTACTTCCCAACAGCAATTTGTTTTTCCCAGACAGAAACAAGATGGTGGTAGTTACTATTATTATCTGAACAATACCTGGCTATTTTAAAAAATTAATATCTTGACCTAAAAATCTGTGTGATAAGTGACCATTTGACCATGGATAAATATTGCTGCTGTGTATTTTCATGACACCTTATGGATACCCAAATCTCAGCATCTTCTTTGTTGAACTGCATTGATTTGTTTATGGGTTTCCTCCTCATCAGAACACATGCTTTTAGAGATCAGGGTTAGGTTTCCTTCCAGATACCTAACTAAGAATGTGCAATTAAATGATGAGTTTTATCCCAGACATTTAACTACTTAAGTTTCTTCAAGACATTTGTAAGCATAACCAACTGTTTATGTATCAGTGATGACGTTTCTAAAATAATCTGGACATATCCTATCCATTATACCTGTATGTAAGATAAACAAGGGGCTTCCCAGATGGCTTAGTAGTAAAGAATCTGCCTGCCAACGCAGGAGATGCAGATTCAATCCCTGGGTCGAGAAGATCCTCTGGAGGAGGAACTGGCAATCCACTCCAGTATTCTTGCCTGGAAAATCTCACGGGCAGAGAAGCCGGGCAGGCTACAGCCCATAGGGTCACCCAGAGTTGGGCAAGATGGAGCCACAGTGCAGACACCACACACCTTTGTTTCACTGGCGTTGTGCTGTGGCAGCTGCAGCAGATAAGAAAATAACAGGATTTAATTTTCTCTTTATTTTCATGACACTATTAGAGTATTGGGCTGGAGTTAAAAAAATGTAGTTTCTACTTTCCCTTTTGTGAACTTGTAGGAAATTCAGTTGTAGGAAACCAGCAAACTTCTGCCAGTTTAACCCCTAAAGCCTGGAAAAGGAGAAGGGTGGTTGAAATTGTCTCCATGGTCTGTTCAATTTCACTATCTCAAACTCAAATTTAATTTCTTAGTTATTGTCCATAAACCGTTGCATCTGAATTCTCACCACCTCATCACAATAGATAATTTATGTCCCAATTACCTATCTCTGACAACTTTACTTTATCAAGACCTTAGAAACCACTGGCTCCTATAGATAATAATGATAACAATAACAGTGATCATAAGTTACCTCAATCTGTATTTCATTTTATTTCTATAAATTATACTTAGTTGGCTTTGCAAAATTAACCAGGGTAATTTTACCTGTGATTTAAAGTAGAAACTCAAAAATGAAAGCTCAATATTAGTGCTGTTAAGAGCTACTATTTCTTGATTGCCTATGTGGTAAGGAATATGAAGTGACTTTCATATTTTTACCCTCTCAATAGCAGGTTTGAGGTAGGTTTTTGTTGTCCTATTGTTCTAGCTATGTTGTTGGAAACCAAGGCTTAGAGAAGGACGATCCTTAGCTACATTAAAAAAATATTGAAGCAGTGATTAAATCTAACTCCTGGTTTTTCTTTTCTCAAATTAAAAAAGAAAAAAAAATATCAGGCAACATCCTAAATCTAAAAACATGTGTGTCACATAGGCAGCTAGAAGTCCATAGAATAAATGATATGTTTATAAAAGCATCACATGGATTAACAACTATAAAGGAGTCAGTCATCCAAAATTTAAAGTATGAAAATGGAAAGCCTTTAAAAAGTGTACCTATGAAACAATAACTCCCCATTTCTCCCTCCACACAGCCCAGGCAACTGCCATTCTACTTTCTGTTTTTAAGAGTTTGACCAATCTAAGTACCTCATGTAGGTGAAATCACATAGTGTTTGTCTTCTTGCGAGTGGCTCATTTCACTTAGCATAATGTCTTCCAGATTCACCCAAGTTGTAGCATGGGTCAGAATTTCATTTCTTTTTAAGGCTGAATTTCACTGTGTGTATGTACCACATTTTCCTTATTCATTCACCCAGTAATGGTGAATGACTATCTCGAGTTGCTTCCACATTTTAACTGTTATAAATAATGCTGCTGTGAACTGGGGTATGCAACTATCTCTTTGGGGCTCTAGTTTTAATTCTTTTGAGTGTATAGCATAGGTGGAATAGCTGGATCATATGGCAATTTTATTTTTACTTTTTCGAGGAATCACGATATACTTTTCCACAGTGGCTACACCATTTTACATTCCTGTGAATGGCACACAAGCATTCTAGTTTTTCCACATCGTCATCAACACTTTTTACTTTGTTTCATTGATAGCAACCATTCAAACGGATATGATGTGATATTTCATTGTAGTTTTGGCTTGCATTTCTTTAATGATTAGTGATGTAGAACATCTTTATATGTGCCTAGTGGCCATTTGCATGTCTTCTTTGAAGAGATGTCTATTCAAGTCTTTCGCCCATATTGAATCGGGTCATTTGATTTTTGTTGTTGTTGAGTTTTAAAAGCTCTACCTATGTTCTGTATATTAATCATTAATCATAGATGTAGTTTGTAAAAACATTTTCCATAGTTGGCTATCTAAATGGAGATGTTGAAAAGACAATCTTATATGTGGTTCCTGAACTAGAGAGGAATGCAGGGAGAGTATCTGAATGAAGACGCAGGAAATTGACAGCTTATGGTGTTTGGTGAATGATGCCACCGGATTCATGGTCTCCAAAGGAGAATATTTAACTCTGGGACCAAAGACAGTCTCAGTCACTCAGAGCTTTGTGTAAGAAAAGTTTTATTAGAGTGAAAAAGATAGAGAAAGCCTCAAGAAAAATGCATTGGGAGTAGGAGAGTACCCACCTTACTGGTTCAAGCAGGGCATTATATACTTTTCAAATGCTGAGTACAGAAAAAAGGAACACTTCAAGGTTGTGAGAGTTCCATTAGGCCCTTTCCTAAGTCATACATCCTGAGATAACTTCAGGACAAGATTAGCCAGAAGAAATGAGTTCCAGGCAAGGTATTTCTGGGAGATATACTGTTGCTGAGAAACAGGCTCCCAGGCAAGATTTGTTACAATTATAATTATTAGCATAGAGTGTAAGAAAAGTATTTCCATGAGTAAGACATTGTGTTATGTAGTCATTAGTTCCAGACCCAAAGAAAGGCTAGTTCTTGGGCAAGATACATTGTTGCACAAGGCTTAAAGAAATCCTGAGCAAAAATGTTCACCTCTTCCTTAAAGGGCCCTAAGCTTTAACCCTTTCAAAATCAAGGCATAGTTAAGAGTGTGAAAGTGGGCCATCAGGAGTGAGAAGCAGAGCAAAAAGGAATCACTGATGTAACTGAAAGCTCAACATTCAGAAAACTAAGATCATGGCACCTGGTCCCAGCACTTCATGGCAGATAGATGGGGAAACAGTAGCTGATGTTATTTTTCGGGGTTCCAAAATCACTGCAGATGGTGATTGCAGCCATGATATTAAAAGACGCTTACTCCTTGGAAGGAAAGTTATGACCAACCTAGATAGCATATTAAAAAGCAGAGACATTACTTTGTGACATAACATTACTAGTTAAGGCTATGGTTTTTCCAGTAGTCATGTATGGATGTGAGAGTTGGACTATAAAGAAAGCTGAGCACAGAAGAATTGATGATTTTGAACTATGGTGTTGGAGAAGACTCTTGAGAGTCCCTTGGACTGCAAGGAGATCCAACCAGTCCATCCTAAAGGAGATCAGTCCTGAATGTTCATTGGAAGGACTGATGTTGAAGCTGAAACTCCAATCCTTTGGCCACCTGATGTGAAGAGGTGACTCATTTGAAAGGACCCTGATGCTGGGAAAGATTGAGGGCAGGAGGAGAAGGGGATGACAGAGGATAAGATGGTTGGATGGCATCACTGACTCAGTGGACATGGGTTTGGTGGACTCCAGGAGTTGGTGATGGACAGGGAGGCCTGGCGTGCTGTGGTTCATGGGGTCGCAAAGAGTCAGACATGACTGAGCGACTGAAATGAACTGAACTGACATGTTTTACCTGATTTCTTTACTAGGAATGAATGACCTTCATGGTCATAAATCCTCATAGTGGCATAAAGTCTATCATTTTACGTTTTGTCTAGTATCTACCAACTTTCATGAATTAGGCCTGAAAATTCCACATTATGGTCTACTAAAGACATAAATAGTTCACGTGGGACAGTTGTAACACAGAACTTGCTTGTGACTGAATGGAAAATACATTTTTCAGAAACTACAAGTATTTTCTCTAGTCCTTCTTGCTCTTCTTTAAAAATGCACTTCGGCACTGGCTGTGGAAGGAAAGGGAACAAGATCAACTTTGTCTGTGGCTCAAGAAAGTTTTGAGTAGCGGCAAAGACCTCCGAAAATAGATCATGTCTCCCTAATGCTTTCAATTAAAACATAGGCATCACTGACCTTCCACGAGTCAGTGGTGGAAGGTCACATATTTCACATAAAAGCTACAAATAAAAATCCTTGGTATGTAACAACCTGCATGTCTTTTTGCTGCCCTAATTCAGTTCCTTCAAATAGCTTTACATTTTCTGCAGATCACAAGTCCTGCAGTGTTCTTACTCACACACTGACATACACTTACCATCAGTTGTCAATCAATGTAATAAAGTAGCATCAAAAAAATGCAACTCTCCA
This sequence comes from Dama dama, assembly GCF_033118175.1. Lineage (NCBI taxonomy): Eukaryota > Metazoa > Chordata > Mammalia > Artiodactyla > Cervidae > Dama > Dama dama. Next base: position 25,459,933 of record NC_083711.1, read on the forward strand.
TGGAATCAGTGATTTTCCCATGTAATCCTGTCAATAAAAAATAAAGCCAGTTTCCTATTAAAATCTGTTAATGCTAAAGAAACCATAAGTGTTGTGAATAACAGTAAGTTCTCTTAAACGATTAACAAAGAAGTTAAGTTTTTGGCTCACTGGTTGCTATTTTAATCTATGCTTGCTATCATCATGAGGCCCACTCTAAGTTGCCTTAAGAATGACCTAATTCACTGGTTAAGTAAATTATGCCATTATAAATTATAAATATGATGGAATATCATGCAGGCATTTTAATGAGACAGATATTTATCTACTGACATAGAAAGGTATTCATGATAGGATGTCTTAGGTTAGGTTCCCAGGAAACATATTCTGAGAAGGAGAGATATGTCCAGAATGTTTACTGAGAAGTGAAGGGCTAAGAAAGTCGGATTAGGTACAGGGGGAATCTGACCTGCAATGTAGTAATAACTAAGACTGTAATTGATATTACTGACAACTCTTACTAGGGTGATCCTTCTGAGTCCTACAGAATGTGGTAAAATAGAGAAGCATATTCCTGCGCCATATGGTCACTAGCCATGGTCTTCCTTGAGAGGGAACATTGGGGCAAGGGGATTCTTTGTGACTGAGGATGGTTCTTAATTTAGAGTGGAACTAAAACTGTCAACAGCTGATATCCTGAGCCTCCATGAGTGAGTACCTTGGCCTTGATGAGGGATCTGGTCTGTGTCCCACACTACACTACAGTTCTCTAATTTTATTGCTCAGATCTCATAGTGAGTGAAGTTGCTCAGTTGTGTCCGACTCTTTGCAACCCCGTGGACTGTAGCCTACCAGGCTCCTCCATCCATGGGATTTTCCAGGCAAGAATACTGGAGTGGGTTGCCATTTCCTTCTCCAGGAGATCTTCCCAACCCAGGGATTGAACCCATGTCTCCCTCATTATAGGCAGACACTTTACCATCTGAGCCCACTCAGATCTTATATTTGTTGCTAATTTCACTCCATTCAGGAAGCACATCTTCAAGATTATGACTCATCAAATATCCTAGAAAAATTTACAAAAAAGAGGTAGCAGGATGAATTACAATCTTCAAAGAAGCAGTTGATATGTAGTTCAAATTCTCATATAGGAGACTGCATGCAGCACTTTATCTGTAAGTGATCTCAGGGTTTACATCTGTAATCATAAAGTGAGAAAAACAAGATTGAGCAAAGGGAGAAGCTGGTTTATAAGATCCCAGAGAATTCTGGATCTTGGATGACCCTTCAGAATTGTCCAAATTAAGGCTAACAAGCCTGAGCATTTGTGTCCTCATATTAGTGAGTCATTAACTGTGGATTACACCCTGGAATGTGAGCATAACTTCAATAGCAGTTCACTGTGGCCAAGGGTAACTACCAGTAAGGGGCAGTCGTGAGTCATCAGAAGTGTTCTGAAGAGGGGATCCCGGAAGAGTACCACAACATCCACTGTGTGTAACAATGAAGGTGATTATGATGATGCTGGTGATGATTATCAAAATAATAGCTAACGCTTTTAGAGCACTTTGATGTGTCAACACTATCCTAAGATCTTGTATATGGTCCTTCGTTTACTCCTCATAACAACTTTAAGAAATAGGTTCCACTATTATCTCTGTTTCTTGATGGAAAAGCTGACACATGGAGAATTCCAGCCTATCTTAAAGTTACATGGGTATTAAGTGATGGAGTCAGGATTTAACCCAAGGAAGTCAGACTATTTTGAATTAAAAAAAGAAGAAATTAAAATAGAAAATACAAATGCATTTCCATCAAAAGCCTATGTGAATATAGGGAGGTAAATACACATTTATATTAGTAGCTGCACATGAAATATAAACACATTTGAAATATATATGTGTTTATACACATATATGTGTATACAATGAGCCTTGAACAATGGGAGGCTTGGGGGCGGTGACATTCTGCACAGTAATTGTGTAGTACTACAGTATTTACTACTGAAAAAAAAAAAATCTGTGTGTAACTGGACCCAAACTGTTTAAATCTATGTTGTTCAAGGAACAACTGCGTGTGTGTGTATGTGAATTTGTTGCACACAGTGTCACAGTTTGTAAACTATTAGAGACCAGGATTGGGGGGCTAAAATAAGGATTTTTAGTCATTAATTTTTGAACTTCTTTTATAATTAGAATATCTTATTTTTGCAATGAGTCAACCAAAGCAGAATTATTATTTAAGTCCCCCAATTCAGGTTGCATCTATCACTCAGCCTCTGGTGCATCCTTCCTTATGTGGTCCATCTAGAGCAAAAATATATTTCAGATATTGGAAAAAAAATTGTTATCCCAGTTCCCCCAGACTTTTGTATTTTGATTCTAACTATTCTTGTTTTTTTCATTTTATCAGACACTTTTATTTCAACTCTGAGTTTTCCACCTGCAGGGATTTTATTTATTTATGAACTCCTGTATTTACAGCGTGATGCGTTGTCACCAGTCTTCATCTTTCCACCTGAGCTAAGCTGTATATGAATATAGGTCACGTGGATTTAACTTCTTCAGCAGTGAGGGGATTGATTGCCACGCCGTCATAGTGATCATAACGTCTTCTTCTCCATGGACTTTGGGTCTATTTAAGTGAGGGAGAGGGGCTTCTTTGCAGGGGCCCTGGGGTGTTATTATTCATGATTCTCTGCAGAAAGAGAAGGGCTAAGGGGAGCTTTCAAGCACCAGGAGAGTGTGTGGCAGCTTTCTGAGGTTGAGGGCTGGAGGAGAGCTGCAATCCATTTACAAACTCAAATGCCCATGTAACCAGAAACCTCCAAGTTTAGTACTTATCTACTTGACCTTGCTGACACCTCATTAGTGCAAGTTCCCATCTTTAAGAATTATGTGCATTTGGTGTCTATGATCTCACTTCCTCTTCTGTCTTTTTTGTTACCTAAGTTGTTACTCCTCATCTTCTGTGCCTTGCACGAAGCCCATTAATTTCCTTCTATGGAAAGGTAGTAATCTATTGCCCTATCTCAGAGAAGGAAATGCTGATGCAAAATGCACCTGGAAGAAGAGGAGGAGGAGAATATGAGGCTCCATGGTTAACTTGGAAAATAGAGGAACATCCAAGACCTTTGATGTCATTGGGATTTCAAAGCTAATAATAGTAATTAACCACTTTGTAAAAAATCTTGCAAAGAAAGAATGTAAATTATTTAAGCAGAAATCAACTTTGATAAATATCTAGTCTATTTCATTTTACAGATGAGAAAAGAAAGATAGAAATATCAACCAAATTTAGTGCAGCCCTACAATCCTACAAGGAAGGGAGGGGTTTTGTAGTCTGGTTGTTGTTCAGTTTCTGAGTCACATCCAACTTTTTGCGACCCCATGGACTGCAGCACACCAGGCTTCCATGTCTGGCACATGTGTAAATTAGGATTGGGAGCATGTGCAGTCTGGAACATGTGTTAAATAGGATTTGGAGCTGACATAGCAGCTAGTACAGTTAGGCTCTCAGAGTGACCTTTGGGGTCTGAAATACATAGCTCACCAAGGCAGAACTGTTCAGTGTCTTAGATGGATCCATGGGCTAGAGAAATCCCCCAAATCCATTCTCAGGGACATAGACTTTTGTGTTTGTCCACACCCTTCTGAGAAATTTCTTGTTGATAATGACACTGGGCTTTGTTTTACCAGATTAAAGGCTAATGTTAAAGAAAGCATCCTGTCCCACATGAATCTTTCCAATGCTGCATTGGAAAGAAACTTTTTTTTTCATTAGGGTTCCATCTTTGGGGTGGGAATGGGAAAAAGAGAGAGAATGAGAGAGAGGAGAGGCAAGAATAGAATAGAAGAGATCTTTGCTTCGTTGACAATTCTTTCCTGAGATGTTCCCTCAAAGAAGGTCCATGAAACTCTGGTAACCTAAATGGGAAGGAAATCCAAAAAAGAGGGGATATATGTGTAGGTGTAGCTGATCCACTTTGCTATACAGCAGAAACTAACACAACATTGTAAAATAACTATAATCCGATAAAATTAATTTAAAAAGAGAAATAAATGGCACTATGGCAGCCATATCCTATAGTCCAGCTTATTCTTCCACCATGAACTTTGCCAGAAGATAATATGAGATCACTCCCCACTAATAATACACCTTATAGAAATGGCTGAACTTGCTCTTGCATTGTGTTAGTTTCTAAATGGCATGTTATAAATATAGTTTAATAAACAGTTATCAGGCTTCCGTGATACCTCAGTTGGTAAAGAATCTGCCTGCAATGCAGGAGACCTCAATTCGATTCCAGGGTCGGGAAGATTTTCTGGAGAAGGGATAGGCTACCCACTCCAGTGTTCTTGGGATTCCCTTATGGCTCAGCTGGTTAAAAAAAAAAATCCACCTGCAGTGTGGGAGACCTGGGTTTGATCCCTGGGTTGGGAAGATCCCCTGGAGAAGAGAATGGCTACCTGCTGCAGTATTTTGGTCTGGAGAATTCCATGGACTGTATAGTCCCTGGCACAAAGAGTCTGACATGACTGAGCGACTTTCAGTTTCAAAGAGTTATTAGTTTAAAAAGTTTCCATGAAAATTAAGCAAAGGATCTTTTATTTTTTTCTTTTTTTTCTTTTTCTTTTTTTTTTTTAATTAGTTGGAGGCTAATTACTTCACAACATTTCAGTGGGTTTTGTCATACATTGATATGAATCCCCCACAGAGTTACATGTATTCCCCATCCCGATCCCCCCTCCCACCTCCCTCTCCACCCAATTCCTCTGGGTCTTCCCAGTGCACCAGAAAACTATACATAGTTTGCTTATAGATGAGCTATATTCTCACCCAGCAATATGTGTTAGTCCTGACTATGTATTAGACTTAGAGAGTTCTAAATAACACTTATGGCCAGGCCCCTCCCCAGACAAATTAATTTCCCCAGGGATGAGATCTAGCTATCAGTATTGAGCATCAAAGAGGTATTCATGTGCAACCACAGTTGAGAATTTGTGAACTCCTTCCTGGAGGTACATGTGTTCAATTCCCCTCACCCCACTGAAAATCCTAGCCATTTTGAGTTATCATTACCAGTTGAAAAAAGTTGAGGCAGCAAAATCTGAGAAACCTAACCCCTGCTATTTCTTTAAGGTTGGGATATAAGCCTGACTTAGAGCTAGTATGGTGATGACCAGGACATGAAATTTAAAATGTACTTTACATCATTATCACTGTTATCGCAAAAGTAATATTAATGAATAATTACTTCTCTCCCATTTGTCAGAAATAGGATAATTATTTCACTATTTTATTTTTATAGCCAGATTTATATCTCATGAGAAAGTAGTATCTTTACGAGTAACTGAAAATTTGCCTCAGTTTTTTGAGGTTATCAGAACATCACTATTGAGATTAACTGGTATAAGTGAAAAAAAATTATAATGAATTTAAAGCATAAATGAGCAGAGACTATGCTATTTTAAAATATATAGATAATGGAACATCCCACAGTTTAGAGATTTATAAAGTCCTATACGATTAAGATTATTTTAAATTACCTTTTAATATTATGTTGAAGGATCTTCCCAGGTGGCACTAGTGGTAAAGAACCTGCTTGCCAATGCAGGAGATGTAAGATGTTGATCCTTGGGTCAGGAAGGTCCCCTGGAGAAGGGCATGGCAACCCACTCTAGCATTCTTGCCTGCAGAATCCCAAGGACAGAGGAAACTGGTGGGCTATAGTCCATAGGTTCACAAAGAGTGGGACACCCCTGAACTGACTTAGCATGTACACATTATGTTGAAGGATTGCATAATGTGGAAAATCTATGTTGTTTAAAGTAGGAAATGTACAAAGGGATGATAAACCTGTTGAACACGTTCGCTTAATGCGATTTGTCCTCATTATGTGCATTTTTCTAAAAAAACCTAAAATTGGAAAATGTATTTCTGAAATTTAAAAATAGAAAATTATCATAAAAGTATGTATTCTAGATTTTTTGTTTGTTTGTTTCTGTACTTTAAAAGCAGGGCTTGAACGTCTCCCTATTATGGGATCCCATCCACACCAGTGGTGCAAAGCTGGGGACAAGTCTGTGCTTTCTCCAGGGGACATCTGACAATGTCTAGAGACAGTTTTGATTGTCATTCTGGAAAGAAGAGGGTGCTTCCAGCATTCAGTAGATAGAGGCCAGATGTGCTGCTAAAGATCCTGTACTATTGGCAGTCTCTCACAGGAAAGGATGGTCTGGCCCACAGTGACAATAGCGTTGAAGCTTCATGGTTTTAAGCTAATTTGTCTGGAGCTTTATATTTTCTTTAAAAAGCCGGTAATTACTGATATTATAATCAATAATGTAATTCAATGACTGTTTATAAATGTCAGAAAGTGCCCATTTGAATCTCGAAGATAATACCTGTACTTTGTTATAAACCAGACAGAAATCTATCAAGTATCTCTTAGGATGTTCATCCCTTGTTTGCTATTGTCATAAGTCACGCAGATAATCTCTTCCTTGGTAGAAGAGAGCAGGTGCATACAATGTATGAACCAACTTGCTCAATACACATTTCAGCATGCATTTTAGGGTATGAAGCGCCTATTAGACCTTTGCAAATGGAGTTTTAGAACTCATGTTCACTTAGATAAATCTCACATTATTATTTTTTTAATTCTTTTCAACAATTCATCAGTTATTCAAGAATGCGACAACTCATCATTTTTCTTCTACCTTTATTTCTTTAGCATTTAAATAAAGTGTCTTGGAGATAGTAGGACCTCTATAAAGTTCTATTAACTTTAATTGGATGGGGAGAATTTTCCAACTGATACACAGCCTTGCTAATATTGGGTTGGCCAAAAAGTTTGTTTGAGCTTTTCCATACCAGCTTATGGGAAAATCTGAATGAACTTTTTGGCCAATGCAATACTACTTTTCTTCATTATATATCCTGATCCACTTGGTCTTAGCAACTCAGGAAGGAAGGAAATTTACTAAAAGTTTTTCACGGTCTTTAATGAAGCAGCCTTCATAGTTTTTAATGTAGCAAAGATCTCTAAGAGAGATTGGAGAGGGGAATAAAGCAGGAACAGAAACCAGATGGTAGTATGTTAAGAAATCGGGGCAAAGAAAACATGTGCTTTGGATGCAAAGTCTTTTAAATAATTTTGTCAGCAAATAATTCTAGACTTTCCAATAAATTTGTCAGCAAATAATCATTATCAGCAGGAGAAAAGTAGCTATTGGGAGCCACAGTTCAAGTGACATTCATTTTTAAGGAAAAAACAAGAGTAGAAGGAATAGTACTGATTGTACATTACAGAGTTACAAATCAGAGGCACAGAGACAGAATTTGAAAATGTGTAAATGGAAGAATGATTTAAATAGAGCAGAAAGTGTAAAGAGCAGAAAGCCAAGGGTTATATCTTGAGAATGAGAAAAAGAAGGTCTGTTCAAGATGACAGAGGAAAAGCAAAGAGGATCTTTTAAGGATCTTTAAGTATTAATTTAAATATCCCTGCAGCCAGAACCTCACATTCATGTTATTAGAGAAAGCAAGATGATTTGATAGGTGTTGTGAGCAGATGTATTGGATTGGCCAAAAAGTTCATTCGGATTTCTTAATGGAAAACTCCAAATGGACTTTTTGGCCAACCCAAGAATTCCCAGGGTCAGACAAAATTCTATCACTCTCCTCTTTGCTTCCTTTCTTCTTTTTCAACTTAGAATCTCCACACATGCCCCTTACTCACATGGTCACATGCTCCTCCTTGTCCAGAGGTCTATGGTTTATGTTCTCATGCATCTGCATCAACTTCCAAACAAGGAGGATCCTTGAGCACAAACTAAGCTGCAGAGCAGTGTTTGTAGAGTCTAGGCCATGACCAGGGGAAAGGCCAGAATGTAGAAATTAAAGCCAAGCAAAAGAGAGGAATCTTCCAAGGGAGTAACCTACTGCCAAGTTACAGACAGGCCAACTGAGTCACTGGTTCAGAAGAGGGCCATGCAAAGAGAATGAAAAATCCAGGAGAGAAAAAGAATCCAGGAGACTAAAGGGAGCATGTTTAAAGGCAGAGGACTAAAAGAGAGACTGACTGAAAAAAGAAGGACAATTTCCTTTGGAAAGAACATTCTGGGCCTCCAGCACAGGCATGCGCGTGTGTGTGTGCTCAATCACTCAATCATGGCCAACTCTTTGTGACCCCATGGACTGTAGCCCACCAGACTCCTCTGTCCATGGAATTCTTCAGGTAAGAATTCTGGAGTGGGTTGCCATGCCCTCCTCTAGGGGATCTTTCTGACCCAGGGATTGAACCCACATCTCCTGCATTGCAGGCTGGTTCTTTACCGTCTGAGCTACCTGGGAAGCTCAGCATGGGCATGCTGCTGCTGCTAAGTCACTTTAGTTATGTCTGACTCTGTGCGATCCCATAGACGACAGCCCACCAGGCTCCCCCATCCCTGGGATTCTCCAGGCAAGAACACTGGAGTGGGTTGCCATTTCCTTCTCCGATGCATGAAAGTGAAAAGTGAAAGTGAAGTCGCTCAGTCGTGTCTGACTCTTAGCGACCCCATGGACTACAGCCTGCCAGGCTCCTCCGTCCATGGGATTTGCCAGGCAAGAGTACTGGAGTGGGGTGCCATTGCCTTCTCCGAGCATGGGCATAGGAGTTGCTAAAAGCTCAGGCTCTGACTTGTTATCCTACTGCGTTTCTTGTTCTGAAATTGACTATTTAACTCTGCTCCTTTCCAATTATTTCAACTCTGTATTAGGGAAAAAAGCAAAACAACACAAGATTATCTGATTAAAATTTATGATAGTTTCGACCTCCCTAAGGAGTAATTTGTAAGTTTAAAAGGAGTGTTTTTTTTTTTTTTCTTCTTCTTTTTTTCAAGCATAAGCAAATCTCTAATCAGTAGAATGTGTTGGAGGAAGTGAGTAAAACTGTAGCCTGAATGCTGGTAAGTTGGACCAGTTAACTTGTGGTTTCAATTCATGTTTGGGTTGGAAATCTGTATCTTATTAAGCTAAGCCTTTTCTAAATTTGCATTTCCTTTATTTTCTCCTTAGTTTCTAGTAAAATTGTTTTCAAAGTTTAGCTGTTCTTTTTGAAAAAGGAGCAAGATGGGAAAGGAGTTTTTGTCCACTTCTGGGTCTTGCAGTGGGCTTTTTAGGTGGCACAGAGGTAAGAATCTACCTGCCAATGCTGGAGATACAAGACATGGGTTTGATCCCACGTTCAGGAAGATCCCCTGGAGGAGGAAATGGCAACCAGCTTCCACTGTTCTTGCCTGGAAATTCCATGGACAGGGGAGCCTGGCAGGCTACAGTCCAAGCAGTCGCCAAGAGTCAGACACAACTGAGCGACTGAGAACACAGGTCTTGCAGTAAAGTGACAACCATGCGTCCATGGAGGCCGGAGTAAAGACAAAAGAACCAAGAGAGAAATTAGATTCTTGGAAGAGAGAAATCATTCTTACGGCCATGCTTTTTTGCCTATGATCATCTCCATCTTAGTTTTATTTGGGTTTCTATAAGAAAATACTAGAAAAATAGGCTAGGTGGCTTACAAACAACAGAAATCTACTTCTCACAGTTCTGGATGCTGTAAAGTCCAAGATCAAGGAGGTGGCAGGTTCATTTTCTGTTGAGGGCCTGTTTCCTGGTTCATAGGTGACCATCAGGGTTTTCACATGGTGGAAAGGGGCAAGGGGTCTCTCTGGGCTCTCCTTTATAAGGGTACAATTCTTATTCATGAGGGCTCCATACTCATGACCTAATCACCCCCAAAGGCTCTGCCTCTAAGTACCATCACATTGTGGGTTAATTTTCAATATATGAAGTATGTGGGTACATAAATAGTCTATCACAATCTCTCATATAGACCTTTCTCTTTTTTCACAGAGTTTTTGCATATTTCTTTCTAAATTCGAGCTCTCTGTAATGCTATTTTAAGAACTTGGCTACAGAGTCTTGCTAAAATAGAATCTCCAAGATTAGGTCTCAACAATCTGCATATTTATCAAGCTTTGCTGATGACACTTAAACTGCTGGGATGCATGATCTAAATGACACAGTAAAGTACAATTATTGTGAATGAATCCTATTTTGTTTTTGTATTTCCAACAAACTCTTTGAGTGTTGGAAAGGATTCAATGTGAAGATGGTAAGACTTCAGACCTTCATGAGGGCTAGGAGTTTCCCAAACCAAAAAACATCTCCCCAGTTGTTTTATCACTGAAAAAATTCTAACCACAAATTTTTTTTCTCCCATATTAATTTTTCCAATTTTCTTACAAATGGTAAAGAAGAGGACACATATGATGTTCCTGTAACTTAATTCATTAGCTATCTGCTGTCGTATATCACATATGGGAAACCTGAGATTACAGTGCTTCATCTATAGCGCATGCTCACCAATATTTGTCTGGTGACTGATAACAAAAAGGATGTTTTATAAAGAGAAGACACAATTGAATTATGGGGTCACTAAAAATGACCAACTTATAATTTGGTTCTGACCTTCCCAGAAACGTTGCAATGTATTGCTCTTTAGTAGTTTCTTGAGATAAATTTTATTTCATATTTAAAAATTTTTTGAAGTATAATTTACACATTGGGATACATTAATTTTGAGTGTGCTCATTTGCTTCAGTTGTGTGCGACTTTTTGTGACCCCACGGACACTAGCCAGTCAGGTTCCTCTGTCCATGGGATTCTCCAGGCAAGAATACTGGAGTGGGTTGCCATTTCCTTCTCCAAATCTCGAGTGTAGAGTATATAAAAAATTCACCTGTGTGACCCACACCTCTATCAAGATAGAGCAGTCTCATCATTATTTTTTCTTTTTCTTCTCAGTCAATTAGTTCCTCAGAGCTAATTATTTTCTGATTTCTATCATGATACTTTAGTTTTGTCTGTTCTAGAAATTCATATAAGTGGAATTTTTTCAAAATCATCCAAGTTCTTGGGTATCAGTAGTTCATTGATTTTATTATTGAGTAGTATCCCACTGTGTGAATACTCTTCTGGTTTTTGTTTAGTGGGTAAGTTGTGTCCGAACCTTCAGTGACTCCATGGACTGTAGCTCACCAGGCTCCGCTCTGTATGGGATTTCCCAGGCAAGAATACTGGAGTGGGTTGTCATGTCCTTCTCCAGGGGATCTTCCCAACCCAGGGATGCAACCCGTGTCTCCTGCATTGGCAGGTGGGGTTTTTTTTTTTTTTTACCACGGAGCCACCAGAGAAGCCCTGTGAATTCACTACTATATGTTTATTCATTTTACTGTTGAACATCTGCATTGTTTCTAGCTTTGAGCTATTATGAATAAAACTGCTATGAACATTCTTCTAGGAAACTTTTATTTGGCATATGTTTTTATTTACTCGGGTAAATACCAAGGAATGGAATTGCTAGATGAAAGGATAAATGTATGTTTAATGTTATAAGAAATAGCCAAATAGTTTTCCACCAGCAGTGTATGAGAATTTTGGTTGCTCCAAAAGCCAATATTTTACGCTGTCAGATATTTTAACTATAACCTTTCTAATTTGTGTGAAGTGATATCTCGTTGCAGTTTGACTTTGCATTTTCTCAATGACTAATGATACAGAGCACTTTTTTACATGCTTCTTTGCCTTTCCTGTATCTTCCTTAGGTTCCTCTGTGACATGATTATTCAAGTGTTGTGCTGTTTTAAAAATGTTGTCTCTTTATTGTTATAGCAAGAGGTTTTTATATGTACTTCATATTCCTTTGCCAGATTTAAATGTTCTGAATATTTTCTTCAGGCCTTTTCACATTTTAAGCAGGTGTTTTATATGAGCAACTGTTTTAGTATTCATGGAACCCAATTTATCTTTTTGTTCTTTTTGTAGTTGATGCATTGTGTGTTTTATCTAAGAAACAAAGTGTTTGGGGAAATTCTTCAATCATTTGTTCTATAAGCTTTATGATTCTGGTGTGCACTTTGAAATCTATGATCCATCTCAAATTAATTATTTTGTGTGAAATAAAGGTAGTGTTGTACATGTCTTTCCATATACATGTTTTAGCATCATTTGGGGGGAAGATTTTTCATTCTCCTAGTATTTTTGTTGAAAATTGCATGTACAAATTGGTCTATTTCTCAACTCTCTCTTTAATTTCATCAAATCTATGTGTTTATTCTTGTACCAATCTAAATTGTTTTGTTTAACATATCTTACTTTAAGTTTTGAAGTCAGGAAATGTAAATCCTCTATATCTACTTTTGCAAAGATTGTATTTGATCATCTAAAAACTGTTTATTTACATACATAATTTTGTGAAATTCTGCCAAAAAAATGGCAAAATTTTTAATGGGATTATATTAAATTCAAAGGACATTTTGGGATATTTGACACCTTAGTAATATTAAGCCTTGTACCTTATTAATATATCTTTACATATTTTAAATATTCTTTATTTTCATCAGAATTCTTACAGTTTTTTGTTTTTGGTATCACAGGTCAGAGTCTGAGACCGATTAGCTTGCAGGAAGTTTATTGCAGCTCTTTTCTCTTGCGATAAACCTATGGTGAAACTCATGAAAATGGAAGCAGTTAGAAGAAGTTGGCTTAAAATGAAGCCACAACAAAGACTTCAGCTGATTTGATGGGAATACCACAATCTGGAATAGATCTTAAAAGTTCTGAACTACAGCAAAATGATTAGGCTTTTATGACCCTGTTTCAATAAGTTGTTGGCTTTAGGTCATAGTAGGAGGAGGTATAGCCTTAGAGGAAATGGTTCTCTTTAGGTGAGAGCAATTTGCAGAGGCGGTTCACATCTGAGAACTATCTGTCAACAGCACATCCATCAGCTAGGAGAATAATTCCTTTAGTTTTAAAGGGCTGGGGTGTTGGGCTGCACAGGAGTGCACCCATATATTTTATCCTTTGTGACACTTGAATCCACTTAATTAATAAAATTCCTGGAAACAGATCCATTATGACTTTGGTAGGCCTCATTTCCCCCAGCACATTATAGTGGTTCACAACTTTTAAAGTTTATACTCCATTTATAGTTATAAAATATCGGCTACACCCCATGTTATACAGTATATCTTTGTAGCTTATTTTATACAAAACAGCTTGTACCTCTTATTTCCCTACCTCTGTATTTCCTATCCCCTTTCCTCTCCTGACTGGTAACCCCTAGTTTGTTCTCTGTATCTGTGTCTGCTTCCTTTTTCTTTGTATTCATTAGTTGGTTATATTTTTTTTTTAGAGTCCACATATATATGATATCATACAGTATTTGTCTTTCTCTGACTTATTTCACTTGGCATAATGCCCTCCAAGTCCATCCATGTTGCTGCAAATGGCAAAATTTCATTCTTTCTTATGATGAGTAGTGTTCCGTTATATAAACATACCACATGGTCTTTGTCCATTCATTTGTTGATGGACAAAAGACCTAAATATAAGACCAGATCCTATGAAACTCTTAGAGGGAAACCTAGACAGAACACTCTTTGACATAAATCGCACAAATGTTTTTTTTTTTTTTTTGGATCTATCTCCTAAAGTAAGAGAACTAAAAATAGACAAATGGAACGTAATTAAACCACTTTTTTATAGTTGTCGTTTCTCTACTAAGATTTTTTTCCATCTGTTTATTAGATTCATTTGCTCTTTAAATCCTTGAACACATTTATCATAGTTATAGCAATATCATGTCTGATAATTCTACTATCTGTGTAATCTATGTGTCTGTGTCTCCTAACTATACTTTCTCTGTTCATTAACATGTCTTATATTTTTGCTTTTATACTGGACACTATGGATATTTTGTTGCTTAAATCCAAATTGAGTAGTCTCTTTTGAAGAATATTAAGTTTTGTTCTGGGAAGTGATTGACTTACTAACACTTCAGCTTGATCCTGTCAAGGGTTGGGCATGTATACAACAGCCCTACTCCTAGAACTTGGTCTTTTCTTAAATTTGAAATGAAAGTCAGTGGTTTTTGTAGTGAAAGTGAATGTTGCTCAGCCGTGTCTGACTTTGCGATCCCAAGGACTGTAGTCCATGGAATTCTCTAGGCCAGAATAATGGAGTGGGTAGCCTTCCCCTTCTCCAGGGGATCTTCCCAACCGAAGGATCAAACCCAGGTCTCCCGCATTGTGGGCAGATTTTTGCCAGCTCAGCCACAAGGGAAGCCCAGTTTTTGTAATAATGATTATCTACTCTGCCTGATTATATTTCTAATACTCTCAAAACTGAGAAACTTCTAGAATTTTTATTCAGCTTCATTTATATCTTTTTTAGACGCCATGATGTCACACCTTGTGCAAATGTAACTTAGTACTTCATAAAAAAAAAAAAAAATCAAGAGACACCTCATGTAGATTTCTGGATTTCCTTCTCTGTGTATCTTTCCTCCTAAATATTCTGTCTCATCAATTTCAGCTATCTCAACAGCCCCACATCCTTCTTGTCTCTGTTTATCTGCCCAGTGATAATGTTGCTTTGTTTTTGTCTCCAATTCTCTAAGGCTCAGTTTGGAAAGTGTCCCCAGATGGGAAGCTGAGGTAAATGTGAAGTTCACTGAGCATGTGTTCCTTTTTTTAAGGATCATGGCTCTGTACTATCTGTTCATGACAACACCATTTTATTGCTGTTTATGGTAAGAGAGCAAGTCAACACTTGATATTCTGTACTGGTGGTAATCACAATTTCTCCCTTTTCTCTATAAAACCAAATAGCCACCTTTGCACTGTGGCTCATTATTTTTAAAGCACTTTCATACATTATCTCATTTTATGCTCAAAACATTATCAAATGAATTACTACTCCTGATGGTAATCAGGAAAGAAGGGAAATTTTAAATTCCATATTTCTGACAAAGATATTAAGCCTCAAGAAGAGTAAATGCTATATGCAAAACAGAAAAAGAGACACAGAAGTACAGAACAGACTTTTGAACTCTGTGGGAGAAAGTGAGGGTGGGATGTTTCGAAAGAACAGCATGTATATTATCTATGGTGAAACAGATCACCAGCCCAGGTGGGATGCATGAGACAAGTGCTCGGGCCTGGTGCACTGGGAAGACCCAGAGGAATCGGGTGGAGAGGGGGGTGGGAGGGGGGATCGGGATGGGGAATACGTGTAACTCTATGGCTGATTCATATCAATGTATGACAAAACCCACTGAAATGTTGTGAAGTAATTAGCCTCCAACTAATAAAAAAATAAATAAAAAAAAAATAAAAAAGAGTTAAAGCTCCTTTTTTCCTATTTCAATAGGAAATAAGACTACTTTCTAATAGTGATAATACAAAATAGCACTATTTTCAATAGGAAATAGTGATTCCAAAAAAAAAAAAAAAAAAGAGTAAATGCTTTTAGCTTAAAATATGTACATTAATATCCAGTTTTCTAATCTCAATACTTTGTCCACTAAGCAGTATTGTCTCAAGGGGAAACTAAATTCCTTGCTTTTAAGTGTTTGTTTTCTGGGGTTTTATTTTTGTTTTCTGTTTAAGCATATGCCTTCTTTTTACAAGTACAATTTATTGGAAATCTAGAGATGCCTTATCATGTTTTCCCTTAGGCTCTTCCTTTTCTGGTTTTGCTTCTTTCACACACTCTGAGATTTAGCATCGGATGTGTCTATTTTTATGACTGATCTTATTAGCAAATTATATGAAAACATGAATGACCACTAGTTTTATTTGTATTACAATTTTGGTGTAGATGATAAAAACACCAACATTGAAATTCCCTGGTGTTCCAGGGGGCGTAGGTTTAATCCCTGGTTGGAAAACTAAGATCCCTCAAAGCCCTGTGGCACAGCCAAAGGAAACAAAAATGAAAACTAAAAGCACTGACATAATTTTAGATTTTTGTAATATAATTATAGCGTGCAGAGGAAGACATTTCATCATGATTCTGCTTATAAAATTACCACAGTTGTAGTTAGTATTAAAATGGTTATCTCTACCACAATCCCAGTACCAGTTTTGACTCCAAGGCTCCTATGACTGGTAAAGGCTACCTGTCTTGTTTACCCGCTAGTCCCTACTACAAGGCTTCCCCAGTGGCTCAACAGCTAAAGAATCTGCCTGCAGTACAGGAGACATGGGTTCAATTCCTGGGATTGGAAGATCCCCTGGAGAGGAAATAGCAATCCACTCTTAACTACAATAGCTGGCTCATAATAGGTGCTTATTAAATATTTATTGAAGCAGTATCAGAACTGTTGAACAGTATAAGAACTATTGAAACAGATAAGAAATGATTAGTTCTTATCAGAAACTTTGCATTTAATTCTAAGGATTAAAAATTACCAAGGTTATGACACATTGGATGAAACAGAGGCTAGAATGGCCTAGGTGGTAAAGGGTATAAAAGTAATGGTTGAAATTGGAGATATTAAACTGAAAAAAGGTCCCTGAAAGAGTGAATCATGGCTGTTTCAAAATATTTGAAGTTATCTTATTAGGTTATGTTGGCAGATTCTTTACCAGCTGAGCTACAAGGGAAGCCCAAGACTACTAGAGTAGGTAGCCTATCCCTTCTCCAGTGGATCTTCCCGGCCCAGGAATTGAACTGGGGTCTCCTGCACTGCAGACAGATTCTTTACCAACTGAGCTATCAGGGAAGTACTTCCCTGGTGGCTCAGACGGTAAAAGTTCCTGTCTACAATGGGGGAGACCTGCATTCGATCCCTGGGTCAGGAAGATCCCCTGCATAAGGAAATGGCAACCCACTCCAGTACTCTTGCCTGGAAAACCCCATGGATGGAGGAGCTTGGTAGGCTACAGTCACAAAGAGTCGGACATGACTGAGTGACTTCACTTTCTTTATTAGGTTATGTAGCAGATTTTTCTCTTGATGTTTCATAGAAAATCACAAGACCTAATGGGTCATGTTTCAGAGAGGCACATTTTCAACTCAATATAGGTAGATTTCTCCAGATAAAGGCATTGGGATCAAGACCTTAAGGGTATGGGAAGACCCATGCTTTTTCTTGATTCTAGGGACTGAATTTGTCAAGATGGGCAACCACAGAAGCAAGTTTTGCACTATCTTGGGTAATATCAGTTAAGTTCTCTATTTAATCCCTAGTTAAATTTATAAAAATGTGACTCCATCACTCAACAAATGTTTATTGAACTCCCAGCATGTGCAAACCCTTGGGATGTAATTTACACCATGTGAGCATGGGAAGTTGTTTCAATCTTGTCCTACTCTTTATAACCCCATGGACCATAGCCCACCAGGCTCTTCTGTCCATGGGATTCTTTTTTTTTTTTTTTCCATTTATCTTTATTAGTTGGAGGCTGATTACTTTACAATATTGTAGTGGGTTTTTGCCATACATTGACAAGAATCAGCCATGGGATGGGGAACACATGTCCACGGGATTCTCCAGGCAAGAATAGTAGAACGGGCTGCCATTCCCTCTTCCAGAGGGTCTTCCTGATCCAAGGAGCGAACTTGCCTCTCTTGTCTCCTGAATTGGCAGATGAGTTCATTACCACTAGCACTACCTGTGTGTGCTCAGTCGCTCGGTCATGTCCGACTCTGTGACCCCATGGACTGTGGCCCACCAGGCTCCTCTGTTCATGTGGATTCTCCAGGCAAGAATACTGGACTGGGTTGCCACGTCCTCCTTTAGGGGATCATCCCAACACAGGGATCGAACCCAGGCCTCCCACATTGCAGGTGGATTCTTTACCATCTGAGCCACCAGGGAAACACCACCAGGGAAGCCCAATTTATGATATACAGAGAGCTTATTCTCAGGCTCTTCACAAAGCATTCAGATTCTCTCCTCACTTTCTTATTTGGAATTGTGGCTTTCTTTGAGAGATGGTACTAGAAGTGTTTATGTAAGCAAACTCATGCACATGCTCACACACACACACAGACACACACATCCCCCCACCCACACACGGACATACATAGAAAAAAGAACAAAGAAAGCTCAAGAACTACTATCCATCTGGCATTTTCTTTGCTGAAAATTAGAGTAATTATATTTTCAAAACATTGTCAACATTTCAAAAAATTAATTATTAGGGCAAAAGATAACTGAAACATAGATCATGGAACACACAAAACATTTAGGTAAGGAAGGATTGCTTCTTATAACTTAAGTTGAGAATAATCTTACATAGCATGTTTTGGATCCGTTTTCAAAGTGTCATCTTTCTGGAAATTTTCTATCCTCTGGTACACTTGAAAATAATTTATAGGAGAATCAAATTGCTCCTGGAGCTGCCATTAACAAATATGAAGCATAATCTAATACAAAACTACCTGTATGTTTGAAACAGTGACACTAAGAAATTTGAACTTTCTCAACCTCACCAGCTTATGAGTATACATGAGGTCTTATACATGTCTAAATTAATAAGAAAGATGATTACCCTCATCTACTAATAATGCAGGTACTTTAGTTTCCTGGAAAGACTCCTGACTCATATATGTTAGTCTCCAGAAAGTGAAAGTGTTAGTTGCTCAGTCATATCTGACTCTTTTCAACCCCATGGACTATAGCCCCCTAGACCAATGAATTCTGTCCATATCCACAGAATTCTGCAGGCAAGAATACTGAAGTCAGTAACCATTCCCTTCTCCAGGGGATCTTCCCAACCCAGGAATTGAACCCCAGTCTCCTGTACTGCAGGCAGATTCTTTACCATCTGAGCCACGAGAGAAGCCCATGTTAGTCTCCAAGGATCTGTCAAATGTGAAATAAGCATACATGTAGAGAAATACCTGGAAAAATGCCAAAAACTTCTCTGCCATTCTTTCCTGCCATGGCCACTGTCCAAGACTGGAGGTCCTCAGATTTAGAATGTTGTGCTGCTTCTCCTTGCCCATGTTTTAGATACAGCAGTTTATTCTCTAATGACCACTCCAATTCCACCAGTCATAGAGAATGTACTTGCCTCTCTATGGGTGTGCTGGACATCTTCATTGCTATGTTCTCACAGATCCAGAATCTCCTTTCTGATGACTGCCTCCCTTCTGCCAGCAAAGCAGCCATTATCCATATTTTTGATGTAGCAAGCACCAGCATGAGTTGTTTTCCACTTCAGAATGTGATGGCTTTTTTGTTACTCTGCTGGGCAGAGACATTGTTTTTTTAGTGGTTCTGGGTCCCATGGGATCCCCAAACTATGTGGAGTATGAAGGAGATATTGAAAAAGCTCTCTCCTTTTTGTGAATTTCAAACAGTATTTCTTGGGCACCATGTATGACAGAGTTCAGCAAATATACCCTTTCAATACACTTTTAGGATTTTCTCTTCCTAACACATGGATATGTGTGCAAGGGCCGGGGTCAGCACTGGATTTTTACAGGAGCAACCAGACTAAACTCAGAATCTCTATTCCGCAGAATCTTTTCTGATAACCAAGGTCTAGTAACTAGGTTGAAATTGTCATCCTAGGATCCATGATACGTCAAGAACAGCTCTTTCCTAGGAAGATTTTCATTCTCCATGCAAATAGATATTTTTCAGTTTGTCCCATTTATATGCAGCCAAATGTTCAGTTATATCTGAATGCGTGTATATGTATGAGTGCTCAGTCATGTCTGACTCTTTGCAAATGCATGGACGATAGCTCACCATGCTCTCTGTCCATGGGCCTTTCTAAACAAGAATACTGGAATCGGTTGCCATTTCCTCCTCCAGGGGATCTTCCCAACCCAAGGACAGAACCCACATCTCTTGCATCTCTTGTATCAGCAATTGGATTCTTTACTACTGGTACCACCTGGGAAGCCATTATGTCTGAATGTCCAGGAGTAAACACAATATAGGTGTATGCTGTAAGGCAGGATACCAGACAGAGAAGAGCTTTTGGAAAGATCTCTAAATTTGGGAAATCACTGCTAGCGTGCTCAAATTTCCTGGACCACATTTCAGACATAATCTATAGAGCAAGAAAAAGTAAAACTCAAAGGAAAGATAGATGTCATGTTGTGGAAAAATCAAATAGCTGAGATATATGAAAATAACCATTGGCTGATCTGACAGTTTTTCTCTTCTTTCTACAAAATGTGCCATGTTTTCTCATTACTTTCTAAATCACGTTCTTTTTAAAAAAATTATTTATTTTAATTGGAGGCTCATTACTTTACAATATTGTGGTGGTTTTTGCCATATATTGACATGAACCAGCCATGGGTGTACATGTATTCCCCATCCTGAAGCCCCCTCCCACCTCCCTCCCCATCCCACCCCTCAGGGTCATCCCAGCGCACCAGCCCTGAGCACCCTGTCTCATTCATCAAACCTGGTCAGGCAATCTGTTTCACATATGATAATAAACATGTTTCAATGCTATACTCTCAAATCATCCCACCCTTGCCTTCTCCCACAGAATCCAAAAGACTGTTCTTTACATCTGTGTCTCTTTTGCTATCTCACATATAGGTCATCATTGTTACCATCTTTTTAAATTCCATATATATTCATTAGTATACTGTATTGGTGTTTTTCTTTCTGATGTACTTCACTCTGTATAATAGGCTCCAGTTTTATCCACCTCCTTAGAACTGATTCAAATGCATTCTTTTAATGGCTGAGTAATATTCCATTGTGTATATGTATCACAGCTTTCTTATCCATTCATCTGCCGATGGGCATCTAGGTTGCTTCCATGTCCTGGCTATTGTTAACACTGCTGCAATGAACATTGGGGTACATGTGTCTTTTTCAATTCTGGTTTCCTCAGTGTGTATGCCCAGCAGTGGGATTGCTAGGTGGTATAGCAGCTCTATTTCCTGTTTTTTAAGAAATCTCCACACTGTTCTCCATAGCAGCTGTACTAATTTGCATTCCCACCAACAGTGTAAGAGGGTTCCCTTTTCTCCACACCCTCTACAGCATTTATTGTTTGTAGACTTTTTAATAGCAGCCATTCTGACAAGTGTGAGATGGTACCTCATTGTGGTTTTGATTTGCATTTCTCTGATGATGAGTGATGTTGAGCATCTTTTCATGTGTTTGTTAGCCATCTGTATGTCTTCTTTGGAGAAATGTGTGTTCAGTTCTTTGGCCCATTTTTAGATTGGGTCATTTATTTTTCTAAAACTGAGCTGCAGGAGCTGCTTGTATATTTTTGAGATTAATTCTTTGTCAGTTGCTTCATTTGCCATTGTTTTCTCCCATCCTGAAGGCTGTCTTTTCACCTTGCTTATGGTTTCCTTCATTGTGCAAAAGCTTTTAAGTTTAATTAGGTCAGTACTGTTCAGTTGCTCAGTCGTGTCCGATTCTTTGTGACCCCATGAATCGCAGCACGCCAGGCCTCCCATCACAACTCCCAAAGTCGATTCATACCCATGTCCATCGAGTCAAAGATGCCATCCAACCATCTCATCCTCTGTCATCTCCTTCTCCTCCTGGCCCCAATCCCTCCCAGCATCAAGGTCTTTTCCAATGAGTCAACTCTTTGTATGAGGTGGCCAAAGTACTGGAGTTACAGCTTCAGCATCAGTCCTTCCAATGAACACCCAGGACTGATCTCCTTTAGGATGGACTGGTTGGATCTCCTTGCATTCCAAGGGACTCTCAAGAGTCTTCTCCAACACCATAGTTCAAAAGCATCAATTTTTCGGCACTCAGCTTTCTTCACAGTCCAACTCTCACATCCATACATGACCACTGGAGAAACCATGGCCTTGACCAGATGGACCTTTGTTGGCAAAGTAATGTCTCTGCTTTTTAAAAAGCTATCTAGGTTGGTCATGACTTTCCTTCCAAGGAGTAAGCATCTTTTAATTTCATGGCTGTAATCACCATCTGCTGTGATTTTGGAGCCCAAAAAAATAAAGTCTGACACTGTTTCCACTGTCTCCCCATCTATTTCCCATGAGGTGATGGGACCAGATGCCATGATCTTAGTTTCCTGAATGTTGAGTCTTAAGCCAACTTTTTCACTCTACTCTTTCACTTTCATCAAGAGGCTTTTTAGTTTCTCTTCACTTTCTGCCATAAGGGTGGTGTCATCTGCATATCTGAGGTTATTGATATTTCTCCCGGCAATCTTGATTCCAGCTTGTGTTTCTCCCAGCCCAGCATTTCTCATGATGTACTCTGTATGTAAGTTAAATAAGCAGGGTGACAATATACAGCCTTGACGTACTCCTTTTCCGATTTGGAACCAGTCTGTTTTTCCATGTCCAGTTCTAACTGTTGCTTCCTGACCTGTATACAGGTTTCTCAAGAGGCAGGTCAGGTGGTCTGGTAGTCTCATGTCGTTCAGGATTTTCCACAGTTTATTGTGATCCACACAGTCAAAAGCTTTGGCGTAGTCAATAAAGCAGAAATAGATGTTTTTCTGGAACTCTCTTCCTTTTTTGATGATCCAGCGGATGTTGGCAATTTGACCTCTGGTTCCTCTGCCTTTTCTAAAACCAGCTTGTACATTTGGAAGTTCGTGGTTCACATATTGCTGAAGCCTGGCTTGGAGAATTTTGAACATTCAGTTTAATTAGGTCCCATTTATTTTTGCTTTTATTTCCATTACTCTGTGAGGTGGGTCATAGAGGATCCTGCTGTGACTTATGTCAGAGAGTGTTTTGCCTATGATTTCCTCTAGGACTTTTATAGTTTCTGGTCTTAACTTTAGATTTTTAATCCATTTTGAGTTTATTTTTGTGTATGGTATTAGAAAGTGTTCTAGTTTCATTCATTTACAAGTGGTTGACCAGTTTTTCCAGCACCACTTGTTAAAGAGATTGTCTTTTCTCCATTGTATATTCTTGCCTCCTTTGTCAAAGATAAGTTGTTCATAGTCACATGGATTTATCTCTGGGCTTTCTATTTTGTTCCACTGATCTTTATTTCTGTCTTTGTGCCAGTACCATACTGTCTTGATGACTGTAACTTTGTACATTGATTCTTCCAATCCATGAACATGGTATATTTCTCCATCTATTTGTGCCATCTTTGATTTCTTTCATCAGTGTTTTATAGTTTTCTATATATAAGTCTTCTGTTTCTTTAGGTCGATTTATTCCTAAGTATTTTATTCTTTTTGTTGCAGTTGTGAATGGAATTGTTTCCTTAATTTCTCTTTCTGTTTTCTCATTGTTAGTGTATATGAATGCAAGCGATTTCTGTGTGTTCATTTTATATCCTGCAACTCTACCAAATTCATTGATTAGCTCTAGTAACTTTCTGGTGGAGTCTTTATGGTTTTCTGAGGATCGAGTCATCTGCAAACAGTGAGAGCTTTACTTCTTCTTTTCCCATCTGGATTCCTTTTATTTCTTTTTCTGCTCTGATTGCTGTGGCCAAAACTTCCAAAACCATGTTGAATAGTAGTGGTGAGAGTGGGCACACTTGTCTTGATCCTGGCTTTAGGGGAAATGCTTTCAATTTTTCACCATTGAGGATAATGTTTGCTGTGGGTTTATCATATATGGCTTTTATTATGTTGAGGCATGCTCCTTCTATGCCTGCTTTCTGAAGGGTTTTTATCATAACTGGATGTTGAATTTTGTCAAAGGCTTTCTCTGCATCTCAGTCACGACTGAGGTGACTTAGCTGCAGTATTGATATAGTCATATGGTTTTTATCTTTCAATTTGTTAATGTGGTGTATCATATTGATTGATTTGTGAATATTGAAGAATCCCTGCATCCCTGGGATAAAGTCCACTTGGTCATGATGTATGATGTTTTAATATGTTGTTGGATTCTGTTTGCTAGAATTTTGTTAAGGATTTTTGCATCTATGTTCATCAGTGATATTGGCCTGTAGTTTTCTTTTTATGTGGCATCTTTGTCTGGTTTTGGTATTAGGGTGATGGTGGCCTCATAGAATGAGTTTGAAGGTTTACCTTCCTCTTCAATTTTCTGGAAGAGTTTGAGTAGGAAAGGTGTTAGCTCTTCTCTAAATTTTTGGTAGAATTCAGCTGTGAAGCCATCTTGTCCTGGGCTTTTGTTTGCTGGAAGAGTTCTGATTACAGTTTCAATTTCTGTGCTCGTGATGGGTCTGTTAAGCATTTCTATTTCTTCCTGGTTCAGTTTTGGAAAGTTATACTTTTCTAAATATATGTCCATTTCTTTGAAGTTGTCCATTTTATTGGTATATAGTTGCTGATAGTAGTCTCTATGATCCTTTGTATTTCTGTGTTGTCTGTTATGATTTCTCCATTTTCACTTCTAATTTTGTTGATTTGATTCTTCTCCCTTTTTTTCTTGATGAGTCTGGCTAATGGTTTGTTTATTTTATTTATCTTCCCAAAGAACCAGCTTTTAGCTTCTTGATTTTTGCTATGGTCTCCTTTGTTTCTTTTTCATTTATTTCTGCCCTAATTTTTATGATTTCTTTCCTTCTACTAACCCTGGGGTTCTTCATTTCTTCTTTTTCTAGTTGTAAAGAAAGTTCTAATTGGGTGAAGAAAGAGCCATCTTGTTTGCTTTGTGACTCTTGTAATCTGATCATTTTTTTGGAAAATAATCCTGGAAACCCTGACTCCCTATAGCATGTGTGAATCATGGCACTAGATAGGAATCTGATCTTCCACTTAATGATTTTCCTACAGTAAAATTTAAACATACTGCACCTTGGTAGAACTCTTTTTAAAATAAGCAAAAGATGTATTCATTATTGGCAGATTTTATGAGTGAAATTATAATTTGAGTCCATCCAGTTTCTCTCTCTCTCTGTCTCTCTTTCCCTGCAATATGAATGACTATGGTGAACACAGTTGCCATGCTAACTGGCACGGCTTGGACTTGGTAAGTAGAAAATAAACTTTCGCTAAGAAAGGTCACTGAGATTTGGGTGTGTTCCTTACAGGCATTACTTTGCCGACAAAGGTCTGTCTAGTCAAAGCTATGGTTTTTCCAGTGGTCATGTATGGACATGATAGTTGGACCATGAAGAAAGCTGAGTGCCAAAGAATTGATGCCTTTGAACTGTGGTGTTGGAGAAAACTCTTGAGAGTCCCTCAGACTGCAAGGAGGTCTAACCAGTCCATCCTAATGGAAATCAGTCCTGAATATTCATTGGAAGGACTGATGCTGAAAATGAAGCTCCAATACTTGGGCCACCTGATGCAAAGAACTGACTCATTTGAAAAGACCCTGATGCTGGGAAAGATTGAAAGCAGGAGGAGAAGGGGATGACAGAGGATGAAATGTTTGGATGGCATCACTGACTTGATGGACATGAGTTTGAGCAAGCTTCAGGAGTTGGTGATGGACAGGGAAGCCTGGCATTCTGCAGTCCATGGGATCACAGAGTTGGGCATGACAGAGCGACTGAACTGACCTTAGTTAACAGCCCAGCCTGCACTGATTAGTATACTTATTAATGTGAATTTAAAAGCTAGTTTCTTGACGTGTGATCCCATTTAAATTACAGTCACTTATTTAAATTATTTGTGTATAAGGAATGGCACTAGGTATTTATCTGGGAAACAGATACAGAAATTTACCAGATGCACTGCTTTCTCAGAATTTATTCCCATGAGGGGATTATCTTTCACAGTAGAGTACAGGTCTTGTTATGTTTGATAATTCTATTCTGCATAATGGAGAAATAAGGATATGAATTATCAAGAGGTAAAGTACACATGTGTGTGTGTGTGTGTGTGTGTGTGTGCGTGTGTGTGTGTGTGTGTTTGGAGGGGAGGTAGTGTATTTCTAGAAATCAACTACCCAAGTACAAAGTGTATACGGATGTTGCTGTTTAGTCACTCAAACGAGTCTGATTCTTTGAGAACCCACGGACTGGACTGTAGCCCGCCAGGCTCCTCTGTCCATGGGATTCTCCTGGCAAGAATACTGGAGTGGGTTGCCTCACCCTTTTCCATGGGATCTTCCCAACCCAAGGATCGAACCTGAGTCTCTTGTGGCTCCTACATTGCAGGCAGATTCTTTACTTCTGACCCACCGGGAGAGCCCAGTACCAAGTATAAGAAATGCAAATTCAAGTGGTCCAGTATCCAAAGTGTTTATATCAGAGCAGCAAGATGAGAAGCAGTGGAAGGTATTACCAATGATTAGATACCTACTTCAGCAACATAATGACAATAGAGAATCCTGGGGAAAGGAGAAGTTGAAGGAAACATAGGTGAGACTCTCAGTTGCTTCAATCTGCAATATTGCAGTTTTATGCAAATATAAGTGTAAAAAGAGATCTGGGGTGGGAACCAGCAAATGATTCCCAATGATTTCTGGTTGGAACCAGAAAAAAGGACAATCAGAAATATCTACCTTAAACGAGTGGTTATTTACTTAGGGAAGCTGTGGATTGAAATCATAGAAACACTATTTGTTTAGTGTTAAAACTATTCATTTTTCACTAAACACTATTCATTTAGGTGAAAAGAGTTGACAGGTCCACATGGAGTTAGGGCATCCAATCAGATCCCTTCTATGGACATGAGTTTGAGCAAACTCTGGGAGTTGATGATGGACAGGAAAGCCTGGCATGCCATAGTCCATGAGTCAGACAGTCAGACATGAATGAACAACTGAACTGAACTGACAGTATGTAACACTGATGTAAAAATCAGAGGTTCTGTCTTGGTATTGCCACTCCCTTGTTGTGCAAATGTGTGCCTGTTGCATAGCTTCTATGTGCTTTATTTCCCTAATCTGTACAATAAGACTAATTGAATTGTGACTTCTCCATAATTGTATGTGAGCATTAAATGAATTAAGGCTTCCTAGGTGGTTCAGTAGGTAGAGAATCCTCCTGCCATGCACAAGACCTGGGTTCAATCCCTGGGTCGAGAAGATCCCCTAGAGTAGGAAATGACAACACACTCCAGTATTTTTGCCTGGAAAATTCCATGGACAGAGAAGACTGACGGGCTGAAGTCCATATGGTCGCAAAGAGTCAGACAGAAGCAAGTGCGATCAAACACACACATTAAATGAGTTGATCCCATGAAATTTATGTGATAGTGTTTGGCAGATATTAAATGCTTAGCATCTTAAAAGATATTCAACATCACTATTCATTAGGGAAAGACAATTCAAAACCAGAATGAGATATATCACCTCACACCTGTTGAAAGACTATCATCAAAAAGACAAGAAATAATACGTGTTGGTGATGATGTGAAGAAAAGTAGAATACTGTTTGCAGAATACAAATTGATACGTATATTATGGAAAACAGTATGGAACTTCCTCAAAAAATAAAATAGGACTAACATGATCCTGGGTATGTATTCAAGGAAAATGAAAACATTACTTGAAAAGGATACATGTACCTCAGTGTTCACAGCAGCATTATTTATGGTAACCAAGATATGGAAGCAGCCTAAGTGCCCATCAACAGATGAATGCATAAAGAAGATGTGGATAAAGAAGATACTCAAAGGAATATTTCTCAGCCATTAAAAACTAGTGAAATTTTGCTATTTGCAATAACATGGAGGAAACTGGAGGGTATTATGCTTCATGAAATAAGCCAGAGAAAGACAAATACTGTATGCTTTCCCTTATATGTGTAACCTATAAAACAAAATGAATGTATGAATATAACAGAAAACAAACTCACAAATACAGAGAACAAACTAGTGGTTACCAGTGAGGAGAGTATTGAGGGAGGGGCAAAATAAGTATAGGGGATTCAAAGGTGCAAATTATTAGGTATAAAATAAATAAGATTCAAGAATGTGATGTACACACAAGGAATATAGTCAATGTTTTATAATAACCTTTTATGGAGTATAACCTATAAAATATTGAATCACTAAATGCTTAGCAAAAGTAAAATGTCATTTTTCTATTATGGCTACCATTATGTGATCATCCTTTCCCTGGAGTTCTGAGCCCATGAATGTACTGATTCATTAAATTTGGTGACTCCATTAAAAATAAACATGTAAAATAATACAAAATCCTGGCTAGTTTGTTTGAACTAACATGCAGTGTTAGTAATCAAATTGGTATAAATTCTTTTTCTTTATTTGCCTTGGTGTCTAATTTTATAATTTTGGTTATATGAAAGTATATATTTGACTTTCACAAGTGGACTTTAGCATTTCTCTCTAAAGGGAAAAAAAAAGCTTTTGGCGATGCCATTACTGACAGTTGCTTCTTCTGATTTTTATTCCTTCCTTTTTAATCCATTAAGCTTTAAAATTTAATTCAGCACAATTTGGTTAAAATTCTTTCCCCTTCTTCCCACTTGCTTCCAAAAATGGATTTGCTATTAAATTCATTTTGTAGATGTGGTACATTGATATGAGCTTCTTTCACATTTTTATGATGCTGACACCAGCAAAAGTCAAGAGGAAGTTGAAACTGTTGGGGTTTTATGTGACTTTGGTGACCTATATGTTTAAGGCTTTCTTTTCTGTCTGTGAATTTGAGCAATATAGCTCTTGTTTCCCCCACAATACATAAAATGACTTTCCTATATTGTTAGGAAAAGAAACAGTGATTAGAAAGGTTAAGCAGATACCCTGGCTCTAAGAAATGAAGATATAAGAAAAAACAAAAATTCACAGCCTAGATTTAGCAAGCATATTTCAGGGTTCATGTCTGTTTTTGACAATGTTTATTTAGGTGATAAATACTATATATTCTCTTATAACAAAGCCAGGCCAGCCTCTGAGTCAGACAATCTGGTAAACAATAAGGAAGTGTTTTCAAATATTATTTGTTCTCTTGATGACTGTGAAAAGGAAAATGACATATAAATCTTTGTGTATATTTGGTTTAAAGTCATGCTACGGAAGACTTGCATTTGGAGCAAGAAGGAATTTTATAAAAGGAGGCAGATGGGTAGAAAACTTTTGTGAAGGAGTAAAGCTAACTAACTTGTGTAATAAAAAACACTAATATTTATCAGTGACACTCATATTTTCAAAACTATGTCCCTCTTATGCCCATCCTTTCTCTTCTTTCTAAATATTAGGTGTGCATATTTGTTTATGTACCTACTTAAAATTCTTTATTTATTTACATGAATCCTCATACCCTCCCCCATTCTTCCCCACCAATCCATTCAGATGTGTTGCATGCCTGTGAATTATACCCTAAGTGTGACAGACGATGACTAGATGGAGAATGTCAAGAAACAGTTGCCCTAGCAACAATAACCAGGGGGTGCTTCTCAGAACTTCTGCCTTCTCTCTTCTTCTATCATTTTCCTTTTAAGAGAGTTAGATAATGTGGTTACCAGAATTAGTTGAATCTGGTTCCCACTTCCTGACCCAGCATAGAGAAAGAGAGAGAACTTAGAAAGGTCTATTTTTTTTTTCCTTATTATCAAGGGAAATTCAGAATATTTCTTCAGTCAAGAATGGAGGAAGGGCACTCTTAAAAAAGTGTTGTATGCTATCATATTAAAGAATGCTTGATGGTGGGAGAATTAATTGTCAGAATCGCTACCACAAACCACTTATGAGGAATGAAAAAAAATCATTGTTGAGTTTGTACACGTGAGCTAAAAAAAGAGTATGTAAATTGGATTGCAAAATGCAATGTTCTGTGCGTGGAAATTTCTGGTCTGTTCTGAATCTGATATTGTAGATTTAACTTTACTTTCTTTGTCAAATGAAGAAAACCTAAAAAAAAAAATCAGAGTGTAATCTAGACAGCAGGATGGAAAAACTTTTCAGTTAGCTATGACTTTATTATTATTTACATCTCCTTCCAAGTACAAATATTCAGATTAAACCTCACAATAAAGTTTAAAGAAAATTCCATTTGCTAAGAAAAGCAGAGTAGATTTCTGTGAAGCAAAAGAAGTTTAAGTTTCAAGGTTCCCTACTTGCAAGGCCCCCTTTCAAGGTCCGGTATCTCAACTTGCATTTGTACATATATTACTTTTAGTCTTAAAAAGCCACTCCCTGCTTATACACACTTTAAGATACACAGATTCTGGATCAACTCCTCAAGAGAAGGGGACATATAAGTGATTAATTTCATTATATATTTTTGCTATTGTATCACATTTTATGACATTCAGATTTCTAATCTTGTAATTCTATTTTGAATACTCAGGTCTGGCTTTACATTTTTTTATCTTGCTTTAAGGAACACTATAGATCTTTCATTAATCTCAAGCTTGCATATGATTACAAAATAATAAGAAAAATGTGGTTTGTATGCGTCTCTAATTTTTGTTAAAATTAATTTCTGCTGTACAGTACAGTGGTTCAGTTACATATATATGTATATATATGTTTTTTTTCATATTTGTATCCATTATGGTTTATCACAGGATATTGAATATAGTTTCCTGTGCTATGCAGTAAGACCTGCTGTTTATCCCGTCTATATATATTAGTTTTCATCTGCTAACCCAAGCTCCCACTCCATCCCTCCCACAAAACCCCTGTCCCTGGTAACCAGCAGTAAGTTCTGTTGAGTTTGTTTCCATTTGGTAGATGTGTTCATTTGTGTCATATTTTAGATTACACATGTAAGTTTCATCACTGTACTTTCAAAATTATTTTAAAAAATTTAGTAGAAAGTAGAAAATAATAAAAATAATAGCAACCTAGATGCCCATCAGCAGATGAATGGATAAGGAAGCTGTGGTACATATACACCATGGAATATTACTCAGCCGTTAAAAAGAATTCATTTGAATCAGTTCTAATGAGATGGATGAAACTGGAGCCCATTATACAGAGTGAAGTAAGCCAGAAAGATGAAGAACATTACAGCATACTAACACATATATATGGAATTTAGAAAGATGGTAACGATAACCCTATATATGCAAAACAGAAAAAGAGACACAGAAGTACAGAACAGACTTTTGAACTTTGTGGGAGAAGGTGAGGGTGGGATGTTTCGAAAGAACAGCATGTATATTATCTATGGTGAAACAGATCACCAGCCCAGGTGGGATGCATGAGACAAGTGCTCGGGCCTGGTGCACTGGGAAGACCCAGAGGAATCGGGTGGAGAGGGAGGTGGGAGGGGGGATCGGGATGGGGAATACGTGTAACTCTATGGCTGATTCATATCAATGTATGACAAAACCCACTGGAAAAAAAAAAAGAAAAGAAATAGTTATTCAAGTTATTTAAATATAGTTAGTTTATCTGCTAACCATGTTATTTGAAGTGTATTTTATGTAATTTCTATGGGAAAACATTAAATTTGTGACTGGTAGAAAGTTTTGTATAATCTTAACAATAAATATAATTAAATAAGTGCTTAATGCAAGTTTCTTAGGATTCCTTTACCATATATTTGAATGATAGTTTTCATAATATATATACACCAATAATATTTGAAGGGTGTGCCCCACAATACCTTAGTGGTTTATTTAAATAGACAGTATTTTGTAAATAATACACTAGAAAATGTTAGTAATTATTTAAACCCAGTACTTCATGGTAATTCTGGAAGAATTTTGAAAGGTAACAGTGAAATTCTTTGGACACCTGATTTGAAGAGCTGACTCATTGGAAAAGACCCTGATGCTGGGAAAAATTGAAGGCAGGAGGAGAATGGGACAACAGAGGACAAGATAGTTGGATGGTATCACCGACTCAATGGACATGAGTTTGAGCAAGCCCTGGGAGATGGTGAAGGACGGGGAAGCCTGGTGTGCTATAGTCCATGGGGTCACAAGAGTTGGACATGATTGAGCGACTGAGCAACAACAATAGTGAAAAGTCTTTGTACTTCTACTAATCACATTTATTACCATTTGCCTTTTTATGAAACTATCCAGTTCCTCCATTGAGGTGTATTCTCTTGAAAGTTTAAATTTTAATTTTATATACCAAGATGTTAGCACCTAGAGTCTAGTAGCATCTGCAGTGTATTATTTTAATTGGATCTGACATAATACATTTTTAAAGAGCTTTACTCTTGGAGCCTATAACTTAGAGAGCTTATAATATGAATCCCACAGTAGACATCACTAGGAATTTTTATTTTTATAAATATATTTAAATATTTTAAAGAATATTATATTCAAACATTTAATATGTACATTGAAAACATATTCCACTTTTACTCCACTCCACTTTCAAAGCTGCTTTAGCCATATACAAAAATAAACACACATTCTTTTTAGCATAGTATACAAACTGTATAATTTTAATTACTTTGACACTTTTATAGATTGGCCCACATCTGCCAACAAACAAAAAATTGTGTTCTCATTCTGTTTTATAGCTACATTGCATTCTAAATTATATATATGTCATATAATTTATTAAATAGGTATTTTGTTGATAGATGCTTATATATTTTCCAATCTTACTCACAGAAAACACATTTACAATAACTTTGTATATGACACCATTTTAGATAAATGAGGAAATATATATAGGCCATACTGCTACTTCTAAAATAAGGCTTAAGAGTTATTTTTTTAATAATAGATAATGCCAGATTACTTTTCATACAAGATGAATTGATTTACATTCATGATCAAAATAACCTCTTTTTATTTTTACTTATAGAATGTGCTATTGAAAATTTCAATGTTTGTTAATAAGATAGGTAAAATATTGCTGTCACTGTAGTTTTAATTTATATTTCTTTTCTTATTTTTTGAGCTTAAGCTTTCTTCATATGTTTAAGGACATTTGAATTTCTTTTCACTTTATCATAATTATTTTTATCTCTTTTCTTGCATTCAATATGATATGTCATTATTTTATTCATTTTTTTGTGTCCTTGGTCATCATTTGTCTCTTTGATTATCGTATAGACTTCAATGTTTAGCTTTCTTGTTCATCACTGTCTCATCAGCTCCCAGCACAACACCTTCTTTAGCAGACATTTAGTAAATATTTGCTGAACAGGGATTTAATGAAGTAATGTGAGTCCACCAGGGGATCTGGAGGATGTTGCTACAGAATTCTTTACTATTTTTTGCCCAGTTATTTCTGAGTCTCCTAAGACAATAGATATTCCTTACTAGCTTTTGAAAGCTTAGTGAGCTGTTTGAAAAGGGATTGAAAAGCACAGCATTTAAACTAAAGAGATTTATAATTAATACTTTAGAACATTACTTCTTTATAGATTCTCCAAAATACCTAAATTGTTTTCCATGGTTTTCCAGTGAGAATTCTAGGTTAACTTAATTTTCCAATGCAATCATGGAAAGGCAAGCAAAGATGAATCTAGGAAACAGGAAGAATAAATACATTTCTTTAGAGACTGCAATGTTGCATATTGGGAGCTGCAAAACTTTTCTGTTAAATGGTACACAAATTTTGCTTCACTGAACTTTGTCATTTTATAAGAATGTAGAGTTTTCAGAAATGTAATTATTTTAAAAATTAACTATTAAAATATTGGGTCCCAATCATAAAATGTATAACGATTTAAAACTCTTTCTTTCCACAGGAAGTACCATACCTTGAGCTGTGTGAATTCTTTCAGCAATTACAGATACATAGCGATTGTTGAAATGTAAGACAGATTTGTAATGTATTTGAGTGGCTAATACCAAAACAATGGATAAACAGTAGTACATTTTAAAGCAGAATTCAACAAATAGTATCTAGGTTTTATCTGCATTTGAATATTAATAACTAGTGTAAAGAATTGGTAGTTTAAGGGTCTACCTAGTCTTGCCAGTAATCTAATCATATTAGATTACTAGAAGTCTAGAAACAAGTCTTTGTTTTCCTCTGCAATGCGTGAGAATTACTAATCTTAATAAGACCCAAAACTTACTCTGTATGACAGGTTTGAGATGAGATGGTTTAAAAGACTTTATCGATTATGTAGAAGTCTGACTTTACTTAGAGCAGGGCCACGCCACCGAGGTGTCTTTGCGCTGTGGTTTGGGGATTTGCAATGAGGAAACCAGAGATAGGAGGTTGGAGATCTAGGTATTTAGGAGAGAAGGGTTTCTGATTCCAGGGGAAGATAGAAGTGTCTTGCAATATGACTTGGCCAAAAAAGACCACCGATAGGTAATACACTCCAGGAGACATGTTACTTTATAACCTATTTTATGTTTATTTTTCTACATTGTAAATCCTTGAGGCAATCCTTAAGACCACTATTTGATTTGTTAAACCAACACAGTCTTAGGTAAACTGTTGTAAGGAGCCAAAGTGTGTGTTCATGGGTATATATTTATGTCTCGAGATGAAATTGAATAGACAGGATGAACTCAGCAAAGAGATACAATGAAAAGATGGACAGAGGTGAGAGCTGAAGGACCTCAATTGTACAGTGTGTATTGAGAAGTGACAAGTGACAGTCCAGGTGTTTAAGTGCAGTTCATGGGTGGGAACCTCAGAAACAGCTGAAATTGTGTCTGGGCTTCCTGTATTCATGAGGGTGAGATTACATTATGTTTAAATGGGAACAGGTAAGCTCAGAAGACAATAAAGGTTCAGCATACATCAATTTGACTTAGACAAATTGCTTATGGATGTTTGTTACAAATCCTCAACAGAGTTCAAGAGTGATTCTTGTTGCATATTTCAGTGCTTACATTACACAT
This sequence comes from Dama dama, assembly GCF_033118175.1. Classification (NCBI taxonomy): domain Eukaryota; kingdom Metazoa; phylum Chordata; class Mammalia; order Artiodactyla; family Cervidae; genus Dama; species Dama dama. The sequence goes on from NC_083711.1 coordinate 25,494,308, forward strand.
TTTCAAAGATTCATGGCTACACGTAAGTGCACATTAGTATCTTCTCACTAACAAGATTATAAAGTCCTTGAAATTACCAGAGTCCATTCTTATATAACATGCTTATCTCTCATAATATCTAACATGGTATCGAGCCATTATGGGGATGCTCAGCATATATTTATTAAATGAAAATTTTATTGGACAATTCTTTTGAGGATTTTATAGCCTATTATCTCAAATGACTGTAATATCATAAGATAGAATCTTAAATATGTTATATATCTCCTTTAATTTGGAACGTGAACTTTTTACTTAGGGTACATATGCTTTTTTCCTTTCATTACCATGTTCACTTAACTTTGAATATCTTATGCTCCCTCAGTAGCACCTGATTTTTAAGGTTCTTCTAAAGAACAAGATAACTGAGCCAAATTCTTCTCTTATGCTAAAATAAAATCAACAGTTAATTCACATCTCAAATCTCTAGTCATATTTTAGGCATAATTCATGAATGTTTAAGTCCATATGTCATGTGGTTGTCCAGCTATTTATACAAACATGAAGTACAAACATGTTTTGAAGCTCTGAGCAGACCTGTGACCAGCTGATACTTCTAAAAATATATCCTTTTTTTCCTCCAAAGGATCTTGTTTCCAAAGTCATGTAAGTTTAACTTATGTAAGTATTCTCAGTTATGTAAGTTGAACTTCTTTCTTGTGACTATGAAAGCCCACAGATTGAATGTCAGGACAGCAGTGAGTAAATAGCATATGTGTGTGTGTGTGCGCGTGCGCACGCACGTGCACACGCACATACACACACATACAGTCTCTAAGTCACATCAGACCATTTGTGACCCCATGGACTGTAGCCCACCAGGCTCCTCTGTCCATGGGATTTCCCAGGCAAGAATACTGGAGTGGGTTGCCATTTCCTCCTCCAGGGGACCTTCCTGACCCAGGGATAGAACCTGCGTCTCCTTCCTCTTGTACTTGGCAGGTGGATTCTTTACCACGGAGCTACCCGGAAAGCCCTCTCATCCCTTTCTGGGATGGGAAGGATTGAGGAGGGGAGGAAAGGGAAAGAAAGCAATTGGTGCCTCAGTGGCATGCCTACACAGTCTCCTCACGGATGGGAGTGCCAAGTTTGATCAGCCATGCTGCCTGCTCCAGCCCTTGAGTTAAGGAAACATACCACCCCCAGGATGGACGTGTTACTTGCTTTTCCAGTCGTTTGCAGGAATAAGGCAACTAGTCTTTCCAATCAGACTGGGCATTTCAGGCGGCTCATCATGGTTTGGATTGGTAGCTGAGAGAAGTTCTTGTCGGTTGATTGGAATTGGAGGTGCGGGGCGGGCTCCTGGTTCACTCTGCGGCGGCGGCTGCCTATGCGCCGCACGTTCCCTGCGGCTGTGCCGCTGACGCGGGGCAGACTCGCGGTTTTTGTTCAGGTCTGGTTTTGATCTGCAGTGTTCGGGGATGAGCAGTTCCTTTCAGGTTATTTGCAAACCTTGTCAAAGCTTGATTGCAGCGTGACATTGATGACAGGCTGATTATTACTTGTCTCAGAAAGCAGTGTAAGAACATATTGGCTTTCATGCAAACATCCAGCTTGTCATTAGCGTACAGTGTAAATTAAATGGCAGTGGTTTTAACACCGGAATCCAGGAAACATAGGCAAAAAGAAGCATCTCTTTCAATTGGTCCTGAAAAGATTTCAATAAAATTTTAGGGACAATTTTTTGTTCGATGAAATTCTTATAGTGAGACAAACGGTCTAGTTTTGACATTTCCATTGGTTATTTTGAAATACCTTTATCCAGTAGGCTAGACAGAAAAAAAAAAAAAAAAAAAAAAACGTATAAAATGATATTGAAATATAAACAGTTTAATTTTTCTTCAGTAAAGCAAATCTACAAGTGAATTCAGTTGCACAGCTCTCCTTATTTCTCAATAACTTGACACAGATCCACCCAGGTGTATAAATTAGCTCCTTGAGGTGAGAATTAGACCTTGCAATAGGCGCTTTGCCTTTTAAGCCACAGGAACTCAGTTGCATTAAAAAACATATGTATTCTGAAATCCTGTCCAGGAATTAAAACCTCTAAGATTTCAATTTTATTCGAGAGTTATGAAACTTACCTATAGGTGTACTCGATGCTTAGGGGAAAGTTGGAGGCTGGAAACAAGTGGTATCAACAATCAGGATCATATACTGCCTTCTCACATATGTATTTCTCACTTCTCTGTGTAGAAAGGTTAGGGGCTAATCGTATTCAGCCACAGCTATATTCACAGAAGGAATAACCACCTAATTTCTTTTTGAGAAATACTAACTCTGTAAGGAGAGGACTTGTTTAAAGTTAATTGGAACTTTTAATTAAAAATATATGTGTATGTGGCAAAAGTTAAATACGTAAAGATGTTTAATGAAAGATAAACTTTTCTCCCACTGTATTATAGATACCCAATATTTTATTCTAAGGGACAGTCACTGATATTTGTGTATATGTTTATTGTCTCCCACTTTTCACGTAAATTGACGCAAAATTTAACATCGTATTATTACTAACCAAGGTTCTTGATCTCCTTAATCAGTAGAAATTGATTAGTGACCAGACAAGAAATTCAGGCAAGGCTTTATTGGGGTCCCTGCTGCCACAGGGGTGAGCAAGAACAAACTATAGGCTCCTTTGTTCACTTACTCACTGACTAGGGTGAGCTTGCTCCTTAAATGGGGTCAGCGTAGGGGTGTGTCTAGGGGCTGGGCAGAGAGGTAGCTTAGGTGGTTTGCCCACCCATTAGGTGATGTGTGCAGGGGCAGTGCACAGTACTCTGCTTTTGCTCTAGGCTCTTCAAAAGTGGTAGTTGATTTTTTTTTTTTTTTTGGTCTCTTTATAGTGTTTGTCCAGAATTTTTCCCAGTTGTGCATGCATGCTGTTATTTTTAGCCCCATACAGTTTCTTTCTGTTTTGTTGCTCTAGGAGAGGTGTGTCCAGGTGCAAGCACTGTAGCAGAGTCCCAGCTCCCAGCCTGTCTCCTTGTTAGCTGTGCTTTATTCTCTTCGCAGTGTTAGAAGCTACGAAGATAGGACTTTAGATGGTCTGGAATTTCTATCTTATTTGGGATGGTCAGATCCCAGAGATGACTGTAACTGACATTTGATTCATGTTAAGTCTGATATATTTTCAGGTGAATTTCCATATTAAAAATTTTCCCTTGTGGCTCAGCTGGTAAAGAATCTGCCTGCAATGAGCGAGACCTGGGTTCAATCCCTGGGTTGGGAAGATCCCCTGGAGAAGGGAAAAGCTACCCACTCCAGTATTCTGGCCTGCAGAATTCCATGGACTGTATAGTCCATGGGGTCATGAAGAGTCAGACACGAATAAGCATCTTTCACTTTCACTTTCCGTATTAGATTACAGATTGCTAAAAGAGATAGAGAGAATTATCCCAAGAATAAAAAAACACTAAAACTCTGACACATTTGAGTTTTAGTTTATGGCAGTCAATTCTGGGCTACAAGGAATACCCCATCATCCACAGAAGGGAAACTTGATGAGCAGGGGAGCTTGTATTTCCAGCATGAGGGATGCAGCTGAACCTCTAGCCATGTGCAAATGGCTTAATATAATTAAAATCTCATTTCTGTTACCTAAATAGAAAGACTCAATATACTCTGCCCACTAGAATCTATCAATCACCCTCAGATTATAATAATAACTCAAATGCTATACTTCTAAACCAATTCCTTCCCTAACCAAACTTATAAAATAGAAGCTTCCACTTCAGGATGGTGTATTCAGTGTACATATTTAACTCTCCTATATTTCTAAATCCCATTAAAATACAAAATAAATTTTCAAAAATCCTAAATGTATTTTATAGCCTGAAAATCAGAAACTAGAACCCAGAATCAGAGTCTTTCCAAAATCAGAATTGCCTGGTTTTATGCTGATGGTTGTGATAGTTAATTTTATGTGTCAAATTGATGGGGCCTGGGGCTACCTGGATATTAGGTCAAACATTTTTCTAGTTATTTCTATTGTTTTGGATGAGTTTAACACTTAAATTGGTGGACTTTGAATACAATACATTGTCCTCTTTAAGTGGGTGGGCCTTATCCATTAACTGGAAGCCTAAATAGAAGAAAAAGACCAGCCTCCCCCCAAGCAAGAGAGAATCCAAGAGTAAGAGGCTTTGGACTTGAATTGAAATGTTACCTTTTCTTGATTTCTGCCCGCTTGCTGGCCCACCCAGTAGATTTTGAACTTGCAGAAGAAAACTTCCATATATACGTATTGTTCAGTCATTCAGTCGTCTCTGACTTTGCAACCCCATGGACTTCAGCATGCCAGACTTCCCTGTTCTTTACTATCTCCCAGAGTTTGCTCAAAATCATGTTCGATGAGTTGGTGATGCTATCCAACAATCTCATTCTCTGCCACCCACTTCGCCCCCTGCTCTCAATGTTTCCCAACATCAAGGACTCTTCCAATGAGTTGACTCTTTGCATCAGGTGGCCAAAATATTGGAGCATCAGCTTCAGAATCAGTCCTTAATGAATCAGTATCAGTCCTGCCAATGAAAATTCAGGGTTGATTTCCTTTAGGAGTAATTGGTTTGATCTCCTTACAGTCCAAGGGACTCTCAAGAGCCTCCTCCAGCCCCACAGTTCAAAAGCCTTAATTCTTCAGCATTATGCCTCCTTTATGGTCCAGATCTCGCATCTGTACATGACTACTGGAAAAACCATATTGACTATATGGATCTTTGTCAACAAAGTGGTTTTGTTTCTTCTGGTGAACCTTGGATAATACAATGAACAGATCAGAGCAGAGTTAGCAGCCGTCTTAAACATGCACAGTGTAAGTTACATTTAAAGTAAGAACTGTTTTCTCCACTAAACTTTAGGAAAGGTTTAAGTATTGCATTGCCAGATAGAGAATAAAAATGGGCAATAATACCGAAGCTCAGGTTTCATAATCAAAATGGCAGATTAAAAATGTGCTTATAGTTCAGCTGATACATTCAACTGTGTATGTGTGTCTGTATGTGTGTGTGCATGTGTGTGTATGTGTGTGTTTTTCTCTTATCTATCTACATATCTACTCTCTATCATCTATATAAAGAGGTAAATTTGAAGGCTTACTGTGCAAGGTACTATATTGAATATATTACATGGAATGTTCCATTTAATTCTCACAACAACCTTATAAAGTAAGCATCATTATTATGTTTGTTTAACATATAAAGGTAAATTTTAATGTAGTGATAACAATTTAATATAGTGAATAGTTTTTCTAAGGTCACATAGCTAGTATGGGCTGAGATTTCTAACACCAATGCCTAGAATTATTTGGTCCAGTTACACAGTCAGTAAATAAAGGAGCTGAAATTAGAGCCCAGGCTGTCAGAGACTGTGCTGTTAAATCACCATGCTCCATGAAAAATTCTTCAAAAATTACATTGAGCCATATATCTTTAGTAGTCAATCCTGATTAAGATATTTATGATAAAAGAAAATTACAAGCCAAAATCTCCTATGCATATTTTTGCAAAACCTTGCACATTTTTGCAAAAGGTCCTAAGCATAATATTAGCCAACTAGATCTACCTATTATGTTTTGCCTGAAAGGTTCATTCAGGTTATTTTTCTGAAAGATGACTCTATAGAGTGCTTGTGTGTTTGCTAAGCTGCTTCACACAAGCAGCTCTTTGATACCCTATGAACTGTAGCCCTCCAGGTTCCTCTGTCCATGGGATTCTCCAGGCAAGAACACTGGAGTGGGTTGCCATGCCCTCCTCCAGGAGATCTTCCCAACCCAGGGATCGAACCTGGGTCTATTATGTCTCCCGAATGGGCAGGTGCATTCTCTACTATGAGTGCCGTCTGGGAAGCCCCCAGGAGTGCTTAATCATCTTTAAATCTTCATTTGAAACAATTTTGTTAGATTGTGTTATGACAGCTGTCATATCAGGGTGCATTTTAAAAACTTGTCAAGATGGGTGATTTTTTGTGTAGCCATTTTAATATTGAACATGGAAGAAAAAAAGGAACACTTTTTAGGATATTATTCTTAAAATAGTGATAATTGTTTTCTACCTTTATACAAAATATAATAATTTCTTAAATTAGACAAAATTATTAGTTATAAAAGAAAATATTAATATATTGGACTTCATTTAAGTTAGTTGATTCTGTTCATTAAAATATAGCCTTAATAGTGTTAAAAGTAAAACTAACAAATGGGAAAAAAATGATAAATATATATATGTATACATACATACCTATATATATATATACCCAAAGCTAAAGGACTTACATGCACACTCTATAAAGAATGCCAACAAATCATAGAGGAAAAAATGTTTAACGAGCAAAATACTTGAATAGTTACTTAAGAGAGGATATTCAAATGACCAATAAACACATGAGAAAGTAATCAGCATCATTAGTTATCAACTAAATGCAAATTTTAGCCACAATGAAATAATGTTATCCCAAGTTGAATGACTAAATTTTTAAAAAATTGAAAATATTGTGTTAGACATTAATCAAATAAGATTCTCAATGTTAATTAGAAATATTATTAGACTTAATTAAGAATTAGTTAATAGCTAATGTTCCAATTAGTAATCACTTTATCAGAAAATTACTTGGTAGTATTTACCAAAGCTCAATGTATGCATAATTCTGCTGAGTTATATTTGTGTGCTCAGTCACTCAATTGTGTCCAACCCTTTGTGACCCCATGGACCGTAGTCCACCAGGTTTCTCTTTCCATGGAATTTTCCAGGCAAAAATACTGGAATGTGTTGCCATTTCCTACTCCAGGGGATCTTCCCAGCCCAGGGATCAAACCCATGTCTACTGCATTGGCAAGCAGATTCTTTGTCCCAGATTCAGTGTAATCTCTATAAAAATACTAGCTGGCCTTTTTGCAGAAATGGATAAATTTATCCCAAAATTCACATGTAAATACTAGAGCCCTAGAATAGCCAAAATAACCTTGAAAAAGGCAAACAAGTCAGAGGACTCACATTTCTAAAGTTCAGAATTTACTGTGGAGCTACAGAAGACAAAACAGTGTGGTACTGGCATAGGATAGATATATAGATGGAGGGACTAGAATTAAAGTTCAGAAATAAGCCCTTACATTTATGGTCTGTTCGTTTTCAGCAAGGATGCCAAGGTACTTAAACAGGAAAAGAATAACTTTGCAACAAACAGTGTTGGGACAACTGAATATCCACATGCAAAAGAACGAAAATAGATCCCTTCTCTCACACTATACCCCCAAATTAATTCCAAATGCATCAAAGGCTTAAGTCTTTGCTAAAGCCATAAAACTCTTAGAAGAAAAAAATAAAAGTACATCTTCATGACCTGAGGTTAGGTAGAACTTTCTCAATAAAATATCAAAAGAACAGTGACCAAAAAAAAAATGATAAACTGGACTTCATCAAAATTTAAAACTTTCATGCTTCAAAGGACATCATAAAGAAAGTGAAAAGGCAATCCACAGAATGGGAAAAAAATACTTGCAAATCATAAAGCTAAGAGACCTATATCCAGAATATTTAAAGAACTCTTACAATTCAATAATAAAAAGACAAATGACCCAATTAATAGAACTTTTTCCAAAGAAGATATACAAATGGCCACCAAGTACATGAAAAGATGTTCAATATCCTTAGCCATTAGGGAAATGCAAATCGAAACCACAATGAGATGCCACTGTACATCACTAGGATAACTATAATTAAAAAGTCAAATGTTGGTTAAGGTGTAAAGAAATTGGACCTGCCAGAGACTGCTGATGGGAATGTAAAATAGTTCAGCCACTTTGGAAAATACCTGGCAATTCCTCAAAATATTAAAAATAGAGTTATATATTTCAGCAATTCCAGTCCTTGGTATACATTTAAGAGAAATAAAAGAGTTATAAATGCAACAAAAATAAATGCTCATAGCATCACAAACAGGTACAGTAATATTTTCTTAATTTATTCATATTACTCCCAAACAGGAAACAACCCAATTACCTATAAGAAGGAAAATAAATACATTAGGGTTCACTTATGTAATGGAATATTTAGCATTCATGAATGACACAACAATAATTATAGAAGGAAAAAATTATTTGATAGAAGTACGGAGGTCAGTTGGAATTCTGGAATTCTAATTTTTCATTTACATCACAGGGAGTAAATAGATATTTTCTAATATTGATGGATCAATTAAAAAAAGATGAGATGTAAGAATATTATTTAGAGTAATTACTAACAAAGATTGAATACAACTAATTAAGAATTTTATTCCTTATTTTTAGACAATATGTGTGTATTGTTTCATAGTGAACATTTTAAATTTGTGAAACATAATTCATATTTGAGCATGCTGAATATGAAGTAAAAGCTGCAGGACTCCCATTTTGCTAATGTTGATGTAGATACAACAGGACAGCCATTAAAAATATAGCCGAAGCCAAACCCTGTCCAAATCAAGACTTCAAATAGGCTGCAGCTGAAACTCTTCTCACCTACCAGCCTCAATAAAGACCACTGCCTGGAACCTTACACAAACAAGCATATGCATTAGTCAGTGCGTGAGATTCAGTGGGGCGGACTTGGCAGAAAGACAAAAAAAGAGTCTCCAAACTTCTTTGGAAAGTGTTTTGCCACTTATCCTAAAGCTATAATTCTGCCAACTGGAGTCAGTGGGCTATTATAAATTTATATATGCATTTAATCTGCCTGGAGAATTTTTTTACTTATATGGTACGTCAACATTTCAAAACAACCTTTTAAGATACAGAGTCTTCCAAGAGGAAGGCTCTTTATATGTGAGAGGCAGCTTTCTCTCTGAGGGACAGCAATGACTGGTTTGTTTGAGTACAAAACTGACAGTTGGGAAAGTCTGAAATATGATTCTGGCTTTTCTACTCTCTTAGGTTGGCCATACAGAATAAACATGAACCTGTTAAGCAAGCAGAATTTTGGAGGAAATACATATCCATATTAATGAAGAACTAGAAACTCTACTGTATTAAGGGTTAGAGAAACCCCTTGGCTGCCACCTGAGTGACCTTGCTTGATTATGTTTGGATGGAAACCATTGGCAAATTCTGCACACAAACTTTAGGAGGCTTTACCAAATGAAAGGAGATAAAAGGATTCGATAGAAAAAGCACAGAATTCTGTGAAATTGTTTTTGGCTTTATAATCTGGAAAGAAAGAAGTTTAAAATTTTGCAAATGAGTGATTTGTTGAAATTCTTTAAAATTAAAGAAAAAATTAATGAGATAATTAAATAATGCTATAATGCTAGAGCCTGAAAGAAATTTCATTGCATTCTGGAAGAGGAATCTTATCCTTTGATGAGTCCTATATGGAAACTGTCCTTGTCAGCATATAGCCTTTAGCCTTAAGCATCACAGAGAGACTGTACTCAGTAACTGCTGACTGAGGTATAGTCTGCAAAGAGTATGACTAGTGATTTATGGGGAATGTTTGCAGTCTTATTAGTTTGACTTGCTGGAAAGGAACAAAATTCACCATAGAATGGGAGAAAATTCACCTCAAACTATCTGGTGGAAGTGAAAGTCCCTCAGTTGTGTCCAACTCTTTGCAATCCCAGGGACTATACACTCCATGGAATTCTCCAGGCCAGAATATTGGAGTGGGTAGCCTTTTCCTTCTCCAGGGAATCTTCCCAACCCAGGGATTGAAACAGATCTCCTGCATTGCAGGTGGATTCTTTACCAGTTGAGCCACCAGGGAAGCCCTGGTGGAAAAAAAAAACAAAAAAAAAAAACCTGATCTCAACAGCAAGCAACTAGGGGATTACAGGATTAAATAAAGGATACAGTAAGTAGATATATAGCAAACACTCTCTTCCAATAATACAAGAGAAGACTCTACACATGGACATCACCAGATGGTCAATACCAAAATCAGATTGATTATATTCTTTGCAGCCAAAGATGGAGAAGTTCTATACAGTCAGCAAAAACAAGACCAGAAGCTGACTGTGGCTCAGATCATGAACTCCTTATTGCCAAATACAGACTTAAATTGAAAAAAGCAGGAAAAACCACTAGACCATTCAGGTATGACCTAAATCAAATCCCTTATGTTTATACAGGGGAAGTGAGAAATAAATTCAAAGGATTAAATCTAATAGACAGAGTGCCTGATGAACTATGAATGGAGGTTCATGGAGACAGAGATCAAGACCATCCCCAAGAAAAAGAAATGCAAAAAAGCAAAATGGCTGTCTGAAGAGGCCTTAAAAATAGCTGTGAAGAGACGAGAAGGGGAAAGCAAAGGAGAAAGGGAAAGATATACCCATTTGATTGCAGAGTTCCAAAGAATAGCAAGGAGAGATAAGAAAGCCTTTCTCGTGATCAATGCAAAGAAATAGAGGAAAACAATAGAATGGGAAAGACTAGAGATCTCTTCAAAAAAAATTAGAGATACCAAGGGGACATTCATGCAAAGATGGGCTCAATAAAAGACAGAAATGGTATGGGCCTAACAGAAGCAGAAGATATTAAGAAGTGGCAAGAATACACAGAAGAATTATACAAAAAGGATCTTCATGACCCAGATAATCACGATGGTGTGATCACTCACCTAGAGCCAGACATCCTGGAATGCAAAGTCAAGTGGGCCTTAGGAAGCATCACTACGAACAAAGCTAGTGGAGGTGATGGAATTCCAGTTAAGCTATTTCAAATCCTAAAAGATGATGCTGTGAAAGTGCTGTACTCAACGTGCCAGCAAATTTGGAAAACTCAGCAGTGGCCACAGGACTGGAAAAGGTCAGTTTTCATTCCAATCCCAAGGAAAGGCAATGCTAAAGAATGCTCATGCAGGTGGGATGCATGAGACAAGTGCTCCGGCCTGGTGCACTGGGAAGACCCAGAGGAATCGGGTGGAGAGGGAGGTGGGAGCGGGGATCGGGATGGGGAATACGTGTAAATCCATGGCTGATTCATATCAATGTATGACAAAACCCACTGAAATGTTGTGAAGTGATTGGCCTCCAACTAATTAAAAAAAAAAAAAAAGAATGCTCAGACTACTGCACAATTACACTCATTTCACATGCTAGTAAAGTAATGCTCAAATTTCTCCAAGCCAGGCTTCAACAGTACGTGAATTGTGAACTTCCAGATGTTCAAGCTGGATTTAGAAAAGGCAGAAGAACCAGAGATCAAATTGCGAACATCCATTGGATCATTGAAAAAGCAAGTGAGTTCCAGAAAAACATCTATTTCTGCTTTATTAACTATGCCAAAGCCTTTGACTGTGTGGATCACAAACTCTGGAAAATTCTTAAAGAGATGGAATATTGGACCACCTGACCTGCTTCTTGAGAAATCTGCATGCAGGTCAGGAAGCAACAGTTAGAACTGGACATAGAACAATAGACTGGTTCCAAATTGGAAAGGAGTACATCAAGGCTGTTTGTTGTCACCCTGCTTATTTAACTTATGTGCAGAGTACATCATGAGAAACACTGAGCAGGATGAAGCACAAGCTGGAATCAAGATTGCCGTTAGAAATATCAATAACCTCAAATATGCAAATGACAGGACACCACCCTTATGGCAGAAAGTGAAGAAGAATTAAAGAGCCTCTTGATGAAAGTGAAAGAGGAGAGTGAAAAAGTTGGCTTAAAACTCAACATTCAGAAAACTAAGGTCATGACATTGAGTACTATCACTTCATGGCAAATAGATGGGGAAACAGTGGAATCAGTGGTAGACTTTCATTTTTGGGGGCTCCAAAATCACTGCAGATGGTGATTGCAGCCATGAAGTTAAAAGATGCTTGCTTCTTGGAAGAAAAGTTATGACCAACCTTGACAACATATTAAAAAGCAGAGACATTACTTTGCTGACAAAGTTCTGTCTAGTCAAGGCTATGGTTTTTCCTGTATTCATGTGAGAATTGGACTATAAAGAAAGCTTAGTGCCAAAGAATAGATGCTTTTGAACTGTGATGTTGGAGAAAACTCTTCAGAGTCCCTTGGACTGCAAGGAGATCCAACCTGTCCATCCTAAAGGAAATCAGTCCTGAATATTTATTAGAAGGACTGATGTTGAAGCTAAAACTCCAATACTTTGTCCACTTGATGTGAAGAACTGAGTCATTTCAAAAGACCCTGGTCATGGAAAAGATGGAAGGTGGGAGGAGAAGGGGATGACAGAGGATGAGATGGTTGGATGGGATCAAGGACTTAATGGACATGAGTTTGTGTAAACTTCAGGAGTTGGTGATGGACAGGGAGGCCTGGCGTGCTGTAGTCCATGGAGTCACAACAGTCAGACACGCGTGAGCAACTGAACTGAACTGAACTGTAGTAGATAGAGGTAACAGTAGAACAATTCCAATATTAAGGACACCTCTTTCAAATGGGCCATCTAAACTCTGCCTTGGGAATTGGTTGGAATTATGAAATTGATTACTCAGTTAATTACATTATTTGTCAGAGCTTCAAACTTCTCCAAAATGGAAGGCTAATCTCTTAAGAAATGATTAGCAAATTCAGTCCTGAGCTTAATTTTTGAAGTAGGCTGAGATATCAGAATAGGAAATGAAAAATTGATATAATAGTGTATGATTTTAGTAGTTCTGAGTTCATAACTTAAGCAGGTATTTGTTATTGTTTTTTACTCACTAAGTCATATCCAACTCTTTGCTAGCCCATGAACTGTAGCCTCCCAGGCTCCTCTGTCCATGGGATTTTCCAGGCACAAATACCGAAGTGTTGCTGTTTCTTTCTCCAGGGGTTTTTCCTGAACCAGGAATCAAATCTACATCTCCTGCATTGGCAGGCGGATCTTTTACCACTGAGCTGTAAAGCACTGTGACAAATTTTTATTATATGTGCACACACACATACACACATGCATATACCAATATACAGATACATAGTTTATTTCACCAAAGAAAAGTAACCAGCATACCATTCATTAGCACAAGCAAATTGCAAAAATGCTGGGCATGAGAAGACTTTCAAGGAAAATTCTAACTTGAGATGTAGGATAAAAGGTTTTATAAGGATTAGCAAAAGAGAATCAGGTGAAGTTCTACTAATTTCAAAGAAGTTAGTCAAGGATGGTTCTCAGAAAAGGCAAGAATTTTGCTTGGGAAGAATTAGGGATTAACCTTCTGTGCAGAAAGGAGTGGGCAAGAACAGCTACCGGGATGAGGACATGTAAGCACCAATATGGAGAAGTCACTGAATGCTTCAGGGTTTCTCAGTTTCAAAATAATAATAGTAAAGGAATCCTGAGTAACCTCTATATTACACTACAGTTAGCAAGCTCATGGTGCCTGCTTCTATTATTGCATTTCCAATGTTTTCGCTTTGAAATCTTCCTTGATTATAGTCCTTACTAAACAAGAGTACACTTATATTTATGGAAATATATTTAAATTGCTTAAATATATCTATTTTAAATCAACAACCATATTTCAAAAACATCTCCATAACCTCAGTTTAAACAGAAGCATCAAGTAGTAATTCAAAAATTATACATACCATTATATTTTTATAAGTGTTCTAGTATTTGTTAATACTAGAAGCCACTTCTAGTGGCCACCAACTTCCCTGGTGGCTCAGTGGTAAAGAATCAGCTTTCAATGCAGGAGATGCAAGTTCATTCCCTGGGTTGGGAAGATCCCCTGGAGAAGGAAATCATAGTTCACTCCAGTATTCTTGCCTGGGAAAGAATGAACAGAGGACCCTGGCAGGCTAAAGTCCATGAGGTCACAAAGGAATCAGACAGGACTTAAGGACTAAACAACAACATTTGTTAGCAAAGTCCTCAAACAGATGACTGTACCTCCCATTCTAAGTTCAAAAGTGGAAATAAAGCAATGTCTTATAAGTTTTTATTCTTTTTTTAAAAAGACATCTGAATGATCCTACCCCCTCTACTTATATTTAAAATATATTACTGGTGCGTATGGGATTAAGTTAAATAATTCTGGACTTTGAAAAACCGGTGTTCATATTAAAAAAAATGAACATTAAAACTGAAAGAATAATATACAACATATGTTGAAACAATTACAGTGAGAAAAGGAGAAACATACATAATGCAAAAACTTCTTGACAGTATCAGCACTGATGTAAAAAGAGACTTCACCAGAAACTAGGATCTAGAATTGAATGAGACTTTACCAGTGGAATAATAATAAAGAAGTGAGGAGTAAGTTAAAATGTGTAACAGATTAAATATCTGATAGCATAAATGCAGTCCTGAAATATGCCTAATAGAGGGATTAAAAGAAGGAAAATAATGCTTAATAGACTTGCCATAGATTTTAAATGAATTCAAATAGTATTTCTAAGCAGAATATCTGGAATCTTAATATTAAAAGCAAGAAGAAGAAAGATTTGAGTCAAACTCTGGTCTTCTGTCAGTCCACCCTGCCTTCCATTTCTGTTCTCTTTCTTGTCAGATCTCAAGGCCCCTAGTCTAGTTATACTCTCCTCACAGTCCTAAGTGTTGTGGTTGTGTCCTCAGGCAAGCCTCTTGGAATGCCAGCAATCTTTGAAGAGTCCTCTCTAACTGCTTCCTGTCCTAACATTTCAGCAAGCATGCATTTCCTAACACATGAGATTGAAATGTCTGTGAGATGAGCAATGTAAAAGTGAGGATGGATTCTTTGCATCAAGATCACTGAGCTAATAGATGAGTCGTACATTCAGCTTTGGCAAGAATATCACAAAAATGATGTTAGGTCCTTCTTGATTAAAGTACAACATATAGAGTTGTGATCAGGGATAGGAGAGCAAACGAGACCCGATGAGTCACCCACATTCTAGCAATATTAGGGAGCCTTAGTTACTCCAAGGATCAATGAATACAAGAAGGACACAGAATTATGCTGGACCGCTGGAGAAAGACCATGGAAGAAGAGTCTCTGATGAAAACATTAACTGTAGAGGGAAACCGCCACTGCCACACTTCTGGCACCAAAGCAGGAAGAAAACAGAAGTATTATATGCAGATTTTTCTCTCTTCCTACCCTCCTCTCCTCTGATGCTTTTCTTGGCCTAATCTAACTGAAGATAGGGCTTTCCCGGTGGCTCAGACGGTAGAGCATCTTCCTACAATGCAGGAGACCTGGGTTTGATCACTGGCTCGGGAAGATCCCCTGGAGAAGGAAATGGCAGCTATGGGGACATAAATAGTCAGACATTTCTGAGTGACTCACACACACACACAATGGAAGGTAAGCCTGCAGGAGAGCCAAGGACACAGAGAGGCTGCTATATCCTTGCAGCTAAGGAGAGCTGCAAGGACATGGCAGCTTATAGCAATCACCTGTAGGAACACTGTATTAGGGGTCTCCAGTCAAACAGGACTAAGGAAATATATACATATATAAAGAGAGTTATTACAGAAATTGACCGACATGATTATGAAAGTCCAGAAATCTCACAATCTGCCATCTACAAGCTGGAGACCTAGGGAAGCTCGTGACGTACTTCCTTGGGAGTCTAAAGAGGTCTGAAATTAGAATGGACAGGAAGGCCTGATGGTACATGTCCCAGTCTAAGTCTTAGAGCCCCCCAAACCAGGAATGCCCATGTCCTAGGGCAGGAGGAAATAGATGATGTCTCAGCTTAAGCAGAAGAGTGAAATCAACCTTTCTCCACTTTTTCATTTTATTTGGTCTCTCAGTGGAGTGGATAACATCCACACACATTGGGAAAGGCCATCTATCTGCTTTACTCAGTCTACTGATTGAGATGCTAATCTCTTAAATATCCTCACAGACACACCTAGAAATAATGTCACCATCTATCGAGGCATCCTTTGACCCCATCAGGTTGACACACAAAATTAACCATCCCAAGCTTGAAGAGATCAGAAGGGAGAGGAGAATGGGACAAGGAAGAAGAGTCAGGACACATGCTCAGACAGTTTTCTAACATCACTGGGGAGCTTCATGCACTTTACTCTTTAGCAAGTTTGTAGCTGCTGACTTTCCTATACTTAACACCTCAGAAATGCACTTTTAATTTGGTCCAAAAGATTCTTCCATACATGAGTGGTATCATCTCTACTTTATTAGAAGGAGTTTGTACCTTTCTCTTGCTCTTGAGAAATCCAATTTGCTGTTCCACTGAGAGAAAAGATGTCAGGTGCATGTGTGGATAAGGTGGTCATAAACAAGTCTACATTCAGCACACACAATCTAACCCTGTTAGAAGCCATCAGTTAGGGTATTTTCAGGGGAATTGAAGTTTGTTATGGTAGAACAAAGAAGCAAAAGTCATACTACATAATAAAAATGGAAATCAGTTTAAATTCTCAGTTCCATTTCCAGAGCCAATGAACATAAAGTTCATGTTCTGCACATCTGTTTGCTGGGATGGATCTATAGTTATGTTAGGGTAAACTAAAATAAACCCCAAGTAGGTTTCTAGGGTCATCCTCAAAGCTGAAAACATATATCTCGGTCTCTCTGTGGGCAGATTTAGGGCCATACCACTTGGGGTTTTTGCGAAGGCAGTGATTTCCTCATTTTTACAGGAACTATAAAATTACAGTCTTTTCCCATTATATTTTCCCTTTTAAGCTTGGCAAGCAAGCTGTACTGATCTGGTGCCAATATTACATCCATGAGATACTTAAGGCCAAATGTCTGTATTTTAGAGAATTTAATTATAAGGAAAAGAAGAGTTTATATAAAGCCTACTACTGATAGAAATGTTTTCATTCAATATATTGTCATCCAATTGTGAACCAAAGCAGCCTTTGTTTTTTTGTTGTTTTTTTTCCCTGAACCATTTTGCTGCTGTGTTTATAGCCTGGTACTGCAGTGCTGGGCTAGCAAGGGAGACGACAAAAGACGTGACCAGACACAAAGGTGATAAAGGCTTGTCTCATTTCAATGTTCAACCAAGGTGGAATGCAAATAGCAAGCAGTGCATGACAAAAAGTAAATTAGATCTTTAAAATCCTGCTTTTAATAATCTGAGATGATATTGGCAGCTCAGGTAAGGCTTTTCTACAGAGTATAGGGTTGCTAACTCAGTTAAATAGCCTTAAAAGCCAGATACAGAGTAGTATAATTTTGTCCCTTCAATATCTTCTTCCTTTTCCGTGCTGTCTTTTAAACACAGGAACACATCCACACCTGTGATTTTCTGATGGCTTCTCATTCTTAAATTGTTTAATTATATACTTTCCTAGCAAATGTTTCTAATATCTGCTATGATAGCACACTGACCTGGTACTAGAAGTTCAAAGGTCAGCATGATACAAAACATCCGTTCTGAGAGATCACAGGTTGCCTAGCGGAGTCCTACACAGAGACAAACAAACCGGTACAACTCAACAACATACACTAACACACAGGTTCGATCCTGCGCTTATTGCAGCACCAGAAAGGGAGCAACTAGTTCTCAAAGGGAGTGACTGGTTTTGCCTTTCTGAACTAAAGAGTGTGTGCAAAAACATGCACACAAAAAACGCAAAGTCCTTTGTCGAAGATAAGGTGTCCATAGGTTCGTGGATTTATCTCTGGGCTTTCTATTCTGTTCCATTGATCTATATTTCTGTCTTTGTGCCAGTACCATACTGTCTTGATGACTGTGGCTTTGTAGTAGAGTCTGAAGTCAGGCAGGTTGATTCCTCCAGTTCCATTCTTCTTTCTCAAGATTACTTTGGCTATTCGAGGTTTGTGGTATTTCCATACAAATTGTGAAATTCTTTGGTCTAGTTCTGTGAAAAATATTGTTGGTAGCTTGATAGGGATTGCATTGAATCTATAGACAGCTTTGGGTAGAATAGCCATTTTGACAATATTGATTCTTCCAATCCATGAACACGGTATGTTTCTCCATCTGTTTGTGTCCTCTTTGATTTCTGCAAGGATATACAATGGAAAAAAGACAACCTCTTTAACAAGTGGTGCTGGAAAAACTGGTCAACCACTTGTAAAAGAATGAAACTAGAACACTTTCTAACACCATACACAAAAATAAACTCAAAATGGATTAAAGATCTAAATGTAAGACCAGAAACTATAAAACTCCTAGAGGAGAACATAGGCAAAACACTCTCCGACATAAACCACAGCAAGATCCTCTATGACCCACCTCCCAGAATATTGGAAATAAAAGCAAAACTAAACAAATGGGACCTAATGAAACTTAAAAGCTTTTGCACTACAAAGGAAACTATAAGTAAGGTGAAAAGACAGCCCTCAGATTGGGAGAAAATAATAGCAAATGAAGAAACAGACAAAGGATTAATCTCAAAAATATACAAGCAACTCCTGCAGCTCAATTCCAGAAAAATAAATGACCCAATCAAAAAATGGGCCAAAGAACTAAACAGACATTTCTCCAAAGAAGACATACAGATGGCTAACAAACACATGAAAAGATGCTCAACATCACTCATTATCAGAGAAATGCAAATCAAAACCACAATGAGGTACCATTACACGCCAGTCAGGATGGCTGCTATCCAAAAGTCTACAAGCAATAAATGCTGGAGAGGGTGTGGAGAAAAGGGAACCCTCTTACACTGTTGGTGGGAATGCAAACTAGTACAGCCACTATGGAAAACAGTGTGGAGATTCCTTAAAAAACTGGAAATAGAACTGCCATATGACCCAGCAATCCCACTTCTGGGCATACACACTGAGGAAACCAGATCTGAAAGAGACACGTGCACCCCAATGTTCATCGCAGCACTATTTATAATAGCCAGGACATGGAAACAACCTAGATGCCCATCAGCAGATGAATGGATGAGGAAGCTGTGGTACATATACACCATGGAATATTACTCAGCAGTTAAAAAGAATTCATTTGAACCAGTCCTAATGAGATGGATGAAGCTGGAGCCCCTTATACAGAGTGAAGTAAGCCATAAAGATAAAGAACATTACAGCATACTTTCACATATATATGGAATTTAGAAAGATGGTAACGATAACCCTATATGCAAAACAGAAAAAGAGACACAGAAATACAGAACAGACTTTTGAACTCTGTGGGAGAATGTGAGGGTGGGATATTTCAAAAGAACAGCATGTATACTATCTATGGTGAAACAGATCACCAGCCCAGGTGGGATGCATGAGACAAGTGCTCCAGCCTGGTGCACTGGGAGGACTCGGGGGAATCGGGTGGAGAGGGAGGTGGGAGCGGGGATCGGGATGGGGAATACGTGTAAATCCATGGCTGATTCATATCAATGTATGACAAAACCCACTGAAATGTTGTGAAGTGATTGGCCTCCAACTAATAAAAAAAAAAAAAAAAAAAAAGATTTAAAAAAAAACCGCGAAGTCCTGTGTTGATAAAGTCCATTCAAATTTGCATCAATTTTGTTAATTTCAAAATGTCATAATACCTTCAAGAAGAGTGGAAGTAGCTCTTTGCTCTCGCTGGAGCTGAGATCAACAGATCCTTCCGACTAGCAGTGAAATATACATGGAGGTTGACTCATGGTTGAATTTTGATCCAGCCTTGGGTCACCTGAATGTTGATAGTTTCAGCATTCTAATGTCAGAATTTGCATAATACTCCATTAGAGGACTCCTTTTGTGTTGATTAAATGATACAACTTGTAGAAGTGTAGGGTACTTGAGAGACCCTTGCAAATTGACTTATTTGTGAATGGAGTTGATTTCTACAGGTTTTGAAATCAGGTAACATTGGTTTCTGAATCTCTCACGCTAATTAGCTAAATGAGCCTGGACAAGTTAACCAACTGCTCTGAATAGCACTGTTTTTATCTGTCAGATGAACACCCTGGGGCTGAGTAGCACTGTTGGGAAGACTGGAAATCCTGAACTGAAGATCAGGCTCCTGACACAATCCTTAGCTCAGAGCAGGTACTCAATAAATGAGTGAAGGGAAAATGATGCAGAAGAGAAAAAATTGTATTTATCCTAAAGCATGATGTGGAGACTAAGGGCAATACTATATTTATGTGAGAAAGTATCCATTCCACTTTTTAGGGAACATAGGCCGTCCTACTTCTTTTTAAATAATATTTTGTAGCCCCCAACACTTCTGAGATGGCACTTAGCACTTACTCCCTTTATTCTGCCATTTGTGGGCAGGGATGATGGTAAGAAGGATGGTAACTGCCAAATGGAGGGTAGAAATAAAGAGGAAAGAGATAAACAGGAATTTCTTGTATTTGCCATTCTAGAACTTTCTTCCCCCATCCTCACCTTCAACAGAAGGTGTATGTGTGCTGAATCACTTCAGTCATGTCCAACTCTTTGCAACCCCATGGACTGTAGCTCACCAGGCTCCTCTGTCCCTGGGATTCTCCTGGCAAGAATACCAGAGTGGGTTGCCATGACCTCCTCAAGGGAATCTTTCCACACCAGGGACTGAACTTGTTTATCTTACATCTCCTGCATTAGCAGGTGGGTTCTTTACCACTAGCACTACCTGGGAAGCCCTCAGCAGAACAGGTTTCTGATATAAGAGCACATCGGAGGGACACACACTGAGGAAAGGTCTTGTAAGGACACAGCAAGAAGGTAGCTGTCTATAAGCCAGGAAGAGAGCCCTCACCAGGAACTGAAGGGACCTGTGTCTGATCTCAAACGTTCAGTCTCCAGAAATGTGAGAGATAAATGTTGTTGTTTGAAAGAAGGGGAAAAAAAAAAGAAGAAGAAGCACAATGCATATGATATAAGAGGCTCTTAAAACATGCATCTGGGGTAGATTCAAATCAGTGTGAGGATCTCCTCTCTCGTTTTCTTCTTGCAGCAGCTTTCTTTGTCTCCTGCAGACATGCTCAAGCTGAGCTTGTCGGCAGCAGCCGAGGAAGATTTGTGATCTGAATCTCAGGCACGGAGTTGTTTACTGTTGAGTATTGTCAGGCATCATTGCGTTTTCTTCTCTCCTTAATATGTTAGTGGCAGTTGGGTGGCTTAAAGCATCTCTGTCCAAATGAAAGATTTTTTTTTCTTTGTTCTCCCTTCCCTCTGCTGCAGACACATGGCCACCTGGCATATGCTGTGCATTCTCTGTGCAGAGACAGCCAGCTTACAGACAAAGCCCGGGTGGACACGAACGGCCAGAACAGCCATGATGGCTGTCAGCTCAGTCAGACTGCTGGTCACTTGGTCAAACACTCAGCTCAGATGCTTTCTCTGACTGAATTCACTGTAGGAACAGTAGATCCTGTCACATATAGACAGAAAAGAATGGTAGTTCACAAGTTTCTTTTCAGTGCCCCGTATCACTGAAAAACCATTCCCTAAAAACTATGATATTAAAAAAATTCAAAGTAGATCGTTATTGGCCCAAAACACTCCAATTACTTTAGAATTTACAAGGAAAGAAAGGAAGAAAAGTTCAAATAGTTACTTGGAAAACCCATATCGCCTTAAAACTTATAAAGAATTTTAGAAAGCTTTGTAGTAACTATTCTAGACATAACAGGCATTATTCACGATTGATATATTTCAGGAGGCAGGTTATTGATGTCTAAATGATAATAAAAAGTTTGTAAAGAAAAAGAAACAAACTTGCAAATAAACATAGCTAATAGAATTTTTTAAAGTGATAGCCACACATATTTTTGGAATTCTTTTTTCTCGAGGTGAGAGAATGTACAGCACCATTTGCTTTTCACAAAGAGAAAACTTAATAAAGAGGGCATAAAAGATTCAGTGTCTTAATTCCCTTGGTTTTCCAAAGTTACATTTCAGTTTTGAAAGATAAATGCAGTATTTTTTTGAGCTTTAGATGGGTACACAATTGTTGCTATCTTTGTTAAAAATAATTTGTTTGCAGACGTGGTACATCTCACTAAGGTTAGCATAAAAAATGGTTTATTTGCTGTTATGATAAAACAGTGTTTCCTCAAGCTGGGAGGTTTTTGTTTGTTTGTTTGTTTTTTTTCATGTGTAGTATGATTAAATAGCATGGGCCATTGACCTTTATAAGAACACCGACGTCCCAGGTCTTTGAAACGCAGTATGTGGATTTGATTTGTGACCAGATAAACCACAGATAGGTAAATCTAACATAGATATGCCCTTGCCATGGTCCAGGAAATCCAAACTTCAAAGAAAATAATCAAATGCCATGGGTGGCAGAAGCTGTAGATAGGACGTAGCATTGACTCTTCAACTGTGGTCAGATTCGTTTGATTTTGTTGATTACCCCAAACTGATCATATCCCATGTTGAGTGGTAAGGTTTCAAAAAAGATAATGAAGGACCCTACCTTCAGTAAACTTGTCCAGCTTTATGAAAATAAAGGAAATTAATATCACAAGATAATAGATAAAAGATGCCAAATCAGTGGGTTCTTTGATTCATCTCTGCCCTCTCTCTTCCCTTTATCCTACTTCCAGTGCTGCCAGCAGATATTGAATTATGTAGACTCTCTCTTCTAGAATTGTATATACTCTAAATTGCAACTATCCAGGTTCAAAAGTTGTCAAAAGTCTTCTTCTACATTATGGTCAAATTCTGCTATTTCATTTCTTAAATTTACCAGAATATCTAGGTCAATATTTGTATCGGAATCTGTATCTCCGTCTCTGTGTTTGTGTCTGTAGCTATGACTAGAGCAGTGTCATCTATTTATCTTTTAATATACCCATATTTTCTAAAGAAAAACACTGTATGTAAATGTCCATAATATCTTTCCTAAGCTGACTTTACTACTTAAGTTATTATCATTCCTTTCCATGACAAAATATATGTGATTGTTTTTGTGCATAAAGACAGCACTCCTTCAATATATCCATATTTTATTTCCTAGAGAAAAACATGAACTAGTACTCTTTAGCCAGATATTCACAATCTCTAGCAATCTATCATCGAGGCAACTTTTCCACCTCATTTATTATAGGTTTTTATCTTGTACCCATTCTCTATTGAGTCCAGTTACCCATTAACAGGAAATATTTTTTCCATTTTCCTCTTATAGATCATGCACTTCTCCAAGTAAAGCATTTTGACTCTTCCATTTCCATGTTTTTTAATTCTATGCATTCTTTTGTTTGACACAAAGATAACTTATACCAGGAAGTCTTTCCTGATTTTATCTGCTTGATGTAATCTCTCAATTTAGATGTAACTATTCCAGCATTTTTCACAGGCTGTTTTGGGTTATTACTCTATAGTTGTGTTTTCAAGTCAATGTTTGTTGAGAATTTGCTTTGTGTTTTAGAACTGCAATAAGAACTGGACTATGAAATGAAAAAAAATTCATGTTGTCTCTATTCAAGATGTTCATAATCTAGTGGTGTGACAGACATGAGAAAAAAATATGACATCATGTTGAAAGGACTCTGAATGTAGAGAACAACAGATGTTATTATATGAATCAGTGGCTATATTATTATTAGGTCATTAGGGCAAATACATCATAGGATGAAGATTTTTTGGACTGACAATAAAGGATGAAGGAGAGTTCACAGCAATCACATTGGGTGTCCAGTAGGGTGGCAGAGGGCATTTCAAACAGATGAACATGTGTGAAAGCACACGTCTAATCACTTCTCTGAGGACAATTAAACAATTTCAAACTTTATTGGCACAGAGGAAACTGGTAAGAAGTAAGAAAGCGAGGCAGTGAGGAGTGAGATGACCAAAGCCTTATCTTTTCTGCACAAGAGTGTAGCTAAGCTTGTAGGTTGCTGATAAGGAATATGATCTGATGTGTATATTAGAAATGTTGTTTTGAAGAGGCTATGGGATCAGGGGAGGTGGTGAGATAGCTATTTGGGAGAGGGGAATGAAACTATTTTTTTAACCTAAAACATGGGTATCAGGGTTAAAGAAGTAAAGATGGAAGAAGGAGTTAAGAAGTTTGCCATGCATCTGCCTTGGGAGGTACCCTTACTAAAACCAGAGATATGTGAGACAGGTATAGGTCTTGGTCCAAGTAGAATGAGATGCCTCTGAATTGGGTGAGGTTTGTTTTCACCATTTATCCAGATGTTTGTATAGAATTCTTAACTCTACTCTTTAGACTATTAGGTCCTTCAGGGCAGGATCTATAGTGTTTTGTCTACATATTTCCACTGTTCATAATCCAGAGTCTTGCACTTAGCAGTAGAATTGATAATAAGCTGTCTGTAAGAAGTTCATGTAGTTCTTAGAATGTAGTCCGACCTAGCTACTTAAGGGCCCTCCATTGACAACAGACCACCTCTGTAACTGCAGAGGTGAAGAAGGTTCAAGAATGTTTTTCCTTCTGATCTACAGGCTTCAGGTGAACTTGGTAATTGGCATGAAGATAGCCCAGACAAGTCATGTTCTCTTTTAGACAGTGTAGAGTCCCCCCAGAAGTCTTTTGCTAATTCTTGTGTCCTGTGAAACAAAAACAGCAGTTGGTGATTAGTTATGATTTAACTAAGATACCTTATCAATTTTTGAATCCAAGAGCCCAGAAAGTACTGAATGATCTTAAGTGATGAAAACTATTCATGTGCCAATATCACTTCGGGAAACAACAAGGTATTGTTGATACGTAATATCATTTGAGCAATAGAGCTATGACAATTTTCTTTTGAGGTGGAAAATAAGGAAGTGTATTAGCAGTATATTCCCCACAATATGTTTTTCAATTTGTGTCAGTCTTGTGCTAATGTCATGATTCATTTATGGCTCTAACATAATATTTAATATATTTAAACTCAATTCATTTTTTCCTCTTTGCTTTTTGTCTACTTTGGAAAATGACTGATTTTGTTTCTTGTATCAAATCCTGTCCAGTTTTAGTATCACTGCAAAATAACATTCTAGTTTCAGCTATTTCTGAAAAATGAAAACAATAGTTTTCTAATTGGTGTGATTTCAATTTCCTGAGAACAAATAATCCAAATTACAATTTTTAAAGCATTTTCCCTTACAAAGCTACTTATTCAAATAAAGATATTTTCTGGTTCAATTTTCTGATATGTCTATATGCTGGGAGCAAGAAAAAGAAAATAAATTAAACAAATTGAGGTACCTCTTTTTTTTTTTAGTTGTGAAAATCTTCCATAAACTTGAGAGAAAAAAGAATATTTTGTGAAATCATTATTTCAGTACCACAGTTTTTGAAATTGCTTATACTGACATTATACAACATTATTCTAGTTTGGATATAGCTGTAATAGGTTTTTGCACAGCAATACTATGGTGATTTAACATAATAAAAAAGAATAGAGAAGACAAATATGAAAAGAATATTTAGATACATTTAACACATCAATGATACACATCTATAATAGGAAATTAGTCAAGAAGTATAAGAAATTCAAACCAGGTGATGTCCTTGATAATTGAGGATAATTAGGACAGAATTCTTCCCAAAATTTTGTTGGATCTAATGCTAAAGCAGCTGTTTCAGAACTGCAAACAAGTTAAGATGTAGTTTTATTGCTCTGAATGAAACTTGTTTTTATAACATGATCCCTCTGACAAAAAGTATTCACTTTGTCAGTCTGATTTTAGGGCATTATACACTTTTATTCGGTGGTACTGATGAAAAAATCCGCAAAACATATTTCATGTATGGGGGCAAAAGATAGTGTATAAATATATAATCATATAGTAGAGGGAGTATGTGAGACCATTTATTTAAAGAATGCTGATTCCAAGTGCAGTGCAAAACTGAATGTGGTTTAATCAATACTTAGACAAGGGGCCATAGTGCATGGGATCTCAAAGAGACGGACATGACTAAGCAACTAATACTAGACAAAAAAGGTTCAAAAAGTCCCCTTAGAAAACAATGAGTACATATAGATGAATGAAAAAAGAAATGTAGTGGGATGCTCTACCAAAATGGCACACCATCCATATTTCATGTTTCCAAGGTAATGCTCGAAATTCTCCAAGCCAGGCTTCAGCAATACGTGAACCATGAACTTCCAGATGTTTAAGCTGGGTTTAGAAAAGGCAGAGGAACCAGAGATCAAATGGCCAACATCCGTTGGATCATTGAAAAAGCAAGAAAGTTCCAGAAAAACATCTCTTTCTGCTTTATTGACTATGCCAAAGCCTTTGACTGTGTGGATCAAAATAAACTGTGGAAAATTCTGAAAGAAATGGGAATACCAGACCACCTGACCTGCTTCTTGAGAAACCTGTATGCAGGTCAGGAAGCAACAGTTAGAACTGGAATGGAACAGCAGACTGGTTCCAAATAGGAAAAGGAGTACGTCAAGGCTGTATATTGTCACCCTGCTTGTTTAACTTACATGCGGAATACATCATGAGACACGGTGGGCTGGAGGAAGCACAAGCTGGAATCAAGATTGCCAGGAGAAATATCAATAACCTCAGATATGCAGATGACATCACCCTTATGGCAGAAAGTGAAGAAGAACTAAAGAGCCTCTTGATGAAAGTGAAAGAGTAGAGTGAAAAAGTTGGCTTAAGACTCAACATTCAGAAAAAAATTTAAAAAAATAAACAACTCAACATTCAGAAAACTAAGATCATGGCCACCAGTCCCATCACTTCATAGCAAATAGATGGGGAAACAGTGGAAACAGTGGCCGACTTTATTTTTTGGGGCTCCAAAATCACTGCAGATAGTGATTGCAGCCATGAAATTAAAAGACACTTACTCCTTGGGAAAAACGTTATGACCAACCTAGACAGCATATTAAAAAGCAGAGACATTACTTTGTCAACAAAGGTCCATCTAGTCAAGGTTATGGTTTTTACAGTAGTCATGTATGGATGTGAGTGTTGGACTATAAAGAAAGCTAAGCACAGGAGGACTGATGCTTTTGAACTGTGGTGTTGGAGAAGACTCTTGAGAATCCCTTGGACTGCAAGGAGATCCAACCAGTCCATCCTGAAGGAAATCAGCCCTGGGTGTTCATTGGAAGGACTGATGTTGAAGCTGAAACTCCAATCCTTTGGCCACCTGGTGCGAAGAGCTGACTCATTTGAAAAGACCCTGATGTTGGGAAAGACTGAAGGCAGGAGGAGAAGGGGAAAACTGAGGATGAGATGGTTAGATGGCATCACCGACTCCTTGAACATGAGTTTGGGTAAACTCCGGCAGTTGGTGATGGACAGGGAGGCCTGGTGTGCTGCATTTCATGGGGTTGCAAAGAGTCGGACACAACTGAGCGACTGAACTTAACTGAGAGGATGTATGGAGACCATAGTGAGTGTTGCAGTCTTGGTTTCAAGGAACTTCATTCAATCTGCATTTTAAGATAGTCTATTACTAAAAATCATAGTCATCCTTCCTTTGCTATTAAGACGAATATCTGGATATCAAATCCTCCTGGATCAGAGAGAAAATCAAAACAAGATATCATTATGCTATTTTGTAACCATGCAAACTTTTTCACTGTATAAATGGTAACATCTCACACTTGTGACTTTTATTCTCTTTGGTAAGAGTTGATTTAGTGGGCAGGATGGACTTTGTATACTTGGCCTATTTTTACCGTTTGCTCATTTATATCACGGTAGCTTCCCAGGTGGCTCAGTGGTAAAGAATATGTGAATGAAGTAGGCACAAGTTCGATTCCTGGGTTAGGAAAAATCCCTGGAGGAGGAAAGTGCAATACCCATTCTCGTACTCTTGTCTGGAGAATCCCATGGACAGAGGAACCTGGTGGGCTACAATCCATGGGGTTATAAAAGAGTGGGACACAAACTAGGGACTAAACAGCAATAGGAGAATTTGGCACTCATCCTTTCAAAGGGCTGCGCATGACCTTCTGCTTCATATCTTTACTCATATCATAGATCAGTCAAGATAGAACCATATTTGAACACATATGTGTACAGAGTTCTGTAGAACATATTGTGGAAATTAATAACCATGTAAGATCTTGCTCTAAGGAGTTAATTCCATAAAATTCAGAGAGGGGAGTTAGAATTTAGGTACATAACTATCAATATAAGACTAACATAAATGATATCATGAATTGCCAAATGACATACAGAAAAGAATATTTCACCCACACTTTTAATTAAGCTTAATCTCATGAGGAACAGAAAATTTCCTGGGGCTCACCCAAAGGTTATGGCAATCTGTAAAATAATAAAAATGTAAATTTGTAAATTTATTTTAAATATATATGAAAATATATTTGTGCTTTTATGATGATGATGATGAGGCTTAAAAGGATAGTCCATTATATTTTAAGGGACTTTTTCTTTTGTCATTAATTTTGAACCCCTTTGAAAAGGGGCTGTTCCATGAGTTTTCTAATATTTATTCTTTATATGATTTGAATTATATAATTTACAATTGGAAAAACAGTTATTCATTATTTGTCTGTTGCAGAGAAGCAGAGAACTGTGTGCTAATAAAAAGGCTGAATAATGGCTAGACTCCAAAACTATTTTCCTAAGCCACAGTTTGTTGAACACTATTAAATCACAAACTCACGGAATATGAAAGGAGGAAGGAATTTGAAGATCACCTAATCCGGCCCCAGCATTTTCACAAATCCAGAAACAGCCCAGGGGATTAAGTGGCTCATCCCCAGTCAAAAGCAAGTTAGTAACTGAACCCGAACCAAAACCCAAATATTTCGTCTCATGATCAGTTTGTCCTAGTTCTCTAAATAGTATATTTTTAATTTTTTGAAAAGTTATTATAACCACAGTGTTCAAAATGTATAGAAGATGCAAAGTGAAAAATACAGTTTTCACTCCTTGTCTCTTTTATCTATTTACCATTATCTCCTCTCTGCACACTCCCTTACCCAAACAAAACACTTACCCAAACAAAACCCTTTCAAAACACTGATTAAAATCACCATGTTACTGAGGT
Organism: Dama dama; assembly: GCF_033118175.1. NCBI lineage: Eukaryota > Metazoa > Chordata > Mammalia > Artiodactyla > Cervidae > Dama > Dama dama. The sequence continues at coordinate 25,523,072 of NC_083711.1, forward strand.
TTTCCATGCCCACCCTCCCCAAACTGAAACCCACAGCCCTAGTACCCTAGTTTCTCCATAGAATCAGTATGTTCTACCATATTGTATATTTTACTTTTTTCACATATGTCATGGGGATGTAAGGTTTGTCTCCACAGGCATAATGTCAGAAGTCTATTTTGCTTGCTTTTGGCTACAGATAAGGTACTGAAAGAGAAAGATGGTCTCAGAAAAGTGAGGGCTTTCAAAAAATTATTTTATCTTTTTCTAAAACATTGAAGTATAAATGATTTGATCAGGGACTCCAATTATGAGGATACATTGAGGATGGTGGTTTTGTCGCTAAGTTGTGTCCGACTCTTGCGACCCCATGGATGTAGACTGCCAGACTCCTCTGTCCATAAGATTTCCCAGGCAAAAACACTGGAGTGGGTTGCCATTTCCTTCTCCAGGGGATCTTCCCAACACAGGGATCAAACCCAGGTCTCCTGCATTGCAGGCATATTCTTTACCAACTGAGCCACCAGGATAGTCTGATAGCATTGAGGATACTTCCACCTAATGTAAATAGCTAATACCTTAAGTTATTTTTAAGTCTTTATCTTTCATTTCCCTTGTTTTGATTCTCACTTATTCATTTTTTTAGTAACCATTCTTGTTTGCAACCTTCATGTTTGTCTTTATTTGTGCATTTTTTTTTTTCTATTTCTTTTCTAAGACAAGACAGTTCATGTTTTAGCTCACACATTTTCTTGACATCTCTTACCTGAATTCATCTGTGTTTCTAGACTAATGTTATAAAAGTTCTTGTTTCATGAGGTCGTTTTTCTCAATGCACACGGAAATACTTGTTCACATTTTTCATAGGCACCATGGCAATGAGTTTACCCTGTGGTACAAACCTTTATGTTTTATGCTTCATTTTGTATATTATCTTTGTATAGATGCTGTTCTAGTTCTTTTTGTACTATTCATCACTGAATGAGTTGGAGATTTCCTGGACAATTTGCAGGGATTTTTCTGTAGAATTAGACATTTGAGAATATTCTTAAAATTTTCAAAATTCAAATGATCTCTCCTCTGCTTATCTCTCTAGACTGCTTTCTGCTAAAATTTCTCTTCTGAGAAATATTTTTTTTTGCCCTCTCTTCTCTCCTTTCATCCAAACCATTCAGCTCAGGGTGGAAAGCAGATTTATCATCAGTACTTCCCAGACTTGTTCCCACCCTCATTGCTGCAAACAGTGGGTAATTTCACAGTTCACAATGAACCACTTACCTTTACGAAAGAAACTATTGCTGTACTTTCTAAAATATGCCACTACTGACCAATTCTGTAATTCTCATATTATTCCCTGCAATTTCTACTATGTACCTTCTCCTCAATACATAAGTTTCAAGTTAGCTTCCTAGTTTCCCTGAAAATGCAGTTAGAGAAGTTTTTATTATCATTGTAGTTTTTGCATGATTTCTAAGACTTGAAAGGGAATTTAGGTGCTGACTCATGCAGGCAAATTCTCTTAGTAATTTCTTAGCTCCAAAAAGCCACATATGGTTCAAATTGGAAAATAAATGACCTTCATATTGTATTATATAGTAGTTGAGGTTAGATTCATGACATTATCTGGGGTGTGCTTCTTGGGTCACTTCTAATATTATCTTTTATTTATCTTTTCAAAAAATTCCTGTATTCCACAGAGTGCTTATTTGTCAATACTAGGTACTTAACCAATGCTTGTCAGAATCTAATTGATGAGTGACTGGTGGATATTATATATCAAACTGATGCTCATCTTACACAAAGTATGAGAAATTTTCTACTGGCCTAAGAAACTTTTGACTAGTTAATTACCTCTACCCAATCAGTCAATACTTTATCTACTCAAATATTTTTTAATTGACTTTTATAAATTATAGAGCAATTATTGTAAATATGACCATTGAGAGACTCCAAATTTAGACAATAATAGTGCTGACATATAGGAATAATTTGCATACACTTTGAGAGTGCATTTTACCTCAGCATATAAATTTAATTTGATGTGCCAATTCACATTCAAAACAATGGTATATATAGTAAATGCTTTATATTTTTATCTGGATCCTAGAATTAGCACAGTACTTATTTACAACTTTTCAATGTAATGGCTCATTTTTACCTAGTTCAATAGTTTACAAGGTTTCACTCTATGGAAATGAGTTGATCAATAAAGTATTGAAAATCTTTGATATTTTCTTGATAGAGGAATACAATGCCCCATACATAGACATCCCGCTAGCAATTAAATGATTATCTATTTTAACTTTTTAGTTTTCTTGCTCTATCTTTATGCAACATTTGAATTGATGTGATATTAGAAAATCAATTTATGTAATTACAAAGAGTTTCCTAATCTCTGGATTTGTACTGATATGTAATCTTCTCAAGATGAAACAAAAGCCTTTGGTTAGTATGCTGAGTAAGAAGATGTCAGTTTTCAATTATAATCCAGTATAAAATAACCCTACTGAACACTGTACTTTGTGTTAATTATCTTAATTTAATTGCTTTTTTATTAATCTTAATACTTAACAAATGGGATCTTATCTGCAATGAATTTTTCAAGAAGCATTATAGAGGTTTATCATCACTACCCCTTTTTAAATTTTATTATAACAAATATGAATTGCAAAAGCACTTTGCATTCTTTACTGATGCATATTTTAAAAAATATTTCAAGTCCTACTTCTTAAGAATAAAAGTGTTTTCTAGATGAATGCTGAGAACATCAATTCTTAAGTATAATATTATTAATATTTATTATTCCTAGAATATTTACAATGTCAAATACAAAGGCATTATTTGACTTATTTCTACATAACAAAAAATACAATATTTCCTCATACTCCATTTTGTCATGTGGGGTATATATGCATGCATGTATATTTAATGAACTTCCAAAGTAATATGTTTCCAATTGAGGAATAAATAATCCACATATTATATTAGAATCTATTAAAGTTCATGACACTTGTCTCTGTATCCCACATGGTGCTTACTTCAATGTGCATATTTATTTTATATATACATATTATATATATAATATTTTTTTACATATGTATTACAGCTGTCTTCCCTGGTGGCTCAGTCCATAAAGAATCCTCCTACAATGCAGGAGACCTGGATTCAATCCCAGGATCAGGGAGGTACCCTGGAGAAGGAAATGGAAATCAGCTCCAGAATTCTTGCCTGAGAAATCCCATGGACAGAAAAGCCTGAAGGGCTACCATCCACAGGGTTGTAAAGACTTGATCATGACTTAGTGACTAAACTAACTAAACTCTATATTACACACATGTAAATTTAATATTAGTCATAACTTTCAAAAATTTATAACTGGGAGAACATAAATACCCTCATAAAACCTACATTCATATCATTAGTGGCACTTAAGAAAAAATTATGTCCGAGTATAGTTGATTAACAATGTTTGTTTCAGACATACAGCAACGTGATTCAGTTATACACATACACGTACCTAATCTTTTCCATGTTCTTTTCCAGTTAGGTTGTTACAGACTAGTGAGCAAAGTTCCTTGTGCTATACAGTTGGTTTCTGTTTTTTGTCTATTTTAAATATAACGGGGTGTATGAGTCCGTTCCAAACTCCCATTTTTTAAAATTGAACTGTTGCTGATTTACAATATTGTGTTAATTTCAAGTATACAGCAGAGTGATTCAGTAGTTTTGCAAATTACATTACATTATAGGTTATTACAAGATAATGGATATAATTCCCTGTGCTACACACACAGCACAGCCCAGCACATACTTGTTGCTTACCTATTTTATACATAGTACTTTTAATCCGTTAATCATTCACCCCTAATTTGTCCCCCCCCTTTCCTCTCCCCTTTGGTAGCCACAAGTTTGTTCCCTATACCTTGATTACTGTGGCAGACAGCCTCTAAATTGGCCCCCAATAATCCCTGCCTCCTAGTATTTACAGATCTGTATAATCCCCTTTTCTTAAGTGGGTCGGGTTTACTGATTCATTTTTAAAAATTCTTATTTCTGCCTTCATCTTTATTTAAGTATAATTAACAAGAGAAAATTGTATATATTTAAGACATACAACTTAATGTTTTGATATATGTCTGCATTGTGAAATAATTGCCACAATCAAGCTAATTAATATCTATCATGTCACATGGTTACCTTTTGGATAATGAGAACACAAGACCATTATAGCTCAGTTGGTAAAGAATGCATCTGCAATGCAGGAGACCCCAGTTCGATTCCTGAATTGGGACAATCTGCTGGAGAAGGGATAGGCTATCCACTCCAGTATTCTTGGGCTTCCCTTGTGGCTCAGCTGGTAAAGAATCTGCCTGCAATGTAGGAGATCTGGGTTCAATCCCTGGGTTGGGAACATCCCCTGGGGAAGGGAAAGGCTACCCACTCTAGTATTCTGGCCTGGAGAATTCCATAGACTGTATAGTCCATGGGGTCGCAAAGGGTCAGACATGAATAAGTGTCTTTCACTTTCACCATTGACAAATTTCAACTACATAATATAGTATTGTTACGATAGTCACATTGCTGTACATTAGATCTGCAGAGCTTATTAATTTTCCACAAATGAAGCTTTGTACTCATTGATTGACATCTTCTCATTTCCCCCTCCGCTCAGCCTCTGGTAACTACCATTTTAGTCTCTGTTTTTCTGAGTTTAACTGCTTTAGAAGTGATAGGGTGGCAATTTCAAGATCAGGTTTTTAAGAGACTGTGCCTTCCTTCTGTATGTTCTCTCTTTGTCTCTCTCAGATTACTTGAGCTGGCAACAGCTAGTTGCCATCTTGTTGGCAGGCCTGTGGAGAGGCCCATATAGATTGTTGGAGAAATGAAGCCCTCAGTTCAACAGACTGCAAGGTACTGAAGCTCTCCTATAACCACTTGAGAAGCAGATATTTGAGCCGCACATGAATTCTAAGATGTAGCTCTGACCTATAGCTTAGCAGCCTTGTGAGAGACCATGAGCTCAAGGCACCCAGCTAAATTGTGCCCAAACTCCTGACTCACAGAAAGTATGAGGCAACAAATGTCTGTTGTTTTAAGCTGCTAAGTTTGGTGATAATTTGTTATGTAGACACTTGGGCTTTCCCTGGTGGCTCAGTGGTAAAGAATCTACTTGTCATAGCAGGAGATGCAGGTGCGATCCTTAGGTTGGGAAGATCCCCCAGAGGAGGAAATGGCAACCCACTCCAGTGTTCTTGCCTGGGAAATCCTTGGGTTACAGTCTGTGGGTTCACAAGAGTCGGACATGACTTAGCAACTAAACAATAGCAAATAGACAACTACTGTAGTTACCAATAACCTAACCTCCCTAAACTAAGTAAGTTTTCTGACACAAGGTTACTAAGCTAACTTTTCAGAGGTTATAGACAAGAGTTTCTTCATAAAAGTAAGACTGAATAGACCATTTATTCTAAACATTCATAATTTTAAAATACATTTTCTAATATAAATTTGGAAGTTAATAAAATGGGAAAATAAAAGTCTGTTTTTTAACTCACGAAGTTATTATGAGTTATTAGAGAAAAAACATTTTTTTCATTTGATGTGTGGCTGGTTTCAGAATTGTATCAAAGAAATAGTTTATCTTCAGCTCTTTAAGCTCCAAATTTGTACATACACCTACCTACTCAACATGTCTACCTGAATGCTTTAAAGCTATGTTTGTAACTAGTATGATTATAACATGATCTTTTCCTTTTCCAAACCTGCTCTTCTGTGTCCCCTCTTAGTATGTAGCCTCATCATGCCTCCTTTTCTACACTTCAGAAAGTGAGGAGTTATCTATAGATGATAGCCCTTATAGTAAGTAGGAGACAGGTTAGTTTGCTCCAAGAAAGTGTATGTAATTTGTGTGTGCTTAGTCACTCAGTCATGTATGACTCCTTGCGACTCCATGGACTGCGGCCCACCAGACGCCTCTGCCCATGGAATTTTTCAGGCAAGAATACTGGAGTGGGTTGCCATTTCCTCCTCCAGAGAATCTTCCTGATCCAGGGATTGAACCGTGTCTCTTGCATCTCCTGCACTGGAGGAGAATCCTTTATCTCTGTGCCACCTGGGGAGCTGTATGTAATTTACATAGGTTAAATAACATAGAAGCACATTTCTCTTTCATGTGGTTTCCAAATAAGTGGTCTGAAGAGATGAGTTGTTGAGGCAGCCTTGCTATCATCAGTACATGACTTCCATTTTGGAATTCAAAGCAGTTTTTCAAGTGCTGACCATCTCTCTGTGGGAAAAGAGGAAAGTCAGGGCATAAAACACATGATCAAATAGTACCATGTATCATTCTTGCTCACTAAGCCAGAGCTTAGTCACAAGGACACATCAAACTGCAAAAGCAATTGTAATCTGGAAATGATTGTCTGTGAGCCCAGGTAAAATCCAAATGGGCCAGCAAGGTTGGGGATGAAGATTATGGCCTCTTAGGGCAGACAGTCTGCTTTCAATTTCCTCTTTTACCACTGGCCAACCTGTGTACTTTTAGATAAAGTATTTTGTTTCTTTCTGTATCAGATTCCTCACATGGAAAACGTGCATAATCTCATCTACTTCACAGAAAACTGTTTATAAAGTATTTAGAACTATGCCTGGTACACTTAAGTCTTTTTCAGCTAAGATGAGTAGGAGATAATAGGTACTCGTGGACAGCAAACACCGAAATTTCAATCCCTGTCATTTATCCTCCATATTTAATCTGTCACCAAATTCTGTTAGTTTTTCTTCTTAAACTGTCCCCAGGTCTGTTGTAACTGCTTTGAATCTACTCTTCCTTCCCTCCACCCTAAAAGCTGCTCTCCAGACTCTTTACAAACTGAAAGCATAATCATTTCATCCTCCATTCATCATTGTCCATGGTTTCTCAAAGCTTCTCAGGGCTTTTAGAAGGAAGGAAACAAGGAAGGAAGGAAGGAAGGAACGAAGGAAGGGAGCCTTACAAGGCTGCATACCCCCGGGCTCTGCCTATGCTTTCAGCTTCCTCTTTTCCAGTCTCTCAGCACTCTGGGTGAATGTGCCTTATCTCTTTTACTTTGTTGGTGTACCAGGCTTCCTCTAGTCCCAACGTTCTTGCACGTTTTCTTGCCCCAGCGTGGAATGTACTCACTCTTCTTTCAGTCGACTAATAGTCTTTTGTTTGAAATTTAAATTAATTATCGCTTCCTTTGTCAAGTCTTAGTAACCACCTAAATAAGGCCACTTCCTGGTTTATAGGTGGCCATCTTCTCACTGTGTCCTCATCCGTCAGAAGCAGCGAAGGAGCACTCTGGGGTCTCTTTCCTAAGAGCACAAATTCCATTTATGAGGGATCCATTCTCATAACAAAATCACTTCTCAAATGCTTCACTTCCAAAGACCATTATATTAGGGTTAGGATTTCAACCTGTGAATTTTGAGGAGGACATAAAAATCAATCTGTAGCACCATACACGTGTATGAAGCTGTCTTGTACCCTGCAGGCAAGCCCATTTGCTACATGAATGGCATTGGGTGAGTGTCATCACTGCCATATGCATCAGAGGAGTCAATCATCTGAGCTCTGACCAAATCCTTGACTCACAAATTATGACGTACTATAAATAATTATTGTTTTAAGCTTCAGAGTTTCTGGGTTATTTATTAAGTAACAGTAGTGAACAGTAGCCTAACAGGAAATATGCTTTTCTCAGGATTGTCCTGAAACTTCTAATCCTTGTATCATAAAGGTAGGTCATAATTCACCTAAAATTTACTAAACATGTTTAGTAGAACCCACTAGTATAATTCAAGCACATAATAATTTAGCTCTGCCATTTTTTCCCCTCTAAAAAAAAATTCTCTGAACTTTTATTCTAGAGTGTATTGATAGCTAGTTTAGTTACCTACGTTTTTGCCAATAATGCTACATGTTTTTCCCTTTGTTTACAAATTCAGATAGCTGTACAGGCTTACACTTGAACAATGTGGGGGTTAGGGTAACTGACCCTATCTGAAGTCCAAAATTCATGTATAAATTTACAGTCTGCCTTCATATGCATGGCTGCATATCCATGGAACTATATGCGGGCATCATATAGTATAGTAATTTGCATCTTTTGAAAAAATCATCATGTAAATGAACCCACGTAGTTTAAACTTGTGTTGTTCAAGGATCAATTGTATTTTAAATACACATCTGAGTGAACAACTAGTAAAAATGTTCATCCAGGTGAGAATCAGAGACAAATGAAGGAAAAGACATTAAAAGTTAGATAGTAAATGTCTAGCAGTTAACGTCTAGACTGCTTTAAAAGTGAAGTGAAAGTGTTAGTTGCTTAGTTGTGTCTGACTCTTTGTAACCCCATGGACTCTCTGTCGATGGGATTCTGCAGGCAAGAACACTGGAGTGGGTTGCCATTTCCTTCCCCAGGGGATCTTCCAGACCTAGGGATCAAACTCGGATCTCCCACATTGCTGGCTGATTCTTTACCATCTCTAGACTGATTTATGCTACTTTTTAAGCCCTTAAACTGGCTTCTGTTTGCTCCAACTTCCAAAGTTTAACTAATTTCAGTATATGAATGTGATTTTTTTTTCTTTTAGTTTGTGACGAACTTATTTTAAAATGATTGTTTTATGTATTGTGAATTATTTTAAAATTTGAATTTTTAAAACATTTTTCCCATGAAGAGCTCAGTTCTACTTGGATAATACCCAAGGATTAAAGGTCAAAAATCTAGTCAAGTCAAACATCTTTCATGGAATTTTATCCAGGAAGTGAGAGCTCAAATCAAGGGATTCTTCACAATATCTAAGTCTATGTATCTCACTTTGCTGACGCAATGTTCTGATGCCCTTGAAAATTCTCTGATGCTCATCCAAACAGATTGCTCACTTCAGTATCTCTGAAAACATAAGCATATATAGAACTTTCCTTCTTGATTATTTCTTATAAATTTATTTATTTTTTAAAATCATAATCACCAGAGTCATCCCGTGAATAGCTGTGGTCAATTTCTTCCTCAGTGGCATAAAAAAATCCAACATTTAATATTTATACAGGCAAACTATTTTCTATGAGTCACAGTATATTGTGAATCCTTGTCTTATAGTACAGTATCCATAAAAAATGTGCTATGTAAATTATTCTTTCTTTTTTCTCCACTGCAGGTACTGTTTCCTGAATTTCTAACAGCTTTTCTTTCTTTCTTTTATTTTTCTCATTATTTCTTTGCATTTTAAACAAATTCACTTATGAATCTGGTGACCAAACATAGCATCTTTAACCAAAGAACAGGGTATCTGGTTCTCTTTCAAACAGACGAGAACATATTCTTCTTTGGAGTGATCAAAGGGACAGGGCAGTTGGCAAATTTCAAAGCATGATTGTGTGTTAAACATTATCCTATTCTCTCTAAAACCAACTGCTGAAAGAACTCAAGGGCTAAAAAAGAGTTTCACTTTTTTTTGGATAAAGTTTTTACTTTTATTTATCTGAACAGTTTTAAAATGCAGTTCTTTCTTGTGGTTCCCAAATAATAAATTTCATAGATGTATATGGCAGAATGACAACATTAAACTTAAAGTACATTCTCCAGGAACCAAAAAGCTGGCATCCTGCTGAGGTGTCCAGAGTTGGAAACCACAACTGAAAGGTCTGTGGTGATTCCTAACCAACAGCAAGTGCTAGAAGGTTTTCTCTCCAAATATCCCTCATAAAAGACGGATGCGTGTGCATTGTGTATGTGCGCTCAGTTACACAGTCACGTCCGACTCTTTGCGACCCCATGGACCAGAGCCCACCAGTGTCCTCTGTCTATGGAATTTTTCTAAGCCAGAACACTGGAGTGAGTTGCCATTTCCTACTCCAGCGTAGCTTCTCAACCCAGGGACCGAACCCACGTCTCTTGCAACTCCTGTATTGGCAGGCAGATTTTTTCTTTTTTACCAATACACCACCTGGGGAGCCCAAAAAGACAGATACGGAGCATCTCATATTTGAAGATCTCTGCTTGGCTGCTAGCAAAAGGATCTGAAAAGCACCAGAATAGCACCTGCAGCAAAAATAGTCCCCGATCTAATTCATAGGATTTGAAAAACCGAAAAACAAAAAAACCTTCTAATGAACTTCCAAATGATTCAGCTTCATCCCATCTTCAGTAGGCCAGCAATTGACTTCCTTCTTCTTTATCGATTTCTGGTAATATTTTACTTACTTTCACAAGTCAGAGGTACTTTCATGAACTAGGAGAAAGAAAAACAGCATACCTGGTTTAATTCTAATTTAGCGGGCTTTGCTAAAAACAAACAAAAACAGCTGAGAGTAAATGTAGGTAGGCCTGGGACTGCTGTTTTACTGAAATTCACTTACAATGCCTAGATAGCATTAACTCTGTGTCACCTAAGAAATATTAGTCCAAGTTGCTTAAGGCATTTTGCTCAAGTAGCAAAACAAAGCTCCTTTTCACTGTGCAAAGCCTATGCTTTGAAGCTATGGGAGCAAAAAAAAAAGGAAATCTAAAATAATCTCTTCCCTTGATATATTTTAGAAGAGAGAAATGTCTGTAGATGATGGTCCATAGCAGAGGTTTTGCATGGTTGACCAGTTCTCTGAGAAAAAGAAATGAGTAGAAGACAGAAACATCAATTGCATTTAAACTGGACTAATGTCTTTGGAGTCAGAATAGCCTGAAATCAAATCCTGGGTAAACCCCCTAGCAGCTGGTGTTGCCTTGGGGCCTGTTACTTAACTTCTCTAAGCCTCACTTTCTTTACCTCTTTAGTGGGGATCAAAGAACACATCTCTCAGGGTAACTGTGAATATTACATTACAGCAGTAAAATAAATTCTGAACAACACGTCTCACATTACTAACTTGTTTAAGTTATATAAACTTTTATTTAAAATGAAGGTATTTTACTGAACTGGAACTGACAATACCTTAGTAAAAATTTAATAGCTAACATCAGAATTGGAGTTTCCTTAAATGGTAACATTTCCCCCACTAGAACTTTTGCTGAGCTTAAATTATCACGTTATTAAAAAAAGATATTGTTGGCTGATGTACAGTAAAATTTAAAATCAAAACTTGAAAAATATTTCAAGATGATTGGATTTTATCTGATTGTTTAGTAGGGCAATGTACAGCCCCCACAGATGCTAAATTGGAGACATAGGTAAGCAGTACCCTACTGCATGCCAAGGACAGATGTTTGTAATCAAACTAAACTAACTGCAACTTTCTGAATTTCCTGGATTTATCTGAAAAAAACAATCTGAGACTCTGTTAAATGTGTGAGGATTATTTGGAGTGATATGAAAGTACTAACAAAATGTAATGGAACTATGACACTGTAATTTGAGTAAGGTACAGCTCAATCGTGCCCAGATCTTTTCTCTATTGGTACTTAAAATTGCAAGCAATATTGTAAACTTTTTATAGGATGTATAAAACATTGCCGTACGTGATCTTCAGGGTGACTGTTTCCAATTGTCTCTTATGTTTCTTCCTGATTATTCTTCTTACTAAACTTGTTGCACGTCAGCTCTAGTTATAAGATTATTCAAAACAGAGATTTTAAATATTTAAGTTCTTCTAAAGAATTAGAATTTAGTGCTGAAACTTGCTGTGATAAAACAGTAGTAACAAGAGCAGCAATGGGAAAAGCAAAATGTAAAAGAAATATGGGACTTGATTTGTAGGAGTGAGTTTCTTTACATTCATCGTGCTATTTTGTGGTGGAAAGTCGCTGAAAGTGTTTTTTCAGGAATCTTTTTTCTGCTAAAATAAACATATCTGGCATTCATCTGGTCTTTCACCTAGGAATCACTCTATGCTGCTTTAGCCACCAGTAATATGTAAGCATCATTCAGTAATAGCATAATTTACCCATGTATACTTGTCTAATTATAATCTTATTAGCATACCACTTTCCCCGAAAGCTAGAATGGGATAAGAAACAGAGAAAGGTGAAGAGAATGACTAGTGAACCATAAAAGTTACTTTATGGTTTATTTAAATAAAATCTAATCTTATAACAAAAAAATTAGAGTTTCTGCATCTTTGGGGAACAGTGTCATTTAAACAAATGTCTTAGAGTGACAATATGCAGCATGGGAGATACAGAGAGAAAATCACTGTGATCAAAAACCAGATCTGAAAGAGACACGTGCACCCCAATGTTCATCGCAGCACTGTTTATAATAGCCAGGACATGGAAGCAACCTAGATGCCCATCAGCAGATGAATGGATAAGGAAGCTGTGGTACATATACACCATGGAATATTACTCAGCCGTTAAAAAGAATTCATTTGAACCAGTCCTAATGAGATGGATGAAACTGGAGCCCCTTATACAGAGTGAAGTAAGCCAGAAAGATAAAGAACATTACAGCATACTAACACATATATATGGAATTTAGAAAGATGGTAACGATAACCCTATATGCAAAACAGAAAAAGAGACACAGAAATACAGAACAGACTTTTGAACTCTGTGGGAGAAGGTGAGGGTGGGATGTTTCAAAAGAACAGCATGTATATTATCTATGGTGAAACAGATCACCAGCCCAGGTGGGATGCATGAGACAAGTGCTCGGGCCTGGTGCACTGGGAAGACCCAGAGGAATCGGGTGGAGAGGGAGGTGGGAGGGGGGATCGGGATGGGGAATACGTGTAAATCCATGGCTGATTCATATCAATGTATGACAAAACCCACTGAAATGTTGTAAAATAATTAGCCTCCAACTAATAAAAAAAAAAAAAAAAAGATGAGAATGAATTTTTAAATCTCATTAGGAAAAAGAAAGCAAATGACATAGAGAAACAGCAGTCTATGACTTTAAAAACTGTCGTCAAATAAAGCACACTGCTTCTAGAATTACTCATGCACCAATTTAGCACCAGGATGGTGATATCTTGCACACCATTCCCCTGAAAGTGACAGTTTTTCTTTAAACAATTATCTGCTAAAAATGAGAAAAAAGGTCAGCCTAAACTATATTTCTGAACATAGTAGAGAGCTAATGGTGACAAGTTAAATGTCAAAAAAGTTTGATTTGGATCAAAAGGAAATAAATGTTTAAAAACTTTGATTTGATAGTTAACTTCAAATAGTGCTCCAATTAATAATTAAACATATAAAATGTTGTAATAAAAGGAAAATGATAATAGTGAGATGTGTATACATTTTACTAATTTCAAAATGATTGGGAATGTTGAACTGTAAAGAATGAAAGACGCTCAGTCATGTCTGACTCTTTGTGACCCCATGAACTGTAGCCTGGCAGGAATTCCTCTGTCCATGGAATTCTCCAGGCAAGAATGGTGAAGTGGGTTGCCATTCCCTTCTCCAAACTATAAAGGTGTTCTCATAAAATGGCATTCATATCTGTCTTTGAAATATAGGTATAACTTTATCTGTTTCTGTGTAAGTAAGGATGGATATAGGGAAAAGTAAACAGGCAAACTGGGCTTCCCTGGGTGGCTCAGTGATAAAGAACCCACTTGTCAATGTAGGAAGCACAGGTTTGATCCCTGAGTTGGGAAGGTCCTCTGGAGAAGGAAATGGCAACCCACTCCAGTATTCTTGCCTGGGAAATTCCATGGGCGAGGAGCCTGACGGGCTACAATCCATGGGAACACAAAAGTGTTGGCCACAACTTAGTCACCAAAATAACAAAAACAAGCAGACTACTTCCAGCAAACATAAAATATCAAGTCAGGAAAGAATGATAATGTCTGTACCTACATGTAGTATTCAGGGGGAGAAGGGTTCATCCATGTATAGCAAGGTTATGAATTAACTGTTGTAGGAAGAAGGTGACTGTGTACAATCTGACTAATCCACTGTTCTCAAAGATGAAACTTCTAAATTAGCATGGTTGTTACAAGGTGATATAAAGGAAATCAAATAAATAATAAACTGAAATGAGTATTATTTAAGCAGCTGTTAGTAGATTGACAGTGGAAAAGGAAACATGGGGAAATAGCTAGGGACACAGACAGGGACAAAAGAGGCTATGTAAGTGGAATTCTTACTAGCTCAGGGGCCTCAGAAACATTTTAGACTCCCAAGTGATTCATGGGAAGAACTAAAAGTGACTGCAGCTCCGTGTCTTTTCTGGTTAGTAGTGAAGATGGCTGACTGTGGGGTATGGATAGAAAGCAGTCTTTGTGGTAACTGATTTGGTTAAAGTGACTTGAAATTTTTTATAGGTTTACTGCTCAGAAAAAAGATATTAATGGGAGGAGGGTCAATGATGTATCATTTATGAAACATTTGCCTACTTAACTCCTAGAACAAAATAGATAATTGCTGTTTAGTTCTCTTTCTTTTATACACACACACCACACACACACACACACACATATAATATATAATTATCTGTATATATATTTAGTTGTAGTATATGTGTGCAAGAGTGCAAGCTTAGTCATATTTGACTCTTTGGGACCCCATGGGCTGTAGCCCACCAGGCTCCTTTGTACATGGGATTTTCTAGGCAAGAATACTGGAGGGGGTTGCCACTTTTTCCTTCAGGGGATCTTCCCAACAGAGGGGTCAAACAAGCATCTCTTATGTCTCCTGAATTGAGCAGACAGATTCTTTACCAACTGTGCCACCTGAGAAACCCTTACATATATTTAGTTATTGTATATATATTTAATTGTAGTATATAGTTTTATATATGTATATTTAGCTCTATATATACATGTATATATATATATATATAAATATATATTTTGTTATATATGTATATATTTAATTCTAGGCAAGTCATCTAATCTTATGATTCCTAAATTTCTTCATCTATAAAATGATGCTTATTTATGGTACCTTTTTGAGGGATCAAGTATTTGGCAATTTTTGAGTCACCTACACTGTAATTAGAAATTATGACTGAAAATACTGTGTGTTCCTCCAAGAGAAGATTCATTCTAAAAGTAGTATTGCTTCTCTTGTATCTTTATAGAGCTTCTTCAGACTTTTATATAATCCAACATGATGGCAAAAAAAAATAAATAAATAAGTAATAACCTAAACAGCAAAATAGCATTTAAGTTTAACTCCATTGCATTACTTAAGGGTTCTCTAAGAATAATAGACACTGAAATAGTACAAAACTACCTCGACATTAAGGGATCATACAATATTCATTACCCCAACTAAAATAATGCATAATAGAAGCATTCAGCACTTTCTAAACTAGTTCAATTTTGGTTTGACTGATGACTTTGGAGCCTTTGTTTATCTAAGTGTACCAACGTCAAGGGAGAGAATACATATATTATTAAACCATTAACTGTGTATCTGCTTAAACCATCCACTTTTGAAATATCTAGTACTGTTAGGCTTAGACATTTCAATTAAATTAACCATTTTGAGTCATATTTTAACAATAATTATTTGAAATATCAAAAACTGAAAGCAAGTTTTATTTTATCACCATTTTACTTTAAAACATAAATCACCATTTTACTTTTAAAACAAAACAAAAAAAAAGCTTTTGCAAAAGCACTTCAGAAAAAAACAAAAATACAAAAAAACCACAAAAAACTAGGAGTGGGATGTAAAGCAGTTGGGATCAGGCATTTCAGGCTCCAAGTCTATGACACTGGGCCTTCTCCCTGTTCGCGGTACTAGGTGTCTAGCCCGAGTTAGGGTTGCTCCTCATTTAAGTATAATGAAATCTGACCTGAGCTAGGAAAATCTAGATTCTTAAAAATATATAGAATATAAAGTTTGTGCTCAGTTTATGCAAAAATAAAATAGGTAAAATCTAGAAGACAGAGCATAGTGAGAAAAAAGAAATTTAAGACTGGCATAATTCATATTAGGTCTAGTCAGCATCCTAGTTGTCAGGATGTTTGACTCTGGTAAACATGAGAAACACTGGCAAGATTTTGTCATCCATTCAAATTTATGCACAAGTAGGCAGAATCATATGAATAAATTTCAAAGGAAAGAATGAAAAATGTGGTATGTATATTTATGAAAGTAGACATGAAAGTGTTAGTTGCTCAGCTGTATCTGACCCTTTGAGACCCTAAAGACTATAGCCCACCACGTTCCTCTGTCCATGGACTTCTTCAGGGTAGAATACTGCAGTGGGTAGCCATTCCCTTCTCCAGGGGATCTTCCCAACCCAGGGATCGAATCTGGATCTCCAGCACTGCAGGCAGATTCTTTACCGTCTGAGCCACTGGACAAGACTGTGTATGTTTATATGAAACACCGGAAGTCTGACAAGATTACATTCTTTGATTCGAAATTCTTTCTTCTTTTAGTACAAAATAAATGTCAGCTCCTGGACTTCCACAAGGACTATTTATATTTGTTCAAGAAACCTCAAATTCATAACTGCTAATATGGCATAAAATTGTCCACATAAAATGGAATAAATCATTACAGAAATATTTAAGTGATCCTTCAGAAACTTAATGAGAAATACTGCTTAGCTGATAATGTCAGAGAGAAGAACCACAAAAATTCTCAGCTGAATTCAGCTGAATCATAGCAAAAGTGTTAGTCGAGCAATCTCATTTATCTGCTTTAGGTGATTCATTTTTGCATACTGACCTTTATAACATGACTTGGCAAAATTGCATATCACAAAATGGCAACAGCCTCTAGAGTTTGTTTTGAAGGTTCCAAACCTCAAATATTAAATTGATGAATGCTGTGGTACATTGCAAAGCATTATATTTCAGAGGCATTTTATAAATTCCATTCTGTGTTTCACAAATCAGTTTCTAATCAAATTCAACATTCTCTGGAAGGCCTTATACTACATAGTAAAAAATATGTGTTAAAAAATTACTTCCTGAAAGAGAGGTGGGAGAGCACTGTATTAGCACAATGCTTCTTTAGAAAATTTAAAGGAATCTTGATCTAGAGGAAGGTGATATATGTATACACATGGCCGATTCATGCTGTTGCACAGCAGAAATTAATATAACATTGTAAAATGATTATATTCCAATACAAATGATCTAGGTAGAAGTATATAGAGACTATATATATATATATTTATGCTAAAGTAAACTTCTGTTGACTATAACCTAATTTATTTTTTGTGTATGTATATGCTTCTGTTTATGTATGCCCTTAGGATGGGGGAGGAATCTTAAGAGGGTCATCCAATACATTGTCACCTACTAGGGTTATTTGATTTATCTCAAGTACAATAACTACAATATCATAAACTGTTAGAATTGGAAATAATCTTTGATTCATTTTTGCCTATCTAAACTTTGAAGTATCACTGCAAACTTACACACAGATTTTAGTCCAGTCTCTGTTTGAACATATCCAGTTTGTTTTTGAGGAAAATGATCTGTCCTGTGAATCTGAAGTCCTAGAGTCAGAGGTCCATTTGCCAAGCTCCCAGGCTTCTGACCTTTTCTTCCTTTGACCTTTTGTGCCGGAAAGACAACTGCTAAGATCTCATCTGACTCTCAGATTTTATGACTATCTCAGTCTCTGAGAGCCCAGGAATCTAATCAAATCCTACATCGCTCTTGGAGTTAGAGGATATTCTTTGGGTTCAGCTGAAACATCCCTCTGGTCTTTCAGCCTCCATTCTCAGAATCATCTCAATTGATTTTTAGAGTCACAATTAGAATATGAATCCTGACACTGCTCAGGAACAAGTTCTAAATTCTAACACTCTTTAAGAGCCAGGGGCATTCTTATTTTATGTGTAACAATATTCTTTTGATGGAAGTGAAGTCAGTCTTTGGCGCTCTTCTTAAAGAAGCTAAAACAAAAGGGGCAATCAAATACACTCTCTGCTGAATTACACAAACTATTATGTATGATGGAGTGGACCCCCATCAGTAGGCATGGAGATCACCTGGAATGTCCAGATGGTTCCTTAGAATGAGGGTTTTCAAAAGCCCATTGCTAGACATATGTGTCTGGTTAGAATGTTTAACCTTCATGGTCTTTAATCATGTAGCATTATGTGAAATGCCACTGGCTGAATGGCTTGATGGAGTGTTTTGAAGCTGTAGAGTTTCCAATCTCCTGGCCACCACCAGAGGCCCTGCAGACAGTGGGAATGTTGGCCCTGCAGTTTGAATGCCTTTCTATTGGTCTATGAGAAAAGAGGGCAGATGGGAGTCAGCCTTCACGTTGTGTGGGGTGGGCTGAAGGAGTGCTGTGAGCAAAAGGGTGAGTGAGACAGAGAGAGAGAGACAGAGAAAGAGAGATCCACTGCTTGGATGGGCAAGGAAATACCTGTTCTGATTCTTTCCTAATGGTTAACAATCTCAAAAAATATTTCCCCTCAAAATTAAGTTCATGTGAAGAAGATCCTTTAGGGGATTTTTAATTCTCTGAGGGTAAAAGTATCAGCTGGCATGGAAGTTTATTACTCTACCTGCCATAAGTAATGAAAAAGCCAGAAAGGATAAAAAGTCCATCATTGTTCATTTTAAGGGCAGCTGAAGTATATGGGGAATGGCTTCACAGTAGGAGGCTATGTGACTATGGAGGGACTAAGCGACTAGCAGTGACTATGAAGTCACTCGCATCAGTCTGTCCTGACACTGTTGACTCTGCCATTATGACCAGGTGCATGGATCTGAACTTCTCTGAACTTCAGTATTCTCATCTGTGAAGCTGGAATCATTTCAAGGTTGTGGTCCAAATTAGAAAAAAAATAAATTTATAAACTATGCAAAGAGCTTGTCATGGTGCCTGCAACTTAGTCAACTCATAAAGCAGAGCTATTATTAACTCTTCATTCGGACTATGATGATGGTAGAGTGCTTGTTAGGAATGTTGACAATCTTTTAGCAGCTGAGCTTGACCCAGGACCCTTCTATGTGTGTAAATGCCTTGTCCTGTACGTGGCCATGATTTAGGCCATTTCAGTTTCCATCTATCTGACTTGAAGTTTTTTGCTTGAGGTTTTATTTTTTAAAAAATGTTGCCAGATCTTGCTTCTGATACGTCTGAAGAGCTCTGAGGCTTGATGGCAACATCTCTTGCTCACTTTTCAGAGTCCTAATTCCATCCAAACAGAAGCATCTGAATTTTTTCTTTCATGTACTCTGAGTGGTGGTGGTGGGGGGTCCAACATTTTTGTTGCTGAAACTCTGGGAAGAGAGCAGGGCATGGAGCTGTGCTAGCCAATTTGGCAGCGTCCTTTTTTCAGCCCACTTGGCTGTGCAGAGTATTCTGTCTGAGTTTGGGAAGATCTGTCTGCTTTTTTCCTTTATAGAGAGGCAATGAGAAATGAGGCAATGGATTTGTCTTATACAACAGCCTGGAAAAAATAGGCCATGGCCTAACAAATAAGAAGAGTTGCATGGCCTCATTCCAAGAGTTCCTGGCTGGGGACAGGGGGACAGGTTGAGGCGCCGTCTGATAAATTTTGGTTCCTAACTGCCCTCTTTCCCGAAACAAGTCTTACTTAAAATAAAAGGTGGGGGTGGGCAGGAGGAAGTGTGGTTCCTTACATAGTAGGATATTCCTCCATCAAGAATCAATATTAGGCAGATTTAGAAGTCACAGGTCACATCATGTTTCCCTAAGCACAGCAGTCAACCCTACAACCCTTGTATTTGGCAGTGAGATGTGATAAGGGGCAGGCACTACCCAGTCCTAGGTGCTCCTCTGCTGAGATTGGTTTAAACCATTTCCTTGTCAAACAAGTTCAAATGATCATACACTGTCCCTTTTTGCTATGTTTGTCTCGGCAAAGTGCTTTGTCCTTGATCTGCCTGTTCCAAGATGATTTGTTCTATTTTTCTCCTTGTTTTTTTCTTTTCCAATCAGTGAGGGAGACCCAGACATGAACTGTAACTGGGGTGTCTCACTCTTTACTCCACCCCTCTCTACACACACACACACACACACACACACACACACACACAACCGTTTTAATTGCCTTTTCCACTGATGACTGAGTGATGTCTTTCCTATTGGACACTCTTTGTTATTTTGGTTTGAAATTCAAGAAATAGGGGAGGCTGGGATATCATCAATCTCAGAGGTGGCTGGTCTGACTCAGCGTCTGCATCAAAAATAGTGCTCTAAAAAAAGGCAGTCTCCTCCTCACTGTGAACACCTAGATTTCCACCTTCCTGGGGCATCGTTCACTTAACTCCTTGACTGCCTGCCTGGGTTTTGATGGCCGTTATTTCTTCATCTCGGAATAATGCTTCTCAGAGCTGCTTTATGAAGCTATTCACAGATGAGATCGGTAACAAGCCCAACAACCCAGCTCCCTTTTCTGTATTCTGTAACATTCTCATCTCAGCCACTGCGTCTGGCAGCCACACAATGAGTCCCTCCCTGCGTGTGTCAGGGAGATGGATGGTATCTGCAGTGTCTGCATCTCGGTGCTGACTCTATGAGCTCCCGCTGAACCTTACCTCGGGATGCCCGACTCTGTGCCATTGGATCAGAAAGGCAAACCGCCCCCTTCCAAGAAATGTCTTATTTTCTCCCAACACAAAATGCTTTAATGGAAATAATGACACGCATTAGGCACGTTGATGGATAGCATGTTGTACTTTCATCCTCCATATTCCTGATTATAGGACTCTTTGTTTTTGTCTCATTGCTCCATTATTTTTTTTTTTCAAAGCTGAAACAAAGAGACTACTAGTCTAGGTAGTGGTTCTTTATAAGCATCTCCTACATCTCTGCTTTCTTACACTGTATGGAATCAGAAAGCATAAATAACAAAGGATATTAATGAGCCCCTATGTCCTTATCAGGGAAGTAGCCAGTTCATTTTGGCTGCTTTTGGTTCTGATCTAAACTGGCTGGGTTTTGTTTCAGCATGAAATCAGTTCTGAACTGTGCACAAAAGTGCCACCGTGGGGTCTTTGGTAATGGATTATCAGTAAGATCTC
This sequence comes from Dama dama, assembly GCF_033118175.1. Lineage (NCBI taxonomy): Eukaryota > Metazoa > Chordata > Mammalia > Artiodactyla > Cervidae > Dama > Dama dama. The sequence continues at coordinate 25,543,938 of NC_083711.1, forward strand.
AGTGATGCTAGGACCATGTGGGCATATCTGAGCAAAGTGGAATTATGTGGGATTGGAACCAAAGGAAGAACAACAGGGACCATTTCTACCATCTGCTTTCTAGAGCCGACTTCATGGGCATGTATCTTGCATTGTCACACAGGGACGCACACTTGGATGGGCAGTTTAATGCTCTATTAAGGTCTTCTTGAAATTCTCAATGGTTTGTGAGCAAGAGGACCTGAAGATTTATTTTGCATTAGTCCAGTAAATTCTGCAGCCACTCCTGGTGCCAGGCACTGCTCTATGTTTTGCTAGTAACAGGATTCCTTCTTGGTTTTTTTCCTTTCTGCTCAGTTTTGACTGAGGTGGAGCAGGGTAGACAGCAGCATAGGTGTTAGGACACTGAAGTGAGCATGAGGCAGCCTGCCACCCCATCCAAAAGGTTATGTAGGAAGTGGCCATGAGAACCTGCTCCATATGTCCTGGACCCTTTGACCAGATCAAGGAACTCAAAAAGGTTTTGAGGGAAAAGATTTGTGCAGGCATCTGTTCAGAGAGAGAGAGAGCAATTCCCTTGCTGTGAGTCCCCTTTGTGGTTGGAAAGATAAGGACTGGCTTCCCAGGTGGCTCAATGGTAGAGAACCTGCCTGCCAATGCAGGAGATGACAAGCAACCCGAGTTCCGTCCCTTAATCGGGAAGATCCCCTAGAGGAGGAAGTGGCAACCCACTCCAGTATTTTTACCTGGAGAATTCCATGGATGGAAGCGCCTAGAGAATTACAGTCCATGAAGTTGCAAAGAGCTGGACACTACTGAGCACACATGCATACATTTTATGTTGGGGTATAGCTGATTATCATTGTTGTGATAGTTTCAGGAAGGCAGCAGAGGGACTCAGCCATACATATACATGTGTCCATTCTCCTCTAAACTCGCCTCCTCCCATCCAGGTTCTCACATAAGATTGAGCTGGGTTCCACGTGCTATACAGTAGGAACTTATTGGTTATCCATTTAAATATAGCAGTGTGTACATGTCTATTCCAAACTCACTAACTATCCTTTCCCTCCATCCTTCCCCCTGGAAACTATAAGTTCATTCTCTAAGTCTGCGAATCTTTCTGTTTTGTAAATAAATTCATTTGTATCATTTCCTTTTAGATCCTGCATATAAGGGAAGCCATATAATATTTCCCTTTCTCTGCCTGACTTACCTCACTCAGTATGGTAATCTCTAGGTCCAACCAGGCTGCTGCAGTTGACATTATTTCACTCTTTTTAATGCTTGAAGGAGATAAGAGACTTAAGGGAGACACAAGGTACGGATATCTTACTCATGCTTGAGAAAGTTACAATGGACTATGGCTCAGACACAACTCATGCTTGGAAATCTATAAACTAAAGAGAGGCTAAACAGGGGATCAAAGGGAAGTGATCTAATACGCTGGAACAAGGTATGATGCTGAGCATTGGCTGTGGGCCATTTGCAAGAGAGCTTTGATGTAGAATTATCTTAAGTCTCCCAAGGTCTATGTTGGGGCTTCTGGAGGCATGAGGAGCCCCTGGGGGAAGGCTGTTCAGTTGGTGAGTAGTGGCTGATGCAGGAGTAAACAACCTAGAAGAGAAATGCCTCTGCTGGGACCAAGGAAGCCATGAGAAAGACTGGCTAAAAAGAACATTCGAAAAGCCCCCTAAAGCAACCATGAGGACAAGGGTTGACTATAACCATTCCGGTGGCCTCCCTCTAAGAACTGTTAGCTTCACCTACCTGACAACCAGAAAGCACAAAGCCACACAGGTATTACTTCTCCCTCTCTTCATCTTTGATCCCTAAATGAAGCTAGGACGGGGAGAGATGATGAGCTGGAAGGGACAAGCCCCAGAACCCTTGCACTACTGTAAGTCCCAGTCTGTAACAGGTGCCAGCTGGTTGAGGGGTTAAGCTGCATGTTAAATCAGGTTTGGAATTTTCACTGCTCTATCAGACTAAACATTCCCATGACTGAATTGAGCCTGTGCTCCAATTGAAAGTAATAGTTGGATCTCCTTTCACCTAATAAGAGAGGAAAGTCAGAGAAAGCTGTCTGAGTGTTCCCTCTAGGGACACGCGGAGGTTATATTTTCTCCCACTATCTCATTAAACCTTATACAGTGATCACAGTGAACATGCATCATGCCTGCTGACATATTGGTCACATCTTTATTACCCATCCAATCACCCAGGTGTTTTGCAGAAAGTACTATCCAAATGTTGGAAAGGAGAAAAATAAGAAACACAGAGGTTAAAATACCTTAGCAAATTAATACATGATGGAACTAGAATTTAAAACCTGGTTTCTGTTTTTTTAAAGCTTATTCTTTTAATCATTAGACTCTCTTTCTTAAATTAGAAAAAGCAAAAACCAAAATCACTATCTATTAAGTACCCACTGTATGCCAAGATAGTGCTAATGGCCTCACATATATGATTATATTATTTACTCTTTACATAAGGCATAAGTTAGATGCGCTCCTATCAGATAAAACTGAGATGTACAGGGTGTCAATAACTAATCTGAAACTACATGGATAACTATTATCTGCCTGACCATAAATTAGTGCAGTTCATTAAGAGAAAGAAATAGAGATTGAGACAGAGAGATTAATTTCTCCCTCTTTTTTTCCTCAGATAAGTCATGTCTTTGCTAAAACAGAATAAGATGAAAGTCTTCCTAATTATATAGCCAGTCAAGCATCATGCATGCTAAGTCACTTCAGTCATGTCCGATTCTTTGCAACCCAATGGACTGTAGTCTGCCAGGCTCCCTCTGTTCATGGGATTCTCCAGGCAAGAACACTGGATTGAGTTGCCACGCCCTCCTCCAAGGGATCTTCCCAACCCAATGATCAAATCCATGTCTCTTAAGTCTCCTAAATTGGCAGGTGGGTTCTTTACCAAAGCCCTACTTGGGAACCCTTATAGAGCCAGTAGTAGTCACCAAAGAAAACCCAAAAGAGTTATTAGCTACTCATAGACCCATGAAGAGGTACCGTAAGTACAGAAAGAGAAAACTCACAGTCATGACAACCTTGGCCCGTAATGAAGTGACCAGCTCTGCATGACTCACTGGCAGTGAAGCTGGAACAGTAGAGAGAGTACAGCACCGTCCTGTTTCCAGGAATATCCAGGGACGTCTACATGGAAAAGGTGAGTCATTAATAATAGTTTTATATAAGCAATTTGAGAACAACAGCAGAAAACATCCAGGTTGGGGAAGTGAGAGCAATAGCAAAATCTCAGAACTGGGGATAACGTAACTAACAAAAGGAGAAAGCAGGAAAAGGTTTTTGTTTTTGTTTTTTTTTCCTTGAAAGACTGCTATTTTTTCTAGAAGAGTGGGTCATATGTTGAAGCTCCATTATTTATGCAGAGAGCTGCAGTCCAAAAGATAGATATGAACATGATGTGATGGGAAATGATAGGCCAGGGATTAAGTTATGTTTTTGAAATATTTGTCTGAGAGTGTTATACTGGAACTTCCCCAGTGGTCCAGCGGTTAAGGCACTACACTTCTAATGTGGGCTGCAGGTTCGATCACTGGTCTGGGAACTAAGATGCCACATTCTGTGCAGTTTGACCAAAGCTGGCAGGGTGGCGGGGGGTGGGGGCGGGAAGAAAGGAAGAAAAGAAAAAGAAAATAGAGTGAGGGTGACTAGAAATTGGTTAGAATTGCCCCCGTACAATATGGTACCTCCTTTTAGCCAGTGCAGAATGGACTTTTGGATTCTCTTGGTTTTCTTTCTGGATTGAGAGTAGAAAGAAATGGGGATGGGAGTAAAAATACTTGGCAGATAGATGTATGGATGTGTAGATTCCAGAGAAGTGTATATCTGCAAACTCTAAGGGAAGAGCTGTAGTCCTGAAACAATGTGGGACTTTTTATCATTTTGTATTAAACAGTGCATTTAAAGCTCAAAGCTGAGTGAACCAATAGAGCAAAGCACATGGTAAATTTTCAGTATCTATAATAGTATAGAGAAAAATCATCATTCTGGTACTGGGAAGCATGACATTGGTAGAAATAACAGTGACTTCAGTTGAAATTATGTTTTTCTTTTGAGGTACAATATTACTATATGGAGAAAAATTGTATTTCTTTTCCTCTTAACATTTTTCTTTTTGGCTCTGCCATGCAACATGCAGGATCTCAGTTCCCCCACCAGGAATCAGACCCTCGTTCCCTGCGTTGGGAGTGCAGAGTCCTAACAGCTGATCATGGAAGTCCCTCTCTTAACATTTTAAAATCAGCATACAATGGTTACCTGTGTCACCTGTTCACAGTGGAACAGTCAAAGAAAATCCTGGATCTAGGAAACACTTAAGAGTGAATAACAGCTATTTAAAATCTCCCTAACATACTTTCTGGAGTTGGAATGCTACATTGAAACTTATCATCAAAGGCTTCGTTGCAAAGTGCCAGGATGCCATTGAATAAGTTAACAATGAGGCAGGGAGAGGACTTTTAATTTGCCCCAAACTTCTCTTACAGTATCTTGGTAACAAGCTCTGATGTATTCTTGTTGGGAAGGGGAAGTGGTTGGTGAGGGGGAGTAAGCCATTGATGTGGTGCATTTTCCAAATCTCTCACTGGCAATATCCATACTGTAGTTTCTGTTTGAAGTGTTGACAATGGGGGAAACATTACTGAGAATGGCTGTTATGGATCAGCCAATAAAGCTTGAATCACCCTTTCCTTTCACATCCACTTGTCTGGTATGTTTCTGACACAAAGCAGCATCCACTCAGAAGGGGAGAAGTAAGGTTACCTAGGATCCCAGACAAATTTCTTTCAAGTTTGGCTTATTCCTTTGAATGATTTCTTAAAAACTGACCTTTCTGTTGAGGCATTTTCTAGAACAGTAGGATGTCTTATTGAAGCATGCCTGTTGAGAGTCTTTGAACACCCTTCCCCCCGCCCCCCACAGCTCTACAAGTCTACATCAGCTTTGGACCAGAAAAAACAATATGGTATTATTTTTCCTCTGTTCTGGAATATTCAATTCCCATTCTCATGAATTATAATTTAAGTGAAGCAAAGAAATATCAATGTATCTTTGAAATTAGATATTAATTTGTGTTCTCACTTTAAAAAATAATTTTTTGTTTGTTTCTGTACCAGTCATCGGTCAACGATGTCCCTGTAGGTATAATGCACACATGACTGACTTCTTCAGGGATTTATACCTGGAATAAATGCACGCTGCCCTCACAAACCTGCTTCTTAATTGGCAATAGATGCAGTCAGTGATTTGGTTAAAATTTCCTCAAGAACATCATATACATACATGGTTGCTCATTTTACCTAGATTGAAATGATAAATCTCTGTAACAACCTAATTGGCTCAGTTGTTTTGCTCAAAATGTAGGGCCTCATAGGTCCTTTTTTCTCATTTTTTTTCTTTTAAAAAAAAATAAAAATACGATTTCAAGTCAAGATTATTGAAATAAATATTATTTGAGAAGTCTAACAGTGCAAATAAATGTGTCAGTCACAGAAGAAAAGAGGACAGAGTAGTCATGGACAAAAACTTGAAGAGTTATTCTAATGAAAAAGCTATGCTAGAACTCTCAGGCCTAACCGACACTCTTTTGACCCTAAACTTTGTTACTGTCACTATCTCAATTCATTCTTGGTAACTTAGTTATATCACTGTCAGTAACCTGGTATGCCACAGAAATGTCACATCTTGTTTCCTGTGATTATTCTTGAGCCAAACAGAATTTATGTAAAAAACAAACAGAATCAAAGCTAACAGCATTCTATAATATATTTATCTTCTTCTCATTCATTTCCTTAATTTTTTGCATGCTACCACTTTTCTCCTTCCAGTATTGTTAGGATACAATGTTTGATTCTAATAACTAATGGCTAATTATATAACTCTACACAATAGGGAAAAAAATCCTGAGTCACCCAAACTTACAATGGCAGAGATAAAATTTTAGAAGTCATGTTGAGTTCAGATGAATCATTCTAATATTATGAAATCCTATTTTATATCTGACAGGTGCTTGATAATTATCCAGTTATATATGTGTATTATGCATATGAAAAGAAAGTGAAAGTGTTAAGTCGCTCAGTCATGTCTGACCCTTTGTGACCTCATGGGCTGTAGCTAAAGGCAAAGGAGGAAAGTGGCAAACTCCACTTGAATGCAGAGTACCAAAGAATAGCAAGTAGAGATAAGAAAGCCTTCCTCAGTGATCAAGGCAAAGAAATAGAGGATGAAAAACAAGCTGGAATCAAGATTGCAGGGAAAAATAGCTATAACTCAGATATGCAGATGATACTACCCTTATTAAGGAAGAAAGCGAAGAGGAATGAAAAGAGTCTCTTGTATGGCAAAAACCACTACAATATTGTAAAGTAATTAGCCTCCAACTAATAAAAATAAATAAAAAAAAAATTAAAGAGGAGAGTGAAAAAGCTGACTTAAAACTCAACTCAACATTCAAAAAACAAACATCATGGCATCTGGTCCCACCACTATGGCAAATAGGTGGGGAAACAAAGGAATCAGTGAGAGACTATTTTCTTGGTCTCCAAAATCACTGCAAACAGTGACTGCAGCCATGAAATTAAAAGATGCTTGCTCCTTGGAAGAAAAGCTATGATAAATCTAGACAGTGATTAATAAGCAGAGACATCACTTGGCTGATAAAGTTTCATATTGTCAAAGGTATGGTGTTTTTCCAGTAGTAATGTATGGATGTGAGAGTTGGACCATAAAGAAGGGTGAATGCCAAAGAATTGATGCTTTTAAAATGTGGCATTGGAGCAGACTTTTGAGAGTCCCTTGGACTGCAAGGAGATCAAACCAGTCAATCCTAAAGGTCAATCAATCTTGAATATTCATTAGAAGGACTGATGCTAAAGTTGAAGCTCCAATACTTTGGCCACCTGATGCGAAAAGTCGTCTGGGAAAGACTGAAGGTATGAGGAGAAGGGGACTTCAGAGGACGAGATGCTTAGATGGTATTACTGACTCAATGGACGTGAGTTTGAGCAGCCTTTGGGAAATGGCAAAGGTCAGGGAAGCTTGGCATGCTGCAGTTCATGGGGTCACAAAGAGTTGGACAAGACTGAACAACTGAAAAACAACAACAAATATATCTAGCTTATATCAGCATGCGCTGCTCTTGTGGATCAACTGGTAAAGAATCTGCCTGCAATGCACGAGACCTGGGTTCGATCCCTGGGTTGGGACGATCCCCCGGAGAAAGGAAAGGCTGCCCACTCCAGCATTCTGGCCTGGAGAGTTCCATGGACTATATAGTCCATGGGGTCGCAAAGAGTCGGACGGGACTGAGCGACTCTCACTTCACTAGCTCAGCAAAGGGCTCTACTCCACATAATCATTCAAGGACTGATCTGATGGCCAGTATAACATCTCCACAAAAAGATCTGAAGTCTCAACAGAAGGGAAGAGAGACTGGAGAATCTTAGATTGGATTTTCAGTACTGAGCTGCTCAAAGATCTACTGACCCTTAATTGCATTGAGACTGGGAAGCACAGGAGAGCAAGTGGACTTTGTTAAGCATTACTGTTTCTACTATGGTACTTACGGTACGTTAGTGAGAAAGAGAGAGAAAGAAGGGAGAAAGTTCTCTAATAACAGTGAAAACAGTATTCCAATTCTGTGATTCTTTGATTCTTCAACATCAACTGAGTATCCAACAATTCAATTTAATTCTGACACTTACTGTCTGGAATTAGCTCAGTCCCACCACTTAAGGGTTTAGGCTCTCAAGACTGCCCCACTTCAGACATCAGACACAAATTCCAAAAACCACTTGTACTTCTCACCCACCAGCAGCAAATTCTAGCTTACACAGGTCCCTCCTTAAGTTTGATAATTTGCTAGAACAGCTCACAGAACTGGCAAAAACACTGTATAGTCACTGGTGTATATAAAGGATGCAACTCAGCTACAGCCAAATGGAAGAGATGCAAAAAGCAACATATAAGGTGGATGCATGGAACTTCCATGTTCTCTCAAGGCACATGACCTTCCAAAGCATATCAATGTGTCACCAATTTAGAAATTCTCTGAACTCCATCATTTAGAGATTTTTATGAAGTTTCATAATATAGGCATGATTGAATAAACCATCAATCATTAACAACTGAACTCAATGCCTAGTCCTCTCCCTTTCTTGGAGGTTGTGAAATGAGCCTGAAAGTTCCAACTCTGTAATCATATTTTGGACTTTCTGGAGATCAGCCTAATCACAAAGATATCCAGGGGACCCTAGTCATTAGTCATTAGCATGCAAAAGACACTCCCATCACCTAGGAGATTTCAATAGTTTTAGAAGTTATGGGCCAGAAACCAGGAACAAAGGCCAAATAAATATTTTTGTTATTCCGTACATTTTAAAACAAATAGGACTTACCTCTATATACAAAAATTAATTCAAAATAAATTAAAGATCTAATTATCAAAACTAACACTATAAAACTCTTAGAAGAAAGCCTAGGCATAGAAACTTTTGACTTTGTATTAGACAATAGTTTCTTAAACATGATACAAAAAGAACAAGCAACAAAAGAAAAAAAATGATAAATTGGATGTCTTGAAAAGTAAAAACTTTTGTGCATCAAAGGACATTGCAAAATAAAAAAGATGACAACTCAAAAACAGGAGAAATTTTGCAAGTCATATATCTCATAAGGTTCTCATAACTATGATATACAAAGAATGCCTCCAACTCAATAATAAAAAAGAATCCTAATTAAAAGTGAGCAAAGTATCTAAATAGGAATTTCTCTAAAGAAGATTCACTAATGGGGAATTAGCATATGAAAAGATGCTCAACACCATTTGGCAGCAAGAAAACACAAATCAAAACAAGATGAGCCCTCATTTTATACCCACAAGGATGACTATAATCAAAAACAAAATACTAATAAGTGTTGCTAAGGATCTGAAGAAACCAGAACTTTTATACATTGCTGGTGGGAAAAAATGTAAAAAAAATCAAACCAAACCAAAACAAAAATGGTAGTTTAACAGTTAAAGGTTGAACAGAGTTGCCATATGACCCAGTAATTCCACTCCTAGATATATACCCAAAAGTACTGGAAACATGTCCATACAAACACTTGTACGTGAATGTTAATAGAAGCATTGTTTATAATGGCTGAAATGTGTAAAGGCCCAAATGTCCATCAGCCCATCAACTGATGCATAGATAACGAGGGGTGTATCCACATGATGAAATACTACTAGGCTGTTAAAAGGAACGGAGTATAGATTCATGTTGCAATATGGATGCGCCTTGAAAACATGCTAACTGCAAGAGTCCCACTAAAGACCATATGGCTTACGATTCCATATATATGCAATGTCCAGAGCAGGCAAGTAGGAAGGGGATATAGATTAGTGGTTGCCTAGGGCTGGGACGAGGGGCAGGAGGAGTTGGGGGAAAATAGGGACTGGGTGCTAACACATACAGGGTCTTTGTGGATTGAAGACAATGTTCTAAAATGGATTTTGATGATGCAGACAACTCTATAGACACTAAAAACCATTTAATTGTACACTTAAAATTTATGATTGTATGGTAGATGAATATCTCAAATATAACTGTTTAAAAAATAGTTACCAAAAAACTAGAAAAATTTGTCTTTTCTCTGAATTGTGTTCTGTACTTTAGTATAGGGTATTTTTCAACACAGCTGTATTATATCCTTGTAGAGTATAAAACAGATACTAAAAGAGAAATTTTTTAGACTAATGTCTTCAATGTGATAAACAAAATAAAACTTTCATTTATATACATTTTATATTAAAATTAAAAAGAAAGCAGTCAAGTTTTATAGAAATTTAATGTACAGATTGACATGTGTACTCCCAGTTATCCGTGGAGGGTCTGAGGGTCTCAGGCACTCATGGGTGGCATTCAGGATATTTTGGGGAAAAAAGAGCGGAAGTTCAGCAGTTCAATTGCACCTTTAGATTGATGTACCTTCTGTCCCTTAGAATAAATATTGCAAATATATTTATCTGTGTTTTAGGTGATATCCTCTTAAAGAATAGGTTTATCACCTGCTTTTTTTAACTGTCTTATGAAAGTGAAAGTTGCTCAGTTGAGTCTGATTCTTTGCGACCCCATGGACTACACAGACCGTGGAATTCTCCAGGCCAGAATACTGGAGTGGGTAACCGTTCCCTTTGTCAGGAGATCTTCCCAACCCAGGGATCGAACCCAGATCTCCCGCACTGCAGGCAGATTCTTTACCAGCTGAGCCAGGAGGGAAGCCCAAGAATACTGGAGTGGGTAGCCTATCTCTTATCCAGCAGATCTTCCCTACCTAGGAATCAAACCAGGGTCTCCTGCATTGCCGGCGGATTCTTTACCAACTGAGCTATCAGAGAAGCCCTGTCTTATCTGCAACCTCAAAAAGTAAACTAGATAACAGAATCTTGTAACTAATTTTCAAAAGAGTCTTACAAGTGAACATCTTAATATGAGCTGGTGAACTAAAGTCACATCCAGTGGTGACATGGATGAAAGTACGGATGGAAAGCTAGAGAAGGGAAGAAATGAGTGGGAGACACAAAGAGATTGATGGAGAGAAAGAATGTGTACAGAGGCCCAGCAATGAGTCAGCCAGTGTGATATAATTACCAATGACATGGAAAGGCAGTGTGAAAGCTTTGAGGATACAGAAAAGAACACAAAGAATAGCACGGACATTGAGGTTTGGGGTTTCTGATAACTAAATTATCATCTCTAATTAATTATAAATACTTGATTAATGGAAGTATAATTTCACTTTGCCTGGAGAAGTCAAGGCAGGATCCAAAGAGTGGCAACATTAGAGTTGACTCTTCCTGGATAAGAGTGAATTTTCTAGATTAAAAAATATAATAAGGGAAAGGCAATACACACAGAGGGATTTACTATACACAAGTCTCACAGGGAGAGAATAGGGTATTTGATGGATATTTTCCGTAGAGCCAGTACTCATGATATTTGGTGGAATGGATAGAGGGTCTGGAATGTGCCATACATTAGAAAATTGATTGCATTTCTCACACACTGAAAACCACAACAAGAATAACTTACCACAGTTGAGTAAATTGACATGTTCTACAAACTCCTTATAAATAAAACTGCTCTTTGACCCTACAAATACATTGTTTCAAGTTTATGCACTTTATACTATCTACTCTTTACTTCTGAGTTCAATAAAACATTTTGATTTGAGCTATTTTCTCCTAAAGTAATTGCATTTGTAAGTTTTAAAATATTAAATTGCATTCCAAATATTTCACAGCCATTTAATTTCATCACTTGACTTTAAAAAAGCTCTTTGACCTTAGTAGGAGAAGTTCAGCTCTCAAAAAAAAAAAAACTGGGTTCTTGTAAAGAACAATCCATTTCTAAGACATATAACCACAACCAGTTTGTCTGCAGTGCTTTCACCATGGATAAAGGGGTTACTTTAGATAAATTCAATAATAGCTATTTTAGATAAATATTAATCTTTGAGGTTAAGCTACCTCATAACCTAAGAATAAATCAGATGTATAGAGAAGCAGCCACAGCAGCAGTACACACATACACACAAACTTTCACTGCTCTGAAATTTTCCAAAGAAATTATTTAATTTGCTTTGGAAAGTTCTTATTCTAGGCCAAATATTCTGATTATTTGTAGCTTGAGGAGGCAAGGGAGTGTCACAAATCATCATGATTATGAGCTTCAATCTGTCTTGAAGCAGGAAATTTGTCTAGGCCTCTGGCACCAAAGAGGATTTTGTAAGAAATATGTTGTCTGGATGTCATGACTTCATAATCAAGGTTCAAATAATTGTAGTAGCAAACACAAGCTATAGGACTTAACTCAGCCAGAAGGGTGAGATTCCCCCCCTTCCCCAGTGTGAGCTGTCCTCCCAGCTGTCCTGCATGTGCCGCTTAACTCAGGTCAAGTTCATAAGAACATCTTCTGCGACCATTGAACTGTTTGACATTGAGAAATCTGTCACGCCTGGACATCTGATTTCCCTCCCATGTCAGGATTTAACATTGAGAATACATCTGTGCCCCACAAAATGCAGCAGGTTTTTTATAAATATTTAATTATGATGCCAATACTTTGTCTCAGTTGCATAGAAACTTACTTGAGAGTGAAAATTTAGACTACTTTAAAAATACTTTGGCCTATGAGTGGCTTTGCTGTCTCATCGAAATGGACCTGACTATACTAAGTTTCTGGTAGAAAACTTTAGAGACTATATTAAAGAATGTTATCTCTATTTCTGAACTTAACTTAGAACATGTTACAGGAAATCAATAACCTATGAGTGAAGATAGAGTTTTTGAATAATAAATCATTTTGCAAGAACCAAGGTAAAATGGGGAGGTTCTGCTTTACTTTTTATGTATAAAAGAAGAAAAACAAAAACTATCTTTACCATATCAAAATACAAAACATCTATATTTACCTTATGGGAGATTTCTTTGAGAAATTTAATAGATGAAAATATAGTTTTTGGGAAAAACAAAAAGACATTTAGGTTTCTTTGTGGTTTAAGATAGGCTTACAACCATAGAGAATCTTCTAAAGATATTTGTACAACGGTTCTGTTTTCTCCTTTGGCCTTTACAGGGAGATCAAGGATGAAATTTTGTATAATCTAAATTTATTGAGCATAACATACCAAAATTATAATTATTGAGGAAACAAACATAAAAACAACAGCTAAGTATCAAGTTAGCAGTGTCTTTTTGAAAAGTACTGCCCAGAGTCTATGACTTCAACAGGAAAAAGCAGAGATGAGATAGTACTTGAGGTAAAAAATTATATAACATTTTATTATTACTTATATCATCTGTCTCCAAAAGCTTCTTATTAGAAATCCATTCAAAAGAGAATATATAAAAAACAAGAATACTATAATCCTTTAAGGATACTTTTAGCACTATTCAATACAACTGCTACAAGTCCATAAACTTTTTTGTCTTTTACAAAAATAAAATAGTAAGCAAATGCTTTATGATTTTAAAGCATAAGGCAATTTACCTGGGTTATTCATTCAGTTAGGGAAGAGAAAAACCGGGGTTTCTTCTAGCATGAGGAATCGATTAAGGTGATTTAAATAAAATCCTGTGAGGAGTCAAGGAGATGGCTGATATTTGAATAAGACTTTTCTCAATAGCTACAAGCCTTATGGTAACACTGTACAGTGAGTTGGAATATTTACTCCTTGTCATCTACAATTGTTTCCATATTTGCATATAGATGGTTAAACTTTATGGTTTATAGTTTGCATATAGATGGTTAAACACACTACCAGTAGTTTAATAGGGCTAAAATGATGCTTTAGTTTTGTCAATTTATTAACAATTGTTTAACTGGAATGAATTGCTCAATTGGCCCAATCCCTGAAACACACAGAAGCAGTGTTGTGAACGACTGGATTGGAGTAATGTACTCTACCATACTAGAGTAGGGTGGAGTGGAGTGAAGGATGGTAGACCAGAGTATAAGCATTTATTACAAACACGGGCAAAACCACCCCTAACACTTGTGGCATCTGGGGCAAGTGTGCAAATAAGGGCACACATACATTTTATCTAAATATTTAAAAGTTACATTTGGTTTTTGGATGATTGAGTCTGGGGATTGCCTAAGGATATCTGGGTAAGTATAAAGTAAACATATATAATTCATAAATTATTATATTTGTATCCCATAAATTATCTTTGCCTTTCTTTCAGCAAAATCATGAATTGTGCTATTGCTAACTATGTTTACATAATTTGTGTTCTAATGACATCTAATGATGCAAAGAACTAAAATGACAAGTTTAATTTTATTCAGAGTTCATAATGCTTGACTTATTTTCATCAAGAAATACACATTGAAGCAAACGTAGAAATTATACTAAACTAATTAAATTGTCTTTCATATATGTGTCAAAAAGTCATGTTTTCCTCTAAAAATTTCAATATTATCTGTTAAAGATATGGGCAAAATATAAATTATACTGGATGAATATAATTTAAAATCTAGATTTTATATACAACTGAATTTTTAAATTTATCTTTTTATATAGTCAATATTCTCTAGTAACTTTGGAGTACAGTTTATAAAAATGTTGAATTACTCATCTGTTGGGTCATACAAAAAGCAAGGAAACTCGAGAACCACCTATTTCTGCTTTATTGACTACATCAAAGCCTTTGACTGTGTGGGTCACAACAAACTGTTGAAAATTTTTAAAGAGATGGGAATATCAGACCACCTTACCTGCCTTCTAAGAAATCTGTATAGAGGGCAACAAACAAGAGTTAGAACCGGACATAGAACAATGGACTGGTTCCAAATTGAGAAAGGAATATATCAAGGCTGTATATTGTCACCCTGCTTATTTAACTTATATGCAGAGTACATCATGCAAATGGTGGGCTGGATGAAGCACAAACTGGAATCAAGATTGCTGGGAGAAATATCAATAACTGCAGATATGCAGATGACACCACCCTTATGGCAGAAAGCAAAGAGGAACTAAAGAGCCTTCTGATGAAGGTGAATGAGGAGAGTGAAAAACCTGGCTTAAAACTCAACATTCAAAAAATGAAGATCATGGCACCTTGTCCCATCACCTCATGGCAAATGGATGAGGAAACAATGGAAACAGTGACAGACTATTTTCTTGGGCTCCAAAATCATTGCAGATGGTGACTGAAGCCACATAATTAAAAGTTGCTTTCTCCTTGGAAGAAAAGATATGACCAACCTGTACACAATATTAAAATGCAGAGACATTATTTTGCCGACACAGGTCTGTCTAGTCAAAGCTATGGTTTTTCCAGTGGTCATGTATGGATGTGAGAGTTGGACCATAAAGAGAGCTGAGCACTGAAGAATTGATGCTTTTGAACTGTGATGTTGGAGAAGGCTCTTGAGAGTCTCTTGGACTGCAAGGAGATCAAACCAGTCACTACTAAAGGAAATGAGTCCTGAATATTCATTGTAACGACTGATGTGGAAGCTGAAATTCCAACACTTTAGCCACATGATGTGAAGAACTAACACATTAGAAAAGACACTGATGCTGGGAAAGATTGAAGGCAGGAGGAGAAGGGGACAACGGAGGATGAGATGGTTGGTGGTGACACCGGCTCAATGGAGATGAGTTTGAGCAAGCTCCAGGGTTGGTGATGGACAGGGGAGCCCAGTGTGCTACAGTCCACGGGGTCTCAAAGAGTAGGATACGACTGAGTGATTGAATTAATACTGACACACATGAAACCAGTATAACATTGTAAGCCAAATACACTTCAATTAAAAATGGAATTGAAGCCTACAAAATTATTTTATAAAAATAAAGCCATTCATTATTCTAACATTCAGTAGTAATCCAGATGACCACAAAGAGGATAACCTTACATGCCACATACAACTATTGCAAATATGCTCTTTTTTGCAAACCCCCACACCACAAATTGGAACACTGAGAAATATTTTTTAAGTCAGAATTTGTTGCAGTCATGCTACCTGAGAGAAGAGTTTGGTGATATCTTTTGTCTTTTCACGTCATCTATGTGTTTGCCTACTCTGAGTCTGTCTGTCTTCCATATCAGCAGCCCCATGACAGACTATCTTGGGTTTGGATATAGGATGCAGAGAAAAAAACATGCAGAAGTATTTTCCTGCCTCCTAAGCAGCATACGGAGGCTCCCTGGTGGCTCAGATGGTAAAGCATCTGCCTGCAATGCGGGCGACCTGGGTTCAATCCCTAGATTGGAAAGATCTCCTGGAGAAGGAAATGGCAACCCACTCCAGTATTCTTGCCTGGAAAATCCCATGGATGGAGGAACCTGGTAGGCTACAAGGTACGGGGTCGCAAAAAAGCCAGACATGACTGAGCGACTTCACACTTTTAAGCAGTATACAGTCAAGAGAGTCGATGTTTTGGATTGTAGGTGGTATGGTTTCAGAAACAGAAGCATCCACATGTTCTTTAAGAATTTTATTCTGTGTGTGTCTCTGTGACATATGTCCTGCCAAAGCACTGGGTAAGGACTGCTGTTGTCCAAGCTGAAGGGTAACATTGATTGTAGGGTCTAGACTCGGACTGCCAGTACTTAAATTAGGATTTCACCATTTATCATAGGGACATACCAGACCTTTCTTATGTACCTTTGCACACCCTTCCAGCCAGACCTTCTCCAGGACCTTTGACTGCCATTCCACCCTAGACATTGCTCCTTTAAGGATCTACACATGGACTTCAAATGGCTTCAGAGGGGAGCAAATCAATATTACTTCCTGTCTCTCCCCTGCAGTGCCCTCCCCTGCTGTATTTCTGATGACGAGAAGACATACAATGCCAGGGGATCCTGTGCTTGCCCTACCCAGAAATAAATGTGAGAAAACATTTAACCAAGGGGTCACATGAACCCATGAATATGTCTTCCCTTTTCCTCTTCAGTGGAAACGCGGTCTTGAGATACATTCAGTAAAAAGCCTCTCAGATGATGCTCTTGGAGACCCAGAGAGTTGGAATGGACAAGTGTTGATCAACTCAATAATGCTGCCTTATACTGCTTGTCTCTTTCTCAGTCTCAGTCCCCTTTCCCTAATTCCTTCATCCTTGGTTTTGCATTATCTAATGACATTTTAGCAATGTAACCCTTTGCCTCAGACTGTGCTTTCAGAGGAATCCAGGCTAAGAAAATGTATGACCTCTGGTAAATAAACTCCCTTGTGTCTCAGTGTCCTGATACGGAAATGGATCATAATAATGGATCACTAATCTTTTGGGATAATTACACTGCCCAAATACAGCCATCATAAAAAATACTTATAACGTTTCCTGAAACGTTAAGCAGAAACAGGGGCAAATTTTTCCGTATCAATCACTTTTACATCTCCTTTTCCCAGTTGCAGAACTTTTTTTTTCAAATAGAAGCCAATATTCTTAGTTCCATGACTATTTTTTTATTCATATACAATGTTCAGCATAAATCTTGGCCTAGACACTATGCTATATACGAGAAATTTAGATAAAAATCATAATCTTTCTCTTAAACAAGCTCATAGCCTGTGGAGTAGGCAGAAAAATGAAACACGATAAATATAGAGTAATAAATACTGTCAGAGATAGTCAAAGCACTATGGAAACAGGAAGCAGTTACCTGAAATGAGAGGCTTGAAAACTCATTGTAAATGAAGCAATAGCTCAGCCAGTTTTTGAAGGGTACACATTAGTTAATTGGAATAAGTAAAGCATTGAGTTTGTTTCAGAAAGAAAGCAAAAAAGGTACAAGCATTCCAGAGATATGGAAAATAAGAGTGCTTTCAATATTACAAGCAGTTTCAGAGTTTTATATTTAGAGTTCAGAATGCAGAGAAGGAAAAGATAAAACTGAAAAGTTGCGGGGGAAACATCATGAAGAATTGTATGGACACAATCCTAAGGTGTTAGTTTTTTGCTTTAAGACATTCAGGAGCCTTACAGAGAGTAAGGCGGAAGAGATCAGCTTTTAGTAAAAGATCCTTCTGTAAATTTAGAATGTAATGGAGCGGGCAGCACAGGAGATTGAAATCAGTAACTCAGACTAAAAAATGACCTGAATCCAGGAAGTGGCAAAGGTGCTAAGGAGAGAAAGGAAGGAGCTGATCAGAATTTTATTTCATTAAAATTTTGTATTTTCTATTGGACTATAGTTGATTAACAATGTTGTTTTTGTTTCAAGTGGGCAGCAAAGTGACTTAGTTGTGGACTAAATATTGGAGCTTCAGTATCAGTCCTTCCAATGAATATTCAGTTGATTTCCTTTAGGATGCACTGTTTTTTTTTTTTCTCCTTGCTCTCCGAGGGACTCTCAGGAATCTTCTCCAGCACTACAATTCGAAAGCATTATTTCTTTGGCAGTCAGCCTTCTTTATGGTCCCACTCTCACATCTATACATGACTACTGAAAAAACCATAGCTTTGACTAGATGAACAATTGTCAGCAAAGTGATGTTTCTGGTTTTTAATATGTTGTCTAGTGTTGTCATAGCTTTCCCTCCAGGAAGCAAGTATCTTTTAATTTCATGTCTGCAGTCACTGTGAACAGTGATTTTGGAGTCCAAGAATATAGAATCTGCCACTACTTTTTCTCTACCTATTTGCCATGTGCCATGATCTTAGTTTTTGTTTTTGTTTTTTTTTAATGCTGAGTTTCAAGCCAGATTTTTCATTGTCCTCTTTCACACTCAACAAAAGACTCTTTAATTCCTCTTCATTTTCTGTCATTAGAGTGGTATCAACTGCATATCTGAGGTTGTTGTTATTTCTCTCAGCAATCTTGATTCCAATGTGTGATTCATCCACCTGAGAATTTTGCATAATTTACTCTGCATATAAGTTAAATAAGCAGGGTGACAATATACAACCTTGATGTACTCCTTTCCAAATTTTGGACCAGTCAGTTGTTCCATGTCTGGTTTTAACAGTTACTTCTTGATCTGCATACATGTTTCTAAGGAGACAGATAAAGTGGTCTGGTACTCCCATCTCTCTTTCTCTTTTTTTAAATTTATTTATTTTTAACTTAAGGATAATTGCTTTACAATATTGTGTTGGTTTCTGCCATATATCAGCATGAATCAGCCATTGGTATACATAAGTACCCTCCGTCTTTAACCTCGCCCCCATCTCCCACCCCATCTCATCGCTCTAGGTTGTCATAGAAAACTGGTTTGAGCTCTGAGTCATACAACAAATTTTTCCACAGTTTATTGTGGATCCACACAGTCAGTGGCTTTAATGTAGTCAATGAAGAAGAAGTAGATGTTTATCTGGAACTTCCTTGCTTCCTTGCATCCAATAAATGTTGGCAATTTGATCTCTGGTATCTATTCTTTTACAAATTATTTCCCCATTTTGATGATTACAGAGTATTGAACAGAGTTCCCTATGCTATACAGTAGGTCCCTGTTGGGTATCCATTTTAAATGTAGAGAAAAATAGACACATAGGTAAAAAGATAAATATATAACAGACAGATAATTAAAGTAGGTATAAATTAGTACTTATGACAGATAGGAAAGGTATTTGTATACACATGAATATACATAAATATGTACGGTGACTTACAGAGTGGTGGATTGAGAAAGAATTCCACACCATGCTCAGATCTTGGCTCAGAAGTGGTAGGAGATGGTATCAATAATCAATTTAAAGCATATCACAGGATAAGTCATTAGGAAAGAGAGTAGTATTAAAAAAATACTATTAGTGACTTTGAAGATTTATTCTATTGAAAATCTTCTTATAAATTTAATGTATAGCTAAATGTAAATAAATGCTAGTTGTTGAAGTTCTTTGATCTTATATATTCAGCCAAGAAAATAAGAATAAACTTACTTTGTTTTCATTTCTCTTTTCCAGTTTTCCACAGAGCCAGGAAAGAGAAACAACCTCAAAATGTTAACAAATGATTATCTGAATTACACTGGAAAAACAATAAGAGGAATTTACAGTTTCCATATATGTGGAGCCTTTAAATATGTTAATGATAGACATCATAGATGGTAAATATATTAACACAGTTTAAAATAATTTGAGGTAGAGAATGTTCTGGTGGAAACTACATAGATCCCTCAAGAAAGGATTCTTAGGTAGTGATATTTAAGCTGCCATCTGGAAAATGAAGAAGAACCAGCCCTGCAAAGGCAAAAGGATGTTGTATGGAGAAAATCATGTTATAGACTACTGAACTGAAATATCTCTTAAAATACACTATTTTATGGAAATTATACCCTCCACAAGGAAATGCTTAGAAGCAAAATGATTTCAGTAGCATGGCTTCTAGGAACTGAAGCCAAATGCTCAAAAATAAAATTCAGCTTCTTAATCATATTCACGAATTGAATGCTTGGGCAAAAGACCAACTTAGAACTGGATCCCCAGACTTTGGTTAATTATGAAAATGTCAGAGTTTCATAGACTATGCTGCAAAGTCACCCACGGAGTTCATTAGACTAACTTGTGGTATCTATTAGGCTACTGAAATGCTTCAACTGTATGGAAAAACATAAGTTAAATATATTTTAAGACATATAATTTCATAGCCCAGAGTATATGCTATGGATTTCACTTAATCTCTATCAAAACCAGAGGATCATTATCGAATGAAAATAAAACTCTATTCTCTGTATAAATTCCGACTCTTACATATGCAGTATAGAAAATTAAGTAAATTTTACAGCCACAAGTTCATGGAAGCCAAATGAACTGGCTTTTTGAAAATGTGAAGTTTCAGCACTGCCATTTTCTTTGGCAGGGATGGGATCAGCTCTAAAATAAATACCAATAAACAGTCTTCCCCATTAATTACATGTGTAACCACCAGCTGTTGGTCTAAATTAAGGTCTGTTTTCTGTTAGTTTTCTATGCCACAATCCCACAATCACTGGAGTAACCTGAAATAATTGAACAAAGATAACAGTAGTAAAACACATATACAAAACCTATCAACAGAACTCCGAAGAGCAGTACATATAACCTATACTTTTCTTTCTAACACTGATCCCATGTCTAGCTTCAGTTTCACCCAGAAACTATTATATTAACATGCACGTAGTATAATACCTCATACACTGTGTTTGTTGAATGGACTATTAAGATGAAACACACATAGTAGTAGCCACCAAAGAACTTTCAATGTAATAATCTTCATTTGACTCTCTTGAGGCCAATTCTTATAAATTTAACTAACAATAGGCTACTCTTGTGATGACTCATTAGTTATCACAGACATATTTAGAAGCAAAGTGAGTATATTTACCTAAATATTGGTCAAGTGTCTAAAACATCGAAAATATCTGATTAAATTAAGAAAAGTAAAATCTGGAAGCAGATTAGGGATAGTAAAAATTAATTAATCTGTGCTTTAGATTTTTCCAGAATGACAGCCAGCTCAATATAGACTATTTCATAGTATGCTGTTATAAAGAACTTGATCTTCATACAGATATTCATCCCACCCACCAAAAATATTAATAATTTAAAATTGTTATGCATTTTAATATTTGTTGTTGCTTAAAAATGATTTCTATTGCCTAGAATGATTCATTTTTAATTGTATTAAATAATAATTAATTTACAACATTGTGTTTAATTTCTGCCATACAGCAAAGTGATTCAATTAAACACATATACTACTTTTCATATTCTTTTCTGTTATGGCTTATCACAGGGTATTAAATATAGTTTTTTGTGCTATACAATAAAACTTTATTCATTTATCCTATATATACTGGTATGCATCTGAAAATCCCAAACTCCCAGTCCTTCCCTCCCTTACGTCCCCTTTGGCAACCTCAAGTCTGTTCTCTATATATATGAATCTGTCTTCGCTTTGCAGATATGTTCATTTGTGTCATATTTTAGATTCCACATATAAGTTATAGAGTATGTATCTCTGTTTGACTTACTGTGCTCACTATGATAACCTGCAGGTCCACCCATGTTTCTTCAAATGGCATTATTTTCTCCTTTTTAAGGGCTAAGTGATATTCCTTTTTTTTTTTTTTTGGCTCAGCTGGTAAAGAATCTGTTTGCAATGCAAAAGACCCAAGTTCGATTCTTTGGTTGGGAGGATCCCCTGGAGAAGGGATGGGCTACCCACACCAGTATTCTTGGGCTTCCCTGGGGGCTCAGACAGTAAAGAATCTGCCTGCAAAGCAGGAAAACTGGGTTCAATCCCTGGCTTGGGAAGATCCCCTGGAGGAGGGCATGGCAACCCACTCCAGTATTCTTGCCTGGAGAACCCCATGGGTAGAGGAACCTGGCAGGGTACAGTCAATGGAGTCGCAAAGAGCCAAATACGACTAAGTGACCTTCACTATATAAATAAATCACATCTTCTTTATCCATTCATGTGTTGATGGACATTTTGATTGTTTCTCTGTCTTGGCTATTGTAAACAGTGCATAAAGTGAAAAAGGAAAGTGAAGTCGCTCAGTCGTGTCCGACTCTTTGCGACCCCATGGACTGTAACCTACCAGGCTCTTCTGTCCATGGGATTTTCCAGGCAAGAATACTGGAGTGGGTTGCCATTTCCTTCTCCAGGGGATCTTCCTGACCCAGCGATCAAACCCAGGTCTCCTGCATTGCAGGCAGATTCTTTACTGTCTGAGCCCCCAGGGAAGCCACTAAACAGTTCATAGGGGTACATGAATCTTTGTGAATCAGAGTTTTCTTTGTATATATGCCCAGGAGTGGGATTAGTAGATCATATGGCAACGCTTTTTAGATTTTAAGGGAGCTCCATAATGTTCTCCACAGTGGCAATACCAACTTATACTTCCACCAACAGTGTAGAAGTCTTTACACCCACTTCAGCATTTATTATTTTAGTGTCTGTGAGTGATAGTCGCTCAGTTGTGTCCAACTCTTTACAACCCCATGGTCTGTAGCCTGCCAAGCTCCTCTGTCTGTGGAATTCTCCAGGCAAAAATACTGGAGTGGGTTGCTATTTCCTTATCCAGCATATCTTTCCTATCCAGGGAACTAACACAGGTCTCCTGCATTGCAGGCAAACTATAATAAGGACTTCCCAGGTGGTGCTAGCACTTTAGTGCAGGAATCCTCCTGCCAATGCAACTGATGCGAGAGATGCAGGTTCAATCCCTGGGTGGGGAAGATCCCTGGAGTAGGAAGTGGCAATTCACTCCAGTATTCTTGCCTGGAAAATCCCAAGAACAGAGGAGCCTGACAGGCTATAATCCACAGGGCAGCAAAGAGCCAGACACAAGTGAATGACTGGGCAAACACAGATACTATAAAAAACTTGATCTCCACACAAATATCCACTCCTCCCACCAAAACTAAGTTAAAATTGTATGCATTTTAGTATTTTTTCTTGTTGTTGTTTTAAAAAGACTGTTCTGACCTAGAATAATTATAGATCAGATTCTCATTCTTAAAAATTCCCAACCTTTCCTAACAAATTCTAGCACAGTAAAGAAGGCTAAGTACAGAAAAACTGATGCTTTCAAACTGTGATGTTTGAGGAGACTTAGGAATCCCCTGGATTGCAAGGAGATCAAGCTATTAAATCCTAAAGGAAATCAATCCTGAATATTCACTAAAAGGACTGATACTGAAACTGACTATTTTGGTTACCTGATGCAAAGAGACAACCTGTTGGAAAGTTTGAGGGCAAGATCAGTGGGCAAAAGAAGATGAGATGTTGGGATGGCATCACTGACTCAATGGACATGAGTTTGAGCAAACTCTGGGAGACAGTGAAAGACAGGGAAGCCTGGCACGCTTCAGTGCATGGAATCGAAAAGAGTTGGACATGATTTAGTGCCTAAACAATGAACAACAACATACCAGAGACTGTTCTTTGGTTTACATTTATGTGAATTAATTTGTTTAACTTCATTTAGATTATAAAAGGCAAATACATTCATTGCATTCCTATTTTGCTGTGAGGAAATTGAAAGGTGGTTCAAATGCAGAGGTACTCAAACTGAAAGTAGGTGGTAAAAAACGGCTTGACCATTGAAGAATGGCTTCCAAATCCACATTCTTAGCTACTACTCTCCACAGCCTCTGTCTGAGCCTTGTATTGTCATATAAGACCACCACAATATTATCTTTTATGTCATGATTCCCTCTTCTACACTGGGGATTGATAAGAAAAACGTCCATGTTTTCATCTTTGTCTTCAGAGACAATTATGAGCAAAATATTTGTTGAATAAATGAACTAATAACTGACTGAAAGGGGCATCCCTGTCAAAGATATGCAGCTTTTGAGATTTCCACACAAAAAAGTAAAACTTGAAAATGTGATAACACTATCAAGATACAGTATTGAATCTGAAACTTTTCAGTTTCTGTCGTATGTCTTGATGATCATCTTTCTGTAAAAGTAATACAATTTGGCCGAAGAAAAAGTTCATTTGCAAAATAAGGACTAGTTTCTATTCTTTTTAAAAACATTGAAGGTAGTATTTTGAGTTATACTTTCAGCCTAGGATGTACACTAATTCTTGTATTTCCCATAAGTTCACCTTGAATATAAATTCTGCTCAAGAAAAGCTACTCTCAGACAGCCAGATTCTTTTTGTTTTGTTTTGTTTGTTTTGTTTCTTTCTTTCTGCCATTGTACTTCCTCAGTAGGGTACATCTGGCATTTTGTTGCTTTCAGCTGTGATATAAGTTGCTTTCGGCTCTTAACTACGGCTACCTGCTCGGCTTCCCACCATTTTCATACCTTAATTATAACCTGTTCAGGTAAACTGCACATGTTCTTGACTCTTAGTGCTTTATTATGTGCGACCCTTTGAAGAAAGAAGCAGAAATGGAAACACGATCTCATATACTCTGGGCAAGTGTTGTCAGTAAATTAGTTTCTAGTCTGTGTTGAGTGTTTACAGAGTATCTGTAACCATAAAGTTTCCTTTACAGTTTTTCTTTACAGGATGCTGCTCCTTTCTTGGGAAATAAATCATTCTGTAAGCTTTTTTTTTTTTTGCCATATGAAATGTGCTGAATGACTACTTAATTTTTCTCAACATTTTTTTTTTTTTTTATTTCTGGCTTTTCTGTTTTCACTGGCTGTATCGAGGAGAAATAATTTAAAGTGACTATACTCAATCTGCCTGGAAGCTTCTGAAGGTCTTCAAGCACACAGTATTGCTTTGTAGGGTCATCAGTGAGAGATGGTAAGGGTTGAGCTGAGGCTATAACACCAAATCAAAGAGTCAAATTTATAATGGGCCTTTCAGGCATACTTGAGTATTTGGTTGAGAAAAAGATTTTTACCATGAATCCATAGTTTACACAACCCGGATAGACTTCTGGATGGTGGGAATATAGAAGAAATTCTAATGAGAATTTTTTTCTTTAAAAAAAATTTTTTTTGCACTGATTTTTTCATTACTAGAACACTATATGTTCTTTGTAAAACATTTCGAAAATATTGTCAAAGAGAAAATGAATAAAAAAGCATCAAAGAGAAAATGAAGATAACCTATAATCTTACTACCCCAAAATAAGCATTGTTAATATGCTAACATATATGTTCAAAATATTTTGTGTGTATTCACAGATGACTAAGACCTTCAAATATCTTTCATTACACGTTTTGTTCACTTGATATTATGAATGATTTCCTAAAGCATTAAATATTCTCCTAACATATATTTAAGTGACTGCCAAATATTTTGCCTTATAGACAATCCACTATAATAACCGAAGTCGACTTTTGTGTGTATTTGATTTATTTAGCATCTCCCAGGATTGAAGTGAAATTGTTAGTTGCTCAGTTGTTTCTGATTCTTTGCAGCCTCATGGACTGTAGCCCGCCAGGCTCCTCTGTCCATGGAATTCTCCAGGCAAGAATACTGGAATGGGTAGTCATTCACTTCTCCAGGGGATCTTCCTGACATAGGGATCGAACTTAACTCTCCTGCATTGCAGGTGGATTCTTTACTGTCAGAACCACCAGGGGAGTTTTTGAACATTATTAAAACTAAATAAATAAATAACATAAACACCATAATAATGGTCTCAAAGACCTCTGATATCCCACCACAATGGAGATATAATCAATCTCACCATTGATTTCAGCAACAACTGTAGCAAACAGTTCTGTTTGGGCTTCAATTTCCTCTAGGCTGATAATATTTCTCCTAAAGCAGGTGTCTTTTTCTCACTATAAGGCCAAGGATGCCCAGAAATTGACACAATCCATATATATTGTAGGGGAATGGAAAACAGAGACAATGCCTATGGAGCGGCCTTCAACCAAATAGAGATGAGCCCTCCTGGATGAATGCTTCTCCCAGCTGATCCTTGAGAGAAGAGCTCTTAGACATTCTGCAGGCTCTTGAGAAGACCCAGATGTAGAGAAGACCCAGTTGGTGACCTTGACAAACACCCTTCTAGCTTTTTCTCCATCCTTTAGTCCCTCTTCTTCTTCATTCCTGCATTTTGGTTTTACCATGCAAACACAAGTCGTTTTCTCAGGTTCTACCTTGGGAGTACAGAGAGCCAGGTAGTTCAATTTGTGTCCTTTCTATAATTCTTTGTGAATATTTCTAATTATTTTCATTGGACTAAATACAGATAGAATTGCTAAGACGAAAGCCATGAACACAACTTAAAACTGGAATTTTGATGCATATCATACATTGCTAAATTTTAATTAAACAGAAGGATAGCCATTGCCTAATTACAATGTTTCCCTTAAATTGATTTGTATTTTTAATTAAAAAATGTTATTCTGTATTTATTCAACAAGCAGCAATTTTATTATCTTCAAGATAATTTTTAATCTTAGAAAAACCATCCAAGGAAAAGATATTTGCTGTCCAAACTCCATGACAATGCCTCTGATTTCTATGAAATATTTTTCTCAACCAAGAATTTCAGTGACCTTTCAGACTTGAACATAACTAATCTCAGAAAAAATAAAATGCCACAGTAAAAGCTGTCAGCATTGCACTTCTACTCTTTTAGAAAATCAGTAGGATTCACCTTTATTTAGAAATATCTATTGGTAAAATTTTCTATTTGCTAATTCTCAATCACTTACTATTTGGTTTATATTATAACCTCCCTGTGAAATGTTTTCCAAAGCAAGATATTTATTTGAATGATGATGTAAGCGCTGTGTTGTCTTTGCCTTTGGAGGTCTAACCTAATCATTCCCTAGACAGCCAAGGTGTGACACCATAATTTTTAATCCACCTGCTCTGGCTCACATCCAATGTTTCTGTGATTACATCACAGGTCCACAGTGATAAGCTCTTCCATGTACTCTGGTTAGGAATGTTTTATAGCAGCTGCTACTATATCTCAAGGTTAATGAGGGCCTTTCCCTAAGAAAATTGACTCGCTTTACTTGAAAAAGAATTCAACTGAGGATAATTTCTTAGGCTTTCTCTGGTCTTATTTTTATTGTTACCCTCATGGCTGTAGTTTCTTATTTTATAAGAATTATGTGCATCTTTAAGTAGTCTGTACATAAACACAAATGCTCTTTATTTGACAGTGTTGACAGTTCATATATTTTTAGATAACATATTTAGACATGCAACTTTTACTTGACTGTATCTGTGATTATAAGTTCTTTTAATTCCTTTATGGCATTCTGTAACCATAAGATAGCCAGTATTATTGCTTACATATTTAACTTTTATGTTAATTATATACATTCTTTTTTCCCACAATGATTTAAGATGCCTCACAAACAAAGCTTAGGTATAAATGGAAATTGAAAAAGAAAATTAGAACTGAGGTAAAAAGAGAAATATATATCTCCTATTCCAATTATTAAGATGGATGCTATGACCAGTTTGGGTTTCCCTGATGGCTCAGACAGTAAAGAATCCACCTGCAATGCAGGATACCCAGGTCCAATCCCTGGGTTGGGAAGGTCCCCTGGAGAACAGAACAGAATGGCTACTCATTCCACTATTCTTGCCTGGAGAATCCCATGGACAGTGGACTACAGTCTGGTGGGCTACAGTCTATGGGGTTGCAAAGAGTCAGACACAACTGAGCCTCTGACATTTATGACCAATGTAATGACAGGAAAGCCAAGAAGAAAATGTGTTTTGAGAAGGAAGAGTGGCAAACTTCGTCAAATGCTGCTGGAAGGTCTAGGGAAATGAGGACATAGACATGTTCCTTGGAGTAAGCATCCTGGGGATTATAAGCAACGTTGGCAAGAGTAGGCTAAATGGTATCTTACAGGCCATGCTTCGGGGTGACCATCTGACTGGTCTAGTTTGAAGAGTGAGTAGTTTCTGAGAAAGGAGAGACAGCAAGTGTTGATAACTCTTGAGAAGGTTTGCTTTGAACAGGGTTAGAGAGATATGGGAATATAGACAAAACATAGTATGGAATCTCAGATCACCTAGAATTCATGTTTATTTTGAGAAATACTAAAGTGTGTTTGTATGAATGTGGCTATCATAAGATTGTTTCTTCTTGTGACCTTCTATGAAAGTCAAACATGCTTTTCAAAAAAACTTATCAGAGCAAATAAGAGTTATTGTAATTTTTCTTCTAGGGAATTTAATATACACTGTTAAAAACAAGTAAAACATTTCATTGAAGTTAACTTGAAGATCCCTAATATAACACTGGGACACACTGGAGTAGCTGAAACAAAAATCTTGATAACTGTGACACACAGAAAAATTATTCCCAAAGGAAATTATCGTTTGAATTTTTCCCACCATGAACATACTGCTAATCCATGCTGTAATCTCTGACCCTTCAAGCTGGCAGAGGTAGCAACCTAGTGGCTTTCTAACTGCAAATGCCTCACCTTAAATCCACCTTTCACCCTCTAGGAGTCTGAAGACCTAGGAAAATGCTAACCATCCTTCAGTTCTGTGCCTTAGTGATTTGCATAGGTATCTCTATATAAAGAACCAAAGATTCCTATGCTTAAGAGACTGGACTTCCAATGAAAATACTCACAGTGTAGCCTGTGGTTATCTCTCTAAATTTCTATGCTCGCGCGCAAAGCTTGAGATGTGCTAGACAGCAATGGCGTGCCTGACCTTTGTGCAGAAGGCACAGTCTTACTCAGAGTGACTTATGTGTAAATAGATATTCTTACCCTTGAATAATTTCCTCAGATTCCTAAGGATAACTGACCCCGCTAGCAAACTTTCTTTGTGTTCCCATTGTACTCATTATGATTTTTATCATAGATGTGCAAGAAAAGAAAATAAAACCTTTTAATATAAACTCTCTCTTATTCCAAGACTGTAATCTCCTTCTTGGCAAGACTGCGTTATTTATCTCTGTGTTCTATGAACTCACACATAGTAACTCTCTAAAGATACTAGCTGAAGAAATAAAAAGAATTAATGAAAACTCATTTGAGGTGCTTTTAAGTTTTCATAAAATGATATTTTCTTACCTTAGTCATCTAATAGCTTCTTGTTTAATCTGTTAAATAGATTTAGCTCTTCATTTAACTCCTCTCAAGGCTCACACCAAATCTTTTATCACTTGTTTTTTTCTAATACAAACAAATTGAAGATTTTTGTACCATTATTTGCTCACTCTCTTTTGTGTATTTATTTTTATGGAATGTTTACTGTGAATTGTGACATTTATGTGTTTCGATGACTATCACACAACATATCACGCAACATGCTCTGTTGTAAATTTCAATGATATAATTAACCAGGAGTATTTGGAGTTAAGATGCTGTTAAAATGTCTGACAACTAGTAGGATAGTACTTGGAACTGGAGGACTGGCTTAGGAAAGAGAAAGGATTCTATAATTATTTGTGAAATTAATGCATTGATAAATCTGGAGTAAACATGTAGTAATGGGACTATTTGGGGTGAATAATTGGATTAAAGTTAATACGTTAAAAGTGCTTGAAATAACTATATTCTAAATTTACTATAAAAAGGGAAAAAGTGAAAGTGTTGGTCATTCAGTTGTGTCTGGCTCTTTGTGACCCCATGAACTATAGCCTGCCAGGCTCCTCTATCCTTGGAATTCTCCAGGCAGGAATATGGAAGTGGGTAGCCACTTCCTTCTTCAGGAGATCTTCCTGACCCAGGGATCAAATCTGGGTCTTCTGCGTTGCAGGCAGATTCTTTACTGTCTGAGCCACCAGGAAAGCCCTGGTGTAAATCACTGATGTAAATCACTAAACTAAGAAACAGCAGATTAATAAGGTTTCTAGTCAACTTAAAGAAATTTTAAATACAAATAAGGGTTGATAGGCACACATCAAAATGAGAATACTGATGACAGGGAAGTTGGGAAGCAATGGGATCTCATGGCATGGTCCTCTGTGAAAAATGTAACATTTCCCAAGGCAGGCATCAGATCTGATACATGCTCATAGGGAAAAATTATATGGGCTTCTAATAGTAGAAGGAAACCTTGAGGAAACAATCACAAGTAGATGAAATTGAATTCCTTTCCCTAAGGGAAGGGAATGGAAATGCCAGCAAGATTAAGAAAATTGACTTTAGGAAGCTAATTGTATCAAGCTTGAAAACTAGTACAATGAATCCTTGGGATTCTTTTAGAAAGTGCAGTTCAAGAAAGCTGGCTATCAAAAAGAATATGGTTCTGCCCATTCAAAACAAATTATACCAGGATATTCGAAAACCAAGAAGGGAAACCAGTCAACCTGACTAAACCAAGAATTTTGGATGAAATTGAAGGGCAAATGAGAAGGTCACATACAATTAAATTTAGACAGAACATTGCAAAAGGGCATACTTAAAATCAGAGCAGATTAAATACCAAATAACCAAATATAAAACATCTAGAGAGAATTTTTTTTAATCAGAGAAATATAAAAGCCACAACTAAATTGATATAAATATTTTCTTCATTTATTCATTATACAGATATTTACTGCAAGCCTAAGGTATGTCAGGTATTGGTTTAAAAGTGAAAGTGAAGTCGCTCAGTCGTGTCCGACTCTTTGCGACCCCGTGGACTGTAGCCTACTAGGCTCCTCTGTCCATGGGATTCTCCAGGCAAGAATACTGGAGTGGGTTACCATTTCTTTCTCCAGGGGATCTTCCCTGACCAAGGATCGAACCCAGGTCTCCCGCATTGGAGGCAGATGCTTTAACCTCTGAGCCACCAGGGAAGCCCAGGTATTGGTTTAAACACTAGATATTCACTAGTGAGCACAATAAGCAACATTCCTTCCTGGTGGGCTTACATTCTTAAAATATTATAAATACATCATAAAATTCATTCAAACATCTCCAATATATACCTTGATGTTATATTCAGTTCAATTTTCTATACTTCTTATATGTATATTTTTTGTAATGATGATTCTTGCCAATCTAAAGTGATATGCTTAGGGAAAAACATCCTTTTATGAATTCTATTGATTCGAGTAAAAAGAAATAACAATTATAGACTATCCAATTGTAAGGACTGAAATGCAAACCTGTTATTATTGTTGTTATTATTTATTCACTTAACCAGATAATCATGATATAGTGAATAATATGGGGCTTCCCAGATGGCATAGTGGTAAAGAATCCTCCTGTCAATGCAGGAGATGCAGAAGACTCAGGTTCGATCCCTAGGTCTGGGAGATCCCCCGGAGTAGGAAATGGCAACACGTTCTAGTATTGCCTGGAAAATTCCATGGACAGAGGAGTCGAGGACTACAGTCCACAGAGTCACAAAAAGTCAGACACAACTACGTGACTGAGTGCACAGACAGTAAATGCTACGTTTGCCTTCAAAACATCCACTCTTCTTTTTTCACTCCTTTTTTTCTTAAAAAGAGCACCCTGATTATTTTAATATGATTATTATTATTTGGTAAAAACTATACCACCCCAAACACACACACACAGCTAGATATCTTGACGAGGTAAATCCAGTCCTCCCCCAGGAAAAGAATCATGGTCCAAAGGGTAATCTCATTCCCCTTTGCCAGTGACTGGTTCAGTAATGGACACCTGCCCCTATTTGGTTCATGAGCATTTACTCACTAAGGTTCCAAGTATTTCTTCAATATTTAAGTGAAACTGTTGACAATGATCCAGTTGTCATCATTTCAAGAAGAAAAATGAATGCATAAAAAAGAAAATAAAACTCTACTTTCATCTTGTACCCCTGCCCCCAGTATAGCAGGACATACTTAAAAAACCTTACTCTAACAAATCTGTTGATTTTTTTTCATCTATCACTGAGTTGATAAAAAAAATTACAGCTGGTATGAGAAGGTCATGATACCTCAGTGGAACTGCTTTCCTAGGAGATTAAAATTGACTGATGTTCTATTTGATAGTCCTTTCCTAACTCACTTTACTCACACTTCCCAAATAGTCCTCAGGAGATCTATGTCTCCAACCCTGGCTCAAACTTACACCCTTAGCTGCTTCTCTGAGTGTAAGAGACAGGCCTTGCTCATACAGGAAACCTAAAATGTCTTAAACTGAACCTGTTGTCTTCTTTCCCTCAGACAGATCCACGGTCTTTGTCTTCTACCTTCATTTTTATGGTGTCACTACCCTCAGGCAAATAGACCAGAAGCCACTCCCTCAGTTTCCTCTCTTCATTTATTTCTGAAAATAATTTTCCTATTATGACCTGGTATTTCTAAATCTCAATTTTTTTCCTCAAGTTAAGCCACTCATTTTCTTTTCTGTAGTCAATGTTTTATTCAGGAACTTAATAAATTCCTGGATTTCACAGTAGCGATCTAACTGATTTCTCTCCCACCTCTCTTTTCCTCATTCTACCAGAAAGTTATTTTCCTTCCAGTAATGTGTGTGTGTGCGCGCGCATATGTGTATAACTAGCAAAAGCTCGTCAGAATATCAAGGTCATCCATATTCTGACACTTACAACTTTTCCCCCATTTGACCTTCATTTGATTCTCCTCATGAATCCTGAATTACTGGCAAGCCAAGACCTTCATCACTTCCAGAACATCCTTTTCTTTTTCTCTTCATTCACAGTGTTTTCTGGGATGTCGTTTCCTTGGGTTTCTTTCTGTTGAAATACTATCTACTCCTCAAGTCCCAACCCAGGATTTACTTCCATTTAGTTTTTTTGCTTTTGTCTGTTTGTTTTTTGATTTCCAAGTACAAACATTCTCTTCCTTCTTGTCATTATCAGGTTTTGTTTGGGCAGAGATACAAAATGAAGAGTGTGGCTCCTTGAATTATCACAAGAGGAGAGCTGTCAGCTGAAAAGTAGCCCCTTTCTTGAACTATTAAAGGCATAGGAAATAAATTACTATTTTTTTGATCCGTTATATATGTTGGGTGTCTTAATGTATGCAGTATGTTTAGTTGCTAAGTTGTGCCCAACTCTTTTGCGACCCCATGGACTGTAACCCACCGTATCTGTTCATGGGATATCCAAGGCAAGAATACTGGAGTGGCTTTCCCTTTCCTTCTCCAGGAGATCTTCCCGACCCAAGGATCCAACCCACGTCTCCTGCATCGGCAAAAGGATTCTTTATCATTGAACCACCAGGAAAGCCCAATGTAGACTATCTTACCAAAAATAATACTATAATATACTCCTCAGTCTTCAATTCCTGTGCAATAAAACACTATGAAGAGAAAGAATCAGGAAATAACAAAGATGTTTCAAAGAATTATATGGAATAAACAAAAGGGGAAGAAGAAAATACTCGTTTAAATATTCTAGCTTTTCAAAGCTATTTGACTTCACCTGATTTATTACAAGTCTACTTGTATGATAATCTGTCCCATAATTAAGAACAGTTTCCATGATATAAGATCTTTGAAAACTTTGCTTGTTAGAATGAAGACTTTTATTTCTGTTATAAGAGAAATACAGGTTTTCTTCACTTCAGTTATGATTAAAACTCTCTGCCACTTGGTGACATGTATTCAAATTTCAGTTTTAGTATTCTTCTTCTGATATTAAGACTGCTGAAATAATGGGATAATGTCCATAATGTCAAGTTGTATATCCTTTCATGTCTTTCTCTTCTGCATCAGTAAGCCAGCTGAAACATTTTTAGTTTTCATTTTGTACTGAATATTTTAAATTGGCCACAGCTCCAAAAAAAAAAAAAAGATATGATTCATTTTGGGCAGGACTGAAGCATATAAATTTCACATGAGTTTAGAGGCCACTAATGTCATGGAAGAAGCACTGCATAGCTTATAAACTCAACCCATTCAGAGTGAAGGACCACTTAAGGTGAAAAGGGCAAGAGAAATATCTGAGAACACTTACAATGAACTATTCTCGACTGAACTGTAAACTAAATTCATGACGATTTCACATTGTTATAAAATTGCTGTTTTAAAAATTTAAAACAGCAAAATCTGATGTGTTATTATACTCTCTCCTTCTGTAGCCTCCTCTGCAAGCATCACCCTGTATGTTTGCACAAAGTCCAAATATCAATCACATTCCAGGCATTTCTTTTGGCTTTGTGTGTTCTTCTCTTTCCACCCATCTGCCAAGCCTGCTTTATCCCCACAAGATTCAGACTTTTGCAATTTAAAAATTCTAAAGCTTTTTCAGGAATTAGATCCTTAATAATTTTATATCAAAATGGATTTTATTGTATGAGGGTAGGTTTTATTGTGTGGGGGTATGTGAAACTATTTGAAATTGAATGTATGTGTGTATGTGTGTGTGTAATTTTTAATGGAACAATGTTATAACTGAGCAATCTGCTTTTTTAAAGAGGGATATTGTAAATGTCTCCAAATTGTATATTCTGATTAAAAATTGTATCTAAGACTATCAAATTATATCACCATTCACTTTCTTCAAATGTAGTGGAGATATATATTATAGATTTTTGGTTAGCAATTAGTTATTTTTATTTCATAGATTCATTGGGATAAGATCAATAGAAAGTTCTTATTCTGAGAGAAACTAACAGTAAGTTTACTTATAACTGGATTATTTTCTCAAACATACTTTGACAGTAAAGTTGTATGTAGGAATTCATTTCTTTAGACAATAAATCTATCAATTCATTAATATTTCTAAATCCAGTAGCATACTGATTAGTGTAAGGATATGGCCCATAACAACAGGAATTTTATTGTGACAATCACTCATATAGTGGAAAGCTATTTCCTTAAGGATAAAAATGTGTATGTTTTAGTCAAATTAGTCTTATAATGTGGATGGCATTTGCTTTGTAGAATTTTTTCTTGATGTTTTTCCTGACACAGAACAAGATACATGTTGAACACAGTTGAAGAGGAGTTTAATTACCACAAGTATATTATGACTCATAAACTGTAATAACTCTAATGGCCCTGTGGCATGGACCCCCAAGAATGAGGTGTCATTGTAATAGCAGTAATGGCCATTCTTTGCATCATGAAAGCATGCATAGAGACATGATATGCCCATTAAATGAGGAATAGAACTTAGTAGGGTTGTTTCTAAAATTAAAATCTCATCTAGCTACCATGAGGAAAAATTAAAACTGAAACACTGAAAAATTTTGTAGTATTTTTAGAACTGAAAGAATACTGTTAACATCTCATTTAGAATTATTTGGCAATCTTAACTCTTGCTACATATTTTGAAAACCTTCTTTGTAAAAAATCTGGTTAGTCCACAGATTCACATGAATGCTGTGTACATTCTGAAAAAGAATGAAAAATTGTTTGCTATAATTTGGAAATTTCTGAAATAGAGTTTTGCCTTGCCCACTCATGCCCTTACTCCAATCCATTGCCAGAAACAATGGCAAACACTTGAATAAATTTAGAGTTCATTACCCCAGTCTGACACCAAGTGATGGATTTAAACATAAATGAAGAGTAAGAACAAGGTAAGGTATTCTACTTAGGTCCCATCTACCATGTTAAAATATTGGTTCCGAAATATTCAAGTAATTTTTATAAGTAACATTAAATTTATCTCATCCTGCTGCTCAGATTACTGGTTAGTTCTGTAGATGTTGAAATAATTATTAGATTTTGATCATATTAGATTTCCTCATTTGAAAAATGAGTAATTTCCAAGTTGATATTCTCTAATGTTCTTTATAAATCCAAATGAGAATTGAATATATTTGGGCATAGTGCTAGGTTGCGTTAAAATACTACTCCGAGTGTCTAGGATTGGTCCTGCTCTAGTTGAATATTTCCATGATTTGATGGCTTAAATTTTGAAGGGCATAAAAATAAAGAATTTAGAAGATATTGTGGTATTTAATGTATCTGCATAATACATATATATTTATAATAGGTAGTCCAAAAGTTTATTAATTTTTTTCCAAACAAATTTTTATTATCTAAAAAATATATGAAAGTCAATTGGAGATTATATTAAATGTCTATAATTTTACATATCTTAAAATACCAGGCTTCAACTAAAGATGAGCAAACATAAATCCTAAGTATCTGATAAACCAAAAAGAAAAAACTGCATTGAAATTTCTTTACTGTAGAGCTGATTTGGCAATTACTTTTCTTCCTCTCTTAAAAATGGCAAAAAGCATTGTGCTCAATGAAAAGAAAAAGAAAAAAAAAAAAAAAAACAACAACACAGAAAGAAACTTTATTTACCAGAGAATCCCTGTTGATCTTCAGAGAATGTGAAATACAATCACTCATCATCAGGATTAGTTCCAACAGCATCTGCAGAAACCAAAGGAGAGCTGTGATGTGACAGCTCTTTTGAAAACATCCGTCAGAATCATCTGCTTCCTCTTGTTATGTCTTCCCTTTTCAAATATTTCCTCAGCCTGTACATCTGGAGAATCTCCTGTTGTGTTTCATGAAATCTGTGCAACTTGTACAACATTCTCAGTCTTCATTAAAATAGACAACATCTTGCCTAGGTCACACAGATTGGACCACTGAATGAACACCTATCATTCCTTTTTATTTTTATTGTTTTTTTATGTTTTTAAGTTTTTATTTTATATTGGAGTGTAGCTGATCAACAGTGTTGTGACAGTTTCAGATGGACAGCAAAGGAACTCAGCCGTACATACACCTGTATCCATTCTTGCCCAAACTCTTCTCCTCTCCAGGTTGCCATGTAGTATTGAGCAGAGTTCCCTGTGCTATACAGTGGGTCCTTGTTGGTTACCCATTTTAAGTACAGGGATAGCAGTGTGAACAAATTTATCCCAAACTCCTGAACTATCCCTTTCACCAATCCTTCCCCCTTGGTCACCATAAGTTCATTCTCTAAGTCTGAGTCTGTTTCTGTTTTGCAAATAAGTTCTTTTGTAGCATTCCTTTCTAGCCCTTTGACAATAAATAATGCCACTGCCATAAGGCATTCAGTTTATTTAAAATAGGTATTGCATCACAGAGTTCACAAATCACAATGACATAAAAGGAAACCTTATTTCTACTTCTCTCTACACCCACCTTGTTCCTCATCTATCCTTCCAGCTCCCTATAGCAAATGTTTCAGTTCTTTATTTTCATAACTAATTCTTCAATTGCTACAATGCCATGGTGATTTTTTTTAAATAGGTGATAATTTTTTAAAGATATTTCAAAAAATCCACTATTTGGATTCTTCTTATCTTTAGAATCTTGAAAATGAATTTCTATTCTCATTTATTTGTAAGCTGAAATAAAATAAAAGAACTGGTCTTGATTCTCAAGTGTAATAGATAAATATCAAACATATGTTTGGTTTTCATTATAATCCACTTTTAAAATAGTGAAACAATGAACCAATGAAAACTACAAAGATCAGCATAAAACCTTTGTCACAGCAGGCTAGGCCCTTTTAAAAGGAGACAGCAAATGTTTGGGTCCACTGATGTTGGTTTGCTTGTACTGGCTTCAGAAGAATAAAGATAAAAGAATATGTATTGGTATGAATAAACTTGAAGGAAATAGAACTTAGTTCAGAAGTATTTGTTATGTTGAAGTCAAATCTCAGGGGCAGAAACACAGTGACCACAAGTATGTGCTCTTGTAAAAAACTAGTTAAAGGCAAGGGCAGAGTATCACTAAATCAAGTCAGAAGGTCTGACCACCAAGATGTATCGTTTGCTATAACTGAGAACCACAGGGAGAAAAATGGTTCACGAAGATGTACCATTTCCTATAACTGAGAACTACGGGGAGAACATGGTCCAGGATGAAGCATCCTTTCCCCTTAGACTATTTGAAGCAATATAACACCAGAAATACCTGAAAGTGAAAGTATAAATCAGTTGAAATTTTGTCTCATTTAAATGAAACAGAATCAATTACCACATGTGCTTTAAAACAGACTTATTTATTTATCTTGGGTCTTTGGAAGCAGGTAAATTGGGAGTGAAGAATTAAATTCCTCAGCTTAAAAGTCATCCTTTTCCTGTGTCTCTGTATACCTAACATAAATCTCCCTCTAAACTAGAGCATAATTTTTCTTCAGGATCTGTAATTGCAGGTCTCCAAATAGCAGGTACTGAATCGGCTCTGTGTTGACAGCCTTAATTGAATATGCTCAACATTAGATTAAAAAATTAAAAGTATAATTCCCTTCACCTTGCAGGGATGCTTTACATTTAATTATATAAGCCCAAGGAGAGAAAACAATCAATCTCATCATACATTAGAAAATGTTTCCATCATTGCCCGTCATTCATTAAGAATCATGCCGTATGATTTATTATTGAAGTATTTAGAACATTTTCTTTTTTGCCAAAGTTTATTACCAAGTAGACTATGTAAAAGATAGGAAGATTTGTCTTCTTGTCATGAAACTTAGTTTATCCTTTAAATAAAAAGGAGATTTATTTGATGCTACACTATTGTGGAAGGAGAAAGAACACATTATATTAATGCATATATATGGAATCTAAATAAAATAAAATAAAATGGTACAAAGGGACCTATTTCTAGTCCAGGAATAGAGATGCAGATATAGAGGATGGACATGTTGACACAAGAGAAAAGAGGAGGGTGGGGAGAATTAGGAGGTTAGGATTGACATATATACACTATTATGAGTGAAAAAGAAAGATACTCAGAGCCTACTGTAAGGCATAGGAAGCTCACTTTGGTGCTCTGTGATGACCTAGATGCGTGGGATGGGGCGGGGGGTTAGTGGGAGGAAGACTCTAGAGGAAGGGGATATATGTATACATATAGCTGATTTACTTCATTGTACAGAAGAAACTAAAACTAACTCAACATTTAAAGCAAATATCCTTCAATTAAAAAGATATTAAAATGCTTGTAATGAGAACAGTCAATCTCCTGCCTTCTGGTCCTATTTTCTAGTCTCAATTCAGAAAGGTGATTTCCTTTAAGACTACATCTAGTAAAGAAAGTTGATGAATTCACATAAACACATTAAGTTTGTCTAAGTGGAAGTGTCCAGAAAATTGTTGGCTATATAATAGGCTTGAAATTTAGGAGAGAATCCTTGAAATCACATATTGCTTTGGGAATTCTCAATATATGAGTATTATATGAAGCTATAAAAATTATATCTATTTAAAGAGTTTGCTTTTTCAGATATGTGTAGAAGAGCCATTGACAAAACTGTTATATAAATGCAGCATATTCTTAGAGAATAAATAGGTTTAAGTGTGGTAATAGGAAACTCAGTAGTATTAATAATAAACCTTGATAGGTTATTTTACATCTTGACTGGAAGTAACTAGAGACGACAACAAAGAGATGATACAAGAAGCTGGGTGAAAAACAGATTAAAAAAGAGCAACAGGACAGAAGTGGAGGAAAACTCAATCTTAGGTTTTCTTAAGATCAAACCTAGCCTCTCTGTCCTGCAGTTCAGAAATTGGAAAGAAGAATTTTTGAGTAATGATTCCTTTTGGAGCTTTGCTGAATGCTTCATTGCATTTTCTATGGAGATGGACATAACTAAATTGGAGTATTCTTATATGAAAAATTGGACTCTTAGTAAAATTTGTCTCTGCCTTTTTATTTTCTTTCATCTACAAGGGCCTTTTATTGTTAAGTTTTCCCAAAATTCTCTGCTTCAGGTCTCTCCTCAGTTTAATCCCTCAAGATCAAGTTCCTTCACTGAGAAGTTTTCTTTCACTTTCTTCAAAACCCACCTGAAATTCCACTACTATCCATGAAAAATTCACAGCTATGGGAATTATCGTTCTGCCAAATACATTTATAAAACTGGACAAAGTGCAAAAGACAACCAGTTTCACACACTGAACAAGAGATAGTGT
This sequence comes from Dama dama, assembly GCF_033118175.1. Taxonomy (NCBI): domain Eukaryota; kingdom Metazoa; phylum Chordata; class Mammalia; order Artiodactyla; family Cervidae; genus Dama; species Dama dama. The sequence continues at coordinate 25,583,596 of NC_083711.1, forward strand.
ACAACTCTTATCTCTGAGGTTAGAAAATAAATGAGGTGAACCCTAAAATTTCCCTGACTTACACTCAGGGAGGAGGGGGCAGAATTCAAACAGGGTCTATCATCAGGCTGCACTGGTGACCGAGATTAGGGCTGAGAGAGGAAACTGACTGAAGTCTGTAGGGCAGAAGAGTCAAAACGGGTGTTCCACACATACACACACACGCAGACTTTGGGAGGTCTGCAAAAGTGTATTCTTGAGTCTTTGACTGAATAGAAATTTATAAAGCATGAAGTAAAGCTTCATGGAGCCAAGGAAAACATCAACCAGAAAGCAGTAATTTGAAAATTCTCTGGAGCTGACTTACCTATGGCTAGGAAGAATGTGTGTTCCCAGGAGTCAGGGTTAAAATCATGATACATGCAGCATTGGGTAGATTCCTCGGGAAAGTAAAGGCTGTTCTTAAACTTCATTTAAAAAGTGAAAAAGCATACCTTGAAAGCATCACACTTTTCTTAAGCCAGAAAATAGTTTAAAACTAGTTATAGAAAAAAAAAAAAACAGAAAGAAATCACCACTCAAAACCTCACAATTTTGTGCATCTAATAAAACATAACCAGCATGTAAAAGAGCAGGACTATACACTTATTGCTAGTAGAAAAGAAATCAATAGAAACAGCCAGATCTGACAGAAATGACAGAGTGATCAGACAGAAATGCCTTAAGTATCTAACATAGATCTTAAAAACAGATTTAAACTTATTAAATGAAAGAGGAGAGAGAAAAAGTTGGCTTAAAGCTCAACATTCAGAAAACTAAGATCATGGCATCCGGTCCCATCACTTCATGGCAGAAAGATGGGGAAACAGTGGAAACAGTGTCAGACTTTATGTTTTTGGGTTCCAAAATCACTGCAGATGGTGCTTGCAGCCATGAAATTAAAAGACACTTACTCCTTGGAAGGAAAGTTATGACCAACCTAGATAGCATATTAAAAAGCAGAGACATTATTTTGTCAACAAAGGTCCATCTAGTCAAGGCTATGGTTTTTCCAGTGGCATGTATGGATGTGAGAGTTGGACTATAAAGAAAGTTGAGTGCAGAAGAATTAATGCTTTGAACTGTGGTGTTGGAGAAGACTCTTGAGAGTCCCTTGGACTGCAAGGAGATCCAACCAGTCCATCCTAAAGGAAATCAGCCCTGGATGTTCATTGGAAGGACTGATGTTGAAGCTGAAACTCCAATACTTCGGCCACCTGATGCAAAGAACTGACTCATTTGAAAATACCCTGATGCTGGGAAAGATTGAGGGCAGGAGGAGAAGGGGATGACAGAGGATGAGATGGCTGGATGGCATTACCGACTCAATGGACATGAGTTTGGGTAAACTCTGGGCATTGGTGATGGACAGGGAGGTCTGGCGTGCTGAGGTTCATGGGGTTGCAAAGAGTCAGACACAACTGAGCGACTGAACTGAAGTGAAGAAAACTTTAGAAATGGAAGATACAAAAGTGAATTCTTTTGAACTAGAGATTAAAACCATAATATCTGATGGAATAATACATTAGAGGCAATTAACTGCAGATTAGAAATTGCGGAAGAAAATGTCGGTGGACTTGAAGGGATACAAATAGAAAAATATCCAAAATAAAGCACAAAGCAATAAAAGAAGGAAAACAAGAATTGCTTTATCAGGGACCTGTGAGAAAATAGCAAGTTCTTATACGATGTAAAGGAAGTTGGAGTCTGAGGGGGAGGAATATTTGAAGAAAGAATGATCAAAATATTTCAAATTTGAAAACCTGTCACATTCAAAAAGAGCACTGAAGCTGAATAAATATAAACAAAACCACACGGTGACACATGATAATCAAATTAATGAAAACAAGTCATAAAAAGAAATAAAGAGAAGGCAGGGAAATGGTTCCCACACAGACACAACTTTTTCAGTTGAGGGAAAAGTTCTGTAAGTGATAATTACACTTTTCAAATCTCATCAAACTATATCGTAAAGTGAGTGAAATGATTTTATACAAATTATTCTTCAATAAAGCTGTTTATTCAAAAAAGTTTGCTTGTTCTGTTCTGTTCTCTATTTACTTGACAAATTATAATTGTATTAAGGACTAATATGAGATAAATAAACTTCTTTTCTAGGGTACTATTTTTTTAGTATCAAAATAGAAATTTTGGAGCAAAGGTTTTAATCTCAAAGATGGAACTTTTCAACAGGGTCATCTTGAATGCTTTGAGAAAAGTATTTGGGAGCCAGATAGGCTGGCTAGCACTTGGCAGATCTCACCATAGGACTACACGAATAGATGTTCTCCTGAAAATAGCAAGCTTTCCCAGTATTAAAATGTCAGTTCAAGCAATAATAGGGAAAAGAAACGCAAGTTAATGGCAATTTAGCCACTTCTCAAAAATTTTTTTTCTAAAGAAGAAATACAGTGGCACTAACATTCTACAAGACCCTCAAGTACTGAGAAAATTTCTGTTTGGCTTTGTAATGTATCATATGATTCCCAGCAGACATTTTCCCCCAAAATTCAATCTTCCATAGTATTGTGATATAAAGCATAGAGTAAATTTCACATAAGAGAAGGAGACAATATTTACAGCAAATGTAAATCCTCCACAATCAGACTCTATGAAGAACATTGGGAATAAAAGGACATATCACCTGGGACTTCCCTGGTGATTCAGTGGTTAATTTTCAGTTGCTTCCCCTGCAGAGGGCATGGGTTTAATACTTTATCAGGGAACTAAGATCCCAAACATCATGTGGGGTTGCCACAAAAAGAAAAAAAGAAAAAGAAAAAACTTTAAAAAAAAGAGACATATCACCTTACGTTTAGTGATTAGCACAATAACTGACACATGTCAATTACTCAATATCATCTGTGGAATAAATAAATAAAATAAAACCAATATATGTCTCATCTTCCACAGGACCACACATTTATGTTGGCTGGACAATATTGAAAAGATGACGTATTTCCTTGGATAACCCATCACAGCTTCCGAAGCCTGTGTTTTCCCTTAAACATACATTCCACTATATGAAAAGCTCTATTTCCCTTTTATGCTCGTCTAAATTAACCTGGTATGAAGCATTTAGTTTGCAAAATCTACAGAGTGGAAAATTTGCATATGAATTCTCATGAATTGTCCAAATGGTAAAATAAATTCTGTTTAAAAATTAACAGGATAGCATTTTTTTAAAAAAGTGGATCCATGTATATGTATAACTGATTCACTTTGCTGTAACCTGAAATTAATACAGCCTTGTAAATCAGCTGTACTCCAATAAAAATTGGGGCTCCCTTGTGGCTCAGTTGGCAAAGAATCTGCCTGCAATGAAGGAAACCCTGGTTCAGTTCCTGGGTCGGGCCCACTCCAGTATTTGTATGCTTCCCTTGTGGCTCAGCTGGTAAAGAATGCGCCTGCACTGCGGGTGATCCCTGGATAGGGAAGATCCCCTGGAGAAGGAAAAGGCTACCCATTCCAGAATTCTGGCCTGGAGAATTCCATGGACTGTATAGTCCATGGGGTCGTAAAGAGTTGGACATGACTGAGCAATGTTCACGTTCATGTTCAATAAAAATTTAAAATAAAAGGTCAGGATGCATCTATCACCACAGCTGATCTACACATCTATTAAAAATAAAATTTATTCTGTTTAAGGTTTTTTCTACTTCTACTTGTATTTTTATAGGTCTAAGATTAATTTGTAAACAGTATCAAACTTACTGGAAGGACATGGCTTCCTAATTCGAAATACAAAAATCCATAGCAATCATCATAGAGATGGATGCTTTATAGACTTAGGTGGAATAAGTTTGAAAGTTGTCACTTGCTTCTTTCAACAAGCTGCATTTCCAAGAAAACACATGAAAGAGAAAGTACACAGATGTTCTTGTGGAGCTATGGACAAAAATAACTTTTGTATATAGATGAAGCCAAAGTAAAGATGAAAAGAAAGAAAGAAAGTGAAGTCACTCAGTCGTGTCCAACTCTTTGCGACTCCATGGACTGTAGCCTAACAGGCTTCTCTGTCCATGAAATATTCCAGGCAAAAGTATTGGCATGGGTTGCCATTTCCTTCTCCAGGGGATCTTCCCAACCCAGGGATTGAACCTGGGTCTACCGCATTGCAGGCAGACACTTTACCATTTGAACCACCAGGGAATCCCTCAAAGTAATGCTACAGTAAAAAATGCATAAGCTTACCAGAGTAACTGGGTTGCAACACATTTCTACTGAATTAACAATCTGAGTGTAGGAGTGAGAGCCTTTAAAAACTCCATGATATTCACTGATGACTCTGACTACAAAATTAGAATTTCTGTCACAAAAGCCTCTATCAGAAACTTGATAATGGCTTTTGAGTGTAACATTCTTGTCTCATATTATACCCAGGGACTTAAACCAATGACTTTTGACCCAAGTAATTTTCTTCTAAGGTGAAAGTGAATTGGATGGTGCAGACTGAACACATATCATTCAGTTCAGTTCAGTTGCTCAGTCGTGTCCGACTCTTTGTGACCCCATGGACCGATGCACGCCAGGCATCCCTGTCCACCACCAACTCCTGGAGTTTACCCAAACTCATGTCCATTGAGTTGGTGATACCATGCAACCATCTCATCCCCTGTCATTCCCTTCTCCTCTTGCCTTCAATCTTTCCCAGCATCAGGATCTTTTCAAATGAATCAACTCTTTGCACCAGGTTTCAACTTCAACATCAGTCCTTCCGATGAGCACTCAGAGCTGATCTCCTTTAGGAACAGATATCATTAAAGAATTTCAATTGCATTCTTGGCCTAAGAAGTATTATAAAACTAGCATTTTTCAACTTATGATATAAACAACAGTTAAATTAGTTTGTTTTTCAGAGTAAATATTGCTGATACAATGGAAAAGCTTCAGTTTTTGTCTATGCTTATCACTTATCTATTCAAATGGCCTGACCATGACTTTTGATAATTTTAACTGGATTTCATTTAAACAGAGTAAGTAAGCTGTAACTTAATCCATTGATACCATAAACCTTACCGCAATGCATACCCATAATATATACTCATGGGCAGAACACATTTTCATTATGCACTTGCTCTACATACTCACTGATAGTAAACACATTCACTAAACTTAAACTTATTGACCCAATGGTGTGTGTATTGGTTTTGTAAAATGCACACTCAAGTTTAGAATCAGTCTCAGAGTAAATGGTGGCCTAAGTTCCCCTAATACTTTCCTAAAACCTTTGCCATCATTTTCCCTGTTTACTGTGGTGAATAAGAAAAATCAAAGCAATAAGAGGCCAATGTTTGATCCTATTTTTTCTTTTTGTGAAAAAGGCAATTCATGCTCTAGTTTAATATGACTCTTCTACCTATTATTTTGTCTTCTTTCTTTTTCACCCATATTTCTTCTTTACTTCTTCCCTTCTTTCCTTGCCTCCTTGCTTCCTTTTCTCTTCCCACCTCTCTGCTACCCAGTGTCCTTTTACTGACTCTTCACTTTCTGTACTCTTGTTTCATCTACAACGAGTGCAATTTTAATATGTAAACTGAACCTTCTTATGTTCATATTCTTGGCAAGCACTGTTTTTCTGTATCTCTAAGTAAAATCTAATTAAAAATTTTGTTTTCATACTTTTAGGGAATCTGTGACTGCAGTCATGAAATTAAAAGACACTTGCTCCTTGGAAGAAAAGGAACTATGGAAAACCTAGACAGTGTATTAAAAAGCATAGACATCACTTTGCCAACAAAAGTCCATATAATCAAAGTTACAGTTTTTCCAGTAGTCATGTGTGGATGTGAGACTTGGACCATAAAAAAAGCTGAGTGCCAAAGAATTGGTGCTTTTGAACTGTGGTTTTGAAGAAGACTTTTGAGAGTCCCTTGGACTGAAAGGAGCTCCAACCAGTCAAAACTAAAGGAAATCAGTCCTGAATATTCATTGAAAGGGCTGATGCTGGAGCTGAAGCTCCAATACTCTGACCACCTGATGCAAAGAACTGACTCCTTAGAAAAGACCCTGATGCTGGGAAAGATAGAAGGCAGGAGGAGAAAAGGACAGCAGAGGGTGAGATGGTTGGATGGCATCACTGATTCAATGGTTATGAGTTTGAGCAAGCTCCGGGAGCTGGTGATGGACAGGAAGCCTGGTGTGCTGTAGTCCATGGAGTTGCAAAGAGTCAGACATGACTGAGCAACTGAACTGAACAGAACTGAAGGGCAGGAGGAGAAGGGGACAGAAGAGGATGAGTTGGTTGGATGGCATCATTGACTCAATGAACATGAGTCTGAGCAAACTCCAGGAGATTGTGAAGGACAGGGAAGCCTGGTGTGCTGCAGTCCATGTGGTCACAAGGAGTTGGACATGACTAAGTGATTGAACAACATTTTTAGAATTAGATCACCTGGAAGGTGAAGGAATAAATAATATATGAGCTGAAGTATGGGGATAACCGAGATACCAATATTTGCTGTTTAAATGTCTTCATTTCTTTTTTGGCATAGTTATTCTGGTTCCCTGGCTTCACATATGTGAATCCAAACCCTTTGGATCAGACTTATCTCTCCTGTAGCTCAGTCACTTAACTTCTGCTAGGACTGCCAATCTGACCATACAATACTTCTTACTCCTGTTTCAGTTGCAACCCCCTCATTTGGACCTGTGAGTAGTTTCCTAACTCACTGGGTTTGCTTGTTTTCTTCTGCATGAGCTAACTCTGTATGACGACTTCCCATTAGGAATTGTCAGGAATGGTGCATTTCCTCTCTAAGAGGTGTTTCAACATCTATAGTGGATGGCTGTGTCATGACAAATTTTTTATAATTAAAAAAGTTTGTTTCTAAACTATGTATTTGCTGTTTTTCTCCTACAGTAATCATTATCCAGGAGATAATGATGAGAGTACACTGGATATGTTGTAAATGTTTGAGGTAAGGAGAAATCAGCTATAGTTTAGCTATTTTTGTATCTTTCTTCTGGCATTATTTAGATTTTAGAAACACAGTCATTCTCAAATTTACATTATGGTAGACTGTATTGATGATGACAATTCTCTCCCCGCCCCCAACACATCCATGCCTTTTGCCTTGTGACCATGCAGTTCCCTTTGAACAAGGAAAGTTGTGTATATCTCCACCCCTTCATTCTGAATTGGGCCATTAATCTTGCTTTTGTCTGTGGAATGATAGAAGTGAAGGTACTCCTGTTTTGAACTTAGATAGTAAGAGCCCTTGCATGCTTCACTTGACTTTTTCTTGAGTCTTTGCCAGAAGATAGTCTGGGTCAGCCTCCTGGTCTTAAATGGCACAAGAAAAATGCCAAGTTGCCCTGGTCACCTGAGCCAAAACTAGACTACGTCAACCAAACAGCCAGCTGAGCTCCAGGTATCTGAGCAAGCACAACCAAGGTTAGCAGAGTCCCTTAGCTGACCTCCACTTAATTACAGATGTGTGCACAGTGAACAATTATTGTTGATTACCCCTGAAGTTTTGTGGCTGTCTGTTTTGTGGTATTACCACTATGCTGTTATTGTGACATCAATAATTGGTACATAGAAATTTTCCAAAGACAGTGTTCAGATCACAAAGTCAGAGGGAATCTCTGACTTACTTTCCTCTCACTGATTTGAAAACATTTCTGTGTACTAGTTAGTTCACTACAGGAAAGTCATTTGAACTTCTGTTTTTATCTTTAGGTTCTATGGGCCAGGGATATCATTTGTCTTCCATGATTTGGGGCTGCTTCTTTTTTTTAAAATCTCCATTGCATTTGTTACAGTTTTGTTCCTGGTTTGTATTTTGGCGAATTGGCCACGAGGCACACGGGATCTTAGCTTCCCAACCAAGTATAGAAACTGTGTCCCTGCATTGGAAGGTGAAATCTTAACCACTGAACTGCCACTGGGAAACCCCAGTGCCTTATACTTAGCAAAACCTTTGTACACCTTTCTTTGTATTTCCATATGGAGTGACATTCATTAGCAGAAAACCCATAGCCTTTCTCCATTCCTTCACTCACTTTTCCTTTGAAGAGAAGAACTGAATTCCAGCAGAGAAATCTTTTAGCAAAAGTTGGTTATACAGATGCCTTCAGGGAGCTTATCATGTACTCCTTTGTCTGAGATTAGGCAGGATAGAACCCCAATTTGAGAGTTTGTATTTATTTATTCGGAGTGTGAATGGAAAGACTAGGTAAGTCTGAGTTTCAATATTTGAAAACTCAGTGTTGCTATTCATATAAGCAACCTGATTTAATAAAAAAAATATTAGTTTTCCATTTGCCCATCTTCACCGCTCTCTGATTTGGCTTAGACTTGATTGAGGAAAAGAAGGATTCTGTCCCTTTCTGTCAAATCCTACTAATTTCCTTTCTAACTTAGCATCAGAGGTTCTTACCCATAATGTATGTGTGCTTGGCCTCCAATCCTCCAGACACTAGTAATACCAACTTAAATGTAGAATCATATCCAGTCAGTAGTGTAAGCCTAAGATCAGTCAATTAATTTGAGCTTTTGCTTTCAGGTGATCAAAATTTACTGATCACCTGCTGAGAACCAGACGGTGAATGAGAAGATGCTGCTGCTGCCTCTGTTTAGCTGCTAAGTTGTGTCTGACTCCTTGTGACCCCATGGACTGTAGCCCACCAGGCTCCTCTGTCCTTGGGATTTCCCAGGCAAGAATACTGTAGTGGTTTGCCATTTCCTCCTCCAGGGGATTTTCCTGATCCAGGGACTGAATCTATGTGTCCTGTTTGGCAGGTGGATTCTTTACCACTGAACCATCTGGGAAGCCAAATGAAAGGGTAGGTATGCCAATATACACTAGTCTTGATCCCAGCCTTTAAGAATGGAGTCAATCGTGTAAACCAACAGTGTTATAAAATCATCAGACAAATTTGCTTGCATGAAGGAATGCTCCAGCCATCTTTCAATGGATCACAAAATAGCATATTTTTATTCTTAAATCAACTTTACATCAGAATTTAACCATTTATGCAACAAATATTTATCATTATCATCTGCTAGGTGTTAGGCACTGCCTTTTAGAAATGAGGAGAAGTTATGAGCCACATGTCTCATATCCTCATGCACCTTTCATTCTCTTAGAGGAGATTGTAATAAATTCACACATGAACAAATATGCACTCTAATTTCCAGTAATCACTAGTGCTATGGAGAAAAACAAAGCAAGCTAGAGAAAGAGATCATGAGAAGTATAGGCACTGTATCTTAGGAGGGGTAGTCAGGGGAGGCTGCTCTGAGGAGATTTTGGAGCAAATGCCCTAACAATATGAAAGAGGAAACTGTGTGATATTCTGTGGGACAATGTTCCAAGCAGAGAAAAGGCAGAGTGACATCTCTGAGAGAAAAACGAGACAGACTCCAGTGGCAGGAGTGAGTCAGATAAGAATATTAGAATCGGACTTCAGAAAGAGTAGGAAAATGAAAACACTTAATTCTAAGTTTGATAAGAATTAACTGAAGGGTTTTGAACAAGTAAATGGTAACACATATTCTCTAAAAAGCCTTTTTTGCCAGTGCCTGCTGTGTGAAGAATTAAGGGTCGTGGAGCCCGTGGAGTGTAGGGAAATTTGCCAGGAGACTGTACTGTAGTAATTGGCTAAGAAATGGAGGCTGAAGGCTTCAAAAGTGTTGGTGATAGAGGTGATGGGAAGAGGCCAGCTGAAGGGTATATTCTGAAGATAGTACTAATGGAGTTTGATGATATAGTAGGTGTGAGATGGTAGAAAAGGAAAAGTCTAGGATAATATCTATGTTTTTACTTGCACAGTTGGTGAACGGTGGTATGGTTGTGCCATTTATCTTGGTAGGTTTGAAGGCAGCCTTCCCTGGTGGCCCAGACGGTAAAGAGTTTGTCTTCAATGCAGGAGACCCCGGTTCATTCCCTGGGTTGGTGAGATTCCCTGGAAAAGGAAATGGCAACTCACTCCAGTATTCTTGCCTGGAGATTTCCATGGACAGAGGAGCCTGGCGGGCTATAGTCCATAGGGTCTCAAAGAGTCAGACATGACTGAGTGACTAACACTTTCTTTCTTTCTTTCTTTGGAGGCAGAGATACAGAGTTGGTGTTGAATGTGTTAAATATGAGAGATTGTTTGGCTTCAAGGTGGGGGTATCCAGTAGACTGATGTCTGAGTCTAGGGCTCAGAAGAAGGACTAGAGATGTGAATGAATGAATGAATGAATGCATGCCCAATCATGTCCAACTCTTTGCAACCCTATGGACTGTAGACTACCAGGCTCCTTTTATCCATGGACTTTTCCAGGCAAGGATACTGTCATTTCCTTCTCCAGGGGATCTTCCCAACCCAAGGATCAAACCACGTCTCCTTCATTGCAGGTGGACCCTAGAGATGTGAGCTAAGACATAAATTTGGGAGTCATCTACATATAGTTGGGGTTGTACTGGATTAAGTCATTAGGTCATGAATGAAGATGCAGAAGAGAAGATGGCAAGGACAAAACTCTGAAGCTGTTCAATATTAGAAGCTGAAAAGGAAAAGAAGAGTGTGCAAAGACTTGGAAGGGAACATACAGTGGGTAAAGAGGAAGCCAGGTGTGTATAATATCCTGGGAGACAAGTGAAAAACATGTTTCAACTATTGCCCAGAGGTTTAAGAGAAGGACTGAAAATTTAACATTGGATTTTGAAGATAGACAATATATCTAAATTTTACATAAGTAACTTCAGAAGTATGGTAAAGATAAAAGCCTAATTTCAGTAAGTGAAAGATTAAAAGGGAGGTAAGGTAAGGAAGTAAAAATAAATCCATGTTTTCTATATGTTTTGGCATTAAGAAAAACACACAAATTGAGTAGCCAGATACACATCCAATGGTAAAGAACTTAAGATAGACGAGGGCTTATTGAAAAAGTAGGGCCAGTTGAGGGAATTAGAAGAGCAGTTGAAGGGACAAGAAACTGCTGCTCTTGTTTCTCCTTGCTCCATCTTTTTTAGCTACAGGTAAGTCTTCTGTGAGACATCACCAGCAGAAGCCCTGGAATTTCCTCTTTCGTAGTCCAAGACCAGAAAGTAGAAAGGGCGTCACCTTCAACTGCAGTTCAGAATATCCAGGGACTCCAATGGGCACTGTAGCTACTGGTCAAAAACACTTTAATGGCAGAAAATACAGGACAGGGATTGGCTCAGATGAGACATATTGGGTGCAAGTCATGTAGAGACTGAGAAGATGAGACTTCCTCATGAGCTGATAAGCTTTGTGAAAAAGATTTTAATTGAGTTGGAACTAAAAGAGTGAGAAGGATTCAGATTGGTGATGTGGGTAAAAAGGAAACAATCTGGAAGCAAAATCATGGAAGTACAACACACAACAGGTATAAGGAAAGTGACTTGGTTAAAGAGGAGGGCAAAGGTAGGAGTGTCATCTGCTGAGCATCTAGAATCTACTGAGTAACTGCTGGTACTTCACATATAATTTTCCCCTTTAATCCGCATGGTTGAGTTTGGGTACTTCTGGCTACATGTTACAGAAACCTTCCCTGGTGGCTCAGCAGTAAAGAATCCACCTGCTAATGCCTGCCAATGCAGGAGAAGTGAGTTTGACCCCTTGGAGAAGGAAATGGCAACTCACTCCAGTATTCTTGCTGGGAAAATCCCATGGACAGAGGAACCTGGCGGGCTATAGTCCGTGGCATTGCAAAGAGTCAGACATGACATGGCAACTAAAAAAACAAACAAAAAAATACAAACCCCAATTAAAAGTGGGTTATACAGGAAATGAGTTGATTCAGATCAGAAGTACAGATCGGAGGGACTTCACTATTGGTCAAGAGGTTAAGACTTCAAGCTGCCAATGCAGGGGGTGCAGGTTCAATCCCTGCTCAGGGAACTAAGATCCTATATGCTGTGGGGTGAAGCCCAAAGACTAAAAAGTAATAAAAACTAAAGAAGAGAAGTATAGATGTAAGTGAGGATTTAGCATTGGTTGAACCAGGAACTCAAAAGATCTCCTCACTGTCCCATAGTGTAATGTCTTTTATTTAATCGTACGGCATCTTTGCACTGAAATGGAATGTCCATCTTTTACTTAGACTTTTGTTTTCAGTTCATATGCTAACCTGCACTGACTAATTTGAATTGAGTAAAATAAAACATTTAGCTCTTCATGCACCCTAGCCATGTTTTACATGTTTGACAGCCACCTGCATTTTGTGACTACATGTTCTTATTGTGGCTACACACATAATTATTTCCAACATCACAAAAAGTTCTGTTGGACAGTGAAGCTCTACCACCCTGAAGTGCTTTCTGAGAATGATCACTTTTTAGCACACTTACCTCTCAATGCTAAGCATTTTTTGGTCTGATCTCCTCATTTTGTCCCTTAATTGTATATTAGTCTTTGATTGTTCTTTGAAACATTTCTTCCTTGTACATATTATCTGCACAAGATAGTAAATTTCAAGGCAAGGAAATTTTCCAGGCTGATTGATGAGTAACCACTTGTTGCTTTGAATTTGAACACTATTTTAAGATTTTAAGTTGACATCAAACAGCTAAAATTGCTGAAAGGCAGTATTAAATTAAATTTATATTTTAGAGAAGCTTTAGATTTACAGAAAAATTGGAAAGATGGTACCTAGAATTCCCATATACTCCATAGCTAGTTTTCTCTATTATTAACATCTTATCACTATGGTGAATTTGTGGCAATCATTTAAATAATATCCATACTTTACTCCATTTTTAAACTAAGTTTCTCTTTCTGTTTCATGGCCCCCTCCAGGATACTGCATTATATTAAGTAGCTATGTTGCTTTAACTCTACTGACAGTTTCTCAGAATTTTCTTTATTTTCTGACCTTATCATTTTGAGCTGAACTGGATAGGTATTTCATAAAATGTACCTCATCTGGGATTTGTCTGGTGACTTTTTCCATAATTAGAGGAAAGCAATTTAATATGACCACTTAAAGGCTGATTTTCAATATTTTTCAAAATAAAGTTAGAGTGAATTGAAAAGAGCAGATTATCTAAGACTTGAGACCACAAAGCGTTACAGTCATGATTGGTTTGTACTTTTGTGATGTCATAAATCTATTTAAGCTCTGTAGTTGTGTAATACTAATTGAAATCCCCAGTCTTGGGATAAAGAGTGATTTGAAATCTTTATACACAGAACATTATAAACATAAGATGGGAAAAAAAGACACCTAAATCTATTTCAATAGATTTTCTTTTAAAATGTTTTGGTTTTTTTTGCCATATTCTGAGAAAAATTTTTCTAGGAAAGTGAATTGTTTATGCCAATGTCTGTAATAAAAGCTAGATAAACCTAATAGTATTCTTGAGTCACATTTTTCCAAGATAAAAATGATTAGTTTTTATGTATCAATTAAACTAAAATCATATATATATTGATACGTCTCTAATAGGGCTTCATAATAGGTGCACTGATAATCTTTTAACGTTTTCACTCCTTTAGGACTACCATACCACACACCTTCAGCTTTGAAAGAGTGGGTGATGTGTTTATGAAAATACATCAGAAGCATGAATATATGTACTTTTAGAATGTCAGGAATGTGAGGCTGGTTCTAATTTTCTTGATTAGTCACATTTTTGTCATTGCTACTGGGTAGAAAGGTATATTTTTTAGAGATATTCTAATAGATATACCAGAAAAGCAATTATGTGTGTGTGTGTGTGTGTGTGTGTGTGTTTATTTATTTATTTTTATTTATTTATATAAAATCTTCATGTATTTGTTTTAAAATATTTTTAGGCACAAAAGCAAAAATACGCACATGGGATGGTTAAGCCAAATAGAAGAGAGTACAACCGCCAGAAGAGTGGGAAAAACAGTAGAAAGGGGGTCAAAGAAGGAAATGGAACGCAACTGCATAGAACACTGGAAAATATTTTAGTTTTATATAGTTTTTATATTTCCCACTCTGATAATGCTTATTACCCTTCAAATCAGCTTACTCGCAGAATCCAGATTTCTCTTCCTTTACACTTATCAAAGAGGAAAGCAGATATTAATTTGATGCCTAATGTGTGCAATTTGTTAGGAAGTTATAAACTTTGTTCTTTATCAAATTGCATCGTAAAGTCCTGGATAATTTTATTATTTCCATTTTGTAATGAAGAAACTAAGGCTTTAAGAAATTACATGATTTACTCATTGTCAGAGGGCCAGTAAGTGATGAAGCTCATGCTTATGTCTGGGTAATGTCAGAAGTCATGTTTTATCTACTGATTAAAAACATTCTCAAAATGACTGGATTGAGTCAGGCTAATTCCTAAAGTATATATTCAAGGGCAACATAAAGAGCTTCGTCTCTGAGAGTTATTCTCTTGTCCAAGACCAGGAAGCCGAGACGTTAAATTTGAAGCTGGCCCATCCAGTAGCTCAGAGATCTACACACTGTTCTACAAGCATTGCATTTCAATAATTTTTATTCATATATGCCTCATGGCTGAAACATGGGATCAACTAGGGCTCCACAGCAGACCGATTAGAAGGTTTAAGATCATAGCAAGAGTTTCCACTGACATGAAAGGATAGGTTTTCTAACACGAGAAAGTGTGTTAGTTGCTCAGTCGTGTCTGACTCTTTGACCCCATGGACTGTAGCCCACCAGGCTCTTCTATCCAGGAAAGAATACTGGAGTGGGTAGCCATTCCCTTCTCCAGGGGATATTCCTGACCTGGGGATTGAACCTGGGTGTAAAGCATTACAGGCAGATCCTTAACGATCTGAGAGACCAGGGAAACCATTTCTAACATGGGTTGTGTGTGTTAGTCGCTCAGTCTTGTCTGACTCTTTTCGATCCCATGGACTGTAGTCCGCTAGGCTCCTCTGTCCATGGAATTCTCCAGGCAAGAATACTGGAGTGGGTTGCCATTCCCTTCTCTAGGGGATCTTCCCGATCTAGGTATCAAACCCAGGTCTCCTGCATTGCAGGCAGATTCTTTACCATCTGAGCTACTAGTGAAGCCCACGTGGGGACTCCTCCCAGTTCACTGAATTGTGCGCTCAATAGGGCTTTACAAAGTCATCTGATACAGACACTTATCTTCAAAAAGCTAATCCAACCTAAACCTAGGAGTCTGTGAGTAAATCACCACGAAGAGTGAAGGACACAAGTTGTTTTTGGCTGATCATGCAGAATCTTGGTTAAATGCCTTGCCACAGTTATTCTAGTTTTTTGAACAATTTTTAATCTGAGTTCATATATTTGACCTGATGTAAATGATAGCTCCAGCAGGGAAAACGATCTTGATTAAAGCATGAATGTGTTTTAATCCTATTTCTACAATGTTTGATCATTAAAATATGGTTAAAGTCAGGGAATAGAAATATAATTACCTCCATAATTTCAAAAAGCCAGTAGAGAGACGATTTTTAGGAAATCTTCACGTGGTATGTATATATGTATGTTTGCTCCTATGTGTGTAGTAGGAACCTTGCAGAGGGTATCTTCACTTAAATAATTATAATGTCCCTTGAGGGCTAGATGGTGATTTTGATGACATGTAGAAATAGAAGTTTAAGAACATGAAGGAACTATTTAGTAAAACTCTTACTTTTGATCCAAATTTCAATATGTATTTTTTCACAGCCCTTATCACTAAGGAATGAGAAAACTTATTCAAAATTTAATTTGTTCCATATTTTAGAATTTATGTATCTTTTACATTGTATTGAATCAGTAGTTTACTACAGAAAGAATTATACAAAGAAAATATTGGGCATGACTACCTATATTATCACAGTTGATTATGAACTGTATCAAATATTATTTGGCCATATGTGGGAACAAACATAATGATTGTGGGGTAAAAGTACATGATTATTTTGGCTTTTTTTCTAGCACATTTTAAAGAAATTGACCTGACTGTAACTTTTCTTTGGAATGTTTGTTGAAAAAACATGACCAAAAGTTTAAAACTTGGATTGAAACTTAATCTATATGGTAATAGAACTTGGAAGAATCCAGGCTTAGTTCAGACTAAAATGTCAGAACAGTTTTTGAAAATGGTATGTCTCAAACAACCTACAGACATAAAGAAATAAACTGTCAATCCTTTAGCTTTCAACACAGGGAAAACCATGTATAAGGGAAGAAAATAAAGTTCTAAAACAGTTGCTTTAGCATGAGCTTGTCCCCTTTATGATACATTTCATCTGTGAAAAATATAAAGGATGGTTTAAGTAATGGTTCTCTCCTGCTCTCTCTCATGCTCTTCTCCTAAACCTTTCAGGTCCTTGTTAAACACTTTTGTTTTTGTGCAAAAGTCTTTGTTACATGTGTCTCACCTTCAATACAAGTTAAGTTGCAATTAAATTGCTCTTAAATAGGCAGAATCTACAAAAGAGCATTTGTTAAAATTGCAATAATTATCCTTTCCCTTCCAGCCATCTTTCAACCGCCTCCCTATCTCATAAAACCGAAACAATACACTAACACAAAGGACCAATAAATTGATTTTCAATCCAAAGCACTAGTTCTCAAACTTGGCTACATGATGGAATTATCTGGAACTTTTAAAAACTCCTGTCCACTCTGCCTGATTTGGTTGGTATGGGGTATGGTTTCCGATTTTTTAAAAAAGTTTTCAAAGATGCATAGATGATTCTAATGTTCAATAAAGTGAGAATCACCAGATTAGCATAGTGGTTCCGTATCTTGCTTGCATATTGGAAACGTCTAGAAACACTTAAAAATATTGGTACCAAGTTCTCACACTTCAGTGTGATACAGTTGTCCTGAGGCGCAGCCAGAATATAAAGGTTCCCACCAGCAACCCCCCGCCCAGATGTTCCTAGTGAATGGCCAGGACTAAGAACTAGCATTAGTATTTCACTTCCTGTTGGGTCAAAAGAAGATCAATATAAATTTCATATTTTTAAAATCTCTCACATGGAAATTTTTAATTTTGAGTTTTAAAATAAGCTATATTTGAATGTAATTTAATAAATCAAGGCAAAAACAGCTGTTAATTACATGTGAAGATCTTCTGGAAGAAAACTCTTGTCCTCATTGTAAAAATATAAGATTCAAGGACAAAGTTATTACTACTGAAGGAAAAAAATTGTAAAAAGTAGAATTCAAAGAAGTTATTTTTCATGCATGTATGACATTTAAGATAATCTTTGGGAGAACTTTAATATTCCTAAGTAAAAACGAGATACAGAAGAGAAAAGACATTTTTTGGTCAGATTCACCACTTTTAAAAAGCATGACCAATTCTCAAATAAATATTTTCAGATGTGTGAAAGTTACCAATAAATGTTTATTCTATTTAGAATGTTCATAAGAACACAAGCTTTTGACAACTCATGTAAACTGTCAATTGCTTAAAAGTGCAATGTAGGAAGGAATATCTATTTAAAGCCTACAGCGTACTTCTGAATAAAAGGTACAGTGCTGGTTTTTTTCATTTAATGAAAGACTTGATAACACATTCAGAGAGAAGACAGGTGTAAACTGTTTCTCCACACTTGTGCAATAGATTTATATGATTCTGTTACTATAACTTGCTGAGGTGTTGTGTAAACACTGGATGAGTTACTTCTTATTACTTAATTTATACATGCTAATGCTTAAAGTACTTTTCCCCTCCGAAAACATATCCAGTTGCTTACACTTGAAACGATTCAGCATAAAAAGGCATGTTCTCATTCTTCAGTATTAACAGGAAAATTCACTGTAGGATATATATTATAGCAAAATTAATGCTAATTCCTTAAAGTCTACACAGGCATTTGCCATTCACTTAAAAGAAAAAAGAAAAGGTTAAAGTGGATAGGCCAAAGGTCATTTGCAGCAGAATGACCATTTAATCAGTGTTGATACAGGAATTGTGCAAATGCTTTGGTATGCCTATCAGACCTATGGAGAATCCATTCTTAAAGGAATTAGCTAAAGCTGGGAACTTCCTTAAAGTGATGAATAAAACTTATACAACCTAGGATATAAAGCAGGCTTCCCAGGTGGCTCCGTAGTGAAGAAGCCACCTGCAGTGCACAAGACTCGGGTTCCATCCCTGGGCTAGGAAGATTCCCTGGAGTATGAAATGGCAACCCACACCAGTATTCTTGCCTGGAGAATGCCATGGACAGAAGAGCCTGGCAGGCTACCATTCACGGGGTCACAAAAGAGTTGGATGTGACTTAGCAACTAAACAACAAAGATACAAAGTGCAGTCAAAATAATTCCAATGTTTTAAAAATAAAGTCTATTTGAACTTTTAACTTTATTAAAAATTTATCTTTTTGCTTCATTAATTATGTATTTATGAGTCCTTTCAGTTGAGGTTATGAGATCCTTTTTGATCCAGGTGCCTACATTATCTATTCTACTAAATGGATAAAATACAGATATAATTAATCCCTTGTTTCCAGTTGTTCAAACAAAATAAACATTAAGCTAGTCAACTTTGGAATTGGTTCTATGGAAGTTAAATTTCTGCTTACTTATAGGTGGCTCAGATGGTAAAGAATCTGCCTACAATGCAGAAGACTAGGGTTTGACTAGGGTTGAGAAGATCTCCTGGAAAAGAGAATGGTTACCCATTCTAGTATTCTTGCCTGGAGAATCCCTCGGGAGCCTGACAAGCTACAGTCCAGGGGGCTGCAAAGAGTCGGACATGACTGAGCGACTAAGCATGCATGAAAGTCAATGTACTGTTGTTCTTATCTAATTCACAAGGCAACTGAAATAGCCAGAATACAGAGTAGTCTATTGATTTGTGTCTTATAGACATGACTTAAATAATTGGAAGATGTCAACATCTCATGAATTTGACAAATTTTGGTCAAAGACACTATGTCTGATACCAGGAATATAAGTGAGATAAGGGAGAAAGTTCAGAAAGTTTCTTCCCCAAGAGGGTCAACTTCAAGTGGAGTAGAGAGAATAAAAGGCGACTGAAGTGCTGAGTGATGTTAAGAGATTCACATCATAAGTCCTGTGGGGTCCCAGGGCACAGACATCTGTCCCAGACCAAAGGCAATGCTGTTAGGGGCAAGGGGATAGGGAAGGTTCTTAGTAATGGTGGCAGTTGGAATCTTAAGGAACCTAAAATGATTATAGACTGAAGAGTGGAGAGGTAGCTAGTAAATTTAGAAAAATAAACATCATAACCTGAGGGACACTGGAGATAAGAAATGTCTAGAAAAAGATACTAAAATTAGCTAAATAAAACTGGGGCAGTAAATTATTAAGATGTGATAGGCAGAAAATGTTTGAAGAAACAATGTTGTTCAGTCTCTAAGTCGTGTCTGACTCTTTGTGACCCCATGCACTGCAGAACGCCAGGCTACCCTGTCCTTCACTATCTTCAGGAGTTTGCTCAAACCCATGTCCATTGAGTCCATGATGCCATGCAACCATGGTATCCTCTGTTACCCCCTTTTCCTCCTGCCTTCAATTTTTCCAAGCATCAGCATCTTTTCCAATGAGTTGGCTCTTCACATCAGGTAGCCAAAGTATTGGAGCTTTAGCATTAGTCCTTCCAAAGAATATTCAGGATTGATTTCCTTTAGGATTGACTGGTTTGACCTCTTTGCTGTCCAAGGGACTATCATGAAGAAACAATAGCTAAGTTTGCCATAAGAATGAACAAATGAAAGTCAGCAAAATACTTCAAGTATTTATAGGAGGAATGATCTTAGTGATGGTGTTGATCAACATAATTATATTTGGATTTAGAAAAAAAAAAAAAGAGCTATCTGGCAGCAGATTAGAACTTGAAAGATGGGAGAACTTAGTGAGGAGAGACGTGGTTAGCAGAACTCCTATGACAAAGAGATTTTGGAAGTGTAATTGTTTCCAAATAATTTGACCTTAAAAGAGGGAATTTATCCTGGGTGTGCTTAACCTAATCAAGGGAGATTTTTAAAGTACTGAGGTCTTGCTAAAGAGATTCAAGGTGTGACAGCAATTTCAAGAGAAAGAAATAATCTGCTGTTGGTTTTGAAGAAGGAGGGGACCTCCTGGCAAGGAATGTGAATGTCATCTAGAAGCTGAAAATGGTCTCCAGAAGGCAGCCAGCAAAGAAATAGAGACCTCAGTTCCACAATTGCAAGGGACTGAACCCCAAATCATGTGAACGGTTCTCAACCTGTATATGAAGGTGCAGCCAAAATGACACTCTGATTTTAGTGTTGTGAGATTCTCAGCCAAAACCATGTCCATACTTGTGACGTACATCTAATAAGTGTTTCCCTGGTGGCTGAGACAGTAAAGAGTCTACCTACAATGTGACAGATACCGGTTCAATCCCTGGGTTGGGAAGATCCCCTGGAGGAGGAAATGGCAAGCCACACCAGTATTCTTGTCTGAAGAATCCCATGGACAGAGGAACCCGGTGGGCTACAGTCCATGGGCTTGCAAACAGTCAGACATGACTGAACGACTAACACACACACAGCTAATAAATGGGTGTTGTTTCATACTGCTAATTTGTGCAATTTTCTATGCAGCAACAGAAAACTAATACAAGGAGGTATATAATTCAAAGATCAATTTATATTATAACTTAAAATACTCTGCAGGACCATTTAGAATTATCTTCAGCAAGAGTTTATCATGCAAAACTTAGTCACAGGACCCAAGAAAACAAAATATAACAAAACAAGAATGTACTCAGGTGGATCAATGATTTACTATATTTGCAGCTATTTCTGTAATCAAATCACCTTTAATACTAAGGATTATCAAAGTTTTTAATAATTCTCCTGTGTATCTCTCATTCTCTCCCCTAAAATTTCCCCCCTGGAAAGATGTTTCAAACTTGATAAAATGTTGATGACATTTTGCCCAAAAACTGGATTATTTATCACCATTATTATTTTTTAGTTTAAAAAGATAACCTTTGTTTTCCCCTTACATAAGATTTTTTCAGAAAACATTGCTTCTCATTACAAAATCACTTTGAAAGGGAATACTCATTTTAAATTTTACTATGTAATGATAAATTTGAGTCTTTTATTTTACATGGGTGTAGTCTTCATTTTCCCACCATCATCAAACTCATTTTCACTGGATATATAAGCAAAACAGGATCAGTAAATGCAAACATCCTTGAATGTAACCACTAGAGAAAGATTACTTTTCCTAATTTCTATTTATTTTTATTGTTTTATGAATATTTAATAATATTTATTATTATATCGATTGTATAAATGAGGTACCATCGCGCTTTCAGGTATGACCTAAGGTAGGCCATTCAGGTATGGCCTAAATCACATCCCTTATGATTATACTGTGGAAGTGAAAATAGGTTCAAGGGATTAGATCAGTGCCTGAAGAACTATGGAGAGAGGTTCATAACATTGCACAGGAGGCAGGGATCAAAACCATCTCCAAGAAAAAGAAATGCAAAAAGGCAAAATGGTTGTCTGAGAGGACTTACAAATAGCTGAAAATAAGAAGAGAAGTGAAAGACAAGGAGAAAAGGAAAGATACACCCTTCTGAAAGCAGAGTTCCAAAGAATAGCAAAGAGAGATAAGAAAGTCTTCCTAGGGATCAATGCAAAGAAATAGAAGAAAACTATAGATTGGGAAAGACTAGAAATCTCCTCCAGAAAAAGAGAGATACCAAGGGAATATTTGATGCAATAATGGGCATGATAAAGTGGTATGGACAGAAGCGATATGGAAGTAACAGAAGCAGAAGATATTAAGAGGTGGCAAGAATACACAGAAGAATTATACAAAAAAGATCTTTTTGACCCAGATAACAACTATGTTGTGATCACTCACCTAGAGCCAGACATCCTGGAATGCAAAGTCAAGTGGGCCTTAGGAAGCATCACTATGAACAAAGTTAGTAGAGGTGATGGAATTGCAGTTGAGCTATTTCAAATCCTAGGAAATGATGCTGTGAAAGTGCTGCAATCAACATGCCAGTAAATTTGGAAAACTCAGCAGTGGCCACAGAGGGCAAAAGGTCTATTTTCATTCCAATCCCAGAGAAAAGCAATGCTAAAGAATGTACAAGCTACTGCACAATTGCACTCAATTCAGACAATAGCAAAGTAATGCTCAAAATTCAGCAGTTCACTTCAGTTCAGTTCAGTCACTCAGTCGTGTCTGACTTTATGCAACCCCATGGACTGCAACACTCCAGGCCTCCCTGTCCATCATCAACTCCTGGAGTTTACACAAACTCATGCCCATTGAGTCGGTGATGCCATTCAACTACCTCATCCTCTGTTGTCCCCTTTTCCTCCTGCCTTCAATCTTTCCCAGCATCAGGGTCTTTTAAAATGAGTCAGCTCTTTGCATCAGGTCACCAAAGTATTGGAGTTTCAGATTCAACATCCATCCTTCCAATGAACATTCAGGACTGATTTCCTTAAGGGTGGACTGGCCAGATCTCCTTGCAGACCAGGAGACTTTCAAGAGTCTTCTCCAACACCCCAGTTCAAAAGCATGAATTCTTCTGCGCTCAGCTTTCTTTATAGTCCAAATCTCACATCCATACATGACTACTAGAAAAACCATAGCCTTGAATACATGGACATTTATTGGCAAAATAATGTCTCTGCTTTTTAATATGCTATCTAGTTTGGTCACAACTTATCTTCCAAGGAGTAAGCGTCCTTCTTTTTCATGGCTGTAGTCATATCTGCAGTGATCTTGGAGCCCCCCAAAATAAAATCTGCCACTGTTTCCACTGTTTCTCCATCTATTTGCCATGAAGTGATGGGACCAGATGCCATCGTTTTTGTTTTCTGAATGTTGAGCTTTAAGCCAACTTTTTCACTCTCCTCTTTCACTTTCATCAAGAGGCTTTTTAGTTCTTCTTTACTTTTTGCCATAAGGGTGGGGTCATCTGCATATCTGAGGTTATTGATATTTCTCCCAGCAATCTTGATTCCAGCTTGAGCTTCATCCAGTCCAGTGTTTCTCATGAAGTACTCTACATATAAGTTGAATAAGCAGGGTGATAATATAAGGCCTTGATATACTCCTTTCCTGATTTGGATCCAGTCTGTTGTTCCATATCCAGTTCTAACTGTTGATTCCTGACCTGAATACAGGTTTCTCAAGAGGCAGGTCAGGTGGTCTGGTATTCCCATGTCTTTCAGAATTTTCCACAGTTTATTGTGACCCACACAGTCAAAGGCTTTGGCATAGTCAATAAAGCAGAAATAGATGTTTTTCTGAATCTCTCTTGCTTTCAGTGATCCAGCAGATGTTGGAAATTTGATTTCTGGCTTCTCTGCCTTTTCTAAATCCAGCTTGCACATCTGGAAGTTCATGGTTCCTGTATTGTTGAAGCCTGGCTTGGAGAATTTTGAACATTACTTTTACTAGCGTGTGAGATGAGTACAACTGTGCGGTAGTTTGAGCATTCTTTGGCATTGACTTTCTTTGGGATTAGGAATGAAAACTGACCTTTTCCCGTCCTGTGGCCCCTGCTGAGTTTTCCAAATTTGCTGACATATTGAGTGCAGCATTTTCACAACATCATCTTTTAGGATTTGAAATAGCTCAACAGCAATTCCATCACCTCCACTTTCAGTGTCTTATCTTTTTGCCTTTTCATACTGTTCATTGGGTTCTCAAAGCAGGAATACTGAAGTGGTTTGCCATTCCCTTCTCCAGTGGACCACGTTTTGTCAGAACTCTCCACCATGACCTGTCCAATTTGAGTGGCCCTACATAGCATGGCTCATAGTTTCATTGAGTTAGACAAAACTGCGGCCCATGTGATTAGATTGGTTAGTTTTCTGTGATGGTGGTTTTCAGTCTGTCTGTCCTCTGGTGGAGGAGGATAAAAGGCTTATGAAAACTTCCTGATAGGATAGAATGACTGAGGGGCATACTGGGTCTTGTTCTGATGGGCAGGGCCATGCTTTGTAAATCTTTAATCAAATTTTCTGTTGATGGGTGGAGCTGTGTCCCCTCCCTGCTATTTACCTGGAACCAAGGTAATGAAGGGGTGGAGGTAATGAAGGTAATGGTGACCTCCTTCAAAAGAGTCCAGGCTTGTACAGTCCCTGCCCTCAACCCCGCAGCAGGCCACCACCCACCTATGCCTTCACTGGAGGTTCCCTGACA
Source organism: Dama dama (assembly GCF_033118175.1). Classification (NCBI taxonomy): domain Eukaryota; kingdom Metazoa; phylum Chordata; class Mammalia; order Artiodactyla; family Cervidae; genus Dama; species Dama dama. The sequence goes on from NC_083711.1 coordinate 25,607,669, forward strand.
CCAACAGGCAAGTCTCCTGTGGGGTCACTCTTCCTTTCTTCTGGGTCCTGGTACACAAGGTTCTGTTGTGCCCTTCAAGAATCTATTTCCCAGTCTATTTCCCAGAATTTCCCAGAATTCGCGTTTAGAATCAAACCTCATTCCCTCTAGAGATGCTCGCTCAGAAGGTTCAAACAAACCTTGTGCACACCAGGTCCCAGGGACCCCACAGAGAGTGAGACAGAGCTGTGTTTGAGCATCTCCTGTGGAGGTATGGGTTGGCAGTGGTCTGCCGCAGAGGCTCTGGGTGTGGGTATGGCATAAGTCCTCTTGGAGGAGGTTGCCATTAACTCACTATAGAGCTGCCAGAGCTTACATACGACTGGAAAAATTCACCAAGCTAGGCTTTAACAGTACATGAACTGAGAAATTCCAGATGTTCAACCTGGATTTAGAAAAGACAGAGGAACCAGAGATCAAATTGCCAACATCCAGTGGGTCACCGAAAAAGCAAGAGAAATCCAGAAAAACATCTACTTCTGCTTCATTGACTACGTTAAAGCCTTTGACTATGTGGATCACAATAAACTGGAAAATGCTTTAAGAGATGGGAATACCAGATCACCTTACCTGCCTCCTGAGACATCTGTATGCAGGTCAAGAAGCAACTGTTAGAACCTTACCTGGAACAACAGACTGATTCAAAATTGGGAAAGGAGTACATCAAGGCTATATATTGTCACCTGCTTATTTAACTTATATGCAGAGTACATCATGAGAAATGCCAGGCTGGATGAAACACAATCTGGAATCAAGATTGCCAGAAATACCAACAACCTCAGAAATGCAGATGAACTGACCCTTGTGGCAGAAAGCAAAAAGGAACAAAAGAGCCTCTTGATGAAAGTGAAAGAGGAGAGTGAAAAAGTTGGCTTAAAACTCAACATTCAGAAAACTTAAATCATGGCATCCAGTCCCATCACTTCATGGCAAATAGATGGGGAAACAATGGAAAAAGAGAAAGACTTTATTTTCTTGGGCTCCACAATCACTCAGATGGTGACTGCAGCCATGAAAATAAAAGATGCTTGCTCCTTGGAAGAAAAGCTATGACCAACCTAGACAGAATATTAAAAAGCAGAAATATTACTTTGCCAACAAAGGTCCATCTAGTCAAAGCTATGGTATTTCCAGTAGTCATGTATGGATATGAGAGTTGGACCATAAAGAAACCTGAGCACTGAGAATTGATGCTTTTGAACTGTGGTGTTGGAGAAGACTCTTGAGAGACCCTTGGACTGCAAGGAGATCCAACAAGTCAATCCTAAAGGAAATCAGTCCTAATTATTCATTGGAAGGAATGATGCTGAAGTGGAAGCTCCAAAACTTTGGCTACCTGATGTGAAGAACTGACTCCTTGAAAAGACTCTGATGCTGGGAAAGATTGGACAAAAGAGGATAAGGGGGCGATAGAGGATGAGATGATTGGATGGCATCACCAACTCCATCGACATGAATTTGTGCAAGCTCCAGGTGTTCGTGATGGACAGGGAAGCCTGGCATGCTGCAGTCCGTGGGGTCACAAAGTGTTGGACACAACTGAGAGACTGAACTGAACTGAACTAACCGTCACACTTTATGTAGATTGAAAACCAACATTAAGTATTTCTGTTTTGTAACGTAAGTGTAGTTATTTACTGAAGCTCTACAAAAATTCTACTAAATAATAGCCTCTAAGAATATATTCTAGTATTTACATTGCAGTGATGATCTATGGAATAATATTTATCTTTTTACTCATGCATAATTTTTTAATTCTCTCTAATTTTATATACCATAATATTCTAAGATAACAGGAGATTTTAAAATATGCTATTTCTTGAGTTACCTTTATAGTAAAACATTTTTTCCCCACTGTTTTTTTTTAATGATTAGATAATTTCTATTCTGCATCAAATACTATGTTCCATTTGGTCATTGTCAGTAAATGAAGAAAATATAGCATATACTTTAATTTCATACCAAATAAGTTTTATTCTCTGAAAATATCAGACAGACATTTTTATACACAAGAAATAATTTCATTGGGAATTTATTGTCTAAAGGCTATATATTAGTTAAGAGATCTGGAACTAAGTAATAAAAATATTTTAAAAATTATCTGGAAGGAGTATATCTTAAATATGTGACTAAGTATCACATTTATTATCCCTTTTAGTTTTGAGTGGAATGTGCTTTGGGTTTGTTACTTTGGTCACTATAATTCATTTTATCAGTGAGTTGTCACAGTATTTAAACATCTGGAACCCATCACACTGAACAATGGCCAAGTTCATAACCAATCAATGAAAGTTTACTGTGAAGGATAAACATTAAGAATATGATCCCAACTTTGTTGGAGTAATTATGTGATGGAAAATAGTCTCAGATCCTTTTGTCTTGCCAGTTGAAGAACAGTTATTGCCACTCTCTTTAAAACTTAAACATCATCAATCATTTTGCTCAAAACTCAATTTGCATATATTTCTTCAAATTCTAAATAATTTTCTAAATGATGTCTAACAATGCCCTCTCCATCCCCCCAAATAAGAATATTGTGGTAAGGATTTATAACTTTAACCAAAAATCTTGAGTGACAGACCCCATGTAATTAACTTCTAAAATTTTGGCCTCACTTCAAGAAGAGAGCCTTTTAACTGCTTTCAACAGAATTCCATTCCACTTTTATCTCTGGAGAGGATTTCCCTATAATTCTAGCACTTCAGCCAGATTGTTTGCACACGGCTGAACAGAAATAACATATATTTTTACATCAGCATATTTAATATCACAGGTTCTTCCATGTACTGACACAATGTTGGCAGTATTAACAATACAGACATCATTAGCTTTCCAAAAGATCCATAATTGAAAAGTCAGACTGCTGAAAATGTCACCTTTTGTGTACTGTGCTAAGGTAATAAAGCTTTGTCTAAGTCCTTAAAAGGGCAAATAAAGACTCAATTGTGGCCTGTGTTGAATCCATAGGCACTGGGTTCCATTAGCTTTAGCAGGCTGTTTGGAATATCCATCTTTGATGAACTATTTCTCCTAAATTTGCAAGAACAGTTCAATTTCCATCCCACTTGATCCTCATGTCATAGCAAAGTTAGAAATGAACAAAGACACAGTAGGTTTGAAAATGGTATGTTTCAGCATATTAAGATACCAAGTATAAAATTTTTGTGAGTCTAGGGGAAAAGGGGGCATTTTATAGATTTCTTTGTTTACCAGAAGTAGACTTTTTGGAAAATTATATCTAATTACTTTGCCAACCCAAGTTACAGATGATGTTTAAAATTTAATTCTCAAAAATTATGAATTTTAATATTTAAATTATAAATTTAAAAATGTTCTAAAGGAGGAAATCACTTTCAAATAAAACATTCAGTTGATATCCCCTTTTTCTCGTACTCTTTCCTTTCCACATTCCCTTTTCTCCCATATATTTCACTCCCTTCTTTTACATTCACTCTGTGCTTTGGAGGGGGGAAAAAACCCAAAGCTTTTGAAATTTAGAAAAACTGACTGAAACACCACAATTTCAAAGTACTCATATAAGCTCTGCATGTGTTCAGTTTACAGAGTTTAAGCCAAAACCAGAGTTGTTATTTTGATTTCACAAGGCAAGTGTGGTCTTGCCTGTGAGGTGGGTCTCTACTGTGATGGACTGAGTCTGCTCAAAGTTCAGCTCTACAATATGTTTAAAGGAGAGATGTCCTGAAAATGTCTATGTGCTATTAATTTCATTTTAAAATATACTAATGCTGACATTTAAGTCAGAAAGAGAAAAACAGTTCAGTTCAGATCAGTCACTCAGTCATATCAGACTCTGCAATCCCATGGACTGCAACACGCCAGGACTCCCTGTCCATCACCAACTTCGGGAGCTTACTCAAGCTGATGTTCATTGAGTTGGTGTTGCCATCCAACCATCTCATCCTCTGTCGTCCCCTTCTCTTCCTGCCTTCAATTTTTCCCAGCATCAGTGTCTTTTCAAATGAGTCAGTTCTTCACATCAAGTGGCGAAAGGGTTGGCATTTCAGCTTCAGCATCAGTCCTTCCAATGAATGTTCAGGACTGATCTCCTTTAGGATTGGCTGGTTGGATCTCCTTGTAATCCAAGGGATTCTCAAGAGTCTTCTCCAACTCCAGAGTTAAAAAGCATCAATTCTTTAACACTCAACTTTCTTTATAATCTAACTCTCACATTCATTATTCTGACAGAATGTGGTCCAATGGAGAAGGGAATGGCAAACCACTTCATTATTCTTGCCTTGAGAACCCCTTGAACAGTATGAAAAGGCAAAAAGATAAGACACTGAAAGATGAGCTCCCCAGGTCAGGAGGTGCCAACTACCAGGTCAGTAGGTGATCTCTACTGGAGATCAGTGGAGAAATAACTCCAGAAAGAATGAAGGGATAAAGCCAAAGCAAAAACAACACCCAGTTGTGGATGGGACTGGGTTGTGGGATGGTACAGAAGCAAGGTTCAATGCTGAAAAGAGCAATATTGCATAGGAAACTGGAATGTTAGGTCTCTGAATCAAGGCAAATTGGAAGTGGTCAAACAGGAGATGGCAAGAGTGAACATCATCATTCTAGGAATTAGCGAACTAAGATGGACTGGAATGGGTGAATTTAACTCAGATGACCATTATATCTACTACTGTGGACAGGAATCCCTTAGAAGAAACGGAGTAGCCATCATAGTCCACAAAAGAGTCTGAAATGCAGTACTTGGATGCAATTTCAAAAACGACAGAATGATATCTGTTCGTTTCCAAGGCAAACCATTCAATATCATGGTCATCCAAGTCTATGCCCTGACCAGTAATGCTGAAGAAGCTGAAGTTGAAGGGTTCTATGAAGATCAAAAAGACTTTCTAAAATTAACACACAAAATAGATATATTTTTCATTATAGGGGATTGGAATGCAAAGTAGGAAGTCAAGAAACACCTGGAGTAACAGGCAAATTTGGCCTTGGAGTACAGAATGAAGCAGGGCAAAGGCTAATACAGCTTTGCCAAGAGAACACACTGGTCATAACAAACACCCTCTTCTAACAATACAAGAGAAGACTCTACACATGGACATCGCCAGATGGTCAACACTGAAATCAGATCGATTACATGCTGCACATCCAAAGATAGAGAAGCTCTGTACAATCACCAAAAACAAGACTGGGAGCTGACTGTGGCTCAGATCATGAACTCCTTATTGCCAAATCAGACTTAAATTGAAGAAAGTGGGGAAAAACGCTAGACCATTCAGGTATGATCTAAATCAAATCCCTGATGACTACACAGTGGAAGTGAGAAATAGATTTAAGGGACTATATCTGATAGAGCGCCTGATGAACTACGGAAGAGGTTCATGACATTGTACAGGAGACAAGTATCAAGACCATCCCCAAGAAAAAGAAACGCAAAAAGGCAAAATGGCTGTCTGAGGACACCTTACAAATAGCTATGAAAAGAAGAGAAGCGAAAAGCAAAGGAGAAAAGGAAAGATATTCCCATTTGAATGCGGAGTTCCAAAGAATAGCAAGGAGAGATAAGAAAGACTTCCTCAGTGATCAATGCAAATAATAGAGGAAAACAATAGAATGGGAAAGACTGCAGATGGTGATTGCAGCCATCAAATTAAAAGACTCTTACTCCTTGGAAGGAAACTTATGACCAACCTAGACAGCATATTAAAAAGCAGAGACATTACTTTGTCAACAAACGTACATCCAATCAAGGTTATGGTTTTTCCAGTGGTCATGTATGCATGTGAGTGTTGGACTATAAAGAAAGCTGAGCGCTGAAGAATTGATGCTTTTGAACTGTAGTGTTGGAGAAGACTCTTGAGAGTCCCTTGGACTGCAAGGAGATCCAACCAATCCATCCTAAAGGAGATCAGTCCTGGGTGTTCACTGGAAGGATTGATGCTGAAGCTGAAACTCCAATACTTTGGCCACCTGATGCGAAGAGTTGACTCATTTGAAAAGACCCTGATGCTGGGAAAGATTGAAGGCAGGAGGAGAAGGGGACAACAGAGGATGAGGTGGTTTGATGGCATCACTGACTCAATGGACATGGGTTTGGGTGGACTCCGGAAGTTGGTGATGGACAGGGAGGTCTGGCGTGTGGTTCATGGGGTTGCAAAGAGTCTGACACGCGTGAGTGACTGAACTGAACTGAACTGAACGGGAAAAACGATACCTTTGACTAGACGGACCTATTTTTGGCAAAGAAATGTCTCTGTTTTTAAATATGCTGTCTAGGTTGATCATAGCTTCTCTTCCAAGGAGGAAGTGTCTTTTAATTTCATGGCTATAGTCACCATATGCAGTGATTTTGGAGCCCAGGAAAATAAAGTCTGTCACTGTTTCCATTGCTTCCCCATCTATTTGCCATGAAGTGATGGGACCGGATACCATGATCTTAGTTTTCTGAATGTTGAGTCTTAAGCCAACTTTTCCACTCTCCTCTTTCACTTTCATCAAGAGGCTCTTTAGTTCTTCTTCACTTTTTGCCATAACGGTGGGGTCATCTGCATATCTGAGGTCATTGACATTTCTCCCGGCAATCTTGATTCCAGCTTGGGCTTCATCCAGTCCAGCATTTCTCATGATGTACTGTGCATATAAGTTAAATAAGCAGCATGACAATATACACCTTTGACATACTCTTTTTCTGATTTGGAACCAGTTTGTTGTTCCATGTTCAGTTCTAACTATTGCTTCCTGACCTGCATACAGGTTTCTCAGGAGTCAGGTTCAGTGGTTTGGTATTCCCATGTCTTTCAGAATTTTCCACAGTTTTTTGTGATTCACACAGTCAAAGGCCTTGGCATAGTCAATAAAGCAGAAAGAGATGTTTTTCTGGAACTCTCTTGCTTTTCCAATGATCCAGTGGATGTTGGCAATTTGATCTCTGGTTCCTCTGCCTTTTCAAAATCTATCTTGAACATCTGGAAGTTCACCATTTATGTACTGTTAAAGCTTGTGTTGGAGAATTTTGAGCATTACTTTGCTAGTGTGTGAGATGAGTGCAATTGTGCGATAGTTTGAAGATTCTTTAGCATTGCCTTTCTTTGGGATTGGAATGAAAACTGATCTTTTCCAGTCCTGTGGCCACTGCTGAGTTTTTCAAATTTGCTGCCATATTGAGTGCAGCACTTTCACAGCATCATCTCTTAGGATTGGAAATGGCTCATCTGAAATTTCATCACCTCCACTAGCTTTTTTGTAGTGATGCTTTCTAAGGCCCACTTGACTTTACATTCCAGGATGTCTGGTTCTAGGTGAGTGATCACACCATTGTGATTATCTGGGTTATGGATTTTTGGTATAGTTTTCTGTGTATTCTTGCCACCTCTTCTTAATATCTTCTGCTTCTGTTAGGTCCATACCATTTCTTTCCTTTACTGAGCCCATCTTTGCATGAAATGAACCCTTGGTATCTCAAATTTTCTTGAAGAGATCGCTAGTCTTTCCCATTCTATTGTTTTCCTCTATTTCTTTGCACTGATCACTGAGGAAGTCTTTCTTATCTCTCCTTGCTAGTCTTTGGAACTGCATTCAAATGGGTATATCTTTCCTTTTCTCCTTTGCTTTTCGCTTCTCTTCTTTTCACAGCTATATGTCAGGCCTCCTCAGACTACCATTTTGCCTTTTTACATTTTATTTCTTCAGGATGGTCTTGATCCCTGCATTCTATACAATGTCAAGAACCTCCATCCATGGTTCTTCAGGTATTCTGTCTATCAGATCTAATCCCTTGAATCTTTCTCACTTCCACTGTATAATTGTAAACAATTTGATTTAGGTCATACCTGAATGGTCTAGTGGTTTTCCCTACTTCAATTTAAGTATGAATTTGGCAATAAGGAGTACATGATCTGAGCCACAGTCAGCTCCCGGTCTTGTTTTTGCTGACTGTATAGAGCTTCTCCATCTTTGACTGCAAATAGTATAATCTGTCTGATCTCAGTATTGACTATCTGGTGATATCCTTGTGTAGAGTCTTCTCTTGTGTTGTTGGAAGAGGGTGTTTGCTATGACCAGTGCATTCTCTTGGCAAAAGTCTATTAGCCTTTGTCCTGCTTCATTTTGTACTCCAAGGCCATTCTTGACTTCCTACTATTGCATTCCAGTCCCCTATAATGAAAAGGACATCTTTTTTAGCACATATATATGAAGTCTAGAAAAACGTACAGATGAAAGTACTTGGCATTTTTTAAAAGCAAAACTTACTGGTAGGACAGGAATAGAGACGCAGACATAGAGAATGGGCTTGTGGACACAGCGGGGGAAGGGAGGGACGATCTGGGAGAGTAGCACTGACATATGTGTACTTCCGCGCGTACAATAGTGGGAAACTGCGGTCTGACCCAGGAGCTCAGCTTGGATCTCTGTGATGACCTAGATGGATGAGATGGGGGTGGTGGGAGGCAGGTCAAGATGGAGGGATATATGCGTACATAGAGCTTGTTCACTTTGCTATACAGTGGAAGCTAACACAACACTGTAAAACAAAAAGAAATACCTTCCAATAAGAAAGAAAGAGTCATATTGCAACATCTTTTCCCCACCAAGTCTATTTTTAAGTGTGTCTAAAATACAGGAATAATGACTAAATTGTAAACTTATGTATTGTGAATCTTCCTTGGCACTGAATATCTAAGAGGATCTTGGCAAATAAAACATCAGAAGACAACAGAAGAATGTATCTTTTTTATGAATTATATAATTAAATGAATTCAGTAAACTCTTGAATTTAACTAACTCTTGAGCCCCACCACTTTCAGTACAATAGACAATACTGTGAACAAAAATTCTGGAGTTGGATTGCCTAGGTTTGAATCCCAGATTTCCCCTTATTAAGCTGTTTGTTCGTTTGACTATAGCTAAAATATTGCTGCCTCTTTTCCTCATCTGTATAAAGAAGGTAATGATAGCTTCTATTTCATATATTTGTTCTGAGGATTGCATGTAAAACCATGCTCCTCTAACAGTGGTGATTCCGCTGCCCCTGCCCATGTAACATTGATCCTGCCTAGAAACACTTTTTTTTTTTTTTTTTTCATAAATGAGGTGGCGATGTTTAATTGGCATGGTGGACAAGAGACCAAGGATGCTTCTAGATACCCTACACTCGGAGGTGGCTGTTCCCTACAAAGAATCATCCCACCCACTATGTCAACAGGGCAGCTATTAAGAAACTCTGATCTGAATCACTTGAAATAGTGCCTGAAGCAGAGTAAAATCTTCTTTGAAAAATAGTAAAGTTAATTTACTTCCCCTTAAGTGTACAACTTTTCCCAACATGTTTCCTCTTTCCACTGTTTCTGTGATTCATATTTTCCTTTGGGAGTCAAGTCTAACAGAGCATGCAATTTCTGAGGCAGTTGGTTTCAGAGACAAATGATTCAAATATTTTTTAGTTTTCCCCCAAGAAATCAGGACACCTGATGGTGGTAGTTTAGTTGCTCAGTTGTATCTGACTCTTGAAACCCAATGGACTGTAGCCCACCAGGTTCCTCTGTCCATATAGTTTTCCAGGCAAGAAATACTGGGGTGGGTTACCATTTCCTCCTCCAGAGGATCCTGTTGATCCAGGGAATCAAACTCCAGTCTCCTGCATGGCAGGCAGATTCTTTACCAACAGAGCCACCAGGAAAGACCTGATAGATTAAAACCCCATAAGTGCTATCCTCTGGTTTCTGCCCTGGTTCCTCATATTATATATCCTTCACAATTGTTAAAAAAAAAAAAAAAAAAAGGAAATTAAGGAAATTAAGCATGTTGCTCATCTTATTGATGTACATATTCAGAAATGAGAAAATATGGAGAGACCAGGATACAAGAAAGAGGTACCAACAAACAGCATATTCACCTGTATTACATGGGAAAAGTGGCTAAAGAAAAATATGCAGCCTCATGATGGATGCTTTACTTTTTAGATGAGCTATTATATCAGTCAGACTTACTGACTGCAAGGACAGAAATGAACTCCACTGTGAGCAGAAAGAAGCATAGTGAAAGCTATCTGACAACTGGCACAATTGATGATGGAGATGTTCAGTCACTCAGTCGTGTCTGACTCTGTGACCCCATAGACTGCAGCACACCAGGCTTCACTGTCCATCACCAAGTCCCAGAGCTTGCTCAAACTCATGTCCATTGAGTTGGTGATGCCACCAACCATCTCGTCCTCTGTCATCCTCTTCTCCTCCTGCTTTCAATCTTTCCCAGCATCAGGGTCTTTTCCAAAGAGTTGGTGCTTCACATCAGGTAACCAAAGTTTTAGAACTTCAGCTTCAGCATCAGTCCTTCCAATGAATATTCAGGGTTGATTTCCTTTAGGATTGACTGGTTTGATCTCTTTTCTGCCCAAGGGACTCTCAAGAGTCTTCTCCAACACCACAGTTAGAAAGCATCAATTTTTTGGCGTTCAGCCTTCTTTATGGTGCAACTCTTAGAAACAAGACAGAAACAACAAAGGATAGGCATCATGAAATGAACCAGGCTCCCATCATGGGAGTCATTGGGTTGGACTGTCCCCCTGTCACTGCTGCCCTGGACATGACTTTCTTGGGGCATATAAAGCCATAGGTAAAAGCCAATGGCTCAAGTAAAATTTGGTCATGTTTTCAAGACTATAAATCTCATACTGGTCAAATATGGTCATGCCATAACTGTCAGAAACAAGACAGATAACTTGGCTATCAGGCTTCCAGGAGAAGAGAGGAGAGAAAATGCTACAGTGAGGACTTCTAACACATAAATTAGGCATTTCAAGAAAAGCCAGGCTAAACACTGGGAATTTCAGGATGTAGTTACAGTGCAATGTTGGGGAGTATCTTTCAATATCCAGCTAAGGCTGATTCATTAAATATGTTCCTGGAGAAGGGAGGACCTTCTTGAAGATTGTATGAAAGAACTGTGGTTTGCATTGGTTGTATTTTTAAGTTAAAGGTTTTCCATTTGAGCAACTTGTTTTGTCACTTGTAGGCCTGTAAACCTGGGCCAATGTACTTTTTAAGAAAAGGCCATAGGTTCTTCGTTAAATAGGAATTTCACTATGGGCGAAATGTTGGCAGAGTTCGGCTAACCACTCAAAGACATGAGCCTATACATACTGCTGACTCAGAGAAATAAAAGGAAAGAGGCCCAGAAGGCAACACTAAAAATGTTATTTTCCTTTTCCATGTAATCTCGGTTTACAAAAGCTTATTAAAGGTTTTCACCAACTGTAAAGTTTATACAGCACATTGCTAACAGATGTAATTGTTGGGACAGATAACATACTCATAAGCCATTTTTTAAACTTGAAAATGTGTCTCTGGGCTATAGTAACTATGACCACAGCCAAGGGTGTACACATCTATTGTTATTAGTCTCATAAGTAATGTCAAAATGACCTTTACACAATTTTTTGTTGAATTTGGCAAGAGAAACCAAAGGCTAGCATTTAGATCATAGTTTCAAAGGGCAATTTTCCTGGATAGGTGATTAGCCTCTTAGAAGAAAAGGAATACAATATAATTCAATTCATCAAGAATGGAGGGGGAAGATTTGTTTTTTACATATAAAACTGAGTTTATAGAGTCTTTTAGTTGCATATGATTTCGTGCTTTGAAAATTTCCTAATGTCAGGAAGCATCCTATATTTATTATTAACATAGAGCTTATGTTGTGGCAAGGTACTGATGGTTCTTCCCAGCTAATTAGGCAGTTTAGCAAATATAACCTTATGATATTTGACCATTTTCTCCAATAAGTTATACCGTCTTGAATATTTTATAGATATTTATTTAATTTTTTTCTTGTCTAGTTATTCTATCATCTGATAAATCAAATTACATTTTTGTTACTTCTATTGTTTCCTTATCATAACTTGTTTATTTGTTATCTGTTAATAATAAAATCTAGTTGCTGCCTTTAATCTTTGAAATTCCTGTGCTATTAGGTTAAAGATCTCCAGAGAAGAATGAAGGTGGCCTCTTCTAGTATCTGGGTACTAATAATCTGGAACTTTAAATTAGTTTCTCAAATTGAGGGGTCCCTGACTGGTTCATGTGGAGTAAATTAACAAAGCAGGCCTATGTTCTCAGGTTCAGGAAGTTACTATTTTTACCCCACTCAGAGCCATAGCACAGACTGATGGCTTTTTGATTTCATTTGTTGCTGTCACTGCTGTTTTAACCAAGATTCTTACCAACTTTTAGATCTTAGGTGTCCCTTGCCTTGTGCAGGGCCCTCAGATTTAACTGTTTATCTTGAGAAGATCCACTTCTTCTACCCATTCCAGTGTTCTGGCCTGGAGAATTCCATGGACTGTATTATCCATGGAGTAGCAAAGAGCTGGACACAACTGAGCAACTTTCACTGAGAAGATCCAAGAGGTCGTTACTTTCCCCAAAACTCGTAGTTCCTATAATGGCATTTGGCCTCAGAACAGTCATATCTCCCCATTTACTTACCACTCTGGCTTCAACTCCTGCTGCTGTTACTGCTAAGTCACTTCAGTCGTGTCCGGCTCTGTGCAACCCCATGGACTGCAGCCCACCAGGCTCCTCCATCCATGGGATTTTCCAGGCAAGAGTACTGGAGTGGGGTGCCATTGCCTTCTCTGGGCTTCAACTCCTAGAGGTGTGTATATGTATGTGTGTGTGTGTCCATGCTAATACGAATATTCCATGGACACCAGAAAATTTAGACTTGCTCTCTATACTCAGGGAGCAAAGTTAACAATGTCATTGGATATGCCTCCTTAATTTTAATGCATAAGTCTACCATATAGGAATTTATTTTATAACTACTTGAGCACATAAGGTCAATAAAAGTTGCCGAGCACTAAAGAATTCATACCACTTTCTTCATGCATTTTCTTTTTTTTTCTACTTGATTATTCCTGCCATATCCTTTTTGTGCATAGAAAATATCTGTTAGATGTCCGCTGTGGATTTTACCCTTATTTCATTATATAGTAGCACACTTTGGTGGTTTACTGCTTTTTACTTTGGATTTTGCTTTGTCCATTATTAAGATCGTGACTCTTTTTTATTTTTTATTTTTTTCTTTTGTCTCTACTAGGTCTTCCTTGTTGCCCACAGGTTTTCTACTTGTGGCCTGTGAGGGCTACCCTCTTGCTGTGGAGCATGGGCTCAGTAGTCGTGGCATACTAGCTTAGTTGCCTCATGGCATGTGGGATCTTCCTGGACCAGGATTGAACCCATGTCCCCTGCTTTAGCAGGCGGACTCTTTACCACTGGACCACCATGGAAGTTCTCTGATTTATTTTTAGCTTACATTTGTCTGCTTCACATTTCTTGTCCTTTCACTTTCAATCTCTCTGGGTCTTACATTTTCAAACCATCTCATTCTGTATTGAATGACTTTCATTTTCTTACTGTTTTTGCCGTGTGGATATGTGCGTGTGTGTGCCTCGTGTGTTATTTGTTCTGATATCTATCTTCAAAACCAGAAGTGGATCCAGGTTTTGTGGGACCTAAAGCTTATATAATTTGAAAGAACTTTTTCAAGAAAAGGAAAGTAATGGAAGAAAATAACCAGGCAAGCCATTTTTTTTTTTTTTTAAAGAATTAGGAAACAAATCACAACAAAAAGTAGAAAGTGTCTATACAAAAGAGAGATCTTGAAGCTTAAGTTTCATTAACTTCATGGTAAATACTCTAGTTTATTACTTATTTATTTTTACAAAGGGCTTCCCAGATGGCACTAATGGAAAAGAAACTGCCTGCCAATGCAGGAGGCATAAAAGACACAGGTCTGATCCCTGAGTCAGAAAGATGCCCTGAAGGACAGTGTGGCAACCCACACCAGTATTCTTTCATGGAGAAACCCATGGACGGAGAAGCTGGTGGGTTACAGTCCATAGGGTTGCAGAGAGTTGGACATAACTGAAGTAGCTTAGCAAAAAACATAAAATTGATCATTTTAACCCTTTTACAATGGCATTAACTGCAATCATATTGTTGTGTAATCATACCATTCATCTCCAAAATCTTCATCTCCCTAAACTGAAACTCTGTGGCCATGGAACAACAACTTCCCTTCCCAACTAACCCTAGTCCCTGGCAAACACTATTCTGGTCTATAAATTTGACTACTCTAAGTGACCTTGTGTAAGAATGATGCAGTATTGATTCTTTTGTGACTGGACTATTTCACTTAGCACATTGTATTCAGAGTTCATCCATGTTGTAGCACATGTCAGAATTCCCTTCCTTTTCATATCTGAATAATTATTTTTTCAATAACAAGTTAGTTCGTCTGCATTTTATACCATGTTTATTGACTCTACCAGAAGCAATGATGTAATTGTTGTAAACAATTGTTGAAGTAACGATGTAAATGTAATTACACCTTCATTCTCTCTTAATCTTCTCTTTTCTTTTTTCACAACTTAACATTGGTTGATTTTGTTACTTACCTTTGACTTTATGATTTTGCTATTTGATTAGAAAAAATAAATTATATCTTTGGATTCTTAACTTTAATGTGAGAAACAGAGTAATTACACTACCCATGACATCCTCATTCCCTTTTCTTACTATTATTTTATTTTTATTGGAGTATAGTTACTTTATTTTTCCCCCCGAATCAGCTCAGTTCAGTTCAGTCTCACAGTCGTGTCCAACTCTTTGCAACTCCATGGACTGCAGCACGCCAGGCTTCACTGTCCACCACCAACTGTGGAATGAAAGTGAAAGTGAAGTCACGCAGTCATGTCCAACTCTTTGTAACCCCATGGACTGTAACCCACCAGGCTCCTCCATCCATGGAATGTTCCAGGCAAGAGTACTAGAGTGGGTTGCCATATCCTTCTCCAGGGGATCTTCCCGATTCAGGGATCAAACCCAGGTCTCCCGCATTGCAGGCAGACACTTTACCATCTGAGCCAACAACTCTGGAGCTTACTCAAACTCAGGTCCATTGAGTCAGTGATGCCATCCAGCCCATCCTCTGCTGTCCCCTTCTCTTCTTGCCTTCAGTCTTTCCCAGCATCAGGGTCTTTTCCAATGAGTCAGCTCTTTGCCTCAAATGGCCAAAGTATTGGAGTTTCAGCTTGAGCATCAGTCTTTCCAATGAATATTCAGGACTGATTTCCTTTAGGACTGACTCGGTGGAGTTCCTTGCAGTCCAAGGGACTCTCAAGAGTTTTTTCCAACACCACAGTTCAAAAGCATCAGTCCTATGGTGCTCAGTTTTCTTTATAGTCCAACTCTCACATACATTCATGACTACTGGAAAAACAATAGCCTTGACTAGATGGACATTTGCTGGCTGAGTAATGTCTCTGCTTTTTAATATGCTATCTAGGTTGGTCATAGCTTTTCTTCCAAGGAGCAAACATCTTTCAATTTCATGGCTGCAGTCACCATCTGCAGTGCTTTTGGAGCCCCCCAAAATAAAGTATGTCACTGTTTCCATTGTTTCCCCATCTGTTTGCCATGAACTGATGGGACTGGATGTCATGTTGTTTATTTTCTGAATGGTGAGTTTTAAGTCAACTTTTTCACTCTCCTCTTTCACTTTCATCAAGAAGCTCTTTAGTTTTTCTGTGCTTTCTGCCATAAGTGTGGTGTCATCTATGTATCTGAGGTTACAGATGTTTCTTCTGGCAATCTTGATTCCAGCTTGTGGTTCATCCAGCACAGCATTTCACATGATGTACTCTGCATATAAGTTAAATAAGCAGGGTAACAACATACAGCCTTGACATACTCCTTTCCTGATTTGGAACCAGTGTGCTGTTCCATGTCCAGTTCTAACGTTTGCTTCTTGAACTGCATACAGATTTCTCAGGAGACAGGAAAGGTGGTGTGGTATTCCCATCACTTGAAGAATTTTCCACAGTTTGTTGTGATTCACACCGTCAAAGGCTTTGGCAAAGTCAATAAAGCAGAAATAGATGTTTTTCTGGAACTCTCTTGCTTTTCCAATGATCCAGTGGATGTTGGCAATTTGATCTCTGTTTCCTTTGCCTTTTCTAAATCCAGCTTGAACATCTGGAAGTTCATGGTTCACATACTGTTGAAGCTTGGCTTGGAGAATTTTGAGCATTACTTTGCTAGCATGTGAGATGAGTGCGATTTTACTGTAGCTTGCACTTTCTTTAGCTTTTCCTCTCTTAGGGAATGGAATGAAAACAGAACTTTTCCAGTCCTGTGGCCACTGCTGAGTTTTCCAAATTTGCTGGCATATTGAGTGCAGCACTTTCACAGTATCATCTTTTAGGATTTGAAATAGCTCAACTGGAATTCCATCACCTACACTAGCTTTGTTCGTAGTGATGCTTTCCTAAGGCTCACTTGACTTCACATTCCAGAATGTCTGGCTCTAGGTGAGTGATCATCCCATCTTGGTTATCTGGGTCATGAAGATCTTTTTTGTATAGTTCTGTGTATTCTTGCCACCTCTTAATATCTTCTGCTTCTGTGAAGTCCATACCACTTCTGTCCGTATCACTTAGGTCCATACCACTTTATTGTGCCCATCTTTGCATGAAATGTTCCCTTAATATCTCTGTTTTTCTGGAAGAGATCTCTAATCTTTCCCATTCTATTGTTTTCCTCTATTTCTTGGCATTAATCACTAAAGAAGGCTTTCTTATCTCTCCTTGCTATTCTTTGGACTTCTGCTTTCAAATGGGTATATCTTTCCTTTTTGCCTTTGCCTTTGCTTTATTTTTCTGGGCTCCAAAATCACTGCAGCTAACGATTGCAGCCATGAAATTAAAAGATGCTTGCTCCTTGAAATGAAAGTTATGACCAACCTAGATAGCATATTAAAAAGCAGAGACATTACTTTGCCAACAAAGGTCTGTCTAGTCAAGGCTATGGTTTTTCCAGTAGTCATGTATGGATGTGAGAGTTGGACTATAAAGAAAGTTGAGCACCAAAGAACTGATGCTTTTGAACTGTGGTGTTGCAGAAGACTCTTTAGAGTCCCTTGGACTACAAGGAGACCCAACCAGTCCATCTTAAAGGAGATCAGTCCTGGGTGTTCATTGAAAGGACTGATGTTGAAGCTGAAACTCCAATACTTTGGCCACCTGATGCGAAGAGCTGACTCATTGGAAAAGACCCTGATGCTGGGAAAGATTGAGGGCAGGAGGAGAAGGGGATGACAGAGGATGAGATGGTTGGATGGCATCACCGACAAAATGGACATGGGTTTGGGTGTTCTCCGGGAGTTGGTGATGGACAGGGAGGCCTGGCGTGCTGAGGTTCATGGGGTTGCAAAGAGTCAGACACGACTGAGTGAACTGAACTTAGCTCCTAATAATAGTTAGCTAATATCCCCTGAATATTATTATTTTATCTCATTTTGTCTGTGTCAGGTTTACATACTGATACTATTTTATGTCAATGTAGTTACTTGATTTATTGGTGTTTAATACTGTGCATGATCTATTTTCTGTTGTTCTCAGTTCATATGTTGGTTGTTTAAAGTTGGTTTGCAAGTAGTTTCTACAAGGTAGCTTTCTGAAAACAATATTTCATGAGTTCCCATATAATCAAAATGCTTCTCACTGCTTTTAAATACACACATACATTGTCTTTGTGAACATTTGTTTCCATACATTATTCTTGGCATTGCTTCACCATTTTCTAGTCTTGTGTTTTGGAGAAACATGAAACTAGTCTGACTACTTCTTCTCTAGTTTTTATTTTGATTTCTTTCAGTCTGTCTACAAGCAATTATCTTCATGAATTATCTATTTAGTTTTCCTGGATCAATATGCAGATCTTTTCTTCTTTGATTTCTTGGTAATTCTCTCAACTTCATTTGAACTTTTTTTTCTGATACATTATTTCATTTATTTTCCTTCTGTGATACAAACTGTGCATATTTGAATTCTGTTTGTTTGAATTACATATTTCTCAGTTTTCTATAATCCTTTATAATTTTAAATTTTCATATCTTTTCTTTCCTTTGTGTTCCTTTTGTTTGAGCTTCTTTTTATTCACTTTATTCCAGCTAATGTAAGAGTTTTTCTCCTGGAACAGATATTTACAAAAATTTCATATAGGTGAGGGCCAGGACCCCATGGCAAAGCAGGCAGGTGTCTGCCTACTACCTCAGGGTTGTTTATGCAAATAAATTCTCTAGGCCATTATTAACCCTTGTAGCCTCCTAGGCCCAATCAACTGAGATTGACAGCTATATTGTTGCTCAGAATTCAATCTCTCTGGTCCCTGCCAGGCTCAGTAACAGGCTGCTTCCTGCATATATATCTTCAAATGCTTTATTGTTGGAGTTCATCTTCTCGTCTTGTCTTTGCAATTAACTCAAGCACAAGACCTCTTCCAAGTATTGGATTTATACCCAGACACACCACTTTTAAGATAACATAGGCTAAGAGGCCTTTTAAAAATGATATCTGCAGCAATAGGTACCCCCTGTTAGCATCTTCCTGAACTATTGCTTCTTTTCTTCATCGATTTGGGCAGTCATTTTGTGACTTAGCATTTCAGATATACTTTTATTGTGTTGAGTTTTCTTGATACATGTTTAGTTGATTTTGCATGTTTTCTTCTTATTTCTGTTGCTTTGAGGCAATTTCTGAGAGTAGAAGGGGAAATTCTTACCTAAGTGCCTCATGTGATAATTACATATTTTTTAAGCATTTTATAAAATGAAAACATTCACTATGAAAATGAGGTACTAGCCAAGCACTTGCTTGCCTGAACTTACCAGTATGATGGGCTCAGTAGCTTCAGTCACATCCAACTCTCTGAGACCCTATGGATTACAGCCTGCAAGACTCCTCTGCAAGAATCCATGGGATTCTCTAGGCAAGAGTGCTGGAGTGGATTGCCATGCCCATCTCCAGTGGATCTTCCCAACCCAGAGATTAAACCCTCATGTCTTACATCTACCTGCTTTGGCAGGCAGGTTCTTTACCACTAGTACCACCTGGGAAATCCCAACCACATGCCTGGGTAAAAACCAAGGAACTTTTTGTCCCATTATACATTCTTGCAGCCTGTACATATACACCACAACAAGGGCCTTATTTTGATAGGCTAACCTGAAAGGAGAATTACTCAGACTGGCATTGATTTCTTTTTATCTTCATCTTCACCATTCTTTGACTGCATCTCAAATGAAAATTTGAAAGAAACTATGCCTTCTCTCACTCATAAATTATAAAACTCCCTGAGGCACTAAAATAGCTTTTGTGCTTAGCTAAATATTTATTGCTCTTAGCCCTAGACTAGCACTGTGAGAGAGAGAGAGCAGGAAATAAGACATGGGTTAAACTACCCAAGTATTCATAATCCATTCAAAGATAAAATTTTAATAGTACACAAATAGCAATCATTCAGTTCAGTCGCTCAGTCATGTCCAACTCTTTGCGATCCCATGAATCGCAGCACGCCAAGCCTCCCTGTCCATCGCAAATTCCCAGAGTTTACTCAAACTCATGCCCATTGAGTCAGTGATGCCATCCAGTCATCTCATCCTCTGTCGTCCCCTTCTCCTCCTGCCCCCAACCACTCCCAGCATCAGGGTCTTTTCCAATGAGTCAACTCTTCACATGAGGTGGCCAAAGTATCGGAGTTTCAGCTTCAGCATCAGTCCTTCAAATCAACACCCAGAACTGATCTCCTTTAGGGTGGACTGGTTGGATCTCCTTGCAGTCCAAGGGACTCTCAAGAGTCTTCTCCAACACCGCAGTTCAAAAGCATCAATTTTTTGGCACTCAGCTTTCTTCACAGTCCAACTCTCACATCCATACATGACCACTGGAAAAACCATAGCCTTGACCAGACGGACCTTTGTTGGCAAAGTAATGTCTCTGCTTTTTAAAATGCTATCTAGGTTGGTCATAACTTTCCTTCCAAGGAATAAGCATCTTTTAATTTCATGGCTGCAGTCATTAAGTAACGGTAAATTGCATCCTGCTGATTGTAAGTGTAGTGGATCAAAGATAACTCAGTGGGCAGATTGAAAGGATAAAGATTTGATATGAGCATTTAGATAAAAGAAAGATAAGAAAAGTTTCCAGGAGTCAAGCAGTTGGTGAAAGTGTGATATGTTTAGTAAACAGAGAAAAACACCTGACTGAATGGAAAGTAAGTAAAGCAGATAAGTAAAGGTGAGTGTGATTATCCTGAAATCCTGGCTGATGCCCTCAGCCCTAGCACAGTAAACAATAAGGATCCTTGCAGGATAACACTCTCAGTGATCTAAATAACCAGTCTCACTAGGCAGATTGAGAGTAGGAGGATCAACTGATGGTACAGAAATGAAAAGCTTAATTCCTTGATGATGTTGGTTGTGGACAGAATGGCAAAGAAGCTGTGATTCCAAAAGAGATTTCAGAAAATAAATAGGCAACTTTGGTGATTTAAAAAAAAAAATTAAGGAAAAAGCAAAAGGCTCTCCAGGATTTCTCACATTTAAACAATGGAATAAAAGCAGTGTTGTTTATACATTTGAAACTTTTGAGAAAATTAGTAAATGATGAATTCTTGCTTGCACAAGATATATTGGAGGTCATAATGGGATATTCATATACTTAGTTTCCTGTGATTTTTAGACAAGGATTGCTTTGACTTTGTTTAGAGTTAAAAAGAAATAATTTCTATTATCAACAACAGTAAGACTTTGTTGGAAACAAAAAGTCCTAGAAACAAATCTGGCTCTAGAGAATAACAGAATGGAAGGATACAGTACAGTCGAAGTGCATTGCTTCTTTTTAGGGGTATAGTATATCTTTTTTCCAAATATGTTTAGAGGTTTAGATTAATCTGGGAGTCTCTCAAATCTTCTAAATTATAGGTCAGTGTGAGTATTAGTGGGCAGTGTTTTTGTTTATCACTATTTAATCAGGTAAGTGATGGAAATCATTCAACTTTGTGTATTAAGTAATTTTTTCTAACTTTTATTACAAAAGATCTACTTGTTTACAATTGAAAAACAAACAAGAACATACACAGAGCAGAAGAAAAGATTAAAAACACAGCTTATTTTGCTTACTTGTTTAATTGATTTATTTTTCCTAGCAGCATCAGCTTAAGCAACAGGATGCACAAATAATTCTAATAACTCAATTCTCAGAGATCATCTAATGTAACATATTTCAGGTTCTTCAGAGAACTTTTTGCAAAGCATTGTAAAGATAAGTAAAATAACAGCAGCACAATTTTTGAGAGTTAAGAATACTGCAGAGGTTTTGTGCTAGTTTTGCTACCGAGGCTTGATTTTATTCCAAATACTAGTGCTATTGGGCTTCCCAGGTGGGCTAATGGTAAAGAACCTGCCTGCCAATGCAGGAGACATAAGAGATGCAGGTTTGATCCCTGGATGGGAAGATCCCCTGGAGGAGGGCATGGCAAGTCACTCAGTGTTCTTGCCTGGAGAATTCCATGGACTGAGGAGTCTGGCAGACAACAGTCCATAGGGTTGCAAAGAGTCGGACATGACTGAAGCGACTTAGCATGCATGCACTAGTGCTATTAATATTACTTGGATTTTTATAAAAATTATATCTTGAATCTCTCTACCTCATAAACCTGCTTAAGTTCATAGATTCAAACATATTTCAGAAGCAGCTCTTACCCTCTATTTTCAACTCTAAATTCTTCATAGAAGGCATTTCTAATTAATGTTTTTATTCTAAATTTCTTCTAGATGGTGATTTGAGTTTTTGAGTTCTAGGATTTTATTTTTACTTTGCAATCAATTTGGGAAAAAAATCACACTGGAGACAATTTATGTTGCACTGGCACTTTGCAACAGGCTCAACACATAATCTAAGGTGATTTCTATAGTAATTCAAAAAAAAAGAATATGGTTCTTATGATGAATGGTTGGTGTCATTACAAATATAACTATTATTATATTACATTTAATGAAAAGCAGTTTTCTTCTGAAAAGTGAAAGGTGCTTAATAAAGTCATATGTAATTTGCCACCATCATTCAAAAGAGACCACGCTGGGAAGCAAACTCTGAAACCACCCACTGGCTGTGGCTGGAAAGACCTCCTGACTCTCCATCTGCTAGCATTTATGAAAATAGAAATGCCAATGCCCCCCTTGTCTCTTTCTACTCAATACTAATTTCAGATCATATTGTTGACTTGCGACCACAATAAGGGATGACAGGAGAGGTTTGGCACTGTCTATGTAGTGCCAGAAAAAGCAACAGCTAAGGAGAAGAGCATATTGAGGTGTTTTCCATGTATTTTTATCCAAATGCAATCACATTTAACAAAAGTATGGTCAAAAAGGACAGTTCATAGATTAATGAAACTATTTGCTAATAATATTCAACATACGTTTATTTTTTAATGAACATTTATTCTGGAATAATTTTAAGTTTACACAAAATTTGCAAAGATCATGCGGGGTGTTTTTCTATATATTCCCTCAGCCAATTTCCCCAGTGGTCCAGTGGTTAACATTTTGCATTATTATTGTACATTTGTCAAAACTAAGACACTGACGTTGACAAGTGACTGTTCACTTCTTAACTAAACTCCAGTGTTTATTCGGATTTCACTAGCTTTTAGTCGCCAAGTTTTCTTAATCTCTCTCTGGTCTATGACTGTTTCTCCATCTTTTGTTTTTTTTCATCAACTTTTTGAGGAGTATTCACCAGATATCCCACACAGTGTCCTCTCATCTGAGGTGCTTTTATGTTTTCCTCATGATTAGACCAGTGTTCTCTTTGTTTCTTTTTAATTGAAATATGATTGCTTTACAATGTTCTGTTTGTTTCTGCTGTACAATGTCTTGAATCAGTCCACACAAACTCCCTCCCTCTTGAGCCTCCCTTCCACCCTTTCATTCCACCCCTCTAGGCCATGACAGAGCCCAGCTAGCTATTTCACCCATGATCATGTCTATATGTCAATGTGACTCTCTCAATTCACCTTCCCCTCCTTGCTCCCCCATCCCACGTGTCCACAAGTCCACAACTTTGCCTCTATTACTGCCCTGAAAATAGGTTCTATTTCTTTTTTTTCAATGCCAACTAGGTGAGGTGTAAGCACCCTGACATGATATCCACCTGAAATCACTAACAATGTTAACTTTTATCATTTGGTAAAGGTACCATTTGCCAGATTTCTGCACTGAAAAATTTTATTCTTCCCATTCCCTACTCTATGTTTTGGAAGCAAGTGATTAAGTCTAGCCTACCCTGAAGTCTAGGAAGTGGGATGGGAATAAATTTCAACCACGTGTAAGAGAAAGAACCTACATAAATTCTTTGGATATATTCTTCAAGAAAGATTTGATTCTTCTCCCTGTTTACTTATCAGTCATTTATTTATATCAATATGGAGCCACGAATGTTTATTTTATACTTTGGTTTATAATCCAATACCTCATTACCTGGGCTTCACCCCATGGCTCAGTGATAAAAGAATCCACCTGCAATACAGGAGATACAGGAGACTTTTGTTTGGTCCCTGGGCATGGCATCCCACCCCAGTATTCTTGCCTGGAGAATTCCATGTACAGAGGAGCCTGGTGGGCTACAGTCCATAGGGTCGCAAAGAGTTGGATACAGCTGAAGCAGCTGATCATGCAGGCACACACTACATTATCTATTTTATTGCTTACATTTTTTGTTGCATTGACTACTGGGATTTAAGTTGCTCCTCTGTCCTTTTGGCAATTATCCACCTCCCCCTTTTGGGGGAGCTCTTTTTTTTAACTTTCTATAACCACAAGGCACTCCAGGCTCATCTTGTATTTTCCAGACTCAATCCCAGGATCAGCCATATCTGATGTATTTAGCAGACAGTAGAATGTAGAAACCAAGGGCACTCAATATGCTTGTTGCTACTGGGATGTCATTGCGTAAAGCCTGTCTCAGTGAAGAATTAGGTAATATATTTATGACCAATGAACACACAGGCAATTGAGTACCTTCTTAGATGACTGTTCTCACAATCAATGTTCATCTCCCATTCTAAATTAATATATGGATATTTCAGTGTGTTCATTTGATCTGCCTTTGGTTTATAAGTTCCCAGATGGCTTCCTCCGAAGAGGAGGGTGCTGCAATGGCCACGCGGTGGACCCCGAGGTAAGACACGCCCAAACTGCTCAGCCATCCTATTGCCGCGCCATGTCTAAGTCTTTCTCTTCGGCTCCTGTGGGGCTGCTCTGCCCCACCCCAGCAGAGATACCCTGTGAGCAGGTCAGCCCCCCAGCCTCCCAGACACCCAATCGCTGCCCACCAGGTTCCCACTAGACCCCACATATGGGTTCTTCCATTGATCAGGCACCATTCCGGCCCTCCAATCTCTTCAGGGGCTCTAGTATGGGTCCTCCATCCTAGCATACCCTTTTACAAACCCCTTAGGACTCTCTTAGACACTTAATGGGGCCTAGAGACTCTGTTACAGTCTCCTGTGAACTGACCTGACCACAGTTCCTCAGACCCACTTATGGCCACCCCCTAACCCATTGCGACCCTCAGTTCCAGGGCAGAACCATCATGTCCACCCTTCTCAGCAGAGCCCTTCCCTGCCCCCCACTCTCCTGCCCTCCAACCATGACTCACTCTCCACCTAGCCTACTAGCTCTTCCTTTACCCAACTCGGTTTTTACAGAATCTATTTCATGATGCTCTTACTTCTCAAGAGATCTAGGGCCAGCCGCTCCTTAGCCACCATCAACAGCCAACTCTCCCCCTACTCCCACAGTAGCCTCTTCCACGACGTCTTCTCCTGAGGCTGACCTTATTATCTTTCTCCTCGCCCATGATCTTTACTTTGTTTGGGCCGACTTTGCCATGAAATCCTGAAGGACTGTTTACTTAGTATGTTCCCTCTGGTGGGGCTTAAGGGCACCAACCATAGCCTTGTTTGGAGGGTTCAGTTTGGTGGTTATAGAGAGAGGGTGAGGGAAGAAGAGCATGGACCCCAGGGCAGGGACTGTGGGCTATTGTTAGGTTACACAGCCTGCTTCTCATCTCCTCTCTTCTGTAGAAGGTGTGAGGTAGTCTAGATCATGACACTTTAGGGACTTCCATAAGGATTAAATCGCATAACAGTATTGAATGTTTAAGAAAGAAAGAATCAGTTCTCAGACTTTATTATAGTCTGGACCGTGGATTGCATTTCACTCCTTTTCTCCAAATTTCCCCTTCTAATGCCACATTAGATATTAGCATTATCCAACATAGCCAGATGGATTCTTTTTGAAATCACAAGCTAATGGACCATCTCCAAGGCCAATTTACTCAACTATATCTAAGAAGACATTGGTCTCAATGATCTCTGAGGAGTCTCAGAATTAATTTTCTATGACTAGCTCTAGGTAAGGCATTTATCAAACTATACAGCACTCATTAGCTATAATAACATCTTACCTTATTTCAGTCACTTCTGAATGTAAGCAATGAAATATTGCCCAGCTTAAGTTAAGAAAAAATGGAATTTTGTTATGAACATGGCAGGGAAGAATAATGAAATAGCTAAAAATAAAATCAAGAACTAAAAACTAGAGGTCGGAATTGGGCAACAAATAGCATAAGCTCCCTCTCAACCCTTTCAGAGAAACTATCTGCATATAGCAGAAACAAAACCTTGTATGGCTTAACTTCTACATGTTAAAGACTTTCAATCAAAGGCAAATTGAAAGCTACCATCATTCATTTTTTGTCTAGAAAATTTCAGAAACTATTTCTGGACTGAACATACCCATTTTTAAACTCAAAATGACTATGCCATTTCTAATTTTGAATGAGCCAGTTTACATAAAGTCCTGTGGCATTTGTTCAGGACTTTGCTGAAGGAAAGAATTTAAATCTACGTCGAGAATTCTGATATTTCCCAGCAAGTCTCCCATATCTCCAGCCTCAGTAAGCACATGAAACTCGAAGATTTGACAGGCGACTTTTCCATCTGCTTCTTGTGGTGTAACAAAGGCTGCCGATTTCCATCCTGGGATGGTGGAATCATCGTTGTAACTCAGCCCACCTCAACTTCGGCCAGGTTTCCATTTTAGGGTCTTCTTTGTCCCACATAACTTCTAGTATTAATTTTGGTCTCAGCTTTCTTTTGGTTGTAGATAACAGAAATTCTTCTCAAATTTCTTTAAATGCAAAGAGTGTTATTTGTATATGTAGCTGAGGGAGACAGTAGACCAGGTGAGAACTGAGAAAATAAATGTCTTTCTTTTCTTCTGTGTTTCTCTCTCACCATCTGTCTGTCTCCTTCTCTGTTCTTTGACTTCTTTACATGTGTCTGTAAATCTTCTTCTCATCTGTACTTGTTTCTCTTGTTCTCACTGTTTCCTTCTGCCAAGTGGATTTTTCCATGTCAGTAAATATGGATGCAGATTACTCCAGAATTATACAATTTAAACTCCCAAAAGAAAAGAAAATAAAGCTGCACCTCTGTAAAGAATGCAGGCAATTCAAATAAGGAATTTCAGTTACTTTAGTTTGAGTTGCTTCGTGACACTTGTACTAAACATGATGTTTATGGAAATAGATGATTGTTTCAGGTTAAGTCACACCTGCTATGCTATCGACAACCACCTGAGAACAACATGGAAACAGGTAAAAATTTCCCCCAAACTAGTAAGATATACTCTGGGAATAAAGTGATGGGAACGTTTCCAAGTGGGTTAAACAGAAAGCCTCTTTTAGTTTATAACAAAACTTGTGTAAATTTATTAATTCATTGATTACCTATATGAGGATCATATTTATGAATGAAAAATCAGCCTTGGAATAATACATCCTGAAAACTTAAGACTTTATTTTTGCTTAGTAATTTCTCTCACAATGAAAAAATATTTAAAAATTTTAAACAAATGACATATTGCAATAGATAAATATAATTCCTAATGCCATGATAAAATGTTTCTTTGGGTTTTGTGGATTTTTTGTTTTGTTTTGTTTTTGGTTGCTTTGTTTTTCTGAAATAATTACACAACTGTGAAAATGATTCACTTAAATCTTGATTAGATGCTGAGGACACATACATTAAAATATATTTTAGACAAGATTTCTTTCTGTTTTTAAATTTTAAAATATGCATGGAAAAGGAGTATGTAGATAATCAGAAAAATTGTTTTAAAAAGCCATTTGCTTACTTTCAAAATGTCTCTGGAAATATTTCTGTTTAAATATTAGCATGTTTTCTGTACATCTGAAATTAGTATAAAATTGTAAATCAACCATACATTAATTAAAAATAGCATATTTTTACCATTTTTCCAGTAGTCATGTACAAATGTGAGAGTTGGGTATTAAAAAAGACTGAGCACTGAAGAACTGATGCTTTTGAGTTTGATGTTGGGGAAGACTCTCGTCCCTTGGACTGCAAAGAGATAAAACCAGCCAATCCTAAAAGAAATCAACCCTGAATATTCATTGGAAGGACTGATGCTGAAGCTGAAGCTCCAATAATTTGTCTACCTGATGTGATGAGCCAAATAACTGAAAAAGCCCCTGATGTAGGGAAAGATTGAGGACAGGAGGAGAGGGGGTGACAGAAGATGAGCTAGTTGGGTGGCATCACTAACTCACTGAACATGAGTCGAGCAAACTCCAGCAGAGAGTGAAGGACAGGGAAGCCTGGCATGCTGCAGTCCAAGGGGTTGCAAAGAGTCGAACAAAACTGAGTGAATGAACAACAACAAAAATATTGAAGTAAACATGTGTAAACTCAAAGCCTTCAGTTATCTAGAGATTAGTTTCTAAATTTTGGGCAGTGATCATGTAATAGGAAGTTTTCTTATTCCTACATCTCTATAAGGTTATTCTCATTTATACATATATGAAACATGATATGAAGAGACAGACTGTCATCATATATGATTATAAATTGATACTACTTTAGGATGTACAACAAGGGACAAAAAGAATAAAAGTGGAGTACAGAATCTCACAGAATTATAGATCATGTCCTCTTTGCTCAAAGTTGTCCAATGGTGTCTTATTATAATCTAATACTTTCTAAGGACTGACGTCCCTGGCTCCCTATTAACTCTGTAATGTCCTCCTTGCTCTGCCTTCACACCCTTCACTCAGAACCTTTGCACTTGCTTCCCAGAATGCTCTCCTCTCAGATATACTCAAACTTTATGCCTGCATGTTCATATTCACACACACACACACACACACTTATTTTCCTACTTATTATCTGCTTCCCACTAGTATGTAAGCTTTCAGTTCAGTTCTTTGCGACCCCATGGACCGCAGCACGCCAGGCCTCCCTGTCCATCACCAACTCCCAGAGTTTACCCAAACTCATGTCCATTGAGTCAGTGATGCCATCCAACCATCTCATCCTCTGTCGTCCCCTTCTCCTGCCATCAATCTTTCCCAGCATCAGGGTCTTTTCCAATGAGTCAGCTCTTCGCATCACGTGGCCAAAGTATTGGAGTTTCAGCTTCAAAATCAGTCCTTCCAATGAAGGACTTATCTTCTTTAGGATGGACTGGTTGGATCTCCTTGCAGTCCAAGGGACTCTCAAGAGTCTTCTCCAGCACCACAGTTCAAAAGCATCATTTCTTCGGCGTTCAGCTTTCTGTATAGTCCAACTCTCACATCCATACATGACTACCAAAAATGCTTTATGAAAGCTGAAACTTCTGTGAGTTCTAGTCTCTATCTACATTTGTCCTGCATATAGTAGGTGTTCAATAAACACTTTTTGGACTGAAGTAATTAAAGAGAACTCTGTCTTAAGCAACATGTTTACATGGGTACAAGACTCTATGAGAAGAGGGCATGGCAACCCACTCCAGTATTCTTGCTTAGCAAATCCCATAGAAGAGGAGCCTGGCAGGCTATAGTCCATAGAGTTGCAAAGAGCTGAACATGACTGAAGTGGCTAAGCGTGCCCACATGCCGACTCTATGGATTTTCTTGACACATAGAGATTCATTTAGGCATGGCATGACATCATTTTGGTGTCATCAGAGAGGAAGAACAGGTGAAAAAGTATTCATTTTATTGTGTACGTTGCTGAGGAAAAAATATTCAAGACATTGTAGATGATACAGCAGATATAAGAAAAAAATTGTTGTTGCCCTCTAGTTAAAGAGAAAAGACATAGACCCAGAAGACTGCTACATTGAATACACTGTATGAATGTAGCTAGCTGCCCAGGAATGGGGAGATGTGTCAGACTGGCTCTTTAGTTATGGATAGATTTAGGATGGCCAGAAAGGACCAAGTACACACTTTAAAATTAGAACAACCATGTGGCAGTTTTATTTTTTCAATTATAGGTTAAAATAATAACTATTGATTTTTCACTATTGTATTTTTAAAAGCTTATTTAAAGAACTGAGGCAAAACCTGATGCATTCTAAAGCACACTCTGTTTCTTATTTCCTGGAATATATGGATTTGTCTTTTTTTCTAGACCTGCTACTAAAATGAGAGAAGCAAGTAAATATTATGGCAAGGTTGACTCATAAATTAATTAAATTCTTAACTAAGATAATATAGATACATATTATTTCACATATTGTGAGGTCTCCAGTGAGACATTTGCTTCTGAAAATAAGAAAACAAGAACAAATTAAAATGCTTCCAAGTAGCAATACATTTTTCTGTCATCTTAGATCTCAGAAAACATGATAGTTATTACTAAAACATGTATAGATATAACCCTTAATTTCAAACTGCCAAATCGTTCACATTCCTAAGAAAGAAGGCTCAGAGAAGGTCAGTAAGTTTTGATTTACCATAAAAAGCTCTCAACTGAGGCTAAAGAAGTTTTGATTCCCCAAAGAATCCATGGTCACAGTAAGCCAAAAAAAAAAAAAAAACCTCTAACGTAAAATATGCCAACAATTTATTAATCTGCATTTTAATATTTAAGGGAGTTTGTCTTAACTTAAATTTTCACAATAGCAAATTTGTATCAGACAAAAGAGAGCTTAATTAGAAATTTAATTAGAAAAAATAACCTGAATTTGTAATGTTTTCCCAGAATTGTTGAGAGATATAAGAGGTGCAAAAAGCCAACTGAACCATCCTGGATCTTTTGATAGGTAATCTAAATCCATGATTTCTAAAAAAGGTCCCATTAAGGTTTTATTTTTAGTTTTAAGTAATTTTCAAGCATGATGAGTTTGAAAATAAATTTTTAAAGCAGAATTTGGAAATTTCATAGAATAAAGAACTCTGTAAACAGGGCTATGAACTAAGAAGGAGCAAAAAAAAAATTTTTCCTTCTTTTGAAAGCTAGATAATTTACTGTTGGCTAGCCAGTGAGTTCTAGAGTTTCTAAGCAATTGATTTAGGATTTAAAATCTAGCCCTTTTATTTTGATGCATTTTAAGGAATTTTTCTGTACTGTTTTCTTTGTAGTTGTATCCAAGATCCTGGGGACTGCTTACAAGCATATTTTATTGCCAGCTTCTTGACTTTGAAACAGAGATCTTTATGCTGGTGAAAAACATACCCAATCAAAAAATGCAAATAATAAAAATGGATATTTTACTGAATATTGTGTTTGAAGATGTGATGGGGGTTTTTATAGTAAAGTTCCATGAGACATTTTGAAAACAGATCTCTCTGTCATCATCTCTGTCTCTACAAACCACTTCATATCTACCCCTTCTCTTCCATTTCTAAGTAATGTCCTTTTTGTGCTCTCTAGCATTTGAACAAACATTTGGCTTGTACTCTCGATGCAATAAAATGAAAGATCAGTGGCTTCTGCCATCCAGAGGCATTCCTCAGACATGCCCTTGGAAGACTCTCTACCTCCTTGCACTTGACCTGTGCTCCTCTTCTCCCCATCACCATGAGCTTCTAGAAGGAACAGCAGCAGCTATTTTTTCAGTATGTATAACATGTCCCTTTAATGGCCTCACGTGTGCATCAGTCACTCAGTGAGACTCTTTGCAACCCCATGGACTGTAGCCCTCCAGGCTCCTCTGCCTATGAAGTTCTGGAAACAAGAATGCTCTGATGGGTTGCCATTGCCTTCTCCAAGGGTTCTTCCTCACTTGGGGACCAACCGCCACATTGCAGGCAGATTCTTTCCCATCTGTGCCACCAGAAAAGCCCTAATGGCCTCATGATGCGTAGTTAAACAAACCTTGGCCATTTTTAATTCTGTGAAGTGAAATTAATGCTGTCAAATGAATGAGCTCAACAGAAAGAAATTTAACAATATACAATGATAGATTAACAGGAAACTGTGACTAGAAACATAACTTTTATAGTCTATAGACAAAAATAACGACAAATTGAGATGAGTGAAGAAAGAAAGGTCTTTAATGGTGCTATTTCAAGGAGTTTACAGAGGAAGGGAAAAAGTACTCCAGGTGGAATTATGGCAAGAGGTTCTTACTAAGAATATGCAGGATGGGCAGGATATTCAAGATATTCAGACCCTGAATTACATTCCATGTGCACAAAGTTCTATTGGAGAAAAGTTGCTTTCTTAAGTTAACTTTAAAAAATAAATATCAAAACTGAAAAAATGTTAATGTGTACAGCGAACTCATTTATGACAAAATGAAAAAACTCAAGGAACAATAACTCAAGCCAAGAAACAGAATATCACACACCTCCCAGAATCTCATTTTGTGCCCTTCCAATCACCCTTCAAAGAGAACTACTGTTAACTAATGTAATGTACTAATGTAATTAATTAATAATAGGGGAAAACAGATGTGGGATATGCTGCAACTCTGTACTATGTTTCCAATTTTTTTTTAATCTAAAGCTATTCCAAAGTAAACTTTTTTTTTTTCATGGAAAGACATTTTATATTTAGTATAGCAGTAGTAACATGTCAATCCCAGACCTGGAGATTATTGTACTAAGTGAAATAAGTCAAACAGAGGACAAATATCATAAGATATTATCAACATGTGGGCTCTAAAAAAACATGATACAAATGAGTTGTTCAGTTGCTAAGTTGTATCTGACTGTTTGCAATCCCATGGACTGCAGCATGCCAGGCTTCCCTGTCCTTCACTATCTCCCAGAGTTTGCCCAAGTCAATGTCCATTGAATTGGTGATGCCATCCAACCATCTCATCCTCTGTCGCCTTCTTCTTTTGCCTTCAATCAGGGTCTTTCCCAATGTTCCTGTCAGGTGTTCACATCATCTATTCAGATCAGATGGCCAAAGTATTGGAGCTCCAGCTTCAGCATCAGTCCTTCCAATTCAGTGTTGATTTCCTTTAGGACTGACTGGTTTGATCTCCTTACTGCCCACAGGACTCTTAAGAGTCTTTTCCAGCACCATAGTATAAAGAATCAATTCTTTAGCTCTCTGCTTTCCTAATGATCCTGGAAGAGGGAATGGAAAACCACTTCAGTATTCTTGCCATGAGAACCACATGAACAATATAAAAAGGCAAAAAGATACAGTGATTTACAAAACAGAAACAGACTCACAGAGAAGAAACTTATGGTTGTCAGTGGGAAATGTGGTGGGAGTGGGGAGGGGGTTAGATGTTTGGGAGTTTGGGATATAGTAAAGTTAAAAAAAAGAAAAATGATTACCTAATAGCAAGAATTTTCTTTTAAATGCTGCAAATAACCAGCTTGTTCGATTTAATTTTTGTTCAAGGGATAATTTATTGATTACTTCCTACTTCCTAATTCAATGGTTATTGAGTAATTTGCATATTTTGGTAAATTTCAACAGCTTCTGGTCATTTTAAGCCAACTTTGATTAACATACTAAGTTTAGCTGTTGAGCAACCCCATGAGTCTGCTGGAGTGATTTTCTTTTCCTCACACTCAGAGTTATATAGGTTTAGCTCCATCCGAGGAACTCCATATTAACACAGATCAAAATGAAACAGAACATTTTGACCTGATTCTGTCAGCCCAGCCTCAACCATATCTTAGCTCCTTCTTTCCCGACAGAAAAGCATACAGTTTCTAGGCAGTTCTAAGATCCCACTAATCCCTTTGCAACTCTACAAGAGTATTGCTCCTATTTTATCATGTCCTTTAAACCATCTCTCTTCTAAAGTTCCAATCCTCAGTATCAACCAGGTAAATTATCGTTTGAGCTTGATGCAATTCCAGACTATGTCACATACATACCACAAAACCTAAATATACCTAAATTTATAACCAATGTCAGGGTTAGAACATTAAACTACAAAACACCCCAAATTCAAAGCAAAATTGTTTCAAATGTTCTGAAAGATACTGCATTCAGATCTAAAATTAAGAGATGTTCTTTTATTTCTTGCATTAATATGAAAGAGCAAAATATTTTCAGGAGGATTCTGTCAGTAAATTATTTGGAAGTCTTTTGCTCTTACAACTTGTTATGTGGTGATGGCTCCAATATTTCTCCAGAAAATGTATTTTCTGTTTTTTATAATTATGTTTACTAAAGGAGGAATTTATTAAAGTAACAGCACAAAATTTCTCCACCTTGGTACTATTGATATTTTAGTAATGTGTGTGTTAGTCACTCAGTCATGTCTGACTCTTTGTGACCCCATGGACTGTAGGACAGTAGCCCGCCAGGCTCCTCTGTCTATGGGATTCTCCAGGGAAGAATACTGGAGTGGGTTGCCACGCCCTCCTCCAGAGGGTCTTCCTGCCCCGGGGATCAAACTCAAGTCTCTTGCATTGCAGGTAAATTCTTTACTGACTGAGCCACCAGGGAAGCAGGACTCCATATTGGATCTGTTTCTTTCACTTTAACCTTTGCATTCTATTGTTCTTGCTACATTACAAATGTTGCCTATAGACTGAATTATATAGAACAGTCTATCTGCAAGGCTCTGATCTCTAAAGGTATTTCCATTCATACAGAGATAAAAAATTTCAAAACAGAACAACATCCACCTTGTTGGAGGTTTATAGGAACATCCTGACCAAACCTACCTGGGCAGCTGTAAGAAAAAAGGATTCTGGCACTGAGAAGATTGTAGCAACCAACAGTTTATCCTCCCCTTTTAGAATAAAAGAAGCCCGAATGCTAACTTGGGGACGATGATTCTGTGGGACATTAGTCCACCATCTTCTCAGTCTGCTGGCTTTCCAAATAACCTGTATTCCTTGTCCTAACAACTCATCTCTCAACTTATTGGCCTGTCATGTTGCAAGTGGTGCAAGTTTGGA
Organism: Dama dama; assembly: GCF_033118175.1. Taxonomy (NCBI): domain Eukaryota; kingdom Metazoa; phylum Chordata; class Mammalia; order Artiodactyla; family Cervidae; genus Dama; species Dama dama. The sequence continues at coordinate 25,641,765 of NC_083711.1, forward strand.
TTTGGTAACATTTAGGGCTGGATAATCCTTCGTTGGGGTTTTCCAGGTGGCACAGTTGGTAAAGAATCCGCCTGCTAATGCAGGAAATGCGACAGGTGGGGGTTCGATCCCTGGGTCAGAAGATCCCCTGGAGCAGGAAACAGCAACCTCCTTCAATGTTCCTGCCTGGAGAACCCCATGGACACAGGAGCCTGGTGGTTACAGTCCGTGGAGTCACGAAGAGTCTGACACAGCTGATTGACTAAAGAATGACAACAGAACAATCCTTTGTCAGCTTCCCAGGTGGCTCATGTGGTAAAGAATCTGCTTACAGTACAGGAGACCCGGATTTGATCCCCTGGTTGGGAAGATCCCCTGGAGAAGGGAATGGCTACCCACTCCAGTTTTCTTGCCTGGAGAATTCCATGGACAGAGGAGCCTGGCGGGCTGCAGTCCATGGGACCGCAAAAAGTCGGACACAACTGCATGACTGACATGCTGAACCCTTTGTTGTGGGGCTGACCACATGTGCATGTTGGATGTCCAGCAGCATCCCTGGCCTCAAGCTCTAAGATGCCAGTAGAGACCACTCCCCAGTCATGACAACCCAAATTGTCTGCATACATGGCCACATCACCTCCAGGTGAGAGCCACTGATCTAGTGTATGGATCAGAATCCAACTTTATTTAATTTGTTGAAATATTTCAAGAGATTTGGCTGTGAGAAGCAATGTATTCCATTGCCAATGTGTAAGAAGGATACCTAACTCATTCCCTTTGTTCAGTGAACACTCCCTGTATTTTTCCGTGCCATGAAAGTTGTAACATCGCTATGGATGGAGTGGAGGCTGAGTGCAGTAGTCTGGTTGGAAGGAGTCCTATGGAATGTGTACTGATGCTTCCTTTGCATTGCCAGCAAGCTTTTCTCCTGAAGAGATGTTTATTAGCAAAAGCTATAAATGTTTATTAGCCAATGCTAGAGTTTAGCCTTTCCCTTTGACAATAAACCTCATCATCTACCACTTTCATTCCCACTCCCCAAGAACCAGGCTTGGCTCAGCTCAGGTAAGCTGATGTTTAGTCCTTGGGGCAGGAGCAGATGTGTTAATGCAGATGTGCAGCCACACCCATTGTTCTACGTGTGATCAGCTGCTGCTCTTCTACTTCAACGCAGATTTCTGAAGTTGTGGCAGCGTATGGCTCATAAAGTCTAAAATATTTACCATCTCTCCTCTTACAGACACAAATTGCCAACTCCTATTTTAAAATCCTAAAGTGTGCAAATTATTTAAACTGCTCAACCTAAATCCTTTGTCCTGTACGTTGCATCAGTTTAGCTCTATCAGTAACAGTCACACTTGTAAAAGTATCTGATTCTCTACAGTTCATACCAGGGGCAGGATTAATTTAGACACAGTCCTCATCGTTATGGGAATAAGCAGCTTGCCACTTTACATTCAAAGACAATTTGTTACACTTCTGCATAGTCTGTCTTTCCACAGGCTCAGCAAATCTAATGCATCTCACCTGCTGTTGTAGGTGTTCTTCCTCTGGCCCTTGGGAGACTGAGGCCAGCTAGGCGCCACTTACTGTCACTGGATGTGTTCATTTACCTTTAATTAAGATTGAGTGTTGGAGAAAAGCAGATGACCTTGGTGTAGGAATGAGTACCTAAAACATTCTTTTGCCTTTTCCAGAATCAGTGGTTATGGGTAAAGTTTTCTGCATTGCTTTCTTTTTGCTGTTTAAAAGGAGAGCAGACACTTGTGATAAAGTTTGTCTCATTAGTCTGCATAATTTTCATTTTGTTTGTTTTTACTAATAATCATGATTCTGGGATGGTTTTCTTATCACACCAGTTAGTGCTGTTATATATTTTGCCTGAGGCTTACACGATGCTCTACAATTTTGTTTTTCAGTCACTAAGTCATGTCTGACTCTTTGAGACCCCGTGGACTGCAGTACCCCAGGCTTCCCTGTCCTTCACTATCTCTCAGAGTTTGTTTAAACTCATGGCGATATTATCTAACCATCTTATCCTCTGCTACCCTCTTCTCCTTTTTCCTTCAACCTTTCCCAGCATCAGGGTCTTTTCTAATAAGTTGGCTCTTTGCATCATATGGCCAAAGTATTGCAGTTTCAGCTTCAGCATTAGTCTTTCCAATGAATATTCTGGATTGATTTCCTTTAGGATTGACTTATTTGCTCTCCTTCCAATCCAAGGGACTCTCAAGGGTCTTCTCCAGCACCACCGTTCTAAAGCTTCAATTCTTTGGCACTCAGCCTTCTTTATAGTCCAACTCTCACATCCATACAGGACTACTGGGAAAACCATAGCTTTGACTATATAGACCCTTGTCAGCAAAGTGATGTCTCTGCCCTTTTATATGCTAAATAGGTTTGTCATAGCTTTCCTTCCAAGGAGCAAATTCTACAATATGGGACTTTTGATGTGTTCCTTTAAAATGTATAAAAGCTGAGAAACAATGCATGGATATGATGTTTTATTATTTGTGGTCATTGATGTGTTTAGGAAAAGACTCAAGAAGGGAAATGGGATATACAACCTACTTACTATTGCTTGTTTCATAGATTATGCCTCAATGTTTTCAGTTATATTAGAAACAACTATTGTAAAGGTATTGTGAAAAGCTTTTAATCCTCATTTTGTTCATTTCCAGAAAAGACTATATTGGAAATACTAAGATTCGATACAGTATCAAAGGCATCTTTGCATATAAAGCTTATTTGCACATGTATTTGTATTTTTTGTGTGAAATAATACACTGATGACAGCAATAGTCCAGTACTGTGAATTAATGCCCTGATGAAAGAAATAGTCCAGTGCTGGAGCTTAGAGAGTATTTGCAGGACAAAACAGTATGTTTAAACTGCTGCACAACTTTATCAACAATCCCTGCTCCACCTTAGCATGCATAAAGAAAATACTGAAACCAGAGTGGACCAGAGCATTATCAGTGAATGCAGTGTGGTTCTCACTTACTCAGACCAGTCTTCATTCACATTTTGAACAGATCTGTTAAATATAAACTTAAACCTGCTTTGCATTTTGCTAAAACAAGGTTGGCTCTATAATATAATATAGAAACCCTACCTAGTAATCAAAGGAATATTCAAGTACAGTCAACATCTAAATGTTTGGGTTAAAGTGAAAGTAAAACATCTATCGGGTGGCACTACTTCTGCATATTGCTTACTTGCAAACATTCACATCTAAATGACAGTGGAGTCACTGCTGCTGCTAAGTCACTTCAGTCGTGTCCGACACTGTGCGACCCCATCCCTGGGATTCTCCAGGCAAGAACACAGGAGTAGGTTGCCATTTCCTTCTCCAATGCACAAAAGTGAAAAGTGAAAGTGAAGTCGCTCAGTCATGTCTGACTCTTCGCGACCCCCATGGACTGCAGCCCACCAGGCTCATCCGTCCATGGGATTTTCCAGGCAAGAGTACTGGAGTGGGGTGCCATTGCCTTCTCCAGAGGAGTCACTAAGATAAGTTTAATAAATTGATTGAGAGGAGAGAGGAGACAATATGAGATTGGGGGAGGTGCTAAAGAAATGCAAAAGATTGGGAAGGGGTTTTGAATGTGCAGAGTAGACTAGAAGAAAAATTGTGTTGGGGCAACACTGAAAAGTCTTGAAGAGATGACCTTGGAAAAGCATTGAAAGAGGAAAAGGCGGAAATGAGAAAAAAGGGTAGAAGAGATAAATTCATTCAAAATCCAGAATAAGTGGATTTTCACTTATATGAGATAAAGGCTATAATTTTGTACTCAATTCTGATGTGTAGGGGTTGGGCTGATCCCATGTTAACTTTCAGATGTGACTCCAGTACCCGCTGACACTCTGCAGGCTTGTAAGCAACCATGAAATCAGAGGATTATTCACATAAACCACGCCCAGATTGCTGACCCAAAGAAACCCTGAAATAATAAACATGTGTTGTTTTCAGACACTAAATTGTTGGTGATTTGTTGTGCAGTAATAGTAACTCATGGCTTCCCAGGTGGCACAGAGATGAAGAATCTGCCTACAATGCAGGAGACCTGCGTTGGATCCCTGGGTCTGTAAGATCTCCTGGATAAGGGAACGGCAACCCGCTCCAGTATTCTTGCCTGGAGAATCCTATGGACAGAGGAGACTGGCAAGTTACAATCCATAGGGTCATAAAGAGTCGGAAACAAGTGACTCATCACAGCACACAGCTCATGATAATAACTCATACACTCACCAATGAGAAGGAACAATTCAACGACATATACAATGTAATAGTTTACAATGTAATGTAATAATGAATTACCACAAACCCAGCAGCTTCAAGCAATGCCCATGTATTAATTCACTTCTGTCCAACAGAAGTCTGGGCGTGGCAAAGCTGGGATCTCTGCTGAGATGCCATCCAGCTAACTCAAGGTGTTGGCCACTGCTGTGATCTCCTGAGGCTCAGGGGCTCTCCCTAGTTTACTGCGGTTATTGACAGAATTCAGTTCTTTATGGTTATAAGACTGAGGTTGCAGTTTTCTTTAGAGCATCAGATTTTACTTTCACCAGCAGACACAGCCACACCTGGGCGTGTTTCCACTTTGGCTCAGCCTCCTCATTCTTTCCATAGCTATTTCTGTGTTCTTTTTCAGAAGCAATGTATTGGACACCTACCGACCTGGGAGAGGGGCGGGCGGGGGGTTCCTGTTTCAATGACATAACCTTTTGCCTTTTCATAGTGTTCATGGGCTTCTCAAGGCAAAAATGCTGAAGGGGGTTGCCATTCCCTTCACCAGCTTTCTTGCTGGCTGTCAATACAGGCTTGTGCTCGCTCTGGGAGACTGGCGTTCCCTGCCATGACTCCTCTGCAACACGGAAGTTCTCTCTTTGAAAGGCACACTTCAGATATCTCTAACTTTGTCTAAAGGCTCATCTGCTTAGCTCAGGCTCACCACGGAAAATCTCCCTGCTTAAAGTAAACTTATTAGAGGTTTTAATTACATCTGAAATATACCTTCACAACAGCATCTAGACTAGAGTTAGACTGAATAACTCAGATAAGCTGTGCATACTAGGAGGCAAGAATCTCAGGGGCTAGTTTAGAATCCCGCTTACCATGTCTGGGGTGTGAATAAATTTCAGAAAGTCTGCTGAATGAAATAAGCCAGGTTTAAAGAGGATACGTATATGATTCCACTTATTTGAGTCTCTGGGAAAGATAACTACAATCCATGGTAACAAAAATCAGATCAGTTTTTGCCTGGATCAGGGGTGGAAGATTAACTGGAAGAAAGTGCAAGAAACTTTTCTGGGATGAGGGCATTATGATAAACCTTCATATTGATACTGGTTATACGGGTCTATAAATTTGTCAGAATTCATCAAACTGCACCCTTAAAATGTATATTTTATATAAAGTGGGCTTCTCTGATAGCTCAGTTGGTAAAGAATCCACCTGCAATGCAGGAGACCCCGGTTCGATTCCTGGGTCAGGAAGATCCCCCGGAGAAGGGCTAGGCTACCCACTCAAGTATTCTTGGACTTCCCTTGTGGCTTAGCTGGTAAAGAATCCGCCTGCAATGTGGGAGACCTGGGTTCGATCCCTGGGTTGGGAAAACCCCCTGGAGAAGGGAAAGCTTACCCACTCCAGTATTCTGGCCTGGAGAATTTCATGGACTGTATAGTCCATGGGGTTGCAAAGAGTTGGACACGACTGAGTGACTTTCACTCACTCATTATATAATGTGTGTCCCAATAAAAGTCATTTATATTCTATATTACGTCTCTCCCAATAAAGGCCATTAAATATACCCAAGCAGCCGTGTGACTCTTGCCTCCCTTGCCACCTTCTAAGTGTTCTGTGAGGTCATCTGGTTGGTCAAACATTGTCTCACTCAGAAACCAAGCTGCAAAGCAGTCTGAAAGAAAGTGAAAGTGAAGTCTTTCTGTCGCGTCCAACTCTTTGCGACCCCATGGACTATAGCCTACCAGTCTCCTCCATCCATGGGATTCTCCAGGCATGAGTACTGGAGTAGGTTGCCATTTCCTTCTCCAGGGGACCTTCCAGACCCAGGGATTGAACCCTGGTCTCCCGCATTGCAGGCAGATGCTTTACCATCTGAGCCACCAGGGAAGCAAGGCAGTCTGTAAATGCGATTTCAATTTTCGGTTCCACTCTTCACAGTAAAGAATTAGACACTAGAACGTATACTGTATAGATGTGAGCTATGCAGGCCCTTCAGTTCAAGGTAAAAATATTTCTCCTCATTTCTCTGGTATATTGAGTAGACCAGTTTAGTGAATCAAACAAGCACACACATGTGTACAACACATCGGCACATAACCCCCATGGACAAGCACGATAATTCATAAAGAGAAACAATAGTGCTTATAATACACAGTTTTTTCATGTGACTATACAGAGTTCTTTCAGTCCTTTTATTGTTCCACAAACTAAGAGGCAGAAGCCTGGTTTCAGGTCATGAAATTCACTCACCAGAGATATTACCTCCATGGATAAATGCCACCATAGAGAAAATCAGTTCTTGTTTTAAAACTGTGGTGCAGTTGTGATACTTAGGAATGGAACCTATTCTAGTATCATATGATTCTTAATGGAAAAAAAAAACTGAGTTATACACAGATCTGGCAGAAATATTCAAAATAAATTAATTTTCCCTTTCATTTTTTTGGATCAGCTAAATTTACAGGGCAGAGTTTTCTTGAATAATCTCTATTTGAATAATAGGGGTGGAGTGGGCAGATATGAATCAATTATTTTCAAGGCCAAGTAATCCTCTGGGACTAAGAGAAGGGTGTTTTCTTTTCCAACCAACAGCATGTGTGCTTATAAAAAATAAAATATACAAAGTAATTAAAATTTTTGAGCACATCTGGGAAGGATTTCCAGATGATGAGCTATAGGAGCATACCACTTGAGAACCAATTACACAATAAATTATATAAATGGTGTGCAGAGAAAGATTTAAGCAAATCACCAATGTTCATTGATTGTGCTTCTACAGTATATATCACATCCAGAGAGAAGTCAACTTAATTAAAGCAACATTATAAGTAAGGGATGTTGCTTATTTGATTTTTGTCAAACTAGAATATATATATATATAGCAATTGAATTTATCTATTACATACAAAAAATTATGTATTTATTAAGACCTCTAAGAAAACTCTCATGTGTTCTTTAAATGTTGTTTTAGTCACTAAGCTGTGTCCTACTCTTTTGTGACCCCATGGACTATAGCCTGCCAGGTTCCTCAGTCCCTGGGATTCACCAGGCAAGAATACCTGAGTGGGTTGCCATTTCCTTCTCCAGGGGATTTTCTTGACCCAGGATCAAACCTGCACATCTCCTGCACTGGCAGGCAAATTTTTTATCCTTGAGTCACCCGGGAAGCCACTCTATAAGCACAGTCTTTAGGAAAAACTAACCTAAAAGATATTCATACTGCGTATGTCGTTCAGGACAATTCCCCTGCACCATGGGCAGAGATGGGGTTGTTTCAGTAGAGTGCTTGGGGCCATAGAAAGTCTCATCAGACTTCAAAGTCATGTGTTCCCTTTTCTCTTTCTTGTTGTTCAGTCGCTCAGTCGTGTCTGACTCTGTGACCCCATGGACTGTAGCATGCCAGTCTTCCCCACCCCTCACCATCTCCTGGAGCTTGCACAAACTCATGTCCACTGAGTCAGTGATGCCATCCAACCATCTCATCCTCTGTCGTCCCCTTCTCCTCCTGCCTTCAATCTTTCCCAGCATCAGGGTCTTTTCTAATGAGTTGGCTTTTTGCATCAGGTAGCCAAAAGTATTGGAGGTTCCCTTTTCTTTGGAAGGGCAAATAGATCAGAACCGTGTCTGGTTTTAAGAAATCCCAACACTGAGTAAAACAAGTAAGTGATTTACTTGTCTAATGTGATAGGCCATGGATACAAAGATCAGGATGAGTGCTGTGGCTCGGTGTCATCAAGGATCCAGATTTCCTTTGTATTGCTATTCCAACCAGTCCTGAAATGTGGATTCAGTCCTCATGATTGAAAGAGGATTGCTTCTCCAGACATCCATCTGAGAGGAAGGCAATGGGACTAAATGACTCTCCCAGTGAGCTTACCTCTCTTGTAAAGCTTTCCTGGAAGCCCCAGTAAGAGGCTTCCACTAATTTTATCACTGACCACATGTGAGGCTACAGATGAGGTACATATATGTGCTCATACTACATATGAGCTACATGTGAGGCTGCCAAGCAAGGTTTTTAGCTGAACACAATTTTCTAAAATGGGAATGGCTGTTAGGAAAGAAAGAAGTGGATACTGAATAGGCACAGGACAGTTATTGTCACAGGCTTCCCAGGTGGCGCTAGTGGTAAAGAGCCTGCCTGCCAATGCAGGAAGACATAAGAAACACAGGTTGGATCCCTGTGTCAGGAAGATCCCCTTGGAGGAGGGCATGGCAACCCACTCCAGTATTCTTGCCTGGAGAATTCCATGGACAGAGGAGCCTGGGGGGCTACAGTCCATGGGGTGGCAAAGAGTTAACTTACCACGCACAGTGGTTGTCCCTGCTAATGACTAGAAAGATAAGATCTGCCATCTCGACACAGCCTTCTCCCAACTAACCTTCAAATTACACACACACACACACACACACACACACACCAAATTACATACACACACACATTCACTTGGGCCATTTCATTTTGCTCACTTGCCTTCAATCTCAATGAATTTCCTCAATAGATTCTTTCACTGAAAGGATAAACATATCCTTTGAGGAATATAAAAACATAAGTGCTATTTGCCCCAGTTTCTATGTCTGTAAATCAAGTGCTGAGAAGTTCAAGGGTTCAATTATTATTAAATGAGAGCTGAAATAAAAAGGGTTCCTGAGAGTTCTAACTAATCTTGTAGCATGTTTCCATGAGTTAATCAAAAATTCATTTCAGTTGAATGCGTTTGAGTTCAGAAATATTTACTGAGCATCAACCATGTAGCAGGTCCTCTGCTAAAATAACCAAAAGAGACTAAGTGTCTCCCGTAAGGAAACCTACTCTCTGATACAACAGATACGTATGTGAATACACAACTACAGTAGAGGAAAATAGGAACATGAATGAGAGGACAGCATGGCAGAAGAATGCTTTGTATTATTGGGGGAGTGGTGCAGAGAAGACTTCTCCAAAGACTTGATGTCCAAATGGATGCACTGGAGTCAGGATCAGTTCTCATGTTAGCTGATTTTCAGTCTAATGCATGTCTCACAATCTAAAAATGGAAATTAAAAAAATGGCAATGAGAAACACATCTTCAATAATATGTTTAAATCTATTGATGAATAAATATACAACCCAAAGTGTTGGTCTGAATTTTCATGAATTATTTGTGTTACTGCATTGGCTCACTCAGAATGCATTATGTTATCTTCACAGTTTGTCATAGAATATCTCACAATATTCTTGTGCCTACTGAAAAACAAATAGAAATGTAACTAATAATCCAAGACAGTATTGGCCACAAACTTTGCTAGACGTTTTCAAAATGCACTGGAAAATATTAAATTCCCATTCACTTACTGTACTAAATGTTTCAGAGTAAGAGAGATTAAATATTTTAAAATCAACTTTACTATACAATAATGGTCTAAATTGCAAGCTGCACTGTAGTTGAATCTCTTGATGACAAAGTAACATATTCTGGAAGGTCTATATATCCATTATAGAGTTGGGGTTGGGAGGGGAGAATTTCACCGCAGTCCTACGTAGTTGTGAATTACTCCTTTCTTCCCCTTCTCCCAGGGACTCCCTGTTTTTGTGGCCATCCTTCCATTCAAGAACACATTTCCCAAACCCAATTCTGTTTCACATTTATAAAAAGGTATCAAAGTGCTCTCAAATATTCTATTCCTTTAATTCTTACCAACATTCCTGAAAGGATAAATGAACAATTTCATGTGGACTTTTTGAACTTAGGAGACTTTCCTAAAGTCAGATAATTGCTAAGGGACAAACCCAACCCTGGTTTTCTCACCCTGATCTCAGGGCTTTTTCCAATCCTTCCCACATCTCCCCACTAGGTCTGTTGAGGCTGAACTGTGTGCAGCTCAACGACAGTCAACTTTCAGTGACTGACACAGGTTTCTCCTCTGTTATCTCACCTAATAACGAAGCATTTCACTGACAATGTCCTTGGTGTTCAGTCGCTAAGTTGAGTCCATCTCTTTCTGACTCCATGAACTATAGCACACCAGGCTCCTCCATCCTCCACTATCTCCCAGAAATTTCCCAAATTCATGTCCACTAAGTAGGTGAAGCCATTCAGCCATCTCATCCTCTGCCGCCCCCTTCTTCTTTTATTTTCACTCTTTCCTAGTATCCGTGTCTTTTCCAGTGAGTCAACTCTTCACAACAGGTGACCAAAGTAGTAGAGCTTCAGTTTCAGCATCAGTTCTTCCAATGAATATTCAGGATTGATTTTCTTCAGGACTGACTGCTTGAATCTTCTTGCAGTCCAAGGGGCTGTTAATAATCTTCTTTAGCACCACAGTTTGAAAGTATCAATTCTTGGGCACTGAGCCTTCTTTATGGTACAACTCTCACATCTAAGCAAAACCATAGGTTTGACTATACAGACCTTTGTCGGGAAAGTGATGTCTCTGTTTTTAATATGCTCTCTAGGTCTGTCATAGTTGTCCTTCCAAGGAGCAAGCGTCTTTTAATTTCATGGCTGCAGTCTCTGTTCTTAGTGATTTTGGAGCCCAAGAAAATAGAATCTGTCTTTATTTTTTCTCCACTTTTCCCCCTTCTATTTGCCATGAAGTGATGGGACCAGATGCCATAATCTTAGTTTTTTGAATGTTGAGCTTAAAGCCACTTTTTTCACTCTCCTTTTTCACTCTCATCAAGAGGCTTTTTAGTTGCTGTTCTCTTTCTGCTATTAGAGTGGTATCATCTGCATATCTGAGGTTGTTGATATTTTTCCTGGAAATCTTGGTTCTAGTTTGTGATTCATCCAGCCCCGCAATTTGCATGATGGACTCTGCATAGAAGTTAAATAAGCAGAGTGACAATATACAGCCTTGACATATTTCTTTTTCAAGATTGAACAAGTCTGTCATTTCCTGTCTGTCCAGTAATAGCTATTGCTTCTTGTCCTGCATACAGGTTTCTCAGGAGACAGTTAAGCTGGACTGGTATTCTCATCTTTTAAAGAATCTTCTACAGTTTATTGTGATCAACACAATCAAAGGCTTTAACACAGTTAATGAAGCAGACGTATATAATTTTCTGGAATTCTCTTGCTTTTCTACATGATCCAACAAATGTTGGCAATTTAATCTCTGGTTCCTCTGCATTTTCTAAATCCAACTTGTACATCTGAAGTTCTTGGTTCTTGTACTGCTGAAGCCTAGCCTGAAGGATTTTGAGCATTATTTTGCTAGCATATGAAATGATTATAATTGTGTGGTAGTTTGAACATTCTTTGACATTGCCTTTCTATGGGATTAGAATGAAAACTGACCTTTTTCAGTCCTGTGGCCACTGTTGAGTTTTCCAAATTTGCTAGCATATCGAGTGTAACACTTTAACAGTATTATCTTTTAGGATTTTAAACAGATCAACTAGAGTTCTGTCACCTCCACTTGCTTTGTTCATAGTAATGCTTCCTAAGGCCCACTTGACTGCATACTCCAGGATGTTCAGATCTAGGTGAGTGACCACACCACAGTGGTTATTCTGGTCATTCAGACCTTTTTCGTATAGTTCTTCCATGTATTCTTGCCTCCTCTTCTTAATCTCTTCCACTTCTGTTACTTCCTTATTGTTTCTGTATTTTATCATGCCCATCTTTGCATGAAATGGTCCCTTAACATCTCCAATTTTTTTAAAGATATCTCTAATCATTCCCATTCTATTGTTTTCCTCTATTTCTTTGAATTCTTCATTGAAGAAGGCCTTTCATCTCTCCTTCCTCTTCTCTGGAACCCTGCATTCAGTTGGATATATCTTTCCCTTTCTCCCTTGCCTTTCACTTCTCTTCTTTCCTCAGCTACTTGTAAAGCCTCAGCTCTTGGCGTGGTGAAAGGGCTTGCATAACTCAATGAAGCTATGAGCCAGGCTGCTCAGGGCCACCCAAGAGGGACAGGTCATATTGAAGAATTCTGACAAAATGTGGTCCACTGGAGGAGGAGTTGGCAACTCGCTCCAATATTCTTGTTATGAGAACCCCATGAACAGTAAGAAAAGGCAAAAAGATATGGCACCCGAAGATAAGCCCCCCAGGTCAGAAGGTGTTCAGTATTCTACTGAGGAAGAGCAGAGGGAAATCACTAATAGCTCCAGAAAGAAAGAAGTGGCAGGGCCAAAGTGGAGATGACGCTCAGTTGTGGATGTGTCTGGCTGTGAAAGTAAAGTCCGATGCTGTAAAGAACAGTCTTGTAAAGAAACCTGGAATGTTATGTCCATGAGTCAAGGTAAACTGGATGTGGTTAAACAAGAGATGGGAAGATTGAATGTCGGCATCTTAGGAATCAGTGAACTAAAATGGAGGGGAATGGGAGAATTTAATTCAGATGACCATTATATTTACTACAATGTGGCAAGAATCCCTTAGAAGAAATGGAATCAACATAAAGTACAAAATGCAGTGTACTTGGGTGCAACTTCAAAAACAACAGTATGATCTCGGCTCAATTCCAAGCAAACCATTCAACATCACAGTAATCCAAGTCTATGCCCCAACCTCTAATGCCAAAGAAGCTGAAATTGACAGGTTCTATGAAGACCCACAAGACCTTCTAGAACCAACACTAAAAAGAGGTGTCCTTTTCATCATAAGAGGATAGGATTGTAAAAGTAAGAAGTCAAAAGATACCTGGAGTAACAGGCTAGTCTGGCTTTAGAGTACAGAATGAAGCAGGACAAAGGCTAACAATATTTCAAGAGAACACACTGGTCATAGCAAACAGCCTTTCCAATATCCCAAAAATGACTCTATACATGGACATCATCAGATGGTCAATACTGAAATCAGGTTGATTATGTTCTTTGCAGCCAAAAATGGAGGAGCTCTATAGAGTCAGCAAAAACACGATCTGGAGCTAACTGTGGCTCAGATCACGAGCTCCGTATTGCAAAATTCAGGCTTAACTTGAAGAAAGTAGGGAAAATCACTAGACCATTCAGGTATGGCCTAAATCAAATCCCTTATGATTATATAGTGGAAGTGATGAATAGATTCAAGGAATTAGACCTAGTAGACAATGTCTGAAGAACTATGGGTGGAGGTTCATGTAACATTGTATACGAGGCAGTGACCAAAACCATTTCACTGATATCTTTTTTTTTTTTTCTTTCCTCTGATATCCTTTTAAGTATCTTGCAGCTCAAATACTTTGCCACTCTGTAAGTCACATTTACCAGGCTTCCTTCAGCCTTATTCCTTAGAAGTCCCTAATGTTTTAAATATAGTAGTAGTAGTTTAGTCATTAAGTCATGTCTGACTGTTGTGACCCCATAGACAGTAGCCTGCCAGGCTCCTCTGTCCATGGGATTCTCCAGGCAAGAATACTGGAGTGGGTTGCCATTTCCTTCTCCATTTTAAATATAACATCTACTAATAACCCAGGAGGTTTTATTGAGTATCTGTCTATGTTTCCTGCACTCTCTGCTATGCTGTGCTTAGTCGCTCAGTTGTGTCTGATTCTTTGTGACCCCATGGATTATAGCCTGCCAGGCTCCTCTGTCCAAGGGATTCTCCAGGCAAGAATACTGGAGTGGGTTGCCACGCCCTCCTCCAGGGGATCTTTCCAACCCAGGGATTGAACCCAGATCTCCTGCATTGCAGGCAGATTCTTTACCATCTGAGCCACCAGGGAAGCCCTTCCTGTACTCTAGGAAGAGCAAAATAGATATAATAAGCTTCAGTTTCTAAGAAATTACAGTTTATTTTTGCTAAGTTAATATAGGCTAGATGATGATGACTAGAGCTTTAATCTAAATGCCTAGAACAGTGTCTGGCACTTAATATATTTTTAATAAGCATATGCAATCACATATGTAATATTTAAATGAGTTTACAAGACTAGAAAGCATATTATGAATGTAACTGTGAAGGAAAAAAAAAAAAAAAAAGAAAGAGTCCAATAAGACACAGTGTAAAATGGAAAAAACAGTAAAATTCTAAGCCCAGACACTCAAAGAGCATACAAACATTCTGGAATAATTAGGAGTTTCTGGCAGGCTTAGCCAAAGTGTAGAAAAGCCAAACTTCTTTTGGATTTGTGTCTATCAAGAATCTTTATCTTAACGTAGAGTCTTAAAATTTGCAAATTTTAGAACATTTTCCACAAGCAATAATATGTGCTTACAAGCATCAAAGTGACAACTTACCAGCCCAATCCATTCATAAACATGAAGGTGATATCTTCTGAAGCAATGGGACTAAAAGAGAATGAAGCTCTGGAAAAAGGAAGAATTTTCACAGTCAAATGAAAAGAGGGCAGAATAGAAGTAACAAAACTATTATTTTATTTAAAATTAGTACAAGTTTCTGGGCTTGAGAAAATTGGAAATCATACTTAATCTCACTGTATACCAATTAAAGTTTCATTAGGTTTGAGTATATACTGGAAGTTTTTTTTTTAAATCTACTCATGTTTTCATTTCCCAGAAAATAAAGTACCATAGGATAAGAAATATGACATGCATTTTGCATTTTTCAATTATTCCTATCATGATACCAGTAGGGCGGGGGGACTTCCAGATGAATTAAAGTAAAAAGGAGGGGTATAAAATCAATATCCGTAACTCTTGTGCTGTCACCTAAATTAGGTACATAATAAATCCCTTCTAAAAGTGGTTTCTACACTCTCAGAAGATAGAGAAGGGAGAGCAGGTAGAGATGACTGATCAAGGACGCTTGGGCCAGTGTTCCACTCCCTCATCCCTACTCCAACCTGAGTGATTTGGGGGTCTGTTTCTATTTTCTAGATAGCCTTTGATTTAGGTCAGGACTCAGTAGCTAAAAAAATGTTTGCAAGTATATTTTTGAATTATGGTTTTCCCTGAGTATATGCCCAGTAGTAGGATTGCTGGGTCATGTGGTAGCTCTCTTTTTAGTTTCTTAAGGACTCTCCATACCGTTCTCCATAGTGGCTATACCAATTTACATTCCTGCCAATAATACACGAGAGTTCCATTTTCTCTACACCTTCTCCAGTATTTATTATTTGCAGATTTTATTATTTTTTTCTTTTTAAAAATTTATTTATCTTTTTATTGGAGGATAATCACTTTACAGAATTTTGTTCTCTGTCAAACCTCAACATGAATCAGCCATAGGTTTACATATATCCTGTCCCTTTAGAACCTCCCTCCCACTTCCTTCCCCATCCCACCCTTCTAGGTTGATGCGGAGCCCCTGTTAGAGTTTCCTAAGACATACAGCACGTTCCTGTCAGCTATCTATTTTATATATGGTAATGTAAGTTTCCACGTTACTCTTTTCATATATCTCACCCTCTCCTCCCCTTCTCCCCATGTCCATGAGTCTGTTCTCTATGTCTATTTCTCCACTGTTGCCCTGTAAATAAATCCTTCAGTACCATTTTTCTAGATTCTGTATATATGCATTAGAATACGATATTTATCTTTTTCTTTCTGACTTACTTCACCTTGTATAATAGGCTCTAGGTTCATCCACCTCATTTGAGTGGACTCAAATGTGTTCCTTTTTATGGCTGAGTAATATTCCATTGTGTATATGTACCACAGCTTTATCCATTCATCTGTTGATGGACATCTAGGTTGACTCCATGTTCTGGCTATTATAAACAGTGCTGCAATGAATGATGAGATACATGTGTCTTTTTCAATTTTGGTTTCCTCAGGGTATATGCCTAAGAGTGGGATTGCTGGGTCATATAGTGGTTTTATTCCTAGTTTTTTAAGGAATCTCCATACAGCTTCATAGTGGCTGTATCAATTTACATTCCCACCAACAGTGCAAGAGCGTTCCTTTTTCTCCACACCCTCTATGGCATTTATTGTTTGTAGACTTTTTGATGAGGGCCATTCTGACTGGTGTGAGGTGATATCTCACTGTGGTTTTGATTTGCATTTCTCTAATAATGAGCAATATTGAGCATCTTTTCACATGTTTGTTAGCCATCAGTATGTCTTCTTTGGAGATATGTCTGTTTAGGTCTTTTTCCCACTTTTTGATTGGGTTGTTTCTTTTTCTGGTATTGAGTTGCATGAGCTGCTTGTATATTTTGGAAATGAATCCTTTGTCAGTTGTTTCATTTGCTATTATTTTATCCCATTCTGAGGGCTGTCTTTTAACCTTGCATATAGTTTCCTTTGCTGTGCAAAAGTTTTTAAGTTTAATCAGGTCCCACTTGTTTACTTTTGTTTTTTATTTCCGTTACTCTGGGGGGGGGGCGGGTCATAGAGGCTCTTGCTTTGATCTATGTCATCAAGTATTCTGCCTATGTTTTCCTCTAAGAATTTTATAGTTTCTGGTCTTACATTTAGGTGTTTAATCCATTTTGAGTTTATCTTTGTGTATGGTATTAGGAAGTGTTCTAATTTCATTCTTTTACACGTAGCTGTCCAATTTTCCCAGGGTCATTTATTGAACAGGCTGTCTTTGGCCCTTTGTATATTCTATCTAACCTCCTTTGTCAAAAATAAGATACCCATAGGTGCATGAGTTTACTTCTGGGCTTTCTCTCTTGTTCCATTGGTCTGTATTTCTGTTTTTGTATCAGTACCATACTGCCTTGATGACTGTAGCTTTTTAGTATAATCTGAATTCAGGACGGTTGATTCCTCCAGCCTCATTCTTCTTTCTCAAGACTGCTTTGGCTATTCAGGGTCTTTTGTTTCTATATGAATTGTGAAATTTTTTGTTCTAGTTCTGGGGAAAATGCCACTGGTAATTTGATAGGGATCACATTGAATCTGTAGATTGCATTTGGTAGTATAGTCATTTTCACAAAATTGATTCTTCCTACCCAGGAACATGGAATATCTCTCCATCTCTTTGTATCAGTTTTGATTTCTTTCAGTAGTGTCTGATAATTTTCTGTGTACAGTTCTTTTGTCTCCTTAAGTAAGTTTATTCCTAGATATTTAATTCTTTTTGTTGCAATGGTGAATGGGATTGATACCTAAATGTCTCTTTCTGATTTTTTCATTGTTTGTATATAGAAATGCAATTGATTTCTGTGTATTGATTTTGTATCCTGCAACTTTGCTAAATTCACTGATTAGCTCTAGTAATTTTCTGATGCTATCTTTAGGGTTTTCATTGTACAGTATGTATATTGTCACCCTGCTTATTTAACTTATATGCAGAGTAAATCATGAGAAATGCTGGGCTGCATGAAGCACAAGCTGGAATCAAGATTGCTGGGAGAAACATAAATAACCTCAGATATGCAGATGACACCACCCTTATGGCAGAAAGTGAAGAACTAAAGAGCCTCTTGATGAAAGTGAAAGAGGAGAGTGAAAAAGTTGGCTTAAAGCTCAACATTCAGAAAACTAAGATCATCGCATCTGGTCCCATCACTTCATGGCAAACAGATGGGGAAACAGTGGAAACAGTGGCTGACTTTATTTTTGGGGGCTCCAAAATCACTGCAGATGGTGATTGCAGCTATGAAATTAAAAGATGCTTACTCCTAGGAAAGAAAGTTATGACCAACCTAGAAAAAAGCAGAGACATTACTGTCAACAAAGGTCCATCTAGTCAAGGCTATGGTTTTTCCGGTGGTCTTGTATGGATGTGAGAGTTGGACTATAAAGAGGGCTGAGCGCAGAAGAATTAATGTTTCTGAATTGTGGTGCTGGAGAAGACTCTAGAGAGTCCCTTGGACTGCAAGGAGATCCAATCAGTCCATCTTAAGGGAAATCAGTCCTGGGTGTTCATTGGAAGGACTGATGTCAAGCTGAAACTCTAGTATTTTGGCAACCTGATGCGAAGAGCTAACTCATTTGAAAAGACTCTGATGTTGGGAAAGATTGAAGGCAGGAGGAGAAGGGAACAACAGAGGATGAGATGGTTAGATGGCATCACCAACTCAATGGATATGAGTTTGCGTAAACTCCGGGAGTTGGTGATGGACAGGGAGGCCTGGTATGCTGTGGTTCATGGGGTCGCAAAGAGTCAGACATGACTGAGGAACTGAACTGAACTGAACAGATATACAGTATCACGTCATCTGCAAACAGAGTGAGCTTTACTTCTTCTTTTCCAATATGGGTACTGAATTTTGTCAAAGGCTTTCTCTGCATCTATTGAGATTATCATATGGTTTTTTATGTTTCAGTTTGTTAATATGTTATATCACATTGATTGATTATCATATATTGAAGAATCCTTGCATCTCTGGATAAACCCAACTTGATCATGGTGTATGAGATTTTTTATGTGTTGCTGAATTCTGTTTCCTAAAATTTTGCTGAGGGTTTTTGCATCTATGTTGATTTATCAGTGATATTGGCCTGTACTTTTCTTTTTGTGTGTTGTCTTGTCTGGTTTTGGTAACAGGGTGATGGTGGCCTCATAGAATGAGTTTGGAGGTGTTCCTTCCTCTGAAATTTTTTGAAAGAATTTTAGAAGGTTCGGCATTAGCTCTTCTCTAAATGTTTGATAGAATTCTCCTGTGAAGCCATCTGGTCCCAGGCTTTTGTGTTTTGGGGAGGTTTTTGATCACAGCTTCCATTTCAGTGCTTGTAATTGGGTTGTTCATAATTTTTATATCTTCCTGGTTCAGCCTTAGAAGATTGAATTTTTCTAAGAATCTGTCCATTTCTTCCAGGTTATCCATTTTATTGCCATATAGTTGTTCATAATAGTCTCTTATAATCCTTTGCATTTCTGCATTGTCTGTTGCAACCTCTCCTTTTTCATTTCTAATTTTGTTGATTTGATTCTTTTCTCTTTTTTCCTTGATGAGTCTGGCTAAAGGTTTGTCAATTTTGTTTATCTTCTCAACAAACCAGCTTTTAGTTTTATTAATTTTTAGTGTTGTTTCTTTCATTTCTTTTTCATTCATTTTTGCTTGGAAATTCACTATTTCTTTCCATCTACTAATTTTTGTTGTTGTTGTTGTTCTTTTTCCAGTTGTTTAAGATGTAAAGTTAGGTTGTCTATTCAATGTTCTTCTTGTTTCTTGAGGTAGGATTGTATTGCTATAAACTTCTCTCTTAGAACTGCTTTTTCTGTATCCCATAGGTTTTTAATTATCATGATTTCATTGTCATTTGCTTCTAGAAATTTTTTGATTCCCCTTTTAATTTCTTCAGTGACCTGTTGGTTATTTAGAAATGTGTTGTTTAATCTCTATGTGCTTGTGTTTCTCACAGTTTTTTTTTTGTTTGTTTTTTTTTCTTTTAACTGATATCTAGTCTCATAGCATTGTGGTTGGAGAAGATGCTTGATATGATTTCCATTTTCTTAAATTCACCGAGGTTTGATTTGTGACCCAAAATGTGATCTATCCTGGAGAATGTTTCATGTGCACTCGAGAAGAAGGTACATTCTTCTGCATTTGAATGGGATGTCCTGAAGATACGAATGAGATCTATCTCATTTAATGTGTCATTTAAGACTTGTGCTTCCTTATTAATTTTCTGTTTTGATGATCTGTCCATTGGTGTGAATGGGGTGCTAAAGTCCCCTACTACTACTGTCAATTTCTCCTTTATGTCTGTTAGTGTTTGTCTTATGTATTGAGACAAACACCGCCTATGTTGGGTGCATAGATGTTAACACTTTTTATGTCTTCCTCTTGGATTGATCCCTTGATCATTATTTAGTATCCTTCCTTATCTCTTTTAATATTCTTTATTTTAAGGTCTATTTTGTCCGATATGAGAATTGCTACTCCAGCTTTCTTTTACTTCCCATTTGTATGGAATATATTTTTCTATCCTCTCACTTTCAGTCTATATGTGTCTTTAGGCCTGAAGTAGGTTTCACAGACAGCATGTATATGGCTCTTGTTTTTTAATCCATTCAGCCAGTCTGTGTCTTTTGGTTGGAGCATTTAATCCATTTTCATTTAAAGTAATTATTGATAAATGTTCCTATTGTCATTTTCTTAATTGTTTGGGGTTGATTTTGTAGATCTTTTTTCTTCTCTTGTATTTCTTTAACATTTATTGTAAAGTTGGTTTGGTTGTATTGAATTCTCTAAACTTTTGCTTGTCTAAAAAGTATTTTATTTCTCCATCAGTTTTGAATGAGATCCTTGCCAGGTACAGTATCTTGGTTGTAGATTTTTCCCTTTCAGTACTTTAAATGTATCCTGCCATTCCCTTCTGGCCTGCTGAGTTTCTGCTGAAAGATCAGCTGTTAAGCATACGGGGTTTCCCTTGTATGTTACTTGTTGCTTCTCCCTTGCTGTTTTTAATATTCTTTCTTTGTGTTTAGTCTCTGTTAGTTTGATTAGTATGTGTCTTGGCATGTTTCTCCATGGGTTTATCATGTATGGGACTCTTTGTACCTCTTGGACTTGATTTATTATTTCCTTTTCCATGTTGGGGAAATTTTCAACTATAATCTCTTCAAAAATTTTCTACCCTTTCTTTCTCCCTCTGTGTCCACAAGTCCACTCTCTATGTTTCTGTCTCCATTGCTGCCATGAAGATAGCTATTGTTTGTAGATTTTTCTGATGATAGCCATTCTGATCAGTGTGAGGTGATACCTCATTGTAGAGATTAATACAACATTGTATATCAACTATATTCCAATAAAAACTAATTTAAAAAAATCAAATATTGTGGGGGGGGGGAAAAAAAAGCTTGTAAAGCATCTCCTTCAGAATAAGCCTAAACAGAGGCTCATCCATTGTAGCTAAGGTAGCCATCACTATAGGAACTCAGAAATATTCTTTCTTTGAGAAACCTAAGCTAAAGATAATATGAACCTATATCTTTCAGTTCCTTAGTAAGAATAGTATGACCTGTATGCAGGTTAAGAAGAAACAATTAGAACTGGATATGGAACAATGGACTGGTTCAAAATTGGGAAAGGAGTATGTCAAGGGTGTATATTGACACCCTGCTAATTTAAATTATATACAGAGTACATCATGCAAAATTCTGGGTTGGACGATTCACAAGCTGAAATCAAAGTTTCTGAGAGAAACATCAATAACCTCAGATATGCAGAGGATACCACTCTAATGGCAGAAAGAGAAGAGGAACTATCGAGTCTCTTGATGAGGGTGACAGAGGAGAGTGAAAAACCTGGCTGGAAATTCAACATTCAAAAAACTAAGGTCATGGCATCCACTGTCATCTTTTCATGGCAAATAGATGGGGAAAAATGGAAACAGTGACAGATTTTCTTTTTGGGGCTTCAAAATCACTGAGGACAGTGACTGCAGCCATGAAATTAAAACGCACTTGCTCCTTGGAAGAAAATCTATGACCAACCTAGACAGCATATTAAAAGGCAGAGACATCACTTTGCAACCAAGGTCCGTATAATCAAAGGTATGGTTTTTCCAGTAGTCATGTACTGATGTGAGATTTGGACCATAAAGAAGGTTGAGTGCCCAAGAATTGATGCTTTCCAATTGTGGTGCTGGAAAAGACTTTTGAGAGTCCCTGGAACTGCAAAGAGAACAAACTAGTCAATCCTAAATGAAATCAACCCAGAATAATTCACTGGAAGGACTGATGCTAAAGCTGAAGCTGCAATCCTTGGGCCACCTGGAAAAGCCCGATGCTGGGAAAGATTGAAAGCAGGAGGAGAAGGGGAGATAGGGAATGAGATGGTTGGATGGCATCACCGACTCAATGGACATGGGTCTGAGCTAACTCTGTGAGATACTGAAGGACAGGGAAGCCTGCCGTGCTGCAGTTCATGGGGTAGCAAAGACTTGGATATGACTTAGTGACTGAAAACACAATTGAGAATAATGCAGGGAACAAGGGCTTCCCTGGTGGTGCTAGTGGTATGGAGTCTGCCTGCCAATGCAGGTAGACTTAAGAGACACAGGTTCAGTCCCTGGGTCTGGAAGATCCCCTGGAGGAAGGCATGGCAAACCACTCCAGTATTCTTGCCTGGAGAATCCAATGGATGGAGGAGCCTGTTGGGCTATAGTCAATAGGATTGCAAAGAGTGGGACATGACTGAAGGGACCTAGCTCGCACTCAGGGAACAAACTCTGAGATTGAATTTTTGATGTGATTATAGTGCAATAGCTTTCTTAGTTTTAAGGACATGGATTTAACTAAAACTCAGAAAGCAGCTTGTTGCCCTCACCAGACTTCCAGGCAGGGTAGGTCATACACTCATTTGGGACAACTGCGGCAACAATTCAGCACGAAAATATCGCATGCCAGGTTTACGCTTAGTCACCTACAGTTTGAAAAAAAAATTTATTTTTACTCTGGATAAAAAAGAATGAGGAGGAAAGAAAAGTTATAAAAATGACAACCAACACAGACCTCATAAGATGAGTTTTAAAGTGCCTCCTTGCTGAATCACACAAAGATGATTTTCAAAGCCAAGTTTTGGAGTGAGATGTATAGTTCTGGGTCCTCAACAAATTCTGACAAGATTTCACACACTGTCAGAGAGGCTCTTTGCTCTTGCCCAGCTTCCCTGCGGTGGGAGAGGGGACAAAGCCAATACCCAACCTCTTTGCTCTCAGGGAGCCACTTTGACCCAATTCCAGAAGCCCAAGGGCTGTCCTTAATTAGCATTGTAATTTATATTGCACAATTATGCAAATTGGGTACATAAACAAAATTATCCTTTCAGTTTGGCTTTGTTACTGGAGAAATGCAAAGCCAGTTAAAGATAAGAATAAAGAAAATGGAATACATTTTCTTTAATGTAATGCACCATTTCTTAATTTATCCATTCTTTTTCTCTACTCTTTCACCTTGCACTTGGAGTTCTTCTCATTTTTCTTTTCTCCTATTTTGTTTTTTCTTCCTTTTATGCTGTTTTTTTTTTTTTTTTTTCTTCCTTTATCTATCCTTGGCTCTTTTCTTTGAGAAATATTCTGTCTCATTAATTCTACTGCAGCAATTTATAACTCTTCAGGCCATTTCTTTGTTTTTGGATATGACTATGATCTTGACTATCTATAGTTTCTCTCTCTCTCTCTCTTTTTTTCTTTGCTTGCAGATTCTCTCCTTTCTCCTGGCATCTCTTTCCATTTTACTCCATTTCCCATTAGTTTGACTTGCTTTTCTGGCTGTGTGCGGCTCTTTGTCTGATACCTAGCAAATACCCTCAGGATCCAAATCATTTTTACTAAGAAAACTGAAAATAAGCATGACAAGCAACAGAGCTTGGAAGATGGGAAACTGAAGTTACAAAACTCAGTGAAATCGAACTGGAAGCCAATGCCTAGAGCCAATAGACAGTATTTAAGTAGAAACTAGCCATGGGGTAATCAATCAATAAATCAGCATAAAAAAAGATAATATTCCAATATTGCTTAATATTTCAGTTGAACTGGCTCCATTAAAAAGAATTAAAATTCCATGGAGGAATCAGAAAATCTAAAATATTTAAAACTAGTAGAAAATATAGCTTTTAAAGATAAAGCTAGCTTTGAAAGAACTGTGGCTACTGGTGCTTGCCAATATATGGGAATTAACTGTTAAAGGAATTTATAAGAGGTTCTTGAACAGAACTGTGAAGAGGACAGAACTGTTCATTACTATCCACCCAGAACCATAGCTCCCATGAGGAAACATCCTTCCTCCTTTTACAACCCTCTGGCGGCAGCAATAGCAGCCAAATTAAAATATAACCCAGGGGATCAGAGCCAACTTGGGTAAATCAGAGCATCCTCCTTCTGGCTATAACTTTTCCACTTTGAATAACTTTCAATGTCTCCTACACAGACTTTTTAGTTCCTATCTCTCTCTCTCTGACTCCTGACTCATGCCCTATCTTTCTCTCATTCACGTACTAATTTTTAGCCATCTTGACTGACTAATATGCTCAGCTCATTCTTTTCATATCTTTCATCTTCTTCTTCCGGAATGATCTTCATTGATTGTTACCATGGCTGGCTTCTTTTTGTCATTTGAGCCTCTACTCAAAAGCCATCTCAGAGAAAAATTCTCTAGTGTTGACCTCCATCCCATCACTTGCCATATTGCCTGTCTCTCCCCTCTAGAATGTCACATCTTGTCTGTCTAGTTCAGCACTGTATTTCCAGCACTCAGGACAGTGTCAGAGGTGTAGAGCATCTCCCAAATAATTTTGACTTAAATGAATGAATTCCTGATTGTTATGGAATGGACAATGTCCTAAAAGTGGCCAAAGTCCATTCCCATGATTTGCGAGCTTTATGATCAAAAGTGAATAAAGCTCATGTTTGGGGCATTAAGCGCTTGGACTAGGAAGATACAAAGCTCACAGCAACGATTTTCCACCATGTGAACCAAACTGAGGGAGTCAGTGAGGGTGGGGCAGATGGTGCAAGGAGAGCGGGGAGGGAGTGAGTAGGAGGTGGCACCAAGGTGAGACAGACTGGGACCTGGGACCCTTTGCGGAAGAGCTGCAGTGTTCACACCTGGACACACTTCTCCTCCAGACACAAAATACAAAGAAATGGTATGGGACTAAAAATAACTGTGTGCATGAGCAGTTGGGGGCAAATTCTGGAGAAAAATACAAAGAAACCAAAATTTCCAACTGCCATTTTTGAAGAGTCTGGAGCAAACGCAGGGTACTATGCATGCTCCCTGCATACAACACCACCTAAGCCACACTTTTAGCCAACCCCTGGTTCACCCCATATAAGGAACAAGCTCAGCTCCTCTCAGGGAAGGAGCTGGCAAGGGAATCTGTTATTTGTTCTCGTTCACCACTGCTGCAACAGGACCCCAATAAATTGCCTAAATTTCTTGTCTGGACTCCGATCAATTCCCGTTGATTAAGGAGGCCAAGAAACTTGGTCAGTAACAAAGGGATGAGGCAATGAGAGGTGGGTAGAAACTGAGTTTGGATAGCATTCATGGCCTGGTCTCTGATGCTCCTGGGGCCAGACACATTCTTGTCTTTGTCTCTATGAAATGCCTCAGGCTTCTTTCCATGATTTCTATTTTTTCTTAAACTATGAATTGGATTTTAATCCTTGGTAATCAGCTTCCCAGGAGGCACTAGTGGTAAAGAACCTGCCTGCCACTGCAGAAGATACAGAAGATGCAGGTTCAATCCCTGGGTTGGGAAGATCCCCTGAAGGAAGGCATGGCAAACCACTCCAGAATTCTTGCCTGGGCAGGACTTTGCAGTCAGTGGAAGTAGCTCATAAAAGCTTTATAGTATTGTGCTCAAGAATTTAAAATTGGGGGTAAAATTAGAGTCTGAATCAAGATTCTGCTGTTTATGGAGGACCAATTTCTTAATCACTCCAAATTTTAGCTCCCTTATCTAAAAATTGAAGGACAATAATAGATCTAACCCGACAGAGGCACTGGAAAGATGAGAGGTGATTTACATATGAAAATTTTTTAGGCACAATTCATGATATATAGTAAGTTCCCAATTAAAGAAGAAATTACAGCTTGGCTCAAGGGTGAAAGTCTACTTTGAATTGTTAGTTCACATCTACCTCATTGGTGTATCTTACTTCTTATGGAACAGCCTACATTCCCATTTATTTTAGACTATTTTCAAATTCTTATTATAATTAGATATATTTAGTTTCCTCTCTGATGCTCATTTCATCTTTGACATATCAGTTTCTCTTAGATGACCTGGGTTGGGCATTTGTGATTGGAAAAAGAAAAAAAAACAAAAGCTAAGAAATTGGGAAAATGAAGAGACAGATCGATTCTCCTCAAGCTTCCCTGCTGGATCAGACTTCGATCCCTGGGTTGGGAAGATCCTCAGGAGAAAGGAATGGCTACCCACTCCAGTATTCTTGCCTGGAGAGTCTCATGGACAGAGGAGCCTGGAGGGCTATAGTCCATGGAGTTGCAAAGAGTTGGACCCGACTGAGTGACTGATAATTTCACTTTCTCTTTTCCTCAAGCCTAAGTTGTCAAGTGCTAGGTGTCCTACTCTAGGAAGAGCAAACTTTACAGGATGAGATCCTGGAAGGCACACAGTGGAAGCCATCTCTCCTAATGCTTGGTAACGGCCCTCATTGCCTATTTTAGAACAAGAGCTATTACGATAAGAAAAGTCAGTTGTAAATGAGCATGAAATCAGGGGACAGTTGGACTGGATCCACCTTTATGAATGAGGCCTGAGATACCACCTTGTTGCCCTCATGGTACAGGCCTGTATCCTAATGCCCAGTCTACAAAGATCCCGTAACTCAGCTCTGCCCCCGCCACACTGATAAACAGGATGAAACACAGCTGAGAGCTGAGCCGGGGGACTGTGTGTGGGGTACAGGCCGTCCCAAGGCCAGGAATACTAACACTCCAGGGAACCATGGCGTGGTAACAAATGCAGCGGAGAGTCAAGTGCAGGCACGCAGTAGCGGTACAAAGCGGAGACGCGACTCCGCCAACAGCGGGCCGCCGGCCAGGCTACGGTTTCCCCAGCGGCCACGTGGGTGTGAGGGCTGGGCTGCGAGGAAAGCTGGGCGCCGAAAACCTGGTGCTTTTGAACTGTGCTGTTGGAGAAGGCTCTTGAGAGTCCCTAGGACTGCAAGGAGATCCAACCAGCCCATCCTAAAGGAGATCAGTCCTGAACATTCATTGGAAGGACTGATGCTGAAGCCGAAACTGCACCACTTTGGCCACCTGATGTGATAACTGACTCATTTGAAAAGACCCTGATGCTGGGAGGGATTGGGGGCAGGAGGAGAAGGGGATGACAGAGGATGAGATGGCTGGATGGCATCACCGACTCGATGGGCATGAGTTTGGGTGGACTCCGGGAGTTGGTGATGGACAGGGAGGCCTGGCGTGTTGCGGTTCATGGGGTCGCAAAGAGTCAGACACGACTGAGCAACTAAACTGAATTGAACTGAGTATGTAAAGATATACTTCTCAAAAATGTATCCTATTTGCCAAATATAAAAAAAAAATAAAAAGACAATTTATAAAAATTGTACCTAATGTAATAAAAGTATATAAATAAGTTTCAAAACCCTACACAAAATTTAATGATATTGATAAAAAATGTTGACTTTTTTGAATATGTCCCTTAAAAAAATTGAAAGTCTCTCAGTCATGTTTGACTGCGAGCTCATGGACTATATAGTCCATGAATTCTCCAGGCCAAAATACTGGAGTGAGTAGCCTTTCCCTTCTCCAGGGGATCTTCCCAACCCAGGGATTGAACCCAGGACTCCCGCATTACAGGCGGATTCTTTACCGGCTTAGCCACAAGGGAAACCCAAGAATACTGGAGTGTGTAGCCTATCCCTTCTCCAGAGGATCTTCCCGACCCAGGAATCCAACCGGGGTCTCCTGCATTACAAGTGGATTCTTTATCAGCTGCACTATGAGGGAAGCCCTGTGGCTCAGGCGATAAAGAATCTGCCTATAATGCAGGAGACCTGGGCTCAATCCCTGGGTTAGGAAGATTCCATGGAGAAGGGAAAGGCTACCCACTCCAATATTTTGGCCTGGAGAATTCCATGAACTCTATATTCTATGGGATCACAAAGAGTGAGACACGACTGAGTGATTTTCACTTAAAAAAGTTATTTATTTATTTTGGCTATGCTGGGTCTTATGTGCTGTGTGGGATTTTCTCTAATTGTGGTTCTCAGCCTTCTCATTGAGGAGGCTTCACTTCCTGTGGAGTAAGGGTTTCAGTAGTTCTTGCTGTGGAGTAGGGGTTCCGGTAGTCTAGTTGGGCTTCGGTAGTTCAGCAGGTGGGCTCAATAGTTGCGGCTCCCAGGCCGTAAAGCACTGTGGCTCAGTAGTTGAGGCACACGGGCTTAGTTGCTCTGCAGCATGTGTGATCTTCCCAGACCAGGGATCAAACCCATGTCTCCTGCATTGGCAGGTGGATTTTTAACCCCCGAGCCATCAGGGAAGCCTCAAATATGTCCCTTTATCTGAGTCAAAACTAGAATTTGTATTCTAAGTGGCAGAATTAGGTCTCTAACAGGCTTGCAACTCCCAAAAAGCATTTAGGAGGAGATCATGGGGAGGAGGAAATACATTATAGAAAGACTGAGCATTTTCTAACAGAGCATATCAAAGTACAGTTAAAGAGATTGAACACTTGGTATACTGACAAATTCTGGATGTGGATTTGACAGAAAGACTAGATCACAGGTACTATATTTTCTCTTTACATCTAAATTATACTGTGTATGGAATTTTGTGACCCTTTTAATCCAGGGATAACCAAGCAAAAACTATAATGGAATAAAATTCTGATTCAAATTTGCACAAAAATATACAATTGTAAGAAAGAGATCTAGAACATATTTATGGGCCCTATAAGAAAAGTTAACTATATGGAGAGACATACTGTTATTGTAAAAACAAGACAAAACAAAAAACTGCTATTGTAAGATAAGGTCGAATATTATAAATTGGTCATTTGAATCATCTAAATATGGCTAAGATAGATGGAAGGATTGATGGATTATTGAGCATTATTTTAATATTCTTTGCAAATTGTATTTGCTAGTATATCATCAAGAAAATTGCACTTACTGTCTTGAACAAGGTTACCCTCCACATTGTTTTTTTATTTCCTACTTATTGAATTCTTTCTTATTTCTAACTTATTATTTTTTCTTTTTACTCTTTGCTTAAAATTAAATAGAATTTTCCTTGAAAGAAAGATTTAGTTCTGACTCACTTGTCGATTTTGCATTTCTCTAATGCAATTAAATGTGTTGCTTTTGTCCCTAACCATTGTCTCTTTGGTATGTTGTAGTCTACTTAAGGTTTTTTGATAAATATTTTATTTACTTACATTTATTTTTAATGTAGGAAAGGCTAAAGCCTATGTATCTGTCTCTTAGAACATCTTTGGTAATACACCAACTGTTGAAATGTATACTATATATATAGAGATCTACTACAATACAGTAGATCTCTATATGCTACAATTATGACTTTATTTTCCAATTTATCCCATTTGTTCCATTAGGCACATGGTTTGTTTAATATTTTTGCTTCATTGTTTGTTTTTAGTATTTTGGGCAGTAGTTTTATTTTTTAGTACTGTACAACTGTGACCATATGTGATTTCTGCAGTTTCTGTTATTTATCATTTATTTGTTCTTGAATGATACTGCTTTATTTTGGTAAATAAAGCACAGATGCTTGAAGAAAATGTGTAGTTTCTGTTTCTAGAGTAGAAATATTTATAGGTATCAGTTATTAATTTTCCTTTTATTTCCTTGATTTTAGTTATTTAAATGATGCAATTCTTCTGTAGTGATTTGATAGTTATATATCATGTTTATATTTTACATTTATATGTCCCTTAAAACTGTCTACATACACTCTTTACATATTACCCTTGCGTCATTACCAATGCCAAGAATGAAGCAAAATAGTTGGTTCCTTCCAGTTAAGATGAAAATCTTGGTACATTTTTCTTTTTATAATCTTCCCACTGTTTTTTTCATTTACACATCCACATTCTCTTTCTAATTTTTGTGACTATACTCTACATTGTAATACCAACTACTGTTGTTTAAGTTAAAACATTTAAGGATTTTATTCTGTTAATTATTTTCACTGTTTCCTGGAAAACATATTACTAACAGTTGTATAATCTTACCTTTATGTCCCTTCACTTATATATTCTTATCCCTGCACAATGACTGGTGCGTCACATCCTCTCAGAAACTCTGGGTAAGGTACTAACACAGCAGAAGAGGAGAAAGAAGATAAGAACCTGACACGTACAACTTACAATCCCATAATAAACTTTGCTTCTGTTAGCTCATGTTGCCAGAAACATGTTACCACCAAGATTATGGTAAATCTGTAGAGTAATTTTCACCTTGATAGCCCACTGTTCCTTTCATTTACACATCCACATTCTCTTTCTAATTTTTGTGACTATATTCTACATCGTAATACCAACTACTGTTGTTTAAGTTAAAACATTTAAGTACTTTATTCTGTTAATTATTTTCACTGCTTCCCTGGTGACTCAGTGGTAAAGATTCCGCCTGCCAATACAGGAAATGCAGATTCAATCCCAAGGTCAGGAAAATCCCTTGGAGAAGAAAACGACAGCCCACTCCAGTTATTCTTGCTTGGGGAAATCCCATGGACAGAGAAGCCTGAAGGGCTATAGTCCACGAGGCCTCAAAAGAGTCAGACACACCTTAGAGGCTAAAATGATAACAACAACAATCCCTCTCTGCCATAGTCAAAAGCACAAAGTGAGGTCGCTCAGTCGTGTCTGACTCGTTGCTACCCCGTGGAGTGTAGCCCACCAGGCTCCTCTGTCCATGGGATTTTCCAGGCAAGAGTACTGGAGTGGGTTGCCATTTTCTTCTCTAGGGGATCTTTCCAACCCAGGGATTGAACCTAGGTCTCCCACATTGCAGGCAGATGCTTTAAGCTCTGAGCCACCGGGGAAGCCCCTGGCAACACACAAAGGCATACAAATGGGAACGAACATTTTGCTGTTTCCATGTGATCAGACTCTTGGAATGTGAGATGCTTAGACTAACTTCACTGTTAGTGGCCCTTTTAATGGACTCAACTGTAACACTAGTCTCATATTTGGTTATACATTGTAGTAACATGGGGGAATTCTTAACAGATTCTAATGATCTAGCTACTCACCAGATAAATTAAATCCAAATCACTCTTGTTGAGACCTAGGCATCAGTATTTTCTAAATCTCCTTATGTGACTACAGAATGCAGCCAAGAATAAGAACATAGGAGACTTAAAGGAATCTGAACTTTCAGTCTAGGTTTGCATGTGAACATAAACAAGCTATTTTGGATACTTAAAAGTGACCCTGGGAAACAGAATTTTGTTTTAGAATAAAATAGTTCCATCAAAATGATCAAAAAGGACTTGTACCACTGCTATAACTGTTTCATTATTTTTTTAATTTTTTAAAAATGTATTTGTTTTTAATTGAAGGATAATTCCTTTACAATATTGTGTTGGTTTCTACCATGCATCAACATGAATCAGCTATAGGTATACATATGTCCTCTCCCTCTTATTTCATCATTTTTAACATGCAGTGTCCAGCTGCATTTTGGGGTAAAAGGGAAAACAACAAAAGGGTTCCTCAGAGGTGATCAGATAGCTCAGTTAAAACCAACATGGAAAAACACTAAAATCCACTTTTCAACAACTGAGTTTTGTTTAATAAATTTGGTTTGGGCTATCTTCCATACACACAAAAATTTGAAGTTATTTCCCTGATATTGAGGTCCTACAATCTTTTCATTTTTTTTAAAGGCAGGTTACATATAGATGTTTCCTAACAAAATAAAATTAGGCTCAGATATTTGAGTTCAGAATAGGGTCCTTCGTTTTGAAGGCTACTTGAGTGCAGTCAAGGAAATAGTCTCTCTGGAAATGTTCTTTGAATATTAACTGTTACTGTAATAAATATGATGCTTGACTTGAGATAACAAACAGATAAAGAATAAACAAACAAACAAAAAAAACACAGGCAAACTTTTGGTGGTATTTTATTATCTACATCTTCCTAAACACATTGTTAGGTAACATGTTAGCAAAACTATTCAAGCTACAGTTAGCATTACTTTACAAAGTAAAGACCAGTTAGCTGTTTTATATATCATGGCAATCTTTACTTGATTGCTACTTTTTACATTTCAAATGTGTTTGACAGCATCAATCAGTTTATTATTTTTTCTTCCAGCTTTATTGGGATAAATGGACAAATAAAACTGCATATATTTAAAGTATACAAAGTGATGATTTGATACACATATATTTTGAGAAATTATAATCACTATCAGGTTAATTAATAACACATTCATCACCTCATATATTTACCAGTTTCATGTGTGTGTAATGAGAACATTTAAGATCTACAATCTTAGAAAATCAAGTGAAATGACTTATTAACTATAGTCACCAAGCTGTATATTAGAATCAATCAGTTTAATAGGTAATATATTCAGATATCTTAGGAAAATGATAATGTGTACAGATAAGTGTGAATTAAATTTGCCTCACAGAGCTATTTGTTTTGTTGTTAAGTCACTCAGTCATGTCTGACTCCGGTGACCCCATGGACTGTAGCCTGCCAGGTTCCCCTGTCCATGGGATTTCACAGGCAGTTACAAATTACACTGAGGTGGGTTGCCAGGGGGTCTTCTCCAGGGGGTCTTCATGACCTAGGTCTTGAACCCAAGTCTACTGCATTAAGCAGGCAGATTCTTTACCGCTGAGCCACCTGTGAGGTCTCATGGAGCTATAACTTCTCTTTTTTTTGGCCTATTCACTGATAGGTAATGGGCTTCCCTGATGACTCAGATGGTAAAGAATCCGCCTATAATGCGGGAGACCTGGGTTCAATCCCTGGGTTGGGAAGGTCCCTTGGAGGAGTGCATGGCAACCCTTTCCAGTTTTCTTGCATGGAGAGTCCCCATGGACAGAGGAACCTGGCAGGCTATAGTCCATGGGGTGGCAAAGAGTCGGACGTGACTGAGCAAATAAGCTCAGCAGTGCTAGGTAATATCTATTTATTTTATTATTTGTGTTGTTGTTTAGAAACATGTTGCTAAAATATGCCCAGTGCATTTGTCAAATAGAAGCCTTAATTATATTTTAAGGATGCTTTCTTTGTAATATTGGATTAGATAGATCCAATAGCATCTTGATTTCCCAAGGTATATAGGTTGATTGAAAACTATTGAGTAGAATATATGATCCTTGGACCCCCATCTTCCCGAAAAATAATCAAGACAATAACGTGACATAAATGTGTTCTATAGTGATTTTCACATGGTCCAGTAGTTCTCAAATAGGACCTGGCCCAGCAGCAGCAGCAGCACTTGGGAAGTTTAGAAATGCAGATCCTCAGACTCCACCCAACCCTACGGAATCAGAAACTCTGAGTACCGGGCCAGCAATCTGTTTTCACAAGCCTTCTCTGTGGTTCTGTTATAGAATACACACATAGAATAAACACAACATAACAGAAGCTTTGTCTCTTCAGGGGCTTCCCAGGTGACTCAGTGGTAAAGAATCCGCCTACCAATGCAGGAGACTCAGGAGTTTCCAATTCAATACCTAGGTCGGGAAGATCTGCTGGAAGAGGAAATGGCAACCCACTCCAGTATCCTTGCCTGGAGAATTCCATGGACAGAAGAGCCTAGTGGGCTACGGTCCATGGGGTTGCAAAGAGTAAGACATGACTGAGCATGCACTCACCCATATCTCTTCTACCATCTTCTGTTTTGTCTTCTTTAGAAAATAATTTGTATTCAAAGATAATATTTGCCCAGGAAGTTTTATTTTTTTTAATAGCCAGCAGACTTAATCAGGGTACCTATCATTCTATTATTTTTCCATTACATGTTAAAGATTCGTGACTGGTTTTCAACATCTTTTAATGTACACTTAAGTGATCATTAATTCCTTACATTTGCCTTCAAAACTTCTTTCAAGCAGCAGAGTGTTAGATTTCACATGTGCTTACTTACCTCATTGAGATAATGTTACTATAATGACATCACTTATATATTGCATAATTAGAGCTAATATCTCTCTAATGAGATACACCATGTTATTTGCAACCAGATGCTCTATCATGGATTGCAAAGGACACTCTACACTACAATTTCCAATACATTCAAGTGTAACACAAGCAGTCATTTCATATAAATTATCTTTCCTCCTTTCTTTGAGAATTTAGTTGTTTCTGGATGGATATTAACCTTCAGAATAACTCAAAAGACTTAGGGAGTCAGCTGACTTTGGCACAAAACACAGTGTATGACAAGTATTTCCTGGAAGAAAAAGACTAGCTTTCAGTCTTTTTTTTTTTTTTTAAAGTTTACTGAGAACATAGACTACATTGCTGTATCATCCTCGCAGTTGTGACTTGAAAATAAGGATTTAATTTTTATAATATTAGAGCTTAAGATGGAATCTTTTCATATGAAGAAAATATTCTTCTCTTAAGAAAGAGCTCCATGTAGGCCTAAGAATGTGGCAGTCATTTTTTCAGTAACTGCTTATGAGTTACTCCATATGAGATGGAGATAAGTACGTATATATCTATGGGGCTTGCTTCATTGACTATTCACTCATATTAAAATATCTATGTGCATTGTTAGCGTAGAAAAATGAATTCACAGTAGACATATGTGCATATACAAAGTGAACTGCATGGAGACATAGCCATTAGTTTATGTTCGATGGTAGTCTCATCTCTGCTGAAGGTAAATACGTAACTATTTATTTAAACTCTATTTGCTTGTTAATGAAACCAAAGCATGTAGCATCTTAGGAAAGTGTGAATTAATGGCTACAATGACCTCACCTCCCTACAGCCTTCTGAGCCTTCACAGAAGGGGAAATTAAGGGAGACAAAGTGAACTGTGAGGCTCAGGGACTCCGCTGGTTCTGCCTGTCACCGTTTTAAGCCGGCTCAAAGCCTCCGGGGAGTCTGGTTGTTCCAGCCTTCCTCAGTCAGCCAGACGGTAACGGCCCAGTGCTTTTATTCATTACCCTGAATGTAATGCACTAAATTTAACAAGTAACACACTCAGCGGGAATTTATTGGCCTTTTGCAGCATGACTGCAAGGTAGGATATGGATATGGATTCCAATTACTGTTGACAACCAGATAAGAAGAACAAAGCCTGTATATGATTATTAATCAAAGTTAATATTTTAGGAAAATGACAATAAATAAATAATTTCTATACTATTTGAAGCAGATGTTCCCAGGTTGAAAAAACTCTTCTCAGTTATACAATTGCACAATAGGAGCATTCCAGTGAAAGGGAATAGCAATAATACAATAGCAACATAGAGGCAAAGTGATCCTGCCGCTGCTGCATCGCTTCAGTCGTGTCCGACTCTGTGCGACCCCATAGATGGCAGCCCGTCAGGCTCCTCCATCTCTGGGATTCTCCAGGCAAGAACACTGGAGTGGGTTGCCATTTATTCTCCAAAAGTGATCCTAGAGAGCAACAATTTTTATATAAAAATAGCTATGTGGAGCAGAGGTACAGGTGAAGAAGACTAATGAATTTCAACTATAGACTCCTGTGTGTTATATAAAGCAATGGCCAACTAAACAGTCATCTTTAAAGAAGGATTTAGTATTTTAAGGAGAAAAAAATAACAAAAAAAATTGTCATTTCAGATGGTAACTATGATCTATTAAAAATTGGCAGGAGGTGTGATGGTAAAAAACATACTGTATTACATTTTCATATCAACAACCCTGGAGTTATGTGATGATGAAAATTCAATATTGTTCACATATAGATATTTATGATGTCAAAGTCTTTGGGCTGCAATATAAAATGCAAGAAGCTAGAAGTTTTACTAACTTTGGGCAAGGGCTTGTTGTTATTTTTTATATTATTTATAGAGGCAATGGGCACACAATAAATGTAAAGGCATACAAGAGAGAGAACCTGCTTTTATTTTACCAGACTATAGGTGGTGTTGGAGAAGATCCAACCAGTCCATCCTAAAGGAGATCAGTCCTGGGTGTTCATTGGAAGGACTGATGCTGAAGCTGAAACTCCAATACTTTGGCCACCTCATGAGAAGAGCTGACTCTGGGAGGGATTGGGGGCAGGAGGAGAAGGGGATGACAGAGGATGAGATGGCTGGATGGCATCACCGACTCGATGGGCATGAGTTTGGGTAAACTCTGGGAGTTGGTGATGGACAGGGAGGCCTGGCGTGCTGCGATTCATGGGGTCGCAAAGAGTCGGACACGACTGAGCGACTGAACTGAACTGAACTGAACTGATATGTGAATGAAATATGTTGAAAAATATAAGGCAAATGAAAACAAAGGGAGCATCACCTTTTCCATGATTTATTAAAATGACCAACTTAAATTATTGAAATAAGAGGCAGCATGCATCACTGGTGAAGGCTTGAACCTTCACATTACACAGAATCATATCCTAGCTTTCATAAATATTAACACTCTGACTTTGAACCACTAATTTAATCTCTCTTAGACTGAGTCCCCAAGTGTAAAATAGAATGATTATAGCAACTATTTCTGAATTTATGTTGCGATACTGTATTATATACTCCAAAGCTGCTAGGAATCTAGATCTTCAATGTTCTCACCACAAAACAATGAAATGGTAATTATGGGACACATTGGCAAGTGTTAACTAACGCTATGGTGGAAAGCATACTGCAATATATAAATGTATGAAATGAAAGTGTTGCACACCTTAAACTTTAACACCATAGGGGAAAAGAGAATAAAGGGAACACGAGATTTCTCTGTATTGCTTCTTACAACTGCAGAATATTTCAAAATGAAAATGTTAATTAAAAGAAAAGAGACAGATGGTTTTATTTTATTTAACTGCAAATATTTTATTTATCCAATATACTTTCATTTCAATCTATTAAACAAGATAAAAATTAGTGAGATACATTACTTTTTTTCATACTGTCCATTTGAACTGGCCACATTCCAAGTTCTCAGTAGCTACATGATAGATGCTACTGTACTGGGCAACACAGATATAGGGAGTACAAAGACAGGAAGTTAAGACAAGGTTTAAGAGGTAGTCATAGGCCAAATTGGGATTCCCAGGTGGAATTAGTGGTAAAGAATCCAGCTGCCAATGTAGGAGATGCAGAGACCCAAGTTTGATCCCTGGATTGGGAAGATCCCCTGGAGGAGGAAATGGCAACCCGCTGCAGTACTCTTGCCTGGAGAATTCCATGGACCAAGGAGTCTGGTGGGCTACAGTCCATAGGGTCACAAAAGAGTTGGACAGGACTGAGGGACTAAACAACAATGAGTCAGATGATGAATGTAATGCTTGTAATAACATCCAGACTCTCTGCAATGGCTGACAGAGCCTGATGCTTCAGCCACCTCTGCTTCTTGCTCTCCTTCTCTTTCTCAGTCACACTGGAGTCCTTGCTTTTCCTGGGAAATTCCACATGTGCCCCAAACTTGGAAACCTCACTCTTGCTGTTTTCTCTGTCTGGAATCCTCTCCCTAGGACATTGCTCTGACTTGCTTCCATATTAAGAACTGTCTCTGATTAGATCTGTCACAAGTTCTTCCGTGATTTATTTATATAAAGGAGCAAATTCCACTCTTCTCCAACACTATCAACCAATCCACTGCTTCAATTTGCTTGACAGTACTTACATAATCTGACATTCTAGGTACTTACTTGTCTTTTATCACTTTCTCGATGAACCCGGAACAGTGCCTTGAACACATAATACATCTAGTAATTATTTGCTGAGTGAATTGTTTGGTGATGTTTAACTCTCTCACAAAGCTAGTGGATGTAATGGAATTCCAGTTGCGCTATTTCAAATCCTAAAAGATGATGCTGTGAAAGTGCTGCACTCAATATGCCAACAAATCTGGAAAACTCAGCAGTGGCCACAGGACTGGAAAAGGTCAGTTTTCATTCCCATCCCAAAGAAGGGCAATGTTAAACAATGTTCAATCTGCTGCACGATTGTACTCATCTCACATGCCAGCAAAGTAATGCTCAAAATTCTCCAAGCTAAGCTTCAACATTACGTGAACCATGGACTTTCAGATGTTCAAGCTGGATTCAGAAAAGGCAAAGCAACCAGAGATCAAATTGCCAACATCCGTTGGGTCATCCAAAAAGCGAGAGAGTTCCAGAGAAACATCTACTTCTGCTTTATTGATTCTGCCAGTGTATTTGACTGTGTCAATCACAACACACTGTGGAAAATTCTTAAAGAGATGGGAACACCAGACCACCTTACCTGCCTCCTGAGAAATCTGTATGCAGGCCAAGAAGCAACAGTTAGAACTGGACGTCGAACACAGACAGGTTCCAAATTGGGAAAAGAGTACGTCAAGGCTGTATACTGTCATCCAGCTTTCTTAACTTACATGCAGAGTACATCATGTGAAATTCTGGACTGGATGAAGCACAATCTGGAATCAAGATTGCTGGGAGAAATATCAATAACCTCAGATATGCAAATAACACCACCCATATGGCTGAAAGCGAAGAGGAACTAAAGAACCTCTTGATGAAAGTGAAACAGGAGAGTGAAAAAGTTGTCTTAAAACTCAACATTCAAAAAACAAAGATCATGGCATCCAGTCCCATCACTTCATGGCAAATAGATGGAGAAACAATGGAAACAGTGTTTCCATTTTATTTTCTTGGGCTCCAAAATCACTGCAGATGGTGACTGCAGCCACGTAATTAAAAGAGGCTTGCTTCTTGGGAAAAAAGCTATGACCAACCTAGACAGCATATTTAAAAGCAAAGACATTACTGTGACAACAAAGGTCTGTCTAGTGAAAGCTATGTTTTTTCCAGTAGTCAGGTATGAGAGTCAGGATGTGAGAGGTGACTATAAAGAAAGCTGAATGCTGAAGAACTGATGCTTTTGAACTGTGTTGTTGGAGAAGACTATTGAAAGTCCCTTGGACTGCAAGGAGATCAAACCAGTCCGTCCTAAAGGAAATCAGTCCTGAATATTCACTGGAAGTACTGATGCTGATGCTGAAGCTCCAATACGTTGGCCATCTGATGCGAAGAACTGACTCATTTGAAAAGACCCTGATGCTGGGAAAGATTGAAGGCAGGAGAAGGGGATGACAGAAGATGAGATGGTTGGATGGCATCACCGACTTGATGGACTTGAGTTTGAGCCAGGTCCAGAAGTTGGTGATGGACAGGGAGGCCTGGCGTGCTGCAGTCCATGGGATCGCAAAGAGTCGGACATGACTGAGCAATTGAACTGAACTGAACTCTCTCACGGTTCTCAAATGAACTGCCTGCCTCAAGGAAAATCTGCATTTTCCTTGAATTCAAACCTGACAATAAATTTAGAAACTGGGTAAAGTTTTTAAAATACAAAGCACAGAAGAAATATGTTGACATTCTAGTAAGACCAACACCATATTTTTAGTTCAAAGATTAAGCTCTCAGCTCAATTTTTTCTAATATTGTCATTTGTGTAGAGAACTCATTTCTGATATAAGACCATTTTATTTGTATTTTGTTCCTTTATTCATGGAAATTTTATTTACATCTTGCTTCAATATTCACTTTTTCCCTGTATATGTGATGCTGAAGTGAGCACAAAATTCACTTTTCTACCAAGTAAATTCATTCACAAATTCCGAAAATGACAACAATTACTCCTGAAACTGCTGTCAAAGCCCACCTAAGGCTCTGAGCCTTCCATGACACATGACCTTCCTAGACAACACATTTGCCAATAACTTCAATCAGAATTTCTTTCTCTCTTGCTCTTCCATTATTGCATGAGATATGTCCCTTAATTCAACACCTATTCTAGTCTACTTATATCAAAGATATTTATGAAAATGTTCTCTCTCCAGGAAGGCAGGAATTATCTTTGCTTCTCTATGTCACTAGAATAAAGCTTTACACTTCTCAGTTGGACTTAGATAAATATTTGATGAATTGAATGAATTCTGTTTTGTTTCAATAACGTACGCATACATCTAGTGAAGAATACTTGGCATGAAAACACTGTATAAGATACCTCTCAAACAAAAATTCACACTACACAGTGTTTTGCTTTCCAGAAAGAACAAATAGTTGTTAAGTTCCTGCGACACATTAAACGTTTTACATTTGATCTTATTTAGTCCCTATTATATGTGGACCATTACTATTAATTCTGTACCTATGAGGAAATGGGAGCTCAGAAAGAACATGTAACTTTTACAAGGTCTGTGAGTACATGTGTGCTAAGTTGCTTCTGTCATGTCTGACTCTTTGTGACCCTACGGACTGTAGCTCTCCGGGCTCCTCTGTTCAAGGGATTCTTCAGGGAAGAACACTGGAGTGGGTTGCCAACTCCAGTGGATCGTCCCAACCCAGGGATCAAACCTGTGTCTCTTATGTCTCCTGCGTTGGCAAGTGGGTTCTTTACCACTAGTGCCACCTGGAAAGTCCTACAAGGTCTGAAAGTGAAAGTGAAGTTGCTCTGTTGCGTCTGACTCTTCGGGACCCCATGGACTGTAGCCTACCAGGCTTCTCTGTCCATGGGATTCTCCAGGCAAGTGTACTGGAGTGGGTTGCCATTTCCTTCTCCAGGGGATCTTCCCGTCCCAAGGATCGAACCCAGGTCTCCTGCATTGCAGGCAGACACTTTATCCTCTGAGCCAGCAGGGTCTAGCGTCTGTTAAATGTCAGAATTCTCTTTGTCTAACCAACCCCCAAGTTCAAAGTATTATTTCACACTTTATAGTTGGGATTAAATACTTCAACATAGACATGACTTTTGGAGACAAGTGATATGAGTTAGATATTTTATTACCAAAGCTACCCAAAGTTTATGGAACCCCAAAGAAGACATTAATAAATTAGGGATTTTCTAGAGAAATACAACCAAGTATCTGTGATGCATAGGCATATTTGGTCCATAGCATGTGGAATTCTCCCCAACCAGGTATTGAACCCATGTCCCCTGCATTGGCACTTAACCACTAGACCACCAGGAAAGCACCTAAAAATATTTTCCCCAGGAGCCTAGTAGATCAGGCACTGGCCTCCTAAGCCAGGGTTCAAGTCCTACCTGGGGTAGTATGAGAAGCACTCTATCTTTGAGGGGTCCCCAGGTGGCACAGTCGTAAAGTGTCCCCCAGTGCAAGAGCCACAGGTTGATATCTGAGTTGGGAAGATTCCCTAGTTTAGGAAA
This sequence comes from Dama dama, assembly GCF_033118175.1. NCBI lineage: Eukaryota > Metazoa > Chordata > Mammalia > Artiodactyla > Cervidae > Dama > Dama dama. The sequence goes on from NC_083711.1 coordinate 25,682,550, forward strand.
TGGCAACCCACTCTAGCATTCTTGACTAGAAAATTCCACTAACAGAGGAGCCCTGTGGGCTATAGTCTATGGGGTACTAAGAGTCAGACACAACTGAGCACATAGACCTGTAACCAAATATGTTGTACTCTTAAAATTATATGTTATATAAGATTAAGCAATTCAAGTCTTTTCTCTAAGAAAATAGTAAGTTGGTACTGCATGGTATGGATTTGGCCTTAGCTAAAGGGAGGTCCAGACTCTGTACTGGTCCCACTGAAACCTTGGAATTCCCCAAGTGAAAGGAGTGCCTATTACTGGTGGTGGACCTTTTGAGAATCCTAGGAAGTCAATCAATCAAGCACACCTATGTAATAAAACTCCAATAAAAACCCTATATGATGAAGTTCACATGAACTTCCCTTGTTAGCAAAATACAATGCACTGTCACACATCAACACTTAGAAGAGGAACACATCCTGAGGAAGTCTCTATCTGGAGCCCTCCCAGACTCAGCATGTGTCTCTTCTTCTGGTTGATTTTTGGTACCATGTCCCTGTAGTAACTGAAACTGTTAAATATAATAGGCTTCAGTTAGATCTGTGAGCCTCTTGAGTGAATTATCAAACCTGAAGGTAGATTTGAGAAACCTTGAATTTTCAGAGTAAGGGTGGTCTTGTGTAGATTCTTCCTTTCATCTTTGCAGTTTGTCCCTAACTCCTAGTAGTTAAGCCATAAAATCTTGGGTAGACTTGATGGTCTAGAAGACTACACATTTAACTCTGTGTAGACGTGTATGTGCATGCTAAGCTGACTCAATCATGTCTGACTTTTGCAAACCCATGGACTGTAGCCTGCCAGGCTTCTCTGTCCATGAGATTCTCCAGGCAAGAGTACTAGAGTGGGTTGCCAAGCCTTCCTTCAGTGGATCTCACCAACCTAGGGATAGAACCTACATCTCCTGCATTGCAAGTGGATTCTTTACCTATTGACCACCTGGGAAGCCCATAGATGTATAATAATAAACAATAAATTTAGATACATTTGAAGATGTATTACAGTATATTAAAGATTTATGAAGAGGAGGGGCATGAAAAATGACTTTATATATTCAAAATATTATCATGTAGACATATTTGATATTGTTAGAGAGAAAAATATTGAGCTCAGTGTAGAAAAGAAGTTCCTAAAACTTAGAGCTACACAGCTGAAGCTCCGATACTCTTCACCCGATGTGAAGAGCCAACTCATTGGAAAAGACTGATGCTGGGAAAGATTAAAGTCATGAGGAGAAGGGGGCGACAGAGGATGAGATGGTTGGATGAGAACACTGACTCAGTGGACATGAGTTTGAACAAATCCCAGGAGACACTGAAGGACAAGGAAGCCTGGCGTGCTGCAGTCCATGAGATGACAAAGAGTCGGACATGACTAAGTGACTGAACAACAGGAAGAGATATCATTCACTACCTATGAAAGCAGTAAACCCTCTACCTTTGAATATGTAAACTCCTAGTGGAGAGTGCTATGAGTCCCTTGGATTATTAGGGATTCTGGCCTTAGAGGAGAACAAGGTAATTTTTTAAGATATCTTGAAACTCTAAGATTCTGCTACTTTATGGTCTATATTTCTTCAAAATAGTAACTAATAGAACCAAGATTACATATTCAATAAGACAAGTTCTTCAATGTGGCTCTTAAAAAAATCTGTCAGTTTTGTTTTGCTTAAAATTACCAGAACCTAGAGACTATCAAACAGAGTGAAGTAAGTCCGAAAGAAAAAGATATCATATATTAATGCATATATATGGAATCTAGAAAAATGGTACAGATGAACCTATTTGCAAGGCAGAAATAGAGACACAGATGAGAGGATGGACTTGTGGAGATGGGCGCAGGTGAAGGAGAGGGTGTGACGAGCTGAGAGAGAGGTACCGACGTACACACACTGCCCTGTGTTAACCAGATATCGAGTGGGAAGCTGCATAGCCCAGGAAGCGCGGTGCTCTGTGATGACCTAGAGAGGTGGGATGGAGTGGGGATGGGGATGTGTGTAAAGGTGACTGATTTGCATTGTTGTACAGTGGAAACTGACCCAGCATTGTACATCAATTATATTCCAGTAAAAAATACCAGAAAAAAAAAAAGGAACTCTCAAGAAGAGAACATTTAAATTTATAATGGCTCTGTCTTCCCATATAAGTTTTTGTCATTATCAGGATAAAGTAAGAGATGGTTACTTTTAAATGTTAATGGAAAGTATCTCTACTCTGAAAAACTTTTCTATAACAAATACAGAATTTTAATGATGTATCATAAGAATTGATATTTCATTATAAATCAGTCAAACTCCAGAACAGATTTTTCAAATGAATCATAAGTGGATATAAGCAAAATGTAAAATTATCACACAAGAACATAAACTACACACTAAACAACAATTTAACTTAATGCAAATTTATTTACTTGCATTTTGTGAAACTTTTTTTCACATTATGATACAACAATAAATGTCACATCAATAGCTCATGAAAAATACCTTCTGAGTCTTCCTGAGTAACTGCCGTTTCTTTATACTCAAATGAATTTTAGGTTCTTGAGTAAAATTCTGACTATGGGTTTTATTGAACACATATTAAGAGAAACTAACCTGTTCCTTGGCGTAAGGAATATTACATTTCACACATTTTGTTAGTATTCTAATCAGCAAAAAGCAGTGTCAAAACAAGCAACACAAAAGCACTTCACTTAAGGGAGTAAATTTCATGGACCTGATAATGTTATGAAATACGAAATAAAAATAATAAGAATCCTACATATAAAAGTGTATTAATCCCTGGTCTAACATTGCACAGACTTATTGCTGTTGCTCTGTAGACACTATAAGTTTGTGGTTGCCTAGGGTATCCTTGACAGTCTTCACAGTAACATCATCATTTAGCTCAAAATGCTCAACCTACTCTAGGTTCCTAACTGTGACAAGTAAGATACAATATCAAATAATAATTTTAAAAGTACATATTAGATTAATTATCTTAATTAGAACAGAAAATTATTTTTAAAATTGGTAATAATGATATAACAAAGCAATATGTCTCTTACTTTAGCAGTAAAAAGCAACAGGAGGAATGGGCATTTAAGCAGTAGGTCACAGATCCAACACTTCATTTTGTAGATTTATGTAACTTCTTTGAAAAAGCTCTCCAGTTATTGATATGAATTAAAACAGCTTCAGGGATCCTTGGACCTTGAAGAAAGTTCATTAAAGTAATACAGTTCACAGAGTCTAAGATTTTATCTCAGTTTCAAAATAGAATATGGGTATAATTTTAATGATGGTTTATTGAATAATTGTAATATTTTATATATGATACCATAGCTTTGAACTCAAAGCATCCATAAAAATGGAAAACTAGCTATAATATATTTATTCCTAATAAATATATAAAGGAAAGATATATCCTCTTCATATCTGGCAAGGGATATTACATTAAGGTGTTGCCAATAATGAACTAAATATAAATTAATTCCCTCTAATTTTACAGTTACTTTTGTAAAAGGAATTAAAAAGATGACCATAGAGGAGGCTATTTAAAAAGTCAAACACTTCTGAAAGTCCATAAACAATCACATGCTTTTTGTTTCTCTTCTCAAGAATATACACATACTTCTGTTTTTAAATGCCAACTGATATTTCATATAAAGTCTTCACATTTTTATCTCACCCCCACATTCCAGGATAGTGACAGAGTTGTACCATCTTACTGGGAGCAGGTTGGAATGATTCACATGCGCCACCAAGACTATTCTGATGCTTTGAACTGTCCCCATAATTTAGTCCATAATGGTCTTCTCTGAAGTTCTTATAAAGTTAAAGGTTATCACAAAAGTCTAATTCTAATTCAGTATTCCTCATTCTTTTCTCAGAATGTTCTAGATTGTTTTAGATTGGATGCCAACATATGTACCCTGCATTTGTTCAAGGCTACTTCACTTGGAATTTCTTAATAACTTAATCCAATTATAGACATACAAGTGGAATAATCCATAGTTTGATATTCACTAGAGTGAAAGTGGGAGTGTTAGTCACTCAGCTGTGTCTAACTCGTTGGACCCCATGGACTGTAGTTTGCCAGGCTCCTCTGTCCATAGGGTTTTCCAGGCAAGAATACTGGAGTGGGTAGCCTTTCACGTCTCCAAGGGATCTCTCCAACGGAGGGATCAAACCCAGGTCTCCTACACAGGAGGCAAATTCTTTATGTCTGAGCCACTATGGTGATGGTGCTCAAACTTGCTCAGTTGATGGAATCTTTGGAGATCAAGGTGATCTTTTTGAAATATCATGAAAGAATGATATATTAAATACAATATATGAATTTGAAATATTTAACTCCTGGATGATACAACCATAATTAAGTACTTAGAAAATCACAAACCTCCTCCCATTTAGTCACAGTGAAGACAGGCTGTTTATGTGCTTCCTGGTGGGATATATACAATACCTTGTATGAATCTTGCTGAAACCAAAAAAGGAAAAGGATCTGAATGTGGTATTTCAGTGAAGCACCCAGTTTACAGGAAACACCCGTAGAGAAAACAATAACTGATGACACTGCGAGGATGAAATCAGCAAAATCTAGAATAAGAAAGACACTAAAGGGTAACTGTTTCATCATCAAGTTGCAAAGAACTACATGGAGAGGAAACTATGTACTGAATGGACTGTGGACATATGTCCACCAAATGCTATGTGCGGCCCGAATTTGCAACCTCATTCAAAAAAATTGACATTTAAAAAATAAAGAAGCAATCAGGAAAATTTGTACACTTATGGGATATTTGATGATATTAGGGAACTACTGTAAATATTTGTAGGGTAACAGTGATATTGTGTTTTAAAAAACAGTGCACTACTTTTAGAGACACATACTGACATCTTTATAGATGCATGCATAATATATGATGCATGAGCTTGTTTAAAAATAATCCAGCAAGTTAGAAATGAGTGAACAGTGGGTACAGATGAAACCAGATTGGTCACACATTGATGAAAGTTGAATAGTTAGGTATATATCCAAAGATAATGAAATCATTGTTTCAAAGAGATATCTGCAGCCCCATGCTCATGGCAGCATTATTTACAAATAGCCAAGGCATGAAACAACCTAAGTAACCATTGATGGATGAATGAATGGATAAAGGAGAATGGTGTGCATGTATATGCATGTGTGTATATACATAATAAAAGTATGCATAATATAGTGGAATATTATTCAGTCATAAAAATAAGGAAATCCTGTCATTTATGATAACATAGGTGAAACTTGAGGGCATTACGCCAAGTGAAATAAGTCAGATAGAGAAAGACAAATGCTACATGATCTCACTTATATATAGAATCTAAATTTAAAAAAAAAAATGTACTGAAAGAAACAATTTGTAGGTTGGTGACTGCCAGGAGCTGAGGAGTAGGGGAAATGAATGATGATGAGCAAAGGGTACAAGTTGTCAGTTATAAGATGAATAAGTTCTGGAGATCTAACATACAGCCTGATGACTATAGTTGATAATACTATATCAAACACCTGCAATTTGCTGACAGTAGATCTTAAGTGTTCTCGCCATACAAAAAAATAAAATAACTATGTAACTATGTGAGATGATAGATGTATTACCTATCCTAATTGTAGTAAGCTTTTCACAATATAATACACAATGTTACATATATCTCAGTGTGACTTGGAAAAATAAGATGTCAATTTTCCCTCTCCCCTCTAATAAATCATTGAATAGCTGACCCTCTATGGGTAATGAGCATTCAGAGGTTCATTAAGCTAGTCTCTATAATTTGTGTATCTTCAGGATTTTCCACAATAGAGTTTTTTTTAAGTTGATTACCTAAAATATTTTTCAATAATATTGGAATGAGCAGAAAACCAAAAGAAAATGTAGCCAAAAAATGCATAAGGAAGAGTTTATGGAAACAGAAAATATAACTCATTCAGTAATATTTGGGGATTGAGGCAGATTCTGACCAGAGTTTGGTTTGTGATATTCCATTGTTAAAATGAGTCCTCTAGAACAAAGGATTGTCAAGAAGAAGAGGAGGATAGCCAATATATTTGAATTATGTGCTAACAGAAGCATAGAGAAAAAGATTAAGATTCTCTAGAAGGTTAAATGTAATACTCTCCTTCTTACTTTATTTCACAGACCAAACATTAAGTCATATCTTTTACACTAGTATAGACAACTTTATAGATTGAAAAGAAAGAGAAAGGGATGTGTGTGTGTCGCCTGAAGTGAAGTGAAGCGAAGTCACTCAGTCGTATCCGACTCTTTGCGACCCCATGGACTGCAGCCCGCCAGGCTCCTCTGTCCATGGGATTCTCCAGGCAAGAATACTGGAGTGGGTTGCCATTTCCTTCTCCAATATTAGTCGCTTAGTTGTGTCAAACTCTTTGTGACGCCACGGACTATAGCCCACCAGGGTCTGTCTGTGGAATTCTCCAGGCAAGAATACTGTAGTGAGTAGCCATTTCCTTCTCCAGGGGATCTTCCTGACCAAGGGATTGAACCAGAGTCTCCTGCATTGCAGGCAGATTCTTTACTGTTTGAGTTACCTGGGAAGCCCGGGAAAAGGATACTGGAGGATAAATAATTGACAAAAAGAACTTTTATGCTATTTAAAACAGTATATATTAGCCTTTCCTCCTAAATACTTAGTGATTAAACCTAAGCTGTGTATTAATCTCTTCCAGGGTTTACATTTTTCACCAATTTATTTTATATTGATGTCCATTTTAGTATCTGGTCATTAAAACCACCGTCAACATTTTGCCTGCTATTCTACTAGTATTGCCCAACTGGTACTGAGCAGTGTTTTAGTAGCCAAACAGTGTAAGGCATCCATGTTACTAATTCAATCTGAGCATTTGCATTGAAGCTTGAATGAAACCTTCACCTTGTGTTGGCTCGTCCCTGGTCTTGAACTCATTGGAGTGTATTTGTTAGAATCACAGTCAGATTGAACCCACTATTCAATCAATAATTGAACTATGCTTCTAAGATGCTTTCTGTTTAACACGGAAGGAAAATAACACAGCTTGACCCCTGTGAAGTGTTATGAAGAGCTGCAGTCAAGTGGAGGCGTCTTTTATTCTGGTTGGAGTATATTGCTGCTATCTTAACCTTGAGCTGGGCAGAATCATGAATAGCTACATAAAGTTCCTTTATCTTTGTTACTTCCATGTTAAGAGGCCTTATTAACACAAAGGCATTAAAGTTGGATTGAGTATGTAGCTAAACATTTAATTTTAATGTGTATAATAACTTAAACTAAGAGGATAATAGCTACCATTGACTGAGTGGGCATTTTAACCCAACACCAATCTAAGAACTTTACCTACAGCATTAGATTTACATATTTTTTCATTAGTTATTGGCATTCCAGGAGATCATCTGGCCAGTTGCTCTCAAGTCCAACACTGACCTACAGATGTACTGGCAGTGAGCAGAGTGAGTGCAGCTTTTAAACATAACTAGAGTTGAAATGGGTTTGGTACATGAATGATGCTCTGAGTTTAATGCATGTAAGGATGAGTTAGAAATCAATTTCCTGTCCTTGTTTTACCTCAGTCTAAAGAAGGGAATTGTAGAAATATAAACTATGTCCCTAAATGTTATATCTACTAATGCAATTTCATCACGTAGGATGAGGTTTCATTCATTGTTTTGGGAACACTTGTTATTTGGTCTTATATAGGTTGGGATACCCAGACACTCTACATGGATTTCTTTATTCAATCATTTATCCACTTATTCAATCAACAAATATTAGGTCCTCGGCTTCCTGGGTGGCTCAAGTGAGTAAAGAATCTACTTGTGATACAGGAGATATAGGAGACACAGGTTCAATCCCTGGGTTGGGAAGATCCCCTGGAGGAGAGCATGGCAACCCACTCCAGTATTCTTGCCTGGAGAATCTCATGGACAAAGAAGCTTTGTGGGCTGCAGTTCATAGGGTTGCAAAGAGTCAGACATGATTGAAGCGACTGAGCATACAAGCATGCAGGGTCCAGCCTACTGGGTTCAAGGCATTAGAGGTATTCTCATGAATAATCAAAGTCCCTGCCCATAAGGAGTTTATATTTTAGTGGGAAAGGCATATGCTTGTTTGCTTGTTGTCTAAGATTCTATCAAGAAGTAACAAACACTATGAAGATACCTTGAAGCAGAAGAAGTAACGGGAAATACAGGAGGTGTTTTTTAGGATGTTTAGGAAAAGCACCTTTAAAGAGGTGACATTTTTGCAGAGAGACCAGAATAAAGTAAAGGAATGAGTCAAGTGCTCTCATTGAGGGCTCCCCAGTGTGTGTATGCTCAATGGGCTGAGGAAAGGCAAGGTGGAGAGTGAAAAGAGGATGATGGCATCAGCAATGTAGGTAAGGGAAAGGTCATATAGGGAATAGTAAGGACAGGAAGGGCTGTGTATGCTGTTCTGATTATATGGAAAATCACTGGGAAGTTGTGAGGAGGTGGATGACTTCAATTGATGTGCATTTTAAACGCATGCTCTATCATACAGGCATAGTAGAGACTACAGTAGGTAATAAGAGGGGAAAAGATCAGTTATAAGGCTATTGCAACCATGCAGGCAAGAGATGACATTTCTGTATAGGATTTAAGTGTTACTGCAAATCATGAGAAGATGGTTAGAAGGACTCTGGATGGAAAATGCTTGTAGAATTCCCAAGTGCTCTTTATAAATGAGTGCTAATTCACTGGATTGGCCAAAAAGTTAGTTTGGGATATTCCATAGCATCTTATGGAAAACTGGAATGAACTTTCTAGCCAACCTAATAATAAACTAGAGTCAAAGCTATGGTTTTTCCAGTAGTCATGTACGGATGTGAGAGTTAGATCATGAAGAAGGCTGAGTGCTAAAAAATTGATGCTGTAACTGTGGTGTTGGAGAAGACTCTTGAAAGTCTCTTGGACAGCAAAGAGATCAAATAAGTCAATCATGAAGGAAATCAACCTCGAATGTTCATTGGAAGGACTGGTGCTGAAGCTGAAGCTCCAAAAAATTTGGCCACATGATGTGATGAGCCGATTCAGTGGAAAAGACCCTGATGTTGAGAAAGACAGAAGGCAGTAGGAGAAGTGGGCAACAGAAGATGAGATGGCTGGATGGCATCACTGACTCAATGAACATGAGTTTTAGCAAACTTCAGGAGACAGTGAAGGACAGAAGAGACTGGTGTGCTTCAGTCCACAGGGTAACAAAGAGTCAGACAGGACCTAGAGACTAAACAACAACAACAAATAATAATTATTACTACATAGAATATGGAGTGAAGAATTCACACATTCATTCAATACTTATTGGTCATTAGTAAGAAAACAAGGGCTACTTGAGCTTAAAAGTTAAAAGAAGCTCAGATCAGTGGAAAATAACTGCCAACAGCTGAATTTGTCACATACAACTCTCTAGCTTCCCTCCCCTCTCCTTCCCAACCACACCCCCCTCCACTAAGTTCTCTGCATTCGTAGCACCTGGCCTGACCCATGGCTGCTCTAACTCAGGACACCTGAGGCAGTTGCCATTCAAGATGTTCTTTTCATCCGGAGTTTGAGAATGGAAGGAATGGATTAAATGACATAACCTATGTGGTACACTTGCATGTGCTCACACACATACATATACATTCACAGGAACACACACACATCCTAGTTTCAACATCCAACTTTTGAGTATCCCAAGTCCAACCTAGACAGCATATTAAAAAGCAGAGATGTTACTTTGCCAACAAAGGTCCATCTAGTCAAGGCTATGGTTTCTCCAGTGGTCATGTATGGATGTGAGAGTTGGACTATAAAGAAGGCTGAGCGCCAAAGAATTGATGTTTTTGAACTGTGGTGTTGGAGAAGACTCTTAAGAGTCCCTTACTGCAAGGAGATCCAACCAGTCCATCCTGAAGGAGATCAGTCCTGGGTGTTCATTGGAAAGACTGATGTTGAAGCTGAAACTCCAATACTTTGGCCACCTCATGCGAAGGGCTGACTCATTTGAAAAGACCCTGATGCTGGGAAAGATTGAAGGCGGAGGAGAAGGGGACGACAGAGGATGAGATGGTTAGATAGAATCACTGACTCAATGGACATGAGTTTGAGTAAGCCCCGGGAGTTGGCAGTGAACAGAGAGGCCTGGCGTGCTGCAGTCCATGGGATCACGAAGAGTTGGACACGACTGAGTGACTGAACTGAACTGAAGTTTTTCCTATCTTTGTTGACACAGTTATGCAAATTTTCAGCCAGTTAAGCTATAAAATTTCTTTAATTTGTGTTTTAATCACTGTGGTCTCAACTCTCCCTTGTTTCTTTCTTTTTCACAGATAGGTTTTAGGTGAAAAAAACAGTAATTTTTTCAAATAGATTTCCTTGAGAGCCTTTCTTATTGCTTGACATAGAAAGGCACACTCTCTCATATTAACCATACAGGTCTCTGTTGCTGTGGGTATTGTAAATTCAGTATTTGTTCTAAAAGTTATGCTTGCTTCTTTGTCCTAAACAAAGGGCAGATCTTTGCTGATTTTTCAGTCCAGCAAGATTCAAGCCCTGAGTGAACATTTGGGCATTTCAGCAGAGATGGCATGGTTCCCTGTAGCAGGGACCTGCCTGTGACTCCAAAGGAACCTTTCAATGTCAGCAAAAATCTAGGGTTTATAAAAAAGGAGAGGGAGGGGCATGAATCAACTGGCAGACAGTTCTGAAAGCTGAGAATAAGTATACCCAGCTAATATCCCTGAAAATGGTGCTTTTGAAATCTGTGTACTGTGGAATCCAAATTGCAATTTGACATGATTTTAAAAATTATTAAAGAACAGCGGAATGATAATGAAGAGACAGTTTCATATATTTTATATGTACACATACACTATGTATCATGTTACATGGAAAAGACATAGTACATGTGCCATATTGTTGATATTTTTTTATTTTTGAAAATGCTTTATGTGTACAATCTAGTTATTTTCCTTAGTGTTATGATAACGATAAAAAAATAAATAAAATGTGGGCTGCTCTCAGAGGAGGTATAGGTGGGCTGCAGTGGACTTCCTCCACTTCACAAGCAAGGCTTAGTTAGGAGAGTGCCTTGGGAGCTTGGGAAGGGTTAAAGTTTTGTCTGTGACACTGAAATTGAGGCCAGCTGTAGGTCATATTCACGTCCCAGTCACAGGAAAATGAACCTGTGAGACAGAACCTAATTATCTGTTAAACCAAAAGCCAGTCTCAGTTCAATAACTTACGACAGAGCTAGCAGCCAGATATAGTGTTACCATGGCAACGCTGGAAAAAGCTCCACTGTGGTTGAGAATGAGGAGGAAGGGAAGGAGACTGTAACCCTAAATGTGCTGTAGCCGTTTGATCTCGGACATGTGGGTCTGTCTAAAAAGCCAGGTTCTTCTATACATGCCTACCACTGTCTATTCATTTGAATATCTGCCATAATTACTGAAAAGAAACATGCAATTACAAGGTCCTCTGGGCTTAAAATAATCCACTAGTAAATGGTTAACTGGGAATTAATTTTAAAGAAAACAAACAAACAAACATAAGCTTCCTTTTTCTCCTCCTTCATGCCATCCCTAAAAAAAGATAAAGCAGAACACAAAGGGTGAGGATTCTTGAATAACTCATCATTGTAATGAATGAATTCTGTGTCCATAAAATTCATTGTCAGCCTCTTTTCCTCATATTGCCACACGCCATGATATTTTTGAGAGAAAACTTTTTGGAATTAAGCAATAACATTTACTTTTCTAAGGGGTAGGAACAGAACCAGGGAGTAGAAGAGAAATAGTTTTCCTCTGTGGGCTCTATCTAAACTTTCAGGTAAATAATTTCCTGGAATATTGAGTAAGGCAAATCATATATTAGAGGGAGACAGTCCAGCCAGGTTGGCCATTTTTCTTCTTGCCAGTTCAACTTTGTCATTCTTTCTGGAACAGCACTGAATTTCTGAATTTAGGAGATGATAAGGCTTATGCACACATAAAAACTTCACTAGCCAGTTACTTTGAATGCTGTGAAAACAGCATCTCATGAAAAATATTTACAGAAGTAATAAGAGCATGCCATGCAGTCACATGCACTTAGAGGGGGAATTCAGAAGTACATTCCTTTCTCTCTCTCTTTTTCAATCCTTCCCAATGGAGACAAATCATGCTAGAGCTTGTCAGTTACAATTATTGGATTTCAACATATTTGACAATTTTGATATTCCATTAATGATGTAATAAGACACATCTTGTACATAATATCATCACTTGGGCTTGCTATCCAGTTGTGATACCAAATTTGAATCACATAGATATGTATGCATAAATATACAGATACAGCAGTGTTTATGTATAACTCATAAACACACTGGGTTTGTAATATGGAGAGGAAGGGATATGGAGATGAACATTATCCTTTTCATATGCATGAATAACTTTTCAGTAATGCAAAGGAGAAAACACAAAATGGAACATAGGTTTCTTCTAGTAGAAATATGACTAAGAACATAGCCTGAAACTCGCCAATATATTAGTCACTTATGATGTCTGTGGATTTCTTTTTAAGGTTTCACATCTTTTAGAAACATTTTACCCTACTGTATTACATTTTCAGTATTTAATTCAGTAAATAAACAAACTCACAACTTTAGGTTCCTTTAAATTGCCACAACACATGAAAGGGAGCTTGAGGGTTTTAAGAAGATAAAAGATGGAGGTGGGGGTGAGGTGTATGTTCACAGACATCAAAGGGTAGAATGAATTTTATGATTAATTTCCAGGTAGAAGTAACCTCACCTCTGCCCCTGACCCTAGGTTAATTCCTTTTCAAGTAAATAGAAGCCAGAGTGTATAACCCTTTCTAAGACAGATGTTTCTGAGACCTGATTATTAAAGAGTTTTATTGGTTGCAAAGATGCCAACAATACAGTTCAATAAACTGTTTGGATCCTGTTACTTATAATATGAGTAAGTTTTTCTCTTAATCTTTCTACTTACATGAATTAATTAGCTGGAAAAGAAAATGAAGCAATTTTTATCAAAGCAGCATCTGAAAGAGCTATTGATTCAAATGCTTTTACATTTTAATCTTATCACAGAAGATTAGCTTGCAGATATGAGCTTAATAATGATGCAAAGCACCAGATTTCACTGGATTCTCTGTTCCACCTGAATTCCCAGGAAAGATATCAGAAGCACTAAAAAGAAACAATACTGTTTTTCTCATGATGTTCTTTTAGTCAATGACTTTGAAGATATGTGCCGTGATTTGGAGGCTTCCTTGGTGGCTCAGATAGTAAAGAATCTGCCTGCAATAAAGCAGACCAGGGCTCAATCCTTGGGTTGGGAAGATCCCCTGGAGATGGGAATGGCAACCCACTCCAGTATTCTCCCCTGGAGAATTCCACTGACAGAGGAGCCTAGCAGGCTACAGTCCATGGGGTGACAAAGAGTCGGACATGACTGAGCGACTACATTCTCAACTGTTTCATTGTGTATTTTCTTTAAGATCATCAATATTTCCTATATTTTAGTGAGTAGGTGTGCTTGTGTGCACTTTTTTTCTAATTGTAATCCTAATGTCCACCCATAAATAAAAATTTTGTGAAGAACATGCTCCATTTGGTGCAAAGACATGGGTATGTTCAATTAACATTAAACAAATACAATAAAATAAACTGTAACTGAAACTAAGTTCACACTTTAAAGCTAAGCTTACAGATTAGCATAACCTGCGTGCCATATGGAAGGTACTCAATGTATTTTTCTTTGATTGACTGAATAAATAAATGGACCTGACAAGGTCCAAGACAAAATAAGAAAAAAGCAAAGTCTTGAAGGAAACTTGAAAAAAATAATACATTATGCTAAATCTTGGATGAACTACATGAAAAAGATTACAACTTCCAAAGGTTCTTAATTCACTCGCTAGAAAGGCAAAGTAAATGAAAAATTTAGAAATATAGTTATCACCGTCGAATTTGAGCTTCCCAGATGGTGCTAGTGATAAAGAACTCACCTGCCAATGCAGGAGACTTAAGAGACGGGAGTTCAATCCCTGGGTTGGAAAGATCCCCTGGAGGAGGGCATGGCAAGTTACTCCAGTATTCTTGCCTGGAGAATCAGATGGATAGAGGAGCCTGGTGGGCTACGGTCTAGAGGTGCAAAGAGTTGGACATGACTGAAGTGATTTAACATGCTTGAATATACTATTTTTAAATGGACTGGGGCTTCCCTGATAGCTCAGCCGGTAAAGAATCTGCCTGCAATGCAGGAGACCCCGGTTCTATTCCTGGGTCAGAAAGATCCTCTGGAGAAGGGATAGGCTACCCACTCCAGTATTCTTGGGCTTCCCTTGTGACTCAGATGGTAAAGAATCTGCCTGCAATGAAGGAGAGCTGATTTCAATCCCTGGGTTGGGAAGATTCCCTGGAAAAGGGAAAGGCTACCCACTCCAGTATTTTGGCCTGGAGAATTCCTGGGGTTGCAAACAGTCATACACTGCTGAGCAACTTTCACTTTCTACTTACTACTTCCTAGAATATTCTAGAATATATGAGAATTTAGTATATAATAAAGGTGGCATTTCCTGTCTCTGATTACTCCTTTCTCCCCACTATGGCTACCCACTCTTTTCTGGTCCTCATTAATCTCTGCTAATGTGTCTTTTGGTGTGTTGGTCTTTTGCCTTTGGAAATTCTTCCCTCAGCAGTGAAACTATCTAAAATGCTGCTTTCAACAAGCCCAGTTTGCTGACTAGCCCTCTTTCCTTGGTTCTAGCTGTTGTTGTGGATCTTTTGAAACTCTATAGTATCCTCCATCTATTTTCCAGCTATCTCCTTGATGCCTCTTGAAGGCAAGGGCATTTTTCCAGATCTCTCCTGTGCCCTGCTGAAGGGCTTTCTTGGAAGAAGGTGATAGGTTGAGGGTGAGAGGCCAGGATGCTAGTTCAGACTCCCTCTAGCTGTCCCCTGCTGCAACTTCTATAAGCGTCTACAAAGTTGTCCCACCTAGCCCACCCAGGAGGGTTCCAGGGGGCCGGGCTCATAATCCCTCTGGCTCTTATGTCTTTATACTCATCCAACAGGAGTCTGTTACCCAGTTCCCTCCTCTAGAAGTTACAGCAGTCAGAAGAGAATATGCGATGTTCCTTATCTACATCCAACTTTCTCCCCCCGCTCTCTCTCCTTCTCTAGGCTCTTCATGCCCCCAGTCTGGAAAGTTTCATGCTGTCCTGAGAGATGAGCAACTACTTCCAGCTCATATCCTAAACTCTTCTCTAGTTTAGGGTTAACTTTTACAAATCCTATGATCCAAATCTCTAGCATCTAGGTTACTACTTCTAACCAAGCCCTTTAAGAATGAAAAAGAAAACCATTTCCCTCTCAAGAGTCCAGCTCTTCCAGATCAGAACAGTGTGTCTTTCCACTAAAGGAATAAAAGGCATTGATCAAATGGGTAGAGAAAAATAAAAGCAATGAGCATAAATTGGGGAAATGATAACCTTGGTTAAAAATTTTCAGATATCGTTCCACATGCAGTTAATCACTTGGCTCTTCTAAACACTTCTCTGCTCCCTCTTCTCTCTCCACTTCCACTGACACCACCTTCATCCAGGCCATTGTCCTCTGTCCAAACTAATATATCAATGGGATACTTATATATAACTATATAAATGTGTATTTATCATCAGAATACTATTTATAATTAGGAAAAAAAGAATGGAAAAAACTCAGCTTACACCTACGAATGGAGTAGGTAAATTAATTTTAATATACTCAAACAATAACATAACGAGCATATGCTAAAATGATATGTGGGAAATGTTTCTCTGGTATTAACAATTAAACAGCAAGTTGCAAATATTTATGAAGATATTCAGTGTATGCGTGAATGAGAAAGACAAAGAAGGAGAGATGTATGATTTATACCATATGACAACTGGGATTATTTTCTGAGCGATTATACATATACATATATATATACACACACACATATATGTATACATATAGGCATACATATATATTTGATTTTCTGTCTGGAATTTCTAATTTTATGAAATGAACCATTTTTATTACGCAGGAAAAGTTTAATATATTTTGTAAATAAGCTACTTGCCTGTGTTGTTGTTCAGTAGCTAAGTCGTGTCTGACTCTTTGCAACCCCATGAACTGCAGCATGCCAGGCTTCCCTGTCCTTCACTATCTCCTGGAGTTTGCTCAGATTTATGTCCATTGAGTCAGTGATTGTATCCAACTATCTCATTCTCTGTCACCCCTTCTTCTCCTGTCCTCAATCTTTCCCAGCATCAGGATTTTTTCTCAATGATTCAGTTCTTTGCATCAGGTGGCCAAAGTATTGGAACTTCAGCTTCAGCATCATCTTTCCAATGCATATTCAGGGTTGATTTCCTTTATGATTGACTGGTTTGATCTCCTTGCTGTCCAAGGGACTTAAGTGTCTTCTCCAACACCAAAATTTGAAAGCATTAATTCTTTGGCCTCAGCCTTCTTTATAGTCCAAGCCTCTCATCCATAATGACTACTGGAAAAAAATATATCTTTGCTTACATGGACTTTTGTCAGCAAAGTGCTATCTCTGCTTTTTAATATTCTGTCTGGGTTTAATATGCTGTCTAGGTTTAATACACTGCCTTCTCAGACAACCACTTTGCCAGCTGCCTTTAAAGTAATGTAAAAATATCTTAAAGATGAATTGGGACTAGCAGGTTTAATAACATTGGGCTGGTAGGTTACTCCAGTTCTAGTTACTCTATTTTTAAACAGTTAATACTATCTTTTCAGTTGCTACAGAATTCCAGCATTTCCAGGATATGATTCACTTGAAGAAGACAGGAGTTTTAAATGAGATATATTTTCATAAACAATGTTATAAAGAAATTTCTGCCTCTTTCCAATCAACATACTTAGGTTGAGATAAAATGTCTCAATATTAAGGTTCTGTTTCATGAGTTATTGCATGCTTCAAAATTACATATTTCATTATGACAGAGATTGTTATTCTTCTGCAATTATTTATTCACTTATTTCTCTGGTTTTCAGTTGGATGAATGCCTACCCAGAATAAAGTCTACATTTCTATGCACCCATTCATCAAAAGCCTTGTGGACCTTCTGACTAAATTCTAAGGGCATGGCAGAGTTTTTGCTTAAAAGTAAGTGTACATTCTTGGACTTCCCAGTTGGCACTAGAAGTAACATATCCACCTGTCAATTCAGGAGACACAAGAGACCCAGGTTTGACCCCTGGGTTGGGAAGATTCCCTGGAGTAGGAACTGGCACCCCATTCCAGTAATCTTGTTGGAAATTTCTGTGGGCAAATGAGCCTATTGGGCTACAGTCTATGGGGTCACAAACAGACATGACTCTTTGCGACTGACTTTGCCTGCATGTTGTGTCCTTATTTTCCTCCTTATCTCTACTGACCAAAAACAACATGGGATGGCATCAGTGGTCACTGTGAGATTAACTGAGAATCTGAAAGAAATGAACATTAGTAAAAGACAGAAACAAAAGATACGTCTAGATTCCTGACTTCAACATGTTCAACCAGCTTTGTGTAAAAATTATTTTCAAAGCTGTATAATCACCTCCAAGATTTTAATTAGTTGTTTGATATCTTACCTTTGAGAGTCACATTGACACCATGAATCCGACATGCATGATATCAGATTTCTATTAACTGCAATAGGAACTGGGGGAATCTGGTTCACAGAGGATTGTCATTCTCATTCTTCAAGTGTCAAAAGGAGGAGGGATTTATTGTCATTTTCCACCTGTTTTTTCCTTGCCATAGTTTTTATCCCCATGAAATCTACCAGGTTATGAAATTATCAATTATATAGTCATGATTTCTCATATATACCATCTCATTTTCACACTAAGTATTCCTACTGGTTCTTAATTTTTGTGTAATTTTACTCTCAATTCAGAATCTTGAAACACTACAGGCTCATTTTCCCCAAAATAATGAATATCCACTCAAAATATTTCATTTAATCTCATGGGAACATGGTAGACCTCAGATTAGGAAGCCCAAGTTTAGATCTCTATTTTGGTTTCTTCCTACGTCTATTTATCCTTGTTCTTCTCAACAGTCTCTACCTTATCCAGGAGCTTTTACGAAATGCACCTGCATGGGCTTGACTTCTAACCAACTGAGTCAGAATGTACAGGGTTAGAAGAACGCTGTATCTTCATAAGTCTTTCTGAGTAGTTCTGATTTGTCCCCTAAGTTGAGGTCTTAAGTTACGCTGGTTTTGGATTAATCTTGACTCTTTCCCCAAATCTTTAAAGGATGCCCAGTGTCTGCCATACTGTAAAACTACACAAATACTAGAAAGCCTCTGTGAACACTGAAGGGCCTCCGTAAGCTGGTCTCAGGGTACCCTTCAATAGGCATTGCATGAAAATGCACCTAATGTCCCAACAAAATTAAGTGCCAAACATAGCCTGTCTTTTCTGCATCTACACATTTGCTCATGCTGCATATTTTTCCTGAAATTCAGCCATCACTTCTCTAGAATTTCTGTCACAGACTAGCTAAATACAGCCTCCTCTTGAGAAGTGTCTTTGATTCTCAACAATGAAGTAAATACTTCCTCTCCAAATCCAAAACATTGTGTTTTTATATTCCTCAGGATCTGTCATATTCTGATTTGATAACTTTAAAAATTTTTTTTAGTTTTTCTTATTTTTTTCTTAAGAACATATCTTGGGAAGAACGAATCTTAACTTCATTTTGTATTTTGCACATACTTAGCATAGGGTCTTGTTTCGTATAGATTATGAATAAATGGATGGATGAAAATAAGGATGGATATAAAGATTTAAGAGTTGAGTGTCTCCTGTTTGTAATTGCCTATAACTCACACTTGTTCCTTGTTGTTGTTGTTGTTTAGTTGCTAAGACATGTCCAGCTCTTTTGTGATCCTGTGGACTGTAGCCCACCAGGCCCCTCTGTCCATGGGATTTCCCAGGCAAGAATACTGGAGTGGGTTGCCATTTCCTAATCCAGGGGATCTTTTTGACCCAGGGATCAAGCCTGCATCTCCTGCATTGGCAGGAGGATTATTTTCCACTGAGCCACCAAGGAAACTCACACTTGTTCATGGGACCCTTCAAAATAATGAACTTAGCAGTCAAAGAATATTCTTGTTTAGAAGTAAGATTGGGGAAGAAACTGAAGACTAATAATGAAGAGGAGGAAGAGAAATCACTGCCAGACTCTGGGGCGACTTTTCCATACTTGACAGGAGGGGTGATGCCCAAATTCTCAATTAACAGTTATGTTTCGAAGATTAGGGTTTCACTGAGTGTAAGTCAATCTTGTTGAGGGAACAAGCAAACATACTAAGGAAGTACAAGTTTCTTTTCCTTTGTGGGTTTAAAGAAATTGGTTCCTAAAAGCGGAAGATATAACAGAATTGTTAATTTTTTAAAAACATTCAATGGGAAGCTCCTACAAGAGCTATAAAGAACTTCCTTTCACACTAGTCAAATGTGGATTATTTTCTATGCCACTTGGTCAAAAACATTGTGGCATAATTTAATGCTTGACCTACGTAATACAATTAAATGCATGCAATTTTTCACTGACTCTGTAATCCTTAAATCTACATTTTATGTGCAAGAACATAAAAGTATAAATCAAATACTTTTCAGGGTATTCTAGGCTTGAGACTTGCTTAATTGAAGTTCAAAACCACCCCATGAATGACATTATGTATTATAAGATAATCAAAGGTTAATCTGGGAATGTGTGCACACAACTTGCATTTCTAAATCACAGAATATTTTACAAACATTCTGCAAAACTGATGGCAGTTACTGCTACTGTCATATTTTTAAACTATCAATACATTATGGTTAAAATAAAATTTAGCTTATCAGTGATGTTTTTCCTATATAAAATTTTAACAATCAAGTTTTCCATCTTGAGACTGAATAAGGAAGTAAGAATATGTTTTTTACAGCAAAAAGATGTATAATGACGCAAATAATCCTCTGATGAGCATGAAAATTCCAAGCAAGTCTCAAGAAGACACACGAAAAAACTCAGAGTAATAATCCAAGATTTGTAAAATAAAATTGATTTCCATTCAAATCAGGTCTTTTACTCTTCTTGAAAATGTCAAGGTGTCAGCCTCGGCCATTACGAGACTGATTTATAGTTGAGACAAAGCGATGGTACCAGCTGACTGTCTGGAGCCACAGCCTAGCGTCTGGAAGGACTGCCAATGACAGCCCTTTTCTTAACCAATCAGCAAGGCTTAACTAAAACCCTCGCCTCTTCCCCTCTATCTTGATAAGGCAAAAGATAAAATGCAATCTGGAAGATTTACTCCGTGGGAAATAAGCATTATGAGAGGAAGTAGGTATCACGCTTCCATGGAATAAATAATAAAGATTATTTATGGCAATCTATATTTCAGACGTTTAGAAACACATACTTGTAATATGAGCAAAAACAGATGTTCCAAATATGACAACTTATTTTAATATACTGGAAACCACAGCATAATTTTGTAATTTGATTAATTAGGAAGAAGAATTGTGGATGTGAAAATCAATTTTCAAACTTTCTAAATTATATTTATAGCCTTGCTCATCTACATCACAAAAACCCAAAATGTTTTGCATGAGAATCATTATTCATAGCAAATTAATCTTTTTCTCAGTGAAGAAGATCCCTAAATAGTAGTCAGTGGTAGTATAATATCTAAAATTGTCCAGTTCATAACATGGTAAAAAGCAGTGCTGAAAAGGATTAGGATCTAACATTCTAATAATATAAAATTATATAGTGGTTATATTTATATTAAAGATGTAGTTATATATATGTGCATTATATGAATATATGTATTACTATGCATGCTCAGTCGTGTCTGACTCTTTGTGATCCTATATGTTATAGCCCGCCAGGTTCCTCTGTCTTCGGGATTTATCAGGCAAGAATACTGGAGTGGGTTGCCATTTCCTATTCCAGGGGATCTTCCCGACCCAGGGACTGAACTTGTGACTCCTGCATTGGCAGGTGGATTCTTTACCACTGAGCCACCTGGGAATACATGTATAACTATATGTATATACAAATATGATTATATCTGTATAAAATTATAGCCATTGTATTGATTTTATACAATTAGAATGATATATATATATATATATATATATATATATATACACACACAAACGTACATGCATACACACACACACACATATGCATATGTATCTCCAATGATAGTAGAAGAGGAAGAAACTAACTCACAAGCCAAAATAAAATATTTTTAATAATCAGCAACATGAAGCTCCCTAGTATTATAATATTACAGGTAAAGGTAAATGATACAAAATTTTCTGTAACAGAATGACCTAACCATGTGGTGGCTGAGGATAGACACTAGACTACATAATATAAACACCATCCCTTTTATACCAAACTCCCATTTCTAATAATCCTAAATAATTTTTAAAATGACAAATTCCTAATGAGTCTAAATATTGACTTTCCCAATATATGCAAAATATTAAATGATCATGAAAAAATGCTAATAAAATATAATCAATCTCAGAACTTTTGCATTCCAGTGGTTAAGGTTCTGCCTTCCACTACAGGGAGCATGGGTTTGATCCTTGGTCAGGGGACTAAGATCCTAATTAAAATCCCAAACTTAAAAAAATACTGTAATTAATCTCCATGATACTCAAGGTTGAGATTTGCTGCTGCTAATGTTTTATAGTTACAAAGCTATACAGAACACATTGTTTTAAAAAACTTAATATTACCTATGTTGATAGGCCTCCACTGAGTTTACCAAGACAGAAGCCTATAATGTATCATTATGTAAAGGAAGCTGGAAATGTGGAGTGGTTGTTGGGAGCCCTGTTACATTGGTGCCTGCTTTGAATTTCTTTCACCTTCTGCCACTGATATTAAACTTGCCAGGTGTATATTGTGGGGCTTCCCAGGTGGCGCTAGTGGTAAAGAACCCACCTGCTAATGCAGGAGACTTAAGAGATGGGGTCTTGATATCTGGGTTGGGAAGATCCCCTGGAGGAGGGTATGGCAACCCACTCCAGTGTTCTTGCCTGGAGAATCCCACGGATAGAGGAACTTGGTGGGCTACAATCCATAGGGTGGCAGAGAGTCAGACATGGCTGAAACGACTCAGCATGCAGCACGCAGGGTATCCTGTACTGCCTCCCCTACACGGTCTGTCCAACTTGAGTAGCAAATGGACAGAGGAGTTGCTCCAAAACAGAGGCAATCTGAGCCTTTCAGAGAAATGAAATTGATGTAGGGATAAGGAGAAACATCTTGCTTTTTCCTCCTGGAATTACAAGCTGTAGGAATGTGGCATGAGGCACATCTAGAGTTCCCAATGGTCATCTTGGCTATCAACTAGAGAGAATGCAGTCAACTGCCTGAGAATCAAGTCAACACATTTATTGGAGATAGAGAAGGTGGGGGGAGTACTGTGGGGTCAGGGAGACGGGCCCAGGTAGAGGAGGAAAGGAGAAAACAAGAGAAGGAGGAAGAGAAAGAGGAGAAAGAGAAGGATGAGGAGGAAGGGAAGGAAGAGGAGGAGGTGGTGTCCATATAGTCTCCTCTTTTGTATAAACTATCTTGAGCTGAGTTTTGATCTTTTGCTACTGACGGAGTCTGATTAGTCCAATGATCTAAGCCAATGCTTGGCTTCCCAGGTGGCACTAGCGGTGAAGAACCCATCTGACAACGCAAGGACATGTAAGAGACGTGTGTTCGATCCCTGGGTCAGGAAGATCCCCTGAAGGACACCATGGCAACCCACTAAAGTACTTTTGCCTGAAGAATCCCATGGACAGAGAAGCCTGGAGGGCGCAGTCAATAGGGTTGCAAAGAGTCGGACATCACTGAAGTGACTTAGCACACAGTACAAGCTAATGCTAGTCCTTCCTAACATGACTTAAAATGTCTCCTGTGGGTTGGAAAAAATATGTAACTGTCTAATGATATAGCAATTTTAACCTGAAAATCATTATTTTATAAGTCAATAATAAATTTAAAAAGTGAAGAGAAGTTCTGTTCCATAACTAGCGGTAAAAGTTGTACTAATATTCTGGCTTTCTATTTCTGCTTCACTATTCTAGTTCAGTGGTGACTTTTATGATGCAAAAGTCTAAAACTCCAAGTTTATTCTGCATATTTTGTTAACTCCCAGAGAATAGCCCAATTAAAATGTTTTGATCTTTTGACTAATTAATGTAATTGCTGTTTTATGCAACTCTGCCTGATCAATATCATTATATCCAATTTAGTTCTTTCTTAAAAGAAATTAAATGACAGCTTTTTTTTTTTTTTTACATGTACTGACAACATATGTAAATACTTCATTTTGGTCCAATTATTCTGGAAGTGCCATCTTTATAAACCACAGTTATTAACATTGTCATGGTCTAACTATGGTTCTTAATCACCAGAACTTTGCAGAGTATAGGGAATAACATGACCAGAATCTAGGCAGTGAAAATCCTAGCAGTATCCCACATCTTGTCCAAATATACAGACAGGTTATCTCATATACACCTAGAAAATAGGACAAGCCTCATAAAATGCTAATCCATAAAATACGAAAAAGAATAAAGCCTCCAAAGTACAGAATTTATGAAAGGCTAAGGCACACAAAAAGGACACAAAAGTGTCAGAAAAGTGAAAGACAGCTTTTGTAGATGATAAGCTATTTAAGAGCAGAATTCCTCTTTTCCTTTCCTACAACTGACACTCAGAAAACCCTTGATAAAGATATTTATGATAAATGATTTGTGAGTGCCCTGGAGCTGAAATGATTCCCTATTGGTGTCTGAATCTCATCCTTTGGAACATTGTACACCTGGTAAATTTGGGTGATGAAAAAAAATAGTCTGTTTAGCAGAAGCAATTTCTTGGTGCCAGGCACTGAGCTAAGGAATTTACTTGAATTATTCTGTTGATCAATCCTGAAGTCCTCTGAAGTCCTTGATATTAAAATGTCATTAAAACATAACTGTAAATGAGTTCAGTTGCTTGGTAAATTATGAATCAAGCTTCATCTAATGTATTGAAGACAACAACTACTTTTTATTATTAAAACTTAATATCTATATTTACTAATCACATATCTGACATTTTATTTTAAAGTCAATCAAATTTTGTTAAATGGTCACATCTTTATTGGTCACGATGAACCCATGTGTTTATGCAGCCTTAATTCATTGAGTTATTTTATGTTAAATTTACATTTATGAGTGAATGGATGAATTAACAAATTAATAGTTTATTTTTAAGTTGATGAGTTGTATTTATGAATTGGAAATTCACATGGGCTTCATTCTCAAGCAAAATCTTTCCTCAGTGGTGACAAATATGTGTCACTAGTGAGACCAAGTTTTCATCCTCTTTACAACCTGTAATCCTTGAGACAAAGAATGACAATCTTTTTCTAATAGCTATATTAATTCTACAAGAAGACACTCAGAAAAAGCCCACTAGAAATTTAATTCCTGAGTCAAGGTCATAAAGGCCTTTAAATAAACTCTACAAGCAGCAATTTATCTCAACACTAAGACTAATAAAATATGCATTCTTATAGATGTGGTACTTCTTATAGATGCACATGTCTTATAAAGTGTAAAGAGCATTTTCTAAAGTCAGTAAGAGATAAGATATGTATCATTTTAAAAATAATTTTTAACAACACATAGTCGTATTTTTTATCAGCAATTTACTCTTTCAGAATTACTTTGTTACATTTATTTTAAAATATGTCACAAAAGTGAATGGAAAGAAATGAACTAGAGAGAACATACAAGTTGAGCTTCTTTTCTTCCAAAGTAGGAAGAGCATTTCCATTATTACATCATCTCTTTGTCTCATGTATATATTTGGGTGATTTTCATCAGTACACTTGGTAGACCTCACTAGAGCACACTCAATGGAAAGAAAATGCATTTTCTTTAAACATAAGACACAGTTACTTTGAGACCCTGTTAATCACTCTTCCTTTCTAATGGAAAAAGTCACCACAGAAACTAAAGTACAAATTTCATTATTCTAGAAAGAACCTTAAAAGTTGACATGTCTTTGAACAATTGTTTCAGAAATCCTATTTTAAGTACATTTTCATTTTCTGGCATGGCTTGAATTGAATTCTAAACTTTCTGCTGTTTGTCCTCTAAGCCCCTCTGGTGAATTTAAATAGGCTTCCCTATATATTTAGTACATTCAAGAATTCTTTGTCGTAGTGCTTACTCTGCTTTATTATTAGAAGGCTGTCTCGGAAGTCCAGCAGCCAGTTTGTTTTCTGCCATTAATAAAGAGTCTACTTTTCCCCCCACTTCTTTGAAGAAGTTGAAAAGACTCCATGTTGGGTGGAGGGGGGCCAGGAAGAGAGAGAAGTGAAGGGAACCTCTGTGGTGTAATCCCCCAACAAAAAATGTTGTCTAACGTAGGATCCTCCCCAAGGTTCATAAATGCACAGGCTGGGTTTTCAATGCGATGTTTAACAGAGTAATAACTTAGCCACATACTGGTTCTCCCCTTACCACTAAGAAGAGGAAGTTTACCATGAGAAAGACATTACATTTTTAAATTCTACAAAACCAAGTGCTTCTGTTGTCTAACGTTTCAACATCACCCAAATCTCTTAGTGAAGATGTCTGAAAACTGGAAACACCACAACAGTGTCAATTTAATTTCTCATAATTCACTTATATGTCCAGAAAAACACATAGAATTTCAATAAAGACCTACCAATTTGGATGTATAAAATATTGATGCTGACTCATGGCCTAGGGAAAGCTAATTCAAAGGCAAAGAAAGATGACTCCACAGAATAGTCATCTGGGGTTCACAAATCGTCAGACACCTACCAGGAGAGAGGAAGAAACTTCTTAGAAAAGTGAAATGGTTAAGTCCACTTTACATCAAAGACCTAAAATGCCCCAGAAACCCAAAAGGCCAAGATGAAATCTAGGAATTATTATTCTCATTTAGCTGACCTAACAGATAAAGTCCATGATTATTTTTCACTCTAGTTTTGTTTAGGAATAATTATTAAGGTAACACACTTAAAACCATATTTCTAATATCAGATACAATGAAAAACTTATTTCACCATATGATAATTTTTCACTTTGAAATTCTTTATAAAATATGTATGCATTAGCTGACTATATAAAACTATTTCATCTTAAATTCACTTAATCTCAATTACCTTCAAGTTCCACCTGCTTTCAAACGGCTACAAGGAAAACATTACATACAACTTAATATTATTGGCTAGTAATGCACTCTATCTGATAAAGCTGGGAAAAAGGCAACATTCAATGAAAATCAAAGCTAACACATTGAAGAAATATTGTGGATAATTATATGAAAATTTCTCAATTTTCATACTATTTTTACCAAAGATTTAAAAAAATTAAGATATCTTTGAATATGTAAGTGTGTATATTAACACATATTAATTTATACATTAAAGTATGTATTAAGTACATATGCTAACATGTATTAATATACATGCATATAATATCTCAGGGTGTAGTTGGTCACTGAGAGATAAAAAACTAAATACGGAGACGACAGATAATGTCAGCACCTAAGTTTCCACATACTATGTATTTGCAGAGTTGCAGTAAAAAGCCTATTTTTCAAAAGCTTACAAATGTTCAGGATTTTTGAAAACTTCTCTATATTAGGAACTTTGTTTTCCTTTTCTAAATACAGTCACTAAGGGATCAGTGGGATTTCAGTGCTAAGTTAAATGTCTAGTAAGAAATTAAACAAAAGAATCTAAGTAATCAAAATGATGCCTGCACTCGCTGCCTACGGAAATGTAGGCTGCACTGCATGTGTAAGTGGCAAGAATATTTGGGCATTAGCTAACCCTTTACGTACTGCTTTTCTCGAAACTCATCCAAACATAACAACTTGCAAAACCTTTTAAATATTCATCAGGTGAATTAGACTAAGTCTGGGCACATGTACTAGCATGTCCATTTGAGTTTAAGGAATTTAAGGCAGTATATACCACTTGTAATTTCATTAGTAATTAACCTGTATTATAATTCCCCTGAGACACCTATACCTCTTCTAGACATTATTAATGTAGCTTAATCTCTGCACCTCTACTGAAGCTTTACTGGCACACTAAAGTGTTAAAGACTTTGATACTCAGAAAGATATTGACCCCATGAACCCAGACATGAAATGTAATCATATTTAGATTTGGCAAAATTCCAGAAGTGGCTTCCTTGATGGATCCTAAAAGGCTTTAAAAAATGCCAATTTTGAAAAACTGCTGTTTTCCTTACAGAGATTAAAAGTTAAAAGCATGAGTATCACAAAATTAACAGAGCAATGTAAAAGAGACAAAAGAAAAACTAATGTCTTTGGTATTTGATAGATGTTTAAGGTGAGAGAATGATACTTAAAAAAAAACAGAGCTGGAAGTTGACAGTAAATTAGCAAACAATGTGAAAAAAGGCAAAGAATCAAGCAGGGGTTAGTATGTTTACGTAAAACAGTGATTTGCTATTTCAAAATTAAAATGTAAAAATAAGCTGGTGTCAGAGAGGAGGTGATTCCTCATTTCCACCGCATTGAGCAAGCTCACATTGGCGGCAGACAGCCTTTAATATATGCGTCTGGCTCAGACTGGTCTCCCAACCAGGAAGCCATAGAATTGTTAATATCACTGCTTTTTTTGTATGCAACACACATCATTTTCTCGCTCTTTGTTGTAGATCTCTTCCTTTATTTTAAGCTTAGTAAGATCTGATTTTCCAAATCATTTTATACAGCCCCCAAACAATATCATTCTGTGACAGCTAAGATAGAAATGCAGAAAAAGTGGCATCCATCTATCCGTATATAGCATAAAGTAATTTATATGAACAAAGTTACTCACTTATATCTCTACTCACCTTTATAGAGTAAGAGAAAAGCTTTATCAATGATGCAATCAGAACAGATAGTTCACATATCAAACATTACATACAGAGGGTTCACAGAATGCATGATGATTAGTAACATAAATATATATATATATTTATATGTTTATGTGGAAAATAAACACAGTTGTACTTTAAGTCTAGCTTTGGTATCTTCTGACTATGACACAGAAGTTAATATATAGTGTGATTCATAAATACGATGACATAAAAAATCCGGCATTTGAGATAGCTTATATTTGATAACATGAAAGCCAACAAACATCTATCCTTTACATCGTTTTGGAACTAAAGTGATGGAACACATTATACATATTGCTTTTAAAACAGGTGTTTGTAAACATATACCTACATGTGGTGTTGTTTTATGTAACAGACACTTTCTGATTCATTGGGTAAATGTTGCTGTTTAAATATAAGCAAGTTTCTGTGTACTTGTAGATAGATAGAGTTCTTTGTACTGAGTAGCTTATGTTTTTAACAATGCTTAATTACAATGAGAATAAGGTTAAAAGAAGTAAAAAATAAACACTACCCAAAACTTTATAGCTTATATTATCTCTGTTCATTTGAAGTTTTAAAACATGCTGATATACATACACATACTTAAAATTTTGAGATATTAGACTAATGAAGTAGGTGATATAAAGAAAAAATCTGAAAAGATACAGGGTGGATACATGCTTAAATACATGCTTAAACACATTCTATGTGCCTGTATAGATGGGGAGTATGTTTATGATATTTCAACAACAATTTTTTAGGAAATATAACTCATCAGTGTTTTGTATTCTGTGATATTTCAAATAATAGGTAATTCTAACAAATCCAATAACAATGTGGACAAAGACTTCATTACAGTATTCTAAAACACATCCTGAGATTTATTTTAAAAATGAGAAGATATATACAGTTTATAGTACCCCCGTAAAGCAATAGAGTTTAAAGAATGAAATAATCTTGTTCTATTATGGAAAAATCTCTCGCCTTCATTTTGAATCTTAATATCTGCAACATAATTATAAAATTTAAAAATAGATTTAATGTAAGATTCTGTTTTCAAAAATGCACATTTGATATGGCAATAGCTAATAATGTTCAAGTGTGACATGTTATAGTTGGAATAGTTACCTCATATTAGACTAAAATTCTCATAAAAGTGTAAGTCTGCAGTTCAGATTCAATTGATAGACGAACTAGAACAATCTGACTTCATAGGTGGTGTTTACTAAATTTTCTCACATACATCCATGATACATGCCAAGTAAAATACGAAAATTAAAAGATAGCATATTCCTGCTAATTATGATAATTCATACTCTTATAACAAGATAATGTCTTATTATAAGACATTTCAAGCATTTTGTCTGGTTAAAAAGACTAAAGAAAACTCTGGCAACAAATACCAAGTATAAAACAGCATTCTTCTTAAATCAGTATAAAATCTAACAGGGTCAAATAAAGAAGACGGCAAATCATTTTATTTCTAGGCCTCAAGCATGTCTAGAGCTGTATATTACATATTTTCAACCACAGTTACGAAAACATGTAGGAATTATTTAAGTAGCTAATGCATATATCTTTATGCATAAGAAAAAAGATATAAATATAAAACACTCTCTTCATTATTAACCAAGGAGTTACTCTCTTGGGCTAGCCACCTGAAAACATACCAAAAGAAGCATTTCAAAAACACTGTATTTTAATTCTGCTTCTTACATAGATATCTTATATTGCTTTTATATGGTCATTATGATATAATACAAATGCTATTTCTGTGCAACTCTGTCATCACTTTAGAGTACAGTTTCTGAAAATAGCATTTTTGGGGGTGGGTCATGGTGATAACATTGCTGATTATAAATAAGAGCATTGTTCTTTTCTCCTAGGCAGAATCTATGTGTGTTCTTTTGTTCTGACGGTAACTGCAGACAGTCAATAAGGTCCAAAGGTGCTAGTTCCCTCCGCCTAGGTCCCAAGAGCCTGACTTGTGATGTTACTAAAATACCTCACAAGTTAGGGTCTCAGGGACTAGGAAAAGTCCAGTTTGATGCGGTAGAATTCTTCTTCCAGTAATAAGGCTAGTTTAGAAATTACAGTTGGGTTCAGTTAACTTTTCCCTCTAAATACTAATGAAAATACATACGTAGACATATAGATATATGTATGGTATATATAAGTTAGGATGAGCTGAATATTCACAACAACCATTGATAGACTAATTTCAGACCTTAAAATAATGAAGAATGTAAGGAACAATGCAGATAATGAACAGTTAAGAGTCATTCCATTAGATCTAAGAAAGAGACCAAAAATGGGTTAAAAATCTGTTTGTAGCAAATTTTTACAGCAACACCATAGCTTCTATTACATTAAAGAAGGATTATATGCCGGTTAATGGGACCTAATTGAAATTTTGCTTCCCATTATACGCCTATACACCACAACTTGTAAGGTGGGCCCAGGATATATAACACTTTGAATCTAATACATATATATATATGTGTATACGTATATATATATACACATGGTTGCAGTTAAGAATAAAACAAAAACTTTTTTTGCATGTCATAATTTAGTACCTCTGCAGCTTGCTATTTCTCTTTGAATCACCAAACTATTCAGACAGCCAATATTTCCATGCATACTCTGTAGTTATTTGAGCAGTGCCACTTAATAAACACGTAACTTAAAATGCTGGCAACATAAGAAAATAAAAGACTCTATCTTTAAATAATTGCATTATAAAGCTCAACACTTTTGAAAATACACAATTCCAATCCTGTATATTCACTGAATTTCTTCCGATCTTTTAGCCTTGTTTGTGGTTCGAGAACAGAATTTGTACTTTAGGAATGATCCAAGGTTTAGAAGCATAGAACGCAGGGTAAAACAATCAGACCAGCCATAACATAAAAGTCCTGGCCACAGAAGTGGAATCTGGTTCTTCTGAAGTGGTTGATCTTAAAAGGGAAAAGAGGAGGAAAAAAAAAACAAAAACAAAAACGGAAAGAATTAGAATGTTTTCCTGTAAAACAGGTGAATCATCCATTTCCAAGTAAGCTGCAAGGAAAGCTATACTGAGCAAAATATTTGCTAACTGGCCCCCCTCCTCCACCCTAGTACCACACCCCTTTCCAGCCACCGCCCCCCACCCTCTGTCCAGATCTTTACTTTGCCTTGTAAGACTTTAAAAATTCTGCTCCATGATGTAATGCATCATTATATAAGATCTCTTTTTGTTTATCATTTGATTTTCCATACAGAATCAGTTATGGCTTAAAATAGTAAATAGTTAAAAAAAAAATAAAACAAAAAAGCACCACTCACAAAAAGCAAAAAAATGAAAAAAAAGAAAAAAAAATAAAACAGTCCTTAGATATAAGTCCATGCTTTTCCTTAAAACTGAATATGGCTTTACAATTTTTGACCATAGCATTCAACCAATTATTAGAATGAAAAATCTCACCCCTCCATAAATATGACATTAACATAATTATACCACCCCCATCACGGAGACCCATCCTCCTTAGGGAATACATCTGATGCTCCAAAGATGGAAATCAGTCAGATTTTAGTTGCTCTCCAACGTACCTTTGCTTCTCACTGACTGACTGGCTTTTACCCTGCACGCACTCACACGCCACCCCCTCCCCTCGGCTAGACACGGGTGCCCGAGCGAGCACGCGCGCGCACAGGCACACAGACACCCAGCGAGAGGCGAGGCAAGGCATCTGATGCTGACTCAGAGCGCTTCTGTGTGCAGGGGGTGGCAGCGGCTGGTATTTTCACTGCGCTCATCATTAACATTAACTCACAGTCTAGCATCCACCCTCTCCCAGACCTGCGGGACTGCAGTATTTGCATGACGCTGTCATTCTAGCCTTTGCAGGTCAGATGATTGGGGGGGGCAAAGAAGGAAAGGAAGAGAAGGAGTGAAACGGAAAAGCCCCAAAGCCTTCATTTCTTCCAGGGTCTCCTTATTTTTCCACCTTTCTACTTCCTCTGTGGCTATGTCTCAGTTGTTTGACATCTTTCCGGAAGATGTCTTGCGCTTCAGTGAGCCAGTAGTCAGGCGGTCCTCCCCTCACCTCACACTCCGGTCTCCACCCCCTCCCCACACCCCCACCCCCAAATCAATAAGACAGATCTCCAAATACAGTTGTGGAAACAGGCTCCGACACAGTCTTATCCTGGATTCACTACCTCAGGAAGCAGGCAGCCAGGCTCACACGTGATAGAGAAATAACGCCAGCAATTCTCTAGCAGCCCTGGAGTTTATTCAACGCCTTATTCCCCACCCCACCCCCCTATCCTTCCCTCCCCGGCTGACGAAAGAGCAAAAGGAGCTTTTCCACTTCTATATATGAAGCCCCCAAACAGCCCAAGAGGCAGATGAGTGAGGTGGTTCTTTCGGGATCAATCATTGCTATTGAATAATGAAAAAAGCTATGATTTTAACAAAAATAATTGCTTAATATTTTTATTAGCTGTGCTCTCATTTCATAGGAATTACAAAATCTGCCAGGATCTGAATCATCAATATGATTTAAACTGTGTTGAAACCCTAACTTACTGGAATGAAATCAACCAAAAGGATGTTAGTATATATTTTACTTTTTTGATTTAGGAACTTTCAAAGATAATAATACCTAGCTGTATTGATGAATATGTGAAAGTCTTGGAGACTAAGAGATGTGTGCAGGCTACAAATATTAAAAATTAAATATATGTTTACGGAAACTATGGATTTGTGTACAGATGTGAAAACAATCTACTATGTGCATGGTTACAAAAGGAAGTAAAAGTCTGGCTGAACGGTCGTGTTTGTGCTACAGTGTTTCATAACATAAAAAACTGTATACAGGTATTTTTCCAGTTCCTTTGTTCTTCAGTTGTCCCCTTTAATGACAGAATGCAGTAAACAGCCTACCTTTTCTTTCTACATGAGCGATATTTCTGAATTACTTGCCAGACAGAGCTAGCCATCGGTGACTCTGCAGCACACAAGAAACACACACAAAGCAAAGAAAAGTAAAGCAGTTCTCAAGCCAACTCGAATGCTGTCTGGTGGTGGGGAGATTTGGGGTTACTCACACAGACAGATCCCAGCATGCACTGCAGCGCTGCAGGACCAGCTAAGGTAGCAGTTTGGCAATAGATCTGTGGCAACAGACATGAAGGACAATCATTTGCAGAGGTTCCAAAGAAAACATCACATAACTCAGAAAGAAGTGTCTGCAGTAGGATATGCACCTCTACAAGCTGCTTCTACAGGCTCCCGATTTGAAAGAAAAAGAACAGAAAAAAAGGAAAAATTCAAGTGCAAAAACAAAAAAAAAAAAATGCAAATAAATAAAGAAGTGGTCACCAGGAGGAGGCATGGTATTAAGTATACACTCTCACCGGAGAGAGAAAGGCAGGAAGGAAAAGAATATGAGGTGGGAAGAAAAGGAAACGAAGAAATAGGAAGAGGGAGGGGAAGAAAGGGACAGAGAAGAAAGAGCAAAGAATCATTGAGCATTGAAACAACAAATGCAATATTAAATTAGATTTCAGAAACCAAAGACTCTGGAATAGTGTTCAAGCTTAGAATCTAATGAAAAACCATAACAGAAATCAACACATGCACAGCACAGCTTAAAATAGTTACTGTTGGTAACAGTGAGACGCCTGCTGACTTCATCCCTCCTGTTCTACGTTTGTGTATTAAATTGGTCATCTCTTAGAGTCTCTTTGCTCAGATCCATCTTTTTTTTTTTTTCCCTGTCTCTCTCCAGCATCATCAGTGTCTTGTATGCTATTTTTTCTCTAGACAGTTGCCTACAATAGTCTGGATAAATTAATGTCGTGACCTCGCTATGGCTATCAGACATAAAATGTCGACTATTTTAATAATTGAACATGTGCTTACAGCAAACTGCCGACTGATATCTTAGCTCTGTGGACTGCCTGCATAAACACCTCACTCCTAGCTCTGCGAATCAGAAACAACAGATGCAAAGGCAACTTCTTTTCCTCTCCCAAGCTATCTTTGTTTATTACATACAGATGCACATACTACTTAACTTTACAGGAGGCATAAAATATTAATCAAGTAAACTAGAAAATCAAGAATAAAGGTTTGAAGAAAAATAATAATTATAAATGGCCATGCATTTAAAATATTAATATCCAGACAAGGCTGAGTCAGTTTCAAGTGCCTAGGCTTCTGTCAAGACCACCATTGGGCCAATGGGAATGCAGACATGATTAAATCAATATTTATTTGAAAGAGAATGTAATCAATCAGTTCAACTGACTGTCATAGACATGGATTTAAGGTCTCCTCTTATTCTAAACTTCCATTCATCAATACTAAAACATCTCTAAATGAGAGTATGACTATGGATAACTATTTACAAAGTAAAAATTTCAGTGTTTTATATTTAATGTGAGCAAGCAATGCAAGTATGGTCTTCCTAGATCAATTATTTTTATATGTGTTCCGTTAACTTAAAAAAATAACCAAGCTAGATCTGGATGTATATCAAATGATTTATTAAGTTAAAAGTAGCAATCACTGCTCTGAAATATTTTAATACAACCTGCCTCCTACCTTACAAGGGATCTTTTCTCAGAAAGGCCATTTGAACTCATTGTTATTATGGGAAATGGATTTTAAAATACTGATGAGGTTTAGGACAGGGAAGATGGAGGATAGAAAATGATCTACAGTTCAAACTAGGACTCAAAATTCATGGATGTGTAGATTACATTTTTTGTTATCACTTGCATATTTTCTTTATTTAGCCTACACTTTCTAATAAAGTATGACCAGCCACAGGTAGTTATGAAAATTAGAATGAAATAAGGTAAAAATTCAATTCCTCTGTTGCCATACCCATATTTCAAATGTAAAACAGTGCATGTAGCTCGTGGTTACCATTCTGAACAACAAGCTATAAAACATTTCCAACCCTGCAGAAAGTTTTATTGGACAGTACTAACTTAAAGTGTCCTGGTGAAAAGTTTACAGCATAACTGATCACTGGGTCCCAGTACTTTCATTCTGGTCCATTTTAAGAGGATGACTTTATATGGATTTATCTGAAGATCTAAAATACGAGATTTTCCTTTGACTACAGAGCATCTAATATTTTTGTTTACTAATAGTTTGAAATAGGAAAGATTACTTAAGGGGAAGGGTTATAAGAAATGAACTTTAAGGTAACTGACAACAAAACCATGAGAACAACAAAAACATACTCCACATCAAGTCTTTGAATATATCTGACAGACGCTTATTTGTCTAACCTTTCCAGAAATGAGAGTCGTGCTCTTTTTAGTGCCAAACAACGTATATTAAATATCTCTGTTTCCAATAAAGAAAGGCTATAATAGTAGCACGAGCAGCAAAAATACAGAGAAAAAGCAATTTTTAAAGTCTTGTTAAGGAAGGAACTGTAGTTTAAGAGCAGTAGCAACTATGGTTATTCTACTTTCTTTCTTCTTCTTCTTTTTTTTTTTTAAGAGAAAAGAATAATTAAAGGGCAGGGGAGACAACAGTCAGATGCCAGTGAACTAGGATGACCTGGTTGGGAATTTTCTACTAAATAAAACACAAATGGGGGAGAAACAGGTGTGTACTAGTGTGCGTGTAGACCTTGTTAAGATAATTCTGGGCTATCAGTCAGATTCCGGAACTAATTATCTTATGCAAAATTAAAATAAAGTAAAACATAAATGTATACAAATTATTGCTTTAAAAATGTCCTGGTGAATGATGCAGCTGGTTTTCAACAAGGAAAAAACTTGACATCTTTTCTTTTAGCGTTTTAGCATTTGGACCAGGGGATGACTCAGTGTTTAACTCAGACACTTTCAGACTGGAATGCAAAAGGCTTATTTGTCAACCTAAAGTTACTTTTTCTTTCTCTTTTGGTATGTAAGTACAGAGCATCACAACTGACAAGGAAAAATAATCACACAGATCTCACTTCCTTTCAAGGATGATCCTTTAGACCCCAGCATGTGAAGTCTAATATTTACTCTTTTATTTAGAAAATGTATGTGATTATAACACTCTATAGCAATCTCTCTCTCCCTCTCTCCCACCTTCTCCCCATTGTCCTCTCCTCTTCCCCTCATTCCCCCTGCTTTCCCCAAGTGCATAACCCACTTGCCAATCCAGTCTGTCATCAATATCCACAAGGGGACCACATTCAAAGCCACACTAGACAGAAGAGAGGAGATCAAGTCTGAAACAGGGGTAGTCTGAAACAGGGGTAATTAGAGTAAGAACATGAACTTGAGGGAGGTCTTGAGGGGAAAGTGACAAAGACAGCGACTTTGGTAGAGCCACACACATGAACGGATAGGTCTTGAGGATGCTGCTCGAGGGTTTCTCTTTCAGGAAAAAGGTAAAGTATGATAATGAGGGGGCAATTTGGGGACCACGGAAAAAATTATGCTGTGCCAAATTATCTTGAAATCCAGAAGAGTAGTTTTCAAAAGTTAGCAGGATTACACATTCAAACAATAAATATCTGTTTCTGCTGTGGTGATGTGCTTCCTAACAGATAAGTGAGTGAGAAATTAATTTTGACTTTTTTAGATGGGACATTATGTGGAAATGATATCAAATGACTTCAGAATTACTGTTATACTTAGAGCATGAAGACTATAGCAAAAGAGAAAACATAACTTATGTTTTAGCTAACATAGTTTAAAAATCAGGCATCCCTCAGTTTCTGTGGGGGACTGGTTTCAGAACCCCCAGCGAATACCAAAATGCTTATGTAAGGGATGCTCAAGCCCATTATATACAATCCTGTAGTGTAGTATTTACATATAACTTATACATGTCCTTCCATATGTTTTAAGTAATCACTTATAATACCTAATACAATGTAAATACTATGTAAATAGTTGCCAGAATGCAGCAATTCCAACTTTTTCTCTTTAGAACCTTCTGGGATTTGGAGGGGGGTGGAATATTTTTGAATATTTGAATCCATGGGTTCAGGAAACACGATTTGGAGAGCCAACTGTACTATTTTCCTTATGTTCTGTATAGAGCACTTTCAAACAAAGTGAGACGAGAAGTCATCTTAGAGTCAGGTAACTGGTTCTGGGGCCAGTTTGGTAAATGATAAAATTTATGGTCTTGGATGAGTCATTTAACTCTTGGAACCTTAGTTCTCTTGTCTTTACAATTAGGTTGGATGACACCAAGGCGTAATTCAGTGTTAAAATTTTGTGCAGTGAAAGGGAGTAAAGTTGGAAACACGTGTGATCATTGCTACCTTTCATTTAGATATTTGTATGCATCATTGTCATTTAATCTTCACGGTACCATCCAGTAGCATTCATTCAGAAAGACTAATGATAAATCCTCTTCATATGTCCCTGTGATACCTCATCTAATAATTCAATCTCAAAAGTGTATCCTTTCATGGTAGCCATGTGATATGGCAACATTAAAGTGTTATATTAGATCTTTTATGTGGATTACTCTGTTTACATCTAAATCATCATTGATTTGAAACAATATATGAAATATTTTTTTGTTGTAGAACTAGAGATGTAATAATTTCCCAAGTTTTATAAATATATACATACATGTTATGGTACATGCACTAAAGAGATGAACTCAGTCTCCTCGGATAACTTATTTACAAAAATTAGCCTAGATGGAGGTAAAAAAATCTAGGATTGATTGAATAGACATATTTTAGCTTTAAAAATGCATTTACCATTCAAGCTAAAATATGTCAGTTTATAAAACTTCCTTAAGTGGATTTAGAAATTTTGGGGGGGGGGAAATAGATAGCAGAAAATCAGGAAAATCATAGGTTTAAAATTTTCTTATCAAAAACTGATTTTTCCTATTATAACACTGTGTAGTTTTGAAACAATATCAAACAATCAAAGAGATTTTTTCAAGATTGAATTTTCACTTTGCTATCTCTGTGCTTCAGTGATAAATATTGTTTCCTGATTAACTTTTAGAAAAAGACACTTTTAGAACTATAAAGAGACACATTTTAACTTTTTACAACACATTCTTTTGTGAAGAATGCCACTGTTACTTACCCTTGAACCTTATTATACAGGTATTCGATGTAGGATGAAGAAGCTTCCATTATATGGGTGGAGAAGAAAATACTTAAAGCGTTATAAACATCATTTAAGTGTTTCTGAATTGTGAACATTCAAGTGTATCCTACATTCTCATGTTTTGTTCCCACACTTTCCAAGCAATTGCATTGCTTTGTTAAGGGGTAGAGGGTATACTTCCATTGATCAGAGAAATAGCCTGACTCAGCGCAACCATCTGCCAGTTGAAAACAGATCAATCCCACCTTTGTTTCCTTTTGGATACGTTATGATTATTCATTATGCATCACCTAAATTCTATAATACACATCTCAATCTAAGAAAGTAAAGGGATAAAGAATAATTGTGGTTTAAAAAAAATGATACATTCCCCACGCTGAATTACTATGACTCTGGTGGACATTTTAACACCTGATCAAGTGCTTGGTCTCATTTTCAAGTTTACATAAGAATTCTGCCCATTTAAATTTTTTCCAAAACCTTTAGGAAAAAAAAAACTAGCTTGGAATATAACTAAAAATAAATCATACAACCTTACATTATCTTGGAAGTATACTACTCTAATAAATCTCTAATAAAGACTTACTAGCATTTTGACTTTTGCTAACCTGAAAAATTTGTTGCTGTTGTTGTTGTTGAGTCCCTCAGTCATGTTCTACTCTCTGCAACTCCATGGATTTTAGCCCGCCAGGCCCCTCTGTCCATGGGCTTTCCCAGGCAAGAATACTGGAGTGGGTTGCCATTTCCTTCTCCAGGGGATCTTCCTGCCCCAGAGATCGAACCTGTGTCTCTTGCATTGCAGGCGAATTCTTTACAGCTGAACCACCAAGGAAGCCCAGAACCTCAAAAGTTATATGCTGTTTAATACTCTTTCAACTCTTACCTATAAAATTTTACTTAAATAACAACAAAAATAGTCACAGATTCAACCTCACAGACATGTCAATTTTTTGCAGTAATATATGATTATATTTCTTTATTTAGTTACTTTAATTTTATTTTGTGCTTCATGAGCCATAAGCCACTAAAGTAAAAGGTTAAATTAGGATTTATGTTCAAATACTTTGCTATTATAAAGCTTTGAATATAAGAGAAGCATACTTTAATTCATATGCCTATCGAAGACATGTTTTAAAGTACATGTTAAACAAAAGGAAACTGCTTTTCAATGACTAAATTCAGTGCTCAGTAGGACAGAAAACTTACTGCTTTTCTTAAAAGCCAGACCTTTAAAACATTTGCTGGAAGACAGCATTATATTAAAAAAGTTTCTTTAGCAAAGAATTAAAGCTGAATATGCAACATTTCTTAGGAGCACTGAATAAGTCTATTTGTCCAGCTTACTTTGCAAAGACTGTGTAGAAAACAGCACCATAAACACTTTCAGCCCCCACACAAGGGCTAAACAAAGAGTCCTCTTTCTAGCCATCTAATCGGGTAATTTATTTTTTCAACCATCACATAAATCGAAACACAGCTGTAACCAATGACTTGCAGATCCAGTTCTCAGCCAGCTGGAATCAGTTGTGCTGAAACAGCAAGATTTTTACATTGTTCACTTCTGTACATCTGGAGAAATCATCGAGGTTCAAAGGTGACCAGAAAAGCTCTTGAAATAAATTCAACCGACAGTGAAGATTTGCCTAAGGATCTAAAAACTCCACATTCACTTTTACAAAATGTTCATTTCATGAGATTAATGCTTATAAAGGCTATTTGCATCCTCATCGGTAGATTTTATGAGTTACTAATTGAATTAAAAACTTAAATGCCTGTTTTTTGTTTTTTCTTCAACTTGCTTAGGGTTCTTCCAAACTTTTTCCTAGGAGTTGTAGCTACTAAAGATGGTCACATTAAAACACTATGTTACATGCAGAGACATCGACCATAAGAAACTGTAACAAAACCAGACACCAGCATGTACCTACTCATATCTCAAATTTAATCATGTTTAGCTAATATAATCCTCTATTTAGATAAAATGAAGGAAAAATACTATCCAAAAGAAAGCAGAGCTGGAATACTTCCACCAAGCTAGGCAGCCAAATCCCTGAGGAGCCAGAGTCCTGGGAGAAACAAATGTGGACTAGGAAAGCTCCCCATGCAGTACTGCAGGGAGGTGATTCTGCTCCTAGAAGAGAAATCCCGGAACAGCAGCCCCTTTGCTCTCCCCTGGAAGCATATAACTGCACACAGGGTAAAGCTTAAGAGTTAGTCACTCAGTCGTGTCCAACACTTTGCAACCCCATGAACCGTCGCCCACCAGGCTCCTCTGTCCATGGGATTCTTCAGGCAAGAATGCTGGAGTGGGTAGCCATCCCCTTCTCCAGGGGATCTTCCCAACCCAGGGACTGAACCCAGGTCTCCTGCACTGGTAGGGGGATTCTTTGCTGTTTGAACCACCAGAGAAGCCTTAAGATGTTTGTCCCCCAAATAAAATATGACACAGCCAATCCTTGACATAAAGAGGCTTCATAAAAGTTAGGCAAATTTAAAGCAAATAAAAACCCAGAAGAATAAATGTATCCTTGGCATTTTAAACTATGCACAATATATTGATTTAAATATGTCATTTTCTTCACTAAAGCCGCCAAAAAGATATTCTTGGGAAAATAAGTGTAACTATCTTGCAAGTTCTCAGTCTAGCTTTTGTTGTGTTAAAACATACATAATTCAGTTCAGTTCAGTGGCTCAGTCATGTCTGACTCTTTGCGACCCCATGGACTGCAGCACGCCAGAGCTCCCTGTCCATCACCAACTCCCAGAGTTTACTCAAATTCATTTCCATTGAGTCAGTGATGATATCCAACCATTTCATTCTCTGTCGTCCCCTTTTCCTGTCTTCAATCTTTTCCAGCATCAGGGTCTTTTCAAATGAGTCAGTTCTTCACATCAGGTGGCCAAAATATTGGAGTTTCAGCTTCAACATCAGTCCTTCCAATGAATACTCAGGACTGATCTCTCTTAGGATGGACTGGTTGGATCTCCTTGCAGTTCTAGGGACTCTCAAAAGTCTCTCCACACATAAACAAGTCACACATATACTTTATTTTCCCTCCTTAGTTAAATCA
Organism: Dama dama; assembly: GCF_033118175.1. Taxonomy (NCBI): domain Eukaryota; kingdom Metazoa; phylum Chordata; class Mammalia; order Artiodactyla; family Cervidae; genus Dama; species Dama dama. The sequence goes on from NC_083711.1 coordinate 25,723,755, forward strand.
ATATGCAGGATAGGTTATTTTCATTATTTAGCCTTCTTATTCAAATGTGTGACAAATTCAATTACACTGGATCGACAATCAGTAACTTCCTTATGAGTTTTAGCTCTAAATAAAATGAGTAGGGTGGAAATAAACAGTTCTAAGGTGTACTTTCCATGTAGTGGATGACAGATGGTGCTCACATAGGAAGACCTGAGTTCTATCCCTTGGTTGGGAAAATCCCCTGGAGAAGGGAATGGCTACCCACTCCAGTTTTCTTGCCTGAAGAATTCCATGGAAAGAGGAGCCTGGTAAGCTACAGTCCATGGGGTTGCAGAGAAGGACACGACTGACACTTTGACTACTTTTTTCACATTAAGGTGTTTAAGTTCATTCACATTGGAAACACGTACTGATTTTTATGTGTCATTCACCGTGTACAGAAACTATGGAAAAATACTCTGAAAGAGTTAGAAATGTGATTTAATAAATAATGAAATTTTCAGTGTCCTTAGGATTACCTCAAAGAATTTCAGAGTAATATAAAATTTCACCTGACCAAAAGGTGGGAGATCTCCCCCCTTTACTATCGCCAGTTATTAACTGACTATGGAATATACAGGAAGCACTTCACCTTTTTAGATCTCCTGTAGAATTAGGATCTAAAGTCCTTTCCAACTCAAAGGTTCACATTTTTGTAGATAATTCAAAAGTCCCAATGTATATCTTCTTAGCCAACGGCTCCCAAAATATAAAATCCCCAATTTTCTTTCACTTTGGGGGCAAACGCCACTAAAAATCAATCTGTTTATCATATCAGATAAGAACCAACCTCTTCAGAAATAATCAGAGTCTACTAGATAATATTCTTGGTGAGCAGAGGGAAAGTTAACTTGATCGGAAAAACTGTTGAATGGACATAGCTTAATTTTATGAATATGTCATTTAAAATTAAGCAACCAGTTAAATTTCCCATTGTTTTAAAATAGAACTGAAATTAGGCAACTCCCACACTGTTCTCTACTGAATATTAAAACATGCTTCATAAGGAAATCCACATGACTAAAGTTTTCAGTGCTATTTATAAATATTTTTCTTATTTGAATTCATATGTATTCCAGAGTCCTATGACCCTATGATGTCTATATATTTATTCACATGCAGTAATAATCTGCCTGCAATGCAGGAGATTCCTGGCTTGGGAAAATCCGCTGGAGAAGGGATAGTCTACCCACTCCAGTATTCGTGGGCTTCCCTTGTGGCTCAGCTAGTAAAGAATCTGCCTGCAATGCGGGAGACTTGGGTTCGATTCCTGAGTTGGAAAGATCCCTTGGGAAAGGGAAAGGCTACCCACTCCAGTATTCTGGCCTGGAGAATCCCATGGCCTCTTATAGTCCATGGGGTGGCAAAGAGTCAAACATGACTCAGTGACTGTCACTTTCATAATACTTTAAAGACACATGTAACACACGATGTATTTATATATATACACATACCTTATATAAATGAACATTCATGATGTTTGTGAAAAAAAAAAAAAAAAAAAAAAAACCCAGGAATCTTCATGATCTACCATAGAAAATCACCTGTAACAATTGCATGACAAACTATTCCACAGATACTTTTCCATGACAAACAAAAATCACAATTTCAGCTGAGATTAAAAAAGGAGGGGTGGGTTCTTATTAAAAGTAATTTATCTTAGGTGTTCTCCAACTGATAATATCTTGAAACGTGCCCAACTAAACACTAAATTTCATGAATAATAAGTTATTTAAAAACATGAGGTTTACCTTTAAGAATTACAAGGTAATAGAAAGCAATTCGGAGAAGGCAATGGCAACCCATTCCAGTACTCTTGCATGGAAAATCCCATGGATGGAGGAGCCTGGTGGGCTGCAGTCCATGGGCTTGCCAAGAGTCGGACATGACTGAGTGACTTCACTTTCACTTTTCCCTTCCATGCATTGGAGAAGGAAATGGCAACCCACTCCAGTGTTCTTGCCTTGAGAATCCCAGGGGTGGGGGAGCCTGGTGGGCTGCCGTCTATGGGGTTGCACAGTTGGACACTACTGAAGTGACTTAGCAGCAGCAGCAGCAGAAAGCAATTAGTTTCTTACTTAAACTTAAGCTTTATCGAAGTTTAATTTAACTTTTTACCCTTTTTATCACAATTTCTTTGGCATTTCAGTTATAAAATAAACTTTTAATATTTGATCTGTGCAACACAGGCTATGAAAACTTTATGGAAAAATACTGTATCTGTATTATTCTAAGTTGTTGAACATTAAACACAGGTGTCAGTCCTAATTCACCCTCAAGAACTAAGAATGGATTTCTCCATTCTCTTTTCTCTAGTTTTGAGCTGGTAGACTGAGGAAAGTGGTCTTAAAAAGGCAAACTGTTCATGTGTATTTGTGATTTTTGCTCTTAACTATATTAAAAGATTATTTAATTGGTAATATTAGCTTGATTCTTTTCAAATGCTAATAAGACATGATATTTCATCAATAGTCCAAATACTTTGTTAGGCATATCACATAAAACTTGTAAGATGATAAGAGTTTTACTTTCTTTGGGTTATGTATTGAGTAACAGCATAAATTTTAAAAGTATGTACTTTAATATAATTGTCAGTGAACTAGCTTAATAATTGCACTTTTGTTTAATAAAGGCTTCTAAGTCCTAATAATTAATTTTAATCATCAAGGCAGCATTTATTTATACTAGTTGTTTGCTTATATGCTTATATGTATGTTTCATTTGTAGTGGTGGTACATAAGTATCATCCAGTCTACATGGGGGAATAGTAGAATATTATATATTTAAAAGGGTTTCCCCAGTGGCACAGTGGGTAAAGAATCTACCTCTAATGTAGGTGACACAAGAGACACAGATTTGATCCCTGGATCAGGAAGATCCCCCAGAGGAGGGCATGGCAACTCACACTTGTAGCCTTGCCTGGAGAATCTTATGGACAGCCGAGCCTTGCATGGAGTCACAAAGAGTGGACGTTACTGTAGAGACTGGGAATGCATGCATCCATATATTTAAAAATGGTTTGGAACTTGGCAATGTCGAAAGTAATAAAAATACATATTCAGGATGGAGTGAGAAGTCCTAATTTGTTGCATAAAGATGAACATGAGGAGAATGCAGGGGTGGAGGGTGGGGGCTGGAGAAGCAACATGAAGTGAAACAAAGAAAGGACTCATAAAACAAGGTGAGATTCTTAACATTTTCTAGAGTCTTTCTAAATCAAATAACACTTCCAAGTTAGGGTTACATGTGAATCAGTTTGTCTTTTTCTCTATTTGAAGAAAAATATGTACTTAAGGGGCTTCCCAGGTGGTTCAGTGGTAAAGAATCCGCCTGCCAATGCAGGAGATTCAGGTTTGATCCCTGGATTAGGAAGATCCCTTGGAGGAAGAAGTGTCAGCCAGCTCCAGTATTATCCAGAATTCCTGGAAAATCTCACCGACAGAGGAACCCTATGGGCCATAGACTTCCAGGATGCAAAGAGTTAAACATGACTGAGCACACAAATACACATGTAATTACTTAAATGATTCCTTCTCCATTTCTGATAAAAGAGAACTGGAACTTGCAAAATACTAATGGATTTACCTTTAAAGTTTAAGTTCACTACTGCATATGATCAAGAGTAAGATTTTTGAAAGCTTACTCTGACCTTGATAGTTTTAAATTTTGTTGGGTTTTCTTTGTTAAACTATGGCACCTTTGTTATACTATGTTAAACTATGTTAAACTATGACCAGGGATGGGTCATTCAGTATGAAACACCAAGAGAAAGTAATCAAGATATTTAAGTCATAAGCTTATGATTACATGTTTTGATTCTTTGATTGGATTATCATATATATTGACTCTGTCAGAAAGTGGATATCATCAACCATTTTAGTTTGTTTTAACCAGGGATTAGCCAAACTGTGTAGATAAGGAAAGAATAGGCAGTTCATTGGAGTAAACTTCTTTGAAAAAAAGAACTACATATGTCTATAATGTATTCATATACATTTATATATTTTATATATGTATCAGATCTTTCAGTTTAACTGATCTTTTCAATCACTCAGAGTAATGTCTTACAAAAATGCTTCCTAGATTAGTAAAGATATGAAGAATTCAAATACCTACAAGGGCAGCTTTTATTTTTTTGATGCTTAATGGATATTACCTATCAATGGGTGAAGTTATGGATCAGGTTGCTAAAAAAATATTTTAATTAGACTGAAATTAAGAACTCTTTTAAGATGAGCTGACATTCATGTTAGGATTGGGTTTTTGGCTTTTTCTTTCCCCTAATTTCACCACCCTTGTAGTGAATCAGTTTTAAAAACCTAAAATTTCTTTCTCTCCAAAGAAAGAATTATAAAGTATGTTTGAAATCACTAGTCTATTTTCTTTTCAGAGGATTCACAAGTCTTCCAAATTGCCAGGTTAATGAATGCACATATCTTTCCCACTTTTAAGTGGTAAACATTTCCCACAATATTATAGACGCTGTTGTAAACAAGCCAGGGATAGAGCTTGCAGATTATATAAAGGTTATGTCCATGAATACACCTAAATAGAAAGAATATCATATACATGTAATTTGTACCTGAAAGTTTTATATCACCTATAAGTCTTATATCTGTATAATTTAATTAAAGTGAAATTCAAGTGGAAAAATTGATCTCGGGTCAAGTATTCCAAAACATTTTGTCTTTATAGGACTGACCTCACAGAAATGAAAATTTGATACGTTAAAATGAGAAAAGTCACACTCCAACAGGCACTTCAAATGGCACTTACTCATCAATAAGTGTCACACAAGGTTTATTTCTAGAGCTTTCGGTCACCACAGCTTCCCTCATGGCTCAGACAGTAAAGAATCCACCTGCAAAGTGGGAGGACTGGGTTCGATCCCTAGGTAGGGAAGATCCCTTGGAGAAGGAATGGCTACCTACTCCAGTAGTCTTGCCTGGAAAGTTCCATGGACAGAGGAACCTGGCGGGCTACAGTCCATGGGGGTCACAAAGAGTCTGAGTGACTTTCACTTCACTTCAGTCACCTTTGAATTTAATTTGACACATAGTTTTTGAGCATCCACTGTGTACAAGTGATTGAGTTGCTAAAAGAATGAATAGCATGTGGGGAGATGAGATCTCTCTCCTAAAATAGCCCAATACGCAGTGGAAGTGTCTGACACAAGATCGTAATGCACGGAAGACGGGAATCACGCTGCTCTAAAAGACTGTGTAAGAACACAGGGGAGACAGACTACCCAACAAGTCCACTTGAGTTGGGCCTTGAAGGACGCAAAGGACTGTTTGAGAAGGCACAATTAGAATGAAAAGACAACAGGTCTGAGGGCAGAGGAAAAGGTACGGCTTAAAGGTGGATTCATACAACATTTGGGAAATGACCAGGTCAGAGTGGTGGAAAGCTGGCTTTTGCAAGGAGCTTTATTGAGAAAAATGGACAAGCAATTGGGTTAGGAAACAGTTACAGAGTGTCTTTAATGTTATACTGAAAATAAGCTATTTGGTCAAAAATGAACAATTAAAATATTTTTCAGTAGGATATTTTTTAATGAGTAAAATGACCAATCAAGATAATAGCAATAAATTACCATGTATTCAATACCTAAACCCTATCTAGTCTGATGTTGGTTCAGGTCATGCCATTTTATCATCACAATGACTCCAAAAATAAGTGATAACTTTATTTGCAATTTATTGACAGGAAATCTGAAGTTCAAAGAAAGTAACGTATCCAGCATCAAGCCACGAGAATTTGATCCTTGCCTTTTTAAGTCTGAGGTTCATCTCTCTTTTTCTGTGTATTATCACAGCACCAGACAAAATTAAATTGGCCTCTCTGAGAGCACACTTATTAAAAAAATAATTTTATTTATTAATTTATTTCTATTTTATTTTTGGCTGTGTTGGGCCTTTATTGCTGTACAGGCTTTTCTCTAGTTGCTGAAAGCAGGAGCTACTCTTAGTTGCGATGCTCAGACTTCTCTTTGCAGTGGCCTCTCATGTTGTAGAGCATGGGCTCCAGGGTTTGCAGACTGTGGTAGTTGCAGCACCTGGGCTCAATAGTTGTGTCTCCTGGACCCTAGAGGACAGTCTCAATAGATGTGCAAGGGTTTAGTTGTTCCATACATGGGATCTTCCCAGATCAGGGATCGAACGTTGGCAGGTGATTCTCTACTACTGAACCACCAGGGAAGCCTCAGAGGAAACCTAGCAATTTGGATCCCAGTACCCAACCACACAGGTGGTCTCCATCATGTCAGGAAGAATTTCTAAGAGGGCCCAGAGATTCTAGAGGTCCCTTCGTATTCTGAAGATTTTGGAAATGGCAGAAGGATTCAAACATAGGTTTGTTCATTCCCAAAGCTCATGCTCTTCCCTAATTGCATGTTACTAGTCATCTAATTAATAATTTAAGTAGCCGTATAAAATTACATTTGGGAAAGTCCCATAGTGTGTTTAACTGTTTCAGAATGCTGAGAATCTCTGGAGATTCCAGTTTGTGGATGTTACAGACAGTGTTGAAATCAATACTTTTCTCCATGTGTCTTGTTCCCTATTGAATTTCTTCCCTTTGTGTAACATTGCAGAAGTGAGAAAGTTACAATGATTTAAAACAGCTGAGTAACCTAGGCATCACTGAATAATTTTGGTGGCCTAGAGATTTTTCCATTTTTGTTTAAATTTTTACAACATATCAAGCATAGAATCATATTATCTAATATAATTTCTTTAAAGCCTTTGCTTATGTTTCATTTCATTCATTCAGTTATTCTTCCATTGGTTCATTACCCAACTATTTTGTCACTTATTTGTTTCTGATTTGACTATACATTAGTCAGCTAAAAAAGTCAGCTAAATTTAAAGCTTTTCTTTATGTAGTAGACTTTGAGAATAGTCACTGAATGCTTTAATGTTGGAAGGAAATATCAACAAAATATCCTATTTTCTCCCACGTGGTGTTCTCAAGTTTCAAGATAAAAGAGTGTTTAGCAATACACTATTATGTCTATTCCAAGGAATAAAGTCAGTTTGTAGAACATCACAATTTGTACCAAATCTCCCATGAGGATTTTATTAAAACAAAAAAATTATCAGTTTGGAGGATTTTATTTGTATTTCCATTTCATTCACATTTCTAGCATTTTTAACCTTATGAAAATAAGCACGCAAATCACAGAAAAGCTAAGTATATCATAGGACAAGTGTTTTTGAGAGGCTAAATTAATTTTGAAAGCCCATATCATTTCTAATTTGAGAATTTAATATATAAAAGAAAAGCAGATGAAAAAAACACTGAAACTTAGAAACGAAGTTCTAATTTTGTCTCTGCCCTGTTCATGGTGCATCTACTGACAGGCTACTTAACACTTCAAAGTTTTGTTGCCCCGCTTGAAAAAGCATCAAGCTATCACATTGGAATGGAATGTTAATTGTGCAACTTTAAGCCCAGTGAAAACAAAAAGTACCATATCAATACAAAACAACAGTTCACGTAACAGTTTGATTTGGGCTATTTTTCTTGCTACTTTTAAATCAAATTTTGTTAAATGAAACAAAAAAAAAAATTCCCAGTTCATTTCTATTGTTTTAAACTTGGCTTGTGGTGACAAAGTTGCTGGGTTTTAAAGATGCGAAACAGAACAAAGAATAAAGGGAAAAAGTCTAAATATTTCCTTCTAATTGAGGTACATAAAGTCTATAGGGTAAAAAGAAATAGATACAACTAGTGGACAGAAGCACTGACTCAACGGATGTTGAGTTTGAGCAAACTCTGGGAGACGGTGAAGGACGGGGAAGCCTGGCACGCTGCAGTCCATGGGGTCACCAAGAGTCGGACTCGACTTAGTGACTCAACAACAAGTGGACTTTTCAGGGTCTGAGGGCACTTTTATTCTGAAAGAAAGAGTCAGATAACAAAAATTTCCAAACTTAATAATGCCATCTCAATTCACAAGTCCTATCCAAAAAGCTGGTTTACAAAGGCAATGGAAAATATGAAAGGCATGTCAGACTCCTTGGAAGAGATGACCTTATAATAATTTTGACAATAACAACTTGCACATAGACCCCAAAAACACATCTATTACTTATGAGGAGGAAAAGGAGGTAAGTGAACAAGTCAGGGGAATGTAATACACAGAGGTTCTTTTCCTGGTTTCTTCCAGGCACCCTGATCTTTCTATCTGAAAAGTGGTAGCAGTGAGGGACTTTCTCAGTAGCGTAGGAGAGGATCCATTCAGTGGTTTCTCAAATAATGCCAACCAGTTTTAAAGGAAGCTGACTGATGATTGCAATAATGTATCCCAATTCCAGATAACCAACTTTTATAATTGTAAAGTGAGTAATAGTGCATGCCCATATAACTTGAAGCCTTTTTTTTTTTTAATGTCTTTCCCCTTTTACTCATTTAGAAAAAAATCAATAGTGTGGGTGAAGAGGAGGTAATACTTCTATTCTGACTTCTCTTCATCTCCTGTTCAGATAGGCTTGAGGGTACTTGGAAAATTTTTTATCAATATTCCAGTCAATACCCCCAGATAGATCTCTGTTAACTAAAAGAAAATTAAAATATATATCATCTTTATATATATATAAAGATGATATATATTTTAATTATATATAAAAATACATATATATATATACATATATATCTAATTTCATATATAATACATTAAATTTCATATATATATGAAAAATATATATATATATATCTTGGGAGTAGGAAATAGCAATCCACTCCAATATTCTTGCCTGGAGAATTCCACGGATGGAGGAGCCTGATGGGCTACAATCCATGGGGTCCCAAAGAGTTGGACACAACTGATTGGCTAACACACACACACACACAGACATATATGCGTATATATATCATTGTTTAGAAGTGGAAGTATTTCACTAGGGGTTATTTTTCAAAGAGAAGAAAAACATGTTGGGCGTTGCATGAATTAGATGCATAAATTATAACAACAAAGGAACAGCAGCAATAAAACAAAGCTAAGCTTGTTTAATGTAAAATGCTTATTCATTCATTCACTCTTCACAGTCAAAACTTCACAAAAAGGCTGTCCTGAACAAATCAGGGAGGTAGACTTTCTAACCAAAGAGGTAATCTTTGACCTTCCTAATTTTCTCAGGATCCAGGTGTTTAGAGTTTTTACACACTTCAAACCTGTCTGGAATTTTGTGTTTCTTTCTTCAGAATGGTTTGCTCTCTCTTGAAAAATACTCAGTTTCGGATTTAAAGAAACCCTGTAAAATTTTCCTTGAGGTTAAGTACAGAATGTGTTAGATACTATTTTTAAAAACATGAAGACAGGAAAGAAAAGTCACAGAACGGCCTGTTCTAGAGGAGGAATAACAATGATACATAATAAAAAAAATGAAATTACTAAGCGTTTCGAAATTGAACAGCATATGAGGTTCAAACATGTTCATTTACATTCCTAGCTCTCTTGTTTCACTAGTTTATATTTTGGGGGGACTTACCAGACAACTCCCATATCACCTGATACTCATTCATTGAGGGATAAGTGAAAACCTTGCCTGCTGGTGTGACTTTCCAACGCTAACGCAGTCACAAGATAACAGAGATCCTATTCTTGACTCGCTAAGTATACTTATATTCCTACCTACATGAAAGATGGTTTTGTTGCCATTTCTATAATTTTCACTGGCTTTTAACCAAACTTTCGAGTGGTTCATTCACAAGACCTGATTTCTCAGTTTTTGTTTTTATTGGAGTATAGTTGCTTTGGCGGGGCGGTGGCGGGGGCGGGGTGGGGGGGGGGGGACTTCCCAGGTGGTGCTAGTGGTGAAGAACCTGCCTGCCAAGGTAGGAGACTTAAAAGGGACAGGGGTTCAATTCGTGGGTTGGGAAAATCCCCTGGAGGAGGGCATGGCAACTCACTCCAGTAATCTTGTCCAGAGAGTCCCACAGACAGAGGGGCCTGGTGCCCTAGGGTCCATGGGGTGGCAAAGAGTCAGACACAGCGGAGGAGATTTAGCAGCGCCCGTGTGGCCTTATAATGACGTGTTTATTTCTACTGTACGGCAAAGTGAATCTTATCTATATATCTATATATATTTCTCCCCTTTTTTTGGATTTCGTTCCCATTTAGGTCACCACAGAGCATAGAGTAGGGTTCCCTAAAATATACAGTAGGTTCTCATTAGTTACCTATTTTATAGAAAAATCCCTCTGTACATGGGATTGACCAAAAAAGAATACTGGAGTGGGTTTCCATTTTCCTTCTCCAGGGGGTCTTCCTGACCCAGGGATTGAACCCAGGCCTCCTGCACTGAAGGCAGATTCTTTACTGCCTGAGCCACCAGTGCAGTCCACCTATTAGCTTTACCTGTTATTTAAAATAATTTATTTTCAGAAACATTATTAGGAAAGAACATACTGGCTTTAAAAATTTTATTGAAGAATGGATATTATATGATTTAGGTAAAATGTATATATTATTTATATAACATATAAGGGGATATTGTATATATAACATATAAGACTAATATCACAGTGTATCTCTCAAAGAACTATTTAACCATTTGAACACCAGCATTCTATGTAGGCCTATGAAACTGAAGTCAGTATAAGCAAATAAAGAATAATTTGAGACATAGACACTGGAAAGTAAGTATTCATGAAATAGAGCCATTGATAAAACATGCAGGAAATATGCCCTTCCACTAAATCTAATCACCTAGCACTGGGGTCTGCATACTTGCTGATGTGATGTGAATTTTGGCTGCTCTACGAAATATTAATACTTCTGACAAAATGGGGGCAAAACAATTTAAGCCATGCCATAGATAAATATTTCTTTTTTCTTTAGAATATATATAAATATATAATAAACAGAACCATTAGAATTATTTGAACATCAGCCTTTTTGAAGAATAAAACATAAAAGTTTTCATAGTTATTCAAAATTAAGGTGTTATATTTTATTAAAAGTAGAAAACTAATAAAAACCAATGAGCATTACTTTTAAAAAATAATAGTACAGACAAAACGAACAATGTGGGAGTAAACCTTTCAGTAGCAAAAGGGAGAAATCAGGTAATAACATGGTCTATTTCACTTTTAAGACCTATTGTTGTTTAGTCACTCAGTCGTATCCGACTCTTTGCAACCCCATGCTCTGTAGCCCGCCAGGCTCCTCTGTCCATGGAACTGCCCATGCAAGAATACTGGAGTGAAGAGCCATTTCCTGCTCCAGAGGATCTTCCCAACCCAGGGATCAAACCTGAGTCTCCAGCATTGGCAGGCAGATTCTTTACCACTGAGCCTCCGGAGTAGCCCTTTATTATAACACTAGTTTCCTTGTAATTCTCTCTTACCTCTATTTATAGGACTCGACTTAATTCATCTTAATTCCATCTCATATTCATTTTTTTTTTAATTTAGCTTTTTTAGATTCAAGAGGAAAATGTATCTGTGATCAGATCTTCCCCTCTACAAGATCTACCAGAAGGAGAACATACACAAGCAACAGTTTTTGAGGCATTAAAAGTAGCAGCCTCAGGATGGATAAACACAGACTATGAACGTTCACACTACATATTGTGAAGCGTTAATTGAAGAATGTTTATTTGGCACAGGGGCCACCCCTTTTTGTACATTCCATAAGACGGTGGTGTCACGTTTGCATGGCTGTGTCACCCTGCAGCAATGCATTCTGCAAAACAATATTTAAGTGCTTTTAAAATTACCTCTGCTCTAAAATGGGCTTTGTACACTTCATTGGGTTTATGTTTTGGAACCCTCTGCTGTGCTTAGTCACTCAGTCGTGTCTGGCTCTTTGTGACCCCATGGGCTGTAGCCCGCCAGTCTCCTCTGTCCATAGGGATTCTCCAGGCAAGAATACTAGAGTGGGTTGCCATACCCTCCGCCAGGGAATATTCCCCATCCAGGGATCAAACCCTGGTCTCCTGCAATGGAGACAGATTCTCTACCATCTGAGCCACCAGGAAAGCCCTTTGGAACCCAAGGTGCAGACAATGGATTATCAAATATTTAGATGCCTTTTTCAAGGTTGAAAGAGAGGCCTCACATATAAACTAGTCAGTTTCATTGCAGAAGGTTGCCATGCATCTACATGTGTGAGTCAGTGGCACAAAAGAAATAAGGATAGTAAATTCCTCATTTTCTTCTGTGGGATACTCACTTTGTCTTACTTAACAAGAAATATATAACATTGTAGTCATCCTTTCATCCAGCTGAACCTGAAAATTAGCAAAGAGATTACTCTAGACCAAATATGGCGCCAAAAGTTGCCTATAAATATGGAGGGGAGGGCTTTTGCTTGTAAGGAAAATACTAGTGAGTGATGTTAAGGAAACAATTATTTTAAGGAAAATCTTCTGTTATGGATGATGGCATGGTGTTGATAGCCAGTGAGAAAATAAGAACACCAAAAACGTTAAGGTTTGGTTAACTGTTCTGAGTGAACTCCTTAGAGTCTTGAAGTTCTCTGAGTAAACCTCTTACAGTCTTTCAGATGTCAGGGAAATCTAATATTTTTCAGTGTACATTAAACTTGCTTCAAGGGATAGGAATGAAATTTCCTGGATTCAAGAAAAACACCTTTTTAATTGACCACTGTGCAACATGGATCCATAATGTTCCATTTTTAAATATTAAAGTTATTTTATACAAAAGTTGTCAGTTACTAGGAAGGGAACAGGGCAATGTGAGTGCAGTGAATAATTTTAAAAAACTTAATTCTCTCCTTAAAGATTTTGTTGAGAAACATAATAATAAATTTGCTTTTTTTGACAAGTAATATTAGATATTCTAAACTCACTATATTTAACATGGGCAAAAAGCTCAGAATCAAACTAAAAAACCCTATAAATGTGATTATCTGTATTCTTTATAAGAACTTTTAAGTAAAAAATTGCTGATAAGAACCAAAAACAATGGCTAAGTGGGATCCACACTCAAATTATTTGATGCAAGTAAGATTTTAAAAATATACATCTCATGAATCTAGGTTACAAAGTATTTAACCAGAAACATAATAGTCTAACAGTGCAGGATACAATTCACTATTGAATGTGTCTCTTTCCTGACTAATTATATTTAAGATTTTATGAATTTTTCCATATGCATAATTTTAAAATTTTATTATATGAAAATTTACATTAATTTTAACTTTCAATTCTGAACATATACTCTAAGTCCAGGTTATATTATACTACTTAGAACACTTTAAAATGTTTGTCATTGTACTTACTCCCCAATTATCTCTTCTATCTACATTACTTTTACAAAAAGCCATCATGTTACACACATGCACGCACACACATGTGCACACACACACATACACACACACACAGGATCTGAAGATAAAAAATCAAATAAAAATGGGAAAAAAGGAAGAGTAGGTATGAATAGTAAATAAAAATCATTGCCTAGAGTGTCATGTGTTTAAGTCCTTAGTTGTGTCTGACCCTTTGTGACCCCATGGACTACAGCCCACCAGGTTCCTCTGTTCATGGGATTTACCAGGCAAGAATACTGGAGTGGGTTGCCATTTCTTCCTCAGGGGATCTTCCTGACCCTGGGATCGAACACACATTTCCTACACTGGAAGGCAAATTCTTTAGCACTGAGCCAGGAGGGAAACCCTTCTAGAGTGTCATATAGGGGACATATTAGACTAACAAACCTTGTTGGTTTCAACACCAAAATGATATTCATAATTTTGCAGATCCATCCTCTCCAAATTATTGCTGTCTCTCAAATGACCAACAGAAGTAGGTAAATTCTTACTGGAGAGCTTGTGGTCTCTTTTATTATGTTTTCTGTAGATAATTAGTGAAGGCAAGACACTAAGAACCAATTTATTCTACCTGAGAATGATAAAAATCTAAATGCCAGAATGTGAAATATACACTCAAAAGCCAAGAACTAGTAGCTTTAGTATTTGTAAAACATCATGCAGGTAAAATCGACGGTTATTTATTTTCTACTTAAAAGAATGACACAAAGAAATGTGGCTATTTGGGAAAAAAGTTCATTTCTAGCTTTTGATCCCATAGAAATAACTTGCCTTATTAACCATTTCTCATATGAAGGCTGGACTAGAATGTATTGCCTTAAAAATCTGAGTCAATTAGTACAATATTCACTTTCAATAAAAAGCTACATGACAAGCAGTGATAAAAACCATTTTTACAATATTTTATAAATATTTATGTAAATATTAAAACCAAGCAAATGATTGGTTTTTTAAAAGCAAAACCAAAATATATCCAGGATTTGTTCTGAGATAAACACACACTTTCATCCTTCTACATCTATTATTTAGGAAAGAGAGGAATTATGGGGAGAAAAATCAAGATTATAACCATCACCATGAAAAATAAATGCTGGGGTTCCACTAATGCATGAAGTTGGAACATGAAAGTCTTTTTCAAAAAAGATAGAAGCATAATGCCTATCTGGTGAAAAAGCAATCCAATGTTTTATGATGTGTTATTATATAAGACCATGTAAGAAAAAAGATACAATTTATAGTGAAATCATACTTAAATAATTACTAGATCTGACTACAACTACCTTTCTATACTACAGTAGAAATTTTAGTTATGTAGGGCTAATTTTTAAACTTTAGAATCTTGCTGAAGTTTTATGAGAACTTTACTGAGAACGATATTACTGATAGAAAGTACGAGAATTGGGAACAAGTAATCTCCATATACGGGCTTCCCTGGTGGCTCAGCGGTACAGAATCTGCCCATGCAGGAGATGCGGGTGCAATCCCTGGGTCAGATAGATCCCCTGGGGTAGGAAATGGTAACTCACTCCAGTATTCTTGCCTGGGAAATCCCATGGACAGAGGAGCCTGGTGGCTACAGTCCATGGGGTGGCAGAAGAGTCAGAAGTGACTGAGTGAGTAAGCAACAAGAACAACTTCCACACATGGGATTCCAAGGGGGCACAGTGGTAAAGAATCCACCTGTCAATGCAGGAGACACAGGAGATGCAGGCTGGATTCCTGGGTTGGGATGATCCCGTGGAGTAGGAAATGACAACCCATTCCAGTATCCTTGCAGGGGAAATTCCATGGACAGAGGGGACCGGCAATCTACAGACATGGGGTCCCAAAGAGTTGGATATGCCTGAGTGACTGAGCACACACGTGCGTGCATACGCATGCACGCGCGCGCGCGCGCGCGCACACACACACACACACACACACACACACACACACACACAATTTCCACATATACCAAGTTCAGATGCTCCTTGAGGGGGATGCATAAGTATCTACACAGCAGTAAAAACCAGTGACATAGTACAATTAATCCACTTTGCTGATTTACTGCTTCTGGTTAGCAAGAGTGGAATGAATTTCCTGACAGATTTGTTTAGTAAGCAGCAATTAGACAGTTTGTGAACACTGGTAAGGGCAGGATTTTCTGCCTGCTAAAGCCATTCGCATGACTAAACCACTGTTGGGTGGCCTTAATCTACAGTGAAAATGGCAACGCACTCCATTCTTGCCTGGAAAAGTTCATGGATACAGGAGCCTGGGGGGCCACAGTCCACAGGGTTGCCCTCCATTCTTACAGTGGGAAAACACGAGCAGTCAGTGGAGGGTGGTCTGATGGGGCTTCAACCAAAAAATTGTAGTGACTCAAAGGCAAAAATAGTATCTAGCAAATTCTACGTGAGTTACTGTATTTATCTCTGCAGACCTTTCCACTCCCTTCACCAGCCACTTTCGGACATACACTTTTTCTCTTTTCACAATGAGTTTCTGACTGACTTACAGGGGAAAGGGTGACAGGGTGGGGCATCTTGACAATTCCAGAAAGGCATCTCTTTCTTCCCTATTAATTTTTGCACAATGCAGTTTGAAGTGGAGAGACACTGGGCTGAGCAAAGTCGCCAGCTCGCCAGCGGGGGAGGTGCTCCTGGAATGTGTTGAATGCACATTCTTTAGATGCTTGGGAGGGGTGACTGCCCCCTTATTGGCATCTACCCATCTTCACTGGTTTGGCTGCTTCAGTAGGAAACAGGTATTATTTTGAAACACTCAGTGAATTCTCTAGCTCTTAATCACTGACAGAAGACTTTTCTTAGGATTCTGAAATTAGCCTTTCAATGCAAAGTGACATTTTCTGTACATTTCATTCGGTCTCTTCAATTTTTGTTTATTTTATTTTAAAGAATGAAGTTGAACGTGTCATCTCATCTTGGTAGAAGATTTTTCAGTCATGAGTAAGACACCATACTTAGCAAGGGAAATACATAGATTAATAAGGCCGGGCCCCTTTCCTCCAGATTAGTAAGCATTGCAAATATACTCATGCTATTTATTGACAATTACCTATTTTTCCTTCCTTCAGTAAGATATTTTGTCATTATTAAATGCCACTATTTTCCATGGTTGTTTCCTTTTTCTGAAGAATAATTTAAAAACTACCAAAGGAGAAATAAGTATTTTTCTCCACTTAACTAGTTTTTCTTTAAAATATTTTTTTTTAAAACAGCAGATGAACTTCTGATCAAAACTCAGGCACACAGCTGCCTTCGAGAACAGTCTTGTAAGTTCCTGACTCACCCTAAGCCATCGTCATACCATACTGCACTCCTACCCTAGTTCTTCACTCATCTATTATTGCTAATGTGCTTGTGATAACTGTCTCTTGAGGATTATCTTAGGATTCCAAGTTACATAAATGACAGTGAAAGTGATTTTACTAAGCAAGCCGTTTAAAGCTATCATGGGTGAGGCTTTATATAGACTTTTGTTTGATATTCAAATTCATGTGTAATATGAACAATAATGAAAACTAATTAGAAATAGTATTGCAATATTTAAACTTCCATTAATTTGCATAGGCTTCTGCCTACCTTTTTCTGAAAGAGTGGTTATGTACTAAACATTCAGACATAAAAGGGTAATAAAAGAACATTAAAAATAAAATAAAATAGAGCAAATGAACATGCACGCTTTTTATTCCTTCTTTGGAAATGCCACAGCACAAGAGCACATTGTTCTGTCAAAACCCTTATCACATTGTATTATAATTACTGTTTATAGTCTAGTTCTCTGACTAGGCAGAGAGCTTCAGGAGATCTTAACCTATTAATCTTTGGATCCCAGGTTCTGACATAATGTCTGGCAAGTAGAGGATGCTCAGCATAAATCCATTAAATGAAATAGAGGAGAAAATGTGTGAGATTTCCTCATTCTGCCATTAACGGTGCATGGCCACTTAGCTCTTAGCCCCCATGAATCTCACCTTCTTCATTTGTACTGTGGGTAAAATAAGGAGCTGTGAAGAGCCTCAGAAGAGATCCTGTGTAAATTCTAAAGAACTTCACAGGGCTTGGATAACTTTGGGATCTTTTAGCTCATTAGAACTGATCAACTTACTACATGTGTAACACTGGGCTAGTTAATGGGACACTCAGCTCCTTTCCTCATGGAGTTTGAAAGTCTAGCAGGAGATGTGTGTGTGTGTGCGTGTGTGAATGTGTTCGTCCATGTCTGACTCTATGGACCCAAGGACTGTAGCCGCTAGCAGGAGATAGTGTCAGGTAAATGGGCAACTGCAATAACACACTCTGATGAAGGCTGGGATGCTAAAAAAGCACACTGGAGGATCTTTGCTACTGCCTTGAAGCTTGTGAGGAGGATTCTTGGAGAATGTGATATCTGAGACTGGTAAATTCTGAGACAGGTAAATATTCCAAGCAGTGGAGGAAGAGATGGAAAGACCAGGAGGGACGAGTAGGAGGGAGGAGGCTCTGTGTGTAAGGGGACACCTGCAGCTCCTCCTGTCCTAGTCTTGTTCCAAAGATCATGACAGCAATGCTTCTGTAATCTTCTATGGCTCAACCATTTCCAAACTGTACAGAGAAATGCCTGTTAAATTATCTTTTTTCTTCCATCCCATTGGAAGTTTTCACTTTGGAACTACATTTCTAAGAATTTCCTGACTTATAAGCTTACTTTTGCAACTTGATAATAGTTTTATCAGAAGAAATACAAAAAAATCTCATCTTCATAATGCAAGTAAGAAACCTTGTTCATAGTGTTCCTAAATACATTGCATATAAGCAAATTAGTTTTAAAAACCTGAAAGTATTTTACCATGGAGTGGTTACACTTCTCATTGATTACTGTATTATTTAGCTTCCTTAAAGTAAAAAGAATACTCTTCACAGAAACATTTATATTGATGGAAATAGCAATTTAATGAATTTTGTCACATTAGATTGCTATTTGTGACTAATCATCACATACTAGGTGTCATATTAGCATTTATATTTTGTATGTTCTATGTAAACACAATAATATTGTGAGGTATACTCTGTGTTGACAAAGACAAAGCCATGTACTCGAATCAGTTGTGTTAAATAAAACACTGACTTCTTTAAAAGAGTAGTGAAAAGATTTTGAGCAAATGAAAAAAATCAAGATCAGATTCTTGGTGGAGTCACGAACTGATTCTGAGGCTTCAGGCATATCACTTAACTTCTGTTTTATTCATTATTTTCTCATTTACATTTTAAACAACATGGAAACAATGTTTGCAAGAACTATCGATGGAGATTAGTTATACATACTTGAAGTTTATTTGTGTGTGTGTGTGTGTGTGTGTGTGTGTGTGTGTGTGTATGTGCTCAGTTGTGTCTGACTCTTTGCAACCCCTAGACTATAGCCTGCCAGGTTCTTCTGCCCATGGAATTTTCCAAGCCAGAATACTGGAGTGGGTTGCCATTTCCTTCTCCAGGGGATACTCCTGACTCATGGATTGAACCCACATCTATTTCATCTCCTGCACTGGGAGGCAGATTCTTTACCACTAGTGCCACCAGGGCACAGGTAAGTCCTACACATTAAAATTAAAAAAAAAAAAAAAAGAAACTTCCACATTATCACCTTCTATTTCAGTACATGAATTCTAGACTAAGAATCAAATCTCCTGGAATAGTAATTTAAAATGCAAATGTAAAATTTAATATGAAAGTGAAAGTGAAGTCGCTCAGTCATGTCCGACTCTTTGCGACCCCTTGGACACCAGGCTCCTCCGTTCATGGGATTTTCTAGGCAAGAGTACTGGAGTGGGTTGCCATTTGTTTCTCCAGGAAATCTTCCTGACCCAGGGATCCAACGCAGGTGTCCTGCATTGTAGACAGATGCTTTACCATCATTTAATACATATTTAGTTAAATCATTGTTTATAATTATCATCAGATCTCAATGTTTGAAATACATTATAGCAATATCAATAAAGGAAGACACTTAAAAATAATGTTAGAGATCCAGATATCCAACATATTAAATAAAACATAGAAAGAACTATGAAGTTACTATAAGAGGAGATCCTTAGGTATTTTTCTAGAAATTTGGATTGTCTATGTTTGGTGGTGTTAGTCGCTCAGTCGTGTCTGATTCTTTGCAACCCCATGGACTATAGCCCACCAGGGTCCTCTGTCCATGAGATTTTCCAGGCAAGAATACTGGAGTGGGTTGCCAGTTCCTTCTCCAGGAGATCTTCCTTACCCAGGGACCAAACTTGGCTCTCCCTCATTGCAGGCAGACTCCTTCCCATCTGAGTCACCAGGGAAGCTTATATGTTTAAAAAGTCTATATGCTTAAGAGAACATTTTATGGGCTGATGGAATAATTCTAACCATATTCACACCCTAATGCAACAGTTCACTTTGCTCATTTTGACTTATCAAGAATTATACCCACTATTCTTCCTGAAAAGAGCATACAGTAGAAAAGTTTGGTGCCTTCCTGGTTCCTGAAGCAACTGAAATTGTTAATTATCTTGGAAGATGAACATGACTTCAAGCCCTATAGTATTTATTACAAGTTATTATTTTTCCGTCCCCAAATTTCCTAGTGATAAGAAACAGCCTGTATAATCAAATTGGCTTCCTTATGCTCCCTAAGTGCAAGAGATGCCTGTCTGGGCCTGGAGATAATGATGCCATGAGATGGTAATCTAAGTGTTAGGACACAGTCAGGGCAGTCTTCCTCTAAAAATAAGTGTCCATTTAAATGCTACCAAATCTTGTTTTGCAAATCTATCCTCACACAGCAAATAATTGTTTTTGGTGCAAAAGTTGGTCATAAAATTCTCCATTAGTGGTTGGTAATGGACCATAATATTACATGTTTGTAAAAAGTGCATTTGGAAAATGAAATGCTGGAAGCAATGGTCATATAAGGAATATTAATATTTATATGAGATAACCTTGTAGGCACAGATTTTCCTTTCACTGACAATGACCTGCATTGAGTATTTTCCACTTTCTTAGGAGAAGGAGCTCTGAAATTTCGTCATTTGTCAAGCTACATTAAAACTCGGCTTTGTTGTATTCTAGTTGATTTAATAGAAAAATGAGAGTGATTAATAATTGTTAGTTTTATGATAGATGTGATAAAATAAATCAGAAAAGAGTCTTGGAATGTTAAATATATTACAGCAAACACTATTAACCTATGTCTAAATCAAACCTGAATGCTTACAGCAAATTTCCACCCTTCATTATTAAAACATAACCCTAAAGGGATGAATTTCAAGCAAGTATCAAGACAGGATCTGGCTCTTGTAATTGTACTTTCAACATAAGGTTATATACATTCCTGATGCGAGGCCAATAACGCTAGAGGGGATGTGTTCGATTTCCACCATGGTCAAAACTGACAAAGGTTTTACTGAAACTAGAGTGAACTGAAATCACTTCATGGTACACAAAAGTTAATTCCCAATCCCTTTATTTCTTGATTTAAAAAGAACTTATTTACTTGCATAAAGAGAAATGTGATACTCATTTCAATGACCAACTCAGATTGGTATGAAATTGTTGCTTTTAATGCCCACAAAGTAATGAATAACGATAATGATTAGGAGTTAATAGTTACTAAGCTCTCCTTACAAGCCAACACTGTTCTTTACGTTTATTTCATTCAGCCTTCTCTGCAACATTTGAGGTTGGGCACCACTTTACAGAGGAAGCATCTGAGGCACAGAGAAGTTAAAAGATCGTTGAAGACCAGACATCTCACAAGTGAATCCCAATCTGACAACCTGACACTGGAGCACACTCTGTCTGTTTCACGTTCTCTCTCTCCCTGAGCAGGGAAATAAAAGACTCATTGACGTTTATTGCTCAGTTCAAGAGCTAATTACTAAATGCAGATTGTGCATCCCTAAACCACAATGCGAACTAGCCAGCTGTTTATTTGGGGGAACTAAAGGAGCCTTTAGCTTGCAAACTCAATGGGTGTATAGCCCATGGCTATTCTCAGAACTTTGCCAGAATATACATGGGAGAATATTGGGTTTCTCTTACTAGTGTAGAATAAGTAAGTAGGAAATATTCTACTAGTATAAAATAGCTCAGACACAGGTCTATGGCAGCCCCAAGCAAGCAATGAGAGGCCAAATTGTGCAGTGTAAACAGCAGTATGGGAGAAGAGAAATCTGAATTCAAACTAGACCTTAGTTTCCTCATTTGCAACACACAGACCCTAATAACTTCTCTGCTTCTGTTTGGGTTATTATGGAGTAGAAATGAGGTAAGCAAGGAAGTAGTCTGCAGACTGCCCCAATCAACACAATCTAGGCCTTGTTATGAAGTCAAAACTGAAACAATCAAGTGTTAGAGGAAAGAAAGGACTACTGGGTTTGCAGTCAAGGGGAGAAGACCCACATGTCCAGATCAACTGTACTAGGAAAAACAATACTGCTTCAGCTTCATTTTTCCCTGGGCCTGCCTATAGAAGCATGCATTGTCACGACACCAAAGTAAAGTAAAGTAAGTGACTGCATCAGAGAACCAGATTTCCTGAACCTTATAAACATCAGCCCTCTTTGGACCGCTGTAGGATGATCAAGAAGTTACAAGAAACAGTTTCAGTACGTGAATTTTTAAAATAAGATGAAGTTTGAATGAGAAGAAATATAGTACAGCACAAAAGCACTAACTGCAAAATTGTATTCATTCCATTCTTCAAGATCTGTTTTTCCCCTATATTCATATTTATATGTAGTGAATAATGTTTAAGTTGCATGTTCTGACCTTTTCACTCTCTTATTTCTTAATTGACATTGTATCCTTTACTATTATTTCTTAGTTTGTAACTTAAAAAACAAAGAAAGAAAACAAAAAAGTCATACGTAATAAGAGTGACAGGGAATTTGACAATCATTCCTCCAATATCCTTATGAGGAAGAATGAATACAGTTTTGCCAGAAAAAAAAAAAATTAAACTCTTTTGGACAAAAGGAACAAGATAAGCAGAGACTTTCATGTTCATCTTTACCATATCACATCAGCTTCCACTTATTGCATTCCCAGTAGCAATTTATAACATAAGTGATCCTATTTCAGTTAATCCTATAGGAGGTCTATACTGTATTATTACCCTCGCTTTATATAAAACAACTGAAGCTTATAGTGACAGATGCCACAGATATTTTTATAAGGCCACATTTGTGTCCTGGCTGCCTCATTCCTAAGCCTGATCTTACATACTTTCTGCCTTCCATTATAGAACACTTTTCTTGAGCTTTCTTTGGGTATGGAGCCCCAGCATGGCTGAATAAAAGGCAATGGTGAATGGGCATGAATTGGAAAGAGATGTTGCCAGGATTTGATGGAGGAGCCTAACAGGTTGATGTTCATACACTGGCAACAGGCTGTGAAATTCCTCCTGTCTTGCAGAGAAATTTATTCTGCTTATGAGAAAATAAAGCTTTTGTGTAATACACACTACTCTTTGGGTAGGGACTTACACAGAGAGGTGAGGGAGATTCAGGAAGTGAAAGAGAGAAGCTTCAATAAAATACTGGGAAAACAGTAAATATCTAAACTTAGATATAAGGGACACCTTTTTAGAAATCCAATTACTTTAAAATATCCCATGGTTTACTTCAAAATACCATGGAAACCATATAATACCTATATTTTTCCTTTTTTTAAAGACTATTTTTTATTGTGGACCATTTTAAAAGTTTCAGTGAGTTTGTTACAATATTGTTTTTGTTTTATGTTTTGGTTTTTTGTCCATGAGGCATGTGGAATCTTGCTCCCTAATCAGGGATCGAATCTGCATCCTCTGCACTGAAAGGCAAAATCTTAATCACTGGACCACTAAGGAATTCCCCTTATGTTATTTTCAAATGTGTCAGTAAACAGCTAGCAAATAATAACAACACTACTGTATACTCGTGCTTATTCCTTTGAAAATACTTATTGAGTTACAATTACAGGCTAATTAATTAGGAAAACTCTAAAATAGAAAAAAATATAGAATTATATAATCACAAAACATCATTGAATGACAGAGAATTATGTCCAGGAACAGAAAGATTAAACAAATTCATCAGTGTCAAAAAGCAAGCTAGGCAGAGATCTGGGAATGAATAGAATTCTTAGCCCAACCAAAGCTGGGTGTTCTGATAAATGTATTCATAAATTCTAATAAAGTCTTTAGTGAAAATGGGAGGAAGAAATAAATGTTTTCTGAAAGCCCATTATAAGCAGTTCAGCTAGATACTTTAAGTTTTTGTTTAATTCTCACAAAGCATCACTCTTTGGCCATATGATCCCATATGCCAGAGGAAGAACTGCATTCTCTGAAAAGATTGATTTAATGAAAGGATCAGAGTTCCAGCCTTGACTTGTAAATGACTATGTGACTTTGAAAACAATCTACTGATCTTTATGTGCTTCCATCCTTTTGTATAAAATAGAGGAAACGGGCCAAGTGGACAGGACAAATTGCCTCATTAAATGAAAAGATTCATTGTGTGTGAACACGTGGATAAGCGTATGTGTGTGCCTGGTGTGACCTGATGGGTAACACTATGGAAGTCTCCAGATCCATGATTCTCTGCCCACGATTGCCAGAATAGAAAGGAACTTCAATTCTGACAAGTGTGGGGAGAAGACCCAGCTGGGAAGCTTGGCTTTGGTGGGGTCTGACAAAACTGGAAAGGGTGGGAACCACGGAGCTGGGGACCCTCATTTGGTCAGGAAGGAAGAAATCAGGCTGTGAGAAAGGATGACTATGGTGTGTACAAGCACAGTGCGTGCGGCCGTCAGCATTATCCATCTCTAAGGGGCCCCATGTGAAATATTCTCCAACTCTAGTTCAAACCCAGACACAGCATAGGTTACGTGTAGAAGATTTATCCTGTGATGGTAGCTGATGTTTGAAAAGCAAACAAAGATTCTAAAGTAACTGATGGTAGCAGAAGATGTGCCAAGTGAGTGATGCTTTACACTGCTTTCACCAGAATGTTCATTTTTGGGAAAGCTTTCACTCTGGAACTCTCAGAAAACACATAAAAAGCAAAAAAAGAAAAATAATAATCTGTCATAACTAATGCAAAGATTGCTTAGAATATCACAGAATGTGCCAGATAATGTGGCTTTGACATTATAACAAAATTTTAATCCCCTGATTTTATGCTGAAGTTATTAACTGTCTTCCCTTAGTTAAACATCATTTGCTAAACTACTTTGTTTAATCTTGTAAAGTAATCTGGCCAAATACTTATTTTACATGGCCCCAACATTTAGGGAAAAAAAAATCTCAAATGTTCTATTATTTAATATAAATTATTATATTTCTTTTGCAGTATTCTGGTTTCTTTATAAAGTTTTCACTTCTTTATTTAATGAGAGTGGAGAATATACAGGGAAATGAGATAAGACACTTCATTATGGAAAATGCTACCCTAAAAGCGTTGCCTAAATAAAAATATAGGTGGAAAAGTCAAATTTGAATTTCAGATATAAACAATAAAATCAACATGAACTATTGAACATAGTGATACTAAAAATTATTCACTATCTAAAATTCAAATTTAACTGGGTATTCTATGTTTTTACTTGCCAAATTTAACAGTCCTATACCTAAACTCCATGCTATGTACTACAAGTGTTTGACTCTATGCAACCCCATGGACTGTAACCTGCCAAGCTTCTCTGTCCATGGAATTTTCCGGGCAAGAATACTAGAGGGGGTAGCCATTCCCTTCTCTAGGAGATCTTCCTGACTCAGGGATCCTGAAACTATCTAAAGAAAGATAGACAGTGTACCTTCTCTGTACCCCAACAATCATCCACCAAATCTGAAAACACCTACTCTGAAGGCCACAGAGCTTTCAAAGCTATCAGTTAAACAGTTAGCATTTGAAAATCGGCAAAATCAGTGTATCAGCTCCTGAAATCCCTGACACCATCACAAATGGAATAATAGGTGCTTAGGGCTGAGTAGATAAAGATGCTATTTCCTGGAGAGTATTTAAGAACTCATCCAGGACCCAGCAAGGCTGTGTGGACTTTCTGTAGGTTTGTGGGACACAATCAGAGCAACAGTGGATATCAGACCCTACAGGCATGACACCCCTGAACGTTAGATGCCAATGCTGCTTCCTCATTGGAAGTTTTCCTGCTTCGGGAGCTCATTCAATACCATGATATAGCACTGTATCCAGCCTGGGGAAAAGAGCCATGTTTAAAACTTCACAAATTCTGAACTTAGTTTAAAACCCTGCTATTGTCTAAAATCAAAAGTGGTTGTAATGAAATTATGGAATATGCTTTTACTGGACTAGCATGGCAAATTGAACTTAGTTTTTTTTTTTTTACAGATGAACCAAATATTGACTTAATCATGAAACATAGGAAGCCACCCAAATTTCAGTGAGAAATGTTTAATGCAAATTAATCTTATCACACAGGCAAAGTGGGATATCCCAGCTGATAATGAAAATCATCAGTTTTATATGAAAATAAAACTGTTGGAAAGTAATTATAGAACTGACTTAGCTTTTTATGGCAACACCTGTCCAAGATAATCACCAAGATTGTATATTTGTATGTGTGTGTGTGTTCAGTCATGTACAACTCTTTGCGATTTCATGGAAAGTAGTCTGCCAGGCTCCTTGGTCCATGGGATTTCCCAGATAAGAATACCAGGGAGGGTTGCCATTTCCTTCTTCAGGGGATCTTCCTGACTCAAGGATCTCTTGTGTCTCCTGCATCAGCAGGCAGATTCTTTTACCACTGAGCCACTTGGGAAACCTCACCAAGATTAGCAAACTATTCATATAGTAATTGCACTGTAGCTAATATTTTCCAATTTCTTATGAACTAAAGTCTACATTTCTGTAACTGCCCATTAATTAATATAATTAATCAATAATTCATTCAGTTATCTAGTAAATGTAGCATTCTTACTTTTAGCACTTGGCTGGAGCTTCCTTGGTGACTTAGACAGGTAAAAGCATCTGCTTGCAATGCGGGAGACACGGGTTCAACTCCTGGGTCAAGAAGATCCCCTGGAGAAGGAAATGGCAACCCACTCCAGCGTTCTTGCCTGGAAAATTCCATGGATGGAGGAACCTCGTAGGCTACAGTCCATGGGGTTGCAAAGAGTTGGACACAACTGAGCGACTTCACTTTCACTTTCACTTTAGATCTGAGAAAGGAACTCTTGAGCAGTAATGCAGATACAATACAAGAGAGAAAAGGAAAGAGAGAGCAGGAGTGAGAGACAGACAGACACAGAGAGACAGACAGACAGACAGAGACAGAGAAAAGAGATAGTGGCAAGGAGAGGTGCTGAGAGAGACATCTTCTCCTTGGGAAGGAATAGCTTAAGAAGACTGCTACTTCTTCCCTGGAATTCTGTTTACAAAAATTCCTCTGTGGGTGTGTATTAGTAGCTCAATTGTGTCTGACTCTTTGCGACCCCGTGGACTGCAGTCTGCCAGGCTCCTCTGTCCATGGAATTCTCCAGGAAAGAATACAGGAGTGGTTAACTATTCCCTTCTCCAGGGGATCTTCCCGACTCAGGGATTGAACCCAGGTCTCCCACATTGCAGGCAGATTCTTTACCATCTGAGCCACCAAGGAAGCCCTAAATTTCCTGTAGGTAATTTTAAATGGTTAATTTTCTATCTGTGGGAATGCTGCTTTTTTTTTTTTTCTTTTTATTCCATATTACATACTTTTAGTTTCTCAAGAGTCTGGATAAGTACTATAGGACAGGATTGTCAGCCCTATTTTACAGATGGGAAAACTAGGGCATGTATACTACTTATCACAGTAGTGACAAACTGCCTGTATTCGAAGTAAGAAGACAAAAAGACAACTTCAGATGTAGAAGAGGGACTATTTCCTTTCTCAGAAGGAAAAGGTGAGACTTCTTGTCTACAATGATCTGCCAGTGAGAAGACTATCTGAAATGTAACTTTTTTAAATCAGCAAAGCCACGATTAAATCAGCAAAGCCAGGATGCTCAGGAATCCAGGGGGCGGGCCCAGAGAAAATCACTCCTCTCAATGTGGCTGACTCGACAAAGATAAACCCCACAGCATTGAATCTGTGGGACGTTTAATTAGTAAACTACTCTGCATTATTTAACATGTATAGTGATGACCATAATAATTATATCTCTTTCAATTCCTATTATCTACTAGGCACCACGCCTGCTACATGCCATATACGTAAAGTCTTTTCATCTTCACAAAATCCTTGCAGTGCCAGTATCATAATTTTTACTTTACAGATGAAGGTCGTGCAGTACTGATGAAAAGATCAGCTTTTGCAGTGGTGCCTGACTCAGACTTGTTATAAATCCAGGCGTGCCAGACTCCAGGACTGGAGTTCAAGCTCCTTATTCTGGAAAATGGGGAACAGTCAAAAACCATGCTCTAGGTTTACTATGTAATGAAAGCCCAAGCTGGAACAGGGGTGATCTTTCTGAGGTCACTGAAATCCTATCACAAAATGGATGCCTTCTGGAACAGGTGATGATGCAGATGGAAAATCTGAATAACACTGAGTACTTTTTCAAACTACACCCACCTCCTGCCTCACTTGCCCATCCACCTGCAGGTCCTCAAGCAATAGAGTTGACTGTTGTAAAAGATCTTAAAACTCAGAGCAAGGCAAGGTTAAATAAAGTGTCAAGCTAATAGTATTAGAAAAGCAAGAAAGCAAAAGGAAGTTTCTCTGCGTTACCAGATGATGTAAGAAACGAGGGTGGTAGTGTGGTTGCTGTGAAGGTCACTCAGTTGTGTCTGACTCTTTGAGACCCCATGGACTGTACCCTGCCAGGCTCCTCTGTTCATGGAATTCTCCAGACAAGAATACTGGAGTGGGTTGCCATTTCCTTCTCCAGGGGATCTTCCTGACCCAGGGATCGAACCTGGGTCTCCTGCCTTGCAGCAGATTCTTTATTATCTGAACAACTGTAGCTATTTCCCAAATATCAATGTTATTCCCAAATAGCTGGAGAGTACGGTTTATTGTACTCCAATGTTCTGAAGGCTTTAAAAGCAGAAGTAATTATTCACGGAATAGAAAGATACCATTCCATGTTTCTCTTTACCATTAGATCAACTTTTTAGCACACTGAGCTGATAAATTCTCAGTTAGAGGTAAATTTATTGTTTTACCGTAGGTGTGGCATCCTTATACTATTCTGTATTTTACAAAATCAGAAGTGGAAAAGAACCATTGAACTTTTGTTGTGTGGATCTCTAGACTGAAAGAAACACTGGTCCAGGAAGTCTCTAGAAACACAAAAGAGGGCTGGTCAGGTCAAATAGTGAAGCTGCATTTACACTTTAAGGGGAGTAGAGCAAATTTGACTTTCGAACTTTTACTGTGGGTACTAACCACTTCTGAGTTGCTAAGCTTCAATCACTGGAGACATATAACAAAGTAGTTCAAATTAACTTCTCTGGTGCAAGACGCATTTCTTCCAGTTCTAGGATTTACCATTTATGTGATTGTAGGAAACTATATAAACCTGACTGTGGTTTTCTCACTTTTAAAAGAGGATTGATACTATTAGAGTAAAATTTCTATTTTTACCCCGTATTTTCATGTGAGATAAGTCCTTTTATTGAGTACAGGACTGGGAATGGTCTATTCAGTTTTCATAAATTGTACTCATAATATACCACCTTCAATGGACTTCACCCATTCATAAGCAAGAATACATAGAGGCACTGATACAGGAAACAGAGATGGTTCAAATCTATATTTTTATGAGCTTTTGTAATAATTTACCCTTGAACATGCGAATTTAATATGACAGGGATTTCAGCTATTCAATTTTATTGACTCTTTCTAAGAAATTAGGCTATTCTCTTAATTTTATCAACCATGTTCCATAGGTTTAGCTAATTAAATTATGCATTATTATTAATTAAATTACATATAGATTACTTATCACACAAAGTTGAACTAAAACTTTAACCTTAATTGAACTAAAACTTTAACCTTAATTATATATATAAACTTTATAATTTGAAATATATATGTGGATGGATAGATTTGCAATACTTGTAAGAGAAAGCTTACAATTCTACCAGAATGTACTAATTAATTAACTTCTGGCACCTTGAAAAGTATTAAACAAATAATCAAAGTTATTCTTAACTTTCTCAGGAAGCCATGGAGTCCCATGATAATCTGACAAGAACTAGGACGTTTTCTTCAGTAAAATAAACACATCCGCATACTTCTAAAGAATTATAAATATTTTCAAAAGGCACAGAGACTCAACAAGTTTATTCTATGGCTCCTTATGGATTTCTGGTTCTTAAATCAACAATACTTTTTTTTTTTTTAGCCAGTGTGAGACCTATGTATTTACTTTCTAATTAGATTTGTATTGATCAAATGCTTCAGAAAAAAAAAAAAAAAAAAAACTGCAAACCTCTGTAGTTTCTAATTTTTTGACTTTTTTTTAAAAATAAAGTTTTAAAATTCCATTGAACTAAATCTATACTCAAAGAGGATCAAAATAAACAAATTAAAAACAAAAATGAACTCCTACCACTTCGAGTTTCCCTAGCCATTCTTCCCCTAAATCTTAATTCAACTACAGAGAAAATACCCATAGCCATTCACCACTTTACAGAGTATGTGACAGTTTGAACAAATGTCACCAGCATGCTAAAAGCAAGTAAAGTACTTTCTAAAACTGTGCTGTTCAATATACTAGCTACTATCCACATATAGCTATTTAAATGTTAACTAACTGACATTAACTAAATTTAAAATTCAGTTCTTCAGTCCCAGTAGGTGCATATGCCTAGTGGTTACTGTTTTGGACAGTTTAGGAAGCATTTTCATCATCTCAGAAAGTTATAGAACACTAAAGTATTTCTGCTCCCACCCGTGCTGTGAATGTTTGTTGGTAATCATTTATGTTTATTCCCAAATAAGTTTATGCCAGTTGGCTTAATATAAAATTGTGCAATTTAATTAAATATTATATAAGTCAATTTAAATATGAGTGTAAAAGAATGGGAGGTATTATAAACCTGAAAATTTTGGAAAGACAAAATTCAATTACTTTAAAAAAATACTATAGCATTAAATGGAGGTAAGACAACATTAGGGAAAAAAATCATAGAGAAAAATAAGTTATCTTTAATTTCTTTGTATTGGATTTTCAGTTAAAGGCATTTATAAAGCAATCAAAATTAGAAATCAAAGATGAATTATGGGATTTACAGGAAAAAAAAAGATGACTAAAACTAAGATCCATAATCAGCAACCTAAACTCAGAAATAGTTCTTGGCTAACTTAAAAACATTGTCAGGACTTCCCTGATGGTCCACTGGTTAAGAATCCCCCTGCCAATTCAGGGGACATAGGTTTGATCCCAATACATGGGATCCAGAAAGATTCCACATGCCACGGGATAACTAAGGCCCTGTGCTGCACCTACTGAGCCCATGCACAACAGCTATTGAAGCCCACACACCCCAGACCCCATGCTCTGCAACAAGGGAAGCCACTGCAATGGGAAGCCCACATCTAAAGAGAAGCCCTCACTTGCTGCAACTAGAGAAAGCCTGTGAGCAGCAACAAAGACCCTGCACAGGCAAAAAAAAAAGCCCAGCAAATAAGTACACTATCAAATTTTAAAATTTAAACAAAATATGTACTTTATGCATGTATTTAAGAACTGTTTCTTTAAAAGGCTTTATGAATTTACTCATCAACTACCCATCCCAACTGTATTAAATAGATACAGCAAAACTGCAAACACCTGCCTTCTTTATTACTATAAACTCGGCATTTTCACAATTGATTGTGTCATTCCTATCTGCCAAATTTAAGTTTATTGGATTAAATCATATTGAAACTTTATGGACAGGGACCGGACGTAATTCCAGAGTTATGTATAACTTGTCTTTTAGTTATAACACAAAATATAACTAACAGCAATATTATTACTTCACTCTTAAAGTCTACCCAGGTGCCTGAGTTTCTAAGACTTTATACAGTGACAAGAACACTCAGCTTTAACTTTATTCACTCTATTTAACCTTTTGATTTTTTTTTTCTGACTTGAGATTTCTATCTCTCCATCAATCTATAACATTAATTACTTGAGAAATAAAAAGTGTAAGAATCTCATTGTTTTGAACACCGAGCTTTAGATGCAAATGAAAATCCACACACGAGGACTACTACAATTTCTACTACTGCATTTCGTTCATTAAAATAGCTTCAAAATAATCAGTAGTTTCTGCTTGACCAATGACTATTTTTCATTAGTCAATTACATTCAAAGAAATATTTAGACTGTCAGGAATCATACATGTCTATTTGAAGTAACAGTAGAAGCATGTAAGTGTGCAATAATGTACC
This sequence comes from Dama dama, assembly GCF_033118175.1. NCBI lineage: Eukaryota > Metazoa > Chordata > Mammalia > Artiodactyla > Cervidae > Dama > Dama dama. The sequence continues at coordinate 25,755,474 of NC_083711.1, forward strand.
ATTTTTATACACCTTAGAATGACCTGAAAGTACCAAAGATACTCCAAATTATCCAGTTCAACCATAAGAAAAGATGTGGCTAAATTCATTAAAAAAAAAAAAAAAAAAAAACAGATTGATTGCAAGTTTGGCTTATTGTTTGATGACTTCATACCAAAGATGGAGAACTGGCTGCCTCTGGGAGCCAAATTTAGATTGATGGATAAAATCACGTTGCAATATCTGGTAAGTAAGCAGGCCTTCTTTAGTCTACCACAGTGCCCAGTTTCTTCCTCTTGTCTTTAAGTCTGGCTTATTATACAGCCAAGACCTTGAAGTTATTTAAATTCATGACTCCTGGTAAGATGTTTTACATAATGATATATTGCATATATCATCGGGGCATAAGTAATTTAGTTCTGAAGCTGGACTTAGTTATGGCTACCATTTCATATTAACTTCCATTCTCCTAAGCAAAACAATGCTAAGAGGTTAACCAGTTCATGTGTGCACATGTGTGTGTATGTGTGTGCATGTGTGTGCACGCGCTCAGAGTTTCTTTCCTTTTCATTTAAGATACACCACCAACTGCTAGCCCATACTCCTCTTCCTGGAGAATTATTCTGAACGAAGGAGAACTATCACTGTGGAACTGGAGAGTAAAATCCTCTCTATGCTCAGAAGAATCAGAGTGCACTGGTACTTGAAAAGAAACAATCAAATGGACACAGAGTTTATTTTAAATAATATTAATTATATACCTATCATATTTGAATCTGAAGATAGTTCTACTTGTAGTCTTTCAGAAATAAAGCCTTAATTTCAAACAGTTAATCAAAATTAATTTTCTTGAATAGCTCACTAATCTGGATAGAAATATGGGCTACGTCTGTAACTAGTGGATTGACCCTTTCAAAATTATTAAAGATTCTGGGCTCCATTTTGGTCACTTGGAAAGTAAGCCAGTTGATTTCTAAGGTTCTCACCATTTACATACCTAGATTTTACTTTTATTTTCCATCAAGTACTCCTCAAGTGTCAACTACAAGTAAAAGTTTATATGAACTATATGGCTTAAAGTCTAACTTTATCACTTACTATTTAAACATATAAAAAGTAAGGGGAAATACAAGGCTGAATATGATTGACATAAATAAAGTGCTCCAATAGTTCAGAGTGAAAAGAGGATTTAAGAGGAAAGAAACAGATGCAAGGAAGAAACATTGGTAGTGTATTTAACCCACACATTCCACATAGCTTAGAGTGCGAAATATTAATAGACATTTCTCCAAAGAAGACAGCCAAGAGGCACATGAGAAGATGCTCAAGATCACTAATTATTAGAGAAATGCAAACCAAAACTACAATGAGATATCACTTCATACCAATCAGAATGGCCAACATCAAAAAATCTACAAAAAATAAATGTTGGAGCGGGTTTGGAGAAAAGTGGTGGGAATGTAAATTGGTACAGCCAATATGGAGAACAGTACAAATTTCCTTAAAAAATAAAAATAGAGCTACCGTATGATACCAGCAATCCCACTCCTGGGCATATGTCCTGACAAAAACATGGTTCAAAGGATGCTTGCACCCCAATGTTCACTGCAACACTGTTTACAACAGCCAAGACAAGGAAGCAATGTAAATGTCCATCGACAGATGGATGGATAAAGAAGATGTGGTACACATATACAATAGAATGTTGCTCAGCCATTAAAAAGAATGAAATAATACTATTCGCAGCAACATGGGCGGACCCGGAAAGTGTCATACTAAATGTAGTAAATCAGACAAAGTAAAATACCATATGATTTTGCTTATATGTGGAACCTAAAAAATGAAACAAATAAGCTTATTTGCAAAACAGAAACAGACTCACAGAGAACGATCTTCTGGTTACCAGAGGGGAAGGATGATGGGGGAGGGATAGATTGGGAGTTTGGGATTGACAGGTACACACTGCTCTACTAAAAATAAGTAACTAACAAAGACCTATTGTACAGCCCAGGGAATCCTGCTCAACATTCTCTAATAACCTAAATGGGAAAAAGAATTTGAAAAAGCATAGATACATGTATATGTATAACTGAATCACTGTGCCGCACACTAAAACAGCATTGTCAATCAACTATGCGCCGATATAAAAACAGAACAAAGGAAGGAACACACAAGGCAACGCCAACTTAAAAATTAGGAACCACCACCAAATAGATTTCATAGAAGTTAAAAGTGATAATCCTAATTTCTCTTAAATTCTAAACAAACATTTTGGAGAAGTCCACTAAAATATAAAATTACTTCACAGTATTACATAAAGTTTTTATTTCATTAAAAGTTCTATTTATTCACCAAAGAGTTCTACAATTCATCCTATAACCTGAGCACTATGGTAAGAGTTGTTAGATTTGAAAGACATATTATTGCACTCAAGGGGCTTAGATGTATTATAAATAATAGAAATCAGTTAGTTTCATAAATAACCTTCAATGGCATATGATAGGTTTAGTCCAGACAGATTGTTAATCACAACAATGTTAAAAACAAACAAACAAAAAAAACTCCTCATCCCATAATGATATACTCTGGAGAGTCTGGAAATATATTGAATAACACAGGGCTTTACTGCTGAAACGTAGTTTATTTTAAGATGTGTCTGATTTCAATTGCCCATAAATGATTTTAAAGTTCAACTCAATGCAACAGCTTAAAAACTATGTACATTGCAGGAGGTACAAAGCTGTCACAGTGCCCTGGAAGACTTGGATATACTACTAAAGGAAGTTAGAGAAAAAGCCTGTGGGGAAAAAAGGCTGCAGTGGCTATGGGGATATATAAACTGAGAAATTCCCTTTTAGAGAAAGAATAAAAGCTTTGTGGATGAAGAAGTGATACACGTGGATCTTGAAGAACATGATGTCAATTAGTAGGTTTGCTTGGAAGTACTAGTGGGTGATAGGAACTGGTAAACGAGTGAGAAATAAATGTTCTCTGGCTTATGTCAGAATCTTCACTTAATGATTTTCATGGGTGTTCCTTATGGGTCTTTTAGGGAGCTGGTATGGGTACAGGTCAAGATCAGTGACCTCAAGAGTGACTCCTATAATCTGAGAAGAAAAACTAGAAATGCTCAGGGTGTCAGAAGCCTGAATCACATCATCTGGGGAATCACCTAGGCTCATGAGTCAGCATTTGGTAATAGGCAAAAGAGAAACAAAATGAGTATTTACAGAAAGTGACTCACTTATTCTAATAACATAGTTCATGAACTGCTGGATCATGTTCAAGAAGACCCAGTCCAATTGCCAAGAGATTTATCTGATTCTCTCGTAGTTACTTTGGCCAATTTAGTTCATCATATTATGAGCTAAATTAGACTTTTCTGGTAAGGTTCAGTTAATTGCTTTGCAGTTGGTTTTCCTTTCCTTTCCTCCTTTCTTCTCTTTCTTTCTCCCTCTCCCCTTCTTTCTTTCCTCTCACTCCTTCCTACCTCATTTCACAAAGCATTTAAGGTCAATCAGCCACTATGAACCTAAACTTAGTGTCCCCAAACACCAAAAGAGATAACAGTTAAGTAAGATAGGATTTGCTGATATTTGTTTCCTGAATTTTCACACTTCCTTTGTTACCAAATGTGAAAAGGTTAGAATGGAGTAAAACTTGACCACTTAAAATTCAGAAAGAAATTATGTGAATCTGCATAGTTGTCCCCCAGCTGAATGCTGTTTCTAAATATACAATGTTTCTCCATGGTTTCTTAGTCATAATTTAACTATCTCTAGATATGGACCCTGAAAATTAGTTTCTTCAAAAAATAATCTTGTCAATTTGTATATTTCTTTGCCATTTTTTTTCCACAGAAATAAAGGATCTGGAAGAAAATTTTACTATTAATCACTAATGAAAACATAATTCTCTCAAGTAGCAGTCTCTTTATTTTCTTCACTGAGGCTAATTACATCCTCTGCCCTGCAGACTCGTTATGATTTCTGCAAGACCAACACAATGGATCATAGCTACATCATTATCATTTTTTCAGTTATTCTTTCATACTGTTCGCTTTAGATATTCTGTGCATCTGTCATAGTATTTTTGTAAGATTATCCTTAAACTGCATATCATAGTTGACTTCTGCTGTATACTTAACTATTGCACTGCACAGAAACAGTGTTATTGGAAATAGTATTGTGTTTGGCCCTTAATGTGTACATGACTTTTCTCCAAATCTGTACAGAGTATTGGGCTATACACACATATACACACACAGGGTCACAAAGAGTCGGACACAACTTAGTGTCTGAACAACAACATGAAGAGGAACTACATTCTCAAGAGTTAAACTTATAAAGATGTAATCGTTTACAAATCAGTTGTCTGTTTCTTCCAAACTCTCTTTCTCACTCTTGTCTGTGTATCCTGACCCTTGCTCATATTCTCTTGATTAGTCTTCGAAAAGACTTTTCTTTCTTAGGGACTACTAGTTTTTGACTTCTGCATACCAGCCAAACAATTATGCTTGAAATTACTGGTCTTCAACCTTCTAAGTCTCACGTGTTCTTACCCTTGGGGATTACAATGTTACTTCTTCACCTCCATTGTTCGTAAATTCTAGATTCTGAGACATGGGCATGCCAGAGTGTTCTATAGAAAGCTCATCACCACATAGCTAGGATCTTATGGTTCTTAACAGATAATTGTATCTAAAACATTTTCTTATGTATTCAATGTTTCATGCTGGGAGTTTAAATAAGTTATAATATCTACAGTTATTTAATCCTGTGGCTGAAAAATGATCTATATAAATTATAACATTCACTGTCAGTAAAGTAGGCACACAGCTAATGGACTCCAAAAGAGACCAATTTGCTTTGTACAGAGAGAATATTGTAGGTGCCTTTCCTTCAAACAAAAATTTAATCCTCAAATTATACTTCATATACTTGTTATTAATTTCTTAATGTATTTCTGGTTTAGTTGTTCCTGTTTACTCAACAGTTAAAGTTGTACAAAAATAAAAGGTAAATGGTAAGGAAAGTATACAGAATACAAAAAGCTGGTTTATAAGACTTATGCTAAAAGGAAAATTATTCATCTGGAAATCAAGGAATTTAAAAAGTCAAAAGAAACATACATAAGCAAAATTTAGGATTATAAACTACAATGAACTTATTAATATAAATTAACATGGCCCACTGTTTTTATTCTAGGGAAAAAGCAGTCCTAAATTAAATTGTATGTCTATGATAAGTAGACATACTCAACACAGTCCATAAACAAGTCAACTATATTACCGATGCACAGCACTCTCTGAACTAAATTTAGGTATGCTTTAAGACAAATAATAATTAAGAAAACCCCTCATATTTATGGCCGCTGTTGTAATTCATTCAAATATTCAATAGAAATTCATCACAGGGAGAGAGATCTTCCACTCCACTCATTCATTCATCCAATAAATAAATAAATAGACCTTATTATGTGTAAGGAATCGCAGGGGATACAATGAAAAATACGGCATGGACTTTGCCCTCAAGGGGCTTACAGTCTAGTATGGAAAAAATAAACAACCACATAGATAGCTGTAACATAAGGGAGAAAGTGATGTGTCATAAGAAAGACTCAGACAATGTGCTGTGAAAGTCATTGACAGTAGCAGACTTTTTTTTGAACACTACAGTGTTCAAGTAGCCAATAAAAACGAAGACCAATGTCAGGTTTGCAAAATTAAATGCCAAATTTTGTGAATCTATGGATGATGAAAGCTGCAATATTTATGCAGTATAAGTCACTACTCCCCCATTCTTAAATATGTTTAATTATAGAGTAACAACCTATCAGAAATACCATCTTGTCAGTTTATAAGCAGATGCAAATACAATAATCTCATGCTTACAGATAAAAGATAACTTTAATTATCTATAATACTCATGACACATAACCTTCTTGCACAGAAATTGACTCAGTCAGATTAAAATGATGAAGAATTCCTCGATGGCTCAAGTGTGCTCCAAGGAAAGCTAGAAGGTTGTACAGTTAACTCCCAGGGTGTAACTCTAAACCATACAACCTACTACCTCAACCCGGATGCACACAGCTTCCAGTGTTGCTTCAAACTCCTTATCATATCTTCAGTCAGCTCCTCCAAATATGGCAGCCATAGACCTAAGGACTTGGCAAGGATGTAGATATAACTACATAATTATATACATAATCCTAACATTTTACTGATAAACTGAATCTGTGTCTACTAGGACTATCCTAACTTCTTCAGTTTCCAGCAAAGGTCATATAAAACACCTTCTGACATCTCTCATGGCATAATTCCACTAGCAATTAATAATATTAAAAGTCAATAGCAATTCAGCTTCATTTTTAAAGAGAAATAGGTTCAACAGTGACACATCAGTTCACAGCCTTTAATTTTCTAATTGAAGTTAATGAAGTGCACTAACGACTGGAATGTGAACAGAAGTTTCTGAACAGAATCTATGCAGATATTGGTTCAAACCTTGCTATATAAACAAAATTCAAGTTTTAAAAATAATTTATTATACTTCGATTTAAACTTCAATGACTGTGCTGAGTCTTCTCAAGTCGTCAACAACTGAGGCCTGCCTCAAAAGACAGGTGAGGATTTATATATATGTAAGTATAAACAGTAAACAACTGGAGTTTAACAGGAGTTTGACTGAAATATTATTTAACATCAATGTATATTGCATTTTGTCAGATTACCACACTGACACAGACCCATAGAAGCGAGCTTGTGCGGTCCACTTCACCACAAGATCGGATCTACGGGTTTATGCCAATGGGCAACGTCTCACGTGGGCTCCCTAATAATGCAGGATTTGTTGTAAATATCTGATGAAATTAGGAGACCAAAATAATAATATCAAGACTTTAGCATAAATATTTAAATGCTGAAATGCTCTAGGGATGCATACTTCCATTTAAAGGCCTTCATAAATATTCTACACTAAATACAAGTTATATACATGAGAATTTTGAAAACAGTATAGTGAAAGGTTTTTCACAGATTACTTTTGTTTTAAGAATGAATATTTTGGAATTAGACTATCCTAATTAACGATGAATTTTAAAAGAAAATAAAAAAGAATCCATATGTGCATTCGTGAATTATGTAATTGTGAGGCATGAATATAGTATTACGAGCCTATAATTAAGACCAAATTAACTATTAAGCTAATTGTGTTAGAGCTAGACAGCTTGTTTTAACTCATAAAACCTCAGTTAGTGGTTTAAAGGAACTGGTAATATTGTAACTTTCTCATAAAACAAGTAAGATTTTGTTGATTACACAAAGAGCACAGGAAGTTATTTAAATTCTTAAATATACATATGTGTCTACAGTTAAATGAACAATATTTGGGTAAATTAATATCAGAAAACAAACATTAATGATACATTAATAGCATTATTATTACTACTGCGCACCAACATTTATACTCCAGATCAACTGCATGAAAGAGGATACTTGTCCCTTAAACACAATATATTGAAATTTACTTTTCAAAAAATATGTACTTAAAACATCCGATATGGCTACATACTACTCTCATCTGGTCAACAGGTTGGGCAAAAATAAATCGTTATTAAAAAATTTTTAAATCACAAAACAATAAGCAAACACACAAAGAGTAAACATAAAGCCACACACGTACACATTTCTTAAAACTCCCAACTCAACGGCAACAAAATGATAAGTTGTACATTATTAATCGTTTCACTTATATCCACAATATTTAGCATGTTCAATTATATCTTCATTGTGAAAACTAATAGTACTGCATAAAAATTAATTAGTGTTTTTGCATGTTTTGAAATAAAATAGAATGTTTTTTTATAGGTTATAGATAATGTGGTCTACATAATTTTTACTATTTTTTGTTTTCTAATTATTCCCATGTTATTAAAAACTATAGTAGAAAATCAACAGTCAGATATTCAAATGTAGAAAAAAATATTTCCACATATATTCATAAATTTAGACATGAAATAAAAGCAACATTTGTTTTGAGTTTTCTCTTAACCATAAGAATGCATATTTTGGTTTCATTCTCTTAGTAGATCATTAAAATAGAGCAGAACTTCATTCCCTTTCCCCAGATTTCACTTCCTTTTATATGGTGTGACAAATGACAAAATATATTGTCTTTTTCCTAAATTACTTTCTATTCAACTGTATTTCACCTATATTATAGGAATGGATATTTAGATGTATATTCAAAGGGACCCAAACTGTACGTTGATCCCGGACTGAGACAAAAATTTTTCAAAAAGGTAGGTAGTATTATAAACTCTCAAATCATCAGTGACAATTTCAACAGCTAAATCCATAAAGAGTATGAAACATATTCTTATAATTAAACAGTCAAAACTATTTTTTCTTTAAAAATATTAAATATTAATTGCTCTTTTGTTTTTTATTTTTACCTGAGATGATTTTCTCCTATGATCACTTTCTTCACTTCTCATATCCACTTTAAGTTTTTCCCTAAAACAACCACAAAGGAGAAATGTCAGACAACTGCTGTCTAGGAGAAGCATCTGGGTGTATGGTGGAAATGAAGGTAGTCGATCGAGAAGAAAACACAATACCAAAATGGGCAAAACCTTTTAAAGTTTTTTTTTTTTTTAAAGGCTTGGAAGACTCATGGAGCCCCACCCAAGGCTACTCATATGACATATAATGTGGTTTCATAGTTTGCATTTATGCATTCATTTTGGTTGGTGCTGTTTTCACAGTAACAGTTTTGAAAGTGAAAGGAGGCAAGGCTGTTAAAGAAGCGACTAGGTTTTGCACAATGAACTAGTGAAAGCTGAAAAGAGATTTGGATTTGGCATGGAGCTTAATAAGATAATTAAGAGTGTAGAGATTAATGGCTCCTAAAAATAACATTTAAAATAATGTTTTTCAACTAAAGGATCTTGAAACATGAAAACAGGTTTATAAATGTTAATTAAGCCTGTGAAAGTTGATGTTTCATTAGCTGAGGCAGCATAAAGGAACAAGAGCTATTTTTTAAATAATTAGTGAACAATAACCAATAAACTTAATAAAACATTTTATTTGAATGTTATCAGTGTATAGGGTATTTGTAATTTCCCACAATTCTTTGTATAATGACAAAACAGAAGGTAGAATTCATCACCTCTGTACTATTTTTCATTGTTTACCCTATATATTTCTATTATAATAAAATACGATTTTAAAAGCACAAACAGTTTGCTTGAAGTTTATTCTTTTCATGGAAAATATTATAGCATCAATTCTTCATGTGCAAATTATAGTCTTTATATACGCTCTATATTTCAAAAGCATTCTTTTTCTTTAACAATTTTAAAACATGTTTAGAAACAGTTTTAATAAAAATTAAAATAGGTGCAATACATTGGCTAATCCTTTCCCACTGAACTAGGCAAAACTAGGTTTTTGTTATAAAATGCTTAAATTGCTCAGCAATTTACTACTACAAACAGACAAAATAATTAGAATGCAATGCATTTATATGCTGAGCCATTACATTGCTTTAAATGTAAAACAAGTTTGTGTGTACTTTTTCAACTAAAGTACCTAATTGATATTTCTAACAGCTCTAAGACAAATGCTTCTTTTAAATATATTTTAAAAGTCAGTATTATTGTGGAACAAGCCCTTTTTCTACTTAGCAACTGAGAACAGATGCTAAGGATGATCTTTTCATCCTTATTTTCGTCACATGAAATCTTGGTAAGTAAATTAAATATAACTTCCCTCAAACTAAATTTCACTTATTAGAGAATTTTAATACACATTCGAATACAACCCTGTTTTAGGAGTTCAAAAAGTTTCTTCTTTCATATTTCAAATTATGAGTCACATCACAGGAAAGATTTAGTTTCTTTACCACCTAGGGCTAAATGTTCACTTTTCTTAGACAGCAAAAAGTAATACTGTACACAAAAAGCACAGATAACATATTAATACTTTTCCAAAGCTTCTATGTATAACAGAAACTAAAACAGGTACCGTCTTTTTCATAGAGATTTTTCTAGTTTTGCTAAAGTTTCTATTCTACTCAGGATTAGAGCAAGAGAGCAAAAGGAAGAAGTTAATAAGAATAAAGTGGGAGATGAGTTACAAGAGTAAACTGAAAGTGCAAGGACCCCCTTTCATAGAACAGTAGACTTAAAAAGAAACAACAACAAAAAAAGTTATACCTGATACGAAAGGTGCGATTTCACCAAGTGCAATAAATTGCTTATTATGCCATATTTTTGCAATAATACAAATACAGAAGGCTCATTTGCTTATGCTGCCTTACAAAGCTGCTTTACAAAGCGCGATGTCTCTGTAGTTAAATACAAGCCAATGTTTGCTTTTTTTTTTAGTTTGTTTTGGTTTGGATTTTTGTTTGTTTGTTTTTGTTTTTGAGCAGGAGCATCTCTCTCTCTCTCTCTCTCTTTTTCAGCACTGTTGCATGGAATAGGACAAACTCAGATTTTTTCTTCATGCCTCCTGTTATTTCTTGGGAAAAAAAGAGGACCAGGGTGCTTGTCTTCTTTTTCTTCCTTCTCGGTATTGCAGGCACAAAGCGCTGCGCAGAAGCTGCACCAATCCTTGCCGTCCCTGGCAGAAGAATGGTAGAAGGTGGGAGAGACCAGGAATCCTTCCAGGCTCTGCTGACTTTAGAAATGAGGATTGCACACGTTTGTCTCCTGAACCAAAAGGGTGAGAAGGCAGGGTGCCAGTTTGCTACACTGCTGCAATGATCTCACGCTCACTGCTGCTGCCGTCCTGTTTGCCCAGTTCAAATGCCTGTTCAGTACAAACCAAAAAAAAAACCTACTTGGATTCTTCAGCAAGCAAAAAGGGTATTAACATTAAAAAAAAAAAAAAAAAAAAAAGAATCAGCAGTAAGAAAAGGCAAAAAACAAAAAGCACATACAATTTTAGGATTCACTTGTTATGCCTCAATATTCTGTTTATATGTTCTTTCTTTCTCCCCCCACCACCCCCATTTAGAGATAAGCAGCAGAATTTATCAGGCGTGAAAGGGACAGCCTCCTGGTGGCCTGCCAAAAACCCAGAATAAAGGCGAAGTTGTGCTTCAAAGCTCAGTCGCTTGCTGAGTCTGGCTAAAGTCAAGTATTAAGATCCACCATTTTCTGAGCCATGCTAAAAAAGAAGAAAAAAGTCAGGACGGTTCCTGCTTTCCAAGTCTCCGTTGGCACCATCACAAAATCTCAGTCGTAAGGTCACATGATCCTCTGCCAAATGTAGAGTGCATTCCCATCAACCATTCTGCTGATACTGCGAAGGCAGCTATTGTCTCGTTTAGACCCAAAGTTCAGCCCACTCTTCATTGAATTAGCTGAAAAACGCATCACCTTTGGGGGCTGGGAGTCATGGAAACGTCTACCTGGCAAGCTGCCCACTTTTTCTGCCCATCAACCAGAGATGGAATTGTGCTGCCTAATGCAATGATGACTTGGAATGTGAAGAGTCGTCCAAAGTGAATCTGATTCTTGCAACGCCTGCTTCAGTTTGCACGGAAAACTCTGGCTTCTTGTAGTTAAGAGGGAGGGGGGGAAATCTTTCCTACTAAATGTAGCAAATAAAGGTCTGAACATGCCTACTCTGCAACTTTATTTCACAACACACCCAAATGGTTCTCAAATGAAAAGACTGAAGTCTCTGCAAGTTTTCCGAGTTAAAGACATCCCTTCCTCAGGCTCCTTTTTCCTTATGAGTGCATGCAACAAGCCCAGGACATTTGTTTCAGTCCCTTACGTGAAGACTTAAAATTTCTGAGTTTCGTCTTGCTTTTTATTACTTTCTGATTTTATCTGGCACCAGTTTTATACTACATGGTCGCAAAATCCACTAGCAACAGTGGGAATGCGTTACTGCCGCTCTCTCCATCAAAGTGGTCCCCTGAGGGAGCCAGTTGTCTCTCCGACCACACAGACCACTGCAACTGGGTCCTGTGATAATCCTCCACAGCACCTAGTCCAGCTGCTGTGCAAGTTTGCCGAGTCTGACTCATGTGAGGAGTGCGCTTTCTGTTCCTTCACCAGCTACAGTTTTCCTGTGTGGCATGAAAGATACCTTTGAAAGATGCAGGAAATATATCAACAGCTCTTAGGCAATAAAATGAAATGGTTCCCTCTCCCCCATGAATTTCCAATCTAGTGGCGACGAAAGTTCCCGTGGACAAACATTTCCATACTTTCTAACAAAAGTACAGTGAATTAAATCTTTCACCATTTCCTTAAGCAGAATCTAAAGCCAAGCAGGAAAGCAAGTCTTATTAGTATTTAAACCAAACATACTCAGTAGTACTGAAAAGAATCATGTTCTTTTACCTGCATTTAAAAGTGTTTCAATTTTTCAATTAATGAGAGGATCTTTAGAACTCTGTTACCAACATTTTTAAATTATATTCGGTGCCTTACAAAACTATGGGCCAATGCTATCCCTTCTCCATGTACACAACGCCCCCCCGCCACCGCCACACACACTGCACAATACCTGCAAAATATTTTAAATAATAATCAAACCATGACTTGCCTAATAAAAGAAAACCATCAAAAAACAAACAAACAAACAAGGGATCTAGTGCATTTTTTTGAGTCATGGTCTTTGGGTCACTTTCTTAAGGAATCGTAGGAATGAACATGTACACACACATGCATGGGAACAATTCTGGTGTCCTCCTCGTTTGTAATTCAGAACACAAACAATTGTAAACCATAAAACAAAAGCTTACATGTGCTGAATTTAAAAATACTTTTTTCTAGATTGCAAAATTCTGGACAAATTTTGCAAATGTCCTAAGCACATGCTTTAGAGTGTCCGATGGAGAATTGAGCCGGCAGACACATGTGCCCCATGCTTCAGCATAGTAAGAAGAAAGTAGACAAGCCCTCATAGAAAGAAAATAGTTAAATTTTGAGTTCTCATTCATTTATTCAGTAGATATTATTAAGTAGTATTATATGGCCAGGCCTTGTGGTAGACAAAGGGGTACAGCAATGAATCAAATGGGCATGCCCCCAAGTAGGAATCTTCTGGTAAGAACTTTTAAGTGAGAAAAGCTCACATCTGAACAGAAGTGTTGTAGATCCTCCTAAAGGAGCATTATTGCCAATCAAGAAACAAAGTGATAGGAATAGGAAAGTGGAATGAAATGGATATAAAAAATAGCTTATAGATAGAGATACTTTATCATCTGCTATTTAAAATTTACTCCTTTTAATGGAAAATACAATTAGAACGTTTTTACAATTCTGCCTGATTCCTTAAAGAACCTAATTTGAAACGTATATATTGTCATCTCAACTTTAAAAACAAAAATAGAAGATGTGGCAGATATTCACTTCCAGGCAGATGGAGTCGTTTATCCTAAATCCTTCTGCTAGGTACAATGAAAAAATCTGGACATTATTTGTAAAACAAAGGTAAAAAGACTGAAAGATGGAGAAAATACAGTCCAACTAGGGACCCTAGGACTGAAGGGACAACTGGTGGTGAGTTCCCCGCATTTTAATTTTGCCTCATACATCCAAAACGCGAAGCTGAAAAAGCCTGCAACCCAGAGACACCAATTGGTATATTCCCGAAATTTCCCAACAAAAACTTGTTCTCTCTAGCCAAAACTAGGAAAGCAGCAGGCTGAAAAGATAGAAAGCACAGGGACAATACCATTTTGCTTTCATCAAATGCCATACACCCACCCCAGGCCTGCAAAGGCAGAGCCGGGGGGGCGGGGGCTAGTGCCAAACTTGTGAGGCTAGAACAAAGTACCCCCAAACAACTCCTCCCTGCTAACCCCAGGGCAGTGTAGGAATGTCTGAGTAGGAAATTTGGACTTTCATCTTTGTCAGGGAATAATGAGGACTCTTCTTCCCAAATACAGTCTCAATGGAGACTCAGAGAGAGGCTGAACACCCATCCCAACCCAAAAGTAATGACTCAAGCTTCTTCCCTCCGCTAAGGTGATGTCAGACAAAGGATACATAGTGGAGAGTCAGGACGTTAGAGATTGCCCAGCAGTCACAAGGCAACCCCACCACCCCTCAACCTGTAGGCCAGAAAAGGCCATAAAGGGAGCAGTTAAAAAAACCACTCCAAATTTCCCCGGCCAGGAAGGTATCAGTGGAGGCCTGCTGGGGAAGAGGAACACTTGCCCCCCTCCCTGCAGCAAAAAGTTAGGCGTCAGGGGTGGCCACAGGCTGCCTGTACTTCTACCTATACCTGGCAGTGTACCCCCTCTTTACTGTTGGATTAGTGTCAGAGGAAGCTAGCTTAAACGGAAGGTTCAAATAAGACCCAGAGACTCATGACATCCACATGTCCAGGCTTCAGTTGGAAAGATTTGGCACAGAGAGAAGCAGGATGATCTCAAGCTGAATGTAAAAAGACAATCAGTGCACATGAACACCAAGATGACAGAGATACCACAGTGGCCATGCAAAGATTCTAAAGTAGCCATCATGAGAATGCCTCAGTGAGCAATTATGAACATGGTTGAAGTAAACTTAAAAGAATAAAAGTCTTAGCAAATAAATGGAAGATATAAAAATAATCACATGGAAATTTTTGAACTAGGAAATACAATGGTGTGCATTAAGTCGCCTCAGTTGTGTCTGACTCTTTGCGACCCTACGGACTGCAGCCTCCTCTGTCCATGGGATTCTCCAGGCAAGAACACTGGAGTGGGCTGCTGTGCCCTCCTCCAGGGGCTCTCTCTGACCCAGGGATGGAACCCACGTCTCTTACGTCTCCTGCACTGGCAAGTGGTTGGTGCATCAGTACCACCTGGGAAGCCCGGAACATACAATAGCTGAAGTAAAAAACAAACGGAGGGGGCAAAGGAAAGAATCAGTGAACTGGAAGCTAGAACAAAAGAAATCACCTAACCTGAACCACACAGAGAAAATACACTTGAAAAAAAAAATCAGGTAACAGAGACTTATGCAACTATGGAACTATAAGAAAAGAAAAAATATTTATGCCACTGAAATCCCAGAAAGAAAGGATATAGAGGACAATGTATAAAATATGCTCAAAGAATTAATGACTGGAAACTCCCCAAATTTAGCAGAAGTCACACAGATTTAAGAAGATTATCAAACCACAAGCAGGAAATACCCAAAGAAATCCACACCAAAACACATCTTAGTCAAACCTCTGAAAACTAAAGACAAAGAAAAAAACGTTGAAAGCAACAAGAGAAAAACATGACCTTATGTATAAAGGAAAAAATAAATTTCTGACAAGTGAGTTTCTCATCAGAAACCGTGGTGGCAGGATGAAGGGAACAACATTTTTAATGGCTGAAAGAAAAGAACTGTTAACCCAGAATCCTGTATCTATGGAAAATATCCTCTAGGAATGATGGGCAAATCAAACCAGTATCTGACAGAGGGACACTAAGATAATTTTCAACAGTAAATCTACCCTAAAAGAATGGTTCAGGAAGTTGTCTTAAACAGAAAGGAAATGATAAAAGAAGAAACTTGGAACAACTTTAGATAGGAAGAAAGAATCCAGTAACAAAAATATGAGTAAAAATAATAGACTTTCCTTATTTGGAATTCTCTAAGTTATGATTGATGGTGAAAATAAAAATTTATCACTGTCTGATGTGATTCTAAATGCAGGTAGAAGAATATTCAAAATAATTATATTATAAATGGTTAAGGATAAAGGTACCAAAAAGCAAGTAAAATTTACGTACTTCATTTGAATTGGCAAAATGAAGACACTAGTGGACTGTGATAAGCTATGTATATATAATTTAATATATAAAACAACCACAAGAAATGCACAAACAGATATGCAGAAAAACACTAGGTAAGTAAAAATTCTAAAAATTGTTCAAGTAACCCACAGGAAGGTAGGAGCAATAAAATACAGAAAATAAAGGACAAAATGTCAAGTTTAAACCATAACATATATATAAATAAATTAAATGTAAATTGTCTGAATACACCAATTAAAGTGCAGAGATCTACATAATGGAGTGGAAAAAAAAAATCACAGCTTAGTTAAATGCTATCCACAAGGAACTCAATTCATACCTAATAACATACACAGCTTGAAAGTAAAATGATGGACACAACATATATCATGCAAACATTAGTCAAAGAAAATGACATTTCTTAATATAAAAAACAAAAGACTTCAATAAAATTCCCAGAGACAAACATCATAAAATGCTTTAAAAAAAGACATAGCAACCCTGAGTGTGTATATACCAAAGAGAAGAGATGCAAATTGTATAGCATGAAAACTGGCAAAACAGAAGAGAAAAACAGACAAACCCATGATTATAGTTGTAGACTTCAACACACCTCTTTCAACAATTGTTAAAACAACTAGATGGAGAATTAGGACAGATACAGAATTCATCATCATCAAACAACACAGTCTAATTGACATTTTTAGAGCACCTCATCAAACAGTAGAAGAATATACATTATTTTCGAGTCCCCCAAAACATATATCAGGACAGACCATATCCTGATCCATAAAGCAAATGTGAACAAATTAAGAATAAGTGAAATAATACCTTATATGTTTTCTGACTGCAATAGAATCAAACTAGAAACTAATAAGGAAAAGATAACAGAAGATAACTGGGCAAACCTCCAGCAAGACTGACGGAAAAAGAGAGGTTTTGCAATTGCATTCAGTTTCTGCAATGAAATAGGACATTATCACTACAGAACCTTGTAGATATCTAAAAACAACAATGAAAAACTACAAACACAGAACCTAGACAAATTAGATAAAATGGACCAATTCTCCAAAAACATAAATTACAACTCACTCAATATAAATTAGATCATTTGAATAGGCCTACAGCTATATTTAAAAATTGCCTTCATAATTAAAAACTCCCTCAAAAAGAAATCTAAGGGCTTAGACAGTTATACTGAATAATTCTAACAAATATTTAAAGCAGATTTAATACAATTTCTACACATTTTTTGAGAAAATAAAAAGGGAGCAATTTCCAATTTATTTTTTGAAACTACTATCATCTTGATAACAAAACCAGACAAAGACAATAGGAAAAAAGTGATAGACCAATATCCCTTCAGAAAATAGACTTCAAAATTCTTAATAAAAAAATAACAAATAGAATTTAGCAACATATAAAAGGACTTATATACTACAACAGTAGAGGTTTATTCCAGAGGTGCAAGGCTAGTTCAATATTCTAAAATGAATATAATATATCATATTAACAGGCTAAAAAAATCACATAAATTTATAAATGGGTGTTGAATAAGCATTTGAAAACATCAGCCACCATTCATGATTGAAAATGCTCTTACAACTAGGAATAAAGGAAATTTCCTCAATTTGATGAAGATCTTCTACCAAAAAAAAATCCTACAGTCAACATTATGCTTAAAGGAAAAGACAAAATGCTGTTCCCTAAAATCAGCAATAAGGTAAGACTGTTCACTCTCACTATTCTTATCCAACTTAACATGCAAGTTCTATTCTAGCTAGGGTAACAAAGTATTGGAAAAAAGAAGATGAAAGATAAAAATACAAATACAATGTTAACGAAAATCACTCAAAATGATATACTTCGGTATAGCTCTAAAAATAAATGTAAAAATCTTGTATACTGAAGATTATACAAATGCTGAGGAGAGAAATCGAAGAGACTAGAAGAAACACCCATTCACAGATTCTAAGCCTCAACACAGTTGAGATGTCAGTTCTTCCCAAATTGAAATATAGGTTTAGTATAATCCTCTATCAAAATCCCAGCAAGAGTTTCTTTGTAGAAACAGATAAACTTATTCCAGACTTCATATGGACTTGCAAAGGAACTAAAATACTTAAAACAATGTTGGAAAAATATATTGTGAAGAATTATCCAATTTCAAAACTCACTCTATAATAGTATATTTCTTAATATTACGTATAATATTATATATATATAATATGTTAATAACAAATACAATATTAGATTACTATTTGATGACAATCAAGACTGTGTGACATTGGTGAAGGAACAGACACATCAATCAATGAAACAGAACAGGAAATATCAAAATAGACCCACACATATGTGCCTCATTGATTTTTGACAAAGATACAAAAACAACTCAATGGAGAAAAGATAATCTTTTCAACAAATGATACAGGAGTAATTAAACATCTACCAACCAAGAAAAAAAAAGAGAGTCCTTTAATATATATCCTACATTAACTCAAAATTTTAAAAATTAACTTATGTATTTAAAATTTTATTTCATTCTTTTATTTTTTATTATTTATATTATTGTAATTTTAATTAATTAAAACTTACTTAAAATACTTAAAAATTAACTTAAACATAAATACAACATTACAAAACTTCTAGAAAATACTGGAGGAGGTCTCGCTCAGTCGTGTCCGACTCTTTGCAACCCCATGGAAGGTAACCTACCAGGCTCCGCCACCCATGGGATTTTCCAGGCAAGAATACTGGAGTGGGCTGCCATTTCCTTCTCCAGGGCATCTTCCCAACCCAGGGATCAAACGCGGGTCTCCTGCACTGCAGACAGACGCTTCACCGTCTGAGCCCCCAGGGAAGCATAGGACAAATTCTATGGGATCTGAGGCTAGGCAAAAGCTTCCTAAAATTGACACCAAAATCACAAACCATAAAGAAAAATGGTAAATTAGTCTTCACCAAAGTTAAAATCTTTTGCTCCATAAACATTTCCATTAAGAGGATGAAAAGACAAGCTACAGATTGAAAGGAAATATTTTCAAACCTCATATCTGACAATCAGTATCTAGTAAATATGGTGCTAGTGGTAAAGAAACTTCCTGCCAATGCCAGAGACATAAATGATGCTGGTTCAATCGATCCATGGGTCAGGAAGATCCCCTGGAGGAGGGAATGGCAATCCACTCCAGTGTTCTTGCCTGGAGAATCCCACCGCCAGAGGAGCCTGGCAGGCTGCAGTCCTTAGGGTCGCACAGAGTTGAATAATCCTGAAGCAGCTTAGCCCACACACATGGAGATATAAAGAGCCCTCACAACTCAACAGTAAAAAAAGCAAAGAATCCAAATGGAAAATGGGTGAAACAATGAAGGGACATTTCATCCAAGAGGATATACAGATGGCAAATAAGCACATTGAAGATGTTGAACATTATTAGTCATTAGGAAATGCAAATCAAAACCACAATGAGATATTACTACACTTCTATTAGAAGAGCTAAAACTAAAAAATTAGTGAGTACACTAAACATTGGAGAGGATATTGGTTGCTGATGGGAATATAAAATGGTGCAGTTAGTCTGGAAAACAGTTTGGCACATTTTTTTTAAAACTAAACATATGTTTACCATACGACCCTGCAATTTTCCTCTTGGGCATTTATCCCAAAGAAATGAAAATTTACACTCATGCAGAAACCTGTACATGAATGTTTATAGCCATTTTTTCCCCCATAATAACCCAAAACTAGAAACAACGCAGGTGTTCTTCAACTGATAAGGAGTCAAACAGATCAACCCATATCATGGGATACTCCTCAGCAATAGACAGGAACCAACTATTCACACACAACAACCTGGATGATCTCTTGAGACTCATGCTGAATGAAACAAAGTCCCTCCCTCCCCAAAGGTTCTGTTCTTTATGATTCCATCTCTAAAATTTTGGAGCGATAAAATTATAGAAATGGAAAACAGAAGGGGTTAAGGTAGGGGGAAAGTGGGAGGCAACCAACAGTGGATATAAAAGGGCAACAAGAAGAATCCTTTAAGATGATTGGAATATTCTGTATTAACTGTATTCAGGTTAATATCTAGGTTGTGATTTCATATTATTATTTTCAAGTGGTAACTGAGTACATGGTATCTCTTTGTTTTATGTCTTACGGCTGCATATAAGTTATCTCAAAATAAACAGTTTAATTTTTTTTTAATTAACAAATACATCAGGGAAACTGCTTTCACAGTAGTTTGTATTTTGTGTTATTGTATAGAAAATGTTCATGGAAAAACCTGAACAAACTGTCTGCTTATTGGTTTACTTAGATTTGAAATGCCAAAGTGTTATTCAGTAAACAACGATTTGACTAGCTAGGAAAATCAGCTTGAAAATGCTCTGAATCAGAGGTCAGTAGACTTTTCTGTAAAGGACGAGATAATAAATGCCTTAAGTATTGCATGTCATATGGCCTTTGTTATAACTGCTTGATTCTGCTATTGCAGTATGATTGTAGTCCAGACAATACATAAATTAAAGAAAGGGGCAGTGTTCCAATAAAATTTTATCACGGACAACACAATTTTAATTCATCAATTTCATATACAAAATACATTTGTTTTTTCAAACATGTACAAATGTAAAAACTATTCTTAGCAAGTACACTGTACAGAAACAGGTCCTGGATTTGAGCTGCCAGCTACAGCTTGCTGACCTCTGAGCTAAACTACAATTTTTGAAACTTTCTCTTGTCTCGTTTCCATTTTGTTTCCTTTTTATTTTCTTCTTGAATATTTTCCAAATTTCAAAAGACACTAACTGCTCCCAGTTAGGAATTTCGATTCACTGTCCCTTCATCTACATTTTCCTTTCTTGTGTTATCAAAGGATACAAACAGAAGTTTTGGGTCTCCTGCTTTGCAGGCAGATTCTTTATCATCTGAGCCACCAGGGAAGCCCATTAAGACGTGGAACTTGGAACAAAATAGAAAATTGGATAATTTTTTCTTTCCTATATCACCTTTTGCTTACTTCTCTTCATACAATTAGTGAGAAACATTGTATTTAGTAGCGCTGAGCACCTTCAGCTCATGCAACAGATTCTGATAAATTCTCTTTTCATTTTTCATTCTGTTACAAATATTTTCTAATTTTCCTTGTTATGGATTCTTAAATACACCCATCATTTAAAAGAGGACATGTAATTTCCAAATACATGGGGTTTTAAGTATCTTTGATATTAACTTCTAATTTTGTTGTTAATTTCTCATTTAAATGCTTTCTTCTCTGCAATTACCCTCTGTGTTTTTTCCAGTCTTTAAACTTTATTAGGGTTTTCAAGGGGTAAGTTAAAGGTCTGTCTTGGTAAATACCACATTGCACTTGAAAATAAGTGGGTTATTTTCAAATATCTTTTGATATTGATTTCTAACATAATTCCACAGTGATAAGGGAACAGACTGTATGATTTCAATACCTCAGACCATGAAATTTTGGCACCTTGTTTTATGTATCTGGATATGTTCCATTGTCTCCTGGTTTACAGCCTATGGGAACTTGAATAGAATTTGTATCCTGCTATTGTGTGAAAATTGTATAAATCTTAATTATGCTGAATTAATTCATAGTGCTTTCATGAAATTCTCCAGACAAGAATACTGGAAGGGGTTGCCATTTCCTTTTCCAGGGTATCTTCCCAACCCAGGGTCTGAACCCTTGTCTCTTAAGTCTCCTATTGGCAAGTGGGTTCTTCACCACCACTGTCACCTGGGAAGCCCACAAAACAATTCGTGTATCAAAGTAGGACATCTTTGGACAAATCTGTTCTAAACTCCTGCACCTAAATACCTGTAGCCACAATATACCACACTATTTCTTATAGTCTTTTTATGTTTTTTTTTTAAAACTTCTAGTCTATATAAATTTGAATCTCTTAAATAATTTATTTCATACAATTTCCTAAAATTATTCTCAAGGCCATTTCACCAAAGATGATCTATAAAAGGAAGTATTTTTTCTCACTAAATTTATTATTTTTATTTTCTTTTTTAGGTTTTTTTAAAATTATGAATGTGTAATAACACATCTACAGGAGACTTGGAAAATACAGAACAAAGTTACAAATAGTTCTGTAATGTATTATAATTATTTTTTAAGTAGACATAAAGATTTTTAGTTGGAGGTTAAATATAATACTCTCAGAACTAATAGAATGAATAGACAGAAGAGTAGAAGGATATAATAGACCTGAAAACTAATGGCAACTGAGGACCTACGTCTCAAGAGAAACTATTACCGCTCTCCTAACTACCTAGAAGAATTTAAATTAGGGATTTTTCCCAGAAAATAGAGATCTTACCGGAGATAAATTTCACCTTAGTGGCCCCACCTTTTATGGCAAACTAAACATCAAATTACTGAACATCTGTTCTTCTTCTTGTCCTGTGGATGGTCTGTCCTGGGAACCCCAGACCCTTGCCCATTTCTCAGCTTACAGTGGAATATATACTTCATTTTACCTTTCTGTCTTTGAACCTCATGTATGTTAGGCTCTTGTATATACAGAATCAATTTTTATTTTACCCTGTTAACCTGTCTCACATTAATTCTTAGATCAGCAGAAGAAACTTTCGGGCAGAAGAAAATTTATTTTCCTCCTTGAAACTCACATGGTGGTGGTTGGCAAGGTGGGAGAAGTGACAATGAAAAGAAATGGTATGAAAGTGCAGAAAAAATAAGTAGCTCATGAAAATAAAAAGCAGATTGAAATCATTAAATGAATTACACAAGGAGAGCATTAGATGAGGTGGCTTTGGTGCTTTTGTAAGTGAACCGAAACCTAAGCCTGAAATGCCGCAAGGATAAGAAATCGAAACCTGAAGATAACCAATCATGAACAGCCAACAAGTCTTTCCTAAATTAGGCAACTGATTAAGCTATAGCCATCAAATTTCCTGGCTTTGCTTCATTGTCTTCTCTGTTAAAAAGTCTATCCTATAGTTCCTATCAGTAAAGCCCTTCTGAGAGTTTCTAACCACTTTCAGTTTGGTGCTGCCAGATTCCAGTCATTTTTTGTCCTCAAATAAATGCTTAAAATGTTAACACGCCTCAGTCTACCTTTTAATAAAATTAAACTTAAGTCACAGAAATATAAAACTATGTCAAACACAATGTGAAATTTAAAGGCAAAGCCTTGATTGAAGTAATGATAGTAAGTAAATAATAACTTGCATAATCTTGAAGTCAAAATACTCCACCGAGTCCACATAAATAAAGGAGAAGGCTCCTAATGGAATTATTATTTACATGAAAAATAAGATTTTTTCCAGAAAAATATGCTGAAAGACACCATAAAACATAGTTAGTAAATTACACAAATGAAAAACATTCTGGAGTCTTCAGAAAATATTGCCTAAATTTCTTTAGAAAATCAGAATGAGTAGTGGAGAATAAAACCTTTTTTAATTACCTGACTTCAAACAATTAATATAAAGAATTAAATTGCTTATTATTTTTGCCCTTATAATCATCAAGACTCATTAAGAAATTATGACCATTCATTATCTTTGTATCAGATGGGAGGTGATGAAAACATTTTAATTGAAGTGAGAGGTTTTAAATAAACATGATTTCTCAAAATATTGGCAATGTAAAATGAGGTTTAATCCCTACTTATATTAGTTCATACATGCATTTAAAAGTCAAGTTATAAATCCTTTAATAGATATAGAAAAGTATTAATATTTATTGAACACTCTCAAATTATGGGTCTGGTGCTAAGAAATTTATGTAAATTGATATAGTTGATGATTCAGACTAATTTATCTAATCCAACTTTGATGAGCGTGAAGTTCATCCATGTATGGTTATATTTGCTTGTATAACATTTTCACATTGAAGAAAAAAGTGTTGTCTTTAAGTGTGTGGTAACATCGGTGTTTTAAGTGGCTTAGAGTTTTTTAACCATTACTCTTGCAGTAACTACGGAATTATACAATTCAATTTTCATTTTTCCAAAACAGAGAAACTAAATAATATGCAATTTTCAGTATATGTCTTTAACTAATTTAAAAAATGCCTCTTTTGCTGTTTTTGGATATCTGGGCCTTCTCAAGGCTAAAGATTTGGCTCACAAGTAATTAGCAGATCCTTTCATGCTTTGGCTGATTTAAAAATTTGGGGTACCAAGATCATCCCCCTGAAAGCTTACAAACCAGATTAAAAGGCCCTTAAATAAACTGATTTGAGAGTAAGAAAAAAAATCAAGACCATAAATTTAGTGTGTGACATAAATGCTCTCTTTCTTTGGGATTTTCATCAGTCCTAGTACTGTATTAAAAGTTGGAGAAGATAAATCATATAAAGCTTAAAATTAACAAAGTTGGGTAGTTAAACATGTTGCAGACAGGTAAAGCTGCTAGTTGTATTACCTGGACTGTTTTGTTTTTTTTTTTCCAAGTGGGTTTTGTCATACATTGATATGAATCAGCCATGGATTTACATGTATAAAATGAGCATTCATCTTAAATATGCATGATATTTTACTTCCTGGCTCACATACAGATGAGGCTCACTTACTAAGGGTAGCAATCTTAGAGGTCTGGCACATCTTTCTTACCCACTCAGTAGCTATGCCTTACACAGTAACTAACTTCAGATGTCATGAGAATGAAAGGCTGTAAACATTTCTGGTTATTAAAATAGAAATTTTTATTAGAAGAGTTAAGGAACAAAGTTAAAAATAGCCGACTTGACTTTCTACCTAACGAGAGACACCACAAAGACTCCTTTGACTTAGTATCAAATGTTCACATGACTTCACAAATTTGCATCCCCAGAAGTAAGGGGTAAAACCTTTGGAAACAAGTAGAGCATGAGCCAAAGGTGTACAGACAGGACCTCATCGATCCTGGGATTAGGGAATATGGAATGTACTGCTGGGAAGGGCATGCACTCAAAACTGGGGACACCTGTTTGTTATTTCCTGTTAGCAATTGAATTATTTAATAGGAGTGTTTTTCTGCAGTGAAATGAATATACTCAAATGATATCCAAGTACAATAAAGTGCTTAAAGGATTAAAAATAGAATAAATGTTAATTAATGCCATCCCAGAAAAGTAGAGGCAATTCATTCTACAACATACTTAAGGATCTGACTGTACATAAGGAACCGCACCTTGGTTTTCTGTCCACCACATCCTCTTCCACTGTCTGTTCTCAATTACAGATAGCACATTCTACTTTTCAAAAGTCACATGTGACCTGACGCTACCCTCATGCATGTACTGTCAATTACTGATACTTGAAAACAATTTTCGTTTCAGATAAAATCACCCTCGTCCTCCCCACTGACCTGTGGTGTGCTGGTGTAATGGCACCCTCCACGTCTACATATCTTCTGCATGTGATGACAGAGTCTCTTTAAAAGGACTGTGGCTGAACAAGAGTGGGCCGAGTTAGCAAAACGTGGATTATTCATATGTTGCCATCTGTAGTCAATTGTATTAAATTTATTCCAGATTTATAATGTGAATGCTTCAGATTAGTCCCATATTGATGGCCATCGGTCCAACTACATCAGTTTTTACATCCTTAACTTCCTAGAACCAAATAAAAATTCTTTGGTGCCTACATTTAGAATCATCTCATGATCTACACAAGGAACTTACTGTTCATATTTTACATGCAAAATCATCTCTATTAGCATACTATTATGAGTGACAACATGGGTTTTTATTTATCAACAACATTCATTTTGTGATTAATGCAAGGATATGTTATTAATGTTACTATCATAAAGTAAGAGCAGTTTTTATTTCACAAAACACCATGTGTAACTAAGAAAAAATGGCATGATATGTGCATGAGTTGAATCCACTTTAATCAATTCTTTCTTCTATTGTTCGTAACTCTTTAACTATGGAAATATATTACAGGTCTATAGAGTTTATATTTATTATAAGAATGGAATATCCCACAAATTATTTTTAAATAATGGAATGTTATTCTCTTAACAGTGAAATAATTTTTAAACACACTGAATATATTTTCTAAACATATTTTCTGTATATTTTCTAAATATACAATATTTAGAAAATATTGTATATTGAATTTACTAAACAGAATATATTGCCATAATTTTAGTTTTCTATGTGTATTTAATTTTATTGGTGTCATTATGGACTTCCCAGGTAGCGCTAGTGGTAAAGAATCTGCCTCCCAATACAGGAGACTTAAAGAGACATGGGCCTGGTGCACTGGGAAGACCCAGAGGAATCGGGTAGAGAGGGAGGTGGGAGGGGGGATCAGAGTGGGAAATACATGTAAATCCATGGCTGATTCATGTCAATGTATGACAAAAACCACTACAATATTGTAAAGTAATTAGCCTCCAACTAATAAAAATAAATGGAAAAAAAGTAAAATAAAATAAAATGAAGAATTGAAAAAAAAAAAAAGAGAGACACAGGTTCGAATCCTGGGTAGAGAAGTTCCCCTGGAGGAGAGCATGGCAACCCACTCCAGTATTGCTGCCAGGAAGACCCCATGGACAGAGGAGCCTGGAGGGCTGTAGTCCATAGGGTTGTAGACTCAGACACAACTTAAGCAATTTAGCACGAACACACAGTGTCATTATTAGTGGCGCTGGTTATTAAACTTTGGTTGAATATATAGTCCCAGTTCTGTGATAGCCAAGAGAGTCTTTAAGAAAAAAAAAATAATAATATGCAAGAGAATGAGTAGACAAGCAACAGACTGGGACAAAATATTTGCAAAAGTTCTGACAAAGGATTGATTCAAATATAGAAAGAACTCTTAAAACTCAACAATAAGGAACAAACAACCTCATTAAACAATGAGCTGAAGACCTTGGCTCAGTGGATAAAAAAATCTGCCTGCTATGCAGGAGATGCAGGTTCAGTCTCTGGGTTGGGGAGATACTCTGGAGGAGAGCATGGAAACGCACTCTAGTATTCTTGCCTAAAGAATCCCATGGACAGAGGAGCCTGAAAGGCTCTATCTAGTCCATAGGGTCTCAAAGCATCAGGCATGACTGAAATGACTGAGTACACACATAGACCTTAACAGTTGCCTCACTAAAGAAGATACATTGGGATTGACAGACACATGCTACTATGCATACAACAGATGACTAATAAAAGTCTTGCTGTATAATGCAGGGAACTCTACTCAATACTCTGCAATGGGCTATATGGGAAAATCTAAAACAAACAAACGAAAGAGTGGATACATGTACATATACAACTGATACCCTTTGTTGTACACCTGAAACTAAAACAACACTGTAACTCAACTATGCTCCAATAATTTAAAAATAAGATATACATATGGAAAATAAAAGTAGGAAAAAAGCCTTATATATCATATGTTTTCAGGGAAATGCAGATTGAAATAACACACTGATTAGAATGGTCAAAATCAGAGACACTGACACCACCAACTGCTGAACAGGGTATGGAGCAACAGGAATCCTCATTCATTACTGGTGGGAATGTGAAACGGTACAGCCACTTTGGAAGACGTTTTAGCAGTTCCTCACAAAAATAATATTCTTCTCACAATTTCCAGGAATCATGCTCCTTGGTATTTACTCAGAGGAGTGGAAAACGTTTATCTCTACACAAAACCCTTCACACTTATGTTCACAGTAGCATGCTGGGGAAAGGAAGGGGTGATTCCACAGGCTACAAAGGACTGTAGGCCAGTGAAGCTACTCTGAGTACTAGAATGGTGATAGATGTGTCCAAACCCATATAATGAACAGCATCAAGCATGAGTCCTAGGGGACTTCTCCGGTGGGCCAGGGGTTAAGAATTTTCCTGCTAATGCAGGGGACACAGGTTTGATTTCTGGTCGGGGAAGATCGCAAAGACATGGAGCAATGAGGGCCATGTGTCACAACTACTGAGGCCCATGGGCCGAGAGTCTGTGACATCACCATAAGAGAAGACATGGCAACGGAATCCCTTGCGCTGCAACGAAGCGGAGTTCCCACTCGCTGCACTGAAGATCCAATGCAGTCAAAAATAAAGAAATCGTTTTGTTTTTTTTTAAAGAGTGAATCCAAATGTAAACTTCGTGGACTTTGGTGATAATGATGTATTAAAGTAGGTTCATTAACTGCAGCAAATGTAGCCCTCTCATGGAGGGTGGCTATGATAATGGGGAAGGTTATGCATATATGGGGAATAGGGGTCATTTGGGAAATCTCCCATCTATTTCTTCCTCTTCATTTTGCTATAAACCTAAAACTGCTTTAAAAAAATTAAACCTTTTAGAAGAAACAATGAGCTCCCTTAACTTGCCATGACATTCAAGGCCTTATTTCAAGTTGTTAGATTATTTTTTAACCAAAGTATATATTTAGCATGTCTAAATGTTGCTTTTAGCTTTGATGACCTTGATTTTTCTCTTTTCTGCCTTAAAATAACAAATAGATGCTCCTTTTCTTTAAAATTGAAGACAGTGTCATATAGAAACAGTTTTAATTACTGAACTGTGAGTAAATAACATTACACATGCACACACATATGTTCTCTTTTCCTATAATATCCTATTTTCAAATAAGAAAACACACATTTGGACAAGCAATACATGGAGTTTGTTTGTTAGAAATCAATTGGAAATTATTTTGAAAATAATCAAGATATATAATCTATCTTGTAGTATATTTGAACTGTTTTAATTAATGAAAATATTCAGCTAACAATGATTTTATTCGAGGACCGTGCATTACACCTGAACTTCACCTTTTTCTTTTCTGTCTTTGATGTGGAGCTGGGTATGTTCTTGCCTGTGGACTAAAGCAGATTCTGTACCAAACACTAGCTTCCTTTGGTGCTTTCTAGGCACCACCACACTGAATGCCAGACAGTGCTTTCCAATATACTTCCCATCAAGTATTTGATTTTTATCATATTTAAAACAGAATGAATATGTCATAGAATTGTTCTTAGTGTCCAGATTGTTACTTAGCCATCAATGTCCAGGTGCACATAGAGCTCTTCTAGATTTTCTTTTCATATCTTCACACCCAACCTCTCTTTACACCTTCTCAGTCATAGTCCACTTTGGAGGGTACATATGACGTTGACATGTTTTATTATTTCTGTAAGATTTTAAGCTTTTTGAAGACATAGAACTATCTCCTGCATAGCAGCTTACATGTGTACTATTCATTATGTACTAAATATTAAAAGAGTAATGGCAATATTGACACTATTGTACTGCCTTTTCTTTTCTTATTTTGGCTAGAGCAGATTAAATTCAGTAAATAAAGAATTGGCATAGACACTGACTGACCAATAGATGACTGACATCCCTACAAGAAAACAAAAGTATATGAAGTCATTGAAGCTCAGATGATAAAATATATGTGCATATATGTGTGTGTGTGTGTGTGTGTATACATACACACATATATCTATATATATGTAATATAAAACATGCATATATAAAAATATAAAGAGCATGTAGTTTAGGGATGAATAACCAAACTATATCTTCTAAAAACTATACTGACCTTACACAGTGCAATAGATATATAACCAAACTATATCTTCTAAAAACTATACTGACCTTACACAGTGCAATAGATATATAACCAAACTATATCTTCTAAAAACTATACTGACCTTACACAGTGCAATAGATATATAACCAAACTATATCTTCTAAAAACTATACTGACCTTACACAGTGCAATAGATATATAACCAAACTATATCTTCTAAAAACTATACTGACCTTACACAGTGCAATAGATATATAACCAAACTATATCTTCTAAAAACTATACTGACCTTACACAGTGCAATAGATATATAACCAAACTATATCTTCTAAAAACTATACTGACCTTACACAGTGCAATAGATATAGTTTGGTTATTCATCCCTAAACTACATGCTCTTTATATTTTTATATATGCATGTTTTATATTACATATATATAGATATATGTGCGTATGTATACACACACACACACACACATATATATATGCACATATATTTTATCATCTGAGCTTCAATGACTTCATATACTTTTGTTTTCTTGTAGGGATGTCAGTCATCTATTGGTCAGTCAGTGTCTATGCCAATTCTTTATTTACTGAATTTAATCTGCTCTAGCCAAAATAAGAAAAGAAAAGGCAGTACAATAGTGTCAATATTGCCATTACTCTTTTAATATTTAGTACATAATGAATAGTGCACATGTAAGCTGCTATGCAGGAGATAGTTCTATGTCTTCAAAAAGCTTAAAATCTTACAGAAATAATAAAACATGTCAACGTCATATGTACCCTCCAAAGTGGACTATGACTGAGAAGGTGTAAAGAGAGGTTGGGTGTGAAGATATGAAAAGAAAATCTAGAAGAGCTCTATGTGCACCTGGACATTGATGGCTAAGTAACAATCTGGACACTAAGAACAATTCTATGACATATTCATTCTGTTTTAAATATGATAAAAATCAAATACTTGATGGGAAGTATATTGGAAAGCACTGTCTGGCATTCAGTGTGGTGGTGCCTAGAAAGCACCAAAGGAAGCTAGTGTTTGGTACAGAATCTGCTTTAGTCCACAGGCAAGAACATACCCAGCTCCACATCAAAGACAGAAAAGAAAAAGGTGAAGTTCAGGTGTAATGCACGGTCCTCGAATAAAATCATTGTTAGCTGAATATTTTCATTAATTAAAACAGTTCAAATATACTACAAGATAGATTATATATCTTGATTATTTTCAAAATAATTTCCAATTGATTTCTAACAAACAAACTCCATGTATTGCTTGTCCAAATGTGTGTTTTCTTATTTGAAAATAGGATATTATAGGAAAAGAGAACATATGTGTGTGCATGTGTAATGTTATTTACTCACAGTTCAGTAATTAAAACTGTTTCTATATGACACTGTCTTCAATTTTAAAGAAAAGGAGCATCTATTTGTTATTTTAAGGCAGAAAAGAGAAAAATCAAGGTCATCAAAGCTAAAAGCAACATTTAGACATGCTAAATATATACTTTGGTTAAAAAATAATCTAACAACTTGAAATAAGACTTGCTTTAGAAAACAGCTTATACGTAGTCAGAGTTGGGATCAGAATTCACTATTTAATTTTGTTTGCTTTATTCGCTTCACAAACAATGCCTCAGTAATCATTGTGTTTACTCTAATTACTTGATTTTGATAACGATGGTCCCTAAGAGACACATTTCTAGGGTGTGGAGAATGGATCTATTTAACTATTCAGTCTGAACTTCTGAAATGTTAACATGTGCATGTGTATATGCAAGAATTTCCTACATATGTTGAGCAAGCATGGTCAATATGTTTCATTTCAAAAGGTTTATTGCTTAGATTATACTACAGAATGTCTTTCCTCATATACAGAATAACAAACAGCTAAGAATGCATTTGTAAGGTCCCATCATGACATTTCTAGGGGTTCCCTGGTGGCTCAAATGGTAAAGAATCTGCCTGCAGTGCAGGAGACTTGGGTTCGATCCCTGGGTCAGGAAGATCCCCTGGAGAAAGGAATGGCTATCGCCAAGAAAAAGAAATGCAAAAAGGCAAAATGTTGTCTGAGGAGGCCTGACAAATAGCTGAGAAAAGAAGAGAAGCTAAAGGCAAAGGAGAAAAGGAAAGATATACCCATTTGAATGCAGAGTTTCAAAGAATAGCAAGGAGAGATAAGAAAGCCTTCCTCAGAGATCAATGCAAGGAAATAGAGGAAAACAATAGAATGGGAAAGACTAGAGATCTCTTCAAGAAAATTAGACATACCAAGGAAACATTTCCTTCATACCAAGGAAACATGTGCTCAATAAAGGACAGAAATGGTAGGGACCTAACAGAAGCAGAAGATATTAAGAAGAGGTGACAAGAATACACAGAAGAACTACACAAAAAAGATCTTCACGACCAAGATAACCACGATGGTGTGATCACTCACCTGGAGCCAGACATGCTGGATGCAAAGTCGAGTGGGCCTTAGGAAGCATTACTACAAACAAAGCTAGTGGAGGTGATGGAATTCCAGTTGAGCTATTTCAAATCCTAAAAGTTGATGCTGTGAAAGTGCTGGACTCAATATGCCAGCAATCTGGAAAACAGCAGTGGCCACAGGATTGGAAAAGGTCAGTTTTCATTCCAATTCCAAAGAAAGTCAATGCCAAAGAATGTTCAAACTACCACACAATTGTATTCATCTCACACGCTAGCAAAGTAATTCTCAAAATCCTCCAAGCCAGGCTTCAACAGTATGTGAACCATGAACTGAGCTTCCAGATGTTCAAGCTGGTTGTAGAAGAACTAGAGATCAAATTGCCAACATCTGCTGGATCATCAAAAAAGCAAGTGAGTTCCAGAAAAACATCTACTTTTGCTTTATTGACTATGCCAAAGCCTGTGACTGCGTGGATCACAAGAAACTGTGGAAGATTCTTAGAGAGATGGGAATACCAGACCACTTTACCTGCCTCCTGACAAATCTGTGTGCAGGTCAAGAAGCAACAGTTAGACCTGGACATGGAAAAATAGACTGGTTCCAAATTGGGAAAGGAGTATGTCAAGGCTGTATATTATCACCCTACTTATTTAATTTATATGCAGAGTACATCATGTGAAATGCTGGGCTGGATGAAGCACAAGCTGAAATCAAAATTTGCTGGGAGACATATCAATAACCTAAGATATGCAGATGACACCACCCTTGTGGAATAAAGTGAAGAAGAACTAAAGAGCCTCTTGATGAAAGTGAAAGAGGAGAGTGAAAAAGTTGGCTTAGACCTCAATGTTCAGAAAACTAAGATCATGGTGTCTGGTCCCATCACTTCATGGCAAATAGATGGAGAAACAAAGGAAACAGTGACATGCTTTATTTTCTTGCACTCGAAAATCACTGCAGATGGTGACTGCAGCCATGAAATTAAAAGATGCTTGCTCCTTGGAAGAAAAGTTATGACCAACATAGATAGCATATTAAAAAACAAAGGCATTTACTTTACCAAAAAAGGTCCATCTAGTCAAAGTTATGGTTTTTCCAGTAGTCATGGATGGATGGATGAGAATTAGACCATAAAGAAAGCTGAGCACCAAAGAACTGATGTTTTTGAACTGAGAAGACTCTTGAGAGTCCCTTGGACTGCAAGGAGATCCAACCAGTCAATCCTAAAGGAAATCAGTCCTGAATATTCATTGGAAGGACTGATGCTGAAGGTGAAACTCCAATACTTTGGCCACCTGATGCGAATAACTGACTCATTGGGAAAGACCCTGATGCTGGGAAAGATTGAAGAAGGGAGGAGAAGGGGAAGACAGAGGACGAGATGGTTGGATGGCATCACTGACACAATGGACATGAGTTTGAGCAGGCTCCGGGAGTTTGTGATGGACAGGGAAGCCTGGCGTGCTCCAGTCCAAGGGGTCACAAAGAGTCGGATATGACTGGCCAACTGAATTGAACTGAACAGATTCACTCCAGTGTTTTTGCCTGGAGAATTCCATGGACAGAGAGGCCTGGCAGGCTATATAGTCCACGGGGTCGTAAAGAGTCAGAAACAACTGAGTGACTAAGATTTTCACTGTTTCACATCATGATATTTCAGAACATACTTTAGAACTTGACCCTTTCTACTCCCTCACTGTCAGTTGTCCAAATTATTATTGAAATTTCTTTCTTATAATAGCAATAGTGAATTATTGAAGCAATTTTCTTTCAACAGTTCTGGGTATTTATATTTGCTGTAATAGGGAAATAAGCATCAACTTAATTCATGGACATGCTTTTTAAAGACTAGGAGTCACCATGGGAGGAAGTTGGCTCACCACAGTGAACACATCCAGACATCTCATTGACTCAGATATGTTTCAACAGAAGCTGGAAACGTGTGTAGATGCATCCTACATCTACAGTGAGACCATATCATCCGAGCCCCTTCTGGCACTGTGACCCTGGGGAAAGTTATTTGATCAACGTATGCTCACTTTCCTCTCCTTTTTGATAGGAATAAATATAATAAATACTCTGTTAGGTTGTTGATAGGATTAAATACATAAATTCACCTAAAGATGCTAGAACATTTCTATACAAAGTAAATATTAAATAATGTAAACTATCACAGTGATTTTTAAGCCTCAAAACTTTATACTCAGTTGAAAATAATTATGGAAAGCTATCTAGCAATATTTCCCAGTAACATTCCTTATAAACATCAATGCTGTAACAACTATTGTGCATTTATTTGACACTATATTTTACATACATTGTTTGATAACCATCACTTCTTTAAACAATGTAGGGCAGGTGTTCTTATTCTCCTCTACAAGCCAAGAAACTCAAAGTCAAAGTGATTAGCATATCTGCTTAAAGTAACACATCCAGGACTTAAAACCCAGGAACCCAGGTCATCTGATTGTTATCCAAGACCAGTATTTTTTTTTTTCACTAACTTCTTTTTTTTTGTTTGTTTCTTTAATCTTTTAGCTTGTTGTATTTTGTCTTCCTGTTTCTTCCTTTCTATCTGTCTGTTTCTGTCTCTGCCTCTCTCTCTCTCTCCTCCTTTTTTCTCCCTTCTCCCCACCCCTGCCCACCAGGGGTTAGTGGGGACTCAGAGAGGCATAGAATATAAAATTATTTTTCCTTAAAATTGTATTGCATATTTTTGAATATTGTTTAGACCAGTAGAGAGTATTTGTTTGTTTTTCTTGAGGATGGGACATAATTCACTGAAAATAAGTAAAAGCAAATAGTTTGGAGTTTAGTGGATTCTGATTATCTAGACTGTTCACTTTATGCAAAAGAACATGAAGAATGTGAAAAACCTTTAGAGCTCTGTTTTGTGAGAACTTCTGAAAAAGCAAATCAGGAAGAAGTCAAGTTGAATTGGACTTTCTTCCAGTTTTATTAACACAATAAATAAACATACCAAGATATTTTTAAGGATTATTTTCATCAACAAAAGGCCTAGTTTAAAGTATTTTCTTATTGATTTTTTCTATACAATTTTGAATCTTCACAATTAAAATTTATTCATTTCACATATAGTTGAATTGATTTGTTAATAACTTCTCCAAAGACCAAATTAAATCTATAAAGAATGTTAGGACTGAATGTTGTATTATAGAGCATGTCATTAACCTGAACTAAGACACAGTCTTAAATCTAAAACTGTGAATCTTAGATTTCACAAAACTCCATATATCCACCCTCTATGAAAACTTGAGACAGTGAGTTTAATTAATATTTGCATATAAACTCAGGTTAAACTGTCTTTGTAAACCACAAATATGCAGGACTGTTAAAGATTTTTCAAACAATACATCCACTTTATCATAATTAAATAAAATTTTATTTAAAATATATAGTGTTGTCTAATATTTCATTTTTGAAATATCCATTAATCTGTAGTACATATTCATTTAAGGAAAATTAGGAATCTAGGAAATTTATAAAAATACAATTATCCTAAAAGGGTGCATTGCATGTATTTGAAGATTCATTATAACTTAGTATTGTGATGGAAAATTATGAATTTAGGTTTATTATCAGACTTTTTCTTTACTAAAGGAATAACATTTTTATGTGTCGATCTATATTATTTCAGGATAGTTGAAAAAAGTATAGAGTTTAGAGAGAAAGTGGAAGATCACAATGGTTACCATGCAACCACCTATCTGTCACTTGTATTAAAAGTATTATGACAAGCATAGAAGTTACAGAGTTTGAATCACGAAATTAATATAGTTAATTTAGTCTGTTGTTTTAATGACTGAAAATTCAGTTACATTCAGTCATACAATGCAGATAAATTAAGTAGGAAAAGTGACAAAGATGCAGTGACTTTTAGAATCAAGAAAGAAAAGAGAAGAGAAAAATGTTGCAACAGGGATCAAAAAAGTAATATTGAATCACTTGATCACTTGTTTCATAAAAGCTTTCGGCAGGTTTGCAAATACACAGGAGGTTTTGTACTGGTATAATCTTATAATCTGCCTCTTTGAAAAAAGAGTAAACAAATTTTCCTACTTCTTTATTATTTACTGGGCTTACTAACCCACTGGGGGGCTTTTAATCCTATAATGACAGACATTTTTATTTATTTAAATTTGGAGAAGTATTTACCTCAAAATATTTGAGAAGTGGTAGCTATGAAATTAAAAGACGCTTACTCCTTGGAAGGAAAGTGATGACCAACCTAGATAGCATATTAAAAAGCAGAGACATTACTTTGCCAACAAAGGTCCGTCTGGTCAAGGCTATGGTTTTTCCAGTGGTCATGTATGGATGTGAGAGTTGGACTGTGAAGAAAGCTGAGCGCCGAAAAATTGATGCTTTTGAACTATGGTGTTAGAGAAGACTCTTGAGAGTCCCTTGGGCTGCAAGGAGATCCAACCAGTCCATCCTAAAGGAGATCAGTCCTGGGTGTTGATTGGAAGGACTGATGCTGAAGCTGAAACTCCAGTACTTTGGCCACCTCATGGGAAGAGTTGACTCGGAAAAGACCCTGATGCTGGGAGTGGTTGAGGGCAGGAGGAGAAGGGGACGACAGAGGATGAGATAGCTGGATGGCATCACCAACTCAATGGGCATGAGTTTGAGTAAACTCCGGGAGTTGGTGATGGACAGGGAGGCCTGGAGTGCTGCTATTCATGGGGTCGCAAAGAGTCAGACACAACTGAGTGATTGAACTGAACTGAACTGAAAGGGTTAGCCTCTTGCCATAGGAATTAAACTCTGTGAGGTCAGGAATATTTGTCTATTACATTGACTGTTGTATCAGCGGTGTTTTAAAGAGTGCCAGGCACTAAAAAGTACTAGAAATAGTTGTCAAATGAATGAATATTGAGTTGTTCTCACTTGTATAATCAAGTTAACTTTCTAAGGTGGCTTTTCTTGGAAAAACATTGCAGTTTTAAAATGAAAATTTTCATTGACCAAAGTAATATTGTGAAAAAAATTAACAAATGCAAAGCTTGCTTTATGAAAATAATTAGTATATCTATAGTCATCCATGCTAAAGATAACTATTACAATGCAAATATACTCCTGGAGTTTTTATAGATGGCAATTGAGTATAAATGTGAAATGGCTTACTAGTTCCACAATATGAAAAACGTTCTTTCCACGCGGCATGCCATGCATTTTTCTTTTTTCTTCCTTTTTTTCCTGGCTGTTAGAGCCTTAGTTGTGGTGCATGTGTGCTTGTGCTTAGTTGCCTTGAGGCATGTGGGATCCTAGCTCCCTGACCAGCAATCAAACCTGAAACCCCATTCTTAACAACTGGACCACCAGGGAAGTCCCTGAATTTTCTTTTAACGACATAATTTAAAGATAAATTCTCTCTGCATTCTTAGTTACTTAGGCACTCACAGACTAAATGGACAGGAGTTAGAACTAACTCCTAGAGGGTGAAGGATAGGGAAGCCTGGTCTACTGCAGTCCATGGGGTCACAAAGAGTTGAACACAACAAAAGCGACTGAACAATAACAAAGAATTTTGTAGACAGTAAATTTATGCCATAATTTTAATAAGTGTATCCCCATCTCAAATTTACCAAAGCCCAATTACAATGGTGTTTCTTATCAAAAGTATTGGAAAAACTACAACAGAGGCAAACATTAAAGATCTGAAACACAGTGTTATTGTGAATACCCAAAAGGGAACATGCCACACAGTATTTAAAAGATATACTCTCAGACAAATAATGTATGATTTCACTTATATGTGGAATATAACAAAACAAAATAAGTGAACAAAACAAAAAAGGGGAAGCAGATCAAAAGGTATTGATTCAAACTTTCAGTTACAAAATAAATGAGTCACAGGTATAAAATGTACAGTGTAGGGAATGTAGTCAATAATTATATAGTATCTTGCATAATGACATATTGTGACTAGACTTATGGTGATCACTTGAAATGCATTGAAATACCACATCACTAATGCTGTATAATACTAACTAACATAATGTTATAGGTCAATTATGCTTCAAAAAAAAAAAAAAAACCAAAATCATAGGAAAAGAGATCAGATTTGTGATTGTCAGAGGCAAGGGGTTGGGGGAAGCTAGAATTGGATGAAGGTGGTCAAAAGGTACAAACTTCCAGGTATAAGATAAGTAAGTACTAGGGACATAATGGAATTAGCACTCCTATATAACATACGTGAAAAGCATAAGTCCTAAGCGTTCTCATCACACAATTGGGTGGAGAGGGAGGTGGGAGGGGGAATCGGGATGGGGAATACGTGTAAATCCATGGCTGATTTATGTCAATGTACGACAAAAACCACTACAATATTGTAAAGTAATTAGCCTCCAACTAATTAAAATAAATGGAAAAAAAAAAGATTTTTTTCTATGTCTTTAATTTTTGTATCTATATGAGATGATGGCTGTTCACTAAATTTATTGTGGTACTAATTGCATGATATATGTAAGTAAAATCATTATGCTGTACACCTTAAACTTATACAGGGTAATGTGTCAATTATATCTCAATAAATCTGGAAGAAGAAACAAACAAAATAAAAAATAGTAGAATGAAAAAAATGAAAGATTTCTTTTCATGGGTTATCTCATTTAGAATAAAGTTACACTGAGTTTATCATTAATGATAATGAGTCGGCAAAATGAACTATTTGACCAAAATATTTCCTTTGAAATATGATTTTTTTCCATCATGGTATGTAGTGCTAATTTTTCCAATCAAGGCATTTCTCTACAGTCATTTTTATGGTCACAGTACGGCAGATATCACATGATCCGTCCACCCTCAGAAATCTGGGAGACCATCAGAAACAACCACCGTACTACAGAGCTACCTTGATTCTCACAAAGCTTACAAGCAGTTTTCCACCACAATGCACATGGTGTTAGTTGTTGCTTATGGCATTCTCCCTGCTTTTCATTTCATGCCGGCCATTTCTTCAATTAAAAAGATTTTGTGTAGGTGAGGTAGGGGGTGGCAGGAATTCTTTTCCATCCCTGATTTTTTTTTCCCTATAAAATAATCCAGGCCTCTCTCCTTCTTTTACTCAGTCTTTCCAGTGACCTAATCTGATTGATATGTTTGCAAGAAAAAATTTCCACACAGAAATTAATCCCCTTTGCTACTCTATTTTTTTGAAGATGCCCTTCCCTCAAAAAGAGGTTTCTACGGTAAAACGGGCCTGTTACAGAGGAGACCTAGATGCCCTTCCTGCAAAAAGAGGTTTCTACGGTAATACGGGCCCGTTACAGAGGAGACCTAGATTTTCTAGTCCAAATGGATGAATAAGTTTCTCTGATTCTGAGGCTACTAAGAAAAAGTCTGTGTAGCTATTGATATAAGCTAAATCCTCCAATCTAGTCTTTAGCCACAACAAGTGTGATATTTTGGCCTGCCATCTGCCTCCTGTTTCCCTTCCTTTGTCTTATTTCACAGTTGGCTCAGAACTCAAAGTAGCCTGTTTCTAACAGATCTTTTAAGGACACCTACGATCTACTGAACCCTCTCCAGTGTTCTTGCCTGGAGAATCCCAGGGACGGCGGAGCCTGGTGGGCTGCCGTCTATGGGATCGCACAGAGTCGGACACAACTGAAGCGACTTAGCAGCAGCAAGATCTACTGAAGAAAAATCAGCCTGTGGAATTTTGCTTCACTTGCAAGTTGAAATAGATTCAATATTCAGTTATGAATTAGTTCATTTTCCATGGTCTCTTTAGACAACTTTTAGTATTATTTATTCCTTCATGTGTCCTTTGAGGTCACAGTTTCCTTTGTAACTGGTTATTGCAGCACTGAGGGGATAACTGATGCTTTTCTTCACACATGAGCATTATTGATAAATAATAACAAGCAAATACTGTGTATAGCTGTGGATCTTTTCCATATATATTGTTGGATTTACTTCCTCTTCCCCAGCTTGCTTATCATCAGTGGCAAGCAGCTATGAGATACTTGGCCTGGATTTGAACTGTAGTCTGTGAGTCAAGAAGAGCAAACCTCACCAGACCACATGAAGATCAGACCCAGGCTTTGGCCTCGTTAGTGCCATGAGTCAACTAACTGAGCTAATTAACCACAGATGCACAATTATTGTCAAATGATTCCAATTCTTGAAGAATCATAGGTTGACAAATAGTATCAAAATGTATCTAGGACAAATTTGAATGTGTTATATTAAATATATTTATGGAAGTTAAGAATATAACTTTCTTTTTTCCCCCAGAAATCTTAATACCATTGTAGTAACTGCATCCAAATAGAAAATGAATCCAGAATAAAAAGTACACAAGTGCCTCTCTCCTCTTTACCCACCTATCTCTGTCTCTCTCTCTCTCACACACACACACACACACACACACACACACACACACACACACACACACACTCTCTCTCTCTCTCTCTCACACACATTTACCATCACACATTTACAAATGTCCAGCGGCATACATAAGCTGTCCCACTGATAACCAGTACTCTATGGCTACTTCTGCAACATGGTTTTGATCGGTGCTCTTGGTTTGAACAACCAATTTCTCTTATTTATAGAGCAGTTCTCTGCTGCTGCTGCTGCTAAGTCACTTCAGTCATGTCCGACTCTTCGCGACCCCATGGACTGCAGCCTACCAGGCTCCACCGTCCATGGGATTCTCCAGGCAAGAGTGCTGGAGTGGGGTGCTTCTCCGGAGCAGTTCTCTAATTTATTCTCAAAGATCCTCACATCCCACTTTTTATTCACTCACTGTTCTTTTATTCTTTTCTCTGCATTCTCGTTTCTACTATACTCAGACTGATGGGCACAATTCTTTCATGATAGAAGATGCAATTTCTTAACAACTACAACAACAACAACAACAAAAACCCAGCAGTAAGCAAAATAAATCTAATAAAATCATTTTTAGTGGAGCATCATTACTAATAGTGTCCTGAGAATATACATCTTGTGACTAGCAACTGTGTTTTATTATTAATTATATTGTTAAAATTTATCTGTATATAAATAAATAAATAAAATTTAACCGGCTTCTCCACAGTGATTAAGATGCTTCCAAGACCTACACTATAAGTTGTTTTGCCAGAGGGAAAATTGCCACGGACTTCCAGAAATTCCTTTTTCCTATTTTGTTCTCCACTTAAAAACAACGAGGATATCTGTGTCTTTTAATTTTTAAAAGTACATAAGATTCTTTTTTCTCACTTGTTCTCTGAATGGAAATTGAAACATAATACAAAAAATTCTAACTTGTGAAATTTGGATATAGCTTCTCACAGTGACTTTCAAAAAAAATTATATGAACTTCTTCATGGAAATAAATTATTTATATGAGCAATTTTCAGATAAACTTCAAGGTCATATTTTAGAGTAAAAATGTCAAGTCCCTGGTTTGAATCTAATTCAGCATAGTTAGACTTTTTAAAAAATAGATCTATTTTAAGGCTTTACATTTATTTTTTTCTTTCAGTATGGTGCAATGTGGTACAGTCAATTCTTGATCTTTACACTTTGATTTGATATCTTAAATATGTTTTATACTTGTCTACTCTATAGTATTCATTTCTTAAAGTAGTCATTAAAAATATCAAAACACTTATTAAACATTGCTCTACTTTTTATTCATTATTTGCTGTTTTTGGTGTTATAAGAAGCTTGTGATTCCTTCCCTCTCCATGACTTGGCATAACTTCACTTCTATCATCTTGATGTTCCCATCTAAACTATTTACAATTTCTCTTCATCATTAACAATAAAAGATTTTTTTCTTAAGTAAGCAATCCCCATACTGAGGTTGCTGGTGCTATTTAGCCGTGTGGTCATGTCCAACTCTTTTACAATCTCATGGACTGTAGCCCAGCAGGCTCCTCTGTCCATGGAATTCTCCAGGCAAGAATACCAGGCAAATAGGTTTCCAGCTTCTTTTCCAGGAGACCTTCCCAATCCAGGGATTGAACCTGTGTCTCCTACATTGAAAGCAGATTTTTTACCACTGAGCCACCAAGAAGCCTGTCATATTACTGATGAGTAAGTTTTAATTATCACTACATCTGTGGGAAAAGAACAGATAAATTGGCTCCAAGCAGTGAACTCTCTATATAGTTTAAATAAGTTTCCCCACCTCTCTCAAGCTTTCTTATGCATTTTAGAGTGAAGGGGAATTAGGCTACCTGTGAGGATCATACCAGAGCTCTAATATAGTTTTTCTTCAGACAAGTATGACTCAGAAAGTGAAGTTTTATCCACCTCTTTAAAAAGTGAAAGGCTTACGCTGCCCAGAGAAAATTCCAATTTTCAAAATTAGAGATTTTCAAATATGGTTCACTAATTAATTTTAAAATAGAAGTTGTAATTACAAGGTTCAAGAAGCCATAAAAATACTTGCTTTGTTATATAAAATTCAGACAATATTTTACTTATATCTCTATAATTCTTCCATGACTGAGATGTAGAAATAATATATAGTAATACAAAATATAATATAATAATATATATTATATATAGTATATATATATATATATAGTATATATAGTATATATATAGAATAATATATAGTAATATAAAATCATGGATTATGGGTTGCAGCAATATAACTGATTGAATATCTGTTATGTAAATAACGTTCTTCTTAGAGAGGTAGAAAGGGCAACAATAGACAAATAGATACACAGAGATTTGGTATAAAGTTGTATAAATGTCCAAGAGGATAATGCATATTAAAAGCACTCTCTTGAGCTAGCAAAACAACTTATTTGGATCACTTAGTTGTCAATTTGCTGACATAAGGAAATTAGTTGCTAAAGCAGAAGGACAAATGGAATTGACAAGATGCAGATACAATGTATATAACATTTTATGTCAAAACCATCCTGTATTGACCCCCTTAGTCAAGGTAGAGGACATTTTAAGTAAAGCCAGTTCAGGACAGTTTCAATTCTAAAATCAAACAATACAGAAAGTAGGCATAGCGGGAACAAGTCTCAACATAATTAATGACATATATGACAAACCCACAGCTAACGTCATCCTCAGTGGTGAAAATCTGAAAGCATTCCCTCAAAGATGAGGAATGAGACAAGGATACCCACTCTTACCACTTTTACTCAACATAGTTTAGGAAGTCCTAGTCATAGCAGTCAGAGAAGAAAAGGAATCTAAATTGGAAAGGAAGGAGAAAAACTGTCAGTGTCTGCAGATGACATGATACTATACATAGAAAATCCTAAAACTGCCACAAGAACACTACTAGAGCTCATCAATGAATGAGACAAAGTTGCAGGATACAAAATGAATATCTATTGCATTTCTATACACTGAGAGTGAAGTATTAGAAAGAGAAATTAAGAAACAATCTCACTTGTATCATGTCAGAAAGAACAAAATACTCAGGAATAAACCTACCTAAGGAGGCAAAATGTCTATACTTTAAAATCTGTAAGATGTAGATTAAAAAAATTGAAGACAACACAAACAGATGGAAAAGATATACTGTGTTTTTGGATTAGAAGAATAAATATTGTTAAAATGGCCACACTGCCCAAAGCAACCTATAGATTCAATGC
Organism: Dama dama; assembly: GCF_033118175.1. Taxonomy (NCBI): domain Eukaryota; kingdom Metazoa; phylum Chordata; class Mammalia; order Artiodactyla; family Cervidae; genus Dama; species Dama dama. Next base: position 25,798,764 of record NC_083711.1, read on the forward strand.
AATCCCTGACAAATTGCCAACGGCATTTTTTCACAGAACTGAAACAAACATTTTTCAAATTTGTACAGAAACACAAAAGACCCTGAATAGCCAAAATATCTTGAGAAAGAAGAATGAAGCAGGAAAAATCATGTTCCTTGACTTCAGACTACATTATATGGCTACATTTGTCAAGACTGTATGGTACTAGCACAAAAATAGACACATAGATCAATGGGACAGGATAGAAAGCCCAGAAAAAATTCAAACACTTGTGGTTAATTTATCTACAGCAAAAGAGATAAGTATATAATGGTCTTCAATCAGTGGTGCTGGAAAAACTGGACAGTACATGTAAAAGAATGAAATTAGAACACTAACACCATATACAGAAATAAACTTAAGATGGACTAAAGATTTAAATGTAAGACTGAATACCATAAACTCCTAGAAAAATACATAGACAGGACAGATATAAAATACAGCAATAATTTTTTGAATTTGCCTGCTAGAGTAATGAGAACAAAAGCAAAGTTAAACAAATGGGACCTACTCAAACTTAAAACTTTTTGGATAGCAAAGGAAATGATACACAAAAGAAAAAGACATCTATGGAATGGGAGAAAATATTTGCAAAATGACAAAGAATTAATTTTCAAAGATTAATTAATCCTACAACTCTTACAACTCAACAACAACAACAAGAAACCAAACAACTCATTTCAAAAATGGGTAGACAACCAAAATAGGCATTTCTCCAGAGAAGACATACTGATGGCCAACAGGCACACGAAAAGTTGCTCAACATCACTAATTATTAAAGAAATGCACATTAAAACTAAAATCTGTTTTTAGGTATTATGTCATACCAGTCAGAATGTCCATCATCAAAATGTTCACAAATATATGCTGGTGAAGGTATGGAGAAAAGGGAAGCCTTGTATACTACTGGTGGGAATGAAAATTGGTACAGCCACTATGGAAAACAGTAGGGAGATTCCTTAAAAAACTAAAAGTATAACTACCATATGATCCAGCAACCCCACTCCTATACATATATCCAGAGAAAACTCTAACTTGAAAAGATACACGAACCCATTGTTCATAGCAGTGCTACTTACAGTAGCCAATACATGGAGGCAACCTAAATGTCTATCAACAAGTAAATGGAGAAATAAGATGTGGTATATACTTACAATGGAATATTACTCAGTCATACAAAAAAAGAATAAAATATTGCCATTTGCAGCAACATGGACGGACCTAGAGATGATCATACTAAGTGAAGTAAGTCAGACAAAGACAAATATATGATAAAACTTAAATGTAGACTCTAAAAATGGTACAATTGAACTTATGTACATAAACAGATACAGATTCACAGACATAAAAATAAACTTATGGTTAACAAAGTGGAAAGGGATGGGAGTGATAAATTTGAAATTTGGGATTAACATACACCAACCATTATGCATAGAACAGATAAGCAACAAGGACCTATTTGAACTGTATTCAGTATCTTCCAATATCTTGTAGTAACCATATGGGAAAATAACCTGATAAAGATTAGGTATATATGTATCTGAATCACTTTGTTGTACACCTGAAATATTATAAATCAACTATATTTCAATTAAAGATAAAATCAAACAAAACAAAACCAGCAGCAATAACAACAGTAAAACACTGTTTCTAATATTCACCTTCTAATTACAAAATGAGTCTTATCCTTTGAACAGGCAGGGAAGAAAATTTCCCACTTTATGGAAAGAATCATCATGCTTGTATTGCTGAACTCCATCACAAAAATGAACTCTAAATGGCATTCTAACTTACAAGCACAGTATGAATTACTATTTTAAAAGTGAAAATGTATCCCTTTATTTTTCATAAGATTCATATAAGCTTAACTTTTTTTCCATCTTTCTGATAGCTAGCTTACCCTCCATATTACACAAGATGGATTGGTTCAGCTACTCAGTAAATGGCATTTATTATACTGTTGGGGGATGGTACTGGGGGGATTATACTGTTGGGGGACTTCCTTGGTGGCTCAGATGGTAAACGTCTGCCTATAATGCAGGAGACCCGGGTTCAATCTCTGGGTCAGGAAGATCTCCTGGAGAAGGAAATGGCAACCCGCTCTGGTATTCTTGCCTGGGAAATCCCATGGACGGGGAAGCCTGGTAGGCTACAGTCCATGGGGTCGCAGAGTCAGACATGACTGAGCGACTTCACTTTCACTTTGGGGGATAGTATGCATTATATACCTTCTGCCTTCTATTTCATAGCTACAGATTTCAGTCCTAAGCCATCACTGGGTCACTAACCCTTGCCAACAATCACAAAATACTTGCTGTTGCATTTTTGAGATACTTAAGAGCATGTTTGGTTAAGCAAATTATACTGCCACGGTTGGAAAATAATTCAAAGTACATGCCCTTAGTGGAGACGAGGAGGTTCTGTATAGACAGGGCAATGTGGATTTTTAATAATGCCTTTAAGAGATAAGGAATGTATTAATGAAAACATATTTTGCTCACAGCACTAAACCAACAACCTTCAGACCAAACATATGAGGGCATTTATAAGATTAAAATACTGATATTTAATGTTATCAAAACTAAATGCCTCAGGTATCCTCCATTTTCAAGTCATTCTAATTCCCACCACCTGAAGCTAAAAACTTATCACTCATTTCACACCTGCAACATTGCAACTATTTCCAATGGACTTTCATGGCTCCAGGCTGCCTTTCTTTCCACACTGCAACAGTCACCCACATACTGCATACCATTTCCAGACTAATCCATGTTAAATGCTGCTTTCATCATACTTTGCTTAAAAATCACTTACAGAGTTCTCTTTCAAACGACACCAAACACAAACTTTTCTATCTAGATGTCACAACCATACATAAATTGTTTCCATCATTCTCAACTAAATTTATTTGTTGAGATTCATCAACAAATACTTCAGGATCACCTTCACACTGTCTCATTAAAAGTCATGACCATTGGAAACTGCATTCTTTTGTTCATGATATTCACTTCATATAAAATGCCTTCCACTTTTACCCTTGTCTCAATAACAAAGTTCTACACAGTCCACATTATAATTCTGATGTTTTCAGAAGAACTCTCTTATTATTGCCACTATCATTAGGCCTCATCTCCTCCCAACTCTTCTATCCCTAATAACAGTTCCTAAAACTTTTTATCATTCAAAATTCTTTCATGTGTTTCAGATACATTTCCATAATTATAATACAGTTAAAGAGAGGTGCTGTGTTAATTATTTTGTTTTCTTTTACTTTGGGCTTAGAAGGAAAGCTATAACAAACCCAGTGAAGTTGAAAGTTGCTCAGTCATGTCCGACTCTCTGTGACCCCATGGACTATAGAGTCTATGGAATTCTCCAGGACAGAATACTGGAGTGGATAGCCATTCCCTTCTCCAGGGGATTTTGCTAACTCAGGGACTGAACCCAGATCTTCCACATTGCAGGTGGATTCTTTCTCAGCTGAGCCACCAGGGAAGTCCAAGAATACTGGAGTGGGTAGTCTATTCCTTCTCCAGGGGATCTTCCCGACCCAGGAATCGAACTGGGACCTCTTGCATTGCAGGTGGATTCTTTACCTGCGGAGCTACCACAGACCTGACAGTGTATTAAAAGGCAGAGGCATCACTTTGCTGACAAAAGGTCCGTCTAGTCAAAGCTATGGTTTTTCCAGTAGTCATGTACGTATTGAGAGTTGGACTACAAAGAAGGCTGAGCACTGAATTCTTGCTTTTGAATTGTGTTGCTGGAGAAGATTCTTGAGAGTCCCTTGGACTGCAAGGAGATCAAATTAGTCAATCCTAAAGGAAATTAAACCTGAATAATCATTGGAAGGACTGATGCTGAAGCTTAAGCCCAATACTTCGGCCACCTAATGTGAGGATCTGACTCATTGGAGAAGACCCTGATGCTGGGAAAGATGGAAAGCAAAAGGAGAAGGGAGTGGCAGACAATGAGATGGTTAAGCTCTGGGAGATAGTGGAAGACAAGGAGCGTGGTGTGCTGCAGTTCATAAGGTCACAAAGAATCAGACATGATTTAGTGAGTGAATAATAAAATCTTTTACTTTATGATGAAAACTGTACTAAAATATATATCAAGCACTTAGAAATTATTGATCAATTATAGTGGATATTTTTAGAGCAGTAAAAAATTAGAGCATTAGATTCCTGCTTATGTCAGAATTCATAGAACATTTTTTTCATGATTTTCCAGTAATTGAAATGGTTTTTAAGACATAACAAAATTTTTTTTTCTTTGCTCTATAGCAAAGTTAAAATTTGCCACATGGTACTGACTTCTAAAAAGTAAAATTCTCATGTATAAAACTTGAATTTCCATAGATATGCAGCATAATATTTCAGAAGCATAAGAAAACACGTAAATAAAAATTTTGCCAACTCAAACTGCTGCTGTTGTTACTTCGTCACTCAGTTGTGTCTGACTCTTTGGGACCCATAGATAATAGTACGCCAGGTTCCTCTGTCCATGGGGTTTCCCAGGCAAAAATACTGGAGTAGATTGCCATTTCCTTCTCCAGGGGATCTTTCAGACCCAGGGATCAAATTTGTGTCTTTTGCATCACAGGCAGATTCTGTAACCACTGAGCCACAGAGAAGCCCCAACTCAAAGTGTATGCCTGCTCAAAAATATTGAAACTAACTCCCAAATACTACACATCATTTAAGGTTTCTCCTATTTGCTCAAAATTTTAGCATATTTGTATTAAAAGGGAACTTGACAAAAAGTGCACCTTTAATAATTCTTTATTAAAGAAATTTTTGAATTTCTGAAGGAATTCTATTTTCTTTCTGATTCTTTTCATTCTCCTAAATGGAATAATTCAGCAATTATTTTTAAAGCTCTGTGATGGAAAGATCAATTCTTGTTAAATTGCACTGATGAGTATTGGATAAATTTAAGAAGTTTGAAAGCTTTTTATCCTTTTGTAAAAAAAAAAAATTATTACTTTGTCTGTTTCTTTAAATGCTGTTTATAATTCTAGAAATAAGCTCCCATTAGAATTCTTGTAGAATTTTTATATACTTACAAAGAAATTGCATTCTAAATTCAAAAGGTATAATTTTATTTTACCATTAATACTTTTAAAAACACAGGGATCATTGGTAAATTATCCTTACCAACCAAAGAAACAACAGGGAGTCCAGGAGAAGCTCTCCTACATGAGATTTCTAATTCCTCTGGATCTTGTTATTTCCTTTGTTCACACAGCTCTATCCTGGCCCCTTCTTGTCTGAGGGTCTGATCTGCCTAATCTAGCACCTTTGTATATATTATGTTTGAAGAGGGAGTCATTGAGTACTGGTAACACATTGACAATATTAACATTAATAATATTTTATCAAATGGATAATAATTTATCAATATTTCTAATAGTAATAGTGAGATGTCTAGGGCACTGAAAAGAAATGCAGCTTAGGGGATTGCTAAGAACACATAGGGATAGGAACTGAGAAATCTGAGAGCTTGTAGGAAATAGACTGGAAAGGTCAAAGTCATGGGATGGTCTGGGGAAACTATTGGGATGTGTTTTTCTGCCGTAATATAAATGTGCAAAGTAAAGAGGAGAGCTGTGATATCCAATTTATTTCTATATATGTGTTTATTTTAGCACTGTAGGATTATTCCCAGAAATATGGTATTTTTCTCACTTCAAATTCAAATAAAGAATTTTCAAGGAACAACAACAATCAGAAAAGAAGGTGTGTTGTTTGTTTTCTTTGTAGGATACAGGGTTATTGTTTATCTTTTATAAAATTCAACTGCATAGGAAAAATTCAGCAAACACAGAAATAAATCTGGAAAACTCCACTATCTAAAATATGTCTTTGTTTTACTTCTTCAAATTACTTTAGTGTTAAATTTAAAAGTCTAATTTTAAAACCAAATCACTTTTCTGTGCAGCAGAAATTAACATAGTAAATCAATATACTTCAATTAAAAAATAAAAAATCTATTTTCCTACTCTAAATTTTCTAAAATAACTTGTTTCCAAATCATCATCAAGGAGTGTAGAATTTATACTAGTATTTCTTTAATTCTACCTGCCTTGAGAAAAATCTCAACAAATAATGACGCAATGCCTAACGGTCCCCTTTCTTAACTTACGTCCAGCTCAACAGCCTTTTTAATGAAAGCCCAAGTTCAGTAATTAAAAGCATCCATTTTGCTGGAACTGAGTACACCCAAATCATCCCTTTAATAGATTAAACGTACCGGTACCTGGCACTCAAATAATTGACTTAATATAGCTATAAGTCTGCTTTTTTCCCAGCAATATTGCAACATAATTATATTCATGAATTCTAGTTTACGAGCTCTATTTCATACTTCCCTAACATTAAGATGGGCAATGTTTAGTTTTGTCTTATGAACTCAGTTACAATGTCCAAGTGTCAAAGCAAAGAGAAGGGTAGCTTTGGCCAAAAGACACTGTCCTTTGGATGAATAAGTGCTAGCCTCCTTGCCACAGTGTTTGCATGAATGCCCTGCTCATCTTGAGAATTTTTTAATTTGCTTTGCTCTAGTTAGTTGGCACACTCTCCCCCACTATAAGAAATGCATTTCTATGATTAAAGCTTATGTACTTGATGCCAAAACTACCAACCAAAAAAGTTAAAAATTAAAATATTTTTGGCAGGGTAGGTTTTCTTTTGTTTTTGGCTATAGGGTAAAAAACAAAACAAAAAGGCTTGTTTATTTAAAGTGTTGATGAAGTACATTGTGTGGTCTGAAATGCTGTAGTTTGGTGCCATCTAGCCAGAGAACTAGCTGGAGATCCAGCCAGAGAAAGATATAGATGAACAACATTCCAAACTAGTACTGAGAACTACAAGAGATGGAAGTGATACGTTGAGAATATTTTCTCAAAGTTCACCTGCCATAGCTTCATAGATTATCAAGATGGTGGAAGCGAGACAAAAGTACTAAGAAAATCTCACAGTGTTTCTATTTATGCTTATTTCAAGCAGACAAAAGGATTCTACTGCTATAAGGTCTGATCATTAGACTCAAGTATGAAGATTTAGAGGAGGATGAAGAAAAAGGGTGATAAAAAAAAAAAAAAGGACTATGTAAAAAAGAGAGGAAAATTAAAAGAGAAAAGAGATCAAAGAAAATAATAAAAGCAAGAGACAGGCTGATTAAAAAGAGAAAATGCTGTTAACAAAGAAACCATAAAAGCTAGCAACACATAGCACTTAGGTTTATTTCAAACAGGAGGAAAAGCAAAAAAATTGAGGTTTGGACCACTGAAAAGCCAACCTATGAGGCTTAAGATTTAATTTGAAACTCAGCTTTTCCCCATTTTTCTACCATGGAGGTTTTCTTTTTTTCTTTTTAAAAAGAGTCTTTGATCTTTTGCCTTAACGAGTCCAGTCAATATGTAAAGAATCAAAATTGTGAGCGCTAATGCCTCTATTTTGTTAAACCAAGTATTAAACATTGTACTATTTGTGTGGTCTGAAGACTATTGGAATTGTACTTTGTGTGTCTGAGGTGTTTGAAGATTCTGGAAACAAAATGCCTAGACGGGAGGTCAAAGTATTTTTTTTTTTTTTGCCAGAAAGACATTCTATTTATTTTAGATGAGGTAAACTATAAATACTATAAAAACATCAATTCTCTCCAACAGAGAGTTAATTGACAATTACATTTAAGTCAAAGTCATTAATAAATTTGGATCTTGATAACTCAGTATATGACCTGAGAATATTATCTATATTACTTTTCACTCTAATTTCACCTAAAGCAATAACTATGCTTTCTTTGAGTCCATGATCATAAATTAATAACACCTCAGAAAATTCAAATTCCAGCTAGACTAGAGAAATAGGAAGTGTATTTCAGATAAATATTTAAAAAGAAAAACCTAAACATTTTAAAAATTACTGATTGATTTCCTACATATAGTTTTATAAGTTGACCTATCACTGCTTATTAAAAGGACCACAATCATTTTCTGATTACTGTGTTCAACTACTATGCTAAGTAAGATACAAATATGCATATAAATGCAAGTGTAAATATAAATATACATCCAAATGAGGCAGGTGATATTAACAGACAGAAGAAAAAATCTTCGATTTATGAGGTTGAAGTTGCAGCTCTAAATATTACACAAGCCGATTCAACTGATTATCAAATCAACTGGTCTATTTTTCCATGAATAATTAATCTGTAAGCCAAGTGCATAGCTTGATTATTATGATCTTACTTTTTCTTTGGGAAAAAAATATGCATTTGTCTGAATGGAAGGCAGATTATCAGAAATGAAACTCATGTATCCCAAGAACACTACAATATAAATAGGATTTAATGACTACCATTTGGGGACAATTAAAGTTAGTTTGCATAATTTTTGAATTAAACTTAAATGTATACTTATATAGAACATAACCATCATATGTAAATTGTTTTAAATTATCTTAATTGGTCAAATACTTATTATTTACATATCTTTAAGCTATTTTTCAAAGACTCAGCAACCAAAATTTGACAAACATTTCTGGGGGATTCTAGATACGTTACTGTTGTTTTCTAGTCACTAAGTCATGTCCGACACCTTGCATCACCACTGACTTCAACCCACTGGCTCCTCTGCCCATAGGATTTCCCAGGCAAGCATACTGGAATGGGTTCCTATTTCCTTCTCCAGAGGATCTTCCTGACCCTAGAGTTTGAACCCGAGTCTCCTGCATTGGTAGGCAGGTTCTATACTGCTGAGCCACTAGGGAAGCCTTCTAGATATTCAAACCTTAAGTTATTTTAAAACACAAAAATTGAAGAAAGAAGATGGCGGAGCATTAGGAGGACACAGAGTTCATCTCTCTCCACAGATGCATTAGAACACATCTACAGATGAAACAATTCTCTTAGAGCCCCAGCTGAACACTAGCAGAAGGCCCTGGACACCAGAAAGGACAAGAAAGAGCCCCACATAACCAAGTAGGGTGAAATAAAGAAGAAAGGAAAAGAAGAGGAAGTGGGATGGGACACACACCCCTTGAAGGGGAGCTGGAGGAACAGAGCGGTTCCCACATCTGGAGAAACTCCCGCACTGATGGGGAGATTAGTTGGGACAGAAGGAAATATCTGAGCTGTCAAAAGAGAGTGAAACAGCTGGTCTGTGGCAAAGTAGGACAGAGTTAGACCTACACAGGCAGTCCATGCCAAAGCCCTGCACGCTCATGCGCAAGCCTGGGATGCGTATGTCTGCTAGCATGCAAGAGGGCTGGGTGCCGGAATGTGGGGACTGAAGAGCTCACCTTGGGGGAGGACTGCTGTTGGCTGTGAGGAGACAGCCTGAGGGGATGGGAGGGAGGAAATCTGCAACTAGGAAGGCTTGTGGACAAAATCAAGACTGCCATAGAAGCAAGGCACCGTAACTAAGTGATACACAGAGGGTGGGGCCACCACTGCAGTCCCTCTCCCCACAGGCTGGCTTCTGTCCCCTCAGGCACTAGGAGAAGCCTCTGCCAGGGCTGGCCATCTCTTGCCAGTGACTGGAAGCCAGAAAAGGCCCGACCAAAACTGGATCTCTCACACTCACGGCCGCTGGCTTCCCCGCATGCCTCGTCAAAGACTGGACTAGATCTCTCACATTTGCCAAGTCGCCCACACACCTGTTGCCACGACCCTGGCAGCTTGCCACCTCCATGCCCTGTACTCAGAAGGGCAGAACCTGGTGCTCCAAGGCAGCCTTGGTGCCAAGACCACCCCATGGTGGGTCCACATGCAGAGGTAGGGCTAGGACCACATATGAGCCCTAGGGGCTGTGCAACTAAAGAAGAAAAGCTGAAATCTCTCCTTGAAGCGAGTTGCGTAACCATGAATTGACACCCCTGCAATTTGCTTGGTAAAAACTCAGGGCCCAAAAAACATCTGAATGTATAAATGCTCCCTCAGCCAAGAGAGACCTAGCTTTAGCAGCTGTAGACTTTGTGAGCTGATTCCATAAGACCCAAAACAGGTCTATATCTATGATCCATGACTACAAATTTGGGACCTGACTTCAGTGGATCTATTCTGGTGGCCCTGTGAAAGCAATGTCTGAGAGACAACAGGGGCAATTTCTGACAAGCCCGCAGTTAAGATGGGGCTGAGAACACTGCCAACATCAGCATAGTCTGGAAGCTTGCACAACAGGTGAGAGGTGACACAGCAGAGTACACCCAAATGTGAGCGGCTCCAGAGGGAGAATACCCAGTAGGTTCACTCCCAGTGGGAGTGTTCCAACCCCATCTACCTCACACTGCAGATAAGAAATACAGCTAAGAAACAGATCTGTGGGCCTCCAATGATCAGGCAGGAGGTCCCACCCCTGACAAGGCACCATCAACCATAGAGCTAAAGGGAGGCCCCACTCAATTTCTAGGTCAGGCTCTGATCAGTACAACACCAATCAAACTCTGTATCAAGAGGATAATAGAACAAGTCTCTGGACCACCCTCAGCCACCAGCAAGAAGGAACTAGCACCCTGCAGCCTGAAGAAAGGAGATCACAAACACAGTAAGTTTGACACAATGACATGACAAAGAAATATGTTGCAGATGAAGGAGCAAGACAGAAATCTACAAAAACAGATAAATGAAGAGGAGAAAAGCAATCTATCTGAAAATAATTCATAGTAATGATAGTAAAGGTGACCAGAGAGCTTGGGGGAAAAAAAATGGAGGTACAGATCAAGAAGATACATGAAAAGTTAAACAAAAATCTAGACAAACTAAAGAACAAACATAGATGAACAAGACAACAACTGAAATGAAGAATGCACTAGAAGGAATCAATAACAGTATGAATGACTAAGGCAGAAAAACAGATAAGTGACCTGAGATACAAAATGAGGGAAATCTCTGCTGTGGGACAGAACAAAGGAAAAAAGAATGAAAAGGAAAAAAAAGAAGAAGAAGAAAAAAAAGAAAAAAATTAAAAATTAAAAAAAAAGAGAAAAAAAAAAGAAAAAAGAACTGTCTCAGAGACCCATGGGACAACATGAAACATCTCAGTGTTTGAATTATAGGTGGGGAGGGTGACAGAAGAGGGAGAAAAAAGGAAAGGGCCTGAGAAAATATTTGAAAAGATCATAGTTGAAAACTTAACTACATGGGAAGGAAGTAGTCACCCAAGTCTAAGAAGTACAGAGTTCCATACAAGATAAATCCATGGAGAAACATGCCAAGACATATTAATCAAACTAACAAAAAATAAATTAAAAATATATTAAAAACATTTGGATAGCAGCCATCCTGACTGGTGTGTAATGGTACCTCATTGTGGTTTTGATTTGCATTTCTCTAATAATGAGTGATGTTGAGCATCTTTTCATGTGTTTGTTAGCCATCTGTATGTCTTCTTTGGAGAAATGTCTGTTTAGTTCTTTGGCCCATTTTTTGATTGGGTCATTTATTTTTCTGGAATTGAGCTGTAGGAGTTGCTTGTATATTTTTGAGATTAATCCTTTGTCTGTTTCTTCATTTGCTATTATTTTCTCCCAATCTGAGGGCTGTCTTTTCACCTTACTTATAGTTTCCTTTGTAGTGCAAAAGCTTTTAAGTTTCATTAGGTCCCATTTGTTTAGTTTTGCTTTTATTTCCAATATTCTGGGAGGTGGGTCATAGAGGATCTTGCTTTGATTTATGTTGGAGAGTGTTTTGCCTAGGAGTTTTATAGTTTATAAAACTCTCCTCTAGGAGTTTTATAGTTTCTGGTCTTACATTTAGATCTTTAATCCATTTTGAGTTTATTTTTGTGTATGGTGTTAGAAAGTGTTCTAGTTTTATTCTTTTACAAGTGGTTGACCAGTTTTCCCATCACCACTTGTTAAAGAGGTTGTCTTTTTTCCATTGTATATCCTTGCCTCCTTTGTCAAAGATAAGGTGTCCATAGGTTCGTGGATTTATCTCTGGGCTTTCTATTCTGTTCCATTGATCTATATTTCTGTCTTTGTGCCAGTACCATACTGTCTTGATGACTGTGGCTTTGTAGTAGAGTCTGAAGTCAGGCAGGTTGATTCCTCCAGTTCCATTCTTCTTTCTCAAGATTACTTTGGCTATTCGAGGTTTTTTGTATTTCCATACAAATTGTGAAATTATTTGGTCTAGTTCTGTGAAAAATACCGTTGGTAGCTTCATAGGGATTGCATTGAATCTATAGACTGCTTTGGGTAGAATAGCCATTTTGACAATATTAATTCTTCCAATCCATGAACACGGTATGTTTCTCCATCTGTTTGTGTCCTCTTTGATTTCTTTCATCAGTGTTTTATAGTTTTCTATGTATAGGTCCTTTGTTTCTTTAGGTAGATATACTCCTAAGTATTTTATTCTTTTTGTTGCAATGGTGAATGGTATTGTTTCCTTAATTTCTCTGTCTGTTTTTTCATTGTTAGTATATAGGAATGCAAGGGATTTCTGTGTGTTAATTTTATATCCTGCAATTTTACTATATTCATTGATTAGCTCTAGTAATTTTCTGGTAGAGTCTTTAGGGTTTTCTATGTAGATGGCTGCTATCCAAAAGTCTACAAGCAATAAATGCTGGAGAGGGTGTGGAGAAAAGGGAACCCTCTTACACTGTTGGTGGGAATGCAAACTAGTACAGCCGCTATGGAAAACAGTGTGGAGATTTCTTAAAAAACTGGAAATAGAACTGCCATATGACCCAGCAATCCCACTTCTGGGCATACACACTGAGGAAACCAGATCTGAAAGAGACACGTGCACCCCAATGTTCATCGCAGCACTGTTTATAATAGCCAGGACATGGAAGCAACCTAGATGCCCATCAGCAGATGAATGGATAAGGAAGCTGTGGTACATATACACCATGGAATATTACTCAGCCATTAAAAAGAATTCATTTGAACCAGTCCTAATGAGATGGATGAAGCTGGAGCCCCTTATACAGAGTGAAGTAAGCCAGAAAGATAAAGAACATTACAGCATACTGACACATGTATATGGAATTTAGAAAGGTGATAACGATAACCCTATATGCAGAACAGAAAAAGAGACACAGAAATACAGAACAGACTTTTGAACTTTGTGGGAGAATGTGAGGGTGGGATATTTCAAAAGAACAGCATGTATACTATCTATGGTGAAACAGATCACCAGCCCAGGTGGGATGCACGAGACAAGTGCTCCGGCCTGGTGCACTGGGAAGACCCAGAGGAATTGGGTGGAGAGGGAGGTGGGAGGGGGGATCGGGATTGGGAATACATGTAAATCCATGGCTGATTCATATCAATGTATGACAAAACCCACTGGAAAAAAAAATAATAATAATAATAAAAAAAAATTAAAAAAATAAAAATAAAAAATAAAAAGCAGAGACATTACTTTGCCAACAACAACAACAACAAAATATTAAAAACAGTAAGAGAAAAGCAACAAGTAACATACAAGGGAAACCCCATAAGATTATCAGCTGGTTTTTCAGCAGAAATTCTGAAGTCCAGAAGCAAGTGGCAGAATATATTTAAAGCAATAAAGGGGAAAGAACCTAATCTACCCAGTAAGGCTCTCTTTCAGAATCAACAGAAAAATTAAAAGATTTATAGAAAGCAAAAGCTAAAAGTAAACACCACCAAACCAGCTTTACAATTGATAAAGGAACGGATCTGGGCAAAAGCACAAGAGAAAACAATAATAGAGGAAGAGAAAAAAGAAAAAGACTTACAAAAACAAACCTAAAGTGGTTAAGAAAAGAGCAATAGGAAAGCAGTCCAGAAATGGTATGGACCTAACAGAAGCAGAAGATATTAAGAAGAGGTGGCAAGAATACACAGAAGAACTATACAAAAAAGATCTTCATGACCCAGATAACCACGATGGTGTGATCACTCACGTAGAGCCAGACATCCTGGAATGTGAAGGCAAGTGGGCCTCAGAAGCATCACTGCCAACAAAGCTAGTGGAGGTGATGGAATTCCAGTTAAGCTATTTCAAATCCTAGAAAATGATGCTGTGAAAGTGTAGCACTCAATAGGCCAGCAAATTTGGAAAACTCAGCAGTGGCCATGGGACTGGAAAAGGGCAGTTTTCATTCCAGTCCCAAAGAAAGGCAATGCCAAAGAAAGTTCAAACTACCTCACAAATGCACTCATCTCACACACTAGCTAAGTAATGCTCAAAATTACTGGAAAAGGAACATACATATTGATAATTGCCTTAAACGTTGTTGTTGTCCTTGCTGTGGTTCAGTCACTAAGTCATGTCTGACTCTGTGAAATCCCATGGATTGCAGCGCACTAGGCTTCACTGTCCTTCACTATCTCCTGGAGTTTTATCAAGCTCAAGTCCATTGACTGAGTCAGTGATACCATCCAAAATCTCATACTCTCTCACCCACTTCTCCTCCTGCCCTCAATCCTTCCTAGCATCAGGGTCTTTTCCAATGAGTTGGCTCTTCACATCAGGTGGCCAAAATATTGGAGCTTCAGCATCAGTCCTTCCAATGAATATTCAGTGTTAATTTCCTTTAGGATTGATTGGCTTGATCTCCTTGCACCCAAGAGACTCTCAGGAGTCATCTCCAGCACCACAATTCAAAAGCATCAGTTCTTCAGCACTCAGCCTTCTTTATGGTCCAACTATCACATCTGTACATGGCAACCAGAAAAATCATAGCTTTGACTATATGGACCTTTGTCAGCAAAATGATGTCTCTGCTTTTTAATATGCTGTCTTGGTTTGTCATAAGTTTTCTTCCAAGAAGCAAGAGTCTTTTAATTTCTTGGATGCAGTCAGCATCTGCAGTGAGTTTGGAGCCCAAGAATATAAAATCTGTCATAGTTTCAAGTTTTTCCCCATCTATTTGCCATGAAGTGATGGGACCAGATGCCATAATCTTAGTTTTTTGAATGCTGAGTTTTAAGCCATCTTTTTCACTCTTCTCTTTCACCTTCATCAAGACGCTTTTTAGTTCTCTTCATTTTCTGCCATTGGAGTAGTATCATCGGTATATCTGAGGTTGTTGATATTTCTCCCAGAAATCTTGATTCCAGCTTATAATTAATCCAGCCTGGCATTTCACATGATGTACTCTGCATATCTATAAGTTAAATAAGTAGGGCAACAATATACAGTCTTGATGTACTCTTTTCCCAATTGTGAACCAGGCCACTGTTCTGTGCCCAGTTCTAACTGTTGCTTCTTGACCTGCATATAGGCTTCTCAGGAGGAAGATAAACTGGCCTGTTACTCTCATTTCTTTAAGAATTTTCCACAGTTTGTTTTGATCCACATTGTAGAAGGTTTTAGCATAGTCAACAAAGCAGAAGTAGATATTTTTCTGGAATTTTCTTGCTTTTTTTCATGATCCAATGGATGGTGGCAATTTGATCTCTGGTTCCTCTGCCTTTTCTAATCCAGCTTGTACATCTGGAAGTTCTTGGCTCACATACTATTGAAGCTTAGCTTGAAGGATTTTGAGCATTACTTTCCTAGCATGTGAAATGAGAACTCTTTAAATGTGAGTGGATTAAATACTCCAACCAAAAGACAGAGACTGGCTAAATGGATTAAAAAACAGGACCCTTATATATGCTGTCTACAAGAGACTCACTTTGGAACTAGGAATACATACAGACTGAAAGTGAGGGAATGAAATAGATTCTTTGCAAATGGAAATCAAAAGGAAGCTGAAGTAGCAATACTTGTATTGGACAACATAGATTTTAAAATAAACACTGTCACAAGAGACAAGAATGGACACTACATTAATGATCAAAGGATCAACCCAAGAAGAAGATATAACAATTGTACACACCCAACATAGGAGTATCATCATACAAAAGGCAAACGCTAATAGCCATAAAAAGAGAAATCAACAGTAACACAATAATAGTGAGGAATTTTAACATTCCACATATACCAATGGAACAATCACCCAGGCAGAAAATTAATAAGGAAACATATGCTTTAAATGATACATAGGCTAGAGAGATTTAATTAATTTTTATAGGACATACCACATTAAAGCAAAGAATACACTTTCTTCTCAAGTGCACATGTAACATTCTCAAGGATAGATCACTTGGATCACAAATCAAGTCTTGATAAATTTAAGATAACTGGGTCATAAATCAAGTCTTGGCAAATTTAAGATAATTGAAATTGTGCCAAGCATCTTTTTGAACCACAATATAATGAGATTAGAAATAAATTACAGGGAAAAAAACCCTACAAAAACACAAACACATGAAGGTTAAACAATACACTACTAAATCAAAGAGGTAATAAAAATTACCGAGAAATGAATGGTAATGAAAACACAATGATGCAAAACCTATGGGATGCAGCAAAAACAGTTCCAAGAGGGAAGTTTAGCAGTACAATTCCACTTCATGAAACAAGAAAAATCTCAAATTAGCAATCTAACCTTACACAAAAAGCAACTAGAAAAAGAAACAAAAACCTAAGTTAGTGGAAGGAAATAAATCATAAAAATCAGAGTAGCAATAAAAAGCAATAGCAAAGATGAATGAAAGCTCATTCTTTGAGAAAGCATTGAAAGTGAAAGTCGCTCAGTCAGGGGACTCTTTGCAAACCCATGTACTGTATAGTCCAGGGAATTCTCCAGGCTAGAATACTTGAGTGGGTAGCCTTTCCCTTCTCCAGGGGATCTTCCCAACCCAGTGATCAAACCCAGGTCTCCCGCACTGTATACAGATTCTTTACCAGCTGAGTCACCAGGAAAGCCTGGTTCTTTGAGAAGGTAACCAAAATTGAAAGCTTTAGCCGGACTCTTCAAGAAGAAAAGGGAGAGGACTTAATGAAATTTGAAATGAAAAAGAAGATGTTACAACAGATACTGCAGAAATACAAATGATCATAAGAGACTATTAAAAGCAGCTACATGACCAAAAAATGGACAACCTAGAAAGAATGGACAAATCCTTAGAAAAGTACAACCTTTCAAGATTGAATCAGGAAGAAATAGAAAATACAAAAGGACCAATTACAAGTGATTAAGTAGAAACTGTCAAATCCTAAAAGATGATGCTGTGGAAGTGCTGCACTCAATATGCCAGAAAATTTGGAAAACTCAGCAGTGGCCACAGGACTGGAAAAGGTCAGTTTTCATTCCAATCCCTAAGAAAGGCAATGACAAAGAATGCTCAAACTACTACACAATTATACTCATCTCACACGCTAGTAAAGTAATGCTCAAAATTCTCAAGCCAGGCTTCAACAATATGTGAACCGTGAAATTCCAGATGTTCAAGCTGGTTTTAGAAAACACAGAGGAACCAGAGATCAAATTGCCAACATCCGCTGGGTCATCGAAAAAGCAAGAGAGTTCCAGAAAAACATCTATTTCTGCTTTATTGACTATGCCAAACCTTTGACTCTGTGGATGACAATAAACTGTGGAAAATTCTGAAAGAGATGGGAATACCAGACCATCTGAACTGCCTCTTGAGAAATCTGAATGCAGGTCAGGAAGCAACAGTTAGAACTGGACATAGAAAAACAGGCTGGTTTCAAATAGAAAAAGGAGTACATCAAGGCTATATATTGTCACCCTGCTTATTTAACTTACATGCAGAGTACATCATGAGAAACGCTGGGCTGGAAGAAGCACAGGATGGAATCAAGATTGCCGGGAGACATATCAATAACATCAGATATGCAGATGACACCACATTTACGGCAGAAAGCAAAGAAGAACTAAAGAGCCTCTCGATGAAAGTGAAAGAGGAGAGTGAAAAAGTTGCCTTAAAGCTAAACATTCAGAAAACTAAGATCATGGCATCCGGTCCCATCACTTCATGGCAAATAGATGGGCAAACAGTGGAAACAGTGATCGACTTTATTTTGGGGGGCTCCAAAATCACTGTGGATGGTGATTGCAGCCATGAAATTAAAAGACACTTGCTCCTTGGAGGAAAGTTGTGACAAACCTAGACAGCATATTAAAAACAGAGACATTACTACGTCAAAAAGGTCCTTCTAGTCAAGGCTATGGTTTTTCCAGTAGTCATGTATGGATGTAAGACTATAAAGATGTTGGACTATAAAGAAAGCTCAGTGCTGAAGAGTTGATGGTTTTGAACTGTGGTGTTGGAGAAGACTCTTGGGAATCCCTTGCACTGCAAGGAGATCCAACCAGTCCATCCTAAAGGAGATCATTCCTGAATATTCATTGGAAGGACTGATGCTGAAGCTGAAACTCCAATACTTTGGCTACCTGATGTGAAGAGCTGACTCATTGGAAAAGACCCTGCTGCTGGTAAAGTTTGAAGGCAGGAGGAGAAGGGGACGACAGGGGATGAGATGGTTCGATGGCATCACCGACTCAATGGACATGATCTGGGTAAACTCCGGGAGTTGGTGATGGACAAGGAAGCCTGGTGTGCTGCAGTCCATGGGGTCCCAAAGAGTCAGACATGACTGAGCGACTGAATTGAACTGAACTGAAGTTGAAACTGTGATTAAAAATCTTGCAACAAACAGTCCAGGATCAGATGGCATCAAAGAGTAATTCTATCACACATTTAGAGAAGAGCTAATAATCTTCCCAAACCAATCCAGAAAACTGCAGAGGGAGGAACACTCCCAAGTTAATTCTACAAGGTCATCTTCATCCTGATACCAAAGCCAAATAAAGGTATCACAAAAAAAAAAAAGAAAATTATAGGCCAATATTACTGATAAATTTAAATGCAAAAATCTTCAATAAAGCACTAGCAAACCAAAACCAACAACACATTAGCAATGTTATACATTATGTTCAAGTGAGATTTATGTCACAGATGCAAGAGTTCTTCAATATATGTAAGTCAATGAATGTGATATACCATATTAACAAATTGAAGAATAAAAACCTTAGGGTCATCTCAATAGATGCTAAAAAGCTTCTGACAAAACTGAACACCTATTTATGATAGAAACGCTCCAGAAAGTGGGCATAGAGGGAATCTACCTCAACATAATAAAGGCCATACGCAACAAACACACAGAAAACATTCTTCTCAATGGTGGAAAACTGAAAGCATTTCCTCTAAGATTAGGAATAAGACAAAGATATTCAGTCTCACCACTATTGTTCAACAGCTTTTGAAATCCTAGCCATGGTAATCAGAGAAGAAAAGGAAATAAAAGGAATCCAAATTGGAAAAAAGAAGTAAAACTGTCACTGTTTGCAGATGACATGATACCACATATAGAATATCTTAAAGAGGCCATCAGAAAACTACTAAAGTTTCTCAATTAATTTGGTAAAGTTTCAAGATACAAAATTAATACACATAAATCTCTTGCATTCCTATACACTAACAATGAATGATCGAAAAGAAAGATCAAGGAAACAATCTCATTCACTATTGCAACAAAAAGAATACAGCATCAAGGAATAAATCTACCTAAGGAAACAAAAAATACCTGTGACTTGTATTCAGGAACTGTAGAATACTGATGAAAGAAAAGATAGATGACACAAACAGATGAAGAGACATAGCATGCTCTTGGATTGGAAGAATCAATATTGTGAAGATGAATACTACCTGAAGCAATGCACAGGTTCAGTGCAATCCCCATCAGACTGTCAATGGTATTTTTCACAGACTTCAGTTCAGTTCAGTTCAGTTCAGTCACTCAGTCGTGTCCGACTCTTTGCGACCCCATGAATTGCAGCACACCAGGCCTCCTTGTCCATCACCAACTCCTGGAGTTTACTCAAACTCATGTCCATCGAGTCGGTGATGCCATCCAGCCATCTCATCCTCTGTCGTCCCCTTTTCCTCCTGCCCCCAATCCCTCCTAGCATCAGGGTCTTTTCCAATGAGTCAACTCTTCGCATGAGGTGGTCAAAGTATTGGAGTTTCAGCTTCAGCATCACTCCTTCCAATGAACACCCAGGAATGATCTCCTTTAGGATGGACTGGTTGGATCTCTTTGCTGTCCGAGGGACTCTCAAGAGTCTTCTCCAACACCACAGTTCAAAAGCATCAATTTTTCGGCACTCAGCTTTCTTCACAGAGTTAGAACAAAAAAAATTTATGATTTTTATGGAAATACCAATGACCCTGAATAGACAAAGTGGTCTTGAGAATGAAAACAGAGCTGGAGGAATTAGGGTCCCTGAATTCAGACTATAGTGAAAGTGAAAGTCACTCAGTTGTGCCAACCCTTTGTGACCTGATGGACTATATAGTCCATGAAATTCTCCAGGACAGAATACTGGAGTGGGTAGCTGGTCCCTTCTCCAGGGGATCTTGCCAATGCAGGGATCTAACTCAGGTCTCCTGCATTGCAGGCAGATTCTTTACCAGCCGAGCCACCAGGGAAGCCCAAGAATACTGGAGTAGGTAGCCTAACCCTTCTCCAGGGGATCTCCCTGACCCAGGAATTGAACCGGGCTCTCCTGCACTGCAGGCAGATTCTTTACCAACTGAGCTATCAGGGGAGCCCCAGACTATACTACATACCTACAATAATCAGGATGGTATGGTCCTGGCACAAACACAGAAATAAAGATCGATGGAACCAGATTAAAAGTCCAGAGTAAATCCATGAACATATGGCCACCTAGTCCAGGACAAAGGACTCAGCAACATACAATGGAGAAAAGACAGTGTCTTCAGTAGTGGTGCTGGGAAAATTCGACAGTTACCTGTGAAAAAATGAGATCAGAATACTCCCTAACACCATACACACTATACACAAAAATAAATTCAAAATGGATTAAAAACCTGAATGTGAGTCCAGATACTACTGGAACTCTTAGAGGGAAACACAGGCAGAATACTATTTGACAGGGATCACAGCAAGATCTTTTTTGAACCATCTGTCAGAGTAATGAAAATACAAGTAAGGAAATGAGACCAAATTAAGCTTAAAAGCTTCTGCACGGCAAAGGAACCTATAAACAAGACAAGAAGACAACCTTCAGAATGGGAGAAAACATTTGCAAATGAAACAACCAACAAAGGATTAGTCTCCAAAATATTCAGAGTATGCAACTCAATATCAAAACAAAAAACAAACAACAACAAAAAAAACACTGGGCAAAGATCTAAATAGACATTTTTCCAAAGAAGACATACAAAAAGTTCATGCAAAGATGTTTAACATCACTAATTATTAGTATAATGCAAATCAAAACTACAATGAGTTATCACCTCACACTGGTCAGAATGGCTATCATTAAAATTAATCTACAAACAATAAATGTAGGAGAGGATTTGGAGAAAGGAAAATCCTTCAACAGTGTTGGTGGGAATATAAGATGGTATAGCCACTATGGAGAACTGTATGGAGATTCCTCAAAAAACTAAACACATAACTACCATATGACCCAGCAATTACATCCCTTGGCACTTATCTGGAGAAAATCATAATTCAAAAGGATACATGTGCCCCAATGTCCATTGCAACACTATTTACAATAGCCAGGACATGGAAGTAACCTAGATTTTCATCAACAGAGGAATGGATAAAGAAGATGTGATACATATATATGATGGGATATTACTCAGCCACACAAAGGAAA
The DNA here is from genome assembly GCF_033118175.1 of Dama dama. Classification (NCBI taxonomy): domain Eukaryota; kingdom Metazoa; phylum Chordata; class Mammalia; order Artiodactyla; family Cervidae; genus Dama; species Dama dama. The sequence goes on from NC_083711.1 coordinate 25,820,323, forward strand.
GAAACAGTGCCATTTCTAGGGACAAGGATAGACCTAGAGACTGTCACACAGAATGAGTTAAGTCAGAAAGAGAAAAACAAATATCATATGATATCATTTTGGAGAAGGAAATGGAATCTGGAAAAATGGAACAGAAGAATGTATTTGCAAAGCATAAATAAAGACACAGATGTAGAGAACAAACTTATGGATACTGAAGGGTAAAGGGGAGGTGGAACGAATTGGGCAATTGGAATTGACACGTATACATTAGCATGTATAGAACAGATAACTGAACATACCTATAATAGCCCAGAGAATTCTACTCATTGTTCTGTGTGATCTAAATGGGAAGAAAATCTAAAAAAAGAAGGGGTGTATTTATACATGTAACTGATTTACTCTTATGTACAGCATAAATTACACAACATTATAAAACTATTATAATCCAATAAAATTTAAAAATATACACAAGATTTTAAAAAGGTCTACTGCCTTATAATTAAATTTTAAAATGTAGGACATGCTCTCAAATATCTTGATATGTCAGCATTGGGACTTTTCAGTAAAACTGAACACTCATGACAGGGAAATGAAAAACTACATGCAATAGAAGATAAACAGGTATCTCACAAAAACTGTTAGGGCACATTTAGCAAATATTAAACAATAGGTGGGGTTCCCTGATAGCTCAGCTGGTAAAGAATCCGCCTGCAATGCAGGAGACACCAGTTCGATCCCTGGGTTCGGAAGATCTCCTGGAGAAGGGAATGGCTACCCACTCCAGTATTCTGTCTTGGAGAATTCCATGGACTGTATAGTCCATGGGGTCAGAAAGGGTCAGACACAATTGCATGGCTTTCACTTTCATTTTAAACAATAGGTAGGATTTCAAGTGGTAGATATGGAAAGATAAAATTTATAGAAAAAGGGGCATTAGAAAGTAAATCGATCAGCTGAACACAATCACAGGATATATAAGGGAAAGGTAAAAATTTTATGAAGAGAAAGGAAGCTGGGAGTAGGCTGTAAAGAGGATAGTAATCTGGACCACCAATTTGGAAGCTTTTTTGTGAGTAACTTGGAATCATTGAAACTCTCCGTTCAATGTGTGCAGGACTGTGCTAAAAGGTAGTAGTGGATTAGAGGTTAGCAGGTAGACTGGAAGCCAGAAGGCTCTTATGGAAATTGTGCTAAACATTTAAAAACATTATCCTCTAATTAGAATAAATGAAAGAAATGTAGTTTACAATGACAAATTAAAATTTTTTATGCTTATTAATTAGCAAACTTTAAACACCACAAGACTTTTCAATGCTGGCAAGAGAGAAGTAAATCTGGAAGTCTCGTAAATTTCTATCTTTCTGGGAAGCAGCTGCTCACAAACTCTAAAATTTAGATTATAACAATTTTATTTAGAGTCATGTATCCAAAGGAAAAGTTAAAATTCAGTTAAATATGTCTACAAAATGGTATATATGTGAAGTAAAATATTAAGCTGTGCTAAGAGTTTTACATACAAAGATATTTTACTTTCATAAGAACATATTTATTAATACTAAACCAATGGTAAAACCAGGCAGAGTATGTTTAGGTATTAGCTAAGAAAATATTGCAAAAAAACTAAATAATATCTGAAGGAATTAATTTAAAAATACAAAATAACTGTTTTTTTTTTTTTTTTTGGATGATGTTTATATAATAAAGAACAATTGAGCACCTAGAACTGTCATCAAACATCAGGGTTCTGGGAATACAAAAACAAATTGTTTATAAAATATTAGGGAGAGTTTGATAACTGATAAAAGAAATTCCTTGCTCTGTTTGATGCTTATTCATAGAGTGTGGTTCCACAGATGACAGGAGAGTGTGGATATGTCTAAGAGGAGCCTTCACCAGACATTAACTGAGGCAAGGGTAGGGGCAGGCAGGGTGGGGAGAGTATAGGAAAGGTAGGAAGAAGACCAAAGAAAGAGGGCTACGTTGGAGAAGGTGGTGAGGTCAAATTTTGCAAGCTATAAAGAGAAGAAAAATATCAAGGGTAAAAAATGAAAGTTATCTTTACATTAAAATAATGGAAATCTCAAAGGAGTAAGGAGGAGCTAGTCATGGATCCAGAAGAGAGTGAGTCAGATCAAGCTGAATGGAAAGAAAGTGTCAAAGAATAAAGAAGTGCAAATAAGTTGAAAAAAGAGAAAATAAGTATCTCAAAAATGCTTACTTTAAAAATGTCAAAATCTGATTCATTTGGTTATAAGAGAAAACATGTTACAAGCAGAACATTTATTTTTCTTACTGTGACTTAATTGTTCAAGGTGTTCTTATTTTTATCTCTGTGAATATACAAATTTCTTATTTTAAGGCCAAGATAACAAAAAGTTTTAAATTCCAATGGGTTATTGATGTTAAAAATACAAAATTTTATTATCATGAAATTCTAAGTTAGAAATATGTTAGTAAGTTAAATAGTTCAGTTCAGTCACTCAGTCATGTCAGACTCTTTGCAACCCCATGGACCACAGCATGCCAGGCTTACCTGTCCATCACCAACTCCTGAAGTTTACTCAAAGTCATGTCATTTGAATTGGTGATGCCATCCAACCATCTCATCCTCTGTCATCCCCTTCTCCTCCTGCCCTCAATCTTTCCCAGCACCAGGGTCTTTTCAAATAAGTCAGCTCTTATTTCAGGTGCCAAAGTATTGGAGTTTCAGTTTCAACATCAGTCCTTTCCAGTGAATATTCAGGGCTGATTTCCTTTAGGATGGATTGGTTGGATCTCCTTGCTGTCCAAGGGACTCTCAAGAGTCTTCTTCAACATCACAGTTCAAAAGCATCAATTCTTTGGCGCTCAGCTTTCTTTACAGTAACTCTCACATCCATACATACTACTGGAAAAAACATAGCCTTGACCAGACGGACCTTTGTTGGCAAAGTAATGTCTCTGCTTTTTAATATGCTATCTAGGTTGACCATAACTTTTCTTCCAAGGAGCAAATGTGTTTTAATTCCATGGCTGCAGTCACCATCTGTAGTGATTTTGGAGTCCCCAAAAATAAAGTCTCTCACTGTTTTCATTGTTTCCCCATCTATTTGCCATGAAGTGACATGACCAGACGCCATGATCTTAGTTTTCTGAATGTTGATCTTTAAGCCAACTTTTTCACTCTCCTCTTTCACTTTCATCAAGAGGCTCTTTAGTTATTCATTGCTTTCTGCCGTAAGTGTGGTGTCATCTGCATATCTGAAGTTATCGATATTTCTCCTGGCAATCTTGATTCCAGCTTGTGCTTCATCCAGTCCAGCATTTCTCAAGATGTACTCTGCATATAAATTAAATAGTCAGGATGACAATATTTTCCAAATTTGTTTGCATATTGAGTGCAGCACTTTCACAGCATCATGTTTTATGATTTGAAAAGCTCAACTGGAATTCCATCACCTTCACTAGCTTTGTTTATAGGGATGCTTCCTAAGGCCCACTCAACTGCATTCCAGGATGTCTGGCTCTAGGTGAGTGATCACATCATCATGGTTATCTGGGTCATGAAGATCTTTCTTTTGTATAGCTCTCTGTATATTCTTGCCACCTCTTAATATCTTCTTTTTTGTATAGGTCCATACCATTTCTGTCCTTTATTGTGCCCATCTTTGCATGAAATATTCCCTTGGAATATCTGATTTTCTTGAAGAGATCTCTAGTCTTTCCCATTCTATTGTCTTTCTCTATATCTTTGCATTGATCACTGAGCAAGGCTTTCTTATCTCTCTTTGCTATTCTTTGGAACTCTGCATTCAAATGGGTATATCTTTCCTTTTCACCTTTGCTTTTAGCTTCTCTTCTTTTCTCCGCTATTTCAGACAACCATTTTGCCTTTTTGCATTTCTTTTTTTGGGGATGGTCATGATTACTGCCTCCTGCACAATGTCATGAACCTCCATCCATAGTTCTTCAGGCACTCTATCAGAATTAATCCCTTGAAGCTATTTGTCACTTCCACTGTATAATCGTAAGTTATTTGATTTAGGTCATACCCAAATGGTCTAGTGGTTTTCCCTACTTTCTTCAAGTTTGAATATGGCAGTAAGGAGTTCATGATCTGAGCAACAGTCAGCTCCTGGTCTTATTTTTGCTGACTGTATAAACCTTCTCCATATTTGGCTGCAAAGAATGCAATCCATTTGATTTTGGTGTTGGCCATCTGGTGACATCCATGTGTAGAGTCTTCTCTTGTGTTGTTGGAAAAGGGTGTTTGCTGTGATCAGTGCGTTCTCTTGGCAAAACTCTATTAGCCTTTGCCCTGCTTCATTCTGTACTCCAAGGCCAAATTTGCCTGTTACTCCAGGTGTTTCTTGACTTCCTACTTTTGCATTCCAGTCCCCTATAATGAAAAGGACATCTTTTTTGGGTGTTAGTTCTAAAAGATCTCGTAGGTTTTCATAAAACAGTTCAACTTCATTTTCTTCAGCATTACTGGTCAGGGCATAGACTAGGATTACTGTGATATTGAATGGTTTGCCTTGGAAACGAACAGAGATCATTCTGTTGTTTTTGAGATTGCATCCAAGTACTGCATTTCGGACTCATTTGTTGCCAGTGATGGCTACTCCATTTCTTCTAAGGGATTCTTTCCCAAAGTAGTAGATATAATGGTCATCTGAGTTAAATTCACCCATTGCAGTCCATTTTAGTTCCTGATTCCTGAAATGTCGATGTTCAGTGTTGCCATCCCGTTTGACCACTTCCAATTTGCCTTGATTCATGGACCTAACATTCCAGTTTCCTATGCAACATTGCTCTTTATAGCATCAGACTTTACTTCCATCACCAGTCACATCCAAAACTAGGTGTTGTTTTTACTTTGGCTCCGTCTCTTCATTCTTTCCAGAGTTATTTTTCCACTGATCTCCAGTAGCATTTTGGGTACCTACCGACCTGGGGAGTTCATCTTTCATTGTCCCATCTTTTTGCCTTTTAATACTGTTCATGGGGTTCTCAAGCCAAGAATACTGAAGTGGTTTGTCATTCCCTTCTCCAGTGGACCACGTTTTGTCAGAACTCTCCACCCTCACCTCCCTGTCTTAGGTGGCCCTACACTGCATGGCTAATAGTTTCATTGAGTTAGACAAAGTTAAACTTAAGGAGGGATTTATTTTTAGACACTAAATTAAAGATATATTCCATAAAATTGGATACAAGCTTCTTCCTAAAAGTAGATCCGAGCAATATTAAAATAAGCAAACACTTATTTTAATTACATATTACATCAAGAGACTCATGAAAATACCAATCTTGGATGGCATCATTTTTCAACAGTCCTTCAAATAAGTAAATTGTCCCAACTTCCCCTCACGCTGCTCTGTTATCCCACAACCCTTGAAGTCATACTCTTACAAACAATATATGATAACTTAGAAATGGGGAAGGGGATTTTTTTATGTGTTTCTTCTTTAGAAAGATTTTTAAAAAATTCTTTTTTGGGAGGCATTCCAAATTCTCTTGGTATTTATTGAACACACACAGGTCAGAGCTATATGTGGCTCTGTCTGATCAAGAAAATATTACACCCAAGAGAGAAGAGGGATGAAGTAGGAAAGGGAACAAGAGGTTAGAATTTGGGTTAACAAAGGACCAACTGACCCAATATGTTCATGAGTAATGACAGATCATCAAACTGTCTTAAATGGTAATATATTATTTTTGTTTGTGAAATTATTTTCTAAAAAAAAAAAAAACAGTTTTTAGCATGAATACTAATGATTGTTATAAAAGAAAGAGGCTTTATCTGTTTATTTGTGACTTGGACATGCATGGTCCAGCACTTATATTTTAAAATGGCAATTATGATAATATAATGAAAATGATGAAATTTTTCTGACAACATAAATTAGAAGAAAATTATTGTCAAATTAAGTAACTAGGTTCTATATATTTGTTTTTATTTTATTTTATTTTTTCATTTATTTTTATTAGTTGGGGGTTAATTACTTTACAATATTGTAGTAGTTTTTGTGGTTCTATATATTTGTATCTGGTTTTAATAAAAGGTAACTGGTTTGCTGGAAAAATATCTTACTGATGGTAACAGAATATAGTAAAATCTGAGTAATAATGAATCCAGCAAGAATAGCTATGACAAACCCAGAGAGTGTATTAAAAAGCAGAGACATCACTTTGCTGACAAAGCTTTAATTAGTCAAAGCTATGGTTTTTCCATTAGTCATGTACGGATGTGAGAGTTGGACTATAAAGAAGGTTGGGTGCCAAAGAATTGATGCTTTGAACTGTGGTGCTAGAGAAGGCTCTTGAGTCCCTTAGATGCAAGGAGATCAAATCGGCCAATCCTAAAGGAAATCAACCTGACTATTCATTGGAAGGACTGATGCTGACGCTTCAATATTTTAGCCACCCAATGTGAAGAGCCGACTCATCAGAAAAGACCCTGATGCTGGGAAAGATTGAGGGCAGGAGGAGAAGGAGGTGACAGAGGATGAGACCGAGGTGGTTGGATGGCTCAATGGACATGAGTTTTAGCAAAGTTAGGGAGACAGTGAAGGACAGGAAAGCACAGTGTTCTGCAGTTCATGGGGTTGCAAATAGTAGGACATGGTTTAGCAACTGAACAACAACAACAATAAACCTTAGGACTATGGAATTGATTCATCTTTATGGCATTCAACCTCATAGTCTTTTAATAATGTTGATCCCACAGAGATGTCACTAAGGTGCCCAGGAATAGTTACAAGTCAAAAATTAACTTGACTAAAATATTGTCTTAAAATATATTTTATGTAGCATCTATCTAAAGCCTATTTAATTCTCAAAGGAAACAAACAAACAAAAAAAGCCTTCTTAGACTATGTTTCTTTCTGCAGCCATTTAATCTTTCTCTAACTTTGTTTTACAGTGTAGAAAATGAAATCTTTCTATTAGATTATGCTAATTCATATGAAGGTTACATTAAACAAAATAGTTAAGCAATATCTTATTAAGGTCAAATATTCAAGCTATTTTTATTCCTATTTATTTTTATGCCATTGGCATTCTTTCTGATGAGCTAATGTAGGAAAATATTGCTATGACTGAGTGAGTTAGATCACTGAAAACTTCACACTTTGAAAGGTTGTTCTTTAAGTGAATTGGTTGCTATAAAACTAAAAAACAAAAAAATCTGATAGGAGAAAGTGGGATTCTGAGTGCTGAATAATCCCTGGTCATGCTTTTGTGCTCATATGTGAATAGGATGAGTTTGACCAGTTCTGAGTTGAAACATAAAGTGGATTGTTTCAAAATAAGATTTGAAGAATAGGAACATATTTCAATATTTGGATGCTCTTCCTTTTATTTTGGAAAGATTATTCCTAGAACTTGGATCCTTTTTTTTTTTTTTTTTTTTTTAATATAAGGCATCTTTCAAAAAAAATCATTCCACATCAATATCCAAAGACACTAAGATTCTGGAGACTTTTCTCACATCAGTCCTGCATTTATAATTCCATGTAAATCATGGTCTGAAGCTATATTCACTTCTTGCCAGAGATATACCATTGGACTATTTTATTCACATCAATTAATTACCTTCTACCTCTCGATGCTGATTGTAACTATCTCTAGCATACCTCTAGTCTAATTTTCTCTATCTATTCAACAGTCAACTTGCATAATTAGCTGAATGTACCTTAAACACACCAACCTCTCAACATGTTCATAATTGAACTCATTGTCTCATTAGCACTCATGCACAATGGCACTTTTATCTACCCAACCTTTCTTGCAAACTTTGACAGTCATCCAAGATTTCCAGCTTGTGTTAACCTCCCTCATATGAGTGAGGAAGTCTTGTCAATTTGATATTTAAAACAGCTCTTGAATAACCTATGCAGTTATTTTCTTATTATTCTTCTATACATTGATCACTCTAATGACTTTTCTTTGTTGATCAATTTATTTCACTTTCACAGTTGCGAAAACTTCCAGAGATCACTCTAAAAAGTAAGTCTGGTCAACTCATGCCCATTTTTATATTTATTCAAATTTGTTCTTTATCATCTTTAGAATTTAATTCAAAATCATTAACATGTCCAATTTGGCCCATGCCTACTTCTCCTGCTCCTCCCCCACTTACCCTCAGCATTCTCAACATCACATTCTTCACTTCTCAAGTGTGCTTTTCCTACCATCAATATTTGCTTAAGGTAGCTGGAACTCCCTGATCCACCTTGTCAGGCTGCCTAAGAAGACCGGGAATCCATACCAGAGGATTTCAGGACAGATTGTGGCTAAAAAGCTGTCGTCTGTGCTCCTGCATCCGTGTGCACCCGTCTGAGGACAGACAATCTAATTTATACCTGTGAGTCTGCAAAGCCTAATACAGTGCTAGTACAGAGCATGTGCTCAATACTCACTGACAAAAGTCCACAAATGGACAAACACTTGAATGGATGAAAATCAATGATGCGGGGCTTTATGAATTGGGACTGTAAAACTGTGAAATATTTCTGAGTTTTAAAACTCTCAACTTATATTTGTACATTTCGTATTCTATATATTTAAAGTAGTAAAAAATTGATTACTAAGAGCTTAACTCACATTCTCACAGACAGTGTCCAGGAGAAAAAGGAGTGGTATTATATAAATTTTGTCTACCTCTTTCATAAAAGATCATTCAAAAAGGTAATTTGAGAGAATCATAATTTATTCATGCATGACATTACCATTCTGGCTTTTCCATTAACTGGTTGAAAAAATTACTGAGTAGGTATTATGAGTGAAATATTAGGGATATAATGACGTCTGTGCTTTTAATGTCTCCATTTAGTTGAAGTTCTTAGGTTTTGGACTGCTATATGGAAAAGCTGAATTTGTGGTTGAGAGACTGAAGAGTAAGCATTCTTTTCCTGTTGACTAATCCATTTTGAGTTTCCCTGCAGGTGCATGAATTGACTGGAGACCTAACCTTTACAACACAGATTCAAACATATGCAGAGTTCAAGAATCTATTTGGGCTTTGGATATCTTAAACTGGGAGATGCTCACAGGTCACTATTGATAGGACTGAGTTACTAAGGTTGGTTGTTAAAAAAATAAAAAAAAGTGTAAGAGGTAACTGAACTGTCACATGAGGACAAGGAGGTGACTCTGGGTCATCTCTTTCCCCTTCACTCAGTATATTACTCTCTAGATACAGAGGCTGATAAAATGTTAATTCTCTGAACACTAAAGTATATTTTAATCTTTATTTTTTCTGGAGTTACCAAAAAAGGAAGTGAATTTTTCTTCCCAATAATAGTAGGACATGGAATTATACCCCCAAGAAGGGCAAAGCAGAGATCTAAGGCAATTATAAGGGTCAATTAAGCACAAAGGTTGTTTCTGCTTCAGTAATCCAGGTAATTAAACTGAAACAGGTTCAGGCATGTAATTGGCACAGTTCTCTTGGCTTTGGTAGCAGAGACACATGACGTTTTCACAGGTCAGGAACCAGGTTCAAGTTACAGCATTTACTCTATGATATGTCTTGAAATACAGAACGAAGTACTAGAGTTTCTAATGATATATTCTATCAATAAGCTAATTTGACAGCCATAAATTAATGAGAAAATAAAGTTTTAGATGATCCTGTGCAGACAGAATTGATACATTAAACCTTTGCTGTATATGCATACCTTTAAAATTACATAACATATACGTTCATATATGTGTGTGTGCATGCTAAGCTACTTCAGTCATGTCCAAATCTTTGTGACCCTATGGACTATATAACCCACTAGGCTCCTCTGCCCATAGCTTTCTCCAGGCAAGAACACTGGAGTGGGTTGCCATGCCCTCCTCCAGGGGTCTTCCTGACCCAGGGATCCAACCTGCATCTCATACGTCTCCTACAGCGCCCCCTGGAAAGCCCATATGTTCATATATATACACATATAAAAATATATACATACATTTCTTCAGTTTTGATCTCTCTTCCTCAACAGGCATCTCAATTTAACAGCTAAAACTGGATTCCTTTTGGTCTCTCCCTATTTTCCAAATATGTATCTGTCCTCCCATATTCCTTAGCTCAATTTAGGATATCTTCATTCATGCAGGGACTAAAGTCATAAATATAGAAAGTGTTCAAGCTTTCACCCTTTTCTTTCAGACTTTGATTTACTCCTCCCCCTCCACACTACCCACTATGTAAGTGAAACATTCCACTGATTCTATTTCTCAAGCAACTCATGAATCTGTGTGCCTACCCCTTCCCCATTCACCATCTCTTCTTCATAGCCATATGTTAGATCTTCCCCTTTTCTTGTCAAGACCAGTAAGCTAGCCTCCTAACTGGGAGACCACTGTATCTGTCTTATCTCTCCCACACTTAGTCATCTATAATCAAACTACAATACAAATATCCCATGTCACTCCCAATACTGATAGATACTTAGAATCTATGGGGCCTTAGTGCTACAGAGAAATGTCTCCATTACCTGACTTCTACTTATGTCTCCATTTTCAACTCACGTGTCTCTGTCATGCAATTTTTACTCTTCTGTGGAGGACTGATGATGTCTCCCTCTTCTAGACTCACCACTGCTATGTTACACTTCCATGTCCTGCCTAGTTCCTCTTCCTGGAGTTGCATTTACCTCTAGTATATCAGTTCATTCTAATTAAGTAAATCGTTCATTCATTCAAAAACTATTTATTAAGCACCAACGATGTATCAATAACCTCTGATATGCAGATTGAAAGGAAAAGGAGAAGAGGGCAACAGAGGACAAGATGGTTGGATGTCATCACTGACTCAATGGACATGTGTTTGAGCAAACTCCAGGAGATGGAGAAGGACAGGGCAGCCTGGTGTGCTGCAGTTCATGGGATCACAAAGAGTCAGACATGACTGAGTGACTGAACAGCTACAAGAACAATGTACTAGCTCCTAAACTGAGTACTGATTATCAAACTGCACTTCTTCCTCATCCCATTTATTTCCATTTGGTTTAGTTTTCATCAAGACCTTTTACGGGCATAATCTCCTCAGAGAATCCTGGGAGGCTGGACAATCACCTTTCCTCTGTACCTGCAAATTCCCCAATGAAAGTCCCAACCACTATTGAAGTTATATTTACTTATCTGTCTTACCCAAAGCACTGAATTCATTCTTGGGAAAGTTCTTATGTCTTATTTTTCTTTGCATTCCCTGATTTCAGTGTCTGCTCCGTGACAGTTTCTTAGCAAAGAGGTTTTGAACTGAACTAAATGCTATTCCCCTTAAAGGCTACCAGAGTTAGTTAAACTTGATGCAATAATATATCCTTTCTTTTAGGTTCTTTTTTCCCTAGCAGCATTTCTTATGCTTATTCTATTCTTTCTCTCATTGTTTTCCCTCTTTTCTAACTTTGTCTCTCCTCTTCTCATTTAAATAGTTGTAAATGGTAAAGAATCTGCTTTGCAATGCAGGAGACCCAGGTTCAATCCCTGGGTCAGGAAGATCCCCTGAAGACGGGAATGGTAACCCACTTCAGTATTCCTGCCTGGAGAATTCCATGGACAGAGGAGCCTGCAGGGCTACAGTCTATGGAGTCACAAAGAGTCAGATATGACTGAGTGACTAATACACAAAGCTGCTCATGGTCTCTGTTACCTACAAGTGGTAATAGCACTGTCCACTTTCCTGGTCACAGGAGCTTATTCGTGTTTTGTCAGCAGTGGGAATTCTAAGTTTCTGGTGGTCAAAGGAAAGAATGTTTTCAAAAGGAAAGGGAGAACACAAGAATGTACTGTAAGGGCGATGCTACTAGGATCAATGCTTTGGAATTCAATGCAATCAAATATGAGAGGGGTTGCTCTCGGCTCCTTTTAGAATCATAAGGTCTTACTATCTCTTGAAGTTCCTGTCTTCTAATACCCATCCCACACATACAAGCACACAAATAAATGTACACTTGCAACTACATAATGCAAATAGACACATGCTTCCTCTCATACTTTGTTATGCCTGAATTGCTCATTTCCCTAATTTATAAACTAGTAAGATCTTTACCTATTTTACAACAAGGAGATCAAACCAGTTAATCCTAAAGGAATTCAAACCTGAATATTCATTGGAAGGATTATTGATGAAGCTGAAGCTCCAGTATTTTGGCCATATAATGCGAAGAGTCGAAAAGAATCTTCGCATTAAAAGATTCCTAGCATTGGAAAAGATCCTAATGCTTGAAAAAATTGAGGGCAGGAGGAGAAGGGGGTGAGAGCGGATGAGATAGTTGGATGGCATCACTGACTCAATGGACATCAGTCTGAGCAATTCCAGGAAATCATGAAGGACAGGGAAGCCTTGAGTGCTGCAGTCAATGGGGTCACAAAGAGTCAGAGATGACTGAACGACTGAAGAAAACAATAAGATTTTACCCATTCTTTAGATGCAAGGTCAAATTCCACCAAGTTCCCATCCACTTTAATCACACTTTACTCTGATGGGAATAACCACAAACTGTGACAAATGAGCTATTTTTAACTTCTAATCCATTATGGATCAATAATATGGCAAATATAATGCAAATTAATTACTAGATAAATGGAATAAAAAAGAAAATCAGATAAAATATATCTAATATGTCACTTCAGAATGAATAGATTCGGCAGAAATAGAACCACTTTGTCAAAATGCTAAAAAGGTTTTCTAAATACTTAACCCCAATGTCATCATGAACCAGAAATAGGATGTAAACTGGAAGCAATCCACAGACCAGGCTTTGAGAAGCACTGCTCCAAAGAAACTGTCATTAACTTACACAATAGCCCATGTATGCATGTTCAATAAATAAAGGACAGATCTCAATAACACTAAGAGAAGACACCAGAGTTTGTGTGTGTGCTTTCTTTTTTTCTTATTTTGGACCTGCTTTACAATTTTCTCTTTAAAGTTTTGAAATTGTTGCTATTAACATTATGCAAGTGATTCAGTCAGCGTTTTCAATCACTAATTCATTCCTCAACAAGTGTTTATTGAACGTCATCTATACGCCAGACACAGTCCTAGATGCTAGGATTCAAATCTGCATAAACTATGGTCCTTAGTTCAGACAAATCCAAATTAAAGGCTGTGCTACAAAACAACTGGCGTGTCATCTTCAAAGGCATCAGGGTCATGAAAGTCAAGGAAAGTCTAGAATCTTTGTACACTCATGAAGACTAATGAAACTACAAAACAAGGCACATAATTCAGAAACAAATTCTTACACACTAAAGACCAATAGTTGGAATTTATTTGGACAACTGATGAAACTTGAATGGAATCTGGGGATTAGATAGTAGTGAATTAAGGATGTTAATTTCCTGATATATTAGTTAGCTGCAGCTGTGTTAACAAAATATGATCAACTGGGTGGCTGAAGCAACAGGAGTTTATGTTTCATAGATTTGGAGGCTGGCAAGTCATGATCAAGGAACTCACCAATTCCTTCTTTCTTGATTTTGCTCACACATAACAGTGAGAAAGTAAACAAACTCTCTGGCATCTCTTCTTATAAGAGTGCTAATCCATTAAGAGAGCACCATGTTCATTACCTCATCTAAACCTGCTTAGCTACCAAAGGCCTCTCCTCCAAACACCATTACACTCGGGGCAGCTACTCTCCAAATACCATTACAGGGGGCTGGAGGAGGGGTCAGGGCTCCGACATAGGAGTGGGACAGCGTGGGCTTAGTTGCTCAATGTGTCTGACTCTTTGTGACCCCATGGACTGTAGCCCTCCAGGCTCCTCTGTCCATGAGGATTCTCCAGGCAAGAATACTGGAGTGGGTTGTCATGCCCTTCTCCAGGGGATCTTCCCAACCCAGGGATCAAACCAGGCTTCCCACATGCCAGGTGAATTCTTTATCATCTGAGACACCAGGGAAGCTACATGAATATCAGGTGGGGCACAATTTAGTCCTTAGTACCTGATATTGATGATTTGATTGTGGTTATGTGGAAAATGTCTTTGTTTTTAGGGAGATACATCCTAAAGCACTCTGGGTAATATGGCATTGTGCTGGCAATTTATTTTCAAATTTTTCAGTGGAAAAGTTCTCTGTAATGTAGGTACAAGTTTTCTGTAAGTTTATGATTGTTAAAAGATATTGTTTCTGGCCTTGAGATTCTCAAGTCTACTTGGGAAGAGAGATGTGTGAGCAACTGTAATTAGGTGACATTAAATGAAGTGAAATATGGTGATATAAAAAAAGGACTGAAATGAAAGAAGGAAGGTCAGTCTGTCCAGAAGGAAAGCAGGAGAGATCGCAAAAAGAAAGTAAATCTTGAAGATCAAAATGTAAAACCAACCAGAGTCCATTGAACCCGTGTTTATTTATTAATGATTATGTGACAAAATTGGCATACTGGATTTTTATTTTCCTCTTGTGTTTGTCTTCCTGTAGAGCCATTATCTTAACTCACCATTTTCTTTTAAAATTAACAAAATGACAAAAGATTTGAGGAATTAAAGAAAAGAATAATAAATTAAGAGCATAAGGTAAGTTGAGGATCAGATAAAAGTGTGTTCAAAAAGTGATATCTCTTAAACATCATTCTTTGCATATCATAATATATCTTAACAAAACCTTAGTTTACTGAGCTCACTCTTGCTTTCTCTTTTCCAGAATCCAGATACAGACTGAAAAAGCTTATCTGTAGGTCTTCATATTTGTTGCTAATGGCTATTATCCTCCTTAAAGTATTACATGAAATTTCCAATGAACATGGGAGAGTACGGGTTAGAGTGCTCATTTATTTCCTTGTTGCTTATAGATACCTGTAATTCACTCACTATTGAGCAAGTATTTGCAGGGTACCTATGCAAAGGTAGCAAATTGCTTACCTAAAGGCATGCTATGATTCCTTTACATGGTTTTCTTTTTTTTCCCAATGCTTGAAATTGAGCCTATATTTAGAAACTGTGAGATTTCACATAGAAATTTCAACATTCAATTCCTTTTACCTTTAGAACTTATGGCTACTGGAACATACAGTTAGACAGAAAATGTGACTGGAATGAGTAGACACAGCCTCTGTATATTGGGCATGTGATCATCTTTTCCTCAGTCCACACCACTCCCAACTGTACAGTATTGGCCTGTTACACCCGCTTTGGCTATACTCATGGGTTCCAAAATTACCTGCACTTGTAACCCTAGCCAAATATTAGATAACAATAAATGGGAGAGCTTTGAGAACAAAGCGGCACAAAAGCATATATCTGAAATATTAAGGTTCAAGTTCTGGTCAAGCAAAGGTCAGCAATAAGCTCAAAAATTTATTTAGAAGACTGAGCAAGATTCTTTCCTCCTTCCCGATTTGTCCAATAAGAGGCTTGTAAAATCAGAGTTTGGGGCTAGTGACTTCTGCAAGTCAGATGAGGAGAAAAACTATTATGCAGTAGGCATTACTTTCAGTTTCAAAAGAGATCTTATGCCCACTAATTTTTCATTTTTCTGTTAAAAAATAATTTAGTACATATGTTCAAGATATTTTAAATCAATGCTACCATTGAATTCAGACTAATGTGAAATCAGAGATTCTTTTAGACACAATTCAAGCCATTAATAAGTCTACCTCTGCTGGTTGAGATAATGTCAAAGATTCATTTAAACATCATGAGTAGCAACTTGCATTATATACAAGTACTAACAATACTCCGTTTCTTCTAACAGAATTCACGCAAAGAATTGCTTCTTTTATATGTAATTTCTACTTTGCAAATAACTATCCATACTTTTAACCCCCAGAGACAACTTTGTTACTGTCTTATCAATAAAAATAATGTCTTACATGTGTATAATACTTTAAGGCTGGCAAAGTGTTTTTAGATCCATATGAGGTGATGTATAAATAATTTCAGTATCATATTTTTTAGAAATTTATAAATAATTTTCTGAAACAACTGATGTCTGATTTTAAGCATGAATGCAACTAAGAATCATTAAAATTCAATTTAAAAGAACTTTTACTGTATATCAAAAATCATGTGTTTATATATTTTGTATCTCATTCATCAGAAGAATTATTAACAATTACTACTGTGCTACTCCAAAGATAATAGGAAAGTAGTGGTACTTTATAACCATTTGGTAAGACTAAATATTTCTACCTGATTTCTCTCCCTTGTCACACTTCAATCCAATCTAGCTGACTGCCATTTATTCAGCACCTACTAAGTTCAAATAGGAGTAACACACAGTCATTGCCCTCTAAGGGTTAACATCCTGCAGGGAAAAAAATTAAATACAAGATGAAATTTTATATGTGAAATAACATGTATGATGAGATCTATTTTTCCCAAAGCTTTATGAAGATGTAAGATGACTGATAAGAATGAAGATGAAGGGAAACATCTCTTTGAAAGCTATGAAAGGTGTCATCTGGGGTGAATCTTGAAAAAAAAATCAGAATGTTACTCTTACATACCTAGAACACAGTTGCATAAACATCTACATTATGAGCTCTTCTTTCCCCTGACCGTTTATGTGCACATACCTAATACTTTTTATGACTCTTTACTGTAACATTTTGTCTTTACTCCTTAATTTCCTAATTCAAAGTACAAGTGAGAATCATTCTTTTGTATGCCTGCCAAAAATGTAATTAAGGAAGGCCTGCTTTCATTCTATTTAAAGTTCTATTTAAGAAAAGATTTAAAAGGCCTATTAAATAAATCATGGTACATCAAAAAAAATTGTCTAATATGCAGCCATTAGAAAGGATGAAATAGATAACATATATTGACTTAGAAGAATCTTCATAATTAAAATGTTAAAAAAAAAAACACAGACTCATGCATATGGTGTGAAAGCATCATGTGCACAGATTGATATTGATATTTGTGCATATAAAGAAGGAACCTTTGAAGAAAAACACCAAAACTTTAGCAGTAGCTAACTTTGAGGGAAACATATTTTTCCATTTAGTATAGTTTTCTATATGAAATACTTCAAACAACAAAAGTATTGATATTGAAAGAAATACTAAGCATACACCATCTAATTTTTTCCCATTCTAAGACTGGAAAAAACACAGGTGTTATTTAAGTCAGTAACGTAATTCAATAATTCTTCAAGAATGAAAAATTTAACTCAAGGCAAATTTCAGAGAAGTTGAAATATCAGAAACTACATGAAAATACAAATTCAAATTCTTAAATCAAATTCCACTGAAGAATGATAATTGATAACCCTATATGCAAAACAGAAAAAGAGACACAGAAATACAGAACAGAATTTTGAACTCTGTGGGAGAATGTGAGGGTGGGATATTTCAAAAGAACAGCATGTATACTATCTATGGTGAAACAGATCACCAGCCCAGGTGGGATGCATGAGACAAGTGCTCGGGCCTGGTGCACTGGGAAGACCCAGAGGAATTGGGTGGAGAGGGAGGTGGGAGCGGGGATCGGGATGGGGAATACGTGTAAATCCATGGCTGATTCATATCAATGTATGACAAAACCCACTGAAATGTTGTGAAGTGATTGGCCTCCAACTAATAAAAAAAAATAATAATTAAAAAAAATAAAAATAAAATAAAACCATCAAAAAAATAAATAAAAAAAACTATGTAAGGCAGATTTCTAATTTTATTAGAATTAAGGCTAAATTTTTTTCTGTCAGTAATCAGCAAGTCTTATTATTTTCTGTCAAAATGCCAAAAATATTGATGATAATCTCCTAGAGATAAAAGACAACACATGAAAAACACATGAATCCGGTTTATCATTTTTTGGTGCTTTCGAAAACTGGAAATAAATTATTTTTTTTCATAGTAGATGACATATAAAGATTAAATAGAATTCATAAAATCTCGGCTGTTCATTAGAAAGTGATACAATGACCCACCACAAAGGCAATTACAGATTAGAACAGGAATGTAGTAGCTAGGAAAATAAAGGATTTCCTGACCTTCTACAACAGCAATATATCAAGTTGGTCACTTCCAGATCTACACAAGGTATTCTTGTCCATCTGTGAGGTCCACTTGTATCACTCAGCCAGAACACTCAAAATCAGTACAGGTGAGGAAACTTAGTAATTTAGAGGTACCATGATTTGCCAAATACAAACCTCACGAGCAGTGAGCAAATGCTAGTGTACCAAACACACATCAAGCACAAATCATCAGCTCAGGTAAAATAAATGCAACCTGCCTTGCATGCCATCTTTATGACTCCTAGCTCACTGTCGTTTTTATGTCGTTTTGCTTTTGCCATATGTTTTTAATCTGTACCATTCTGCCTCTTTCAGGCATTGAGCAGTTTGTCTTGAATTAGAAAAGAGGTGCTAGAATGTGGAAGTGGGAGGTTGACCTACATCTGAACAATTTGCATATGATTCACCACAATTAAACAATTTGGTTTGAAATAGCTACAATTAAGCTATTATCAGAGAAGTATCTACTAGAGTAGAAATTCTAAATTTATCCTCACATACATTCTAGCCAAGAAAAGGGACACATTTTTTGGCACTCATTAAGAAAAGCTAATACAGAATTAAATTCTTCCAAATTAAAATTTATTTTGATAAATCACTGATAGCTAATTATACTTATGGCAACTTTGGTTGTTTCTTTAAAAATGATAATTTTAAAATAAGAAGAAAACTATGAAATTATGGTAGGTTAGAGAATCTTAGTTTCTAACAATATATTGCATACGTTAATATACAAAAGTGTGTGTGTGCCCAGTCGAGTTCGACTCTTTGGAGCCCGATGGACTGTAGCTTGCCAGGCTTCTCTGTCCATGGAATTTTCCAGGCAAGAATATGGGAGTAGGTTGCCATTTCCTCCTCCAGGGAATCTTCCAGACCCAGGGATTGAACCCACATCTCCTGCATCTCCTGCATTGGCAGGCAGATTCTTTACCACTGGGCCACCTTGGAAGCCCATACATAAGTGTATATATTACAAAATTATCTTCTTGATATATGGAAGTCATACATGGTAATGTCAAACTATGCTAAATTTATGAAGGTAATACAAAATGTAAAATAATGAATAAATTCTGCCCACAGCGGGGGGAAAAAAACTCTAAATAATATACTAAACTGTAGTAATATGTAATAGTAAGGGGTTTCCAGGTGGCTTGGACAGTAAAGAATCAACCTACATGAAGGAGACCTGCATTTAATACCTGGGTCTGGAAAATCCCTTGCAAAGTTTATGACTACCCATTTTTATTTTTGCCTGGAGAATTCTTGCCAAGGACAGAGGAGTCTGGCAGGCTATAGTTCATGGGGTCACAAAGAGTCAGACATGACTGAGTGACTAACATCTTCACTTTAACTTCACAGTATGTAATAATATGAAAGAAAAATTCAAACTGACGATTAAACACTATGCATCAGATGATTTCAAGTTGACAGGTAAGTAGAGATAACACACTTTTCAGATTTTCCAAATAAGCAACATTAATTATGTCTATATCTAAAAAGAGGTGTAAAGTATTAACGCATAGCTAAAACAAAAGCATTCTATTTGCCATAGAATACAAATATATTCTATAACCAGAAATAAGGGTTCTTATCCTACCTTTAGAGGCACATAAGAGGCTCTCTGATTAATCTTCAAGGATATCCTAAAAAATAAATAGAAAATGGATGACATAGAGAGCAACAAAATAGGAGGATTGTTTTAGCGTTATTATTAACACTGAGTGTTAGTGGTCTATTTGCTGTGTCAAGGAATTGCTTTTTCCATCCACAAATGAGTCTGGCAGCACTGAAGGGCACGTAAGCATTACAATAAAATGTGTGTTGATTGACATTTTTGCTATCTGTTGGGTATGGACATAGTGATTAAGACTCTTCTTATTTACAACTGTTAGCCAATTTAGCAATTTTACTGTTGATGGTAAAGGTAAAAAGGAAAAAATAGTCATGCCATATTACCAAAAAAAAAAAAAAAACCCTATAAAATTGCAAACACTTCTAGATTTAATAACATCTTTTTATATCATTAGGTGTCACACTGAGTGAAGTAAGTCAGAGAAGAAGAAATATCATATGACATCCCTTACATGTGGAATCTAAAAAGAAATGATACAAATGAACTTACTTAGAAAACAAAAAGAGACTCACAGACTTAGAAAATGAACTCATGGCTGCCAGGGGAAGGGTTAGTTACAGACTTTGGGAAGATCATGTACACACTGATATATTTAAAATGGATAACCAACAAAAACTTATTGTATAGCACATGGAACTCTGCTCAATGTTATGTGCCAGCCTGGACGGGAGCGGGGATATGGGGGAGAATGGATACATGTATATGTATGGCTGAGTCCCTTCACTGTTCGCCTGAAACTATCACAGCACTGCTAATTGTCATACCGTAATAGAAAATGTTGTTGGTGTTAAAAAATAAAAATTAAATAAAAAAAATACAGGTTCTAACTTGTAGTCCATTTTGTGGATACGATCACAAGATTTCAACCTGGAGTGAGATCAAGTCCCATGTTCCAGAGTTTTAAGAGAGATATTACCTGGGATAGAGAATTACTGTAAGGAAATTCTAGTGCTCTTCTTTAGAAAAGAATTGATGTTAGAACTAGGAGGTAACTTAAAAATCAACTGGTCCAACACCCTCACTTTACAAAATAAAGCAGTAGCCCATAGCTAGTTTATGGCAGGACTAGGGGTAGAATATCCACCTCCCAGCCTCATACCACAGCATTAAGTTCCTTAACGCTTCATAACTCCCAAGATTAGAAAGGAGCAGAGAAGAGTGGAATTCTGTATTTTGCTTTGGAAAAGTTCCATCTTCCTGGTGAAGCTTCATACTCCTAACTGCATAAATGACCTATTGAATCAATATTTATTTTATCTACATCATTCAAAACTCCTTTCCTTGGTAAAGAGAGATATAGTCCTCCCTTGGTATCTGAAAGGGATTGGTCCTAGGACCTTCTCTTTCCCAAGGATACCCAAATCCCTGGATGCTCAAGTTCCTTTATAAAATAGCACAGCATTTGCATGTAACCTATGCAAACCCTCCTATATACTTTAAATTTTTTTCTTCCTCTTTTGAGATATAATTGACATATAGCACTATATAAGTTTAAGGTATACAGCATAATTATTTGATTTACACGCTTCACCATTTACACAATATATTTAGTGAACAGCCATCATTTCATACAGATAAAAAAATAAGTAGAAAAAAATTTTTCCTTGTGATGAGGACTCTTAGGATCACTCTTTTAACAACTCTCATATCTAACCTACAACAATGTTAATTATACTTGTCATGTACATTACACGCCCAGTACTTATTTATCTTATTGTCATGTACATTACGTCCAAAGTACTTATTTATCTTATAACTGGAAGTTTGACCTTTTGGCTGCCTTCATCTAATACACCCTCCCTATAGCTGTACCTCTGGTAACCACAAATATGATCTCTTTTTCTGTGAGTTTGCTTATTTGCTTTGAAGTATAATTGACCTGCAACACTATGCTCTTGGTACACAACAAAGTGATTTGATATTTCTGTCTATTTCAAAATGATCATCATGATAATTCTCATTATTGTCTGTCACCCTACAAAGATACTACATAATTATTGACTATATTTCCCACTGCAGATGGTGACTATTATTCCCACTGCAGCCGTGAGATTAAAAGAGGTTTGCTCTTGGAAGAAAAGCTTTGACAAACCTAGACAGCGTATTGAAAAGAAGAAACATTACTTTGCAGACAAATTTCCATGTAGTCGAAGAACTACTGGTTCTTCCAGTGGTCACGTGTGGATGTGCGAGCTGGACCATAAAGAAGGCTGAGTGCCGAAGAACTGAGGCTTTTGAACTGTGGTGCTTGAGAAGACTCTTGGGAGTCCCTTGGACTGCAAGGAGATCAAACCAGCCCATCGTAAAGGAGATCAGTCCTTAATATTCATTGGAAAGACTGATGCTGAAGCTGAAACTCCAAGTTTGACCACCTGATGTGAAGAACTGACTCATTTGATTGAAGGCAGGAGGAGAAACGGGGTGACAGAGGATGAGATGGTTGGATGGCATCACTGGCTCAATGGACATGAGTTTGAGCAAGGTATGGGAGACAGTGAAGGACAGGGAAGACTGGGTGTGCTGCAGTCCACGGGGTCAGAAAGCATTGGACACAACTTAGCAACTAAACAACAACAACAGTATTTCCCACACTCTCCATTTTATACGTCTGATTCATTTATTTTGTATCTGGAAGTCTGTATATTTTATTAATCTCCCTCTTCTATTTCTCTCCTTCCATACACTTTAAATCATCTCTAGAGCAGTAAAATACCTTATACAATGTAAATGCTATGTAAAGAGTTATCTGAATAGAAAATTCAGGTTTGCATTGTGAAACTTTCTAGAATACATTTTTAATACTTTCCAAACAGCGGTAGGTTGAGTCTGTGGATGCAGAATCCCTGGATATGGAGGGCCAATTAAACTAAAGAGTTAAATGACAGGATTCTAGTCATAAACTTCTTATAATCAGTGACAAAAGTCGTGGGGCGGGGGGGAACAAGGGAAAAAGAAAGAGCTACAAAACTGGCAAAAACTGTCATGAACACTATAAGCAGGGTATGAGAGAACCAACACAGTTCAATTCAGTTCAGTTCAGTTGCTCAGTCGTGTCCGAATCTTTGCGACCCCATGAACTGCAGCAGGCCAGGCCTCCCTGTCTATCACCAACTCCTGGAGTTTACTCAAACCCATGTCCATTGAGTCGGTGATGCCATCCAACCATCTCATCCTCTGTTGTCCCCTTCTCCTCCTGCCCTCAATCTTTCCCAGCATCAGGGTCTTTTCCAATGAGTCAGCTCTTTGCATCAGGTGGCCAAAGTACTGGAGTTTCAGCTTCAACATCAGTCCTTCCAATGAACACCCAGGACTGATGTCCTTTAGGATGGACTGGTTGGATCTCCTTGCAGTCCACTGGACTCTCAAGAGTCTTCTCCAACACCACAGTTCAAAAGCACCAATTCTTCTGCATTCAGCTTTCTTCATAGTCCAACTCTCACATCCATACATGACCATTGGAAAAACCATAGCCTTGACTAGATGGACCTTTGTGGACAAAGTAATGTCTCTGCTTTTTAATATGCTGTCTAGGTTGGTCATAACTTTCCTTCCAAGGAGTAAGCGTCTTTTAATTTCATGGCTGCAATCACCATCTGCAGTGATTTTGGAGCGCAGAAAAATAAAGTCAGCCACTGTTTCCACTGTTTCCCCATCTATCTGCCATGAAGTGATGGGACCAGATGCCATGATCTTAGTTTTCTGAATGTTTAGCTTTAAGCCAACAGAGTGAAAAACTCTCCTCTTCCACTTTCATCAAGAGGCTCTTTAGTTCTTCACTTTCTGCCATAAGGGTGGTGTCATCTGCATATCTGAGGTTATTGATATTTCTCCCGGCAATCTTGATTCCAGCTTGTACTTCATCCAGTCCAGCGTTTCTCATGATGTACTCTTCATATAAGTTAAATAACTAGGGTGACAATATACAGCCTTTACGTACTCCTTTTCCTATTTGGAACCAGTCTGTGGTTCAGTGTCCAGTTCTAACTGTTGCTTCCTGACCGGCATACAGGTTTCTCAAGGGGCAGATCAGGTGGTCTGGTATTACCATCTCTTTAAGAATTTTCCACGGTTTATCGTGTAGCACTTCACATAAAATCTTTTTACTAGGCAGTCTTCAAGGGAAGTCTAACAGTGCTCTTTAAAAAATGGTTCCCCTCTCTAAACTGATTTGTATAACTATAGGCAGTAATGAAATCATCTGCTATCCAACTAATCTTCATTAAAAATACATATTTATTATATGGACAGTCATTTGTGATTCTTAATAAAATGCAATTTTTGTAACAATAACAATGGCTTATTAAACCATTTCCTATGAATGCCTTTGTAAGATGGACAGTAACCCCTGGCCCCCAGTTTGTGTTGCTGTTAACAGTAACTGCTACATTTTCAGAAAATGCAATAACAGAGTCAACATTACAAAAGAATAGAATCCACCCCTGTACTAACAAGATCTAGAATTTTGAGAGACTGAAGTTGAGCATGCAGCAATGTCACCCCTGTGGGGATGTTTTCTTGTTCCGTAAATTCAGGTACAGCCTGTGTTTGCCCTGCTGGAAGCTCACAGTATCACAGTAAGATGTCATTCTGCTTGCTGGACAAACTCAATGATTAATTCATGTTTCCACTGCAGAATGTCAAAAGATGAGAGTCACAGTTTAAAAGTTACATCAGATATCAAAAAGACATGGAATAAAAAAGTGTTTCCAAATGTGAAATTTAAACATTTGGAGTGTAGCTAGTCAAAGTACTAGTGTCTCTAAGAAGATAAAGCATTATTTAGTAATAAGAGATATTTGTGGATTTTATTGCTACAATTTTTCAATTATACTTAAATCATGAGGAAAGAATTCTGAAAAATAAAAATTGTTTCTGTGAGCCAAAGTTTAAGCAACTTAACCCAACCATATTTAAGAGAAATAAAGTCCTGGAATGAATTACATTCTTTGAAATTTTGGTAAGTAATAAAGTAAAAATGTGTCTACATTTTTCTATTTAGAGGTCAGCTCTCTTACAAATATATAAATATAAACATATACATAGTATTGTGGGGGAACACATTTACACTGTACACAAACAAGTTTGGTTAAACACTGAAATATATATTTTAATCCATTATGTATTTTGTGTTCTCAAATATCTTTGGCTAGAGACTAGGGTTTTGGCTTTATAAACAACTCTAATATCAGGGTTATAATAAATAAACATGTCTATGCATCTCAAAGTGACAGACACAGTATAAATCATTGCCACTTTAGGGTAAGATTACCAGAGTGTGAGATACAAGATTTTGTAGACAGTTGGAGAAGGAAGAAGTGAATGTCAAATTATGATTTTTAATATGAAATTAATTAGAAGCTCTCTTATTTTCTGCTTTCCTCTTCCACTGAGGAGACTACTGTTTATTAAAGATGCCACCAAAAAACAAAAGATATCCTGTTTAGAAAAATGCAATATAAACAATCAAAAGAGTTTAAAATGTTGTATAAATCTAACTGTGCTTTCGGGCTTCCCAGGATTCTCAGGGGTAAAGAATCCACTTGCCAATGCAAGAGACACAAGAGACTTGGGTCCAATCCCTGGGTCAGAAAGGTCCCCTGGAGTAGGAAACTGCAATCTGCTACAGTATTCTTGCTTGGGATATTCCACACAGAAGAACTTGGTGGTCTACAGCCCCTGGGGTCACAAAGAGTCAGACAGAGCTGAGTGACTGAGAACGCACACACAACTATGTTTTCATTCCTAAAGTCTTTTGTTCTTTCATCAGAATAAGAGGACTCAACAGTGTATATTCCACAGAGAAAGTTGCTTAATGCATTTAAGAAAAGCAGAATTAGACTGTAGCATTTCAGTCTCAGCACACAGGAACAACCAACTTTATGTCTTCATGTTACATCTCTAACATAAAATATGCATGCTTTATCCTCGACCCAGGGATTGAACCTGGGTCTCCTGCATTGCAGGCAGATTCTTTAACATCTGAGCAACCAGGGAAGCCCATAGAGAATTATATTTCAAATATTTATTAAAATATAATTTGAACTTAAGGTTAACAGGGGAGAATGGTGGGGGTTGGTAGGGTGTTTGGAATGAAACATACAAGCTGTTATATTTAAAATGGATAACCAACAAGGACCCACTATATAGCACAAGGAACTCTGTTCAGTACTCTGTAACAAGTTATTGGAAAAAGAATTTAAAAGGGGTGAAAAGTGAAAGTGTTAGTTGCTCAGTCATTTCTGACTTTTTGCAACCCCTTGGACTGTAGCTCACCAGGCTCCTCTGTCCATATTTTCCAGTCAAGGATACTAGAGTGGTTTGCCATTTCCTTCTCCAGGGTATCTTCCAGACCCAGGGATTGAACCTAGGTCTCCTCTATTGCCGGCAGATTCTTTACCTTCTGAGCCACCAAGGAAGCCCCCTGAAAAGGGGTAGATACATGTATATATATGGCTGAGTCACTTTGTTGTATAGCTGAAACTAACACAGCATTGTTAATCAACTATACTCCAAAATAAAACAAAAAGTTTAAACAATTTAAAAAAATTGAATTTAGATGTTTTGTATTACCTGTGGACCAACTGGGTTAAAACCTTTTTGATGTCTAGATAAGTTTCTTATTTTACATATAAATGCTGCTGCTGCTGCTGCTAAGTTGCTTCAGTTGTGTCCGACCTTGTGCGACCCCATAGACAGTAGCCCACCAGGGTCCCCTGTCCCTGGGATTCTCCAGGCAAGAAAACTGGAGTGGGTTGCCATTTCCTTCTCCAATGCATGAAAGTGAAAAAGTGAGAGTGAAGTCACTCGGTCGTGTCTGACTCTGAGTGACCCCATGGACTGCAGCCTACCAGGCTCCTCCATCCATGGGATTTTCCAGGCAAGAGTATACATATAAACAGATGCATACAAATGTATACTATAATATTTAAAGTAAAGCCTAATTTTATTATCACAGCATATGTTTCCATTGATTTCCACTACGCTGAGTACTGCCATTTAAGAATAGTGGGCAAGAAAACTTTCACATTTTTAGCTTTGAGGTTCAGGTCTAGCTTCTCTTCATATTACATGATGTCTCCTGGTACTGTATTTTTATTTGAAAACCCATATCCTTCTATGTGGATCAACACAGAAGAATAAGATTAAAAAATAAAGTTCCATTTAAAAACAGTAAATTTCTGACTTTATTAATAAACTATAAATTTTTCAGTTCAGTTCGGTTCAGTCACTCAGTTGTGTCCGACTCTTTGCAACCCCATGAACTGCGGCACACCAGGCCTCCCTGTCCATCACCAACTCCCGGAGTTTACTCAAACTCACGTCCACTGAGTCGGTGATGCCATCCAAACATCTCATCCTCTGTTGTCCCCTTCTCCTCCTGCCCTCAATCTTTCCCAGCATCAGGGTCTTTTCCAATGAGTCAGCTCTTTGCATCAGGTGGCCAAAGTACTGGAGTTTCAGCTTCAGCATCAGTCCTTCCAATGAACACCCAGGACTGATCTCCTTTAGGATGGACTGGTTGGATCTCCTTGCAGTCCACTGGACTCTCAAGAGTCTTCTCCAACACCACAGTTCAAAAGCACCAGTTCTTCAGTGCTCAGCTTTCTTTGTAGCCCAACTCTCACATCCATATGTGACTACTAGAAAAACCATAGCCTTGACTAGAAGGACATTTGTTGACAAAGTAATGTCTCTGCTTCTTAATATGCTGTCTAGGTTGGTCATAACTTTCCTTCCAAGGAGTAAGCGTCTTTTAATTTCATGAAAGCAATCACCATCTGCAGTGGTTTTCGTGCCCCCCCCACCCCCGAAAGGTAAAGTCAGCCACTGTTTCCACTGTTTCCCCATCTATTTGCCATGAAGTGATGGGACCAGACGCCATGATCTTGGTTTTCTGAATGTTGAGATTTAAGCCAACTTTTTCACTGTCCTCTTCCACTTTCATCAAGAGGCTCTTTAGTTCTTCTCCACTTTCTTCCATAAGGGTAGTGTCATCTGCATATCTGAGGTTATTGATATTCTCCTGGGAATCTTGATTCCAGCTTGTACTTCCTGCAGCCCAGCGTTTCTCATGATGTACTGTGCATATAAGTTAAATAAGCAGGGTGACAATATACAGCCTTGACGTACTCCTTTCCCTATTTGGAACCAGTCTGTTGTTCCATGTCCAGTTCTCACTGTTGCTTCCTGATGGGCATTCAGATTTCTCAAGAGGCAGGACAGGTGGTCTGGTTTTCCCATCTCTTGAAGAATTTTCCACAGTTTATTGTGATCCACACAGTCAAAGACTTTGGCATAGTCAGTAAAGCAGAAATAGATGTTTTTTTTTTTTTTGGAACTCTCTTGCTTTTCTGATAATCCAGCAGATGTTGGCAATTTGATCTCTGGTTCCTCTGCCTTTTCCAAAACCATCTTGAACATCTGGAAGTTCACAGTTCACGTATTGCTAAAGCCTGGCTTGGAGAACTTTGAGCATTACTTTATAGTGTGTGAGATGAGTGCAATTGTGCAGTAGTTTGAGCATTCTTTGGCATTGCCTTTCTTTGGGATTGGAATGAAAACTGGCCTTTTCCAGCCCTGTGGCCACTGCTGAGTTTTCAAAATCTGCTGACATATTGAGTGCAGCACTTTCACAGCATCAATTTTTAGGATTTGAAATAGCTCAACGGGAACTCCGTCACCTCCACTAGCTTTGTTCGTAGTGATGCTTCCTAAGCCTCACTTGACTTCACATTTCAGGATGTCTGGCTCTTGTTAAGTGATCACACCATTGTGATTTTCTGGGTCATGAATATCTCTTTTGTGTAGTTCTTCTGTGTATTCTTGCCACCTCTTCTTAATATCTTCTGCTTCTGTTAGGTCCATATCATTTCTGTCCTTCATTGTGCCCATCTTTGCCTGAAATGTTTCCTTGGTATCTCTAATTTCCTTGAAGAGATCTAGTCTTTCCCATTCTATTGTTTTCCTCTATTTCTTTGTATTGATCACTGAGGAAGGCTTTCTTATCTCTCCTGGCTATTCCTTGGAACTCTGCATTCAAATGGGCATATCTTTCCTTTTCTTTTTTGCTTTTCACTTCTCTTCTTTTCAAAGCTATTTGTAAGGCCTCCTCAGACAACCATTTTGCTTTTTTGCATTTGTTTTTCTTGGGGATGGTCTTAATCCCTGTTTCCTGTACAATGTCATGAACCTCTGTCCATAGTTCATCTGGTACTCTTCTATTAAATCTAGTCCCTTAAATCTATTTCTCACTTCCACTGTATAATCCTAAGGCATTAAATTTAGGTCATACCTGAATAGTCTAGTAGTTTTCCCTGCTTTCTTCAATTTAAGTCTGAATTTGGCAATAAGGAGTTCATGATCTGAGCCACAGTCATCTCCCGATCTTGTTTTTGCTAACTGTATAGAGCTTCCCCATCTTTGGCTGCAAAGAATATAATCAATCTGATTTCGGTGTTGACCATTTGATGATGTCCATGTGTAGTCTTCTCTTGTGTTGTTGGAAGAGGGTGTTTGCTATGACCAGTGTGTTCTCTTGGCAGAACTGTATTAGCCTTTGCCCTGCTTCATTCTGTACTCCAAGGCCAAATTTACCTGTTACTCCAGGTGTTTCTTGATTTCCTACTTTTTCATTCCAGTCCCCTATAATGGAAAAGACATCTTTTTTGGGTGTTAGTTCTAAAAGGTCTTGTAGGTCTTCATAGAACCCTTCAACTTCAGCTTCTTCAGCATTACTGGTCAGGGCATTGACTTGGATTACTGTGATATTGAATGGTTTGCCTTGGAAACGAACAGAGATCATTCTGCCGTTTTTGAGATTGCATCCAAGTACTGCGTTTTGGACTCTTTTGTTGACTATGATGGCTACTCCATTTCTTCTAACGGATTCCTGCCCACAGTAGTAGATATAATGGTCTTCTGAGTTAAATTCACCCATTCCAGTCCATTTTAGTTCATTGATTCCTAGAATGTTGACGTTGACTCTTGCCATCTCCTGTTGACCACTTCCAATTTGCCTTGATTCATGGACCTAACATTCCAGGTTCCTATACAATATTGTTCTTACAGCATCAGATCTTGCTTCCATCATCAGTCGCATCCACACCTGGGTGTTGTTTTTGCTTTGGCTCCATCCCTTCATTCTTTCTGAAGTTATTTCTCCATTGATCTCCAGTAGCATACTAAGCACCTACTGACCTGGGGAGATCATCTTTTAGTGTCCTATCTTTTTGCCTTTTCATACTGTGATTTTTTTCATGAGAAATACATTTGTTTTGCCTAGATTTTACACACCTTATTTTCTTTTCTACACCCTACAACTTGAATGACCTAATTCTACACTTTGAATCTATGTCCATAGAAGGGAAAGTGTTATTATTAGTCTTTTAGGCTTTGTCTCTTTAATAATACCAGGAAATTGTGGTTTAGTTAATGCCACAGAGATTCTTCTCACAAAAGGTTATAAGACCTAATGCTTTTTTAGTATTCTAACCACTGTCATTCTCTAACAATATTAAGATGGCCTAACTCACTATAAGCCCATTCCTGACCTTTCAAAAGCTGCAGCTTCCTTGCATGGTGATTGCATGGCTTAAGAGTTGTTCCAACCCAACAATAACTTCACATCCAAGGAATTTGATAAGGTCTTTTTCCCAACAAAGGCTCTTTTGGAGATGATGATATGACTGGTTTTCTGCCAAAAGACCTGCTGTAGATATCTGTCTCCAGAGATTTTTTTTTTCCCAAGTGACAGTTGGAACATATCCAGGAGGATAGCTGTAAAGGATTCTTAAGTAATTTTAAGGACCCAGCTGAGGTCTTGTCAGTTGATCTGGAAAAAGCAGTGATGGCACCCCAATACAGACTGTCAGATTGTCCTGTTTGATACCTTTCTGGAGTAAAAATCGCCATGCAGGTAAATACGTTGTATTTTAAAAATCACACAGGTCTAGTATGTGTGATTTTTAACTATGTTCATTACATACATGATAGAGTAAGTTTCATATTTATTAAAAGGGCATACACGCTCTTTTTAAATGTGTTTTCTCTTGCAATAAATTAAATGCTAAGTATTTTATTCCTAAAATATCCCAACTTTCATTTTGGAAGATACAAAATAATTAGTAACTTTAATTAAGGAAATAAGAAATTCTCATTCTGACTTTACATACTATCCCAAATAATAAGCAAATTAATAAACAAACATAACAAAATAGATGGTCATAAGTGCTATGAAGATAGATAAAGCAGGGAAATGGGGACGTGTGGAGCCAGTAAGATTTTAGATAAAGTTGGAAGATTAGGATGATGAAAGAGAAAAACAAAAACCAAACAAATGTTACACTGATTCCTTTAGGCTCTAAGCTATCACCTTGGTTATGTTATTATGGTATTGGAAACCTTTGAGCCTGAGTTTTTCCTTCATGTCACCATGTGGTCTTTCTGTAAAATGGGACAACAACATGCTTTTTTCAAATTTTTCCAACACATAACTGAATGTAAAGTATTATAGGTAAATATCTGAAAAGAACAATGATTAAATCAATGCACTAGAAAGGAACTTAATGAGCTTCATTTAGCTTTGGACACCATCCTAGGTCATTTACACGTATTAGTTAAGACTCATAATTATTATTTCTATCTGTGGATAAATAAATGGATACTTTAGAAGATTAAGTGACTTCGTAACATCAGAAAGATGGTAAGAGGAGAAAGCAGGGTTTTGATCTGGGTGCCTATTGCTCCAATGCCCAATTCCTGCAGCCCCATCTTACTGACCCTCTGAAAATGAAGACTCTTCCATCATCACGTCAATTCTCGCAATCCTTAATATCGTAAAAGCTTAAAAGTGTAATATCTTAAAAGCTTCATGTTGCTGTCATATGTTAAAATTCTTTAAGCATGTTCCCTAATTACATCTTATCACTCATAAAATTTATGAAGTAAGTGTTATTCAGGAAAGTGAAGACAAAATGGTTATATGATCATTATGTAACCTCATCTAATTGATAGTGAAAAAGATAGAACTAAACCTTAGTTAGCAAACTTAAGTTAGCAAACTCTGAATCCATTTGCTTTTCTATTGTACCATACTGCTTTAAACTTTGAGTTAGAAAAATGAGGCAAAGTTTCTCCAAATCAGAAGCACAATTCTGTTTTTGTTTTTGCTTGCCCCCGCCCCCTTTGGGGTTGAAACTATGTAGTAGCAACAAATAGAAAAGAATTGAAAATTAAGTTCCCTCATTTTCTGATTTTAGCATTCCCATTCTCTGTCTTTTATAAATAAGCTTATTTTACTCTTCATTTTGTTCCTTGGCCACATTCAAACAATCAATTTATTCAATTCTAATGTGTGAACATAAAATGCTTTACTTTATCAGGCTTGATTTTTTGCAAAAGGAGCTCATGATCTGAGCCACAGTTAGCTCCCAGTCTTGTTTTTGCTGACTATATAGAGCTTCTCCATCTTTGGTTGCAAAGAATATAATCAATCTGATTTCTGTATTGACCATCTGGTGATGTCCATGTTTAGAGTTGTCTCTTGTGTTGTTGGAAGAGGGTGTCTGCTATGACTTGTGCATTCTCTTGGTAAAACTCTGTTAGCCTTTCCCCTGTTTCATTTTGTACCCCAAGGCCAAACTTGCCTGTTACTCCAGGTATCTCTTGACTTCCTACTTTTGCATTCTAGTCCCCTGTGATGAAAAGTACATGTTTTTCTGGAGAAGACTCTTAAGGATCCTTTGGACTGCAAGGAGATCAAACTGGTAAATCCTAAAGGAAATGAATCCTGGATATTCACTGGAAGGACTGATGCTGAAGCTGATGCTCCAATACACTGGTCACCTGATGAGAAGAACTGACTCACTGGAAAAGACCCTGATGCCGGGAAAGAATGAGGACATGGGGAGAAGATGGTGACAGAGGATGAGATGGTTGGATGGCATTATTGACTCAATGGACATGAGTTTGAGCAAATACTGAGAGACAGTCAAGGACAGGGAATTCTGGCATGCTGTAGTCCATGGGGTTGCAAAGAGTCAGGCTTGACTGAGCAACTGAACAACAACAAGAAAATCAGACTTGATACAATTCTACTCTTTTGGTATTTGCATAAAAATATTTATTATTCAGTTAATTGTTTCTATCCAGAAATAAAGCTGAGCACCGAAGAATGGATATTTCTTAACTGTGGTGTTGGAGAAGACTTTTGAGAGTCCCTTGGATTGCAAGGAGTTCAAACCAGTCAATCCTGAAGGAAATCAGTCCTGAATATTCATTGGAAGGACTGATGCTGAAGCTGAAGCTCCAATACTTTGGCCTACTTCTCACCTACTGAGAAGAAATGACTCATTTGAAAAGGACACTGATGCTGGAAAAGTTTGAAGGCAGGAGGAGAAGGGGATGACAGAGGATGAGATGGTTGGATGGCATCACCGACTCAATGGACATGAGTTTGAGCAAGCTCAGGGAGTTGGTGATGGACAGTGAAGCCTGGTACGCTTCAGTCCATGGGGTCACAAAGGGGCAGACATGACTGAGCGGCTGAACTGAACTGAACTGACCCACGATTATATGAAAAGCAAATGTCATTATTAGGTATACATTTTTCCCTTCCTCAGAATCATCTATAGATGCTATAGTCTTGGCAAAATTACTTTTTTCATAATATAATAATTGAGTTTTAGATGTTCGTAAGATTTAATAGTCTACCAAGTTCTGGAAGGAAACTGGTCTCATATTATGATGAATATAAGATGACTTATTTTATATGGTGTCAATTTGAGTTATTTAGATAAAATCTAAGTTGCTCTGAAATTTATGCTTAGGTCAATAAATCACTTGAGATAATGAAGGAGCTTGGTAACTGTTTTCTACTCAACTAAAGAGAATAGGTCAAGGACCAAGTTTGAATAAAAACAACATTCCCACCATGGCAAACAAAGAACCTCATTAGCTAACTTTTGTGGGAAATGATAAAACACCAGGAGACTGATGTCAGTCATTGGAAATTCCCAAATCAGAGGGAATTTCTCAAAAGATCTTAAACTATTCTTTGGAATTGTTTAGCATCCTTCCATATATTCATATATTCTCATTAAGAGTTCATCTTTATCACTTCTTCTAGATTTTCAATAGTAATGAATCACTCAGAATATGTTCATTGGACAGATTACACATACTACCTCCAAAATATTAAAGGTCCTTTTATCACTGATACTTGAATTTTAAATGCCCCTTTTGGCAAAAACTTTAAAGTTCCAATCCTCAAATAACACTCTAAAGGGGTGGTTTTTGTTTTGTTTTTACAGAAAACAAGCCCCTCACATGATTCTTCTTTTACCCTGAACTTTTTGGTCTTCTCATATTAAAAGTCTCAAATTTGGAAATAAATCATAAATATTGTACAGATACAATACAAAACTGGCAAAATGGCATATAAGAAGCTACTCGATGACACAAAAACAAATTTTTCTCCCCAAGAAATGAACCAGTGAGTTACCAAAATTCTCAAAGCCAATAAAATCAAGGCAATTGCCCATCCTTTATTAAAGATGATAACATGCACATTGCTAAAGGCATAGGACAAACAACTTACAGGGAGATTTTCAATGTGTCCCCACAGTGAGTTTGTCTACAGATGCCCACAAAAATTTTACCCACTTCTTAGACTTCAAGTTCTTTAAGTACAAAGACCTATCACTACTATGTCTCCCTGGATCCTGGTGGCTTAGTGATAGAGAACCCGCCTGCCAATGCAGGAGATGTGAGTCTGATCTCTGGATTGGGAAGATCCCCTGAGAATAAAATGGCAACCCAATCCAGTTTTCTTGCCTGGGAAACCCATGGACAGAGAAGCCTGGTGGATGACCATTCACAGGGTTGCAAAAGGGTCAGACTTGACTCATCAGCTAGATAACAACAGCAAACATCAAGTACAGAGCCTGGCAAATTGTCAATGCTAGTTTAAAACTGCTTGACTAAATGGAGATTCTTAAGTTCCTCAAAACCCAGATCCAATCTTATTACTCCTCCTCACATTTAAAGTCCTTCAATGTGTTCCCATCGCTTTGAGAATAAAGACTGATGTTCACCACAGAGTTTGCAAGGACTCACTGGTTTAGCACCCACCCACTTCTCCAGGAGTGTCTCATATGAAACTCCTACCATACTGTTGGTGCTAATCTAGATTCTTTCAGTACCTTGTAGACAGCAGTGTCATACCCACAGACTAAAAACATATACATTATCTAATGATTTCTAACATACTTCAAATACACATGTATGGAGTATCAAGAATTATAGAACAGGCTTTACTTCTCCAACCCTGATTAAACAGGCATTACCATGTGAAAGTGAAAGAGGAGAGTGAAAAAGTTGGCTTAAAGCTTAACATTCAGAAAACTAAGATCATGGCATCTGGTCCCATCACCTCATGGGAAATAGATGGGGAGACAGTGGAAACAGTGTCAGACTTTATTTTTTGGGCTCCAAAATCACTACAGATGGTGACTGCAGCCATGAAATTAAAAGACACTTACTCCTGGGAAGGAAAGTGATGACCAACCTAGATAGCATATTAAAAAGCAGAGACATTACTTTGCCAACAAAGGTCCATCTAGTGAAGGCTATGGTTTTTCCAGTGGTCATATATGGATGTGAGAGTTGGACTGTGAAGAAAGATGAGCGCTGAAAAATTGATGCTTTTGAACTGTGGTGTTGGAGAAGACTCTTGAGAGTCCCTTGGACTGCAAGGAGATCCAACCAGTTCATCCTACAGATCAGTCCTGGGTGTTCACTGGAAGAACTAATGCTGAAGCTGAAACTCTGATACTTTGGCCCACCTCATGCAAAGAGTTGACTCGTTGGAAAAGACCCTGATGCTGGGAGTGGTTGGGGACAGGGGGAGATGGGGACAACAGAGGATGAGATGGCTGGATGGCATCACCGACTCGATGGGCATGAGTTTGAGTAAACTCCGGGAGTTGGTGATGGAGAGGGAGGCCTGGCGTGCTGTGGTTCATGGGGTCGCAAAGAGTCGGACATGACTGAGCGACTGAACTGAACTGAACTGAACCATGTTCCCAAAGTCATCTTTTTCTCTAGCTCTTAAAAGAAAAAAAAAAAAAAAAAAACCCAAAACACGACATAGTTAATGATCTCTCTTCATTCAGGGGTCTGCCTAGAAGGGTCTTCCCTTACCACCTAATCTGAAATGGCATCCTTCCCTAAGCCTTCCATTTCCTGTTTGCTTTATTCTTCATAGCAGTTATTACTACCTCACATGATATGGCTTTCCATGGTGGGTCAGTGATAAAGAACCCACCTGTCAATGCAGGAGATGTGAGTACGATCCGCGCTTTAGGAGGATCTCCTGAAAAAGGGAATGCCAACCCACTCCAGGATCCTTGCTTGGGAAATCCCATGGACAGAGG
The DNA here is from genome assembly GCF_033118175.1 of Dama dama. NCBI lineage: Eukaryota > Metazoa > Chordata > Mammalia > Artiodactyla > Cervidae > Dama > Dama dama. The sequence continues at coordinate 25,856,311 of NC_083711.1, forward strand.
AGCCTGGCGGGCTACAGTCCATGGGGCCACAAAGAGTCATACACAACTTAGTGAATAAACAATAACAACAAATATATATTTATTTACTAAAATGTTTATTATCTTCTCCTTTTTAGGATGTGAGCTAAATAAATACTTATTGTAGCCACAGTTCTATCCAACATATTTCATCTCCCCTCCATGCCACCTCAGATATCAGTAACAGTCTGAAGTTAGCGTGTGTGTTTTATAAGAACGTATATGTTCATAACAGAGATACTGTATAGCTCTCTTCTCTTTCTTTTTGCCTACCTCACATTTATCCTCCAAATAACTGATGTATCACCTCTTCAGACAGGCCTTCCCCACCACCCTGTTTATTCCTTTGCAGTACATCTTCTAGCAGTTTTGACAGTGAACATTTTACTTTTATTTCTGTGTATTTGAATAACCTGCCTCTCTCTGCTGCTAACTTGCAAACTTTATGAGGTGGGATCAATTCTTTGTTTTTATTTATCATCCCCGGTATGTAGTAAGTGCTCAGGGAACACTAGGAATGAATTGGGCTATACCATCACTCAGAGGAAGTGATTCCTATCTGTACTCTCACACATGAAAACACAACTTGTTAAGGCCAGGAATAAGTCTGTTTCCTTGGGCACATTTTCCTTCTCCATTTTCCTACACGTGAGGTTGGTTTGCCTGGCTAACTCAAAACAAGGATAAAAAGGGAACTATTTCTATTCATCTTACAGATATTTTTCCCTGCAATTTTATGACACTTCTGGAGAGCCTCCCATTCATTTCTGTAAATTGGCTAGTGCACATATTGTTTCATATTTTAAGACAATTATATTTCAACACATTCCAAATCTAGGAGTCACCAGATTATATCCAGACACCAAAGAGAAAACTACGTTTGTGCTATTTACTGATTTTCAGTGAATCAAGTGGAAATATTTCATATTGCTGTGTCATCATTTTCAAAACATTCCATGTCAAATATGAGATCCAATTCACCTAAATTCCAGTTCAAAAGTTCATGTATTATTGGAACAAATTACACACCTATTGTATTCTGAAACTGAACCCTTTTCCCTCTGCCTCTTTCTTCTCATATTCTTTTTAAACAACATACACACACACACACACACACACAACCTTGACCAAAAGTTCATTCTCAGATAATATAGAAATACCTATGATAACATATAATCATTTATGTTTAGTTTTACAAAAAACATACAAGCAAAAATTCAAGAAAACTTGATTTTTTTAACTGAGGACTCTAAAAATACATTGTTACAACCAAGTAGATTTTAATTGAAAATTTCTCCAGGCTATGCAGGGCACATATACCTACTTTCATGGAAAGTAAAGTTATGCCTTCAGTTTATGAGTAAGAAGACTAGAAAAACAGTGTGAATTATGTTAAAAAAAGTCTTACTATCGAAACACTTATTAGATGTTCTGCAGACATATGAAGGCAAAGCATATGTCTGTGATGAATAAATAGTACTCACACTGCACCAATAATCAAGTCAAGATGTATTCTTTTAAATATGGGCAAAGACAAATAAATACTATATACATACATATGTGTATATGTAAATATATATAAAACTTTGATGGATGATATGTGATAATAATTCATAGCCAAAAACTACAGAATTTAGGTATTTAGAAGCAATTTCAAAAAAAATTGTATTCTCTGAAGTCATTAACTCAGTCATCATTTAAATATATACATTTATGTAAAATGTGTCTAGCATATCTGGCATTTAGACAAATGTCTAAAACTTTAACTCCTATAGCAACCTGACAACAGGAATTAATTAGGTGAACTGGAGTGGACTATATCAGGCTGGAGAGAATATGTCAAAAGTTAATGGATTTTGCTTTAAAGAAAGATGAAAACCTCTCCTACATACACCTACCTTGCTCCATTTACAGCAATACATTGTTAAAATTAATTCAGCTTACATAGTGCTTGGCTATGTGTTAGTTACTGTTGTAGTTGTCCCCAGATTGCAAAAAAATAATAAAACTGTGTTTCTGCTTGAAGATAAGTATCATCTCGTAAGTTAGACAAACACATCACTGGAAAATATGATAATCAAGAAAAATAACAGTAATGACAGTCCTTAATAGAAAAGCGCACAGGATATTACAGGAAATGTATTAGGGTCATCACCTCATTGGAGTCAGGAGGAGGGTGTGGACTAGACTGGCTCTACAAGGACAGGTAAGAATGAACTGGAATTGGAACTGGCAAAAAGTTGGGGGTGAAGAGTAAGCCTCCAGACAAAGCGGTCAGCATAAGCAAAAGCCTGGAGAGAAGGAACAGCATGCTGTAAAAGAATTAAAAAAAAAAAAAAAAGGCTGTCACTGAAGTGTTATTGATACATAATGTACAAGTCAGTGAGTGGATGGAAACGAAACTGCAGAATTTGACAGAGGCCAGGTTATGGATGAACTTGTGTTGTGCTGGGGACAGGGGGGTTATTCTAATCTACATGGCAAGTGAATTTACTCTTAATGCCAAAGCTTTTATGATGTAACTGGTTGGACTGGTTTCTGTTTTGAGAAAGATTCTGAACAAATAATAGGATTTTTTATTTCGGATATTTTAGTTGCTAAAATTTCCATGGTTGCAAGGGAGTCATGGCATTGGTGCTATATTTGCTATTCCTGTTATACACAGTTGATATCTTTCAGTGTATGTGCAGGGTAACATGTTAAGATTTTTATTTAATTGTATATTGCTCAGGCAAAAATTGGAATGGAGAAACAAATTAAGAGGGTTTTATAACAGTTCAAAAGAGAGATGATGCGAGCCTTAAATGAGAGCAATGGGAATATACAGGGAGAGGAAGAAACGTTTCCAGAAATATTTATAAAGCTGTATTAGGAAGTCAGATATGGGTGATGGGGTTTCAGGAGGAATCACGGATGACTTAAATTTTAGCTTGGAAAACTGGTTCATTCTGATGCCATCACCAAGGATAGAAAGTGTAAAAGTAACAACAAATTTGAAGAGGAAATGCTGAGATACAGCTTTAAAATTTAAGACACGGTTAGAGCCACTTTGTCTTCCTGACTTCCCTGGTGGCTCAGACAGTAAATCGTCTGTCTACAATGTGGGAGACCCAGGTTCGATCCCTGGGTTGGAAAGATCCCCTGAAGAAGGAAATGGCAATCCACTCCAGTACTATTGCCTGGAAAATCCCATGGACAGAGGAGCCTGGTAGGCTACAGTCCATGGGGTCGCAAAGAGTCGGACACGACTGAGCGACTTCACTCTAGAGCCACCTAGAGGGCACTGAATGTGTGACGCAGGGAAATCATTTTATTGGTGATAGAAAATGGGGAAACCCCACTAGTGAGAGCTGCAACTACGGGAATCAATTTGCTCACCTAAGAACACTCCAGAGACTGTGGGGAGAAGGGATTCCAGAATGACAGATAATAGTGTTCCTGGAGACAGAGAGGAGGACTGATGAGAGATTAGAAGGAAGAGAACGTGGAGAATCACATGAGTCAACAAAATTTCAAACAGGATGACTGCCCAAGTCAAATGCACTGAGAAGTCCAACAAGATAAGACTGAACTCGCAACTAAGACCTCATTAGCAGCATTATAAAGGGAGCAATTATATTTTTAAATTACTGATAAAGTTTTTATTATGTCTACTGAATGAATAAAAACAAGGCTATGGTTTCTTCTTTGTGTGTATAATACACAATTGAAGTATTAATTTGAAAATAAGCCATTTCTATATTATTTTAAATATATAAAGGATGAATGACATTTTAATTAAAATATGTGGGAACTTCAAGGTGACTATATTCTAATGAGTTAGGCAATAAAGGTACTCTGCATTAATCTATTATTTATACCTTTTATTTCCTTCATTTTCTTTGCCTCTGTAAATATTTTTCTAAATTATATTTCTCAAAAAAGCATACAGGATCTATTAATCTATATTGCTTAGAAAAGGAATCTTTTAGACTAAATTAGTAGTTGGCAACATTATATTTTACACTATAAGAAATACTATTTGAAACATTATTTAAACATGGGCAAAAATATGTAGGGCTTCGCTTTTGTAAAAAGCATGAATCATAAGCAAAACGTGGGAAGAAACACAGGACAAGTTAAGTTAATCTATACCCAAAACTCATAGAGTAGCATGTCACTGTCCTAAAGAATGGAATCTCTTCATATTTTGTCCAGGGAGGAACTCTCCAAATACTAGGGACCCTCATAGCATGAATATGAGAAGAAAACTCAAGATCAGTGATTTCTAATTCAGAAGGTACACCGGGCTTACTCAGGAGTCTTTTCTGCCAAGGCTCCACTCCAGACCTATAGAAGCAGAACATCTAGGAATGGGTCCAAGGCACATGCACTCTGAAAGATCCCCAGGGTGATGCTAATGGTCACATGGGGATAGGAATCACTGTCTTACACGGGAGTGAGGATTGCTCAGCTCACAGATCATGGCTCCATTCTTGATTTAGTCAAGTTCAATAAATGCCATGATGTAGACACAATTAGTCCTGAAGTTCCTCCATCTACCAGAAAATGAAACCTCACCTGTACTAGAAAAGCTTCACAGTGGGCAACAGATTGATACAGGTTTTCCACTTCTCCCCTCAGGATTTGAAAGGGATCCCAGGAATGGCCTCTGCTAGGTTTTAGCTACTTTTTCTAAAATTTCAGTTTATGACTCTCTGAGTGTTTCAGTTAGGTCAATGTTAAAGGCTTAGTTGTTGTTTAGTCAACCAAGTCATGTTTGATTCTTTTGCGACCCCACGAACTGTAGCCCAGCAGGCTCCTCTGTCCGTGGTATTTCCCACGAAGAATACTGTAGCCATTCCCTTCTCCAGGGGATCTTCCTGACGCAAGGATGGAACTCACATCTCCTGCATCAGCAGGCAGTTTCTTTACCATTGAGCTACCAGGGGAGCCCTAAAGGAGTGGAAGATTCACACAGAAACACACACAGTTTTACAAAGTGAACTTTAAGTGATTGAATTTTGTTAATTATTTGTTAATATTTGTTAATCAGCTGTTTAGATACATAATACAATCATACAAACTATACAAAAGTATACAGTAACACAATTTCAAAAAGAAGAATATTAGATAGCACATAAATGATTTCATTTAAAATGGCTAAACTATGTAAATGATTTGTTAATTATGCCTATTTCTTAGCTACACTCTCCCTTCAAACAGAATGGAACACAAAATGAGTAGAGATAAATACAGTCAGCTGCATGCCCCCTCGCCTCTCCCTTCCTTCCTCATTTACTCTCCCCATGTATTCCCAGGCACCTTTTTGCCTTCAGATGTGGAGAGCTACTACTACGCCCTTAGGAGTAGTGACTGGAAAAAATGTGAGTGAATGTACACAGTAGGGCATATTTTCCTTTTTGATGAAGGAAAGCTATAGTTCTGGTAATCACAAATAAGGTAAACTGTTTAGAGTATATTATTACAGAGAGAGAGAGCAATTTTCTAATATTTTGGTGCTTTGGATGATATGTTCTAAGATTTTCACAAATGTAATCACTATCAGTATCATTTTTACCACGTTTAATTCACAAACTGTTTAATCCTTTTTCCCACTGGTAAAGGAGAATGGAAAATATTTATAATGTAGGCATCATTCGGAAATCACAGACAGGGTGCTTGGAGAGTTAGTAAAGGGTAGATACTGCCTCATCCAGGGTGTCAGAGCACATCACTGGAGAAAGTAATGTCCCACTTTTATGATGTTGTTGTTTAGGCGCTAAATCGTGTCCGACTCTTTTGTGACCTCATGGACTGTAGCCTGCCAGATTCTGCTTTTTTGGTTGTATGCAAATGGCAGAAATAGACAGTTGTGCAGCTTTTTTGAAATATCCATCCGATTTCTGTTCCAGCATCCCACCCCCACCCTCAAGAACTGTCACTCTCAGGAACCCAATGCCTTGACCTTATCTGTCCTTACACCTAAAATTATCTAAGTCATTAAATGATTCTTGTCTGGTGCTCTTGAACTAGACCACAATTCTGAGGACTTGGAAAACAGAAATCAGCAAAGACAAAAAATGATAGGCTGAGGATGTTTTATATTTCTTTGACCATAAAAAGGATTGGATGCACTTAAACGTGTATAATGTGTTCTCCAATGAAAGTAGAACAAAAAGAAACTATGACATTTCAGGAGGAACAATTTAGATTTTACACACTTGATCAAGATCAAGTGATCAAGTCTTGCAAATAGGTTTTTAACATCTATAAGCCCATCCTCAATGGTTTTATCAATGGAACCATCCTTCAGTTTGCTTTGATTCCAGACTCTCCAGCTGCCTTTCAGCTTCTTAACATAACCTACCTACTCTCAGACCAAACTTTTGAAAATGCAATTCACTCTTTCAGGTAGTCACTCACAACTAATTCATTTACCCTATAGATATTTACTAAACTTTGCTGTCATCTGTGTCCATGGGTTCTTCATCCATGGATTCAACCGACTGCAGATTTCATAGGATGCTTATGACTGTTGGTTGCTTAAATCTACAAATGCAGAATCCCACCAGGCAGAACATGCAGATACAGGAGTGAAAGACCTAAACATTCTTGGATTTTTTATGCAGAACTCACAGATACAGGGGTGACTAAGGGACCTAAATTTTCATGGATTCTGGTATCTGGTGAATCTTGGAACCAATCCCCCTATGTATACTAAGGGATGCCTGTACCTATTATACGACAGGCACATTTCTAGGCATATTTTTACGTCAGTGTTAAAAATAAGAGCACCCCTGCCATTAAGGGCTTTTATTGTATGAAGAATGGTGGAATTACTTCAGGATTTCTCAACCTTGGCACAATGGCATTTTGATCTAGATAATTCTTTATTGTGGGGCCTATACTTTGTGTTGTAAGATGTTAAACAGAACCCATGGCTTCTACCAATTGAAAGACAGAAAACTCCCCCAATCGGGACAACTCAAAAACATCTCCAGACATTGGCAACCGTTTCCTAGGAGGGGCAAAATCACTCTCAGTTGAGAAACACTGGGTTGCTTAGTAGCAACACTTACAGTTGTCATTTTATATTTATTGTAGTAACTATTAGAATACTATCTTTTCCCATAAGATGACACCTGGCCCATAGAACACACAGTATCTGCTTTTCTTCTCAACACATTTCTAGCATTTGGGTCAATGACAAGTAAATGCATGCATGCATGCTCAGTCACTTCGGTCATGTCTGACTCTTTGTGACTCTATGGACTGTAGCCCACCAGATTCCTCTGTCCGTGGAATTCTCCAGGCAAGAATACTGGAGTGGGTTGCCATGCCCTCCTCCAGGGGATTTTCCCGACCCAGGGATCGAATCTGCATCTCTTGTGGCTCCTACATGGCAGGCAGATTCTTTATCACTGAGCCACCAGGGAAGCCCCAGCTAGTTGCTACTAGGCTCTAAATAAATAGCTGTTAAGGAACTGAATGATTGTGTGAATTCTCAAACAGCTCTCTTTTCTTAAATCTAAGTTAAACATTTCATTTCATTAGTTCTTTCTGCTTACCCTTCAGCATACTTACTACACTGTATTATAAAGGCCTACCATTTGGTATATATATATAACTGTCCCATCTCTCTCTAGGGCTTCCAGGTAGGAGCCTTAGAGTTTAAATAACTGGCTCGAGGCATGATGCGGTGGGGCTTCCCAAGTGGCTCAGGGGTAAAGAATCCAGATGTCAAGCAGGAGACACAAGAGATGTGGGTTCGATCCCTGGATCAGGAAGATCCTCTGGAGGAGGAAATAGCAACCCACTCTAGTATTCTTGCCTGGGAAATTCCACGGAGAGAGGAGCCTGGGGCTACAGTTCATGAGATTGCAAAGAGTCGTACATGATTTAGTGACTAAACAGCCTCAGTAGGCATGATGTGGTACATTTAGAATATAAACTTTCTAGGCCTTATTTGCAAACCCAAAGCATTACCCTGACTATGCAGGGAAAAATTTCTTGGCTTTGTCTATGATAACTGGTGAGTGAGTTAGGACAGAGCAAATTAAGAACAACCCAATATTTTTCAACTCAGAGATGAATAACATTTCAAATCACTGTCTGGACCCAAATAGTTTAAGAAGATGTAAACCAATCAGTTTGTAGATGAGATGATGTCTGTTACCTAGGTTTTCTTGGGTGACCAAAATTTCATTTGAAACTTAATCTACAGTCTACAATGCATGATAACAGAATGCCAGTTTGGTCAAAATTAAAATTTTTTAGTCAAATTTATGTTTGTTTAACTAATAATATTCCTGCCATATAGCAATTTATTGAGGAATCAATAGTAAGTTTTAAAAATAAAAACAGTTTTTTATTTTTATTTGTTTTTTCAATCTCTTCAACAGTCTTAGATTTTAAGAAATAATATGGTTTTGGAATCCATTGCTCAATAAACCATTAAAAAGCTTATGCATTACACTCTAATCATTAATTTATAAGTAACTTTATCATTATTTTGTCCACAATTATAGTTTTTCTAGTGAAAGACTATAATTACTTTTAACATGCCTTTACCTCTCTTCCAGCTACTGATTAAAATAATATATGTGTATATCAGACAAAATTTTTTATCAGTTCTATGAGAGAAAAAAAGGCTTAAGAAATAACACAATATCTGTTGACAAAAATGTATTAAAAAGTAGAATTTAAAACATACTTGATTTTTTGAACATTAGAAGAAAATTATCAGAGAACAAAGCAAATAATATAAGAACAATGAGAATGTCTCAAATTGTGGGCTTCACTATTTTTAGAGCTTACTCATTTACTTCTTACAGAACCCTCACAATTCTGGAAGGTAGATTTGGGAACAATTATTTTTTTTTATATGTTGTTGCTGAGAAATCTGAGATTTATATGATTTGAAACAGATTTCCAAGTTCACTGAGAGGGTAAGCGGGCTAACTTGAAGCACGTCACATCTGAAAATGTTGATTCCAACATAACATTTTATTAGACCTGCTGCTCACTCAACTAGATGATTATATAGATGGTAACAAAGAAACATGGGAAGGCTTAAGGACTGTTAGATTCACATTCTATTCAAGTTTCAGCCTTAAGATGTACTTTTTTGGTATTTAGTTGTATTCTTTCTTCCTGAAATATAGCATTCAATGCCATGACTGGGTTTGAAATTACTTAATAATGTTTGTTCTTAACTACTAAAAAATTTGACAAAAATCAATGATTTTATTCAAAAGTAACTCAAGTTTTGCACCAGAAATGCCTTTATAAAACAAATTCTTCTAACTTAAGGTCATACGTACAGGATAGTATTTGCATCATCTGAAGGGAAGGTGTTTTCATGATAGTAAAATTTACTGAAATCTACCCATTGCTCCAGGTTCTGATTATCTGCACAAATTGTTTCAACTTCTTTCATTGCCTGGGGCAGTGGTTTTCAACTTGAATATCCTCAGAATGCAACAAAGGCAAGTTTATCTTGAGAGTTTTCTCCCATTAGAAAGTACTACCTAGTTGCCTAGAAAAGACACCGATGCTGGGAAAGATTGAAGGCAGGTGAAGGGGACGGCAGAGGACGAGATGGTTGGATGGCATTACCAACTCAATGGACATCAGTTTGAGCAGGCTCCAGGAGATGACGAAGGACAGGGATGCCTGGCACACTGGGTCACAAATAGTCAGACATGACTGAGTGACTGAACAATTGCCTGGTAACAAAGCCAGGACTTATGTAAGTTCCTGGTCTCTGAACTTCCAAAGGACTTTGTATACCTTATCACACATTTAGCATTCATGTACATAAGACTTTATATTGGTTAACTTTCCAAGGATTTCATGTTATTTATCAACATAAAATATAAACCTCAAGTTCAGAAACCTTGTCACATTTCCTTTCATCATAAAATGACAGTGCTAATGAATATGGTTGATGGTCAGTAAATATTTGTTAAGAAGATTGGCTAATTTAACCTTAAACTGATTTAACCAAAAGGAGCTTAAACTATCCACACTTAAGATCAGAACCGGGATGAAAATGACCAAAGCATTGCATTGTTTGCTATGAGCGGGGGTGCAATTTAGTTCAAATCACTAAAACAAACCTAATAAATTCAGCTCAGTTTCAAATAGGTTGAAATCCAAGTAAGTATTTACCAAAACCTACTCCTTTAAGACATAGGAGAAACTTTGAGATGGAAAATGAGAGTTTGGGACTCTCACAACATTCAGTTCCCCCTGAATGTGCCTGGTAGTAACAATGGCAGGATGGAATTCCATCCTGGGCAATTCTATACAAGGAAGAGCTCCCCACTAATAACCCTTCAATAGCCTTTGCAAAAATTATGAGAAAAATGATGTTTGATTTTCTTCTCACCCTAAATTCAAGCAAATCACTTCTCTCTTGTTTCTCTTTTATTTTTGGGGAAGGAAAATTAGGAGAAAATGTTGACAGAAAAAAACAAAGATTTGAAGTCAGGAAAAAATAAGTATTGTATTATTTTTTTAAGTTCTCACATTCCTGTAACTGGTTTACATGCATGAATGCATGTGCACACACAAAATATATTCATTCAGTAGATACATATATATACCATTTATACATATTCAATAAACATTGTGATAATACTGCTTTGAATATTGTCTGAGTTATAGGTTAGGAAAGTGGAAATGTGTGAATTACTCAAAAGCATTTGAAGACTACAAAAGACTTTTTCATGATCTAATATCTAATATTTCAATATCTATATCTTCTCTAATAGTTGCAGCACAGAAACATATTATGAAAGAGTGTAAAATCCCCATATTTTGTATTTATCACATACTTAATATATGATTATTTTCTCTTTATATTGGTTAAATTTTTACAAAAATTAATTTTCATTCCAACACTAATGGGAAGCAAAATGGGGAAAAATATATGACCAGAAACAAAGTTCTCTTGAAATTAAATATAGAGCCTAGATTAGCCAGTTAAGGGCAAATGCACATTTGTGTGTGTGAGTGCTGAGTCGCTTCAGTTGTATCTGACTCTTTGTGATCCCACAGGCCCTCTATCCATGGGATTTCACAGGCAAGAATATCGGAGTGGGTTGCCATTTACTCCTCCAGGGGATCTTCCTGACCCAAGGATTGAATCCATGTCTCCTGTCCCCTGTGGCTCCTGAAGGCAGATTATTTACTACTGAGCCACCAAGAAAGCCCAAAATATATACATATGTGTGTGTATATGTACATATCTAATATAGAGAGACATAATATAGATATTTAAATATCTAGATGTGTTTTGCCTTCTTAGAATAATTACACAATTTACAGAACTAGTATACATTGAGTCAGTTACTTCTGGCTTTTTTTTTTTTTTTTTTGTATTCTAAAAAAAATGAAAATAAAAGCATTATAAAACAGAACTCCCTAGAGGAGCTGTCATTGATTATTTTGTTCATTCCCTTACTTCAGAAATGAAAAAAACAGATAGTTTAACTGACTTTCTTTTTGAAATCTTAAGTATAAATCACTTGTGGATTCCATTTCTTTTTTTTTTTTTTTTTTATTGTTTCAGTGGGTTTTGTCATACATTGACATGAATCAGCAATAGATTTACACGTATCATCCATTTCTAATGAGTGAGAAGTTCGGTTAGCAATTCTTTAAATAATGGTATTATTTACAGCATCCGTCTCACTGAAAGCAATGTTCTTTGTCTATCTGGCAACTTGTTTTCCAGAGTCATAAGGTTTTACCTACGTTCATCCCTGTCTGTAGTTTCTGCTTTGTTGCTATACCTATTTTTCAAAGACTTGCTCAAATACTACTCTTAAGGATGTCTCCTTTGGTCATCCCAGCTGGAAGTGATCTTTACTTCCTCTGGTCCACTAGACAATTATCACATTCTGTCTTGCAATTCAACATAGCTTAGTGGACTCTGGAGCTAAGCAGATAGGGGTTCAAATTTCGGTTTTGCTGCTTACCAGAAAAAAAAATGTGCGCGCAGTCAGCTTCTCTGAGTCATAGTTCTGAACAGTTTTACCTATCTCAGCTGTATTTGTTTTTACCCCTCCTGCAATATGGTAAGCAAACATATTAATCAGCTAGATAACTTTAAGTCAACATGCCATATACACTTATTACATATTTACTAATTATTTTGAACATGCCAAATCCCAACTAGACTTCTTCAAAATTTGAATGTGCATGGTCATCTGTATTACTGTATTTCTTATCTCCCTAACAAGATTATTTACATTTTAAAAACAAGGACTATAGATATTATCATATATTATTTTATGCTGCATAGTGCTTTAGTAAGTATATGACAAATAGTTGAAAAATGAATGAAAAATCTAATTGATTGTTACTCTTATGGTAAGTTGATAGGCAAGTTGTCAGAAAGTGTTATAAACTGATTAATAGCTAATTATTCATTCTACATAATAATGAACTATTTTGTTGCCAGTGTAATCTATCTAAAAATGAAAAATAGATTTTTTCTCTAGATGTAATGAATATATATCTTTTCACCAAGAAATATACATTTGGTTCATTAATATATCACACAGGAAATTTTATTAAATGAAATTAAGCTTTTATTAAAATTTCTACATGGATTGAATGGTTGACAATATAAATATAGCTGAGCCCTCTGCAAAAATTTTTCAATTGGAGAAAACATGATTTCTACTTATTAAATACATCTATGATTTATTTTTCTCATATCAGCATATTATAACTCCTTCAATACCCCAAGCAATCAAATAACTATGGATAAATTACAAATGTCTGCCAAAGCATGGCACAATGCTTGCATATCTAAATGCTTTAACACTTAAACCCTACAACTGTAAAGCAGCATAGTCAACATAAGCAAATTCATCTTTATTTTATTCTCTAAAAGGGTTAATGCTCAAAGAATCTTTTGTTTTATCGCAAGTATAATGTGACGACCCTCCAGTCCTGATTTATCATTGCTCCTTTTATTTTTTTCTCTCTTTCTTTCCTTGTGCTATTTTTTAAGTGCCTGCGATCCACATTGGATGAAAAAGACATTTGAGGCTGAGAGCTGTGAAGGCTCAGAGTGGGAGGGAGAGGGCTATTTTGAATCTTGTGACAGTGAGGTTTCGTTCACTAAGGAGCTCTCTGTGGGTTTCTGGCATTGTAAGTGTTTTGTCTGCTTGCAAGCAAGCAGCTGATGGATGGGGAAAATGTTCACTGATTTGTAGTGCCTGCACTGCAGCCAACCAGCACGAGAACGAGGTGGCACCATCATGAATCTCTCAACTATGCATATTTATATGCAGCTGCTGGGCTTCCAAACCTCCAGTGAATACAAAATACTTGTGTGGCCACCAGCTCACACAATGCCGCGCTGCCGCATGCTCCCATTTAACTACTGTATGGAAGAATAGACTTGGTGGGGAGGGTGGGTTCGGTGGGACATAGAAAGGAGAGGTAAGCGTGGAGACAGAAAAGACTTCTGCACAATTCCTTTCTCTCAGATAGCCAAGAGAATGAAATGAATGTGGGAACAAGTAAGGAACATTCTAATAGATGCTTTGCGCACTTGAATCTCAAGTTTTAAAATTGATTAATGGAAATGAAATCCTTTTAAAGATGGTGTTTTCAGTGAGCAAGGCTTTGGGACTACATGATAATGATGTGGTTAAAATACGCTGGCACTACTGAAATCATCATGGCACTGAGCGGCAAGCATGAGAAAGTCCCTCCCTTGGGTGAACCACAGCTTCATATAGAGAGATAGATGAGATGCTATACTTGGGTGGGGATGAGAGGGGTGAGGAGGGAAGGAGGAATGAAGATTCTTTAATTGCACTGGGAAGCAAACTTAAGTAAGGTGAAAATATGGGGTTATTAAAAAACACAGATGAAAGAGAATTCACGTTAGAATAGAAAATGGAGCAGGAGGGATGGTTTAGAAGCATGAAAGCTACAGGGCGCGGTCTGAGAGCTAAAGGCTTAGAAGGAAAGAAGCAGTATAATATGAGCAGGAAAATACCATTTAAGGGATAAAAGAAAAAGAGAAAGGAAATGTCAAAGTGAGAATCCTCTCTTAAAAGAACATACGATATGTATTTGAAAAATGCACCCATATATTAAGTCCCAAATGGTTTTATTACAATGTTGTAATTTTATTGGACTGCAAAAGTTCAAGCACAGTAAAATTGTACTGTTGAAGATTTTTAGCCTTTATCAGTAAATTTCAATTTCCTAGCATTGGAAAGAAAGAATTAGACAAGAGAGAAATGAGGGAAATTGAAAATCATACAGAACTGACACCTACCAAGAAATCATTCTCATTCTTAAAGTTCTGAAGGCTGAACTCAGGTAAATGCTATTGACAATAGTAGTCCCACAGAACATCAGACAGTTCATTTTATTATAAGATCAGAGCTCAGCTCCAGTATAAGCTGTATCAAAGCAACATCAAATGAAAAGTCACATTCAATATCTGGATACAGTTTGATTCCATTATCAAAAATAAGCTTCCTGCTTTTCCATGTAGAGTTAAAGCACTAATTCTGCCCAAATTGCAGCTGCTCTTTTGACGAGAACATAAAATGGCCTTCTTCCAAATAATTCTTCCTGAGTTTTTTAGGCAGGGTGTCAAACTTTATCTCCCATGGGCCTAGAGATAATGGATTGAATCTTAAAACTTACAATGCCAGGGCATATTCAATGTTGGTATTATGTTCTAGTATTTAGCCTTTATTAAACATGTACAGATTCTTAAAACAATATACAAAACCTCAACTTTGATTAGAAGTTTCTCTCATCTGGCACAAAAACACCCTACAATACAGTTATTAGATTCTGGGCTAGCAATGTACTCCACCCAGTGGTGTGTCAGAGTAAAAATGTCTTTTATAAAGGCTAAATCTGACCTAATTTCCTTCTATTTTTCACTCCCTAGGTTGGTAAAATGTTATATAAATACATGAAATGTAACATGAACTTTACTCTTCATAATGACAAAACAGAAAGACACATTACCTTCATTTGAAAAGATTATTTTTCCCAATTTTTAGACTTAAAACAAGTAAAATCCTTAATGCAGCTCTCATAGAAGGATTATATATAATCAATATGTGTGTGTTTACATATTATAGTGATAAAAGTCACAGTAAAAGTAAAAAAAAAACACCGCCACAATATGAGGTCATATAAGAGAGCAGTAAATTGCTATGATTTACACTGACAAATGATAAATGAGAAATGATATCGCTGTTTTCCTGATAGTGAAACCAAATTTGAATGCCAAGCAAATAAACAAAAAAGACAAGGCAAACCACTGATGACTCCTAGAATGCATGGAGAATGGACTCCGCAGATTAACTCCACCACTGGTTCACTTGTCTAACCAGAATATCTTGCCCGATCCTATTGAAATATCTACAATTTTGTTCATTTGTGCCCTGTCCTAGTTGGCCGGAAAATAGAGGAAGTAAATGGAATCTTTCCTTTGTGATTTATCTCTATGGTGAACAAAGATTTAGACATCAAAGATGTTATGGCTTGGATAAACAATGTTCTCAGATTAGGTCTCCTCCAGGAAATTACATTGAAAAAATTCTGGTGGTCATTCACTTCTTACAAAAACTGAGCAAAAATATTAAAAACTAAATTAGAATTTGGATGTCTAAATCTGAGTTGAGATCTTCCCCTATGAGAAGTGGAGGCATATGAAAGCCCATATTTTCATTTAACAGATGAAGAGAATGTAGGAAAAAATGCTTCAGCCTATATGGCTAGCCAACATTTCAGAGTTTGAACAAAAATTCAGATAATATTAATGAAATACATATACGGTGGGAAGCAACTCTGGATTATGCCAAAAGACAATTTCTTATTCTTATTCTAAATCTGTCATTAAAGAGAAATGTAGGGTTGGATGAGCACAAGCTGGAATCAAGATTGCTGGGAGAAATATCAGTAATCTCATATATGCAGATGACACCACCCTTATGGCAGAAAGCAAAAAGGAACTACAGAGCCTCTTGATGAAGGTGAAAGAAGAGAGTGAAAAAGCTGGCTTAAAACTCAACATTCAAAAAACTAAGATCATGGCATCCAGTCCCATCACTTCATGGCAAATAGATGGGGAAACAGTGACAGAGTTTATTTTCTTGGACTCCAAAATCACTGCAGATGGTGACTGCAGTCATGAAATTAAAAGACGTTTGCTCCTTGGAAGAAAAGTTATGAGCAACATAGACAGCATATTAAAAAGCAGAGACATCACTTTACTGACAAAGGTCAATCTAGTCAAAGCTATGATTTTTCCAGAAGTTATGTATGCATGTGAGAGTCAGACCATAAAGAAAGCTAAGCACCCAAGAATTAGTGCTTTTGAGTTGTGGCACTGGAGAAGACTCTTGAGAATCCCTTGGACTGCAAGGAAATCAAACCAGTCAATCCTAAAGGAAATCAGTCCTGAATATTCATTGGAAGGACTGATGCTGAAGCTGAAACTCCAATACTTAGGCCACCTGATGTGAAGAACTGATTCCCTAGAAAAGACCTTGATCCTGGGAAAGACTGAAGGCAGGAGGAGAAGGGGACAGAGGATGAGATGGTTGGATGGCATCACCGACACAATGGACATCAGTTTGAACAAGCTCTGGGAGTTGATGACGGACAGGGAAGCCTGACGTGCTGCAGTCTATGGGGTAGGAAGAGTCAGGCACAACTGAGTGACTGATATTAGGCAAATCATAATACTTTTGAATCAAAATTTCTTTACATACTAGGAATGAAAGAAAGTCACTCAGTCACTTCTGACTCTTTGTGACCCCATGGACTGCAGCCTGCCAGGCTTCTCAGTCCTTGGAAATCTCCAGGCAAGAATGCTGGAGTGACTTGCCATTTCCTTCCCCAGGGGATCTTCCTGACCCAGGGACTGAACCCAGGTGTCCAGCACCGTGGGTAGAATTTTTACTGTCTGAGCCACCAAGGAATCCTAAAGTACAAATTAAAAGTTCATATTAAAAACTCTCCCACTGAAATTAGCTCACATTGCCTAGGGAGAAGAGGATTAATAATTCCTAAATCTGTTTACATTATGAAGCTTCAGAGAACATAATGAAATCCATGAACATCTCCTTATCAAAATGTTCATATGCATAGGCTCATGATAATTTGCATGTAATTTTAATACTTCAAGCATCTCAAGATATTCGTACACTTAGAGGAAGACCATGAACTTCATGTAAAAATGCTATGAATAATGATTTGTTAATTTGTATATCTCAAATAATAGACAAAATCACTTATTTTTGTCCTCATATCTCAAGCAAAGTATCTGCCCTAGAGTTGATACTCAATATATTTGGGGCATATAAATGTTTTCTCAAATATTTTTTTAATTAAAGCTCCGAGCTAAAGACTTTAAAATCACATTGTGTCTGAACAACTTGAGTTAAAATGAAAAGTATAAACAGGAGCCACATCTAATTTACTTGGTTCAATGAATGTTCAGACTTCCCTGTAGTGCAATTAGACAAAAAGAGAACACTGGAGAAAGTAGTCATGTGTATGGAAATGTGGAATAGGTGGCATCTTGACTGAATTTTATATTGTCATCTCTTCAGTTTTTGTATAATGAAAGTTTCATAATCTCCTTGTTGGAAAAATACTATATAATTACTCTATCATCAGCTCATGGAATACAAAAGAATTTTTCTTATGAAACTTACAATAAAAGGCAATGTATAACGCTTACATTCATTGTTCATTAATTTTCTTGTGTGTTGCTTATGAAATCATGTATTGTATCACATTTACAGCTATACCAATGTGACTCTCATAAAACATGCAGTGTTTAATGCAGCAAACTAGAAAACTAGATACAATCAAAGAAGTTTAATTGGACCCATTTTATACCCAAGGTCAAATGATGTGCCTAAATGGAGTACAATATACTTACCACGATCCAAAAAGGCCAAAGATTTGGCACTACTCTTATATAGCATTATATCATGATTATATTGTGTGATCAAGGCAGTTTTTCAAAGATTTAGCTTAACCAAGGAAAGAAGACATTTATAGAAATGAGTATAAATTACAGGTAAGTCTAAACCTTAGATAAGTCACCTAGTTTTTTGCTGAGAGTGGGTCTTGCTTACACAAAGTGTTCAAGATAACGGGAGCTATATAACTGTAAAGTGTGCAGCAACATGGCTGGTACAAACCAAACAGGGAAAACATGGTAACTGCTACATTTCCATTTTTAACATCATTATTACAATTGCACAACTAATTAAGTATTATCACAGCAGAACTTAGACTCACTCAAATTTTCCTTTCCTCTTTTGGCAAAATGAACAACTTTAATCTTTCTAATAGACACTACTTATTGTAAATCTGGAATATGTATTAACCAAACTAATGTCTCAAGGGGGCTTCCCTACTGGGAAATCCACTCCAGTATCCCTGCCCAGAGAACTCTATGGACAGAGTCGCTTAGAGGGCTACAGTCCATGGGGTTGCAGAGTCAGATGCAACTACTCAACACACACACACACAGTGTCTCATGAATAAGTCCTAAATGACCAAGTTTTGCTCCAAAGTTGCTTAAAATCTTCTTGCCTACAATGCTTGTTTCTAAAAGAACTGTGGGGATAAAAGTCACTGTTGGTAGGGGGGTGTCTTTGCTCCAAGAACACTGTTTAAAACAATTGATCCCTTAAGTACTACTTAAAAATATACTTAAAATGTGTATCATATTATAGCTACAGGGTCTGCTTTCTCTGAACCAGGATCTGATGACAATGATCTTATCTCAAATCAACAATTGTGTTAACTGCTTTTAACTAGCATTTCTGATCACATTCAGAACTCTGAAATCAATGCAATTTTGTTTGCATATACCACTGAAAGTACTGCATATACTGTGGAAGGCATCTGTTGAATAGCAGAACATCTGCACTTCAATTGACATTTAAATATTCAAGGGGATGCATGATTACCTCTTAAGTAAAGTAATTTTATTGATTCTCCCTTAGTCTTATTTATGTAAAGAATTGTAATATAACAGTGGTTGGATATTTCATTTTCTTTCAAAAGATGGAAGGATCTTCTAGTTTTTCTTTTGGCTAATATTAACATCTGTTACATAGGACTCTTATAGTTTGAACTGGAATAAAAACTGACAAAATTTGCTTTACCTTCAAAGAAGTAAGGTGCATCCATCGCAAGAAAATAAACTTTTTGCTGATAATTCCTCCCATAGACTTGCTTTGGAAGATATAGGAATATTAGCAGAAGATGAATTCAGGAGCTAGAAGCCTTATCAGAGGCTATAAAATGACTCACTGATAAACTCAAACTGTGCCCTGCTCCAGGGCAATCATAATTTGGTCATTTTTCAAATTAGTCAAATTCTCTTGACTTGCTTTGCCTCTAACAGCAGAAAGTGAAGAACCTTTAAATAAAGACAAAGGTGACTCTATGTGTTTACACACATTATGAAGGGAAATCAAAGGCTACTTCTACATCTAAATTGAAAATTGGGTTTTCAAGGGATCTTGGCCTGGAAGATGAAGACAGTTTTGAAATTCTTTCCCAGTCTCCAGTCATCTGAGAGATTCACAGTAACAGCCTGAAGCAGATCATTTCTAACTCTCTGTCTCTATTTCACCACTGAAAATCTAAGACCAGGGCTTTCAGGTTTCCACCTCTGTCACACCAGAATAATTTTATAAAAATGAATGTCAGTGTGCAATGTGTAAACACACAGTATCAATTTTAGAGGGTATATGAATAACCTCTGTGTTACCACACTGTATCTATTTTGCAGTCGAAGGAGATAATAAATAATTCAACTACCAGCAGCTTAACAGAGAAACTACCAGACAAATGAATGTAGTCAGTAATATAACCTATTCTTTTCCTTTGTATTTTGTAGAAGATAACAGAGATTCGCTGCTTATTTCATCAGTTTGGATGAGATGTCAATCTAACAATTCCATCATCTAGGGCTCAGCTGAAATTGAGCCTGGGGCTTTAGCAAGACAACGAAAAACTCAGAATAAAGACTTAGCCCTAGCTGGATTTATGAAGTGATGTTGTTTTGAGGTCCAGGAAAACGCCAAACAGTTAGAGCTCGGCTCCTAACTTACATTTCT
Organism: Dama dama; assembly: GCF_033118175.1. Lineage (NCBI taxonomy): Eukaryota > Metazoa > Chordata > Mammalia > Artiodactyla > Cervidae > Dama > Dama dama. The sequence goes on from NC_083711.1 coordinate 25,876,467, forward strand.
GCTGCTCGAATGAGCTCAATGGTCATAGTTTTATTGTACTATGTTCCAAATACTCGTTTTCATGTTCCTTCTTTGTATTTTTCTAACCACTCATGGTCTTTTCTAAGTGCCCAGATGCTTACAGTGTACAAAGTTTTTTTTCTCTCTTTTTATGGTGAATAAATTTGTTAAATAATCACATCCTTCAGCTTTATTTAAAGCTTTTAGTACAGTTCCTCTGTTTTTTTTTTTTTTCCTGGTCTGGGAAGATGAGTAATAGCTTTAAAGAAATTTTTATATGCTTAATTCAGGAGAGAAAGTTAATATTGCCTATTGTCAGCCTATGTATATTTTAAATGGTTGAATGCATGTCGTGATGCCAAAGGTCCATAGTGGGGACATTTACTAACAGAGCAACATAATAGATTTGAGTGCATCTGACTATCAGAGTGAGTTATTGTTATGTTAGTGGCTCAGCCATGTCTCTTTGTGACCCCACGGTCTGTCCATGGAATCCTCTAGGCAAGGATACTGGAGTGGATTGCCATTCCCTTTTCCAGGGGATTTTCCCAACCCAGGGATAGAACCTGGGTCTCTTGCATTGCAGGCAGATTCTTTATCATCTGGGCCACCAGGGAAGCTCAAAAGGGGTCCAGAGGAGGGACATCTACTAGCAAAGCAACATAATAGATTTGAATACACCTGAATATCAAAGTGAGTGAGTGAGGAATTAAACACTGCTTAAGAGGAACACTTGCAAAATGAGAGGACACCAGTGGTTTCCCTATATATACAGTTCCAGATTTTCTGCTTCTGGGTCTCATGCACATACAGACATGCTGAACCAAACTTACACTGGAAGGGCCTATGCACCTACGTGACATGCTCTTAACATGATGCACAGCCAGGTTTGGGAACCACAGGGCTAACGTTCATGAAATGTCAAAAGGTAATCAATGATAAATATTACAAATATTTAAAAATCTATTTTTGAGACAAAATGTTTCATATGATACACACAAACAACTCTCACAGCATTACCTGGCATCGAATTGCTATAAAATTCACTTTGAGGTAGGATGGATGTGTTGCGAATTTTATCCAAGGGATTTACATATTAGAGAATCAATGGAATCTTATTTTTAAGCAGTGCAATAAGGTAATTTCAAGGCATTCTACCATTTTGTTCAATGAGAAAGGTTCATGAGTCATCCATGAATTCAAGCAGCTGGAAAGGGGCTAAAGAAATCACAACATTGCATTTATGAGGTTAAATCTACAAGAGATGCAAGAAGAGAAAAACACTTATAATGCAAGGCTTTATTATGACTCTACTAGTACAAGCTAGAACAAGAGGACAAAAAAGTAAGAGAGGAGATAGGAGATGTAACTAACATAACCAACATCTTCAGTCAGTGATCAGTGAAAGTCGCTCAGTTGTGTCCAACTCTTTACAACCCATGAACTATACAGTCATGGAATTCTCCAGGCCAGAATACTAGTTGGGTAGCTTCCCTTCTCCAGGGATCAAACCCAGGTCTCCCACATTGCAGGCAGATTTTTTACCAGCTGAGGCACAAGGGAAGCCCAAGAATACTGGAGTGGGTAACCTATCCCCTCTCCAGTGGATCTTCCCAACCCAGGAATTGAACCAGGGTCTTTAGCATTGCAGGCAGATTCTTTACCAACTGAGCTATCAGGGAAGCCCCAGAGAACAATAAAGAGTAGATTTAATTAATAAACTTTAAAAATTATTAAATAATAAGAGACAATGTACTAGGTAATCTGATCAAGAAAAAGCAATAAGAAAGCATAGTAAAGAAGTTATGTAAAGTAAGAAATGGAAAAAGGAAGTAACCATTGAAACCAAAGAAATTATAACAAGCTGACATGCATACATATGCACACACTGGGCACAGACACACACACTGGACTGCTTTGAAGAGCTTTATTCAAATAAACTTGAAAAATTAGATAACTATATATTACCAAATCTATTACACTTGTATACAAATCATAGACCAATTTCTGCAGGAAAAAAACACTAAAACTATTCTAGAAATTATTCCACAAAAAGCAGCAGGCCCTGATGTTTTGACAGGGGGTTATTTTTATCTATTTTCTATGGCTATATAAACTAAAGACTGTAGAAATTCTTTCAGTGCATTAAGAATAAATTAAATATTCATAATTTCTCTTATGAAATAAGTATAGCAATGATACCTAAAAATAAATACATCATAAAAAAGAAAAGACTAACATCACTCACGATGTAAGAAAGCTAAATAAAATATTAACAAACTGAATACAATACCATATTAAGAAAATAATGTCCTAGGACAAAATGGCTTTATTCTAGAAATGGAAAATCACTTCAGTATTTAGAAATCTACTATCACACTATTATGTCATAGATCTAAGGGGAAACATGATCTCTAGGGAAGCCAAAAACAGTTTTGACAAGATTAAACACTCATTCATGATTAAATAAAATGCAAAACAAAATAGGAATTGACAAGTTACTTTATCTAAAACCCATTATTTTATTTAATGAGGAAAACATAGAAACATCTTCACTAACATTGAGAACAAGGTAACCTTGCCCACTATTTATGCTGCTATTCAATAATGCAATCAAGATATTAGCTTATGCAATTAGATGATAGATATTAATTAGTGGCACAAAAACAGTTAAAGAAGAAGCAAAACTATCTCTATTTGCAGGTAACATGAATAGAATACAAGGAAATTCTCAGAGAATGAATGATAAAGCTAATTCAAATAGAGTATCCAATAGGTATCTTGATATAATATTAATAAACAAAAGTACAAAGCTTTAACATACCAACAAATAAATAAAGGAATAATGACAGAGGGAAACCATTTATAATAACAATAAAGAAGATTAAATACTTAGGAATTAATTTAACAAGCAATGCGGAACATTTAACATTTTTTTATAATCGTCCTAAAAGGCATAAAAGTAGACATGAACAAATCATTAAAAAGATGTGAGCTCTCCCTAAATTAATTTAAAAACTCAATAAAATTCCAACAAAAGCACCTGCAAACTATTTTACGGAGTTAGATAAGTTGATTCTAAAGTCTATTTTAAAATCAAATGTGAAAGAATAGCCCAGGGAAACACTAAATAACAATAATTACAAGGGGGACCAGCACTACTAGATTAAAATATACTATAAATCCTCTATAATTAAAACATGTAGTAATGTACAAAGGTAGACAAATAATTCAAAAGAGTGGACTACAAAAACCAGAACTGGTCTAAAATTAAAGACATGTTAAAAATGGCATCTCTAGTCACTAAAGTAAAGATAAACTTTCAATAACAGGTGCTGGCATCTGGGTAGCCACTTGGAAACAGATTAAAATTAGGCTCATAGCTCATAGTACATACCAAAATAAATTCTAAATGAATTAGGGATCAAGATTTTAAAATGAAACCATATAAGTACTAGAAGAAAGCATCAATAAATTCCTCTTTTCCCATGTATTAGGAAAAGTCTTTCTAGATTTCATTTAGTGACTTCAATTGCAGAATCAATTACAGAAAATATTCTAACACTTCTCATCACAAGGAAAAAAATGATTTTTTAACTATATGAGGCAGTAAATGTTAATTAGACTTATCATGGTAAACATTTTGCAATACATACATACATACATATATATATATATATATATATATATATATATATCTCAAGTCATTATTCTGTACATCTTAAACTTATATAGTGCTGTATGTCAATTATATCACTAAAACTGGAAAACAAAAAAGTAAAAGATTGATAACTTTGAATAAATGAAAAAAAAAACTAAAAATAAGAAGGAAAAAGTTTAAAAAGACAATGGAAAAACTGAGAGAATACATTCACAACACATAACACAAAGGGCCACAATATATATCCAAATATATCAAAAATTTTTAGAAACTAGGAACAAATACTAAAACATAAAAATTGGAAAAAAATATTTGAATCAGCAATTTTCACACAAAAGATAAAAATACTCCCCTCTATATGAAAATATTTTAATTCAGTCGTAATCAGTGAATGTGAATTAAAACGCTGAGATACCATTTATTAACTCATACTGGCAAAAATTAATGATATCACATTCTTCTGATGATGGTGTAGGGGGAAACAGGAATGCCTCTCTATTACTTGTAGAAATAAAAATTGGTCCAGTGCTTCTGGAGATAAACTGGACAATACCTAACAAAACATGAAAGAACGGACTGGTTCAAAATTGGTAAAGGAGTACATCAAGGCTGTATATTGTCACCCTGCTTATTTAACTTATATGCAAAGTACATCATACGAAATGCCAGGCTGGGTGAATCATATACTGGGATCAAGACTGTGGAAGAAATATCAATAACCTCGCATATGCAGATGACACCACTCTTATGGCACAAAGCAAAAGGAATGAAAGAGCCTCTTGATGAAGATGAAAGAAGAGAATGAAAAAGCTGGCTTAAAACTCAACATTCAAAAGACTAAGATCATGGCATCCAGTCCCATCACTTCATGGCAAATAGTTTGGGAAAGAATGGAAACAGTGACAGACTTTATCTTCTTGGGCTCTAAAATTACTGCAGATTGTGACTGCATGAAATTAAAGGATGTTTGCTACTTAGAAGAAAATCTATGACAAACCTAGACAGTGTATTAAAAAGCAATGCTTATGTTATAAATTATGATGTTAATTTCAGAATGTATCTTTGGATCAAGTCTACTAAAAGGGAAATTTGGTACTGAACTCTTGAATTGACAAAATGAAAATAAAACTTAGTGAAGAGTCAAAAAAAAAAAAAAAAAAAAAAAAAAAAAAAAATAAAAAGCAGAGACATTATTTTCAAAGGTCTGTATAGTCAAAGCTATGGTTTTTTCAGTAGTTATGTAAGGATGTGCGAGTTAGAACATAAAGAAGGCTGAGTGCCCAAGAATTGATGCTTTTGAATTGTGGTGCTGTAGAAGACTCTTGAAAGTCCCTTGGACTGCAAGAAGATCAAACCAGTCAATCCTAAATGAAATCAGGCCTGAATATTCATTGGAAGGACTGATGCTGACGCTGAAGCACCAATGCTTAGGCCATCTGATATGAAGAGACAACTTATTAGAAAAGACTCTGATGCTGGGAAAGACTGAAGGCAGGAAGAAAAGGGGATGACAGAGGATGAGATGGTTGGATGGCAGTAGTGACTCAAAGGACATGAGTTTGAGCAAGCTTCAGGAGATGGTGAAGGTCAAGGAAGCCTGGCGTGCTGCAGTCAATGGGGTCACAACAAGGCAGACATGACTGAGTGGCTGAACAATAACAAATAACAAAACTACTTATGCAATCATTGATTGACTTAGAAATTCGACTTCTAGCAATCTACCTTCATGATATCTCTGACAATTAGAAAATATGTACGCACTGATTTACTCACTTCAGCATTGTATTAGGTGCAAAATATTGGAAACATCCTAATGCCTGTGTACAGGAAAGTCATTTACTATATTACGTTAGAGCCGCACAGCACAAGGACATACCACACAGCTGAACTGTTGGATTTGTTCTCAGCAAAAAAATTGATAAAGAAGCAAATCACACAAGAATATCAAAAGTAGCTATCTGTCTTATAAGAAAAAAAAATACAAGAAAATAAACATGTACCTGCTTATTTACATATCTGCAAAAGAAATACAGAAAGGGTAAACCAGAAACCCAAAAAAGTGGTTACCTACAAGGAATGGGAGACAAATGGGGGGAAAAAAGAGGAGAATGGGAATCTGGCAGTAAGGATGTCGTAGGAGCAACATTTCCCCAAGCACAGCTTTTTTTTTTTTATCATTTCCTCTTTTAGAACCATGGTAAATTTCATAACTTCTGCAATCTTAATAAAAAAGTAAAATCAATGTATGGCAAAAACCACTACAATATTGTAAAGTAATTAGCCTCCAACTAATATAAATAAACGAAGAAAAAATAAAATAAAATTAAAAAAAGAAATAACCCAGGATTTGAGTAACAAATGAACTTAGTTACATTATAAATGAATAACACAACCACACTGAACGGAAAGTAAAAGATAATAATGAACCAAAGCAGCTTTGGAAAAAAATATTTTGAGATACTGTGAGGCAAAAATAATTGTACACAATTACATTACTCTCATCATTAAGTCAGTTTCTCACAGGGGTAAGGATTATCAACTTTGTAACTACTTGTGTGTCCCAGAACTAAACAAATAAGTAAGTATATTGTAGATAAGGAGAGCCAAGTTTTTCACTGTTTGAGAAAAATTTACAAACATGGAAAGGCAGGTGGTTATAATGAACCTTATTTATTAGATCAAAATCAGAAATATAAATATTAATTCATAATTATTCATATATTTACAGACAGATTCATGTAGAAATAAATATGAATGAATGTCTATGCATAGATTATATATGCATATATTCTCTAAAATTGTGCATTAAAAGGGACTAGAAGTAATAATACCCCTTAGCAACAACCATACTTGGAGCCTGGATCTTGGTTTCTAAATCCATTCTCCAATGAAAGGAACAATAACTCTTTGGATAAGTGGCTTATTTCTGGCCTGAGCAGGAAAAATACCAAGGTGAGTCTGAAATATTTTGTGTTGCCAAAAAATAAGAAAATCCTCAGGGGAAAAAATAAAAAAAGATAGGCCAAATCAAGTAGACAGTAAGCCAGCCTGAAAAAAAATTCCCCAGTAATCAACACTGGAATAATCTGAACAAACTACATAACGATGCACCACTGTGCTGAGTTGCTTAGTCATGTCTGACTCTTTGTGACCCCATGAGCTATAGCCTGCCAGGCTCCTCTGTCCATGGGGACTCTCCAAGCAAGAATACTGGAGTGGGTTGCCATGCTCTCCTTCAGGAGATCTTCCCAACCCAGAGATTGAATCCAGGTCTTCTGCACTCACAGGCAGATTCTTTAACATCTAAGCCACCAGGGCTTCCCTTAATGCATAATGATAGTATTGAGCTATAACTCCTAAAATAAATAAATATGTTTTCACATTAATATAAATATACAATTGAATAAACAACAAATGTAGGACAAGGAATACTGTTGAAGAATTCCAATTAATAAATGCAGAAGGAATGAGGGACATACAAAATCACATTAGGCAAACACAACAATAATATTCATTATGGACAAGATCTACCAATAAATATTATAATCGGTGGAAAAGGGATTGAAGGAAAACAAGATATATGCTTAGTCTAAAAGTATTTCTTCTAAGACATATACACATAAATATAGGGAAGAGAAAAACAGCAATCTTACATTGGAAAAATCTGGCCAACATCACTTTCCTCAAGAGACACTAGTTAACATCATCAGCAATAAGATCTATTGAAATCATGTACCCCTGATATAATGAACTGAACAGGGCATATGCCCAAAATGCGTATCCGCAATATACTCATGAGAAAGCAGCAGACAAATCCAAACTGAAAAGTCATTCTACAAGATAACTGGTGTGCCCCCTTCAAGGTCCTAAATAAACTAAGACACAGAAACTGTAAAATATTGAGGAGACTCAACAAAAAAGGTAATGCGGGAACCTGAATTTAATGTTAATTTCCCAGTTTATATAATTACACTGTAACTACATAAGCTGTTAACATTAAAGGAAACTAAGGAAAGAGTTTATACATGTACTTTGTATTATTTTTGTAACTTTTGCAGAGGTCTAAAATTATTTGCAGAGGTCTAAAGTCAGAATTTTACTTTTTACTTGACATTGTGATCTGAGCTTCAGTTCTAGCATCAATACTAAAAGATGTGACTTGAGTGTGTCAATCAACACCTCGGGGCTTCATTCATTTATATATCCAATATATCCTCTAATGATTTTTCTATTTTAATATTGTCTAGGAAAAACTGAGAAGCAGTATGGTAAATTATTTATGGTCTCTATTTCTCTTGAGATGATATTCATACTACTTTAGATATTTCATTCAAGTTACTCAAATTAGCATTTTTCAAACAAATCTTGTTCCTAAATTTGGTGGGTTTTTTTCATGATTATTTAGTTTCACGGGGAAAAACAAGGCAGCAGAGAGCACGAACTATTATTTGGGATCCTATAACATCTCACTGAAAAAATATTATTGTTCTAAAAGACTGGTTTAAAGCTTACAAAGATCAATCAGCCTTTCATTGAATGCCAACTATGAAAGGCATAATAGAAGGTGGTGGGAACATATAAATGAATAAGAAATATTTTTGGCTGTAAGGAGCTGACAATATAGCTTGAGAGCAGACATTTATGTAAATAAATATTTGTGAGGCACCTTGTAAAGCATTGTGATAAAGATATGTACCATCCCAGAAAAGAAAAAAAAAACAATCAAACTCTCCCTGAGGGACTAAGTGAAGATTTTTCAGATGAGATGTCAGAACAGTGGAGGACCAGCAGACAATTTTTCAGGTAGGAAAGAAGGGAAGAATCTTTTACGTGTCCATACTATTATACAATATAAAAAATGTTTCCCTTCTTTTCTATCTGAAAATTGTCTGCTGATCTTCCAATGTTGTGACAAACACAAGCTCCCCTAGAGTGGCTCAGATGGTAAAGAATCTACCTGCAGTGTGGGAGACCTGGGTTTGATCCCTGGGTTGGCAAGATCCCCTGGAGGAGGGCATGGCAACCTACTCCTGTACTCTTGCTTGGAGAATCTCCAGGGACAGAGGAGCCTGGCGTGCTACAGTCCATGGTGTCTCAAAGAGTTGGACACGGCTGAGTGACTAAGCACAGAACATGGAAAAACATATAGTGCTGTGAAAACTATGAAAACCTGGTGAGCGTTCCACATCAACTGAAGCATATGCTGAAGAGAAGTGACAAAGACATTAACATGAAACGGACGTGGAAAACTTAGCAACTTTTCTCTAGTTCCCGTCTTCTTTACCGCTGCTGTCTGGCTTGCTGGCTATTTTTCTTTTATACCACAGTTCTCCAAAAACAAAAGAGAACAAACAAAGCAAAACAACCTCTCAAAACAGAAAATAATAATAATAATAATAAAGCCAGACTTGCCCCATGAGTTTTGCCTTCACCCTCACAAGATATACCTTGATGCATTGGTTTAACTATCAACAAAAATATACATAATCAGTAAACCACGTTTAACACTAAATCCAGCTCAAGATTTGAAACTCAAAGTAAACCCTTTGCTTTAGTATATGAAGCTGTGGTGAGACTTAAAACCAGGAATTTTGAGGAGTTATTGCTTTTGAATAAAGCATATAAACCATCACATAATTAAACAAGAAGAATGTCACCTCTTGCTTCAACTAAAAATGCTTAAAAATACTAAATACTCAATTTTCAGGTGATGCTTTCCCAAATATAAACTTGACCATACTATTAAACACATATAGTTTTAGGTCTAAATTATAACTCACAAATTATTCTATATTTGTATATTACACAACACATTCACACAGAAAAAAACCTTCAATAGACAAAATCAGATGGAACAACTAAATAGTTTTCAAAAATCACTGCAGTAATCATGAATGAGATAATGGAATTATTTTGACCATGATATAGACATTTCTCATTACAGTTAATTTTTACTGAAGTTACTTTTTTGTATTTTTGGCTTGTAGCAAGTACTATTTCTGAAGAAAACCATTTTCAAATAATTCAAACAATGATTTTTACAGATGTTTAATACAACAAACCTCTGTTTCTCTGTTTTCTTTATTTTACCTTTTGCTGACATAAATTTTTTTAATCTTCCAATATCTTTTGAAAGTCTGACTTCTACTAACTAGAATGGGGCTCCCCTGATAGCTCATTTGTTAAAGAATTCACCTGCAATGCAGGAGACCCAGGTTCAATTCCAGGGTCGGGAAGATCCACTGGAAAGGGATAGGCTATCCACTCCAGTATTCTTGGGCTTCCCTTGTGGCTCAGCTGGCAAAGAATCAGCCTGCAACGTGGGAGACCGAGGTTTGATCCCTTGGGTCGGAAAGATTCCCTGGAGAAGGGAAAGGCTACTCACTCCAGTATTCTGCCCTGAAGAATTTCATTTATTTTAAATTCATTATTGTCAACATTTTACCATGGCTATCAATAAAATAGTTTTTAAAAAACTCAATTGATATTTTAAAATTTATTTTAACACATTCTGGATGTTATTTGTACAGTGAGTTCAAATATCTTATTATGCTACAGTGCTAGCTATTGATGCTAAAACAATTTAGTAATGATAACAGCTTCATGGAGTAGCTAATGATTATAAAATAGTTACTAGAATAGTGAGAATTTTATCTCTTAAACTCTTCTTCAAACAAATAAATATAAAATTAAAACCACAACATATAATTTTTATGTTTTGGTCACTAAACAAAATCAGTTTCTTATTCTTTTCAATCTTTAAATACACATCGCCAAAGTTATAGAAATAGACTCTGAAAAGAATTTATGGAACACTGAAAGCTACGTTTTTAGTCAAGCAATGATCTCGGAGGCCTAATACATGACTTATACATAGAGCTATTGTCTTTACTATTAATTGTGGTGGTAATATTTTAAAAGATGGAATATCTGAGAAAGTTCAATTTATTCAATAAAGCAGGTTAAACATAAAATTCAACATCATGTGTCTTGCCCTACAGAACGCCATCACTTTTCTCTTTCAACTCTATTCCTCACTTATATCCGTATGCCCCTTAAGATCTTTCAGAATCTTTATATTGTACACCTGTAACTTATATGATATTGCACATCAAATATACTTCAATTAAAAAATGGGATGAAAGGTCTTTCAGAATCTTTCTGCAAATTTTCTATTGAGCCATCTAAGGTGCATACTTATTGTAACTTATAAAACAATATCAAGAAATGTTTCATGACAGAAAGTTTCTCCATGATCAATTGAGTATAATAATCAGTCGATGATACTCAATATGCAAGTTTGGAAGGAGGAAACAAACTTCAGAATAATAAAAGACTCTTAGAAAAGCAGAATTGTGATCTTAACTTTGTGAAGGAAGTTAGGCAAAAGAAATGGAGTACATTATCGAAGAACTAAAACCTTGATCAGTTGGAAAATGGCTGCAATAATGTAATAATTCAACTGTAATATGCAGGATGTACAAGCACCATGGAAGTCTGTTCTATAAATAACCTTCAACCTGTGTGAAGAGAAATTTAATTTCTTGATGAGACATAGTTAGAGGGTTGTTAAGAAAATGAAGTGGCAGTAGGTAGACAGATGATTTCAATTCCTTATTACTTTGGATGGACAGCATACAGATGTTCTTAGAAATTGCTAGACCTACTGAAGGATATTCTTCATCTTTTTTTAAAGTTTTAACATATAGACTCTGCAAGAAGACTCTCTGCCATACGTTTGTTTTACTGCACTCAAGAATTTGGGCATCTTTTGTTGAACATCAACACTTTAGTTTCTGAAACTTGGTTGCTTTAATCTAATCTACTGCTCTATCACCATATCATTTCCTTTCCCAAAACATCCATTCATTTTCTTTTTCAAAACTATTCTTTCAGTTAGTTTTTTTCTGCTTTATGTTTCTAGTTAGATCTTGAAGTAAAAAAGAAAAAAAAATCACCCATCAGGTCTGATATTTTTGTGAAAAAATGAGAGAATAGAAGCATTGATAAATTTTCAATATCTGCATATACAAGAGATCTGAGATAGGGAAAATTCCTGAGATTTAGATCAGCATAGATTAGGTACTGTGCTGCCCACTAACAGCTAGTCTTATACAGAAGTTCAAGTTTGCTCTTAAAATGGATTTATTAGACTTTATATAAAGAGACTGGATTAGAGACAAGGAGATTTTCCACACCGAAAAGTTATTAAAGTTTAAAAAATTAAATAGTTCAAAATGGAGAGTATAAAAAGGTATTTTTAAGCAGGGCAAGATACACTGATATTAATGCATCTTAATGAAAAATTGGTTAGTTTGACTTGGAACTATATTTCATACCCAAATAGATGAATTAAGCTCAAAGTCTAGTCCAAATATAAATATTCAAACCTGTCACAAAAGATAACAACTAAGCAATATACTGATTTCTCTTCAAAAACTTAAAAGTCCAGGTTTCATTTCTTTTGGTATTCCTTTCCCTTAGTTTATTAAATAATAGAAGTAGCATCAGAAGGAGAAAAAAGATAGCTGCAAACACCATTTAGCCTTTGACAGTAACCAAAATAACCAGTTACTTTAGAAAAGAAGGCTGAGAGAAAGTGACAGTTGATTTCAGAAAGAAATAAGAGAGTTGAGAATGTATATTTCATCACATCTCAACGTAAACCTGGGGCATATAAAACTTTTTCAACTTAATTGCATTTTCTTATGTGAACCTATACTATGAGAAGTAAAGTGGATCTTTTGAAGTTTTATTCTGGTTTAATTAACATACTTACAGTTCCTTGAAACGTTTCGAAAGAAAAAAACAAAAATAAATGGAAGCTAAGGCTGGTATACCTTCCAGTTAATGATGATATAGAAACTGGAGGCAATATTTATTATTAATATTTTCCAATACTCTTAGAAACTTGCCACACTGTTCTCTGTTTTGATTTCTGTGATGGCAATACATTGGATACTGTGATGCTTCTTCACTGGTATTATATTAAGAAAGAATAACATTTCTGAAGAGCATGCCTCCTTTCCCAATTCATTCCTATTCACTCCCACATCTGAATTAAGTTCTATTCATCTTCATTTAATTGGAAGAGATGTTATTATTTTTGAAGTTAACAAATATTTCAAAAATCAGTTGTGTTATCACCAATTAACAAAGAAGAAAAATAAGGTAGGGAAGGTACTTTTACAAGATTTGATAACTAGCTATTGGCAGACATGGATTTGAACTCGGACAGCCTGACTCCAAGAGGGAAAAATTTGGCTTAAAACTCAACATTCAAAAAACTAAGATCATGGCATCCAATCCTATCACTTCATGGCAAATAGATGGGAAAACAATGGAAACAGTGACAAACTTTATTTTCTTGGGCTCCAAAATCACTGCAGATGGTGACTGCAGCCATGAAATTAAAAGATGCTTGCTCCTTGGAAGAAAAGTTATGACCAACCTAGACAGCATATTAAAAAGCAGAGACATTATTTTGCCAACAAAGGTCCATCTAGTCAAAGCTATGATTTTTCCAGTGGTCTTGTACGGATGTGAGAGTTGGACTACAAAGAATTGATGCTTTTGAACTGTAGTGTTGGAGAAGACTCTTGGGAGTCCCTTGGACTGCAAGGAAATCCAACCAGAAAATCCTAAAGAAAATCAGTCCTGAATATTCATTGGAAGGACTGATGTTGAAGCTGAAACTTCAATACTTTTGCCACTTGATGAAAAGAACTGACTCATTGGAAAAGACCCTGATGCTGGGAAAGATTGGAGGCGGGAGGAGAAGGGGACAACAGAGGATGAGACAGTTGGATGGCATCACTGACTCGATGGACATGAGTTTGAGTAAGCTCCAGGAGTTGGTGATGAACACGAAAGCCTGGCGTGCTGCAGTCCATAGTGTTGCAAAGAGTCGGACACGACTGAGTGACTGGACTGAACTGAAGTGAACTGAGCCTGACTCTAGCATCCATTATTCTAACAATACTATTCTAGGAGAAGACCAGTACAGACTCCAAGATAGTAGTAGTAGTTGTAACTGCTGGAATTATTTTCTGAAAAGATTTTTGCTGTAAAAAATTATTTGCTCCCAAATCTCTTTGGTTTATTTGGGGGGAGGGGGGTAGGGGAGGAGAGAGGAGAGGAAAGATCATGGGTTTTATATCTGTGTTAGTAATATAAACTAAAATAATTCAATCATTATAAACTTGGCTTCGCCCATACTCCTAAATGTACACTTGTTGTTAACTAAATGAATTGATTTTGATTAAACATTCCTGATGATTAGTTAAGAAATGTCCTGGTGATGACACACAGAGAGCCAAAGGCAACACCATGAACAGGAGAATCAAAATACATATGAACTGTAGGACTTACAAGTTATCATCGAGAGGCAAAAATGCTGCTCCATTTACTACACTAGTTAAAAGGTGTTTGACATAGGCACTACACCGATTTAGCATAATACTCTGTATGCATCCTCATTAACATCAAAATTTATTAGTAATTGAAATAAAACTAACAACTAAACCTTTGATGACAGTCTCTATTCTTTCATGGACCAGATACAGCCACAATGATTACAAGTTAGCACACTTAAAGATCTTCTGAAATTATCAATTTTATTGGCTGATAATATTACAAAATGGGAATCAGAGTGACTTCTCTGAATATTTAAATTTTACCTAGACGCTATTTTGTTGCAAAGTAACTGAACCATTGGATAAGCACTCCAGAAACAGCATTAAGAATCTTCTGTCTTTAAGGAAAGGAGCCATGTTGAGAAGGGGAAATTGAGTTAGAGAAACAAACACTCATTTTATTAGGATTGTTCACTCATTAATTCAACATGTATTTGTTGAACAACTATTATACGTCACTTCCTTTTCTACAGTAGACATTTAAGTAGGGCGCCAAATATATTTTCAGGGTAGTTTTCACACATAATATCAACTAATGGCTTTGTAAAATTCAGTTACTTTTCTAAGAGGCTCATATGGCATTTCAAAGTTGATTTATCATATGAAGTGTTAGGCACTCAGTTGTGTCCAACTCTTTGCAACCACCTCCCACCAGGCTGCTCCGTCCACGGAATTCTCCAGGCAAGAAAACTGAAGTGGGTAGCCATTTTCTACTCCAGAGATCTTCCCAACCCAGGAACTGAGCCTCGGTCTCCTGCACTGCATTCAGATTTTTTACCATCTGAGCCACGAGGGAAGTCCAACTTTTTTTTTTTTTTCTTTTCATATAAAGTTGTTCAAGGTGATTGTCATTGACTTTGATTCAATTACTTTTTCTTTTAAGTAGAGCAAATTTTTTTTTTAATCCACTAATTCAGTCATGTTAGCCTATTTTTTCTATTTTTCTCATGTGGCTCATGTCTGTTTAATATTTTCAACCAAGTTATAATCTTCCTGGGGACAGAAATACCTACAGATGTCTTTTTAATAAGGACAGATATTACTTTGGTTGATACATATACCATGCCCTTTGTTCATCTTTTTATTCCTTGAATCATTTACCTAATATTAGCAGCCATCAGAAACACAAAGAACAACACAGGGTGAAAGGTTAGCAGTTAATTTTGCAACACTTGCCTTATAAAGGCTTTTAAAAAATTGTAATGAAACAAATGCAAAAGAATGAGATAATCTATACCTCTTTCATTCTTTGTGGCTTGAATTTTTTTTAACAAATCAAATGACAAATTAGTCATGCATCAGAATGGAATGTTATTTGTGATCAATTATATTAGGCCCTAAAATGAATAAGGAATAACTAATTTGTAGATAGGGCAGGAGGACAGTCTTCCACACAGGACAATTTTCTAATTGAGTGTGGATACCATTGTGGTCTTTATTGACCTGAACTGCAATTTAATTTTCTAAAACCTAGAATTTCTTAAAAACAAGACAAGAAAAAAAAAAAAATCAAAGAAATAACAACTATATCCCCTCCTTTGAAAATAAAGCTTATTGACAAACTATATTCAGAACTATGATTACATCAAAGCAGTTATTATAGATAGTAAGTTCTGTGTATTTAAAACATGTTATAATTGACTAGAAATTTTGTAATTTTTTTACTTCACAATAAGTCTGAACAAAATAAAACAAATATGAGCTCTTTGTTCCTTGTAGTTAAATGTAAATTCAGTTTCTCTTAACAAAAATAAATATAATACTGAAGAATGATAATCTAATGTTCTAGTTCTTGCTCTATTTCAGACTAATAGCATTTTCAGAATATAAATATTATAGCTTCAAAATAAATCACTATTAATTTAAAAAGTCATATGTCTTGCTGCTTTCTCCTGGAGACCTTTTATACCTACCAAAAATAACCTGAGATTCAGACTATTCCAGATAAAAATTTCAAAGCATAAAATAATTTAATGAATTAAGTTCACCTCAGTAAAGAAATGGGGATTCCCTGGTGGTGCAGCAGCAAAGAATCCACCTGACAATGCAGGCGACGTAAGAGACATGGGTTCAATCTCTGTATCAGGAATATCCTCTGGATCAGAAAATGGCAACACACTCCAGTATTCCTTTCCGGAAAATTCCATGGATAGAGGAGCCTGGTGGGCTACATTCCATGGAGTTGCAGAGTTGGACACAACTGAGCACTTAGGCATATACACAGTAAATAAATATGCATATATAAATAGATACACATGCATATACATTCTATATATTTATCTATAAAATTATATAATATACAATACAAATGTATTTATTGTATATATTTATAATAAAATGTATATGTATACATGTATGTCTACTGGCAAAAGGCAAAGGAGAAAAGGAAATATATACCCATCTGAATGCAGACTGCAGAGTTTGAAAGAATAGTAAGGAGAGATAAGAAAGCCTTCCTCAGTGATCAGGGCAAAGAAATAGAGGAAAACAACAGAATGAGAAAGTCTAGAGATCTCTTCAAGAAAATTAGAGATACCAAGGGAACATTTCATGCAAAGATGGGCACCATAAAGGACAGAAATGGTATGGACCTAACAGAAGTAGAAGATATTAAGAAGAGGTGGCAAGAATACACAGAAGAACTACACAAAAAAGGTTTTCATGACCCAGATAATCACAATGGTGTGATCACTCACTACAGCCAGACATCCAGGAATGTGAAGTCAAGTGGACCTTAGGAAGCATCACTACCAACAAAGCTAATGGAAGTGATAGAATTCCAGTTGAGCTATTTCAAATCCTTAAAATGATGCTGCTAAAGTGCTGCACTTATTATGTTAGCAAATTTGGAACACTCAGCAGTGGCCCCAGGACTGGAAAAGGTCAGTTTTCATTCCAATTCCAAAGAAAGGCAATGCCAAAGAATGCTCAAACTACCACACAACTGCGCTCATCTCACACGCTAGTAAAGTAATGCTCAAAATTCTCCAAGCGGGGCTTCAACAGTATGTGAACTAACTTCCAGATGTTCAAGCTGGATTTAGAAAAAGCAGAGGAACCAGAGATCAAATTGCCAACATCCGTTGGATCATAGAAAAGGCAAGAGAGTTTCAGAAAAACATCTAAAAACCCCTAAAAATGGTCAGTACCTTTTGCATGTTTTCACAAAGCCAAAGACACAGAGCACAGTAGTAAGGCAAGCTAGTATTTTTCAAATGTTCATATTACTTCATTTATTTGGAGGCCTTCAGACATTTGCACACATTTAAAAATGTATTTAATATCTAAAATAGAATTATGGAGAAAAAAAGCATTGCAAGAAGTTGGCCTTCTCTTTCTATTAGATGAAATTACAGCTAATTAAGCAGAATCAAAGCAGTGGAATTTTGTGGTGCCCATTACATGTTGGCAGGTGAACAGGCCATCTACGAATTCATCTGAGAAGGAAACTTATTGCCAGCTGGTGCCAAAAACAGAATCATTATCAGGCATTGTATAGTTTTCAAAAATAATAAAAACCAACACTGACCTCAGCCAAATTTGGACTGGTTGTATAAAAAAATAATAATAAAAAGTGGTACTACTATTTTTACAGTCAAAATGTTTTAAAAATACAACCCCTAATAGATCTGTAAAAGCAAATTATTTATTGATGAGAAATTCCCAGATTACAAGGGAATTTTGTAGTGTGATAAATATAAATAAAACCCAGTACTAAAAAATATTTTGCAAAAATGTAGCAAATAATTTGTTCAGCCTGGGCCTCTTAAATGGCATAGACATGTAGTTTCTTATAATAAGAGATGATAGAATCAGAGTGAGAAAAATCCCATTACAGGTCATAAATCAGACCTTACTAAATATGTGTGTGTGCTCAGTTGTGCCTGACTCGTTATGATCCTACGGACTGTAGCTGACCAGATCCCTCTGTCCATAGAATTCCTCAGACAAGAATACTGGAGTGGATTTCCATTTTCTCCTCCAGGGGATTTTCCTGACCCAGAGATCAACATCCTGACCCATGTTTCTTGCATTGCAGGTTTACCCCTGAGCGACTTGGGAAGCCCTTACTAGCTATAGGATACTGGCTACTTCACTGTTTAGGGTTGGGGGTAAGTGTGATATCTTCTCCCCGCTGAGTTAATGTGTGTACTATGTGAAAGGGCTTTGTAAACTACATTTTAATGTACTACATTAATGTTATTTATTATATTTAAAGCAGTTGCTTATTAGTGTGCAAATATTACCAAATGGCATTCCTATATTATTTAGCAAAATAGCCAAATATAGTCAATGTTGTGTGATGTACTCAACAGAAGCTAGTAAATAACTCAATAGATAAGTGGGATAATAACAACTAAACAAAAATTTAATCTTGTTTCATTCTTCAATAAACAACTTTTTAATTTTTTCTATCACATAAATGGTAGATAATCTTAATTTGAATATAGAATCACAGGCATGGAGGAAAAACAATAACAAAAATAACAGAAAATGATACCAAAAATCTCTATAAAACTATTCCCATTACTTTCAAATAAGTATTTGAAAGTATTCATAGTGTCATAGTGTCAAAATACTGGATTTTATTTTGTTCATATATGAAATGAAGAGATTAAATAAATGAAGAGTCATTCCAAATAATTCTTTGTCAAAGACAATAGCTCAGTTTATGTTGTTTTACACCGTAACATTTCAGCCATCCATAAGAACTTGAAAAAACTGACAACTAAGTTTAAAAAGATGCATATATGGAGCAAGCTATAATTATAGTTTCATGTATATATGCATGAGACCACCTCACCTGCCTCCTGAGAAACCGTATGCAGGGCAAGAAGCAACAGAACTGGACATGGAACAATGGACTGGTTCAAAATCAGAAAAGGAGTATGCCAAGGCTGCCTATTTTCACTCTGCTTATTCAGCTTACATGAAAAGTACATCATGTGACATGCTCAGCTGGATGAAGCTCAAGCTGGAATCAAGATTGCTAGGAGAAATATCAATAACCTCAGATATGCAGATGACACCACCTTAAATGCAGAAAGTGAAGAGGAACTAAGGAGCCTCTTGATGAAGGTGAAAGAGGAGAGTGAAAAGCTGGCTTAAAACTCAACATTCAGAAAAGGAAGATCATGGCATCCACTCCCATCACATCATGGCATACAGATGGGAAACAGTGGAAACAGTGACATACTTTATTTTCTTGGGCTCCAAAATCACTGTGGACAGTGACTGAAGTCATGAAATTAAAAGATGCTTGCTCCTTGAAAGAAAAGCTATGACAAACCTAGATAGCGTATTAAAAAGCAGAGACATCACTTTACTGACAAAGGTCCATCAAGTCAAAGCTTTGGTTTTTCCAGTAGTCATGTACAGACGTGAGAGTTGAACCATAAAGAAGGTTGAGCGCCAAAGAATTGCTGCTTTTGAACTGTGGTGCTAGAGAAGAGTCTTGAGAGTCCCTTGGACAGCAAAGAAATTAAACCCATCAATCCAAAAAGAAATCAACCCTTAATATTCATTGGAAGGACTGATGCTGAAGCTGAAACTCCAATACTCTGGCCACCTGATGGGAAGAGCCAGCTCATTGGAAATGATCCTGATGCTGGGAAAGGCTGAACGCAGGAGAAAAGGGGGATGACAGAGGATGAGATGGTTGGATGGCATCACTGATTCAATGAACATGAGTTTGAGCAAACTCTAGGAGATAGTGAAGGACAGGGAAGCCTGGTGTGCTGCAGTGTATGGGGTCTCAAAGAGTTTGACACAACTGAGCAACTGAACAACAACAAATATGTAATAAGCAATAAAAGCAAATGAATAATGATTAAAACTTTAAGCATTTTAGGAATACTTAGCATCTACTTGAAATAATACATAGTAATTCTCATTTTCAGAAAACATTTCCATTAATATCAGTGATGCTGAGTCCTGGTTTCATGTAGTTCAAACAGGCACATGTCTGTTACATAAAGAGAACACTGACTTTAACTGTTTAATTAAAGTGACTCTATTTCCTATTTTATCTACTAGAAAGAAAAACTGACTTCTACATTTTTAACACCAGATCTACATTTTAAAAATCATGTAAAAACAACTGAAAACAACCAATAGGTATATAATTAATAAATTAATTATAATATATTCACATAAAAATACAACATAATAAAAAGAATATGATATGTACAAGTGGAGAAATCACGTGGACAGAATGATGAGTAACACAAGCCAGACAAAAATGTATATGTGCTGTGTGATTTGATTTATATGAAATACAAAACTGGTAAACCTAATCAATGGTATTTGTTTAACAGTGATAGACATCAATAAGGCATGAGATAATCTTCTAAGGTGCTGAAAATTTCTATATCCTGATCTGAGACATTGCATATATATGCATGTGATTATGTGTATTTACACATATGTGAAACATTCACCCACCTGTATAGTTAGGGAGCATGTATGTTAAATATCTCCATTAAAAAAAAAATTATAGTCTCATAAAGAAACAAAAAAGTCAAAGGACCATCTTCAGTTTTTCAGAAAGCATGCTAAATGGACATTTCAACAAACTCATGAAAGGATCAAAGTGCCCTAGGATACAAATCAAGGATGAAATTATAAACTAGAAACTTTTAATAATGTGACTTTTACAGAAACAATAATTCATGGTCAGGTTTATATTCAATTATATATATTTTTATTAGTCCTTTTCATGTTGAGTAATGAAGCTAAATACCTCTTCTATTTTGTTTCCATATCACTAGTGTTTTAAAAAGAGAAAACAGAACATTTGGTAGCTGAATACAAATGACGTTACAGCATTAAGAGGCCCTAGTGTAGAGAAAGGAATACAAAACTTGAAGGAAGATTTATATTCAAAGCCAACTTTCCAGGCACTGGTATTATTAACATGAGCAGAAAGACCATTTTTTTTCCCTCTCTACATCACCACTTTCTTCTACAATGAGGAAGTTAAAGAAAGAGCATTGATCATGATCACAGCTCAAAAAGTGAATGAATCAAATATCTTAGAGTTGTAAAAGTGATTTTGGACCAATTTTTTTACTGTTCCTCAAGAGAGTTTGAAAAATCACATCCAACAATTTTATAAAATGCATTTTTTTGCCCATATCCTCGTTTCTTTTAAGTTTTAGTCTTAACAGAAGTTAGAAATCTAGTTTTTAAACATTTATCAACAATTGCTCTGTAATATAGTTCAAGTTTCTTTCTACACAGCCTGTGATATGGACAACCTAGATTTTGAAAAGACACCATCATCTGACTTCAGAGCAGCAAAACATTGTGGAAAGAATTCTCAGCCTCTGCTTTCATGGAATGCCATGATAGTGCTCTGCTAAGGACCACTGCGTATTGTTGGTGACCACAGTGAAAACTCACTGTGCCTCTCCAGTTCATGCACCTCTTTAGTTATAATAAAATATATGTATTCTTTGGAGAAATGTCTGTTTAGTTCTTTGGCCCATTTTTTGATTGGGTCATTTATTTTTCTGGAATTGAGCTTCAGGAGTTGCTTGTATATTTTTGAGATTAATCCTTTGTCTGTTTCTTCATTTGCTATTATTTTCTCCCAATCTGAGGGCTGTCTTTTCACCTTACTTATAGTTTCCTTTGTAGTGCAAAAGCTTTTAAGTTTCATTAGGTCCCATTTGTTTAGTTTTGCTTTTATTTCCAATATTCTGGGAGGTGGGTCATAGAGGATCTTGCTTTGATTTATGTCGGAGAGTGTTTTGCCTATGTTCTCCTCTAGGAGTTTTATAGTTTCTGGTCTTACATTTAGATCTTTAATCCATTTTGAGTTTATTTTTGTGTATGGTGTTAGAAAGTGTTCTAGTTTCATTCTTTTACAAGTGGTTGACCAGTTAAACAAAACAAGCTAGTGAAATTTCCTGGCTAAGACGATGCTTTTCCCCCTACTGTACTATTCTACAGCTCAACATTTTAAGCCAAGGATAAGCAAAACAGCCTCATATTAGAAATGCAATCATTACCCACATAATCATTTTTTTTTATGTAGAAAACTCCTTATGCCCAAAAGCATTTTATTGGTCACTGGCTATTGCTTTAATTAACATTAAACGTACTTCATATATTAAAAATACTTACTATACAAAGTATCTCTCACTATTCTCCATCTATGACTGATTTTTAATGTTTTTAGAACTTTGTTTCTTCAACTGTTAAAAAAGAGCTTTTAAAGCAAAGGATTATATTTAATGTTCCTTATACTCTTAAAGCCAAAATCATTAAATACATAGTGCATTGGAAAGTAGGATGGACTAGAAGCACCATTAACACAGATTCAAATCATGACAAGGACATTCAGTAGGCCAGGAACTCTAAGAAAATTACTTAAGCACTCTAAGAACTCTCATCTGTACAATATGGGTAATGATCCCCAATTTGATGGTTACTTAAAAAATTAAGGGAGATGACAAAGATCTTTGCACAGGATCTGAACCACTGCATCAATGACTGATCATGACTTTCAGTGGCAGGAGTTAAGTATATGAAAAAAAATTATTGTAGGCAAGATAGATAAAGGGTTCCATCAGGATACTCCTAACCAATGAGTCACCTTTCTAAATACCTCCAAGGTCATTTTTTGTAGTTATTTTAGTAAAACTCTTAGGAAAGCAAATAATTGTTAAAATACTAATGGATTGATTATAATGATTCTCTGAGCTTACACAGGAGAAACACCCTTTGATTCCCTGGCCCAAAGCAATCATTCACCTTCCACTTCCCCTTTTTCCTGCAACCATCAACATGCCTTCTCAGAAGAGTTTTAGAAAAGTTTGGCTATTCCAAGCTTCAGAGAAAAGTCTGTTTCAAGCCCAAGGTAACTTGGTGAGGAACAGATCTTTACCTATCCAGAATTGCCAAAGCAATCCTGAGGAGAAAGAACAAAGCTGGAACTAAACCAGAGCTACCATACGAGCCTGCGATCCTACTCTTAGGCATTATATTAATAGGAAAGCATAGTCCAAACAGATACATGCAGTTCATTGCAGCACTGTTTACAATGGTTGAGACAAGGAAGCAACCTAAACGTCCATCAACAGAGAAATGGATAAAGAAGATGTAGAACATACATACAGTTGAATATTACTCAACCAGTAAAAAGAATGTAATAATGCCATTTGCAGTAACATGGATGGATCTATAGACTGTCATACTGAGTGAAGTAGGTCAAATAGAGAAAAATAAATATTTTATGATACTGCTTATATGAGGAATCTAAAAAGAAGTGATACAAATAAACTTATTTACAAAACAGAAACAGACTCACAAAATAGAGGATGAACTTATGATTATTTGGGGAAGGGGCAGTTAGGGAGTTTGAGACTGGCATGTACACACTGCTATATTTTAAATGGATAACCAACAAGGATTTATTAGATAGCACAGGGAACTCTGCTAGTGTTGGGGGGCAGCCTGGATGGGAGGGGAGTTTGGGGGGGAATGGATACAGGTTTATCTATGGCTGAGTCAGATTGCTGTATATCTGAAACTGTCACAACACTGTTAATCACCTATACTCCAGTGTAAAATAAAAAGTTTTAAAAAAAAGCTGGAGATAAAACCCTCTCAGACTTCAGACAATATGACAAAGCTACAGCAACTGAAACGGTATGCTATTGGCACAAAAGGGGACATGTAGATCAGCAGAACAGAATCAAGAGCTCCAAAATAAACCCATACACCTACAGTCAAAAAATCTTCAACAAAAGAGACAAGTAAATACAATGGGTAAAAGACAGTCTCTTTAGCAAGAAGTGTTGGGAAAGTTGGAAAGTTACGTGTAAAGTGATGAAGTTGGAACACTCCCTCACACCATACACAAAGGTAAACTCCAAATGGCTTAAGGACTTAAATATAAGACATGACACCATAAAACTTCTAGAAGAGAATACAGGCAAAACATTCTCTGACATAAACTGCACCAATATTTTCTTAGATTAGTCTTCCAAGGCAAAGAAATAAAAGCAAAAATAAACAAATAAGACCTAATCAAACTCAAAAGCTTCTGCACAGCAATCAATCAACAAAACAAAAATACAGCCTACAGAACTGAAAAAAAAAATAGTTGCAAATGAAGGAACCAACAAGGGGTTAATTTGCAAAATACACAAACAGTCCATACAACTCAATAGCAAAAGAAAAGGAAAAAAAAAAACACACAAGAAAATGGGCGACTTTCTTGGTGATCCAGGGGTTAAGAATTCACCTTGCAATGCAGGGACATGGGTTCCACCCCTGGTTGTGGAACTAACACCCCACATGGTGCAGAACAGCTAAGCCTGAAGACCACAACTAGAGAGCCCAAGCAATGCAACAGAAGATCCTGCATGATGCAATGAATATCCCACACACTGGAACTAAGACCTGATGTAGCCAAATAAATATGTCTTACAAAATGGGCAGAAGACACAAACAGATATTTCTCCAAAGAAGAAACACAGATGATGAACGGGCACATGAAAAGATGCTCAACATTGCTTATTATTAGAGAAATTCAAATCAAAACCAGGTATCATTCACACCAGTCAGAATGGACATCATGAGAATGTTTACAAATAATAAATGCTGAAGAAGGTGTGGAGAAAATAGAACCCTTCTACACTGTTGATGAAAATATAAATTGATGTGATCACTATGGAAAACAGTATGAAGTTTCCTTAAAAATCTAAATATGGATCCAGCAATCCCAGTCCTGGGCATAGATTCAAAAAAGATGAAACCTTTAATTTGAATATGAACCCCAAAGTTTAAAGCAGCACTATGTATAATAGCTAAGACATGGAAGCAACCTAAGTGTCCATCAATAGATAAATGGATACAGACATGGTGTCTGTACACACACACACCACAACAGGATATTAGTCAGTCATAAAAAGAACGATATAATGTCACTTGCAGCTACATGGATGGACCTAGAGATTATTATACTAAGTGAAGTAAGCAAATGGAGAAAGATAAATATCATATGATATCACTTACATATGAAATCTAAAAAAAGGTTACAAGTGAATCTATTTACAAAATAGAAACAGACTCCCAGACATAGAAAACAAACATGGTTATCAAGGAGGAAGTGGGGGATGAATATATTAAGAGTATGGAGTTAGCAGATACGCACTATTATATATATGTGTGTGTATATAGAATGTTACATATTCTATTATATATATATATGTAATAGAAAAGCAACACGGATTTACTGTACAATGCAGGGAATGACATTCAATATCTTGTAAAAACCCATAATGGAAAATAATCTGAAAAAAATGGCTATGTATAACTGGATCACTTTGCTATACCCCTGAAACTAATACAATATTGTAAATCAACTATACGTCAACAAAATAAAAAGCAGGTCTTTTCCTGGTCATATAATATTAATGACAGTAGCTTATCACTATTGGCTTCCCTGGTGGCTCAGACATAAAGCATCTGCCTAAAATGCAGGAGACCTGGGTTCCATCCCTGGGTCAGGAAGATCCCCTGGAGAAGGAAATGGCAACCCACTCCAGTACTCTTGCCTGGAAAATCCCATGGACGGAGGAGCCTGGTAGGCTACAGTCCATGGGATCGCAAAGAGTAGGACACGACTGAGTGACTTCACTTTCACTTTATCACTATGGAGTATATAAGTAGCTCTAAGAAATGAATGGATTTTTTTAAAAAGCTGATTTCCCAGAAATGTAGGCTCAAGGTCATTGCTTATAGTCCAATAGACAAATACAGTTTATTAGTATTCCCTATTATACCAATGTATTTACACCTTATTATTCATATTTTTCTTATCACTTGGCAAGTAAACATAAAGATCTCTTACACTCACACATTATCTTGTGAACATGCACACATACACATTTTGGCTGCAGCTGGATCATCTTACATGTTATCAGGAAGTATATAATGTAATGTCATGAAGGCATAGAGTATATAGAAGAGATCGACACTCTTAATCAGTCTTCACAAACCTGCTGTATGTTTTGGTCTGGTTGTAACTTCCAATAGCTTAATGGTTCTGTAGCTTAATGGTACCAATAGCTTAACGCCACCTAGACAGGGACTCTCCCAAGTGCTCATAAGTATTAATTCCCTTTATCTAGTAAACCTAGTAATGATGCTTCAAATCCGATTTAAAAACCATTAAAATGCAGTGAGTTTTAAATCCATTATAATTTAGCTCATTTCTGTGAAATTTAGAAGAAAGCAGCTGTACATTGTGCACATCTATAAATTACTTTTAATTGCACTTTTCTCAAGCGAGAAAGGAAAAGCTTTACTTGCAATGCAAGTTGCAAATCTGACCACAAAAATGCTGGTAAACACTTGTGCTTTATATATATTATATTATATTATATATATAACTATATATATATATAATTTCATTTTGGGCTCATATAATCTCATCTCACTATTAATCCAGACTGTTACAAGATTTAGTTACTTCAAGTTTCATCTGAGTAGACATTAAGATGGAAAATGGAAGCTGTAAGATATTTGATTACTCTGAAGTTGTCTATATCAAAGATGAGGGAACAAATTTCATAGGTAGACTGGCTGATTCTGAAAGCAGAAAATACGCAAATACTATTACATTCATGTTTAATGATTTGGGTATTGAAAATTTAAACAAATCCCAGATATGAAGTTGTCTAATAGCTCACATTTTATCTAAGACCAATTCATTCAATATGTCAACCCTTTGTCTTCTATCAGGCCTTTTGAACTACTGAATACCAATGTCAATCACTACCTTCTAGTAACAAATAGCAGCTTCTAAACTAAATTTCTTGGTGCAAAATATGTCAATAGAAAAATGTTATCATTATATAAATATTCTGAACTGATTATTGCTGATTCCTCTGACAAAATTACAAACCATTCTTTCTTTCTATATCTTTGTTGATTCATTACCTAAAAATTGAATATGTTTTAGAAACAGCTAAATTTCACTTGAATAGGGCTTTTCTATGCATCAAACTTTCGACTGTCAAGCTACATGAATGTATCTAAAATTGGCTGTTGACAAAAAAATTCTCTCTGAGGAATATTTATGAATGGGCCCTAGGAGTGGAGAGGAAAGTACATGTGATCCATTTAGAATCCTACAGAATAAGCAATAGCAACATACATACAATTTTCAAAAGCTGCCCCATTAGCAAAAAATTTCTATTTACATCATTATGCCTCATGAAGACAATAATAGAAAAATTTTAAAGAATGGTTTCAACAAGTAGTTTGCAGATGACATCTCAAATAAATTATAATAAAGTTAATCCCAAATTGAATTTCAGGACAGTTGCTTCTATCATTGTTTAAACATTTTGGGCATGCAATGTATATTGATATAAACTATTTTGATCACAAAGCACAGTTTATTAATTCACAAGTAGAAAATACATATTATAGTTTTTTAGACACTCAATCTTTCATGTATAACCGTCCACATGCTTCAGGGAAGTGCCCAGGTTTAGTGAAGAATGAAAAACTAATTATCCTTCTTAAGGCTGAGTTGGCTTGGTTATTATGCTGATTTGGCCAACTGATTGAGCTGATCTACCCAAATTGTGATTTTGTTTTTTTAAATTACTATACAGAGAAGAACACTGCCTTTGCCAAAGAGACCCAACAACGGACCCTCCATTAACAACAAGAAAGAGTGTGTTCTGCAACATACTTTTGCAAAAATTTCTGAGATTAGTCTTATGGGGGCTCTGAAGCAAGACATGGGAAATGACTACATGGGCCTGAAACATTATACATCATATTAGACTGGACCAAAATCATCACTTTGCTACCACGTTCTTAGTAGCTCTTAAGCGAAAAGCAAATGAAGGCTGCTCTTAAAGTCCACTGTGTATCTTTCCAGTTTGTTGTTTGGGGATGAATAGCAAGTTGTAATTAGTTGCTATAAAAATATACCACGTCATTAATCTTCATTTTATTTTCTATTTCAGTTTTTTTTTAACTGAAGTCTGTAGAAAGCCCATGTATTTCTCACATTTATATAAACATTAAAAAAAAAACACAGTCATTCCTTTCAAAATCTCTGCAAATAGTAAAGTAGTTGGTAATCACAGGAGAGAAAAAAATTTTGAAATACTTTTGGGTATGCTGAAAATGGCCACACACACATGTTGACCTCTTAAGTTAATGGGAGAAATGAAAAATAAGGCACGGCTTAGTCTCATGGTGTTTTTTGGAAGAGTTATTGTATGACACTCAAGAATAGCAAAGTGGAGGCAATTATAAAACTAGTAAATACTAATAATTTTTAAGCCAATAATGGCATTATACAATTTCTATAAATTAGTAAATCTTTAAAATTAATAATAATGAAGTATCTAGAATCACTACACAAATACATAAATGACCACTAATTTACACAGAATATTCAGCGCTTCAAATTGACTGGTCATCCATACTGATTTATATATAAACTAGCTTTCAATATGAAACTCAAAATCTTCGTTTATTCAGCGGACTGTGGAATAAGAATAAACTTAGAACCCACAACTACACTTTCCAGCCTAATTCTCACAAGATAGATATCTCAGGATTTACTCAGATACTCGGAACAGAAAATGTACCTGGACACCTAAACAAGAAAGCTAAAAGTTAAAACTAAAAACTAGATTTTTTTAGAAAAAAATAATTGAGCACCCAAAAAGAGGCCTTTTGCTGATCTTGACTTTGAGAGAAGAATATACAGCTAGATACAAATTGCCATTGTTTAAATATATAATAAGTGAGGTTATTTATAAAATAAATCCTACCATGTTTAAAAACTATATCAAATAGCAATATTTATTTTATGATAATTTTAAAATTAAATCTATAGTAACTAAGAAATGCAACAAGTACAAATCGATCCTTCTTTTATATGAAATAGACAAAATAAAAAAGCATTATTTATTTTTTATTTAATACAAATTGTATTTAAAATCAAACCATAACATTTAGATAATTAACTAGTTATCTAATTTATAGCTACACATTAGCTACATGGAAATACAACAGTTGTTCATGTCATAAAAGAATAAAATACTACAGTTATTTCTACAGAAAAAGTCTTATAAATGCACTTTCAAAAAAGTAATTTTTTAATGTTCAAGATTTGCTGTATTCATTAAATGACAGCAGTTTACACAAAACGTATCTCTTTACTGTTAGCACATACTTTCTCCAGTACAACAAAGGTTGGTATCTTATGTGTTTCACGGTCTACTTTTGTTATTACAAATTCAAGATCATCCTTCGTATACTAATCTCTTATGGCAGAGGTCATTGCAGGTGTGCCAAAATTCAATAATTACATTCTATCTAATGTAGCAATACATTTACCTCATTGCTGAATTTACTATTTAGAACAAAGCATATTGTTTGAATAATAAAATGCTCAACAAAAATGCCTTGTTATAACATTTCTCGCATTTAAAAGTTGTGGATAAAATACTGCAGCTTTAAAGTATGGTATTTTTTTTCAACAAGAAGTACATTTTATACTAAATTATTTAATATTTCTTTTAACTTGGGGGAAAGAAAGAATTTTATGTGTCTGTTACATAATTGAAACTAACCAAAATACTGTCACACTTAAAATGGTAAAGACCCATAATTTAAATTGACAACTACAAATGAATTTCACTTTCTCTAAAGAGTGAAGTAGTTTCCAGATTGTAAAGTGGAATCGGTTTTTAAATTTCCAAGAGATTGGGAAAAACAACAAACAAATCAAATTATTCAAACTGTTCTTTGCAAATAAACAACAAAATATTGAAATATTTTTCTTTTTAGAAGTAATTATATTCTGAATGTTTTTTTAAAATGTCAACTCAGTGAAAAAAATGTATTCAGTGTTTTGCAGCCATTGTCCCAAAAGGAAAATTAGCTACTAATTCCATTAACAAGCATACACTTTTGAAATATTCAATTACAATTTATAGCTATTGCAAAAGAAAGTAAATTTCTTAGCTTTTTCAGTAAAGTACATGACTTAAATTTTTCTCAATACTTATGTGTTTCTATCTCAACTCAAAAGTATTTGTCAGTAATTTTGTACAATTGAATTTCTTCTGACCTCGCAAACTAACGTGTCTGTGCACTTTAAAAGTTTGAGATTTTACCGCATTTATTTTACGATGGCCTCTAGTAGCCAAAAAACCCTACCACAGCAAGGGCTAACACCATCACTTGAAACATTTCTCAATATATTTAAGAGAAATAGCCTGTCAGTTTCAAATAAGCAAGACAAATAATTAAAAAATAAATGGAAACAGAAGACAATGTTGTGTTATGACAGCTAAGGTTAAGATAAAAATAGAATTCAAAAATAATTTTTAAGCAAGGATCTTGCTGAATAAGCAAGCTATCTTATTTTTCCTGCACCTGTTTGATGATAGTAAATAATAAAAATGTTCCTGCTTTATTCAAATTTTGAAATATCTAACATATATTCATTTTTTTCAAGAAATGAGAATTCAACTGTGATCTCACAAAGAAGTAGAGAACTAATCCAGGTAAATATCTATAAATATCAGATATGTATTGCCCTTTCCCAATTTATAGCATCTCTGTATTTTAATGTTGACTAATGTAACTTAAAACACTTCATGCCTGAATGGTAAATACAGTATCATAATTTACCCCAGAGTAATACCAAAAATATTTTATATATACACAAATTATATATACATATGTAAATTGATCTGAAGGAAATCAGATGCATTTGCTAATGCTAAAATTTACTTTAAGCTAATGTTCACTTTTTTCTATGACTCCAATTATCAATCTTTTCACTGTGTAATAAAAAAAAAGCTAAGATAAACATAGCGATAAATATACGAAAAACATATCTACTAAAACAGCTCTAACTCATGATTCTCTAGAGAATAAATCAGGTTCTTATCAATATTTCTTTAAAAATATGATTATTTTAAAGTGAAAAATAAAGTTTCACTCTAGATTACCATAGACTAACATACAAGGCAAAATAACAGTATAATAAGGTTTCTTAAAAAGAAAGCAGAGCAACTGAGATCCCACTTTTCTGCTTTTAAATACACTTCTACATGTCTGTTTCTAATGTCTAAATATATTGCTGAAAATGGTTATGTAAAATCTGAGGTTGTTTGTATCTGATTACTAAGGTATTTCATTGCAACCTGTGAGTTTAACTCTTAAAATGCTGGAGTATAAAATAACACATTGGCTTTCATGAAAAAATTTATTTATAATAAAATAAAAAGTGACAGTTCTAAAAATCAGATGAAAGTGTCTTTATGCTTTCTTTCACACACACACAAAACCTCATTTTTATCGCAAAACAGCAATTAAATATAATTATTTATTCAGTCATGTTTATATATATCAAGCACTTCTACTAAAACATTTGTTGTAAACACATCAAAGTGTTAATACATTTTTTAAATTATACGAAAAGTTGTAACATTTTTTAGAATCTTAAACACCATGATATTTAAAATACATAAAACATCCCATTTTTAAAATGTTTAGCTTCATTGTGCGCAGAGTGAAACTTCTAGAAAACTTCATTACTTACTGTCCACTGAGTATTATGAGAGAGATGAACAGTTTTCAGAATTCATCTGCTAATTATCCTGAAGTGTTTTGAATAACTCTTTCGTACTATACAGTTCTCAGTGTGATTATCCCTACACTGATCTGCTGAGAAAAACAAAAAAAATCGGTAAATCTTCTTTAAGATTGTTCTTGTTATAACATATTTTAGGTGGCCACAAGCAGGAACTCATAATTCTCAAAAGCAACGATATGAGGAAAAGGTTTTTAAATGCTTGTTTCATATTTACTGTATAAAGTCATTTTGACATGCCTACACAACTGATTATGGCAGCTTTCAGACATGATTTCTAATCAAAAAAAAAAAAAAAAAACTTTTTTTTTTTTGCTCCAGGTTCTTTAGAGAAAGCTTGCCGCTGGGAAGTTGATCTTGGCCAAGTGCCAAAATCATGTGCAAAGGGGCCTCATTAGGGATTCATGGCAGCCTTCAGCACTAACAAAAAATGTGACCCAACAGGCTAAATCAGCGACTAAAATTAAAAAGTAAGAGACAAAGACAACTTACTTAATATTCCTTCCAAAGCAACATTAAACTTCTTTTGGTAATTAAACCCTTGTTAGTCTAATGCAGTGTTCCTCTGTCCTCAAATGATTGTACAATTACTCTTTAAAACTTGTCAATTTCCCTCCTAAATACACTTTCTTTCTGCGGCAGTTTACAAAGATTTTGCTATATAATAAAACCCTATATCCACTATAATCAGTTCAACAGCAGAAAACAAAATCGTCAAAATGCAGACTACAGTATTCCCTTAAGATTTCAACAAACAAACAAAAAATAAGCAAACAAATAAGTACCTTTTAAACTTCTACAGAAGTGAACAGGCACACTCCAAGCTCACGTCGCTTGTAATGATTCATTCTCACTGCCCAAGATTTCCCCCCAAAAGTAGATTTGATACGCAGCCTTACCTAGATGTCTTCTGGCTTTCCTGCAGATCAAAAAGTTTCCTGCCTAAGCACACAGATATTCTTTCACAAACCATAAAGGCCCTTTTATGAATCCAACCCTGGAACAGTCTGCCTTCCACACCACGTTGAGAGCCCAGTGCGTCAGCTCTCAAGATAAAATACACTGCTAATACACAATTAGTGGGAGAGGTTGTCTACTGGAGAATTTATCTTAACGAAAGAAGGAAAAAGAAGCTTTTTTTTTTTTTTTTTTTTTCTGGAAAAAGAAGAGAGGGTGCGGTCAGATGTTAGGTTTTGCCTGAGAAAGGGCCCTACACTGCACTAGTACCTAAATACTAGCAGAAGCTGCCTGGGAAGACAGCCAATGGAAGGACTTTGTTTGACCCAGCTGCCAATCTCCCCTGAAGCCGTGCGCCAGACTAAACACTCACACTATTTTAACTGAAATCAGGCTACAGCAGCTGTTTGCTTTCCGGCTCTGAGCTCTGCACCCACCATGGCCTGTGCAGTTCACCCAGCGAGTTCTGCTAGCTGCGTGGCTAAAAATCTGTTCTGGGTTGGGATTTGTCATTGGAGAGCAAAATTTAACCCTATTCCTCGTGGCAAATCTGTACTGTGTGTTGCTCAGCCTTTGTATCTGGTAATTCGGAATAATTTTACAATCTATTTAAAGAAGAGTGACATTTTCTTTCACAGAAGAAAAGATTTGAAGGTTACAAAGATTCATATTTTCTTTGAAATTCTAACCTAAATTCTTCAGATGTTTTCAAATAACACTAAGATAACTCTTGTGCATGGCAAGAACAAGACCCCTACCAAGCACTTCTAAGAACAAAGATGGTACCTATTCAACCCAACCCAAACTTCTTCAGCCCTACCAAGATGGAAAGTTGGTAGAATGGGTACAGAGACTCAAATCATTCTGAAAGTTAGTTCTTACTACTTAAGACTCCTCCAGAAGCAGCATCTGAGCACAAAAGTAATCTGTGCTCCTTATATGAAAAAGTACCAAGTGATCCCATTTATCTTTCCTAAATTTCTAACCTTATTTAGCTATTAGGCTGAATGTGAAAATTAATTATGAATTGTAAAAGATTAAAATGCGCCCATTGGTAGCCTAAAGTGAAAAGGAAAGTAAAGAGAAGTTAGTCAGGAGAAGCACAGTTTAAATAATAATGTAAGAATTATCTGATGTAACAGGAAGAAAAGATCTGATAACCAAGAGTTATTGCACACAAGATAGGAGCCAAATATTACATATACACAGAAAATAAGTCAGGAAGTCATTCAACATGTGGAAGAGAGAAAGACGTTGACAGGAGTGTGATAACATGGACTATAATCGTTATTCTTATTCCTGACCAAATTCCTAATTATGGAAAACCATGGTGAGAGAGGACAGCATCTTTTCATTTAGGGATCTTAGTTTCTGTTGTTGCTCAGGGGTAGAAGAATGTCTCTTCATTTACAGGCAAATAGCCAGTAAAACTTTTATTTTTTTAATGTAACTAATTCGGTTCACAGTGCAGTCAGAAGATGACCAAAAAAGAAACGTTTCTGATATAGTGTAAAAGTACTACCAGGGATAGTTTTGCAAAGTTGTTTCTCATGCTTTAATAGAAAGTATACTTTGTTGCTGTTTCTGACCACAAAATAATATTTCTGTTTTCTTAGAAACTAGAGATTGAAGTTACAAAAAGTAGTGAAGATGGTTCTAGAGAGGGTGAACTATTAGGTTTGATGGGTGCAAAGACCCAGTTCATCAAAAATTCGTGTCGAGATAGTATTGTATGACAAATGAGTTACTATCTCATTCTGAAAGGACTACATGCATTAACCTGAAAGGTTTGCATTGGATCTGGCTTCCTACACAGCGGAGTAAAATCGGTTGCTCAGAATTCTCATGGAATCAGATAAAATGTCGGAAAATGGTTTGTGTGTGTGTGTGTTTGTGTGTGCTTCTCTTTCAATCCACAAAAATATTCAACATGTTTCTCTGAATGGTCTATTACAACCTACCAAGAAACTATCATGCAAATTACACAACTATATGCACTTCTGCAGTAGCTTTTTTTTTCTGTTTTGAAAATTAAACTTCTGCTTTTATTTATTTATTTATTTATTTGCAGTAGCTTAAGAAATAAATGTTAGCTTTTTAAGTAATCTAGTCTGTGGTATATTTTATCACAGCTTGAGAAAACTAATATGTTTAAGTTAAAAGGAGTGAAAAATTATCTTATTGTATATTACTTGATTACAATTTGTTTCTATACTCTGGTTTTTGATTTTGCATAATAGTTCTGATCCATGGATAATTTACAATTGAGGCATGGTACTAGATAAAAATTTCATATCAAGAGTTGGAATGATCAAAGGTTAGTCTTTATAAGGGGAAAGTTCAAATAAATTCTACAAAGAGAATAGACTCTAAAGGAAGAAGAAAAAGAAATGTGGGTGCCTTGTAAGAAAGTTTGGATAAAGTTAAAGAAAGTGAGACTGAAAATAATCAAAGATAAAATAAGTCAAGGGGGTAATCAAAACATCCCCAGGGGAAACCGTATTTGCCCAGATAATCAAGAACGGACTCTCCATCTACATAAAGCTGGGAGTAGCAAGATCATGATGGGAAATGGATTAGAATAGGAACACTTTGGCTGCTGTGTCAGGCAGAATTCTAAGAGAGCCCTAAGATTCTCAATCCCTGGTATACCCTTATATACCACTCCAGAAGTTGGGCAGACCCATGAATATGATAATTTAGTCATCTTGTTGATTAGGTTATCAACTTCCAACATTGATTCCTGGAGAATCAATGAGATCTCCACATAGAGTGAGAAGGAGAACGAAGATACCCATCGGGAAGTAATACACCTGATCAGAAGAGGTAAGGAAAAGACAGTTGAAGTTACCAATGCATCAGTTGGCATGTGATGTTAGCATTCATTCATCTATCCTCTCAAAAATTCTAATTAATGTCACTCTGTGCAGGGGTACTAGGCTAACCGTTGTGTGGGATTAAGACAAAATAATAACAGCACTCAATCTCATGTTTCCAATAGTCTAGTTAGCAAACTGAAAGCCAAACAGTCAATTCTGAGGAAAATAGCACTGTTTGTTGAGCACTTCAGAATGCCAAGGCATTAGGTAATGTCAAGTGATTTAGTAAAATTAGATAGAATATTAGCGCAACATTGATAATTTTCACATATTCAAGTATTAATAAAAACAGGTTACTCTATCATAAAATATGATATATTTTTGTCACCCTACAGCTTCTTAATATCATTGACTTAAAGTGCCTGGAGACATCATTATTTGTGTGAAATTATAATTGCTAGTCTCTCTTGTCATTTTTGGTAAGCAGTTCCATTATTTCCCATACTAGCTGAGACCAGAAAGACCACATATCTCTTTAAAACTTAACAATTAAAAAGCAAAATCCAAGACATCACTGTTGTGCACAAAAGTCCATTATTACACCAAAGTACATTGGAACCACACTATAGTGGCTTCAGATTTAATCAAGATATAGTAAGAATACAAAAGTTTTTTGAATATGTTTCCCAATGAGAATACCCCTAAAATACTGAGAATACCCCTAAAATAAATGTTAAATGTAAATTGAATGTGATCAGGGAATGGAATGATTCAAGTTCTTATAAAGAAAATGATTCTAACATGCAAAGTTTTAAAATAAGACCTGACACAACATACAATTATCAAAATAGAAAAGTAAGTTAAAACCTGGGGTAACAAATGATGATACACATGGACACACAGCAAACATAAACAGAAAAAAAAAATTTAAGTAATGGAATGATCTATTCTCGTTGATTTGATTAAAATTTTAAAAACAGACTTTACTTTGTAAGTTTTTTTTTAAACCGTTCCTGTTTCACTCCATTTTCTAGATTTATAATCTGTTTTTGAGACTTTTCATATTTTATAGTTTCAGAAGGATTAAGAACAATCTAAATACACACAAGGAGAAACAGATAACATGTCTAGTCCTATATCTATAAATAAGTTGAATTAATAACTAATAACTTTTCTCCAAAGACATCACCAGACAGTTTTACAAGCGATTTCTACCAAACATTAAAGGAAGAAGTAATATCATTTCCCCACATTTTTTTTAAAGTAGAACAATACCTAACTCATTCAATGAGCCCAGAATTATTTTAATGCTAAAATTAGATACAAGAAAAAAAATCACAGGCTTGTATCTTTCTTGAATATAGACACAAAGTAAAAACTCACTAAAATATTAACAAGTCAAATTCAACAATGTATAAAAATAATAACACACTGCAACTAAATGATATTATTTCATGTATGCAAGGCTGTTTCAACATCTGAAAAATCAATGTAATCTACCATATCAACAAACTAAAGGAGGTAAATCATGTGATCATATTAATTGACACAGAAGAAATAGCATTTAACAAAATCCAACACTCGGTCACAATAAAAAATGTTCAGCAAGCTAGGAGTAGAGGGGGAATTTCTCCAAATAGGTGAAGGACATCTACACAAACCTACAGCTAACAATCAAAAGTGAGTAGCTAGATGCTCTCCCTCTAAGACCAGGAACAAGGCAAGCATGTTCCCTGTCACCATCACATAGGATCACATAGGAAGCCCTAGCTGATTCTATAAGGTAAAATGGGGGGGGGGGGGGGGAAGGATAAATATGGGAAAAAATAAAACTGTCTCAAGTGCTCAGGGCTGGTGCACGGGGAAGACCCAGAGAGATGGGGTGGAGAGGGAGGTGGGAGGGGGGATCGGGATGGGGAATACATGTAAATCCATGATTAATTCATGTCAATGTATGGCAAAAACCACTACAATATTGTAAAGTAATTAGCCTCCAACTAATAAAAATAAATGAAAAAAAAAGCTAATATTGACAAATGCACATGCAATAAGGTTTAGTACTTTCAATAAAGTGTTCATCGTATGTTAAAAAAAATAAAAAATAAAACTCTCTATTCACTGATGATAGCATTGTCTATATAGGAAAATTCCAAGCAATTTGGTTTAAATAAAAAAGCAACTAGAGCAAGATTTCAGGATACAAGATTGATATATAAAATCCAACTGCCAGTTAGCAAATGAATAAGTTCTGGGGTTCTAATGTACAGCATTGTGATTATAGTAAACACCACTGTATTGTACATATGAAAATTGCTAAGGGCATAGATCTTAAATGTTCTCAGCACAAAAAAAGACATGATAATTATGTCATGTGATGAAGTGTTAAATAATACTGCTGTAAGGCTTCCCTGGTGACTCAAACTGTAAATAATCCACCTGCAATATAGGAGACCCTGGTTTCATCCCTGGGTCAGAACGATCCCCTGGAGAAGGGAATGGCAACCCATTCCAGTATTCTTGCCTGGAGAATTCCATGGACAGAGGAGCCTGGCAAGTTGCAGTTCATGGGGCCGCAAGAGTCAGACATGACTGAGTGACTATCACTAACAGTAGCAATCAGATTGCAATATGCAAGTGGGTCAAATCAGCAAGGAGCCTGCACTCTAAGTGGCTTCAGTAGTGTCTGACTTTTTGTGATCCCATACCTAGGTATACATCTAACAAAATATGTACAATACATATTTATGTGGAAAACTACAAATTGCTGGTGATGGAAAAAAATGACGATCTAAATATATGTATGTTTTTGCTCTGTTAGGGGAGGGCCCACTATGCAATGTCTCCAATAGAGATGAACACATATATCACCCAGATCTTGGTTTCTAATACCATTCTCCTATAAAATGGACTAGGGCTCCTTGGAGAATTGTCTGATTCCAGGACTCAGCAAAATGGGCCTGAAGTTTCTTATAGTGCCAAAAAATAAGTGTCAGAAACAAAAATAAAAAATAAACAATGGTGAAGATACATTAAAGGGATACAGGAACCAATTGAAAGAGGTCTCAAGGGCCCAAATTGAAGCAATTTAAACAACAAAATATGTAAAGTAGTATTGGACTATAATCCAAAGTATCAATACAAAATAAATATCCATGAATACATACTGATATAAATTAATGGCTATATATTCCATACTTAAGGAGGTGGAGCAAATCTGCCAACTCCTTAAGTGTGGGCTGAGCATAGTAACTTCATAGTAACTATGAGGTAACTTCCTCCAAAGAGCACAATATTGAAAGAGAGAAAAAAATTAAGTTTACAGTGGAAAAAGCTGACAAACACTTTTGCAAGCCAGGTGATCAAGAATAACATCAACATTGATGTTATTTTAAAAACATTTAATTTTTATACTATATGATGAAAATGGCAATTCACCTCGGTGGTGTTCCTTCCCAAAATGTATACTTCAGTCTAAGAAAGACATCAGACAATTTCCAGTTGATGGATATCCTATGGAACTATTGATCAGTAAACCTCAAAATTGTCAGGTTCCCATTTTCTAGATTTATAAATCAGCTTTTCAAGGCTTTTCATATTTTATCAAGTTTATTTTATAGTTTCAGAAAGGTTAAGAATGATCTAAATACACACGAAGAAAAACAGATAACATGACTAGTTCTGTATCATTAGAAACAAGTCTGAGAAACTGTCACAGCCAAAAATAGTGTAAAGAAACATGACTATTAATAGAATGTGGGGTCCTAAATAGGATTCTGGAACAACAAAAAAGGAGGGGCATATGGGAAAAATCTAAGGAAATCTGAAAAAGTATGGACTCCCTGGTGGCTTGGATGCTAAAGAAACTGCCTGCAATTCAGGAGACCCAGGTTTGATCCCTGGGTTGGGACGATTCCCTGGAGGAGGGCATGGCAACCCACTCCCGTATTCTTGCCTGGAGAATTCTTGGGACAGAGCAGCCTGGTGGGCTACAGTCCATGGGGGTCCCAAAAAGTTGGACATGAGTGAGCAACTAAATTATTTTTTGTAGGTAGTGATATAATGACTGTTTGATCAATTGTAACAAATACGTCATACTACCATAAGGAGAAACTAGGTGTG
Source organism: Dama dama (assembly GCF_033118175.1). NCBI lineage: Eukaryota > Metazoa > Chordata > Mammalia > Artiodactyla > Cervidae > Dama > Dama dama. The sequence goes on from NC_083711.1 coordinate 25,916,094, forward strand.
GGGTAGGTATTCAGAAAATCTTTGTACCATCTTTATGATAATTCTGTAGATATAAAATTGTTATACAGTTAAAAGTTTATAAAAATGTGCATTATATAAATATTTTAAATAGGGAAAATGATTAAATATTTCATGATATGTTACCAATAATTTCTTAGGTGTGAGAGCAATAACCAGAAAGCAGTTTGGGGGAAATTTGTATTAAGTATTAAATCTACTCATTTTGTTTCCACAACACTGTCTCCCCAATATTTTTTTTTCCTTTCCATATTTATGATTTTGTTTTTAACCATTTAAATTTGATACTCAAGATTCGCTCCTTAGCCACTTTTTTTTTTTCCTCACTCTACTTAGAAATCTAATTGACTTTTACTAATAGGTTGATAACCTCTAAATTTTCATCACAGACACCTCTATATGGTGTTCCAGATCCCATTTTTAAAATATCTGTTGGCATCCCATGTCCATTCTTTTTTTTTTTTTTTTTTATCAATATTTTACTTTTATTTAAATTTTTATATATTATGCTCTTTTAGCCATTTACCTGATGGGTAAAATAAGCAAGGTTTTATTATTATTATTATTATTATTATTTTTTTCCAGTGGGTTTTGTCATACATTGATATGAATCAGCCATGGATTTACATGTATTCCCAATCCCGATCCCCCCTCCCACCTCCCTCTCCACCCGATTCCTCTGGGTCTTCCCAGTGCACCAGGCCCGAGCACTTGTCTCATGCATCCCACCTGGGCTGGTGATCTGTTTCACCATAGATAGTATACATGCTGTTCTTTTGAAATATCCCACCCTCACATTCTCCCACAAAGTTCAAAAGTCTGTTCTGTATTTCTGTGTCTCTTTTTCTGTTCTGCATATAGGGTTATCGTTATCACCTTTCTAAATTCCATATACATGTGTCAGTATGCTGTAATGTTCTTTATCTTTCTGGCTTACTTCACTCTGTATAATGGGCTCCAGCTTCATCCATCTCATTAGGACTGGTTCAAATGAATTCTTTTTAATGGCTGAGTAATATTCCATGGTGTATATGTACCACAGCTTCCTTATCCATTCATCTGCTGATGGGCATCTAGGTTGCTTCCATGTCCTGGCTATTATAAACAGTGCTGCGATGAACATTGGGGTGCACGTGTCTCTTTCAGATCTGGTTTCCTCAGTGTGTATGCCCAGAAGTGGGATTGCTGGGTCATATGGCAGTTCTATTTCCAGTTTTTTAAGAAATCTCCACACTGTTTTCCATAGCGGCTGTACTAGTTTGCATTCCCACCAACAGTGTAAGAGGGTTCCCTTTTCTCCACACCCTCTCCAGCATTTATTGCTTGTAGACTTTTGGATAGCAGCCATCCTGACTGGCGTGTAATGGTACCTCATTGTGGTTTTGATTTGCATTTCTCTGATAATGAGTGACGTTGAGCATCTTTTCATGTGTTTGTTAGCCATCTGTATGTCTTCTTTGGAGAAATGTCTGTTTAGTTCTTTGGCCCATTTTTTGATTGGGTCATTTATTTTTCTGGAATTGAGCTGCAGGAGTTGCTTGTATATTTTTGAGATTAATCCTTTGTCTGTTTCTTCATTTGCTATTATTTTCTCCCAATCTGAGGGCTGTCTTTCAACTTACTTATAGTTTCCTTTGTAGTGCAAAAGCTTTTAAGTTTCATTAGGTCCCATTTGTTTAGTTTTGCTTTTATTTCCAATATTCTGGGAGGTGGGTCATAGAGGATCTTGCTTTGATTTATGTCGGAGAGTGTTTTGCCTATGTTCTCCTCTAGGAGTTTTATAGTTTCTGGTCTTACATTTAGATCTTTAATCCATTTTGAGTTTATTTTTGTGTATGGTGTTAGAAAGTGTTCTAGTTTCATTCTTTTACAAGTGGTTGACCAGTTTTCCCAGCACCACTTGTTAAAGAGGTTGTCTTTTTTCCATTGTATATCCTTGCCTCCTTTGTCAAAGATAAGGTGTCCATAGGTTCGTGGATTTATCTCTGGGCTTTCTATTCTGTTCCATTGATCTATATTTCTGTCTTTGTGCCAGTACCATACTGTCTTGATGACTGTGGCTTTGTAGTAGAGTCTGAAGTCAGGCAGGTTGATTCCTCCAGTTCCATTCTTCTTTCTCAAGATTACTTTGGCTATTCGAGGTTTTTTTATTTCCATACAAATTGTGAAATTATTTGGTCTAGTTCTGTGAAAAATACCGTTGGTAGCTTGATAGGGATTGCATTGAATCTATAGACTGCTTTGGGTAGAATAGCCATTTTGACAATATTAATTCTTCCAATCCATGAACACGGTATGTTTCTCCATCTGTTTGTGTCCTCTTTGATTTCTTTCATCAGTGTTTTATAGTTTTCTATGTATAGGTCCTTTGTTTCTTTAGGTAGATATACTCCTAAGTATTTTATTCTTTTTGTTGCAATGGTGAATGGTATTGTTTCCTTAATTTCTCTTTCTGTTTTTTCATTGTTAGTATATAGGAATGCAAGGGATTTCTGTGTGTTAATTTTATATCCTGCAATTTTACTATATTCATTGATTAGCTCTAGTAATTTTCTGGTAGAGTCTTTAGGGTTTTCTATGTAGAGGATCATGTCATCTGCAAACAGTGAGAGTTTTACTTCTTCTTTTCCTATGTGGATTCCTTTTACTTCTTTTTCTGCTCTGATTGCTGTGGCCAGAACTTCCAACACTATGTTGAATAGTAGTGGTGAGAGTGGGCACCCTTGTCTTGTTCCTGATTTCAGGGGAAATGCCTTCAATTTTTCACCATTGAGGGTGATGCTTGCTGTGGGTTTGTCATATATAGCTTTTATTATGTTGAGGTATGTTCCTTCTATTCCTGCTTTTTGGAGAGTTTTAATCATAAATGAGTGTTGAATTTTGTCAAAGGCTTTCTCTGCATCTATTGAGATAATCATATGGTTTTTATCTTTCAATTTGTTAATGTGGTGTATTACATTGATTGATTTGCGGATATTAAAGAATCCTTGCATTCCTGGGATAAAGCCCACTTGGTCATGGTGTATGATTTTTTTAATATGTTGTTGGATTCTGTTTGCTAGAATTTTGTTAAGGATTTTTGCATCTATGTTCATCAGTGATATTGGCCTGTAGTTTTCTTTTTTTGTGGCATCTTTGTCTGGTTTTGGAATTAGGGTGATGGTGGCCTCATAGAATGAGTTTGGAAGCTTACCTTCTTCTGCAATTTTCTGGAAGAGTTTGAGTAAGATAGGTGTTAGCTCTTCTCTAAATTTTTGGTAGAATTCAGCTGTGAAGCCATCTGGTCCTGGGCTTTTGTTTGCTGGAAGATTTTTGATGACAGTTTCGATTTCCTTGCTTGTGATGGGTCTGTTAAGATCTTCTATTTCTTCCTGGTTCAGTTTTGGAAAGTTATACTTTTCTAAGAATTTGTCCATTTCATCCAAGTTGTCCATTTTATTGGCATAGAGCTGCTGGTAGTAGTCTCTTATGATCCTTTGTATTTCAGTGTTGTCTGTTGTGATCTCTCCATTTTCATTTCTAATTTTGTTAATTTGGTTCATCTCCCTTTGTTTCTTAATGAGTCTTGCTAATGGTTTGTCAATTTTGTTTATTTTTTCAAAAAACCAGCTTTTAGCTTTGTTGATTTTTGCTATGGTCTCTCTAGTTTCTTTTGCATTTATTTCTGCCCTGATTTTTAAGATTTCTTTCCTTCTGCTAACTCTGGGGTTCTTCATTTCTTCCTTCTCTAATTGCTTTAGGTGTAGAGTTAGGTTATTTATTTGGTTTTTTTCTTGTTTCTTGATGTAAGCCTGTAATGCTATGAACCTTCCCCTTAGCACTGCTTTTACAGTGTCCCATAGGTTTTGGGTTTTGGGTTTTCATTTTCATTCATTTCTATACATATTTTGATTTCTTTTTTGATTTCTTCTATGATTTGTTGGTTATTCAGAAGCGTGTTATTTAGCCTCCATATGTTTGAAGTTTTAACAGTTTTTTTCCTGTAATTGAGATCTAATCTTACTGCACTGTGGTCAGAAAAGATGACTGGAATGATTTCAATTTTTTTGAATTTTCCAAGACCAGATTTATGGCCCAGGATGTGATCTATTCTGGAGAATGTTCCGTGTGCACTTGAGAAAAAGGTGAAGTTGATTGTTTTGGGGTGAAATGTCCTATAGATATCAATTAGGTCTAGCTGGTCCATTGTGTCATTTAAGGTTTGTGTTTCCTTGTTAATTTTCTGTTTAGTTGATCTATCCATAGTTGTGAGTGGGGTATTAAGGTCTCCCACTATTATTGTGTTACTATTAATTTCCTCTTTCATACTCGTTAGCGTTTGCCGTACATATTGCGGTGCTCCTATGTTGGGTGCATATATATTTATAATTGTTATATCTTCTTCTTTGATTGATCCTTTGATCATTATGTAGTGTCCTTCTTTGTCTCTTTTCACATCCTTTATTTGAAAGTCTATTTTATCTGATATGAGTATTGCGACTCCTGCTTTCTTTTGGTCTCCGTTTGCATGAAATATTTTTTTCCAGCCCTTCACTTTTAGTCTGTATGTGTCTCTTGTTTTGAGGTGGTCTCTTGTAGACAGCATATATAGGGGTCTTGTTTTTGTATCCATTCAGCCAATCTTTGTCTTTTGGTTGGGGCATTCAACCCATTTACATTTAGGGTAATTATTGATAGGTGTGGTCCCGTTGCCATTTACTTTGTTGTTTTGGGTTCACGTTTATACAACCTTTCTGCATTTCCTGTCTAGAGAAGATCCTTTAGCATTTGTTGAAGAGCTGGTTTGGTGGTGCTGAATTCTCTCAGCTTTTGCTTATCTGTAAAGCTTTTGAATTCTCCTTCATATCTGAATGAGATCCTTGCTGGATACAGTAATCTAGGTTGTAGGTTATTCTCTTTCATTACTTTCAGTACGTCCTGCCATTCCCTTCTGGCCTGGAGGGTTTCTATTGATAGATCAGCTGTTATCCTTATGGGAATCCCTTTGTGTGTTATTTGTTGTTTTTCCCTTGCTGCTTTTAATATTTGTTCTTTGTGTTTGATCTTTGTTAATTTGATTAATATGTGTCTTGGGGTGTTTCACCTTGGGTTTATACTGTTTGGGACTCTCTGGGTTTCTTGGACTTGGGTGGCTATTTCCTTCCCCATTTTAGGGAAGTTTTCAGCTATTATCTCCTCGAGTATTTTCTCATGGCCTTTCTTTTTGTCTTCTTCTTCTGGAACTCCTATGATTCGAATGTTGGGGCGTTTCACAGTGTCCCAGAGGTCCCTGAGGTTGTCCTCATTTCTTTTGATCCTTTTTTCTTTTTTCCTCTCTGCTTCATTTATTTCCACCATTTTATCTTCTACCTCACTTATCCTATCTTCTGCCTCCGTTATTCTACTCTTGGTTCCCTCCAAAGTGTTTTTGATCTCATTCATTGCATTATTCATTTGTAATTGACTCTTTTTTATTTCTTCTAGGTCTTTATTAAACATTTCTTGTATCTTTTCAATCTTTGTTTCCAGGCTATTTATCTGTAACTCCATTTTGTTTTCAAGATTTTGGATCATTTTTATTATCATTATTCTAAATTCTTTTTCAGGTAGATTCCCTATCTCCTCCTCTTTTGCTTGACTTGGTGGGCATTTTTCATGTTCCTTTACCTGTTGGGTATTTCTTTGCCTTTTCATCTTGTTTAGATTGCTGTATCTGGAGTGGGCTTTCTGTATTCTGGAGGTCTGTGGTTCCTTTTTGTTGTGGAGGATTAACCCAGTGGGTGGGGTTAGACGATTGGCTTGTCGAGATTTCCTGGTTAGGGAAGCTTGCGTCAGTGTTCTGGTGCATGGAACTTGATTTCTTCTCTTTGGAGAGCAATGGAGTGCCCAGTAATGAGTTTTGAGATGGGTCTATGTGTTAGGTGTGACCTTGGGCAGCCTGTATGTTGATGTTCAGGGCTATGTTCCTGCGTTGCTGGAGAATTTGCATGGTATGTCTTGCTCTAAAACTTATTGGCTCTTGTGTGGTGGTTGGTTTCAGTGTAGGTATGGAGCCTTTTGGACAGTCACTTATTACTTAAAGTTCCTTGTAGTCAGGAGTTTTCTGGTGTTCTCAGGTTTTGGGCTTAAGTCTCCTGCCTCTGGATTTCAGTTTTATTCTTCCTGTAGTCTCAGGACTTCTCCAACTATACAGCCCTCCTTTCGAAGACAATGGGCTGCTTTTCTGGGCGCCTGATGACCTCAGCTAGCGATCAGAAGTTGTTTTGCGAAGTTTGCTCTGCGTTCAGTTATTCTTTTGATGAATTTGTAGGAGAGAAAGTGGTCTCCCCGTCCTACTCCTCCGCCATCTTGGCTCCTCCCCCCATGTCCATTCTTAAAACCATATTTATTCTTTTTCCTCTAAACTGCTCCTACTCTGCTTAACAGCCAACCATGATCACAGGCCAGATGACTAAAGTCAGAAGAGATCTCATGGTATTTCAACAGTTTCTGAGTAAAACATTGGGACAAGTGGAAAACTATGAAATATAAAAACATAACTAAAGAAAAAATTTATCAATTTTTTTGATACTTGTATCAAATAAACTTTAGTGGGAAGATAAAAAAGATTTATTTTGTTCTAGGAAAGAAAAAGAAAGAAATTATGAAAGAAAAATTGATCTCCAAAAATAATTAAAAATAAAATTATAGTTCATGAATAAAGTTCCTTAACTATAAGAAAATTTTAAAAAACCAAAAATATCAAAGATAGAGCTTTCTCAAACTTAATGCTAAATTTAAAAATTCACCATGTGTTTAGCAAAATTAATGGAAGAGCCTACAGACTTAGATCACTCTAGCAAAGAAAAATTTTAATTACAATTTTAAAAGACAAATTTTTGCTGTTGTTATTATTCATGCTAAGTCCATGCAAAATACTGCAATCCCATGGACTGCAGCATGCAGGTCTTACTTTTGCTTCACTATATCCCAAGTTTGCTCAAACTCATGTATATTGAGTTGGTGATACCATTCAACCATCTCATCCTCTATTGCCCCGTTCTCCTCCTACCCTCAATCTTTCCCAGCATTAGGGTCTTTTCCAATGAAGCCAAAGGTCTTTTGGGTTCTTCATATCAGGTGGCCAAAGTATTAGAGCTTTAGCATCAATCCTTCCAATGAATATCAGGATTGATTTATTTTAGGACTGACTGGTTTCATCTCTTTGCTGTCCAATGGACATCAAGAGTATTACTCAGTACCACAGTTTAAAAACATCAGTTCTTCCATGCTCAGCCTTCTTTATGGTCCAGCTTTCTTATCCATACATGACTAGTGGAAAAACCACAGCTCTGACTATATGGACCTTTTGTCAGCAAAGTGATGTCTCTGCTTTTTAGTATGCTGCCTAGGTTTGTCATAGCTTTTCTCTAGAGGAGCGAGTATCTTTTAACCTTGTGGCTGAAATCACCATCCTCAGTGATTCTGGAGACCAAAAAGATAAAATATATCACTGCTTTCACTTTTCCCCATATATTTGCCACGAAGTGATAGGGCCTGATGCCATGACTTTTGTTTTCTGAATGTTGAGTTTTAAGCCAGTTTTTTCACCTCCTCTTTCACCCTCACCAAGAGGCTCTTTCGTACCTCTTCACTTTATGCCATTAGGGTGGTATCATCTGCGTATCTGAGGTTGTCGATATTCCTCCCCACAATCTTGATTCCAGCTTGTGAGTCATCCAGCCCCAGTATTTCACATGATGTACTCTGCATATAAGTTAAATAAGCAGAGTGACAATATACAGCTTTGATGTATTCCTTTCCCAGTCTGGAACCAGTCCATTGTTTCATGTCTGGTTCTAATTGTTGCTTCTTGATGTGCATACAGGTTTCTCAGGAAACAACTGAGGTGCTTTGGTACTCCTATCTCTTTAAGAATTTTTCCACTGTTTTCATCCAGAAAGTCAAAGGTTTTAGTGGAGTCAATGAAGCAGGTGTTTTGTTTTTGTTTTTGTTTTTTTTCTGGAATTCTCTTGCTTTTCCTATGGTCCAGTGGATGTTGGAAATTTGATCTCTAGTTCCTCTGCCTTTTTAAAATCCAGGTAATGTAAAGAATGTTCAGATTACTGTACAATTGCACTCATTTCACATGCTAGCAAGGTAATGCTCAGAATCCTTCAGTCTAGGCTTCAGCAGTATGTCTACCAAAAACTTTCAGATGTACAAACTGTATTTAGAAAAGGAAAAGTCTTACCACTATCAACATTTATTTTTTAAAAAGTGTGTGTATTTATCCACATAGGACTAAAAATGGCCTGTCCACATTATTTCCTTAAAAAATGAAAAATTAATAATATCTATGTATCCCTGGTGGTTCAGACAGTAAAGAAGCTGCCTGCCAATGCAAAAGACCCGGGTTAGAATCCTGGTTCAGAATGTACCCTGAAGAAGGGAATGACACTCCACTCTAATACTCTTTGCCTGGAGAATTCCATGGACAGAAGAGACTGGCAGTCCATGGGGTTGCAAAGAGTCAGACACAACTGAGAGACTTTCACTCACTCACTCAATATTAGAGTATAATAGTTTTTGAATGAACGGATTTAGGTCCAACTATAGAGATCAAAGTTGAGCAATGATTGTCTTAATCTAACAGAACTAGGTGAAAACCAGACATAAGCAAGTGAATGTACTGCATTCCTCCAACCCCAGATACTGGTTCAGAGTGGTCTGGATCACTGTCTCTCCTGTAAAAATGAGGTATATGTATCTGAGAGTACATTTTTACAACTATGACAGGACCAAGGTTGGGATGAAAGTGACATCACAGAAGACAGAGAGGAGTGAGATGAAAACTTGCATCTTGATGATATTATTAAAATGCATATTTCATCTTACTCTACATTTGACTGTTTTCAGTTATATAAGCTGGTAACATTCCTTATTGTTTAAGTCATGTATAGTTTATTTTTCTTTAATATAACATGGAAAGTATTATAGCCTAGCCAAATTTCATCTCATGTGTAAAGGCAACAGAAAAACATCTTAAATGATCAAAAATTAAGAGATTTTATTATTCTTAAGAAAACTGCATAAGATATGCTGGCTGACTAACTGCTGGATCAAAATTAAGTGTCCACCAATGGAGGAGTGGATAAAGAAACAGACACACAATACATAATGTAATATTAATCAGCCTTTAAAAAAGGAAATCTTGCCATTTGTGAAAATGTATATGAATTTGGAGGACATTATTCCAAGTGATATAAACCAGAAACAGAAAGACAAATATTGTGTGATCTCACTTATATGTGGAATCTAAAAAAAAAGCCCAACTTAGAAAAACAGAGAGTAGAATAGTGGTTTGCAGGGACAGAGGAAGTGGGAGAAATGGAAGATGCTGATCAAAGGGTACAAACTTTGAGCTGTAACATGAATAAACTCTAGATGTCTAATGTACAACATGGTAACTATTCTTAGTATTACTGTATTACATATCTGAAATTTTCTAGTGGAATAAATCTTAAGTGTTCTCACCTCCCCACCCCATAGACACACACAAAAAAATAAAAATAAAAAAAACTATGCAAAGCAATGGATATGATAACTAGCTTGACTGAGTGTGATAAACACTACATAGGGTATGCTTACATCAAAACACCATGTTTTATACCTAAATATGTATAGTTTTTAATTTGTTAATCATACCTCAATAAAGCTGAAAAAACAAAAATAAGTTTAAAAAAGAATTTAGTATAGAGGACTTTCTTACTCATGGTGGACTCAAAACTCTGCATCTTGACTCAGAAATCTTCCTTAAGTTTTTATACTCCATTTTCTTCTCCTTTCCCTATACTAAAAAATAGGTTTGTCATGCTGCATTCTTCATAACACAATGTTTGATGAGGACTTAAAGCAACAGTAATATGTTCTACTCCAATACTTGCTAATGACAATCATTTACAAATCTGTGATACTGTGTCCGGCTGCATGGCACTGGAGTGACTTTGAGGAGATACCCCACGTCCAAGAGCAAAGGAGAAACACAGAAAGACAGTAGGAGGGGCAAAATCATGTTTAGAATCAAACCCCATACCCACCAGAGATGCTAAGAGGGCTCAAAAAAACCTTGGGTGCAAAAGGACCCAGAGACGCCACAGAGACTGAGACAGAACTGTGCTTGAGTGTGTCCTGCGGGGTATGGGTCAGCAGTGGACTGCTGCAGGGGCAGGGGCTCTGAGTGCAGTAGATCTGGGTTGGCATAAGCCCTCTTGGAGGAGGTCACCATTAAGCCACCATAGAGACACCAAAACTTACACCGGATTGGGGAAACAGACTCTTGCAGGGCACAAACAAAACCTTGTGTGCACCTGAACCCAGGAGAAAGGAACACTGACCCCACGAAAGACAAATCCAGACTTGCCCGTGAGTGTCCAGGAGACGCTGGAGGAGATGTGAGTCAGCAGTGGCCTGCTGCAGGGTTGGCAGCACTGAGTGCAGCAGACGCCTGCATGGGAACTTTTGAGGAGGTCACCATTCAAAGATGTCCTTTCCATTACAGGGGACTGGAGTGCAAAAGTAGGAAGTCAAGAAACACCTGGAGAAACAGGCAAATTTTGCCTTGGAGTACAGAATGAAGCAGGGCAAAGGCTAATACAGTTTTGCCAAGAGAACACACTGGTAAAGGCAAACACCCTCTTCCAACAATGCAAGAGAGGACTCTACACATGGACATCACCAGATGGTCAACACTGAAATCAGATTGATTATATTCTTTGCAGCCAAAGATGGAGAAGCTCTATACAGTCAGCAAAACCAAGACCGGGAGCTGACTGTGGCTCAGATCATGAACTCCTTATTGTCAAATTCAGACTTAAATTGAAGAAAGTAGGGAAAACCAGTAGATCATTCAGGTATGACTAAATCAAATCCCCTATGATTAAACAGTGGAAGTGACAAATAGATTCAAGGGATTAGATCTGATAGACAGAGCACCTGAAGAACTATGAACAGAAGTTCATGACATTTACAGGAGGCAGTAATCATGACCATCCCCAAGAAAAAGAAATGCAAAAAGCCAAAATGGTTGTTGGAGGAGGCCTTACAAATAGCTGTGAATAGAAGAGAAGCTAAAGGCAAAGGAGAAAAAGAAAGATATACCCATTTGAATGTAGAGTTCCAAAGTATAGCAAGGAGAGATAAGAAAGCCTTCCTCAGTGATCAATGCAAAGAAATAGAGGAAAGCAATAGAATGGAAAAGATTACAGATCTCTTTAAGAAAAATGGAGATACCAAGGGAACATTTCATGCAAAGATGGGCACAATAAAGGACAGAAATGGTATGGATCTAACAGAAGCAGAAGATATTAAGAAGAGGTGGCAAGAATACACAGAAGAACTATGCAACAAAGATCTTCATGGCCCAGATAACCACGATGGTGTGATCACTCACCTAGAGCCAAACATCCTAGAATGTGAAGTCAAGTGGGCCTTAGGAAGCATCACTACAGACAAAGCTAGTGGAGGTGATGGAATTCCAGTTGAGCTATTTCAAATCCTAAAAGATGATGCTGTGAAAGTGCTGCACTCAATATGCCAGCAAATTTGGAAAACTCAGCGATAGCAACAGGACTGGAAAAGGTGAGTCTTCATTTCCAATCACAAAGAAAGGCAATGCCAAAGAATTCTCAAACTACTGCACAATTGCACTCCTCTTACACACTAGCAAAGTAATACTCAAAATTCTCCAAGCCAGGCTTCAACAATATGTAAACCGAGAACTTCCAGATGTTCAAGCTGGATTTAGAAAAGGCAGAGGAATCAGAGATCAAATTGCCAACATCCATTGGATCATCAAAAGAGCAACAGAGTTCCAGAAAAATATCCACTTTGGCTTTATTGACTATGCCAAAGTCTTTTACTGTGTGGATCACAACAAACTGTGGAAAATTCTTCAAGAGATGGGAATACCAGACCACCTGACCTTCTTCCTGAGAAATCTGTATACAGGTCAAGAAGCAACAGTTTGAACTGGACATGGAACAAAAGACTGGTTTCAAATATGGAAAGGAGTATGTCAAGCCTGTATATTTTCACCCTGCTTACTTTTAACTTACACGCAGAGGACATCATGAGAAATGCTGGACTGGATGAAGTGCAAGCCAGAATCAAGATTGCCAGGAGAAATATCAACAACCTCAGATATGCAGATGACACCACATTTATGGCAGAAAGCAAAGAACTAAAGAGCCTCTTGATGAACGTGAAAGAGGAGTGTGAAAAATGTTGATTTAAAACTCAACATTCAGAAAACTAAGATCATGGTATCTTATCCCATCACTTCATGGCAAATAGATGGGGAAACAATGGAAACAGTGACAGACTTTATTCTTTGGGCTCCAAAAGCACTGCAGATAGTGACTGTAGCCATGCAATTAAAAGACGCTTGTTCCTTGGAAGAAAAGTTATGACCAACATACAGAATATTAAAAAGCAGAGACATCACTTTGCCAGCAAATGTCCATCTAGTCAAAGCTATTGTTTTTCCAGTTGTCGTGTATGGATGTGAGAGTTGGCCTATAAAGAAAGCTGAGCACTGAAGAATTGATGCTTTTGAGCTGTGATGTTGGAGAAGACTCTTGAGAGTCCTTTGGACAGCAAGGAAATCCAACTAGTCCATTCTAAAGGAAATCAGTCCTAAATATTCATTGGAAGGACTGATGCTGAAGCTGAAACTCCAATACTTTGGTCACCTGGTGCGAAGAAATGACTCATTGGAAAAGACCCTGTTGCTGGGAAAGATTGAAGGCAGGAGGAGAAGGGGACAACAGAGGATGAAATTGTTGGATGGCATCACCAACTCAATGGACATGAGCTTGAGTAAGCTCCGGCAGTTGGTGATGGACATGGAGGTCTGACATGTTGCAGTGTGTGGGGTTGCAAACAGTTGAACTTGACTGAGTGACTGAACTGAACTGAACTGATACTGTGTCAGAATTACAAAAAAATTATTTCACTTTTTTTTTTTCCTTTTCCCAGGAAAAAAATATATGTAGAGCACCATGATGATCAGTAAGAAGATTTAATGAAAACTTTGTAGACACAGATATTTCTGAGAAAACCCCAAATTTATCATTTAACATCAAGTTCCCATGAATGTATCTTCTATGCACTTCAAAGTTAATCAATAGAGAATGATCTTAAATAAAGTGCAACAGTTAATAACAAAATGCACTGAGTGTTAATCCTACTAAATTAGGTTCAAATAAATGGAAAAGTAAGATTAAACCCAAACAATCTGATGCCAGAGACTGTCTATACTGTCTCTAAGGAAACATTTATTGAGTGCTCATTATACAATGTGTACTGACTCTTTTTTGTGATTTAGTTATTGTATATCACTCTAATAACATCCCTTATAAATTATCCACATTACACCATTCATGCATGAAACTAGGTTCACTGTTATGTTTTCTCTTCTTAATCTGGGCCTTTGTGGTCATGCGCTTCCTTCTCACACTTTGCTTGCCTGTCTTCTATTTGGAGACAGCATGGGTTGCATTGTATCAGGAAGGCTTCATGAAATATTTTCTAACCAAAGTCTAGTTCAGCATTCTGTTAATGCATTGCCATAGTACAAACATACTTCTAAATCTACTAAAATTTCCTTTCATCCACTTCCCAGTATTTTCAGATCAGGAGACTAGCTTCTCTCTTTTCATTCTCAGTAACCCATACAGTGCTTGGCACTGAATAAACACTCCAAAATGTTATGAATTACTTGATGTGAAAACCATTAAGTGGAATCAGTGGGTGTGCATGCTCAGTCACTCGGTTATGCCAAACTCTTTGTGACTCCATGGATTGTAGCTCGCCAGAGACTCCTTTGTCCATGGGATTTTCCAGGCAAGAGTGGGTTGCCATTTCCTCCTCGAGGGAATATTTCCAACCCAGGGATTGAACCCAGGGATCAAACACGCATCTCCAGTGTCTCCTGAATTGGCAGGTGGATTCTTTACCACTGAGCCACATAGGCAGCCGCATTAACTGAAATATTTAATGCTGAATGAAGCAGAAATCAAATCTTGGAAAATATAAATGTTTAAGGTTAAAGTAGACAGTTTAAGCCTATGGAATAAATACAAATTCACATACAGGAATAAACCAGATTTTGGAAAGTAGCATTTTTGAGTCATGTCATACTCTCATTAAGAGATGAGAATAATATGATAAATGAATAATTTAACACTTCATTTTTCTTATTTTGAACATCTGTTCTTTTATCATGGTTTAAGTATATATTTGTCATCTAGTTTATTCCTGTTTGTGGGTTGAATTGTGCCCCCCACAAAGCCATGTTCAGGTCATAACCTCAGGTACCTCTGAATGTGAACTAGTTTGGAAACAGAGTCATTACAGAAGTAATTAGTTAAGATCAGTTCACCCTGCAGTAGGGCAGGTCCTCAATCTGGTATGACTAGTGACCTTCAAAGGAGAGGAGAAGAAACTTGGCACAGACACAGAGGGAAGACAGCCACAGGAAGACTAGAACTCACAAGGACAACATCACTGTATGGTGCTGGTAGAGCCTGGAGTGTTGCCTCTACAAACTAAGGGCCACCAAGGATTTCTGGCAACTACCAGAAGCAAATACCAAAGCCTGCGACAGAGGATTCAGAGAGAAATGGCCTGCTGACACTTTGATTTCAAACTTCCAGCCTTCAGAACTATAAGGGGGAGGGAGGTGGTGGGAGGGAGGCTTAAGAAGGAGCAGGCGGGCACTATCTATGGTTGATTCATGTTGATGTATGGTGGAGACCAATGCAATACTGTAAAGCAGTTATCCTCCAATTAAAAATAAATAATTAAAAAAAATAAATTTCACTTGTTTAAAGCCACCCTGATTGTAGTATTTTGTTTGCACAGCCCTAGAAGGTTAATATAAATTTCTTTTTATTTTATATGTATTTATTTTAATTGGAGGCTAATTACTTTACAATATTGTATTGGTTTTGCCATACATTGACATAAATACACCACGGGTGTACATGTGTTCCCCATCCTGAACCCCCCTCCCACCTCTGTCTCCATCCCATTCCTCTGGGTCATCCCAGCGCACCAGCCCCGAGCACCCTGTATCATGCATCGGATCTGGACTGGCGATTCATTTCACATATGATAATATACATGTTTCAATGCCATTCTCCCAAATCATCCCACCCTCGCCCTCTCCCACAGAGTCCAGAAGACTGCTCTATGCATCTGTTTCTCTTTTGCTGTCTCACATACAGGGCTATTGTTACCATCTTTCTAAATTCCATATATATGCATTAGCATACTGTATTGGTGCTTTTCTTTCTGGCTTACTTCATTCTGTATAATAGGCTCCAGTTTCTTCCACTTCATTAGAACTGATTCAAATGTATTCTTTTTAATGGCTGAGTAATATTCCATTGTGTGTATGTACCACAGCTTTCTTATCCATTCATCTGCTGACGGATATCTAAGTTGCTTCCATGTCCTGGCTATTATAAACAGTGCTGCAGTGAACATTGGGGTACACATGTCTCTTTCAGATCTGGTTTCCTCGATGTATATGCCCAGGAGTGGGATTGCTGGCTCATATGGCAGTTCTATTTCCAGTTTTTTTTTTTAAGGAATCTCCACACTGTCCTCCATAGTGGCTATACTAGTTTGCATTCCCACCAACAGTGTAAGAGGGTTCCCTTTTCTCCACACCCTCTCCAGCATTTATTGCTTGTAGACTTTTGGATAGCAGCCATTCTGACTGGCATGAAATGGTACCGCATTGTGGTTTTGATTTGCATTTCTCTGATAGTGAGTGATGTTGAGCATCTTTTCATGTGTTTGTTAGCTATCTGTATGTCTTCTTTGGAGAAATGTCTGTTTGGTTCTTTGGCCCATTTTTTGATTGCGCCATTTATTTTTCTGGAATTGAGCTTCAGGAGTTGCTTGTATATTTTTTAGATTAATTCTTTGTCAGTTGCTTTGTTTGCTATTATTTTCTCCCATTCTGAAGGCTGTTTTTTCACCTTGCTTATAGTTTCCTTTGTTGTGCAGAAACTTTTAATTTTAATTAGGTCCCATTTGTTTATTTTTGCTTTTATTTCCAATATTCTGGGAAGTGGGCCATAGAGGATCCTGCTGTGATTTATGTCAGAGAGTGTTTTGCCTATGTTTTCCTCTAGGAGTTTTACAGTTTTTGGTCTTACGTTTAGATCTTTAGTCCATTTTGAATTTATTTTTGTGTATGGTGTTAGAAAGTGTTTTAGTTTCATTTTTTACAAGTGGTTGACCAGTTTTCCCAGCATCACTTGTTAAAGAGATTGCTTTTTCTCCATTGCATATTTTTGCCTCCTTTGTCAAAGATAAGTTGTCCATAGGTGCATGGATTTATCTCTGGGCTTTCTATTTTGTTTCTTTGATCTATATTTCTGTCTTTGTGCCAGTACCATACTGTCTTGATGATTGCAGCTTTGTAGTAGAGCCTGAAGTCAGGCAGGTTGATTCCTCCAGTTCCATTCTTCTTAAGATTGCTTTGGCTATTTGAGGTTTTTTGTATTTCCATACAAATTGTGAAATTATTTGTTCTAGTTCTGTGAAGAATACCGTTGGTAGCTTGATAGGGATTGCATTGAATCTACAGATTGCTTTGGATAGTAAACTCATTTTCACTATATTGACTCTTTCAATCCATGAACACAGTATATTTCTCCATCCATTTGCGTCCTCTTTGATTTCTTTCATCAGTGTTTTATAGTTTTCTATATATAGGCCTTTTGTTTCTTTAGGTAGATATATTCGTAAGTATTTTATTCTTTTCGTTGCAGTGGTGAATGGAATTGTTTCCTTAATTTCTCTTTCTGTTTTCTCATTGTTAGTGTATAGGAGTGCAAGGAATCTCTGTGTGTTGATTTTATATCCTGCAACTTTACTATATTCACTGATTAGCTTTAGTATTTTTCTGGTGGAGTCTTTAGGGTTTTCTATGTAGAGGATCATGTCATCTGCAAACAGCGAGAGTTTTACTTCTTCTTTTCCAATCTGGATTCCTTTTATTTCTTTTTCTGCTCTGATTGCTGTGGCCAAAACTTCCAAAACTATGTTGCATAGTGGTGGTGAGAGTGCGCACCCTTGTCTTCTTCCTGATTTCAGGGGAAATGCTTTCAATTTTTCACCATTGAGGGTAATGCTTGCTGTGGGTTTGTCATATATAGCTTTTATTATGTTGAGGTATGCTCTTTCTATGCCTGCTTTCTAGAGGGTTTTTTTTTTTTTTTAATCATAAATGGATGTTGAATTTTGTCAAAAGCTTTCTCTGCATCTATTGAGATAATCATATGGTTTTTATTTTTCAATTTGTTAATGTGCTGTATTACATTGATTGAATTGCAGATATTGAAGAATCCTTGCATCCCTGGGATAAAGCCCACTTGGTCATGATGTATGATCTTTTAAATATGTTATTGGATTCTGTTTGCTAGAATTTTGTTAAGGAATTTTGCATCTATGTTCATCAATGATATTGGCTTGTAGTTTTCTTTTTTTGTGACTTCTTTTTCAGGTTTTGGTATTAGGGTGATGGTGGCCTCATAGAATGAGTTTGGAAGTTTATCTTCCTCTGCAATTCTGGAAGAGTTTGAGTAGGATAGGTGTTAGCTCTTCTCTAAATTTTTGGTAGAATTCAGCTGTGAAGCTGTCTCGTCCTGGGCTTTTGTTTGCTATAAGATTTCTGACTACAGTTTCAATTTCCATGCTTATGATGGATCTGTTAAGATTTTCTATTTCTTCCTGGTTCACTTTTGGAAAGTTGTACTTTTCTAAGAATTTGTCCATTTCTTCCAAGTTGTCCATTTTATTGGCATATAGTTGCTGGTAGCAGTCTCTTATGATCCTTTGTATTTCTGTGTTGTCTGTTGTGATCTCTCCATTTTCATTTCTAATTTTGTTAATTTGATTTTCCTCCCTTTGTTTCTTGATGAGTCTGGTTTATGGTTTGTCAATTTTATCTTCTCAAAGAACCAGCTTTTGGCTTTGTTGATTTTTGCTATGGTCTCTTTTGTTTCTTTTGCATATATTTCTGCCCTAATTTTTAAGATTTCTTTCCTTCTACTAACCCCGGGGTTCTTAATTTCTTCCTTTTCAAGTTGTTTTAGGGTAGAGTTAGGTTATTTATTTGACTTTTTTCTCATTTCTTGATTTAAGCCTGTAATGCTATGAACCTTCCCCTTAGCACTGCTTTTACAGTGTCCCATAGGTTTTGGGTTGTTGTGTTTTCATTTTCATTCGTTTCTATGCGTATCTTGATTTCATTTCTTATTTCTTCTGTGATTTGTTGGTAATTCAGCAGCGTGTTGTTCAGCCTCCATATGTTGGAATTTTTAATAATTTTTCTCCTGTAATTGACATCTAATCTTACTGCATTGTGCTCAGAAAAGATGCTTGGAATGATTTCAATTTTTTGAATTTGCCAAGGCTAGATTTATGGCCCAGGATGTGATCTATCCTGGACAAGGTTCTGTGTGCACTCGAGAAAAAGGTGAAATTCATTGTTTTGGGGTGAAATGTCCTATATATATATTAATTAGGTCTAACTGGTCTATATTATCATTTAAAATTTGTGTTTCCTTGCTAATTTTCTGTTTAGTTGATCTATCCAAAGGTGTATGTGGGGTATTAAAGTCTCCCACTATTATTGTGTTATTGCTAATTTTCCCTTTCATACTTGTTAGCATTTGTCTTACATATTGTGGTGCTCCTATGTTGGGTGCATATATATTTATAACTGTTATTTCTTCTTCTTGGATTGATCCTTTGATCATTATGTAGTGTCTTTATTTGTCTCTTTTCACAGCCTTTGTTTTAAAGTCTATTTTGTTTGAAATGAGTATTGCTACTCCTGCTTTCTTTTGGTCTCTATTTGCATGGAATAACTTTTTCCAGCCCTTCACTTTCAGTCTGTATGTGTCCCTTGTTTTGAGGTAGGTCTCTTGTAGACAATATATACAGGGGTCTTGTTTTTTTAATCTATTCAGCCAGCCTTGTCTTTTGGTTGAGGCATTCAACCCATTTACATTTAAGGTAATTATTGATAAGTATGATCCCATTGCCATTTACTTTATTGTTTTGGGTTCATGTTTATACACCCTTTCTGTGTTTCCTGTCTAGAGAAGATCCTTTAGCATTTGTTGGAGAGCTGGTTTGGTGGTGCTGAATTCTCTCAGTCTTTGCTTGTCTGTAAAGCTTTTGAGTTCTCCTTCATATTTGAATGAGATCCTTTCTGGGTACAGTAATCTGGGCTGTAGGTTATTTTCTTTCATCACTTTAAGTATGTCCTGCCATTCCCTTCTGGCCTGAAGAGTTTCTATTGAAAGATCAGCTGTTATCCTCATGGGAATCCCCTTGTGTGTTATTTGTTGCTTTTCCCTTGCTGCTTTTAATATTTGTTCTTTGTGTTTGATCTTTGTTAATTTGATTAATATGTGGCTTGGGATGTTTCGCCTTGGGTTTATCCTGTTTGGGACTCTGGGTTTCTTGGACTTGGGTGATTATTTCCCTCCCCAATTTAGGGAAGTTTTCAACTATTAGCTCCTCGAGTATTTTCTCATGATCTTTCCTTTTGTCTTCTGGGACTCCTATGATTCGAATGGTGGGCTGTTTAACATTGTACCAGAGGTCTCTGAGGTTTTCCTCATTTCTTTTAATTCTTTTTTTCTTTATTCCTCTCTTTCATTTATTTCTACCATTCTATATTCTACCTCACTTATCCTGTCTTCTGCCCCATTATTCTACTGTTGGATCCCTCTAGAGTGTTTTTGATCTAATTTATTGCATCATTCATTGTATATTGATTCTTTTTTATTTCTTCTAGGTCCTTGTTAAACCTTTCTTGCATCTTCTCCATCCTTGTCTCCAGGCTATTTATCTGTAACTCCATTTTGTTTTCAAGATTTTGGATCATTTTCACTATCATTATTCGGAATTCTTTATCAGGTAGATTCCCTATCTCTTCCTCTTTTGTTTGGTTTGGTGGGCTTTTATCATGTTCCTTTACCTGCTGGGTATTTCTCTGCCTTTTCATCTTGTTCATATTGCTGTGTTTGGGGTGGTCTTTCCTTATTCTGGCAGTTTGTGGCTCCTCTTTATTGTGGAGGTTCCTCACTGTGGGTGGGGTTGGACGGTGGCTTGTGAAGGTTTCCTGGTTAGGGAAGCTTGTGTCAGTGTTCTGGTGGGTGGAGCTGGATTTCTCTCTGGAGTGCTAGGAAGTGTCCAGTAATGAGTTTTGAGATGTCAGTGGGTTTGGTGTGACTTTGGGCAGCCTGTGTATTTAAGCTCAGGGCTATGTTCCTGTGTTGCTGGAGAATTTGTGTGGTATGTCTTGCTCTGGAACTTGTTGGCCCTTGGCTAGTGCTTGGTTTCAGTGCAGGTATGGAGGCGTTTGATGAGCATCTATCGATTAATGTTCCCTGGAGTCAGGAGTTCTCTGGTGATTTCAGGATTTGGACTTAAGCCTCCTGCCTCTGGTTTTCAGTCTTATTCTTACAGAAGCCTCAAGATTTCTCCATCTGATGGTAAAACATCTAGGTTAATGATGAAAAGTTTCTCCACAGTGAGGGACACCCAGAGAGGCACAGAGAGTTACATGGAGAAGAGAAGAAGGAGGAGGGAGATAGAGGTGATCAGGAGGAGAAGAGGGGGAATCAAAAGGCACGAGAGTAAGCTAGCCAGTAATCACTTCCCTATGTGCTCTCCACAGTCTGGTTCCCTCAGAAATGTTCACGGGGTTACACAGAGAAGAGAAGAGGGAGGAAGGAGACACAGGTGGCCCGGAGGATAAAACGGGGAACCAAAAGAAGAGAGACAGATCCAGCCAGTAATCAGTTCCCTAAGTGTTCTCCACGGCCCGGAACACACAAAGAGATTCACAGAGTTGGGTAGAGAAGAGAAGTGGGGCAGGGAGGAGATAGAGGTGACCTGGTGGAGAAAAAGGAGAATCAAAAGGGGGAGAGAGCAATCGGGCCAGTAATCTTGCTTCCAAGTAAAAATGGGTACTGAAGATTAGGTTCTTAAAGGTACAAAATTGATAACAAATACGAAAAAGCAAAGATTAAAAATCTAGACTAGAGGTTAGATTCTCAAAAATACAATATTAAAGAAAAAAACAAAGTCACAAAAATTATAAAATATATATACATGAAGTTTGATTTAAAAATAGGGTCCTTTTTTTGCAAAGCAATAGTAGGTTATATTATGAAAAATTAAAGGAGTAATAGAGAACTTTAAAAAGACAAAAATTTTTTTAAATTTAAAAAATGATAATAGTAAAAATATATATCTAGGACTTTCTCTGGTGTTGTGTGGACAGTGTTGGGTCAGTTCATTTTCAGATAGTTCCTTGATCCAGCTTAAACTTCTCAAGATCTATAGGCCTCTTCCTATGTAGTCGGTGCTAACTGCAGGGTTTTAATCTATTATACCTGGCACTTCCCTCTGTTTATTTTAGCTTCTTCTGTTTGCTGGTCTCTTCAGTGTCTAATTTCCACCCTGACACAAGGGGGCGATGGTGGTCACTTATTTAGGCTCACTGTTCAGTCGTGCTGTGGGGAGGGAGGGGCACTGCGGACAAACATCACTGGTGTCTGTGGGGAGCACTCGCAGTGTCTCGGCCACACTGGGTTTGTCCCTGCTCACACGTGTGGGCTTTCCCCATCTACACTGCTCAGGCTCCAGGTTGCTCTGCCAGAACTTGTCTGAGGCGGGCCCTCGGTTGCGTGCACTTCCCAGGTCTAAGCCGCGCAGATTCAGGTTCTCGGGTACTCCACAAAGGCGCAGACTTGGTTGTGCCCTGCCCAGGTCCCAGCAAGCTCAGGTGATCTGGTGCTTGGCGGGCGCGGTCGCCCCCAGTTGGGGCTGCGGCTTACTGCCTCCCCCGTCCCAGCCGCTGGGTTTTCTGGGTGTACAATGGGTGCGCCTTCTCAGGTGTTCTGTGTGTCTCCTCTGGGGCGCTGATCTCTGGCTGCGACTCTCCCAGCGGATGTTAACCGTCCAGAATCCGAAGAAGTCTTGGTTAGCAGAGAAGTCTGCTTACAGTTGGGTATCGGATGCCTCTCTGGGGCCGCGATTGCCCCCTGCCGGCTCTGGCTGCCCTCCCCTGCCTGTCTCAGCGGGGGATGGTCCTGTCTGAAGCCAGCCAGCTCTGCTCAGTCCTTTGTGCTGTGAGCGGGCCTGGCAGTGTCTTAGGTTAGGACTTTTTGTGGGTTAGCTATCCCACAATCTGGGTTGCTATCTCAGGCTAGTTCCCTCAGACTGCCCTCGGGCATTCAGGCCCCGGTCCTTACCCTAAGCAATGCAGCCCAGACCTTCCTGTCCAGTCCCCGCTTGCTGGTGGTGGATGCAAGTGTCTGCGCTGCTTCTCTGCTGGGAGTTGCCGTTAGGCACATAATCTGTGGGCTTTAATTTTTAATTTTTCTTCCCGGTTATGTTGCCCTCTGAGGTTCCAAGGCTTGCCACAGATTCGCCAGTGAGAGTGTTTCCTGGTGTTTGGAAACTTCTCTCTCTCTTTTTTTTTTTCCCTTTATTTATTTATTTATTTTTTCAGTGGGTTTTGTCATACATTGATATGAATCAGCCATGGATTTACACGTATTCCCCATCCTGATCCCCCCTCCCACCTCCCTCTCCACCCGATTCCTCTGGGTCTTCCCAGTGCACCAGGCCCGAGCACTTGTCTCATGCATCCCACCTGGGCTGGTGATCCGTTTCACCATAGATAATATACATGCTGTTCTTTCGAAACATCCCACCCTCACCTTCTCCCACAGAGTTCAAAAGTCTGTTCTGTACTTCTGTGTCTCTTTTTCTGTTTTGCATATAGGGTTGTCGTTACCATCTTTCTAAATTCCATATATATGTGTTAGTATGCTGTAATGTTCTTTATCTTTCTGGCTTACTTCACTCTGTATAATGGGCTCCAGCTTCATCCATCTCATTAGGACTGATTCAAATGAATTCTTTTTAATGGCTGAGTAATATTCCATGGTGTATATGTACCACAGCTTCCTTATCCATTCATCTGCTGATGGGCATCTAGGTTGCTTCCATGTCCTGGCTATTATAAACAGTGCTGCGATGAACACTGGGGTTCACGTGTCTCTTTCAGATCTGGTTTCCTCAGTGTGTATGCCCAGAAGTGGAAACTTCTCTCTTTTTAAAGACTCCCTTCCCCGGCCGCATCTCTGTCCCTACCTCTTTTGTCTCTCTTTTTATCTTTGATATTTTTTCCTACCTCCTTTCGAAGACAATGGGCTGCCTTTCTGGGTGCCTGACTGCCAGCATTCAGAAGTTGTTTTGTGGAATTTACTCAGCGTTCAAATGTCTTTTTGATGAATTTGTGGGGGAGAAAGTGGTCTCCCCATCCTATTCCTCTGCCATCTTAGCTCTTTTTCTTAAATATAATCTTCCTCACTTTCTAAAGCACCTGCTTTGGGCTCATGGAACTATAACTTCTTAAATGTTTACTGTTAGTACAACTTTTTTTGGCATCTAAAACAAAGTAGTCATGGTAATAAAAGTTGAATTTGATATCCTAACACGTTATATATATACATGTATATATATATATATATCACATACATACACTCATATTAGATAGCATATATATGTATTCTAGTAGTAACTTTTTCATGAGAACTGGGAGAGATAAAATATATTGAAATGGAATGTGGATCTCTCAGGAAAAAGGCATTGATGGCAAACAGACTTGCACTTTCATCTGGCCAGATCTCTCACCACAGTGTTTCCCACACCATGATGCAGATTACATTTCAAATTTATAACCTTCTGAGAAGTCTGAAAGGCTCAACAGTGGGAATGAAAAGCCTGTTTCAGTTCTGATACATCTAGTCTACACTTCACAAGGCCCATGTGAAACATGACATATGGAATGCTGACAAAATTTCGGGGTTGAAAATCTCAAGTCTGCTAAAAACATGATTAATGTTACATTAGCCCAATGAGCAAAGGTTTAAACTGTAATACATTTTAGGCTACAAGCAAAACCAGTGGGACATAAAACTCAACAGACACCTAGGTATAAACCCATAACCTTCAGCTGTCCTCTCAGAGAACGCGGTACCTCTAAAGCTCACAAATAATATCACTGTGATTAAATGTAACTAGAGCAGATATCAAGAATGTGCGCTGCCACCAGGGACCTTCGCCAGAGCACAAAGCATGCTGTTTGTCTTGGGAAACTTCTCACCTCTTGGTAAACTCTCCTAATCAGCCCGTGGGCATCCAGGGCCCTCCTGCTGCCCTCTGGCTGCCCCAGGCTCTCCTCACCCACTAAATCCCCACATCCATTCCTCCTGGAACAGCAGCTCCATGCTTCAAAATCAAGCTCTCTTGTCAGTTCCACTTTTCATTCGAAACTCCATTTTCCTCATGCTGGCTGATTTTGGCAGGCTCTAAGCAAAATCCTAATCTGATTAAATTAATTCAAAGTAAATTGCGAATGGCTAATAGCCTCGATTTCTGAGAGACGCTGAGCTTTGACAATCTAATCTGTGGAATAAGCAAAGGAAACACACTGGACCAGAAACCTTCTGAGTGCCCTTTGTTTACACACAAATTTCCTCCATTGCTTGCCTGACTTCCACCCTTCCTTCCTTCCCTTTCTCTCTCCCTTTTTCCTGATTTTCCCTCCTTTCATTCTTTCTTTCTCTTTCCTCCCTTCCTCTCCCTCTCTTTCTCCCTTTCTCATTACTGGCTCAGTAATGTGGCTCCCTTTTTGTATGGTAACTTTCCTATTAACTGACATCCAAATAGCAGTTAGGGATTCCCTGGTGGCTCAGAATCTGGCTAAAGAATCTGCATGCAATGCAGAAGATCTGGATTAGATCCCTGGGTCAGGAAGATCATCTGGAGATGGGAATGGCTACCCACTCCAGTACACCATATCCAGCGTATGCCTGGAGAATTCCATGAACAGAGGAGCCTGGCAGGATACAATTCATGGGGTCAAAAAGAGTCAGATATGACTGACTCAATAACATTTTCACATAGGAGCTAAAACTCAGGCAATCACTGTCTTTCCCAAAGCAAATGCAACTTTCTCATCCATTAACGTTGGCAATGTCTGTACTCTTAGTATTCCCTTCTGTTTTAGTTCAATTCAGTCACTCAGTTGTGTCCAACTGTTTGTGACCCCATTGACTGCAGCACGCCAGGATTCCCTGTCCATCTCCAACTCCCTGAGCTTGCTCAAACTCATGTCCAACCAGTCGATGATGCCATCCAACCATCTCATCCTCTGTCGTCCCCTTCTCTTGCCTTCAATCTTTCCCAACATCAGGGTCTTTCCCAATGAGTCAGCCTTCACATCAGGTAGTCAAAGTAAAACCTTCTGTTATGACTTTTAAAAATATATATATAAATCAATTTTTAAAAATCTATAACTACACATATATATTCATGTTCCTTACACACACACAAAATTATGTATGAATATTGATACTAGCTCAAGCTCAGCATCTGTGGAAGGTATAGGAACAATAAGTAAAATTGAGACCATGTTGAAAACTTGCCTTGCATGGGAAACAAATAATCTCTGATAATAATTTAGCTGAACCTAAAAGAAAACTGATGAATGAGACACTGGAAAGTAATGTCTCAAGAATCCTAACCAGCAGGAGAAAAAGAAAATGAGTCGTCCTGTGAGATAAGAAGGCAAAAATATAACATAGATTCTTACCAGAATAAAACTTTATATAATCTAATAATATAGCACAAATGCAATGTTATTTCATTCATTTCTGTTGAAAAAATAAATATTGCTAAACAGAAGGCCACCAAATAATAGGCAACACAAACAAACATCTGAAAAATTGCTTAATAAATATCATGGATGAGTCTTTTAAGATATAAAAGTAATACTTTCTTGAGGTTAAAATATCTAGTAAAATAGAAGTGTGTAAAGCATAAAATAAGATAGCTTTCTTTCCTTTCTCCAAGGCTGTATATTGTCACCCTGCTTATTTAACTTATATGCAGAGTACATCATGTGAAATACTGGGCTGGATGAAGCACAAGCTGGAATAAAGATTTCCAGGAGAAGTATCAATAACCTCAGATATACAGATAATACCACCCTTATGGCAGAAAGTCAAGAAAAACTAAAGAGCTTCTTGATGAAAGTGAAAGAGGAGAGTGAAAAAGTTAACTTAAAACTCAACATTCAGAAAACTAAGATCATGGCATCTGGTCCCATCACTTCATGGCAGATAGATGGGGAAACAATGGAAACAGTGAGAGGCTTTTTATTTTGGCTCCAAAATCACTGCAGATGGTGACTGCAGCCATGAAATTAAAAGACACTTGCTCCTTGGAAGAAAAGTTATGACCAACAAAGACAGCATATTGAAACACAGAGACATTACTTTGCTGACAAATATCCATCTAGTTAAAGCTACAGTTTTTTTCAGTAGTCATATATGATGTGAGAGTTGGCCTATAAAGAAAGCTGAGCACCAAAGAATTGATGCTTTTGAACTGTGGTGTTGAAGAAGACTCTTGAGAGTCCTTTGGACTGCAAGGAGATCAAGCCAGTCCATCCAAAAGGAAATCAGTCTTGAATATTCATTGGAAGGACAGATGCTGAAGCTGAAGCTCCAATATTTTGGTCACCTGATGCAAAGCACTGACTAATTAAAAAAGACCATAATGCTGGAGAAGATTGAAGGCAGGAGAAGGGGACGACAGAGCTTGAGATGGTTTGATGGCATCACCAACTCGATGGACATGAGTTTGAGAAGCTCTGGGAGTTGGTGATGGACAGGGAAGCCTGGCATTCCTCAGTCCATGGGGTCGGAAAGAGACAGACACGACTGAGTGACTGAACTGAACTGAACTAATCATTCTGTTCCCCTAATATAACTACTAATCTATGTGTGTTTTGAAGACATTTTCACTGCATGAACAAATGTATGCTGACTTCTTTTGTTTTTGTAAACCAAATGGACTAAAATTATATTTTGTATACATGCTAAAGTATGACTGATATAGATGTTTGTTTTTCTGTGAGAAGAGAGATTTTGTCATAAATATTTATGCTAAACTTGATTGATTTCTCTTTTCCCCCAAAATACATTATGGAAAATCTCCAGTCAGAACATGCATAGTGCTATCATTTTTTAAAAAGTTTCCTACTGTTCCATAAGTTCTCATAAGTCATTTCCATATCTATATTTTTTTGTTTTTCAAACTAGGTTTCCACACATTTATATACATATTATTAGCTTAGGTATTTAGGTGTCTAAATTCCATGTCATTACCACTTCTTTTTAATTTTCCTAGAAATTCAAGCTTCGAGCGATGTCTATTATATTTAATCATTGGAATGCTGCATATTTTTCTTTATTATCTGGATGAAATAAGATATGAAGGACTTGAAAAAGATACTCTATCCTATTACTTCTCAAACATTTCACGCTGTATATTTTGGGGGGTAAAAAAGTAGGTCTGAAGTCAAATGGCTGAGTTTAAAATACCCTGAAGACTATAGTTAAGTATGTAAAAGTTTAATAAACTCAAGTTTCCAGTTACTCTGGCCAAAAGTTTATGTCTAAGAAATATTAACTGACCATCTTAAAAGTAAATCCTAAATGTTGGGCTAGGTGGTTAGGCAAAGCATTCCCCCAAGGACTCTAAGGAAAACTCACTGACAAAGTCAGTGTGAGTGGGGTCATCCATGTAGCAGCAGATATATTTTCATCCCATTTTGCTTATCCCTCTTGGAACTAAGGAGATCCCTGCTCACAGAGAAATTTTCCAGCTGGGCAGAAGAGACAAGCATCTGGCTGAGAAATAACACTGTAACTCAGAGCAACTTTTGGCTTTCTACATTGATCTTATCAAATTTCAACTTTTTCTTCTGGAAAATTGATTCACGAAGAGAAGAAAAAATAATTGTGGTGCAATGACTAAAGCTAAAAGGCTTCAGATGTCATCGAGGTGGGAAACACATTCACTATCAAATGGAGATGTGGGCTGGCATGGGAGGCCTTCTTGGGCTCATCAAAAAATAGGATAACCTCTCTCCTCCCTTTCATCAAAAAAAAAAAAAAATTCAAAATATCTGTACTATTCCTTTATAACTTGCATATTTAGTGAAAAAGATAAAATCAGTTATCATTTGGTATATATACAGGCTAACTGAGAATCTCCTAACAAACAGAGTTGAGTGAAAATAAAATTGGCTGCTGGAATACCAAGGAATAAATAACTTTAGGAATGTAAATGGAAGTGTGACACAGTGTCCATACTACCAGGGGTAGATGTTCTGTGCAGGAAGCAGAGCAAATATTTTTCATAGTCTCCAGAAAAATGAAGAAAAATTGTGACCCAATCAGAACTGCTTTTCCTACTTACAACTGTGAACAAAAACAACAAAACAAACAGAATAGAACTCTGGAGGCAACAGGGATCAATATTCATATAACAGGGTTCAATACTGGAAGAAAATGCAAAAAAATAATAGATGTCTTTTAAAATATACACATTTAGTCATATAATAACTAAAAGTCTATGTAAAAAAAATTTTAAAAAAGTCTATGTGAAGGTTTGTAAAGTGACTATAAAGCAAACTTCAGTGGAGTTTTATGTTTTTCTTAATTTGTAAGAAAAACTATTTAAATTTGGTTCAGGACTTAGAGAATGACGAAAGGGAAAGCACCAACAAAACTCTTTTGAATAGTTTTTATTTCTCTAAAAACATTTATAATTAAAAAGGAGTCATGAAGGTGAAAACTTACAGCCAACACCACCTGGAATACTAATAAAAATGTGGATATAAAATCTCTATACTTCCTTCAAATTCTTTAATCACATCTGCTCTAAATTAATAGAACCACGCTAGATAAAAACTTTTTGTGTCATCAAGATCCTTTAAAAATTGATAAAAACCTATTGATCATCTCCACAGGATAAAAGAATATACACACAGCATACTACATATTATTTCAGAGGGATTGCAAATAATCTTATATAAAGCTTACTCTTTGATCCCAATTTAAGAAATCCTAGTCTAAAAGAATGATCCTAACTAAATAAAATGAGATCAGCCGACAGTTCCTAGGAAACCAGCCCAGGAAAAATCTGGTTCCTGCCACTGCCACCATGAACATGAAAGAATTCATTGGGCATTGGGTGGGGTGGGATGGTGAGGACTGCCCAGAGTACAGAGCAGCAGCGTGTCTCTACTCATGCTCCAGAAGTGGCTCCGGAACACTCTTCCTCTGTCTTTCCTTTGTTCTTTCAGCCCCCTATAACACATCCCCTAAGAAGCCCTACAGAGTGTCTTCTGAATAGAATGAGCAAAGGACCTTTAACAATTATAGAAAACACAACAAGAAAAGGGAATAACCCCAAACACTAGAGATTCTATAAACTCAGGAAAACCAACTTGCTTTTTGTAAACTACTTTTTAAAAAGCCTTTTAAGCATCAAGATAGATTTATTTAACTGCTGCATGTCAATGTTGAATAGTTTGAATAACAAGTATAGCCAAATTTTAAGAAACTGGAAAGCCTTTGCTCTTGTATAAAGCAAGATCTTGACCCTAAACGCTATCTTCTATAACTCCACAGTTACCAAAGCACAAATATGAGTGCCCCAATCTTACAAGCCATCTCAAATTCTCCCCAATTAAAAATCAGAATAAAAATCTCCTGTCATGTTTGATAGCCACGTGTCTGTTACAACAAGTTTATCGAAATAAATGTAAATGAGAAGACGGAGTTTGATTCCACTGTGGTCATATCTCACAACTGGTTGCAACAGTGACCACCACAAGGATGCATTTATATGTACACAACTTACAGATGATAACTATACAGTGGAGCATTAGATTAGATGAGGCTGAAATAGTTTATCTGCAAGTCACTTACCATATTCTGTGTTTCATTCTCTTCACTTTTCAGATCCTGACATCAACAGTTTTCTTTCTCAAAAGCAGCCACGAACTCCTGAAAAGTAGCTTTATGTTATAAAAGATTATACTTATGCATATTCCTACAAATATTTACCCAAACAATGTTCAGTTTTTAAGAACTATTTTCAAAATTTATTAAGAGGTCTGGAAACAATAAACAAATTAGTATACTGTTTCTAAGAACACTAAATTGTTATCAAATGCTCTCAAGACATCAAAACGTTACAGATTCACCTTTGAGAAGTGTTAAATTTGGATTTATTCTTTTGTTCCTAGGCTAACAGCTGGGTGGTGGTGGTGGTGTTTTATAAAGTACCTATTTGAGGTGCTAAGAGGTCCTAATTAGATAAATTAAACAACCATAGCATCGAGTTTCAAAAATGAAATGTCAGAACACATACCTTTTTGATCTGCAGATCATTATGGGAATAAGAGTAAATTGCAAGTATGTGATTGTGTTTCCCACCTCAGTACACTGTGTTTGATATAAAGAATGTTAATTTAGTAACTGCCCAAGATATTGCTCTGAGTAATTGAGATGTTTTCTAGGCAATTCTAGCTGCTTCCACTCTAATTTTCTATGTCCCCATTATGGATGAATGAATGAATAAAAAAGAAATACTAATGCCTCCATGTTACAGTGTGACATTATCATACCTGAGAGGAGCATGCTGTTTGCATGGCTGGCTAAACAAAATTAAACAAAACAAATAACCAAAACTACAACAAGAAGCCAGGAGTGATTCATTTCAAGTCACTTCAACAAATCTCTATGTAAGTAAGGCACTGGGCTACCTTATGAGGACCACAAATGTCACTTGAAGGATTTATACTCCAGTGAAGAAATACTGACATGTCTACAACTAACAATAAAACATAAAACAATAAAGCTAATTATAAACACAAGAATCTTAAATTATTGTTGAGTTTATAAAGCAGGCAGCACTGATGTAAAGTTTAAAGTGCACCTAAAAAACATCTGTGCAAACATGAAAAGAGAGAAGAACAACCATCTAGATAAAGAGAATAGTATAGATTAGGAGGCAGTGGACAACATGTGTTGGGAGAACTTAATGAGTAGATTTAAGCTCAACCTAAGTTTAGTAGGAGGTTAGGAGACGTAAGAAGTTCATGTTAAAGGGGAAATCAGTGATTTTGTTTGAGAGCTAATTGAGTTGGATGTATCTATGGGAAATTATGATCAGGATGGATATCCAAATTAAAGATTGTGTCATCTGCCCAAAGGGAATAACTAAAGCTCTGGGAGCCTTTGAGACAGTCCAGAGAATGTGCACGGTATGGTTAAAGAATAAACCTATGGAATACCTCTATGTAAATGCAAGTAAGAGGAAGAGAATAAGAAAAGCATTCTGGGAAGTAGCAGGAGAGCCAAGAAAGAATGTATCTCAGATAGTATGAGAAGGTAAACATTTCACGAAAGAAGAGAGTAGCCAACATTGTTAAAGGATGCACATGAGTAGCAGACTTAGCTTTTAGAAAGTCTGCTTTAGCAGACTTTAGCTTTAGAAAGTCATCTTTCCTATTTAAAGGAACAGTTTCAGTGAAGTGGTATGGAGGGAAACCAGGCTAGAGTAAATTGGTCAATGCAGGAATTGGTCAAAATGAGTGGAGAAGTTATCAAAAATCAGGGTGGAAAAGTTTTCCAGAGTGTAGGGAACATTAGAAAAGAAGGAGGGACATGCATTACAAAAATATTTAGCCGTATCAATTTAAAACAGTACATCTTAGGTGTGACTTTGGTATTCATTGAAGAGGTATACCAATCAAGCCCAAGATTTTCCAACCAGGGCAATGAATGGATCACTTCAAACAATTACATTTCAACATCTTGACTTATCTGATACTATCTACCTGTTGATTACTAAGAAAGAAAATGCATAATGTGTATGACTTTAAAAAAAAACTTTCATGTTGAACAAACACATAAGTGTTTCAAAGGAATTATACAGGAAAAATCACCTGCAAAGAAGAAAAATAAGACTTCTCTGCTTTTTAAAAAAATCTCTAAAATATTCATTCTTATACCATGTAAACTAAGTCTATGATTCAGCAAAACATTTGGAGAAACAAATGTTTTCCACTCAAATAATCCTCACAGAAGACTATGAATATATTTCTCAAAGGATATAGTCACTGTTTACATATCAGACAACCTGAGATTCATATTCTGAAAAATCACTGATGCATATGCTCTCTGAATGTTTTAAGATCATGATGTTAATGGGCAAAGAAAGACTGAGGATATGTCAGATTGGAGGAGAGCAAGGTGATTTAAAGATCAGATCCTGAACCACGAAAAAAGACCTGAGTGAAACAGCTAAAGAAACATGACTAGGCTTATGGAACATGTAATAGAATTGCTTCAGTGCTAATTTTCTGGTATTACGAATTGTATCCTGATTATGTAAGACGTTAACATTTGGGGAAACTGGTTGGAAATTATAAGGAAATTCTGCAATATTTTTCAAACAGTTTTGTAAATCTGGAATTATTTAAAAGTAAAAAGTCAAAAAAAAAAAAAAAAAAAAAGAATATTTGTTTTGGCTGCACCACAAGGCCTATGATATCTTATTCCCCAACCAGGGATTGAACCCAGGCCCTCGGCAATGAAAATATACAGTTCTAACCACTGGACTACCAGGGAATTCCTTAAGAAAAGAACAATTTCTAACCACTAAAAGAAATGAGTGAAGAACAACATCTGGAGGGAATAAAAAACCAAAATTTGACTACATAATCGTTATGTATCATATTGCCTTTTCATTTTATTAAAAAATTTCAACCAGCTGTACAGTGTCCAGAATTAAGTGACCAATTAAGTGAATTAGGAAAATATACCAAAAATGCTTGTGTCCTTAAGAAAGAAATACCTGTTCACATGTGAAGTCACCTATGTATTTCAGTAAAAGACTAATAAACAGAAACTCAGAATGTGATTTTCAATCTGAGTTTTCATGTGACTTTCCTAATGCAAAAAAGATGATCAAGGCCAATTTTGAGGTTGTCATGCCACCAAATTTTGAGTAATTACTCTGTGCAAGACACTGTTTTTCAAAAGTAAAACATGGTCTCTGATTACTAAAAGTGCCTTATCAATGTTGGTTGACTATTACACATTTCTCAGTAACAGTATTTCATAGAATGTGTTATAACAAAGAGGCAAGCAAAATCCTTGGGACGTAAAAAGAAAGGAATCATTGGGATGACCTCATAGAGGCTTGGACAAATAGTTTTCCATCAAGAAGAAAATGGGGAAATGTAATAGAGAGGTCAGGAAGTTTGAGGACAGCAGAGAATTCTGATGGGTGGAGGCTGAGGCAAAAAGGACAAAGGCATTTGGGGGAAGAGAAAAAGCCGAAGCAAAGTCACGGGGTAGAAAATGCCCTGATTGCTTTGATTCTCTAATTCAAGTGAGAGGTCAGAGAGCGCCAGAGTTGGAATTTCACTGGGTGACAGAATGTGAACAAGTAAGTTTGGGCTTAAAGAGCCTTGGAGCTCCCAGAAAATTATGTTCTGCAAGTAAGTATGAATCCCTCTCACATTGAAGGCCAGTTCCATTAAGCATTGCTCAGTACATTTCTGTCCCTAAATTCAGTGTATTTTCATAGACTCCAAAATATGAAATATGCATTTTAGCTGCCCACTCCAAAGTGGTACTGTCAAATTTCAAAGATGTTGGATTTTTAAATATATTGAGTCTGTTCTCAAAGTCTGCTAAGTCACTTCAGTCATGGCTGACTCTTTGTGATGCTATGGACCATAGCCCGCCAGAATACTCTGTCCATGGGATTCTCCAGGCAAGAGTACTGGAGTGGGTTGCCATTCCCTTCTCCAGTGCATCTTCTGGACCCAGGGATCAAACCCATATCTCTTAGTCCCCTGCATTAGCAGGTGGTTTCCTTACCACTAGCGCCACCTGAGTAGTCAATTACTAATCACTGCTGACCTCTAAAAGATCAATAATTCAGAGTGTCCAACAGGTTGCTGGGCCAGTACCAAGCTGGTCGCTGAGTTTTACAAAACTGAAAACCTCTTTGTTAATCAGATATGGATTTCATTCCAGCAGCAACTAAAATGCCCGGGTATTTTAGTAGCATTTGTTCTGTGAGACACTAGTCCCAGAAAATGTTAATTGGTCTGATATGAAAAAGCATTCTCTCAGCAAATAAATTTGGTAAACTTTGGATTAAGGAAGGTGAATCAGATTTCTTTGCTACTGGAGTTGTCGGAAACTTGAAAATTCTAAATAAGAAATACGGCATTTAAAAAGAGGGAGATTTGCGGATATTAAAGAATCCTTGCATTCCTGGGATAAAGCCCACTTGGTCACGATGTATGATTTTTATAATGTTGTTGGATTCTGTTTGCTAGAATTTTGTTAAGGATTTTTGCATCTATGTTCATCAGTGATATTGGCCTGTAGTTTTCTTTTTTTGTGGCATCTTTGTCTGGTTTTGGAATTAGGGTGATGGTGGCCTCATAGAATGAGTTTGGAAGTTTACCTTCTTCTACAATTTTCTGGAAGAGTTTGAGTAAGATAGGTGTTAGCTCTTCTCTAAATTTTTGGTAGAATTCAGCTGTGAAGCCATCTGGTCCTGGGCTTTTGTTTGCTGGAAGATTTTTGATGACAGTTTCGATTTCCTTGCTTGTGATGGGTCTGTTAAGATCTTCTATTTCTTCCTGGTTCAGTTTTGGAAAGTTATACTTTTCTAAGAATTTGTCCATTTCATCCAAGTTGTCCATTTTATTAGCATAGAGCTGCTGGTAGTAGTCTCTTATGATCCTTTGTATTTCAGTGTTGTCTGTTGTGATCTCTCCATTTTCATTTCTAATTTTGTTAATTTGGTTCATCTCCCTTTGTTTCTTAATGAGTCTTGCTAATGGTTTGTCAATTTTGTTTATTTTTTCAAAAAACCAGCTTTTAGCTTTGTTGATTTTTGCTATGGTCTCTTTAGTTTCTTTTGCATTTATTTCTGCCCTAATTTTTAAGATTTCTTTCCTTCTACTAACCCTAGGGTTCTTCATTTCTTCCTTCTCTAATTGCTTTAGGTGTAGAGTTAGGTTATTTATTTGTCTTTTTTCTTGTTTCTTGAGGTAAGCCTGTAATGCAATGAACCTTCCCCTTAGCACTGCTTTTACAGTGTCCCATAGATTTTGGGTTGTTGTGTTTTCATTTTCATTCATTTCTATGCATATTTTAATTTCTTTTTTGATTTCTTCTATGATTTGTTGGTTATTCAGAAGCGTGACATTTCTCCAAAGAAGACATACAGATGGCTAACAAACACATGAAAAGATGCTCAACATCACTCATTATCAGAGAAATGCAAATCAAAATCACAATGAGGTACCATTACACGCCAGTCAGGATGGCTGCTATCCAAAAGTCTACAAGCAATAAATGCTGGAGAGGGTGTGGAGAAAAGGGAACCCTCTTACACTGTTGGTGGGAATGCAAACTAGTACAGCCGCTGTGGAGAACAGTGTGGAGATTTCTTAAAAAACTGGAACTAGAACTGCCATATGACCCAGCAATACCACTTCTGGGCATACACACTGAGGAAACCAGATCTGAAAGAGACACGTGCACCCCAATGTTCATCACAGCACTGTTTATAATAGCCAGGACATGGAAGCAACCTAGATG
Source organism: Dama dama (assembly GCF_033118175.1). NCBI lineage: Eukaryota > Metazoa > Chordata > Mammalia > Artiodactyla > Cervidae > Dama > Dama dama. Next base: position 25,951,745 of record NC_083711.1, read on the forward strand.
CCCATCAGCAGACGAATGGATAAGGAAGCTGTGGTACATATACACCATGGAATATTACTCAGCCATTAAAAAGAATTCATTTGAATCAGTTCTAATGAGATGGATGAAGCTGGAGCCCATTATACAGAGTGAAGTAAGCCAGAAAGATAAAGACCATTACAGTATACTAACACATATATATGGAATTTAGAAAGATGGTAACGATAACTCTATATGCAAAACAGAAAAAGAGACACAGATACAAAGAACAGAGTTTTAGACTCTGTGGGAAAAGGCAAGGGTGGGATGTTCTGAGAGAACAGCATCAAAACATGTATATTATCTATGGTGAAACAGATCACCAGCCCAGGTTGGATGCATGAGACAAGTGCTTGGGCCTGGTGCACTGTGAAGACCCAGAGGAATCGGGTGGAGAGGGAGGTGGGAGGGGGGATCGGGATGCGGAACACATGTAAATCCATGGCTGATTCATGTCAATGTATGACAAAAACCACTACAATGTTGTAAAGTAATTAGCCTCCAACTAATGAAAATAAATGGAAAAAAATACTAAAAAGGAGAGACATTACTTTGTCAACAAAAAAAATAAATATATAAAAAGAGAGAGCTAAGGTGTGTCGTTATACAAATCCAATAGAAATCTAGAATAGAAGTGTTCCACATTTGAAAACTGTACCAGAGGCATCTCTGCTTTACCTAATTTCAAGCCTATGGTACTTTAGACAGAATGACTTAATGATATGTCTATGAGGAAAGATGAGTTTTTTTCCCAAATTAGTTTGATTTCAGATGCCTGTAGTTTACTGTAATTTCCACTTTTAAGGTAATACCATTTATTGGAAATTTTCTCTCCTTGGGAAATGTCATTTCTTTTAAAATAGAAATTAATTGGGAAAAATCATGAACAGATGTCCTTTCTTCTTTGGGGGAAAGCTAATTTATAATGGGAACTCTGAATTTCATTGACCTTATGGTTACATCATTTGAAATGGTCATTTCAATGATATGTTGATACTAAAATCAAAGAAAGACTGCGACAGAAATCAGGAGCATAAACCACTAATAAATTTCAAAAGAAATTAAAATATAAGAACTCTAGTAGCAATTTGGAAATATTTATGTACTATGAAGGGTTTCCCAGGTGGTGTTAGTGGTAAAGAGTCCCCCTGCTAATGATGGAGACACAAGAGACATGGGTTCAATCCCTGGGTTAGGAAGATCTCTTGGAGAAGGAAATGGCAACCCACTCCAGTATGCTTGCCTGGAAAATTCCACAGAGAAGCCTGATGGGCTACAGTCCATGGGGTTGCAAAGAACTGGACATGACTGAGCAACTGAGCATGCAGACACATGCACTGTGAAAATAAACAAATTTCATTCAAATTGGAGCCTGGAAGCCCTGAAAAGGGTGCTGCCATGCATATAATTAACCCCAGCCTGCAGATCCCAGCAGGAAGAAAGATTTCCTGACCCAGAACAGCAAACTGGCCCCCACCTACAGCCAATGAAGAACCACCACAGCCTCCTCAATTTACCTTTCCTCTACAAAAGCAAGCCCCCCTCCTCTGTTCTCCAGACCTGCCTATAGTTCACCATACATTGCTGGTCCTGAGGTACAGTTCTCTTCTTTTCCCACATACACTCATTTTGCTGGTAAAAATGACAGTCAAATTTATTTGAAGATCAATATTACTTCACGGATCTCTAGGTCCTATTAGAGGCAGCCATAACATGTTACACCCATAAAATATAAGTATATGACATCAATACTTTGGTACTGTTTAGTAACTTCAAATATCTGGATCTTGAGAAGAGTCAAAATTTCTATACAGGTTCTGTAGCTTGAGAAGTGAAAGCATATGAATATCTGGCATTAGGTTCTGGATTAGCAGAAAGGATGCATGCCTGCTCAGTCACTCAGCCGTGTCCAACTCTTTGCTACCCCATGGACTATAGCTCACCAGGCTCCTCTGTCCATGGAATTCTCCAGGCAAAAATACTGGAGTGGGTTGCCACTTCCTTCTGCAGCAGAAAGAATGATCCTTGACCAAAAACACTATGTCATTTCACAATGTCAATTTATATTTATCAGATTGTTTGAAAACTAAGTATTTTGTGGTTGCAGAAGGGTTTGAAATTAAAGCTGTTTTTCATATCTGCCATTATATTTCTTCATCAGACGTACATTAATCAAGGGACTTTTTGTGCTTTAATTAGGCTACTTACCTAATCACAATTATTTTTGATTTATAGTCACCTTAATTAACAAAAATTAAGATTATCTTTTCTCAAATGGTTGATCAGGATTGCCAAACATACAGCAGACACTATATACCCTTCAAAAAAGTATAATGTATATTTTAATATAATTGTTGTTTGGGGAATTTATTAGTTTTTTTTTAAAGCAATCTTTTTCCTATAATCAGGTCCTCCCATACAAATTATAATTTACTTAATTGGGATAACCTCCTCTATTTAGAAAGTTAAATGTTTTAGAATTATCTGAATCTTGAGGCAAAGCTGGATTTGATTATTCCTGCTTCTAAGAAGAATGTATCTAATGTCACTTCAACTCTCTCCAGGTTGCTATTCCACATTTTCTTTTTTTTCCTCACCATTTTAGTTAATCTTCACTATCCAGGATGCCAAACAAACACATGAGAAATATTATTTCATAATAAATTTAAAAAGCTTCCAAAAACAGTTTGATGGCTGGCATATAGTAATACTTTATTTCAAAATCCTGGAATTCTTAGATAAATATTATTTAGAAAACTTCCTTGGTGGCTCAGACGGTAAAGACTCCACCTTCAATGCAGAAGACATGAACTGCCAGCTCCCAGGAAAGTACCCAGCACATGATAGTTGCTCAATAAATTAAACAAGTGAAATAGCACCATCATAAAAAAATTGAATATCTTCTATGAACACAGATCAATCTGCCATGGGTGTACTTTGTCAAATAATGATCTTCTCAAAATCCTTTAACAGTTCAACAATAATAATTAAATGCTGATGAGCAGAGATAGAATATTTGGCAATTTGTTGTTGTTTAGTGGCTTACTCATGTCAGACTCTTTTGTGACCCCATAGACTGCAGCACACCAGGGTCCTCTGTCCATGGGATTAGCCAGGCAAGAAGACTGGAGTGGGTCGCTGTGCCCTCCTGCAGGGGATCTTCCCAACCTATGGATTGAACTTGCTTCTCTTGTGTCTCCTGCGTTGGCAGGCAGGTTCTTCACCATTAGAGCACTGAATAATTGATGATTGTAAAATGTGGTGTTGGAAAAGACTCTTGAGAGTCCCTTGGACTGCAAGGAGATCCAACCAGTCCATCCTAAAGGAAATCAGTCTTGAATATTCATTGGAAGGACTGATGCTGAAGCTGAAACTCCAAAACTTTGGCCACCTGATACAAAGAACTGACTCATTTGAAAAGACCCTGATGCTGGGAAGTATTGAAGGCGGGAGGGAAGGAGACAACAGAGGATGAGATGGTTTGATGGCATCACTGACTCAATGGACATGAGTTTGAGTAAACTCCGGGAGTTGGTGATGGACAGAGAAGCCTGGCGTGCTGTAGTCCATGGGGTCAAAAAGAGTTGGACACCACTGAGCGACTGAACTGAACTGAAAGCCACCAAAGAAGCCAAATTAGCTCTTTAGGATGACACTAAGGTAAGAAATAAAAGAGATGAACATAGTAAGCACTTACTCTACATTCATATGTCATTTAGAGCATCACAAAGAGAACTAATTTCAAAGTTGAAAGAAAAGTTACATTAATACAAAATGTACAAATCAATATTATAAATGCACTGTCTTTTGAACAAATTTTCAAAGACATTTTTTTTTTCATATATCAACCTTCATATATCAATATGTCAAAAAGTTAAGGAACATGACAGACAACATCACTAATATTTTCATGATACCTTAATCTATTTCAGCAAGATTTCAATGTCCAACATTTTGGTTATTTCTAATTTTTCATTATAATTTAGTGTTTAATAAGTATAGATAAGCTAAATTTATGTGTGATGATCATATCATTAAAAAATTTCAGATTTTTTAAGAGAGAAATCAAATTAAAATGGTAAAACATTTATCAGTAGTGAAAATTTCATACCAAAGTATAAAAGAGAAACTAATACAAAGGTTACTTTTTAATAATGGCTAATTTGAGAAGAGTTATGGGAACTTAGAGGCTTCCCAGTGGTAAGTCATAAAGAATCTGCCTGACAATTCAGAAGACACAAGAGACATGGGTTGGATCTCTGTGTTGGGAGATCCCCTGGAGCAGGAGTTGCCAACCCACCCCAGTATTTTTCCCTGGGAAAATTCCATGGACAGAGGAGCCTAGTGAGCTACAGTCCATAGGGTTGCAAAAATCAGAGCAACTGAGCACACATGCGCACACTCACATGCACACACTGCAACTTAAAATATATAAAACATCTTGAATATTATTAAAGTATTAAGTGCCAAGTATTTAGACATTTTAAGATTTTAAGATCCTTAGCATTTTATTCAGCATGTTTAAATTTTTCTCTTTTAAATTAAAGAATGCATTTTAAAGGCTACTGCAGAATGAATAAAGCTATATTAAGTTTTATGGCATTTTAAAAATGTATTATACACACATATAATTTCACTTAATGCAAGTTTAATTTTATATCTTTAACATATTGCATTTGAGTCCACTTTCAATATGAAAAAGTTCAAGTCAAACAATCAAAATGTTAGACTAGTGAAGAAAGACCTACTGAAAAACAAAACAAATGGAAAAAAAAATACAGAATAATTTCACACAATTCCTTGGGATACTACTTGAAAAGTCAACAATTAAAACATAAAACGAAAGAAAGAAAAAAAGAAACATGAAGGGAAGGAAAAACAAAACAGCAAAACACAGAAGGAAGGAAGAACAAAACTGAAGTCTTCAAAGAAAGATGATCAGTATTACCCTGTCTCAAATCATATTCTAAGGTTTGCTCAAAATTTGGAATTCAAGTTTATAAACTAGGATTAGGCTTATCAAGGAATTTTCACAGTAGTGCTTAGTTTATGCATTGGTGCATTTGAGTGTCTTCCATTTTAGGCTGGGACTTTCAGAAGACTGATGAGTCAGTACCTGGGATGTCTATAGTCTATAGTATAGTTTAAACATGTTTAAATATTAGAACCCTAAGGACATTTTGATTTTTTTTAACTACCATTAAAAATCCCTACAGTAATTAAACTTGAAATTAAAATGATATATGACACATTAAGTGATGAATAATCATACCGGAGACATACTACTTTGTCCACTAGAAGAATTTGTGAAGTTTAGTCCTCAAATAGAAAGAACATATAGCTACTTGAAATAATGATGTTTAATGTACTTGTTTTTGGAATGACATCACAATCATCATAAAATAGCTACCTTTTTCCCCCCTTTAATTCCAAAACATGCTTCTACGAATTAAATCCAAAATCTTCCTAATAATGGAAGGCACTCAATAAATAATGAGAAAAATAAGAAAATGAAAAAGACTACAATGCTTATGTCTATGTAACTTTAATTGCATGTGTTATCAATTAGTTGTGTCTGAATCTCTGTGAACCCATGGACTGTAGACAATCAGATACATATTATTAAAAGTGCTTCCCAACCACAAGTTTTAGAATAGGCTCAATGTGTAAATAGTGATAGTGAAAGCCACTCAGTTGTGTCTGACTCCCTGCAACCCCATGGACTATACAAGTCCATGGAATTCTCCAGGCCAAAATACTGCACTGGTTTGCCATTCCCTTCTTCAGGGGATCTTCCCAATCCAGGGATCAAACCCAGGTCTCCCACATTGGAGGCAGATTCTTTACCAGCTGAGCCACTAGGAAAACCCATGTGTAAATACTTAATGGTAAAACAGTAAAGAGCTTTGTGAGACCTTATGAGTAAATAATCATTTGGAAGCTACCTGTGTCATGAACAGCTAGCTGAGAGGGTACTTTGGGAGAGAAAGGTGAAGTTAGAAGATAATGTCAAATTTTAGATCACATGTTTGTATTCCAGAAAGAATAATAAATCTGTCCTAGATAAAATCTGTTCTAAGCAGAATACAACTTAGAAAAACTTGTTTTGATACCAAAAGCCCCTGTTCTTGTCCTAATCAGAAAGGTAGCATTTGTAATCTCACATTTTAAACAATTTCAATAAAAACAACCTCTCTGTGCGTGCTCAATCATGTCCAATTCTTTGCAACCCATGGGCTATAGCCTGCAAGGCTCCTCTGTCCATAGGATTTCCCAGGCAAGAATACTGGAGTGGGTTGCCATTTCCTCCTCCAGGGGATCTTCCCAAGCCAGGGATTGAAACTGAGTCTCCTGTGTCTCCTCACATTGGCACGTGAATTCTTTACCACTGAGCCACCTGGGAAGTCCCCCAAACAATTTTTAGCTACATACTAACTATTTGTTGGAACACAGAGGAATTTGTTTTCTTCAGTGTATGCTGATCCATCTATTTTGGGGCGGGGGGTGGGGGTGGGGGGGGTGCGGAACGGGACAGGGGAGAAGTTCCTTAGAAAGCAAATTATCTATCCTTTGACATTTATTTTTATGATGGAAAAGGAGTCCTTTACTTTAAAATTTGCATTTATTTAAAGTTTTAGCAGCCTAAGGGGGTTGCCTTTTCTCCACACCCTCTCCAGCATTTATTGCTTGTAGACTTTTGGATAGCAGCCATTCTGACTGACGTGTAATGGTACCTCATTGAGGTTTTGATTTGCATTTCTCTGGTAATGAATGATGTTGAGCATCTTTTCATGTGTTTGTTAGCCATTTGTATGTCTTCTTTGGAGAAATGTCTGTTTGGTTCTTTGGCCCATTTTTTGATCGGATCATTTATTTTTCTGGAATTGAGCTTCAGGAGTTGCTTGTATATTTTTGAGATTAATCCTTTGTCTGTTTCTTCATTTGCTATTATTTTCTCCCATTCTGAAGGCTGTTTTTTCACCTTGCTTATAGTTTCCTTTGTTGTGCAAAAGCTTTTAATTTTAATTAGGTCCCATTTGTTTATTTTTGCTTTTATTTCCAATATTCTTGGAGGTGGGTCATAGAGGATCATGCTGTGATTTATGTCAGAGAGTGTTTTGCCTATGTTATGTTCTCTTCTAGGACTTTTATAGTTTCTGGTCTTACGTTTAGATCTTTAATCCATTTTGAGTTTATTTTTATGTATGGTGTTAGAAAGTGTTCTAGTTTCATTCTTTTACAAGTGGTTGACCAGTTTTCCCAGCACCATTTGTTAAAGAGGTTGTCTTTTTTCCATCGTATATTCTTGCCTCCTTTGCCGAAGATAAGGTGTCCATAGGTACGCGGATTTATCTCTGGGCTTTCTATTTTGTTCCATTGATCTATATTTCTGTCTTTGTTTACACTGTTGGTGGGAATGCAAACTAGTACAGTCACTATGGAGAACAGTGTGGAGATTCCTTAAAAAACTGGAAATAGAACTGCCACATGACCCAGCAATCCCACTCCTGGGCATACACACCGAGGAAACCAGATCTGAAAGAGACACGTGCACCCCAATGTTCATCGCAGCACTGTTTATAATAGCCAGGACGTGGAAGCAACCTAGATGCCCATCAGCAGACGAATGGATAAGGAAGCTGTGGTACATATACACCATGGAATATTACTCAGCCATTAAAAAGAATTCATTTGAATCAGTCCTAATGAGATGGATGAAACTGGAGCCCATTATACAGAATGAAGTAAGCCAGAAAGATAAAGACTAATACAGTATACTAACACATATATATATGGAATTTAAAAAGATGGTAACGATAACCCTATATCCAAAACAGAAAAAGAGACACAGATGTACAGAACAGACTTTTGGACTCTGTGGGATAAGGCGAGGGTGGGATGATCTGAGAGAATAGCATTGAAACATGTATATTATCAAGTGTGAAACAGATCACCAGCCCAGGTTGGATGCATGAGAGAAGTGCTCAGGGTTCGTGCACTGGGAAGACCCAGAGGGATGAGATGGAGAGGGAGGCGGGAGGGGGGATAGGGATGGGGAACACATGTAAATCCATGGCTGATTCATGTCAATATATGGCAAAAACCACTACAATATTGGAAAGTAATTAGCCTCCAACGAATAAAAATAAATGGAAAAAAAATTCAGTTCTAATATAGGAAGAGAAAAAATAAATAAATAAATAAATAAAGTTTTAGCAGCTATATACTTATTCGCCTAGGCTAACCTCCCCAAAAAATCACTTACAATTTGCTTTTGCTTCAAAATCTCACCAGTTACCCATTTACAATGTGAATTATTTTATGATTTTTAAAAAAATGATGTATAGTGTGATTGACAAATCTAGATAGTGTGTTGAAAAGCAGAGACATTACTCTGCTGACAAAGGTCCGTATAGTCAAGGCTATGGTCTTCCCAGTGGTCACTTACGGCTGTGAGAGCTGGACCATAAAGAAGGCAGAACACCAAATAATTGGTGCCTTTGAACTGTGGTGCCAAGAAGACTCCTGAAAGTCCCTTGGACAGAAGGAGATCAAACCAGTCAATCTTAAGGGAGATCCAACACTGGAAGGACTGATGCTGAAGCTGAAGCTCCAGTATTTTGGTCATCTAATGAGCACAGCCAACTCATTGGAAAAGTCCCTGATGCTGGGAAAGATTGAGGGCAAAAGGAGAAAAGTGTGTTAGAGGAGCAATGGCTGGGTGGCATTACTGATGTAAGGAACGTGAACTTGGGCAAACTGCAGGAGATGGTGATGGACAGGGAGGCCTGGCATACTGCAGTCCACGGGGTCGCAAAGAGTCAGACACAACCGGGTAACTGAGCAAGCAATAGTGTGATTTACAATTCTGTGTTAGTTTTAAGTGTACAGCAAAGTGATCGGTTATATATATATATATAGTCTTTCTCAGGTTATTTTCCATTACAGGTTATTACAAGATACTGAATAGAGTTCCCTAAATTATACAGTAGGTACTTGTTGCTTTATTTTATGTACAGTTGTATGTATATGTTAATCCCAAATTCCTCATTTATTCCCCCTCCCCTTTGGAAACCATATACCTGTTTTCCATGTTTGTAGGTCTATTTATATTTTGTAAATAAGTTCATTTGTATCACATTTTAGATTCCACATATAAGTAATATCAGACAACATTTGTCTTATTCTGTTTAATTTATTGCATTTAGTATAATAATCTCTAGGTGCATCCAAGTTGCTTCAAATGGCAATATTTTATGTAATATGCCATTATATGCATATACCATATCTTCTTTATCCTTTCTTCCACTAATGGACACTTACTTTGCTTCCAAGTCGTGGCTATTGTAAATAGCACTGCTATTTAAATTGGGGTACATATAACTCTCCATCTTTGAGCTTTCAGGTTTTATGGCTATATTCCCAGCAGTGGTATTGTTGGATCATATGACAAATCTATTTTTATTTTTTAAGGAAACTCCCTACTGTTCTTCATATTGGCTACACCAATTTACATTCTCATCAATAATGTAGGAAGCTTCGCTTTTCTCTATACCCTCTCCAGGATTAATTATTTGTAGACTTCTTGATGATGGCCCTTCCAACTAGAATGAGGTGATAGCTCCTTGTAGTTTTGATTGGATTTCTCTAATAAATAGTGAGGGGCTTCCCTGGTGGCTTGATGGTAAAGAATCACCTGCCAGTGCAAGAAATGCAGGTTCATTCCCTGGGTCAAGAAAGTCGCCTGGAGAGGGAACTGGAAACCCACTCCAGCATTCTTGACTGGGAAAACCCAAGGACGGAGAAGCCTAGCAGGCTACACTACTTGGGGCTGCAAAAGTCAGACACAACTTAACGACTAAACAACAACAACAATTAGCAATGCTTAGCATCTTTTCCTGTGCCCACTGGCCATCTATAAGTCTTCAGCAAAATGTTTATTTAGGGCTTCTGCCCATTTTATGATTGGGTTGCTTGTTTTTTGACATTGAACTGTATGAACTGTTTGTATATTTTGGAAATTAACCCCTTGTAGATTGCATTATTAGCAATATTTTCCACAAGTTGTCTTAAAATGTGTACTTTTAAAATAAATTATTTAGGAAACATTTTATAAAGACTATCTTAATATAAATTAATTAAAATACCATCTATACCTTGTATAAATATTTTTTCAGATAACTGGAATCAAAACCCTCAGTGAAAGTATATCCCTGAAAATAAATATATTTAGTAAAGGTAAACTACAAATTTATCTTAAAAAGCACTATATGAACAAAGTATGAGTATACATATCTCTTAGGGCTTCCCAGGTGGCACTAGTGGTAAAGAACCTGCCTGCCAATGCAGGAGATGTAAGGGACACAGGTTCAATCCCCGGGTTAGGAAGATCCCCTGGAGGAAGGCATGGCAACCCACTCTAGTATTGATGCCTGGAGAATCCCATGGACAGAGGAGCCTGGAGGCTTATAGTCCATAGTGGCACAAAGAATTGGACACAACTGAAGCAACTTAGCACGCACATACACATTACTACTAATAACTTTCTCCTAACCAAATGTTTTAAATTCTCTGTAGCCAAAGTCTTGATTCAGGGGAAAAAATTAAAAAGAGCTTTTCAAAATTTCTCCAATACTATACTGTTCAACGGCATTATCCTAAAAACACTAAATTTTAATTTGCAATATACAAAAGGATTATAATACTGTGGAAGAATTCACCATAATTAGAGAAAATGAGTATTTGGGGAAGAGGCTAACATTTGCAAACAATAAAACTGTGGATTTTCTCATGTTGAAACAACATCAAAGCAATGGGCCTCTTTGTCACATGGGTGCCAAAGGTTCAAAAGTGTAACTCCAAATGTCCTCATGAGACCACCTGGCATTTATTTCTTTTAATGTCTCTTGTTTAAGACATGACAGCAATCACGCACGGAGTACTGCAATTCACTCCACTTTGAGAACTCCATCTTGTAGCAATTATTATTTTTTTTTTTTTTTAAAGAGAAGGGTCCTTAGTTACAGAATTGGGCATGGTTTTAGAAAAGAAACGGTTAGCAGCAAAGGATAGCCATGTCCTCTGAGACACTGATTTCAGCTTAGAAACTACAGTTTAGTTTTTAAACTAAAGGGCTCCTGCCTGCAAATGCAGGAGATGAAGGAGATGTGGGTTCGATCCCTGGATCAGGAAGATCCCCTGAAGAAGGAAATGGCAACCCACTCCAGTATTCTTGCCTCGGAAATCCCATGGACAGAAGAGCCTGGCAGGCTAGAGTGCTCAGGGTCACAGAGAGTCACACAGTGAGCACACATGCAGCACACACAATTAATCAACAGTTACTCCCCCAAATTAGGATTGTTTAACAACAATAAAAATTCAGTTTTAAAGATGAAAATTTTTAAATATTATTTTCGATGAATCAAATTACTTAGCACAACACACTTAGAACACTTGACTAGGTATCATTTGTTTTCTATATTATATTCTTAGGTATAAAATATTTACAACAGTGCCTGAATTGTATTAAACTAATATTTGTATTGCCATTTTTGACAGCTAATATCTAATTGAGGGTATTTCAATAAAAACTCAGAAGGTAAAACTTATAGTCAGGTTAGATTTTTCAAAAGTTAAACTAGTTGAATACACATTGATATGGACATCAATATTCTACATGTAGAGACCATTTATTCCGTGATTATCTCCTTAGTAATGGGGGGAGATTTTTCACTTAGTTCACGGAGGAATCTTTCCTCTAATTTTCAAGGCAGTTATGAAGTATGCCCTCTCATGTCTGTTATCACTTCTGCCTCCTGGCTCCAACAGATGCTATAAAAAGTTAGTTAGTAGCTCTGAAAAAGAGACAGTCCTCTTTAAATTGCACATAAATGGATTTTCTTCCAGTAGTTAATAGGAATCAGACATGAAACAAACCAAAGTTCAATTAATGTGTTTTAAGTAACTGCACCGAGACTGTTCTGTAATTAATATGTCAAATTCATCAACTTTTATGCAAGCAAATGGTCAGTTCATTGGAAATTGCCATAGGACAAGAACTAGCATCAGGCATAGAAAGAGGACCATCTGGGAACACAGAAACCAGAAAATGAAACTAGGTTTCATATAGATATGTAGGAAATAATGCTGTGTGTATACGTGTTTGTGTGTGTGTGTTAGCAGCTCCTGGCTAAATGTTTCATCAATATTCTAAATGGATGAATTAGTAGTAAAATTAGGACTACACAGAGGATTGTTGTTTAGTCACTAACTCGTGTTGGACTCTTGGCAACCCCATGGACTGTAGCTCACTAGGCTCCTCTGTCCATGGGATTTCCCAGGCAAGAATACTGGAGTGGGTTACTATATCCTTCTTCAGGGGATCATCCTGACCCAGGGATAGAATCCATGTCTTCTACATTGCAAGCAAGATTCTTTACCACTGATCCACCAGGGAAGACCACACAAAGGGTATGCAGTTTTAAATTAGTTGTAATCAAAGAAGGTTCATGTATGCTTAATTTGACTATTTAGAAAACTTTAATGTCTTCCATTGTTTTTTTTTTCAACATTTTTTTTTTTTTTTTGGGCATACAAATCCATCTCAATGACATTTTCTATACTGGGGTTCTGAGCATTTGGAAAAAGTAAAAAATAAATAAATAAATACCTACTGATGCTGGCATTACAAATGGTATTCCTGGATAAGTATGCCACATGTTCCAGGAGAACTTCTAATTCAATAGTGATTCAACAAAAGTATGTCTTCAGCAAGCAGTATTACCAAGGATAATTTTCATTAATAAGGTTGGGGGAATTAAAGTACACATTCTCTAGGATACACATAAAATGAATCACCCTAAAAATGAATAAAAAACAAAAATACAAAGATAGAAAATATACAGAACTATTAAAATCTCTGAAGCATTTTTCAATAAAAAATTATTATTTTATAAGCTATTATCTTTTGTGTCTAATGGATAGAAAAAAATAGAAGAATCCAAGAGAAATAATATATAATAGCTGCAAGAACAGTGATATTTTAGGAAAAGTATTTAAAATTAGTAATCAAGTATTGGAGGCAGAAGCAAAAACAGCTGTTTTGAGCTGCATTCCTAAGAGTCTGGTTAAGAAAATCTTGAATTTTGGCATCTAAAGGAAGGAAAGTCTTCTTCTGATGTTGCCCAGGCTCCTCCTGCCACACATAGGAAGGATCAGTATAACTCCTTTCTGGAAAGAATTCTGCAACTTCCCCAAGCTAGTTAATAGCTCTTGCACAATATGTTCAAGAATTTGTGTCATATGTCTGGATTGTAATTATTTATTTCTCTTTCTCCTAAACCAGAATTTGAGCCTCCTCAGGGTTAGAACAATATTTTAGTCATCTTGGTACTTCCAAAGCCTAATAATATTACCTACAGTTATAATTATATTACCTATAATTATAATAGCATTACCTTATAATATAGCATCCACTAAAACATTTCCTGCTGTTAACACCACTAAGATCTGTGCATTTATTCAATATTTCTCTCAGTATTTATTTTAGAATTATATTCTTTGTTTTCAGATTTACTGCAACCTTTTTAGGCTATATCTGAACTATGAAAAAGGGAGCACAGTCTGGTATTTTGTGACAACTTGGAGGATTGGAATTAGAGTGGTGTGGGAGGCTCAAGACAGAGGGGAGATACATATATATACATACATACATATATACATATATATATATACACTTATGACTAATTCACATTGATATACAGCAGAAACCAGCACAAAATTGTAAAGCAATTCTCCTCCAATTTAAAAGAAAGCTTCTATGTAAAATTTTAAAATAAAAACAGAAAAATACACTACATAATAAAAAATAAACACGTTCAAGATCCTTTTAATTCCTGACCTCTTTCTAATAGGTGGAAGAGGCCAGATTTTGCCTCTAAAATTTATTTCATTTTTTTAAGGCATACTTCCTGGCTTTATGTTATCTAGTCTGTCCATACTAAGTATTCACAGCTTAATGTATGCAGAAATTGTTATTACATTCCTCTTTATTATCTCTTAGTCTTTTTAACTTTCCAATTTCTAGTTCTAAGGTAATACAAAATAAACAAAATAAAACAATGTAGCTGAGTTATTGTTACACCTTCAAATCACCAGGGTGAAGTCAGAATAGTACCATTTTCTCAACAACTGGAACAACATTGGCAGGAAAAACAACTGGACCAACAACTGCACAAAATGGGCAGGCTGTTACAACTCTGTCACCGAATCAAAAACTTTAGCACCAGTTAGACTGTGGGAGGGGAGGCTCAAATAGCTGTTCACCAAACAAAAACTAAAACAAGTATAAACTTGTATATTTGCATTGTGGTGCGTGTGTGCTCACACATATACATTTATATATGCATTTTTGTGGATGTGTGTATATACACACCCATATGTCTATCATGTATGTGCATATAACCATCACAAAGAATGCTAACTGCTACACAGGTATTTTATATGAGCAAATAGTTGTCTTTCTCTGAAGTAAGCCGAGATATCAGTGTGATAGACGAAGTCTTGGATTAACACATAGTATTGTACATAGCTTTAGTTCACCACCTGGAAGGACATTTAAATTTAAAAGCAGGGTCGCAAGAAGGGGAAATGGGATAATACAAAGGACTACTTTCTCCAAAAGGTTTAACAGCATATAGAAAAGCCAAAAGCACAGGCAGAACTTGATCTAGTGGGATTATTATTACTTTTTCAAATTTTGTATCCTTGACTCACAGATTGAGGGGAGGGTGGAGGGAAAGTGGTGAGAGGCTGAGGAGGCCCCAGACTGTTGATGCTGGCCTGCTTCCTTCTTTTGGACAATGTGGCTTTCTCAGAGGTGGTGAAGGAGGAAACCCACTAAGGAGCAGGAATGGAAAGCAGTCAAGTCCCGCAAAGCCGGGGCTCCTCAGAGGTGGTGGTGGCCGGTCGCCATCTGAGGGCCCCGCGGTTGCAGCCTTGGGATGCCAATCTTGATCCACACCCGAGCTCAGAAAGCTCCTCTGGTGAAGGCTATGACAGGACAGTCGTGCAATGCAAATGGCAGCATCCTGAGGTTTTGTCCATGAGCACTAAGAAAAGAGGGGAAAGTTTTCTTGTCTGTTTACCAATTTTTTTTTCTACTTAAAATAGCCAGTCTCTTCATCCTCAGAACTGATGGCTTATGGCAGTTATAAACCACGTATCCGTTTGAAATTCAGAGTTTAGTCTAAATGGCTAGGGGGCAACCCTATTTAGCAGCACAAATTATGTCTAAATATGGAAAAAGACAGGTAGTCAGTGTAGAAAATTATACTGAAAGATCTTTTCTTCTTTTTCCTTTGTGCTGACAGAACTGTTGCTTTGGAAGTGAGAATGAGCTGGACAGTTATCAGGGGAAGTTTGTTCCAGGAGAAGACAACGAAGACAGGACACCTGAAAGCTCTTTAGAGCAGAGGAACAGCCTCATCTTCACTTTGCTCAGCTCTATTTTGAGCCATTCGTTAGTTCATATTTCACAGATGCTCCAATAAAATAAAGGTTAAAAAATGTGAATATAATCCCTGATTCTGATTTTGTGACATTCAGGTGGCTCCTAGATTTCCACAGCTAGTATTTGTTATCAGAAGAATATGGGATGAGCTGTCCAAAATCCCTAGTGTCCCCTTTGTCTTATCTAAAAAATGTGGGTGGTGATGATGCCAACAACTCATGTCTGTTAGAAGACTTTGATGGGAATCTGCAAATATAAAGATGAAAATGTGGTACAGTGGATATATGCTGTTATTTGGAAGAGAGAGTTTTATTTGAAATGCCTAACAAATAATGAGCTTAATTCCAAAACATTTATATGGACTTATAAAAGGAGAAAAGTGGAAGATAATTTAGATTGTAACATTAAACAGAAATAGCTTGCAACCAAGAGGAGAGCATGGCAACCCACTCCAGTATTCTTGCCTGGAGAACCCCACTGGCAGAGGGGCCTACAGTCCACGGCGTTGCAAAGAGTCAAGCTCGACTGAAGAGACTTAGCACGCATGCAACATGCAGCCAAAGACAGGAATGATTTAGTAATGTCTGCTATAACGTCAGCTGTTGCTGATGAAACTGTCAAGAAGGTGAATGTGACATAATATGAGGTTCAAGCCTTATGCTACTTCAAAAAATTAAAAACACAACTTCTCAGACCTCAGCTTAATCTGATGTGATGTTTTCACAGAAAGGGCTTAAAATATAACTGGTTTGGTTGCCTGGAATATTGAATCATCACAACTGACAAAGAAGTAGGGGGAATAGTTAGGATACATGTTGAAATCTGAGGCTGGGGCTTAAGGAAGATGCTCGTTCTTTCAGTTACAAGTGAGGCAGAAACCAAACAAAGGACAGAAGACCAAATATCAGAGTTCAGAGGAGACTCTACTCCTAGGGAAGGACCAGAAGGTCGATTACTCTCTCAGAAGAAGTACCCCTAAGGCTTATGACACACTCATCTGGCCCACAAAAAAACAGATACATTGAGACCTTACACTCTGTGTGGCAGTAAAATTATCAGCTAGATGAAAAAGTCCCTGACGCACACTGAATATAGTCTAAGACATTTTCCAGGTATGTGGAAACTTTCTCCCACTGCCCTGGTTTATCAAGGTAGTTGCTCTTTCCCATTCGTTTAATCAGATGAGCAGCCCCTCTACGACAGCTCTAGAAGGGCTCTGCCTAAAGGCCATTTCCCCCAAACACATCCTTCTCTCCACTGCCAAAACCTAAGGAAACACAGTCCTGTTTACCTCTTGGCAACTGTGATGGCCCTGGAACAGGAACCTATGAGACAGCAGGAAAGGGTCCCTTAGTCTGTTGGAAATACCGACTCTCAGTAATATTTTAAGTGCAGAAGTCTATATTTATTCCCCACTCTCTACTTTTACAGCCACTGCACTTTTTAATTTTTAAATTCATTCACAAAAGGTTTATTAAGCATCTATTCTGTGTCAGGCTACATAATAAATGATGGTAGTCTCAGTCCCCATCTTCATTTTCATCACAGTCATTTGCTTTACACAACTAAAAGACTGGTGAAATGGTTAAGACGCCAGGGTTTACAAATACCCACCCTGCAGACTCCATTAGCTCCATTTGGATTGTATAAACATTTCTACCTCAGGCATCTCTAGGAGATAGCCTGGTTAAAGGCAAAGACACAAGCTTCTAGAGCTTCTAAGACGTCCCCAAGATCACACAGTCTTGAATAGAAAAGCTGGCCAGATCGATCCCAGATGAGGCACTATCATCTATTTCTTTTAAGTTCTGCAGAGATGACTCACTGGAAAAGACCCTGATGCTGGGAAAGATTGAAGGCAGGAGGAGAAGGAGACGACAGAGGATGAGATGGTTGGATTGCATCACCAACTCGAAGGTCATGACTTTGAGCAAGCTCCAGGAGATAGTGAAAGACAGGGAAGCCTTGTATGCTGCAGTTCATGGGATCACAGATTCAGACACGACAGAGTGACTGAACAACAACACTAGTGATTTTCAAACATTTGCTTCATTTAACTTGAATAATAGAAATCTTCGCTTAAATTATATATTACTAGAAATCCCAAAATAAAAATGGATGAAAACAAAAGTGTTCCGTTAGAATCAGACCCAGAGCGGGCGAGCCATGTGAATATCATGTCACTTAGTGGAAAAGTATTCAGCTTCAGCACTGATTTTCACATAAATGTCAAACTGGAAGAAACATAGAAAACCCATAGAAAACTTAAAGTATGTTCTTAATTCTTGCCATAGGTTGAATATTTATCCAACCTACTCCATCCTCATTTATATGTTGAAGCCCTAATAGCCTTGTGATGGCCTTTGGTGTGGGGCTTCTGTGAGCTAATCAGGTTTAATAAACGTTCTGAGCATCTAGCCCCTGAGGATGTGATTAATGTATAAGAAGAGGAAGAATCAGTGCCCCCACCTTATGAGGACACAGAAAGAAGGTACACGTCTGACTCTCTGTGACCTCATGGACTGTAGCCCGCCAGGTTCCTCCATCCATGAGATTTCCTAGGCAAGAATACTGGAGTCATTGCCATTTCCTCCTCCAGGGGATCTTCCCAACCCAGGGAGTAAACGTGCATTTCTTGCGTCTCTTGCATTGACAGGTAGGCTCTTTACCACTCAGCCACATGGGAGAAAACAACGAAGGTACCTGCCTGAAAACTAGTAAAAGGGCCTCATCAGACACTAAGTCTGCCAGCACCTTGATCTTGGACTTCTCAGCCTCCAGAACCATGAGAAATAAACGGCTGTTGTTGAAGCCCCCAGTCTTTGTTTGGATTTTGTTACAACAGCTCAAACTGACTAAGGCAGTGGCATTGTTTCTGCACTTAGCGCCCGACGAGAAGCATTGAAGAAAGGGAGGGTCACGTGAAACAGAAGAAAGAAGAGACATTCACTTCATGCTATAAAACTGGCACAATCATTTTTTTCTCCAAAGTAAATTTTTACAAAGGAATTTTTAATCTTTTCAAAGACATTCCAGCCTTTGTATTCTGATCATCACATATTTACAACTATGGTGTTAATGGAGCAAAGAAACTCAGAAGCCCCAAATTAATTTTAAAATCGTAACTATGTACCCTTGGGAGGAAAAACAAATGAGGGGCCAAATAATAAACTGATGAAACAACAAATCCGGACAACAAAAGGTTTTTTTTTTTTTTTTCCTTTTTCTTTTAATCTTAAAATGAGAGTTTAAAGGAAAGATTTCAAATAACTTGTGTTCTTCATTTGTTTTAAGCTTAAGAGATTTTTTTGATATTTAATTAATCTGTTTAGCTCTTTTGCAGGAGAATTTAAATTAAGTGTTAGAATAAACTGTCAATTGTATAAATTTATATTGGACACTGCTTGTTAGAGGATGTGCAGATGTTCATTGTCAAGAAATTCCTTTGTACATAACAGATATATCCAAAAGCCCTTTGTTTTTGTAATAGTGCTTTTTATCTGTCCTTTTTTTCTCCCTTAAATGAGATGGAAGAATGTTTTAAGTCTTTTCTTACTCTATGTTCCACAGGTGTTCCAATAAAATTTTAAGAATTGCAAATATAAACATTTAATGCTGGTTTTTTAATATATGTTTACAAGGTGTGGGTGGTCCCTAACAATTTTCCATGACCAATACTTATTATCAGACCTGTTTTTTATCTCCCTAAAGATTTTCTAAAAAGCCAAGACACTTTAGTTTGACAGGTATGCCCGGATCAGTGTAATATCCCTATATCTCTTTTATAAATGAGATGCTCATTAGTTTTATCACAGAAAGAATGTCTAGTATATAATAAAATTCAAAATCACCCAATAAAGCAGTTTTGAAACTACGGCTATAACTTTTATTGAGAAATTTTAGATGGGAAATGAAACTTTTAAAAAAGTATTTTATTTTGGCCTAAAAATTGGGGAATTCAGTTTAAGAATATTATCCTCTGAATGTATGTTACAGGTCTTAACTTTTAATTAATTATCTGTGATATGGGGGATGTCACTACATCCTTGGATCTAAGTTCTTGTAAAAGAAAAGGACTAGACCATATTGCATCTAGGAACATTCTTCTATTAGGCTCACAAAAGGGCCATATAAAGGATGCAATCCATAAGTTGGGCTCTAAATAACTAGAAGGATTTTGACACGTCAAGGATGATTTTTCTCCTCATTTCTATCATGTTGATTTCCAATTGATCTCTACTTTTCAAAGAATACCACTTGTTAGAATACAATCCCAAATCACATCACCAAGCAAAAGAGCATTTTGTAGTTCATCTCTGCCATTTCAGTGTTTCTAGCTTAAAGAAAACTTTTGTAGCAAGTAAACTCAGCTACTCACTATATCCCAAACACACATCCATTCCTATGGTATCACGGACCATCTTATCATCCTAGCATCTCTTATTGGAATGTACCTCTACCTTCTTTCAAATTTCATTTGTTTTTCAAGTGCTAACTCACATACATATTCCTCTATAAAGTTTTCTTAAATGTCTATCTTCTACTTAACATCTCTTGATAGTTTCTGTTGTATTTGCGATACAGTTCTGTCTCTGTAACATGATACACAAAGCTCTTTGTGACATGGCTCCTGTCTCTGGTCTCCTCCATTAACGCATTTTAACAGATAGCTAACAATTCATAGTGTTAAGTCATAATGATGAATCAGAGAGTCAAGATCTCTGTCATCATGGAACTTGGTTCTAGTGGAAAAGATACATGATAATAAGCAAGTAAACAAATATATTGAGAAGATAATTCCAGATAGTGATATGAAGAAAACAAAGCAGGAGAGTATATTTAGAATCGAGGAGGGAGAGGTGGGTCAAAGAAAATGTCTGTGAGAAAAGGATAAAAGAGGTATTCTTTCAACAGAGTCTGAAAGATAAGATGTCAGACAAGTAAGAATCCAAGGGCAAAGCAATGCAAGAGGGAAAAGCCAGTGTCAGCAGCAGGACTGAGCTAGGTGAGATATGTGATTGCAGATGACTACAGAGAAATGTTCACAAAGAGTCAGACATGACTGACTGACTAACACTTTCACTTTGGGGCCTCCCAGTGGCATAGCAGTGAAGAATCAGCCTGCAAATGCAGGAGATACCAGAGTTGCAGGTTCAATTCCTGGGTCGGGAAGATCCTCTAAAGGAGGAAATGACAATCCAGTCCAGTCTTCTTGCCTGGATAATCCCATGGACAGAAGAGCCTGGAGGGCTATAGTCCATGAGGTCAGAGTTAGACATGACTAAGCAACTGAGCAGACTGAACCAGAAATAGGCAGGGCCAGGTCAAACAGGGTCTTATTGGCTGGACTATGTGGAATTTGGATTTTCTTCTCAGTGGATTAGGAAGTTACAGAATGGTTTAAGTGAGGAGATCATGCTCTGTCTTATATTTTTAAATGATTGTTTTGGCTGCTGTGGAGAGAATGGATTTTAATGTTATAAAAATGGAAGTTGGGAGAATAAGTCATTTCAGTAGTAAATTCATCTCCAGTTTAAACATCTGTCATCAATGCGCGAGAACTGGGTTCAATTCCTGGGTCAGGAAGTTCCCCTGAAGAACCCACTCCAGTATTCTTGCCTGGAGAATCCCGTGGACAGAGGAGCCTGGCGGGCTACAGTTCATGGGACCACCAAGAGTCGGAGGTGACTTAGCATTATCTTTCTTTCTTCGCCTATCTTCCCTTCTCCCTGGATGAAACTTGTAGAGTGGCTTTTCTACTAATGGAGGAGTTGGAAATGGAATTCTGTTTCATGAATAAAGATACTATTTTGGGTAGTGGTGTTTCAGCGATGTGAAAGTCAAAGGAGATGAATGTTTTTAAAATGTAGTAATTTCAGCTGTGTTAAATGTAGCATTCATTAATTCATTTCATTTATTCATCCACAAAATATTGGTTGAAAGTTAATATGTATCAGACATAGTGCTAATTTCTGGGATTAGAGCGGTGACAAAAATTAGAGCTAAATAATGCTAACAGTAGCTGAGATATATAGGACATTTACTAAGTGGTAAGCTATTCACACACTTGTTATACATGTAAATTTTATAGTTTTCCTCACAATGGCTTTTATGAATTGCATGTTATTATTTGCCATTTTATAAATGTAGCAACTAGAACAGAGAGGTTGGAAATTTCACCATGGTCATTCAGCTATGACATGAAAATAAAGGGTTTTGAACCTAGGGAGTCTAGCTCCAGAGGTTACACCATGTTTTCATCAGTTTATAAAGCCTCTTTAGAAAATAAAGCAGATATAGTCCTTATTTTCATGGAACCTACCATCTGGACATTAAGAAAAGTAATGTGTAAGATTATAAAGAAACATGGTAATAGCCAATGGTCATAGGTTTTGAGAGGGTAAATTTTGTGATAACCTGAAATACTGACATCTCCATAATAACTTCAGTGTGTTAAGAAAGAAAAAAAATGGATACATAAGAGGAATGGATTTGACAATTTTTTTTAAGAAATTGGCCAGTTAAAAGAATATCTTATCAAGCTAGTATATATAGGATGAAAAAACAATAAATTCCTACTATATAGAATAAGCAACTATATCAGTATCCTATAATTAAGCCATAATGGGAATGAATATCAAAAAAAGATGAATGAATATCAAAAAAGACTCATATATATATATGAGTTACTTTGCCGTAGAGCAGTAACTTTGCAGTATAGCAGAAATCAATACACACTGTAAATCAGTTATACTTCAATAAAAGTTTTTTTTAAAAAATCATAAAGTAAGAGTAAGAATTGAAAAAAAAAATTGTCATTAAGAGTGGAAGGCTCTGAATATGCTTATAGACAGAGCAAACATGTCAGCTGGACAGTAAAACAAGAGTCTAAAAAATAGGAAGAAATAATAACCTACAGGTCAGGATGATCTAATTACAGGTAAAGGAATTCTATTTAGGACAGGAAAGAAAAATCTGTCTAGGTTTTGAAGCAAAGAGAAAGGGAATGATCAGAAATAAAATGAGGTTAAAAATTAAGGACAGAATAAGTAATTCACGTTATTTTGTCATATTAATAACATTTTCTTATGGAACACGAAACAATATATATCATAACAAAGATCACTACATGGCATTGAAGCTCCACATAGGTACAACATTATTTGTTCTTTGCTGAAACAATACTGGAAGACAAATATCAAAACTATATATTTTATAATTTGACATGTTACATAGAAATATCATACATATGCTAACTACTTTGTATATTAATATGGAACACATCATCCCATATGTTCCACTACTCTCATTTTCTTATGACATTGTCTTTGTAAAACATCGCAACTGAACAATGACACTTTCAGCCATTCTCAGGGTCAATCTGGTTGAGATGCCTGATAATGGCAATCAATAGCAGGCCCAAAATAGATGACTTAGCAATGGCAATTTAGAAGGGATTATTACAGCACAGAAGCACACTTCCAGTCACCCAGGACTTGGGGTAACCTAGTATTGCCCCATGTAGCCAATATCATTTATATCTGAACATACATAGCTCAATGCTAACTGTGAAGCCATGAATGAGTGAGTGAATAAACAAACAAAGAAGTACCTAGAGAAGAGACTGAAAGAGAGAGAATGCTACCATAACTCCTCCATTAACCACTGAAATTGGTGAAATGTGCACCAATGTGTCTGCACGCTCATTACTCCACTGGGATTGGGTGTCACGCATCGTCGTCAAGAACAGGTGTTGGCATCACTTACAGCTCATTCATCATCAGGCTGCAACAGTGTTAACATATGCTGCTTTAGTGCTAATTGTGTTTGTTTTTACAATCAACGTTGATCTGCCCTTCATCATGCCAAAGAGATAAATGTTAGCTGAGGAAAAACAAACCTGGAGCATCACGTTTATTTAGTTACCTAAGTTCTTGCTCTCCCCTTCCCCTGTTCCCCCAGGCAAATTCTCATGCTTAAAACCTGTGGAGTCTCAAAGATTTCAAATCCAAGATTCTGAAGTAAAGTATAGAGGGGGCATTTTTCAAGATGTATACTTGACATGAACTTACTGGAGAATACCTGGTTAAATCCTTAAATTCTGATATTGATTGAATGTCATTGACTCAACTATAGATCACTGAGTCAGTGGCTTCTATTTAACAATGATTTTAGAGATTAGGATTTAGAGATGATTGGATTTGAATTATGGATAGCCATCCTTGCTATTCAGTTGCTACAATGTAAGATCAGAATAAAATGTTTAGCATTTTAGCAAAATCAGGAAGCATATAGTCAGATATATTCATTGATTAAGTTTTGATTTAATGTAAAGATCCAGTTTCCAGCTCCAGTATAGCTGTGTTTTTCATTAAACATATCACTTGACTTTAGCTTAACAAATGAGAATCTGTTAATTAAGTAGTTCATTCACTTCTAATTTCCAATTTGCATACCAACTGTTAGTTCTTAAATAGATTTCCTACAATATTTAGAGAAAGCTTTTTTCTTAAATGCCTATCTTATTTTTTTTTCTTATGATGACAAAACTTGCTAAGTCAAAGTACATTGCAATGCAAATTCACTGCAAATATGATCATTCTTAAATTAGGGTATAAATAATTGAGTAAGTAATTTTAGCAGCTAGATAATTTGTTATTGTTGTTTTAAGGATTTTTTGGTTTTGGTGTGGATGTATGTGCTATGACTAGGCCTTAGTTATGGGTGCATCATCTTTCTCATTTAGTTTTTGCCAAGTCTTTCTCATTGTGCTATTTTTTTCCTTCAGGTTATGGCTTGGATTCCACTCTTTGTGGCTTTTCCACTTGACTTTCAGGTGTCTGATTGTAGCCAATTTAGTATATTGTTACTCTTTTCGTCTTTTCTGTGTGCTGGTATAATCTGTTCCTGAGATAGATAAATGTTTATTTGATGAACTTCTAGCATGAACTTTCTCTTTTCTGTTAAATTTTTCCCAATGATTTCCTTCTTTTATAGTTTAAATTTATTAGAATCTTCTTTCTTAAATATAACTGTTTTTATTTTATTTACTCTACTCAAGGTCTTGAATCTTGTAGCTATATCCACAAGATTTTATGGAAATTCAAATTATCCTTCATTTTCAACCAAGTAATCTGCACATTTTTTAAGTAGAGTATTTGTTATTGCCACTTAATATAAAGACACAAATTTCACTGTAAGGTTGAACTGTCAGGCCGTGGTAATCAGGCATACACAATTTGGGATCAGATTATTCAGGTACAAATTCAGGTTTTTCCATTACTAGTGCTAAAAGACAAACTGAAGCATATTAAGATTTTTAAGAGCTTATTTAAATAAAAATAGATTTTGACTGAATCAGGGAGCTCCAGACATGAAGTTATCAGAATCACTCCATGGACATGAACTAGGGAAAGGCTTTTACAGAGAAGGTGCAGAAGGAAATTATCTTCTTGGCTATGGCTTTCAGTTCAGTTCAGCTTAGTCACTCAAGCATGTCCGACTCTTTGCGACCCCATGAAATGCAGCATGCCAGGCCTCCCTGTCCATCACCAAGTCCCGGAGTCCACCCAAACTCACGTCCATCGAGTCGGTGATGCCATCTCATCCTCTGTCGTCCCCGTCTCCTCCTGCCCCCAATCCCTCCCAGCATCAGGGTCTTTTCCAATGAGTCAACTCTTCGCATGAGGTGGCTAAAGTATTGGAGTTTCAGCTTCAGCATCAGTCCTTCCAATGAACACCCAGGACTGATCTCCTTTAGGATGGACTGGTTGGATCTCCTTGCAGTCCAAGGGACTCTATGGCTTTAGTGGGTTCCTTATTTGGGAAAGACTTCCCTGGAGAAGGAAATGGCAACCCACTCCAGTACTCTTGCCTGGAAAATTCCATAGACTGAGAAGCCTGGTAGGCTACAGTCCATGGGGTCACAAAGAGTCGGACACAACTGAGCGACTTCACTTTCAATTGTCTACTTAGGGCTTCCCAGGTGGCCCCGTGGTAAAGAATTCGCCTGACAAGCAGGAGACTGGAGTTCAATCCCTGGGTCAGTAAGAGCTTGGAGAAGGAAGTGACAATTCACACCAGTATTCTTTCCTGGGAAAATCCCATGGACAGAGCACCCTGGGGGGCTATAGTCCATGGGGTCTCAAAAAGTCAGACGTGACTTAGTGACTGAGCCAACAGACAAATTGGCTACTTGTGATTGACTGTTTTGAGGTTTTGATTTCCTAACCTTGAGGCATTTCAGGCTTAGGTTTGGGTTTACTTATCTAGGCTTTAAAGCCACCTCAGTCTAATGATTTCCTTGTTGATACAATCTAACACTAGTTGTGTATCCTTAGCTATAACACTCAATCTGTTTCCTAGTTTCCTCATCTGTAGATGATGGTGATGCTATTACCTAAAATAGGGTTGTTGTGAAAATAAAGTTAGTTATCTAAAGAGTCTGTGGGGTCACAAGGAGTTGGACCCAACTAAGTGACTGAACTGATCTAAGGGGTACCTGAAATATTATGTTTATTACTGAAAGTGTTTACTGAGCTTTGAATTTTCTAATTTATCACTAATATTATTTTGTACTTTTATTTCTAGGATGGAACACTTAACTTTATGTAACTTGTGTGTTTGTTGTCTGTGTGTGTGTGTGTGTGTGTGGCGTATGCTAACCACAAAGCCTTGAGGGTTACCATTTAGGAATCCAAAAGGCGCTTTGGATCCAAAATGTTCCAGGTGGAGGTCTCCGTCCATAACCTAATGTTTCACCTCAATTATACCTGCATGTCTTTTACCTGTAGTTTCAGAGACCTGAGTTTTGTTTAATAACCCTCAGTGCTGTCTGAAAAGATCACTTATGCTAACAGAGATGAAAAGTATGAAATAGTGGGCAGCAAACCCAATAAATCATGCCTGTGGCCCCCTAACAGTCCTTCATAGGACTCAGTAGGTGATTTTCAGTATCCAGAAGAGAAAACTGCCAATCAGTAGCACAGGAGACAGGAAGAGGTGAATAATGGTATTTTGATTAGAATACATTCACTCCCTGTTCCCATCAAAAATTCAGGCTAATGGGGTTATATGTAACTCTTATTCAACCACCATTTTTCCCTATGAAATTTTAAATTTTAGAACATATGAACACATATCATAGTTCTTTATACAAATTCTAAAGTACTGCTATAGTGTATAGCCACCAAATTCCCTGTGGCATGACCATGCCCAAATTAAATCTGACCATGAACTTTCTGTGTTTCATACTGTTTCTGATTACTACTACAAGAAGCAAGTTGTATTTAGACAGAATGAAAAAATAAGTCATGCCACTAAGTTGAGAGTGACGCATTCTCTCCCATAGATCTTTGAATTAAATTAAATTCCCTGCCTTTAGGAAGCTCAATGCAAATCACATTACATGACAATAACATTGCCTCCTTCACTTCATGTGTACTGCAGAAAGAATAACTGAAAAATAATCTTAGCTCTTGGATGATTTTCCTCTGCTATTAATACTTTGCAAATACATTTACCATCACAAAACAAGAACATGGAACCAGGACCAGTTTCCATCATCTAGAGTAATACATACTCAGTAAATATTTATCGATTCAGTGAGTGAGAGAACAAAAGCATGTGGGTGCTCAGAAAAATCTCAGAGGTCACTAATTTCTTTGGAGAGGGAAATGGCAACCCATTCCAGTATTCTTGCCTGGAGAATCCCATGGACGGAGGAGCCTGGTAGGCTACAGTCCACGGGGTTGCAAAGAGTTGGACATGACTGAGCAACTTCAAGACAAGAAATTTCTTACTGAAAACCAGGTGTTGCCATAGTAATATCTACTATTGTGTTCCACATTTTACTTTTGTATTTGATTTTCTTGCTGCATTTAGATTCTGCTTCATGAACCCTGATTCATATTTTCACATTATTATAATATTAACAAAGACTGTGAATATAATGTATAGCTTTTGGCTTATTAGAAGACATCTAGTATAAAAATGTCCATTTGTGGTTAAAAACACATGTCAGTTTTTACATATAGAATGGATAAACGACAAGGTCCTACTATATAGCACAGAGAACTATATTTAATATCCTATGATAAAACATGACAAAGAATGCATATATATGTATAACTGAATTACTTTGCTGTACAGAAGAAATTAACACAACATTGTAAATCAACTATACTTCAAAAAACATGCAAAAATTAAAAAATAAAATGTTCATTTGTACATTTGAAATTTGTGAACTGATTCAATCAGAGTTAACTAAAGTTTTACTCTATAAAATGTTTGGAAGCTTTCTCATGCCTTTTATCTAATGTGCTATTATTAGTTTGCCTCTAGTTTCTCCCTGAGACTGTCTGTATTTCATAATAGGTTAGAGCAGAAGGTCTGAGTAATCAGAGAGTGATAAAGCATCTTAGTGGAAACCAGGATTTGACAGAAACAGAGTTGCTTGTCACTTCAGTGTTTCCCATTCAACAAAATTGACATCATTGACAAATCTCAAATCATTGTGCTAAAAATAGTTATAACTTCTCATTTTTATTTTCTTCTTTTTATATAAACATAGTTTCTAATATACAGTTTTTTGTTTTATCTGAACCTTTTTTTCCTTTTACAGATGTTTTATATTATTTTTAGGATCTGTATGCTTCTGCATACACTTCTGCATGCTTCCCCTTTGGCTCATCATCATAGCTTTATGCAAAGAGCCAATCTGTTCAATGTACATCTCAGGAAACAGACGTGAAAAATACTGACTTAGTTTAAAATCTATACTATCTTTGACTTTTACTGCAAATCTCTACAAATAAGGTAGCACAGTTTTTCCAAACATAGGAGACAGGGAAAGAGGGATGATTTTTCAAATTTATAGTGTGCATTATATATACATTAATATTTTACTAAATATGGTAATGTGTAATGTCATATTTCACCAAGGCAAGGTGAACATGATTAAAAAGGAGATATATGGTTTTATTTTTTTTTTTAAAAAAGGTAAGGAGATAACATTTTTTGAGAACTTTCTAGACTTATTTTTTAATTATTATGAACTCTGTATGAATAGCACACACAGAATTTCAAATCTTTACTGACAAATACCACAGACAATGCTTTCTAACTACCATGGGAGCACCAAGGTGTTATGGAAAGCAAGTAAGTATAAAGTTATTCAATATGCTACTTTCTCACATAGGGCTTCCCTGGTGGCTCAATGGTAAAGACCCACCTGCTAATGCAGGAGACTCACATTTGATCCCTGGGTCAGAAAGATCCCCTGGAGAAGGAAATGGAAACCCACTGCAGTATTCTTGCCTGGGAAATCCCAGAGGAACTTAGTGGGCTAAAGTCCATGAGGTCACAAAAGAGTTGGACACCACTTAGCCACTAAACAACTATGTCCATCAATTGTTGAAGTGGAAGCTCCAATACTTTGGCCACCTGATGCAAAGAGCTGACTCATTGGAAAAGACCCTGATACTGGGAAATATTGAGGGTAAGGGGAGAAGGGGTCGACAGGGAATCAGATGATTAGATGAACCACCAACTCAACGGACATGAGTTTGAGCAAACTCTGGGAGATGCTGAAGGACAGGAAAGCTTCGCATGCTGCAGTCCGTGGGGTCGCAAACAGACAAGATTGAGCGACTGAACAATTATGTCACACACAATGCTATATATGGTTTGGTTTAGAGACAGAAGTTTAACACAAAAAAGAATCACAGAAAACTTGTGTAGAAGGAAAAATAAAGATTGATTTAGAAAGAAAAATAAATTAAACAAGATTTCAAAGATATGATGGAGAAAATAAATAGGTAAGCAAAATAACACAGCTTTTGTAATCTCATGATTTTAACAGTCTGTGTTTTCATCCTGTTTTCTTTTAAATTCAGAGGCAAAAATTTACCTTTTTACACCTTATTATCCATCTATTAAGTAGCAGAAAAGGAAAAAGGAATACTGTTTTCTTTTAAAAAAAAAGAAAGAAACTCTCTATATATAGTATTCTTGAAACTGAGAGGTCTATAAATGTCTTAGAAGAGGAAGTTTCCCTTGTAAATATTCAAATCAATTTGAGTTGTCATTAATTAAATTGCTTGTAAATGTTCTCATTTAGTCTCAACACGGGAAATATTCACTGATGAACACTTCAATGCTATCTATTGTTGTTTTCCACTGTCTTTGTCTCAATAAAATGAAAAATGCAACTCATTAAAGTAAAACTTAGCAGTCAGAAAAAGTCGTCTTGGTCTCAGTGAGTGGGACATCGTTTGACTCACATGTGTGAGAAAATAGAGGTCAGAGGGACAATCTCTGGATATTATACACTGCAAGGAAAAAGAAGAGGGAGATTGACAGGGCAAAGAAGGAATGCAGAGGAAAAAATAAAGCAGAAACTCTTTTTCAAACAGCCGTGTTTGTCAGGTCCTGATTTCCTATTACATGTTTGGGATACTTGGAAATCTTTATAAAATCAAGTTGAAATTCTTACTCCTTTTTTTTTCTCTTTTTATTGGAGTATTATTGCTTCACAATGGTGAGCTACCGTCTGCTGTACAACAAAGTGGACCGCTACATGGACATACATATCCCCTCTCTCTGGGATCTCCCTAAAAAATGGCACAGATGAACCTATTTCCAGGGCAGAAAGAGAGATACAGATTTTGAGAATGGACATGTGGACACAGGTGGGGAAGGGGAGGGTGGAATAAAAATCCTTACTACTTTGATCTGTAGCCTCTGAAATTTTCGAAGTTACTGCCCAGGAAGATTCCATGTTGCATGATAAAGAAACCATTTAAAGAATGACTTTTTATAAAATGTGCCTAAGAATTTAAGTTATATTAGAACACACATGAAATCTAGAGATTTAGAGTTAATAGTGTTAAAGCAATTTTTACATCTCACGCGTTAACTACAAAATTATCTCATTTCCCCAAACATTAATGGATATATTAAATACCAAAGTAGAAATATTAAAACTTGGAAAATCCTACTCTACATTTAGGAAATAGCTCAAATGTTGTCTTTCTCATTAATTCCTTAATTCTACTATTCTTGCAGTTTAAACATTTTTTTATGGTAAATTGTAAGTTTTATTTTCTCCTGTTGCCATTACATCATAATGTCTCTGAAACTAAAAATCACGCTGTCTTTGATGCTGCTAATCTCTTTTCCCAAAGCTTTTGTTTGGATAGGATGGAAGAACCAAACCGAAATTAATCTCAAGAAAAAAGAATTAAAAGCAAATCCAGGGTAGAGCCAAAAATAACATAGGAAGGCCCTCCTGCACTCAATCTTCCTTAAGTGTTCTGCCAGTGCACTCTCAATGTGTATATTCAATTACTATCAAGGGACTGTAAATTATATGACACATTTTGAGTGGTCTAATGTCCACGAGGGAAATGAAAGAGATGCTGCAATGATTTCCATTTGCTCACTGACTTTGAACTCCAACTACCAATGGATCTCACTTGACTGAATTTTCTCCTTGAAAGACTTGAATTCATATGTCATAAATAAAAATGATCTTATCTACAAGTAAATAAAAAATTTTATATGGCCTTTCAGTTTGGTGAAGGAGAGTTTCACTATATTTCTAATACTTTAGTTATGACCAGTTAATGGTTTTACAACTCTTGTCTTTTTCTGTATAAGGCTTGCAAAGGGTTTTCCAGCAATCTTTCTGCATGAGGAGTACATTCAGGGCTTTTGGGAATTGAATTGTGGAAAGCCTTGAAGTGAAGGGAGGTAAAGAAGCTGCCAATCAGGCCCAAGGGTTTTGTTCATTCTAAAGATAATGTAAAAGGCAACCATCAGCCTTGCTAATGAGGCTGCTTGATTTGTTTCTTAGAAAACTATTAGGACCCAGTTGTTTGATTGCTTCTTCCATCCAGAGACCACAGGGAACACTTCTGCGACTACCAGTTCCTACAAAACATTACTCTGGTTCAAAATGTGACAATCCATGAATCATAAGTCCATACACTTCTGGGACATACAAGATTTGAATCTCTAGATTTAACACAAACAGTGAACTATATTTTATGTGTATATCCAATGTTTGCCTTGAGCTAAATTAAAAGCTTTTGTGGAAGACATTCTAAATTCTTTATTTTACATGCCAATATCTTTTTCAACAAAATCAGTTTCCCAAAATGATTATAAAAGAATTGAGATGAGGCTGAATGACTGTGGAATTCGACACTATTATTTCATAATTGAGAACATGTGGAATCACAAGTTGATTTACTCAAAGTTTCATATTATGTTCATGTATGTTATGTTTCAATACCAGATTTACTCTGATTAATAAGTAACTGCTAGCATCCTATCCATTAACCTATGTATCATCAACTCTAAGAGTGGTCAAGAACACTTGAAAAGTATATCAAAATATTATTGTTAATAAATTATCTGTACCTGAAAACCATGGTGTGATTTGAATGAATTTCTTTCTCAAAGTATTCACCTCAAACAAATTGCCACAATGATCAAGATTAAGAGTTCAGTTAAAAATAATCAATCTGAGTAAGTAATTCACACTTTTGTTATCGACAGTAAAGCACAAGGTCTTCTTGTGACTCAGCTGGTAAAGAATCTGCCTGCAATGCAGGAGACCTGGGTTTGATCCCTGGGTTGGGAAGGTACCCTGGAGAAGGGAAAGGCTAGCTACTCCAGAATTCTGGCCTGGAGAATTCCATGGACTGTATAATTTATGGGGTCGCAAAGAGTCGGACATGACTGAGCAACTTTCAGTTTCAAAGCAAAAGCTGATTTTATAAACTGAATTTAAAAGTTTTAAATTTTAAAATAACGATGTTTTATATTGAACACATAGCATCACAGTCATTGACTATATTATCCATGACAAAACTATTCTTCAATCTATTCTTGTTATTCAGTCACTAAGTCATGTCCAACTAATTGTGACCCCATGTACTAAAGCCAGACTCCACTGTCCTTCACTGTCTCCCAGAGTTTGCTCAGATTCATATCCATTAAGCTGGTGATGCTATCTAACCATCTCATACTCTCATACTCTGCTGCCTCCTTCTCCATTTGCCTTCAACCTTTCCCAGCATCAGAGTCTATTCCAATGAGTTGGTTCGTTGCATCATGTGACCAACAGAGCATATTGATAAAGAGGCAATTATCTTTCAGAATCAATCTTATGCTCTTATAAATAGACAGGGATCCCCAATTTACTTCAGATACTCCTTCAGAGAGTAATAGGACTGTGGAAAAATTATATGTCTATATTAATATACTCTGGCATTTTAATTCACTTGGGGAATAAAACAGATCCTTTATTTTTTCTGATATTGTGTTGGCATAGTCACTCCTCAATTTTAGCTTATTCTCCAGTGATGGTCATCCAATTTCTTTACTAGTAAAAAAGAAACAGTGTCAGACTTCATTATTTTGGGCTCCAAAATCACTGCGGATGGTGACTGCAGCCATGAAATTAAAAGACGTTTACTCCTTGGAAGGAAAGTTATGATCAACCTAAATAGCATATTAAAAAGCAGAGACCTTTGCCAACAAAGGTCCGTCTGGTCAAGGCTATGGTTTTTCCAGTGGTCATGTATGGATGTGAGAGTTGGACTGTGAAAAAAGCTGAGCACCAAAAAGTTGATGCTTTTGAACTGTGGTGTTGGAGAAGACTCTTGAGAGTCCCTTGGACTGCAAGGAGATCCAACCAGTCCATCCTAAAGGAGATCAGTCCTGGGGGTTCACTGGAAGGACTGATGCTGAAGCTGAAACTCCAGTAGTTTGGCCACCTGATGCGAAGAGTTGACTCATTGGGAAAGACCCTGATGCTGGGAGGGATTGGGGGCAGGAGGAGAAGGGGGCAACAGAGGATGAGATGACTGGATGGCATCACGGACTCGATGCGCATGAGTCTGAGTAAACTCCGGGAGTTGGTGATGGACAGGGAGGCCTGGCGTGCTGCGATTCATGGGGCCGCAAAGAGTCGGACACGACTGCGTGACTGAACTAAACTAAACTGAAAGAAGAAACAAAACTCTGAAACACAAAGACATTTATTTTCGTGTAAATGTGAAGTTCTCATTTAAGAAGAAGCAGTTGATAATTCTTTACGTATGCAAATCTCTTTACTTAAATTTTACTTAAATCTCTTTAAATCTAAACTTTCTTATTTTTAGCCTTCATTAAAATGATAGCTCTATACATCATAATACATGGGTTAAAAGCGAGCCTTACACTATAAATGCCTTTTTCTATATGACTCACTATAAGAATGATACATCATGAACTGTTATAATTGTAGAGTTAAGAATGTAAACTCCAATTTATGAAATAATTTAAACTGGTATGCTAACTATTTATGTAGCAAATATTTTGCACTTATATTTTAAACCATCATTTCAAATTGTTTAGTTTTCTTTGAAATTGAATATTGACAAAAAAATTCTGAAACCTACAAAATAATGAATACTTTTTAAACCTAAATATTTCCCACATTCAAAATTTCATTTGTGAATTGAAATCAAATTTAATTCCAAAGCATACATTTGGATTCTAAAAAACATAGTCTTTTTAAATGTATTATTTTGGAGTTTGGACCTATTTCTTAGTTTAGAGGAGGTTTATACTAGAAAATATTGTTATAAACAGTGCTGCGATGAACATTGGGGTGCACGTGTCTCTTTCAGATCTGGTTTCCTCAGTGTGTATGCCCAGAAGTGGGATTGCTGGGTCATATGGCAGTTCTATTTCCAGTTTTTTAAGAAATCTCCACACTGTTTTCCATAGCGGCTGTACTAGTTTGCATTCCCACCAACAGTGTAAGAGGGTTCCCTTTTCTCCACACCCTCTCCAGCATTTATTGCTTGTAGACTTTTGGATAGCAGCCATCCTGACTGGCGTGTAATGGTACCTCATTGTGGTTTTGATTTGCATTTCTCTAATAATGAGTGATGTTGAGCATCTTTTCATGTGTTTGTTAGCCATCTGTATGTCTTCTTTGGAGAAATGTCTGTTTAGTTCTTTGGCCCATTTTTTGATTGGGTCATTTATTTTTCTGGAATTGAGCTGCAGGAGTTGCTTGTATATTTTTGAGATTAATCCTTTGTCTGTTTCTTCATTTGCTATTATTTTCTCCCAATCTGAGGGCTGTCTTTTCACCTTACTTATAGTTTCCTTTGTAGTGCAAAAGCTTTTAAGTTTCATTAGGTCCCATTTGTTTAGTTTTGCTTTTATTTCCAATATTCTGGGAGGTGGGTCATAGAGGATCTTGCTTTGATTTATGTCGGAGAGTGTTTTGCCTATGTTCTCCTCTAGGAGTTTTATAGTTTCTGGTCTTACATTTAGATCTTTAATCCATTTTGAGTTTATTTTTGTGTATGGTGTTAGAAAAAGCACTGTTTATAATAGCCAGGACATGGAAGCAACCTAGATGCCCATCAGCAGATGAATGGATAAGGAAGCTGTGGTACATATACACCATGGAATATTACTCAGCCATTAAAAAGAATTCATTTGAACCAGTCCTAATGAGATGGATGAAGCTGGAGCCCATTATACAGAGTGAAGTAAGCCAGAAAGATAAAGAACATCACAGCATACTGACACATGTATATGGAATTTAGAAAGGTGATAACGATAACCCTATATGCAGAACAGAAAAAGAGACACAGAAACACAGAACAGACTTTTGAACTTTGTGGGAGAATGTGAGGGTGGGATATTTCAAAAGAACAGCATGTATACTATCTATGGTGAAACAGATCACCAGCCCAGGTGGGATGCACGAGACAAGTGCTCGGGCCTGGTGCACTGGGAAGACCCAGAGGAATCGGGTGGAGAGGGAGGTGGGAGGGGGGATCGGGATTGGGAATACATGTAAATAAAAAAAAAAAAAAAAATACAACAAACTACTGCCTGTAACAAAAAAGAAGCAGACTCATAGATTCAGAGAACAAATAGTGGTTACCAGTGGAGAGATGCAGAGGGGGAATATATAGAGGTGGGGGAATGGGAAGTATGAACTATTAGGTATATGATAGGCTCAAGGATATATAGTACAACATAGGGAATATAGCCAATATTTTGTAGGATCGGTAACAAACAGAAAATAACCTTTAAAAAGCATATAATTTTATATAAAATTTTTAAAAATTAGAAATACAAAATTTTTTAATCTACCAAAAAAAAAAAAAAAAAAAAGAAAATATTGTTAACTGAAAAAAAAAAAGATTATTCAGACCATCCTAACTAATGGATTCAAATTTTACAGAATAGACCAGTATGTGTGATGAAATGAATATTTTAAACATGAATATTTTATAAAATGATGGCAGAGTAGATGATTGGAAATTACCAAATATATTTAGAACTCAGATATAAAATATATCACAATAACATGTCCTGCAACATTAATCACATCATTAATGGACTGGATATTGGGTTCCTTCCAATATTCTAACTGACACTGTTCCTGTTTTCTTCATTTATTTCAGCCACCTGAGAATTCTTGCTCAAATCCCAGAGTTTGTGTCTAAGATTAGATTCAATCCAGACTTGAATGTTCCTATTATCACCTTTCATTTATGGTGTTCTGTTATTAACTTCCTAAATTCACTGTTTTTACATAAAGATGTGTTAACATAGTGGTTTAAGAAAACCTAGGGGAAGAAACCTTGACTTAGGCTTATGTCCAGCAATCCTCTCCCACCCCCCAAAATTGATGGCAACACTATTGCCCTCACAGCACTCATTCATGCAAACATTAATATCATAAATTCTCATCTTTCTGTGAGAATTTGAGTGTCCACTTACATTACCCGAGGTTACAGAAAGGCAAAGAACTACTCACCCATCAGGCTCAACAAAAAAAAGAAGAGAATGTTGATCCAGCAGCTTTCCTTTATTTAAGGAAACCTGTGACATCTTTAAATTACCAAGCTGTTCTTCCAAGACTCCCTAAAATCCACAACCTAATATCTGGTGTCAATAGATAGAAAAATAATATATTCTTTGTTGTGGTCTCCTTACAACCCTTCCCCTTTCTTAAACTTGTCACAGGAACATAGTTAACACTGGGAATCAAGGGACTGTCTTGTCTTTTTTTCCTTAAAATCTAGGTCCTACAAAATGCTGTGTACACTTTAGTAAGCTAGCCTTTTGCCCACCTGGAAGACGATTCCATTGCTAGTGATTACCTTTACATGACAAAGTGGTAAGTGAGGGGCACTGATTCATTTTAGACAGTAAATTTTCACAAAATTATTAGGGTATGGCCTGCTTGTGTTAGAAAAGGCAGAGAAACCAGTGATCAAATTGCCAATATCTGCTGGATCACTGAAAAAGAAAGAGAGTTCCAGAAAAACATCTATTTCTGCTTTATTGACTATGCCAAAGCCTTTGACTGTGTGGATCACAATAAACCGTGGAAAATTCTAAAAGAGATGGGAGTAACAGACCACCTGACCAGCCTCTTGAGAAATCTGTATACAGGTCAGGAAGCAACAGTTAGAACTGGACATGGAACAACAGACTGGTTCCAAATAGTAAAAGGAGTATGTCAAGGCTGTATATTGTCACTCTGCTTATTTAACTTATATGCAGAGTACATCATGAGAAACGCTGGGCTGGAGGAAGCACAAGAGCAAAATTGTCGGGATAAATATCAATAATCTCAGATATGCAGATGACACCACCCTTATGGCAGAAAGTCAAGAAGAACTAAAGAGCCTATTGATGAAAGTGAAAGAGGAGGGTGAAAAAGTTGGCTTAAAGCTCAATATTCAGAAAACTAATATTATGGCATCCAGTCCCATCACTTCATGGCAAATAGATGGGGAAACAGTAGCTGACTTTATATTTTTGGGCTCCAAAATCACTGTAGATGGTGATTGCAGCCATGAAATTAAAAGATGCTTACTCCTTGGAAGAAAAGTTATGAACAATCTAGACAGCATACTAAAAAGCAGAGACATTACTTTGTCAAAAAAGGTCCATCTAGTCAAGGCTATGGTTTTCCTAGTGGTCATGTATGGATGTGAGAGTTGGACTATAAAGAAAGCTGAGTGCCGAAGAATTGATGCTTTTGAACTGTGGTGTTGGAGAAGACTCTTGAGAGTCCCTTGGACTGCAAGGAGATCCAACCAGTCCATTCTAAAGGAGATCAGTTCATTGGAAGGACTGATGTTGAACCTGAAGCTTCAATACTTTGGCCACCTGATGCGAAGAGTTGACTCATTTGAAAAGACCCTGATGCTGGGAAAGATTGAAGGCAGGAGGAAAAGGGGATGACAGAGGATGAGATGGTTGGATGGCATCACTGACTCAATGAACATGAGTTTGAGTAGGCTCCAGGAGTTGGTGATGGACAGGGAGGCCTGGCAAGCTGCAGTTCATGGGGTTGCAAAGAGTCGGACACGACTGAGTGACTGAAGTGAACTGAACTGGACTGACCTGCATATAATTTATTTGGAATCTATTATCTAAATTTGGATAATCTATTATTTATTTATATACAAAGTATATTGGTAAATAACTATCCAGATAGGAATCTGGTAATATTTTACTTTATTTTCAATTTCGTGTCAAATCCTTTACCAAATCAACCAATAGCTATCATTTCCCTCCACAGTCAAAAAGGTGTGACCCTCACCTACAATTGACATGTATTTGTATATAAGTCATATGGTCTAAAGATAATATTAAGGAAATCTATGCTGATTATTCATTAGAAGGACTGATGCTGTAGCTGAAGCTCCAATACTTTGGCCACCGGATGTGAAGAGCTGACTCACTGGAAAGGGTCCTGATTCTGGGAAAGATTGAGGGCAGGAAAAGAAGGGAGCAACGAAGGGTGAGATAGTTGGATAGCATTACTGACTCAATGGATGTAAGTTTGAGCAAACTGTGGGAGACAGTGAAGGACAGGGAAGCCTGGTATGCTTCAGTCCAGGGCATCACAAAGAGTCAGACATGACTTAGGACTGAAAAACAAATGATATCAAAATATTATTTATCCATATTTCACAAATGCATAAACACAGCAAAGTAAAATTCCAATAAAATGGAATAATATGGAAATAGGAGGGACCTGCTACCCAAGCTAAAAACCTAATGTCCAAAACTAATTAGGGACAAAATGTTTTTGAAATTCTAGAGCTGTAAGAATTCTCAAGATGAGGATGTTTTTAGAGAATTTTCAAGAGTTCATTCTTTCCTCCTGCAGGCAAACCTCTATTGAATTGAAATGGAGTGTCAGGCATGGAGCTATCATATTTATTACATATATTATAAATCAAATAGTACTAAACATTTTTAAAGTAACAAGGGTATAGGCCAAGCAGAGTTCACAACATCAAGTTCAACATTTTGGGAAAAATATTATTAGAACACATGAAGAAATAAACATCTGTGAAATATATTAGGACACTGCCGTCAGTAGTAGTAAGTTACATTAAAATATATATTTGTGAACAAAATTCTCCTGGTATCCACGAGATGCACATATAAAAACACATTTCTGATGTATTTCATATGCTGCCCAATACTAATTACATATGTAGTTCCATTTACACAAAACTAAATCAGAAATCCCATTTGCATTAGATTAAATTTGAGAAGCCAATCTTAGAATTCTTTTCTTTTTTCAACTATGTAAGACACTGCCAGTCTTCAAAAACATTAGATTCATTCATAGCATAAAAAGACCCTTGAAAGAAAATATTATGACTTCCCATCTCAAAGGTACAAGCGGTCTCAAAAGTCAGTCAGTTGTAGAAGACACATGATTAACTGTTAATATGGAAGCAAGTGGTTGTTTTCAAAGAAGGAGAGTTCTATCACAGAGTTGAATAAAATCACATGTTGCACTTTTACTTCACATAAATGAAAGTTAAATATAGGTTGAATATTATTCTTGAATTATCAGAATTTTCAAGTGAATGGCTATATTTCATAGGTAACTCTGTAAAGATGGTTTGTTTATAGTTACAGCTGATATCATCTGTTGCTTTTTAAACACACATCTGTAAATATTGCTTTTAAGTAAATACTTTAGTATAAATTACATAATTGGTTATTTTATGAATTCTGCATCTTCTAAATAATTATTTTGCATTTCATGACTTAATAGGCTAACTAATATAAGATTACAGAGTAATATAAAATACTAACAGTTGAGGTATTAAAACATGAACAAAATTTATCATCTAACAAGATCTCAATTCATTTGAATTCTAATGAAAAATGATCAATTGCTTTATAGACAATTGCTCACATTTTGTTTGTTCTTAGAAGCAGATACCATATGTAAACTTTTCTTTTGACACATTTCATTATACATATTACCATCTGTCTTGCCACAAGGAGTTACATTCACATTGAAATATACTGAAATATGTACACATTCACAAATGTATATGTGTGCACGCATCCACTACACATAAACTCACATATATGTTTAGTATTAGAAACCAAAAACCTGGGTTCTTATTTCATTAAGCAGCTCTGTATCTCAAGTAGGACCAATTAGAGCCTCAATTTTTCAAAGTATATGAATGATGGCTTCCTCCTTCACAAAGATTTTATGAGCCATCAACAAGAAAATATATTTGAAAGCACTTTAGAAATAAGGTTATAGCTACAAACCAACTGAATAATACTGGGTATGTTTATGTTA
This sequence comes from Dama dama, assembly GCF_033118175.1. Taxonomy (NCBI): domain Eukaryota; kingdom Metazoa; phylum Chordata; class Mammalia; order Artiodactyla; family Cervidae; genus Dama; species Dama dama. The sequence goes on from NC_083711.1 coordinate 25,991,944, forward strand.
GTCTTGCACTGTTATAGTCAACGTCTAAAAATGAAAAAGGAGGAAAAATTCACATAGTATTCTCAGCCACACACAAAAGTATGGATTAAATTTAAGGGCCAAATAACAAGAAACTAAAGATTCTCTCTAACTTTGATAATTGTAGTAGTGGTATAGCCAGTCATTGTACCAGGGATGTTTTCAGTTATAGCGAGATCTGTTACAGAGGTCAGGGTTAAAGTGAGGGACGGAAGGTGGTTAACTGCATGAGCTGAGTGGATCTTCATATATTCATTTCTATCTGAGTTGGGGAAAGATGCAGTGACTCTCAGATACTACAGATAGAATTGTTTTGCACATAGAAAAGTTAGGAAGGCAAGAATAAAAAAAATTAGTTTGAAAATGACATCATTACTTCAAAATTAATGCAGAAGGTAGAGGGGGAAAACTTGACTAAATTTAATATTATTCTAAATCTCATCATTGTTTTTGACAACTCCTTCATGTTAACATTTATTATAATTCATATCGATTATGGGGCTAAATAATAGTGGCACAGAATCTAGAATAGTATAAATATTTTTCCAAAGCTTGTTTTCCCCAGTTGTCTATTTAGGAAAGCTATGATTGCATACAACGATTGTTTTATTTTTTCCCTTTTATCTATTCATTTACTATTTCTTGAGTTTTATGATGATAGTCAGATTCAGTTTAAGGCTTCAATAATCTCTACATGCTGAAAAAATCCAAATATATAACTCCAGCATGGACTTCTCCCCTATAATCTAAACTTCAAATACAATGCCAACTAAACATTGCCACAAACCCTAATATGATCAAATCTGAATCATGATCTCCCTAAAACCTGGTCCATGGTCTCCACTCTCAACTTGAATGATTGCAACTACACATTGACATGATGAACTATTTAGCCAGTTTCTCAGGCTAAAAGATTTGGAGTCATCTCTAACTACACCCAATGCATCAACAAAATTTTGGCTCTATCTATCTCTGAATTTATCTATCCTTTTTCAATATCTCTACTACTAACATCCTGGGCCAAGGTGTCACCATATTATAATACCTGGTGTTTGTTGAAGTGGGTTTCTAAAAGGTCATCTAATTTCCATCCTTGCTTCTTTCTCTACTTCTTACTCTTAACTCAGTAGCTAAAGAAAGCTGTTAAAATGTAAATCGCATTTTGTCAGTTCTCTGTTCAAAACTTCTAATAGTGTACCAACTCATTCAGAATAAAAGCCATATCCTTAAAATAGCTGAGACCTTACAAGACATCATCTGCTTCCTCTCTGACCTTCTGTCCTATTCTTTTTGCTTCCTCTGCTTCAACCATTTCCTCATTCTTGTATATTTATGAACTCACCAGTATCATTCTTCCAGCCACAGTGCACAAGTATTTTTATAAAATGTACATCATTGTCAAGATCATTTCTTCTTAAATTAAGAAGCACTATACAGAACAGACTTTTGAACTCTGTGGGAGAATGTGAGGGTGGGATATTTCAAAAGAACAGCATGTATACTATCTATGGTGAAACAGATCACCAGCCCAGGTGGGATGCATGAGACAAGTGCTCGGGCCTGGTGCACTGGGAAGACCCAGAGGAATCGGGTGGAGAGGGAGGTGGGAGGGGGGATCAGGATGGGGAATATGTGTAAATCTATGGCTGATTCATATCAATGTATGACAAAAAATAATAATAATAATAATAATAATAATAAAAAAAGAAAAAAAAAAAAAAAGAAGCACTGTCCTCTAAAAAACTGAATGGATTCTAGTATGCTTATCAATAGTTAGGAAAGTCTGCCTTGTAGTGAAATCAACTTTTAAAAGGAAATGTTAATAGTATCAATTACGGAAGCTGAATTTCTGGATCCTGAGACTGTTTGCAAATACAACTATTCAATAATAGAAATTAGACTGATTAATTTCATCATCATATTATTAGGTGATGTCATCAAAATTCTTCTGATTCTTTTAAGAGTAAAGTGATATTGGCCATGTTATTAATATATTTTAACTTAACTGAACTTACTTACATAGGCATTCTATTTAGAAGAGATACAATAGAATCTTATAAAAAAAAAGTATGAGAGTTACCCTGAGAAGTTCTCAGGGTATTAATTAAATGAAGCCAATCTCATGTAAATTCTGGGAGTAGTTCAAGCAATCTAATCAACCAATCTAAAGAATCAACTGTGGACAGGAATTGTACAAGATGTAATGAAGAAGACAGTACCTAGAGTCAATTATCTCAACTCTAGGATCTCTTTATATCAACAATAGAGCATTATACCTTTATAGCAAGCACATAAAAATTAAGTTCTGCTTTGTGTGAAATAAGGAAAATAGTAAATGGAAAAGTGAAAGGTAAATATATCATAGTACTTGTACTGGGGTAGAAAGTTGAGCCTTCCTAACTATATACACTTAATATTCTTCAGAAGAAAGACATCATCACCTCTGAAACATTAATTTCCTTTCCAGGTATTATTAAACTAAATTCTGCTGTTAAAAATAGAATTTAGACATTATGTGGACATGTTTATTGAATTGTTAATTGTAATGTTGAAAACTGGAAATAAAAAATATATTCAGCAATTGGAGAATGATAAATGGCAATAGACCATTAAGTATTAGATTATACTATTATCTAACCAATAAAATAGAATTTCAATAATGTTCATGTAATAATGGTAGGTACAAAAGGATAATATACGGGACATTTTCCCCATTAAGTATAAAATACTTACTCATAAAATATTTGTAATAAATAAAATACAAAATTAACATTTTTCCTAAGTGATGAAATTATGGGTAGTTACATGTTTTAAAATTCCTCACAATGATTTTTCTCTTCTTTTATAGCTTCAATATTTGCATTTTAGTTATCTTTTGCCAGAAACAGGAAAAAACTTATTTACTGAAACATATTCTAAACAAAGAGGAGGGAATGATAACACACCCCAGGATTCCTGTCTGGCGAATCCACATGGACAGAGGAGCCTGGTTGGCCACAGTCCATGGGGCCGCAAAGAGTCGGATACGGCTGAGCAACTAAACACAGCACAAAGCATTCTAGAGGGAAAAAACAAAACTTATTAATAATACCCAAAACATTGTTAATTTCCTTCCCCGTTTTTCCTTCCTTTTTCTCCAAAACACTTCAAAACATAAGTTTCAAAGTAGATCTGACTAGTTACCAACAAACTTTGTCACATCTCAAGTGAAATTGGTTACATGAATCAGAAACAATATAATAATTTTTTAAATACACCTTTTTGATATTTGACATGAGTTATTGTTAACAGTTCATTCCTTAATCATCCTAAACTTTAAAATGCCAAACAAGTGCCATTAGAGATGAGTTATAATGTAACTAAAGATAAAAGAGTAAAGAATGATCCATACCTGGACCTGGGAACATTTAGTGCTATGAAGTTTCTACACACTATTACAAGATATGGGGCACAATAGTGAAGTTAAGTAAGAAGAAAGAGTAATGTATCCATTTATGTCTTGTGGTTGCATTCAGTCATCAACTTTCATTTTTCAAGAAATCAATAGTGAAAGATTCAAAGGCAATGCATATTTTCTAAAAGTGAAAAGTCAAAGTCGCTCAGTCTTGTTTAGCTCTTTTAGACCCCATGGACTGTTCATCTAATTCTTGAGGTCAGAATACTGGAGTGGGTAGCTTTTCCCTTCTCCAGGGGATCTTCCCAACCCAGGGATCGAACTCAGGTCTCCTGCATTATGGGCCGATTCTTTACCAGCTGAACCACAAGGGAAGCCCAAGAACACTGGAGTGGGTAGCCTATTCCTTCTTCAGCAGATTTCCTGACTCCGGAACCAGAGTCTCCTGCATTGCAGGCAGATTCTTTACTAACTGAGCTCTCAGGGAAGCCCTTCATTAATGCATATTTACATCTATACAAGAACCAGGAGAAATGTAGGAGGACATGAGTGATTATTAATGATGAGTAAGAAAAAGCATTACCCTGAAACTTCACTGTGAATAGAATTGAGTCCTATGTTTAATACACACTGATCATATACTAGTCTTCCTTCTTCAGAGAACGGATAGATGATTCGAGATTATCAAAACATAATATTGACTATATATTTTCAGAGACTGCACTTAATAACTGCTGCATATATGACAGGAAAACAAAAACAGCATGAATACTATAGGATAATAACTATTTGGAGACATTTTCCTTGGAAACTCCTGTACTTGAAAGTAGCAATTAATATTAACATGATAAGAAATGAAAGCATAAGTCAGGACTTCTTAGTTGTAACAAAAGCAAATGGTCATTTAAAAAGTAATTTTAACTAAGGCCTAACTGTATATTTATTTTATAGCTATTTATTCATATTCATCATTATTTTCCCACAGGGAAAAAAGGAATTCCTATTTTACTTTTATTTACTTATTTTTATTTTTTGGCCTTGTGGAATATGGGATCTTAATTCCCCAAGCAGGGATAGAATCTATGCCCTCTGCATCAGAAGTGCAGAGTCTTACCCACTCTGGGACCTCTAGGGGAGTTCTAAGAACTCCTACTTTATACAAGGCAACATAATGACACAGAAATTAATCAATAAAGTTATCTAAGCATGTGGAATTAGGCATATTTTATATTAAAGAGTTTTAACAATCTATTAACTCTTATAGATTCATTGTAAGTTGGTTTGTTAAGATGATACTAACTGCATAACACTGAGATTCTTTAGTCTGAAGCTCCTATGGAATATATATCTAAATATCCATGGGATATTTCATCTATATCTAAATATCTCAACCAAGGTGGTATTGTGGGCTCAACTGCTCACTCATGTCCTACTCTTTGTGAAGCCATAGACAGTAGCTTGCCAGGTTCTGCCAGTCTCGTCTCTCCAAGGGATTTTCCAAGCGAGAATACTAGAGTGGGTTACCATTTCCTCCTCCAGGGGATGGATCTTTCTGACTCAGGGATCAAATCAGCATCTCTTGCATCTCCTGCTTTGGCAGGTGGATTATTTACCACTGAGCTACCGGGGAATCCCATTCAATGAGTATTTTAGCACTATTTGGATTGTAGGCTGAAAGAATTCAGATCCAGAGGATAATCCTGCTAAAGAGATAAAGAGGAACCAATCACAAAAGACCTAGAATCCCAAGTCAAGAAATATAGCTTCATTCTAAGTGTAACAGAGCTACTAACAGTTGTAAGATGATGAGAATTCCATTTGAGAAAGATCACTGTGTTGAAATATGGAGAGTAGATCAGGGAAGGCAAGGTTGAAAAGAAGACAGCTAAAAAAACGATTATTTTAATAATTCACTAGAAAGATGATGACCTAATGTGGAGGAGTAAAACTAATATATACATAAATAGAAAAAAATTAAGGACCACTAGGAGTCCTACTCAATCAGCATTAGATATGGATTAGGACTTTGAAATAGAGGTCAAGTATGTCATCTAGGCTTCAAATCTGGGCAACAACTGAGTTAGAAATAATAGGAGAAAAAGCAGGGAAGAGTGATGATTTCAAGTCTGGACACAGAGGTAATTCAAAACTTACGTAATGCAAGAAAAGGGAGAATTCATTACAAGTAGCAAGCAGAAATAGCATTTAAGCATTAAACCAGGTGTACAATGAGGAAAAACTTGAAGTCTGGGTCAACTTAAAATTATTATATCGCTATATACATAGTCCTTTCTTTTGAAGTTTTAATGATTCCAAATTAACTCTTTAATTTGACAGCAATAATTCAGCCTTTCATGAAATATAGAAATTAGTGGTTCCCAAAGTATCACCCAGAAAGCACAGAGGGGCTGCGTGGAGGCGAGGTTAGCAATATTTTATTCAAATTTAACTCAGTGGGTAAAGAGTCTGCCTGCAATATAGGGGACCAAGGTTCAATGCCTGGGTTGGGAAGATCCCTGCGGAGAAGGAAATAGCAACCTACTCTAGTATTCTTGCCTGGAGAATTCCACAGACAGAGGAGCCTGGTGGGCTACACTCCGTGGGGTCACAAAGAGTCGGACATGACTGAGCGACTCACTGAACACTTTGAAAATTAAACCTTGGAATGACTTTTAAATATTTTAACAATATGAATGCTTTCTCAAAGATGATACAGGCGTGCTTTCTTGGTGACAAACTAACAAAGTAACTGCACAATTCGGTGTGTAAACTCATTTAGTGCAGTTGTCGGAGGAAAATGTCTGCTGTCACCGTAACACAACATATGAATGCCTGGTAAATTAATTAGATGACTGCATATGCACAGGGTCTGTTTATGATATCAGACCGTCATTAACCTGTCTGCTGATATGGAATCATACAAGCAAATATCCTTTGCTTCATCAAAATGTTAGGCAAGGCTCTGAGGCCTCTGCTTGGTGCTAGCCAACACGATGGTGTCTTGGCACAATCATCATCCAAGGTAAAGGAGGATCTTACAGGGCAGATTTAGTGTTTAGTTGAAGATTTAAGAGTCTTTTATTCCTGATTTTTGAGAATCCAAATATAGTGCACTGTTTCATTTTTTCTTCTTCTTTTTCTGACCAGCATGCATTTCCCTTCAATTGCTTTGAATAACAAACCAGCCTCCCGTGCATTGGTCTGTCAGTCATATCCAACTGTTCCTGATTCTGTGGACTATAGCCCACCAGGCTCCTCTGTTCATGGAATTCTCCAGGCAAGAACACTGGAGTGCATTGCCATTCCTTTCTCCAGGGGAGATCGAACCCAGATCTCCTGCATTGCAAGCACATTCTTTACCAGCTGAGCTACCAGGGAAGCCCAATCTCCTAGACACAAAGAAATGCCTATGTCCCAGATTTTCCCCTTTCCCCTGGAAATAACTGGTAGGAGAAAAGAGGGTAGCCAAAATTTAAGTAGAGCCTATCAGAGTCTTTCTCTGTGATTGACAAGAATAAAGCCTAGCTACTGTAGAAGAGAATGAGGCCAACCCAGGAGGTAGAGCAGAGTCAGCAGAAATGAACAAAGAAGATTATAGATTGGGCAAGACCTGAGTCTCCAGGGCCATCTCACCTGAATTCAGATCTTCCTTTGAATGTATGAGTTACTACAGTAACTCTCCCAACTCAGGGGTCCAGTAACTCACCTTTCTTTAACTTAAGCTACTTTAAGTGAGATTTCTCTCACAAAAGCTAAAAGAGTTCTGATTGGTATATCAAATAACTGCAATTTAGAATCTTCAGGCTGAATTGGTACTAACCAACAACAAGCAGGCTTCCTTGGTGGCTCAGCAGTAAAGAATCCACATACCAATTCAGGAGACACAGGTTTGAACACGGGCCGGGAAGATCCCCTGGAGAAGGAAATGGCAACCCACTCCAGTACTCTTGCCTGGAGAATCCCATGGACAGAGGAACTTGGTGGGCTACAGTCCATGGGCTCACGGTCGGTCAGGACTGAGCGACTAAACAACGGCAAACAACAATCAACAGTTATTTATTGGTGTCCAACAAAATAATATAAAAAATCCAAAGCACTCTTCAGGTGCTTAGTTATTTAATCATCACAACAACCCTGCAAAGAAAATGCGTATATTAAGCGCTTTTAAATAATTAAGGAAAAGTGAAAGTGAAGTTGCTCAGCCGTGCCCAACTCTTTGGGACCCCATGGACAGTAGCCTGCACCAGGCTCCTCCACCCATGGGATTTTCTAGGCAAGAGTACTGGAGTGGGTTGCCATTTCCTCTCCAGGGAATCTTCCCAACCCAGAGATCGAACCCAGGTCTCCCGCATTGTAGACAGATGCTTTACTGTCTGAGCCACCAGGGAAGTAATTAAGGAAACTGAGACAGAAAGAGATTTTGTAATTCCCCAAGAGCCCATAACTAGTAAAAGGGAAATTTTGAATTTGAACTCAGAGCTTCTGATTGCAGTATCCAGACTCTTAAACCTGACTGACTCTCTCTCTTGACATGAATTGAGTTCTGATTCAGTCATCTAAAATTAAGTGCTTTCATCTCTCTGAAACTTAATTTTTTTCATCTCTAAAAGAGGGATGCTATTTCCTACTGCAGACATTTTTGTAGAAATTGAAAGATATTAAGCTTAGGAAAGCATTTTGGAAACTGCCTAGCACTAGAAAACTGTCAGTTCATATTATAAAATTATAAACTACATTAAAGCTTTATCAGCTATGAATTGTGTAATTGAATTACTACAAAATTTAATGAACATGTTATAGTCAATAATGGCTCAAAAAGTAGATACAAGAGTCAATTCATATGTCAGGAAGCAATTTTTAATCTAAAATAATTCTGGTGTATAAAATCTGCCTTTCTTCAATAATAATGACAAAGATGACTAAGATAAAATTAACTTATATTTCAATATTTTACATTTTCAAAATTATTTTACTTTGTTACCCTCATTCAGCAGAAATTTTAGTGTCTTGGGAAATGAAATATATTTACTTTTTCCCTGTCAATATCAATCTACTGCTACTGAGTAAGTTTTAGTAATAAGTATTCAAGTGACAAAGCTTTATGCATCTCACTATGAAGTCCTGAAAATGGTAAATACAAAACATTTATTCAAATATGCTTTTGAATGCCTTTCTTTTACCTCTCTTGAAGATTGATTAAGATTTTAGAATTCCCCTATTTTACATGTGTGTGTTAAGTCGCTTCAGTCACGTCCCACTCTTTGCAGCCCTATGGACTGTAGCTCTCCAGGCTGCTGTCCAGGGAATTCTCCAGGCAAGAATACAGAAGTGGGTTGCCCTGCCCTCCTCCAGGGGATCTTCCTGACACAGGGATCGAACCCATGTCTCCTGCATTGCAGGCAGAGTCTTTATCATCTGAGCTACCAGGGAAGCCCCATATTACATGTAGGTGAAATTAAAAGACAATATTCACTAGAAAGATCAAACTGTACAGTTGGTTCCAGTCTTTGTTGTTAATATAAAATAAAAATTCTATAAATATTCATCATGTATTTAATCATTTCTTCCTAAGTATAGCACTTTTAGCCAATCTTCATGCATTTTTGGTTTCAAATTGACATTTATTTTAGCATATATTAATACCTGACAACAGAACTATGCTGATTAATCTTAAAAGAAGCTAGTGGTTAGTATTACTAAATATTATGATTTAGTTACAAACTCTAAATCTTATATTCATAACTAATATTTATACATGTCAAAATACCACTTAATTCTGTATAGTCCAATATGATTGAGAGAAAATTTGGAGTTGAAGGGAATTTTTTCTTGGCCTGCATTATGTACTGAATCATTTACTTTAGCAATGGAATATTTTATGGAATGTATAAAAACTTTCTAATTTGATCACTACCCCTAATATTTACTTTTTCTAAATCTTACAGATAATCAAGAGAACAGAATCAGGAAATTGCAGATTGTGAGCAAAGAATGTATATACACAAGAAACAGAACAATAAAAACAAAGTTATGAAATTAATGTATATGTTATGAAGTTACAGTGATAAATTTGATCTTCATATAAGCCCCCAGTGATTGTAAAATAGTTTACCTAAGCCAATTCCTTATTGCCAACAACATTTCTCAGAAATAACTCCTTTTCACATTTATATAAGTCACAGAGGTCTCTTTTATGAGAAAACATAATCAGGCAAAATAAAATGTTACATAAAATGGAAAAAAGTTATCATTTGTTTTTTAGTAGTGTGTTAATGAGCCACAGCAGAGCAATTCTTTTATCACGGCTTAAAATTAAACAGATACAAGTCTAGCTGCTGATTTATACTTTCCTTCCAGGAAATAAAAAAAATTTTTGACTTTTTATACATATGCAATATTATTTTTAAGTTCATTCGTATTCATATGACTTGGATTGCAATCTGAAGTCTGGAAGATTTGATTTCACTAAACATATTTGCCTCAAAAAAAAAAAATAATAATAATAAAAATTAAAAAAAAAATAAAAAAAAATAAAAAAATAAAATTTTAATCAGTAATTTTTATTACTGCAACACACGTGCTCTTAAGAGAAAAAAAAAAAAAATGTCTGTATATACATGCATATTTCAAAACCAGTATCCATTTCTTTTAAGGTTTTCAATGTTGCATAAAGTATAATGGCAAGGAAAATGTCCATAGGATCTAAAATCTTGTGAAGAGGTTTATTGAAAAAGTTGGCCTTGGTAGGGACTGAAGTCCAAAATAAACCAACTCTTTTTTAGCCAATGTCTTCCATTCATGCTCCTCTGAATATACACATTCTCTTCCTGGGAAAAAAAAGTCTTGGGAAGAGCCACAGATGTTGTAGACAATTTCCTGCACTAAAAATTAAAGTGCATTCACATACTTTCATCCCTTCTATCTGGGTTTGACTCAGATTCAGAAATTGCTGTGGTAGAGAAAGAGGGAAGGGTATATATAGTTGCTTCTTTCCACAGTTCACACCTTGAGTCCCTTTTTCCCCAATCACTAGACTGGCCCATGATTAAAGGAGAGAAGTGGAAGAGAACTTAACACGCACAGAATATCTTTTTTTAAGTTAGTATGGTTGTAACTTGTGTGTGCCATCTCTCACAGGTTGCTTTCCTGAGTTTTTGTGGTCAGTGATTGCCCTTTTAAAGAGGGAACGGTCAGGTTCCTTTCTCTGATGTCCAGTCTAAGAGTCTAAAACATTTCTTTAGAGTCTGGTGGGCCATCATACAAGGTAAATTTCTAAAAATTATAATGTGTTGCTTTGTGAAGTAGAGAGATCTCAGTATTAGAAATATTCAAATATAATTTCAAAGATTATTTGCCTTTATGTAAAAGATTCAATGATATTGAAGGCTTTTAAGTCCAAGCTGCTCTACAAACTACACAGAAAAAGAGTGGAAAGATGAGTGAATTGGATGATAGCTAAAATTCTGATTCTGTTTGCATTCAAAAGTAAGACGGTGCTAGGGACTTCCCCGGTGGCTCAGATGGTAAAGAATCTGCCTGCAGTGCAGGAGACCCGGGTTTTTCCCCTGGATCTGGAAGATCACCTGGAGAAGGAAACGGCAACCCACTCCAGTATTCTTGTCTGGAAAATTCCATGGATGGAGGAGTTTGACAGGCTGTATGGCCCATGGGGTAGCAAAGAGTGACTTCACTTTCTAGAAGACTATTATTGGAGAAGGAAATGGCAACCTACTCCAGTATTCTTGCCTAGAAAATCCCATGGATGCAGGAGCCTGGTGGGCTACAATCCATGGAGTCACAGAGAGTCAGGCACGATTTAGAGACTAAATGAAAAGACTATTATAATTTAGAATACGACAGAGATGAGAGGAAAAGGTAATCAATATTTATTAAAGTTCTACTCTATCACTGACAGTGATGGTTTTTTACCATCTCCTCATTTGATATTTTTGCAGTCTGGTAATACAGCATTTTTATTCATCTTGAGGAAACTGAGGCTCAAGAAGTTGAACTACTTGAATGTCTATAGTGGTTAGTGGCAGTACTAGAATCGGCTCTGTCCATTCATAACTAGTCTTACATTAAAATTGATGTTATTTTCACCAAAACAGTCTCCAAACTCAAAATTTCCTAACTCCATGGAAATAATATTTTTACCACCAAACTATCTAAAACTAAAGGTCATGGTAATACTATTGTGTAACTATCCAATATTTAATGAAACTATTAGCCAGAGTAAAATTCCAAAATGGATTTAGCAACATTCAAGAAAATGTTTAAAGAAGAAATGTTAAAGAAGATTTCTTCAGAGGTGTTTTCTCTTATTAGGAAAATCTAATAGTTTCTTTAAACACATAATACATGATTCTACGTTTAAGTTTTCAACATCAAGCACCTGGAACTGAATTTAGCTGATGTTAAAGCCACAGTGATAGACCACTAGTGAAGACAAAATAACATGTGAAGGGCCTGGGGACAGATTGCTGAATCAGAGGACAGACAGACTGATGAATTAATCATGTGATACTGAAGGAAGAAGTAGAATGCAAGAAAATTTTCAATTGTGCAGCATTGCTATCCTATGTTCTTTTGAAAATGTGTAACTAAATAAATGAACTCAAACAAATGTCAACAATATGGTGAGAGCTTGAATGATCCAAGAGTCTTCTATAATATAATAGAGGAATTCATTTAAAATGCAAATTAAAATATAAAGTTCCAAATTGCCCAAATAGATAATACCTTTCTAATCTTGTAGAACTAAAATCTACCTTTGAGCTTCAAACTCTTGACACCAGCTTGAACCCATTGGACATATATGAAGTGATATCCAATGATGCCTCTAGGCGTCAAAAAGGAGGCATCATTATAAGCATTGCAACTAACAGGGAGGAAGCACAGACCCACCTACCAGCAGACAACTGAATTAAAGATTTACTAAGCACTGAAGCACTGACCTGCTCACCAGAGCAAGACCAAGTTTTCTCCACAGCCAATCCCTCCCATCAGGAATTTTGTACAAGCCTCTCATCTCATCCATCAGAGGGCAGGCAGAAAAAGCAAGATCTGTAATACCACAGCTTCCAGAACAAAATCACCATCACAGGAAGCTAACCAAAATGACAACATGGCTTACAACGTGCAACTCAATGAAGTCTTGTGTGAATCAATAAAGCCAAGAGTCATGTCATGAAGGGCCACCCAAAATGGACAGGTCATGGTGGAGAGTTCTGACAAAAGGTGGTCCACTGGAGAAGATAATGGAAAAACACTCCAGTATTCTTCCCTTGGGAATCCCATGAGCACTATGAAAAGGCAAAAAGATATGATACTGGAAGATGAGCCCCCCAGGTCAATAGATATCCAATATGCTACTGGTGAAGAGCAGAGAAATAGCTCCAGAAGAATGAAGAGGCTGGGTCAAAGCGAAAATGACACTGAATTGTGGATGTGTCTGTTCAAGTATGACCTAAATCAAATCCCTTATGATTATTCAGTGGAAGAGAGAACTAGATTCAAGGGATTAGATCTGGTAGACAGAGTGTGTGAAGAACTATGGACAGAGAAGTTCATAACATTGTCCAGGAGGCGGTGATCAAAACCATCCCAAAGAAAAAGAAATGCAAGAAGGCAACACGGTTGTCTGGGTAGGCCTGACAAATAGCTGAGAAAAGAAGAGAAGCAAAAGGCAAAGGAGAAAGGGATAGATATGCCCAGCTGAATGCAGAGTTTCAGAGAATAGCAAGGGGAGATAAGAGAGCCTTCTTCAGTAAATAATGCAAAGAAATAGAGGAAAACAATAGAATGGGAAATTAACTAGAGATCTCTTCAAGAAAATCAGAGGTACCAAGGGAACATTTCATGCAAAGATGGGCTCAATAAAGGACAGAAGCAGCAAGCACCTAACAGAAACATAAGAGATTAAGAAGAGGTGGTAAGAATACACAGAAGAACTCTACAAATAAGGTCTTGATGACCTGGATAACCACAAATGGTGTGGTCACTCACCTAGAGCCAGACATCCTGGAATGTGAAGTCAAGTGGGCCTTAGGAAGCATTACTACAAACAAAGCTAGTGGAGGTGATGGAATTCCAGTTGAGCTATTTATTCAATATGCCAGCAAATTTGGAAAACTCAGCAGTGGCCACAAGACTGGAAAATGCCAGTTTTCATTCCAATCCCAAAGAAGGGCAATGCCAAAGAATGTTCAAACTACCATACAACTGCTCTCATTTCACATGATAGCAAGGTAATGCTCAAAATCCTTCAAACTAGGCTTCAACAATATGTGAACCAAGAACTTCCAGATGTACAAGCTGGGTTTAAAAAAGTCAGAGGAACAAGAAATCATTGTCAACATCCATTGCAGCATAGAAAAGCACCTTAGTACTAAATATTTTTCAGATTCCTAAAAATCCACACAAAAACATTGTTTGACCTTTGTATTAAACAGTAAGTATCCTAGCAAAAGTTATGAAGGCCAACAAGTTATGGTTGAGTAGTAAAATATTGGTAATATTCTGTATATTTGTAAAATTATATGCATATGGCATGCCTTTAGTGCAATTCTAACTGCAAGGTTTTAATAGTTATGAGATATTTCTCACAGTGTTAATCAAAATCATTTTTTGAATGATATATTGACAAGCTAAATTTATTCCTCCTCTATGTATATCAAAATTTATTAAATAAGAAAAAGCATTTGCATCTCATGAAAGTTCTAGCTGATGTCTACATTTTCAAATGGAATCAAACACAGTAATTATATAATCCAAATTTATAATTTTCAAGTTAATCATACACTAAGAAAAAAATCTTATACTCCTTAATAGTCATTTTATTTCTGAGATACAAATTAGCTTTTAAATACATCATCTTTGTGGTCCCGTGGACTGGAGCCTACCAGGCTTCTCTGTCCATGGGATTTCCCTGGCAAAAATACTGGAGTGAGTTGTCATTTCCTCCTCCAGGGGAATCTTCCTGATCCAGAGATCAAACCCATGTTTCCTGTGCCTCTTGCATACCAGGCAGCTTTTTAACATTTGAGTTATCAAGGAAGCCCCTGTTACCACACTGATAGACTACTCAAGATATTGGTATGTGATCATCTAGCTATAATACAAAACAGGAAGTTTTTCTTGAGAGTTAAAATTTTACATATGAAACGAGTGAGATGAAGATATACTTTGATCATAGATGACAAGAACCATTAGTAAAAACGTGGAGAAAAAAATTTGTTTTTGGTAATTATTGTTTATTACTGTTATTTATGTAAGTTGAAAATCTTCAAAGTGTAAAAGCCAGTCTTATGACTGCCAGATTGTCTGAAAATCAGAAGTTTAAGACATACACTGTCTAAAGCAACACTGTCCATCAGAACTCTCTGGAATGACGGAAATATTTTATAATTTTTCACACAACTGGAACAGTCAAAAGCCTCATTTAGTTATTAAACATTTGAAATGTGTAGAATACAACTGAGAAGCTGAATTAGACATTATATTTAACTTCAATCAAGTTCAAGTTGAAAAGTCACATTAAACTAGCATGAAAGTGTGGGTTATAAAGCTCTCTGCTCATGTTCCTCTGCTTTGATATCTCTAGTATTTCCAAGAAAGTATGGTTTACGAGAGAAGAAATGTGATAACTCCAGAACAGCACACCACAGTTCCAGATAACTCTGACATGGCTCAAGATAACCACAGGAAAATACATGGCAGTCAGTCCTAGAAAGGACTAAAATAAAGGAGAACTTAATTTATTCGAGTGCTCTAAACACACTTCCCTGCCCACGCCACATCCCCTCTCCCCAAACAAAATAAAACAAAAATATGTCAGACTCTTCAAAACCTCGAGGCCTGAACCTCCTGAGCAATCTCAGGATCAATGCACTGGGAATGCCTTTCCTTTCTGCTCACACGGGCTTCCCCCATGGCTCAGATGGTAAAGAACCTGCCTGCAACACAGGAGACCCGGGTTTGATGACTGGTACTTGTCTTCTTTTCACTTCCACCTGCATAGTTGGGAGGTCCGATTCTATCTTTATTGAAATTCTTGGATTTGTTCTTCCATGAAAACAGACTATCCTTTTCTCCAGATGGACACTGTCAACTTTTACCTTTGAATCCTAAGTCAATGAATTCTGATGTTGGGCATCCTTTTTTATTTTTTGCTTTTTAAATATTCTCTCCTTGCCAATCTTATCTACTTTCACAGCATTCACTGTTAACTCTACGCATGTGTGTCTCCCTAATCTTAACTCCCACTCCTGCTCAGTCATGAGTCTAGTCCAGGATTTCTCGCTAACAGTCACAACATTTCACCCTGAATGCCTCAGCACCAGTTCCAATTCAAGACATCTCAAATTGAACCTTTCCTGCTTCCAAAAATAATAATAGCAAGAAAAAACCTTTCTTAGTCTCTGCTCTATTTCACTAATGATTCCAGTCAGCCATGATCAAAATTCTTATCTTTGACTCATTCTTTCCATGCTTAAAGTCTGAAGCATCAAAGTGGTTAAAATCAAAGAACTCAGATTCACAAGAGAACAGGCCTGGACTTTAGCCCCTGGCTCCTCCATTTACTGCCTGCATAACTTAAGTATATGAACTAAATGGTTCAGACTTTAATTTTTTAATCACAAAAATGGAACTACTACTACTAACATCATTACCAGTTCTAAGTACTTTCCATCTCTTAACACATTTAGTCTTTACAACAACTCTATGAGATTGATACTGTTATTATTTATTTTCTATGAGAGAACTGAAACATAGAGTTAAATGCATTATGAAAAGCCACAACAGTAAGTGGCTGGGATTCAATCCTAGACATTCTGGCTCCAAGCTTGGAACCACCATACACACTGTCTTCCTGACAATAACAACTTATCTCAAAGTGTTGTGAGGATAAAATTAGATCAAAACAAGGAAACACTTATCAATATCAGCTGCTAATATCCTCATAAATCTCTAGACCAAAGTCAGAGGTACCCTTTCTTCTATATGACTTCCTGTAGCATTTATTCTTGATCCATATGACTTATATACTGACTTGTACTATATCACTTGACAGTCATGTCTTATTACATCATATAAACTGTTTGAAGCTGAGGATAAAAAATATCCCATGACTTATAAATATTAGTAGAATTTAATGTCAATGTATGTCACTTTAAAATTTCTTTTTATGACTCTTATCCATTTCATAGTTCCTTAGATCCTAGTCTTAATTATTGTCAAATTTATGGAAGTGTTGCTTACTTTGACAACTTATGCTTCTCCAGTGTTTTGATCCCTTTCCCTGAGCTCATCCTTTTCCTTACCTGCATCAGCTACATAGATGGTTGATACAGCTGCTTTAAATGTATTCTAAATTTCACAAGCAGTTTTTGTTCAATTTTTAGTTAACTATACAGCTTTCTTAGGCAACCCACTTTTGCTGGTCTCTTGATTTGTTACCTAAAACAAGTTTGCTATACACATGTAGGTTTTTTTACACCATCTATCTAGAAAATAGAGCACTCTAAAAGCAAGTTAAGTCTTTTGGGTTTTGCATAGGTCTTTTTAGAGAGCAAAGGGGCCATTTATTTGGTGGGAATAATACACTTTAAAGTGGCATATTAACAACGGCCATGCCCTCTATACACCAACACTTTAAAAAATCTAACCCTGTGCGTGCATGTGTGCTAAGCTGCTTCAGTCACGCCCAACCCTTTATGACCCCATGGACTGTAGCCCGCCAGGCTCCTCTGTCCATGTGACTCTTCAGGCAAGAATACTGGAGTGAATTGCTGTGTTCTCCTCCAGGGGATCTTCCCGACCCAGGGATTGAACCCGCATCTCTTATGTCTCCTGCATTGGTAGGAGGGTTCCTTATCAACAGCACTAACTGAGAAGCCCTCTAATCCTATAAAGAAGTACAAAAATAAAATATAATAAATTTTATACAATAAAAATGGTCTTTAAACCATCATTCACTAGCATGTATATTAATACAGCAATCCAGTTGTACAATGTTCCCACATAAAACCAAACCAATCTGTTTTCTAAAGTGAAATAATGCTGATGATCACAATTTTACCCCAGAGCACTGACCAAACAAACATGGATAATTTTAGAAGGAGCCATGATAGTGATTATCTGCCTGCACTTCCACAAAGCAAAATGTTGCTAAGTAGAAATAAAAGAAAGTCTACTGAAATTTAGGCAATTAGAATAGGAAGATAGGCAATGAATGAACTGCCTAAACAAATTTGTATGAGGAAAATAAATATGCATAGAAAAAATTTTAAAAGGAGATTATAAAAAATTTGTGTAAGCATGGTTATGTCTCTCCATGGTACATTGAAAGAGGTCTGCAGTTCAGTTTTTGCTACCAGCTTTATTACTGATACTCTTTATTATTTAGAAATAAGAATTATTCTATTTGAATTTCTACAGAAATATAGAATATTTGCCCCTTAGGAATGTCAGAACTGAGGATGCCAAAGAAAGGTAGGACTATCAATTGATTTCAACCTATGTCCAAGAATTTCTGATGGAAGAAACTGTAAGTTTTGAATTAAAGTATTCTTTGTCACCACTGTTCACTTGAGTAAACTCATGGAGTAAGAATCCAATATGATGAAAACACAGGATGTCCACTTAACTCTTCGATGTGCAACATGGCATGAAGGAAGGGACTGGATTTGAAATCTGTGTCATTGCATTGTGACTTCATCAATCACAATCTCTGTTTTAGGATTTTTAAAAATTGTGTCACAGGAATTTTGGATGGGTTGATATGGTGAAATGAAGCCATATACAAAAGTGTTTAGTGAACTGAAAATGCTTGTATAGACTCCTTTGGTTTTATGATGATGACGATGATTATTATTCTTTCTCTGGTAGTACTAGGGGGGCAGAAGGAAGGTGTGGCCCTCTAGCATTTGCCCTTATTTCTAATCTAGTTTATTTTATGACTTCATACTCCACATATTTATAGTACAGTGTTTACTTGAACTTTTTGTTATTTATATCAAATTTATAATTCTACATCTTGAAAGCTCCAGCAACAACAATCACGATAGAGAAAAATTAATAATAACCACCCATCATTGAGAGCTTGCTCTGTATTTAAGAGGATGATAGGTGCTTTTAATTCTCCTTGTAATTCCCACAATGGCCAGTTTTATAAAGAGGATATCAGGACTCTGAGTGTTAATTAACATTGCCTGAGGGGACACATAGATGCTTACTTACCTTACTTTCAACATTTCTTTTTGTGTGTGATTATATTCACTATAATTCTTTATTGTATCAGACTCAATAACTCACCAAACCACTTTCTTTAAAAAAATTTAAGATGTGACAAACTTAGATTCCCACTCAAATTAGGAGTACAGGTATGACAACAGACTAATCATATTTCTTTTTTTGATTAATTGTATGATTCCTAAAATATTTCACATACAGTATAATGCCTGGGAATTTATTAGCCTTTTCTTGATTTTTTTTTTATTGTACTAAAAGAAACATAATTTCATAAAAGTATACAGTTACTTACTTATACTATACTATACTTAAAATTTCATTTTAAGTATACAGTTCAGTGGCATTAAGTACATTCACATTGTTGTACAACCATCACATAGCCTGTATATCTCCAGGCCTTTTTCATAGTCCCAAACTGAAACTCTAACCATTAAACAAAAACTCCCCACTTCCTCATTCCTCCAGCCATTAGTAACCACCATTCTACTTTCTGTCTTTATTTGTATATTTGACTACCTTAGATACCTCAAACAATCTGAATCATACAATATCTGTCCTTCTGTGTTTGGCTTATTTCACCTAGCCTATGAAATAAGGAGGCTGAGCTCCAAAGAATTGATGCTTTCCAATTGTGGTGCTGGAGAAGACACTTAAAAGTCCCTTGGACAGCCAAGAGATCAAACCAGTCAATCCTAAAGGAAATTAACCCTAAATAGTCATTGGAAGGACCATTGCTGAAGATTCTTCAAGCAAGAATACTGCAGTGGGTTGCCATGCCCTCCAGGGGATCTTCCCAACCCAAGGATTGAACCCAGGTCTCCCGCATTGCAGATGGATTCTTTCATGGTCTGATCCACCAGGGAAGCCCATGAATCCTAGAATGGGTAACTTATCCCTTCTGCAGGGGATCTTCCTGACCCAGGATCATCCTTGCTACATGTCATCCATAATACATATCAGAGTTTTACTCCTTTCTAAGTCTATTCCAGTATATGCATAAATACATGTTTTTCCACACATTCATCAATGAATATTCGGGCTGTTTCCACTTTGAGCTATTGTGAATATAACACTGCTGTGAACATAGACAAACAAATACCTGTTCAAATTCCTGCTTTCAATTCTTTTGTGTATGTATGCAGAATATGTTATTTATTTACTTATTTGCTACAACAGAACATTGGTTTTGCATCTTCATGGGACAGAGTTCAGTAATTCCCTGATCTCTTTATATAACATCCACTTGAATTTCATCATCCAATAAATATCATCTAATGATTTAATCCTTTAAGTGTATTAGATGGCTCACCCTGAATAAATTACACTGGCTTCAATTCTTCATGCCACTCTCTTTGCAGCTTAGAACATTAGTCTTCAAACTCCATGGTAATAGAAAATACTTTCATTTTAAAACTGGTTTATAATTCATCTTTTGTATACATTAAAAGGTTGAAAATATTTCAAATTTTCAAATTCTAGAGAAAGGAGAAATTTTCAGAAAGAAAATAAAATATGTTATCTCCCATTTAATAGTATTTATAAATCAATACTTATTAGCATCAATTTAAGTTAATAATATCTTGCTCTGACAGTTCAAAATTTTATTTACTTCTTTACATGCTTCTCTGTGGTTTACCAATAGTACTTTATAAAAGCCAAAATAAACAAACTTCAGGCAATCATAAAACCTGAGGGTTGGAATTAGGAAATCTCTACTCATATAAGCAATGACATTAAACTTGTTCAAAAGCAAGTAGAACTGTTTTTCATCTAAATGGATGAAAGTTACTATCCTTTTACCCAATCACAATGCTAAAATCTTATTTTTGGAATAAAACTTTATAAATATGAATTATTTATCACATATTGATATAACTCAGCATACAACTAAGGAGTGTAACATCTTATTAAATCATGTAAAATATTTACAGCATAAGAAAAACATGACTGAGAATTCAGATACATAAAATATGTTTTTCTCTAATAATTTAGAAAATAATAGGCATCATCATAGCCTATTTTCTACACAATATATTTATAATGATTAAATTTAAATATTAAATCTTTGTCTTTTTAATGTCCTCACACTTTATGCATTCATGCTTCATGATGTGAATTTGATGCTGAATAAAAATGCATTATCCGATAAGTAAACTATGGTACATCCAGCCAATAGATTATTATTCAGTGCTAAAAAGAAATCGTAATCAAGTCATGAAAAAAATGGAAGAAACTTAGATGTATATTTGTAAGATGTATATGTAAGAGGCCCATCTAAAAAGGCCACATACTGTATGACTCCAACTGCATATATGACATTCTGGAGAAGGCAAAACTATGCAGAAAGGAAAGAGATCAGTGATTGCTGGGAGTTAAGAGACAGGGAGGACTGAATATGTGGATTTTCAGAGGATTTTTAGAGCAATGAAATGATTCTGCGTGATACCATAATGGTGGATTAATGTCATCATATGTTTGTCCAAACCCACAGAATGCACAGCACCACCAGCAGACACTAACATAAACTATGGGCTTTGTTTTTTTAATGATGTGACAATGTAGGCTTCACAACAAATGTACCACTCTGATAGGGGTACTGGAAATGGGGGAGGCTATACACACGTGAAGGCAGGAGGCATGTGGGAAAATTCTATACCTTTCTTTCATTTTTTTTATGTGAATCTAAACTGGTCTAAAAATAAATGCATTACCTTTCATTCTAGACTTCATTTCAGGTAATACAAAGAGACCAAAGTAAATAATCCCAATGTTTCTTTATCTAGAGCAATTCTTTTTGTTTCCCATAACCAACGGGATTTTTTTACAGAATAATTCACAAATTTCATATTTATGTTATCCTTGGATGAAACCTAAAGGTGACACCTTTTACAGATTTATATAAGGTTTTCTTTATAGAAGTCTCAAAATTCTCTTTTTCATTGTATGAAACTTTTTAAGGTGTGAATACAATCAAACATCCATAAATATACTCTGCGATACGGTGACACTAACATTTATTGGCTACTAGGGGCTAGATACTATGTTAAATAATTTACACATTTTGTTTTTTTGTGTTTTTTTAACTGAAGAATCTACCTGCAATGCAGGAAACCTGGGTTCGATCCCTGGGTTGGGAAGATCCCCTGGAGGAGGGCATGGCAGTCTACTCTTATCTGCTTTTTTAATATGTTATCTAGGTTGGTCATAACTTTCCTTCCAAGGAGTAAGCATCTTTTAATTTTATGGCTGCAATAATTCCCCTTGCTATATAGTAAATCCTTGTTGCTAATCTTGCTATATACACAACAGACTCACAGACATAGAAAAGTAGTTTATTGTTACCAAAGGATGGGAGGGGTAATATATGACTAACAGATACAAACTACTATACATAAAATAGATAAGCAACATTTATTTTTAACTATATAAAACTGTGGGGTCTTCCAGGTGGTTCAGTGGCAAAGAAACTGCCTGCCAACGCAGGAAATGCTGATTCGATCCCCAGGTCAGGAAAGTCACCTGGAGGAGGAAATATTCTTGCTTAGAAAATTCCATGAACAGGGGAGCCTGACAAGCTACAGTCCATGGGGTCGCAAAGAGTCTGACATGACTAAGCGCCTGAGAATGCACACATGCATGCATGCATAAAAAATTCTGGATTTTGTCTTTAATCTATAAAAAGGGCAATATCCTATAGCTCATGATGAGATTATTTTTAACTCATTTATTCCTTATGAGAAACATGAGATGCTAGTATGACTGCTTTTTATTTTACATATCCATTGAGTCGGTGATGCCATCCAATCATCTCATCCTCTGTCACCCCCTTCTCCTCCTGCCTTCAATCTTTCCCAGCATCAGGGTCTTTTCCAATGAGTTGGTTCTTCACATCGAGTGACCAAAGTACTGGAGCTTTAGCTTCAGCATTAATCCTTCCAACGAATATTTAGGGTTGATTTCCTTTAGGACTGACTGGTTTGATCTCCTTGCAGTCCAAGGGACTCTCAAAAGTCTACTCTAACACCACAGTTCAAACACATCAATTCTTCAGCTCTCAGCTTTCTTATTTGCCTTGAAGTGATGGGACTGGATGCCATGATCTTCATTTTGTGAATGTTTAGTTTTAAGCCAGCTTTTTCACTCTCTTTTTTCATTTTCATCAAGAGGCTCTTTAGCTCCTCTTTGCTTTCTGCCATAAGGGTGGTGTCATCTGCAAATATGAGGTTATTGATACTTCTCCCAGCAATCTTGATTCCAGTTTGTTCTTCATCCACCCCGGCATTTCAAATGATGTACTCTGCACATAAGTTAAATAACCAAGGTGACAGTATACAGATTTGATGTACTCCTTTCCCAATTTGGAACCAGTCTGTTGTTCCAGGTCTGGTTCTCACTGTTGCTACTTGACCTGGAGTACGCCTCTTCTAATTCCATGGCTGCAGTTAGCATCCACAGAGATTTTGGAGCCCAAGAAAATAAAATCTGTCACTGCTTCCAATTTTTACCCTTCTATTTGCCATGGAGTGATGGGACTAGATGTCATCCTCTTAGTTTTTTAATTTTTTATTTTTTCCCCCTTTTTTTTTAATGTCTGAGTCTGAATCTGCATTGTAACATTATAACAAGATTTCCAGATACTTTCTTGGTAACTGAAAGTTTGAGAAGAACAAATCTCTTTTCTTTTCCAATTTTTAAGACTTAATGAGCCTATGCAAAAAGAGAAAATAAGTGTACAAGTAATAAAGATGCCCCGGTTCAGGTCATCTCACTGCATCCAGTGAGATATAACATTTTATGTTTAAATTGTTTCCAAAATGAATCTTACAGATATATGCATCCCTTCTCACCATTTTTTTTTTCTTTCCTTAAACCTCTAACTTATTCAGTTAATATGTGTCTATTATGTTGCAATATTCACAACTGTGTCTTCCAGTTTGATGTTTTACTTCTTAGGATATATACAAATCCAAATGGTGCCTTTCCCTTTCCCCCTAGAACTTTAGGATTTAACTAGTGACATAGTGACATGGATTATTTCTTTCCACTAGATGGCAGTAACGGCAATTTAATAATACAATTTTATGAAGCAACTGCCAGCTTGCCGCATGTACAGCATACAATGACTCTTTGTGTGAAGATTTTGTGAATTGCTGGGCTTACTACAGGGAGCAATGACTTAGCGGCAAAACAAAGAATATTTTTCTCTATTGACGTCTATGCTGAAATTTCGTTATGCTTGCTTTTCAAGATTAAAAGCAGTCTTGTTTGCATATCGCTTATGCCTTGCTGTAATAAGCAGCTATTTTGAACGATTTCTACTGGTGTTTGAAAATAGACAAGTGGTTCCTAAAACAGGGTACCTTGTTAGCATAGCTGTCAATAAATCATTTCATTCTTCTAGTTTTTAAGGAGAGTTTTCTCTTTTTTCTCTATCAAAGGCTATATGTGTGTATAATTTTTAAATACAGAAACTCAAGAGTTTCATGATAAATTACATATTGGGTTGATAGATTCATATTTATTAGTTGTTTTTTTTTTGCTAGTAAATACTTGAAGAGCATCTTATGTAAATACCATACTATGAAGTTAAACAATGACAGTGAGAAGAAAATGGGTTTAAAGTGATAATAGGATTTTATAAATGCCGTTCTATTGACATTCTATTGAGTGTTTAAACATGACTGCTTGCATTCAGAATGTTTTCACATAAATATTAAACAATTACCCAAAGAAAGAAAGAAGTTTATTAATCAAAAGATAAAGTCCTTTGGGGATAACATTATGCAGCCTCCTTTTAGCCCTGATATTTCAAGGGACTAGAATAGAATAGGCTTTACTATTGTTCAGACTTGTCCTATAATAAGGGTCTATGTTAAACCCAAAGTGCTTCTCTAAGTAACTCTGTGAAAGCCAGACGATTGGTTTCCTCAAATAGTCTTGAAAAAATAAAAATGAATAACTAGAAAAATTAAATTATAAAATATTAAAACATGCATATGCTATTATTTGCAATGGACACAAAATCATTCTGTCAAGTTTTCACACAAGTTTCTAATGCTGACTGCCAACTATTTTATGTTTTCTGAATGGGATCAGACAGTTCTCAGAAGGGCCTGCCCAACGGAGCACTTGGCATGGAGCCTTGCTGTAGACTGGGCTTCCCCGGTGGCTTAGACAGTATAGAATCTTCCCACGATGAGGGAGAGGCAGGTTTTATCCCTGGGTCAGGAACATCCTCTGGAGAAGGGAATGGCTACCCACTCCAGTATTCTTGCTTGGAGAATCCCATGGACTACATGGGCGGACGTTCACGGGGTCGCAGAGTCGGACATGACTGATCGACTTCCACTCACTCAATTCTTTATTCTAGACTGCTTCCTTGCTTCCTAGCAGGGTGAGGCTGCATCTCCTAGGAGTTAGACTTTTTTTTTTTTTTTTTTTCATTTATTTTTATTAGAACTGCCATATGACCCAGCAATCCCACTTCTGGGCATACACACCAAGGAAACCAGATCTGAAAGAGACACGTGCACCCCAATGTTCATCGCAGCACTGTTTATAATAGCCAGGACATGGAAGCAACCTAGATGCCCATCAGCAGACGAATGGATAAGGAAGCTGTGGTACATATACACCATGGAATATTACTCAGCCATTAAAAAGAATTCACTTGAATCAGTTCTAATGAGATGGATGAAACTGGAGCCCATTATGCAGAGTGAAGTAAGCCAGAAAGATAAAGAACATTATAGCATACTAACACATATATATGGGATTTAGGAGTTAGACTTTAAACAACCAGTGCTGCAGTCCATGTGGTCACAAAAAGTCAGACATGATTGAGTGACTGAGTTGAAAACATAGTGAAAAGACTAGATATACATATCCTTGAAAATTCCTGAGGAAGGGGCCAGTTTGAAGACCAAACTGGGCTGTCTAGAAGATTCTGACAAAGGCAAATATTTTTTAGTTTTCTTTTTAAAGTTGGTTCCTATGGTTGTCCAGAATACTAGAGTCAGTTTGCATTTAGGTATTACACAGTGTGAAAAGCATCTTATGTTTAAACACTAGATATGCACACCTGGGCTTCCCAGGTGGGGCTTGTGGTAAAGAAGTCGCCTGTCAATGCAAGAGACACAAGAAACATGGGTTTGATCCTGGGTTCAGAAGATCCCCTGGAGGAGGGCACGGCAAGCCACTCCAGTATTCTTTCCTGCAAAATCCCATGGACAGGGCCACAAAGAGTCAGACAGGACCAAAGTGACTTAGAATGCATGCAGACACACAGCACAGGATGGGTACTGCTTCCTGGCCAAGAAGCTAGTTCTTTCCTCCCAGCTGGGGCTCACTCGAGCCTTTCCTTCTTTCTCTCAATCCCCTCCCCACTCCCTACGCTTCCCGTTTTCTCCCCAGACAGAGCACTGATGACCAAACTCCCTTCCAGGGCCAGAGCTAGAGGTTAAATGATGGCAAACCATACTATTAGCAAGAAAAGCAAAAGCCTTGTCTCTGCTTGCACAGATGAACAGCTTCTAGACCTCAGCTGAGCTATGTACACCCGCTTGGGAACAGAATGAAAGGCTGTACAAACAGCTTTCTATGGTGACATCTTTCAGGAGGCACTTTGGTGCTGAGCCAAAGGCAAATAGACCGGAACTTATGTTTTAAGTCTGAGATCTCAAGTCTGTTTGGATATTGTCATATTAACTTTCTGAAGACCAGTGATTAAATTTTAAGATCATTCCATAAAGATTTATGAAAGAATATTATGTAAATATTGATACATATATTTTGAAGGTGTTTGACATATGTCAATTTAACTTGTACAACATATGTTTTATATTTAAAATACAAAATGAGCTCAGTGTCAACTTTTATTAGTTAATCATATGTAAGTTAGCTGAGATCAGACTGAATTTCACTGTTAGAATATTTCAGATTTAGTCTTAGATGTGCAAATTTACATATAATGAAACTGGAAATGTTTACTAAAAGACAAATACTCACGGAGTCATGTTCTATTTTTAGCATTGCTAATATCTTTTATGATATTATTTGTCCCATTTTTTTTCTTCTAGTTTAACGTACAAAATGTGGGCTATATTGAAGTTATACAGTTTATTTACACACCTCACATGTTAAGTTGTTTCAGTCGTGTCTGACTTTGTGCGACCCTAAGGACTTCAGCCTGCCAGGCTCTTCTGTCCATGGGATTTTCCAGGCAAGAATACTGGAGTAGGTTGATGTACCCTCCTCCAGGGAATCTTCCCAACCCAGGGATCGAACCCATATCTCTTACATCTAACCTGAGTTGACAGGCAGGTTCTTTACCACTAGTGCTCCCTGGAAAGCCCTAGACAGGTAAATATACTTAAATTCCTAAAGTATGTAAACTAGGTTGCCACACCTAGTTCAGAAAACTGGAACATTTTATCTGTATCAGCATTTGTCCATTTGACTTAACGATCTGCTTTTGTTTGTTTATTTTGTTACAATATCAAAGATGTATGTCTTAAAATATCAATCAGTATTTGAAACTCAAGTTAAAATAACACTATTCATCATTCTGCCAGGCTAAAACAAACAAAAAATCCAAACAAAGCACAAAGAACAAAATAAACAAAAATTACACACAAAAATTTTTAAAACCACTGATCTGTGTACCTTTTGTTAAAAAAGTGGTCCCCAGGAAACTAAAGAATAAACCAAAGAAGAAAAAAAGTACTACTTTTGATAATATGCTTCTCTCCATATGCTAAGTCATAGATCAAGTACAGTTAATGTTATTCAAGTTGTGAACGTGTGTGTGTGTGTTTGTGATCTACATCAATCTAGGCTTAATAGTGGAAAAATATACAAATCATCAATACACAAAAGATAGTTGTATATAAGGATCAACGAGTGCTCAAAAAAGTCAGCTTGGAATGAATGTACATATTTAGGCTTTCAGATAAAATTTTCACATGATTGAGGAGGGATAAGTTTGACTGGGACTCAATTTTTAAAGTGTAAATAATGTAAGCAGGTTTATCTTAGCTGTTATTTTTAAAAATTAGGTTTATTTATAATTTATGAGGTAAGTTCAGAAGAATAAAGTATTAGTTATTACACATATTATTCTTAAACAATTCTATGTGGTAAGTACACTCCAAAATTCTTTACACTTGATTTTAGCAAGGAATAGAGGATCATACTTGTAAAACCATTTGAGGGGACTATGATTTTCCCTAAGGGCATCTATTATGCCTTTTGGTCATGCCAGTGATAATGATGAAAAAGGGGATTAAGATAATAGGTTTAATATAGAACTCACTATATGCCAATATTGCTTTAAAAGATGTAAACATATTATTCTATTCTGTTATAAATACGAAAATAAAATATAAATTAAACATCATAGTATTCAAATCATTCTGTTTAAGATATCCCAGGAGATATAAGTTTGCTCTTTCAAAGTACTTAAAAGTGCTTAAATGACTTCCCACATTTCTCTCAGGCTATTCTTTACAGAACAAAGCACATTCTGAAAAATATATCAATTCACATTTCTGATCAGAATGGCTTCCCATGTGACATAGAAAAAAAAAATCCAATATTCTTAACACGCCAACAGGAGCTTTCATGATTTGGCCCCACCACATTAGATGTGTTAGTTAGTTAGTTAGTTAGTTAGTTAAGTCGCTCAGTCGTGTCCGACTCTTTGTGACCCCGTGGACTGTAGCCCACTGGGCTTCTCTGTCCATGGGATTCTCCAGGCAAGAATACTGGAGTGGGTTTGCATCCCTCAAATACACGTACTCTCTTTGGAGAAAGTGCTCTCCCAGAACAGTCTTCCCTCCTGAGGATCTTGATTTTGGCTCTTCCTTTGGCCTGCGAGGTTCTTCCCAGATAACTCATGGTGAGCATACTGCTTCACTTTTCCAAGTCTCTCCTCAGATGCTACCAACACAAAAAAGCCTTCCCCGGCATAAAAGAGAAGATATATTCTCCTTTTAACCTCCCACCCAATGTTATTTTTCTTCACGTTATTTGACACTATTAAAAACAGTATGGTTTTTTTTTTTTTTGCTTGTTGGTTTAATGCCTGCCTCCCTTCTGCCCCACCATTACCACTAGAATGTAAAAGTCATACTTGTTGGAACTTGTGTTCACTACTATACCTCTACCACTTAGAAGATTACCTAGTGCATAGCAAGTGCTCAGTGAACACTGATGGATCAAACTGCATCACTCATTAATTTTCTCTTCACACTTGGTTAGGCTAAAACTGTCTGATCCACACTGTTAACCCCAAATCTAAGCTCAATGTGAAACATACACTCACAGACACAACATACCCCTACACAGAGACTTGTAAAAACTTAGCAAGAAACTTCTTAAAAGCACAATCTAGCTTTGGAATATTGTTCTGTTAATACTTAAATTTTGTAAAATAAAGTATCTTTGCTACACAAAATTTAAAGAGGCAAAAGTCAGATGTACTTGACAGTGTGTTGAATATAATATTGCTTTGGCCAAAAAGTTCATTCACGTTTTCCATGAGATGTTACAGAATAACCTGTATGAGTTTTATATGTAAAGTTATATCCATGTCAGCACAGTATGTGAAATATATAAATATCTAATAGACTTAACAGTAGTATAACATCAATATTATCAGCAGACATGTAATATATAAAAATGATAAATATGTAATTTATATTATATATATATATATATATATATATATCCAGCTTTCCAGTAACCTGTGCCATTATAAACAAAATTTCTAATTATGTTTTGTACAAGTAAAGTTGTTTACTCTTAAATATGATTAGTATGCTTATTTTTTTTGAAATACATTTATTGGTATAAGTTCATGGCTTAATTTAGGGTGCTTCCTTGGTGGTTCAGTGGTAAAGAACCTCCTTGCCAGTGCAGGAGATTCAGGTTTGATCTCTAGTTGGGAGGATCCCCTGGAGTAGGAAATGGCAACCCACTCCAGTATTCTTGCCTCCACCATCAGAGGAGTCTGGCGGGCTACAATCCCTGGGGTCACAAAAGTGTCGGACACGACTTAGCGACAAAACAGGAACAACAATGGCTTAATGCATTTCTGCTCTCCACATTATGTCTAATCTTGGTCTAAAGAGAATCCTGAAATATTTTAAACCATCAGTAGAAGATTAGAACAATTAGCAAACCCATCCCCTAAATGCATTCATTTATACTGAATCACTTTTTTATACTGTGATTTTTGTTTTCATCAGATGTTATGTCTGATGAATGAAACCGTTATACTGAAGCAAGGCAGCGTGTATCCTGTTGTGTGCATCGCATATGGTTGGCAATGGATACCACTAGATCACACGGAGCGCAGTGCAAGAGCTCACTGATCCACATGTGATCTAGCGGGCTCACAGGGTAAAGCGATCGCCTGCAATGCAGGAGACCTGGGTTCAGTCTCTGGGTCGGGAAGATCCCCTGGAGAAGGAAATAGCAATCCACTCCAGTACTCTTGCCTGGAGAATCCCATGGATGGAGGAGCCTCGTAGGCTACAGTCTACGGGGTCGCAAAGTGTCGGACATGACTGAGCAACTTCACTTTCTTTCTTAAATCTTAATATCCAGCTCTAATATAGGCCTCAAGTCATTTTGGATACTTATTTTGGAGTTAAAGGATCAGTGAGATTTGCCTTTCATAGCACAATCTGTGCCTTCTAATCTACGGCTGTGAAGAGGGAGGACACTAAACATCCAGATTTTTATTTTCTTTAATTAAAAGTCAGTGCTCCACAGTGTGGAATATTACCTATATTAACCTGAAGGGACAGCTATGAAAAAAAAAAAAAAACCCAACAAGCTAAAACCAACAAGCTAAAGAGCAATATTCTTGGTAGTTTGCTTATAAAAACAAACAAACAAAAAATCTTTTTGACAAAAAAGACAAAAATGTGCAACTGCGCTTTCTGAGCTTAGAGAAGCTCAAAAAAATGAGGTGGAGGAGCCCATGTCAGCTTTGGCATTGGCTGCCTCAGAAAGAGGAGGGGATTAAGAGAAGGAAAGGGTAAGTAGCTTTCTCTTACAAGAATCTGTTTTGAGTTTTAACATACTGATTTTACAATTATATACTTACATAATTACATAGATTTAAATATATATACTTACATAATTTACATATATACTTATATAATTTATTTAAAGCAATGTTATATCATTTTATATTCATATAATACATACTTACATATCTGTAAAATATACAATGATATATAATTATATACATACAGATAATCTCTGTGTGTGTATTTTTATGTGAATACCCATATACTTAAATTTGCCATCTGTTTTTAATTCAACATTACTTTTCTGTATTTTATTTCTAAGTCTATCCTAAGTATTTTTTTTTTGTATCAACTGTCTTTGGTTAAGAAATGTTATAAGCAAAAAAGTATATCTTAATGTCAGGAGAGGAAGAAAATCTGTTACATTAAAATTGCACTTCAAAAAAAAAATTGCACTTCATTAAAGTATTGGTTGACAATTTTGCCAGAGCAGATATTTTAAATTATTCTATTGAATCATGAGAAAAAGCCAAATAATTTCTCCAGTCCATTGCATATGGTGTATATCCATTTCAGAAGAAAACATATAGGTAATCAAAATAGTTTATTAAAAACATGAAGACTCATAGTTTGAAACAGTAACTGTAACATATAAATATTAGATGTAAATGTATAGCTAACCAGGGTCATATAACTCAATTAGAAAAAGAAAGGATTTTTAATCACACCTATTTTATTCAGTTTAGTAAGTAGGTTTTCTGGCTGACAAATGTTTAAGTCCAGTCTAATCATTAACTATTTTCAGTACAGAAAAAAATAACAGAATATATTATTGTTACTATCAAAATACTGACTTCGTAACTATTTGCACCAAAAGGAAAAACAGTTTCAGGATAAAAAGGATATTGAATTAGAAGGGAAACACTTTCATTGACTTTTCTCAAAAACAGTACTGCCCTGAAACTTGCCAAATTCAAAAATTATTGACTAGGATAGTTTAGTAAAAATATTTTGGCTTCACAGAAAAATATACTTTGAGGTCTAGGAGTTCTGGTCACATTCTATGCCCTACACTAACATACAAAATTAGAAGGGAAAAAAAATTACCACATATGGTATAACTTGTTATAGTACAATATTAAAATGACACTTCTTTCAAATAATTAAGACTTACTGTTAACTTCTGAGTCATCCCTTTACAATGCCATTTTAATGATAAATAACCTGAAAAGAAAATAAATATATCAAGACAGGGTCTTCATTAAAAATTTCCGTGAATTATGCTGAGAGTACAATTTAAGTGTTCTCACCAAAAATAAATTAAATATGAGATACATAGGTGAGCTGATGGATGCGTTTATCTACTAGATGAGAGGAATCTTTTCACAATGTATACACATAGCTAATCAGCACCATGTTTATCTTAAGTATCTTACAATTTTATGTTAATTATAGCTCAACAAAGCTGAAATTTAAAAAATTTCCATGAACTAACATACATTCAAAGGGATCAATTTACATTTATTAAAGAAAAATCTTAAAACCAAAATGTCCTTTTTAAAATGGGAGTCTAAAAAATTTAAATATGGTTTACATGCTGTTAGTTGGAACCATGTTCCCTGTAGTAAAAATAGCCTTCCTCTTGGATTCCCTAAAAATTACTGCACAATAATGTTATCAACAAAGTAGGCTGCTAGGAATAATCAATACAATTCATTGTAGGTCTGCCTTCTAAATTTGAAAGTATAAAACTTCCAAATGTCAAAATTCACAGAGATTAACATTAGTAAAAATATTAAACATTTCCAGCCAAAGTTAAGTTTACATAAATTGACTTCAAAGTCAAATTGTACTCTTGCTATTTTTATTGCTATCGTTGTTGCTAAAATACCACAAATATTTTAGAGACAAAAGATTGTCATATGGGTGAATCTATAAAACACCACCATTAAGTTGTTTAATATTTTCAATTTCATATTAAAAAGTTTTTTGAATCACAGGGGTTATTAGTAGAATGCTAATTTTTAAATACAGCTTTATTTTTAAATCTTACTTTAAAATAATCATAACTAAGTGTAATATCTAAAATTTCAATATTTAAAACTATTCTGTTTTTCAGAAATGTTTTAAAATGTCATTTTATATATTCTGTTTATAATTAACTTCCTCACCAATACTATTTGCTGTCATAGGTATCCAGAAATTGTTTATCCATAGCAGTAACTAAAATAATTTTAAATGAGGTGAAGATTTTGGAAAACACATGCTTACAGATGAGGTTTTACAGGCTGTATTTCAACTCTGTGAGAATCTACAATATTAACAACATGATTAATGGGCTAGTCCAGTTTTTCAAACAGCAGAATATTCATGTAGTCTGTAGAAAGAATGTTTTCCTCTTTTGACCTAGTTCATTCATAACTGGCAAAGTATTTGGAAACTAAAACATTAAAGAAGGCTAGTCTCCTTTCCAGACCATGAGTATGCAGAAAGAAGACAGCAGAATCAAAACTTATAACTGAATGCTTCAGGACTTTAAGTCAATGTAGACTGTTCTCTGTTTAAAAAAAAAAAAAAACTGTACACAATATGTAAACAGTTTAAATATATATTTTTCACTTAAAAAACTACAAATAACTCTTTATGCATTTTGAACCAACATGAATAACAAAAATATTGAGAGAGTCTAAAGTTTTAAATATCATGTACCACTAGATTCATATTACTTAAGTAAAGTAGTGTAAGCTTCTGGTCTTCTAGTAGAACATAGAGAAAAAAACCTAAAACCCATAATAAATTCTGTTAGTGCCTGTAATCTACCTTATTATTTTTTATTGATATATAATAGTACAATGATGTGTTAGTTTCTGCTGAACAATGAAGTGATAGTGTTCATTGCTCAGCTGTGTCTGAGTCTCTGTGAACCCTTGGACTGTAGCCCCCCAGGCTCCTCTGTCCATGAAATTCTGCAGGCGAGAATACTGGAGTAAGTCGCCATTCCCTTCTCTAGAGTATCTTCCTGATCCCAGGGGTTGAACCTGGGTTTCCTGCATTGCAGGTGAATCCTGAGCCACCAGGGAGGCCCTATCCAATGAGGAGAATCAATTATATGTACACATATATCCCCCCTCTCTGGGACCTACCTCCACCCCCACCCCACCCCACCTTCTAGGACATCTCAGGGCACTGGGCTGAGCTTCCTGTGCTATACACCAGGTTCCCACTAGTTATCGATTTTACACATGGGGTGTATATACAGATCAATCCTAATCTCCCAATTCACTCCAGCTTTCCTTTCCCCTGCTGTGTCTACAAGTCTCTTCTCTTCATCTGAGTCTCTATTCTTGCCCTAGAAACAGGTTCACCTGTACCATTTTTCTAGATTCCACATACATGCATTAATATATGCTTTATTTTTCTATTTCTGACTTACTTCACTCTGTATGATAGACTCTGGATCCATCCACATCTCTACAAATGAGCCAATTACACTCTCTTTTATGGCTGAGTAATATTCCATTGTGTATATGTACCACATCTTCTTTAAACTGTCATCTGTTTGCACTCCAGGGAATTTCCAAATACTGCTCTGTTAATTTTACATGAGAGGTTGGTGATTTACAAAGAGCGGTGACAATTTTTCATTGGTGAGACAATGGTGATCAAAATGTGATCTGGCTAGAAATACTGGGTAAGCATCTCCCCATCGGGTTTCCCGGGTGCCTCAGGGGTAAAGAATCTGCCTGAGATGTAGAAGATGCAGAAGACCCCACAGGTTTGATCCCTGGGTTGGGAAGATCCTCTGGAACTGGAAAAGGCAACTCACTCCCGTATTCTTAACTGGAGAATCCCATGGACAGAGGAGCCTGGAGGGCTACAGTCCACAGGGTCACACAGAGCTGTACATAGCTGAAGTGACTGAGCACGCACACATCGCCCCATCGTGCAAACAGAAGTCCCAGTATATAGGCAGAGTATATCATGAGAAATGCTGGACTGGATGAAGCACAAGCTGGAATCAAGATTGCCGGGAGAAATATCAGCAACCTCAGATATGCAGATGATACCACCCTTATGGCAGAAAGTGAAGAAGAACTAAAGAGCCTCTTGATTAAAGTGAAAGAGGAGAGTGAAAAAGTTGGCTTAAAACTCAACATTCAGAAAATTAAGACCATGGCATCCGGTCCCATCACTTCATGGCAAATAGATGGGGTAACAGTGGAAACAGTGTCAGACTCCGAAATCACTGCAGATGCTGACTGCAGCCATCAAATAAAAAGACGCTTACTCCTTGGAAGGAAAGCTATGACCAACCTAGACAGCATATTAAAAAGCTGAGACATTACTTTGTCCACAAAGGTCCATCTAGTCAAGTCTATGGTTTTTCCTGTGCTCATATATGGATGTGAGAGTTGGACTATAAAGAAAGCTGAACACAGAAGAATTGATGCCTTTGAACTGTGGTGTTGGAGAAGACTCTTGAGAGTCCCTTGGGCTGCAAGGAGATCCAACCAGTCCATCCTAAAGGAGATCAGTCCTGGGTGTTCATTGGAAGGACTGATGCTGAAGCTGAAACTCCAATACTTTGGCCACCTGATGCAAAGAGCTGACTCATTGGAAAAGACCCTGATGCTGGGAGGGATTGGGGGCAGGAGGAGAAGGGGATGACAGAGGATGAGATGGTTGGATGGCATCACCGACTCAATGGCCATGAGTTTGGGTGAACTCTGGGAGTTGGTGATGGACAGGGAAGCCTGGAGTGGGCTGCAGTTCATGGGGTCACAAAGAGTCGGGCATGACTGAGAAATGAACTGAACTGAACTGATGGCTAAGAGGCTAATATCTTTGAAACTCTAGATCTAGAATTCTACTTAATTTATGACCCATCCCTTCACTTAGAAGGAGGCTCCTTCACCTGGTATTGCCACAAGGCTCATTCTCCTGACCGCCAGTTCAGCAGCGAACCTCTCCTACTAAGTGCTGAATGACAAGCTGTAAGGAGAAGAGGAAACCACCGCCAGATTATTGAAGTGGACTGCTTGACAGATTTTGTACCTGAAGGGTAACATAACTGTGTGCATTTTCAGAAGTTGTGTGTTGTGTGCAACTTATTTTGCTTTTTGTTTGTTTTTCAAACAAACTGTCTGGTTCAGTTCAGTTCAGTTGCTCAGTCGTGTCTGACTATCTGTGACCCTGTGGACTGCAAAACACCAAACTTCCCTGTCCATCACCAACTCCCAGAACTTACTCAAACTCATGTCCATCGCGTCAGTGATGCCATCCAACTATCTCCTCTGTCATCCCCTTCTCCTCCCATTTCAATATTTCCCAGCATCAGGGTCTTTTCAAATGAGTCAGTTCATCACATCAAGTGGCCAAAGTACTGGAGTTTCTGCTTCAGCATCAGTCCTTCCAATGAATATTCCGGACTGATTTCCTTTAGGATGGTTAGATCTCCTTGTAATCCAAGGGACTCTCAAGAGTCTTATCCAATACCACCGTTCACAAGCATCAATTCTTCTGTGCTCAGCTTTCTTTATAGTCCAACTCTCACATCCATACATGACTACTGGAAGAATGATAGCTTTGACTAGATGGACCTTTGTTGGTAAAGTAGTGTCTCTGCTTTTTAATATGCTGTCTAGTAGCAAGGTTATAAGAGAAGAGATGTATATTGACACAATCCCTGACATTTGTGACAACACTTTGGCCACCTGATGCAAAGAACTGGAAAAGACCCTGATGCAGGGAAAGCTTGGAGACAGGAGGAGAAGGGGATGACAGAGGATGAGATGGTTAGATGGCTTCACCGACTCAATGGACATGAGTTTGAGCAAACTCTGGTAGTCGGTGATGGACAGGGAAGCCTAGCGTGCTGCAGTCTATGGGGTTGCAAAGAGTGAGGCATGACTGAGCAACTGAACTGAACTGAACTGAACTGACATTTGTTGAAGAATAAGGTAACATAGGTTGATTCAGTCAGTTCACAATATGAGCCTTTTGAAAGGGAGATAACTCAGGCCCAGGTAACTCAGTTCTGCTAGAGAAAGTAGATTGTGCTACAGTAATAGCCAGTCCCCATTCTAGTGGCTTAAAATTGCAAAGCTGCATTTCTGATTCGCACTGTTATTGCAGATGGGCAGAGGAGCTCTGCTCATCGCAAAAACTCAGCGAAGTCGGATAATACGGCAGCCTCCATCTCAAGTACAGGTAAAGATGTAAGATGAAGGAACACTGATGATTAAATGTTCTGGCCCCAGGAACAGTACTTATTGGCCTTGCCTCCTTTTCTGTGACCACTTAAATCACAAGAGGACTAGGAAATGCAACACAATTCTATTACATGCCCAGAGCAAGGGAGAATCAGAAATACTTCGCAAACATTTTAAATTACCACAGCAATTCAATATCTACCATCAAAACCAAGTTTTTCTATTGGAACAGTATATCCTAAATCTGTGTCCCTGCATCTTCAGTCGCTCAGTCATGCCAACTTTCTGTGACCCCATGGACTGTAGCCCACTAGGCTCCTCTGTCCATGGGATTCTCCAGGCAAAAATAATGGAGTGGGTTGCCATGTCCTCCTCCAGGGGATCTTCCTGATCCTGGGACCAAACATGTTTCTCCTAAGTCACTTGCATTGACAGGTGGATTCTTTACCACTGTGCCTCCTGGAAAGTTGCCCCAAAGCTGCTGTATACCCTGAAACTATACTGTTTGAAAGAAAAAAAAGGAATGACAAATTAGTTTCATCATTATGTTGCTCAACTAATGATTTCATCTTTTTGATTAAAATCAATTCTAATCTAAGCAACTTGGAATATGAGTTGGCAGATTTACTATGTAAGCAATATAAACAATCATTAAAAACTTTTTAAAATGAAAGAGTCTAAAAAAGATTTTTTAAAAAGATAATATACTTTATACGCCATAGTACAAGTGGCTAAATGTTCATGTGCATGTTAATAATCATGTAGATTCCTGGGTCCCCAGACTAATATGATTCAGTATTTGAGTGCAGGATTCTATGTTTTAAAATACAGCCATTTAATTCTGATGCAGGCAGCTCTGAGTCCTGGATCCAGACTTTTGAGAAATGATGACTGTAGCTGATTGGTTCCAAGAAGCATAAGTATGAAATCGAATTGGGGAAACAACAAACAGGGCTTTAATCAATTCATGGCAAATTTTACTTAGTTACAGAAATTATTATTTAAAAAATGTACCAAGGGAAAAAAACTGACTCAGCAATCTCAACAAGATGCAACAGCCATGTAATAACATGGCTTCTCTACTCTGCATGAAAACCTTGAAAAACTGACATGCCAATAGTCCCCATTTAAATTATGAAGAACAGGTGCTTACCATTCTCTTTAGAAATGATACTCAAACTGATATCACTAATCCAGACTTCTTCCCTGAGTGCCAGGCCCAAATATTCAAATGTCTACAAGATATCTCCATTTGGATAGGCCAAATAAACATCCCAATCATTACATGTACAAAACCAAATTCCTGACACTCCCAAAACTGTTCTTGAAGTCATTGCCATTGACACTCTCAATTACTTAATTTAGTAACCTAGAAATCACCCTTGGTGCATCATTCTCCCAAGCATTTTCTCAGTCATTGAGCAAAGCTGCTTGTCTCTGCTTCCTTTGAAGATTGCTTGCAGAACTTGACCACTTCCTATCTTCTCCTTCACTACCACTCTGGTCTAAGTCATCATCATCTATCACTTGGACTCCTGTAAAGAACTTCAAATGTCTCCTCAGAGACATTTGCTAAATGTTTATCTACAACTTTAATAAACAGTAAATAGTTATAACTTTACAAAAGAAAGGAAAAGAAAGGAGAGAAACAAAGAAAATAATGAAGGAGGGAAGGATGTGTGGAGACAGGGAGGATGGAAAGAAGGAAAGCAATCAAGTAAGCAATGAAAGAGGAGGAAGAAGAGAAAGAAGGCAGGCAGACAGGAAAGTAATCAAGGGAGCAATGAAGGAAAAGGAGGAGAAAAGGAAGAGGAAGAAAAAGGGAGAGAAAGAAGGAAGGAAAGAGGGACGGAGAAAGAGAAAAGAGAGGGAAGGAGGGAGGAAGTAAGGCAGGTAGGCAGCAAGGAAGATGGGAGGAAGAAAGACTGGGAGAAAGACAGACAGAATTCTCTCAGTTCTCACTTTTCTCCTGCTCGGAACCCTTTTTGCCTACACGTGTTCTTATCTTGGTCCCTTACTTCTGCTCTTTGAATAAGCAGCCCCTGACAGGGACCTGCCCTGAGTGTCTAGCACAGAATGGCCTAATGTTTTCCATGTAATCTTCAGCTCACTCTCTTCTTTGTAGCACATTCTTCTTTTTAATCACCTGACGTTTATACATAGCTGTTGTTGCTTGATCACTAAGTTGTGTCCAACTCTTTTGTGAATCCAGGAACTGTGACCCGTCAAGTTCCTCTGTCCGTCGATTTCCCAGGCAAGAATACTGGAGTGGGCTGCCATTTATTGTTATCAATATTTATTACTGTTTGTCTCCTTAAGAACATACACATTGTACAGATTCTAAGTTGCTATCATATTGTCATGTCACATAATGAACTAATAAAATTGTATTGACTCGAGACATATAGTATATAAGCAAATACAAGCAGAAAGTAATTGAAGGTAATGAAAAGTGCCATAAAGCAAATAAAGGAGGATAGTGAATGATCTCATTGGTGGTGGTGATGGTGGGGGGGTGGTCCCATGGCTTGTCATTGGTGAATATTTTAAGAGGTGATATAGAAGCTAAAAGGTCAGATTGATGATGCAATTAGTACAGTCTGTATATGAAAAAAAATAATTACAGGATAAAGGAAAAAGAGAAGCTTTATGGATGATTTTCAGGTTTTGAAAAAGTATAAAAGAGTGTGTGTGCTTGTTGAGTTGTGTCTGACTCTTTGTGATCCTGTGGACTATGGCCCACCAGGCTCCTCTCCATGGGATTTCCTAGGCAAGAATACTGGAATGGGTTATCATTTCCTTCTCTAGGGGATCTTCCCAACCGAAGGATTGAACTTGCAGTCTCCAGCCTCTCCTGCATTGGCAGGTGGATTCTTTACCCCTGCCCCACCAGGGAAGCCAAAAAAGAACAGGTAAATCAAGTCAATTGTTAGACATGTTCTCAAAAAGTGCAGAGTGAGTCCTAAAACAATGGAGAAAGAAAATGATATTTCATTTAAAGGAGAAAGAAAAGGAGGCAATTAGGATCACTGTTTCCAACGTTCCACTCCAAAGAGGGATGGAGAGAAATAGAAAAAAAATTAAAGGGGGAATGCTTATATTTGTACAGACCTTTATACTTTCAAAGTTTACATTTTCACATTTATTTACCACATTTCTCTCTCATGATGACCTCTGAAAATAGGCAGATTATGATTATTCCAATCATTAACAGGGGCATTTTTTTGGGCCCCCAAATCACTGCAGGTAGTGACTGCAGCCATGAAATTAAAAGACACTTGCCCCTTGGAAGAAAAGTTATGACAAACCTAGACAGCATATTAAAAAAGCAGAGACACTACATTGCAGACAAACGTCCATCTAGTCAAAGCTGTTTTTTTTCAGTAGTCATGTATGGATGTGAGAGTTGGACCATAAAGAAGGCTGGGCATCGAAGAATTGATGCTTTTGAGCTGTGGTGTTGGAGAAGACTTCTGAGAGTCCCTTGGACAGCCAGAGATCAAACCAGTCAATCCTAAAGGAAATCAGTCCTGGAATAATTATTGGAAGGGCTGAAGCTGAAATTCCAATACTTTGCCGACTGGATGTGAAAAACTGACATTTTGGAAAGGACCCTGATGCAGGGAAAGATTGAAGGTTGGAGGAGAAGGGGACGACAGAAGATGAAATGGTTGGATGGCACCATCGACTCGATGGACATGAGTTTGAGCAAGCTCTGGGAGTTGGTGATGGACAGGGAAGCCTGGCGTGCTGCAGTCTATGGGGTCATGAAGAGTCAGACATGACTGAGTGGCTGAACTGAACTGCAGAAAAACAGCCTAAGACTTACAGAAGTCTGTGCTTTCTTTAAGGTCAACAGACTAGCAAGTTAGTGCACAGGGCTTACCTAGCAGCCAGGTGTCCTCACAAAGTCCATTACACCATGTCTATAATGCCATGCCGATCTGATGGAAACTTGCAAAAGATTACCAGGAGGTAGTCAATCTGCTTGATATGAACTGAGTTCACGTAATTGATTTGTTTTTAAATTCTACAAGCTTGAATTAAAGGTTGACTTTGAATGTATCACAGAAAAACCAACCTTCAAAGATTCCTTAACGCTCCCCCAAAAGATTCAGATCTGGTAGCTGGCGTTCAAGGTCATCACAGTGTGGTTTCTATGAGAATTTCCAACTTTACCTCATACATACCATACCTAAAAAAATATTCTAAAATCTTTTTACCCATGCCAGATTATTTAAGTCATTCAACATGAACAAAAGCAAAGAGACGGAAGGTATGGTTTCTTCCATCTTTAATATCTACCCTTTTCTTTCTCTTGTCTCTTTCTGTCACAATTATCCACCTTTAAGAAGACTTTGCAAATACCCAAGTCAGCTGTGAATTCTATCCTTTCACGTAACATTCTTCAAAGCCGGATGACACTAGTCATACCCTGCTTTGTACTGTTATAGCTGTTTGAGGATGTGTTAAACATACCATTCCCTAAGTAAATTATAAATGCTTTGGTAAAGGGCTGCGCCTTCTGTACCTTCTTTCATTTTCTATTCCTTTTGCAGAGAATCTACCATATAGTGGAGAATTAGAAAACATTTTGAAGATCGATAAAACTGGTTCAAAGAGAAAAAAAATATGTAACCTTCAGATAAATGGTCCCAACACTCTATCGAAGGAAGAAAGAAAAAATCATAGACTGAAATCAATAAATGAAATTACTTGAAAGAATGAACAATAGAAGTGGAAGAAGTTCATTGTATCTTTAGAAGCTGGCACAAGGTATGGTGCACAGTAGCTACTCAATCATTAGCTGTTGGATTAATACCTCAATAAATAAACACAAAGTGAAGGATTTATGAGAACAAAGAACTATTAGAAAATAGTCATAAAACTAGGCCCATCACTTCAGGCCAAATGGGTGGAGATCAACAGAAATTAGGTCACTGGGTTAAAATATAATATTCAAAGGCTAAGAAGAAATATCTATATTACCTCCTCTGCTCTTTTGTTATAAAGCTTGCCTTGTTGTTGTTCAGTTGCTCAGCCATGTCTCTTTGTGACCCCATGGACTGCAGCATGTCAGACTTGCCTGTCCTTCATCATCACCCAGAGTTTGCTCAAACTCACACCCATTGAGTTGGTGATGCCATTCAACCATCTGATTTTCTGTCATGCACTTCTCCTCCTGCCCTCAATCTTTCCAACCATCAGGGTCACTTTAAATTAATTTAATTTGATCCACAGAGCAATTCCGTAAAGAAGCAGTAGAAACAAGATTCCACCCATTTTATAAGTAAGGAACAAATCAAAAGGATTAAGTCTGTAGGTTAAGATCAGAATCAGGGACAAAGTCAAAACTTGAAGTCCTTACTAGGAAGTCTCTAACTCCTTGATAGTCTGTTTTCCATAGGCCAGCAACACTGTCATCCCTGCAGTCTTATTAAAAATGCAAAAGCTCAGACTCCAATTCCAGACACCTGAATCAGAATCTGAATATTAACAATATTCCCTGGTGATTTGAAATAATCTTAAAGTGAACTGCTTACCTGATACAAAATGAATATAAATCTGTCTGCCTTCATAGATATAGACATAGGCAAACATATAAAACAAAATTTAGGATATGCGTGTGTGCTAAGTCACTTCAGTTGCATCCAACTCTGTGCAACCCTATGGATTGTAGCCCTCCAGGCTCCTCTGACCATGGGATTCTCTAGGCAAGAATACTGGAGTGGGTAGCTACTTCCTTCTCCGGGGGATATTCCTGACCCAGGGATTGAACCTGTGTCTCTTACCTCTCCTGCATTGGCAGGTGATTCCTTACCACTAGCGCCACCAGGGAAGCCCAATATGGGATTTATGTGTATGTATATTTATATATGGAAAGAAAGCCATAAAACCATGTTATAAAATATTACTCTTGGAGATAATGAAATAACTATTATTAACTATTACAAATAATATTGATATCATAATACACACACATTAGAAAGGAACATAGTTTAGGTCCATGAATATGGTCCTTAAAGAAAAATATACTTTTATTTAAATGAAGTCTCTTTTTAATTAACACAAATCTGAGAAGTCTGTTGGGCATAGTAGAAATTCTATCATGTCTTTGAGAAAAAAGAATACCAAAGGGAGCACAAAGTAATAGAGAAGCACAATAGTTGGCAGTCATCTGTAAAAACAAGGTATTGAAATATGCCTATCTCAGCACATGTTAACATCTGGGGGTTAACACATACACACACATACAATAGCTAAGTAGGATGGATATGATGCTCAATCAAAATATGAAGTCTGTGATGTGCTAATTAAGGGAAATTCCTTCTGGTGATATTATGTTAGTGATAACAAACACTACAAGGTAATAGTGGAGCCTATGCATGGCTTATAATAAACACAGGTACCACTCACACCTCAGATAAGAGAATGGAAGAAAGCAGGAAGTTTGTCCCTCCTTTCAGAAAGGTGAGAGGTTATTTTATTTTGTAT
Source organism: Dama dama (assembly GCF_033118175.1). NCBI lineage: Eukaryota > Metazoa > Chordata > Mammalia > Artiodactyla > Cervidae > Dama > Dama dama. Next base: position 26,035,359 of record NC_083711.1, read on the forward strand.
TTTAAAAGGCAGACAAATCATTTTTTAAAAAGTGAAATTTCAGAGCTGAGTTTTATATTCAATTACTATAGCTTTAGAGTGTGATGATTTCCATATGTATCTTAAAATATTCCCATTGCCATCTACTTTTTTTCTGCTCAGCAAAAATTACAAACAATACTCAAGATTATAATAAATATAAATTAGAAGGAAAGAGAATATGAGTGAATAAGAGGTAGGGAAAAGTAGAAAGTGAAGATGTTCCAGAAAGAAGGAAAACATTTTCAAAAGGGAGGAGAGTTGAGCTAGGTCCAGAAATATAAATTAAATTCTCTAGATAGAATTTTTAAAAATAACAACTAAAAAGGCAAGATAGCTTCTTTAAAACATATGAAAGGGCAATTAATTTTTTTCCTTTAAAACTGAAAGATAATAGTCTTTTTAAATAGTGTTTATGAGTTATCTAACAAAAATCAAAACTATTTTTCATTAAAAACCTTATATTAAAGAAGTTACTTAATCTTCCATGCATAAATATTTTGCATTAATTTGTTTTCAAAATTGTGAAGAAGAGTTCCATATTATATGGCATAGGGGAGACAATTATCCAATGCTAGAATTGTGTACTATGTCCAATATGGCTGATATAACAAAGTAAAGCTTTTTACAACTTCTCATTGGCTGCTGATTTCTCAGAAGCATGATATTAATATGTTTAAATGATTTTTCAACTACAAGTAATATCTTAATCAATGTGCCTTCAACACATTTCTTTTCATACATACAAATACACATACACATACAATATCATCTAAGTTGGATGTCTGATATGATAATGATATTTATCTTATGATAATATTCATTCTTTGAGCATCTTGGCTATGTTTATTGCTTCTTCAATTTTATAAACATTATACAGTTAGTTTCTGTAATTTATCTGTTTCCACTTACCCTTTGCTTGAATATATATTAAGAATTACTTCTTCATCATCTTGACTATAGCTTCCCAGGTGGCTCAATGGTAAAGAGTCCACTTGCCAATGCTGGAGACATAAGAGGCGTAGAGAAGATCCCCCGGAGGAGGGCATGGAAACCCACTCCAGTATTCTTGCCTGGAGAATCCCACGGAAAGAGGAGGCTGGTGGGCTGCAGTCCGTGGGGTTGTAAAGAGTCAGACATGACTGAGAGACCGAACAAGTGTGCACACATCTTGATTGTGCAATTCATAACTGTATTTGTGAATATGAAACTCTCTGTGACATGTATTATGTGATAAGAGTAGAATCCAGAAAGCATGAGATTCTGGGATTAAATTCATAGAATTCTTGGCTTTCATGATATAGATGTATGTTAGATCTATAGTAGAGTTATATTCAGATGGTTTTCTCTCATGATATAAGCACATTTAAGCTGCTTTCTTTTCACATTTTACTGTGGACTACCAAAAGGCAGATACTCTGTATTGATCATGTTTAAATTCCCAATGAACAGCACAATACTTGGCCCAAAGATAGACACTTAAATTAATTACCTACTTTGGGAGCCATGTGAACTGAAATACAATGTTTTGGGTCCATGAGATCGGAAAGGTAAATTGTAAGTGTATATGTTAGTTGCTCAGTTATGTCTGACTCTTTGCAACACCATGGACTGTAGCCCACCAGGGTAGGTTGCCATTCCCTTCTCCAGTCATATTAATCATCCTGCTTATTGCCACAAAATAGATCCCAGAGACCCTTCAAAGCATGTCATCATAGAACTCATTCTTCAGGCTTATCAAGGCCAAAGAATAATTCATTTATGATTCTAAGTCGTGCACTACTTAGCCAAGTATCTATACTTATAATACACCCAATATTTAAAGATTTCAGCTATAACCTTCCCATAGTGAGTGACCGAGTGAAAGTTCCTCAGTTGTGTTTGACTCTTGGCCTCCCCATGGACTATATAGTCCATGGAATCCTCCAGGCCAGAGTACTGGAGTGGGTAGCCTTTCACTTCTCCAGGGGATCTTCCCAACCCAGGGACTAAATCCAGGTCTCCCACATTGCAGGCAGATTCTTTACTACCTCAGCCACAAGGGAAGCCTACCCAAAATCATTTAATAGGTAAAATATCAAATGGGAACTAAGTGGCTTGTCTGTTAAAAATGTGTATTTCAATTCCTCTACTCATAGATTTTCCATTTTTGTTTTCTCACCCAGGAGGACAAGTGGGTAAATACAATTGATAATATGCCCAAAATTAAATGATATGCAATACAAGAGTATAAATTACTTTATGATACTGCATCTCAGTTTTATAAAAATTCAATGATAAGTAAGTTAAAGTTAGAGACACATTAATAAGCTCTCTGGTAGTTTTCAGAAATATGTTGTCAGGAACTCAGGAGTGATTAGACAGTTATATATCAGTGTACATAAACATTTTGTTAGAAAAAAGTATAAAGAAATAAATATAGATGTTTATTCAGGTAAATTAGAGAAATCAGAAAGATAGACTATACTATTTCCTGATATAAAAGGTAAATCTTTAAAGAAAAACTGGAGTGTCTATTATTTTCCATGACTGACTTTCTCTTTATGTCTAGTCTTCATAATTGATTTAAACAGTTTTGTATTTTAGATAGGTTGATAAATAGAAAACTTCTTTTAGACAGGTTGACAAATAGAAAGCTTCTGAACCTGCTGACCTTTTAGTGGTCATAATTTACCTACAAAGTGGGAGTGAGAGGAAATTAGATAATGGTGTGCTGGTAACTCTTTAACAACTGATTCTGATAAACGGGGAAAAAAGACAACAACTCTGATTTGTAGAATTTGCTGATTTCTATGGTGCAAATACTTCTGCCACAGATGACTTCAAACAAGAAAATGCTGTCTCTTAAAAACAGAGATTTGGAAGGAGTAGAGTAATAGCTCATCCAAGCTAGTTTTAGCCAGCTTCAGCATATCACTGAAATCAGGCCATATTAAGTATTTTATGCACAAAGTTGATTAAACAAATAACTTTGGAAAGTAGTGTCAAATATACACCCCTGTTAGGGATACACCATATATTTAGCTTTTAAATGTCCTGGAAAGTATCTTATATGGGAAACCTATTTAAGATGGTTTAATATAATATCCCTCTCAGAATTATTTGACTCCCTTTTGGATTTTTTTGTTGTTGTTCCAGAACTTCTTTCAGAAAAATAGTGTTTCATCAAATCCTATCGGGAAAGTGTGGCTCTGATTATGCACTTCAAGTCTTATTGCATACATTATGGGCTTTCAGTAATCATAAATCAGTGACACTTATTTATATAGCAAGGTCTAAAGAAAAAGGTAAGAAAAGATACACAAGTATTGATACCTAAAGAAGATTCTGTCCTACACTTCATGAGATTGAATTATATTTAGGCAATTGATTCTTTAGTGCAATTATAGGTTTATTTATTTAATAGAGATATTTTATTGAGCATCTACTATATTCAATGCACTATTAGACATCAAGGCATTGAAAATTTCAGTGCTTTTATCTCTCTTATATGACTGAGTCTCCATTGTGTGCACTTGTGTCCTCAGGGGCTCAGTTCGTGTTGGACTCTTTGGGACATGATGAACTGTAGCCTGCAAGTTTCCTCTGTCCATGGGATTTTCCATGCAAGAATATTGGAGTGGGTTGCGATATCTCCTTCTTCCAGGGGATCTTAAAACCCAGGAATCAAACCCCTTTTCTCCTGCATTGTCAGGAGGCCCATTGCTGCTAACTGCTAAGTCACTTCAGTCGTGTCCAACTGTGTGCGACCCCATCCCTGGGATTCTCCAGGCAAGAACACTGGAGTGGGTTGCCATTTCCTTCTCCAGTGCATAAAAGTGAAAAGTGAAAGTGAAGTCGCTCAGTCATGTCTGACTCTTCACGACCCCGTGGACTGCAGCCCACCAGGCTCCTCCGTCCATGGGATTTTCCAGGCAAGAGTACTGGAGTGGGGTGCCATTGCCTTCTCCGCAGGAAGCCCACTAGGCAAGGCTAATTTTAGTCCTTCTGTTTTTTATTTTATAGTGGGGAGGGAAAAATATACTAATCATTCTAATGTTTAATTCTAATACATCTTGTTACATGAGCGGAATTTTGTTGCAAAATACAAGTAGTTTGGACACATTACTCAGCTATTTAATACTTCAAATATAATCTTTCTTAAGGAAAGAGGCTGTTATTTTCCCCATAAGTACTCAGTATTAAATATCTGTCTGCATATTAATATGTTAAAGCAACAGTATTTTAATAACTATCCATCTGAGTCTATGAGAATGAATCTGAATGTTTAACCTATATCTACATTTGGCAAGTTAGTGTAATTTATGTATACACATAAATATTCATAAAATTCAGTATGTTTTGAAAAACAAAAGAGCAAGACTAATGGTTGAATGTTAACAGTAAAAAGAATCCCAAGAATTCAGCTATCTATTTTGCAACAGATTTCTTGCAATAGCCTCTCTTTCCTTGAACCACAACCCACAAATTATCATGCAATACATAAACCTTAGTGCATTTGCTTTTGTTTTGTTTTCCTTTAGAGAATTGAGAGGTAGATTTTCCACAGAAGAAATAGCTGGCACTTGACCTTTGGCAGCAAGTATGACCTGCTGTTTCATCAAAGAAACTCTGATGTTGAATTACCTTAGCAGCACGTGAATTATTTAAAGAAACTACAACATGACTGCTTTAAGATAATGTGTTCACTGCTTATAATAGTGTATGAAGTACTATATACCAAAAGAGTAACACTTCAGTAGTTCATTTTTTTTATCCTATACATTTTTCTTACCATGTAAGCATTGAAATAAATGTTTCTTATCACACTGAAAGAAAACAAACAAACAAACAAACAAATGCATACCTTTAGCCATGAACCTAGCTCAAAACACACCATCACCATGAAGGAACACATCACAAAATTACCTTTTGATTTCTCAACTGAGAGCACAAAATTGTTGCTATCATGGTCACCAACACTTAATTGCTTTTGTAATGCTACAAAGTAATTTTCCTTCAAAGTAGGTATTTGAAATAATTAGTTACCTACAACAAGCCATATGGTGCTCATTTATAGTAACAAACGTAACTTCTGAAAAATAAATTCAATGAAAGTTGTTTTATACTTTGCCCTTTGGAACACTCTTTACTTTCTTTTTTCCTTAATTTTAACAAAACACTGAAAAATTGCTCCAAGTATAAACTGCGTGGAATATCTAGAGTTAATTGTCCATCATTGGAAGAAAGCCAAATATGAACTTTTCTAATATTCAGGTGTGGTACATTGTTATAGGAACGTTTTATCTATCTACATTATGGCTACATTTTTGTAACTTATAGTAGACTGATCCTTAATAATCCAGAATAAGCTGCATTTTATATTTGTCAACTTTTTATTCAAATAGCTTTAGCTGCTAATGCAGCATATCACAAAATTCAACTTTAACAACATTTCACAGAAAAGGGAAAAAAAAAGTCTATATGTTCATTGATGTAACAAGCAATGAATAAAATATAAATACATGAATTAGAAACAGAACTACTGTCAGAGGCTTTTAATTTTGGCATAGATCTGAATTCACTATAAGCATCTTTCAAAAGGCAGAGGAAACTCCACACTTTCTTAGCTTTCACTTCCACACCAAGGAAGTCTCTCACGAAATCTCCTACCTTTCCTCATGAGATCTAACCGTGGAAATGAACATAAACAGGGGAAGATTCAGGGCAGGAAATCAGAGAATCAGGACAGAGAGATTCACAAGAGCATATATTATAGTCCAGCAAAACATGGAAATATTTTTAAATGCTATCCATCATAAAGTTATATTAACAATAGGCTTCATGATCCTGCCATGGAATGGGAGGTATTATCTTGACCCTTGACCTCTGCTCACATAAAAGCCTGAGAAATGAAAATCATGTTTATCATGGCTCTTCATTTTATACAAATTTACTGTCCTTTCTTAAACTGGTTTAAGAAAAAAAAAAATTCTATTCTGAAATAGCCCAAGTCTGGTTCTTAACAGTCATGTGACTTTTTTTTTTTTCCCTGCCAGCCATGTGCTCCGTATCATTTTACTCTGAAATAACTATGCGGATTTCAGCTCAACCTGCCTTTGCTTATAATGCATGACATACCCCGTGAGGGAGCCTGAGAACAGGCTCCCTTGAAAAGCAAGGTTCTCATAGTTGGCCTGTAACCATGGAAGCAGATGCCGTTTTCTTCTTACCCCTGCTTACCTCTTTGCAGCCTCGAGCTGCTCCCTATTGTTAAAAGGGGTACGCCTTGATTTTTCTTCATCATGACCGAACTTGCCTCTTCTTCAAAGGGCATGAAGCTGCAGGTCATTGGTCTAGACTGTTTGCATGGTCCAGAGAACAGCCTTGATGTAACCCTTGCTCCGTCTGAGCCACACCACCAGCCGTGCATCTGTAGACTGTAGGGGGACATTGGAGATCTGTATTTGAAAAGAAGTCTGTCTGATTTTGCCATTGTGCCTTTCCACTCATCGATCGAATGAATATCGAACCTTCTGTCGTTGCATGTGTGAAATAGATAGCTTAGCAAGCACTTTTGTGCCCAACCTGTGCAGTGGGCCAAAAAAGGTTTTCCTTTTAGTCTCAAGAATTTTTTTCTTCAGACTATGAATTTCGTGTTAGCTTAAATTGTTTGTGTGTTTTTATCTCATCCAACTGTTAGGATGATTGAATTACTTCATCAGCAGTGACTTTCTTTTGTAATAGAAGGAACATTTTCTTTTTTGTCAACTACATTTTGGTTTTTGTTTTTTGTCTTTTGTAGCTTTTTATGATCTAGTTTAACTCATTTGTAACTAGAAGTGGTATAATTGTATCCTGTTAAGCCAGAAAGTTGAGGTATCTTTTTAAGAAGATGGTTAGATGATGTCTATTATTTAACAGATTTAATTTCAGAAAGGTGAACTTGAACTGCCTCAAGGTAATTTCAGTGATTTGTAAGAGTAAGTAAATCAAATAATCATATTGATTTTGAGTTAAACAAAATGTTTGATAAACTATGTGAAGGGAAAATTTTTTGTTTTTTCCCTTTTAAAAATTGTGAAAATGTCAGTCTGGAATATTGAAATATACTTAGAGGCACATAAATGTATTACTTTCATTTTCTATGTTAAATAATACCATATATTTATAATATGTATCTTATGGCATGATTTAATTAGAAAGTATGCAATATGAAAGTATGTTGTTGACATTTAATTTTTAATACTATTATAATTCATTGCTTTTCATCAATAACTGATGTTAACAATAACTGATGACCATAATCCCACCTGCTCATTCTAAAACATATTATTTTACTGATTCTTTTTAAAAAAATCAGAATCAAAATGCTTGATATAGTTTTTTTCAATATATTGCTTAGTAAGCATTGTCTATGTGTATCAGTTTTTGTTTCGTTTTAAGAAACCACTATCCCATACTTCAAGGCATACCTATTTTCTCTAATTGCCACAGGCAAAGGGGAGGTCCATGACAGAATAAAGAAGGTTATTGTGACAGATGAAACATAATTCACAATGAATACTCTTTTCATCCAACCTTAAGTAGCAGAGGATTATTTCCAAGCTGAATTTGGTAGCAGAATGTATGAGCTGATTTTATTAACATATAAGGACAGGCTAAAGGCAGAAAACCTATTTCTCTTCAGCTGGATGGTGGTTATTTCATGTGTGTCTGTTTAGGGGTCTTATTTTGTTCACCTCAACTAGAAGAAATGCTGGACAGAAGAGAGTCTGAAGAATCGGCGGGAGTAGGTGGGGAGGGTAGGAAATAGGAAACTTAAAGTAATAAAAGTTGGAATTTTCTATGCCAGATAATGAAAAATGAGTTAAATATATTTCTACATTCTTTGGCATGCACATGAAATAGTCAAACGTGTTTTCAACAAACATATGAGCTGCAAAAGTAGGTAAATTTTATTTCATAAGCTTTAATTTCCTTAGATGATGATTTTTGTCTTTTTCATATTCTTAATTTCAAATGGTTTATTAGATTTCCAGATGCTGTCAGGCTTTAAATTAGGGCTTAACACTAAATATCAATTAAATAACTATGTGTTTGTTTGGATATTTTATTTGCTTTCAGTTATTTGTGTTGTTTTTAATGACAGGGTTTTATTTGATCTTTATAAAACTTTAATATTCAAGTATAAATAATTACTTTCCTTTTTTTAACTAATGAGGAGAGATCTTAAATTGACTAAAAACTAAGCAAAAAAAAAAAAACTGTACTTGATACAATATCTGTGAATCACAAGAAAATTCCAGACTACTAAATCCATTCCATCTTTTTTGTTTTAAACAGAATTTTATTTACAGCAACCATTTGAAATTACTTATTTTTGAATTTTTTTTCTTTTGCTTTATTTTCAAATACTTTCTAGGAGTTGTAAAGTAGTTTTCCATATATAAAAGGAAAAGGAAGTGGTTGTTCTGTCTACTAGCATATCTACTATTTTAGAACTTACAATAAAGTGCTATTTCTCTGCTATGTTCTTACCAATCATAGTTTGTTGTTCTAAGGAATCAAAGAAAAATCTAAAATCTAAATTGAGATCTTTTTCAATATAACAGATACATTCCATATTTCAAATATTGTAATGAATAATTCAGAAGCACTGAAATCATGTAGGTATTCACTAGAAGGCATAAAAACTATAATCTACAGCTACTGCTTTTATATTTTTTTCCTTAAAGTAATATAATATGATTATTTATAGTGTATCAAGTATACAACTTGAATTAACTAAAGCGACTTCAATTATTTAAGTTGGCTTTGTAGTTAAAAATTTAAGAAAATATGCAATAAGATTCTTTCACTTTAAAATTTGTTAACATCATTACCAAATACTTATTGCAGTGTTAAATATTTGTTGCCATTAACTGGATTTTCATTTCTCCTAATGTTGTGATTGAATTGTTACTGTTAAAAATGCAGTAATTTAAAAATAAAAGAAAGTGACTACTGTATAATTTCAGAAGATATAAGAAATTATATAATCCTCATTGATCTGTTGATTAAAATTGAAATCTCATATATCCCCTATGAAAATAATACAGAAATGAATCACTTATCCAGGGAATATTTTCAGAATATTTTATATGCTTTTGTTAATACAGATAGAAGGTAATCTTTAAACAAAATAAGAATTCCAAAGAACAAGTATATGTATATATTTTTTATTGCCAGATCATCTACAGAGACTTCCTACTTGCAGTTTTCAAATCCTTCCTAATAACTACTCTGTAGAAACATGTGAAGGCATACACCTTTTGCGTTTGCTAAAATTTTCTTCTGCTGCTTTATTTCATAAATATGGCTTTACCTAATTCATTTGAAATATCTCTGTAATTTATTAGTTGAAAGTATGAAGGAAATGAATGGGAACTAAAGTGATATTTTTAATTAAACAGAAGGGAAAGAAGAACACTTTGAGAATGATGAAGTTGATTCAGGAATTATTGAAATGTTGTGTTTCATAGTATAATGTTTTTAAAGAAGTTTAATTTTATTTGTGATTGAACTTAAAATCAAATAGTAAGGTATGTTGAATGATCACATTTTAAAGTAAAATCATTCACACTCATTGATTATTATAAAATAATATGAGAAAATAATTATATTCATTTGAGAATGAGATTTTTCTTTTGTTATCACGTGATAGTTCTTTTAAAAATGGCATTTGCAACCTGAAAGTGATATCATTAAATACATTTTTAATTAACCTGTATATTCAACAGTACTGCACAAAAATAATGAAAATAGTGGGAAGTGTATTTGATTTTCATGTACAATCTCTGCAGAGTCAACCTCTGTCTTACTCAAAATGTATTTCCTGTGTTTTACGCCAGGACATTTTTCAAACTGCTTTCTTCTTCCTCCCCCTCCCTAAAACACATTTTGCTATAAACTTCTGAACCAATCGCTAGGAAAGACACAAACAGCAGTAGCAGTTCAGGAAGCAGCCCTGTGAATGTTAAAAAAAAAAAATCACAGACTTTGATTTTATAAGACAAGTTGGATAGGAGTCAAAACTGCCACATGCAGTGTGAAAAAATGCCACCCTGGTGTGAACAAAAGGTTTAAAATGGAGTCAAGAAGCATGCAAGCCCGATGTCTAAGCTTTTCCTGTGAATTGTCTGCCACAACCTGCAGGGTATCAAGTGGGCTAGGAAAAACAGAGAGAGCTCTTGGAAGCTACAACTGAGAAACATCGGCAGTCAAATGTGTTAGTTGTTTTTTTTTTTTTTTAATTTTGTTTTGTTTTGTCTCATCTAAGCATCATTACACTAAACTGTTTTACCCAAAACATAAAACAAATCCAAAAAAAGCCACATAATTTGTGAAGAAACTGTTGCTTAGAAATGAATTGTTACGTTTTTCCTCTTTTTTTTTTCACATTCCTTCATTTATAGCAAAGTGAAGTTCCTAACTGTACTTCGTATTTTCAATTCTATGTTTTGTGGGCCTGAGTTTTATTTATGGAGGGTGAATAGGGGAAAAGTCTTATAAAATCCTGACTACCAGAGTAAAAATTATAGCACACATGTTTGTTTATCCTCTAAATTATCAAGGAAAGAATGAGGGGAAGAGACTAAGGGTTCACTATTGGAAACAAGCATTTCATATCTTAATAAATAATACAGTGATAATTCTGAATGAATATTCAGCAGGAATAGTCCTTCAGAAAGCATACTATTTCGATGGACTACTAAAATGTACTAATATTACAACTTACCTAATATATTAGAATATAAAAGTTTACTCCACAGCCAAAAATGTTTATTAAAAAAATAATCAGTTAAATCTACGGTTAAACTATCACCATACACTTAAATAACCAAAAGAAGTAATTCAATTTTAAGGACAATTAAAAAGTATACCACTATGTTATAACCCACACTTCAATAATCTTAGTATGCTTATAAAGGCAAATATGAATGCTAATTACACTATAAATTATGAATAGCATTTAAAGAAAGTAACATATCCTAGGCAATTGTGATATAATCAATACAACACATCTAAATGCAAAAAGAAACATCTTTGATGAGCATTGAAAAGATTCTAAAACTTTGAAGCCAGGTTTATTACATTTGCATCTTATCTCATTAAGGATTGGGTCCAAAGCCAGCAAATCCCATCGGTTATGAATGCAGGTCAAGACAGGAACATTTTTCTATTTACTCTTTGCAACACTGGATAGAAATCAATCTGTTACTTTCATTACAACCACACAATCAATTCCATTTAAAGTATAATACAACAGCCAAGTCCAAGGACAATATGGATCCTTGAAAAAAGCTCATACCATCTGCAGGCTGTATTTGATATAGCTCCTGGAGAATTGCTTTCTTTCTAATTAGTGTACATGGTCATTTAAAGCAAACAGGCCTAAACTGATTTTGCAACATAGGATCCAAGAGAAATTAATAGTATAGTATTTGTCAAAGTTGCATTAAAATATCATTCTTTTCAAACAAGGAAAACCTTACAAGAGTGATTCTATCTCACTGACTCTAATATAAGCAAAAAATTATTATATAACCATTTTAATATTCCCCCAAAATTATGCACAATAAAAATGCTACCTTGAAATTATTATATGAGATCCTTATTACAAATGGTTCCTCTCATTTCTCAAAAAAGACTTAATTCTTATAAACTTTATCATATCCTGAAAATTATCAAAATATTTTTCTTTTAGGAGTTCTCTTGCACAAAGCATAGCTCAGTAAACAAAAGAAATTATGTCCATTGTGCAATCCATTTACACATAACAGAACCATCATATCAATAATTTTTAAATATCAAAACTAAGATGATCTTTATTTTCATAAATTATTTGAAAGCACAAGATAAGCCCCTGTATAGCAACATTAATGGTAGTTGAATAAATTATCTTTCCTTTATTTTATAAATGAGGATAGTTTCCTTTTACACATCGATTTCAAGCACAGCAATTTACATATCTCCCGATTTCCTCATAGAATAAATGAAAACCTTCAAGAAAGGCACTATTTACAATTGTCTCAGATATAATTTTTAAAATATATTTGTTATTCAAATACCTTCTGTCCATTCCATATAAAAGGGATAACTCAAATTTAAATAAAATAATTTGTTTTTTTTAATCAAAACACTATGTCATTTATGCAAATCACATGACCATGAAATTCTGGACTTTGGGAAAGCTTTCTCCACTTAAAAAAACACAGCTCAAATTTTGTTTCAATAATTTTCTTTCCAAAAAATATTATGAGGACACGCTCAGTAGTCAGTGATGATTTTACTGTCACTATTGTTAATAAAATTCCCTTTCTCATGATAGAAAGTAGTTCCCAGACCCGGGCTTTCGTCAAACACAGTCTGTAAATAAGATCTGAGATATGAAGATACTCTTGCATGTTTTAAGGGGCCCTACACACTTCTGCCCAAGGGGTCACGAAGAGTCACATATGACTGAGCAACTGAAGAAAAACAGCAACAACAATAAAACGTTTCTGACCAGGAAGGGGGATCTTTTGTGCTATATTTCTTTCATAAGCAAGTTTAGGCCAATGAACCCAACGTTAAAGTCTCTAGATAGACTGTCACTACCTAGGAGACATTCTTCTTCAACACAGAACTCAATCTCTGATTATCATAGTAGCCTTGAGTGGGGTTACTGTTGAGCTGTGCTTTCTTGTGCTTCATGGTCTTCGCAACTGAAAGCATCTAATTCTATTCCTTTCTTATCTGCCTGCTAGACTACCTTTTTCAAACTGAACAGGAACCACAGCCAAAGATGATTTGCAAAAATCATGCTCTGGGCCCACATGAACTTGGAGCAAATTCAAAACAAGAAGGGAAAAGTTAGGTAGACTAAGTTTTTCTGATAGCAATTCAGAAGAAAGACATCAGAAGGGACTGGGGCGCACAGATTCATTTAGAGTGAAGGTTAGCTTGAGCCATTCATAATACAACTTCTTAAAAACTAGAAAAGACATTTCAAGTAAATGGGCTAAAACACAAAAAGAAGATAAGAATTACTTTATGTTTAAATGCAGGTAAGTCATATATGCACTACTGATGATATGTATAAAATACATAACCGTGAGAACCTCCTGTAAGCACAGAGAACTCTAGTCGGTGCTCTATGGTGTCTTAATGGGAAGGAAATCCAAAAAAGAGGGGATATACGTATACATATAGCTGATTCCCAGGTGGTGCTAGTGGTAAAGAATCCACCTGCCAATCCAGGAGACACAAGGAACACGGGTTAGATCCCTGGGAAGAGAAGATTTCCTGGAGGAGGAAATGGCAACCCACTCCAGCATTCTTGTCTGGAAAATTCTATGGGCAGAGGAGCCTGGTGGTCTAAAGTCCATGGGGCCATGAATGAGCAACTGAACACATACAAACGTACACACACACACACACACAGTCAATTCACCTTGCTGTATGATAGAAAATAACACAACATTGTAAAGCAACTATACTCCCATAATGTAAAAGTAAATAAACAAACACACACAAGCAAACTAAAAACACCTGTGGGTTGATCTGTATATGCTTATTAGCTTTGATTTTAACTTACATGCTATTTTCAAATGTTCCCAAGAAATCGCACAGGGAGTTCCTAAAAACAATGGCTTTTAAACTCGCATCCCTAAAATAGTATTTAATATTTTAAGTTTCATATTCAATTCACAAATGGGCTCATCTTTCACTTTCTATTCAAGTTTGTCTGGAATGCAGGGTTTCCTAAAGGAAGATCACACTCACTAACTATATTTTCTTAGTTTCTTTATTTTTCTTCAACATTTGAAAAACAAATTGGGCTAAAATGTGTAATTAATTTTTCCTTTATACATTAAACTTTGTCCATGGAAGTTCAGCTTTTGTATGTCCAATATTTTCTTTATTGAAGAGATTTTAAAGAAATCTAAGTAATATAATTTACTGCTACTTTTCCACTGGCTGAATCACATTTTGAAAAAAAAAATTATGAACTAAAACTGATAAATTTATCACATTATAGAAAAATATAATATTTCCTAAGTGGGCAGTGAAAACTTTATATGCTTTCATTGTTGATCTGGACTGTAGATGCAATGCAGTTTATTAGCTATATTGTTCTCTAATCAAAGAATATATGTGTCATTCTGACTTTAGGAGAAAATGTCTCAGCCAATATGATTCCTCAGAGTAAAGTCTCAAGTTCTAATCTGTTTCTAGGTGCCCACTGCCCTGGCTCACACTTCTCAATTTCTACCTAATTTGAAAAATAAAATTGAGATATTTGGAGTATTATAGTCTTTGCTATCAAAAGCCACAATACCTCAATTGTATGTATTTGACTATGAATCACTGTTTTAAAAACAGGAAAAAAACCTGACATTTCCACCTATGTTTTACTTTTAAAAGCTGCTAAAAAATTTTTAACATGACAGTATTTGTATAAAGTGTTATTTCTTCTATTGAGACTCAAAAAATGAAAATGAAATGTTAATCGCTCAGTCATGTCCTACTGTTTGTGATCTCATGGACTGGGGCTCACCAGGCTCCTCTGTCCATGGGATTTTCCAGGCAAGAGTACTGGTGTGGGTTGCCACGCTCTCCTCCAGAGGATCTTCTTAACCCACGGATCAAACCTGGGTCTCCTGAATTGCAGGCAGATGCTTTACTGTCTGAGCACCAGGGAAGCTCCTGACCAATAATGTTATATATAATTTAAAAGGATTAATATGATAAGCCTTGAAAACTTGCAACAAACTGGCAACTGTTCTTTGGGGTTGTGGATCATTTAATACAGATCTGTTGTCAAAACAGTCATTTCTGAGATAACTAATAAAGTGAAATAGATACTGACAATATTTTATATCAAGTCTTAAATCCACTCATTCAGCCGACTAACATGTTTAAATTGCCTTTGTGCCTTCCCAGGTTTTGAGGACATTGTCCATTCAACAAATATTTGTTGCATATCTATTCAGCAATGTTCTGGATGCTAAACATGTAATTACAAATTTCTAAAAAGCGATTATGTGCTATGACGCAGAATAAGGAGACTGAAAAGGAGGAGTGAGTTCAGGATTTCCCAGACAAGCATACTGGAGTGGGTTCCACTTCCTACCCCAGGGATTCTTCCCAACCCAGGGGTCAAACCCACATCTCCTGTGTCTCCTGCATGGGCAGGCGGATTCCTCAGCACTGAGCCACCTAGGAAGCCCTTCTACATAGAGAAGGTAGTCGGCAAAGGCCAAGAGGAAAGGTCTCCAGAGGCAAAAGGTGAAATGAGATTTAGAAATTGAAAATGACCAAGCCATGGGAAGAACCGCATTCGGTTTCTCCACTAGAATGTGAGGAACCCAAGGCAGGAAGACTCCCAGCATATCGGAAGCAATATATGGAGATCAGGGCTGCTAGAACCAGCCAGAGGCCAGAGGAGGACGGACTTGAGGCCAGCTGGGATGCAGGAGCAGGAACTCACCGCTCAAGGACTAATAGGCCTGTGGGGAGGAGTTTGGATCTTATTCCCAGGGTAGCGGGAGCCTCCTGAGATAATATCTCTCAGGAATGAGATGACAGATTCGAAAACTTTTTAACACCTGTAAATTCTGGGACCATCAAGTAAAAATTCTGGGACCATCAAGGATGACTTAATATATTAAGCAGTGGTTGTTAACAATATAAAAACATAATCCTGTATCATCTGGGGTATAATTCAGGCTTCCTAAATCTTCTTAACTGAAAAACTGCACACTTGGGATATTAGTTTATGGTTTTTGTTCCCTGGAGCTAATTAAACAAGTATCTGCCTAAAAGTAAATGCTAATGTGGATTGCTTCAGCTCTCAGGTGAGGTACTTGCTCCTAGAAGCCAAAATAGGTAACATTTTCTACCAAGAATGGCTGCATCCTATGCATCCTTTGACTAGTCACATGGTAAAATAATTTGCCAATGAGATTATTTTATATTTAACTGTATCAGCTATTTAAATATTCAGTTGAAAAGTTTAAGGGCATCACAACACATTAAAAAGACTGAATCAGGTATTTTAAGTTTATTAACAACTGATGAATTGAATAAATACATATTACTTTTGATGCTACAAATAAGTACAATACTATTTTCTACTGAACAATAACCAGGAATGTTGAATTAAAATACCATTTCAGTTTTACGAATTTTTAACTGATTAGATCTATCAGATGAAGATAAAAATAAATTCATTAAAACCAAAAGGAGCTCCAAAGATTAGATAAAGCAGTTGGAATAAATATTAGTAATCTATGACCAAAATCACAACTTTGAAATTAATAAAACACTACTATTAAGCTAAATTACAACGTGTTTCTGCCAACTGAGATACTTAATCACAAGTTTTATTGTACTTTTTCAGCCCCTTAAAGACAAATGATTACAGGACTGTAAATTCTAGATATTAAAATACATGATTAACAGCAACATGCTTTAAATTACCATGGAAGTGCTGTAGTTGACATTTTTAATTGGAGCTTCCCTTTAGTGAATTTCTCACCAAACAAATATCTCTCACCTCTTAAAAGAATAATAACTAGGTTCACCCCTTCCTGGAGATTTATATTTAACCATGTAAAAGATGAAAATAAGGCCACAAGGAATGCTTAATACACTTATTTGTAGAATTTTTCACTTAATGTCAAGTGCAGTTTTATAAATGCAATCAATATTTTGGTTTCCATTAAAAACTTTTTTGGTGAGTCATCTATACTTCTTTACATACTAAAATGCCTTTTAAATAACCAATTTGACAAATTAAATAAAAAACCAGAGAGTTAAACTTGTCACTTTATAGAAGCTCTTATCTATTTTATATAACTAATGGTGCACTACGTTAAAAGATTTTTACTGGGGTAACAACATATGAGATAGTAGATTCCAAAACGAGTTGTGAGACAGACCTCCTTATAGAATATCAAAGCAGGTGACTCTGTACACACAGAAAAGGCTTGGAGTTGTGAGAGGGTTTTCTGAAGATTTCTTTCAGGAGCATTGTGTCTACCCCTCCAATCAATTTTAGTGGTGGAGTTTCCGTAGGAACACTTGGAGAGTTGAAGCTGGGAGGCCGAGTTCAACTGTCTTTTACTCCTGCCTGGACAACATAAATGACACACGTGGATGAGCTAGTTGCTTTCGTGTCAGATTAAAGAAGAGCTTCCTATTATGTTGACATGTGCTTGACTTTCCAGAGTTCATTCTTGCAAAAAATGCATGAGAATGACCCATGGAACAATGAAGAACAGCTGCCTAGAGAAGCACCTGGAAGGATGTTGGAAGCCATGAGAGAGTCTGTGTGGAAAAGATCCCCACAAAATGCAAGCTGATATTGGCACAGCTAAGAGAGAAAAATATATTAGTCCATGCACAGGAAGTGCAATTGAATGGCCATAGTGGGGACCTCTGATGTGCATCTAAAAGCACCCCAAGAGCTTAAGACAACTACCCACCTTAGAGAGTATGAAGTCACTTTAATACAATAACAGTCAAATGAAAACTTTCTGATACTTGTTTTCTTCCCTACTGCAACTTTGTTACTGTATTTTAGAAATTTCCCTTAGAAAGATGCTGAAGGAGCAATATAAGCCTTAAGTGGGGAAGAAGAAAAGGTTCTCCCTTTTGCTTCCTGGGCCATGGACATCTTACCTAGAGCAGATCTCTTCTGGGCAAAAGGAGAGATGAGTTTAGATGGATTAGGCAGCAGACAATTTATGCAATGCCTCTAGGACATTTGAAAAAAAATACTTAATCTACTAGAGCTGTTATAGATTCACAGCAAAATTGAGTGGCGGGTACAGAGATTTCTCAATATGTCTGCCCCTACATTCATACTTCCCTCATTATCAACCTCACTCACTAGAGTGGTACACTTTTTACAACTGATGGACCTACACTGACAGATTATTATACTGGAGGTTTGTGAAGATTCACTCTTTGTGTTGAGCATTCTGTGGCTTTGGACAAACACATAACAATATTTATCCACCACTGAAATTATATGACACATATGATACATAAATTATGTGTGTGATACTGTGCTGTGCTTAGTCGCTCAGCCGTGTCCAAATCTTTGTGACCCCATGGACTGTAGCCCACCAAGCTTCTCTGTCCATGGGGATTCTCCAGGCAAGAATACTGGAGTGGGTTGTCATTCCCTTCTCCAGGAGATCTTCCCAATCCAGAGATCGACTCAGGTCTCCCACACTGCAGGCGGACTCTTTACCGACTGAGCCACCAGGGAAGCCCTTATAACTGTGTGATGCTACCGTATGTAACATAATGGTGGTTCAGTGGTAAAGAATCCACCTGCCAATGCAAGAGATGAAGGTTTGATCCTTGAGTTGAGAAAATCCCCTGGAGAAGAAAATGGCAACCCACTCCAGTATTCTTGCCTGTGAAATATTATGGACAGAGGACACTGGTGGGCTACAGTCCATGGGGTCACAAAAGAGCTGAAAATGACTTAGTGACTAAATGACAACAGCAACATATTATTATATATACCATAATATCAAAATACAGAAGCGTTTTACTACCCTAAAGTCCTCTGTGCTCCATCTATTCACACCTAGCCTCTGGCAACCATTGATTTTTTTTTTTTTTTTTTTCTGTTTCTTTATCTTAATAGTCTCCAAAACACCATGAAGTGGAAATCACACAGCATATAGCCTTTGTAGATTGGCTTCTTTCACTTAGTAATATACATTTAAGGTTCCTCCATATCTTTTCATGACTTGATAGCTTGTTTCATTTTAGCATTGAATAGTATTCCATTTCTGGATGTGTTTTAGGTCCTTCAATCTGTGTGCAATGGAAAGACTTGGAAAATCTTAAGGAAAGAGTGACATAATGAGATTTATGATTTAAAAATACAAATCCAGCTTGAGTATGAGGAAGAGGTTAGAGAGGGATAAGGATAAATTCCAAGAACAGTCGGGGTGCTATTGCAATGCTTCTGGTCTGAGAGGACAGAGCCACATTCTGGGGTGGTGGCAGCTGAGACGAACAGAATGAGATGGTTTAAAGACACATTTATGAGGTAGAAGTAATAGCACTCATTGATGAATCAGACTTAGGGAATTATAAAAAGATAAGTCCAGGGTGACTTTTGGGTTTTTGGCTTAAGCAATTGGGTGAATGAGGGTATTTAACGAGGGTGGGTGCTGAAATAAGGCTGGAAGCATTTCTACTGGAGAAGGTTGATTCCAGGCCAAAAAGTCAGCCCCTCATAAAATTCTATTAGAGGAATATAAAAGTCCTCACCAAACATAAATTTCATTTCTATCCCCCTGCAAATTGCTGGCCACTCCTCCTAGGCTCCAGAGATATGAATAATGCCCTTAATAATGCTGTATAATTTCCAAAAATCCTTAATTGCCCACTGATGTGTTTCCACTGTCTAAACCATCTTCTTGATGGTGTTTTCTGTCACTCCTAAACTTGACATTTTATATCCAACAATACCCACAGTTTTTTCTTTTTTTAACTTTATTTTTGTTTGTAAACTTCTGTTATTTGCAAACAGTTATGTCAGTGAAAGGGGTTTCCCAGGTGGCTCAGTGGTAAAGAACCCGCCTCCAAAGGCAGGAGACACAGGTTCAATCCCTGGGTCGAAAAGATCCCCTGGAGAAGAAAATGGCAACTGACCCAGTATACTTGCCAGGGAAACCCAGGGACAGAGGAGCCTGGCGGGTTGCAGGCTGTTAAAAATGACTTAGCAACTCAATAACAACAACAGCAACATGTCAACTACAACAGGTCAAATTGTTTGCTGGAACCCTAAATAAATAGCAAAAATGGTGTCCATAATAGAGTGTTAGGATCATTTATGGTAGGTTATGTTCATAACTGGGGCTTCCCTGGTAGCTCAGGTAGTAAAGCATCTGCCTGCAATGCAGGAGACCTGGGTTCAATCCCTGGGTCGGGAAGATCCCCTGGAGAAGGAAATGGCAACCCACTCCAGTATTCTTGCCTGGAGAATTCCATGGACAGAGGAGCCTGGTAGGCTATAGTCTATGGGATCGCAAAGAGTCGGACACAACTGAGCGACTTCACTTCACTTCTTCTTCTTCTTCATGTTCATAACTATTGGCTAACAGTGTAGAGTTCATCATATTGGCTCTCACTGTTAAAAGTTTAAAATAGCATTCAGAGCATATAAATAATAGGTTATAATATTCTTCTTTCTACATATATTTTACTTTTTTATAAAAATTATTGAGAGACTAATAGCATTAAAATCAGTCATCAATACAAATGTTAGTTTCTTGGTTTTGATAATTGAACTCCACATATATAAGATATTAATGTTAGACGAAGCGGGGTCAAGGGTATATGGAAAATCTATGTACTATTCTGTAACATTTACGCAGGTATGTGTGTGTGTTAGTTGCTCAGTTGTGTCTGCCTCTGCAACCCCATGGACTAAAGCCCTCCAGGCTCCTCTGTCCATGGAATTCTCCAGGCAAGAATACTGAAGTAGAGAGCCATTCCCTTCTCCAGAGGATATTCACAATCTGGGGATCAAACCCAGGTCTCCCACATCACAGGAAAATTCTTTACCATCTGAGCCACCAGGGAAACCTGTT
This sequence comes from Dama dama, assembly GCF_033118175.1. Taxonomy (NCBI): domain Eukaryota; kingdom Metazoa; phylum Chordata; class Mammalia; order Artiodactyla; family Cervidae; genus Dama; species Dama dama. The sequence continues at coordinate 26,056,010 of NC_083711.1, forward strand.
CTGTAGGTTTAAACTTATCTTAAAAAGTTAAATTGCTTTATTTAAAGTGGATAACCAACAAGAACTTACTATATAGGACAGAGAACTCTGCTCAATGTTATACGGAGCACATATGGGAGGGGAGTTTGGGGGAGAATGGATACATGTATATGTATGGCTAAGTCCCTTCTCGGTTCACCTGAAACCATCGCAGCATTGTTAACTGGCTACATCCCAATACAAAATAAAAAATGCTAAGAAGCAAATCATCATTGCCAGGGCAGAGTTAAAGGGTAATATGTATCTGGGATATCTGAAAAAGACAGATATTTAAACACCAGCATTAAAGGGCTTTAATTCAGTATTATGTCTTTACACATTCTTGATTAAATACATGAGTTCACTTACACTTGCAAATCAAATCTGTTTAAATCATCTGAAATAAAACAGGGATATGTGAATAAATAGATGACTGTATGTCTTGAAGCTTAAAGAATAAACAGAAATTCATACTGTCTTAAAGAATTGTAAAGGAGCTAAAAACCCATCATAAATCTAAAGGCAAACTTGCTCAACAGTATAGATCTTCTTGCCCATGTTCTTAAGAAGAAATATATTTTATGAATTCCCTGAGTTCAAGGATGTCTTTTGGCTTTACCCAATCTGTTCATCACAAAATCATTTTTCTGTTAATTCAGGGATAAAACTTTAGAGTCCTCTTTAACTCTTCCTTCTCCATTTTTTCTTTCATCTGAACAGTTCCTATAGCATGCCAAGCCTTGATCTTCCTTATCTTTGTGAAGTCGTTATTGCTTCTCTAAGATCTTACACAAGAATCTTCTTTTAATACTTCCCGGGTGGTCCTGTGGTTAAGGACCCATCTGGCAATACAGGGGACCCTGGTTTGATCCCTGTTCCAGCAAGATCCCACATGTTGTGGAGCATCTAAGTCCATGCACCACAACTATTGAGCCCATACTCTGTAACTAGGGAAGGCCTGCGCACAGCAAAGAAGACCCAGAACAGTTAAAAACTGATTGATTTTTAAAAACAAATTTTCTTCTAAATACCATCACTTCCCCTCACTCAGATGATTCATTCTACACACATAAGACAAAGCCTTCACTATAAATTATAGACAGATCTGGTCATGTTCAAAAGTCTTCAAGGAAACCATATTACTTTGAAAAAGAAAGGAAAACAGAAAAATGCAAACTCCTATAGAATTTGGTCTACATCACGAGTCCTTTGTATCTTATCAAGTTCAAGGCATCCCCTTCTTTCCATGTATGTTCCCTGCCCTCCTGCCAAAATGAATTATCTACCGTCCCTTGAAGAGGCTCTGCCTTTGTTTTTCCAACCGTCCCTTCATTCATGTTCATTCCCTTCAGCTGAAATTTTTCACTTTTTCAGTTGTTCAAAAGACCAGCCTTAACACAGACAACTAGGATGTGACATTAACATGACAGAGTGGTCTTGCCATTGAAGGGTTCCAAATGAAAGACGGCTTCACCCACGGAACTTCTCTAATCTACCTGTTAGTATGTAGACTTTTCTTCCTTTGACCTGCCTTCCTTGTTAAGGCATCAGTATGACTGTAACCTGATATATACACTGATACTGTGCTCCCAGTTGCTTTCAAATATTTTTGACAACTATATTTTCCATCAGAGAAGTGGGTGCTCAATAAAGATCAATAGAATAAAATCTAGCACTGAAGGTGCTCTCTAAGCAGAACTTCCTGATCAACTCCTCCCTTTCCTACCCTGACCTCCTCACCACAACAAATTTACCCAAATATCTTTTTAGACTTAAAATATTCACAAACATGCTACTTGGACCATAGTAATATTTTAGAATTTAAATGAACAATCATCAGTGAACTACAATTAAATGTAGTACTTTATTAAAATGTGAATTAGCAATATTCAGTGAGCTATGATTAAATACAACATGGTTATCATGGTTTTTCTATTATAGAAACCGTATGTCTCATTTATTCTGCATACTGCTCAAGCTTCCAGTTGAAGGAAAGCATAAGTGAGCTGAAACCATGGACCTATCTTCAGTTCATCCTATTCAGAATCCTGTTCTGTCATCACATTCACCATCTAATATTTACCAGGCCCCTGCCTATGATTGTTTGGGCGCTCTCTAGAAGGGACACCACCTAGCAAGATGAGGCTGAAATCCAGTTCATACTCTGCTCACCAAAACATAAGCACAAGCCCAATTACACTAGCAAATGTGCATGCGGTACCTGCACAGAGGAAAGGGTACCTTTTTATAATTCACACAAAGTGTAAGTGGGGATTAATCTAGTCAGTGAACTTTAATATATTGTATAGAAAAACTTTTCAATACTGAAATCCTTGGTGGGTGTGTGTTTTAATCCAATTTTCCTGATAGGAGTACAACTTTCATCTAAGTGTATTTCAACATAGAAGCAGTGAGGAATTGCTTTTATGAATTTTCTTATCTATAATCATGATCAAAATAATCATAATTATTCTATGAATTAAACATATACACTCTGGCTTGAAATAATAAAAAGATACATTAGGTCATTGGGTCAATTTCTTTTCCAAAATGAGACTGTTCTCTCCTACGTAATTTTCATTGTTTCTCCTATATGAGTTTAAACACTTTAAGCTACAGTTCTTATTCTATTTCTCAAGGCTGTATATTCAAATCAGAAAGTCCCTGGTAATAACTGAAGGGTGGGTATTGTTGTTTTTTGGTGAGGTACTCTGACCTGAATCCAGGGAACTTTCATATTACTCTTATAATTATCATCAACATCATTGCTGTTACAATGATCAGTATCATCTATATTAGCCAATGGTAGTGTTTATAATGCTCATTACCTCTAATCCTCTCTACAAATTATTCTGATAGGTAGTGACATTCCCATTTTTTCAAAAGAAAACTCAGGTGTTTGGTGATATATCCCCAAATCCAGAAGGTATGCATGACTCCAAACTGAGATTTAAATTCAGGTCCTCTTGGCTAGAAAAAAATTTTCTCATTTACATAGTATTCCAAACTATGTTCTAGTTTCTTTAACATATTTTTTGGTAAGTACTAACAGAATAATTCTTATGTGCCTGAAATTCTCCTAGATACTAGAGATGAGCAAAGAGACCTTATTTGTTTTTCTGGAGCTTACATGGAGGAAAAAAACAATAATCAAACATAGAACATGAATCTAGGTATTGGCAAGTACTAACGTCATAACTGTTCCATAGTGGGAAAGGAGTACATCAAGGCTGTATATTGTCACCCTGCTTATTTAACTTATATGCAGAATACATCATGTGAAATACTGGGCTGGATGTAGCACAACCTGGAATCAAGATTGCCAGGAGAAATATCAATAACCTCAGATATGCAGATGACACCACCCTTATGGCAGAAAGCAAAGAAGAATAAAGGGCCTCTTGATGAAAGAGGAGAGTGAAAAAGTTGGCTTAAAACTCAACATTCAGAAAATTAAGATCATGGCATCCAGTCCCTTCACTTCACAGCAAATGGATGGGGAAACAATGGAAACAGTGAGAGACTTTATTTTGGGGGGCTCCAAATCACTACAGATGGTGACTTCAGTCATGAAATTAAAAACACACTTGCTCTTTGGGAGAAAAGCTATGACCAGTCTAGACAGCATATGAAAAAGCAGAGACATTACTTTGCCAACAAGGGTCTGTCTAGTCAAAGCTATGGTTTTTCCAGTAGTCATGTATAGATGTGAGAGTTGGACTAAAAAGAAAGCTGAGCACCAAAGAATTGATGCTTTTGAACTGTGGTGTTGGAGAAGACTTTTGAGAGTCCCCCTGGACTACAAGGAGATCCAACCAGTCCATCCTAAAGGAAATCAATCCAGAATATTCATAGGAAGGACTGATGCTGAAGCTGAAACTCCAATACTTTGGCCACCTGATGCAAAGAACTAACTCACTGGGAAAGACCTTGATGCTGGGAAAGATTGAAAGTGGGAGGAGAAGGGGACGACAGAGGATGAGATGGCTGGACGGCATCACCAACTCGATGGACATGAGTTTCAGTAAGCTCTGGGAGTTGGTGATGGACAGGGAAGTCTGGCGTGGGCTGCAGTTCATGGGGTCACAAAGAGTCGGACATGACTGAGCAACTGACTGAACTGAACTGAATGTCATAAAACAAATTAGGGTAAGGAAGTAGAGAGTAATGAGATTTAAACAGTGGTTGGGAGGTCAGAGATGGTCTTTCTGAGGAAGTTATAGTTTAGAAGTGGTCTGAATGTAGTAAGGGGAAAGTCAGTTGACAATTGTGTGAAGGGTCATGACATGTTAGAGGAACTCCATGAAGGCCAGCATCACTAGGACAGGATGTACAGTTGGGAGAGTGGTAGGAGATGAAGTCAGCATATAGGGAGAGGTCTCCTAATGCAGGTTCAAGGGGATGGGGTTTGATTCTTTTTTTTTTTCTGAGAAGCCTTTGAAAGTCTTTGAAAAATTACCTTGACTGTCATCTAAAAAGTTAACTCTACGAAGAAAAGAGTGAAACAGAAATAGAGAGTATTGTGACAGCCTCCACAAGAAATACCAGTGGCTCCAGGAAGAGTGGAGGTCTTAGACATAGAGGGAAGTATTTGTGTAGGAAGAGAGTTAGAAATCAGGTTGGCAGGACTTGCTAATGGAAAAGATGCAGGTCTCAGAAAAAGAGAGAAAGCCAGGATCATACTTCGGTTTTCCACTTGAGGTTCTAGGTGGATGTTAGTGCCATTTATTGAGACAAGGAAAACTGGAAAGGAGCCAGAGTTTAGAAGTGGATAAGTGGGAAATCAAGTGTGTTTCATACATATTATTACTTCTTATGGCATATTATACATGTTTCTCCATCATTCTGAGACTGTAACATTCCAACTTAGTCCGAAAACACCTAAAAGGTTTTGGCAGATATATACAGATTTATTCAAGAAATGAAAAAAAGTGCTCCTACACATATCCACTCACCCACAAATACAAAATTGCCTCTACCATTTTATGCCTACCTACATGAATGAATAATCATACCTACATAATTATTCATTGGGACACATAGTTTGATTTGGATCATAAAACCAATGATTAATTCCAGCCAGAAAAGAAATATACAACAGATATTAATCTTCTTTTTGATCATAGATCACCTCTATGATGCCCAGGGGCAATCATTAATGGGTCCATTTTCTCCACGTAAAACATGTGGTTTCCCACAGCCCTGAGGTTGGGAGTAGAAATAGAGTTTGCTGAAATTTTGTTGTTATTGTTGTTGGCTTTTCTACCTCTAACTTTCTTTCAGAACCATTCTGAAAACACAGTTATACCAAAAGCCTTCTCTGAGTGCTCCAGGTCACATAAAGAAGAGCCTAAATCTTTCCTGGAGTCTGAAAACAGTATCATTTATATCCCTTCTTGATCTTCAATCTTGAGCACTTAGAACCAACTCAGAGTTTTTAAGTTTTCTTTTTGTTTCTAAGTGCTTTTTATCTAACAAAATTGCTTTGTTACTGCTTAAAAGTTGCTTAAGGTAAGAGTGATGTCTTGTACACTCATAATCACTCTTCGCTGAGCATAATGCTTACGTAAGAGGCCTTTCACTCATTTTTGCTGATTAAAAAAAAAATTCATAAAGTCTACTTTCCAAAATTCAGAAAGGATACAAAATAGTATAGTTGTTTGGAGACTTCTGTCACATATTTGTGAAATTATAAATGTCTAACTTTGGCAGCAGTATTGCAGATCATCTAATCCAACTTTATTTTGCATTTGAAACTTTGTATTTGAAATCAGTTAGGTAAACTGATACTTATTTAAACCAAAGCTAACAAACAGAGAAACAAAAAGGATCAAAATATACAACTACGCCAGTGAAAGGCTTCAATTTGTTGGTGACTCATTCGTTCTTCGGAGCTTTACTTTTTAAGGTCATTTTTGTCGATTTTTGAGTTACATTAGCCTTTCTATGATTTTGCTTGTAAATGGTGATGATCTTCATGAATACTAAAGAAGGATGTGATAACAGAGTCCATTTGAAGGAATCCCCTCCCAAACCAAGTCAAGAACTCCGACACCTGATTGGAGCTTCAGGTGATAATTATGTTATAGTCTTTATGGTTAATATGCAGAATTTATAAGCAGTATATAAACATTAATATGGTCTCCTAAATTGTCCATTATACTGATAAGAAAATTTTTGACCAGGAAACAAAATATATGTTTCTATGTATCCATGGTAGTTTTCTTTTTTTCTCTCCAAAAGTCTCATAAACTCGAATTTGTGAGAGTTAAACTTTGAGGGCTTTATCACCTCTGGGTAAAATGATCAAGTAAGTTTTCTGAAGAAATACAACAGAACTCTAGAAAACTTAAGCCCAAGGTGAGGTGCATATCCTTTTTGAGGCTCAGCCTAAAATAGTGAGTGAGTTTTTGTTTAGCCTGCAATGCAGGAGACCCTGATTCAATTCCTGGGTTGGGAAGATCTGCTGGAGAAGGGATGGGCTACCCACTCCAGCATTCTTGGGCTTCCCTTGTAGCTCAGCTGGTAAAGAATCTGCCTATAATGTGGGAGACCTGGGTTCAATTCCTGGGTTGGAAAGATACCCTGGAGAAGGTATAGGCTGCCTGGAGAATTCCATGGACTGTGTAGTCCTTGGGGTCGCAAAGAGTGGGACACAACTGAGCGACTCACTTCACTTTTACTGGTGGGGAAAAAAGACAAGAAATATCTAACATGACAAAAATGAGGTATGAGGTGCACATCTGAACTTTAAGATGTCTCCATTTATGCATAGAAACCACCAACATTCTTTCTTCTCAACTCACAAGTGGAAAGCAGCATGGTCCCATTTCTGTTTTACATCTACTCCCATTGATCAGCTTGTCCGGATAATTCCTTCTCCCTTCCCACATTTTTGATTCAATCTGTTACAAGTCCATCATTTAGAATGCTTGCTGTGCCCAGTGGTCAGAAACAACTCTGGTTCAATAATGATCTGAGTAATTCAAGTGGACAGCCAAATAGCTGATATTATTCTCATTAGTGACTGAAAACAAAGCAAAACAGAAAAACCCACAGGGATAAATTGGATTTTGATGAGAGAGTTGGTACAGGTCGTGATGAGAGTACAGTGAGAAGATATGTCAACATGAAAAAGTTTCATTATTATTCTCAAGTATGTTTTAATGTGTGTGATTTTGGTGTGTATCTTATATTCTTAGCATATTTCTTGAAATTATACTTCCAAAATGGCTTGCCACATTTCCATGTGTAGCAAACCACTAGGAGTTCTCAAAAAGAATCATACTCACCAAACAAGCTTGTATCTTCAAATATAAAAATCATGGAAATATCAATTCTAATACTAATTGTCAAGAAATGGTCTGAGGGCAAATGGAAATATAAGGCCCTGATTTTTTCCCCTAGAGCAATAGATTCTTGATGAAGAATTATCAAGACATACTTATAAAATACTCAAACTTCTGTACATGGTCAGAAAATATGCACTATTAGCAAATCTGTATTTGAGAAGCTTAAAATTTAACTCATCTTGTATTAAAAATAGCTTCAAACTATGACATAAAGATTCATAGTTATTTCAACAGGCATTCATTGACTCCTCTCCTGTGTGCCAGAGTCCATGGAGAGAAAGAAAAATATGAAGAACTGTATACCACAAACTCCAAGATAATAAGTTGATTCTTTAATAAGGCATCAAGTCTGTTTCCCACAAGGCAAGGACATTTTCTAAATTTTCTATTTAATATGAGCAATTATGACCTTAGTGGGCCTCGGGTTCATGCCAAGACTAAAACTCTAATTTTATGATTCCAAAGATTTGCCAACATAATTAGAGAAGCGAAGATGAGTAAAGTGTGAAAAATAAAGGAGAAAGAGACAGCCAACACAGAAAATGGATTTAAGTGAAGCAGAATTTCAGTTGGAGGAGAGCAATTTGGAGTTGTCTAGTGTGGAACATTAACAAAAATACTATTATGAAAGATTTTTAAGTTGGAAAAGAACAATCTATTTGAAATATGTGGTAATGGACTGCTCATTAAAGAAGCTTTCTAAGCCACGTTGTTATGGCCAGAAAGCCATGCATAATGGCTAAGGTTTCTCTAAGAACCAGAACAAAAGAGAGAGAGAGCATCACAGAGAAATACTGGTCAGATCCTAAAAAATCTAACAATAGACATAAAATGATAAACATTAATACTAATTTGTATATAGTTATTGACTTGAAATCATTCATACCCTATATGAACAAAATGTCCAGAACATCATATGAGTTTAATATTAAATGTAGGCCAGATGCTTAAACTTTGTGGAGAAGATGCCTTTTCTGTAGTGTTAAGAGTAAATGTTGAAAAGAAGGGACAACCGGGGACTAAGGGTGGCATCAGCTTTGAAATTCCTTTAATGATCATAAAATAGGAATGGAGACAATACAGCAACATTCAGTTTCCTGAGGACACTGTTAGTATTATCAGCATGATTACTGCAACAGATATTCTTTGATCATCTGCAATTGTTTTAACTTCACAATGCTCACCTTCTATTAAAAAGAGAGCCTATAAAGAGGGAGAAGGTAAACAACAAGAAGGAGGAATTCACTTTAGCTGAAGGCAGCAAAAGAATTTTTAAAGAAAAACATGTCCTTGGCAACTCGTGCTGAATTACCCTGTAAACTGTGTTGAAAGCAGTAAAAGGGATTTAAGATACTCACAAGTCTTAGGTGACATGTCCTCCTGGAATCAAACAAGGAAAGTTATAATGCAGAAGGTAAGAACTCAGTCTGGGGGTCTTTTTCTATAAATAATGATTATTTGTAATTTTTCATAAAGTCCACCTTTTGAAATACTGGGTTGGCCAAAACATTTGTTTGGGTTTTCCTGTAACATTGTACAAAAACCCCAAAGGAACTTTTTGGCCAACCTAATATTTTCTGTGGGGCAACTTACAAAGCTGCTTTACAGTAGCACCTTCTTAGACCCAAGAGAGTAGAAAAACTCTCCACCCCCCGCCCCCAGACTAGGGCTGAAATACCTCAAAGGGTGATTGAGAATCACCAAACACAGCATGGCCATCCCTATCTTTGGTTGGAAAATGAACATTACCCTAGGACATCAACAAGCACGTCTCATACCATCTATGAAATGAGTTAATTGACTGTATTAATCCCCCATCCAAACACACAAATACGTATATTCCCTTGTAATGCTCAGTGAGTGTGGAATGCTTGTGTGTGACTGTAGGAATTTGTGAGCGATTTATATCTTCAAGCTAAGCACTGGTAGATTTCAGAATGGATGTAAGAAACTGCGCACACAAAGCAGATAATTGAAAAAAAAATATGCAAAGTTTAGGATAAAAACACTCTTTCACCAGAAAGACCCTAGTTATTATTTATGTTTTGTTCATAGAGGAAAACTATATGTTACTATCTATCCTTCATAGATGCAATTTCTTGAATAGATGCCAGTTGCACTTTGATGAGTACTTTAGGTAAGCCTTGATTCATGAAGATAATTCTCTTTAAACACTGCATTCAAGCACACATGATCTCAGAAGGAAGGAATCATGAAGAGAGTCAAATCCCACCACACATAAATACATTTAACTTTTACAAATACCTATAAGGCTACACATGTGCAGCAGTACAAGATTTGGTGTTCTTTAGCTTACTGAGTGTGTTAGGATTTTAACTATCAATATAAATCTACAAATAAATCACTTCTGGGTGCCCTTAACCTTTACAAAATTAGTACATAGCTGCTTTAGTTTACTGCTCCCCTTTAACTTAAAGCATGATAGTTAAAACCTCTTTGATAAATACATTGGATTAAGACCTAATACAGAGTTCCTTTCACCAACAGTTTTAGGACAAACTTATAAGGAAAGATTGGGAAGTCCTTTAATAAAATATTAGACTGGCAAATTTGCTTCTATGAATTAGGATCTGGGGGGGAAAAAATAAAAAACGGGACTCAAAGTGGTAGGATCCAACCGTATTATTTTTCTTAGCTTGCATTCCTTTCCCAAATGACTGAGCAAGCTTATTAGAGGATCAAATTACTCAGTGTCAAAATCATAAAGGGTGATTCAGGATGAATGTAAACCTGTGTGATACCTTCTGTGTGCCAAACGTGCATAGGACAAACATAGAGTAAGCATTTCTGTATACTTAAATGTGCAATTCTGTTTGATTATTTTCAGATAATGTAATTAAGTTTTAAACTAGAAGATGTAAGTATATTTTCCAAGGTCACATACCAAATACATAGGGGAGCCTGGACATTAACATATTCATCTGATATTAAAACTCTTGCCTATATTTTTATTCTACACTGCCTTTTAGGTTTGTGCATTAATTATCAGAAGCTGTAACCTTGATTAGAAAATCATGAATACTCATTTGAAATCTGGTGTTACTTTGGAAGGAACCAAGGGAGTTTACTTAGCATAACCTGCTTTTGTAATATCTGTTTGCACTAATTATTTTAATTTCTTTCAAAAAGTAGAACACTGCATACATGAGTTATTGCCTTTATAGATTCTCACACCCATGAGCAATCATCACTGTCATTATAACACTGGCAGCAAATATGAGGGAGTGATGCAGTTAAGGAAAGCATGTCACCAAGGATAAGGATCAGAACTTATATTGTACTAAATTCTGATATTAACTCATGACAGCATACTTCTTTGTAGCATAGATAATCATAATGACTTATTTATTAACCAAAAGATAACTATATGTACTATTTGCATCTTACAAGCTTTAAAATATATTTGCCAAAAGGATGACCAAGAATCCCAGGCCTTTAAAAAGCGAGAAAAGAATTTTTCGCTTTCTCAAACTTCAAAAATGACATGAGTTGATAAGTCTTTTGCCATGTGGCTCATTTTTAATTATCTTGAGCTGGTAGGAGAATGAACTTATGAGCAGCTAAGTTCTTCAGTCTTTGAAAATTATAATCAAGAATTAGCCCTACTTTACATTCTAGTAACCTACACTATATGTCAACAGAAGTACTCTGTGTATGAGAAAAGAAGTGAAAATATAAACATGGTATGTTTGACATTTTGGAACATCCTTGGAGAGACATTGATTTGTAATTCAGATCACATAGCATCTTTGATTTCTTCCACTTGCCCATGCCCTTTTCTCACCCTCCCCCACTCAAAAAATAAAACACAAAAGCTTTATCTGCAAAGGATGGAGAGCAACCCAGGAATCTATGTGGAGACCATCCATCACATTTCTGTCTTAATTGAATGACACCAGAATGAGATCGATGAAATGTAACAAGAGACAGCTTTGCATCTCCACACTCTCTTATTCCTCCTCTCCATTACTTTCAGTCACCATCGTGACCAGAAAGCCCAAGTACAGAGCATGAACCCTGCTGCCAGGCAAGCTGTTAGGATATGAATAAACTTGTCAGAGAAGCAGCAAAACTTAGAAACATTAGAAGGGAGCTAGGGAGACAAAGCATTATTAGAGGAGTATTGAATAGACTTCTTTAAAAAAGCAATTTCATAGATACACTTTCATTCCTGAATCACCTGCTAAAATGCAATGTTTCGTTTAGATAATATCTGCAGCTCTCCCTATGGCCCCACGATTTCTTGAGAAGGCATCAACGACTGGCTCCAAAGCAGATGCGGTGACATCTCAGCTCAAATCTGCAAGTCCTACAGTAAATGCCAGGCAGCTGTGATGTCCATACATACAAGGTTCCTGAGATCTCCAATGCATTATTGATAACCTCATCACTCTGCTAAAAGCAAAGGCTGACACTGTTATAATCTCAGCCTTCTCCTGAAGAGCTCTGGCTTTGCCTAGGAATCGATCAGAGGAAGAAAGAAAGAAACCAAAGAGCAAAACTGCACATGTAAAACTCAAGAAGGTTAAGAATGACCTAAATTCACTTCACTCTGAGTGTGTTAACTCAAATCACATGGCCTGCTCAGGTTTTTTTATACCTTTGACAGTTTACAGTGAGGCCAAACTCTAGGCTGTATGTTGTAATGATTCATTTAAGAGTCCACATCTTGGGCTTGTTAGAAGTAATCCCCAGAAGAGAAGTCTGTATTTGAAAATAAAATTAAGTTTTTAATGTAGCTTCCCAAAAGGCAGTTTTTTTTTCCTTCATTCTAGACAAGTTTCTCTGTATCATTTTGCCACTTGATTAGATATAAGCAACTCCTCTGTCCACACAGCTTCTTTCCATAGCCATGTGACATCTTAGGAAAAATATGTACCTCAAGAGATACTCTACACAAATTTACTTTTATATTTTAACAATGCAAGATTATAGCACAAAGTGCCTGACTTCTTTATAACTTGTTTTATTTTTATTTAGAATTATTTTTAAATGAGACAATGCATAATATGACAAAATATAAATGGCACGTCTTATCCCACATAATTTAAAGAGAGAATTAGAAGATACACCCAAAGCATGATTTAGAGTTTGGTTTTCTTTTTTTTTTTTTTTTCTGTGTTCATCCTTGGAGGTTAAAGTCTTAAGGAGCCAACCCTTGCTGTTAAAAAGAAGAGAAAGTTATTTTCTTAGGTGATAGATGGCTAGGTAATTTGCAAAATAATCATTAGTTGGAGGCTACTCCTGAATTCTACAGCAAATGAGTTTGCCATTCAATCATGATCTGCAAATGAAAACAATGGGTCCAATGGAACAGTGAGCACAACATACACAATTTCATTTCACCTACAGACAGTAGGTACCTGGAGCAGGAGTTAACGGCTGCCTGCTCAGGTGAGACACAGGGTATGCATTGATGAAACATGTTTTTTCCACCTTTCACTTGTTGAGGCCTGCATTTCATATCATATCATATCATACATTTTCCTGCATTTCATATCATATCATATCATACATTTTCCCCAAGTTACTGATTGTGATATGGTTCAACACAAAATAAGGTCCCAGGAAAGGTGGATATTACAGGAAGAGTAGTCTATGTCTTTAGACAAATATGCATCCATTGGGAGACAGAAAGGTGTTACTCCTTACATTCTAAATTAAGCGCAATTTAAAGTGCCTCAAGACATATCATGCTGTTTTATTATGGATTATGTTTTTTAATGTAATCATTAAAAAAGACCACTTTCCCAAGGGTTTCCAGAGTGTAACCCCTGGGGAAAAAACAAGCTCCGTGGAATGTGGAACTTATTTGAGCAACATAAAGTAAAACTAGCTTAGAGTAAACATGTTCTACCTCTGACCACTTTTTACAAAACATTTCATTGATCACTGCTTACTTTAGTTAGTGGGCTATATACTTGGCAGTAAAACAGTGAAGCTGTTTCTGATATAACAAGCACACTATTGGATTAAAACAAACAAACAAACAAAAGCAAAACAGTAAAATATAACCATCATCATCAGAGTGTGGCAGTATCAGCGTGGGATGTGGTCTTACTGATATGTGTGTATCTCCCACCGGGAAAGTCGATTAACCCCACGCATGGCCCTTATAGTTCAGAGGCTAGGAACTCGTCCACAGTGTGAGTTCACACAAAGAGCACAGTTATTGCTGTCGGGTGCCCCTTCTTGTTGACAGTATTGCGTGTGGGGTGTTTTTAATTTTCAAAACGAGGCTATGGCTAATTAGGGGTGTTGGCCCAGCTTGGAGTGATGAAGAAACCGATTACAATTATAAAAGACTTCTGGGCCAGAGCAGTCAGAGATACTGACGGCTACCCGTGCTGGCCTCAATGGTGTCTCTACGGTTGTCAAGGGTGATTATGTGAGAAGAAGACTGGATTTATTAGTTGTTTTTTTTTTTTTTAAACTATAGGATTCAAATGCCCATGGACGTGGCTCACAGTGTTATGAGAGTCCTAGTTTCTCTCATGTTTTCCGTGTACATTTAGAACACTCAAGAAAAAAAATCCCCATCTTACTGTACTCTCCAGAGTCTATGATAAGGCAGGGTGAATGAAAAAGAAAAATTATCTTCCCAAAGTAACTTTCATAATACTTTCTCACTTTAAAATCTAAATGTCAGTCTCAAACTGATTAGTTTTTCACATTCCATTTATCTGAAACTGATAAAAAGAGAATATATTGAATATCCACCAATAAGGTGAAAAGGGAACCAACTAAATTTTACTTTGGGTAATTTATTTTCTAGAGAATGATAAAAAAAAAAAAAAAGAGAGAGTAAAAGAACCTTTGTTTAATCCTCTGGGGTAACCTATTGAAATACAACATCTAAACATAGTTTATGTTTGAGTTTTGTGTCCTCATGAGTATTCTTCATTTAGGAGATGTGCATTTATTACAGCACGTTACAAAAGAGCCTGAATGGGTATTCAAATAACTGCTGTAAATCAAAAGATTCTTTTTTTCAGGGAAACAACCACAGATTTTTATAGTTTTTGTGCTTTGCTATGGACATTCGAAAATGACAGAAAGATTTTCATTTGTGCATGCCCTCCCCCTCCATGCTATTGAATTGTCCAGGTTTTGTACAGTGTAGAACAATCCTGTAATAATAAAACATTTCAACTTTGTACAAAAGGTGAAGCTTTCCATTTGAAGTTGTTCTTTAAAGGGGGAAAAAAATGGTCTGACAGCTTTAGAAAATTTAAACAATTCCCCTTGCCAAGATCTGTATTTCACGAGTTTTCTCTAATTTCAGATTTGGTGCATATGTGTCGTGCTAACAATGAATGCTTTCAATTTCAAAGTTCAGTTTCTTCTCTCCCTGTTGAAACCAATCTTCACCTTTTAATAGGCAATTATTTTTCTAATCACCTCCGAAAAACTTTTTTCAGGATTGTGGGACACTGAGCTCTAAGTTATATGTTATGGTTGCATTTAAAACAAAATGAATGCACTGCAAAGTGCAAAGTGTACTCAACTGGTAAAAGTATCTTAGAATAAGGAAAAGAAGTGAGGAGGCTATACTTCAAAGTATTAGGAAACTTTTATAACAACAAATTCATAAAAATCACAGGGAATTAGATGAGAAGAACTCTTTTAAGGAAAAAATGAGCAAAGTATTTTTGATTGTGATCGTTTTAATAGGATATATAGTGTTGTACTATTTTTCCTATTGGAATTAAACCTGACTTCATAAAACAGAATATTCTCCCATTTTCTTTATGATCTGTCACCTACATGGAACAAACTTTCCTACATTTAAAGAAAAACATAAAAGTAAGCTTTTATAATCTCCAAATTCACATATATTTCCGTGTGAACTATAAGTGCATTCCTTTGTGGCAAAAAATAAAACAAAAAAAAGTTTGTTAGGAAAAAAGAACAAATAATATGCTATATTTTATGATATAACTGTCACTCATGAAAAGAAAGACAATAGGTCCAGCCCTGTGATACATTATCAAGACACTTTAGCAACACTAATTTCAATATTGTGAAGACAAATAGAATAATAGAAATGCATGTGATTAAGCAGTTGAAGTTGTTAATTTTAAGGATGATACCAAGGGATTCAGTTCAAATCTTAAAAAATCAATTGATGTTTCATGAAATCAACTAGCCTATAAGAAAAGCTTTCTTCAATTTCAAAATTTTAAAGTTAATTTACAACAAGCTGTTTAAAAGACTTGTTTAATTATTAATAGAAACATTTTATCTCATGGGTTTTTTAAGTTGCACTTGATATTATCTACCAATGATTCAATATAGAAAGGAAAATACAGAACATGGCTGAGCCAATATTGCAAAGATCCTAATTAGTATCATGCTATAGGAAAACAATGAAGTGATTTTGTCACCAATTACTGACAATTAGCCTAAGCACAACAGTTAATTTCACGGAAGTAAAACCACTATAAGATAAAAGGAACAAAACCTATCTAATTAACAGCATTTGCCTGCATTCCTCTCTTGGTTATTTAATTTAGGAACCATAACAGTTTGAAACAACTGGAACAGCTAAATACATACACAAAATTCAAGTCTGTATACCTGGATTTTTAGGCATCTGTGGAAATATGTAATTTAGCAACAGAATTAATTATGTTTATCAAATTTTAACCTCTCAACCTTAAAATATTATACTTCCAAAATGTGCATTTGTTAAACAATCAAATCTAGTGTATTAAATAATAGAGAAATAGTTTGTGAATAGCTTGTTATTATCCTGTTCTCATACATCTAGATGCAGTAAACTGCCAATAACTGTAGAAATATTACAATGTTAAAAGTCCCGAGTCTCCCTTGCACTTTGTCTCAAACTTTCTTTCCTGCTTGCTTCTTTTTTGGATGTAACTCTGCTGTCTGTGCTAAGGACCTCAGGGATGGCTGTGACCTACACCCCGCCCCCACGATGTCAGTTTCATCTTATGTATTAACTCTGCCACAAGTTTCACACTTGTGTCACAACGCATCGTGAAGTCAAGTCAAGCCTTAAAGCGTCTCTTAAAGCTGGAAAGGACTCGTTTTGCAAGGTATCTACCAATCAACAAAGTAAAAACAATTCAAGGCCAGTGACTTCTAAAGCTAAGCTTCAGAAAAGGCACCCTTGCAAATATTTTTCTAGTTTCAACAAGTTCCGAAAAACAAAACTTTAAAACCTAACAAAACATCTCTATAGACTCATGCCTAATAAACAGCCACATCGATTTTTAAAACTTTAGGTACACACATAAAAACGTTTTAGAGGTTTTTGGCCACGCAGAGATAAGATCCTCTCTGGGGAGACGACTAGAAAACTGCTCGGTCTTTTGTGCAGACTCCTGGAATGTGCTTGCTTTTCATTTCTTTCTTTGTGTCTGGCACACTGGCCTCACAGGCAGTGTCTTAAGCCACGCAGGGTCAGGGCAAACACAGAACAGCATTCATGGACAGATCAAGTTTATGTGAGAATCTGCTCCTAGGCTGCCCTCAATCTCCATATGAATTGTTAATAAAATCTTAACCTGAAAGCTCATCACCCCAACAGTGGGGAAGTCATGCAGAGAATCCTCTAGTTCAGAAAAACAAGATTTCTTTATCTTTTTCATCCTGCGCCAGCATTCGTGGGAATTCTGCCACATAACCTCTTCCTGAACCACCTCCCCCTCCTTCACTTCTCCGCACAACTCCCTTGGTCGCACCTGATCACCAGGAAGGCAGAGAACTAAAAGACAAAAGAAACATTCTGACACCCACAGCAAATCTACCACAACATCAACTTTGCCTCTGAGTAATTTGCTGCTGTAAAACCTTCAGGCAAAAGGAGATATCAAATGCCTAATTTTTTCTCGTTAGTGTCAGAGAGCTAGAAAGACTTTCCCATAGCTTTATGACACCACATGAACTAGTGAGTCACAGATATAATAAAAGGTCACATAGAAAGCGAAGAACAGAGTCATACCCTAATTAACTTGATACCTCCATGCAAACACTGGACAGGAACAAGACTCGCTGTGTGCTGCAGGCAATCTTGCGTGATTCTTCCAACCTTGCTACAGGCTTAGCTGGGCCTCTTGTTTCCTCTGCTTTTGCTCCTTGCAAACTGTTTTAATATCGAACGCTTTTCAGAGGGATGGGCTGATGAACGAAAACATGAATTTCCTGCCTGCCCTTTAAGGTGGGTTAAAGGGGGTGTTAGCAATCAATTACAGAACAAAAGAACCAAAAAAAAAAAAAAAGACTTAAGAACCTAAGGAGTGAATGTGTTACATTCTTTCCACTCTATTTTTTTTAAATAGAGTGCTTCATTTTTATCAGGAATAGTAAACAGTATGTATTTCATGTAAAAACTAAAATAACTTTACCTAGTAGCTCATGAAGGAAACCTATTATTTTGTGCTCAAAAAGTCTATAAATGCACTCAACTTCCATTTCTACTTGACAAAAATTTTACAACAAATAAAAAAATTTAACATTTCATTTTAATTTGTACTTCAGATTTTCAGGTCTATTCCAGAATAAAAGTTATATTTTCCACTCTAATTAATATCTTGAGCCTATTAAATCTTTGTTTCCTTATTTTACTTTGGTCAATAAAGCAATATTAACTTCTAAACTCTTTGCACATAAATTGTTCCAAGATACTTTTCCTTAAACGTATCTTTAGTGTACCTGCATATAGCAAAAATGTTGAATATAATTTAAAAACAAATATTCATCAAGTATATGCAAATAAATGTGATTTAGATAAATCTAATGTAATTTTATCACCATATATCTACAAATTCTATTAGTAATATTTGAGAAGATAAAGATACATGAATACACACCCAAGCCCCCGACACACATAGAGTATCTTAAAAGCAAGCAAAGTAAAAGGAACACAAAACTCTCCATAACCACTCACATAATAAAGTCATAGAAATGTATTATCTCACTCAATTTATCTAAAACAAAGTCATTATTATAAATAGCACATTCATTTACTCTATATACATAGATATCACTTTAATGTGTGAAGCACAGAAACCAGTGGCTCAAAGAATTATCTTACCTAAAATTTAAGTCACATAAGTTTAATACAATTTCAAAACAAAAGTAAATTTAGTTTTATATTAAATATCCCAGTGCCTCACAGAATTCTACTTAGGTATTATGACTTTAGAAATTCATTAAAGATAGAATGGAACTACAAAGGAAAAATATAGTTCAATATTATTCTTTAGCATTGATGTAAATCATTATTATAATTATATTATACTATTTTGGAAAGGATAGAAATTTCTAATTGTTCTCCATAATTTACCTAATCTTTAAATATATAAAATTAATAATTCAATAAATGTTAAAGAAGTACTTGCAAAGTTACACAAATATATAAAACAGTTATTTTAGAAAATAAGAATGATCTGAAATACACATTAGGCTTTTAAAAATAATTACTCTAATCTTTAGCTAATTTTACAATAATGAGTTTAATAATCAAACAGGACTTTGTGAAATTCAATAATTTTTATTCATAAGACCATATGTTACTGAACTACATCACTTCAAAATTTCACTGTGTTGGTTTGCTTCCTTTAATTGTCACTGGCATAAGCAATATTTTAGTGCAGAATTTGTATTATCAAACCTCAATTTCTACTGTGATGGGCATTTTCCCAGAAGCAAGAATTAATAGTTTGGTCAATTCCCTTTAAGAGTTTGCATTTTGAAATATGTGTTTTCAAAATATTAGTGCAGTTCTAGAATAGGGTGCCTCAATCTTTTTCTAAGAAATTTGTCCAGTTAATTTCCACTGGATCCTGCACTTTGCAACATGGTGAAGGAAAAGGCAAAATTGAGCATCTTTGTTCTCTGAGGCTTGGAAGATGAAAGCTAATGGAATTTTATTTTTGCCTGGAAACCATATGAGCCACAGAGAGGACATCTTCTTGAGAAACAGCCTGGAGAGGGTAAAGATATGAAGAAATTGAGAACTCTAATATGAACAAACGGAGAAGTTTAATATGGACACTCTTACATGCAGAACATAGATCTCAGGGTTGCTCCATACCATGAGGTTTAACAAGGTTTTTAGAAAGTCTCCAGATGTACACAGGGACATGTTGGTGCTTCCGTACTGTTCTAGATTGAGCATGTATGCATGTGTGCTAATAAGTCTCTTCAGTTGTGTCCAACTCTTTGTGGCCCCGTGGACTATAACCCATCAGGCTCCTCTGTCTATGGGATTATCCAGGCAAGAATACTGAAGCAGGTTGCCATTTCCCACTCCAGGGGATCTGCCTGATCCGGGGATTGAACTCACATCTTCTCTCATGTCTCCTGCTTTGGCAGGTGGGTTCTTTACCACCAGCGCCCAAAATTCACATACTGAATGAAGTCCTAAACCCGAGTTTTGGAGACAGGACCTCTAAAGAGGTAATCAAGATTTAAATGAGATCACAAAGGTGGGGCTTTGACTTGTTAGGACTAGCATCTTTTTTTGATTGAAGTATAGGTGATTTATACTGTTGTACTAGTTTCAGCAAAGTACACATATTCTCTCCAGGTTCCTTCCCATTACAGGTCACTATAAGACATGGAATATATCCAATAGTACCCTGGGCGGGCTACTTATTGTGTTAGTCGCTCAGTCATGTCTGACTCTTTGCAACCCCACAGGCTATAGCCCGCCAGGCTCCTCTGTCCACGGAGTTGTCCAAGCCAGAATACTGGAGTGAGTAGCCATTCCCTTCTCCAGGAGATCTTCCCAACCCAGGGACTGAACCTGGGTTTCCTGCATTGCAGGCAGGTTCTTTACCATCTGGGCCACCAGAGAAGGGTGCTACACAGTAGATCCTTGTTATTTATTTACTTTCTATATCAGTCAGTTCAGTTCAGTTGCTCAGTCGTGTCCAACTCTTTCTGAGCCCATGGACTGCAGCCCTCCAGGCTTCCCTGTCCATCGCCAACTCCCAGATTTACTCAAGCTCATGTCCATTGAGTTGTTGATGCCATTCAACCATCTCATCCTCTGTCGTCCCCTTCTCCTTCTGCCTTCAATATATTTTCTATATAGTAGTGTGTATATGTTAATCTCAAACTCCTAATTTATCCCTCCCCTTCCTTTCCTGTTTGGTAACAATAAGAATCATAGACATAGGATCAGTGTTCTTTTAAGAAGAGACACCAGAGAAGGTGTTTGCTCTCTCTTTCTCACTCTCCCCCTCTATCCCTACCAGAACACACATTGAAGAAAGGCCAAGTAAGGGTGTAGGCGGAAAGCAAAGGTCTATAAGCCAGGAAGAGTCCTCACCAGAAACTGAATATACCATACCTTTGATCATGAAAAAAATGAATGTCTGTGGCCTCCAGAGCTGTGAAAAAAATAAATGTCTATTGCTTAAGCTTCCAGTCTGTGGTACTCGGTTATAGCAGCCCAGGTAGATTAGTATGCATATTAAAACCAACAACAAAAATAGCAAACTGGAATAAATCCAGAATTGTGTTCTAAGAATAGCTCTGTATCACTCGTATCTCTTCCCTTCTTGTAGATCTAGGTGAAGTAGACAAGATTCTCAATCTGAAACCCTGTCTTTGTTGTGAGATGTTAAGTCCAACACCTCTATTGCAAAATGTTAAGCCTAAACTTTCCACTGCACGGCTTATAAACTTGACTTTAACCAATATTCTGATTATATACTTAAACTAGTGAGTATAAAGTTTAGAGTCTCATATTTTTGTCCAAAATAAACAGAAAAACTATAGTAAAAGAAAAAATCTATAGTGTAATGAGGAAGACCGTGAATTTAGAGGAAGATTTAGATGCATAAATGATCTTTAGCTACCTACTTGTTTTTATTATTTGAGTCATTCAAACTATGCAGTTATCAAAATGCTCATAATATTTGTCAAAAACAAACCATATCTTCAGGTTCTATATGGAATATTCTGAAGCCACTTAAGCACTCCATGGAGCCAAATAACAGAGGGTATACTACTTTTAGCCCTATTTCTGTCATTTCTATTACTATACATTGCTCTGAAAGCCCCCAGAAAAGAGAATGCTACCCACTCCAGTATTCTTGCTTGGAGACTCCCATGGACAGAGGAGCCTGGCGGGCTGCAGTCCATGGGGTCCCAAAGAGTCAGATACAACTGAGCAACTAACACTTAGCAGTCACAGTAAAGATTTTATCAGTGTGGCCGACCCTTGCTATTAATTTAAATATAGCCCTCTATTCTCATTTAACTAAGAAACTACATTATATGTGAAATGTATATAATGTTAAACAAAACATATAAAATTTTATTCTACTTTATATCTGTATTTCTATGGTATATAACATTGAAGTGACTTACTCCAAGTGAAACCCTAGAAAATGACTTGATTATAAGATGATATAAGAAAAAATGAGGTATGATTCTTTAAATTGAAGCTGCTAAAAATGGACCAAGATAACTAAAACTGTGCCTACTCAGTATAAGTACATTTCCACAACTGTATAGCATTACATAACATATATCCTTGCCATAGTTCTATAACAAAGTATCATCTCTGAATTGTAACATTAACGCTGCTAATGTGATTTTACTCAATAATCAGTCACTTTTCAGAAATAAATGCATTTAGCAACAGATCCAGAGTATTAGCTTAGCTTTAAGTAACATCAAAAGTTGTATGATGTACAGACCCAATAGCAAGTAAGAAATAGTTAAAATACAATGGTTTCCCCAAAACTTCAAAACTGATTTTTTATAAGCTTGTTTTTCCTGGTTTGGAAAACACTCTCAAATTATTTTAGAAATAATTTGAATATGGATGTTTCTAATACATATTTGCCAAGAATCCTACTCTTTTATTTTTGTTGCTTATTCAGCTTGATTGAACTCTGAAGGGACTTGCTTCCTGAGAAGTGCCAAGGCCTATGGACCTTGTGTGCTGTGTCAAGAATAAATGAAAATTAGGTCACAACAGGGGACTCCCCCCTCTGGTAGCTCAGACAGTTAAGGGTCTGCCTGCAAAGCGGGATACCTAGGTTTGATCCCTGGGTCGGGAAGATTCCCTTGGAGAAAGCAATGGCTACCCACTCCGGTATTCTTGCCTGGAGTATTCCATGGGCAGAGGGGCCTGGTGGGCTACAGTCCATTGGGATTGTAAAGAGTCAGAAACAACTGAGTGAATAACTGCATTTTTTCAGGCTCAAATGCAGAATCTGGGCAGCTCCAAAGGCATACCTCAGATACATGCCAGATAGGCCATGACCAGTTTGGACCACCACAATAAAGCAAATACTACAAGAAAGCCAGTTACAGATTTTTGGTTTCCCAGTGCATATAAAAGTTGTATTTACACTATACTTGTAGCCTTTTAAGTGTGCAACAGCATTAGATCTAAAAAAAAGTACATACCTTAATTTAAAAATACTGTGTTCCTAAAAAAAAGATCACCATCATCTGAGCCTTCAGCAAGTCATAATCTTTTTGCAATGGTAACATTAAAAATCACTAATCACAAATCATCAAACCAAATAAAAGAATATTAGGTTGGTGCAAACATAATTACAGTTTTGGATCATAAATTTTACTTTATTTTTTTTTTGGACCATGACTTTTAGATAATTATAACTAGGCTCAAACACATCTTTATTAATCAAAATGTGAACCATTATAATCTATCTATCTATCTATCTATCTATCTATATATATATATATATTTGCCAGTGAGAAATAAGTTTGTTTATTCCTGTAGCATATCTATCTATCTATCTATATATATATATATATATATATATATATATATTTGCCAGTGAGAAATAAGTTTGTTTATTCCTGTAGCATATCTATCTATCTATCTATCTATCTATATATATATATATATATATATTTGCCAGTGAGAAATAAGTTTGTTTATTCCTGTAGCATAAAAATCTGTGCTTCTGAATTCGATGAACTTTTGGAAAATATCTTCTGCCTTCTGCTCCTTGTGGAAGCATTTTCCCTGAAAAAAGTTGTTGAGATGCTTGAAGTAAGTGGTAGTCAACTGGTGACAGGCCAGGTGAATATGGCAGATGAGGCCAAACCTTATAGTCAAATTTGTTCAACTTTTGAAGCATTGGTTGTGCAAATGTGCAGTTGGGCTTTGTCATGGAGAAGAACTGGGTCCTTTCTGTTGACCAATGCTGGCTGCAGGCATTGCAGTTTTCTGTGCTGAGCATACTTCTCAGACGTAATGGTTTTGCCTGGATTCAGAAAGCTGTAGTGGAGCAGATGGGCAGTGGACCACCAACAGTGACCATGACCTTTTATTGGCGCAAGTTTGGCTGTGGAAAGTGTTTTGGAGCTTCTTCTCAGTCTAACCACTGAGTCCCTGGTTCTCATATAAAATCCGCTTTTCATCCAACATCACAATCTGATTGAGAAATGGTTCATTGTTGTGTAGAATGAGAGAAGATAACACTTCAAAAAAATTTTTTTTTTAATTTTTCGGTCAGCTCATGAGGCACCAATTTACTAAGCTCTTTCACCTTTCCAATATGATTTTTCCAGTAGTTATGTACTCATGTGAAATTTGGACCATAAAGAAGGCTGAGTGCTGAAGAATTGAGGCTTTCAAACTGTGGTGCTGAGAAGACTCTTGAGAGCCCCTTAGACTCTTGACAAACCAGTCAATCCTAATGGAAATCAACCTTGAATATTCACTGGAAGGACTGATGTTGAAGTTGAAGCTCTAAAACTTTGGCCATCTAAAACTAACATTGGAAAAGACCCTGATGCTGGGAAAGACTGAGGGCAGGAGGAGAAGTGGGCAACAGAGGATGAGATGGTTGGGGAGCATTACTGACTCAATGGACATGAGTTTGAGCAGACTCTGGGAGTTCGTGAAGGACAGGGAAGCCTGGCATGCTGCAGTCCATGGTGCTGTAAAGAGTCAAACACAACTTAGCGACTGAACAACAATTTGCTTTAAATGCTGAATGACCACAGAATGGTTGATGTCGAATTCTTTGGCAACTTCTCATGTAGTTGTAAGAGGATCAGCTTCAATAATGGCTCACAGTTGTCACTGTCAACTTCTGATGGCCGGCCACTAGACTGTTCAACTTCAAGGCTCTAGTCTCCTTTATAAAACTTCTTGAACCACCATTGCACTGTACATTCATTAGCAGTTTCTTGGCCAAATGCATTGCTGACATTGCAAGTTGTCTCTGCTATTTTACAGCCCATTCTGAACTCAAATAATTAAATCGCTTGAACTTGCCTTTTGTCTAACATCATTTCTAGTCTAAGATAAATAAAAAAAAAAACAGTAAGTAATAAGTCACTAGCAAAGAATAGAAGGCGAGAAATGCACGTTAAAATGATGTATAATATAGCCATATTTATTTAGAATGTATTCCAATATCAAATGGCAAATTTCAACAATGCAAAAATCGCAATTACTTTGCATCAACCTAATAAAAAGTTCGAAATTTCAAGAATGACCAAAATGTGAGATGGACACTTGATGTGAACAAATGCCTTTAGAAAAATGGCGCTCCCTTTTAAACTAAATTATACTTGCTCCATAACAAGTTACCAGAAACCTTAGTTTGTAAAAAAAAAAAAAAAAGAAAGAAAAATTACAAATATCTCTGAAGCACGATAAAACAAAGCACAATAGCATGAGGTATGCCTATAT
Organism: Dama dama; assembly: GCF_033118175.1. Taxonomy (NCBI): domain Eukaryota; kingdom Metazoa; phylum Chordata; class Mammalia; order Artiodactyla; family Cervidae; genus Dama; species Dama dama. The sequence continues at coordinate 26,081,072 of NC_083711.1, forward strand.
TTGATGCAATGTTTGGCAAAACATAATGTCCTTCAGGCAAAATGAAAGTCAAGAAATTAATCATGAAGTTTCAAATGATAAGAATTTTTATAAAAGTTCAGGGATGTGAGGTTACAAGAACTGATTCTAGTCTTCCCTGGATAGAGCATAACAAGAAATTTTAGTGCTCTGGCCAGGTGAAGTGAAGTGGCCAGTCTAGCTGCGTTCCGGTTTTGTCCATAGCTATCTATGAGGAAATTCAGGGTGACTGTATTGACCCAGCAGAAGCAAGGGTAAAAGCAAGTGATTATCACAACTCCACATTCCTGTTACCTCAGACCTTTGGAATATAATTAAAAATCTACAATAATCACAGTTTACTTAGTACTATAGCAATATCTTAAGTGTACAGAATCTAGAGTTGACTTACTTGTGGCTCATATTTCAGTTCAGCCAACAATTAATTATTGTAACTCTAGACCTTAGCTTGTGGACTCTATTTACAGATCTGTAAAATAGGAATAAAAATAATTTTGCACCCATAGAGAAGTGGTAAGTTTAATTGAAAATATATATAAAACAATTAGAGTAACGCCTGACACACAGTATATGTTCATTTAATCAGTCATGCATATTACATTTTCCCCAGTGGATTCATTTCATTTTAAATATTTGAAATGGTTAAATTATGCACAAACTCTCAATTTCCAGATATTTGCAAGTGCTAAATAATGCATTACTACACTGTCATGAATTTTGGGGTTCTGGCTGCTGAGGTACATAATTCTCAGATGACAGAGGAGCTGAGACCATTAGACTATCATCCCACATTGACAACAGTTTAAGTGTTCTACAAGTCATCATATGGGTTATTCTTCATCATGAGTGAAGCGAAAGTTGCTCAGTTGTGTCTGACCCTTTGTGACCCCATGGACTATACAGTCCATGGAATTATCCAGGCCAGAATACTGGGGTGGGTAACCATTCCCTTCTCCAGGAATCTTCCCAACCCAGGGATCGAACCCAGGTCTCCCGAATTGCAGGAAGATTCTTTACCAGTTGAGCCACCAGGAAAGCCCAAGAATACTGAAGTGGGTAGCCTATCCCTTCTCCAGGGGCTCTGCCCGACCCAGGAATCAAACTGGAGTCTATGGCATTGCAGGCAGATTCTTTATCAGCCGTGCTAACAGGGAAGTCCAAAGTTGAGCGTTATGTTTTATTCAGCAGACACTCTTAGGACTCAGAGTCCAGGAACGTGCTTAGCTGCTCAGTCGTGTCCGACTCTTCGCCACCCCACGGACTGTAGCCCACCAGGCTTCTCTGTCCATGAGGAGCCTCCAGGCAAAAATATTGGAGTGAGTTGCCATGCCCTCCTCCAGGGGCTCTTCCCAACCCAGGTCTCCCGCATTGTAGACGGATTCTTTACAGTCTGAGCCATCATGAATGGACTATATATTCTGTAAATCTTAGTTTTACAATACGTTTGAGTGGAAAAACACTTAAGAACATGAGAATACATAGGCAAGCTCATTACTCTAGGGCCACAATTCCATAGTAGCCTCTTTTTCAGAGTGCCACATTTTCACAAGAAATTTTCTTAAAATTTTGTAACTGGAAAACAGGCTCTACCATAAGAAAACACAAAAAAAGCTTTCTGAAGTGATCCTTATGACCATCAGTATGCAATAAATTACAAAATTTTTTTACACTGCACCCTCAAATTAAATGAGCTCGAAAGGGAATAAAGTCTATTTTTTTAATAACATTATGCTCTGTCATCTTTGCATTTTCCTGGTCTCCATTTCCCAAGAATGTGTATTATGGAGCACAAGAAGATTAGATAACTGGGTGCTGAGTTATAATGCATCCTATGTTGGGCTCATTATCAATAAGCACTAATTAAATTCCAACAAATAATCAGAATTCCAATTTAGGTAAAGATAAAATGCATTCTGAAGAAAAAAAAATATTAGTTATCTTTCTATCTCTCAGAATGACTATTACCTCAAGTGAGATGTATGAATAGATTTAAACTACTCATATCAGCAATAGCTTAAACAAATATTAAGCATTTTCTGGAAAAACTAAGGGCCAAATTTAATTTGTCTTCTTTTCAATTTTTTTTTTGTAAGGAAAATTCAATTTCAAATCGAAATCTTGTCTTGTTGTTTCCTTTTGTGCTTATGGTCTGATTGAAATGTATTATTTATATGTTGCCCCACTTTTTTATTCTATTTATTATGTTTTTCAGCATTTTTCCTCTGTTTTTAGAGGAATAATTCACTTGGAATGTCAATTATTATCTTTTTTCTTCTCTTTTTAAATGTTCATGTTGGTTCATTTTATATGTATGGTTTCCTTGCCAACTAAATCATGATCTCCTAAACTTTCAAAAAGATTTTTACATGAGTTTTAGCCACATATATCAAGGTACAAGATAAATTATAGTGGTTTAGTTAAATATTTCTGTCAAGACTTAGTTCTAAATAATGAAATGCTTTGATTCTCTTGTAATAAAATTAATACTAAACACTAAATATTTTCCACGGTAGCCCTACCGTACTGTTAACAGATTTATTTCACTTGTCATATGAGTTGCATTTATTTAAGAGGCTGGTGTTTTTCAGAGAAAATACAAATTTTGAACCATTTTATTTTAAATGGAAAGAAAAACTGGTTATATAAATCTTATGAAAAAGCTATAGTTCTTGTAAAAATAAAAACTCCAGTAAAATCTGTAAGTAATAATGTAATAATATACCATAAGAAGGATTTTACAATTTGAGTATTTCTTAGTATAAGAAAATAAAATGAGAATCTGATCATGCTAAGCAACTGAATAAGAGCACTGAACTTTCCAAAAGCCTAATCCACAGGCACAACATGTTTAGGATTATATAGTGTTTTGGGTTAGGGTGTGTTTGTATTCTGCTGTTGTGTGCACATGCATTCACTTACTCAGGGACTGGTGGGTGAAGGATGGAAGGAGGGAAGTATTGGGTTGGCCAAAAACTTCATACTGGGTTTTCTGTTAAATCTTACAGAAAAACCTGAATGAACCCAATAAAACTTTTTTTTTTTTTTTTAATCAGAAGGCTGGTGTTTTGTGACCTAAAGCAAATAGGCCATGTGTTTTTCTATGAGAATACACATTCCTTGGAACCGTTTACAGATCTACTTTTCTGAAGATATGTTTAACTACCATTTGAGAAATTATAAGAAAAAATACATCACCCACTTTGATTTTCTGCTTTATTTTATAGGTGATCTACCCACCTATAGTGCATAAACCAAAATATCCCCCAAAAGTCATCCGGTCAGTGAAGGCAGGAATCATATCTGTTTTTCTCATAACCATGTCTCCAGCATGTAGCAGAGCTCTACAATGCCATTTAATAAATATTTTACTGATATAGGAAAAAAAATTGAATGAATGAAAGACTTAATTTCAATAAATTTATAGCAGCTCTTCATGTACGACTCTTTGCAACCCCATGTACTGTAGCCCGCCAGGCTCCTCTGTTCATGGAATGTTTCAGGCAAGAATACTGGAGCGGGTTGCCATTTCCTATTTCAGGGGATCTTCCCACCCCAGGGAGCAAAGCCTCGTCTCTAGAGTTTCCAGCACTGGAAGGTTTTTTATTTTTCCCATTAGTGACACTTGGGAAGCCTGCTCTTATATGATAAAATAATAATAGCATGTATATTAGCATACAGCATCACTTAAGACAAATATCCCCCACATCATTCAGATTTCAGCAAATTTGTAAACAGGAAATGGGAACTTTGGGACGTAGGTGCCTTGTAGATTTATCTTCAAATTTCTGCACTGAAATCGAGAAAGCATTAGATCTTTAAAATTGCCTGGTTTTAAAAATACTCATGTGCAGAAAACGAAACTCAATTCCTTTCAGAATGCTGCTAACAGGAATAAATTTATATAATACAGGGTTTATAAAAGCCATGCAAATGTAGATACATTTTCCCCCATATTATAGTCCCTGGTGGCTCAGAAGGTAAAGAATCTGCCTGCAATGCAGGAGATCTGAGTTCAGTTCCTGGGTTGGGAAGATACCCTGGAGGAGGAAATAGCTACCCACTCTAGTATTCTTGCCTGGAGAATTCCATGGACAGAGGAGCCTGGTGGGCTACAGTCCATGGGGTGGCAAGGAGCTGGACATGACTGAGCAACTAACACTTTCACTTTCTCAGAGTCAACATTAATATTTTAAAGAAATGTCTGGAATTCAATAAATTCAATAAAAATAACTGGCAAAATTTATTTTCAAATAGAATTAGAAAAAACCTGGAATCAATTTTAGAACACCACTTGGTTTATGTGTGTAAACTGGCAATATTACCAGCTATAAGAATACATCCCTTTCCATTAGAAGATATGCAAATAGACATATTCTGTCTTCTTATTCAAAAATGACTTCCTCTTTTAAATTCTGTGTGTGTGTGCTCAGTTGAGTCTAACTCTTTGAGACCCCATGTACTGTAGCCTGCCAGGCTCATCTGTCCATGGAGTATTCCAGGCAAGAATACTGCAGCGGGTTACCATTTCCTACTCCAGGGGATCTTCCTGACCCAGGGATGGAACCCTCACATCTTGTGCTTCCTGCATTGGAAGGTAGATTCTTTACCACTAGAGCCACTTGGGAAGCCTCCATATACAAATTCTCCTATTGGTTGTTTTTTGACACAGAACACAAGTGAGCAGTCATTCTACTCAAATAACAACAATGATAGTAATAAGGTGAAGACAAAAATCTGCTCATTACCTATTTTTCCTGCTGTTGGAAAAGTCAAAAAAAATTGTTTAAATTTCCTCAGTGGAAATGTTTATGCTTTCCCTTCATATTCTGATTTTGATGATAGAAATAGTTCAATTTCTACTTCAGTTTTCAATCACTTTGTTTCCCTTAGTGAAAATCAAATTAGTAAGAGCCTTTACTTTTGCTAATTTTTTTGGCATGCTGAAATTATCTCTGTTACAGTACAAAAATTCAATTAGTGTCCTGTGAATTGCTTTTCCAAAGAGTATCTAGCGCATAATGTCCAAATCTACCCCAATATTAAATCATGTCTGTTTTGAAAATGGAGAGATTACCTTCCTGGTTTTCATGTTTTTGAACAGTAACTATAACACAGCTCTTTGATTTAATTCCTTTTACTGTAGTCCACAGAGTGACTATTGCCTGATGACCATATTTTGAGACTCATTTTTTGAATTATAATTTGTCACCTTAAGACTATAAAAATCCCCAAACTCCTGTAGGTCAGTGAAATTATAACTCCAAATGTGCACAAAAGTCCTTAACATCTCTTGCTTACTTCCTTTTTTTTCTATTTGTTAAGTGCTTCTTTTTTTGAGAAGCTACTCTACAGAAGTTCTGTTCTACACTTAAGCATTTTCTTGACACGAAAGGGTTGGAGATGAATGGACAAACCACAACTGAAGCAGCATCTCCCAGTGCTTTGTAGAACTGTAAATTACCCAGAAAACATTAAAGGTGTCTCCAAAATCAGATTTGTGCAAAAAAATAAAAAACAAAAATCAGTGGTTATTCCCTATATATATTCTGTTAACTCCATAACATACAGACAGTTTAGGTAGCTATAACATATACAGTCTGGAAAATGGTGGATGATAAGACAGATGGAATCTGGAACCTTGGATGTCTTCCTGGAGCAGAGTCACCCACCTACTGGCTTTCTCAAGACTTTTATGGGAAACAGAACTAAATTTCCACCTTGTTTGGTCCACTATATGTGGGTGTCTTTATTGCTATTGTTTAAGGCATTATGAAGTGTGTTCTCTAATCCTGGAAGCTGAAAACATTGCAGGTGGAAGAATTATCATCTCTAATTCCAGTTCACAACACCTTCAATATAGACTAATTTGTAGCTCTAATCTTCAGCTGGAAGATTCCTTCTTCAAGCTCAATTATTACATCCTGTGAGAATACTTCCCCAACTCATTCAGACAGCTTTACACAATTCACTCAGCTCTCTGAGGATCACTTATTCGATAAAGAATTCTCTGGTAAAATATGCTTTTAAGAGACACAGCCTCAGAAAACTTGAGTGACTTTTGTTTAACTCTTCTATTTAACTTTATTATGGCACATAATATAAACTACACTGGTTGCCATTCTCTTCTCCAGGGGATCTTCCCAACTGAAGGATGGAACCCAGGTCTCCTGCATTGCAGGCATATTCTTTGCCATCTGAGCCACCAGGGAAGCCCATAAACTACATAATCCTGCATAAATTAAATACCGAGGAAAACTCAAGATACTGAAGAAAAAATAAAGCCAAACAAAATGAAAAACAAGTTTATGTCCAGTGTATTTAGGCTCTTCAGGCTGTCTCATAAAGAAAGAACTGGAATGAAAAGATGTAAATAATAGTTCTAAGTTAAGAGAGAATGCAATCTGTGCCCAGAGTGCAAGTATTCTGTTTTTAAGCCAAGAGCTCATACCTCCTCCTCATCTATCACCCAGCATCTCTATTTAAAAATGGGTAAATTTAGCCCATCATTGACAGCTTTAAGAGTGACTTATGCTTTAAAATAATCAGTTCTTAAGAAAGGTGCTTCTTAAATTCAGTTCCTTATTTAAAAGCAGCAATTGTCCACCATATGTGTGTGTGTGTGTGTGTGTGCACACGTGTTCAGTCATGTTCGATTCTTGTGACCCCATGGACTGTAGCCCACCAGGCTCTTCTGTCCATGGAATTTTCCAGGGAAAAATATGGAAGCAACCTAGATGTCCATTGGCAGATGAGTGAATAAGGAAGTTGTGGTACATATACACAATGGAATATTACTCGGCTATAAAAAGGAATGCATTTGAGTCAGTTCTAATGAGGTAGATAAACCTTGAGCCTATTACATAAAGTGAAGTAAGTCAGAGAAAGAAAAATACTTTATATTAATGCATATATATGGAATTTAGAAAGATGGTACCAATGATCCTACATGCAGGGCAGCAAAGGAGACATAGATGTAAAGAACAGACTTCTGGACCTAGTGGGAGAAGGCCAAGGTGGGATGATTTGCGAGAATGGCATTGAAACATGTACATTACCGCATGTGAAACAGATGACCAGTGCAAATTTGATGCATGAAGCAGGGCATCCAAAACCTGTACTCTGGGACAGCTCAGAGAGATAGGGTGAAGAGGGAGGTTCAGAATACGGGGAGCACGTGTATACCCTGTGACCAATTCATGTTGATGTATGGCAGAAACCATCACAATGTTGTAAAGTAATTATCCTCCAATTAAAATAAATAAATTATTTTAAAAGAAAGAATACAGAAGCAGGTTGCCATTTCCTGATGTAACATCAGGTTATATAATCAACAGTAGACATCTACTGATTTTAAATATCTATGTATGTATATAAATACACACACACATACATACCATATATTGTTGTTATTATTGTTTAGTTGCTAAGTCATGTCTGACTCGTGTGACCCTGTCGACTGTAGCCCCAGTTTCCTCTGTCCATGGGATTTCCTAGGCAAGAATATTGGAGTGGGTTGCCATTTTCTTATTCAGGGGATCTTCCCAACCCAGGGATTGAACCTGCATCTCTTGTGTCTCCTGCATTGGCAGGTGGATTCTTTACCACTGAGTCACCTGAGAAGCCCATACCATATATACAAAAATGGTATTTTAAAAGAGTGTGAAGAAAATATTTAAAGGTATCACTGCGATCAACCTTTATTTGGTAATTTTCAATCAACAAAGCTTTCCAGGGCTACATTATAAGGAAGAAAGAAAGAAAGAACTATTTAAACAACCCTAATCAAAGGCAGAATTGTATCCATCTACATAACAGCCTCAACTGGAAAAGAAAGAGAACATTATAGAGACAAATAATATCTTATGGCAGAACCAAAAGAAGATGTAAGTTATTTCTTGAACCAACCTGGGATATGGACAGACCCGGTATTAGAAACTTAGCTAGTTCCAAGTCTTGAGTCCTTCATTAGTGTTAAGACAAAGGCAAAACTTGGGTTAGTCTTTGGTCTATACAAAAAGGAGGAAAATTGTTATCTGAAAGTGAAAAATTAATCAACTTTTAAAAAATTTACAATGTGTAATTAAAATAAAAACTTAGTTTTGAGTAAATGATGGAGGGTTCAAGAGACTAAATAGTTCACTAAATTATTTGAGGCCTTCTATTTAGGGTAGGACTGAGCAAGAGGGAAGGTCTTTAGTTATTTAAAGTATGAATAAATGATTGAAAATAGTAAACATTTTAGAGTGCTCGCTTCGTGATCAGCATTTTTAAATTGCATTGTCTCTAATTTATCAAACGTAAAAATTAATAATGTAATTACTTTCAGTTTTACAGACAAATCAACCATCTTAGGAAGATTAATATCCTTGCTCAAGGTTATAATGACAGTAAAAGTTAGAGGCGTGGGGCTAACATTTGATGATCTTCATGTACACTGATATTCTTAAAGCATCTTTCCAAAGACTGCGGGTTTTATTCCTACAAAACTTGAAGCACTGATTAAAATATTTCTGCTGGACACCACAATTTAGTCTTGTTTCAAATCAAGTAAATTAAAACTCAAAATATTTCTGCTGGACACCACAATTTAGTCTTGTTTCAAATCAAGTAAATTAAAACTCTATCAAATATATATTGCATAAAAAAAATAGCATCACTTCATTTCTAAACAGCTGAAAAATTAACAGAGGTTTAAAAGTCCATATTTTCAAACCCCACCTAAAACACCTTTATGTGAATTTCTCACACTTTACACAATATTATATAAGCACTGGCAAAGAATATACCACTTTTTTTAAGGTGGAAATAAAATTTCAAACCTTGAAAAGAAGGATTTTATTACCCATCCATAAAATTCAAGTTTACAAGAGAGCTGGAATACATGCTAGGGTAACCTGATCATGCATAAAAGAGGTGATACACTCAGGGACTCACATTACTTTAATTAAAAATCTGCTTAAGGTCACTTCAGGTTGGGGCAGAAGAACAGTAATAGAAATCACAAGGCAAGATTTATATTCTTGATATTACCACTAACAGGAATCCTGCATAATATAAAGATGGGTTTATTTATGTGTCAGAAAGCAATCAACATAAACTAAATGTTAGATGCACAATAGTTTTATTATAGTATCCATTCATAAAATTACCTTCAGGATTGACTCACTAGTTCCCATTCAATCACTTCTGCCAACTCATGAACTTTTATCTAAAAGTAATCCATGCACACAGTAAGAGAACCTATTTTACCTCAAATACATGGGAAGAGTTCCCTCAATGAAAACTATATTCTTTTATCTTTCTTCTTTTTTTTATTTTTTTTCCATTTATTTTTATTCGTTGGAGGCTAATTACTTTACAATATTGTAGTGGTTTTTGCCATACATTGACATGAATCAGCCATGGATTTACATGTGTTCCCCATCCCGATCCCCCCTCCCACCTCCCTCTCCAACCCATCCCTCTGGGTCTTCCCAGTACACCAGCCCCGAGCACTTGTCTCACGCATCCAACCTGGGCTGGTGATCTGTTTCACCCTTGATAACATACATGTTTCGATGCTGTTCTCTCGAAACATCCCACCCTTGCCTTCTCCCACAGAGTCCAAAAGTCTGTTCTGTACATCTGTGTCTCTTTTTCTGTTTTGCATATAGGGTTATCGTTACCATCTTTTTAAATTCCATATATATGCGTTAGTATACTGTATTGGTCTTTATCTTTCTGGCTTACTGCACTCTGTATACTTCAACTATATTTTAAAAATTATTAAACGAGTATACTACAGAGATATTCTGTGGCCGGGGGCAGGTGTCAATTAAGAAGTTTAAATTGGGAGTAATGCCGTAAATAAACAGAATGTTACTCTTTAAGGAGGAAACGGAAAGTGGAAATAAATTTGACTAGTGAAACAGAATCATGGAAATTAGAAAATTTAGTTTTTACCCAGATCCAATGATAGCCAAGGCTTCCCTTGTAGCTTAGTCGGTAAAGAATCTGCCTGCAATGCAGGACTCTGCCTTCAATGCAAGAGACCTGGGTTGGATTTGTGGGTCAGGAAGATCCCCTGAAGAAGGAAATGGCAACCTACTCCAGTATTCTTGCCTGGAAAATCCCAAGGCGAATTACAGTCCACAAGGTCACAAGAGTCAGACACGACTTAGCAACTGAACCACCACCACCGATAGTCAAAACACCTTACACTGGGAGGTAATTTTTCACAATTATTTCATGTATGAATGTGAGAGTTAGACCATAAAGAAGGCTGAGTGCTGAAGAATTGATGCTTTTGAACTGTGGTGTTGGAGAAGACTCTTGAGAGTCTCTTTGACTGCAAGGAGATCCAACCAGTCAATACTAAAGGAAATCAGTCCTGAATATTCATTCAAAGTACTGATGCTGAAGTTGAAGCTCCAATACTTTGGCCACCTGATGCAAAGAGCCAGCTCATTAGAAAAGGCCCTGATGCTGGGAAAGATTGAAGGCAGAAGGAGAAGGGGATAACAGAGAATGAGATGACTGGATGGCATCACTGACTCAATGGACACGACTTTGAGCAAACTCTGGGAGATTGTGAATGACAGGGAAGCCTGGTGTACTTCAGTCCAGGGGGCCACAAAGAGTCAGACACAACTGAGTGACTGAACAACAACTGATTTAAGATCAGAGAAATTTCTTAACTTGCTTACAATTTGACAATAATAGACAGTCCTACACTGGATTAATTATTTTCCTGCATTTAATTCAATTCCAATTTACAGAAGCACTTATTTTACATGTGATGACACCTCACCACATGACAAAAGCTGTGCAAAGAACAGGGACAAAATGATAACACAGCAATTACTACTCGCATTAAGTAACAGAGTGCTCATTCTAAATTAGCTATATACCAGTTCATTAATATATTTATGACAAGTTAACAAACCACATAAAATGCACAGATGTTCAATGCAAACATTGAAGATGGCTACTTCTAAAAATACTTTTCAATTACTTCACCATTTCTAATTATAAAACGTACCTCATTCTATTTTTTTTTTTTTTTTTTTACTTCCTAGATTTGACCTCAAAGTCAGTAAAGCTGATTAATCCTTGTTTTGTGAAAACTAACTCTATTCATTTTCTTTGACATTAGATCATGTTGATAAGACTGGGTTTCTCAGGTGGCTCAGTGGCAGAGAATCCTCCTGTCATTGCAGGAGATGTGGGTTTGATCTCTGGGTCGGGAAGATCCCCTGGAGAAGGAAATGGCAACCCACTCCAGTATTCTTGCCTGGGACATTCCACAGACATAGGAGCATGGCGGGCTATGGTCCATGGAGTCACAAAAACTCAGTCCTGACTTAGTGACTCAGCAAGAACAACAACACATTGATAAGTTAGTATATTATATAGAAAATGAGTGGAAACAGCATCCACTATTACTTCCCTTCTTAAAGCATCTATATGGAATGCTTTGGAGGCTTTGCTTGGAAAGTGAACTGGATTTACTTATTCTAAGAATTGTGACGTGTACTCTTCAAAATGAGAAAAATAATACATGTTTCAGAAAAGTTTAAAAATATTACAATTATAATGCAATTTATTTAGTCCTTTAATGCAAACATACTTTATTTGGTCAAAAGTCTATGGACAGAAACACAGTGAATTATTCTTAAAACCCACCCTTATTCTTTGGCAGGAAATTAAGCCTAAACACAAGACAGTATAACAAAAACCCCCAGATGTTTTCATAGAATGCAGATATCGTGTTAATGAACTCCATCCTTATGGAAAATTCCACCTCATTTTACAAGGCTCAAAATCTGTTCCCTCAAGGAATGAAAATAACTATTAGGGTCACTGAGTAACAGAACAGAGCCCCACATGATGAAACAATTTGTTACTTGTTTTTTGGAAATACCATTCCTGTCGATAGTAGGTTCTACAGTGTCTTGTAATTTATTAATTTGTTTGTTTGAATTCTTTAATTAAAATGGTACTGAAATGTACTAAGAAGTAAACAAGCCATCCATATCATACATATTCCTACCACCCAGAATTAAGCATCAGTAATGTCTTAGCATATTGGTCACTACTATCTTCTAAATAAAATTGTTTTATTATTTTTACAGGATTCATGCCCACTGTGAACTCAAAAATTTATTTGTAAAGAAATAAAAGGTACAGAGAAATGTGTTAAAACACCCAAAATCCTTATGCAATAATAACTAGAATTGGTATGAGGAGAGCTTCACTTCAGGCATCTTTCAAAGTACACATATGGATGGATAGATGAGTGAAAAATGATATCTTTATGAATATTGAATCATTACAAATAATATTTTAAGTTATTAAATTTAATTCAGTAGAGTATAACAAAAGAATGAAGCTGAAGACAGTGATAAATTTGGAATATATCAATATCAAAAAAGACATTATTTCTTTAAATTTCCTTTCCTTTTAGTTTAAGACATTTTAAGAAGGTCATTATCTTTTTTAAAACTACACATTCAATGGTTTAAAAATACATTATTCAGCATGACTTTTGCAGTGATATATGACGATATTAATAGTTTCGAATGTACCAATATCATCTCTTACTTCCAAATTTTTAAATGTGAATATGCTTAAATTCACCTTCTCTAGACTTTTGTCATTTCTGAGAAAATATTACTTTTAGTTGCTAAGTTTTAATTTTATACTTAAATAGATGTAAAGCTTACCATCATTTTTCCCCTGTGGTCTTTGCTTTCTGCATTCTTTACTTTAATTCAAACATGAATTGGCTTGATTTTATTGCCAGGATGGTTTGAGTATGCATACACACATTGTTACCAATACATAATCATTTTTAAGAATTAAAAGTTAAAAGTTTAATTAAAAATTAAAACATGTAAGATGACTAAAAAGAAAATACATTTAAAAGACAAAATAGTAACACAAGGGAATGTATAAAATTCTTCTTTAAATGGTTTCAAATTCTATAAATGCCCTTTAGCTAATTTCATAATAATCTAATTAAAGGGAATTCTACACTGATGAGGCATTTCTAACTTTAATTTCCAATGTTTATTTAAAAATTAGTTAGGGAAGTGAGTCATTTTTAAGAATGATCTGAATACTTATACTGTACTGATGCTGGAACTTTGTCACTAATCTTCAACTCCTCTGAATTTACAGAACTCATGCAAAAAAGTTACTGTATCAAAATAAACTGTACTGAAATTACAAATTCACATTTTAATAGATATACTAACTTGCAAGGTGGGAACATAAAGAAAGTAAGACTGGAGACATGAGCATTAGAATTGCACACACACACACATACACAGGTACAGAGTCTTCTGCATTTGTCACAGTTGATTCAAGCAGCTTGTCATCTGAACAGACTGCTTTCTTAAACTCACCCATCAGTAATCTAATGCAAGAAGAGGTAACAGAACCTGCCCCAGTGAGAATCTATGCCCCTGCACTGATTTAACTTATTTTCAAGGACTGATTATGATAGTTTAATGCTTGTACTTTGGACCCTCGGGTATCAAGTGAGGAAGGAAGAAATTAGCTGTGACTTGGCGGGATTCTCACTTAAATTTCACATGCTGGGATTTGAAAATTATGTATTCTGATTCAAAGGGTGTATAGCGTGTGACAAGCTATACAACACTCTCAGCTGCTTGCCCAGCAACATGATAGTCACATTAAAGCTCAGGCTGAAATAACACATCTGACAAAATGGATCACCTGTGACAAAACAGCTCATTGGGAAATGTCACATAGGGCTTATGAATCACCTATCATCAGACATGCTTAGTACCCAGGAGGCTGGTGGTATCACCAGAAGAACATTCCTAACCAAGAATAATTAGATTTCTCTGGAAGCAGCTCTCAGAATAAGCTTTCAGACTGTCAAAATTAAAAGCAAAAGCTTACTATCCCATACTATAGCATTACAAAATCGGCTCTTTCAAAGTCCATAATCATGTAAATATCATACAGAGGTAAGAGGTTTGGGAATTGAGAAACATGGATTTTATCTCTCCTTGGAATGATAAGACAATACATACTTGAAACCCCATATTCTGATCACTCTGGAATATGATATGGGGTCAAGGAAGCACGATGGCTCAGGGCTTTTCCTCACTGTAGGTTCCCAAAGGAGAGAGAGAGCACTGGTCTCTGACAGACCAAAGGCAGAAGCCACAAATCCAGCCTCACTTAATCCATCTTTAAGATATCGTCAAGGGAGATTGCTACCATATGCCAACGGAGATTGGCAATCATATAATTTAGGAATGTGTGCTTAGCCACAGAGAAGCAAGTGTGAAAAAGAGTTAAGGCACTCAGTTGTGTCCAACTGTTTGCGATCCCATCGACTGTAGCCCATTGGCTCCTCTGTCCATGGAATTCTCAAGAATAATGGAGTGGGTGGCTATTCTCTTCTCCAGGGGATCTTCCTGACCCAGAGGTCAAACCTGAGTCTCCTGCATTGCAGGCAGATTTTTTACCATCTGAGCTACAGGGAAGCTCTTTCACAAAACTCCAAGGGCACACGAGATATTAAGAACTAGGTCTTTGGTACTATAAAGAACTTCGTGCAATTATGATTCACACACACACACACACACACACACACACACACACGCAATCTCGATTTAATGCCCAATATTTAGTACAATTGTGGCGCACTGGTAAAGTATGCACCTGTCAGTGCGGGAGCTTCAGGAGACAGGTCCAATCCCCGGGTTGAGAAGATCCCCTGGAGGAGGGCATGGCAACCCACTCCAGTATTCTTGCCTGGAGAATCCCATGAACAGAGGAGCCTGCCGGGCCACAGTCCATGGATTTGCAAAAGAGTCAGAAATGACTGAGCATGCACACATTTACTACAATTAATCAGTCCACTATTTGAAAATTAGTCAAACTATTAAGCATATTTGAAATGAGAGAGAGAACTGCCATTCCATATATGTTTTAATGCAGTTTGATTAAAAGGAAAAAAAAAGGTACGCATTAATATTACTCAACTATATATGTTAGCTTTATTGTAAAGCAATCTGTAGTAAAAAGGGACCTAGAAAATCTGTTAGTGATTATCTTTAAAATGGTCCCCTATTCACTATAAATTTGACCAGCAGAAATATTTAGAATGGAGCAGCTAAAATTGTCATGAATTATTTCTAAATATTTAATTTTTAAAAAGGAACAAAGATGGTCAAGGTTAATTTAAATATTAACTTCATGTGAATTCAAGGCTGCAAAAAGCTACAGCAGAATTTTGATGGAAGGCGTGTCTCCTAGTAAGAAATCCATTAAGGCTTGTGAGAGATCTGTCTGGTTTTTTAAGTGGCACCCTAAAAGCAAATCTAAAACTTTTCATTCTAATCCAAATATAAGTACTTTCAAAAGATGAATTGTTGGTTAAGAAGTTAATTATTCATATTTGAAAATACTTTTATGACAAAAGCTATTAAATTCAATTATCATAAATTCAATATACTGATCACTTACGCTGGAGAGTGTGATAATGTTAACAGTCAGCCTCCCATGTACTTTTACTTATCTTTCCTGCCTTAAAAAAAAAAAATGTATTTAGGTTCAAGAACACCTCTGTTAGTTTCAGAGATGGGTAATCATTCAAGAAGGGACTGACAAATGACCCCATGGTTTCTAAGAAGGTTCTTGAATGACAATTCAGTGAATTCTTCAGTTATTTTTTTTTTTCAGATCTGCAAATGTGTAGGTAGAACATATGGAAACTTGGTAACTGCATCAATATAAAAGTCAATATGATTACTTCCTGTCAATTTGGTATAGTTTACTGACCAAGACACATTCAAAAAGGTTTTCACTTACCTTGCTCAACATTTCCATTTTGATACACTACCCCTCTCCTTCCCTTAAAAATATCTCAAAAGCAAAAGGTCATCGCAAGTAAATCAAGATTTATCCTTTTATGGTCTTATTATTTCACAGTACGGATTTCTAACTCACAGGCAAATACAATCAAATCAACCAGACATGGCCATCTGGAGTTTAAAACCACCAATAACAGAATAACTGTTAAATGTATTAGTCTAGTTCTGTGAGTGGCATTTTTCCCTCGTGTCATCATGCTAAGTACTCAGGGATATATCCAACCCATAATTTGAGACATCTATGCCTACAGGCAAGAAGGAGATAGAAGCAATTGATGTTTAAAATACAGAAAATTGATTAGAAACAGAATTGAATTAACACCTAGAAATTAGATAGCTTATTTAATTATTTCATTTAGTTTTCATTTTCCTTCAATTACTTTGCAATCTTTTGTAATAAATGAAGCCAAATCATAGAAAGAAAAAGTTTGGGCTTTTCCTTTTTATAAAATTAGCTTATTATATGAATTAGAAATGTGAAAACATCTAGCTATTAATTTTTTTAGGCAATATGGTTGCAGTCTGAAGAAGACCTAGATAAATAGAAGTGTTTTTCTAATAACTTTGAATTTCTTCAATTTGCAATGTAAAGACAATACCAAATAATCTAAAAAGAATGTTTTTGAGGCAAAGCATTCTTAAAAAGTCAATATCAACTGAGACATAAAATGCTATTACTAACGCTACTATAGAGTTCAGGCTTTTCACATATTTAAATATATGTCTTTGTACTGAAGGTATTAAAAATAATGTTTTAAGTATGTGTAACTGGAGGTATACATACATAGAGGTAACATAAGGAAAACTAAACAGAAATAGTAAAGAATATGGTAGAATTATCACACACACATGCACACGAGCAAACAGTAGCAGATTATATCAACATTACTGCCACTGGATGTTCTATGTTTGTTAGTAGGTAATGCACTGTCTGACATGAGAGAGAAATTTTTGGTATCTAATCATAAAACATAGATGATCAAAACTTTTGCATACTCAGAATCTACATTATGAATTAAAATTATAAAGAGGCAGAAGTAGGGAGTTGCTCTTAAATCTACTGTATACATGTTTTGCCTACATACCCAACCATAAGTTAGAGCAGAAGTTGGCCCAGAAGACTCATGATTTAATCAAGTAAGTACACGTCTCCTCCATAGTCTCAGCAGAAATGTTAGCCCCCAGATGACTTCCTTCTTCAGTCAACCATAAGGGCCTGGCATTCCATTATTCACTTAGTCCGTTAGGTCAGAAATCAAAGTTTTCTATTCAGTAATTCCTTATTAAATACAAAAACCCTAGAAGATTACATTCCAACCTACCATCAGTGATAATACAGGTATACTGACTGAACTGGATTTATGTTTCATTTAATTCTGGCCTATTTTATATTCCTATTTCTACATGCATTTCTATTTCCCTCACTCCTATACAGAGAAGGAGACTATTTTGTATTCTGCAATTCCTACAAGATGACCTAGTAAAAATCATATACCAGCATACTTCAACAAAATAATTATGGGGGAAGTCAAAGAGGTCTTCAATTGAGTAGCACATTTCTAAGCAATATCCAGTAACAAAGCTTAACGATCTTGTCTCGGCCTATATATATTCTCCCTAAATAACTATAAAATGCTAGTATGAATCATCATAACAAATGTTATTTCTAAAACTTAAGAACCTCTCTTCACAATTTTTTCCAGAGTTCTTTTGATAATGCTTAAATTTAACTATGAAGGAACAAAAAGTGGCCGAATCATTTGATAAATGGTTACAAATTAAGTCAACAGAAGTTTCTTTTGCTCTAACTAGGAGATTTTTTTTAAAGTTTGAATTCTTTTTAAATATATATCTTAGGAGAATGACAATAATTAAGAGGATAGGATCACAAAATCATTCACATGGAATCATTTTTAAGGACTCAAAACAGCAGATGTTGGAGCCAGTTCCTTTTTTAGAAGTCTCTGCCTTTAAGGAAATCTAAGGAAGTCCAAGATTAGGATAGGACATAATGAATGAATTCTATACTCTGGCAAAACAAAGCAAAACAATTCCTATTTGTGCTATGGATATAAAAACTATTACATTTGCAGTGGAAGGTAATATACTAGCTTTCTCTTAAACTAGTTCTGAAATATTTCTTTCAATGAAATGAACAAATTTGACATTTTAAGAGCAATAATTTATGACAAGTTGTCTAATGTATTAATAGTTATGTTGATGCAACTCATGTCTGTGAAAACAAGTTTGAATTATAAAACTTTCCTTTTTAAGCCATTAACTGCCATTCAGAACATGCTAGGGATGTGTAAGCTTTTGTACACTTAACTGAGATATTCTGTGGCAGTAAAGCATATTGGTAACTTGGAACCAAGTACAGTATGGTAAGAAATGACTTTTTAAAAAATTGTTGAATAAAGATAACATGACAAACATCTTATTCATTGGAACTATTTATTCTGGCAAATGTCCATACAAAATAAGCTACATGGTAACCCTAAAAATAGGAACAGAAGCATAAAATTTTTTTAAAAATAATTTATACAACATTTATAAAAATAAATGATATAATTGAAAAAGTAATTCCATACCAGCAGTAGACAAATTACACACAGGATAAAAGATCAAAGCTTTTTTTTTCTCTTTTCCTTTGTGATTGGATTTTGCTTTTTAAAAATTTATTAAAAATTTATTTTAAAAGTTTATTTCCCTGTAATTGAGATCTAATTGAAAGATAAAAACCATATGATTATCTCAATAGATGCAGAGAAAGCCTTTGACAAAATTCAACACTCATTTATGATTAAAACTCTCCAAAAAGCAGGAATAGAAGGAACATACCTCAACATAATAAAAGCTATATATGACAAACCCACAGCAAGCATCACCCTCAATGGTGAAAAATTGAAGGCATTTCCCCTGAAATCAGGAACAAGACAAGGGTGCCCACTCTCACCACTACTATTCAACATAGTGTTGGAAGTTTTGGCCACAGCAATCAGAGCAGAAAAAGAAGTAAAAGGAATCCAGATAGGAAAAGAAGAAGTAAAACTCTCACTGTTTGCAGATGACATGATCCTCTACATAGAAAACCCTAAAGACTCTACCAGAAAATTACTAGAGCTAATCAATGAATATAGTAAAGTTGCAGGATATAAAATTAACACACAGAAATCCCTTGCATTCCTATATACTAACAATGAAAAAACAGACAGAGAAATTAAGGACACAATACCATTCACCATTGCAACAAAAAGAATAAAATACTTAGGAGTATATCTACCTAAAGAAACAAAGGACCTATACATAGAAAACTATAAAACACTGATGAAAGAAATCAAAGAGGACACAAACAGATGGAGAAACATACCGTGTTCATGGATTGGAAGAATTAATATTGTCAAAATGGCTATTCTACCCAAAGCAGTCTAGAGATTCAATGCAATCCCTATGAAGCTACCAACGGTATTTTTCACAGAACTAGACCAAAGAATTTCACAATTTGTATGGAAATACAAAAAACCTCGAATAGCCAAAGTAATCTTGAGAAAGAAGAATGGAACTGGAGGAATCAACCTGCCTGACTTCAGACTCTACTACAAAGCCACAGTCATCAAGACAGTATGGTACTGGCACAAAGACAGAAATATAGATCAATGGAACAGAATAGAAAGCCCAGAGATAAATCCACGAACCTATGGACACCTTATCTTTGACAAAGGAGGCAAGGATATACAATGGAAAAAAGACAACCTCTTTAACAAGTGGTGCTGGGAAAACTGGTCAACCACTTGTAAAAGAATGAAACTAGAACACTTTCTAACACCATACACAAAAATAAACTCAAAATGGATTAAAGATCTAAATGTAAGACCAGAAACTATAAAACTCCTAGAGGAGAACATAGGCAAAACACTCTCCGACATAAATCAAAGCAAGATCCTCTATGACCCACCTCCCAGAATATTGGAAATAAAAGCAAAAATAAACAAATGGGACCTAATGAAACTTAAAAGCTTTTGCACTACAAAGGAAACTATAAGTAAGGTGAAAAGACAGCCCTCAGATTGGGAGAAAATAATAGCAAATGAAGAAACAGACAAAGGATTAATCTCAAAAATATACAAGCAACTCCTGCAGCTCAATTCCAGAAAAATAAATGACCCAATCAAAAAATGGGCCAAAGAACTAAACAGACACTTCTCCAAAGAAGACATACAGATGGCTAACAAACACATGAAAAGATGCTCAACATCACTCATTATCAGAGAAATGCAAATCAAAACCACAATGAGGTACCATTACACGCCAGCCAGGATGGCTGCTATCCAAAAGTCTACAAGCAATAAATGCTGGAGAGGGTGTGGAGAAAAGGGAACCCTCTTACACTGTTGGTGGGAATGCAAACTAGTACAGCCGCTATGGAAAACAGTGTGGAGATTCCTTAAAAAACTGGACATAGAACTGCCATATGACCCAGCAATCCCACTTCTGGGCATACACACTGAGGAAACCAGATCTGAAAGAGACACGTGCACCCCAATGTTCATCGCAGCACTGTTTATAATAGCCAGGACATGGAAGCAACCTAGATGCCCATCAGCAGATGAATGGATAAGGAAGCTGTGGTATATATACACCATGGAATATTACTCAGCCATTAAAAAGAATTCATTTGAACCAGTCCTAATGAGATGGATGAAGCTGGAGCCCATTATACAGAGTGAAGTAAGCCAGAAAGATAAAGACCATTACAGCATACTGACACATGTATACGGAATTTAGAAAGGTGATAACGATAACCCTATATGCAGAACAGAAAAAGAGACACAGAAATACAGAACAGACTTTTGAACTTTGTGGGAGAATGTGAGGGTGGGATATTTCAAAAGAACAGCATGTATACTATCTATGGTGAAACAGATCACCAGCCCAGGAGGGATGCACGAGACAAGTGCTCCGGCCTGGTGCACTGGGAAGACCCGGAGGAATCGGGTGGAGAGGGAGGTGGGAGGGGGGATCGGGATTGGGAATACATGTAAATCCATGGCTGATTCATATCAATGTATGACAAAACCCACTGGAAAAAAATAATAATAATAAAAAAAAAAATGTTTATTTAATAATTTTGTGTTTACACAAAAACATGGGGAAACTTTTAAATTTTTGATACTCTTCAAAATTATTAATGATCAGTTATTTCTCAAATTTAATAAATATTAGTAAAATAGTTATATTAAATTTTGTGATATACAGACATGCATGCAAACACATATACACTCGATGAACCAGTACTTCAAAATGAACTTTGATGAATTTATATACCAGAAACAAACAGGAATATTAATAATATGTGATGTGTCCGACAGCCTTACTGACAATCTTTTGGTATGGTGATGAGAACGATGTCATTTTATAGGAAAAGCCTGTGATAAATACTGAAATCCCTGCAGAGGTGGCTAGTCTCTCTATTAGATCTCTCAACCTGACAAGGAACCAGGATTATCAGTGGAATTTGTACCTGAAGCATCTTGCAAGGCCTGTGCTTCCAGATGCTACAGTCCGGACAACTTGTCTTCAAGGAAACAGAGATGATGTTAAAGAATAATACTATCTATGGTAATTCATATTTGGAAATACAGTGGAATGAACCATTCTATGATCTGAGTATTTGTTTGTTTTTGTCATTGTTGAGCTGCTAAGTTGTGTCTGACTGTTTTTTGACCCCAAGAAGTGTAGCCCACCAGGCTCCTCTGTCATGGGATTTCCCAGGCAAGAATACTGGAGTAGGTTGCCATTTCCTTCTCCAAGGGATCTTCACCACCCAGGGATGGAATCTACATCTCCTGTAATGGCAAGCAGATTCTTTCCCACTAAGCTACCCGAGAAGTCCCCTCTGATTATTTGTGTCCTCCTAAAATTCACTGCTGAATTCTAATCCCCAAGGATGATGGTATTAGAAGGTGGGACTTCGGGTTGTGCTTAGGTCAGGAGAGTGGAGTTCTCATGAATAGAATCAGTGCCCTTATAAGAATCCTCAAGAAAGATTTTTAGTCATTTACATCCTATTAAGATCCGCCAGGAATTAAGAAGAGGGCTCTCACTAGAAGCTGACCATGCTGGTGACCTGATCTTGAATTTTCAGCCTCCAAGACTGTGAGCAATAAATTTCTGTTGCTCATGATCCACAAAAAAAGTCTATTACTCTCTAGATTATCAGAGAACATAGAAAGGAAAATTATTTTCCTTTATTAACCCTTGAAAATATATATTCTTCACTATAAAACAATCCAGACATTTAAAAGTTGGTACCCAACATCTCATTTTTAGCCTTAGTGGTTAAAAAGCTTTACAATGCTAAATAAAATACTGTTCAAATTAATGGTATTCTTCAAAATTACACGATATACCGTGCTTCTCAAGGGGTGGTATAATTCAAATGACAACGTAGTAATTTAAATTATTTTATTATTTTATCCTTGGAAATCACTAAGCATCTGTGAGATTTGTGATTGCATCTTCTGTCTCAAGGAAGATGATAACTATCAATTTCAAATGATCTATAAGAATGGAAACAAATTTAGAAGTGCAGATCTTCCAAAACATTGTTTAGACTTCATTTTAGTACTAATGTTACGTTAAAGAAAGTGTGTTTAAACCAAGAAATAATGTAGCAATTCTAACTGTTAACTATATTTGAAAAATTTGAATTTAACTCCAAATACTGACATTGTTAATATTATCTTAAATTATCTTAAATGAAGCAATGGGCAGTTTTCGTGGAGATTCAAAAGTAGTCTAAAGCAATGTACTTAAGTTTTATCACAAAAGACTATATCATAAATTGATATTAAAGATTACAACATGTTAAAATAATGTGAATCACAGTGGCAGGGAACAGGGACTGAATTAACATGTTTTGTAATTGAACTGGTACATCAATTCACATTAGACCTAAAAATGCACCAGCAATACTTCATACCTTTAATCATAATTTAAATCAACTCAAAAAGAGAAAATCTGTCTGGATGGCACCCAAATGATGACCATTAATACCTTCTATAAAATATAATTTATACACCCTATTATCTATCTAAATTCTATATTTTAAAAAGTCAAAATAAACACAAATTCATGATGTTTATAAAATATTTCATTATTTTTCATTGGAATATAATGATAGTTCTGTTCATTTCAGTTCAGTCGCTCAGTCGTGTCTGACTCTTTGCGACCCCATGAACAGCAGCACGCCAGGCCTCCCTGTCCTTCACCAACTCCTGGAGGCCACCCAAACCCATGTCCATTGAGTCGGTGATGCCATCCAACCATCTCATTCTCTGTCATTCCATCTCCTCCTGCCCTCAATCTTTCCAGGCATCAGGGTCTTTTCAAATGAGTCAGCTCTTCGCATGAGGTGGCCAAAGTACTGGAGTTTCAGCTTCAACATCAGTTCTTTCAATGAACACCCAGGACTGATCCCCTTTAGGATGGACTGGTTGGATCTCCTTGCTGTCCAAGGGACTCTCAAGAGTCTTCTCCAACACCACAGTTCAAAAACATGAATTCCTCCACGCTCAGCTTTCTTTATAGTCCAACTCTCACATCCATACATGACCACTGGAAAAACCACAGCTTTGACTAGATGGACCTTTGTTGACAAAGTAATGTTTCTGCTTTTTAATATGCTGTCTAGGTTGGTCATAACTTTCCTTCCAAGGAGCAAGTGTCTTTTAATTTCATGGCTGCAATCACCATTTGCAGTGATTTTGGAGCCCCCCAAAATAAAATCTGCCACTGTTTCCACTGTTTCCCCATCTACTGGCCGTGAAGTAATGGGACCAGATGCCATGATCTTAGTTTTCTGAATGTTAAGCTTTAAGCCAACTTTTTCACTCTCCTCTTTCACTTTCATCAAGAGGCTCTTTAGTTCTTCTTCACTTTCTGCCATAACGGTGGTGTCATCTGCATATCTAAGGTTATTGATATTTCTCCCAGTAATCTTGATTCCAGCTTGTGCTTTATCCAGCACAGAATTTTTCATGATGTGCTGTGCATATAAGTTAAATAAGCAGGGTGACAATATACAGCCTTGACATACTCCTTTTCCTATTTGGAACCAGTCTTTTGTTCCATGTCCAGTTCTAACTGTTGCTTCCTGACCTGCATGCAGGTTTCTCAAGAGACAGGTCAGGTGGTCTGGTATTTCCATCTGTTTCAGAATTTTCCACAGTTTATTGTGATCCACACAGTCAAAGGCCTTTGCATAGTCAATATAGCAGAAATAGATGTTTTTCTGGAACTCTTGCTTTTCTGAGTTGGCAATTCGATAACTGGTTCCTCTGCCTTTTCTAAATCCAGTTTGAATTGAACATCTGGAAGTTCTCGGTCCACGTATTGCTGAAGCCTGGCTTGGAGAATTTTAAGCATTACTTTACCAGTGTGTAAGATGACTGCAACTGTGTAGTAGTTTGAGCATTCTTTGGCATTGCCTTTCTTTGGGATTGGAATGAAAACTGATCTTTTCCAGTCCCATGGCCACTGCTGAGTTTTCCAAATTTGCTGGCATATTGCATGCAGCCCTTTCACAGCATCATGTTTCAGGATTTGAAATAGCTCAACTGGAATTCCATCACTCCACTAGCTTTGTTCTTAATGATGTGTCCTAAGGCCTACTTAACTTCACATTCCAGGATGTCTGGCACCAGGTGAGTGATCACACCATTGTGATTATCTGGGTCATGAAGATCTTTTTTGTACAGTTCTTCTGTATATTCTTGCCACCTTTTCTTAATATCGTCTGCTTCTGTTAGGTCCATACAATTTCTGTCCTTTATTGAGCCCATCTTTGCATGAAATGTTGCCTTGGTATCTCTAATTTTCTTGAAGATCTCTAGATCTCAAGATCTAGATCTCTATTCTTTCTCATTCTATTGTTTTCCTCTATTCCTTTGCATTGACCGCCTAAGAAGGCTTTCTTATCTTGCGTTGGTATTCTTTGGAACTCTACATTCAAATGGGTATATCTTTCCTTTTCTCTTTTGCTTTTCTTGTCCCTTCTTTTCACAGCTGTTTGTGAGGCCTCCTCAGATAGCCATTTTGCCTTTTTGCATTTCTTTTTCTTGGGGATGGTCTTGATTCCTGTCTCCTATACAATGTCATGATCCTCTGTCCATAGTTCATCAGGCACTCTGTCTATCAGATCTAGTCCCGTGAATCTATTTCTCACTTCCACTGTATAGTGATAATGATAGAATTATTCACAAATATGCAGATGCATGTAATGGGTTTTACTTCTGGTTTTAAATTTTTCTTTTTTGTTTTATATATTTTCTTTTCCCCATTTCTTTTATATTGTTGCATCATGGTTTCATGTCATTTTTAGTAGTTTTCAATATGAAATATATTATGAAGCTTTCTTTTCTCTTTCCATATACATATATACCTACCCATAACACCACATTCACATATATATAAGAGCTACATATATAAGGAACATATTCATAAATTATATATACATATAGCACATATACATAACTATCATGTATGCTGAGAGGACTTTTAAGAGTCTCTTGGACAGCAAGGAGATCAAACCAGTCTATCCTAAAGGAAATCAACCCTGAATATTCATTGGAAGGACTGATGAGGAAGCTCCAATAGTTTGGCTACCTGATGTGAAGAGCCGACTTATTAGAAAAGACCCTGATGCTGCGAAAGATTGAAGGCAAAAGAAGAAGGGAATGGCAGAAGATGAGATGGTTAGATAGCATCACCAACTCAATGCACATGAATTTGAGCAAATTCCAGGAGACAGTAAAGAACAGGGAAGCCTAGTGTGCTGTATCCATAGGGTCACGTGTTCAGTTGCATAGTTGGACACGACTTAATGACTGAACAGCAACAAAAAATATGAAAAATTAATAAAACTGTTTGTATACTATGATTCCAATATGTAAAATTAGGACATAGTAAAAAAAAGTCATTTAAAAAGTGTCAGAGCAATAGTGGTGGTAACTGTATGATTTCAAAGCTATACGTGACAAACTCTTCAGGGTAAACTCTGGATTTATTTTTTTTTCTTATGGTACACATGGAATTAGATAAATAAGTTAGATTTGCTTGAAGCTATTGCAATGCTCCTGTGTGTGTAGTGGAGTTTGGCAGACTTCCATAAGGGTAATATGGAAAGTGCACAAATAATCACTCTTACATTAGAATTGCCATTGTATATCAGAAAGCCTAGGGAATCTTTGCCTCACCCCATATACCACTCTTCAGAAGTTAATAATATTCCTCCTGAAAGAAACACAGATTTTGTTTCCTATACTTAACTGAAAAGAACCACAGAAACTAACAACAATATTAATACTCACCACGACAAATAATGAAATCTTTAGCACCCCTTAAAGGATTTACATGAGTTTGACAAAACTGCTATTCCTCACTTGGTTTCCAATACTTTTAGTGGTTGCTCCTTGTTCATCAGACTGCCACTCCTGAGACTGGATAGAGCCTCAAGAGTTAATGCAATCACCAACAGTCCCTTATTATTATAGGGAATGGCTTAGCATTAGTTAATGACAATGAACTGAAGAAAAATAGCTAGAGCTGCTCTACTACAATGATAACAGGGGTTTTAAATTAAACTTCAAAAAGCTTTTCTCAAATCACTGATTGAAATACATAATAAAAGCTACTCGGTTGTGCCATGAAATAGCTCTTGTCTAGGCTGGTTATATTATTGAAGCTCCACAGGAGGAAATCTGGGAACTCTGCAATCCACACAAAATATATGTATTTGAAAAATTATTCTTAAAATGTGCTCAAAGGAAAATGTTTGCCTTTTTCAGTCCAAGTGATAATTATAGAATACCTAAAGCTATTATATAAAATATTGCTTCACATTTCAGGAGACATAATGTTGTAAAAACACACACATACCTATTTGTCTTTATTATGTCTGAAATAAAATGTTATAAAATTATGGAAAAGACATTCAACTCTTTTGTTTGAAACTCTGAGCTCCATAAAAGTAATAAACCACATGCTATCTGACAAATTGATAGCAAAGACAAAAGAAAAATCAATTAAGTGAAAAGAAATTACTCAGGCAAAGGAAAAATAATATCATCTGTTCCATTTTCCAATGTAAATATGTAGCTAGGAAATGGATTCTTTGTTCAACACAGACAAGAGGTCTTTCAAAATGTTCTTAATGATTTGTTGTATTTTGCAGCATTTTGGTGCTTATTTTCAATTAAGACTATGTGTGTATATCCCAAATATATGTTCCTTTGAATTCTTTTTTAAACATATTCACCTTTCCTATAGAATAAAGTTAGGATACATGATAAACACAGATATTATATATACCAAGTATTATCAGTATTTATCTATCTATTTAAGACTTTTATATTTATTGAGTAATGTTGATTTCCGCATCATGCAAAATTATATTTACCTTTTATAATGGAAAATCTCTCTTGAGAGATTCATCAATTACTCCCCTCAGAATAAGTGTATGCTTTCAACTTAGTACAGGTTTTTTCTTTCCATGATTAGCCACACACACATACACACACACACACACACAAACTTTAACTTATGAAGTAGCTAAGCTATGGCATAAGGTGATAATCAAGATTAATTTTAAATTGACTAATTTGAATTCCAACAGGCTGCCAGAAAGATGTTCCCGTCTACCTCTGCCCAAGACATCTGAGCTTGCCAGAAGGAGCTCTGCCAGTGAACACTGAAACCCCCTTTCCACTGCACCTTCCTGACCCTCCCTCCAGACCCTACAGGAAAAACTTAAATTTTAGAGATGTCAGTGGTGACTGGAGATGTGAGGAGAACAGACAGTTGAAGACTGCCAAGTTTTAGCATTTTAATTCGTATTTGCTATTTGACAATGGACAAAATACAGCAAGTCCACTATACACAAAGGAGGCCCAATCCAAAAGCAGGTTCGTTAAGTCCAATTAGTTCATAAGTCTGACAAACCTGGCCTAGGTAGGGACCCAACTAACACAGTTGGCTACATAGTACTGTACTATAATAGGTTTATAATACTTTTCACATAAATAACACATAGTATCATACTGTAGGTTTATAATACTTTTCACACAAATAACTCATAAGAGCCAAACACAAAAAGCAAACATTAAAAAAATGTTTTTAAAGAAAATATTTTTAATCTTATAGTACAGTACCTTGGAAAGTACAATAGTATAGCACAGCAGCTGACATACAGGATCATGTTCGCACATTTTAAAGTTCGCAACTTGAAGGTTTGTACGTAGGGGACTTACTGTATCAGAGTCTCTCAGAGGTGGAGCAGTGGCCATTTCAGGACTTTCTCAAAATTAGTTATATATTTAAACTGATGAAAACAGCATAGAGTTCATTCACACAAAGGTTACCTTCTTGCTGACTGCTCCCACACTGAAAGCAAAAGTGTTAGTTGCTTAGTCATGTCCGACTCTTTGTGACCCCATGGACTGCAGCCCACCAGGCACCTCTGTTCAAGGAATTCCCCAGGCTGGAATACTGGAATGGGCAGCCATTTCCTTCTTGGGGGGATCGTCCTGACCCAAAGAGGCCCCAGTATGGACCAGAGGGGAAGAGTCTGAAATCTAAAGGCATCCTTGAGACTTTTAATTACACTTAATTATGGTTTAACCTCCTACAGGAACTCAACCCTGAATATTCATTGGAAGGACTAACACTGAAGCTGAAACTCTAATACTTTGGCCACCTGATGCGAAGACCTGACTCATTGGAAAAGACCCTGATGCTGGGAAAGATTGAAGGCAGGAGGAGAAGAGGGCTGCAGAGGATAAGATGGTTGGGTAGCATCACCAATTCAATGGACATGAGTTTGAGTAAACCCCGAGAGTGAAGGACAGGGAAGCCTGATGTGCTGCAGTCCATGGAGTTTCAAAGAGTCAGACATGACTTAGAGATTGAACAACAGAAACATAGCCTAACCTCAGGCTTCTTGTAGTGTGATACAGTATTGACGCTTCTGTTCGAGCTGGTTAGAGGAAAACAATAGAACGGGAAAGACTAGAGATCACTTCAAGAAAATTAGAGATACCAAGGGAATATTTCATCCAAAGATGGGCTCAATAAAAGACAGAAATGGTATGGACCTAACAGAAGCAGAAGATATTAAGAAGTGGTGGCAAGAATACATAGAGGAATTACACAAAAAAGATCTTCAAGATTCAGATAATCATGATGGTGTGATCACTCACCTAGAGTCAGACATCTTGGAATGTGAACTCAAGTGGGCCTTAGGAAGCATCACTATGGACAAAGCTAGTGGAGGTGATGGAATTCCAGTTGATCTATTTCAAATCCTAAAAGATGATGCTGTGAAAGGGCTGCTCTCAATATGCCAGCAAATATGGGAAACTCAGCAGTGGCCATGGGACTGGAAAAGGTCAGTTTTCATTCCAATCCAAAGAAAGGCAATACCAAAGAATGCTCAAACTACTACACAATTGCACTCACCTCACATGCTAGTAAAATAATGCTCAAAATTCTCGAAGCCAGGCTTTAGCAATATGTGAGCCATGAACTTCCAGATGTTCAAGCTGGTTTTAGAAAAGGCAGAGGAACTAGAGGTCAAATTGCTAAAATCTGTTGGATCATCGAAAAAGCAAGAGAGTTCCAGAAAAACATCTACTTCTGCTTTATTGAATATGCCAAAGCCTTTGACCATGTGGATCACAACACACTGTGGAAAATTCTACAAGAAATGAGAATACAAGACCACCTGACCTGCCTCTTGAGAAACCTGTATGCAGGTCAGGAAGCAATAGTTAGAACTGGACATAGAACAAAAGACTGGTTCCAGATAGGAAAAGGAGTACGTCAAGGCTGTATATTATCACCCTGCTTATTTAACTTATATGCAGAGTACATCATGAGAAACAGTGGGCTGGATGAAGCACAAGCTGGAATCAAGATTACTGGGAGAAATATCAATAACCTCAGATATGCAGATGACACCACCATTATGGCAGAAAGTGAAGAAGAACTAAAGAGCCTCTTGATGAAAGTGAAAGAGGAGAGTGAAAAAGTTGGCTTAAAGCTCAACATTCAGAAAACTAAGATCATGGCATCCAGTCCCATCACTTCATGGCAAATAGATGGGGAAACAGTGGAAACAGTGGCAGACTTTATTTTAGGGGGCTCCAAAATCACTGCAGATTTTGCAGATGGTGACTGCCATGAATTAAAAGATGCCTGCTCCTTGGAAGGAAAGTTATGACCAACCTAGACAGCATATTAGAAAGCAGAGACATTACTCTGCCAACAAAGGGTCGTTTAGTCAAGGCTATGGTTTTCCCAGTAGTCTTGTATGGAGGTAAGAGTTGGACTCTAAAGAAAGCTGAGCGCCGAAGAATTGATGTTTTTAAACTGTGGTGTTGGAGAAGACTCTCAAGAGTCCCTTGGACTGCAAGGAGATCCAACCAGTCCATCCTAAAGGAAATCAGTCCTGAATATTCATTGGAAGGACTGATGCTGAAGCTGAAACTCCAATACTTTGCCACCTGATGGGAAGAACTGACTGATTTAAAAAGACCCTAATGCTGGGAAAGATTTAAGGCATTAGAAGGGGGCGACAGAGGATGAGATGATTGGATGGCATCACTAACTCAACGGACATGACTTTGAGTAAACTCTGGGAGTTGGTGATGGACAGGGAGGCCTGGCGTGCTGAAGTTCATTGGGTCGCAAACAGTGGGACACAACTGAGCAAGTGAAGTGAACTCAAGCTGCTTAAGTAGTGTTCTCTGTTACTTGTATAAGAATTTCTTTTTTGGCCCATTTTTTGATTGGGTCATTTATTTTTCTGGAATTGAGCTGCGGGATGGGGAATACATGTAAATCCATGGCTGATTCATGTCAATGTATGACAAAACCCACTACAATATTGTAAAGTAATTAGCCTCCAACTAATAAAAATAAATGGAAAAAAAAGAGTTTCTTTTTTAAAAAACTTTTTATTTTGTATTGGGTTTAGTCAGTTAACAATGTTGTGATACTTTCAAGTGAATAGTGAACTGACTCAGCCATATATACACATGTATCCCCTTCTAACTAAGACTGTTTTAAAACACGATCCAGTGTAGTTTTAGTGATTGATAAAATATCATATATGCCCAACACATTGCTAAAGGGGACTTCATGTATAGGACAGAAGCTGATCAACATTCTCTGAGGCATCTCTAAGCTCTAAAATATTATGCTTCTATAGTAGTTCACTTCTAGCTATTGCAATCTTATTTTTTGAACCACAAAGTGAGACAATTTGTCTGAAAAAAATTTTGCGTGTTTTTATGAATAGAGGTCTGGGAGATATAGTCCAGATTCTAGAAATAACTAAAATTTCTGCAATGCTTCTGTTGTTTATGCTACTAGCAGAAAAGTATGATTAAAATCTGAATCACCTCAGAAAACTGCAATAACACATTCTAATTCTAAAATATTAATGAGTATGCATGCTAAGTCACGTGTGTCATGTTTGACTCTGTGTGACTCCATAGACTGTAGCCCACCAGGCTCCTCTATCCGTGATATTCTCCAGGCAAGAACACTGGAGTGGGTTGCTATGCCCTCATCCAGGGGATATTCCCAACCCAGGGATCTAACCCACATCTCTTATGTCTCCTGCATTGGTAGGTGGGTTCTTTACCACTAGCGCCACCTGGGAAATCAAAAATGTTTACAGAGAATAACAAAAAATGCTGACAGGAAGATTAGTGCTCAGGTTCAAAAACATGGTAGTCATTAAACCTCTGTTTCTGAAAGATGCTACTCCATAAAAAAGTATGTGATTTTGCAAAATTCAGATTCCTATAAATGATTTATTTATTTATTTTTTTGCTGGATAAAGGACTTGAGTTGGTAATAATAAAAATGACGTGCCTAAAAATGTATGCTCCAAACAAAAAGTTTTAAAAACATGGTCTAATCAAAATTATTTGTAGTTGTTACTAAGAAATGTAAATTTGAAAGACTCAGTGAAGATTTAAAAATCTTGATGGGAGGTGGGTTTAGGATTCTATTTTAGAAATTATTTGTTCTGGATGATTTCTGTGCTCACTGTCACTTGAGAAGTTCTACCATAGTGGACAGAGTAGAATCCTAAATATCTGGATTTACAGCTTAGACTTGACTTCCAATAATGACTTAAGATGCTCAGCATAAACCTTGGGACTCACATCAAATACTCAACCTCCATTTCTTCTATATTTAATTTTAATTTCAATGTCCCTAGAAAACAGAGACCCAATGCGTTATCTTATCTGAGATATTTTTAGCCGTGATATACTGTGATGAGGTAATGTCCTTCATGATATTACTCTTTAAATACATAGACTGTTTTTTTTAATGGACAATTATATCCAATTTAATTTGGCTGAGTTGTATGAAGGCAAGAATACCAAAAAAGTGTTTAAACGAGCTATCAACAAATTGAAAGAGAAATTTTCCATTTAATAAAGTTTAATATCATTTAGTAATGCAGAGCTTGTTTGAGATGAGATATCTTAAGTAGTGCAAAGCAAAGAAGTTTCATTCTAATTGTTACTATAAATTCCGAACATAAACATAGAAAAGACTACGATATTGGTAAAGAAATTGTGTGACAGTTGTGTGTAAAGAACATAGAAAGAGATATTGCCCAAAAGTGGTAAACTATTTGAAAATCATGGGGAAAAGTGGTTCATCTTAGTTCTATCAACAGGAGTGAAATTTTCTAAAATTACCAGATTACTAGAAGAGTATTATTTTTCACAAGAATTCATGGATTTAGAACTAGTTTTTATCATAACTGTCAGCTTAGGAAAATGACAGAACTCTCTAAGAAACATCTATGTCTATTCAATGTATCAGTTGGAATTCGTGCTAAGTCACCTCAGTCATGTCCATCTCTTTGCAACCCTATGGACTGTAGCCCATGAGGCTCCTCTGTCCATGGGATTCTCCAGACAACAATGCAGGAGTGGGTTGCCATGCCCTCCTCCAGGGAATTTTCCTGACCCAGGAATGGAAATAATACCTCTTATGTCTCCTGCACTGGCAGGCGGGTACTTTACCACTATGCCACCTTGGAAGCCCATCAGTTGCAATACTAACACTTTATTCCTTAGAAATCATTAATAGGATAAGATATAGATCTATTTTACTTTTGAATTTGTACAGCATGGCTTTATACTAAATATTTCAATGGAGGGGCACTGTTACACTGATAATATATTGACATTATTGACAATATGATTTTCATGTAAATAGACCAAATAATAGGAAAGAAAACAAAGATAAATAGGGACTCTGTATATTAACTTGAGAATATTAATATTTATACTAAAGTTTTATACTAAAAGACAGTATAAGAGGAAACTGGAAGAGGGACAAACTCTAAAAGTAATTGTAAGGATGACTTCTCTAAGAAAACAAACAGAACTTAAGTATAACGATAGATTAACTACATTAAATTTCATTGTATAAAATTAGTGATATGTAATACTTTGAACTGAATACTTTTAAATGTCAATAAGAAAATAATTAAAGATGTTCATAAGTGACAAAAAATAATATTACTACATATAGAATTTCTGGTGTGAATTAGAAAAATATTTTAAGGTTCAGTTCAGTTCAGTTCAGTTCAGTCACTCAGTCGTGTCTGACTCTTTGCAACCCCATCAAGTGCAGCACGCCAGGCCTCCCTGTCCATCATCAACTCCTGGAGTCTACCCAAACCCATGCCCATTGAATTGGTGATGCCATCCAACCATCTCATCCTCTGTCATCACCTTCTCCTCCTGCCCTCAATCTTTCCCAGCATCAGGGTCTTTTCAAATAAGTCAGCTCTTCACATCAGGTGGCCAAAGTACTGGAGTTTCAGCTTCAACATCAGTCCTTCCAGTGAATACCCAGGACTGATCTCCTTTAGGATGGACTGGTTGGATCTCCTTGCAGTCCAAGGGACTCTCAGGAGTCTTCGTCAACACCACAGTTCGAAAGCATCAATTCTTCTGTGCTCAGCTTTCTTTAAGGTTACCTCATCACAAATATTTTCTTTGTCATATATTTGCTATCCATTTTTACACCTCCATAGTGTAAATGTAAAAACCTTATTCTGTGGTAAATGGCAGTAGTTTCTTCAGAAGTTTTCATAGAGCTTAATACAACAAATCCCTCAGAAAAGTATGCCATATAAAATTCCTTCAGTTCAGTTCAGTTGCTTAGTCATGTCCAACTCTGTGACCCCAGGGACTGCAGCACGCGAGGCCTCCCTGTCCATCACCAACTCCCAGAGTTGACTCAAAATCATGGCCATTGAGTTGGTGATGCCATCTCATCCTCTGTCATCCCCTTCTCCTCCTGCCTTTAATCTTTCCCATATTCAGGGTATTTTCAAATGAGTCAGTTCTTCGCATCAGGTGGCCAAAGTATTGGAGTTTCAGCTTCAGCATCAGTCCTTCCAATGAATATTCAGCACTGATTTCCTTTATGATGACTGGCTGGATCTCCTTGCTGTCCAAGGGACTCTCAAGAGTCTTCTCTGATCCCACAGCTCAAAAGCATCAGTTCTTCAGCATTCAGCTTTCTTTATAATCCAACTCTCACATCCATACATGACCACTGGAAAAACCATAGCCTTGACTAGACGGCTCCTTGTTGGCAAAGTAATGTCTCTGCTTTTTAATATGATATTATACAAATGCATTTCTAAATTTGACTATATATCTAGATAATGATGTTAACTAAATTATTCCTCACTTTATTATTAACTAGCTTGAGCATCAATAAGGAAAAGGAAGGTTCATGATGTGTATTCATTTGTTCTTGAATCAGCTTTGAAGTTACATCTTAATATATTACATATACAATTAATTGAGGAGGACATGGCAACCCACTCCAGTATTCTTGCCCGAAGAATCCCCATGGACAGAGGAGCCTGGCAGGCTGCAGTCCATGGGGTCACAAAGAGTCAGACATGACTGAGCAACTAAGGACATGCCATTAATTATGTCATTACTTTCAGATTTGACACAAGATGGTACATTTTTGGGAAAAGAATCGCATTTTAAAAAATGATAAATGTTTCTTTCTTATTAATTAAAATTAAATTCCATGTTTTTAAATAAAATAAATTTTTAAGTTGACAGTGAAATCACTGT
The DNA here is from genome assembly GCF_033118175.1 of Dama dama. Lineage (NCBI taxonomy): Eukaryota > Metazoa > Chordata > Mammalia > Artiodactyla > Cervidae > Dama > Dama dama. The sequence goes on from NC_083711.1 coordinate 26,116,185, forward strand.
ATTCTTAAAAAGAGCAGTGAATCTTAACTTTTGAAGACTGCTATAAGTTGAGTTTTTCTATGATCTTTCCTTCATCTAAAACACTCAGAATAGGATTGAAAATAATATTGTCATTTCATTAGACATGGATTGCCACAGAATTTAAACTTATACTAACATGATAGAATTAATAATATGAGAACTTGCACATTTTATTTACTTAAGTTCAAAATACCAAATATTGAGCTTTGTAAATTGTGATATTAACATAGTGAATGGTTTTTTATTTTTCTCAAAATAAAAAAAGAGTGAACATCTAACATATGTGCTCTTAGCAAATCTAGTTAGCACTATAATAACATTTTGAAGTCCTCTATCCTAATTTGAAGAAGTAAAAAACTTGAGGTTGCAGCTTGTCATCTCAAATTATAAAATGGTGTATGATTTTCTTCATCCAAGCTTCTTATTGTAATGGTGAATCTGAGACTTCAAGAGGTTAAATGACATGTCCATGTCCTTACTTAGTGGCAGCCTACATTCTTAGCTGGGCAATGGAACCTTGATAGACTAATTTTAATTTGATGAAATGGCTGGATGGCATCATCAACTCTATGGACATGAAGTTGAGCAAACTCCAGGAGATAGTGAAGGACAGGGACAGGGAAGCCTGGCATGCTATGGTTCATGGGGTCACAAAGAGTTGGGCATGACTTAGTGACCAAACAACAATTCTCATGTTGCTGTTCAGCTAACTTCTTTTATGACTAAACATATATTTTAGCCATTCAATGTTTACACAAAATTCAAAATTGTCAGTAACAAAAACAAGTTCACAGACAGAAATTTTTACAAGTCATTGCAAAACTTAAGCCTTTTCAAAAGTTTTACTTTGCAAACACGATATTTTAATGACCTTTACTTACTTTTACTTGGAGCAGAAAAGATTTTTTAAATACTTTTAAATGTCCAGCAGGAAAAACAAATTTTAGTAATTCAGCAACACCACATGAATATAAAAAAGACAATTTAGAAGGCTAAAATAGTCTTAAAAGATTTTATTTTAAAATTATTTTAAAATACACTGTTCCTCTTCTAAAACAGAACTCAGCGTTTTTATTAATGCTTATACAAAATCTAAACTTGAGAGTGGGGCTACATTCCCTAAGACCTAAGCTTTCTATAAACAGCAAGATTTTCTTATAAAATTTCAACCTATCAAAGGGTCAGAAACATCACTGGCAGCAGCAGAATCTTATCACTGAAACTCAAATTACTTGCCAACATTTCTAGGGTTACTGGAGTGAAACCATCTCAACAAAAGCATGTTTTTCATTAGGTTTGTGTTTTTGGATGTTTTATCTATTACATATGGACTTCCTTAAGAGATACAAGAAATTATATGAGGCCTATCTGATAAATGCACACAGAATAACCAATTCCTTATGGTTGAAAATAAGTTCTTTTAAATGAGAAGTTGCACTTTTAAAAAGCTCTAAATGTAGTCATTATAATCATTTCTTTCCTTTTGTAGTAGTACCATGTGTAGATTCAAATATATTTAATTTTAATTCAAAATCAACTGCTTTTGAGATAGGAAAAAATAATCACAGTGTTCTTTAATTAAAATTTCTTTTAATTCAGAAATGAAAAAACCTGAGGGACATTAAAATACCAGTACCTCACTAACATTTCAAAAGGTGTTTTATTCTTGTAAGAAAATGTATCTTTTAAAGGAGTGACTTTCTATTTCTTTGCCCCTTGAGAAAACATCAGAGAGCAGAGAATTAAACAAAGGTAGGCATCAAATTAGAATATAAAAGTCATGCCCAATTCACATATAATAATGCATTTTGGACAAAAAAATGATCCCCAATCCACAGGACTACATATCTGCACATGAAGTTTTCATCACAGTCTCTGTGTAAATGCTAAACCATATTTTGAAAATTAGCTCATCACTGAAACAATCTAAATTTTGCAACGTTGTTCCACCAAGTGTAAAACTTTATTGTGAATCAGCAAAAATGATTATTCGATATGTCTTTTCATAAAGACAAACAAGTACTCATAAAGAGAAAGAGAAACATAGAAACAAGTACTCAACCTTAAAAAAGTTAAAAAACTATAAAAAATATCATGTAAATATAGTTACAATTTTTCAGCAGATGATATCATTGTTAAAAACAACATAGTTGTTGCAAAATTCTATTTCAAAATAATGTTTTACTGCTAAATTGTGATTATTGAATTGATAAATAATGCACAGTAGTGAAAATATGAATATTTTAATGAGCATTTATAACGAAATAATTTATGTCTAAATAAAAATTGTATTTATAAAAATATAAAATTTGTCTCATAGTGGTAGATATTTCCATTCTATTAAGATAATAAAATTCTTCTTAAAACAATAATTATAAAATTGCCATCTCACAACTTTAGTTTCTCTTTGTTTCTTGAAAATGTGTCTTTTAATGAATAAGATTAATTGCTAAATTCTACTTTTGGTATCTACCTAAACAATTATTTCAAATGCTTTCTGTAATTTTAAAAAAGATGTATTCAAAAAATAAAATAAAAAAGATGTACTCAATTAAATCTTGTGAATAATCTACTAATTAGCTCCTGTCTTCCAAATCATGGTTATGTTATTTATTAATACATGATAAAGGAAAAGATTTTTTACAACCAAACAAATATAAATGTTCACTCTATTCATATTCCAAAAAGACATTGTAAAATTTATATTTGATGTGGATACCTTTAATGGGTGATTTTAAAAGCAGACAATGGTTTTGTCTTTAAGAAAAAAATTCTCTATTAAATAAACCAACTAAAATCTGGTTATATTTTCATTTAATATTCATATAATTTATAGACCATTAAGAAGTGTAAAATGGTTTCATTAATACTACAAAGCTAAAAGACCTATAAGTTCCTCTAAAAGACAGGCATTATAATAATTTATTATAGTATAAGATATTTAAAAATATATTTATACATCTATATACATATAAGATGTAGTATAAGATATCTATACATATATATACATATTAAAGATATTTATATATGTATATATACAAATAAGATGTAGCATAAGATACTTTTAGAAGCTCAAACCCTAAAATAAATATTCTCTAGATATTTATCCTGGATGTTTAAGTTCATTTTTATAATTTTTCTTGGAGACAATTTTATTTGAAAATACTATAGAGGAAAATATTTCAGCCAGTTTTGATAACACCTCACATGATTAAACATGTTCACAATAACGAATGTAAGTAAATGTAGGTTCTCTAAACATCTTTTGCACCCTGATAAATATTTATCCTTGTCTTTTGTGATAAGGTTTATTGTCTGCAGTTTTACCAAGACAGAGGTAGGGAGGGACACCTCGAAAAGAGTACTAAAGACCATGGTTGTGGAATGGGTGTTTCTGTACAAAAAAATTATTTAATTAAGATCATTTCTGGTTTTGAATCTCCCTCTGTGCTGATGGAAAGGAGAGTTGTAAGGAAGAAGCAGGGCTCCTGCCTGCCATAAACAGGGTAGAAAAATACACCCCAACTCCAAAACAAGGAAACATGGATCCCCCGGCTGACTAGCAATGGGAGGAAGTTATCTCCCACGGACTTCAGAGATGCGTCCCAGAAAAGAATATGGTATGAGAACCGTAGGCCCTCGGAGAAGGTGGAGGAAATGGAGCTAAACCACTCATGATGGTTTAGTTCCACTGTTGTGTTGTGACACAGTCCCACTTTTGAAAACAAATGGCTCGGACTTCATATTTCAGAAATCATGGCTGTAATATTTCTAAAGGAGTGGGGATGGTGTTCCCTAATACTCTATTTGAGCAGCAGAATGATGTATCAATAGACTGCTTTTGTGCATCAAGTGAATATTGTCTTTTTACTACTTCACATCAATGAAAAGTTTTTTCCACTGAATCTCCAGCAATATTTGAATATCATAATATAGCACTTTACAAAATGGAGATCTTTAATAAGCAAATTATAATGGAATTCACATGTTCCCCAAAATGTTAAACATTTGAAAGCAAAAGTTTGGCAGCCCAGTTCACAGTTTTGAACCACGTTGTTTTCATGGAAGTTAGGAAGAGGTGATGTTAGGGAAAACTTGGGTCATCCTGGCTTTGACAGTTTCTTTGTAAAGTTATAGAGTGAACTTGAAAATACTGATAGACTATGAACCTATCCCATAATATTTGGTTCTGTAAGGCTTTTATACGTAATTTGTAAGTTCATGCTCACAGCCTTTCACCAAAAAAAAAAAAGAAAAGAAAAAATCATTACAAGTCATACCTGATTCATTAGGTTTTCTGATTCATTTTTATTAAAATTTATTAAAAAATAAAATATAAATGTCTTTCTCTGGTGGCTCAGCAGTAAAGAATTCATCTGTAATGCCAGATATACAGGAGATCCAGTATCAATCCCTGAGTCAGGAGATCCCCTAAAGTAGGAAATGGCAACCCACTCCAATATTCTTGCCTGGAAAACTCCATGGACAGAGAAGCCTGGCAGGCTACCATTTGTGGGATCACAGAGTCAGACACAACTCTTATAATATAAATATAAATAAATAAATAAATACCAATATCCCAGAATAATATAATTGTATTAAAGTACTCTCCATCAGCTGAACTTTGTACATTAAAAAGGTTTCCCTCCGGTTTCTTAAGAAATTGTCCATTAGCAAGTTGTTCTTGTTTCTCTGTGTGGTAAATTGAAACACTGGGATTTCAACCAAAATCAAACCTTACTAAGAAACAATAACATTACTTCCAGTGATAAAACAGTGACACCCTGGTGACAATGATTTGCTTTGCCGTGTTACTTGATAGAGTATAATTTTCTAGTGATGTTCTAAAGATGGACAGAAGCTTGGATAATTTTTATAATGAATTTTTATAATTTTATAATATTTTATAATTTTATAATAAAAATTATCAAAATGAAAATATAAAAAAAGAGATAGTAACAGTTATAAATTTATATCTTTAAAACTAAAATGTATGTTAATCATAAATTGGCTCTTTATTTGACTAGAAAATCAGTAGCAGGTACACAAAAGGACCATAGAATATCAAGTAGAACACAGTACAGGATTTTCATCAATGAACATATGAAAAAGCAATTACTTTATGAAGATAAAAAAAAAACCCAGTCCCCTTCTCACTAACTGTGGGTGTATAGAGACACTATCCAGGCCTTCTGATTCTCAGCTTCTCTGAGAAGGAGCAACAATAATATTCTGCAATAAGTCCACAGACTTATATTGAGAAGTAAAGATAGATCCTGTCATCCAGGATCATAAATAAGCTACCCCTAAAATTATGTCATCCAGCGGAAGATGATTGTGATACTCACTAGAACTTGGTTACAAATACTCCAATTTTCCTCTCATGGGCACTTAGTAGGAATGTATTTTCATATCTTTTTGACTTAGCTATGACCTTATTACTTGTATCGGTCAATGAGTATGAGCAGATATAAAACTTCAAGAGTTAGCATGCCATTCACCTATATCCTTTTCTCAGTTATAACAGTCAAGGTGGTCCCTCCATGAGCCTGAACTGATGTTAAAAGTTATTTGAGTTCTGTACTAGTTTGCATTCCCACCAACAGTGTAATAGGGTTCCCTTTTCTCCACACCCTCTCCAGCATTTATTGCTTGTAGACTTTTGGATACCAGCCATCCTGACTGGCGTGTAATGGTACCTCATTGGGGTTTTGATTTGCATTTCTCTGATAATGAGTGATGTTGAGCATCTTTTCATGTGTTTGTTAGCCATCTGTATGTCTTCTTTGGAGAAATGTCTGTTTAGTTCTTTGGCCCATTTTTTGATTGGGTCATTTATTTGTCTGGAATTGAGCTGCAGGAGTTGCTTGTATATTTTTGAGATTAATCCTTTGTCTGTTTCTTCATTTGCTATTATTTTCTCCCAATCTGAGGGCTGTCTTTCAACTTACTTATAGTTTCCTTTGTAGTGCAAAAGCTTTTAAGTTTCATTAGGTCCCATTTGTTTAGTTTTGCTTTTATTTCCAATATTCTGGGAGGTGGGTCATAGAGGATCTTGCTGTGATTTATGTCGGAGAGTGTTTTGCCTATGTTCTCCTCTAGGAGTTTTATAGTTTCTGGTCTTACATTTAGATCTTTAATCCATTTTGAGTTTATTTTTGTGTATGGTGTTAGAAAGTGTTCTAGTTTCATTCTTTTACAAGTGGTTGACCAGTTTTCCCAGCACCACTTGTTAAAGAGGTTGTCTTTTTTCCATTGTATATCCTTGCCTCCTTTGTCAAAGATAAGGTGTCCATAGGTTCGTGGATTTATCTCTGGGCTTTCTATTCTGTTCCATTGGTCTATATTTCTGTCTTTGTGCCAGTACCATACTGTCTTGATGACTGTGGCTTTGTAGTAGAGTCTGAAGTCAGGCAGGTTGATTCCTCCAGTTCCATTCTTCTTTCTCAAGATTACTTTGGCTATTCGAGGTTTTTTGTATTTCCATACAAATTGTGAAATTCTTTGGTCTAGTTCTGTGAAAAATACCGTTGGTAGCTTCATAGGGATTGCATTGAATCTATAGACTGCTTTGGGTAGAATAGCCATTTTGACAATATTGATTCTTCCAATCCATGAACACGGTATGTTTCTCCATCTGTTTGTGTCCTCTTTGATTTCTTTCATCAGTGTTTTATAGTTTTCTATGTATAGGTCTTTTGTTTCTTTAGGTAGATATACTCCTAAGTATTTTATTCTTTTTGTTGCAATGGTGAATGGTATTGTGTCCTTAATTTCTCTTTCTGTTTTTTCATTGTTAGCATATAGGAATGCAAGGGATTTCTGTGTGTTAATTTTATATCCTGCAACTTTACTATATTCATTGATTAGCTCTAGTAATTTTCTGGTAGAGTCTTTAGGGTTTTCTATGTAGAGGATCATGTCATCTGCAAACAGTGAGAGTTTTACTTCTTCTTTTCCTATCTGGATTCCTTTTACTTCTTTTTCTGCTCTGATTGCTGTGGCCAAAACTTCCAACACTATGTTGAATAGTAGTGGTGAGAGTGGGCACCCTTGTCTTGTTCCTGATTTCAGGGGAAATGCCTTCAATTTTTCACCATTGAGGGTGATGCTTGCTGTGGGTTTGTCATATATAGCTTTTATTATGTTGAGGTATGTTCCTTCTATTCCTGCTTTTTGGAGAGTTTTAATCATAAATGAGTGTTGAATTTTGTCAAAGGCTTTCTCTGCATCTATTGAGATAATCATATGGTTTTTATCTTTCAATTTGTTAATGTGGTGTATTACATTGATTGATTTGCGGATATTAAAGAATCCTTGCATTCCTGGGATAAAGCCCACTTGGTCATAGTGTATGATTTTTTTAATATGTTGTTGGATTCTGTTTGCTAGAATTTTGTTAAGGATTTTTGCATCTATGTTCATCAGTGATATTGGCCTGTAGTTTTCTTTTTTTGTGGCATCTTTGTCTGGTTTTGGAATTAGGGTGATGGTGGCCTCATAGAATGAGTTTGGAAGTTTACCTTCTTCTGCAATTTTCTGGAAGAGTTTAAGTAAGATAGGTGTTAGCTCTTCTCTAAATTTTTGGTAGAATTCAGCTGTGAAGCCATCTGGTCCTGGGCTTTTGTTTGCTGGAAGATTTTTGATTACAGTTTCGATTTCCTTGCCTGTGATGGGTCTGTTAAGATCTTCTATTTCTTCCTGGTTCAGTTTTGGAAAGTTGGAAAACAGTGTGGAGATTTCTTAAAAAACTGGAAATAGAACTGCCATATGACCCAGAAATCCCACTTCTGGGCATACACACTGAGGAAACCAGATCTGAAAGAGACACGTGACCCCAATGTTCATCGCAGCACTGTTTATAATAGCCAGGACATGGAAGCAACCTAGATGCCCATCAGCAGATGAATGGATAAGGAAGCTGTGGTACATATACACCATGGAATATTACTCAGCCATTAAAAAGAATTCATTTGAACCAGTCCTAATGAGATGGATGAAGCTGGAGCCCCTTATACAGAGTGAAGTAAGCCAGAAAGATAAAGACCATTACAGCATACTAACACATATATATGGAATTTAGAAAGATGGTAACGATAACCCTATATGCAAAACAGAAAAAGAGACACAGAAATACAGAACAGACTTTTGAACTCTGTGGGAGAAGGTGAGGGTGGGATGTTTCGAGAGGAATCGGGTGGAGAGGGAGGTGGGAGCGGGGATTGGGATGGGGAAGACGTGTAAATCCATGGCTGATTCATATCAATGTATGACAAAACCCACTGAAATGTTGTGAAGTAATTAGCCTCCAACTAATAAAAAAATTAAAAAAAAAAAAAAAAAGAAAGTGGAAAAAGAGATTCAGTGGAATAGGGATGAAAGAAGTAACTGCAGAAAATGAAAGCCACTTCATGTTTATATTCATTTGAGTTGAGACTGCTCATTTAACTGCTTATATCCTAGAAAACTTACTTCTACATCTCTAAGAGAGGCATTTAAGGGATTTTCAATGCAGTATTGAATTAATGAAAATCAGGACAATGTACATGCTCACTAGCTGGGGTATTAATATGGATCTGAGTCATAACCATTGATAGTAAGTTGTGTAAGGATGCTTATAGTATGATAACATTTAAACTGTATCTTTTCAAACTGTACAATCTTATCTTCTTAAGTAGATATATAGGTGATAATATTATAAAATATGCATGAGAAGAATATTCACAAACCGTAGAGTAGGGAAGGGAGGAATTCAAGAAAGATAATGGAGTGAGGAGGCTTGGCAATATGCGTAATGTGCTCTTTCAAAATAAAAGGTCTGAAGTGAACTTTGTATTTAACCCTTTTTTTGCTAGTATGGTAGGTAGTATCTAGTATACTACTTTTTCAGAAATTAAAATATTTTAAAATTTAAAATAAAAGTAATACAAATATTCAAAAAAAAAGTTATTTGAGTTCTGTAATATAAGTAAAAGAGTAAACCTTTGTTGCAGTAAACCAATGAAATGTGGATGCCTTATTACTGCACCATAACCTCGAATATTCTGACTCACAAAATATATAAATTCCCAAAGGAAAGTGTTTTATGAACATGTTTTATAAACTGTTACATTTCATATAAAATTGTAATTTTCCAACAAACACATCCTTTAACTGTTTAAAAAAGAAAAAAAAAACAAGCTGTGCCTTAAATTCCATACATTAAACAGATCAATTTGTCGATTTTTTTCAGGCTTTGTTCAAAATAGACCATAACCTACCAAGATGGAGTTTTATGATGTGTTGTAGTTAAGAGGTATGCTTGAAGGACTGTGGCATAGTTACACTCACATAAGGATATTTAGAGAGTACAGCTGACTTCTGAACAACACAGGATTGAACTGTGTGGGCCAACATATATATGTTTTTTTAATAAATCAACATCATTATACTATCCTGAGTTTGGTTGAGTCCTTAGATGCAGAACCTCAGATATGGAGGGTAGACTACGGGATCTGAGCATGCATGGATTTTGGTATCCCTGGTGGGTGTTGCGTCTCTTCCACTGTTTTACTGAGGAACAACTGAACTTCCTTTTCTGAAGTTCCTCTGGCATATCTATTCACTTCCTGTCCTTTCAGTGTGTGAACCTTCATTACTGTTAATGAATGACTGAATACAAAGAAGAAATGTATTCAGTTCGTCAGTGACAGCAGCCGTTTTTGAGAATTTACCATATGCCTGGTAGTTGAGATGAGTGCTAGGGGAGAGGTTCTTAATGCTGGTGTCACATTATAATCATCTGAGGAGATTTAATAAACGCCAGTTCCTGAGCCCTGCCTAAAGCTAATTAAATCAGGATCTCTGCAAGTGAGATCTGAGTATTCTTTCCACCCACCAAGTAGGGGGATTAGTGGTCAAAAAGTAAGATTATGTTTTCAGTTCAGTTCAGTCGTTCAGTTGTGTCCAACTCTTTGCGACCCCATGGACTGCAGCATGCCAGGCTTTCCTGTCCATCACCAACTCCCGGAGCTTACTCAAACTCATGTCCATTGAGCAGGTGATGCCATACAGACATCTCATCTCTGTCGTCCTCTTCTCCTCCCACCTTCAATGTTTCCCAGCATCAGGGTCTTTTCAAATGAGTTACTATTAAAAAAGCAAACAAACAAACTGATGCTGGTAAAGACTGAAGGCAGAAGGAGAAGAGGGTGACAGAGGATGAGATGGTTGGATGGCATCACTGATTCAATGGATATGAACTTGGGAAATCCCTGGAATATAGTGAGGGACAGGGAGGCCTGGCAAGCTGCAAGTCCATGGGGTTGCAGAGAGTTGGACACGACTTAGCAACAGAACAACAAAAACAATATTTTCAAAGTACACAATTTGATCAGAGATCATTCTGTCATTTTTGAGATTGCACCTGAGTACTGCATTTCAGACTCTTTTGTTGACTACGAGAGCTACTCATTTCTTTTGAGGGATTCATGCCCACAGTAACAGATGATCATCTGAATTAAATTCACCCGTTCTGGTCCCTTTTAGTTCACTGATTCCTAAAAGGTCAATGTTCACTCTTGCCAACATCTGCTTGAACACTTCCAATTACCCTTGATTCATGGACCTAACATTCCAGGTTCCTATGCAATATTGTTCTTTACAGCAACGGACTTTACTTTCACCACCAGACACATCACAACTGGGCATTGTTTCCACTTTGGCTCAGCCTCTTCATTCTTTCTGGAGCTATTTCTCTACTCTTCTCAAGTAGCATACTGGGAACCTACCAACCTGGGGAGTTAATCTTTCAGTGTCATATCTTTTTGCCTTTTCATACTGTTCATGGGGTTCTCAAGGCAAGCATGCTGAAGTGGTTTGCCATTCCCTTTTCCAATGGACCATGTTTTATCAGAACTCTTCATCATAACCCGTCTGTCTTGGGTGGCCCAACACAGCATGGCTCATTGTTTCATTGAGTTAGGCAAGGTTATGATCCAAGTGATCAGTATGCTTGGTTTTCACCTGCTAGCAAAGTAATGCTCAAAACTCTCCAAGCCAGGCTTCAACAGTACATGAACTGAGAACTTCCAGATGTTCAAGCTGGATTTAGAAAAAGCAGAGGAACCAGTGATCAAAATGCCAACATCTGTTGGGTCATTGAAAAAGTAAGAGAGTTCCAGAAAAACATCTATTTTTGCTTTATTGGCTATGCCAAATCTTTTGCCTGTGTGGATCACATAAAACTGTGGAAAATTCTTCAAGGGATGGGACTATCAGAGCACCTGACCTGCCTCCTGAGAAATCTGCATGCAGGTCAAGAAGAAACAATTAGAACTGGACATGAAACAACAGACTGGTTCCAAATTGGGAAAGGAATATGTCAAGGCTGTATATTGTCACCCTGTTTATTCAACTTATATGAAGAGTACATCATGCAAAATGTCAGGCTGGATGAAGCACAAGCTGGAATCAGGACTGCTGGGAGAAATAACCTCAGATATGCAGATGACACCACCCTTATGGCAGAAAGCAAAGCGGAACTATGGTGCCTCAATGCAGGTGAGAGAGGAGAGTGAAAAAAACAGGCTTAAAACTCAACAATCAAAAAAATGAAGATCATCACATCTGGTCCCATCACTTCATGACAAGTAGATGGGGACACATGGAAACAGACTTTATTTTCTTGGGCTCCAATAACACTGCATATGGTGACTACAGCAACAAAATTAAAAGACACTTGCTCCTTGGAAGAAAAGCTATGACAAACCTAAACAGCATATTAAAAACAGAGACATTACTTTGCTGACAAAAGTCCATCTATTCAAAGCTATGGTTTTATCAGTAGTCATGCATGGATGCAAGAGTTGAACCATAAAGAAGGCTGAATGCTGATTAACTGATGTTTTTGAGCTGTGGTGTTGGAGAAGACTCTGGAGAGTCCCCTGGACTGCAAGGAGATCAACCAGTAAATCCTAAAGGAAAGCAGTGCTGAATAGTCATTGGAAGGACTGATGCTGAAGCTGAAGCTCCAATACTTTAGCCACCTGATGCAAAGAACTGACTCATTGGAAAACACCCTGATGCTGGGAAAGATTGAAGGCAGGAAGAGAAGGGGATGGTAGAGGATGAGATGGTTGGATGGGATCACTGACTCAATGGACATGAGTTTGAGCAAGCTCTGGGAGATGGTGAAAGACAGGGAAGGCTGGTGTGCTGGTGTGCATGGGGTTGCAACAAATTGGACATGACTGAGCGACTGAACAACAACAACAACAACAAAATAATTTTATAAGCTTTGACATAGATAGATGGATGCAAAATATTATCACAATCAACTTTCATCATCTATTCCTGAGTGTTTTTTAATCTCAGGTATTTCTAAGGAGCAGCCAAATTTGAGCAACATGGTAGTATATATAGAAAAAGAGATAAATAAGAATGGTATCTCACTCTTGAGAGTCCCTACAAGGACGACAGTTGACTCAAACTAGTCAATCCTAAAGGAAATCAACCCTGAATATTCATCAAAAGAACTATTGCTGAAGCTGAGGCTCCAAGATTTTGGTCATGTGATGCAAAGAGCGACTGCCTGGAAAAGATACTGATTCTGGGAAAGGCATCAGGCAGGTTGAAGGCAAAAGGATAAAGAGATAGCAGAGGATGAGATGGTTAGATAGCATCACTGACTTAATGGATATGAATTTGAGCAATCTCTGGAAGATAGTGGAGGACAGATGAGCCTGGTGTGCTGCAGTCTATGGGGTCTCAAAGTGTTGGACATGATTTAGTGACTGAACAACAAATATAGCCATATTTAATTCTAAACAAGAGAACCTAAAATATATCTAAACATAGAAGAGGTATATTGTTGGAAAACAGCAGGAATGGAAAAACATATTCACATTAGAGTTAATCATAAGCAACTAGCTATAATCTGATGAATAAAATATTTCTATCATAGTTAAAATCATTTATGCTTTACAACATTTTATATGATGAAATCATCATATTCATCATATGAAATAACTTTTACTCTGAAATAAAACTTTAAATGTCTTTCAAAAGCTCACAATAAAGATACCTTACTCTCCCCTTTGAATCACATAAAAACAGAAGTATTTCAAAACAATATTTAATATTCAAAAACACTGTACTGAAAATAAATAAATGTTAATATTTACTGTTGTTAAAACTACTCATTTACAAAAAGTACTTGTCAGAGATTATTTCAGAATTTTATTTAAAAATTCAAAAAAGCCTACATGAAGCAAAATTTCAGTGATTTTTAATATTGAGATACTTATTTTAACTCTTTTGTATTTAGTCTTATTTGACCCAGTTCTCTTTTTATAATCAATTTGAAGTTATTGTGAAAGTCTTCTCATGCTTATCTGCATATATTTATCACTATAGTTATGGTTCATCTGTCACTGACTAGATAATTCACTAAACTTGATAATTCACTCAACTTTTCTGGTACTATATCTATATAACATGAACATTAGGTTAGATGCTCTCAAGAACACTATCAGATATATAAAATTATAATTTTGTATATAGAAGCCCATCCTTTCACACTAGGAACTCACTCAAAATTGGAAAACTCGAATGATTTTAAGCTATTTGCTGTCACATCATACTTGTCAACTCTGAACAGTAGAGTCCCTTTTTAGAAGGAAAAAAAAATAAAAATGTTTGCAAACTTTTAATATGGAAATTAATCTTTTCAAAGTTTTAATATAAAACTACATATACATTCATAGGGCTTATAATGCTTACAGGGCTTCCCTGGTGGCTCAGCTGGTAAAGAATCTGTCTATAATGTGGGAGACCTGGGTTTGATCCCTGGGTTGGGAAGATCCCCTGGAGAAGGGAAAGGCTACCCACTCTAATATTCTGGCCTGGAGAATTCCACGGACTGTTTAGTCCACAGGGTCGCAAAAAGTCGAACATGACTGAGAGACTTTCACTTCGCTATAATGCTTACAATACTATAAAGTCAAAAGAAATGTGTAAATTAAAGCTACAAAAAAAAGTCATTTTCTCCCCTGCTAATGAAGTAGAAAACCAAAGATTTTCTTACTCTCCAGGATATAGGAAAAGAAAGTCTTGATAGTGACTAAGTCAATTCAGAATAATGTTTTCTTCATCAATGGTTAAAGATCAGTGCAACTGTAGTACATTCAATTTATTTTCCTTCATTATTGAAGTAGTCAAAATAATCTAGAAAGTGTTCAAAGACTGTGTCATTGACAATGTGTATGGAATATACCACATATCTCACCACCAAGTTGACAAACCTTGACACTTGGAAAGAAGTGACTATGGCCAAGCAGTTAAAATTTATAAAGGATAATTTCAGAAACTTAACATTTGGTTCAAACTTTTTAACTCAACAAAAATATCATAAGGAAAACCTGGTTTGGCTGCTCTTCATGTGATGAAGACAAGCATGACAAAAACAACTATTTGAAATAAGTTGTGCCAAATAGCTGCTAAATTTATTTAATCTTGATGTGAAACTCTCCACCTCAAATTTTCCATGACATCCTCATGACTGTCCTATTTCTAGGCAACTCAGCCTAATCCTTTGAGTTAAAGAATCAAATATCCAATTACATTCTTTAAAAAAAAAAACGCTGAAAATTACATAAATACTCCACTACCAGGAAAAATCATAATAATAATACAACCTTAGAGGTAAATTATTTAGAGGTCTATGTATACAACCATTTTGAATCAAATCAGAATGCTTGCATCATATAAAAATTATGTTACATCACATCCCTTAAATTTATATTCTAAATGCAAACCATTGTTTTCTTTAGCTTCCACAGATAATGGAAAGCAATTAATCTTAGAGTATTAAACAGTTGTAACCACAATACTGAATAAATTTCTGATGCTTGAAGCATCAGTTTAACAACCAGAAAACACAGCTAGATGAAGTCACTGTCCAAGTCATTGTCTAAGTCACACAGGTGATTGTCTAAGTCACATACATGATTCCCATTTGTCTGGCATCCCCCTAATATGAAACTTCAAAGTTTTCATAAATTACAAAATTAAACAGTATCTCATCAATCTGACCCACCCAGAAAATCACAAGGTCTTGCTTATCATAAATCTAAGTCTTCTCAAAATAATGATCAACAAACACTATTTGAGTACCCACTGTGTATCAGAAAATGATCTAAATATGAAGAAGCCACAACACACAGTAGTCAAAGATGACGACATTCACATGAGTGGGGAGAGAGGTGTCAAGGAAACTGAGAAGAAATGAACTTGGTACCAAGTTGTGAAGAAAAACAAAATGCCAGCCTGAGGAGTTTGTGCTTTTCCTCTAAGCAAAGCAAAATCATAAAAATTTTGAACAGGTGACTATCTCATTAGTGTTCATCACTCAGTCAGGTCCAACTTTTTGTGACCCCATGGACTGTAGCCCGCCAGGCTCCTCTGTCCATGGTATTCTCCAGGCAAAAAAACTGGAGTGAGTAGCCGTTCCCTTCTCCAGGGGATCTTCCCAACCTAGGGATGGAACCTGAGTCTCCTGCATTGCAAGCAGATTCTTTACCATCTTAGCCACAAGGGAAGACCTAGAATTAATTATCTCATTAATTCCATAAACATTTCAGGGAGAACCTTAATGTCACTGTGGTTGATGGACGAGAGAGGGAGGGATACAGAAATAGTTAGGAGCTTGTAAAAAATCAAGAAGCAGATTTTGTGGTTCTAACACTAAGGTAACACATACAAAGATAAAGAGAAGTAGAGAAGCTTGGGACAAGTGTAAAGATGTGAACAATAGGATTTTGATGAAAGTCAGTTAGGGGTAAGGATGAATGTCAGTGGGAAATTAATCAGGAGACTGTGACTGGCATATATATATTACTCTGTGTAAAACAGAGAGCTAGTGGGAGCCCGCTGTATGGCACAGCGAACAAAACTCAGTGCTCTGTTATGACCTAGATGGATGGTATAGGTGAGGGGTGAGGGGAGGGCCAAGAGGGACGGGATGTGTATACACATAGCCGATTCACTTTGTTGTACAGAAGAAAGTAACACAACATTGTAAAGCAACTATATCCCAATAAAAAGACTTTAGCATAAAATAATAATTTAATAAAGATTACATGTTAAGAGCCTAGAAGTTTCCTACCAACCATAAACCAGGACAAGAATGGTAGGAGGTGTAAGTTTAGAGATAAAGATAGAACTTAGTAAAGTTTTGGGTATCTTTAGGTTATCAAATTAAAGATAGACTCATGCTAATTGGAGATACTGAACCTTGGAGAGTTCAAACAGAAGATTCAGATTTCTTTAGTATAGGGATTAAACATTCTAGCTGAGCTAGGGAGGTAGCATTTTCTACTTCCTATTATAGTGCCTAACACATAGCTTATTTTCAATAAATGTTTGATGGGTGGCTGGATGAACACTGACTATAAAATTCTGGAAGAATTTCATCTTGATGTTTACAAGCTATATATACATACAGCAAAATTGTTAAAGAGAAAAGGGAAGGGAAATGAGAGAACTCAGCAGACAAAGCCATTATACTGGATATTTAAAAGGGTAGTGTCAAAAGAGTGTCAAAAAGTACTGAGAAGAAAATCTGATAAATGTCCTGGATGAAGGAAATAGGAATATAGAGGGAAGAGCCAAAGCCTTGGAAGGAATAGGTCAACAACACTTCTTGCTTAGAAAAGAGATTATTTCTAAAGGTCAGACTCCTAAAAGATCCTAATGTCGGATCCAAATAGATTTTAATTTTTTTCCTCTGGCCTTAGTGTTATCCCCACTGTAGTTGATCTTTTTCATCCCTGAAAGACTCATCTTCCTAAATAAGTACAACTTATTATATACTTATTCCTAAACAAGTATGACTGATATAACTCACCAACTTATGCTTGGCAGCTTTGTGACTAGAATATAAATTCAGTGAATCACTTGGGCTTTGTAAGAATTTGTACAAAGTAGCCCCATCTCTGTTCAGCAGACAGACTATAAAAACATGAAACTTGAACAATATGGTTACTTATGTTAAACTGAATAAATAAAAATATATTTGACTTAGAACATGCCATGAATTATATATTGTTTTAAAACATTCTCCAAAGATTTAAAAAGTTGATGATATTAAAACCTTAATATAAATAATCTAGAATACACTTGTAGAAATTTTGATATAAATACATCTCAGAATTTAAAAAATTCAATAGAAATAGATTAATTATTCAACAGATTTAACAAAATAGAAAAGATAAAATATATCCACAGAGCATATTGTAAAGATTCCAATGTGAATATAACCTCCTTAACAGTACTCAAAAGAAAGAATAAAAAATGCTATAAAGGAAGGAATTAAAAATACTATAAATCACCTTCACTTTTGAGCATTTTTTCAAAGTCCCTCATAAATTAAAAAAATAAACATTGAATTAAAGTATGTATAAAAGATTAAGCTTCCAGCTATTCAAAGAATACTTAAAATTAGTGAGAGAGGAAAACCAAATCATCACCTCAACAGATTCAAGTGATATTTGTGTACCCGAAGCATCAACAGAAATTTCTGATTATCTAGTTCACTAAGAATATGATAACTTCTTAACATGAAAAGGAATAAAACTTAGTCAACATCATACTTAAATGATCATCAAGAGAGTCATCCCCAATAAAACTAGGAAGAAGTTATTTATCACTATTTAGCATTGAACTGAAACCTGTAGTCAAGAAAATTTACGTGGTGAACTCAAAATTTAAAAGTGTTGAATACTGAAAACAAAAATTATCTATAAGTAATTTCTTTTTGAAGATAAAATTATTTTCAGAGTGAAAACACAAAAGAACCAACAGAAAGGTAATTACAACAAACAAAGAGCTTAAATGAGGTAACAGGATACAAAAAAAAAAAAAAGCACAAATTTACATTATTTATCTGACTTTTCAGAAAAAAATTAAAAAGCAATGGATAATTTTGAAACAACTGAGCACTGTTCTAAGCACTTTATTTCTATTAACTTGCTTAGTCTTCAAGAGAAATTCATCAACTAGGTATAGATTATTATTTTTCCTACAAGGAATGAAAGGCCCAGAGAGAGTAAAGAATTTACCTAATGTCATGCAGAGAGAGAGAACAAGTGATTCAAACTCAGGCTGCAGAGTCATTTGGGGACAAATAGGGTAAACCTAAATTTTTTCTGGGCCCCAAAAATCACTGCAGATGGTGATTGCAGCCATGAAATTAAAAGACGCTTACTCCTTGGAAGGAAAGTTATGACCAACCTAGACAGCATATTAAAAAGCAGAAAGATTACTTTGTCAACAAAGGTCCGTCTAGTCAAGGCTATGGTTTTCCCAGTGGTCATGTATGGATGTGAGAGTTGGACTATAAAGAAAGCTGAGTGCCAAAGAACTGATGCTTTTGAACTGTGGTGTTGGAGAAGACTCTTGTGAGTCCCTTGGACAGCAAGGAGATCCAACCAGTTCATCCTAAAGGATATCAGTCGTGGGTGTTCATTGGAAGGACAGATGTTAAAGCTGAAACTCCAATACTTTGGCCACCTGATGCAAAGAACTGACTCATTGGAAAAGACCCTGATGCTGGGAAAGATCGAGGGCAGGAGGAGAAGGGGATGACAGAGGATGAGATGTTTGGATGGCATCACCGACTCAATGGACATGGGTTTGGGTGGACTCTGGGAGTTGGTGATGGACAGAAGGCCTGACGTGCTGTGGTTCATGGGCTCACAAAGAGTTGGGCATGACTGAGTGACTGAACTGAACTGAAATTGTATATTGCCATCACTTTCATTTTTCAAATTCCTGCAAAAAATTATGTGTTCACATACCTAAAACATTCACCAGTATATTCAAAGGGTTAACTGGTTATGTTTAGGTGGTAAGAGTAATGGTTGCTTTGTTCTTATTTGAATTTGTTTTCATTTAATATCTGTCCATGGTAAATATATGTAATAAGAAAATATAATAAACGAAATTTTACAGCACTTTTCTTGTGCCATGAGGTCAGATGTAGAATTATCTGTATTTTGGACATCTCCTTATTTCAACAGTGTGAAAACACAGACAGCCCATCTGGCAAACACCATGATTATCACAAACTTTACGGACGACAGTCCTCAGTTTCTGGCAAATTGCTTCTAAACTAAACAAGAATAATAACGGCTTCACTTATCCCATCTCAGAATCTGATGAAATAACTATTAATGAAGATAACAAAGTAAGTTTAGATCAATGTACTCAGATGTCAAAAGGTACAGATTTCAATATCATTTTCAAGTAAACTACCCATCTGTGGAAGCCCATAAATCATATTTTACAATTTCAATATAAGAAGAAACATAATTATACAGAAAGAGAATTTTACATGTATATTTCTACAAACAGTCCTACCTATCTATATTTGCTTATAGCAGATCTATTAATTTCCAGGCACTAACTTTATTCCAGTTTTTAGAGGACGGTCATAAATACTCCCCAAGTTTACATGCCATGTATTTTCATTTCAGCATGATAATTTAAAAAATAAAAGAAAGTTCTTTCATAATTCTCCTTTAAAAATGATTCAGAGGAATACAAATAAAAATGATTCAAAATATGAGTGAAGAATAGTAATTAATAATTCTCATTTCAGTACTCAGAAAATTATATTAATTACAGATGAAAAATGGAAATATAGCAAGTAGTTCTACTTACCATTTGAATAGAATGCTTCAAATTCATTTGGACAATTATCCCAACAAAATTCCTAATGACCTGAAAATAAAGAGTGATTGAGGAGGATCAACACTTTATATATTATTTTATAACATATTAATCCCATATG
The DNA here is from genome assembly GCF_033118175.1 of Dama dama. NCBI lineage: Eukaryota > Metazoa > Chordata > Mammalia > Artiodactyla > Cervidae > Dama > Dama dama. Next base: position 26,136,037 of record NC_083711.1, read on the forward strand.
ATATCTGACTCATATGTGTTCTAGATTTCCACAAGGATACATCCAGACTTAGGATTTTTATTTAATATGAATGTTGTCTAAACCTGGGAAGTATCACGCCCATGTATTTATTAACATACCACCTTTCATGCTCCCTCGTGCACTTTTCAGCCTGCCTGCTCTCACCCTCAACCCTAACCTACAGAACCACACGGCAGAAAAAAGGAATAATTCATTCTGACTCTAACTTGGTACTTCCCTCAAAGTTAAGAGATTGTACCACTGTGATCTTATTTTCCAATGCAAACTTTCTGGGGGGTAAAATTGCATTATGATGCTTCAGTGTGATAAGACAAAATCTATATCATGAAAATTTTAATCCGTATACTAGATGACCTAACTGATAAATTTAGAAATTATATCATCTATGGAAAAATATTTATTTAAGGTTGGGATTACAAGATTATTGAGCTACATATTGTAATTGCTAAGTAATTGTATAACACCAGACCACTCATCAATAAAAAAAATCCTTATTTTTAAAAGATAAGGAAAATGAGACCTAATGAAGGAGGAATAGTTTGGCTAAAATCTTAGCTTCAAGGCGGTTCTAATGATCAGATGTTAAATCTCAAGGCTTTTGCTTATCTTTTTTCCATGGTATTACTTCAAAACATTTATTAAGGCTCTGATACATACCAGGCACTGAATTGAGCACTGGATATGAACAAGACAGGTAAAGGACACTCCTTCGTGAAATTTAATTCTAGTGATCTTGATTCAATGAGATAACAAATATACATTCCATTCTTATAAAATACAGAATGTAAATATAAACAAGATTTTAGAATACAGTTCTATTGTGAGGCAAGCCTGCTTTCCAATGAATATTCCCTTTGCAGCCCACAAAATACTTAGCTAAACATCTAAATGTCTTTGATGTGTAGATAGATATTTTGTGCAAAGATAAATCCTCAAAAACTGAAAGCAACACAATTTTTTTTTTCTACTGAATGTTTTGAAGCAAATCTTTAATTTGCTTACTGATCCAAATCTGTCTCAACTTTCAGACTCAGTGTGAAGCTTACAAGCATGCTGTAGAGATGAGACGTTCCACATGTGCAAATGAGTAAATAGATTCCACATGGAAGAACAGATTAAAGACCTTGAGATCCGTTTTGCAAATAATTTCTTAACTACTGTTTCATATTTAGCAATGAGTTCAGTGTTATGCTTAGAGCAGGCATTTGCAAAATAGGATGATGTTTAAACATAAAAGACTGAATTTTTAGACTATTAAAGCACCTTTCTCATGCTTTTATTTTCATGCCTCCAACCAATAAGATATTAACTATTAATACTTTTCTGTGTAGTTGTTTTATCTTGCTGACTTTAGAAATGTAAACAAAGAGCCCCAAATAACATACAAAACATGAGCTTAAGTTTGGCCTGAAACTATAGTTCTGTAAAATTAAAATGATACAGAGATACACAGAATGTTTACTGTATATAAGCATAAAAGGTTTATGTATTTAAATTTATGTATTTAAATATGAAATGATTATTGTTTAGGTTCCCTTGAGATATTGGGCTACTGTCTCAGGTCCATTAGCAATGCTTCTGCTTTACCAGTTAATGCTCCCACTCCCTGTAGATTCCCTTAATATGACATTCAGTAGGCTATAGTCCATGCGGTCCCAGAGTCGGACACGACTGAGCGGCTTCACTTTCACTTTTCACTTTCATGCATTGGAAAAGGAAATGGCAACCCACTCCAGTGTTCTTGCCTGGAGAATCCTAGGGACGGGAACCTGGTGGGCTGTCGTCTATGGGGTCACACAGAGTCGGACACGACTGACGTGATTTAGCAGCAGCAGCATACTGAATTAGTGAATCATTTCATTAAAAAAAAAAAAATCAAATTGCAGAATAGACCCATCAGAGGAAGCCTGGGGAGACTTGTTCCCTTCATTTTAAAGAAGAGATGACAAGAGTGTGACCCATAGTCACATACTTGAATATCGATAGTATAATCAAGTTAATACATTACCCTTATTTACTAGTACTAGTTTTTAATAACTAGTAACTAAGGGGTTGATACCCCTTAGTTACTAGTTATGGATCTTCCACAACTTCACAGCTAAGCTAAAAAATCTTTCTTTCATTCTCATTAACTTAAGATATAAGGGGCGTTTTGTGACAGATATCACAAAAATTCAGCGCTAGTATATATTATTGTTGCTGTCGTTCTTTAGCTGTTATGTTGTCTCCGACTCTTTTGAGACCCAATGTGCTGTTGCCCACCAGGCTCCTCAGTCCATGTGATTTCCCAGGCAAGAATTCTGGAGGGGGCTGCCACTTCCTTTTCTAGGAGATCTTTCTGACCCACAGACTGAACCCACATCTCTTGCATTCCAGGTGGATTTTCTACCACTGCACAACCAGGGAAACCCTATAATGGTATAGATTATTACAAGTGTAATGTATCTATATATTCACTAGATATGTCTAAACTTGAAACCTATGTCTTCTGCTTCTAGTGACCAGCTCCATCATTTAAAGATACTATTTTAATTACAAGCCCTTAATTTGGGCTGGATGAAGCACGGCTAAAATCAAGATTGCTGGGAAAAATATCAATAACCTCAGATATGCAGATGATACCACCCTTTTGGCAGAAAGTGAAGAAGAACTAAAGAGCCTCTTGATGAAAGTGAAAGAGGAGACTGAAAAAGTTGGCTTAAAGTTCAACATTCAGAAAACTAAGATCATGGCATCTGGCCCAGCCCTTCATGGCAAATAGATGGAGAAACAGTGGAAGCAGTGACTGACTTAATTTTGGGGGGGTTCCCAAATCACTGCAGATGGTGATTGCAGCCATGAAATTAAAAGACGCTTCCTCCTTGGAAGGAAAGTTATGACCAACCTAGGCAGCATATTAAAAAGCAGAGACATTACTTTGTCAACAAAGGTCTGTCTAGTCAAGGCTATGGTTTTTCCAGTAGTCATATGTTGATGTGAGAGTTGGACTATAAAGAAAGCTGAGCACAAAAGAATTGATGCTTTTGAACTGTGGTGTTGGAGAAGACTCTTGAGAGTCCCCTGGACTGCAAGGAGGTCCAACCAGTCCATCCTAAAGGAGATCAGTCCTGGGTGTTCATTGGAAGGACAGATGTTAAAGCTGAAACTCCAATATTTTGGCCACCTGATGCAAAGAGCTAACTCATTTGAAAAGACCCTGATGTTGGGAAAGATCGAGGGCAGGAGGAGAAGGGGATGACAGAGGATGAGATGGTTAGATAGCATCACCAACTCACTGAACATGAGTTTGGGTGGACTCTGGGAGTTGGTGATGGAAAGGGAGGCCTGGCATGCTGAGGTTCATAGGGTCACAGGGAGTTGGACATGACTGAGTGACTGAACTGAACTGAATTTGGCTTTAACATATACAAAATATATAAATTTATATATAAATAGATAACAGCAACCTACTATATAGCACAGACAACTCAACTCAATATTCTGTAATAACTTATATGAGAAAAGAATATGAAAAAGAATAAATGTATATATATGTATAACTGAAGCACTTTGCTGCACACTTAAAATTAACACAACATTGTTAATCAAATATACTGAATATAAGTTGAACATAAAATAAGAAATATTAATAATAAAATTTATAATTAGAGATATTATTATTTTTCCATAATTATGACATTTAAGAATGATAAGAAATTGCACCACCAAGGTTTGTACCCATTGTCTTTGACCAACTCCACCCTACCTTCCTTGCAGTAACCTTTTTCCAGTAGATGAGATTCCTACAGATTCTTCTGAAGTGCCTTCCTCTTTTAGAATCAAGCTTAGTGCATTCCTAAGAAACACGTCAGAACTTACTGTCCTATGTTATGCTCTTATTTCTAATAACTGCCATTATATAAACCTTGGTTGCAAGACTTGAACTTTTCAAAATATCAGTATCTCTCTTTTGCTCTATTTATTTCTGTACTTAAAATTTTCATTCTTATTTATATCCTTGACACAAATGGTGCATGCTTTGATATATCCAGCAAATTTGGAAAACTCAGCAGTGGCCATAGGACTGGAAAAGGTCAGTTTTCATTTCAATCCCAAAGGCAATGCCAAATAATGTTCAAATTAGCACACAATTGCACTCATCTCATACACTAGCAAAGTAATGCTCAAAATTCTAAGTCAGGCTTCAACAGTACATCAACCATGAACTTCCAGATGTTCAAGCTGGATTTAGAAAAGGCAGAGGAACCAGAGATCAAATTGCCAACATCCGCTGGATCACTGAAAAAGCAAGAGAGTTCCAGAAAAACATCTACTTCTGATTTACTGACTATGACAAAGCCTTTGACTGTGTGGATCACAACAAACTGTGGAAAATTCTTAAAAAGATGGAAATACCAGACCACCTGATCTGCCTCCTGAGAAATCTGCATGCAGGTCGAGAAACAACAGTTAGAACTGGACATGGAACAACAGACTGGTTCCAAACCAGGAAAGTAGTATGTCAAGGCTGTATATTGTCACCCTGCTTATTCAACTTATATGCAAAATACATCATGCAAAATGCCAGGCTGGATGAAGCACAAGCTGGAATCAAGAATGCTGGGAGAAATACCAATAACCTCAGGTACACAGATGACACCACCTTTATGGCAGAAAGCAAAGAAGAACTAAAGAGCCTCCTGATGAAAGTGAAAGAGGAGAGTGAAAAAGTTGGCTTAAAGCTCAACATTCAGAAAAGTAAGGTCATGGTCCCATCACTTCATGGCCAATAGATGGGGAAACAATGGAAACAGTGAGAGAGTTTATTTCAGGGGGCTCCAAAATCACTGCAGATGGTGACTGCAGCTATGAAACTAAAAGATGCTTGCTACTTGGGAAAAAAGCTATGACCAACCTAGACAGCATATTAAAAAGCAGAGACATTAGTTTGCCAACAAAGGTACATCTAGTCAAACCTATGTTTTTTTCCAGTAGTCACGTATGGATGTGAGATTTGGACTACAAAGAAAGCTGAGTACTGAAGAATTGATGCTTTATAACTGTGGGGTTGGAGAAGACTCTTGAGAGTATCTTGAACTGCAAAGAGATCCAACCGGTCCATCCTAAAGGAAATCAGTCCTGAATATTCATTGGAAGGACTGATGCTGAAGCTGAAACTCTAATACTTTGGCCACCTGATTGGAAGAAATGACTCACTGGAAAAGACCGTGATGCTGGGAAAGATTGAAGGCAAGAGGAGAAGGGAACGACAGAGGATGAGATGTTTAGATGGCATCACCAAATTGATGGACATGAGTTTGAGCAAGCTCTGGGAGTTAGTGATAGGGAAGCCTGGTGTGCTTCAGTCCATGGGGTTGCAAAGAGCCAGACATTACTGAGGGACTAAATTGAACTGAACTTGATATTATCCATTATCTGATTAGAAAAAAATAAGAAAGGTCATCAACCATTATCTTACTTATGACCAGGAATTGGAGAGTACAATAAAACACAGGTGATAGAAATAATACTTCACTCCAATTCATTCAAAGAAGACCCTAAGTAGGGGCCGCGAGTTTATGACAGAAACAAGCCACAATGACACTAACTCTATTTGCCACAAGTTTATTGATTACTATATGTTTGAAATGAGATGATCAATTCCTTTTAATAATATCTTTACTGGTTAGAGTCAAAGGAAAGAAGGTTAAATTATTAGTCACTCAGTTGGGTCTGACTCTCTGCGACCCCATGGTCTATATGGTATTCTCCAAGCAAGAATACTGGAGTGGGTAGCCATTCCTTTCTCCAGAGTATCTTCCTGACCCAGGGATGGAACCTGAGTCTCCTGCCTTGCAGGCAGATTCTTTACTGTTTGAGTCACCAGGGAAAAGGGGACACTAAGAAAGAAATGAGAAGGAAAAATTCTAGCAATGATTCTTGCAGGCATCGTTTCCTCATTCCCGCTATGAGTTAAGGAGAGGCTGAGCCAGAGAATAACATGATTTGATTAAACTTTCAATGGCATTATTCTGGCTGCTCAGTGGAGGACAGATGCAAAAGTTGGGGTGGGATGGTTCTAGAGAAAGAGAGAGAAAGTTAGAACATTACTTATAGTGCAAATATAATGTACTGATGCTTTCCACTCCAATGCATTAGTCTAAATGAAAGAAGCAGATGCAGTGGACATGACTGGAGAACTATGTTGAGAAGCAAGGATGACTCAGGTTTTTGGCTTGAGCAATGAGGTAGACTTTAGAGCTTTTTGTTTTTTCTTTAACAGGTCTAGGGAGAGACAGACATACTTGTACATAGTGGAGCAGAAGGAGAATGGGAGGGAAGACTACTATTTTGGCCATTTGACTATGTAGGTTTAAAAATACTTGTTATATAAGTCATGGAAAACAAGATGTTCTGTCAAATATCATAATTTCGGCTACATCAACCACAGTTTCCTTGATAATGAGGACGAGAACCAGATTCTCATTTCTGCTGCATCATGTTGAGGTGTTTTTTGAGTAATTCCATATCTTCTATAGATTTTCAACCCCTTGCTCTACCAGTTCCTTTCCCACAAGCATTAATAATTTTCATATATCTCTTTTGTTGACAGGCAATACATCTCTCTATCCTGTGAACCTTTTATTTAATGTCTTCTCCTCCATTTCACAGCTAAGTTCCTCAAAAAAAGAAAATGAACTGGTCCATTTGAACTTTTCTGCAGGCATCGTTTACTCATTCCCGCTATGAGTTAAGGAGAGGCTGAGCCAGAGAATAACATGATTTGATTAAACTTTCAGTGGCATTATTCTGGCTGCTCAGTGGAGGACAGATGCAAAAGTTGGGGTGGGATCACCCCAACTGGTCCAAATGAACTTTTTTACATTTATTTTTAATTCTTCTATACTACTGAGTGGATGTTTCTACTTCACTACATTACTGAAACTGAACTCACAAACATCCCCAAGAAACTCTTAACTGTAACATCTTGTGATTATTTTGGCAAGAGTTATTACTAGATTCTTCTCCACTTCAGTGGGATGTTTCTGTACATCACTACTGCTAATTTTATTTTCTCTTCTCAATACTTCACCATGAGTAGTATTAACATTCCACGTATTAATTGCTTATGACAAATAAATTTATTTCTTTAATCCTCTCCTGTTTTCAAGCCTGTAGGCCCACATATTCAACTGGTTACTTGGCTTCTCCAATTGGCACTGCTGTTTATACGTCAAACAAAGCATGGATGAACCATGACCTCCTTACCTTCACTCCCAAACCTCCCCTCCTATTCATATTGGTGAGTAGCATCACCATCTATTCACTGTCTCATGATTTGCTTGAGAATCAACCTTACTTCTGCATTTCTACATCTTCCAAGTGTTATCACTGACCCACTCTTGTCAACTCTACCTCATTAACATATCCTGTGTGCATCAGTTCTTTACATCCCAATGAACTCTGGCCTTATTTCATGTCTCAAAAAGACCTGAAAGAAACATTTAAAATTTTCTTATTTTCTTCCTCTATTTCCCCTCTGCATTGTCCAAAGGTCTCTTTTGAAATTGTACAGTTGCTCTTTTAAAAGGCCTTTACCACCCAAAGGAAAAACCTATGGACTTTAGCATGGCTTCTAATCACTTTCAAGATCTGAGCCCTCCTTTACATCCTTATCTTCATTCTTGCCAATGTCAATGCATGTGCATGCTCAGTCATGTCCAACTCTTTGTAACCCCTTGCACTGTAGCCCACCAGGCTCCTCTGTCCATGGGATTTCCCAGGCAAGAATACTGGAGTGGGTTGCTATTCCTCATCCAGGGGGTCTTCCTGACCTGGGGATTAAACCTGCATCTTCTGAGACTCCTACATTGCAGGCAGATTCTTTACCACTTGAACCATCAGGGAAGCCAAGCTTCATTCATGAAATACTGTGTTCAGTTGTGTCCAACTCTTTGCCCCCGCAAGGACTGTAGTCCACCAGGCTCCTCTGCCCATGGAATTTTTCAGGCAAGAACACGGGAGTAGGGTGCCATTCTGTTCTCCAGGGGATCTTCCCAACCCAAGGATCAAACCTGAGTTTCTTACATCTCCTGCATTGGCAGGAGGATTTTTTTTTTTTTTTTTTTACCACTGCATATCTCTCACCAAACCCTATCTACCTACTCTAGCATATATCAGACATGTGATATTCTTTTCCTCCTCTCAAATTTCATAATATCAAAAATATGGCCCCATCTCTACCCATGAATCATCTTCTCTCTATCTATCCAGATTCTGCTGGAGCTTCTCCACTTAAATGAGTATCCCCTGATTGTCCTGGTAGAAGGGATTCTTTTTGGTTATTTAACTCCTGTTTATACTAAGTCCCCATATAGTAACTCTAATATTTTATGGAATTCATTGATTTCATGCCTCTAACCTCACTCTACTGGTCTTATCTTGATAATCCTACTGACAAGGTCAATGTTCAATAAATGATAGATGTTATTCAGAAATAATTAAGAGGAATAATGAATTAATTACTGAACAGATGATTTCTCCCAAAATCCTACTAAAAAACTCTAATATTCCTAAATATTGGTTAAAATTCCCCATGACTTATTTCCTTATACCATTTTCATATATAGTTCACTGACAATCATGCACCTACCATAAATGGTCTAACACGAAAAGAACTAAATGTCAACATAGGCCAAGTCTATTAGGTCAACTATTGACAGACATAAGCCATTTCGTGGACTTTGGCTATAGCTAAACTTGAGAAAACAACTCCAAGTTAAACTTTGAACATCAGAGTTTAGGGATAAGGAAAGCAACTGAAATAAACTGCATATTCAGCTTAAATTCAACTGGTACTATCTTTAGATACAGCTTAAAATTGCATTAGCTGCTTTGTTTCTTATTGCCAAAGCCAACCATAGGCAAAGCATATGAATTGCTTCAGGTCTTCAGCAAATAGTGATTTTAAAAAACATATGTAATGTTATTCATGTGGTTGAGTCAGAAATACATTTATCCAGTGGTACAGATGGAAATGATTTGTTCTGGAAACTGAGATAGCTTTATTATTTTACCATTTCTACCTACAAAAATAAGTTCATGTGCTAGTACATATGAGGAACCTCAGACCAAAAATATACCCAGACATTTTTGAGCCTCAATGCCAACATATTAAGCTCTGAGATTTAATTTGTACCGCTATATTAATTATATTTGAGTTTCTATTTCAATTTTTAAAATACATACAGTATATGAACTCATGTTAATTATAAAAGGTTCAGACAATACATACATATTTAATATAAAAATTTCCCTTCCCCGTTTTCTTCAATTTTATTCCATTCCTCAGAGGTAAGAGTTTCGTGCACATCATTCAAGTCATGTTACACAATTACATATGTGGTTTTTAACATGCATATGATTAATTATGGGCTTTCCCAGTGGCTCTGCAATAAAGAATCTGCCTGCAATGGAGAAGACATGGGTTCAATTCCTGGGTCAGGAAGATCCCCCAGAAGAGGGCACGGCAAACCCACTCCAGTACTCTTGACTGAGAATGCTATGAACTGAGCAGCCTGGTGGGCTACATTCCATAGGCTTGCAAAGAGTCAGACACAACTAAAGTGACAGAACACACATGCATGATTAATTATATATATTGAGCTATGTCTTGCATTTTCTCTTAATAGTAAGACTTCAAGACATTGTTGATAGAAGTATAAACTGTCAAGAAAATTGTTGAAGGATGATTTTAAAATTCAGCCTAATTAACAATTCTATTTCTGCAAAAGAAGGCACAAACAGTGGTATTTCTTAGAGGATTGTTAGAAATAATCAAGTAGAAGAAATAATATAAACATCTAACAATATGAGAACATTTTAATATATTGTGATTTTTCCATACTATGTAAATGTAGTGGGCTTACATACTTACAAGCTATTTATTTTATTCTTCTAAATATTAGTTTGGCTTTGTGTGTAAGCAACATGCCTCAAGAACAAGTCTAGTGAAAGAATATCAGTAATTGTAAGTTCTTCAACATTAGAAAAATTCTTAAGGCCATAAGAATTTCTGGTAGATATCACATTGAAAAGGGATTGGATTTAGTTTTTCTTAGAACACTTGCCCCTTTGGGGTGTAGTTACAAAGATCACTAGGCTTGGAAAACTGACTTTGAGAAACCAGACTTGCCGTTTCTCAGCCTCAGTTTCTCAAACTCCAGATAGGAATAATAGTAATGAAAAGAGTGAAAACACCTAGTGTAAAGCGTTAAAAGAGTCACTCATAAAACGTGTCTCAAAACTATAATGAAAATACTTCCTCCAATAATTCTTCAATTCCCTCAACTAAATTTTGATTATATCAGATCTTTAACACATACCAACTTAATTTATATAGTAAGTAAAGACAACTGGTTAATAAAACAATAGGTTTTTTGTTAAGGATGATAACTTATTAAATAAAACTGCACTTTAAGTACAGCACAGGTTTAAAAAAAAAACTTTTTAGGGACATTAAGTTTATCTTAATTCACTATTCAGCAATAAGGCATTTTTAAAAGGTAAAATAATTTACTTCAAAAAGAATGTTTAATCTTAATAGACTAAGTACAAAACCTACTGAAAAGAAAAATAGTTCTTTTCTGATAATAGTTTGCCATGTGTTTGTCCTTTGTTCGTATTTAACCATCTATGTTTATATCTATTGTCATACTATAAAACAAAATACCTGTAAGATATGGGTCTTCTTTCCCTTTTTATCACTTTACTAACTTATCCTACTTATCATTCTCATGGAATGATCCAAATAAATGCAGAACAGTAGAAAAATAAATATTAGTGTTACGTCTATATTACTGTAACTTCTGACAGGAAATAAAATGGTAAAGGTTCAAAAAGTTTCAATGAACAAATTTATGCTACCATTGAGTTCTCACACTTTTTTCAGCCACATCTTAAGAATCTATTTTTTCATGGGTGTGCTAGAGGAGCTAGATGGTGAAGAAGTGATAAAAGGGTGTTCATGGTTTGTCAATTGGCAGGTTCATATTTTGCCTTCTAGTAAATAGTAAAGAAGGAAAGATCTAGTAATATAAACATCTGAACTCTATTAATCACTGACATATCTAGGCCAGTCCTTATTTCCAAAAAGTAAGGGCAAGGAAATGGGCCCATGTGCCAGGTTATTCAACATCAATTAATAAAATAAATGCAGAAATACCAGATGTGAAACATAATGAAAGAGAAAAATCTTTTCTAAATTTTCAGAAAATGACTTAAGTAAACATTGAGAAATTCTTTTAGAATTATGATATAAATATTGAAAAATATTTGCCTTTTCAGAGTGTTAGAGAAGAGAAAGCTAAATAATTCACTTGGAGATAAAAAGAAAAGAAAACTATTATTCTATAATTAAATATAAATTCATACTCTTATAAATAATAGATAGTTTCAAATGCAGTACTTTCCTGAAAAGTATCATTTAGTCTATTTCATATTCCCTCCTTTGAGAGATTTCTTGTGAGTTATTTCTCAAAATCAAATTTAATCAAAACATTCTTAAGATGGTGGTTCACGTAAATCAACTCACATAATTCTCTCAACAGCCCACCAGGGTAGGAATTATTAGCCTCATTTTAATGATGATAAATCTAGGCTTAGAGAAGTTAACAAACTTGCTTACAAATAGCAAGTCACCATTTCAGAGCTGGAATTTGAATTCACCTTTATTCACTCTAAATTAACAGTCTTTTTACCACATGACCGTGACTCTTAAAACCCATATATAAAACTATCATAAGAATGAACATGATTACTTTGCATTCACAGTTTTAGATGGCACTTATTGGTCAACAGAAATACTCCCATTAGCTATTTTAAAAACAGCTTTTATAAAACAGATAATGACTACCACTTAATAAACCCAGCAGTATAAAGTTATTAGATATATCACACTCTTCCCATGTGATGGGAAGGTGCAGGAGGCTCTGAAATGAGTGCTGTATAGTTTTCTCTGATGTTGTTGGGTTGCTCTTTTAAAGAGAAATTCTCTGTAATTAAGTAGCAATCAGGCACTTAAAAGACAGGCTGATCTCAGTACTGTATTTAAGTAAAGCAGACAAAGATTGCATTTTCCATTCTGTGGTCTGGACACCTGGTGCACAAGCTCAGCCTTGTGCAGGGTCAGCCTAATTGAAACCATCCTTCATATGCCTGTCACATAAACAAGACTCTGTGTTCTGAAAACTCTGTATAACAAAAATACACAGGATTTCTTTTTTTTTTTTTTTTTTTCATTTTCATCACTGTTATGAGTGCCAACATTTCTATCCTTAGTTCAACTGACCTTGTAGACATTTCCATCACTTTTAAAACATCATTTTTCACTTAATAAAAGTACTCGCATTAGCAAGACTTAATTATGTTATGCAAAAGCCACAGGGATAATTATAATTTATCCAGGCACTCTTAATCTGTATTAGGGGAAATGTGTTACAGACCTGATGAGAAAACTCACATACCATTACCCAATCTCAAGACCTGCTTAGCTAAATCTTGCTATAGTAAAATCTCAGTTATCATCCCATCATTTCTAGCCTGCCATGTTTTTTTGAATTTCTACCAATTTAAAAGAAACATTTAAAATTGTCAGTTCTAGAACTTTGTAATGTGACTAAATCTGTTTCACTAAACCAAACATGTTCTTCCCCTAATATGATTTAAGACTGCACTAGCTACATGTTTACAATTCTATTTAACTAATCACATGCATTTACTGAACATCTCCTACACCCTCAGTGTTTCTGGAACTAAGGACCTCTAGGTATTCTGTTACATTGTCATAAGCAACTAAATCCTAGCAGGGAGAAAATATTTTACTGTATATGTCCAATTTCCATACCTTGATTTGCCCAACTTACTTATAACTGACAGCAAAATGTCAAAGTTTCAGCTTGGAAATCTACTCATTAGATAAATATAAGTGACAAAAGAGGCATTCCTTCTTAGAGCAATATTAAATTCTCACTAGTTGTAACTCAGCCCTTTGTCTAGCAGAATTTTCACTTATCCAAAGTCCTTGTATGCCAGTACTTCCACCATTTCCATTGGAAATTTCCTCCATAACTGCACAAATTTCACCACTAGATTGTATTTCCTGCCTTTCAGTTCATCTTCTTCCTGATACTTATTAAGCTGCAGACAGTTACCTTAGATCTGTAAGACCTAAAATTAATTTTGCTTTGTTTTAGCAGTCTGGGGGAATGAACAGTCATTTGTAAATTTCCCCTGAATAATGCACTTGTTCTTAAAAGCTTGTGAATTGTCAACATTATTGTAGCCATTGAATGATGGCAATATTACTGCTTCTGACAAGCAAGGGAAAAATTACAGGAGTAGCTAAAATGCTTAATATTTTCTATGCACATTAGGAAACTTAAGGTTTTTCTCTTTGGAAAAAAAGTACAGGTGAATGAAAATCCTACTCTTGTAAAAAAAAACCAGAAGATAAATCCTACCTATTAAAGGAGTTGTAAAAAATAGGAAAACAAACCAAATACACACTCTCACATGTACTCATTCATCCTAACTAATATTTTGACTGATTATCTACCAAATCCTTGTGTACTTTTGGGACACGTGACAAAGTTTAACTACTCTTACTTTAAAGTATGCCCATAATTCTTAATTGGGAAATGCTTTGTTTAATCATAAATATTTTGGCCTATTCAAATCATGCCAATATGAAATTCAGTATATTTTATATATCAAATACCATAAACTACCCAGTGTACTTCACCAAAGGATTTATCCAGTTATTATACACACAAACTTAGCCCCAGAGGTTTTCATTTCTCAGTTTCTATTTTTTTTATTTTTGTTTCTTTAAGTAATAAGTTAAGTATCCTAAAAGGTCCTTCTATAATATGATCCTACAAAGTAGGAGAAATTGTCATTAGGAACAACCACCCCCAAAATAAATCAACAAGGAAAACATTTTTTTTCCCTTCAATTGCGTATTATTTAAAAGTAAGTGGGAGTCAGCCTTTATTTTATCAGGAAAAAAACAAACAGAAGTATTCTTAACTGTAGTTTTAACTCAAGCAAACAAACTTCAAGAAGAATGCCTAATTATCATACATTTTCAACCTAATCCTCAAATCACAGATTCATAAGATAACTTTGAAGAAATGCCAAAATCAAACACCAAGAGATTTACAAAACATTAATGGATGGTTTTAAGAAGAGTGGTACAATATACTAAGAATTGCAATATAGGAAAAAATAATAATCCTATGGCAGCAACCAACTATAGAATACAATTCCTTTCTTCCTTTGTCCTTATCACTGATCCAGCATTTTACTTTACAGAAATACATCAACTGTATCATTCTCCCAGGAGGTAAAAACTTAGACTGGTAGTCTGGGTACAAAGACTACAGAGCTTTGAATGATCAAAAGACACAACATAGGACATGGGGATGAAGTCAGCAGAGATAGGCCAATAGTATAAAAATACTGGAGAGAGCCAAGAGTACTTCATACCTTTCTCTATGTATGCTGAAACATAATTTTGTCCTGAAAATAACTCTATGCAGTGGATAGAGTGGTTATCATAGATGAAAACTAAGAACTCAGACAAATTTTATGGTCAACCAGAGAATAACCTAAGCTAAACCCATATTTTCTGATAACTAATCAGTCTTTTTCCACTCACTTTACCAAAAGAATACCATCAATGAACAGGTAGGAACAAATGTAATCTCGGACACTTTTAGGATATCCTGTCCTCTTTCCAGTATTTTGAAAATGTATCCATTAGTATCCTGAGCCATACAGCAAATTCCCATTGGCTAATCAAATGAGAGGGGTGGGAGGGAGATGGGAGGGAGTTTCAAAAGGGAGGGGGTTTATGTATATCTATGGCTGATTCATGTTGAGGTTTGACAGAAAACAGCAAAATTCTGTAAAGCAATTATTCTTAAATAAAAAATAAATTAATTTAAGAAATGTATCCATTAGTAAATGGAAAACTACACATTAGATCAAAGCATTTTAAGAACTCATAAGTGCTAACCATACTGTAACTAAAACCATTTGAAAAATGTATTATGAGATACAAACTTTTATTATAACTAATGCACTTTCATTTGAATGTTGCTACTGTACTGTATTTCCAATTGGCAGTAACAACTTATTTTAAACGTAGCATAAAATTGGCTTAATGGGAGTAAGATGATTTCTCTGAAAGTTGGAGTAATTTTAAAGTAAATTATCAATCTAAAAATAACATATTAATTATAACACCATGACTGTCATCTAAACTTTGTTACCTCTTCTCTGCAGAAATTGATGAAGATCTTCTGTTTTGATCTTAACAAGGATTAGGCTATCTTTGAGGAGGAGTACAATTTTCAGTAGCTAATGGAAAATTTTTCTTACAGTACAGCACCTGGAAACCAGGATTCAAATATTCTCCACCAACATTTTTTGATCTTTACATCTGGTAAATTACTGCTAGCAGGTCTAATGGGAGTTCAAGAGGCTATATTACTCCTCAAACATTTAAACACTTGCATCATAAGAAAGGGGGAGAAGTGGCCCTCAAAGCACTCATTCCTGGAGAGTGTTTTAAGTCATGAATATTCTTAAACATACAGAGGAGACTTCCTGTGCCACGTGAGAAGAACTGAATTCCTACCCTGTTCTTCACCAAGTATCACAGAACTAAAAGAACTCATGGAGACTTCAAACTCTCTAAAGTTAATTACCTTTCTGCATAATTTTGAAACTGTCTAGATTCTGACAGTAAGTCTAGAATAGAATGTGGTGTGAGAATTTGGTCAAGGGAAGGTACTTAGAAATAAAAGAAATATATTTGCTTAAGGCTAAAAGGATGGAAGGGATCTAACTTGTATTATTTCTTGTTATGAAGTTGTTTTTCAGTATGAGTTCACACATGGGAGGATTTTACAGTTCTGATGTAGAACCACTGTACATCAATTTGACTCACACTCTGCTTTACAGAACTCAGCCACATGGCCATATTTTGCTCAGGTGAACCTGGGAAATGTGATCTGTCTGTGACCCTGAAAGAAAAATTTGAATCACTTATCCAAATAACACACTTCTGTTTTAATTACACATTAATATTGCTTGAAATTGTTTTTCAAAATATGGTAATTTGTGGCTACAATAGAACTTAGGTATCTGTGTTGCTCTTCTCAAGTTCAAGGTCTCCAGAGATGTCATTGCTCAAACCCTGAAAAAGTTCTTGTTTTGGCAGCTGTTAACAGTCCCTTAGCTAATGAGATCAACTATAAGTGCTCTCTGAACTCTTCAAATAATTCCCAAGGATTAACCATCAAGAACATTCTGGCAGGGGAATGCAAAAATCTCTGGATTTACTCAGCAACACAAACAATCTCAAATCCACTTTTTCAAATGTTTTTGCATTAACTGTTCTCTCATTTCCATTCCCACTGCCTTACTTCAAGTAGCTCCCTGTTACTCTCTTCACTAATTTCTTTCCATACTAACACATTCTGAACACTGCTTTCTTTCTCAAGCTTATGCTGAAGATTTTGCAATGACTCTTGAGCTATAAATAATGTGTTAAAAGTGAAAGTGGAAATGTTAGTTGCTCGTTGTGTCTGACTCTTTGTGACCCCATGGACTGAAGGCTCCTCTGTCCATGGAATTCTCCAGTCAAGAATATTGGAGTGGGTGGTCATTTCCTTTTCCAGGGGATCTTCCTGACTCAGGGACTGAACCCAGGTCTCCTGCATTGCAGGCAGATTCTTTATCATCTGAGCCACCCGAGAAGCCCTAACAGGGTGTTGAAGGTCTGTTATATTGTCATCCCCAGATATCTTCCAACATCTTTATCTCTGTCCCTAGCAGACTGATAATTACCTGGTGCTATGTCACTCTTCATACTCTCCACCTCTGCCTGGTGGTGAGCCCCCTACCTGCTTCAAGTTCTGCTCAAATCTTGCCTCTTAAACGGAGTTTCCTTTTAAGAGACTCTTTATCCCTCTAATACAGAACGTAATACATCTGGCCTCACACTAACATTTATTTATGTATAGTTCTACCTAAGAATTTGAGGGCAGAAAGTATGTCTTACTCATAAAGGTGTTCTCCACAGTGACTGACTTAAAGATTTGTAATTACAGAAACATGTTATTTGAATAAGTAGTTCAGGTTTTTGTTTCAGGGACACAGACCATATTTCCCAGATTCACTTGAGCAAAGTATCATGTGGTTGAGTTCTGAAGGACTCAGAGTATGGGTCGGATCAACGTACACTTCCCCACCAGAACCATATAATCCTCTTATGTGTGAACTCATAATTTAAGGCTGTGGGAGCTGATATTGGTGGACCTGCAAGAGAAAGGATCCTGAGCAGAAAGGTGCCCAAAAATACCATCTTGGACTCTGCTCTAAGTTCTAAACTTCTAAGATGCTGAGGTTTTATCTATTACTTCAGCACATGTGGTCTTATGAGCCTAAGACTGCTGATTGATCATCTAATTATTACAGTGGAAAATAACCAATCATGGTGCAATGATCTTATTTTTGGACAGACTTGCTGGAATGACCCTGCTTTGAGTAGAATGGCCATCACATCTTTTCTCCAGTGTTGAACCCACCCCTGTGCTGTTGCTTGGATCGCAAAGTTTCTCCATTTGGACACACTTACTCTTCTAGGAATTGCTATATCTACATGGAATTGGTCCATAGACCTTCCCGCTAGTACTGAATCCATTTGGCTAGACTTTTGAATCTGCAGCCATATGTCTCCATCCTTTCCATCACTCAAGGCCTAGCAGATGCTTTGCCCTTAAACAATGATTATATCAAGTCTTTCAGAATGTTTTTGCCTTGTTATGTATTTCCATAGCATTCATTTGATAACACTTCAGATTCCAAATAAGTCTTTATATTCTGCCTTTTCTATAAAGTGTCAAAGAAACTGTTACTTAACCCCCGCTAATGTTACTGTACTACTTGTGAGTGGGATTTATCCTCAGATATTTTTCTGTGGATCTCAAAGCACCTGCCAGGGTGGCTGGAGAGAGATTGGGAAAGTAGCTGGTCTGTTCCTGAACTGCTGATTCGCAACATGTAGCATTCTTCCCGATAAAAAAGTGAAAGCATTTAGGTTAATCCCCAAAAGAGCTAATCTAGTTCAGTAGTGATTATTTGAAAAAATTAAAAAGAAATGGGATATAGTAGCATTATAAACAATAGTCACACTTTCTGCAAAATGAAGTGAACTAAAGTAAGGCAAGAACTTTTTGAGAGAGGCAACTGTGTCTTAGCTATCTTTGATCAATGTGTTTATTGTTGTTCAGTCGCTCTGTCCTGTCTGAGTCTCTGTGACCCCATGGAGTGTAGCCCACCAGGCTCTTCTGTCCATGGCATTTCCCAGGCAAGAACACTGGAGTGGCTTGCCATTTCCTCCTCTAGGGGATCTTCCTGACCCAGTAATTGAAACCGAGTAATTTCCTGCACTGGCAAGTGGATTCTTTACCTCTGAGCCACCCGGGAAGTCCTGAGTCTTGTGTCTATCTGTCTATATATGTTATGTTCCAAAATGTATGAAAAATGCAAATTTCTCCTATTTAAAAAATTAAATCCCTTGAATCTAAAAGCAATAGAGGAAGTCAATTCTTCAAATTTTCCTAAAGGTTAACATTATTTTGAAGCTATATGGTTCATGATTCATGAATAATCTTTTTAAAATAAAATTGCAAAGACTATGCCTTCTGGTTCCTCATTTTTAATGGTGTCTGCTGAAATTTTCAAATCAGAATTCATTTTATCTGAATCTAATTAAAAGTATTTCAGTAATTTACACAGATAAAATGATACAGCATCCCATAATGTGTGTCTATCAACTACATGCACATGTTCGTGCATGTGTATCAGGCACCAGTGTGCTTTTCTAAATGTCTGTTTCAAACTAGTCATTTCTAATCATCCAATAGGTAATTAAATTGATTTGCTAAATGCATAACAGTGATTGAAAGGTTAATAACATTTAGTAAGCATTGATCATTTTTTCTATCCACAGGAGAAAAGAATTCTAAATGTTGATTAAAGTGTTCTAAACCTGGATGTTTTGAGCCATATTCCTGTGACATTTTCCCCTATGTAATTTCTAGTGCATAAATAGTACAAATGAATATTGATTGTAAAAATCTTCCTACGTTGCGTTGTGATATCCTCCCTTCAAGAACATATGAAACCTAATCCTACTAATTTGCATCTGACTGACAAGAAAATATTGATTGAGAAGGTGAGAACAATAAGAAAACCAATTATCAGTGTACATGAGGTATCTGAATTTAACATGGAAAATACTGATGTCAAAGAATACCATATTTAGTTTTGAGGTTGACATGTTTACCTCTGCTTTATTGAGGGAGCTATTTCACAGAAATTGGAATGGAATTCTGCTGAAGGGTGGACTGTGTTAGCAATGGGGAATAGTGTAGGAGAAACTTAAAGCACTAAGAAATGGCAGTACAATCAGAGAAATGAAAGGTTTGAAGGCAAAAAGGCATTTCACTTCAAAGTAACAAATTGTAAGATGTAAATGCAGAAATCAGCTATATCTCCCAAAAAGAAAATAAGAGAAGTCAAAAAATGGGTTAATGCAACTGAAAGGCCAAAATAAAACCAGACAGACACTCGCACACTTACAGGAAAGACAAACCAATAAAAATATTTCATGGAAAAGTAAATACTAGGCTTCCCAGGTGGCTCAATGGTAAAGAATCTGCCTGCCGACACAGGAGACACAAGAGATGTGGGGTTCGATCCCTGAGTTGAGAAGATTCCCTGAAGGAGGAAATGGCAGCCCACTCCAGTATCCTTGCCTGGAGCTCTTCATGGACAGAGGAGCCTGGTGGGCCACAGTCCCCGGAGTCACAAAGAATCGGACGTGACTGAACAACAGAGGACAAGAATGATCTTGTTTGGAGTCAGGTAAACAACAACAATACCTCAAAAAAGCTCAATTAGATATATTTTGGATGAATCTGTGAACTAGAAAATTAACAGAAACTATCAATAGTTTATTAAAAAGAAATTTAAAGGCTTGAAAGAAAATGTCATAATGTCAAGCTAGTACTGTCAAAAGGCAAAAATCCTCATAGGCTTGGCTATGATTTCTCTATATTGGCGTCATTTCTGATAAAAAGATGGAGTGCACGTAGGCATATGAAAATAGCCAGACAAAAAGGACAAAACATGGAAAAAACAGAATCAACTTGCCAAGAAGAACACACCTGCCAAGAAGGACTGTGCACTATGTGATTTAATCTGTGGATTAAATCCATGTATTAATGGAATATAGACGATGACACATAAGATGCCAAACATTTAAAAAATTAATAAGTAGCTTATAAACTACATGTTTTTCCTAGCGGTTTCTACTTCCTTAGTTATTCCATGAAATAAAAACAGCATTTCTACTAGGGTCCAGCATGTTAGTTAAAGAAAAACCAAATGCCAACTCAACAGGTATCCACTTATGGTTTTAGTTTCTTAATAGTTTTATGACTTGTCTTCATAATTTCATAACTGGGACAGTGAATTTATAATCCTAATAATAAACCAACACATAAAAAATGAGGAAGTCAACTAAATTAAAGATTTGGAATTCTGAACATCAAGTTAATATAAAAGAAAACTGTCCTGAAAAAATATAACCTGAAACACATTTCTCAGTCACTCTACAAACTCAGGATTGATCTCGAACTGCATGTGGTTACCTAGTTCTTCTCTCCTGAAGGAAACCATTCCTTTTGTCATTGGAATAGACATTATGCTTCATCACTTAAATTAGTAGTCCCCAACATTTTTGGCACCAGAGACCCGTTTCATGGAAGACAACTTTGCCATGGACTGGGGTAGGGGGCTGGTTTCAGGATGATTCCAGTACATTACATTTACTGTACACTTTATTCCTATTATTATTATATCACCTCTACCTCAGATCATCAGGTTTTAGATCCCAGAGTTGGGGCCCCCCGACTTAAACCACTCTCATTATGACTTCTCTTTCCTAGCCTACTTGGAGAAGGAAATGGAAACACACTGCAGTATTCCTGCCTGGAGAATTCCACGGACAGACAGGCATGGCAGGCTACAGTGTATGGGGTGGCAAAGAGTTAGACATGACTGAGTGACTGACACTACTACTAATATCTAGCCTATCACCCACATCCTGAGTAATCCAAGCACAGATGCAATCCCATGACACGCTTCTCTCTTAGACAGATTTTTCGTATATGCTGGAGGCTTTCCACAACAACTCTACACTTACATAATTCTTCTCAAGAAACTGACACAATCCACACAGCTCTCATTCTCAGTAGCTTTCCTGATTCTTGGGAAAAAATGAGGTCATCTTACTTGAACTATTTGCACTTGTGCCCATCAATCATACCTGCTGTTCTAGCACTAGGACATGCAACAACCTCATCTCTGCATGCATTTTCTCTTTAGGCTATAATCATGGTCAATTTTCTCCACCAAATCCTTAAAAAGATAACTCTCCTTTAACTCTGAATCTCCTAATTAGCAACTTTCCTCATCCTCTTTCAACCAATATTCAAGACTTTCAACTCAACTATGAATTTTTCCCTAAAGAGAGAGATCTCAATATTTTGTCTTTCAAAGGACCCTTTTCAATTTTTAGCATAACAGATGTTCCCTGGTTGGTGTATCTAAAAACAGCACTTCTATCTTTTTCTTCTTAGGACTTATTACTTTCTAATATTATGCCACCAACATTTATTTGTCAATTCGTTCAATCTATCTTTTCTTTCTAGAATATAAACTACTTGGTAATGGATTTCTTTTAAATGGCTATAACCTTATCACATCATAGGGGGCGCTTCCCTGGTGGCTCAGCTGGTAAAGAACCTGCCTGCAATGCAGGAGACCTGGATTCGATCCCTGGATTGGGAAGATCCCCTGGAGGAAGGAACAGCTTACCCACTCCAGTATCCTGGCCTGGAGAATTCCATGGGAAGAGGAGGCTGGCAGGCTACAGTCCATGGCGTCACAGAGTTGGTCATGACTGAGCAACTTTCACTTTCACTTTTATTACACAGTATAGTGACCAAATAGAGAAAGTGCTCAATAGATATATTAAATAAGTATACACACACACACACATACATACACACACATACACACACATATCCCTTTCTAATCACTAACTGTTTTTTTAAATTAAAATGTTGATGAAGCAACTGCTGGTTATTCACCCAAAATTCATTCTTCCTCTCTTTCTAATCACATGGCCACGCAAGTGGAAACTACATTTCCCAGTTTTCTTGCTTCCAGCCATGGCTGTGTGACTAAATTTAGGTGAGTAGAACAGAGCAGAATATCATATATAATTTCTAGGCTGTCTTCAACTTAAGGACAGATGTTGCCCCCGCACTTCGGTTCCTTTTCTCCTCCTGGGTTCCTGAGTGACCTGGAAGAGCAGAGTGGTCCCCTGGCACACAGGGACTGGCTTAGAGCATGAGAGAATACAGTTTTGTTTTATTTGAGGAACTTAACTTTGTAATCTTTTTTTTAACTACTAAGCTTTTAACACACTAGGTTTCTATGATTCTCTCTGCTATTTTTCTGGTTATTCTTTATTTTCTTTTGAACTCCTCCTTCTCTATCTGTTCCTTAAATACTGATTTTCTCAAGGGTTTTTTTCTGGCCAGCTACAGGGTTTTTTTTGTTTTGATTTGTTTTTAACTCCAGTTTTACTGAAATATAATTGACACATAATATTTTATAAATTTAACATATACAACATAGTAGTGGTAGTAGCGTTAGACTCTCAGTCGTGTCCGATTCTTTACAACCCCACGGAATGTAGCTCACCGGACTCCTCTGTCCATGGGATTCTCCAGGCAAGACTACTGGAGTGGGTTGCCATTCCCTTCTCCAGAGGAACTTCCCGACCCAGGGTTTGAACCCAGGTCTCCTGCATTGCAGGCAAGTTCTTTACCACCTGAGCTACAGGGAAGCTCCAACATAATGATGTAATATATGTACGTATACACTGTGAAATGATTACCACAATGCTTACTTAACATTCATCACCTCACGTATTTAACAAGTTTTTTTTCTCGTAATGAGAAGCTGTAAAGTCTACTCTCTTAACAACGTCCAAATATGCAATATTGTTAACTATGGTCCCCACACAATACATTACACCTCCCAAGATTTATCTATTTTATAACTGGAAGTTTGTATCTTTTAATCACCTTCATTTATTTCCCCCTCCCTCCCCCTACGTTTGGCAACCACTAATCTGTTATCTGTTTCTATAAGTTTGGTTTTTAGATTTCATATATAAATGAAATCATACAGCATTTGTCTTTCTCTCTTTGACATTTTACTTACTATAATACTCTCAGGGTTCATCCATCTTGTTGCAAATGGCAGGATTTCCATCTATCTCTTTAACTGAATAATCAACTACTGTTCTTAGTTTAACCTAGTGATTCTTAAATTTTTTTTAGTCAATGACAAGTTTGGTAATTTAAGGAGGATTTTATACACATATACATATACATATACACATGTATATGGGCTTCCCAGGTGGCTCAGTGGTAAAGGATCTGCCTGCCAATAGAGGAGATGGTGGAGACCTGAGTTTGATCCCTGGGTCAGGAAGTTCCTCTGGAGTAGGAAATGGCAACTCATTACGGTATAGTTGTCTGGAAAATTCCATGGATGCTGGAGCCTGGCGGGTTACCATCCATGAGGTTGCAGAGTCAGATAAAACTGAGTGCTGGCATGGATGTGTGCTCACACACACATATGTAATCATATATATATATATATATATATATATATATATATATATATGTATAAAAGAGAGAATCATATAAACATTGGTCATTTACATATAATTTGAAACCTGCTTTTGAACCTTCTAATTAACTATAGTAGCCAGATTACAGAATTTCTTGAGAAATACATCAATTGTCATGGTTGTCACTACCATTCATCTCTCAGGATATGTTTCCATCAAACGAAGACAATATCTGAGAATTTGGCAGCCATATTAAACTCTTTAAATGGGTCTCTAGTGCACTTAGGATAAAATCCAAACTAGGCTGTTCAAAAGAGAGCCAGTACTTATCTCTGCAGTTTCTTCTCAACCTCTCATCATCCCTAAAATTCTACTCTTTCCAATTTAAACTTCTCGCAGTTTCTCAAGCTCATTATATTCTCACTTTCATAATAGTGCATATCTGTCCTTTGCCTGGAGCCGTCCCCATGCCTATTTAGCTGTCCTTACTTCTCAAACGTACTTCAGCCTGACATCTAGGTATTCTGTCAGTGAATGTCCTTTTTACACTGTACGCACTCTTCCCTCATTGTCATTTACCTCTCAGGCTCCACCTCCCATGAATTCAGGGATTATCTGCTTTGTTCACTTTTACATCCTCACTAATACTTGTCACAGTTGATATATAGTAGGCCCTTCATATATATTTCTTTAATTACAATTTGCAAACTTTCCACAGGTATAGAAAATGTAATATTTAAAATGCTGGGTTAAAAGTAGGAATAAATCATATTTCCTAATGCATGATTCTCAACTGTTTTGAAGAATATAAATTTTTCAATGGGAAAATAAATATCTCCTCTCTAAATTCCTGTAATGCTTCATAACTCTCTTAAAGTCACATGCAAAACCAAGTTCTCAATGGGTATACTGTGTATTGTGTTCGTGTGTTCATCCCTTACAGTTTGCAACACAATTTCTTACATTTCTTGAAATGATTCCATAGTATATTACACAACCGAAGTATGGTTTAAAATATTGCATATAACAAGAAGGGATAAAACTCTGTTTTTATTTGCTTTATATTCAAGAAGACACTCTGTGAAGGGATCTATGGTGGGGAGGAACAAGGCAGATGGAATGAATAAATAATGCCTATAAATCTATGAGAAAAAGACAAACAACCTAACAAAAAAAAAATTGGCAAAGGTATAATAAGCCATTAGCCAGAGAGAGCATTTGAATTGTCAATAAATAAAGATGCATTCAAATTAAAAAATGAGTAGTCTATTGTAGTCTCTAACTAAAGTGTCCATCCATTGCTCTCCTATCTTTAGGAATTCATTGGAAATCTTTCTGAATTCATTGTGCAAGCTAAGTTGCTTCAGCCGTGTCTGACTCTTTGCGACACTATGGATTATAGCCTCTGTCCATGGGATTCTCCAGGCAAGAATACTGGAGTAAGATGTCCTGCTCTCCTCCAGGGCATCTTCCCAACCCAGGGATCGAACTCACATCTCTTGTGTCTCCTGCATGGGTAGGGGTGTTCTTTACCACTAGTCCCACCTGCAAAGCCCCTGAGTTCATAGGAATAAAAGCAAATCAAGTTGAAGAAGTTTAGCATACTATTTTACTCAACAGATATCCAAAATTAAAACACTGGGCAATATTAAAGGCTGGAAAGAATGTGGGCCAAAGGGTACTCTAATGACTGCTGAAGGAAGCAGAAATTTGTACAGCACTGTCAGAGAATAATTTTACTATTTATGAGAGTAATTCGGAGACTTGCAAAACTGAGACCACATATATCTCACAACCCAGTGATTTAATTTTTGTATATATACCCTAAAAAATAAACAAAACTCCACATGCTCACAGGGGACATATACAAATGATGTTTTCTGCAGTGTTGTTGAAATAGCAAACATTTGGAAGTGACTTCAGTGCCCCTTCAACGTACAATGAAGAAGCTCTTCATGTACTGCTCACATATTCATCTTTAAAACCTTTTGACTCTCAGAAACTCATTCCCGCCCCACCCAGCCCCCAACTAAACATACCCTTTACCAATATTGTCAGTTTGAATCCTAATCCATCAGAACAGATATTTTGAAAAGATACTAATGTTACAAATTAGCTAGAAAACTACAAAACAAGTCTCCTGAAGCCCTTTCAATAGACTCTCCTCCCCTCTTTTTTCACTATTACCAAAACCCATTCTGTAATATACCTATAACTGTAACCTATATATGTATATAATAATTTGTAAACTCTATACATTTATTTAACATGTATTATATGTAACTGTTAATAAAGTCAAAAGAAAAAGCCAAAAAATCCGAAGAACATTCCACAAACATTTTCCCATAGTACTTATCTCACATTCTTCTACTGTGCTTAAAGATAACTTTACTTTGGATTTAGAATAACTACACCAAAAGGTCATTTTGCAAAATGCTTTGTATTTTACTGAAATTCTCTGAACTATATTCACTTGCTAAGGTATGTGGGGCTTCCTGATGGCTCAGTGCATAAAGAATCCACCTGCAATGAAGGAGACACAGGAAATGTGGGCTCGATCTCTGGGTCAGAAAGATCCCCTGGAAGAGGAAATGATAACCCATTTCAGTATTCTTGCCTGGAAAATCCCATGGTCAGAGGAGTCTGGCAGACTACAGTCCAAAGGGCTGCAAAGCGTGGGACACAACTAGGCAACTAAGCATGCAAGCACTAGGGTATATGGATATTGTAACAGAACATTTACCTGTTAGACGTGCACTTGATATGCATCTTTAAAATTTTAGCTATCAAAAATAATGTTGCATTTTCTCAGAATACAAGAAACAAGAATTACCATTTGCCATTTATTCACTCCATGATTGGTTGATAGAGTCTGGTTTTATTTTGGTTGTTTTTTTACTTCCTAGAATTTGGATATTATTGCTAACCTCAGGGCTAGCTGCTTTCCATACATTATCTAAATCAGTGCTTCAAACAGCATTATGAGACAAGCGTAGCTATCAGTATCTTTGCTGAGAAGAAATGGAGACTTTTAAGAAATTAAAGACTTTTCCTAAGGTAATAAATGAGTTAGAATTTGAACCCACATTTTCTGATTCCAAAGCTCATTGGGAAATGGGTTGGGAAACTTACAAAGATGTCAAGAATATGGCTTGAATCTCTTGTCTTTGCTTCCCACATATAACTGCAATAGCTAAAATACTAAATGAGATCATGTAAAAGTGATAATCAAAAACAAGCCAAATCCTTCTATGGGCCAGAGGTAGAATAGAAATAGAAAATGAACGGCAGTGCAACAGTTGGTTTTTGGAATACGAGACAAGCATTTCTCTATCTGTAAGGTAACTAGGATGCCATACTTGCACCATAAGGGGTGAAAAACAGTGCTATGTTTACTGATTAAAATCTGAGTGTAAGATAACAGGAGGATGAATAACCATCTCTCTCCCTGCAGCCATGGTTTACATAGACTGCTCAGTAGGGAGGCCACAGGCAGCAGGTACAGCGTGGCAGTCAGCACCTGGGACAACTGCTTTTTGACTTGGTGACTAGATACGGTACCCCCGTTATCAGAGATTCTGAGCTGGGAGTGGAGAGGGTGCAGGGCCAACTCTATGACCATAAGAGTGGGGTGAGGCTAACAAAGAAAGAGAAATTTAAAGAATTTTTAAAAATCCCTCTCACTCAAGTTGAGCCTGAAAATGAAAATTCCAAGACATGTAAAATCATATAAAAAGACTGTCAGGAAATTTTTTTTACAAAATCAGTCAATGAAGTCATTCCAGAGATATGAAAATAATAGATCAATTTCAGAAGTTCAAAATAAGCATGTTAGAAGCCTTGAAGAAATGAAGTAAGAAATATCATCAATACAATTTATAAGAAAGTTAGTAGAGAGGAAACAATAAAAGTGGTATAAGAATTAATTAAAATTCCCAGGGAAGAAAATATAGTCAAAAAGAATTCTGGAATGGATACAGTCAAAACAAGAATTAGTAAATTGGAAGTAATCCACACACACAAAAAAAATGAGTAATGCACACACAAAAAATCACAGCACAGAAAGATTATATTATGAAAGAGAATTTAAGAAATATGTATGATATATTGTGAAGCTTCAACATACATATACTAGGATGTTCTAGAAAAAGAGATTAGAGCTAATGGTAAAAGAAGCCGTATTTGAAATGAAAATTCTTAAAATTTCCACAATTTAAGAAAGATGTTACTCCTAAGATCAAAGCTTCTAGAAAAATGAACAATGACTATGCTTTCTACCTCATAAGGAGGATAATAAAGACCATATGGTCACTCTCTACAAAAGTCTTTGAGGACTCATAATTTGTCAGAGATGATAGAATCTAATTCTGTAGATTCAGTCCTATATTTTGATAGAATAATTCATCTGAAAAAACAAATTGATGAATGTAATTGAAACAAGAACACAGCCAATATGGTATTCATCCTCCATAGAGAAGGCATAAATACACTGCAACAGATGTCTACTGCTACCAGCGTATAGAACAAACCCTGATATTTAATGACCATGAGATTTAAGGAAGTAAGTCAAAGAGTGTCATAACCCTAGCATATGTCCAGGCCACTCGGTCACTCTGTCCAGCGAGCTCACAAGTATAAACACACCCACACACATACACATACACTCGGTGTGTGTATGTGTGTGTGATACAGTAATCTAATCACATTTAATCTAATGTGATACAGTAATATAAGGAAAAGACAGTTAATTACAAATATGTTTTATACCGGAATAAGAGAGAGAACTGGATATTAATTTGTGAACCTATTTCCATTGTTTCCTGTTAATCTAATACAAAATTTAAACATCTGTGGAAAAGTGGCCTTATATAAGAAAATATATACCTTCTTAAAACCTTGGTTTAAAAATAATGCTATCGAAGACTGTAAAAGGTTTTAAAATATGCCTTCACCTCAGTAACTAATCAATAGGTAAATACAAATGGAAAAGACTGAAGAGAGTAGTTTAAGATTAAATGTTAAAACTTAGCAGTACATCTTCCTATCCTTTGTTTATCACGATTCATGTACTTCCATTAGAGGGAACCCCATTCTTTGTAGCCCCTCCCCAAAGCAGGCTAACTTCCTGAGTTGCTGTTTGAGATTCTAACCAAGGAGAATAATAAAGTTCTCTTTAATTTCTGGTCTCAGAATTGTTGAAAGGTAATAGGTAAGCTGTAAACTTTTTTTTTTTTTTTTTTTACAATCTTCATAGCAAAGGGAGAAGTTTTCTAGGGCTTCAGTCATGTCTTAACTTTACTTACTGAGACGTATTAAAAGAAAAACTCAAACAATTTACGTCTCCTGTTTTGACCATTTATATAAAGATCATAACAAATGGTATTATTTAATAATTGCACTTTGGGAGATCCTGATGAGAACGTAATTTTAAAAACCTCAAAATGCTCAGGCAAATAAACACCTCAACATTTTCTCTTAAAAAAAAAAAGGTTTTCACTTCCTTGCAACACTAATAAACAGTAAGAAACTGTGTATTAGGAAAAAAGAGAATGAATGTAACAGGTGACGAACATAATGAACTTGTTCTCTTAGAAAGGGATTTGTCAGTCACGTTTTGCAATTGTTGAAAGAAGCTTGTATCAAATCATAAGAATGGCTCAAAAATAATTCTCCTTATAGTTTTTGTATAAAAGTCAAGACTATGACTTTGTTCTGCAACAGTTGATAAGTTTTCCAGAAATCTTTAGAAATGAAGAGCAAAGTAATGCTTCAAAATTGCCCTCTAAGTAAAAACATATTTGTTCTTTCTTAAAAGCTTTCCTCCCTTTAGTGTAAAGTTTTATAGCTTCACAATTACTCCAGTATATTTTTTTTCTTTTTTTTAATTTAGCAAACAGAAACATAAATCTCAAAATATAAGGAGTTTACTTTAGGAAATTTTATTTTTAAAATAATTTTTCAAAATTTGTATTGAAGATAAATGGACATGAAACACAATTACAATATAGAACTCTGTATTCTATCAAATCAACAATGCAGAAGACATATTTCCCCCCTCATTCACTTGGTAACATCTAATTCAGTCACTTTGCTAATAAAACTGCTTTTTAAACAAAGTCAACAATAGAAATAATATTTTGGCACTTATAAAAATCATAATACTGACTTTGCAGTTTTTGCAGAAGAGTCTCTTCTATAACATTCTAGGAGTACTCCCTGTAGACTCTGATTTTTATTTATTTTTTTAACAAAAGCACATTTAAAACAGGATTTTAAATGTGGCTAAACTATGAATTAAGCACAATTTACAGTGAGGTATTTTTTTTCCCCCAGAAAAAACAAGCTTACTAACTTCTGGTATATTTGCATTGAAATAAAAACTCCTCAGCATTGTTCCACGATAATTTAAAAAAAAAAAAAGGACTGTGCAAAGTTTCTGCCATGAAATGTGACCAAACCAGGCAAAAAGAAACAAAAGAAGTTTGCACGCTGCTTCTCAAAAGAGGCTTACACAATCTTTTGCCAGGAATAACATGCATAAACTCTAAGGAGGCAACTGTTGGAATCAAAACACACTTACTTTTTAATATGTAAAGATGCACTTTCCCCCCCATTTTCGATTAAAAATCAGAGGACACCCCAGTGAGTCTCACTGGCAGTCAGATAACACACAGGCCCTGACCCTTTAACTCGCTGGAATTCCCACACAAAGCTCTCTTCATACGGACTGTGCTATATATTCCTGAGATAAGGCGGCAAAACGTGAAGCCGGGTAGAAGTGACACAAAGTTGGACTAAATGAAATGTTTACATATATTCTGTCACACCACGGTTCCTTCATTACCTATTCCACACATGCTTTGCCTAAAACAATATTTATTCAGGTTGAAGAGAAGCATGATTTAAACAAAAGGACAATTTTAAGAAACAGGACATGCAAGACAATACAAATAGTGTATTTCTCTGTGAGCACTGCCAAGTTTAATGTGAAATCAGGCAGAAACAAAACCAGATCGCCTACGAACTTGTAAGAAATGCTCCTGCTATATTTTTCCCTCAAAGGACAAACAATTTCTTGTTTTACAGCATAGAAAGTATATTTTAAATAATATCTGAAATCTGCACTCACCATGAGAAAGCAACGGTTGCGCAGCGTTAGTGTGCTATTTTCTGCCCCCGTTCCATTTCAGTTTTGCCTAGAGTTGTCCAACACCCAATAGCCCAGAGCTGCCACCCAGAGGCCCCTTCCACGAGCTGGCTTATTTGCCTGTCAATCTGAGCCTCGGCTTCTGTATTATGCGGCTGTGCACTTTGCTGAAGTTCTAATATAATTTCCATACGCTTCCCACCGCCTGAAGTAGGTAATTTGTTCTCTCAGCTCAGTAAACACTCAAGTCACTTTTCGGGGAACTCTCTGAGCTCAGGCTTTAAGTTGTTCACCTTCAAGGGAGAGAGTTCTTGGTAAGAAGTGGGTGGAGAGAAGTTAAGCTCACTACAGGGAACTCAGAATGTAATCAGAACGCAGAGAAACTTCCTCTCTTTTTTTCCTTCCTTGCCAGTCTGAGCTGCTAGTGCCTCTTTCACAGAACTTAGGAATGTAAAGGAGGACGCAAAGAGGCCCCTCCAGACAAGCCTTTCTCAATCAATTAGCTTGCAGCCATTACTTGTGACCTTAGGTCACACAGCATAAGTGTGTGGGGTGTGCCTTCGGGGGTCCCAAGTCTATTTATTACAGCTGAGATAACCAAAACCAAGCAGACACTCCTATCTAGAAATATTTTTAAGAGAAAATATGCTAAAGAAATGAAATAGACCAAAGCTAAATAAATATTCCAAGTTTCTTTTTGCAGGAACAACTCGTAATTCAGTCAAAGACTTTTATTTTATTTTATTTTTTCCTATTAAGAAGTCCAAGACAAGGTATTTTTTTCCCATATTGGGTCAAATAAGATTTAGAACTAAGCAGCGAAGTATTTCTTTTATATTAAATTTCAGACTGGGAATATAGAAATGACAAAATAACTAATGCATTGTATAGTCACAGATATCACTTAATAACTTTGGTTCTTAGGTTTTGTTTTAGTTTCATTCTCTTTAAAGATACTGACTTATTATATCTAACCACAAAGTTAAACTACTCTAAACAAAGTTCTCTAAGCTTAGGGAAATTGAAATCATACCACTTTGGGAGATAGGAACAGTTACTTTAAACTCTTTCAAGATTACATATTATCTTAATGTCATGATTTCTCTTATTCTCATAACCACTTTAATTAAATTTTGTTTTGTTCTCTAGTTAATACAAATGCTTCCTCTCTTTAAAATACACATAAAAATGAGGGTTCAAAATAACAGAAAACAAGTGAAATACTAAAGAGAAAAGTAATCTTTTCAAACTGCAGGTTCGTTTGAACTTCATACATTGTTTGCATATTCTTCAAGGAAAAACACTTTAAAAATAATAGCCACCAGCATCATCAATAAGATAATGACACAAAAATATGACAGAATTTTATTTCAAATTAAATTTATGCTTCTGAATAGTATAATCCAATCAAAGAGCTGCACAGCATTTTATAGCAGTTATATAGACAATGACCACCCCCCAAAGCACGCCTGCTTGCTCAGCTGCTTCCGTCATGTTGGACTCTGCGACCCTAGGGACTAGCCAGCCAGGCTCCTCTGACCATGAGACTCTCCAGGCAAGAATATTGGAGTGGGTTGTCATGCCCTCCGTCAGGGGATCTTCCCAACCCAGGGATCGAACCCGCCTTTCCTGCGGCTCCTGCATTGCAGGTGGATTCTTTTTCTGCTGAGCCACACGGGAAGCCTAAGCAACCCCCTAGCAATCATTAAAAAGATGAATCTGCCACATCCACGTCTCTCTCACCCTATTTACTTGAGAAGGCCACAAAGCATCATCTGGTGCAACTTTCTATAGGAATGGTAATATCACATCTGGATGCTGAACTTGGCATTTCGATCCCATTAACCTTTAGTTGTCCAATGGCATTATCTTCAAATGGACATTATCTCACTTAAATAAGACAAGTCAAAAATCCAAGAACAAATAAAGCAGGTGAGAGAAATAGGATCAGATAATAGTATCTAGTGGATAGGATCAATTTTGAAAACTGTGGTAATAAAGAATTTAGTAATTAAAGTGTTAAAATTAGTTATGAATGGCGGTTAGGGCAGAAATGAGTTTCCATTTTTTTTTCCAATATTCAATAGGAGTCATTGATAGATTTAATTTAACATTGCCTCTAAGTTAAAAAAAAATCAGTTAATACAAATATCAAATCACTATGTTGTATCCGTAAAGCCAATAGAATGTTATATATCAACTATATCTCAAAAAAAAAAAAAAATCAAACTTCCCCTTAAAACTTTTCCCCTGTAGTAACAGTAAAAAATAAAACTAAAATTAAAAGTTAGATAATAATATAAACAATAATGACAGTAATAATAATGTCTTGGCACCTTTTAGTGATTCAGTTGTAATATTTTTATATATTGAAAGCAAGTATTATTCCAAAGCATTTGAGTATATGTAGGCAGTAGAGATGCAGAAAATCAAGAATTCTAACTACTAAAAAAAAGAATTATTAATTATTGCTTAAAAGGTGCCTAGTCTTCAGAAATTCCATGATTCAATGCCACCCTGTAATTCTATATTCCGTTTTCATCTGTAATGAAGAACAAGTTTTGTTTTCTTGTTCTCTTATTAAAAACTAACAACTAGCTCCTAATAGTCAACGAGGTCCCCAGTCTTAAACATTAGAAGTTTACAGTCAACACCCCAAGAATCTGGCTTCTTCTGCAGCAGTTTTAGCATGCTAAAAACAAAAGATTTTATGATAAGTGCAGAAGGGTTGTTGACAACCTACATAAAACAAAATATACACCAGCATTTAAAAGAACTTTAGTGAATTCATAGTCTAGGATGTTTTCTTATGGCCAGTTGGCTAAAACAAACATAGACATATTTTAATTACACACAGATTATGAAAAGAATCTGCTTTGTGAAATGTGACCTCTTTCATCAAAAAGATTACTACTAGATAGTATTGGAAATAGTTTGTCAATTTGTTCCCCTCTCAGTTCCATCTAAGTTTTATAGAGCAAAAGTCTACTACTCTATATGCCATGGTAATTTAAACAAAAACTTCAGATAATTTTTACTAAATTCAACTAATTTGAAAAAAGACTGAATAGTTTAGATAGCTTTACCACCAGATACTTGTATTTACAGACGTGAAGTTAGAATACATAATAAAAACAAAAATAATTTTAAATTATCTTTCAGTTAATTAAAAAGACATTCAAGATGATAGAGTATGATATTTCTATGTGAAGTTATAAGGACAATTTCTAAGCATTGTATAATAATGACAAAATACTAATGACATTATGCGGTGTTGAAATTCCCCATAAAAGTTTTATTCTATATCTATACATTTTTCCCTGCAATGCTTTGGAAGGTAGTCACTTTTGGACAGAAGAACAGATGAACTAAAATGAAAGGCTTAAAAGCATTACTATCAAATTGCCAATTTTCCATAATACCTGCTATGATAAGTTGATTTCAATCAATTTTCTACTAAAACACCTACACAGAAAAACACATCTTACAACAATCCTAAAAACTAAGTTTAAAGAGACAAGTTCCTTACCATTCTTCTAAAGCTAATGCTATTGAACTAAGAAAAAACATTGGATTGTCTATACACATAGACAGACTAGTCCTATTCATTTGAAAGTCAAGAGAATATTTCAACATTTCTTGATTAA
Source organism: Dama dama (assembly GCF_033118175.1). Lineage (NCBI taxonomy): Eukaryota > Metazoa > Chordata > Mammalia > Artiodactyla > Cervidae > Dama > Dama dama. Next base: position 26,170,682 of record NC_083711.1, read on the forward strand.
CTGTGTTCTGATTAATGGAATAATCTCCCCCCCACTAAAACCTGGATTATCATGATTTTATTAGGTATCAATAGAAAGTGCTGCTTCTTGGGACAAATAAAGGCATATCCTCACAGTACTATCTTTGCCTATTGTGACATTAGTATTCGAAAATTGGAAGGGAGAGAGAGAAGATTACCATGTGACATCTTATACCCTAAAATTTGGTTAAAGCAATGTAGATGGTAGCAGAAGTAGAAAGATGATGGAGAAAGGCACATGTTAGGAATTGCAGCTTTTCCTGCTTGTGAAACAACACGGTCTGAGATACAGGAGACAGCCCTTACTTTTTGGAGAGTGAAATACACTCCATGTGTGCTTCTTGGAGATCTGCACACCAAGTTGCCAACCAGCAGGGGTGACAAGAAGGGGATTTCACCAGCAAGAAGTGGATGGCAAGAAAACAACAGGTGTCATCTGGGTGTACACATGATAGGATAAGCTAATTTAGTGTTAAACAAATAGAAAACAAATATAAAGTGTAGGCCTATATAAAAATATGATGGAGAAAATGGGAAAAGAGCATTACAAAACAAGAGCAATAACTGAATACAACCTATATTAAAAAAGGAATTTAAAGCAAAATTCTTGAAGACATGGTCCTGATCCCTATAAGAAGGAAGTGACCTAAAATAAAAATAAAGAAAATGCAATGGAAATGCACATTTTAAAAAGACAAGAGGATAGTGGATTAAGAAAAAAATGAAGTGAAAATGAGAAATGACACTCCAGGGTCTTCCCAGATGGCCCAGTGTTTAAGACTCCATGCTCCCAAGACAGGGAGCTGGGGTTTGATCCCTGGTCAGGGAACTAGATCACAAGTGCTGAAACTAAGAGTTCACATGCTGCAATTAAAGAGGCTGCTTGCCACAACAAAGACCCAGCACAGTCAAAGAAATAAATATTAAAAAAAAAAAGAGAGACTCTCCAAAAAGTAACTGAAGTGATAGGGATGACAAATTTTTAAAAATAGGGAGACAAGTTTGAAATCTATAGCAACAGTGTAGGTGAGCTCACTGGAAGAAATCCTAAAATAATTGATTCCACTCATTTTATCTAAGATATCATAAAACATAAGGAAAAATTGAGAGAATGCTATGAAAAAGGGAAAATGCCTATAAAAATATGAAAAATTTCAACATAATGCATACACAGTCTGGCACATTCTTTGAAACAAACACCTTGATGAAAAATATAAAAGGAACAGATAGTTCAAAGAAGAGATGAAAGAAATAAAAACTAAAGTAACATTGAAATATAGTACAAGATTTCCTATTGTTTGACAATTTTAAAAGTAATATTCTAAGTGGGTTATTCTACGCTTACGAGTGTATAAATTGGAATAAGCTTTGTGGAAAGTAATCAGCTTACATACACCAAGATTCCTGCATTTTTTCTTTTTATTTATCTGTTTATTAAGCAGATATTTCTCCATCACTTACTACGTGCCAGGCATTGTTTGAGGCAACGGGGATAAAGTATTTAACAAAATAGAATCTCTGTTCTCATTTAGCTCAGACTTGGAGGCAAAGGGAGACAAGAAAAAAGTGAACACAGCGTGTTAGGCACTGCTGAGCACTAAGATGAAAAGTAACGCAGGCCAAAGTGATAATGAATGCATTGGGAGATGGTGGACACTATATTTATATAGGTGCTCGGGAAAATATATCTCTGGTATGACACTGTTAGAGCAGTAACTGGAGCACGATGTAGAGGTCTATCATGATAACATATAGGCGACAACACTTCCAGAGAGCAATCTGCCAGTGAACAGGCTCTGAGCTGGGGAAGGATTCTCAGTAACATTGAATTAAGAAGTGCTAAGTCAATGATTCTTTGGTAAGGAAGGCAGACTCTTTTGTTAAGAAACTCCTCAGGGAGACAGACCAATATTTTTATACAAAGTTGCTTATATTGTCTACAAAACTGAGAATGAGTATAACAATGTGTGTTATACAGCCATTTAAAATCATTATTTTAGGGCTTATTATTGTTGTCGAGTCACAAAATATGAACCTTAGGTAAAAAAGAGAAGAAATAAAAAAACAAGCTCTAGGTAATATATGATTCTAATTTTGTAAGATGACTGTCCTTCAATACAGAAAAAGAATCAGGTATTAAATGTTGACAGTACTGTCATCTCTGTAGCGCAGAGTCATGGATTGCTTGATTTTTTTTTACTTTTTTTTTTCTAAATTACTTTAACTGTACTTTCTTTATAACAGAAAAATATTCATTAACTAAAAAGAGAGGCAAGCATTATTAACTTAGGTATACTCTTAACTCCAGCGATCTCTTAATCACAACCCTTGAATTTTTCAACTTATTTGATTATTTACACTCTGAAATGCAATCAGCTAGTACTTTTTGAAAATTAAATGAAAAGTTACTTCTTCCCTTCCATCTTACTGCTTCAACTCTGTTACTTGTCTATAGGGAAAAAAATTTAAAGTGTTTTACATGGAGATCAGCGGAGAAATAACTCCAGAAAGAATGAAGAGATGGAGCCAAAGCAAAAACAACACACAGTTATGGATGTGACTCTTGATGGAAAGCAAGGTCCAATGTTGTAAAGAGCAATACTGCATAGGAACCTGGAATGTTAGGTCCATGAATCAAGGCAAATTGGAAGTGGTCAAACAGGAGATGGCAAGAGTGAACATCGACGTTTTAGGAATCAGCGAACTAAAATAGACTGGACTAGGTGAATTTAACTCAGATGACCATTATATATCTACTACTGTACTGAAATCAGATGGATTATATTCTTTGTAGCCAAAGATGGAGAAGTTTTATACAGTCAGCAAAAACAAGACTGGCAGGTGACTGTGGCTCAGATCGTTAACGCCTTACTGCCAAATTCAGACTTAAATTGAAGAAAGTAGGGGAAACCACTGGACTATTCAGGTATGACCTAAATCAAATCCCTTACAATTAAACAGTGGAAGTGAGAAATAGATTTAGACTGGGTCTGATAGACAGACTAGGGACTAGATCTGGTAGACAGAGTGCCTGATGAACTGATGGATGTTTGTGACATTGTACAGGAGACAGGAATTAAGACCATCCCTAAGAAAAAGAAATGCAAAAAAGCAAAATGCCTGTCTGAGGGGGCCCTACAAAGAGCTGTGAAAAGAAGAGAAGTGAAAAGTAAAGGAGAAAAGGAAAGAAATACTCATTTATATGTAGAGTTCCAAAGAATAGCAAGGAGAGATAAGAAAGCCTTCCTCAGTGACCAGCGCAAAGAAATAGAAGAAAACAATACAGTGGGAAAGACTAGAGATCTCTTCAAGAAAATTAAAGATACCAAATGAATATTTCATGCAAAGATGGGCTCAATAAAGGACAGAAATTGTATGGACCTAACAGAAGCAGAAGATATTAAGAAGTGGTGGCAAGAATACACAGAAGAACTGTACAAAAAAGATCTTCACAAAAAAAGATCTTCAGATAATCATGATGGTGTGATCACTCACCTAGAGCCAGACATCCTGGAATGTGAAGTCAAGTGGGCCTTAGGAAGAATCACTATGTGACGGAATTCCAGTTGAACCATTTAAAATCCTGAAAGATGATGCTGTGAAACTGCTGCACTCAATATGCCAGCAAATTTGGAAAACTCAGTAGTGCCCACAGGACTGGAAAAGATCAGTTTTCATTCCAATCCCAAAGAAAGTCAATGCCAAAGAATGCTCAAACTACTGCACAATTGCACTCTTCTCCCACGCTAGTAAAGTAATGCTCAAAACTCTCCAAGCCAGGCTTCAGCAATACGTGAACCGTGAACTTCCAGATGTTCAAGCTGGTTTTAGAAAAGGCAGAGGAAGCATATATCAAATTGTCAACATCCACTGGATCATCAAAACAGCAAGAGTTCCAGAAAAATATCTACTTCTGCTTTATTGACTATACCAAGGCTTTTGACTGTGCTGATCACAATAAACTGTGGAAAATTCTGAGAGATGGGAATACCAGACCACCTGACCTGCCTCTTGAGAAACCTGTATGCAGGTCAGGAAGCAACAATTAGAACAGGACATGGAAAAACAGACTGGTTCCAAATAGGAAAAGGAGTACGACAAGGCTGTATATTGTTACCCTGCTTATTTAACTTATATGCAGAGTACATCATGAGAAATGCTGGGCTGGATGAAGCACAAGCTGGAATCAAGATTGCCAGGAGAAATATCAATAAACTTCAGATATGCAGATGACACCACCCTTATGGCAGAAAGCAAAGAAGAACTAAAAAGCCTCTTGAAGAAAGTGAAAGAGAGTGAAAAAGTTGTCTTAAAGCTCAACATTCAGAAAACTAAGATCATGGCATCAAGTCCCATCACTTCATGGCAAATAGATGGAGAAACAGTGGAAACAGTGGCAGACTTTATTTTGGGGGCTCCAAAATCACTGCAGAAGTTGACTGCAGCCATGAAATTAAAAGACGCTTACTCCTTGTAAGAAAAGTTATCACCAACCTAGACAGCATGTTAAAAAGCAGAGACATTACTTTGCCAACAAAGTTCTGTCTAGTCAAGGCTATGGTTTTTCCAGTAGTCAATGTATGGATATGAGAGTTGAACTATAAAAAAGCTGAGTGCTGAAGAATTGATGCTTTTGAACTGTGGTGTTGGAGAAGACTCTTGAGATTTCCTTGGACTGCAAGGAGATCCAACCAGTCCATCCTAGAGGAAATCAGTCCTGAATATTCATTGGAAGGCCTGATGTTGAAGCTGGAACTCCAATACTTTGGCCACCTGATGCAAAGAACTAAATCATTTGAAAAAACTCCTAATGCTTGGAAAGATTGAAGGCAGTATGAGAAGGGGACAACAGAGGACGAGATGGTTGGATGGCATCACCAACTCAATGGACATGCGTTTGGGTAAACTCTGGGAGTTGGTGATGGACAGGGAGGCCTGGCACTCTGCAGTCCATGGGTTCACAAAGAGTCGGACACGACTGAGCAACTGAACCAAACTGAACTGATATGTAAAATCATGTTCATGTAGGGACATACTCTTGCTTTCTCCTTTGAGAGTATATCACAAATGCCATCTCCTTCATTCAGTGACAAATGTCTTCTCACAGTATCTACTACTTTGAACTTAATTAGATCTTCTTCCCAGACAATCTAAACTATCTCATGTCTAAGACCCTCCCTGTCTTTATGGGTCCCAAAGGACTGGGGGAGCAGCAGGAAAGCAAGACGAAATGTTGCTATAGTTCAGGCTGTGTGCAGCAAATGGGTGAGCAAGTAGGGACTTGAATGATGTTTAAAATGAAAATTACAAGAAGATAGAAGGAAGTAAAGAAAGAAAGAAGAAAGGCAGAAAGGAAAGGACAGAGAAAGGAAGGATGGAAAGAAGGAAGAAGAAAAGAAAGACAGAAAGAAAGAAAGAAAACAGAACTCTACACAAATGGGTCATTAATGAAGAGAAAAAGAACAAGGCATTGGAATACAAAAGCAAAATCTCAGGCTCAAGAATGAGTACAGGTTGGCCAAAATTAGCCAGTTCCATAACTTTTGTTGTTTCAAGAAAGATGTGAAAAATAAGTCTAGGTCTATCATTCAAAGGTCTTGTTAAAACAAACAAAACAAAACAACAATGACAACAAAAATAAATAAAGCAAGTAAAGGAGGTAAAATATGGAGATTAAAAATAGGAAAAAAGGGGAGAATGCAACATTCAGAGAGACAGAGAGAGAGATTAACTGTATAATCTGAAAAAATAACTGACTAGAATGGGAAGAAAAAACATGGCTCCTGAGGAAGTGATAGGAAATGTGTACGTGTAAGTGTTTCTGTGTTGCTGTATCACTGTCAGTGAGGCTTTAGAAGAGAATGTGGAAAGTAGTCTAACTGGACTGGAGATGATGGCAAACGGGGTTGAGAAAACTAGAGTGGTTGGAAAGTATGAGATTGATTCAGATCAAAGAAAATAAACAGATTTACAAACTACAGGGGAATGGAGAAAAGTCACAAATTGGGACCAATCGGGATGGGTCACATGCCTTGCATGCCTGCGTGCATGCTTAGTCATTCAGTCGCGTCGGACTCTTTGCCACTCCATGGACTGTAGCCCGCCAGGCTCCTCTGCCCATTGGATTTCCCAAGCAAGAATACCAGAGTGGGTTGCCATTTCCTCCTCCAGGGTATCTTCCTGACCCAGGGATCCAACCCACAACTCTTAACATTTACCTGCAGTGGCAGGCAGGTTCTTTACCATTAGCGCCACTGGGGTGGGGGTTGGGGGAGAAGTTTAGTGAGAAATAAAAGCTGAAGCCTGATCCCGTGGGAAACTGTGTAGGAGGCAAGTGCTGAGGTCTTCAACAGAGGGTCTTCTGAATGGCCAGGACTGAACTACTGTCCATCTATTCAGATTGTCAGGGATCACAGAGGGGATCCTGAGCCGTCCCCGTGCACCCTCAGGTCGGTAGGGTCCATCCAGTCAAATCACTGCTCTGCCTCTCACAGCTAAATCTGCCTGGGCCTCAGAAACAGACCCAGGGTACTAGAGTAGTAACAAGTTCAGTGTTGGGGGGGGGGGGGGTGGGGAATAGAAGTTTAGGCAGATGTACTCTAGTATATTAAGACTCATTCAGGGTGGTAGTGCTCAGGCAAGGACTAGAATCGAGTTGCTATTGACACAGAGGAATGTCTTTGAGATAAAGCGAGGCTTTCATGAAGAACAGCTTGAGAGGGTATTAAAATATCAGCCTACCGGAAGTTCTTTCTCTGTAGCTTTTCTTGGTTCCTCCTTCTCCTATAGTACCAAGACATTAATTCTAATATGTGTAAAGTACTATATCTGCAAACTCTTACATATATATATATTTATTTATTTTTATAAATATATATATATATACATATATATATATATAAAACACATGAAGATTACATTCATATCTTTATAACTACTCTCAGCCTTCAGACTAGGATATTTGGGACTATCCAGGGGAAATTCTGAGTCAGGGGATATTGTCAAAAGTGGCCAGCCTACCAGGATTAAGGGTGCTAAATTCAAGTTAATATTATATACCACTGGTTCTAAAACCCTTGTTATACTGTACTTGAAGCTCTGGTTGCTATTATTAAAATTTAGACTATTAATTTTGATAAGCCTAAAGAGTTAATCTTTGGCAACATACTACTATCATGAGGTCTCAGAGCCTATACCCCAGTGATAAGACCTAAATTTCCAATTAGGAAAGGATATGATGGGCTATTGAACACAAAGGCAGATAAATTTCTGTGATTCCGGTTTTAAAACTTTCAATAAAGAGCTGTTTTTTAGATCCTAACCGCTATTTAATTAGATTGGGGAATTGTTGCCATGTTGGTAATTTTGTCCCCAATTCTTAGCTAAATTAATTAACTTTGAGACTTTTAATGAAAAGAAATTGATTCTAACTATGGCATATGCTCAAAAAGTTATATAAATGTCTGAGCTAAAACACTTTAGAATATGTTATTTAGCTTACACACTATAAAGTTTATTCTTTTCCTGCTTTCTCTTTTTCAGAAAACAAAGCTCAAGAAGAAATAGGCAAACATGGCAGGATACTTGTAAATACAGAGAACTATAAAGATCTGCTATGAGGTGCTGTCTTCTTCTTTAACACTGGTCAAAAAGAGAACGCATTAGTGTGTTGAATTCCAATAGGAGCCATGAACACTATCTTGACTCTCCCCTTTCACTGGCTAGCTATGTGCTGACTTAATAAACTGTGTATTACAAGAGTACAAAATTGTTGTATATAATTTTAATGAGTACAAATGTGTATAAATTTCTTTCAAGAACATGATATTAGTATGGCCATCCTTAAAGACAGAAGTTCTGAGTATATTTTAAAAGGAAGAAAGTATAAGTAGTGGACAAAACATTGGTCCAGGCATAAAGATTTACATAAAGTGAAAATGAACATTTAGGGAAAGAAATGATGAGGAAAATCACCCAGAGACTTCCACTGACTGGTTCCTTTATACCTTGCATCCCAACAGACTTTCTTACCCCACAGGAGTCACAGCACCTAGAGTTAACAGAGCAGCCAACCTGTTCCTCACATTCGTGTCTTCTCTCAGATTATCTCCAGTGTTTGGAGAGCCTTGCTGCCACAATTTCTCCATTTCAGATAACTTTGTTCCTTCTTTCTTTTAAGATTCCACTGAAGTGTCACCTCCTCTGCCCACCCCCAGGCTCAATTGAATTCCTCTCCCCATGGAGTGCTGCGATTCATGGGGTCACAAAGAGTCAGACACGACTGAGCGACTGAATTGAACTGAACTGAACTTCCAGTCACACTTTGTGAGAGCCAGCCTTGCCCTTACCACTTCCACTGAGTGGTAGATTTCCATCACTTTGCCACTTATGCTTCATAACTATCTCTTCATTCCATTCTCTCATCTTTGTCTCATCACCTCTGCTTTGGACCTGGTCATTTTCATCTGCTGCTCACCTGGTCTCTTACAAGGGACACGCAACTGATCTTCTAGCTTCTCTTCATCCTTCCAATAATCAAAATTCTGCCAGAATTTTCCTCCTGATGGACCATGCCACTTTTTTTTGTTGTTTTCTTTAAGCCCATTCTTCTTCATTTCCAAAATAATAAACACCTGTACTTTAAATAGCAAAGATGTATTCATCATAATCTGATTCCAACATTTACAGTCTCATGACCCTATACTCTTCCACCCTTAATCTATGCTCGAGCATATTAAATATCTTGCCATCCAAATCAATCCATGCTCTTTAACATTATGTGTCTTGTGTTGAGGCAGTCCTTTCCATAAAATGCCTTTTCCTCGGTCAGTTCTCCATGAAACTCCAGTTCACCTCCCAAGACCCTGCTCAAGTTGTGCTTCATAAATCCTCTCAGTCTCTGCCAAGTGTTGCTATTTGCTATGTGTCTGTAAGACCATGGCATTTTGCTCAGATATCTAATTTAGCACTTATAATATCGTATTTCCGTTGTTGATTTTTATTTCTGCTTTTGGATTTATGTCTTACACCAAGTAAATGTTGGGCTTTTGTTTCTTTTCTATGCCAATAGATGATGAGCTCATGGAGAGCAATAAAACTGATTTATTGGTTCTGTATTTCCAAAGCTTACTACAATGCCCAACACTAAGTATATAATCAACAGATTATTGAAGTTGGAAAATAAAAGGTAATAAAGGCAAGGAAAGGAGCAAGATCCATTTGATAGGAGATAGCAGCTTCCCCAGTGGCTTAGTTTGCTGTGAAGGAGATACAGGAGATTCAGGTTTGATCTCTGGGTCAGGAAGATCCCATGGAGAAGGAAATGGCAATCCAGGAGGAAGAAATTGCAAACCACTCAAGTATTCTTGCCGGGACAATCCCATGGGCAGAAGAGCCTGGCAGGCTACGGTCCATGGCTTTGCAAAGAGTCGGACACAACTGAGCACATCAACTCATTTGTTTTCCTTTTTTCCACTACGTAATAAGAGGAGAGGAATACATGAAAACACTCTTTAAAATTCCATATCTGAGAAAGCTCCAATGCTTCTGAAAGAAAGTATACTTCTTATGGCAGGGGTAGAATTATGAGAAATAAAACTATCTTAAGAATTAAAGTATGCCCATTTCAAGAAGGTAAAATAAGTATCTTCCTACATCTTTCTTCTTCAGTAATCATCACAAAGCATGAAGGAGAGAAAGAAACTCTAATACAAACTGTGTTTGCTTCTTGTAGCTGCTGTAACACATTCCTACAAACTTAGTGGCTTAAAACACATTTATTTCCTTACAGTTCTGAATGCCAGAAGATCAGCATCAGTTTCATGGGCTGAAATCAATCCTTTTGGTAGAACCATGTTCTCTTTGCAGGTTCTGCAGAAGAATCCCTTCCATGCTGCTTCTAGCTTTTGATGACTTCTCTATTTCTTGGCATTTCCTGTCTTATTGTCATATCACTCCAGTCTCTGCCTGTATCTTCATATTGCCTTCTCTGTTGTGTATTAAATCTCCCTTTGCCTCCTTATAAGAACTGTTGTGATGCACTTAGGGCCTATATTGATAAGCCCAGATAGTCTTCTCAATCTCCATGTCCTTAACTTAATTACATCTGTAAAGGCTCTTTCTCCAATAAGGTAACATTCACAGATTCTGGGAATAAAAACATGGACATATATTTCGGAAGCCATTACCAGTCTACCACACAAGCCCAAATATTTTCTAAAACTAGGGACTTTTATAGCTCTAAATCACAATATATAAAGGCAGAAAGTGGGTGTAATAATGGAATTGTATTTAACAAGAGTAAATTAAAGACAAAGAGCAAATGATAACAAATAACAAACATACCTACACAATAACTTTCAGGAAAAGCTCAGACATTGGAATATACAGGTATTGTCAAAGGTGGGGTTGAGGCTACGAGTTGAAAAGAGACAGACTATTTGAAAAATGGTAAGAGGAACATTTAGGCACCTATTTATGATCACACAGTCAGTATAAAGGAATTAGAGGATTAAGTTCTCATTTCTAAAGGAAGTAAACAGTGTCTGGAGAAACTGAACTGGAATGGCCCTAAACTATAACACAAAAGGCAGCAAGGAGCTTTGGTACCAAAATGCAAAAGGTTATAGGTTATATGAAAGTCTAAGCACACAGGGAACTGTGAAACTTCAACCTTCCCCAGCTAAGTCCCAGGAGGTTTATATACTCAAAAAAAAAAAAAAAAAAAAAAACAGTAAGAATTTTTCTCTTGAGTAAATAACTTGCAAAAGAAAAATAACCTCCAATACAGATAGTAAGGTGTTGTCTTGCCCACCAAAAAGGTCAACTGCCAACCCAGTGGATCAAAAGTGAAGTCTACTCCTGACAGAAATCACTCCTATGCACAGAATTCCAATTAGGTTTTCAGCACCACTTTCAAAAATAAGGTTGGAAAGTCAAGAACCATCACTGGGAATCCATCAAGGAAAAATTAGGAAACAAGTGAAAGGAATGAAGGAACTCAAGATAGTGAATCTGCAGTGAGAAGGATACAATTTCAAAGGAATAATAAATGACATCCACAGATATGAGGGAAGATATTGCCCTCGTGAAGTAAAACAAGACACAATAAAACATATAAGAAGCAAGCAATGAATAAAGCATAAAATTACTAATTTAGCCCATAAACATCACAAGGAAAATTTACTAAAAATTTTAAAAGATAATAAATAATAAACTGAGAAAGAAAAATTAATAAATAGGGAAAAGACTTTTGAAAAGTAGATTGTCAATGGAGATAATGCTCACAAATGCTAATTCAGGAAATGGTGGTTCAGTCTTCCCAGGTGACTCTGATAAAGAATCCACCTGCCAATGCAGGAGAAACGGGTTTGACCCCTGATCCAGGAAGATCCCACATGCCAAAGAGCAACTAACCCATGTGCCCTAAGCCCAGGAGCCACAACTGCTGACCCCGTGTGTCATGATTACTGAAGTCCGTGTGCCCTACAACCCGTGCTCCACAAGAGAAGCCGCTGCAATGAGACGCTTGCACGCCACAAGTACAGAGTAGCCCCCATTCACTTCAACCAGGCAAAAACCCGCTTGGCAACAAAGTCCCAGCACTGCCAAAACTAAATAAATAAACAGATTAATGAACTAATAAAATTTAAAAAAGAAATGGAGATGAGAAAAAAAAGTTACTGAAAAAATGATTAGGGATATAAAACAAGGAAATTTCTCATAATTGGTAGCATAAGTCTTGTGACTAAAAAGATCTATCAAGTGTCGCAAGACAAGGAATGAAGAGAAACCTACATTAAACACATCCTGATAGACTCTGTAACAGCAGAAACAAAGAGGATATCTCAAAATTTTATTAGTGAGAAAGTAGGTGATACATAAAACATCAGGATCAAAATGACATTGGTCTTCTCAATAACATAAGAAACTGGAAGGTAATTTTAAAAATGCTTTTAAAGTTCTGAGTAAAAGTTATTTTAGGCCTATCATTCTACTCCCAAAGATTCAAGCAAGCATCAGGTAGAATAAAGATATTTCTGAACATACAAGCTTGTAAAATATTTATTACCTGTAGAATCCCTTTGAAAACATTACCAGAACATAAGCCCTCAGAAAGGGGGGAAAAAAAAAACTAGAAAAAGGAGGGTATAATTTCTAGAAAGAGGTTGTAACATAATAAAATGGAAACAAATTTCCAGGATGACAGTTAAAAAAGCCCCTGAATGACATATTTTTACACATTGCTTTAGAGAACAATTAGACAAGATAAACTGGGAGAATACAGGGCCCAGGAAGGATTAAATTTTTTAAAGAAATTTTAATGCTATAGATGATCTAATCAACTTACCTAAATAGAAAATTGAAGACAGAAGTGTTTTATAAAGACTTTGAAGTTTTTGAGACAGACAGAAAAACAAGAAAGGGAGAGAGGGAATGAGGAAGGCAGATGGAGGAAAAAGAAAAGTAAATCAAGCACTTATTAATTCAAGGGAAAACAAAAGTCCTACAGTGAAAGGAATATAAACATATCAAATCTCCAGTCTCAAAATTAAACACTAGTTGTACAGTCTTCATACTTAAAAACTCAGATCTGGATTTAAACTAAAATGGTGATGTAGCTATAATTTTGTTAAGAATAGAGCAAAAAATTACAGAGTTTTCAGAGAACTTAAATTTTTCAACTTTTGCAGTAAAAATCAAACAACAAGATCTAAGCTGAGGAATCATGAGCAGGCCTATGCACATTATTTAAAAAATAGAGAAGTAAAATAAATGTAAAGAAGTTAAAAGTGACTTCCTTCCTGCATTGCTGCCAAATGGTTTGTTTCTTTAGATTTCTTTTTAACTTTAAACTTGTTTGCATTTTAAATATGTGTGCATATATTTATTTGATAAAAATTTATTTTTAAAAGAAATATTTTAAATTTTTAATTGAAGGATAATTGCTTTACAGAATTTTGTTGTTTTATGTAAAACCTCAATATGAATCAGCCACAGGTACACATATATCCCCTCCCTTTTGAACCTCCCTCCCATCCCACCCCTCTAGGTTGATACAGAGTCCGTTTGGGTTTCCTGAGACAAGACAGAAAATTCCCATTGGTTATATATTTTACATATGGGAATGTAAGTTTCCAAGTTACTGTCTCCATACACCTCACCTCTTTCCTTTGTTTAGAATTATAATGAGTCAAATCAAATAGGCACATGTTCCATATTCTCTTTAACATATTTCAACAAAGTAATTATATTATTAATATAACTTTATTAAAGGAAAGAATTAATGTATGAATGTATGCTATAGTAAAACATTCTGAAATATTAGAAACAAAGAAATGTTTCTAAACTATTACGTTTGATAGTAAATATAGTTCTTGAAGGAATCTGTAGAGCAAACTTGATAGAGAAAATAGTTTATTTTTACAAAGGGAATATGCATTCCTAAAATTATTTGTATTATTTCTATCTGATTTCCAGAATATTTTCTTCAAGAGAAGCACTGGTTAAGTACTGATATTCATTCTCATCTTCATATCATCACAGGCAGTTTAAATAAAACTGCTGGAGAGAAGAAATGTCAACTTGTCAATTTAAAATTAATAGCCATTCAAAAACTTTCTATAGGTGTACCTATGCCAATTTTATAAACTGTTAATAATGTCTTATTTCTCTTCCTTATCTTCAACTTCCTTAACCCTAAAACAAACTTAATGCAAAATTCTATCTTTCAGAGTAATAATGGCCCTTTAAAAATTATATTCCCACCAAACACATTGAGAGCAAAGTACAAAGAGTTTACAAAACAGGATGCGATTCCCCATTATTATTTCTGGAGAGCATCCTAGTCTGATGTTTTCACTTCTGCCATTCTTAGAGAAAGTACATTATCCACAACAGGTCAGTCCAAGTCCTACTTATTTCCTCAGGAATAAGGGTCAGACACCACGCAGGATCCTTGGGAAAGTAGCCTAAAATTACCAAAAAGGCCATCTCTGTAAGACATCAGGAAGCACAACTGTTTCCACTGACACAAACATGATAAAAACAAAATGCTCTAGAACTATGTGCTTTGTGAACCATAGTTTGTAAAAATATCACACATGCTGTGTTTTGACCATCCAAGAGAAATCAAAGTCACTCTGCAAGCATCTCAGTCCTACTGATGTTTATGATTCTAACATCAGGAGCAGGTTCCTGGGACTCAGTCAGTATCTGCTAGGGCAATGTTAGAAAAAAGCTTTAAAATGCCCTCTTTGTTCCTGACCTGCTATGGGAATTCACGGCATGCAACATCAAGGGAGAAAATTCAGGTCACCTCTGTTGGATGTAGTTATGTGGGCGTGTGGATTAAAAACATGCAACAGGGAACCTGGCATATTCCTGTTTCAATCTGGTCTCTTCTTTGACTCCTCTCAAGGCAATCCTTATCAATAATTAAAGGAGGGGCCTCAGACCATTATAGGGATGTGCTGGTTCTACAAAAAGTGATTTAGGATAATCAAATCCTTCAACACTTTCAGGAAATGACCAATAAAGAAGCAGCACAAGATCTTGGTAGCTCAAAGGGAAAAAAGAATGTCTGAAAATACTTCTATTTCACCATGAAATAGAATAGAGGTCAAGCTGTTCATGCACAGCTGGAGAATATGTAGAAGTAAGCTATAACACTCCTAGTTTAGCTTCTCCAGAAGTTACAGGTTTTGATGCTATTAGGATATAGCTTGATAGGATGGTGTTCTATAGGGTGCAAAGTGATCAACCATCTAGCAGCTAAGATCACTGGGTCCCCTCAAGGGAATGGATTGCTTGTGTCCAAGAATTTAAAGTTTATATCATACAAATGATAAAAGAGCAGAGATATAAAACATGGTAACATGCACTAATCAAAACCAGTGGTCAGTGATAGATGCAAGTTAAGAAAAAATAAATAAAATTTTGTTATTTGAACAAAGCTTTCATTTTCATCATTCTAAGGGACTTCTGAAATTTGACTTTCAATTTCCTACTGACTCTAATTGCTATGTCACCTGGTTTCCAACTACAAAAATCCTGCCCCTCTTTGAAGGCTCCTCTCAAATTGTACTTCCTTGGAAACAATTACCCTGACCATCCTAGATCTTGGCCGTCTCTACTGAACTCATCTACACCTCTCTCACCAGTTATATCTTGAGATGTTTTAAATGTATCTCGGTTTGTTTAAGCCAGAGTCTTGTTTCCCTTGTCATAGTGCAAATCCCACTAGACCAAGAACCAAGCCTATTTTCTGTTTTAATTTCCTACTGCTCACACCTTCATCCTACATAATTAGTATGAAATGGTTGACAAAAGAACCTATATAAAATTTTTCATTTAGCCTAAGTAGTATTGTATGGCTTCTGTTTGTCTTAAAATATATGTTACAAGGAAGAGATTTAGGCTGATCTGTGAACAAATAGTATCCAATCACCCAAAGCTTCTTTTTTAGTTATTAAGGAGCTTGGCTTAGACTAAATGATAAACAATAGATGGGTAATATTTACAGAGCAGCTTCTGAGTTGCTTGTCAGTCATTCACAGGTCACCTTGATATGTATGAGTTCAGTAAAGACTTTATTGTCATTTGCTCCTTCTACCCAAGAACATGCTGGGCCTGGAAAATATCTTCAAACATACTGTTAAATTTAAATTTAAAAAAACAAAAACTGCCTTTTTAAGATACCAAATTCAAGGCAAAGTACTAAACACTGACTTTCTTAAGCACATTGAAATTCACACCTAAGTTTAGTTCAAAGTTAGATATGCCTTTTTTAAGTACTTTTTTTTTAATGAACAGGACTGGGAAAGGTCAGTTTTCATTCCAAACCAAAGAAAGGCAATGCCAAAGAATTCTCAAACTACCACACCATTGCACTCATCTCACATGCTAGCAAAGTAATGCTCAAAATTCTCCAAGCCAGGCTTCAAAAAACAGTACGTGAACTGTGAACTTCCAGATGTTCAAGCTGGATTTAGAAAAGGCAGAGGAACCAGACATCAAATTGCCGACATCCATTGGATCATCAAAAAAAGCGAGAGAGTTCCGGAAAAACATCTACATCTGCTTTATAGACTATGCCAAAGCCTTTGACTATGTGGATCACACTAAACCGTGGAAAATTCTTCAAGAGATGGGAATACCAGACCATCTGATCTACCTCCTGAGAAATCTGTATGCAGGTCAAGAAGCAATAGTTAGAACTGGACATGGAACAGTCTGGTTCCAAATCAAGAAAGGAGTACGTCAAGGCTGTATATTATCGCACCGTTTATTTAACTAATATGCAGAGCACATCATGAGAAAAGCTGGACTGGATGAAGCACAAGCTGGTATAAAGACTGCTGAGAGAAATATCAATAACCTCAGATATGCAGATGACACCACCCTTATAGCAGAAAGTGAAGAAGAACTAAAGAGCCTCTTGATGAAAGTGAAAGAGGGGAGTGAAAAAGTTGGCTTAAAGCTCAACATTCAGAAAACTAAGATCATGACATCCGATCCCATCATTTCATGGCAAATAGATGGGGAAACAGTGGAAGCAGTGACAGACTTTATTTTGGGGGGCTCCAAAGTCACTGCAGATGGTGACTGCAGCCATGAAATTAAAAGATGCTAGATCCTTGGAAGAAAAGTTATGACCAAACTAGACAGCATATTAAAAAGCAGAGACATTACTTTGCCAACAAAGGTCCATGTAGTCAAAGCTATGGTTTTTCCAGTAGTCATGTATGGATGTGAAAGTTGGACTATAAAGAAAGCTGAGTGCCAAAGAATTGATGCTTTTGAACTGTGGTGTTGGAGAAGGCTCTTGAGAGTTCCTTGGACAGCAAGGAGATACAATCAGTCCATCCTAAAGGAAAACAGTTCTGAATATTCATTAGAAGGACTCATTCTGAAACTGAAATTCCAATACTTTTGCCACCTGATGCGAAGAACTGACTCATTGGAAAAGAGCTTGATGCTGTGAAAGATTGAAGGTGGAAGGAGAAGCGGACAACAGAGGATGAGACGGTTTGATAGCATCACCGACTCAATGGACATGAATTTGAGTAAGCTCCGGGAGTTGGTGATGGACAGGGAAGCCTGGCGTTCTGCAGTCCATGGGGTCGCAAAGAGTCAGACATGACTGAGCAATTGAACTGAACTGAACTGAACTGATATGTTTAAATGCTATTCTCTCAAATCATCACACCCTCTCCTTATCCTACTGAATCCAAAAGTCTGTTCTTTATGTCTGTATCACCTCTCCTGCATGTAAGATCGTTGGTACCATCCTTCTAAATTCCATATATATTTGCTAATATACAATATTTATCTTTCTCTTTCTGACTTAGTTCCCTCTGTATAATAGGCTCTTGGTTCAACCACTGCAAGAGAATTGACTCAGATACATTCCTTTTTATTTTTAGTTTTTTAAATTTATTTACATTTTAATTGAAGGATAATTGCTTTACAGATTTTTGTTTTCTGTCAAACATCAACAAGAATCAGCCATAGGTATACATATATACCCTCCTTTTTAAAAAAGCCTTTTTAAGTACTTTTTCAAAGATGTTTTTTGTCCTCAATGAAGATTCAATGATCTGAGAAAAGTAGGTCTGAGGAGAACACAAAACTGCATAAACTAAGAAATATTATCTGCCATGCACAGACTAAAATATATTAAGTAAAAATTAAACTCAAGGAAACATAAGAAACTTTTCTATGTTTATGACCAACTTGAAAATGCTATAGCCAGATTTTTTGAAAGAGCCTTCATTATTCATATGAGTTATTTTTTGCTTACACGGAAAAATATACCATTTCCAATTATAAATTTATACATTTAAAATGAGTAGTATAAGGAAAACACTGTAAAAGACAACTGAGTTATACAAGAACTTAAATGCAGATCTGAGGCCCATTATGTGGTCAGCTCTGTGACAGCTACCTAGCAGATAAACATGCTCATTATACAGTCCTTGCTGTCAGCAAGATGGGAAAATGAAATAGTCACACATATAGGGAAGGAAATCTGAATGCAGGAACAGATTTTGATGCAAAAGAGAAAAGGACTTAAATGTATGCTCTGTTGCTTTTTACCAGAGGGAATTTGGGAATGTTACTTAAATTCACTATGCCCAGTTTCTTGTACAAGAAACAAAATAGTTCCTCATTCCCTGAGTGCTATGTGAATTAATTGAGACATATAATATAGGACACCTAGCAAAATCTGTGGAAAAACATGGTCATCCAACAAATGTATGCTCCCTCTCTGCTTTACCCAAAGATGTATTAGTTTAAGACAGCAGAGACACAATCTTATTGGGAAGAAAAAGACAGCCACATTCACACAAGGTTTTATAAAGAAGGAAGGAATTTAAGAGAACTTTAGGACAGGAGAAAAACTAAAGCAACAGAAAAGGTGTTTAGAGAGAGTAAAATATGTTTACAGAAAAGTAAAAATACAAGTATAAATGAAAATTCCTACATATGGATGAAAATACACAAAAGTGGAAAGATAAATCTCGATGGAAGAAGGGCTTATGTGGAAAAAATAATTACATGTAAAATAAGTAAAAATGTAAGTTGAGGGACAGACCATGAATTCCAAGTGGAAGAATGGGGATATCTTGGAAAGCCAATGAAACCTCCTGAGCACGGCAAACAGAACTTATTTTCCTAGAGATAATTGCTAATGTTGCTATCAAAATAAATGATTAATACTCTAACTATGAAGCCTTTCCTTTTGGAAATGTACATTTCTTTCAATTACTGCAAATAAAAATTACCTTTCATTCAAGTTTAAATTGAGTTTTTATGTAAGAGAAATTTTCCTAAAGAGCATTATTATATTTATTTTGGTCAAATAAATTATATTGTACCTTTAAGAAATGGCCAACAAGGCAACAAAAACCCTCTCAAGTAATCACTTATAAGTATTCAGAATCAGGGCCAGGCAAGAAACAGAAATGCACATAAGTCTAATACTGCATAAAATGACCATGCTTTGGGAAGCAGAGCAGATCACTAACTAAAAACACTATAATGGATTTTTAATGGCCCTCTGTGGAATTCTTCAGATACAATAAAAACCCATTGTAATGAAAATAAATTGCATATATTATACTTATTATTCAGTAAGACCTGATTTTATTTATCTGCAACATCTTTCCAGAGGAAAGGTAATACAGTCTAAAAAGGTCCTACCAAACAAGCTGTTTTATTCAGTTTGTTCCTCCTTTCACAATTTCATCCTCTTGAAGGTAACGAGGTTTTCCTGGTTTTGGTGGATGTTACCTATTATCCAGGCTGCCCACTTTGGCCAGCGTTAGGGCTCTCCAGTGGCGCTGGTGGTAAAGAGTGAAGTGAGGTGAAAGTTGCTCAGTCGTGTCAGACTCATTGTGACCCCATGGACTATACAGTCCATGGAATTCTCCAGGCCAGAATACTGGAGTGGGTAGCCTTTCCCTTCTCCACGGGATCTTCCCAACCCAGCGCTCGAACCCAGGTCTCCCACATTGAAGGCAGTTTCTTTTACCAGCTGAACCACAGGGGAAGCCCAAGAATACTGGAGTGGGTAGCCTATCCCTTCTCCAGCGGATCTTCCTGACCCAGGAATCGAACCGGGGTCTCCTGCATTGCAGGCGGATTCTTTACCACCTGAGCTATGAGGGAAGACCAAGTGGTAAAGAACCGCCTGCCAATGCAGGAGACACGGGAGATGTGGTTTTGATCCATGGGTTGAGAGGATCTCCTGGAGGAGGTCATGGCAACCCACTTCAGTATTCTTGCCTGGAGAATCCTGTGGACAGAGGAGCCTAGCGGGCAATAGTCCATGGGTGACAAAGAGTTGGACACAACTGAAGTGACTTAACACGCACACATGCACACTATTATCAGCAATAGCTCATATATAGTCTCATAGCTCTGTTTCAACTGATTTAAGTGTCCTGAAAAAGACAGAAAAGAGAAGGAATTTTGGTATTCACAGCAATATAAGACCAAAGTGCCTTGGGTCTACACATTCTGGAATGCTGTTTATTTTTGAAAGCTCAGATAAACAAAACACTTTCACTGGACAAAATTAGAGTATTAAAAGTTCAGTTCAGATGAATTAATAATGCTAATCCACCTTCTTGCATTTATTCAAGATGTTCTAGAGTGCTTAGTTTTATCAAAAAAGGTGGAAAAGGTGGAGAAAAAAACTACTTCTATAAAATGATGAAAAGTGTCTTAATATCTCATATTTTATATACTATTAATATTACTCATATTATTTCAAATCCAATTTACCTTGGCACCTCAATAAAATCAATAATAAATCTATCACAAAACTGTTTTGCTTTTGTCTTACTCTTACTTTGATTTTTGAAATCCTGGATCATTCTTAAATTTAGCCTCGTATCAAAAAAACTTACATTTTCCAGTGACTTCACTCCTAAAGCACTTTTTAGATTTAATTTATGCCTAATGTTACTTCAGCAGCATTAATAAAAAGGACATTTTTTTTTCAAATTGGGGAGTTTGCTAAGATAATGAAATGACCTGATAGTCCTTAAACTGTTAAGCATAAAAGAGGCACCTTTGGAAAAAAAAATCCTTGAATGAATGCATGGGCGGAAAGCAGATAGAGAAAGAAAAGTTCCCATTTTAAGAACAGAAAAGCACAAGAAAAAAAAAAACGAATAAAAATGGCGATTGGTTAGAGCAAGAAGTGTGTTTTAATGTGAGGTGATTTGAATGTGTTCTTAGGTTCAGGGATTGATTCCTATTGAAATACAGGTATTGGCAAAGAGAAGAATGTGTACTCTCTGTGGGAGAGATTGAAAAGGACTCAAGGGTGTTCCAAAAGAGAAAGACCATCACTCATTGGTTCAGAAGGAAGGCATCATAGAAGATGGACACACATTATACCAATTTCCTCAACTATATGATGACAACACTGATATCAACAGCAATTTATGAACCTCTTATTATATGTCAAGTCATATTTTGTATCAAGTATTTTAGTCCTCTAAACAACCCTAGAAAAGGAGGAAACATTATCCCCCAAAACCTAGCTACAGAGAATTTAAGTATCTTGGTCAAGTCACAACTAGCCAGTGCAAACCCAAGATCTGAACCAGATATTTGTTAATGCTTGCTGGATTTCCATATTATTATTTTTATTGTTTATAAAACTGGCAATAATTATGTCCCTTAAGGGTATGTGTTAAGATATGAACAGCACTTGGGTGCATATGGTATATTCGTGAGTCTAAGAAAATGGGAGGTTAGGTGTGGCTGAAGTGATGGAAGACATGTCAGAATCTCCAGAAAGTTGAAAGAGGATGTATCATTGGAAAAGACCTACTCAATGTGTTCAATTCTGTAGTTTAAACATCAAAATTATTTATAGAAGGTAAATTACTTTAAAAGGAAAGGAGTGACTTTGGTTGCTGAAGCATGAGTGAAAAAGTTGGAGAATCCCTCAAAATGTTTAATCCAGATCCTCTGGGCATGCCAAAGAACCAGAAGTCAGAAAAACAACCTGCTGATCCCGTTCCTTTTCTTACACAAACAAAATGCTACCCTTCATTAATAGAGTGAAGTTCTAACTACTTAGGCTGGCATTAAAAAATCTTGGCAATTTTGCTCTAGCCATCTTTCTAGCCTCACATCCTATAACCTACGTCTTTTCCTCATAATACATATCTCAAAAACCCCAAACATCCCATAAACTGATATGCCACCTCTGTAAGGAAATGCGCTTTAGAAATCTTATTTGTGGATTACGACTCAGCTCAAGGTGAGTGCTAGTGGTAAAGAACCCGCCTGCCAATGCAGGAGCCATAAGAAACTGGGGTTTGATCCCTGGGTCAGGAAGAGCCCCTGGAGGAGAGTCCTTTCTGGTATTCTTTCTTGGAGAATCCCATGGACCAAGTGGCCTGGAGGGTTACAGTCCATAGGGACACAAAGAGTCAGACATAACTGAAGCAACTTAGCACACACACACTCAGCTCAAATGTCAACTCCTCTCTAAACATTACCATGATTCCTCAAGCTTTTCCTACGCCTCTGCAAAGCTATACATTTATTATACATATATATTGGCCTACTTTCTTCGGGCCAATGTGTATGTGTACATATATTTATATTTATGTGTAAATATAAATATATGTATGTATTATTGCAAATCCAGACTGGAAGAAAGTACGGAAAACCACTAAGCCACTCAGCCATGACCTAAACCAAATCCCTTATGATTATACAGTGGAAGTGAAAAAACAAAAATTCAAGGGGTTAGATCTGATAGACAGAGTGCCTGAAGAACTATGGATGGAGGTTCATAACATTGTACAGAAGGCCATTATCAAAACCATCACCAAGAAAAAGAAATGTAAAAATGCAAAATGGTTTTCTGAAGAGCTGAGAAAACAGCTGAGAAAAGAAGTGAAAGGCAAAGGAGAAAAGGAAAGAAATACCCATCTGAATGCAGAGTTTCAAAAGGCAGCAAGGAGAGATAAGAAAGCCTTCCTACGTGAAAAATAAAGAGAAATAGAAGAAAACAATAGAACGGGAAAGACTAGAGATCTCTTCAAGAAAATTAGAGAACATTTCATGCAAAGATGGGTACAATAAAGGAAAAAACAGTAAGGACCTAACAGACAAACAAGATATTAAGAAGGGGTGGCAAGAATACACAGAAGAACTATATAAAACAAGATCTCAATGACCCAGATAACCACAATGGTGTGATCACTCACCTGGAGCCAGACATCCTGGAGTACAAGTCAAATGGGCCTTAGAAAACATCCCTACAAACAAAGCTAGTGGAGGTGACAGAAATCCAGCTGAGCTGTTTCAAGTCCTAAAAGATGATGCTGTTAAGGTGCTATACTCAATATACCAGCAAATTTGGAAAACTCATCAGTGGCCGCAGGATTGTAAAAGTCCAAGTTAGCAAAGTAAGGCTCAAAATGTCCAGATGTTCAAACTGGACTTAGAAAAGACAGAGGAACCAGAAATTAAATTGCAAACATCCCCTGGATCACGGAAAAAGCAAAGAGAATTCCAGAAAACCATCTACTTCTGCTTTATTGACTACACAAAAAATGCCTTTGACTGTGTGGATCACAATAAACTGGAAAGTTCTGAAAGACATGGGAATACCAGACCACCTTACTTGACTCCTGAGAAATCAGTATGCAGGTCAAGAAACAACAGTTAGAACAGGACATGTAACAATGGACTGGCTCCAAATTGGGAAAGGAGTACATCAAGGTTGTATATTGTCACCCTGCTTATATAACTTCTATGCAAAGTACATTATGTGAAATGCTGGGCTGGATGAAGCCCAAGCTGGAATCAAGATTGCTGGGAGAAATAGCCTCAGATATGCAGATGACACCACCCTTCTGACAGAAAGTGAAGAAGAACTAAAGAAATTCTTGATGAAGGTGAAAGAGGAGAGTGAAAAAGCTTGCTTAAAACTCAACATTAAAAATCTAAGATCATGGCATCCAGTCCCAATCATTTCATGGCAAATAGATGGGGAAACAATGGAAAGAGTGACAGACTTTATTTTCTTGGGCTCCAAAAGCACTGCAGATGGTGACTGCAGCCAAGAAATTAAAAGACACCTGCTCCTTGGAAGAAAAGCTATGACAAAACTAGGCAGCATATTAAAAAACAGAGACATTGCTTTGTCAACAAAGTTCTGTATAGTCAAAGCTATGGCTTTTCCAGTAGTTACGTATTACGTATGGATGTGAGAGTTGGACCATAAAGAAAGCTGAGCACCAAAGAATTGATGCTTTTGAACTGTGGTGTTGGAGAAGACTCTTCAGAGTCCCTTGGATTACAAGGATATCAAGCCAGTTAATCCTAAAGGAAATTAACCCTGAATATTCAATGGAAGGACTGATGCTGAAGCTGAAGCTCCAGTACTTTGGCCATCCAATGGGAAGAGTCGACTCATTAGAAAAGACCCTGATGCTGGGAACGTTTGAAGGCAGGAGAAGGATGAGATGGATGAGATAGTTGGATGGCATCACAGACTCAATGGACATGAGTTTGAGCAAACTCTGGGAGATGGTGGAAGGACAGCAAAGACTGATGTCCTGCAGTCCATGGGGTTGCAAAGAGCTGGATATGCCTGAATTACTTAACAACAACAACATATACACACACACACACACACACACACACACACACAGATTTACAATATTATGGCTTCCCTGGTGGCTCAGATGGTAAAGAACCCGCCTGTGATGTGGGAGGGCTGGCTTCAATATCTGGGTTGGGAAGATCCCATGGAGGAGGGCTTGGCAACCCACTCCAGTATTCTTGCCTAGAGAATTGCCATGGGCAGAGAAGCCTGGCGAGCTACAGTACTGCCAATGGGGTTGCAAAGTTCAGACATGACTGAGTGACTAGGCACACACATTATTATAGTCTAAATATCTCCTTCCGTACATTCATTCAATCATCAAACAAATATTTGCTGAACTATTATGTACCAGACATACTCTAAGCTCCCTAGATCAAGGACTATTTGTTATTTTGTCATTTTGTGGAGGAAGAGGTCATAGTGGTGGTGGTATTCTCTATTGCCTACTCACTGCCCAATACATATTAACCATTAATTCAATATTTGCTGAATTGGGCAATCCATGAGAGCCTCGTGGATTGAACATCACCATCAACACAAATAAACATTAAAAATAACTGATATTGTGATTTCTAGGGAGAAATAACTGCATGTAGAAGAATATATGCAAAATAGCAGACCTTTAAATTTGGCAGGGTATTAGATATGGAATTTTTATGGTGTTAATTAGAAAGGAATTTTTAAATGTTAATGAGGAATGGCACCATTCTGATACTTTTAATTCTATCCTTCAAGTTTAAGTGGATCTTAATCTCAGGACCACCATGTTAGACTCACAGATTCTTAAAACCCCAAGGGCAATTTGAAATCTTTCAGTTCAAACCTCAGATTTTACAGATGAAGGAAATGTCTCCAGAGAGACAAGCAGAGCTAGGACAGGAGTGCAGGCCTCTTCTCCCAGTGTCTCCCCCTGAGTATCCAGTCATCGTGTTTCTTTTTTCTTCTTCTTTTAACTTTTATTCTCGAGCATATCCAATGAAATACTGATAGAAAGTTATCTGCAGGAGAATTGTCACTTGGAAGAAAGGGGAGATTTGATGGTAGAGAATACATTTCCTTCTTTTTACATCCTAAGATCACTCCTAAAATTGTCATCTTTTATAAGAAGAACATAAAACAATGCTGAAAATTTGATTTTTGACTGACAAGAACAGAGGTCAGATTAAACCTTTATTTCCATTTTTATTCCATTATTCTCCAAATTTATGGATATCCAAATATGTTAAATAGGATGTCATATATATGACACATATACACATGTTCTTTCCATTATGGGAAACAAATATTTCCACTCCTTTCATCTGGAAAATTCCCTGAAATGTCCTTACTTATGGCTGATTTGATTAATCTATCCAATTCTCTATTGATACAGTGCAGACTGACCATGATTAATCTGTTTATCTACTAAGCATGGGAAACGAAAGTTTAGGCAAGCAAGGCATTGTGTCCTACTAACTATGAGATCATTTGTTCTATTAGTTTTTTTTCCTTCTGGGTTGTTTACATTTTGAAGTGAATTCAACATTCTTTTCTTCAAGAAAAATACATTAGCTTCCACCAATCTAATTTCCAGTCACTTTAAAAGAAGTTAAAGAGAAGTTCCCTCTAGCCCTGAAAGATTATTACAAGCATAGAGTGTGGGGGAGGAATCTACCCTTGCTTGACTATGAGTCTTTGGGCCCACAACTGGAGTACAGCCGTTGCAACTGCCGTGGTCTGAGGTACATCTGAGTTTAAGTATCACTGGGATTTAGAGCTAAATATCAGCTAAACAAAGGGCAAAACCTTAGAAGGGCAAGAATCAGGATACAACAACCTATGCAGGCATTGCTGGCTATATATTACACTTAACATCCAGTCTCAATTGACCACCTTTCATTGTTTTCACTTACAAGTTGATTCCTGATTCCAATCATCCTCGCTTTGTCATTTTACTGTATTTTTTAGTCCCAGTATTTACAGTGTTTTTTGGTATTTGCTGGAAATAGATATACAGCTTCCTCCTTGAAACCAGGCCACTGACTGGCACCATTTCTTGACACAAATTGCTATGTCATTCCAGTCTAACTGGCAACTTGCAATTTCAAAAACAAATTCAGCTGTGACTGCTTTTAAAACATCTTACTAGGTTACTTTTCTGTCTGATGTCACCCAGGTTTCCAGAAATCTACTCAAACTGCCTAATGAGGCAATAAATTCCTTTATTGACTGTTCAGAATGTGGAAACAAATCGGAGTGACTCACTCAGGTCCTTTTCTTAACCCCCTTATTCAGCAAAACAGTTTATTTTATTGAAAGAATAGGAAAAAAAAAAGAGCTGACAATTTAGAAATAAGCTAAATAAGTCCACACTCTTTTGGGCCTCTAGAACATAAAGGACTATCTTTTTGGCAAGAGTGTATATTAAACCTTAATTGATGTAGTAAAAGAGCAATATTTCTCATCCCTGTGAAAATTATTCCCATATTTGCCTTTCACTTAATATGAATATTTTATTTCACTTTGTTTTTATGAAGAGTTTTCTTGTTTTTTTGACTTTATGGCTTTTGTTTGTTTTAAGACACAATGTTCCTCTGCTTGTAATTATTCACAGATACAAATTTTCTTACTTGGATGGTAATCTTAAAGGCAAATCTTGCTTAAAATGTTTTATTAAAAAAATAGAAAATAATGCAGGAGAAAAAGCACCTGAAATTTTACATTTCTCTTCCCAGTTTGCCTAAGTAAATATTTGAGTTATTTGTATTCTCTGAGAATATTCCAGAAAATAATGGATAAAACTATTTGGGGGATTAAAAACAATAACCACTTGTCAAAAATATATGCTTGTATGTACATAATGGATACACATCTAAAAGCAATATTTTTGTAGTTAAAAGTGGCTTAGACCAAATTTAGCTCAGGCTCCCTAATTTATAGACATGGAAAGAAATATAGGGAAATAAAGAGATTTAACAAATATCACTGGAAAGTTGGTAGATGGCATTACATCTCCTGAGCCTAGAATGTTCATTCCAACATTGCATTACTTCTGAACCTGAAAATTCCATACAGTGCTAGCTTCTTTCTCATGCACTCATTCATAAAAACCAAATCTTAAGGGCAGTAGTTAGCAGTGGTGGTTGAGGGTCAGGGGCGGGGTGTGGCAGTGGTCATCTCTGCCTTAAAATGTTGGGAGTCAGCTTTCTATCTTCTCCTTAAAAAGAGCAGCCTTCCTCGTAGTTAAAAATAGTATTTCACGTTCCTCTTTTCTGTTCTTTTTAATTTCAAATATTCTAAACTGCTTGCTTGAAAGTTGGAACATTACTATGCATATGAGAATGGGAAGGAAGTGAAAATAACATTGACTGAGCAGCTATTACATGAGAGTGTCTAGGATGCTTCATTTATAAAATCTTCCTTGAGTTCCTGGAATTCCACAAGAGGAAAGATACTAAGGAAAGAATAGAGATAGCTTACATTAGGAGACTATGGCATATACAGTTATTTACTTACGCATTTATTCATTTATTATTTTTTGAACCATGCACAACTTGGTATTTGAATTCAAAATGTACGTCACTTATACATTAACTCCCTAATCATCGACTTAACACCAAGGTCATCTCTTAAGGAGATCTACACTATTAGAGTTTCTTAAATAAACTACACCCATAACTGTTAGGTTTCCCTGGAGGCTCAAACAGTAAAGAATCTGCCTGCAATGCAGGAGACTCGGGTTCAGCCCCTGGGTGAGAAAGATCCTCTGGAGAAGGGGATGGCAACTCACTCCAGTATTTTTGCCTGGAGAATCCCATGGAGAGAGGCACCTGGCAGACTACAGTCCACAGAGATGCAAAGAGTTGGACACAACTGAGTGACTTACAGCTTTGCAGTAAGTGGTAAATTCTTCAGAGCCTTTTTTTTTTTTAAGGGTCTCCTTCATAGGGTTTTTCCAGAATAATTAATTTAGTTTTCACAGAAACAATTCCTTTTTCTTTCTCTTTTAGAAGTTTCAAAAGAATGGGACCTTAGTTTTTACCTTCATCTTGTTAACTGTTATTCATATTTATATATGTAATTAATGTTTGTCTTAGAAACATAATTGGTTAGTACTAGAAGAGACCTCAGTCTCTTAACTATGAGATTTAACCTCTACATTTTACAGATAATGCCTAAGAAAATAAAGTAGTTTATTAATGGCACACAGAAATGTAGTAGAAGAGAAAGAACTAGATATATTACAAAGAAACTGTTATTTTCTCCAACATGCAGTTTCTTATCTGTGTATGTTGTGCTATGCATTCAGTTGTGTCCGACTCTGTGACCCCATGGACTATAGCCCGCCAGGCTCCTCTGTCCACGGGGATTCTCCAGGCAAGAATACTGGAGTGGGTTGCCATGCCCTCCTCCAGAGGATCTTCCCAACCCAGGGATTGAACCCGGTCTCCTGCATTGCTGGTGGACTCTTTACCATTTGATCCACCAGGGAAACCTTACCTATATATGAGTATACTTAAATATTCTTCTCATGCACATAATTTGATTTTCAAAAATAAATACACAAATGAATTAATCTTGCCCCAGAACTTCATAGACAAAATCAAATTTCTAAGCAGCACTGATGTTACAGAAAAAAGTTCATGGATTACCGTACATGTTAATACCACCCCTTAATTACCAACATGTACTGGAAACAATTGCCACTATCACAGATCATTTTGTGCTGAAAATAAAGAGCATGAACAGGAAATCATCTTTTACTCTCAGCAAAAATATTGCTACTTTCATTCTCTTCATTAACTCACTACCGTGGAAGACTTTAAAATTCCAGTTAAAGGAAATTACAAATTTCTAAATCTTAGCAAAAATAAAATTATTCTTGAAAAGAAATGAACTCATGAATTGATGATGCAGCTGGAAAAGTACATTTTAAATGCATTTCTTACTATAATTTTCCACACAAAAAAATAGTTCTCTGGGTGAACTTTACTAACAAAGCCCTTTCAGGCACTCTGCGGACTCATATTAATTTTTTTTTAAGTATGTGAAGGGACTGAAAACATGGGCCATATGAGAAGCCTCCCCAGATTCTGATGGGTATGTGCCAAACATAACTCCATATGTCTTTCTCAGTTTCGGTACTTATCAGGAACTTGTCAAGTCAGTAAAACAGACAGCTATTTAAATTTAACTTGAGAATAAAACTTTTGCACTGTAATTCTTAAAACCCCACAATGCTCTTTCCTCAAAGGATCATTTCACAGCAGCTGCATGACAGGCTAAAAATCACAACAGGTGGTTCCTTATCACAAGTTTTCACTAAATAGTTTTTGCAACTTCGAACAAAACACTTCAACCTTCGTCACTTTATACATTTGTGTTTGTGTGTGTATTTTGGACTTGGAAATCTCTAATTGATCTTTTACATACTCCTATTGTGAACAATTTGCTTGAGAAAATGGCATTTGTGTACCATATATTATATAGTTTACTTAATTGAGTGGTGTGTATTAGTTGCTCAGTTGTGTCTGACTCTTTGTGACCCCATGGACTATAGTCCACCAGATCCTCTGTCCCTGGGATTCTCCCAGCAAGAATACTGAATACTGGAATGGATAGCCATTCCCTTCACCAAGCGATCTTCCCAATCCAGAGACCAAACCTGGGTCTCCTGCATTGCAGGTGGATTCTTTACTGTCTGACCAGGGATTCTTTACTGTCTTACACCAGGGAAGCCCAAGTTGTTTTTTTTTTTTTTCAAGTTTACTTAATACCTTTTTAAACTTACTTTAGAGAATTGCAAGTGGGACAAGTTTTACCTGGTAATTCAAGTCCACAATTTACTTTTCTGCTTCTTCTCAAAAAGTCCATAAGCATACTTTAGAAAATAAACAAAGAAAAAATAAATAAATAGCATCTGATCAAGTTACAATATACCATTGTAAGAATTTACGGACTTTCTGATATAATGAAGTAGGTAATACAGAAAAGAGAATGTTTTTCAAAGAGCAAGTACTTTATTAATTTTATGTCTGAATAAGGCTATTAAAAATGTCTAGTGAGATAAAATACCAAAAATACTTTAAAATTTTATTTTAATTTTTACTCAGGTAATATAAACATATTTGTATTTGACAGAGATTGATTTGTATTATATGCTCATGAGTCTAGGTTTTTTTTAATAATTGAAGTATAATTGACATTAAGATTAGTTTCAGGTGCACAATATTATGATTTGATATCTGTATATACTAGAAAATGGTCAACACAATAATTCTAGTTAACATCTGTCACCATAAATAGTTACTCATTTTTTCTTTTTTGCCTTGTGATACTTTAGTAATACTGTTAAAATCATTCATACAAAATTCCAAAATAAGTTAAAGAACTTTCAAAATTACCAGTGTAAAATAAGTTGGCTCTAAAAGCCTGATCTCTACTTATAATAAAACTATGCTCATAAAAAATAAATCATAGGGATATAATGTACGGCACAGTGACTATAGTTAAAAATATTGTATTGTGTATTTCAAAGTTGCTGAGATAGTAAATCTTGAAAAGTCTCCATCACAAGGCAAAAAAGAAAAAATGATTAACTATGTATGGTGACAGATGTTAACTAGAATTATTGTGTTGACCATTTTCTAGTACATACAGATATCAAATCATAATATTGTGCACCTGAAACTAATCTTAAATGTCAATTATACTTCAATTATTAAAAAAAACCTAGACTCATGAGCATATAATACAAATCAATCTCTGTCAAATACAAATATGTTTATATTACCTGAGTAAAAATTAAAATAAAATTTTAAAGTATTTTTGGTATTTTATCTCACCAGACATTTTTAATAGCCTTATTCACTTTAAACCCAATTCAAATTTAATTTAAATTATGTTAAAAAGGAGATTTAAATGGTACAATTTGCCTTTTAATATCTTCTAGAATAAAGGACTTTCTACTCTTAGCTGTTTGGTAAACATTAAGTGTTTCACTGCCTACTTTTTAAAGCAGTGTTTAAATTAGCTTACCTACACTTTACATCACATCTTATGTTTTAAGAGCTCTGGGAAGCAATGAAAAGAGTATAATGGAGCCATAGATCAAGGCACCTCATTCATTAACTTTTAAAATATCACCTCATTTATTTAGTCTTCCTCTGGAGTTTCTCTTTTGATACGTAGGAACTTTATTAAACATCCATTTAAGTGAAATGAGAAAGAATGATATACTTTGCTCCAATACATATAAACACTATATTCTTACATCTAAATTTACTTTTAGCCAGGAACATTACAGTGTAATCACTACATCTGTTTTTTGTATATATAAAGAGTAGGAGTAATACTACTGGCTTTTATATTTACAGCATACCAAATTGCAAATATAGGTTTTGGCCATGTGGGAAAACTTTGATGAAATTACACAGCCTAGGGGAACAAAAAGGGTGAAATCACTGGATTAATGACCAGCCAAAATACTTAAACGTGAAAGCATGCTTCAAGAAGTCTGTAAGAAGAGAAGCCAGTTACTAAGTGTAATTTATTAAGAGTACATATTGTCCTGCTGTTGTTTAGTCACTCAGTAGTGTCCAACTCTTCGCAACCCCATGCAGCACACCAAGTTTCCCTGTCCTTCACCATCTCCCAGAGCTTGCTCAGACTCATGTCTACTGAGTCAGTGATGCCAGCCAACCAACTCTTCCTCTGCTGTCCCCTTCTCCTCTGCCACCTATCTTTCCCAGCATCAGGATCTTTTCCAATGAATCAGTTCTTCACATCAGGTGGCCAAAGTATTGCAGCTTTAACTTCAGCTTCAGCATCAGTACTTCTGATGAATATTCAGGGATAATTTCCTTTAGGATGGACTGGTTTGATCTCCTTGCAGTCCAACGGGCTCTCAAGTCTTCTCCAACACCACAGTTCAAAAGCATCAGTTCTTCAACTCTCTGCCTTCTTTACATTCCAACTCTCACATCCATACATGACTAGTAGAAAAACCATAGCTTTGACTATGTTGACCTTTGTCAACAAAGTAATGTCTCTGCTTTTTAATACACTGCCTAGGTTTGTCATAGCTTTTCTCCCAAGGAGCAAGTGTCTTTTAATTTCGTGACTGCAGTAACCATCTGCAGTGATTTTGGAGCCCAAGAAAATAGCATTTCGTTGTTTCCATTATTTCCCCATCTATATGGGGAATTACACATATAATTACAATATGTAATTACAGGACAATTATATACTGTCTTGTAAACATTATCAGTTTGAGGCTTCGACCAAAAGTCAGAAACGTTACATCCTCCAAAGTAAAGCATAATTGTCATAGCAAGCAATCCACTGTCTTTTAAAGGTACAGTATGGAATAGATGGACTTCGAAGGTGGCACAGTGGTAAAGAATCTGCCTACCAACGCAGGAGACGCAAGAGACAAGATACGTAGGTTTGATCCCTGGGTTGGCAAGAACTTCTGGAGTAGGAAAAGCAACCCACTACAGTTTCTTGCCTGGAAAATTTTAGACAGAGGAACCTGGCAGGTTACAGTCCATGGTGTCAAAAAGAGTCAGACAGGACTGAGCACACACACACACATACATAGAAAAAGATGTTTGGTAAGACTATACATTTGCAAGAGCAAACCTAAATTTCAGAAGATGCCTACATTTAAATTACGTGAATTTTCCTTTGCAACTTGTGAAAAATCATGGAAGAAAACTCATGTTGATTTTTGACGATTAAATTGTCCCACATGGTAACTTTTGTCAAAGAGCAAAAATTCTCTGGAGTCAACTAAAATATACTTTTCAGTATTATAAGGTGAGAAATGGCATTTGAGATACCCAGATTGTTATGTTACTGCCTACATTACTACATTTCAGAAATGAAATAAGGACAATTAATATGCCTGGATTCTGAAAGGAGTTTAGTTAGAATTAGTAGCTATCAAAGTAGTATGAATGCTATAAAAATAGATTATACTTTGTCTAGATGAATTTGAGCAGATAATTCTATCCCTATATGAAATTCTATATTATATAGAGAATTATATATGTGACATCCATAAACTATATATAATATATACAAAAGTATCCACTGAGACAAGTGGTAGCAAAAGAAAGTACCAGCATGCAATAATAGGGTTCCTTCACACAACAAATACTCTGTCAGGGAAAAAAATTATACATATTATAAACTACAAAACTTACATATAAAGATACACAGTCTATGTACTAACGTGGAGGGAGTGCCAGGATACAGTATACCATTTCTTTTAAATAAAGAAAAATGTTCTCGTCTGCTACCTCTGTGAAAGGAGAAAAGTGACAAAACTATATATATATATTTATATATATATATCATATTTGATGATACTTGTATTACAAAACGTTGAAAGTATACAAAATAAAAATGGTGCTAGAAGGAATTTTCAGTTTGTTTCTTCATATAGTTTTGACTTTGAACAATTTAATCTACATTAAAAAGAATAGATTTTGATTAAAATTAACAAATAAAAAAGTGAACACTCATGCTGATATTTTGGATTTTATTCTACATACTCATAGAGAATTTAAAAGGTCCCACCCAGTCCAAAAAAATGAAGATAATAAATATTTAAATTTTAAACTATTTTAAAAAGTTTTAATAACTTTTGTACAATAAAAGAATACTATGAAATCTTATTAAAAAGATACTGGAATAGAAACATGTGTGACCTTAAAAGGGATATGTGTGTTAATCATTCATTCCAACTCTTTGCGACCCCATGGACTATAACCCACCAGGCTCCTCTGTCTGTGGCATTCTCCAGGCAAGAATACTGGAGTGGGTTGCCAGTTCTTTCTCCAGGGGTTCATTATGACTCAGGGATCAAACACAAGTCTCCTGATTTGCAGGCAGATTCTTTACCATCTGAGCTACCAGGGAAATCCCAAAAATGGGATGCTTATGATAAACTTTTAATTTTATAAAGAGGCAGGTTAAAAACAAACATAAGAAATTACCTACTTTGTGTAAAATAGGGTACATACAAAGCAATAAATGACTACAAATTTGTTTATTAAAATCTCATCAGTGGTTACTTGTGAGATGAGGCAATAGATTGAGCTTTATGTACATTTTGCTCAGTGACCCTGGTTCTGCTCACCACATCCCTGGTGGGTGGTTCTAACTACTGAACATGGCCCTGAGCATTTCTCTTCCTCCAGGGACCAGAATGTTCCCTCACTTTCTTGCCTGCTCTGGTTGAA
Organism: Dama dama; assembly: GCF_033118175.1. NCBI lineage: Eukaryota > Metazoa > Chordata > Mammalia > Artiodactyla > Cervidae > Dama > Dama dama. The sequence continues at coordinate 26,205,082 of NC_083711.1, forward strand.
CTACGGAAAAGGAATCAGGCTATAGGGGCTATAGAGGGTGAACTTCAGGAAGTAGATGAGCGGTCCTTTTAAGGTTCAGAGGAAAACCTCTAGATTATTCCTCCAGAATGTATTTCCTTTGCAAAAATGGTGGTCCTCCTGGACATTTAGTCACAAGCTCAAGTTTGGAAAAAGGGGGATGAAAGATGGATCAACTTGAATTGGCAGTGAAAGTGGACAGGATACTGGTGATGGATGGAACAAGAGGAGTGAGTAGGACTGACCACTGAGATTTCTAGTCTCTTGTTTCTTTTCTCATCCTGGGCAGCCCAACCACCATCACTGCTCTGACATAAGATGAGACTTCAGAACCACGTATAAACTAGGCATTTGGAAAAAGGATTTCATAGCAGCAGAGACATCGGTAGCCACATCAGCAGTGGCAATGGGGGTGGGGGTACATAAGCTGTTGGCTTTGAGTTCTCCCAATAAAAATGGTTTTATTTCAGCAAGCACTTGACCTCCAGTTTCCTTCCAAAGCTAACTCCAACTGTGACTCAGGAGTTAGGAAAGTCAAATAAATTAAGTAGTCATCAGGTTAAAGTTTCTGACCAGAGGTCAATTAGGGAGAACTCGAGGCTAAACAATATTATGGTTGAGAATGTCTTACAAGTTCCAAAGGTAGTCTACTAAGGACTCTTTAATAAGTACTCGACTTTCAAAAAAATGTGATTGCATTTCCTTGAAGATTATCACTTTTAATCTGAAAAGTTTTCAAATATTTGTTCACATTGCAGGGAAAAGTCAAATGTAAGAGTCATTCAGATACTCTGAATAACTGTTTAATGAGACTGATTACAAAAGGATGAGACTGAATTTTTCCTTAGTTACAAACTGGCTCTGAGACAAACTCTTTAAATAGAGCTGAAATAACAGTGGCCTCACTCAGATGAGGGTACTGTGCTCTAAGGTAAATAAATGTGATAAAGTTGCTTCAGTCGTTTCCGACTCTTTGAGATCCTGTGGACTGTAGCTCCCCAGGCTTCTCTGTCCCTGGGATTTCCCAGACAAAAATACTGGAGTGGGTTGCCATGTCCTCCTCCAGGGAATCTTCCCAATCCAGGGATCAAACCCGCATCTCCTAAGTCTACTGCATTGACAGGCAGCTTCTTTACCTCTAGTGTCACCTGGGAAGCCCAAGGTAAATAAAGGAGAGCATTTATTTGGTATTTAAAGATTGGAATATTGCCGGGAGAAATATCAATAACCTCAGATATGCAGATGACACCACCCTTATGACAGAAAGCAAAGAACTAAAGAGCCACTTGATGAAAGTGAAAGAGGAGAGTGAAAAAGTTGACTTAAAGCTTAACATTCACAAAACAAAGATCATGGCATCTGGTCCCATCACTTCATGGCAAATAGATGGGGAAACAGTGGAAACAGTGTCAGACTTTATTTTTCTGAGCTCCAAAATCACTGCAGATGGTGACTGCAGCCATGAAATTAAAAGATGCTTACTCCTTGGAAGAAAAGTCATGACCAACCCAGACAGCGTACTAAAAAGCAGAGACATTACTTTGCCAACAAAGGTTCATCTGGTCAAGACTATGGTTTTTCCAATAGTCATGTATGGACGTGAGAGTTGGACTATAAAGAAAGCTGAGCGCCGAAGAATTGATGCTTTTGAACTGTGGTGTTGGAGAAGACTCTTGAGAGTCCCTTGGACTGCAAGGAGATCCAACCAGTCCATCCTAGGGGAAATCAGTCCTGAATATTCATTGGAAGGACTTATGTTGAAGCTGGAACTCCAGTACTTTGGCCACCTGATGCACAGAGCTGACCCATTTGAAAAGACCTTGATGCTGGGAAAGATTGAGGGCAGGAGGAGAAGGGGACGACAGAGGATGGATGGCATCACCTACTCAATGAGCATGAGTTTGACTAAACTCCAGGAGCTGGTGGTGGACAGGGAGGCCTGGTGTGCTGCAGTCCATGAGGTCGCAAAGAGTTGGACACAACTGAGCGACTGAACTGAATTGAAACTGAAAGATTGGAAAGTAGTTGGCATCATGACATTGTTCTCAAGCTCGCGCATATCAGAATTACCTAAAGAGCTTGTTAAAAAATAAAACACAGGAGGAGCCAAGATGGCGGAGGAGTAGGACGGGGAGACCACTTTCTCTCCTACAAATTCATCAAAAGATTAACTGAACGCAGTGCAAACTTCGCAAAACAACTTCTGATCGCTAGCTGAGGTCATCAGGCGCCCAGAAAAGCAGTCCATTGTCTTCGAAAGGAGGTAGGACAAAATATAAAAGATAAAAAGTGAGACAAAAGAGCTAAGGACGGAGATCTGTCCCAGGAAGTCTTAGGCGGCATTGCTTGGGGTAGGGTCCGGGCCTGAGTGCCCTGAGGACAATCGGAGAGAGCTTCTGTGAGTTGCCAACTTGAACTGTGGGAGACCAAAAGAGAGAGAGTAAATTAACCGGCCCGAAAACACTGCTGGCCGTTCGCAGAACAAAGGGACCGAGAAAGTCCAGAGAAGAGCTCGCAGGCTGCGGACCGGCCCAGCCCCGCCGGAGGCAGGAGGCAGGGGGGAGGGGAAGGTCGCGGCGAGACACAGGGCGCAGGCACCCGACCGGCGCGGGCGGGGACTGGGGCTGGGGACGCGGAGGGCATAAGGCGCAGGCACCCGACTGGCGCCGGCGGAAACTGAGACTGGGTCCACGGAAGGGAGTGGGCGCGCCAGACCTGGGGAGAGTGCGCCCACCGAGCCCCTGGCTGCCTGGACTGCTCTGACGGGGAAGGCACAGAGAGCAGGCGCAGCTTTTCGATCCGCACTTTTGTGGAACACCCGAGGGCTGGAACCTCGCGCAGCGCGGGGCGCGCTCCATAGAGAACGGCCGGGAGCCTGAGCAGCGCAGACGGAGAGGGCAGCGTCAGCCTCTCCCCGCGGCGCAAGCCCCTCCCCGCAGAGCGACGGAACTAGCTACCTGAATAAGAGTCCACCTCCGCCCGCCTGTGTCAGGGCGGAAATGAGGCTCTGAAGAGACCGGCAAACAGAAGCCAAATAAACAAAGGGAACCGCTTCAGAAGGGACTGGTGCAACAGATTAAAATCCCTCTAGAAAACACCGACTACACCGGAAGGGGCCTGTAGATATCGAGAAGCGTAAGCTGGAACAAGGAGCTATCTGAAACTGAGCCGAACCCACACTGACCACAAGAGCTCCAGAGAAAGTCCTAGATATAATTTTACTTTTTTCTTTTTATTTTTTATTTTTTCTCTTTTATTTTCCTTTAAAATCCCCTATTAGTGCCCATTACTCCTTAACTTTCATTTCCATACATTTTTACGATTTTTTTAATTAGGGGAAAAAAAAATTTTTTTTTTCGTTCTTTTTTCTTTTTCTTTTTCTTTTTTCTTCTTTTTTTTCTTTCCTTTTTCTTTTCTATTTTCTATTTTTCTTTTTCTCTTATTTCTTTTAAAGTCCTCTAGTACTCCTCTACTGCTCCTTAATTTTCATTTTCAATACACTATAACCTTACAAAAAAAAAAAAAAAAAAGAAGAGAAGCCCTATTTTTAAACCGAAGATTATTCTCTCCCAATCTTGACTCTGTTTTCTACCTCAGAACACCTCTATTTCCTCCTTTCCCGTTCTCTTCCCAATCCAATTCTGTGAATCTTTGTATGTGACTGGGCTACGGACAACACTCTGGGAACAGACACCTGCGTAGATCTGTCTCTCTCCTCTTGAGTCCCCGTTTTCCTCCTCCTGCTCATCTCTGTCTCCCTCCTCCCTCTCCTCTTCTTCATGTAACTCTGTGAACCTCTCTGGGTGTCCCTAACGGTGGAGAATCTTTTAGCCATTAACCTAGAAGTTTTCTTATCAGGGCTGTATAGTTGGAGAAGTCCTGAGACTACAGGAAGAATAAAACTGAAATCCAGAGGCAGGAGACTTAAGCCCAAAACCTGAGAACACCAGAAAACTCCTGACTACATGGAACTTTAAGTAATAAGAGACTGTCCAAAAGCCTTCATACCTACACTGAAACCAACCACCACCCAAGAGCCAATAAGTTTTAGAGCAAGGCATACCACACAAATTCTCCAGCAACACAGGAACATAGCCCTGAACATCAACATACAGGCTGCCCAAGGTCACACCTAACACACAGACCCATCTCAAAACTCATTACTGGGCACTCCATTGCTCTCCAAAGAGAAGAAATCAAATTCCATGCACCAGAACACTGACGCAAGCTTCCCTAACCAGGAAACCTTGACAAGCCAATCGTCCAACCCCACCCACTGGGTTAATCCTCCACAATAAAAAGGAACCACAGACCTCCAGAATACAGAAAGCCCACTCCAGATACAGCAATCTAAACAAGATGAAAAGGCAAAGAAATACCCAACAGGTAAAGGAACATGAAAAATGCCCACCAAGTCAAACAAAAGAGGAGGAGATAGGGAATCTACCTGAAAAAGAATTTAGAATAATGATAATAAAAATGATCCAAAATCTTGAAAACAAAATGGAGTTACAGATAAATAGCCTGGAAACAAAGATTGAAAAGATACAAGAAATGTTTAATAAAGACCTAGAAGAAATAACAAAGAGTCAATTAAAAATGAATAATGCAATGAATGAGATCAAAAACACTTTGGAGGGAACCAAGAGTAGAATAACGGAGGCAGAAGATAGGATAAGTGAGGTAGAAGATAAAATGGTGGAAATAAATGAAGCAGAGAGGAAAAAAGAAAAAAGGATCAAAAGAAATGAGGACAACCTCAGGGACCTCTGGGACAATGTGAAATGCCCCAACATTCGAATCATAGGAGTTCCAAAAGAAGAAGACAAAAAGAAAGGCCATGAGAAAATACTCGAGGAGATAATAGCTGAAAACTTCCCTAAAATGGGGTAGGAAATAGCCACCCAAATCCAAGAAACCCAGAGAGTCCCAAACAAGATAAACCCAAGGCGAAACACCCCAAGACACATATTAATCAAATTAACAAAGATCAAACACAAAGAACAAATATTAAAAGCAGCAAGGGAAAAACAACAAATAACACACAAAGGGATTCCCATAAGGATAACAGCTGATCTATCAATAGAAACCCTCCAGGCCAGAAGGGAATGGCAGGACGTACTGAAAGTAATGAAAGAGAATAACCTACAACCTAGATTACTGTATCCAGCAAGGATCTCATTCAGATATGAAGGAGAATTCAAAAGCTTTACAGATAAGCAAAAGCTGAGAGTATTCAACACCACCAAACCAGCTCTTCAACAAATGCTAAAGGATCTTCTCTAGACAGGAAATGCAGAAAGGTTGTATAAACGTGAACCCAAAACAACAAAGTAAATGGCAACGGGACCACACCTATCAATAATTACCCTAAATGTAAATGGGTTGAATGCCCCAACCAAAAGACAAAGATTGGCTGAATGGATACAAAAACAAGACCCCTATATATGCTGTCTACAAGAGACCCACCTCAAAACAAGAGACACATACAGACTAAAAGAGAAGGGCTGGAAAAAAATATTTCAGGCAAACGGAGACCAAAAGAAAGCAGGAGTCGCAATACTCATATCAGATAAAATAGACTTTCAAATAAAGGATGTGAAAAGAGACAAAGAAGGACACTATATAATGATCAAAGGATCAATCAAAGAAGAAGATATAACAATTATAAATATATATGCACCCAACATAGGAGCACTGCAATATGTGTGGCAAACACTAACGAGTATGAAAGAGGAAATTAATAGTAACACAATAATAGTGGGAGACCTTAATACCCCACTCACAACTATGGATAGATCAACTAAACAGAAAATTAACAAGGAAACACAAACCTTAAATGACACAATGGACCAGCTAGACCTAATTGATATCTATAGGACATTTCACCCCAAAACAATCAACTTCACCTTTTTCTCAAGTGCACGCAGAACCTTCTCCAGAATAGATCACATCCTGGGCCATAAATCTGGTCTGGGAAAATTCAAAAAAATTGAAATCATTCCAGTCATCTTTTCTGACCACAGTGCAGTAAGATTAGATCTCAATTACAGGAAAAAAATTGTTAAAACTTCAAACATATGGAGGCTAAATAACACGCTTCTGAATAACCAACAAATCATAGAAGAAATCAAAAAAGAAATCAAAATATGTATAGAAATGAATGAAAATGAAAACACAACAACCCAAAACCTATGGGACACTGTAAAAGCAGTGCTAAGGGGAAGGTTCATAGCATTACAGGCTTACATCAAGAAACAAGAAAAAAGTCAAATAAATAACCTAATTCTACACCTAAAGCAATTAGAGAAGGAAGAAATGAAGAACCCCAGGGTTAGCAGAAGGAAAGAAATCTTAAAAATCAGGGCAGAAATAAATGCAAAAGAAACTAAAGAGACCATAGCAAAAATCAACAAAGCTAAAAGCTGGTTTTTTGAAAAAAATAAACAAAATTGACAAACCATTAGCAAGACTCATTAAGAAACAAAGAGAGAAGAACCAATTTAACAAAATTAGAAATGAAAATGGAGAGATCACAACAGACAACACTGAAATACAAAGGATCATAAGAGACTACTACCAGCAGCTCTATGCCAATAAAATGGACAACTTGGATGAAATGGACAAATTCTTAGAAAAGTATAACTTTCCAAAACTGAACCAGGAAGAAATAGAAGATCTTAACAGACCCATCACAAGCAAGGAAATCGAAACTGTCATCAAAAATCTTCCAGCAAACAAAAGCCCAGGACCAGATGGCTTCACAGCTGAATTCTACCAAAAATTTAGAGAAGAGCTAACACCTATCTTACTCAAACTCTTCCAGAAAATTGCAGATGAAGGTAAGCTTCCAAACTCATTCTATGAGGCCACCATCACCCTAATTCCAAAACCAGACAAAGATGCCACAAAAAAAGAAAACTACAGGCCAATATCACTGATGAACATAGATGCAAAAATCCTTAACAAAATTCTAGCAAACAGAATCCAACAACATATTAAAAAAATCATACACCATGACCAAGTGGGCTCTATCCCAGGAATGCAAGGATTCTTTAATATCTGCAAATCAATCAATGTAATACACCACATAAACAAATTGAAAGATAAAAACCATATGATTCTCTCAATAGATGCAGAGAAAGCCTTTGACAAAATTCAACACTCATTTATGATTAAAACTCTCCAAAAAGCAGGAATAGAAGGAACATACCTCAACATAATAAAAGCTATATATGACAAACCCACAGCAAGCATCACCCTCAATGGTGAAAAATTGAAAGCATTTCCTCTGAAATCAGGAACAAGACAAGGGTGCCCACTCTCACCACTACTATTCAACATAGTGTTGGAAGTTCTGGCCACAGCAATCAGAGCAGAAAAAGAAGTAAAAGGAATCCACATAGGAAAAGAAGAAGTGAAACTCTCACTGTTTGCAGATGACATGATCCTCTACATAGAAAACCCTAAAGACTCTACCAGAAAATTACTAGAGCTAATCAATGAATATAGTAAAGTTGCAGGATATAAAATTAACACACAGAAATCCCTTGCATTCCTATATGCTAACAATGAAAAAACAGAAAGAGAAATTAAGGAAACAATACCATTCACCATTGTAACAAAAAGAATAAAATACTTAGGAGTATGTCTACCTAAAGAAACAAAAGACCTATACATAGAAAACTATAAAACACTGATGAAAGAAATCAAAGAGGACACAAACAGATGGAGAAACATACCGTGTTCATGGATTGGAAGAATCAATATTGTCAAAATGGCTATTCTACCCAAAGCAGTCTATAGATTCAATGCAATCCCTATCAAGCTACCAACGGTATTTTTCACAGAACTAGACCAAAGAATTTCACAATTTGTATGGAAATACAAAAAACCTCGAATAGCCAAAGTAATCTTGAGAAAGAAGAATGGAACTGGAGGAATCAACCTGCCTGACTTCAGACTCTACTACAAAGCCACAGTCATCAAGACAGTATGGTACTGGCACAAAGACAGAAATATAGATCAATGGAACAGAATAGAAAGCCCAGAGATAAATCCACAAACCTATGGACACCTTATCTTTGACAAAGGAGGCAAGGATATACAATGGAAAAAAGACAACCTCTTTAACAAGTGGTGCTGGGAAAACTGGTCAACCACTTGTAAAAGAATGAAACTAGAACACTTTCTAACACCATACACAAAAATAAACTCAAAATGGATTAAAGATCTAAATGTAAGACCAGAAACTATAAAACTCCTAGAGGAGAACATAGGCAAAACACTCTCCGACATAAATCACAGCAAGATCCTCTATGACCCACCTCCCAGAATACTGGAAATAAAAGCAAAAATAAACAAATGGGACCTAATGAAACTTAAAAGCTTTTGCACTACAACGGAAACTATAAGTAAGGTGAAAAGACAGCCCTCAGATTGGGAGAAAATAATAGCAAATGAAGAAACAGACAAAGGATTAATCTCAAAAATATACAAGCAACTCTTGAAGCTCAATTCCAGAAAAATCAATGACCCAATCAAAAAATGGGCCAAAGAACTAAACAGACATTTCTCCAAAGAAGACATACAGATGGCTAACAAACACATGAAAAGATGCTCAACATCACTCATTATCAGAGAAATGCAAATCAAAACCACAATGAGGTACCATTACACGCCAGTCAGGATGGCTGCTATCCAAAAGTCTACAAGCAATAAATGCTGGAGAGGGTGTGGAGAAAAGGGAACCCTCTTACACTGTTGGTGGGAATGCAAACTAGTACAGCCACTATGGAAAACAGTGTGGAGATTCCTTAAAAAACTGGAAATAGAACTGCCATATGACCCGGCAATCCCACTTCTGGGCATACACACCGAGGAAACCAGATCTGAAAGAGACACGTGCACCCCAATGTTCATCGCAGCACTGTTTATAATAGCCAGGACATGGAAGCGACCTAGATGCCCATCAGCAGACGAATGGATAAGGAAGCAGTGGTACATATACACCATGGAATATTACTCAGCCGTTAAAAAGAATTCATTTGAACCAGTCCTAATGAGATGGATGAAGCTGGAGCCCCTTATACAGAATGAAGTAAGCCAGAAAGATAAAGAACATTACAGCATACTAACACATATATATGGAATTTAGAAAGATGGTAACGATAACCCTATATGCAAAACAGAAAAAGAGACACAGAAATACAGAACAGACTTTTGAACTCTGTGGGAGAAGGTGAGGGTGGGATGTTTCAAAAGAACAGCATGTATATTATCTATGGTGAAACAGATCACCAGCCCAGGTGGGATGCATGAGACAAGTGCTCCGGCCTGGTGCACTGGGAAGACCCAGAGGAATCGGGTGGAGAGGGAAGTGGGAGCAGGGATCGGGATGGGGAATACGTGTAAATCCATGGCTGATTCATATCAGTGTATGACAAAACCCACTGAAATGTTGTGAAGTGATTGGCCTCCAACTAATAAAAATAAATAAATAAATAAAAAATAAAAAAATAAAACACAGATGACTGAGTCCCAACCCCAGATCTTCTGTTTCAGCAAATTTGAAGTGAGTCTCAAAATTCACTTTTCCCTAAGTTTCCAGGTGATGCTGCCCTGGGGACCACATATTGAGAACCACTGCTTTGCAATGGTATTATCCTGTGGTCTACATAGATATGATCTTAGATGATTTTACATGTCTATTAATTTTGTTGTTTTATTTTGTTACCTCCTAAATCTCTATTAATACTTCCATTTTTTAATCCCAATGTCCAGGTTACAATCAAGTTTTTCTTTATGTTTTCATTTACAAGAATTTATATTTGCACTTCTAATTGTGTGAGCACTAAACTATCATATAGTGTTAATTTTTAGGATTTCTCAAACTTGGTCATTAGGTGATTCTAGAGGTCCATGAATCTCTCAATTTAAAAAACACAGGTTTACATCATAATCCTATACTATGATATAACAAATGCAAATTAATGTACCTAACAAGGAAAATCCATATGAACATCTTCCCTCATATGTCTGGAGCTTATTGCTTTAGCAAGTAGAACCAGTAGAAAGTAGCACTTAAGATTATTCTTTCTGATGTTTTCCTTGCCTAGGCACACAGTGAAACTTAAATTCACTTGGGACCTTCTGGGAGAAATAAATGAAGCTGCTGATGGCCTGACCAAAAGGCTCTAACTGCCCTGCCCAGCTTGGACCACTGGAGGGCAGAGGAAGTTGGTCAATGAAGAGTCTTATTGATCGAGGTAAACGTGTTCCAGAATTAACTAATAAGGATGTTATATATGAGCACTGCAGAAGTAAAACTAACATATCACCACACCTGAGGGAGGACAATTTTTCGGAATCCTTTCAGATTTTACCCCCTCCCCCATTCTGTCCTTAAAAAGGAGGGATAACTTCCTGATCCCATGGCTGCACCCCTGGACCCATCAACAAAGTATAGTAAGTCTGAGTTATTGCCAAGGCCATCCTCTATTCCTCAGATATGTTAAGAAAGAAAAGTTTCAAAGTATTAACCTAGTTACTGATGTTCAACAATAATTGTTTCCAGATGGTTCAGTAAGAAGCGTGCCCCCAAATAATTTTAAACTCTACTCTAAACAACATGGTTTAGAAATTGAAAATTATTGAAGGGTTATGTATATTTTATATGTAAATATTGCAAAGAACACATATATATTTCAGGGAAATGTAAAGTTTGCAAATAAAATTTACCTAATTCAAAGAGATAATTTTTCTTTAATGATTTGGGAGGATCTCCAGGGCCTTAATCTAATACATATCAAGTACTAAATGCATGCCAAAAATCAATCACAAAAGCTTTAGGTCTTAACTAACTTATCCTGCTCAACAGAATAAGTTATGCAGATACCATATCCCCATTTTACAAATGGAAAAAAAAAAAGATATGTGAGATAAAGTGAAGTTATGTAACTTGCCCAAGGTCAAACAGCCTATAGGTAGCAGAGCTGGGATGCAGATCTAAGCATTAAGTAAATTCCAATCATTTCTAACAAACAAACAGAGGCAATTAATGAGAATGTGCTGATTAAAAGCATTTCTTATCTATTTCCACAAAGAGCATTTAAGATGCCAGGGATGGTTGCTTAAATTATGGTATACAATGAAGTATGATGCAGACACTAAAAATTACGTGGTGCATCTGTGTTTATTGATGGAAAGATATTCATGAACTGACAGTGGAAAAAAAAAAGGTTAAAAACCACTCTTTAGAAGGGGATTTTAACAAAGGCATATAATAGTTATATTGGCCTTCCCAGGTGGCTCAGTGGTAAAGAATTTGCCAGCCAATGGAGGAGTCAGAGGAGACACAAGTTTGATCCCTGGGTCAGAAAGATCCCCTGGAGGAGGACATGGAAACCCACTCCAGCATTCTTGCTTGGAGAACTGCATGGACAGAGGACCCTGACAGACTATAATCCATGGCGCAGCAAAGAGCCAGACACGACTGAGCACACATGATGATATTTTATTCATGGTGGACACATCCAGAGAACAGTATTACACTAGATTCTTATTTTCTGTCCTAACTTTTCAGGATTTTGGTAACAGGTATATGAACTAATTTATAATTTGGATATAAGTATTATTTTTTAAAACAGATAAGGTGCTCTAGTCATAGGTATACAGTAATAATAATGGTTAACGTTTATTGACTATTCATTACATGCCAGGCAATGATCTTACAGTGTTCATAGTGAATTTCATTTAATCTTCATTTATAAAAATTTAAAAAGTTGAGATAAATCTTGTTATCTAACAGATGAAGAAACAATTTCTGTAATCTCTCTCAAATGCTACCAACTGAATCTTGAGTAAATATTTCTAAGTACCACGATATAAGGATCTCCACCCTTCTGGAAATAAGGTCCAGCAAATGCTACTATTCTTTGCAGTATTTCTCCATACGACCCTTGGTTTTATCATTCTACATATCAGGCAAAACATGGGAATTTTAGAGTTAAATAATTTATTTAAACATCAAGACACCATACATGTGCATACTGAAACTAAAGTGCATTTATATTCAAAATCTTACTGATGGATAAGAGTTAACCGAAAGGGAAAAAACTGGGCCGACAGAATAGATCAAACCCAGAGGAGAGAAATGGAAAACAGTTACCAAGCACTTTGAAAACAATTTGGCTGTGTTCTTAGCATTCAAACAATGAATGTGCTGACTATGAGTGGTTGGTATTTACTTTGTTCAGCGCCTAGAAGTTTGAGAAATACACCCCATCCCAGGTTCTCTGATTTCCTCCCTTGGTCCCTGGTAGTATTTTACATAACAAAAATAAATAAATCTTCGTTTGTTAAGGGGTTTATCAATTCAGATGTGTCACTAACAGGCTGATAGATGAAATCTCTCCCTCGTTTGAATTTTCTTCTTTCACCCATTAGGTGTCCGTGGGAGGCTTTACTGTCATTGTATGATAACTATGCAATACTTGAACACATTCTAGCAATTTAGCAGTAAAACACTGAAACTCTTCTTCCTACTTACCTACAATAATAAATCAATTCTAAAAGAAATATACAACTCCAAAGCCATGGGTTTTATTTTTTTTTTTCCTCTGTTACAATTCAGCTAACTTCACTGGGTTTATCCCCCTCCTTCCCTTTCACATCCCTGAGGCTGTGGGTGAGTAGGGAACAGACAGCAGAGACACTAGAATGACCAGAACTATTCACAGCAGGTATATGATGGACAGTCTTTTACTCAAAAAGCATTCCAGCTTTCCCCCAACCCTTCACTGAATTTCTCATTTAAATATGTAAAATGTAAAAATAATATCCTATATATTTAGTATCACTCTAGGGAATAGCCCTCAAAGTATAAATTCTGCATGATATTTCTCAAGGACCATTTTAAAAATGACCGTCAGCACTGTAGATGCTGGGGAGGTGCTTAGTAAAGCTGGCTTTGGTGGGATACAATTGTTTCAAACACTTGCCTCTTACTTCATTCTTTAATGAACATCTCTGGAATAAGTAATTACTGTGGGAACACAACTTTAGAGACATTCTCAAAGAGCAAAATTGGCAGAGGTTGGTTTTATAAAGTTCACAAAATGAATGGTGCCTTATTGCCATAAACAAAGGGATTTTTAACAACCAGCTTTAAAATACCCAGCGAATTACTGATAAGTGAATCAGTGAATAAAGATAAGTCTTTAATTGACAAGAAAATGAAGGATTAGGCTAATAACGTATTACAGCAATATGCCTTGAATTCAAATTTAGGCCTTCTTCCCTATTTGGATTAAGCAATTATAACAGCTTTTTTTTTTTTTTTTAAACAGAAAGACTATTTCTTCTGCAACATTTCTGCTTAACCTCTTCTATAATGTGTGCTATTGGTATTAAGTTTAACCATGAATCCTTCAAGTGACTTATTATATCCACTTAACTGTGTATTTGAAGTGACATATGATTATTTTCTAATTTGAAACCTGAAATTTCTTTATAAAATATATTTGTCTAGTAAATACAATGGAATAAAAATAGTTGTAATTTTAACTAAAAATAAATTGTATGGTTCTTTGAATGTTTAATGTCAAGATTAAAATATTTAACAAGAAAAATTGTAAGGCAAGATAAGAAAAATCCAGGTACCAATACCAAAATTATGAATAAATAAAATGAATTCCCAAAAAAACCAATGGAACACCACATTCAACTTCAGAAGTGAGCATATATTGTTTTTCTTAGAGAATAATCCAATTGAACTAATCCATAAACTCTGATTATGATTTGAGAGTTGACAATTCATTCTTATTTAGGTAGTACTATTTCTTATTACCACAGAAAAACAGTAACATTTTTCAAAGCCTTGAGTTTTCATATGTATTTTGTATCTCCTGGTCTGTCAAAGATCTGAAATATCTTCCAACAAAATTCTCGTTTGAAAATATGTATCTCTGGTAAAGAGCTAAGATGTCCCCAGGAAACAGATGGAATGATGGATGCTTTTCTTAAATAGAAAAGACTCCAGAATACAAAACCCCAAAGGAAAGGTCCATAAGTATAAACAGTGTGGGAAATTTTCAGTGACAGGTGGGTAACTGTGGAATTGGATGTTGTCAGGCTAACAGGGAACTTGATGTTATACAGCAGCTTGGATGGCCTAGGAGAGGAATTTGGGGGAATATGGATACATGTTCATGTATGGCTGAGTCCTTTCACTCTTCACCTGAAACTATCACAACATTAATTGGCTATATGACAATATAAAATAAAAAGTTAAAAAAGAAGCTGAGAGACATTAATAGTAAGTCTTGATTTAATCTGTTTGCTTTTGAAAGGTATAAAAAGATGATAAAAGCAAAATATCCCAAAGACGTTGCTTTTACAACCTGGAGTAAAATATACCCTTTTGATCATGAATTCCATATTGTAGGAACCTAAAATCATTATGATCAGGACTACCTTACAGCAAATCATATTTCTATATTTTAATTCATGAATGCTTCTAATATGTCTAAATGGAAAATAAGCAATTTATAAATCTGGGTAATTTTAATATTCAAGTATTTTATTAAGTATGCTCTACTTACTTTTATCCCCATGTTGAATAAATTAATTAAATACATTGGAATATTTTTTAGATTCTGTATATCCAATGTCACAGGGGCAGGGCTTCCCCCCAACATCACCAAGCAGTTCTCAGGACACTAGCTGAGCATGCTACAATTCAGCCCAATTCTGACCCTGTTCACCCAGAGGTAGCATTGAGTCCCACAGGGCTCAGACCCACAAGACCACCTTCCACTTCAGATGCCAGTCACAAACCCAGGAAGTTATCTGTGCTTCAGACCTACTGGCTAGTTGCTACCTATACTTCTGAGAGTCTGGCTATAAAGTAGAGGTTTCCACAACCCCTTCCTTGGGTTTGATTAATTTTTTTAGAGTTGCTCACGGAACTCAAGAAACCAGTTTGTACATGAGATTAGCATTTTATTACAAAGGATATGAATCAACAGTTAGTTGGAAAGACACGTAGGGGAAAGTATGTGGAAAGTAGTACAGAACTTCCATGATCTCTCCAGGCACTCCCCCAAATCCAAGTATTCACCAAGCCAGAAGCTCTTCAAACTCTGCCCTTTTGAGTTTTTATGGAGGCTTCATTTCATAAGCCTGATTGAGTAAATCCTTGGCCATTGGTAATGGATTCAATCTCCAGTGGCCCTTTTCTCCCTAGAAACTCCAGGGGTGGGATTTAAAGCTGAAACCCCCTTTTCATGGTTGGGTCCCCTGAACACTAGCCCCTACCCTCAGCCCCTCAGCCATTCAGTTGTGGTCAGCTCTTTGTGACTCTTTGTGACTGTAGCCCGCCAACCTCCTCTGTCCATGGACTCTGAGGGTTTTCGGGAACTAGGACAAGTGCCCAAATTCTATGACAGAAGATGCTGTTACTGCTACTATCTTTCAGGAAATTCCAAGAGTTCTGGGAGCTGGGAGTCAGGAACTATCGACTAAGACTATATGAATAACCAAATATATATTTCCAATAGAGCTTCCCTAGTGGCTCAGATGGTAAAAAATCCACCTGCAATGCAGGAGACTTGGGTTCAATCCCTGGGTTGGGAAAATCCCCTGGAGGAGGGCATGGCAGCCCACTTCAGTGTTCTTGTCTGGGGAATCCCATGAACAGAGGAGCCTGGTGGGCTGCAATCCTTGGGGTGGCAAAGAGTTGGACATGGCTGAGTGACTAAGCACAGCACAGCACACATATTTCCAATAAGTCCAATATCATAGAAATAGACCTGTCATTATTTTTTAGAATTATTTTGTCTTTGCTGTCTGAATACTAAATGTTTACTACTTTTAAAAATCCAGTCATCTAAATTTGAGTACTACTTTTTTCAGCTTTCCTGAGATATAATTGACATAAAACATTGTGCAACTTTAAGGCATACAATGTGATAAATCGATACAGGTACATATTGCAAAATGATTACAACAATAATGCTAGTTAATGCATGTATCATCTCACATAGGTTACTATTTTTTTTCATTTTTCAAAAGTTCGAGTTAAGATTTACTCTCTTAGGTCTTCAAGTATGCACTGTACTACTGTTGACTCTGACCGCCATGCTGTATATCAGGTCCCCAGAACCTATTCATTTATCCCTGTAAGTCTGTGCCCTTTGACCAGCTTCACCACGTTCTCTGGCACCCATGCCCTTGGCAGCGTTTACTCTGTTTCCATTAGCTTTTTTTGCTAAATACCAGATAAAAGTGAGACCATATAGTATTTGTCTTTGTCTGATTTACTGCAATAAGTATAACGCCCTCAAATTCATTCATGTTTATGCAAATGGCAGAATTTCCTTCTTTTCTATGGTTGAATAATATTATACATCACGTTTTCTCAATCCACTCATCTGTCAATGAACACTGAGCTTGTTTCCATGTCTCGGCTATCGTAAACAATGTTGCAATGAGCATACTTCTTCAAGGGAGGATTTAGGAGAGCTATAATCTCATTTATTCTGCACTACAATTCCAGGAAGCAGGAATACATTCTCATTTTATGCACAAGAAAATTGAGGTCTCGAGATACTCAGTCAACTTCCCAGAGTTGTACAACTGGCAGTAGATACAGTCTTGGTTCATCTACTAAGAGCCAGACACTTTACTAGCCATAACCACATACTTACTAACTTATTTTCTTGAAGAACGAAAGTAATATGCATCTGAACAGATTTCACAGTATCACTAGGAATTCAAGAAAGACCAAAGCTGACCATTTGGGTATGATGGTCAGCCATGGTGTCTGGAGTACTACTGGCACTGTTGCCAGCCTGACAAATCAGATTTTCAAGGCAAAGAAGGTGACAGAAAAGAGGCAGTTCTACTGAGAGATGAGTACCATAATCTTGATTTATTTTTCCACTTTCAAAGACTGAAAGTAAATAAGAAGTATGAAAACATCCAAATATAAACCAATAGTTGAGAAAATATAAAACTGTTCTAATAATAGGGAAATATTCTTTAAAACATTCGTTTACCTTAGAGACACGTAATACCTTTACTGTTTATATAGTCAGATGGTATCCTCATTACACTGACTAATAAAAGCTAATGTTTTTATTATATTCCTTATAAAATTTTACATATCATATTTATTGTAGGGTCTATTATTCATTGTAACAGAATTGAATATGCATTCTAAAATGGGCATGTGATTTTCTATTCCATTTACAATTGACTATTTTTTATTTTAAATAATTTGAAAAGTAAAGTAAGATTTCATACTATGCAAATTATATGTAATAATTTAGAAAAATTGTGTAACATTATCTAGTTATCAGCAAATAAGTATAAAATACTCCAAATTCTAGCCAATATTGCAGACTGGCTTTATCTCAACATACTATGCAATACTAAAATAATCAGTTGGCTTTTTTTATTTGCAATTCCAAATACTCTTAAGTAGGAAATAAAATCATAAAGTATATGTCAGTATAAATAACTTGTTTTAATAAATTGCACAATTTCCACAAATAAAGATACATTTGTGGAATAATATTTGAGGGGAAATAATAAATATTTGAGGGGAAAAGGAAAAATTTTACAATGTCCTAATGACAGAAGTATGTTCTAAAAATTGTAAAGACATTAAAGAAACTATTTTAAAAGTTGAGTAAAATGGCCTACATGTTACACCAAAATTATAGCCATTTTGGAAGAAAATAGGACCTAATTAGAGTATATTGAAATGAAATAAATGTGAATGAAAACAGTATAAATAGGATAATTTTATTAATAAATGATTCTAACCTGGTTTAAATTTAGCTTTTTAGCATCTTTCAAGTTGAAAAATGCCTGAGTCACTGCAAAAAACTTAATAAATGTTGAAATATTTTGTTTATCCTCAAATATTTAACATTAAAAAAAAAGCAACTCACACTGATCAGATGCCTACTATGTGCTACAATGTTCTAGACAAACATAGGTGCTCTACATTCATTATATTATCACATGTTCATAACATCCATAGGAAGTAAGTAGCACTGTTTTCCCCAATTTAAAGACAGGGTAGTTGACGTTTAGGGAGAGTTTAGGTCATTTGCCTTAGGTCACATAGCTAGTAAGTGGCCAGGGTGGCATTCTTAACCAGTCTTATGATGACCGGATACTAGCTTCCCTGGTAGCTCAGCCGGTAAAGAATCTGCCTGTAATGCAGGAGACCCCAGTTCAATTCCTGGGTTGGGAAGATCCCCTGGGAAAGGGATAGGCTACCCACTTCAGTATTCTGGCCTGGAAAATTCCATCTGCTGTATAGTCCATGGGTTGCAAAGAGTCGGACACAACTCAGAGACTCACTTTCACGTAATGTGCTGGAACACCTCCTGATAAATCCTAATCAAATCTTAGAAGCTTTGAAAAAAAAAATTCTAAATGTAACCAATATTTATGAACTAGAATAAAATATCATAGTATATTCTACAAAATAAATGACTGAGAAAGTACATGTTAAAACATAGATAATGTTGATTCTTCCTTTTAGCCAACTCTAAACTGAGCCTTAATCTTAACAAGAATCTCTCTCCATGAAGCTCAAATTCTGATAGGGAGGGATCATAAAAAGTAAGCAAGGAAACAGATGAAGATAAGAACAATGGAGAAATATAAAATGGTGAGAAATTCTTGAAGTTAGGAAGTCTCAGAGTGGGGGGTTTCGCTACTGCGTTTCTCCATAGGAAGGTCAGGGATGGCCTCACAGATACATTGATGGTAGAGCAGAGACCTGAATAAAATAAAGGAGAACCTTCCAGGTACTGAAGTGGGAATTTACTTGGCCTGTTTGAGTAAAAGCAAGGGATCCTTGTATAGTTTCAAGTAGTCAGTGAGAGCTGAATGATGAGATGAGGTCAGGAATATGGTTCAGGGCAGGACATATGGAATCTCAAAAGACTCTCTGCACATTTGACTTTTATCCTGAGATGGGAATATTTGAACAGAACAGAATAAGCAAATTTCATTTGTAAAGCATCATTCCAAAACTATTTGCAAATAGATTTTATTTTCTAAAAGATAAAGGAAAAAGAAAACAGACCAGCTAATAGGCTATTACAAAATGATAGGTAAGAGATAATAGCCATGCACTTAGCCAGTCAGTTCAGTTGCTCAGTCGTGTCTGACTCTTTTCGATCCCATGGACTGCAGCACACCAAGCTTCGCTGTCTGTCATCAATACCCGGAGCTTACTCAAACTCATGTCCATCGAGTTCGTGATGCCATCAAACCATCTCATCCTATGTTGTCCCCTTCTACTCCCACCTTCAATCTTTCCCAGCATCATGGTCTTTTCAAATGAGTTAGTTCTTCACATCAGGTTGCCAAAGTATTGGAGTTTCAGCTTCAGCATCAGTCCTTCCAATGAATATTCAGCACTGATTTCCTTTAGGATGGACTGGTTGGATCTCCTTGCAGTCCAAGGGAGTCTCAAGACTCTTCTCCAACACCACAGTTCAAAAGAATCAATACTTTGGTGCTCAGCTTTCTTTATAGCCCAACTCCCACATCCATACATGATGACTGGAAAAACCATAGCTTTGACTAGACAGATTTTTGTTGGCAAGATAATGTCCTGCTTTTTAATATGCTGTCTAGGTTTGTTATAACTTTTCTTCCATGGAGCAAGTGTCTTTTAATTCCATGGCTGCAGTTGCCATCTACAGTGATTTCAGAGCCCCCAAAATAAAGTCTCTCACTGTTTCCATTCTTTCCCCCATCTTTTCCATTCTTTTACCATGAAAGGATGGGACCCAGTACCATGATCTTAGTTTTCTGAATGTTTAGTTTTAAACCAACATTTTCACTCTCCTCTTTCACTTTCATCAACAGGCTGTTTAGTTCTTCTTTGCTTTCTGCCATAAGTAAGGTGTCATCTGCATATCTGAAGTTATTGATATTTCTCCCAGCAATCTTGATTCCAGTTTGTGCTTCATCCAGCCCAACATTTTGCATGATGTACTTTGCATGATGTACTCTGCATATAAGTTAAATAAGCAGGGTGACAATATACAGCCTTGACATATTCCTTTCCCAATTTGGTACCAGTTTGTTGTTCCACGTCCAGTTCTAACTCTTGCTTCTTGACCTGCATACAGATTTCTCGAGGCAGGTCAGGTGATCTGGTATTCCCATTTCTTGAAGAATTTTCCATAGGTTGCTGTGATCCACACAATCAAAGGCTTTCGCATAGTCAATAAAGCAGAAATAGATGTTTTTCTGGAATTCTCTTGCCTTTTTGATGATCCAGCAGATCTTGGCAATTTGATCTCTGGTTCCTCTGCCTTTTCTAAATCCAGCTTGAACATTTGGAAGTTCGTGGTTCACATATTGTTGAAGCCTGGCTTGGAGAATTTTGAGCATTACTTTGCTAGCGCGTGAGATGAGTGCAATTGTGCAGTAGTTTCTGCATTCTTTGGCATTGCCTTTCTTTGGAATTGGAATGAAAATTGACCTTTTCCTGTCCTGTGGCCACTGCTGAGTTTTCCAAATTTGCTGGCATATTGCATGCAGCCCTTTCACAGCATTATCTTTGAGGATTTGAAATAACTCAACTGGAATTCCATCACGTCCACTAGCTTTGTTCATAGTGATGTTTCCTAAGGCCCACTTGACTTTGCATTCCAGGATGTCTGGCTCTAGGTGAGAGAACACAACATCGTGGTTATCTGGGTCATGACGATCTTTTTTGTACAGTTCTTCTGTGTGTTCTTGCCACCTCTTCTTAACACCTTCTGCTTCTGTTAGATTCATACCATTTCTGTCCTTTATTGTGCCCATCTTTCCATGAAAAATTCCCCTTGATATATCTAATTTTCTTGAAGAAGTCTCTAGTCTTTCCCATTCTATTATTTTCCTTTATTTCTTTGTGTTGATGATCACTGAGGAAGGTTTTCTTATCTCTCCTTGCTATTCTTTGGAACTCTGCATTCAAATGGGAATATCTTTCCTTTTCTCCTTTGCCTTTTGCTTCTATCTCAGCTATTTGTAAGGCCTCCTTAGACAAACATTTAGTCTTTTTGCATTTCTTTTTCTTGGGGATGGTCTTGATCACTGCCTCCTGTACAATGTCATGAAACTCCATCCATAGTTCTTCAGGTACTCTGTCAGATCTAATCCCTTGAATTTTTTTTTTCACTTCCACTGTATAATCATAAGGGATTTGATTTAGGTCATAACTGAATGGTTTAGTGGTTTTCCCTACTTTCTTCAATTTAAGTCTGAATTTGGCAATAAGGAGTTCATGATCTGAGCCACAGTCAGCTCCTGGTCTTTTTGCTGACTGTATAGAGCTTCTCCATCTTTGACTTCAACGAATATCATCAGTCTGATTTCGGTATTGACTATCTGGTGATATCCATGTGTAGCACGGTGGTGGTGAAAGTTGTATAAAGTAGCCAGAATCTGAATATATGTTGATCATTGTCCCAAAATAATTTTCTGTTGAATTAGAAATTAAATGTGAAAGAACATGAACTGTCAAGAATGACCCCACGTATTTTGGACTGAAGAAGCAGAAGGAAGAGAGGAGGATAGATCTCAGGGTAAGAATAAGTAGTTTTATTTTGAACATGGCAAGTTTGAGATATTCATTAGAGATCTAGGTACAGAGGTTGAAAAACTGTAATGGATATAAGTTGGATATCAAAGAGTCTTGACTTCTGGACTCTAATATGGAAATGCATTATTTGGGAATCATAGGGTATCAGATGATATTTAAAGCCAAGAGACTGGATGAGTTCATAAAAAAATAGACATACTGAAGAAAAAATTTCTAAGGACTGACCTCTAAGATACTCCAGCATTTTATCAGGCAAGGGTTTGAGGAATGTGAAAAGTTAAAGATGACAGAAAATATTTGATATTCCTCCCAGTGACTGCAGCCTCCATTTCCTTTGCTTTTAAATCTGTGCCTGCAGTGGCCAATAACGTACATAGCAGAGATGACACAATGCCAATTCCAGGCCTGGACTGAAAAAGGCTGACAGCTTTTGCTTTGGTCTCTTGGAGTCAGAGCTTCCAAGAATAAAGTCCAATCACTCTAGCAGAGAGACTATTGGAATAAGTCGATAGGTAGAGGAACTCTGTTGAACTCTGACTTCCAGAAATACTCACCAAGGCAACAAGCACATGAGTGAAATCACTTTGAAAACTTTCAAACCAAATCAGCCACCAGATGAATGGCATCAAATGACCTCTGTCAATTCCAATGGACTGCAAGAGTCACCCTAACCCAAAGTCCAAGTTCAAAAAATTGTGAGAGATATTTAAAATTTTGAAGTAGTGGCTTAGGAAATAGAAACAGGGAAGGGCCAGCAAAGAAAAGAAAAAAAGAGGGACCAGGGCTATGGAAGAAAAGCAAGTGGTAGTTTATTCCCAGAAGTTGAGCCAAGAAAGCCTCAAGAGTGACGAAGTGTCTTATTCTAATAAATGCTGCTGGAGTAAGATGAGAATCAAGGACTAACTGCTGTGTTCAGCGATGTGTAGGTCGCTGGTGACTCTGACCAGAGCTATTTCATTAGAATGTTGTGGAGAAAATCCAGCTTGGAATGGATATACAGGAGAACAGAAGACAGGAATTAGAGGCAGAGAGTTTGAAGGACTCTTGATTAGTCTTATCTCAAAGGAGATCAGAGAAATGGCTTGGGTAGTTGGCCATGTGGGGTCAAGGGAGTTATTTATTTTTGTAAGATTGGATAAAGTACAAAATATTCCTATGCCATTGGGAATGATCCAGCAGGGAGGGGAAAATTAAGTTCGAAGCAGAGATATGAGGTTGGGAAGCACAGTCCTTTAATTCCAGAGATGAATAGATACAGAGCAAGGTGCCCGTAGGGGTGGTCTTACATAGGAGGACAGACATTGTTTCTATACCAATGTGAGGAAATGTCAAAAGGACAGAGGCAGGTAATGCTATAGCCAATGGGTTCATGTAGGATTTCTTTTCAAAAGAGTGGCCCTAGCACAGGATTAGAACCATACATAGTTTATTGGACTAAAATAGTTTGATTCTAGGCATTTATAGGAATGCAATATTTAAGAAAGATGATTGACAAGGAAATATAAATGATTCTTTAATAAATCATGAGATTATTTATTAAAATGTTAATACCCTGTTGCATCTCATTACTCACAATCTTCACCTAAATAAATTTCAAGGGCGTTTAAAAGTTAAATGTCTTGAAATCGAAAAGACCATGTTTTAAGAGCTAAGCTAACATAGTATGGCATCTTTTCCAGATTGCTTGATGGGTATGATTTTCATAAGCAATAAATGGTACAATGTAAATAAAAAAGCAGAGTACACAATCATATGTTTACTGTGAATATACTCGTTCAGTCCGCAACTGCTCAAATACAGAATTTTCAACTGGATTTCTTTAGCTTTAGTGACTGCCTGTTCCTAATTTTCTGGTTCACAAGTCTGTGAAATGCTTGAGCCAAAGAAGATTTACTCTCCTCAAGGCTACTGGTATCCAGGAACTGATGTTTTCTCTGTGCTCTCTGTAACAGGGTTTTTTCTCTGCTCGGAAACAGGAAGGGTTATGCTAGATTTGAAGTCTAGACAGAAGATTCTCTGAAAATATCTCGCCCACAAAGACAAAAGGCTTTGATCCTTTGCATTTTGTGGTCTATGCACCTCCTTCTACTCCTACTCCTCCTAAGCATGTGAGGTTCTATCATGAAAAGTATTATGCCTTTCACACAATCATCACTACTTATAGGAAAAAATAAAAAACAAGTAAACACATAAAACTGATCATGTTTGCTTTGGACCTGTGGGTTATGTCTAAATTTTTTATTTTTGCACTTTTACTACTGTGTAGCATTCTTTAAACTTTTCAAACATCAATATAAAAAATTGAGAATCATTTAATTAGTACAAGGTCCTGAAATAAATCAAATAAATGATTATAGCTCTGAGTTAAATTTCACTCTCCCTAGTTTGTCTATTGCTAGTATATATTCTTATGTGAATGTGCCATTTACATTTCGATTGCCACTGATTTCGATTTACCTGGAGTCAGATCAAGACTGAAGCCTGATTTCACTGTACCTTAACTGTGTGTACTCATCAGGTAAAATGGAAATAACTCTACCACGCATTCCAAAAATCTTAGGAGAATAAAATGAGATAATGTAATCAAAGTGTTTTGTGAAGTGTGAAACACCATGAAATATGTCATTTGGTTATTTTTACACTAAAATATTAGCCAAGAAAAATTGTATTCCATCTATAATTCAAGTCTATTAACCTTTTTTAGAGCAAAACTCAAATTGGGGACCTTGTCCCAAGGGTAAATGTGAGAATGAGGAATGATTAGATTGAAATTGGGTATATTTAAAATTTAAATTTTCAATAAAATTTGTTACAGAATAATTAAAATTACTGACACCCCAGAGCTTTCCAAAATAAGAAGAAAAGTTACTATTTTACTTCAGAAGGAATGATACTCAAGTAAAATATATATAGCAATTACTGTTTCCTAATTACCTAATTACCAATCAACAAAAGTCAAGTATTTTATTGGCTACCTTCAAAAGAATTGTAAATTCTTATGTATATGTCTTACTATGCATAATTTTAACACATGGCCACCCAATATTTAAGTTTCTATTAGATTGTAATGTTTAACATTTAAAGCACAATGGTCAATACAAGGCAAATTTTCAAAAACTCAGAATAAATCACTTAGTCCCACCATATAACACAAATATGTATTATTATTATGAACTTCTAATTTTGTCTGTTCTGTGCTTACTCGTTCAGTCATGTCTGACTCTGCAACACCATGGACTGTAGCCCACCAGGCTCCTCTAACCATGGGGATTCTCCAGGCAAGGAATCTGGAGTGGGTTGCCATGCCCTCCTCCAGGGGATCTTCCCAACCCAGGGATTGAACCCAGGTCTCCTGCATTGCAGACAAATTCTTTTTTTTTTTAATTTTAATTGGAGGCTAATTACTTTATAATATGGTGGTGGTTTTTGCCATACATTGACATGAATCAGCCATGGGTGTACACGTGTCCCCATCCTGAACCCCTCTCCCTTCCCCCCGCCATCCCGACCCTCAGGGCCATCCCAGTGCACCAGCTTTGAGTTCCGTGCCTCGAGCTTGGACTGGTGACCTACTTCACATATGGTAATATACATGTTTCAATGTTATTCTCTCAAATCATCCCACCCCTACTTTCACCCACAGAGTCCAAAAGTCTGTTCTTTACATCTGTGTCTCTTTTGCTGTCTAACATATAAGGTCATCCTTACCATCTTTCTAAATTCCATATAAATGTGTTAATATACTGTATTGCTATTTTTCTTTCTGACTTACTTCACTCTGTATAATGGGATCCAGTTTCATCCACCTCATTAGAACTGATTCAAATGACTTCTTTTTAATAGCTGAGTAATATTCCACTGTGTATATGTACCACAACTTTCTTATCCATTTGTCTGCTGATGGGCATCTAGGTTGCTTCCATGTCCTGGCTATTATAAACAGTGCTACGATAAACACTGGGGTGCACGTGTCTCTTTCAATTCCGGTTTCCTCAGTATGTATGCCCAGCAGTGGGATTGCTGGGTCATATGGCAGTTCTATTTCCAGTTTTTTAAGGAATCTCCACACTGTTCTCCATAGTGGCTGTACTAGTTTGCATTCCCACCAACAGTGTAACAGGCGTTCCTTTTCTCCATACTCTTTCCAACATTTACTGTTTGTAGACTTTTTGAGAGCATCCATTCTGACCAACATGAGATGGTGCCACATTGTGGTTTTGATTTGCATTTCTCTGATAATGAGTGATGTTGAGCATCTATTCATGTGTTTGTTAGCCATCTGTATCTCTTTGGAGAAATGTCTGTTTAGATCTTTCGCCCATTTTTTGATTGAGTCTTTTATTTTTCTGGTATTGAGCTACATGAGCTGCGTGTATATTTCTGAGATTAATTCTTTGTCAGTTGCTTCATTTGCTATTATTTTTTCCCATTCTGAAGGCTGTCTTTTCACCTGTATTATAGTTTCTTTCATTGTGAAAAAGCTTTTAAGTTTAATTAGGTCCCATTTGTTTATTTTTGCTTTTATTTCCATTACTCTGGGAGGTGGGTCGTAGAGGATCCTGCTGTGATTTACATCAGAGAGTGTTTTGTGCAGGCAGATTCTTTATCAGCTGAGCCATCAGGGAAGCCCAAGAATACTGGAGTGGGTATCCTATCCCTTCTCCAGGGGATCTTCTTGACCCAGGAATCAAACCGGGGTCTTCTGCATTGCAGACAGATTCATTACGAGCTGAGCTACCAGGGAAGCTCTAATTTTGTATACACATACATAAATACATGTTAACACAGTAACCATAATGGACATATCATTTTGTATATTATATTTTCACTTATTTAAGCATAAATTATTTTATATGTTGCTGTATCGATTAAGTTTTCAAGATGCATGCTCCTTGGAAGAAAACTTATGACCAACCTAGACAGCATATTAAAAAGCAGAAACATTACTTTGTCAACAAAGGTCCATCTAGTCAAGGCTATGGTTTTTTCAGTGGTCAGGTATGGAAGTGAGAGTTGGATTATAAAGAAAACTGAGCACAGAAGAATTGATGCATTTGAACTGTGGTGTTGGAGGAGTCCTGAGAGTCCCTTGGACTGCAAGGAGATCCAACCAGTTCATCCTAAAGGAAACCAGTCCTGAATATTCACTGGAAAGGACTGATGCTGAAACTGAAACTCCAATACTTTGGCCCCTTGAGGTGAAGAACTGGC
Organism: Dama dama; assembly: GCF_033118175.1. NCBI lineage: Eukaryota > Metazoa > Chordata > Mammalia > Artiodactyla > Cervidae > Dama > Dama dama. The sequence goes on from NC_083711.1 coordinate 26,231,942, forward strand.
TCACTGGAAAAGGCCCTGAAGCTGGGAAAGATGGAAAGTGAGAAGAGAAGGGGACGACAGAGGATGAGATGGTTGGATGGCATCACCAACTCAGTGGACGTAAATTTGAGTAAACTCCAGGAGTTGGTGATGGACAGGGAAGCCTGGAGTGCTGCAGTCCATGGGGTTGCAAAGAGTCAGATACAACTGAGCAACTGAACTGAATTGAAAGAAGATTCCCCCTTCAAATATAAAGCTGTTGGGTAATGGTCATCAGAATTTTCTTATCTAGGAGACCTGTCAAAATAAATAGATTTCCTAAGAAAAAAATGACAGAGTGATTTGGAAAATACAATAAAAGGCTGCTATTTCTCAAGTTACAAATGGTGAACTGGAAAGGGATGCCATTAGGATATTACCAATCAATTGCACAGTGTCTAAAGTGCCTAGTGAATAGTAGAATTACCACAACTGCTTATTAATACTTTTTAAGCAGTTGATTTTGATCAATTTCCATGAGGAAAGATGAGGTCCTTCCATTCTTACAAGTGTTTACAAAGCACAAGTTAATCCATGTCTTGTATGAATCATTTTACAACCAAAATCTTAATGAAATCCTCACTTTTCCTTGAAAATATGCTTCTTACTCTACTTTGCTTCCCCCACAACGTTTCCATGCTTATATACATTCTGGATTCTTTAACAATGCTATCCATCTATTTTTAAAATATTTGCTTATCTCCAAAAATTGATAGCAAAATAATACTTCTAATTTTAGGTCTGCCATTTGATAGATTACCTAGAAGCAGACCCCAGGTCAAAACCAGCCAGCTTCTCTGGTGGCTTAGATGGTAAAGAGTCTACCTGCAATGTGGGAGGCTCAGGTTTAATTTCTGGGTTGGGAAGATCCCTTGGAGAAGGAACTGGCAACCCACTCAAGTATTCTTGCCTGGAGAATTCCACTGGCAGAGGAGCCTGGCGAGCTACTGTCCATGGGGTCCCACAGAGTCTGACAGGACTGAAAGACTAGAAGATATATGATAAAGTGATTTATTAGAGGCAATGTCTATGAGGAAGACTGCAGAGGTGTGTAGAGCCAACATATATGATATAGGTCTGGCTCTAGATAAGGCAAAGACAGAAGGAAAGTACTTCTTAGTGTATTACACAATAGAGTGAGTTCCAAGAGTTTGGCAAACTCTACTGGGGAATACTTGAGCCAAAGTTGTTCAATAGATGAGCTACAGATCTCCCAGAAAATGGCCTCCCTTCTGTACTCAGTCGCTGGTGACAAGCAGCCTATGGGAAGCCTGATACAGAAGCAGTGATGGATTTCAAGACACAGAAGTTCAACCTCTTAATCAATCATGCGCCTTGTATTCAGAGGCACATTAACATGTGCACCACAACAATGCATGCCAATCTTAAGATGTTTTTGGGAGCAAATGTGTCTTCAGTTTTACCAACTGAAATTCCACATACTGTATATTGAAGAAGATAATGATTTATGGGCTTCCCCGGTGGCTCAGCGGTAAAGAATCTGCCTGTAATGCAGGAGACACAGGTTTGACTCCTGGGTCAGGAAGAATCCCTGGAGCGGGGCATGGCAACCTCTGCAGTATTCCTGCCTGGAGAATCCCATGAACAGAGACGCCTGGAAGGCTGTAGTCCATAGGGTCACAAAGAAATAAACTGAAGTGATTTAGCATACAGGTAGTGAATTATACCTAGAAACTATGACATAGATCTAAGTCAAAGGCAATATTTTGGCTGCAATAAATTAATGTCAATATGAAGATTCCAATAAGAAGAATAAATCAAGACCCGTAACACTGACCATTGTCTGTAGTACATGAACTATGCACTGATATGACAGAACATTGTGAAGGACCCCAAGACCCTGGAGAAAAGGAGCAGGATTTAAATATTTTTCCTGAAAAAGCAGTTGTAAGATTAAATACTCAACAGAGATCATGATAAACTATAGAAACTCTTTTTATTAGGAGCAGGTATGATTCTAAAATATTGTTGCTAATTCTATTCATTATGTCTAAATTAACAGTGTAAGACTGACTTTAGCACACAGCTAGGAATGTTTGTTTGTCAAACCACTGAAAATAGAAACTTGTCAGACTCCAGCAGAGAAATTACAGCAGAGAAACCAAATGATAGAGACTATCTGTAACTTGGGAAGAAAAGGCATAATTGCTTGATGTCATCAAATTTGCATGTTAGATATCAGCTGAATCAGAGGTTAGTAAATTGTGATTTACAAACATAGCCTGAAGCCTGTTTTTAGTAAATGAAATTTTATCGGGACAAAGCTATGGCCATTTATTTACATGTTCTTTACAGTTACTGTTGCTATATGATGGCACAGGGTTGAGTAAATGTGGCACAAAGCCTCAAATATTATTCATTGACCTTTTTCAAAAAGAGTGTACAGCTCCCTGAACTACACGTAAAGCATCATCATACACACACACAAATATTCATCTCTGCCACCACTTACAGAGTGCCAGTATATTAAGCTTCATTATGAATCTCCATCATAATCTGAAAGTCAGAGCAAGTGTGTGTGTGTGTGTGTGTGTGTGTGTGTGTGTGTGTGTGAGTCTTCCTCACAATCACCGTATGAGTTTGATATTATTTCCTCATTTTCCATTGTGGAAACTGAGCCACCAAGAGTTAACTAATTCACCAAAGGTAACACAGAAAATGGCAGAGCCAAGCTTCAAACTAGGCAACACGGATTCAGAGTTTGTGCTTTTGATCTCTATCCTATATTGGATATTATGCTCCTTTTATGCAAAAGGAAAATGCAGTTCAGGGAAATTAAATATGTTCAGTATCACATGAAAACAAAATAGTAAAGCTATATTCCAGACCCAAAGCCAATATGCTTTCCATTTTTCCACATAATTATTCCGTAGTATATCCCTAAGAAGATAAAGAATTGCAAAAAATTGGGAGGAAATTATAATCATATTAGGGTTAGAAAAATATACCTATGAGAAGATATCATTTGGTCCCAGGAAAAAATGATGTGGTTTCTTAAAATGAAAGGTGAGAGTGGCATGGCCTCAATTGCCAAGAACAGCAATGCATAGAATACAGTTATTCAAAAAACATAAGCTTCAGTTTTTAACATAAGGCAAATATACAGTCTAATGACTATCTCTGAGACACTTGATAGGTTTGTGCGTAGATCACAATGGTGACAAGGTAAAACCTGAATCAGCATCACAAAAACAAACCAAAAATTAGGTTTTATAGAAGAAATGTAGAAGGAAGGATTGGAATTAAAATTCAACTCTGAAACAGAGAAGCAGAATGGGAACATTTTTAATTAATGGTGAGAACATAAGTGACAATTGTTTGAGCAAATTACAATCTATACAGTGATAAAATTTATATGGTGCTCTCCTAGTAGAGAAAACCAAAATCTCCCAGACGCAAGATATAGTAATGATGGAAGCTTTTAAACACTTGAATACCTACTGAAGTCCTAATTAGACTAAAAGAGAACTCAATTTTATTTGCCTTCCTTTCGTAGTTATCAACAAACAAACATTCAGTATGCTGTAGTACTTTCCTTTGATATGCCTACAGAAGTACACACCGTAATCATTGGAAAAAATACTTCAAAAAGGCCAAAGAAAAGACACATGTGACTCCCTGACAACATTCTTGCACAGATTATTAAATAATTGAATTAGTAGTTTGAATTTAAAAAAATGCTGCTCTGTTGGAGTGAAATAACCTTAGCCTACAGTCTTGGCTCAAGTCATTCCTACCCTGTGGGAAATGGATGTCAGAACTTGTAGGCTACCACATTCAACACTGCTATACCTGCCACTACTAATGGTGGTGGTGGTTTAGTCACTCAGTCGTGTCCGACTCTGCGACGCCATGGACTGTTGTTTGTCAGGCTTCTCCATCCATGGGATCCTCCCAGGCAAGAATGCTGGAGTGTGTTGCCATTTCCTTCTCCAGGGGATCTTCCCAACCAAGGGACTGAACCTGGGTCTCCTGCATTGCAGGCAGATTCTTTACCAACTGAGCCACCAGGGAAGCCCACTACTACTAATAGAAAGAGTAGTATTGGCAAGACTGTGGACTGCCTAGGTGGAGCCTTGCTTGCTGTGTAACCTTGGGTAAGCTGAAGCTGCAATACTTTGGCCACCTTATGAGAAGAACCAACTCACTGGAAAAGACCCTGACACTGGGCAAGGTTGAAGGCAAAAGAAGAAGAGAGTGGCAGAGCATGAGATGGTTGGAGAGTATCATCGATTCAATGGACATGAACTTGGGCAAACTCCAGGAGATAGTGAGGGACAGGAAAGCCTGGCATGCTGCAGTCCGCAGGGTGGCAAATTGTCAGACATCGACTTAGTGACTGAAAAACCACCACTACCATCTTGGATAAACCTCTTAACCCCTCCAAGCCTGTTTTTTCACCTATAATTGGGATGATAATGGGTCCTGAATAAAAAGATAGTACCACATAATACACATCTATACCTCCTACCACCACAAAAATGATCAAATAGAAACTAGATATCACAAATCTGGGGCACTACAAGAGGAAGATTAGATGGGAAGCCAACTAGATTCTAACTCTCAGAGCCCATGATCCATCATTATCACTGTATTTACTTGTTTTACTTAACAAACATCTATTTGTTGTTAATTCTGTGCTAGGCTCTGTTTTAAGTACATTGTAGACAGTTACTTAATTTTCATTCTGATGCGTAACCATTTTGACTAGTTCACGCTGGCTACCAAAGATAAGCAACTACCACTTGTCACAAAAGCAATGTTTCTAAATACTAATTAGTGTGAAAACAGCCTGGATTCTATCATAGGGTTCTTGCAACTGTCTTAGAACTAAGAAGGGAGATAGGATTTGGTTTTTTGCCCAAAAAATATGGACTTGCCGAGGAACTGGTGCTTTCAAATTGTAGTGCTGGAGAAGACTCTTGAAAATCCCTTGGACAGCAAAAAGATCAAACCAGTTAATCCTAAAGGAAATCAACCCTGAATATTCATTGGAAGGACTAATGCAGAAGCTGAGGCTCCAGTTCTTTAGCACCTCATGCGAAGAGCCCACCCATTGTAAAAGACCCTGATGCTGGGAAAGATTGAAGTCAGGAGGAGAAGGGGGCGACAGAAGATGAGGTGATTGGATGGGATTAGCAACTCAATGGACATGAGTTTGAGCAAACTCCGGGAGATGGTGAAGGACCAGGAAGCCTGGCATGCAGCAGTCCATGGAATCATAGAGTTGGACACAACTTAGCAACTCAACAACTACAATAAAAATGGACATTATATATATATATATAATGTCCATGTATATATATATATGCAGTGTCCATTTTTGCATAATATGTATATATTATATATATACTACCAGACAATAGAGTCTGATAGAGAAATCCCTGGGTTGAAAGTCAGGATTTTTGAATGCACTATCATTCATCGCATCAAGAATTACATCATGTTTAAGTGAACAAAACCTTCTAGACAGGAAAAGTCAATTTTACATTTTATTAATGACCGATTTGAATGGTCCCATAGTTAAGCTACGGGTAGCTGGGAAATATGAATCCACAGGATTTCAGAGAAATACATTTTTCAGTACAGCCCCAAACTTACTTTGTGACCTTAGTCAATTCTCTCCAAACTTCTCCATTCCTTCTCTTGTAAAATGAGGGCCATATGTCCCAAAAGAATCTCAGGAATTCAATCTGGGACAGACTGAGTCTAGAAATCTCCAAACCCTTCAGTTTTCAATGACTCCCAGAGAGATGCTAATCAGCAGAGGGGAAGCTGTGCTATGGTAATAAATAACTCCCAGTTTGGAGTGGCTTGACACAACAAAGATTTACTCCTTGCTCATGTCATAATGAGCACGTGGCTTTTTTCTGCTTTTACAACTCAGAGATCTCTTTGCTTCCATCTTGCAGCTGTCCCATTTGGAATCCTTTTTTTTACTGCTCTGCAGACAGATCGTTGAAAACTTATCCAGGTTAACTTAACTCCCTCAGATTGGAGGTGACAATCATCCCTGGGATTAATGTCTGGCTTTTGTCACATGACTCAAACCTCACCACAGGGGATGCCAGAAAATGTTGGTGAGCGCATGGATATTTAATTAGAACTAATGATCTCTTCCAGAAGAGGTGATGGCAAAGGTAATATAAGGAGTGCATGCCAGATTCATGACCATAACTCAGGCTTTCTAGCTCCTAGCTCAAGGCCACCCTCCAAATAATATGTGGGGTTGTTATAACAATGGCTCCAAAATTTTCAAAGCTGACAAAAGGACAGTTATTTCACATTATAATAGCTTGTATTGTATTATATGTAAATACTCACTGCAAGGACTGATGCTGAAGCTGAAGCTCTAATACTTTGGCCATGTGATGGGAAGAACTGGCTCATTGGGAAAGATCCTGATGCTGGGAAAGATAGAAAGCAGGAGGAGAAGGGGACGACAGAGGATAAGATGGTTAGACTGCTAGTTTGTGTTTGTGAAAGTCGCTCAGTCATGTCTGACTCTTTGCGAGTCCTGTGGACTATACACTCCATGGAATTCTCCAGGCCAGAATACTGGAATGGGTAGCTGTTTCCTGCTCCAGCGGATCTTCCCAATCCAGAGATAGAACCCAGGTCTCCCGCATTGCAGGCAGATTCTTTACCAGATGAACCACAAGGGAAGCCCATAAATACTGTGTGGGTAGCCTATCCCTTCTCCAGAGGATCTTCCTGGCCCAGGAATCAAACCAGGGTCTCCTGCATTGCAGGCAGGTTCTTCACCAACTGAGCTATCCGGGATGGTTGGATGGCATTGCCAACCCAATGGGCATGAGTTTGAGCAAGCTCCACGAGTTAGTGATAGACAGGGAAGTCTGGCATACTGCAGTTAATGGAGTTGCAAAGAGTCAGACATGACTGAGTGACTGAACTGAACTTAAAGAAAAAAATAAATTTCTGTCAGTCAATACAGAAACATATACCCTTAATCAGCTTTCTAGTGAGGTTAACAAAAATTCTATATTTCACTGTTTCACATTATTCCAAAAGCTCAATTTCATCCCTTGGAAAGGTTTTCTAAAAGGCAAAATTCAGACCATACTTATTTGATCATTTCATCCATTCCAAGCGAGAGAACTTAGAGCTGAGAATCTCCTTGTGTGAATGGAATGGACTAGTGTGTTGAGCTGGCTCAAAGATTACTCATAGGTATTTGAAAAAGGTTTGTGGAGATTTCTATAGCAAGAAACCTGATTTTTTTAAGATATGTCTTTAAAATCAGGATGTAGGAATAATTCCTGTTGTGTTTTGGTGACTGCCTGCTTCTACTCCAGTGTTCTTGGAATTAGTGGTTGGTGTTAGAAGCCAGAGAAGCAATTCAGTCTACTGGACATTTTGAAAAAATGTGGTTATCCAAAATCTGGGTTCCAATGAAATCCTGAGTTGATCTCATGACTTGGCCAAATCTTTATTTTTGTAAGAGCAAAGATTTTTACATAACTACAACCAAAAATAAAAGTGGTTAAGAAGATACAGTGCAGTTGCTTTTCATTACCCTACACTGATGGGTTAGGAGGAACTTACTGGTTTTAGAAAACCCAGGTTCTACATCCTTTCATTAATCCATCCAGGAAAATAAGTGGTCAAGTGCATACCTGTGGTGAATGTCACCCACACCTTTCATTTCCCATAGTTACTCACTAGCACATTTCCCCCATTCTGATGATCATTATAACTCTTGAAGGCAGCATGCAAGTAAGTAGCTTCTGAGATGCACTTCTGACACACTAGTAGACATATTAGTCACCTCCTTCTTGTTTTTTTTGTTTCATGACAAAGAAATTCAATTTAAATGGAGTCTTTTATGTTCAAGTTTATATTTCTCTACATGTGAAAAGAAATATTTATATCACTCTCTCTTCTGATGGACATACTGAAATCGATCACACAAGTTCATTTTCTAAAGAAGTGTTTCCATTTTTACTGAAAGGACTACCATCACATAGTTTTACAAAGCTGAGATGAATTCCCTATCAATAAAATTGAGATTTGCTGCAGATGAAAATTTGAACTGATAAACATTTTATTGCACTGAATTTTGTCAACTTTCTAGCTAGAGGACTGAATTAGGGTCAAAGCTCATATCTTATTAACTTCTTAATTTTCTAATCACTAGGACACTAAGGTCTTGACCAGTATCTGCAAAATAAAACAAGAGGCCCTCAAAACACTTCCGTGGATTAATAGGCAGTACTTGACCTATAGAAAATTAGAGATACCAAGGGAAAATTTCATCCAAAGATGGGCTCAATAAAAGACTGAAATGGTATGGACCGAACAGAAGCAGACGATATTAAGAAGAGGCAGCAAGAATACACAGAAGAACTGTACAAAAAAAATGGTCATGACCCAGATAATCATGATGCTGTGATCACTCACCTAGAGCCAGACATCCTGGAATGTGAAGTCAAGTGGGCCTTAGGAAGGATCACTATCAACAAAGCTAGAGGAGGTGATGGAATTCCAGTTAAGCTATTTCAAACCCTCAAAGATGATGCTGTGAAAGTGCTGCACACAATATACCAGCAAATTTGGAAAACTCAGTAGTGGCCACAGGGCTGGGAAATGTCAGATTTCATTCCAATCCCAAAGAAAGGCAATGCCAAAGAATGCTCAAACTACCGCACAATTGCACTCATCTCACATGTTAGCAGAGTAATGCTCAAAATTCTCCAAACCAGGCTTCAACAGCACATGAACTATGAACTTCAGATGTTCAAGCTGGATTTAGAAAAGGCAGAGGAACCAGAGATCAAATTGCCAACATCTGATGGATCATCGAAAAAGCAAGAGAGTTCCAGAAAAACATCTACTTCTGCTTTATTGACTATGCCAAAGCCTTTAACTGTGTGGATCACAATAAACTGTGGAAAATACTTAAAGAGATGGGAATACCAGACCACCTGACCTGCCTCCTGAGAAGTTCATATGCAGGTCAAGAAGCAGCAGTTATAACTGAACATGGAACAACAGACTGGTTCCAAATTGGGAAAGGAGTATGTAAAGGCTGCATATTGTCACCCTGCTTGTTTAACTTATATGCAGAGTACATCATGTGAAACACCAGGCTGGATGAAGCACAGGCTAGAATTAAGATTACCGGAAGAAATATCAATAACCCCAGATATGCAGATGACACCGCCCTTATGGCAGAAAGCAAAGAGGAACTAAAGAGCGTCTTGATGAAAGTGAAAGAGGAGAGTGAAAAAGTTGGTTAAAACTCAACATTCAGAAAACCAAGATTTATGGTCCCATTGCTTCATGGCAAATAGATGGGGAAACAATGGAAACAGTGAGGGACTTTATTTTGGGGGGCTTATCAAGGCAAGAATACTGGAATGGTTTGCCATTTCCTTCTCCAGGGTATCTTCCCAACTCAGGGATCAAACCCAGGTTGGTCGCATTGCGGGCAGACGCTTTACCGTCTGAGCCATGACGGAAGCCCTCCAAAATCACTGCAGATGGTGACTGCAGCCATGAAATTAAAAGAGGCTTGCTCCTTGGAAGGAAAGTTATGACCAACCTAGGCAGCATATTAAAAAGCAGAGACATGACTTTGCCAACAAAGGCCCGTCTAGTCAAAGCTATGGTTTTTCCAGTGGTCATGTATGGATGTGAGAGTTGGACTATAAAGAAAGCTGAGCACAGAAGAATTGATGCTTTTGAACCATGTTGTTGGAGAAGACTCTTGAGAGTCCCTTGGGCTGCAAGGAGATCCAACAAGTCCTTCCCAAAGGAAATCAGTCCTGAATATTCATTGGAAGGACTGATGCTGAAGCTGAAACCCCAATACTTTGGCCACCTGATGCGAAGAACTGACTCATTTGAAAAGACCCTGATGCCAAGATTGAAGGTGGGAGGAGAAGGGGATGACAGGGGATGAGATGGTAGGATAGCATCACCGACCTGATGGACATGAGTTTGAGTAAGCTCCAGGAATTGGTGATGGACAGGGAAGCCTGGCATGCTGCACTCCTTGGCATCACAAAGAGTCAGACACAAATGAGCAACTGAACTGAACTGGCCTATAGAGAAACCAATATCTGTTCATTTTGAAATAGTGAAATAGTGAAATTTTTGCCAATTTAATTAGTTTTACTTCCTCAAGGATGAATGTAAAAGTTATAAGATCACAAATTATTAAGAAATTGACATGGTATCATACTACATATATAAAGCTTGTATAATCCTAGGCTGGCCAAAATAAACTTAATAGAATGCTCAAGGTGGGAAAATCATTGACCACGTCTAGCTCTTTCATTTGATGAAAGAGAAATACAGAAAGACACAGTGTAAATTCATGGCAAAACTTAAACCTAAATATCAGCAGTATGAATATGAAGTCAGTGCTTTTATCCCCATGCTATTTATTTAAATACAAGTAAATATGTAAAGACTTCACTCACAGGGATGCCAGATGTCATTAATTTTCATTTATATCACCACACAAGGTATTAATAAACAACTTTCAACAAAAATATGTGTGGAGGCTGTTGATATTTATATCCTGGAATCCAATATTTCAAGAATGCAATTAAAAAAAACTTGTAAATACTAAATATTTGCTATGTTACAATCACAGAATTGGAAAACACTTACGCAACAAATGATTTGCTCTTGGTTTCAGGGTGGTAATAATAAATTTTCTTGAATTTTTGAACAGATATATTTGTCAGTTCAAAATTCTGCAGACATATTGTTTTTGGGCAGAATGTTCATATATTTATTAATTTTTTCATTTGATGATAAGAACATAAAAGAATATTATTATAATGTCCTTAAATTCTTATATCCATTGTTTTTTTTCTTCCTGTGTGCTGTATTTATAACTGCAATGTTTTTGGCATAACCTTACATTATATGGTAGGGTATTTGATTCAGATAATACTGATTCAGTATTATCTGAACCCAGGGAATCATAAACTTAAACAAAGAGAAATTTGCATTTTTCTATCACCAGTAGCACCATTTTTGAGTTTGTTTTGTATTTGTCTATGCTTCTCAACATAGGCTTTTAAAAATAAAATCTTAGGAGACCAAAGTACTTTGTTCAGATTGAAATAAATATTTGGAAATTGTAAAAAAATCTTATACCCAAGGTTTTTCTCTGAGGACCACATTTCTCTTTTTTAAGGCAAATAATAAAATTATAACCTCAAAGTGCACTACTCTGTGTGCTGTTCTGTCTCCCTTCTCAAATAAATAATACACATTATTTTTAACTAATATCCAGACAGCTATTTTACTGGTAGATTATGTTCTAGGTAATAGAAGACTTAAGTAAATCATCTCAGACACAACCTATGATTGTGTAATACTGAAATAAAGGCTTTTATAAAGCACATGAATTAACAAATTCCCTGAATTCACTAGAATAGCTGTTTATTTTTAAAATCAAATTGCTTTCCACAAGGTCATTAAATATAAAAGGTTTCTACAGTTATATAATTGCATATATCTTATTATTGCTTTGGAAGCATAGAGAGTGAATTTCAATTTATCATCTAACAACATATAGAATCAATATAAAAAATAACATGAAACTCTTCAATAGAAAAATATCTCACTATGGATCCTGACTATGAAATCTTCTGAAATAGTCTTTGAATTGATATTTATTCATCCCAGTGAAGAAAATATTACACTTTTCCAAGCAGAAGAATTATTTTCTAACTTGAGAAACCCACATTATTCAGGAAAGTCACTGGCCTGTCTCAAGGTTTAATTGAAACCAAATGAAGTCTAGTAAAACTAATCAAAACCAAACAAACCCTTGGGTTATGTAAAGGACTTTACTGCTAGTTACAGTTCTTGGAGATTTGGTTAGATTGCTCTAAAATCAAATTTTAAATGTCACCATGCCATGCAAACTAAACATAAAATATTCTTCCAAGAGTTCCATGAATGGCTAAATTAAATACAACTTTATTACCTACAGAATTATTAAATGACCATCAAAAAAGGCAGAAAACATTGAATCAATTTATAGAAGTAATTGATGTTAAAGAATTAACCTAAGACATTAAAAAACTTATCTCATGTGCTATATTTATATTACTCATTAAAAAGAAATTTCAGGAACTCTCTCAAAAATGTCAGTGCATAATTTGAATAAATCATCCCATGACAGTTGAAATCTCTAATGTAATGTAAGGGAAGGCTATAAATCAGTAAAAGTTGGGGGAAAAATAATCTAGGGGTCTTAGAGGGAGCACCAGTTCTCAATCTGAACAATCATGTGACATTTAACTTCTTGTACTGGAGTTTCCTTATGAATAAATGAGAGTAATAATTACAACTCAACATGCACTTTTCTCCAATGTAGTCATGTAAAGTGTGGTGCAAATGCAAGCTATTATGAAACTGTGAAGTAGATATCAGCAAGTATTTGGAAAATACAGAATAGAAAAATGATTACGTGCAAAAAACTAGTTCATGTATTTGTATACCTCTTTGTATTTGAAGCTATACACAGAACTGATGGAGAAAGAGTAAATTGAGTTTGGATATATAAGAGTAGAAGTGCTTTGATATATTATATTTATCATTAAATAATTTATTTATTTATTTATTATATATTTATTATCCCACTGAAGAATGCAAATCTTAAGTTTCAACAAGCAGAATTCAATGATTCAACAAGCACAATAGGAAGTAGTATGGCCATTTGCTGAATAGATACAAATGTCATTTATCAGTTCAGTTCAGTTCAGTCACTCAGTAGTGTCCGACTCTTTGCGACCCGATGGACTGCAGCACGTCAGGCCTTCCTGTCCACACCAGTTCCCAGAGTTTACCCAAACTCATGTCCATTGAGCCGGTGATGCCATCCAACCATCTCATTGTGTCGTCCCCTTCTCCTCCTGCCATCAGTCTTTCCCAGCATCACGGTCTTTTCAAATGAGTCAGTTTTTCCCATCAGGTGGCCAAAGTATTAGAGTTTCAACTTCCACATCAGTCCTTCCAGTGAACACAAAGGACTAATTTCCTTTAGATGGACTGGTAGGATATTCTCGCAGTCCAAGGGACTCTCAAGAGTCTTCTCTAACACCACAGTTCAAAAGCATCAATTCTTCTGTGTTCAGCTTTCTTTACGGTCCAACTCTCACATCCATACATGACTACTGGAAAAACCATAGCCTTGACTAGACGGGCCTTTGTTGGCAAAGTAATGTCTCTTCTTTTTAATATGCTGCCTAGGTTGGTCATAACTTTCCTTCCAAGGAGTAAGCGTCTTTTAATTTCATGGCTGCAGTCACCATCCGCAGTAATTTTGGAGCCCCCCCAAAATAAACTCAGCCACTGTTTCGTTTCCCCATCTATTTGCCATGGAGTGATGGGACTGGATGCCATGATCTTAATTTCCTGAATGTTGAGCTTTAAGCCAACTTTTTCACTCTCCTCTTTCACTTTCTTCAAGAGGCTCTTTAGTTCTTCTTCACTTTCTGCCATAAGGGTGGTGTCATTTGCATATGTGAGGTTATTAATATTTCTCCCAGCAATCTTGATTCCAGCTTGTGCTTCCTCCAGCCCAGCATTTCTCATGATGTACTCCACATATAAGTTAAATAAACAGGGTGACAATATACAGCCTTTACATACTCCTTTTCCTATTTGGAACCAGTCTGTTCCATGTCCAGTTCTAACTGTTGCTTCCTGACCTGCATACAGAATTCTCAAGAGGCAGTCAGGTGGTCTGGTAATCTCATCTCTTTCAGAATTTTCCACAATTTATTGTGGTCCACACAGTCAAAGGATTTAGCATAGTCAATGAAGCAGAAATAGATGTTTCTCTGGAACTCTCTTGCTTTTTCAATGATCCAGTGGATGTTGGCAATTTGATCTCTGGTTCCTCTGCCTTTTCTAAATCCAGCTTGAACATCTGGAAGTTCATGGTTCACATATTGCTGAAGCCTGGCTTGGAGAATTTTGAGCATTACTCTGCTAGCGTGTGACATGAGTACAATTGTGCAGTAGTTTGTGCATTCTTTGGCATTGCCTTTCTTTGGGATTGGAATGAAATCTGACCTTTCCCAGGCTTGTGGCCACTGCTGTGTTTTCCAAATTTGCTGACATACTGCATGCAGCACTTTCACAGCATCATCTTTTAGGAATTGAAATAGTGCAACTGGAATTCCATCACTTCCACTAGCTTTGTTCATAGTGATGCTTCCTAAGGCCCACTTAACTTCGCGTTCCAGGATGTCTGGCTCTAGGTCAGTGATCACACCTCATAATTATCTGGGTCATGAAGTTTTTTTTGTACAGTTCTTCTGTGTATTTTTGCCACCTCCTCTTAATATCTTCTGCTTCTGTTAGGTCCATACAATTTCTGTCCTTTATTGTGCCCATCTTTGCATGAAATGTTCCCTTGGTATCTCTAATTTTCTTGAAGAGATCTCTAGTCTTTCCTATTCTGTTATTTTCCTCTATTTCTTTGCACTGATCACCGAGGAAAGCTTTCTTATCCCTCCTTGCTATTATTTGGAACTCTACATTCAAATGGGTATATCTTTCCTTTTCTCCTTTGCTTTTTGCTTCTCTTCTTTTCACAGCTATTTGTAAGGCCTCCTCAGACAGCCATTTTGCTTTTAACATTTCTTTTTCTTAGGGATGGTTTTGCTCCCATCTCCTGTACAATGTCATGAACCTCCATAGTTCATCTGGCACTCTGTCTATCAGATCTAGTCCCTTAAATCTATTTCTCACTTCCACTGTATAGTCATAAGAGATTTAAGTCATACCTGAATGGTCTAGTGCTTTTCCCTACTTTCTTCAATTTAAGTCTGAATTTGGCAATAAGGCTGGAGAAGGAAATGGCAACCCACCCCAGTACTCTTGCCTGGAAAATCCCATGGACAGAGAATTCTTGTAGGCTGCAATCCATAGGGTCGCAAAGAGTCAGACACGACTGAGAGACTTCGCTTTCTCGGCAATAAGGAGTTCATGATCTGAGCCACAGTCAGCTCCCGGTCTTGTTTTTGCTGACTCTATAAAGCTTCTCCATCTTTGGCTATAAAGAATATCATCCATCTGATTTCAGTGTTGGCCATCTGGTGATGTCCATGTGTAGAGTGTTCTCTTGTGTTGTTGGAAGAGGGTGTTTGCTATGACCAGTGTGTTCTCTTGGCAAAACTCTATTAGCCTTTACCCTGCTTCATTCTGTACTCCAAGGCCAAATTTGCCTGTTACTCAAGGTGTTTCCTAACTTCCTACTTTTGCATTCCAGTCCCCTATAATTAAAAGGACATCTTTTTTGAGTGTTAGTTCTAAAAGGTCTTGTAGGTCTTTATAGAACCATTCAACTTCACCTTCTTCAGCGTTACTGGTCGAGGCATAGACTTGGATTACCGTGATATTGAATGGTTTGCTTTGGAAACGAACAGAGATCATTCTGTCATTTTTGAGATTGCATCCAAGTACTGCATTTCGGACTCTTTTGTTGACCATGATGGCTATTCCATTTCTTCTAAGGGATTCCTGCTCACAGTAGTGGATATAATGATCATCTGAGTTAAATTCACCCATTCCAGTCCATCTTAGTTAGCTGATTCCTAGAATGTCGACATTCACTCTTGCCATCTCCTGTTTGACCACTTCCAATTTGCCTTGATTCATGGACCTAACATTCCAGGTTCCTATGCAATATTGCTCTTTATAGCATTGGACCTTGCTTCTATCACAGGTCACATCCATAACTGGGTATTATTTTTGCTTTGGCTCCGTCCCTTCACTGTTTCTGGAGTGATCTCCAGTAGCATATTGGGCACCTACAGACCTGGGGAGTTCATCTTTCAGTGTCCTATCTTTTTGCCTTTTCAAATAAAAGTGATTTAAAAGATTTGCTGATATAATACTAAACAGATCCAAGGACCGTTATCATTCCATTCCTGCCAGTCCACTTTTAAAATTATAGAGTGTTAAAAATAACAAATGACATAAAGTAGAACAGGATT
The DNA here is from genome assembly GCF_033118175.1 of Dama dama. Classification (NCBI taxonomy): domain Eukaryota; kingdom Metazoa; phylum Chordata; class Mammalia; order Artiodactyla; family Cervidae; genus Dama; species Dama dama. The sequence goes on from NC_083711.1 coordinate 26,247,979, forward strand.
GTCCTGAGGAAAAATCAAAAGGAAAATTTCTTTTCAGGCAGTTAGATAACCTACATTTTTGACAAAGATGTAGGAGCAAAGAAATATGATTGAGACATATAATAGAATTTATTATCAATAATTTGATGTGCTTAACTGAACTTTCTTGGTAATTGAGAATATCAAATTGTTACTTTTGTTTTAAAATACTGACAATCTAAATATTTTAATAATATATCTGATCACTTTCTCATGTTAATGAATTAGTATTTGGTAATTTAATTTTTGGCCTTCTGATGCAAACAGACAACTCATTGGAAAAGTCCCTGATGCTGGGAAAGATTGAGGGCAGAAGGAGAACAGGGCATCAGAAGATAAGATGGCTGGACAGCATCACTGGTGCAATGAACATGAACTTGGGCAAACTCTGGGAGGGACAGGGAGGATTGGTATGCTGTAGTCCATAGGGTTGCAAAGAGTCAGACACGACTGGGTGACTGGACAATAATAACTTAACTCTGGGTAATTTAGAACATTGCCTTTGGTCAATTACCACTGTATGTACCTTGTGATCAAACCAATTTTTACCAGTTACCTTCCAATTTATAATCTTCTATAAAATTAAAAATTGCTCAACAACCTCTATGGGCTTCCCCAGTAGCTCAGCAGTAAAGAATTCTCCTGCAATGTAGGAGACACTGGAGATGCATGTTTTGTTTCTGGGTTGGGAAGATTCCATGGAGGAGGAAATGGCAACCTGCTCCAATATTCTTGCCAGGAAAATTCCATGGACAGAGAATCATGGTGGGTCACAAAGTGTCAGACACAACTGAGCACACACACAAATAATTTCTACAGTAATGTACTTGACAAACCCAACTGCATTTGCACATAAAAAGTGTTCTGCCTTTATGATAAACATTAAGCAAGAGGAAAAGAAAAAAAAAATCTCTAAATATTTTACTGGGAATAATAATATAAGCCTTATAAATTCCCTCTTTCACATGTGGGCAGAATACTGACTTGTTTAACAGCTTTATTTGATCTAAAACAAATATTAATAGATTTCAAAAGTTAATGTCTTTTCTGAATGCATTATCATAGTGGGACTAGGCCTATGCCTTAATGTATGGGGACTATGTGAAAAAAAAAGTGAAAATGTTAGTTGCTCAGGCATGTCTGACTCTCTGCAACCCCATGGACTATAAAGTGCCAGGCTCCTCTGTCCATGCATTCTCCAGACAAGAATACTGGAGTGGTTAGCCATTCCCTTCTCCAGGGGATCTTTGAGACCCAGGGATGGAACCCGACTCTCCTGCATTGCAGACAGACTTTTTATGGGGACTAAAGGAAATGGAAATATGCTTTATCCTTCTAACTACAATGACCACTTCTAAGGATGTGAAATCACACTGAAACCACAAAATCTCAGGAAACTCTGCTGGAGATGGACTAGTTAATTCAGACCAGTCATTTAGTTGAAATGACTAAAAATAACTAGATAAAATATTAAGAGTAAATCTTCTTTAATGTATAGAATAACTTATAAGTCATAAAGAATTACTAGGCTGAGATTGATCCAAGAGAGGATGCAACTTAAACCCAATATTCAAGGTTACTTTTGTACTGGGACTATTTAGGAAATGAAAAGAAAGAGCTGAGTTGCTAAGCTGCAGGTCAATAGCCTTGCATGGATCAAAACCCAAAACCTGGAGTTAAGGACTTAGAAGGCTGGCCTACATTGGGCTTGGGCTTCCCTGGTGGCCCAGACAGTCAAGAGTCCACCTGTAATGCAGGACCCCTGGGTTCGGTCCCTGGGTTGAGAAGCTCCCCTGGAGAAGGGCATGGCAGCCCACTCCAGTATTTTTGCCTGGAGAATCCCCATGAACAGAGGAGCCTGGCAGATTACAGTCTATGGGGTCACAAAGAGTCAGGCACAACTAAGCAACTATAAGCACACACACATCGGGCTCAGACGTACTCCCTACACGACAACCCCAAAGGACTGCTCCCTGGAAACATGGACGAGCAATAAATAAAACAGCAATTATATACATACATATATACAAACATGGAGTTCCCTGGTAGCTCAGCAGTCAAGAATCTGCCTGCAATACAGGTGATGTGGGCTCAGTCGCTGGGTTGGGAAGATCCCCTGGAGATGGAAATGGCAACCCACTCCAGTATTCTTGCCTGGGAAACCCATGGACAGAGGAGCCTCAAGTGCTATAGTCCCGCAGGGTTACAAGGAGTTGGACATGACTTAGTGACTAAAAAAAAAAAAAAGTATACACACACACAATATATACAGTGGGTTGGCTAAGAAGTCCATTAAGATTTTTCCACAAGATATTAGGAAAAATCGGAACAAACATTTTTTTTTTGGCCAACCCAATATATATATATGTGTATATATATATATGATTTTTCCTGGCGGTTCAGCTTGTCAAGAATCCGCCTGAAATATGGGAGAGCTGGGTTCAATCCCTGGGTTGGGAAGATCCCCCAGAGAAGGGAACAGTTTTCCACTCCAGTACTCTGGCCTGGAGAATTCCATAGACTGTATAGTGCATGGGGTCACAAAGAGTCAGACTCAACTGAGCAACTTTCACTTTAACTTTCAAGTAAATCTAACATACATTTAAATGGAGTCTCAAAAAGGGAATGAGACACAAGCTGCATTTGAAGAGACAGTGAAAATTTTCAAGGGTTAAAAAAGATACTATACAAATTTTGAAATGTAATGAAATCCAAGCAGCATAAGGATAAAGAGCAGACATAAAATAGTGAAGCTAAGAAAAACTACAAAGAAATCAGAGTGAGAAAGAATATAAAATGAGAAAGACAGAAAAGATAAACTACTTTCCAAGGATTAATGGCTGACTTCTTAACTGAAAGTCAGAAAACATTAGAATGTTTTTTTCAATGTATTGAGATAAGAGAAGTTCTAACTGATGATTTTATAGCTAACAAAAAATATTTTAAGAATGAAGGTGAAGAAAAGAACTACATAAACCAAAACCTTAAAGTCAAAAAACTACATTTCAAAGCAAAACTAAGACTTTACAACCAACAGCTCTATACTAAATGAAATTCTGAATGGTACTCTTTAGTCATAAGGAAACTATTCCCAAAGGTAAGCTAAGAGATGAAAGGAAAAAGAAAGCACAGAGGAAAGAATGGAAATGTGAATAAATCAGATTAAACACTGATCCTGTAAAATAATAATATAGGTTATTTATAAAGTTTATAAAAACTGAAATTAAAACAATCCTACCTCAGAATATATAGAACAATCAGTTTCATACAAATTCATACATGAACTTAAAAGACAAAAACAAAATGAAGATTCTAATAGATAAAGCAGAACATCAATAGGACCTCAGAGTAAGAAAAAGCTTTTTAAATAGTATTTAAAAAAAATACCCAATGTTAATTAAAGATTGATTAACTTGATCACATTAAAATTGAGAAGTTAAAAAAATAAAATTAAATTAAATTGAGAAGTTATATTTGCTAGAAGACATCCTTAAGTATAAATTCAAGCATACAAAAGGGAGTTATACCTATTAACAAGCACTCATGTCTGGAATGATATATAATTATGCTATATAATAAACTTTTACACATCCACACAGAAGAGTCAGGCAACCTATTTTTGTAAAAAATGTATAGGAGACCTGAACAGGCACTTTATAAACACAATACTCAAATACCTATTAGGAATACTAAAAGATCTTCATCTTCACTAACAATGAAAAAAATCTAATTAAAAACAATGAGATATTACACCCAGCAAGACAACACATTGGCTAAGATGTGAAGCAACAAGAAGTCTCATTCACAAATAGTCAGGCATTATTGAATTAAGAAGATCACTACGAATAGCATTTCACTGCTAGTCACAGGTAACTCCGCCAAATTTTATGCATATATGGAACAAGAGCTTTCTGTAAGAGTGCTTATCATAACAATACTATTTTAAGTAGACACTAACTAAAAGATGGGAATTGCCTGGTCGCTCAGTTGGTAAAGAATCTGCCTGCAGTGCAGGAGTCAGTTCAGTCACTCAGTCGTGTCTAGTTCTTTGCGACCCCATGGAGTACAGCACGCCAGGCTTCCCTTTCTATCACCAACTCCCAGAGCTTGCTCAGATTCATGTCTATTGAGTTGATGATGCCATCCAACCATCTCATCCTCTTTCGTCCCCTTCTCCTCCTGCCTTCAATCTTTCCCAGCATCAGGGTCTTTTCCAATGAGTCAGTTCTTCGTATCAGGTGACCAAAGTATTGGAGCTTCAGCTTCAGCATCAGTCCTTCTAATGAATATTCAGGACTGATTTCCTTTAGGATGGACTAATTTGATCTCCTTGCAGTCCAAGTTGGACTCTCAAGAGTCTTCTTAAACATCACAATTCAAAAGCATCAATTCTTCAGCGCTCAGGTTTCTTTTTGGCCCAACTCTCAAGTCCATACATGAATACTGGAAAAACCACAGCTTTGACTAGACAGACCTTTGTAGGCAAAGTAATGTCTCTGCCTTTTAATATGCAGTGCAGGAGACCCAGGCTCAATCCCTGGGTCAGGAAGATCCTTGGAGAAGGAAATGGCAACACACTGTAGTATTCTTGCCTGGAAAATCCCATGGACTGAGGAGCCTGGCGGGTTACAGTCCATGGGGTTGCAAGAGTTGGACACGACCTAGCAAATAAACCACCACAACTAAAATATGCATGAAAAGTACAACTGACATATATTTTAGTACCTAGCAGCTATGAAAATGAACTAACTATTCCTCACAAAATTATAGATGAATTTTACAAACATAATAGTGAATAACATAAGCCAGGAATGAAAGAAACTTGGAAAACAGGCAAAATGAACTTCTGGTGTACGAAGTAAGGAGAGTTGGGGTTGGGGTGGAATGCAGAGGGAATGAGTGATGCGGAACCAAGGAGGGCTTCTGGGGTATGTCTATTTCTCTGTGTTATTTTGTTTTCATTTTAACATAGGTGATGATTACATGAGTATGCTTACTTTGTGACAGTTCGTTGATCTGTACACTAATGATGTGTTTTTCTGTATGTGCATTTTATTTCACTAGTCGATAAATATCATACAAACATACAGATACACACACACACACATTGTGTGCTAAGTTGCTTCAGCCGTGTCCAACTCTGTACAACCCTATGAACTGTAACTTGCCAGCCTTTGTCCATGGGGATTCTTCAGGCAAGAATACTCAAGTGGGTTGCCTTGCCCTCCTCCACAAAAAGTTCTGGACCATATTTTGAGCTATTGCTGTCATGCATGTTAACATTTTAAATTCAGCATAAATATATATATGTGTGTGTGTCCACATATATATGTGTATGTACACACACAAACACATACATGTATATAGTTATATTGAATTTAAAATATACCCTTTATTTAGCTCCCCTTCAGAGGAATAGGGAAGGACTGTCTTCTCAAAAAACATTGCTGGGACAAAGTTTAGTGCTTAAACTAAGACTTTCAGGAATGTTTTTGTTTCTTAATGAAAATGGTCTTTACAGAATATCCTTAGCAAATGCCAGCATTTCAATTATTCTCAGTTTCCTAGAACAGCTCTCTAACTAGTCTGTTAAACTTAGTTACGTATTCCAATTTATAATAGCACTGTCAGCTACATTATTTTCAAACAGTAGAAAGTACAGATAATCATTATGATACTATTAGATATAAAAATATTTATTGTTTCAAATGTACTTTATAAGCATGACCTAAAAACTGTTCATTGAATGTAAAACTATTTTAAAATGCTTCTATCTTTTATCCAATTTTTAGATTTTTATCAAAAAGGACCTGTTTTTAAAAATTAGATGCTTCTTTCCTCTTTTCAATACCTAATGTACATTCTAAGACAATCTGAAATAATGACTCAATGCTACTCTTTTAAAAATATCTAATGCTTTGTTTATAAAACTTCATAATGATATTCTTTGATGTTATTAATAGTATCATTAGCCTTTATTAAGTACAAAATGTACTGAGCATTAGAATGGGCATATGAGTATTAGAAAGGCTTCCCTGGTAGTTCAGCAGGCAAAGAATCTGCCTGCAATGCAGGAGACCCCAGTTTGAATCCTGGATTGGGAAGCTCCCCTGGAGAACGGATAGGCTACGCACCCCAGTATTCCTGGGCTTCCCTGGTGGCTCAGCCGGTAAAGAATCCACCAGCAATGCGGGAGACCCAGGATGGGAATGGACTGTACAGTCCATAGGGTCTCAGAGTTGGACATGATTAAGCAATTTACACTTCACTTATAGGTATTAGATACAGATACATTTTAAAGAATTGTATTTCCATTTTATTAATATGAATTTGTACATTTGGTAACTCAAAAGCTAGCAGTTTCAAATGGAATATACATATATATATATATATTTCAAATATATATATGTATACTTCAAATAAAAATAAATATTGCATATACACAAATTTTTATCTCAACCTAAAATCTTTTTTCATTGTCATATGAAAATGTTAAAAATTTAGTAAACGTTGCAAACTTATAAAAAAGTAAACTTTTTCTTGCTTTGTATGAGTTAAAACCATGTAAATTTTATTTTTAATATACATATTCTATATTTTTAATTCTTTAGATAAATTCTACTTTTATTTTTTAAAACACAAAATTATGTGTTGATTATGAATTGTATTTCATATTTTTGACTTTTAATTAAAATATATCCATTAAACTACATAGAAGTTACTAATTCCACTGAAAAATACTGGGAATTTTTCAGTCAGCTATTATTCAAACTGTAACAAAAGCTTTGCTAAGGAGTTGTTGATATTAGAAGTGCCCATTGCAAATATGTCTTACTTTCAGGAAAGAAACACTGTGAGAGCTCTCTCCACAGTACAGAATTAACAAAGAAATCTGTTTCCAATTAAAAGAACTGTGGGAGTACCCAGCTGTATTTGGGATTTGGCAAATGTATTAAACTGTGCTCCACATGCTTTGGTTTCAGCAAAGCCTATAAAGTATTTTCTCATGTCTTTTCCTCCTTAACCTTAAAACACATGTACAAAGAATGGATCTGCAGTCTCTCTCTCCCTCCAGTTACAATGATCAGAAAAAGTTTAAATATCCAATGCCTTTATTATTTTTAAATCTCTAATACACAAAGAGTGAAACAGAATATTCATGAGGTCACCTGTGTAAACGCAAGGATTTATATCTTGGTTGTCAGCATGTTTAAAAAAAATAATTCACTTTTGCACAGAACCGAGAAACTCAGTTTTGCCAAAGGCTCATGGCACTCAGGCTTGAAGTGGTTTGGATTTAGTTAGAAGTATAAAAGCCAAGCAAGCAAAGAGGTTGTTTCAGGATAGTTTTAAAATTCCCACAGCTACTTCTCATGTTCTGTGCACCAACACTTTGAAAGCTAAGGTTCTAAAGCAATTTTGTTATGGGGAGAATATTTTCTAGGGATGTTAAATCAAAGGTGGAGGATAGAGGAATTAGAAGGGTTATGAGAACAGGAATGAAGAGAATGGATGTAATATGGAAAGACACTGAAATTGGAAGATTTTAATTGTAGCATGATAGCCATCTTCAAAAGTTACATGGTCTATTTCCCCCTTAAAAGTAAAATAGATTAGCTTCTTTCTCTTTCATTAGCTCATTCAGTAACAGTTCTTTCATATACAATCCTTAGTTATAGAAAGTTATAGAAAAATCATGAAAAGCAAAGTACAAATGGACATCAGACTTCCAATGTTATACTTCCTCCTAGATTTAAAAGACCATCCATTAGAGAAAGGGATGTCCTTTACTTTCAGAGAGAAGAGTAAAATAATAAAAATTAGCAAACCACTGACTTTACTACATGCCAGGCACTGCTCAAAATCTTTTACATTTATGTATTTAATCCTTTCAACAACTCTATGAGACTAGACATTAATACTACTATTATCAATGTCTTACACACAGAGAAAATGAGATATGGAGAAATTAAGCACAACAGAAATTAAATGTTGCTTTGCATTATATGCATTATATGCTTTGCATATCTAGGATTCAAACCCAAGTAGGAAGCCTTGACAAACAGTGCCTTTAAACACTGCACTATATGATACTACAGAGCATGACAAAATCAAACAGAGTTAAAAGGCTACGCTTTTGACTTATTAAACACTGGCAACTCCAGGATATGATCTACTATAACTTTGATTTTTTCATATGTATAATACCAATCATGCCATAAAATTATATTCTAATGTTAAAAGGATATCCTGCACATATTAAATACACAATACAGGTCAGTTCCCTGATACAAATTTTACACCTGCTTATTATTCACTATTCAGTTATAAAATAATGCACGGTTCCTGGTTAAACCTGACATAGTGAAAGTTTGGTCTTCCCTAGTAGCTCAACTGATGAAGAACCCACCTGCAATGCAGGAGACGGGCTTGATCCCTGGATTGGAAGATCCCCTGGAGGAGGGCATGGCAACCCACTACACTATTCTTGCTGGAGAATCCCCATGGCCAGAGGAGCCTCTCAGGCTACAGTCCATGGGGTCACGAAGAGTCAGACACGACTAGTGACTAAACACAACACAGCAGCAGCAAATATTTACCTCCTCTCCCTTTAAAAATTGTATTATAATTTATATGAAAGCTTTTTTTTTTATTTAAAGGGAGGAGGATCACCCAGGAGAACAAAATAACAGAGAAGGAAGTAGCAGATAGGAGCTTTCACTTAAACAAGAAAACTGGAAGGAAAGTGGACAAGTGGTGAAACGCGATGCACAGGGAAAACTGAAAACTAAGTATCTGAAAGCATAAGAAGCCAAAGCAAATCAATATGCGCGCTATGCCAAGAAGAAGCTGAAAAAATATAAGATAACATAAACTCTGCAAATGGAGAGTAAGTGAGGTCAAAAATGACTGAACTCGTTAAAGTCTGTGTATAAAGCCATTAAAATCCTAGACATCCCACCTGAATCCATAGGTTCAAATGATGAGCTCTCTTTAACACATCCAAAAGAAAGTAGGATTGCTCCACAATGAAAAATAGAAAAAAAAAAAAAAACTATCTGCTGAATAGTGAGACATGTCCCTTACCTTACCATGACCAAACTCACTCCTTACTGGGCTTTGAGAAAGGGGTAACCATGATTATACTACCAGGAAAATAAAAAAATCTAAGGATTACTTTTTAAACACTGACATTTAAGAAAAGGTGCATAGTTTTTCACAACTGACTCTCAAAAAAACTGATATTCCCTTGGCCATTTCTTCTAAGTGAATACTCTTAACTTAGCAAGTATTGCCAGCTGAAAAGCTAGTGAGTCTTGATTAAAAATTAAAAGGCAAACTATGATAGCTTTAGATTAGTGTTGCCTAACGGGGTTCCCCAGGTGGCACTAGTGGTAAACAATCTGCCTGTCAACCAGGAGACACAAGAGATGTGGGTTCAATCCCTGGACCAGGAAGATCCCCTGGAGTAGGAAATGGTAACCACTCCAGTATTCTTGCCTGGAAAATTCCATGGACAGCGGAGCCTGGCGGGCTATCATCCATGGGGTTGCAAAGAGTTGGACACAACTGAGCAACTGAGTACACAGTGTTGTCTAATAGAACTTCACATAAATACAGAAAATTTCTACGTTTGTGGTGTTTATGCAACAGCAATTATTCTTGAGCAGCTACTAAGCAACTGAAATGTGGCTACTGCAACAAAGGTATTGGATATTAAATTTTAATTTTCATTAATTTACAGTTAAGCAGCCACATTTGGTACGTGGCTACCTTGTTGGACTGTGTAGCTCTAGAGAAAGTCATTATAAAAAGTCAAAATGGTGATGCTGTTGGCTCTTCCTTGACATTTTAAAAGAGGCCTAAAAGAAATAAATCAAGTAAGAGTTCATTTCAAAGAAGGGACTGAAGAGAATACAGCTTTGTCAAAAAGGATGCTGATTCAGTCTGTTATCTTCAAATTATATTGACTAAAGATAACTTCTTTAGTGATTGTGATTGTGGTTTTCAGTCTGTCTGCCCTCTAATAGAGAAGGATAAGAGGCTTAAGGAAGCTTCCTGATAGGAGAGACCAAATGAGGCGGAAACTGGGTCTTCCACAGGACCGGTAATGGTCAGTTTTCATTCCAATCCCAAAGAAAGGCAATGCCAAAGAATGCCCAAACTACCGCACAATTGCTCTCATCTCACATGCTAGCAAAGGAATGCTCAAAATTCTCCAAACCAGGTTTCAACAGTATGTGAACCGTTAACTTCCAGATGTTCAAGCTGGATTTAGAAATGGCAGAGGAACCAGAGATCAAATTGCTAACATCCCCTGGATCATCGAAAAAGCAAGAGTTCCAGAAAAACATCTACTTCTGCTTTATTGACTATGCCAAAGCCTTTGACTCTGTGGATCACAATAAACAGTGGAAAATTCTAAAAGAGATGGGAATACCAGACCACCTGACCTGCCTCCTGAAAAATCTGTATGCAGGTCAGGAAGCAACAGTTAGAACTAGTCATGGAACAACAGACTGGTTCCAAATCAGGAAAGCAGTATGTCAAGGCTGTATATTGTCACCCTGCTTATTTAACTTATATGCCGAATACATCATGAGAAACGCTGGGCTGGATGAAGCACAAGATGGAATCAAGATTGCCGGGAGAAATATCAATAACCTCAGATATGCAGATGACACCACCCATATGGCAGTAAGTGAAGAAGAACTAAACAGCCTCTTGATGAAAGTGAAAGAGGAGAGTGAAAAAGTTGGCTTAAAGCTCAACATTCAGAAAACTAAGATCATGGCACCTGGTCCCATCACTTCATGGCAAATAGATGTGAACAATGGAAACAGTGAGGGACTTTATTTTTCTGAGCTCCAAAATCCTGCAGATTGTGACTGTAGACATGAAATTAAAAGACGCTTGCTCCTTGGAAGAAAAATTATGACCAAACTAGACAGCATATTAAAAAGCAGAGACATTACTTTGTCAGAAAGAGTCCATGTAGTCAAAGCTATGATTTTTCCAGGAGTCATTTATGGATGTGAGAGTTGGACTATAAAGAAAGCTGAGCGCCAAAGAATTGATGCTTTTGAACTATAGTGTTGTACAAGACTCTTGAGGGTCCCTTGGACTGCAAGGAGATCCAACCAGTCCATCCTAAAGGAGATCAGTCCTGGGTGTTCATTGGAAGGACTGATGCCGAAGTTGACACTCCAGTACTTTGGCTATCTGATGAGAAGCACTGACTCATTTGAAAATACCCTGATGCTGGGAAAGATTGAAGGCAGGAGGAGATGGGGACAACGGAGGATGAGATGGTTGGATGGTATCATCGACTCAGTGGACAAGAGTTTGAGCAAACTCTGGGAGTTGGTGATGGACAGGGAGACCTGGCATGCTGCAGTCCATGGGGTCGCAGAGTCGGGCATGACTGAGCAACTCAACTGAACTGAACTTAAAGATAACTTAATTTGGGCCTCATTTAGTTTAGAAAACCTAACCAGCTGCGAAAAGTCAAACAGAAGGAGAAAGAGCCCTCAGACCTCTTTCAGTCACATTCCAGTACATTCTGGGCAGGAAAGATCAATTTAAAAGGCTGTTGCTCCTCTATAGTTTCAGATGGCTTCAGAATAGTTTTCATTATGTCGATCTTTTGAATGTGTTACATACAATTCTTACACACTTATTTGATTTCATTTCACATTCTTTTTTCTCTCTATGCTTTTGTTTGGGTTTCTTTCTATTGACCTGTCTTCTAGTTTGCTATAGTGTCATTTTCTCCAATCTGCTATTTAAAACCAATTATTAACATTTTAATTTCAAATACTGAGATTTTAATTGCATTTTTCAGCTCTATGTCCATGTGAATTGTTTCATAGATAGCAGTTCTATATTGAAATTCCAACTCCTTACATTTTATTTCTAACTTTTCCTTGGTTTTCCTTAACATTTTAATGATAGTTAATGTTACTGCCAATATATAGAATACCTATGCACCTACTTGGATTATCTATTTTTTATCTTATCAGTCATATTTCCCTGCCTCTTCACATCTATTAATTTTTACTGTATGTTGGAAATTGTGATAAAAGAACCAGAGTGGGTTGAAATGAGGTTATCTTTCACCAAAAATGGTTTCCTTCCTTTTTTCATTAGATACATTTAGTGAGGGGTTGATGATCTTAACTAAATAGAGATTAAATTACTTTGGGGTTAGTTTGAAGTTTTGGTAAGACTCAACAAACTTCTAGGTTGATTTTTGCTCCTCAGGTATCGCCTCCTTGGGTTTTTGACAGAAAGTCTGGCAAATTTTTCTTCATCCCAGAAAGACGGGGGGATCAAGCCTGCAATCACAGGTTCCAAGGTTAGTTCTTCAGTCACCTGACTTTCCAATCTTGGTACTTCTGTTCAAACTCTGTGTTTCAGTAAACCATCCTCTATTTTTGATAATTTTTTCTTAATCTTCATAAGCCTGTAGGAAATTTCACTCTGCCTTTTGACCTAGCACTTCAGCCTCTTGAGTAGTACCCAGAACTCAGTTGTGTCAGAATTGTACTTTGTCAGTCTAGCTTTCCATGACAGTTAAAACTTTTGTTGATTTGTGTTTCCCTGGTAGTAGCTATCTGCTTCAACTGAGCTGATTCTCTGCCCTTATTCAAAATTGGCCAGCACCCTTAGGGAGTTAAAAATAGCTGGTGAGCTTCAGATCATTTTAGAATGGTTGTACCTCCTCTGATATATTGGCCGTATTGTCCTATTGTTCTTGCTGTTGTTTTTAGTTCCTAAGTCATGTCCAACTCATTGTGATCCCATGAGCCTGCCAGGCTCCTCTGTCCATGGGATTTCCCAGGCAAGAATACTGGAGTAGGTTGTCATTTCCTTCTGCAACTGTTCTATAACACCTTTAAAATATGTGTGTGTGTGTGTGTGTGTGTGTGTGTGTGTGTGTGTGTGTGTATTTGTTATTTACCTTGCTTTTCTGGTAGCTGTAATGTCATCTGTGGGTTGGGGCCTCACACAAGACTAGTAAATGGATAATAGATTTCAGGCTTAATGTCAATGATGAAATGAAATCTCAGTTTATACTTATGTGCACATGGAACTGACTGAAACTATAACATTTTTATGTAAGTTTTCTTTTCAAAGGAACCACCAGGGAGATTCACAAAAACTCTGTGACTTTTCAACTGTCAAAGTAACCTTCAGGTCTCTCAATCGATACTGGCAGGAAATAGACTGTGAAATCCATATTATTTTCAAAGAAGGGTGTACATTCCAACACTCACCTAAAGTCTGACTGTGGAAATAATGGACAAAAAATACTCAAAAATCTTCCCAGATGGAAAATTTAGGAGCCATGGAGAACAATAGATACCCATAGAAAGCAGAATAGTGGCAATCAATTTCATAAGATCTAGCAATTCTTGCTTAATCAGATTTGCTAACTCTAATGAACAAGTGACTTCAGTTCATACAATATTCTTGAATTTTCTGAAAAAGGAAGTTTTATTATGATATCCTGACTCACTGTATGAGTTTGTATGTGGAGTCAGGATAGAGGAGATGAATAACTCCTTTAGTTATAGGTGCCAGGTCACAACTAGCTTTATCTGACCCAAAGGAGAGAACTAGATATCCTTTCAGCTAGATCAAGTAACTAAAAGAGACTTTTGAATATCTCAGGTGGGAATGGGAAAGGTATGTTTTAAAGGCTCCAAGAAATTATGTATAATTCAGGGGGTAAATGGGTGATTGTGCTACAAGGGAATTTGTCATCCAGTCTCTTATTCTGCTCTTTTAGTAACAGAATCCCCAGATTCAGCTGAATGCATGACAGCTAGAAGCTGTGTAAACAAGAAACAGCCTCTTGGATATGAGCAGAAATGATGTGACTGTGAAAGAAGAGGATGCAGCCTTGAAAGGAAGCTATTTGTCTTCAACTTCTTCCTCCTTTCCTTTGCCTGAGTGTAGATGTAGTGCTGAGCCAGTTTTGACTATGTAGACAAAGGAAACACTTTAAGAGATGATAAAAGTAAAAATATAAAAGGAGCTTGGGACTCCAGATAACCTCAAGAGGCAGAGCTTTTCTCTCAAGACAGAGAAAGGGGGACCCCCTTCTCCCTAGTCCCTCCCTTGCATTTACAACAGATTCTTATGCTTCATTTTTGTGAGAAAGATATAAATAAGGGCTTCCAACTTTAAGCCATTGTACATTTGGTCTCTGTTATAGCAGTGAAACCAATAGCATATAAGACTTGCAAAATTATATGCCTTTTAAAAATAATGTGCAATTTATTATTATTTTGATAAAAGCTAAAATTATATTTTATTAAAAAAATACATGCCTGAAATAATTTTGAATACACTAAGTACTTCTAAATTATATATAATTACACTAATGTTATTTTTCTATACTAAATCACATTATTGTGTTGTTAAAGATATAATTCATAAAGCAGTTTAATGTACATAGTATCATTTATTAGGAATTATAGTATTTATGGTCATAGTCAAGACTGATAATCTTGAGAGAATTCCTTATTGCAGAATATCTAAGCTTTAATTGCCTTCAAAGGTAATATGATGTTAGTGGAAAGAGTGAAAGATTTGGAAGTCAAAAGAACCAGGTAAGTCCTAACTCCCCCATCCCACTACCCATCAGCAGGGTGCCCAAAGGCAGGTCATAGACTCTCTTCGAACCTCAGTCTCTTTATCTATATATTGAAGATAATAATCTCCTATCTTTTGCACACGATTAAGTTAGTCAAGTTCAAATGAACTAATATGCATGAAAGTAATTTGCAAAGTGTTGTAAATCAAACCTACAAAGTCTTAGAAAAGATGTGGAAAGTAACTCAACAGATAATGAGTCTAATTTTCAGAAGAAGTTGCTTCTAGAGTTGAAATGAGAGAATCTTTGACAGAAGAACAAGAACAACCAGTCAATAAAGCCAGCTCTAAAAGTGAAAAGTAATGTCTAACTTCAGATAAAAGAATAACAATTTAAAAAATATATTTATTCTAAAGAACATTTAGTTATAACACATGGAATTAAACTGCTCTTTCTTCTCAAAATAACATGGATAAGATATTTTAAACAATTTCATTGAAAATCAAACAAATATTTCAGGATTTGGAACTTGCTGAGAAAACATTGCCACTTTCCTAAAGATTCTTGATCTAAGACTTGGAGGAAAGTTCTTTTACAACAGTTCCTTCTGTCTCTGGATAAATCATGGACTCTTTCTAAAACTGCTTTTGATCCAAATATTCAGGGTCTTGATGCTGACTCCAGTATCCCAAGCCAGGAATAACTGCCAATGTTTTCCCTCTTCTTCCTTCTTCGTCCCATAGTTTTAAAAGCTGATGGTTCTATTGTGATAGCCTTCCTCTCAGTCTTATAAGTTCGTTTTAAATGGACAAACGGGCATCCTTTCCACTGCTGACTCCAAGTTCTAAGTTCTAAACTTCTCCAGCTTGGTGAGAGACTGTCCCAGTGCTTGCTACTGCAAGGCGGAGTCCCAAATGGCTGGTTTGTTTTCGTTCTTAAAGGGTATTACATACTGACCTGAAGGGATTTATTTTTTATTATTAAAATGTAGGTTTAAAAGGGAATCAACATTGATTTATGCTTCCTTGCCTCTTTGGTTCTTTTCTTAATGTTTCCTGTTTTGGATTTAGGCAGCTGAGCTCTAATTGGTACTTGATAGCTGGTTAAAAGTAACTGAGAAAGAAGAATCCGTCAGGAAACAAAAATTCTACAGCTAAAAATGTTGTTACATTGAATTAGCCAAGATAACTCTGAGTTAGAGACTTAGTTAATTCCAACAGATTTTTTTTTTCTCCTCACTATGAAATAAATGAAATACAATGAACCAGATAAAAAATATATATGGCCATTAAGAGAAGAATACAGTTTAAGAATGTTGGCAATTATGAAAATCATGTGATATTGTAGCCACACAGATCTCTTAATATAAAGTCATGATGACCACTAGAGATAAGAAAACAAAAGCAGTTATACGGTTCTTTGTTAAAGTAAAACATGTAGCTTGCATTTAAAAACAAAGTGTGAACTGAATACATCAATGAAAATGTCTTTCTTCTAAAAATCACCCCAAGATATGATCTAACAAAAACATATTCTGTTACTTTAAAATGCAAATTCAAATCACGAAATCAAAAACTTTAACAGCTGAACAACTAAAATGGGCAGAAATTACTCTTCAAAGTGCATTTTCTAAATTATGTAACTATTAATGTTTTCTTTTTTTTGGACCTTGAAAACAATAAGCCTTAATCCATAATGCAAAGAAAGTCTGGACATTTATCTTGAATGTTTTTGTTCCCTAAAACAGACTCAATATTCAATAACCAATTGGCTCTTAGGTAATTTTAGTCATAGATAGAGTAAATATACCAGTAAGTCTTAAAACCAGTAAGTCTTAAGAACCATTCTCTACTCACTCATTTCTGAATTTAATTATCATTTTGGCAGTTAATTTTTATTTCTTCTTAGTAGCTGCTGCTGCTGCTAAGTCACTTCAGTCCTGTCCAACTCTGTACGACCCCATAGACGGCAGCCCACCAGGCTCCGCCGTCCCTGGGATTCTCCAGGCAAGAACACTGCAATGGGTTGCCATTTCCCTCTCCAATGCATGAAAGTGAAAAGTGAAAGTGAAGTCGCTCAGACATGTCTGACTCTTAGTGACCCCATGGACTGTAGCCCACCAGGCTCCTCCGTCCATGGGATTTTCCAGGCAAGAGTACTGGAGTGGGTTGCCATCGCCTTCTCCACTTCTTAGTAGAGAATTATGGAAAACAATATTGATAAAGAAATAAGAAAACATTTTTCCCTTTAAGTATTTTTAGCTCTACAAAACTAAGTTTTCCTGATCAAATTTTTAAAAATTGGACCCTGAACTTTCACATTCTATATTATAGCAAACAGCACTATCATATTTCTTAAATGACATTATATTTTTATTGATTCCACTGGAAATATTTCAGTGGTATATAATATGGTCTCTTCTTCCTCACACCATACGATTTTGATTTTTTTTTTTTTAGAATATGGTACATTTGAATAGTAAGAAAGAGCAAAGTAAGGGAATATTTACCCATGGATGCCAATTTCTATCTTTCGCTCATTAGCGACATCTAATTCTCTAGCGATTTGTCTCAGCTCTGCCTTCAAAAATACATCCCAAATTCAATCATGTCTCCTGACATCCAAGCTACCATTGTAGAAGCCTGTTTCATGCTACTAACATAATTTTCCTGATATATATTGTATTAGTACGCTAAGACTGCCATCACAAAATAAAACAGAGATTCATTTCTTCACAGTCCTAGAGACTGCAAATCCAAGATCAAGATGCTGGAAGATTTGGGTTCTCTGGAGACCTCTCTCCTTAGCTGCAGATGGCCAACCTCTAGCCACCTCTTTATACATGGTCATTTCCCTGTGCATATGCCTCTCTGGTGTCTTCTGTGTGTGTACAAATTTTCTATCTTATAACACCAGTCAGATTGGATTAAGCCCACCCTAATGGCCTTGAAGTGAAGTGAAGTGAAGTGAAAGTTGCTCAGTCGTGTCCAACTCTTTATGACCCCATGGACTACACAGTCCATGGAATTCTCCAGGCCAGGATACTGGAATGGGTTGCCATTCCCTTCTCCAAGGATCTTCCCAACCCAGGGATAGAACCCAGGTCTCCCACATTGCTGGCGGATTCTTTACCAACTGAGTCACAAGGGAAACTCACGGCCTTAGGTTAACTTAAATACTTCTTTAAAAATCCTAGCTCCAAATACAGTCACATTCTGAGGTACTGGTGGCAAGGACTTCAACATACAAATTTTGAGGGGACACAATTCAGTCTATAGCATGCACATACACCCACACACATAAAACACAGAATTAAACAGAGTTGATTTCAATTTTTGTTATAGTTATGTACTAAAAAGATGGCATTAAACACTGAATTAGCAAAATTCAAGCCACTTATATTTTTGTCAACTGGTCAGTACATATTTTTGTTTCATGTGTGTTTCTATATAAAGACACCTTATTTAACATATTTTTAAGTTTTAGGACAGTTTATTACTCAGCAGCAGATAACTGATACAATGTGGATTATTCGTCCACATTTCAACTGAACACTCATTTCTTATAAACAATCAATGGCATGGTCTGACTATTTCAAGGCCAGGAGATTTGAAGGATGTTTATGTTATTATAGGTTTGTTTGCCAATATCATTTTAAAACCAGTTAGTCTCATCAGCACCAAAAACCTATTCTTCCACATAATCTTTTCCTTATATAACACTTAACAGATATTTTAAAAATTTTTAAGCTTCCTGATCTGCAGAACTTGCCTTGCCTGCAAGTTTAATATTTTTCACACCACATTGCCTTTTGAAATGTGTGCTCCAGCCAGCACTAGCTGAGAAGGGTTTAACATTTTCCTGACCCTGGGTAATGTGACTATAAAAATCTGTAGCTTTTAGCCTCACAACAATTCTGTCCACTACGCCTTTTTTATTGCTGTCACCTCATGAATCCACAAATTAAGTCACTGTTCCATCTTTTCCACAACTTCATCATACACTATAGATGTGACTTTAGAGCTTTCTGGAGTGATCTCCTATACAGATCAGCAAATGTCCTCTTTCTACATTTATCATTACTGCTCATTCATTACTACTGAACTTGTGGCCAACAGCACTATAACTCACACCTGAACAAGGCTCATCTAATGTATTTTCTCTATAAGGCTCATCAGTCTTGTGCTTAGAAATACTGAACAGCACCTCAGCATATGCATCTGGGTCATTTTAAACACTAAAATCATTAGCAAAAAGCACAAACAATGTGGCACCAAAAAGACCACCAAAAGGAAACGTTTACTGTATAAGAACTGAAATGAGAAATAAGAGTTTTTCTTTGTTGGATCTTAGATGGGAATATGCCATTTCTTGCATCTCAAATAACTCCCTATTGTGAACATGACCCTGTCTGTGGAAGATTTTGGGGATTAAATTTTAATTAAATTTTAAATTTTATTAAATTAAATTAAATTATATAATTAAAATTTTAAATTTAATTTTAGAATTAAAATTAAACAAATTTTACCAAGTAGGCAAATTTACAAATAGGAAACCTGCAAATAATGAGAGTCAAATATTATACTATTTTCAGTTCAGTTCAGTTCAGTCGCTCAGTCGTGTCCAACTCTTTGCAACCCCATGAATCGCAGCACGCCAGGCCTCCCTGTCCATCACAAACTCCCAGAGTTTACTCAAACCCATCTCCATCAAGTCGGCGATGCCATCCAGACATCTCATCCTCTGTCACCCCCTTCTCCTCATGCCCCCAATCCCTCCCAGCATCAGGGTCTTTTCCAATGAGTCAACTCTTCACATGAGGTGGCCAAAGTACTGGAGTTTCAGCTTCAGCATCAGTCCTTCCAATGAACACCCAGGACTGATCTCCTTTAGGATGGACTGGTTGGATCTCCTTGCAGCCCAAGGGACTCTCAAGAGTCTTCTCCAACACCACAATTCAAAAGCATCAATTTTTCAGTGCTCAGCTTTCTTCACAGTCCAACTCTCACATCCATACATGACCACTGGAAAAACCATGGCCTTGACCAGATGGATACTATTTTTTATATTTATATATATATACATATATATATATATATGTATATATATATAAATAAAGGCAATGGCAACCCACTCCAGTACTCTTGCCTGGAAAATCCCATGGACAGAGGAGCCCAGTGGGCTGCAGTCCATGGGGTTGCAAAGAGTCAGATGCAACTGAGCAACTTCACTTTCACTTCTCACTTTCATGCATTGGAGAGGGAAATGGCAACCCACTCCATTGTTCTTGCCTGGAGAATCCCAGGGATGGCAGAGCCTGGTGGGCTGCCGTCTATGGGGTCGCATAGAGTCAGACACGACTAAAGTGACTTAGCAGCATAGTGTGTGTGTGTGTGTGTGTGTGTGTGTGTACATATATATTTATCTTCCTAATTTTACCCAAACCTCTGCCACTGCTGGAGAAAGAAAAGGCAACCCACTCCAGTATTTTTGCCTGGTAAATCTCATGGACAGAGGAGCCTGGCAGGCTAGAGTCCATGGGGTCACAAAGAGTCAGACACAACTAAGTCACTAACACTGTGCACTATGCACTGCCACTGTAGTCTATATTCAGCACAACAGCCAGAGTGATTCTTCTAAAATATAAGATAATGTCACTTCTGAAACCCCTCAGAATGAAAACCAATATGATACCAATGACTTGCAAGAACCTCTGAGACTGGGCCCTGATTACTGCTTTGAGTCCATTTCCAAGGGCTCTTCCCCACCATCATGCTGGCCTCCTGCTGTTACTTAAACTTACCAAGTACCCGTTGCCTTCACATCCAGTTCTTGGTATTCCCCGTGCCTGTGAAGCCTTTCTCCTGAGAGCTCCATAACTATCTTTCATCTCTGTTAAGAGTCTACTCAATTCCTTCCAAACCACTCTGTTTGAAATAGCCCCTCACTCACACTCCCTTTCCCTCTTTTCTGCTTTGTTTTCTCCAAACCACTTATTCATATATGATTTGTTCTTCATTCTACTACTACCTGTGGCCATCACAGTGCTTCCTTCTCTTTGCTCCATGAGGACAAAGAGTTTCTTTACTTGTGTCCCCAGTGCCTAGAACAGTGTCTGACATATTGCGGGGGCTTAGAAAATATTTGCTGAATAAATGACCGAAAAAACGAGATGCATTTAATTAACTTAAAATGTAGATGGAACAAAAAAGACAACGTTGCAGAAATATGCAAACTCTTAAATTTTTGTCTGAATTCATTTTGTATTTTAAGCTTGGCTTAGATCAAAATCAAATTCCTTTCTGGTTAAGACGGAAAATTTTAAAGTCAGAAAAAAAAATCAGTCATAAAAATTTTTCCTGAGTTGTTGAAAAAGTTCTTGCTTTGACTTTCAAAATCAAACAGCATTCAGAGTTTACCTGAATACTATATATTCCTCACTTTTCCCTCTTTCCTATTTTTAAGAGGATGACTCCTCACAGTTTTGTTCTTATAACCAGTAAGTTAAGCAAGGAGTCATCCAGTCTGTATTCATAGCTAATAAATACACTTTCTATTTCTCACTCATCCAAACACAAATGCAGAATTATTTAGTCCCCTAGATCTTTAGGAAAAATATTTTTCAAAAATGATACGTAGAATGAGATATTCTTTATAATTTATTGTGATGCCATACTTTCCAAAACCATTTTGTTAAACAACCCAACTCTAGATTTCCTTCAATCAAATTGATAAATACATCTCAGGAAACATCTCCTCAATTTGCTTCCTCCCTTCCAGTGGCTTCCCTGGTAGCTCAGCTGGTAAAGAACATGCCTGCAATGTGGGAGACGTGGGTTTGATCCCTGGGTTGGGAAGATCCCCTGGAGAAGGGATGGGCTACCCACTCCAGTATTCTGGCCTGCAGAATTCCACGGACTGTATAGTCCATGGGTTTGCGAGCAATGAAACACAACTGAGTGGCTTTCACTCTCTTTCTTTTTTTCAAGCCCTGAAAGAATCAAGTCAACCTATTTCCTTGAGTTCTATTTAAAAACAAACAAAATTACTTTCTACTTTATAAATTTAGAATAAAAGAGTCACGATTCAGTGTGCTTCCATCAGAAAGAGAGTATCATCCAATGGACTTCTTAATTACATGTTTTTAGGAGCTTGATCTGAAAATAAAGGTATATCTGATGTCTGGCCAATCATTTTAGATTAATATGCTGGGTTTCCCACTATATTTTTCTGTTACTAATGAATTTCTGTTTTATTTTCTTAGGAGAAAGGTCTATAGAAAGAGGGAGATTTATTTTAATTTTATGACTAACTGTTCATGGATTAATATTTCAATTAAAATCAAAACTAATAAAACAAATAAAGCTTTGAGATTAGGTATTTATAATTCTTTTTAGTTGATAACCAACTGGTGTGTGATGGGACAGCAAGCAAAAGTTTAAAAAAAAAATAAACAGTATACTTAAAGTGTTTTTTGCTCATACTACAGTAATACAAATCTCAAATATTAAAAAAAGGGATGCAATAAAAAATTTATAGTTCCACCCTTATTTTTGTTTCAGAAGTCACTGAGCTGTGAAATGAGGAGAAAACAAATTCAAGATGAAGAAAATGATGTGTCAACTTTGGTGCTTTCCTAAACTGAGTATTTAATGAAAACAATCTGACCCCGTGGCAGCACAGACCACTGCATTGTAGAATGAAATTGATTAAAGAAGGTGGAGGAGATGATGGCCCAATTTCTTACCTGTGACCTAATTTGATCACATTTGAGCTTGCGAAATAAAAGAAATATGAAATTTTGTATAAAGCTATTATGTCATCTTAGGTTTTATGTCATTAAAGAAAGGAAAATTATTCATTTCATAATTATGATTCACCAATTTGTCATACTATAAAGAAATTGAAGGCAATTTTGACTCTGTAGGCCAAGGATTGTACTTGTGTCTTTGAAGTAGAAAACTATTGCCAACTCCTTGTATTGGCATCGAAATTCAGGCCAACAAAAGTTCTATCTGACCTCAAAGACAAAGTCTATCTCTAGAGCACCCTGGATCCACTGCCTTTGTATATCCACAAGATCTTTCAAGTCCAGAAGGATGATCACATTAAATCCTGACTTGAAAAACTCAGTTTGACAAGGAATATTGTAGTCATTGTGATCTAAATCTCAGGGAAATGCTTAATCATTATATTCTTGTGGACAAGATTGGAGGTGGCAACTTAATAAGAAAATGGGCAATGAGAAATGATGAGAACTTAAACTCAGAATACCTACTATACATCAGGCATTTTGCCAATTTATTTAATCCTAGTAGTAGCATTTCAAGCTTTATGATATGATTCTCCTTTAAAGACCAAAACAAAAGCCAAAGAGCTATGGACAACACACACAGTAAGCCTCATGGCAGTTCATTAACTTGATTGGCACACTGTATCATACAGAAGCAAACGTGTAAATGGCTGGATGATCATCCCCACAGGTGTAGAACCAATGGGCAGTCAGTGAGACACTGAGAGTAGCATACTGTCATTACTCTTCTATTTTCATGCATTCAAGGATTAACTAGTCCTATGAAGTAGAAATGAAAGAGCTTGAGAAAGCATGAAAGAGGAGATAGAAAAATTATTTATTTAATGAAAGAATCAATGTGTGCCTAAAGTCAATGATTCAAATCTAACAAAACACAGTTAAACAGGAAAAAATATAAAATTCAGCTATAAGAATTTGAAAAACAAAACTGCAAGCCTATGGAAGAACAGAGTAGAGTGAGCATGAGTGACAGTTTTTTAGTGGATTTCACGTTCTGTGTTGGTCAATCAAAGCTACTGGAGGAGATGGAATTCCAGTTGAGCTACTTCAAATCCTAAAAGATGATGCTGTGAAAGGGCCACACTCAATATGCCAGCAAATATGGAAAACTCAGCAGTGGCCACAGGACTGGAAAAGGTCAGTTTTCATTCCGATCCCAAAAGAAAGGCAATGCCAAAGAATGCTCAAATTACTGTACAACTGCACTCATCTCACCTGCTAGCAAAGCAATGCTCAAAATTCTCCAAGTCAGGCTTCAACATTACATGAACCAAGAACTTCCAGATGATCAAGCTGGATTTAGAAAAGGCAGAAGAACCAGAGATCAGACTGAGAACATCTGTTGGATAACCGAAAAAGCAAGAGAGTTCCAGAAAAAACATCTACTTCTGCTGTATTGACTACACCAAAGCCTTTGACTGTGTGGATCACAACAAACTGTGGAAAATTCTTCAAGAGGTGGGAATACCAGACCACCTGACCTGCCTCCTGAGAAATCTGTTTGCAAGTCAAGAAGCAACAGTTAGAACCAGACATGGAACAACAGACTGGTTCCAAATTGGAAAAGGAGTATGTCAAGGCTGTTTATTGTCACCCTGCTTATTTAACTTATATACAGAGTACATCATGCTAAATGCCAGGCTGAAGCACAAACTAGAATCAAGATTGCCACGAGAAATATCAATAATGTCAGAGACACAGATGAAACACCCTCATGGCAGAAAGCAAAGAACTAAAGGACCTCTTGATGAAAGTGAAAGAGGAGAATGAAAAAGTTGGCTTAAAACTCAACATTCAAATAATGAAGATCATGAATCTGGCCCCATCACTTCATGGCAAAGAGATACAGAAACAGTAGAAACAGTGAGAGATTTTATTTTCTTGGGCTTCAAAAGCACTGCAGATTGTGACTATAGCCATGAAATCAAAAGACGCTTTCTCCTTGGAAGGAAAGTTATGACCAACCTAGACAGCATATTAAAAAGCAGAGACATTACTTTGCCAACAAAGATCTGTCTAGTCAAGGCTATGGTTTTTCCAGTAGTCATGTGTGGATGTGAAAGTTGGACTATAAAGAAAGCTGAGCACAGAAGAATTGATGCTTTCGAACTGTGGTGTTAGAGAAGACTCTTGAGAGTTCCTTGGACTGCAAGGAGATCCAACCAGTCCATCCTAAAGGAGATCAGTCCTGGGTGTTCGTTGGAAGGACAGATGTTGAAGCTGAAGCTCCAATAATTTGGCCACTGATGTGAAAAACTGACTCATTTGAAAAGACCATGATGCTGGGAAAGATTGCGGGCAGGATGAGAAGGGGACGACAGAGGATGAGATGGTTGGATGGCATCACCGACTCAATGGACATGGGTTTGGGTGGACTCTGGGAATTGGTGATGGACAGGGAGGCCTGGCATGCTGCGGTTCATGGGGTCGCAAAGAGTCCAACACAACTGAGCGACTGAACTGAACTGATGGGTCAATACTGGATGTGTGACAAAGGGGCAAAAATATCTAGTAAAAAGTTAAGCTAGAGTGGTCAGAACAGGGATGGCAAAACTTAATTTCATAGGCATTTATAAATCACAAAGGAACACTTGTTCATTTTTGGACATTTTGGCAAATTGGAACTATCCTTGCTGTTGTAGAAGAGATTTGTGCATTCTGAGGTTTCTTGCAACTCATAATTGTGTGAAACCCTTTCTCTGTGGAAAATTCTTTTTTGTTAATTGTTATGCTCACTAGAGTTTAAAACTGTCCTTCTACCCTCTAACTTAGCTGCCTATGTGTAAGTTATTGTTCAGTTTCAAACCACTTTTCAATCACTGGATCTAAATGAGATATAAGAGAGGAAAATCATACCACTTGATAGTCTGTGCAGGTCAACTTGGGGAAAAGTCTTGTATTATAGCCTATATACCAGTTATCTTCTGGAAAAAGATGAATGAAGACACTTGACAAAGATACTGGGAAAAATGTGTTTTCTTTAATGTTATATTTAAAGCCTCATTATAAGTAAAGCAGCAAGGAGAAATTAGTTTCATCCTGTGTTATAATACAATATTTTAAAAAGTAGACACTTTCTTCAGATCTTCAGTCAAATATCACCCATCCTGATCACCCTATTTAACGCTATGAATGGCCTCTCCAATTGTTTTTTTCTTAGCTCTTATCACCTTCTAATATGGTATAAAATCTATCTATTCATTTTCCTGTTTATTATTGTCTTTCTCATTTCACTAACACGTAAATTCCATGAGAGCATGTCTTTTGTTTGTTTACCAATGACTCTCAAGCACACATGAATGAATACAATTATAGTATTACCTAACATAAGTGCTTGCAATGCAAAAAGTAGTGTTCTTTATTTATTGCATTTGTTATTGGTTCAGATGAAGGAAATGGAACCCATACTTTGAATGTTGAGCCTCAAATGATTTATTACAATGTGTTACAGAGGGAGGACTGGGGGGGAAAAAAAACACTCTTGGTGAACTTGTAGGAAGAACTCCTAAAGCCACAGTTCAGAACTAGGTCATGGTGAAAACCAAAGCTGCTTCTACACTGGGAGGCTGTCTGGCTGATGGGGAAACTTCCAGTAGAGCTGTCAGCCCCAAAACCACATCATCACTGACATAACGTGCTAGTCACTAAAATTTATAAACTGACAAGATTATAGTCATTACCGAGGGGAAACCACATCTACTACTGCTGGATTCAAGATCATGTATTATTCACTACATTATCTCCATCACAACCAGGGACTCATTATTTTATTCTGAATTTTTAATACTATTCATTTCTTCTCTTTTCTACTCTTCTGCTCTATGTTCCTTTTTGTTGAAGAATGACTTATTTGTCCCCAACCCTCTATAAGACACCATAGCTTTATACAAAGAATTCATATAATCTGCATCATAAAGCCAAAAAAAACAAG
Source organism: Dama dama (assembly GCF_033118175.1). Lineage (NCBI taxonomy): Eukaryota > Metazoa > Chordata > Mammalia > Artiodactyla > Cervidae > Dama > Dama dama. The sequence continues at coordinate 26,274,346 of NC_083711.1, forward strand.
CAATTAAAAAATGAGCAGAGAACCTGAATAGACATTTCTCTGAAGAAGACATACAGAAGGCCAACAGGCACATTAAAAGATGCTCAGTATCACTAAACATCAGGGAAATGCTAATCAAATCAACAATGAGATATCACCTCACACCTGTAAGAATATCTATTAATAAAAAGACAACCAATAACAAATGTTGGGGAAGATGTGGAGAGAAAGGAACCCTTGTGCACTGTTGGTGGGACTGATTATAAATTGGTGCAGCCATTATGGAGAACAGTATAGAGATTCCTCAAAAAATTAAGAATAGTACGACTACATGATGCAGCACAGTTCTCATCATAAGGGGAAAAAAAATTCTAGTTCTTTATTTTCATATTTATATGAAGTGGTGACTGTTCACTAACTTATAGGGGTAATCTCAAAACATTGTGCTGTACACCTTAAACTCATGCAATGCTATAGGTCAATTGGACCTTAATAAAACTGATAGAAAAGGAAGAAGACAACACTATAACTTTTGACAGCTCCTCAGTTTTACATGTTCAAACCCAGGCACTCAGAAATAACTAAGCTGACTCACAATCCCAATTTCAACATGGAGGAGAGGGGGTCTTAATTGGGTTAGATGATCATCACTGATTGACTTTCACCACTGTATTAACAGAGGCCATATAGAGAGCCAGACTATGCTTTACCAAGATGCCAATGTGAATACCAGAATGCCAATGTGAATACCAGAATGAGGAACTTCAAAGACAAGAATGTGAAGTGGCAGATACAGGAAAAATACAGATGTCTACTACAATGACATTTGCTCAAACCTGCCCAATACTACTTACTGAAGCCACTGGCTACAGAGATAAAGTCGAGCATAACTTCAAATAGAAATACTTGAGGTTTTGAACTTTTTTTTTTCCTTTCAGGTTATGAGTTGCCTTGCCCTTTCTCTAAATGACTTCACCCAAGCTCATCTTGGCTACTAAGTGGCCAAGACTTCTACACATTTCCAAAGATAGCATTAGCCATTCGGTCTAAACCAGGAGAGGGTCATAAATAAAAGGCGCATGACTGGAAAAAAAATTATCATCCCTCAGCTTTCCTAAGAAGAAAGACTAAAACTCTCATTGTGATATACAGGTTTATTTATTTATTTATTTATTTATTTATTTATTTATTTATTAGTTGGAGGCTAATTACTTCACAACATTTCAGTGGGTTTTATCATACATTGATATGAATCAGCCATAGAGTTACACGTACAGGTTTAAAAGCTGGGCAAAAAATGAAAAAGCATGCTATAATTTTTTTTTCAATTTACATAGGAAATTTTAAAAACAACTTTCATTTTTTTAGAATTCTTTCAGAATTTCACAATTATTTTAAAATTCCATGATTGTAAGAAGCAGAAGTTATCCATGCCCTATGATTTCAAGGGTTGAACAACTAAATGTAAGAACTGGACTGCAGCCATTATCACTTTTTAAGTCTGTTTTCCTCTCCATTTTTTTTAATTATAAAAAGCACTATTTTTTTTTAAGGAGGGGGGAATCTCTAGGAAATAACCCTGTTTTCCATTTAAATGATCTTGAAAGTGAAAGTGTTAGTCTCACAGTCCTGTTGGACTCTGTGACCCTGTGGACTATAACCCACCAGGCTCCTCTGCTCATGGGATTTCCCCAGAAAGAATACTGGAGTGGGTAGCTCTTCCCTTCTCCAGGGGATCATCCCAACTCAGGGACTAAACCCCAGTTTCCTGTACTGAAGACAGATTCTATACCATCTGAGCCACTAGGGAAGCCCCTGGTGATCACAGAAGAGACAATAATCACAGCTGATACGAAGAAATGCAGTAGACTGTGTGTGATTGGCTGACAGGGAACATGCAAGCGGGACTGGGCGTGTTAGGGATTAGGCTCAGTGTCAGCCATCTTCCCACTGTGTTCCCAGCCTCTGTTGCACTAGGGTCTCCGTAATGTGAGTGAAGCCACTGTGTTGTAGAGCTCCAGCTGAAGAAGTAGTGGGGTAAGTAAGGAGGTCTCTGGAGGAAGAATCCTACTAAGCCAACTGTTTGCACATATACCAGTGGTAAAGCAAGGAGCAAAGAAGGGCTGCAAAAGCTGCTCATCAGAGTGCACCCTCTACTGGAGGGGTGAAGAAACCTCATCATCACAAGACTGATAAAGAGGCACTCCATGAAATTAAACGTTATCGGAAGTCCACTGAACCCCTGATTCACAAAGTTCCCTTCCAGTATCTGGTACAAGAAGTTTCTCAAAACCTCAAAACAAATCTGTGCTTCCAGAGCGCAGCTATTGGAGCTGTGCAACGGAGGAGGGAAACGCAAATATATGACTTCAGGAAATTGTTCTTATCATCTGCTGTGTGCTGGTTTCTCTGAAGACTAATGTACCTCTGCCTTCATTCAAGTCCTGGTCTAAAGCTGGACTATATTAGGGCCACCAAATAGTTAACATGTGAAATCATTTATTTAGTGCTTAAGGCTAACATAAATTACATCTAGCATTGCAATCTATAAAGTTCAATAGCTAGCTCAAATATCCTAAGAAGGAGGTTTATCTATGCTATCCCACAACAATTGCAGATCAGTTCAGTTCAGTCTCTCAGTCGTGTCCAACCCTTTGCAACCCCATGGCCTGCAGCACGCCAGGCTTCCCTGTCTATCGCCAACTCCCAGAGTTTGCTCAAACTTATGTCCACAGAGTCGGTGATGCCATCCAACTATCTCATCCTCTGTCATCCCCTTTTCCACCTGCCTTGTCTTTTTCAATGAGTCAGTTCTTAGCATCAGGTGGCCAAAGTATTAGAGCTTCAACACCAGCCCTTCCAATGAATATTTAGGACTGATTTCCTTTAGGATTGACTGGTTTGGTCTCCTTGCAGTCCAAGGGACTCTCAAGAGTCTTCTCCAACACCACAGTTCTAAAGCATCAATTCTTTCAGAGCTCAGCTTTTGAAAGTTGGCCCCATAAAGGGCCAACTCTCACAACCATACATGACAACTGGAAAAACCATAGCTTTGACAAAACAGACCTTTGTCAGCAAAGTAATGTCTCTGCTTTTTAATATGCTGTCTAGGTTGGTCATAGCTTTTCTTCCAAGGAGCAAGCATCTTTTAATTTCATGGCTGCAGTTACCATGTGCAGGATCCCAAGAAAATAAAGTCTGTCACTGTTTCGATTTTTTTCCCCATCTATTTGCCATGAAATGATGGGACCAGATGCCATGATCTTAGTTTTTTGAATGTTGTATTTTAATCCAGCTTTTCACTTTCCTCTTTCACTTCCATTAAGATGCTCCTCAGTTCCTCTTCGCTTTCTGCCATGAGGGTGGTGTTATCTGCATATCTGAGGTTATTTATATTTCTCCCTACAATCGTGATTCCAGCTTGTGCTTCATCCAGGCATTTCACATGATGTTCTCTGCATATAAGTTAAATAATTTACTTATATGCAACATCCAATTATAGATACTGGATGTTTTATCAGCTATCATAATGAATCTACCTTAAAAGCGATTGGAGTATGTTCTCAAATTTAATAAACTCTTAACTGTCCAGCTTAGATCCCTATTTCTTCAGATTTCCAAACATTTTCTATTAACACCTAAAGCTTTTAGGCATTCAGCTACTGCTTGATGGATTTTTTAAAACGTTGAATCTCATCTAATAAATGAAAATATATGTCTACCTAGAGGCAGAAGAAATGTGATGTTCTATTGTAAATGAAGAAGCACGTATATATTTTTAAATGTAGCTTGCTTCTCTGTATCTTATAGAATACATTAAAATGTCTAATATGTAAAACTCTGTCACTGAAATAGCTATTTTTACATAAACATAATATAATAAAATATATTATTATATAAAATAATATAAATTTTTAAAAAGCTATATTTATAAAAATTTTATTTAAAACATTTATTAAAATATAATATATTATATAAAATATAATAATATACATTAAAATATAATAAAATAGCTAAAATATATAAGAAAATTATAACAAGTGTGAACCATTGCTTGGATACAGAATCAACAGCAGAAGTGGAAGCACCAATGAAGAGGTCCTCTATCAGTCTGAAATTAGTAGAGACAGAAGAGATGGAAAAAGGCGGATGAATTTCAGATACAATAGGGAAGTTGATTGAAAGGACTGTATTAAGAGATGTCAACATGTTGAAACTGATACAGACACATCCCCACATTATTCACACGTGAACTAGGAAGGAAAGGAGGGAGGAAAGCAGGAAGATATTAAGTAAAAAAGGAAGCATCATTACAACTCCCAACTTTGTTGTTGTTCAGTTGCTCACTCAGTTTTGACTCTTTGCAACCCCAAGGACTGCAGCACGTGAGGTTTCCCTGTCCTTCACCATCCCGGGGTTTGCTCAAACTCATGTCCATTGAGTCAGTGATCTCATCCAATCATCTCGCCCAACTTTTTTAGGAGAGGCCATAATTAAGATCACCCATAGTAAACATCCTCTGATTATGGGCATATAGTAGTATTATAAGCTATGAAATAAGCAGCGCAAAGGAATTCTTTTCAACTCTGTCAGAAGTGACCTATTTTGCATCACAATAGAAAATATCTATTCTTCCATTCCATGATAACTATAGTTGTTGCCATATCTCTCTCTATCACAGAAAAATCCATACATGAGAAATGTAGTTCCCAAGAGGGTTAGAAAGAAACAATGAAAACATGAATAAGCACAGCTATTCTCAGTTATTGTTGCCTCACTACAGACAACAGCATTAAGAATCAAAAAAATACTGGCCAAAACCCACAGTTTTTTCCTTTTATATTGCCTCTGAAAAAAGAATCCAAAGAGATGCAAGACTTATTAAATGAGAAAAAGAAGAGTCTTAGAGAAATGGATCTTTCTAAAGACTGGGCCTAAAAGTTATATCCCAATTCTTTCTCTCTCAGACTATGCATTTCAAAATTTGAGATGAAAGGGGTCATAACTGGAAAACTACCAAGCAGGCTGATCACTATAATAATTATAAAGAATAGAGATCTAAAAAAAAAAAAAAAAGAATAGAGATCTAATTTTTAAAATATCAATTATATTAAATAATCAAATACTGTGTTCCAAGTGATGTAGCCAATATGATTAGTAAACTGATTTGTTCATGGACTAAAATAAAGATCCTCAAAATTAGTGATACAACTGTGGATTCTAGAGACAAATTATTTAGGTTAATCCTCTGACTAGTTGTGTGACCTTGGCAAGACAGTGTTTCTAAGCTTCAGTTTCCTTTCTTTAAAACGAGGGTAAAAGTCACTCCTCCAACAAGGCTTGTTGTGAGAACCAAATGAGGTTCATTCATAAACTCAGAGCCTAGAGCTTAGTGTAGAGTAAGCACTCAGTAAATTTTAGTTATTAGTGTCATTGTTTGCTTCATTTCAGTCATGTCCAACTCTTCATGACACTCTGGACTGTAGCTTGCCAGGCTCCTCTGTCCATGGGACTGTTTAGGCAAGAATACTGGAAGTGGGTTGCCATTTCCTACTCCAGGGGGTCTTCCTGACCCAGGGATTGAACCCACATCTCTTGAGTCTCCTGCATTGGCATGGGAGCTCTTTACCACTAGCGCCAGCTGGGAAGCCACTAATTAATAATAATTAAAGTCACAATTAGTGTCATAGTTGGACTTCCTAGGTGGTGCTAGTGGTAAAGAACCAGCCTGCCAAGGCAGGTTAGACATAAAAAAGAGACATGGGTTCGATCCCTGGGCCAGGAATATCCCCTGGAGGAGGACATGGCAACCCAGCCCAGTATTCTTGCCTGGAGAATCCAATCCCATGGATAGAAGAGCCTGTCAGACTGCAGTTCATAGGATCACACAGAGTTGGGCATGACTAAAGCAACTTTGCACACAGCACACAGTGTCATCGTCACTTCTATTATTATTAAAATAGAACATGCCATTTGTTCATTTAATTATTATTTATCAAGAATCTGCTATTGGGAAGAAGGTAAAAAATATATTTGCCATTAAAAATTATTCAGGGAGGTTTACCAGGTATGAATTTTTCTATGATATCAGCAAAAAATGTAATAAAGTTAAATCCAGATCAACCACAATAGCTGTTGGCGGCAAGTTCAATATTAATCCACTTTTAAAGCTTTCCCCAAACTCCTTCAATCATATAAGATCATATAAGAATCTTAGGCTTATGTGGTCCAGGAAGTAGGGAGATGCATGGTTCTTAGATTATAGCTGTCATTACTGACAGTATTCTTATAAACAACCAACAAAAAAAGAAAAACCAGTTTTAAATAATTACCTAGCTAATTAATTAAGGTATCATTGACATATCAATATGCTAGTTTCAGGTGTATCATGTAATGCTTCAATATTTGTATATATTGCAAAATGATGAAATTGTTGAAAGATTTTAAGCAGAGGAGAGGCATGGCCTTATTGTACTTTAGAAAAATCATTTTTACAGACACATAGAAACAGATTGGAGGGAAAGATATAGTAACAGAAACCCTGGTTATGAGGTTGTACCAATTACAAGGCATTGTTTTCAAAGTATAATATGGATAGTAGTCCAAAAATCTACAGTTTAAAAACACTTTGTAGGACTTTTGTTTCTGCCCAAGGTAAAAAGAACTTAATTTGCCATCCCAAATTAAACAACTAGAAAGCCAGAAAAAATACATAGTACAATGATTTTCATGTGTTGAACAACCAGTAATGTGAGTGTGACACATGAAAAAAGGGAAACATTCAAAGTGAGATCTAAGGTTCTTGCGGCTTACTGCTTGGAGGTGGTTCCCAGGCCATGGAGTAAAGAATGTAGATTCAAATAGAGCCCAGAATTGAAACTGAAGGGATCACAGAGACTAGAATTTGTAGATGGAGTTACATACAGAGATCTGGAGCTGTGTAGAGGGAATTCCCTTAAGTCTTTGGCTAAGTACTTACTTATGCATGTAGGAGGGGAAACTACGAGAGGCTGGAAAAAGTACCACTAACAAAGGATCAGGCAGAACAATTTTTAGAGCCCATAGAGGACTGGAAATAAATTATGCTCCCACAGTCAAGGTGAAAATTCCTTAAAATACACATGAACCAGGTAGAATCCTCAGAATAATGTCACTTTAGTGGTGACACATATTGATCCAGAAATAAAGTATATAACACACCTTAAAAGCAGAGAGGGTTCAATTGCTTCTAAGTAAAACTTAATTCTATGAAAAATAAAAATTTACAGTCTTTAAAGAACTACAACAAAAATTAAGTCACAAACAACATAAAAAGAACAACATTTAACAAATGCTATGCACTGAATTGAGTCCTCTCAAAATTCATTTGTTGAAGTTCCAACACCCAAAGTATATTTGGGTGATGGGGTCTTTATGGAGATAATTATGATTAAATGAAGTCATGAAAGTGGGACCTTGATGCAACAGGATCAATGCCCTTTGAAAGGAAGAGACACAAAAGCACTCTCTCTGTCTACGCACAAAGACATCATGTGAAGAACAAACAGGAAAAAGATGGTTGTCTGCAAGCTAGGAAGAGAGTCTCATCACAAGAACCTTGCTGGATCTTGAAGCAGGACTTTCAGTTTCCAGAACTATGAGAAAATAATTTCTACTGTTTAAGCCTCTCAGTCTATGACATTTATTATGGAAGTCTGAGTAGACTAATACAACACCCCCAAAAAAAAATCGCCAACCATGTAAAAAAGCAGAAAACTATGCCTATGAAAAGAATAGAAACAGATCATAAGTAACAAGGATTTGGGAATGATTAAAAGGTATTTCATAATAGCTTTAGAAATATATATAGCTGAGAGGAGGAGCTAAGATGGCGGAGGAATAGGACGGGGAAACCACTTTCTCCCCTACAAATTCATTGAAAGAACATTTGAACGCTGAGCAAACTCCACAAAACAACTTCTGATTGCTAGCAGAAGACATCAGGTGCCCAGAAAAGCAGCCCATCATCTTCGAAAGGAGGTAGGACAAAATATAATAGAAATATATAGCTGACCCCTGACCAATGCAGAAGATAGGGACATCAACCCACCAGTAGGGTTGAAAATCCTCTCATAACTTTACAGACAGCCCTCTGTATCTGTGGTTTCCTATCTGTGGATTGAATCAACCACAAATCAGGTAGTACTGTAGTATGCATTTATGAAAAACAAATCTGTGTACAAGTTGATCTGCACAATTAAAACACATGATGTCCAAGGGTCAACTGTATTCCATATGGTCAAGAATAAAGAAAATATGACTTATAATAACAAAACTGGAAGATATAAAAAAACACATGAATGGGAATCTAGAGATGCAAAATACTACATCTGAAATAAAAATAAACTGGTGTGATTAACAGCAGATTATACATTGCAGAAGAGAGCGGGGGAAAAAACGATGAAATTGAGGACATAGTAATAGAAACCATACAAAATGAAACAGAGAGAGGAAAAAGACTAAAAAATAAATAAATGAACAGAGAAGCGACCTCTAAGAAAATATATTTTCTGTCTTACATTTAATTGGAGTTCAGAAGGATAAAAGATAGAGGGAATAGACAACATTTGTTGAAGAAATAAAGGCCAAAACTTTTCTGAATTTGATCATATTTATCAAGCTACAGATTCAAAAAGCTCAACAAATCCCAAGAAGAATAAAAGTGAATACAGATTACAAATAAAATCAGTATAACCAAATCAAATTGCTAAAAATCACTGATAAAATGAAAATCTTAAAATCAGCGACTTTACACACTGAGGAACAAAGATAAAGTGAAGTGAAGTGAAAGTCGCTCAGCTGTGTCCAACACTTTGGGATCCCATGGAATGTATAGTCCATGGAATGCTCTAAGCCAGAATACTGGAGTAGGTTGCTTTCCCTTCTCTAGGGGATCTCCCCAACCTAGGGATCGAACCCAGGTCTCCCGCATTGGGGGCAGATTCTCTACCAGCTGAGCCACAAGGGAAGCCCAAGAATACTGGAGTGGGTAGCCTATCACTTCTCCAGGGGATCTTCCAACTGAGCTACCAGGAAGCCCTAGGAATTATATATTTCTCCCCCAACATTACTTAAACACAATGTACAGAAATATTTAAAGCACTGAATGAGAAAAATAAATTGTTAATCCGCAATTCATTACCCAGGAAAGATACCTTCAAAACTGACATAAAATTAAGACTTTTTCAATGAAACAACCACCAAGGAAGTGAATTATCGGTTAACTACACTACAAGAAATGCCATAGAATGATTTTTAGAGAGACAGAAAATCATGTCACAAAATCCGCAACAGCAAAAGGAATAAAGAGCACTGGACTTGGCCATCAAGTGGGTAAATACACTTTATATTTTAATTAATTTTAGTTACTATAAAAAGCAATTCAATTCTTTTAAAAGTCCATTGTGTTGTTTATAACGCATGGAAAAATGTGTTTATAACACATGTTCAACACAAGTAGCACAAGTAGCACAAAGTATAAAGTTGAGGAATAGAAGTGTATTGTTACAAGTTTCTAACTATGCACATAAACTGGTATACAATATAATGTTATTTGAAAGTGTGTTGTTGTAAACTAAAGATACATATGATAAACCCTAGGAGAACCAATAAAAAAATAAAAAGATAAAACCAATAGTGAAGATAAAAAAGTTCTCAATAATTACTTAACCCACAAAGTTGAAGAACAAGAATTTATTGAGACACTTACGGACATCTTGGATGAAATGGAATAATTCCTTGAAAAATTTGAACAACCAAAGCTTCCTCAACAAGGAATAGGTAACTGGATAGCCTTATAGCTGTTAAAGAAATTGAAGTCACAATTAAAATTCTTATCACAAAGAAAGTTCCATGCCTAGATGACATCACTGGTAAATTCTCCCAATAAATTCTTATTTAAAGAAGATGTAGTACCAGTTTTGTGTAAAATTTCCAGGAAATAGAGGAGTTGAGAAGACTTTCTAACTCATTTTATGATGCCAAAATTATCTGATATGAAAACCAAAGACAATTTTATATAAGTGAACATATAAATGTAAATAGAACAGATCAATAAGCTTTTTGAACATAGACACAAAACCTCAAAATATTAGCAAGCACTTGAACAAGTTGTAAACAGACAATGTGCCAAAGAAAATTTTATAAAAATATGCTTTCTTTCACTATCAATCAAAAAAGAGTAATTAAACAATATGTTAACTTTTCAAACACATCAAAATTTGGCCAAAATACAAATATTTCTCTGTTTATTGGTAAGGCTGTGAGGGAAAAGAGAGATTTATATGCCACTGTTGAGAGCATAGAATTGTGCGAACACTTTGGATGGTATTCTGACAACAGCTAATAAAGGTAAAGATGACCGTATAGCCTACTTCTAGTTCTATACTCTGGAGATTCATGTTGAAGTATGTGTGCGTGTGTATGTGTGCTCAGCCATGTCTGACTCTTTACAACCCCATGGACAGAAGCCTACCAGGCCCCTCTGCCCATGGGATATCCCAAGCAAGAATAATGGAGCAGGTTTTCATTTCCTACTCCAGGGGCTTTTTCTGTCCCAGGGATTGAAACTATATCTCCTATGTCTCCTGCTTTGGCAAGAGGATCCTTTACCATTGAGCCACCAGAAGTCTGATACTGGGTTAGGCAAAGAATCTTCACAATGCAAAAAACTACAAACTATAATACAAGTTGTTTAATTGGACTTCATCTACATGGAAATCTTTCATTCTACAAAAAACACTTAAAGGAAATAAAAGACAGACCTCAAATTCAAAGCAACATTTGCAAACATACATGATAAAGGATTTATACCATGTATATTTAAAGAACTCTTGAATTACAATAGAAAAAAAAAGATGTAATAAAAAATGGGCAACAGATTTTAACAGGCACATGACAAAATAAGATAAATGGACAAAAAACACAAGGAAATATGCTAAAAAATATTAGTCCTTTGGTGTAACGCAATTAAAACTATGATGATACAGCACTACACAACACTTGAAAGGCTAAAATTTTAAAAATGACTGACAATACCAAGGGTAAGTGAGAATTTGAGTAATGGATGTATTCATTACTGGAAGGATTGCCAATGGTATAACCACTTTAAAGAAGAAATGCTTTTGAGTTACTTCAAAAGTTAATCATGGACTTACCACGTTGTTTATTGTTCAGTAGCACAGTCGTGTACAACTCTTTGTGACCCCATGGACTGCAGCACACCAGGCCTCCCTGTTCCTCACAATCTCCGAAATTTGCCCAAGTTCATGTTCATGGCATTAGTGATGTCGTCCAGCCATCTCATCCTCTGGCACCCTCTTCTCCTTCTGCCCTCAATCTTTCCCAGAATTAGGACTTTTTCAATGAGTCGGCTGGTTGCAACAGGTGACCAAAATACTGGAGCTTCAGCTTCAGCATCAGTCCTTCCACTGAGTGTTCAAGGTTGATTTCCCTTAAGATGACTGTTTGGCCTCCGTGCTGTTCAAGGGACTTCACAGTTTGAAGGTATCACTTCTTTGGCATTCTGGCTTCTTTACAGTCCAGCTCTCACAACTGTAAGTCACCTCGGGAAGACCATAGCCTTGACTATACAGATTATTGTCAGCAGAGTAATGTCTCTGCTTTTCAACACACTGTCTAGGTTTGTCATCACTTTCCTGCCAAGAAGCAAATGTTTTCTGATTTCATGGCTACAGTCACCATCTGCACTGACTTCAGAGCCCAAGAAGAACTCTGTCACTACTTCCACCTTTTCTGCTTCTATATGCCATGCAGTGATGGGATCAGATGCCATGATCTTAGTTTTTTTTTATATTGATCTTTTTTATATATGATTGAAAAATTGATCTTTTTATATATGAGCTTTAGTTTTTTTAACATTTAGTCTTTAGCCGGCTCTTTCACTCTCCTCCTTCACCCCCATCAAGAGGCTCTTTAGTTTCTCTTCTCTTTCTGCCATTAGAATGGTATCATCCACATATCTCAGGTTGTTGATGTTTCTCCTGCCTATCTTGATTCCAGCTTGTAACTCATCCATCCCAGCATTTCTCATGATGTGCTCAGCATATAGGTTAAGTAAACAGGCTGACAGCAGAAAGCCTTGTCATATTCCTTTCTCAATCTGGAACCAGTCAGTTGTTCCATACAGGGTTCTAACTGTTGCTCTCTGACCTGCATACAGGGTTCTCAGGAGACAGGAAAGATGGTCTGGCTACTCCCGTCACTTTAAGAGCTTTTCACCGTGTGTCATGGTCACACAGTCAAAGGTTTTAGTGTAGTCGATGAAACAGAGGTAGATGCTTTTCTGGAATTCCCTTTCTTTCTCTATGATCCAGTGAATGTTGGCAATTTGACTCTGGGTCCTCTGCCTTTTCTAAACTCAGCTTGGATATCTGGAAGTTCTTGGTTCACGTAATGCTGAAGCCTAGCATGCAAGATTTATATGGACTTACCATATTGGTCAAGGCTATGGTTTTTCCAGTGGTCATGTATGGATGTGAGAATTGCACTATGAAGAAAGCTGAGCACTGAAAAATTGATGCTTTTGAACTGTGGTGTTGGAGAAGACTCTTGAGAGTCCCTTGGACTGCAAGGAGATCCAACCAGTTCATCCTAAAGGAGATCAGTTCATTGGAAGGACTGATGCTGAAGCTGAAACTCCTGTACTTTGGCCACCTCATGCGAAGAGTTGACTCATTGGAAAAGACCCTGATGCTGGGAGGGATTGGGGGCATGAGGAGAAGGGGGTGACAGAGGATGAGATGTCTGGATGGCATCGCCGACTTGATGGAGATGGGTTTGAGTAAACTCCGGGAGTTGGTGATGGACAGGGAGGCCTGGCGTGCTGCGATTCATGGGGTCGCAAAGAGTTGGACATGACTGAGTGACTGAACTGAACTGACTGAACTGAACCATACAACCCAGCAATTCATTTTTGTGCATTTATCTATAGCAAATAAAATCTAGGTCCACATAAAGATCTGTAGGTGACTACTCATAGAAGTTTTATTCCTAAATATCCAAAACTGGAAACAATCCAAATGTCTATCAAGTAGAGGTATATTCATTTAATACAGAATACTATTTAGCAGTAAATGAGAAAGGACTATTGACACCCTTAACAAAGTGTATAACAAAAGCATTGCACTGAGTGAAAAAGGCCAGACATGAATGACTGCACACCACATGATTCCACACGATTCCATTTACATGGAGTTTCAGAAAACGCAAACCTGGAAGGACAGAAGGCAAATCAGTGGTCGACAGAAGCTGAAGGTTAGTGAAGGGGACTGACTATGCGGGGCCATGAGAAAACTTTTGTAGGTGAAGGAAATGTTCTCTATCATGATTATGAGGTTTGTGACATGAATGTATGTGGGCTTCCAATGTGGCACAGTGGATATGCGTTTATCAACACAATAAACTGTACCCTTAAAATTTTAGTATTACTTTATACATAAATACAAAAATAGACTTGCTTAAAAAAATCTCTCCTATTTAATACATAAAATACTTTTATAGATTTAAAAATGTTATTACTATCATTATATGACTAGGAAATCAAGGTCTGACCTTGGTTACATGGCTAATAAATAGTAGAAACAGGACTATTCCCTTTAATATGCTGCTTACATCTGCACTGGAATCTACATCAAATGCTTTCAGTTAAATGCTGTCCACATGCCACTGATACACAAGAGGAAAAAAGGAAAACTAGTAATCCAATTAAGATGAACCCTGTTTCCAACTCCCCAAATAAGCAACACAACTTCTATCTTCTAATCATTTTATATCATTTACATCTAAACAAAAGCATATATATGAGACAAGGAAATTGGTACAATATATAAATAATCTGTTGCAGCCAGCCAAATTTCTCTAAAAATACAATCTAAAAAAAATAAAAATAAAAATACAATCTATACCAAATAAATTCCCTTCTTTCTTCTTCAAATTACATATTTGGTAAAGGAAAAAAACTTGTTTTGGCTTTCTCTTTTTAAACAAATCAGAGATATGGCTTAACGACATTCTGAAATATGAAACAGAAAGGCAATAATTTTCCTTTCCTACAAATCCTGCAAAGTACATTAAAAGATTATGCTGGGAGGATTTTAGCACAAAGAAAATAAGATTTGTTTATAATATGCTGCTGCTCCCTAGTCTCTGTAAATAGGCCAGTAAAAGGTATTTTTCAGTCCTTTTAACATTTACTCTGTAAGTTCTATTTATTAGGATTACCTTTCTTGAAGTTAACCTGTCAAGCTAAGGTATTCACCTCTTCTTTGAAGGGTAGACTGATCAGTTCTCTGGAAACCTGAGTTATACTGTTATCTGAAGTGTCAGAACAGAGAACTTCAAAGGGAGACAGCTGCAGAACACATCTTCACAGCTCCTTGATCTCTGGATTGGAGTGTGTACGTACACTTCTAAATTGTCTAAAGGGAAATTTAGAGTTTACTTTTAGAATGCTTAAAAGTAATTTGTTCTGATAAAGGTGAAATGGGGAGAATGTTAGTCCAAGAGATAGTATCAATTTAATGTAACTAAATAGTGACATGTTACTCTTCAACCTAAACCTATTCTGACAAACATTTCTCAAACATATACTATTATATGAAAATGATAAATGTTATATTTATTAAAGAGTACTTATCATTTGGAGATAAATGTTGAAATTTGTAAGATAAAATGATAGGATGCCTGGATTTACTTCAAAATAATATAGGAGGAAGAAGTTAGATGGGAGTAGGGATAGGAGAGAACTGGCCATTAACTGGTGGTTATTTGGACTGGGGTAATAGCAGCATGGTAGTTTAATAGACCATTACTTACTTTCAGTATCTTCAAATTTTTCCACAATAAAAATAAAATATTATTACTACTAATAATTAAAGCTGCATATAAAATCCACTGTTTATGCCCAAATGAAAAAATATCTATATTATAAACTCCTTGGTAAGTTAGTTATTGGAAACTAGACCACATTTTTCACTTAATGAAGTGTTTTATATACACAATGATTAGAAACCTGAACCAATCCACAAAAACCTAAAACATTTTATTTTACATTTACTAATCACTATGGTTTAACTCAGTTATGAATTTAAAAACCTTTTGTGGGCTAGTCTGGACATCTAATAAACCCATATAATGTTACTTCCATGCAGTGATATATTCCACAGAACTAAGAAAGAAAAACACTTAGCTGTACCACATACATGTTTTCCAAACTATCACTGTAGAGTCTGGCCCCATAAACATACAATACAATGTATCATCTAATTTAGCACTATCCTTGAATGAAGAGGACAGTATTATGAATTACCAGACAATGCACATAAACTGTGACCATCCCAAGCAAAGCAGGACACAGCTGCATATCTATGAGGTGAACCCTTATATGTTCTTTTGCTAAAACAGTTTATGTATCTTAGAAACATTTTGCTAGTTTCACACTATTTTAAAAATAAAACCCCAAATTATAATTTATTCATTAATTATATAATCATAATTTATTTATACTGTTACAAATTGATCTTTTAAACCACAAACTATGGGATATTATAGACTTTTCCTTCCTTTCTTTTAAGAATTCTTCTTACAGATTATATATTGTGGGTAAAATAATCCTACAGGTTCTGGGAAACTTTCTGTACTTCAGTTAAATTAAAATTGTTTACAGAAGAGTCTAATTTCATGTTTTTATTGCTTTGAAATAATGACCTGTCTTAATACTTGCTTGAAAGAATCTCAGTTATGGCAAGGACTAACCAAGTTAAAAAAAAAAATTAAACTGCAAAACTAAACTTCATACAATGCCTGTGTTAGTCAAAAAAGTTCAGGTTGCACTATGATAACAAATCTGAAATTATGACATAGAATTATTTTTTTTAGTTAGTATTTAGAATATTTTACTTCACTCTATTTCACTTCCACTTAGCTCCTTTGAGGGCTTCCTTTGTGGCTCAGCTGGTGAAGAATATGCCTGCAATGCAGTTCTATCCCTGGGTTGGGAAGATCCCCTGGAGAAGGGAAAGGCTACCCACTCCAGTATTCTGGCCTGGAGAATACATACAGTCCATGGGGTTGCAAAGAGTCAGACATAACTGAGCATCTTTCGCTGCAACTTCACTTCACTTAGCTCTTTTGAAATCAGTCTTGGAAATCCAGGCTGTTTCTACCCTGGGGCTCTGCTATCTCAGTACATGTTCCCACTGCCACGGTGATGGGAAGAACAAGGAGAGGGGGCATGTGACTCCGCAGAGATCTTTCAGAAGTGATTGATGACTTCTGATCACATTTCGTTGGCCAGAACTAGTCACATTGTGCCACCTAACTTCTAAGGGGTTAGGGAACCTAGTCTTTCTTTGTACTCAAAAAGAGGAAAAAGAAACAGGATTTTCTAGTGAAGAGAAGTGAATCTTTCAGAAAGACATAGGAGATTTTACACTAAACAAGTAGCTATTTCTATACTGTATCTACTAAAAGTAATACAGCAACATTTGCGAGAATGTTATATTCACTGCCCTTCAACTTTGTATGATGATGTCCAAAATACCACAAATGAAATAAATAATTTTCAGAGAAAAAGCTGTGCACAAATGTCTTTAGGAGCCATCTCTGATAGCTAGAAAACAAGGATTCCTGAAGTAATTCTAAACAACATGTCTCTAGTTATTTAATCTATCTTTCTATGTTCTATATGGAAAGAAACAAAAAGATCATCCCAGGGGGAAAAAATGACTCTCTACATTTTGAAAAAGAATGTCCCTCAATCTATTTGGGTGAAACATTTCAAACAGTCCCTTAGTGTTTGTTCATGATAAAACTGTTCTGAGGGCAAAAAATAGATTTTGCAATGTATGATTTGCTACATTAAGTCCATTCAATTAAAATGACAGAGGACCAATGTGAAGGGAAAGTATTTAAAGATCTAAAGATATGATTATTAGAGAATTTTGGGTAATGACTTAGATGGAAAGATAACTGCTTCTCATACATTCAGTGGTGATATGAATTAGTATTGAGTAATAATTAAAAGACTTAATCTACTATTTATGCAGAAGAGATGGTGAATTCACCATCTTTAAGGCTCTAATTTAGAATTTTCTCTGGTATTTATAAGGTAATACAGGCAAACCACTTAAATTCTTTGCTAGCTTTATAATTTTCCTTATTGATGAAAATCATATTCTAGTTTCCATAATGCATTAGAAAAGACTGTATCTTGCAGATAAAATTGAACTAATGAAGTAGAAACCTGAATTTAAAGTTAAATTGCTTCTTTAAATTCTTTTCCTTTATTCTAAGGACTTCACAGTTGGGAGTCCATATAACTTAAAATGCCTGTGGCCCACAACTGCTTCCTAAGTAAGTAGCTTCAGGCAATGCTTTTCACATTATCCAAGTCTTGGCCACATTACCCTGGCCTGAAGAGCAGGAACTAGGTCAAGGCAAAGAAGACAATGTATACAGGTAATAATGAAATGTATCATCCTAATTGGAACCATCCTGAGAATAAAATAGGGGGCTATTACTAATTTCACCTAGAAAATAGGCCAAAACTTTCATCTTTTACCTTGACCATTTTACGGACAAAACTGTCCTTGGTGTAATCCAACCGGACTTAAGGAAGCTTAAAGACTGCTTATAAGGGGTGCTCTATTGTAAGATGACAAAATAAAAAGAATGAAGTAAGAAACTTAATGTCCTTTATTCAAGGGAAAACAAGCTATGGATTGGGGAAGTACATTGCCTCAGAAACAGAAAAGCCCCATTACTAAGGGATTTGGAGCAAGAGCAAGTTTTATAGGTTTTATAGAGTTATAGAAGAGACACAAAAAAACAAGGAATGCTTACCTAGGAGGCTGAGAATTTCCTTAAAAGGCTAGCAGGTCTGACTTGCTAGGGTAAGGTGAGCTAGCTAAAGCTGAGCTGGAGGATTGTAATGATGCGTGTTAGGTTTTCTAGAGTGACTTAGGTTTAGATTTGTGATGTGGGCTGGGCCACTAGGACAACTTTCAACTTTATCACTATGCAAAATGACAACAAATTCACCCAGTTTCTCTCATGAGGAGTCTAAATAAATGAGGCCAAAAATAAGGAGCAGGTAGCAACTTTGAGGGGGCTCAGTGTTGACATGAAGTTACAAGAACTGCTGTCATTGCTGTTCAGGTGCTCAGTTGTGTCCGACTCTTTGTGACCCCACGGACTACAGCACGCCAGGCTTCCCTGTCCTACCCTATCTCCCGGAGTTTGCTCAAATTCATGTCCATTGAGTCAGTGATGCTATCTAACCATCTCAGAACCGTTGGGTCCTGGAAAACCATCTGAATCCTGCAGGAGGCAGTAATTGTTCTATTCTTCCATCAGGCTGCAGTACTTTGAATGTTGGAAGCATCTAGCAGCTTCCTTCCCGGGCTAAACTCACTTGCCTGGTTATCCTCATCAGGAACTCCCATCACTTACTATGACCTGACATCATCTCCTCCCTGAAACATTAATACACAGAATAATGCAGCCTACCATGCTCATGGCATTATGAATAAATTTAAATGATCAAGTATGTTTATTTATTTGAATATTATGCAATTAAAGTTCCCAAGGCCAGGGCAAGTCATAAAGACTGTTGGACTAACCAGTAATTCCACAATGCCCTGAAAATAGGACATGAAGTGAAAATAAATTGAGAGGCTGAAGAAGAATTTCAAAATATAAACTATGATAAGATGGAGTTATTTTGAAAGCTTTGTAAGTAATCCAAATATGTACTTAAATACTGGACTGAAGATTGTCAACTGAAACGATCAGAACAAAGATTTGATCTACTGCCATCTAGTGGATATTTTATTTATATTTATTTATTAGCAGTAGATGAAAGCAAAAACAAAAATGAAAACATATTGTCAGTCTGATTTCAAAACCTAAGGAGCCTAAAAGATTACCTGCTCCAGTGGCTTCAGCCTCATGGAGTTCTGAGGCTTCCCCAGTGCACCTTGAGCACAACACGAAGTGTAACAGAGATGAAAGGTTATGGCTCTAAGGTCCCACCTCTAGTCCAACCAGAGGAGTACAATTTCATCTGTTCTATATTTGGGGTTTCTAACTGAATTTCACTTGAAGAAAGTACTTCACTTCTAAAAAGGAGAAGTGATGGTGAAATACCTTACCTGGACTCATGTCCATCGTTGTATAAATGGCTATGCCATTGTTTTCTAATGTCACACAAATGGCTGGTAGCATAGCCAGCAACAGAACTGAGATGTTTTGATTCCTATTCTCTTACAGAGGATTTTGGGTTAACTTCAAGTCCAACGGACTTCAAGTTCAGGGTTTTTTTTTTCTAAGGCACACAAAGTTTATTTCATTTAAAAAAATAGAGTATTTTCTTGATCTTCATTTAAAATAATTTGACTGCACTATCTTGCTTGTACCATTAGAAACCTGAGAGTGGACAGGTTTATTTTGAATCTCAAAACAAATCAGTGCAAATGAAATCATGGCTATAAATTATATACTATGAATAAGTAGCTTCTATGGGCTATTGCCTCTTTTCTCCCTTAACTTCATCTAATTTTTGAGATGAAAGAGACATCACAAATCATTCAATAAAGCTATCTTTGAAAAGATTATGTCAGGTTTTATAAAACATAAAGTGATTAACTTTTCCCAGGTGCAGAGAAGTCACACTGTTTGTCCTAACTTGGTTAGTTTCTCTGCTCTTCTGATCTGCCAACTAGCAATAGCATCGAAGAATGAGAGAGTAAAAGGAAACAGGTTCATGGGAGATGGTTGTTACTGTTTGTTTGTCTATGATGGGTAAAAATTGGGGATTTCTGAGTGCTAGAAGGAAGGAGTTGGTTGAAAGGGAGGTGATATAAAAGAAAGAAAGACCAGATTTAAGAGAATATGTATAATTCAGAATGCATGTGGAGAGAAGAGACACTGTCCAGAAGTAGAGTGTCCACATTGGTAATAGCATTATTACTCTGATGTATCTCCAATGAATTTACCACAAAATAAATATTTTTATCAAACACATCGCGTCCATGCATGCTCACTCACTAAGTCGTGTCCAACTCTTTACAAACCCATGGACTGTAGCCCACCAGGCTCCTCTGTCCATGGAAATTTCCAGACAAGAATACTGGAGTGGGCTGCCATTTCCTTCTCAACAAATATACTGATGTAGTTATATTAGCTTCTACATTTATCCTGTAACATCTCATTATAATTTGTAATTCAAAAATCCAGGGTTTTCCTACATCTATCTTATGAGCTACTTCTTCCTTTATTTTTAGTCCAAATGTACATCCGTTCCATGATACCACATAATATCATGCATCTTTTAGCATTTAAAAAAATTTACAAAATCATTTATAAGGAGGAACTTCATTATTCAAAAGATATATATATATATTTTTTTAAATAGTTTTGTAACCACAGTAACTTACATGCAATAATTTAATGAGACATTTTTTCCATATCCTTCTTGAATTTTTCAAGTTTATAATTTTACTTTTATAATCAGAAATATGTATTTCAGCAAAAAAATATATTACTGTTAAAATCAGAATTTTTTAAAAAAGCAAAACAACCAAAAAATTACTTCTTTTTTCTGAGTCTACTGCAAACTATTCTGTGAACTTGGGCAAGTCAAATATCATTTCCTGGCCATACTTCTTATGCCCATTTGAAAAATAAGGGAATTAAACTAGATCATCTTAAGTCTATTTCAAACACTAAATAGCTCTGATTTTATTATATGATTGTTCTCATTTTGAATAAGTACTGTTGTCATATAAATTGCTGATAATTTCTTTTATGGCCATAACATAAGTCAATAAAATTTTTAAATATTCATGGGCTTTATGAAGAACCAAACAAGAGAACTTGCTTTCTCCAAACAGAAATCATTTGAAAAGCTCTAGGATGCAGTTTTAAAAATGAATTATATACATTTGGTAGAAAATGACAATAGCCTCTCTTTCTCAGTAAGGGAAGAGAAAAATTTTCAAAGACAAATGAAGTAATAAATTAGCCATGTACATTTACATGTTGGTTACAACACAGAAGATATCAAGACTAGTAGGAATTTTATTTTCTGTGCCTCTTCTTTATTAAATTATAATTAAAAATCACAGGCAACTGGCACCATCAACTTCAGGAGGGCCTAAGGTGTCAGGTAAACTATTGAGTAAAAGAAGAATATGCCCAGTAGGAATTCACTGTATAAAGTTAGCCTATATTGTGCAGCAGCCTTACTAAGAATAGACTGGGTTTAAAAATAAAGACTTCTTTTAATCCAAGTGATTTGTATAAGAAAGCAGAATCTCATCAACATACCTTATATTATTACCCTATAAAGGACCTCAAGAACAAAACTTCCATGAGAACGCGGGACTTCGCTTCACTGCTGTGTTCTGTGCTGATGGCAGACTGGCGCACACAGTACTTAGCCAACACTTGTCAAAAGAATTAACCTCCTCGACTCCTTCCTGGTCTTGGTGTAGACCACAGTATTAATGACATTCGATGTTCAAGTGAGAGAATTTAATTCATCTATTACTCACTGAGTGTCTAACACATGCTACCAAAATTATCTATTACTATTGCAACCACACTTTCAAAACCTAAACTCAGTTTGTATGATCAGCAAAGTACAAATAACCCTATGAATGTAACAAAATATTATCTTGAAAATATAAATTTGGCAAAAAATGCAGGAGTTACCTTTATATTATGGGCTTCCCTGGTGACTTAGATGGTAAAGAATCCGCCTGCAGTGCAGGAGACCTGGGTTCAATCTCTGGGTTGGGAAGATTCCCTGGAGGAGGGCATGGCAACCCACTCCAGTATTCTTGCCTGAAGCATCCCCATGGACAGAGGAGCCTGGCGGGCTACAGTACACGGGGTTGCAAAGAGTCAGACATGACCAAGCACAGCACAGCATACCTTTATATTATAGAAGGACCACATAATTACAAATCTAAAATGGGTTATTATGGAAATGAAAGCACACATCTTTAGTAACTACCCAGGATATCAGACATTAACTTGAAGTGTCCCTGGGGAAACAGTATGTATGGTCTCTTTCATAGACACCATACTAAAGTCTATATCTAGTGGAAGGACATGTTTCTACAGTGGGAATAACCCCGGTCAGATTATTAAATAACAAAGGTAAAAAATAATTAATGACATTTTGAAGAATCTGAGACCATCACTGCAGGGAAGGAACTGGTAAAATTTAACTCCAGAGAAAAATGAATAGCTTTAAAGAATTGAAAATCCAAATAGATCGTAATGCACAATGACACTGACAGTCAAGACTATGATGCTTAAGAGGATGTTAGTTAATTGCTATTTAAAAGAAAAATGGGAGCAGGGATTATTAAAAGACAACCCTACCATAATACACTCTCAAACAATGTGTAATTTCTCTGCTCTTCTTACCTTTTAACCAATAATTATACCTATGAGATATCATGACAAAGTTCAGTCACCATCATCATTATTGACACCATGAAAAAACATGCACAGAGCTTGAAGTAAATAGTTACAAACCTTATAAATGAGATGAAATCATAAAACTGACACATAAGAGCTAAAATATGATATTGACTATGGGATATTATTTCTGCACCTTAATGATACTTCTGACAATTAGTTGCATCTCAAAATCTGTATGCTTTTGAACATCCCTCTGCCTTAATCATCAGAGATCCTTACTGATTCTTTTATCTACTCAAATATGTTAAGCCCTTGAGAGTAGGGAGAAAGAGAGACATCTTGTACCTCTTTTAAAAATGCAACTATTTTTAGTCTCAGTCATACCTAAGTTAAGATTTATAAAAATCTGATGCAATTAAATTGCACTCACAATCCCCTCAAATCAGTCAAATTAATGGATATTTTGATTTGAAGTGCAAATAAAAGCAATCTTATTCTGTAGTCTATAGAACGTGTAATACTAGAAGTCTCCTTAGAAACTGGCATTTATTGAAATCATATTGCTCTTATTGACATTTAAGCATGCACTTGAACAGGCTTTGCAATGCCCACAGAAGAGAGAGAAAGCCTAACATTATTCTGCAGGTCTTCTTACTTCACCTGCTAATTATCTTTCTTTAGTAGTCATTATAACTATCCTTATCTTATAATAAGAAAAGTGAGGCTTCTAATCTGGGCCCTCTGCTTACAATCTATCTCTTTCTTCCTGAGAATAACACAGATTGCTATAGGAAAGTGCATATCAATTATCTGACTCATGGGCATTAGACACTTGAACTGTGGGTTAAGTTTCTGTACAGAATGCCATTGATTAGGAACCTATCACTGGTCATTCCAGGGCATCACAGAATCTGAAAAAAAATCAAAATATGTGTTTTTATGCATTTTTACATGTATCTTAGAACTTTTTTTTGACAAATCCAACCCATAAGGAAGGAAAAAGTAGAATAAATGAATATTAAATAATATTAGTTGCCTGGATTTTTAAAATTATACCAACTTTATTAAAATATTATACAATATTTTAGAAACTTTAATCAAACCAATATTTGATGGGATAAAACTGATAATTATAGCAATAATTTGACAACTTATTCACTTAAAGGAAAAGCTGATTGAATTGGTTTAGTAGAATCAGTAAACAAAAGTATTTACACAAGCAGGGACATATCTTGGTTAAACTATATTGTATTACTGTTTACTTAAATATATAAATACACATACACACCTGGCTTCTCAGATGGTGCTACTATTAAAGAACCTGCCTACCTATGCAGGACATCTAAGAAGCTGATCTGATGCCTGGATTGGAAAGATCTCCTGGAGTAGGAAATGGCAATCTGCTCCAGCATTCTTACCTGAAAAATTCCATGGAGAGAGGAGCCTAGTGGGCTACAGTTCCCGGAGCTGTAAAGAGTCAGACATGACTGACTGAACACACCTACATATTCATTCACTCACTTATTCACACTCCTCAACTATATTCTGCACTTTGAAAAATAGAAACCACGAGTTTGTCCATCTTTATATCACCATATTTTGCAAAAATGCACAGAATCCTCACAACCTTTATCATTTGGATAAATGAGAAAACCAAGGCACAGAGAAGTTACATAACTTATAGCATATGGTTACAAGGTTATATACGTAGTGAGAATGGGAGTCTAGATTCAGAACTAGGCATTTGACCATAGAGGGCAGTTCTCCTGACCACTTCTAAACTGCCCCCACAAAGTTAAGTGATAATTAAGTTTTTAATTGTTTTTAATTAATTGACATAGGTTTCCTTATTATTAGCTCTGCTTTTCATTGTGTAAAAGGAAACATCCCGAAAATAAACACCTTAAATACTTTGCTTAAATACTTTTCTGGGCAGGTTAAGAAAGCAATGAGAGAAACTACAACACTGACCTTAATTCTTGCCCACAAATAGAAAATTGTTAGTAACATTAAAATAAAGAAACCTTGTGAGGAAAAAATAATTATCGAGCTCTAACTGTACAGGAGGATAATGCAGGGCATAGGAAATCACAACGTGACCCTGAAAACTGCTAATGAGCCTTAAAACACATCAATGGGCCTAGTGTCTTCCTAATACAGATTTAGTCCTGCTTCTGCCTACATTCATTATACTTTCCAAGGAACAGTCTCTTAAATTCTAGGTGTCAGAATTATAGAACCACAGATAAAATGGAATAAACTCAAATGAGAATCATAGGGCTCAAAACTGTTGCTTTTCTAGGTTGTTGTTTGTTTTTTGTTTTTTTTTTGGATGAGATGTGACCATACATTATGCAACAAGACTAAACACTCAAACTCTAATTTTATAGTAATACATACTGACTTCCAAATGAACATTAATAACAATGTTTAACTAGAGTTTCAAGAGGATAGATTTATTGTCTGCACAGTTTCTAGCACATGCTAAGTATATGACATGTTTGAAGAAGAAACAGTAAGAAAATTGAAGGAGAAACCGGATAATAATTCACTCTGAAAAGGAAGAGATTAACCATACTTCTGTTTTCTCTTCTGTTTTCCCTAAATTAAACTTATTCTGTAAATTTGACAACTTGTGACTAGATCCCTTGTCCTGACCACAAAGTAAAAGCTAGAAAATCTAGTATCAGCCACAAGATTTATCAGTAAATAGTGGCTCAGATGGTAAAGAATTTGCCTGCAATGCAAGAGACCCAGGTTCAACCCCTGGGTCAGGAAGATCCCCTACAGAAGGGATGGCTACACACTCCAGTATTCTTGCCTGGAGAATTTCATGGACAGAAGAGCCTGGCGGGCTACACTCCATGGGGTAGCAAACAGTCAAGCTCGACTGAACGACTAACACTTTCACTTTTTTCAGTAACAGAGAGATCCTCTTTTTCAGCATCCCATGGACTGCAGTGGGTTATAAACAGATGTGTAATGAGGACTAAGAAAGCTGAAATGCCTTAACTGTCAGGATAGTCAGGATCCAGTGAGACTGTTAAGTGACATTCTGCAATTGTCAGATCAATTAGCATTAATTTTCTCATAAAATAGGTGACATATTTAATAACTAATATATCTAGAGAAAAGAAAAAATGGTAATATTTAGTCTAATAATATTTTTTAGTGATTCACACTGGCAAAGGCATTTTAATAATATCATGACCTTACATTCATCTAGTACTTTACTGTTACAAAATTGTTTTTGCATGTATTACCTTAAGTAATCTGAATTGTTATATAAATAGAAAAATAGAACATATTAATCTAGATATTATAGCTAGGTCAGTAGCTTTCAAAGTGATTTATAAAATACAAAAGCAAACCTATGTGTGAATATCTAAAAAAATGAACCAGATAAACTATTTTGAACATAATATAGGGAAATTCCTAGAGCCAAACAGCAATAGCACCTGTACTGTTATTCAATTTGGGCTCAGGGGTTAAGAATATGGGCTCTCAAGTCAAAATCTTTGGACTGAATCCCAGTTTTGCTGTGTCTTAGTTCGTGATTTTGACAAAATGAAGGTAATAATACCAAAGGACATGGGTACATATATGACACCCAGGTAAGTATCAGCCATTAATCCACATCATTTTTTTCCTCTTCTTGAACCAGCAACCAGTTATAGAGCCATGTATTGCTCATTAATAGTAAGACATTATCATCAGTGTTATGAAAATACTCATTATGTTCCTAAATGTACTTGATATTGCTCTTGATATTGATTGCTTTAAGGGCTAAGTTTTAAAAAATGCTAGAATATGCAAGTTTTTTAGGCCAGTTTCATTCCTTTGCCATCTTACAAATAAGTGATTCTCAGTCAAAACCTTATGGATTTATTGTATAAGCATAGGTGATTTAGCCCCACTTTGCTGATCAAGAGTTAATTTTGAAACAAGAATCATATGATTATGATATCAAAAAATCACCAACATGAAGGGAAATGCTTTATCACTTTTGTCTAATTTTTCACTATTTTAATAAGTTTAGAAAAGACAGCAATATCATTTAGATGCAAAGACTTTCAGTTATGATGTCTCAAACCATGATGCAAAGTAACATTTGTTTTTCTTTAATTAAGATGTTCCACATTTACTCAATCATTCTACATGCTGCTAAACATCATATTCTGAATAGAAGAGCTGGAGAGACCTCTACTATTTTTACTGAATTTGAGAAACATTTGTTCCCTAAGTTGACATAATCCATCTCTCAGTATTTGTAAGGTTCAGAAATCTACTTTTAAATATTGGGTTAGAAGAAATCATTGTTGAGATAACCTAAAACCAGCAGGGAAAAGCAACTGTCAGTTCTAACAGTTCAAGTCATTGATTAAAAAAAAAAGTTCAGATTGGCCCCACCCAAATCTATACAACCAATCCTATAATTTAAGATACAATATTTGTGTTAGTTAAATTCAAAACCACTGCAATGTGAACTCAGATATCAGGTTTCCATTTTTTCTTTGTCACAGTCAAAACTATTTTAAAGAATTTTAATATGAATGATAATTTATTATAGTTGATTACATCATTATAAGGTAGTGGAAAAAATACATTTCAATATGTCCAGGTTCCTTGTTTTCAACCATAAAATAGGAATCCTATATACACACAGTGTGTTGGATCACATAAGTGAATATAATTTATGCTAGCACTGTAAAATTGTATAATCCTATCTGGCTGATTTTAAAAGTACAGATTATTTGGTGGCGTGGGAAGAATAATGAACGAGTCTTTCTGAATTCTTTATAACAGTTTCAGATGTCCTAGAAAACTGATAGAACACATTCTTGGGTAAGATATATTTCCCCTCTAAGACTTTTACAAAATAGGGACTTTAGCTGATTTCCAGTACTAAAATTTCTATTTTCCTAGTTGTAAAAAGCAAAAATGTATCTATTTTCTAGTTATTTCATTCTTTTCTAATAAAATGCACTGAGCAGTCGGAAGAATAATTTTTAAAATCTAAACACTACTTGCAAACATTCTAACAAGAATATCACTGTATGCGAAGAAATTAATTTCCACTTTGCAGTAAGTACGGTAGGCAAAAGTGTGAACTTCTATAGATGAGTAGCATAAAATCAACCATATTTTCCCCAAAGGTTATCAGATTATATCAAAACACATAGAAATATACTCTTAAAAGATTACTATACTAGCTTGTAGATTAAAAATGCATAATATCTCAGTGATAACACTAGGACTCAAGATTTCATATTTCCTGAGCATTTCAACATTAATTGCTTATGTCTTCTAAGTAATTAATTCTTTCCTATCATTAACAGTTGAGCTCAATACCGTAATTTGCTTATCCTGGCTCTTTTACAATTAATCTACATCAATTTCATCTATCTTTAAGTTTTAAAACACCAGGCTAAGTCAGCTTAATTCCACACTTGATAAATGAAAAGATTCACAACTCCCAGAGCTGGTTATTTAAGGAAAATAATGTAACAACCATTTACTCTGAGCTTGATAGTAAACGGCCAGTGCAACGAGAGAAGTAAAACAAACAAGGTAAAACTGATATTTGTGGTGTCACAGTAGCGATAGTTGACGACAACAACAGTAACTGGAATTTGTAAACCCTCCCTCTACAAATTACAATGCAATTTTAACTTATTAATTAGAACACTGACTTAAAACTTAGAAGCATAATATTATCCTTAGAACTAGAGATGGTGGGATGAATTCAACATGTCTCTGGCCCCAAGGGGCTTTCAGTCTAGTGGGAAAAATAGGCACACACGTGGCCCTAGAGCAATGCTGACTGCCACACACACAATAACAGAAGCACAAAGAGAGTGATGGAAAAGTGAGAGGTTCTGGCCACAGTGATTTGAAAAGGTTTCACAGAAGAGGGAACGCTTAACCTAGCCCCTAGGATTAACTAAGCAAAGAAGGATTCAGATATCTAAAAAAAGGCAGGAGTGTGTAATGGAGGAGTATTCCATACAACTCTATGCTGGCAGGGTATTGAATTCTCACAGATAAGGAATAACAGAGGTGAACATTATCAGATCAAGGTCAGAACGAGAGAAAGAATCAGAGCCCCTCCTTGAACTTTTCGCTCTTGGGTCAAATGGTTCCTGCTTTATCACATGGCTTCCTTCCTGATTTAGGGCAAGATTTCTCTGCCCTGACAACCATCTCCACCCTCCATTTATTCTCCTGTGCTGCCACGCCCTTTGCAGGACCTGGCTAGGATGTCCAGAGAAAAACACAGAGGCAGCCATGTCTTCATAAAACACATTACATTTCAGCTTGTGTCTCAAAGCCCAATGAACACACTGAGGTCTGTCTGGAGGTACCCTTTCCTCACGGCTCTCCGACATTTCAGAGGACTGGGAACTGCAGGCTCAATAAAGCTGCGATCCATTCCTCTACACCTTCCATTTTTCTCCCTCAGTTTTGTCAAGTGTTCCCAATTCCAAGAAATCGTAATTCAGAATGTGGGGGAGGTTACGGAGTTTTGGCTCGGGAGGTCGTGCAGATGTTATTCCTTAAGGAAGACGATCATGATTGCCTATGTGAGTAATGGCTGTGAGTCGGCTAGAAGCCAAAAGTTCTCTTATAGCAGAATGTATAAACCATTCTCCTACTGAAAGAAGACCCCCAGTAGGATAATATATTATTACACATGATTCAAATTACAGGATCTGCAGCAGGGGAGCTCATGACTGATTCAGGACAGTCGCTCCCTGAATACTGATGATGGGATGATGGAATGCCTCATGAATTAAAAGGGCCGTGGTTTAGCGTCTAAATCCTTCATATGCTTTAAAAAGTGTCTCTGCCTATCACTGTATTCTTTAAGCTTCTTAAACGAGTCATGCAGCGTTATGAAACCCTTGTCGATGTTTTAAAATTCCATGTCTTTGAATAATTATATTCAAAGTATTCTTTAAAAAAGAAGACAATGAAACTATCTTCTCTGCTAGAAAACTGTATCCCTTTAACGCCAATATGCAATAAAGATATGGCTTAAGAGAAATCGCATTTAAGTGTGACCCAGTTTCCGCTCTTTGGGATTCTCTAAAGCAACCTGAAAATCTTCACATGCCACATGTTCTGGGCTTTTTAAGTTATCTATAGAACAAATGAGTTTATCTCTGACAAACTAAATATAAATGTACAAGGCAAAATTGTGTTTCCAAAGGTTTTCTGCTGATTAAATGTACTCATTCCTAAATATTATTTATCTTGCTCTCTTTTGGTTATATAACAAAGCAATAAATTTTCTAAAGGTATTACATTGGGAATGGAGATCAGGCATTTTTATAGAAACACTAAGGCAGATGTTAAATATTACACATTCTGAAAAACAAATGGCTGCGATATATTCTGAAATAATATGTGAGCTCGTCCTTAACTTCTTTTCAATTGGTCCTTGCATTCTGTTTTTCTCGTAAATGGATGCAAATCAGGTGCATTGTGCTAAGATGGGAAGAGAGCGATCTGTCCAGAAATGACCTCAGTTCTATTCATTAATAAAATGACACATTGGCTGAGAGCAATAAAGAATAAAATATAACAAGAGTGAACTTTCCTCCCTGTAACAGATGCACATAAGCGATTTTTGGATAAAGCACTGTATGCAAAAATGGCCACTGCAGCATAAAATCTGGACATGTTAAAGGAAGCTCTAAGATGCAGATTTCTTGGAAAAATTGCCACCTCCAAGGCAATGTACCCACTTATTCTCCATTACTTTACACAATCCTGAATCCCAACTTGCCGAAAGCATGCCGTTCCTAAGTGGGGAGTTGGGTCAGATAAAATAAATGTTTAATTTTTTCTAAGATTTTTTTTTTTAGAAGAAGGTAATTTGGCAAGGTCAAAGCAAAATAGAATTGCACCCAGAATCACTTTCAGTGACAGCAAACACCCATGGAGGGAGAAAAAGAAGGTAGAAGCTATCAGAGAGAATATAGCCACATTTTTGCATAGCGGTTTAAATTATGCCAGCAGAATAATTAATGGAAGGACCTAATACAGGGAAGGGGGGGTTACAGGAAAAAGGGGAGGCTATGTTAAACAAAGTTCATTACTGCATGATGTAAATGAGTTTCTCACCAGTGATGTCACTGATTGGCTGAGCTGCAGAGCTGGCTTCGAGCATGGCCGGATTGGCTGCTAGCTCTTCTGGTGCCTGCCTGCTTGGGCAGCGGTTGAACCAGATACTTTCTGTCTCTCTTGTTGTCGTTTGAAGCAAATCTTGTTCAGCCCAGCTGTGTCTCCATAGTAGTGGCACCCTAAGAGAGTCTCCCTCCTGCTTCCCACAGCCCGGCTGTGAGGCGGTCGCTGCTGTGGAATGCCAGCATTTGGCACCAAGCCCAGACAGCGTTCTCAGATCCATCTATAACACACACATACAAAAAGAAAAATAAAAAAAAAAGCAGTTCTTTCATCTGAATTGCATCCTAAGGAGGATTAAGAAGGCTTCTATTGCTACTGATTTGTGTCCTTTCAATTTGATGGCTAAAATAGTTTTTGAAACACAGTATCCTCTCATCTGCAGTAGAACACCATTGGTTCAAATGAGTTTAAAAAAAAAAAAGATAGGAGGGAAACCCCCTCTCCCATGTTTACCTTGATTACAGGAAAATAATTCTTCATTTCCCTCCTAAGCACCATAACTGATGTTTATGGTCCCCTCCCAGAATTTTAAACTCTCAGCAGTTCTAATTATATCCGAGTCATTATTTTCAGGTTAAGACAAGGGGTCTTAATTAGCATTCTTTTTTAGCTATGCGAAATGAGACAGGGCATGAAGCAGAAACGATCTATGGAGAGGCAGAGAGAGAGAGAAAGAAAAAAAAAAAAAATCTGTGCAGCTTTTACAGTTGAGCTGACACCCCCGCCTTCCCCACTCTCCCTCCACCCCCCTTGCAAAAAAAGAATGCAGTCATATGAACTTTACCAGACAATGGAGTACCTACAGGCTCTCCCCTAGACAAGTCCTTTATAACCAGCCAGAGCTATGTGCTGCAGACAGTGGCCAATCGGCAGGCTCCTTTCTGCAGCAGGAACACAATAGGTGCACTGGCCATACTGTCCTCCTAGCCCCTGACAGCAGTTCAGGTTCATTTATTGTACACGGGAAGCACATATGTCTTTAATAGTCGCTGTGAAATTATCAGTGAGGCTGTCTTTATTTCACCATAATTACATCAACCTAATTACTGCGCACAAGCTGCAATAGCACTGTTTGTACAGAGTGGCGCATGGGCATGCAAGCCAGAAAAATATGCATGAACATGCTTGCTTATTTCAATAATAAAATCCCCCAATTATTTCTTTCCCAGAGCTTAATGCTTCCTCCAGAACACTCTAGTGGATATAGTCATCACTTCTTCTTTTCAAAAGAAAAAAAGTGCAGATACATTCAAGTGTGTGTATGTGTACATGCATACGTGTATAATTTAAACACTATTTTAGCCATTTATAGAGGGGTAAGGTGTAGGGGTGGAACCTAGTCAGCAATAAAAGGTTACTGAGGATCTAAGGCATGAACCCCTTATCACTAGGCATTAGAGCACAATAATAAGTGAATCTGCATTCATCACCGTAGTCATACATAGAAGCCAATTTATTTGGAGTCCAACCGTCATGAGTATTTGCATATGTCACATTTATGTATTTCCATGTTACATAATTACAGCGTATTGGGCAACAATGACTCAATGCTTGAAAAACAAAAATCTTTGCTTTTCCTCTATTAGTCGAACAGAGGTGGGTACAGTCTGAAGTGGGAAACGCCCGCTATTTTTTTTTAATTTTATGCATGTTTCATTTACATATTCATGAACAGAATAGTTGTTATGACCGCTGATTCTGCAGCAGGAGATGAAAAGGCAGGATTCAGCATACAGAGTGTATTCATTTTGAGGGGGAGAGTGGCAGCATATGATGACCAGGAAGAAAAGATATTTGGGGTTTCATTTGGGAGATACCTCATTATATAATAAAGGATCTGAGTAGACAACCTATCAAAAAATGTATAACGAACCTAGGAGGAAAAGCAATTTGCATTGTTCATGGCCATTCAGTTACTCATACTGTAAAGAAATAAGCATTTTGAAATGGAAATTTCTGGCTCAAATCTTTGCAGGTAAATAAAACTGCATTTTGTTTTCTGGCTACTTAGAAGATTACGAAAATGGCATGTGCTCAGCAGCTCTGTATTTCTCATTATTTTATAATTTACATACTTCTTGTTCCAAAATCAAAATGCTAAACTTTAAGCACTGATTATGTTCTAAGATAGAATTTTACCAAATTTTACATAAATTTTTTATATATTTTTATTTTTACCTTATGATTCTCTAATCAAGAATAGAATTCATCATCACAGTGGGCATATTTGGAGAAACAGTAACTCATCTATTTCCATATAGATACATGTATATAATACATATTCATCCCCACTACAGAGAAAGAACCCCACTAATGTTATTTTATCAACATATTTTATCATCCCCTTTTTATTAATGTTTGCAAGATTTGTATTATAAAATGTATTCAAGTTGATTTTGAATTTTGTAAGCATGTGTATGTGTATGTGTGTCTCTGTGTTTTTAATACAGCTCTTCTATCGCCACTTTCCCAAAATCTAGTTTTTGTAGGAGGGATAAGTGAGGCAAATTCCTAAGTAGACCAGTAAGAGACCACAAGACTCAATTATAAAAAAACGAAAATAATATAAGAAATGACTGTATCTATAATTCTGAACTGCTGCATACACTGAAATCAAAACACCTGAAATCAAAGGCATAATTTGGTTACTTGATACATAAAGTAAGATGCTTCTTCTCTAAGTGATTGCAGGAAAACTTAAGAAGCTACTTGCAACACTTTATTGATGGTTTTCCTAAAAAATATAGTCTTTCTAAATCTTCAAGAAAAACATGAAGATTTCCTGGTAATCAAATTAAGATATGTAGACTTCTACATCTCTCTCTCTCTCATCCCTCCCTCCCTCCCTCCCTCCTCTCCTTCGCTCTCTCTCTGTCTCTCACACACACATAGAAATAAATATATATAAAATCATGACTGTCCTTTTATTATAAGAATTTGCAATTCTTCTAGTTATCTCAATTTTTGGTCTCTCACTGAACAAAAAACTTATGAAAGTCCAAACGGAAAATGGTAATACTTAATTGCTAGTTATCCTTATTGCTAAGTAAAAATCAAAACAGGGGAGAAGGTTTCATAATATCACATACATTTAGATTCCACTAGCACATAGAACAGAGTCGGACACGACTGAAGTGACTTAGCAGTAGCAGCAGCAGCCGCAGCACATAGAACACATTTGGAAATTCACTGTTATACAAAGGATTTTGATGAGTATGCTAATTTTAAAAACAAGATTAGTTAATAGTCCATATCTGACTCCCTTAAACAGAGATTTGCAATGACCACTAGAAATAAAAGAGGCCTTCCTTAAGTACTACAATTCATTAAACCACACAAGGGTTTCTACTCCTTATTATAACATTCTGTCATAGTTTGAGTTACTAGATATATTTGTAAACAACACTGCATTTTTCATAATATTTTAGTATTACACTTTCCTATTCTTCTCACATCTCAAATACAAAATGCAACTATGAGCTATTAGCATACTACCCAAACCAAAATAACTTTGCAGTAAAATCTTATTTGGGATCATTGTACTAGAAAACTTAGACATAAGCTATACCTTGGAGATTGAATCCATTCATTTTAGACATGAAACTAAAGAAAATTAGTAACTACTTAATGTATTTCCACCCATCACTCTGCCATCCTATATTAAAAATATGGTTCTGACCTGTTGTCAGGATATTCTTAACTAGCAGAGTTTTACCAAAGATAGGGAATTTATGGCATCTTCCCATAAAATCAAAGACATGCATTTATAAGATAATGTATGGAGACTGCCATCTGTTTTCCCACAATGGAATTAAACTAACTCCTTTATAAAGATCAAAAGCATAACCTTAGACTTATAATCATGATCTCACCAAGAGTCAACTCAGCACAAATTGGCTGTAAGAATGTGAAATAACAGCCAATCACATTAACCTTATAAATAATAAAGGGCATTCCATACGGAGAGCCAACTTCGAGATGTGAAAATAATACGTTAAAGAGTAACTTGTCAGTCTCCTGATGTGACTCATTCTCATTAAAAAAATAATCCATTTTAATAAGTATGGGAAATATTCACAGTGTAATCAACGTTAAGAAACCACTGTTTATGTCTTTGTCAACACAATGACAAGCATCCAGGTGACAAAACAAGATGCGGCTAATCATCAGGATAGCTCTAAATATCTGGCTGTTTTTGTGCCCACAAACTCATTGCTTGAAATATCAGTGTGTGTGTGTTGGATTCAAAGTGAATATTCTTGAACTCATTAATAATGAACATCTTTATGGGATTTGAGAAAAAGGATTTTTAGAGGTGTCACTTTTGGATCATCCAATACATAAATCTGTTTCCAAATAATACCTTTTAGAGCACAGTTATGATTAAGCTCATTTATGTTGACCTCAAAACTGTTAGCAGTGCACTACGTATGAAAATACAGCACTTTATACCACAGTTTGTAAAACTCATTTCTCTTGCAATGTTTCCAGTTGTTTTAATTAAGATTGTTTATTAAAGGTGCACTTTATGAAAAAAATAACAAATTAAGACATCTAAATACCCAATAGAAAAAAAAAAATTCAAGCAGATTAATCACCTAAAAAGACCTGGAAAGAGAAATGAAAATCTTGCATCTGAGAAGTTGTCACCAAGCATCTGAAATATCTGTCTTTGGATAATAATTTTTTCTAAGTAAAAATTGTTTTTAACATCTAAGATGAATAAAAAAGAAATGTTCTACATAAGCCATAAGATATATGCAAAATTGTACTATGCAGTGGTTGCTAAATCTGTCATTAACAAAAAAGTTAATCAGATTGTATCTCATAATATAAGTGCAGTGAAGTAAAAAAGAAAAAAAATGAACTGCTGCACAAATGATGATGAACAAAGAAAACATAGCTTCCCCATTTAAAAAGTGGTCTAATTTTTGTCAAATGCTCATCCCATTAGGTGGTTGGAGGTAGTAAGGGAAAATTATTTTCCAATTAATTTATGTCATTCTTTTATGCTTCAATAGCCTCTTCTAAGTTATTCCCTGTGTGGCAGACATAATAATGGTCCTCCAAAAATGTCCACATCCTAATCCTCAGCATCTGTAACTATATTACATTACTTGGCAAAGGGGAATTAAATAAACTGATGGAATTAAGGTTGCTAATCAGATGATTTTAAAATAGGAAGATTATCCTAGATTATCTGCATAGGTCCAAATTATCCTCAAGGGTCCTTTAAAGTGGAGGAAGGAAGCAGGAGAGTTAGAGAGAGATGTGATTATGGAAGAATGCAACATTGCTGACCTTTAAAATGGAAGAAGAGAGCTAGGAAGGTAGGCAATCTCTAAAAGCTAGAAAAGAAGGAAACAGCTTCTACCTCAGAATCTCCAGAAACAGAGCCCTGCCGGTACCTTGATTCTAGCCTGGTGACACCCATTTGGGACTTCCAACCTCAAGAACTATAAGATAGTACATTTGGATGGTTTTAAGCCACTAATATGTAGTAATTTGTTGCAGCAGCAATAGGAAACCAATAAAAGCCATCTTTTGAATAAGTTAAGGTCTTAAGTTTAATCCCCCTGTCCTCTAAAATAAGAGGGGGAGGAATGAACTTATAGATCTTGTGGTTCTAAGGAGTGGAAATCTGTCCTTGATGATATTTTCTTGACTATGTGTTGTCTTGTCTCTGGATTCCTGTGTCTGGGTTTACTAAGGTAGAGTAACTGATCTGGACCTATTGAAGCATTGTGCTGGCTCCCCACATTGAAATTATTGCATGTCACCACTTTTCCCTCCTCTCAGTATCTTCTTCGTGTGTAGCCCCTTAATTCCAGCTTCAGGCTTTTGTTGCCATCTCATTGCATTATGCATCTGGGCACCACAAAAATGTTGGAATACTCTATAAATTTTGTGATCATAATGAACTGGTAGACTATCTCCATGTCTTCATTTTCGACACCACATTCAGGGACTACAGGCTTCCTCTTTTTAAAAATTAATTAATTTATTTTAATTGGAGGCTAATTACTTTATAATATTGCAGTGGTTTTTCCATACATAGACATACATCAGCTATGGGAATCCATGTGTCCCACCATCCTGAAACCCCTACCCATCTCCCTCCCCACCCCATCCCTCTGTGTGGTCCCAAGCACCAGCTTTGGGTGCCCTGCTTCATGCATTGAATTTGCACTGGTCATCTATTTTACATATGATAATATACATGTTTCAATGCTATTCTCTCATATCATTTTTTTTTTCATTTTATGCCCAATTTCTTTGGCTATGAGAAGTTTCTCCTCTCTTTCCTTCTGCTTCCTTCAGTGGCAGCACCAAATTTATCTACTGGTGTATTTAATTAAAAAAAAAAAAAAAAACTTTGGGACTTTAGCCCAGAGAAAGAAGAGCAAGGACACATATATGTCCTATCGTTTTTTCTTCCATTTGTCTTTCCCCACACTCACTTAGGTCAGAAGGGTTAGGACTGTTTGTTCTAATATAATATTTTCTTTCATATAATACCATCTTCTTTCATGAGGTGGCACTCAGAAATTCTTCTTCACTGAGGCCAAATAGCAGAATGACAATAGAGGAATATGGCAAATATGATTTTCCAGGATAAAAGTGTATTCATTTATTATTTTCAAAATATTATACTCATGGACTTCTGGTTAAAAAGGTAGGTATGATCTCAAAACTGTACTAAAACTACAGAAAATGTAGTATTGATAAGGAAGAACAAAGAAGGAAAACAAAACAAAACAAAATTTTTAAAAGTGGAGCGAAATTTTGAGAGTTAATGACTGACTTATAAGACCTGAGAAAACTAGATCTTGAGTCAGCAGCAGATAAAGCCTAAAGACCTCCCAAGAAATTTTAAAGCATCAGAAGCACCAGATGCTTTGGGAAATGAGGACAGAGAGAGGCATAGTTGAAAAATGGTTAGATTTTGGTTGTGTTGTGTTGTGTTAGTTGCTAAGTCATGTCCAGCTGTTTGTGACCCCATGGACTATAGCCTGCCAGGCTCCTCCGTCCATGGGACTCTCCAGGCAAGAATACTGGAGTGGGT
The DNA here is from genome assembly GCF_033118175.1 of Dama dama. Taxonomy (NCBI): domain Eukaryota; kingdom Metazoa; phylum Chordata; class Mammalia; order Artiodactyla; family Cervidae; genus Dama; species Dama dama. Next base: position 26,312,078 of record NC_083711.1, read on the forward strand.
TGCCATTCCCTTCTCCAAAGATTATGCTTACCAAAAAGTCAAATCCTTGTAACTCTTTCTTCACTCCATGTCTGTAGGCAAATTCCTATTTCACAGTATAGCATTAAGTCTGGAGACTTATTTTCTGAAGAAGGTGAAACACAGTTTACACACTTGAGGAAGCATTCCCATACTCTAAGGAGTAGTTTTAAATCAATCTATACACTCTAGACTGGTGGAGGGTTCTGACAACATGTGGTCCACTGGAGAAGGGAATGGCAAACCACTTCAGTATTCTTGCTTTGAGAACTCCAAAAACAGTATGAAAAGGCAAAAAGATAGGACACTGAAAGATGAACGCCCCAGGTCTGTAGGTACCCGATATGCTACTGGAGAAGAGTGGAGAAATAACTCCTGAAAGAATGAAGAGATGGAGCCAAAGCAAAAACAGTGCCTAGTTGTGCACGTGATTGGTGATGGAAGCAAAGTCCAATGCTGTAAAGAGCAATATTTCATAAGAACCTGGAATATCAGGTGCATGAGTCAAGGCAAATTGGAAGTGGTCAAACAGAAGATGACAAGAGTGAACATCGACATTTTAGGAATCAGCAAACTAAAATGGACTGGAATGGGCAAATTTAATTCAGATGACCATTATATCTACTACTGTGGGCAAGAATCCCTTGGAAGAAATAGAGTAGCCCCCATATTTGACAAGAGTCCAAAATGCAGTACTTGGATGCAATCTCAAAAACCATAGATTGATCTCTGTTCGTTTCCAAGGCAAACGATTCAGTATCAGTGTAATCCAAGTCTATACCCCAACCAGTAATGCTGAAGAAGTATAAATTGAATGGTTCTATGAAGACCTACAGGACCTTCTAGAACTAACACCCAAAAATGTCCTTTTCATTATAGGGGACTGGAATGCAAAAGTAGGAAGTCAAGAGATACCTGGAATAACAGGCAAATTTGGCCTTGGAGTACAAAATGAAGCAGGGCAAATGCTAATAGAGTTTTGCTAAGGAAACACACTGGTCATAGCAAACACCCTCTTCCAACAACACAAGAGAAGATTCTACACCTGGACATCACCAGATGGCCAATACTGAACTCAGACTGATTATATTCTTTGCAGCCAAAGATGGAGAAGCTCTATACAATCAGCAAAAACAAGACCAGGAGCCAACTTTGGCTCAGATCATGAACTCCTTGTTGCCAAATTCAGACTTAAACTGAAGAAAGTAGGTAAAATGACTAGATCATCCAGGCATGATCTAAATCAAATTGCTAACAATTATACAATGGAAGTGACAAACAGATTCAAGGGATTAGATCTGATAGACAGAGTGCCTGAAGAACTATGGATGGAGGTTCATGACATTGTACAGGAGGCAGTGATCAAGACCATCCCCAAGAAAAAGAAATGCAAAAAGCCAAAATAGTTGTCAGAGAAGGCCTTAGAAATAGCTGAGAAAAGAAGTAAAATGCAAAGAATAGGAAATATATACCTGTTTGAATGCAGAGTTCCAAAGAATAGCAAGGAGGGATAAGAAAGCCTTCCTCAGTGATCAATGGAAAGAAACAGAGGAAAGCAATAGAATGGGAAAGACTAGAGATCTCTTCAAGAAAACCTTTAGAGATACCAAGGGAACATTTCATGCAAAATGGGCACAATAAAGGACAGAAATTGTATGGACCAAACAGAAGGAGAAGATATGAAGAAGAGGTGGCAAGAATACACAGAAGAACTACACAAAAAAGATATTCATGACCCAGATAACCATGATGATGTGATCACTCACCTAGAGCCAGATATCCTGGAATGTGGAGTCAAGTGGGCTTTAGGAAGCATCACTATGAACAAAGCTAGTGGAGGTGATGGAATTTCAGTTGCACTATTTCAATTCCTAAAAGATGATGCTGGGAAAGTGCTGCACTCCATATGCCAGCAAATCTGGAAAACTCAGCAGTGGCCACAGGACTGGAAAAGGTCAGCTTTCATTTTAATCCCAAAGAATGGCAATGCCAAAGATTGCTCAAACTACTGTACAGTTGCACTCCTCTCACACACTAGCAAAGTAATACTCAAACTTCTCCAAACCAGGCTACAACAGTACGTGAAACATGAACTTCCAGATGTTGAAGCTGGATTTAGAAAAGGCAAAGGAACCAGGGATCAAATTGCCAACATCCATTGGATTATCGAGAAAGCAAAAGACTTTCAGAAAAACATCTAGTGCTTTATTGACTATGCCAAAGACTTTGACTGTGGGTCACAAAAAACTGTGAAAAATTCTGAAAGAATTGGGAATACCAGACCATCTGGCCTACCTCCTGAGAAATCTGTATGCAGATCAAGAAAAACAGTTAGATCTGGACATGGAACAACAGACTGGTTCCAAATTGAGAAAAGAGTACGTCAAAGACGTATATTGTCACCCTCCTTATTTAACTCATATTCAGAGTATATTATTCAAAGCACTGGGCTGGACATAGCACAAGCTGGAATCAAGATTGCCAGGAGAAATATCAATAACCCCAGATATGCAGATGACACCATCCTTATGGTAGAAAGCAAAGAAGAACTAAAGAGCCTCTTGATGAAAGTGAAAGGGGGGGGGGGGAGTGAAAAAGTTGGCTTCAGACTCAACATTCAGAAAACTAAGATCATGGCATCCAGTCCCATCACTTCATGGCAAATAGATGGGGAAACAGTGAAAGTGTGTGAGACTTTATGATTTGGGGCTCCAAAGTCACTGCAGATGGTGACTGCAGCCATGAAATTAAAAGACACTTGCTCCTTGGAAGAAAAGTTATGACCAACCAAGACAGCATATTAAAAAGCAGAGACATTACTTTACTGACAAATGACCGAGTGACGGAACTGAACTGATATACTGTAGATACTGAGAATACTCTTCCCAAATTATTTTCTTCCCTAACTAGTTTGAGTCTAAATACACTAGATTCTACATCTTCTCTTCTGAGCAACCTGATGTAGCAAGAACAATAAAATATGCATACAGTGTGGAAGAGATAACTGGGCATATAGCAAATATTATCATCTGTTTCCATAGCATAGATTTGCCCTTGCAAGGGACTGCACAGTCAGAGTCATATTTCCCGTGCCCTACAAATATATATATGCAAAATGATGGTGATGAAATATGAGTGGAAAAAATCTGCATCTCTTCTAGGCCTGGCAGGTCCATAAAACCTTTTTACATAGCTTTCCTCCATATTCCCTTCTCTTTTGATCTGTTTGAAATATAGATGGCCTCCAAGGTGACCTTGAATATCATATATTACAGATGATAAAGCCTCTGTTTGTCTAGGCCACTAAATAATTGTGTGCAGAAGGGATGCTCTTTAACATAATTTTTGGTTCAATACTATTATATGAACAAGAAGTATCTTTATATGTATTTTAATTATTAAACACTTTGTCTTCACTAAGTACAGTAGATAGCATACCTAATACATACAATTTCACCAAGTATAATCATGCATAGTGAAAATCACAGTTAATAAGCCTCACTCATGAGCTCAGAGCTTGTGTCAGCTTTATAACCATCATCTCTTAATCTTAAACAGAAAGAGAAATATATGGGATGCTGGAAGTATAGCATAGAAGACAAGAAATAAAACAAATATAAAGAAAAAGTCAAAATGGAAGAATTAAGGCTATATTAAAAGAATAAAACTTTTTAAATGACTATCATCAATGTTGTCAGAAAAAATATTTTAAAATATTATGTCCATGAAATAGAAGATGTTGCCAAAAAATCTAGATAATAAGAAAAAGTTATTGAAAATTAAATTAATATCATGATGATGAAAATAAAAGAATAAAAAAGTTGGAAGTTAAATTTGAGAAAATTCTTTCCTAAAGTAAAGAAAAAAGATGAATGTAACAGAAGAGAAACTATGACAAAGAAGAGAGATTCGGGAACTGCAAAATTCAAACAATTGGAATCCATGGAAAGAGAAATAAAGAAAATTAAGGAGGAAAATCATCAATGACATAATTCAAGGAAACATCCTGGAACTAAAAACATGAGTCTCCAGAAATAATTCCTAAGAAAGCCATAAGTGTGGATTCACAGCACAGTTCTTAGCATAGAATTTCCAAATACTTGAAATAGGAACTTCTAGCTCTGGTCATGGATGGAGTAGACAGCACTGAGCAATGTTCCTACTGAAAACAATTATAAAGTTGAATAAATATAAAAATTGATATTTTTAATAACAACATAACCAAGTAAAACATTTAAAAAGTGACACCAAACATAAGCATACACAGCATTTAACTAGAAAACACCAAGTGTACAGGTGTTTGCAAACATTTGGCTTATTCACTTTCTTTTTTTTTTCCCACAATCTTTCCAGATAGTTAAGATCCTGTAGACATTTCCACAGTTAATATTTAAGAAGAGTTAAAATTGGTAGCATCTTCCTTCACAATGGAGGTATAGAAATTAAAGTATTTACCTCCATTTATTTCTCCCTAAGATAATTACCAATGAGTATTTCTGAAGTGGAAATTAAGTAAAATAAATATTAAAGTAATCCAAAAGGAATAGCATAGACATAGCAAGGAAGAATAAGTTTGAGTCTTGGCTTTGAGGTGGAATATTCATTTATAAAACAGAGAAAATAAACCTACTTTTTAAATGCTATTGTGATGATTAAATGAAATAACACGTTAAAATCCCCTCCTTGGTGCATGCATGCTCAGTTCCTCAATCATGTCTGACTCTTTGCAATCCCATGGACTATAACCCTTCAGGCTCCTCTGTCCATGGGACTTCCAAGGCAAGAATACTGGAGTGGGTTGTCATGCCCCCTTCCAAGGGAATCTTCCAAATCCAGAGATTGAATCCATGTCTCTGTGTCTCCTGCGTTGGCAGGTGAATTTTTTTTACCACAACACCACCTCAGAAGCCTCCTAGGTATCCAGCCCCAAATATGTACTTGATGTACATCATTTCCCTCAGTCTCCTTGATAATCAATATCCTAACACAAACAGCTTTTAGAATGGTTTTATTCTATTTATTCAACTGAGAATTTTGAAGATAAATATACCAGGGTGGTAAAGAAGCATGAAAAAAGCTCAGAAAATTTTAAAATCCTTTTTAGGGTTAAAAGAAAAGATGAATTAGCCCTTTCCATAATTTGTCTAACTCAGATGTAGGTTAGGAAAATGATGGAGTCTGACTCTCACACTGAGAACCTCCTGCCAGTGTAGAATCAACAAAGTAGAATTTGAACAAAGATGGTCTTACATCTGAATTTTGAGAACGATGTTTAATTCTTCAAGGACTTATCCTTTTTTGTTTAATGCTTATCTTCATAAGAGGTTGCTGATGTACCAGCCATCCAAGGGTCTGAATCAAAGGTCACTACTATCTAAGAAGTAGACAGTATTGCCTTTTTCAGGTCTTCACACTCTGGCCTAGAGTAGATAAAGCCTATAGAATTATATATTAAAGCTTATAGTTTAGTTTTACCCACTGGGCTTGCCGCTGAAAGTTTTGTCTCTACTCTTTACACACGGACAAGAAGCCATGGTTGTAGACAACATCGCCACTCTGGGCTTTGGCTCTTCAGGCTCCCTTGCCTGAAGCGATGTGCAGGAGGGGTAGGTTCTTACCTTTCTTCCTCAGTGGGATTTTCCAAAAGCAGGCAGGGTTCACATTCATTAAGCCTGTATCTGTCTAAAAGACTTCTTTTCCAAAGGAGAAAGTGCCTGATTTACTCTCTTAACCAGAACATTGATTTTTCATCAGCTGAATCAACTTTTCTTTCAGCTACTCCTTCCAAGATGCATTGCCCCACTAAGTAAAGCTTTCAAAAAGTGAAGTCCCTGAAAACATAATCTGGGAGCCTCCCTAAAAAGACTCCACAAACCACAACAGAGACTTTGTTCCCTTAGGACCCAATGAGAAACTTTTCTTTTTTATCTTTTTCTAAACCATGGTTAAAAGAATGGTTTCTCAGTGTCTTCTAAGCAAGGTCACTTCAATAAATCCCAGGGCTAGCATAGTCTAAAGAAAGACATTGCATCTTCAAGTGTACTTAAATGCTGTCTTCAGAATATAAAAACTATCTAACCAAAAATGCTTCTCTTTTCACCTTTGATGTCAGAAATAGTGAAGCAAAACGTGTTTTGCCAGTTTTGTAGTCTGTATCTGTTCCTTTGCCTTGATGGGATCTTTTTACCTTTAAATGTCTCCTCTTGTTCAATTCTTCTATCTTTAATCTTTTTAGTCTTTTCTTAAATAGATGGGGTGATGTATTCATTTCCTATTGCTGCTATCACAAATTTAGTGATTTAAAAAGCCTGGACTTATCATCTTGCAGTTCTGGAGGTCAGAAGTTGAAAATGGGTCTCAGTGAGCTAAAGTCAAGGTGTTGGGAGGATTATGTTTCTTCTGGAGGCTGTAGGGTAGAATCTGGATTTTGTTTTGTTTTGTCTTTTCTAGCTTCTAGAAGCCACCCACCCACATTCCCTGCCTCATGGCATCATCCTCAGCTTTCAAAGCCAGCACACAACATTTCATCTCTCTGACCATTTTTCCCTAATCACACCTCCTTCAGACTCTGTTGATTAGCACTCTTTGCAATCATAATTCCTCTTTCTGATGTAATGCAATATATTTCCAGGTTCTGGGAATTGGGACATGAATACCTCTGGGGACCCATTATTCTGCCTACCACATGGAACATGTCTTAAATTAACAATGCAGAATATAAAAAATATGGGTTGCGGAATAGTCTAGGGTCAAGAATAACAATCCACGTCCCCTTGAAAAGGAGTGAGTAGCATTTGAAATAAGATTACCAGATAGAAATCATCAGGTTGGGGGTGGGCATGGGAATGGAGGGTTCTCTCAAATAGACAGCTGGACAGACCTGGAAAGCAGGCAATCAACCACTAAGAAAAAGGGCCAAGATATCAAATCCCACGTCACTCCCTGGTCTCCTTCCTCCACCAGACTCAACTTTTTTGGTCCTTTGCTGATCACAGCTCTCTCATGGCCCTCCACTTCCAGTCTTACTAGATGATTGGCTAATTCTGGGATTCAGAAATGTGAAGCTTAATAGTAAACGTGCAAAGTCAAGTGGGTTTTAGGAAGCACCACTATAAACAAAGCTAGGGGAGGTGATGAAATTCCAGTTGAGCTATTTCAAATCCTAAAAGATGATGCTGTTAAAGTGATGCACTTCATATGTCAGAAAACTTGGAAAACTCAGCAGTGGCCACAGGACTGGAAAAGGTCAGTTTTCATTACAATCCCAAATAAAGGTAATGCCAAAGAATGTTCAAACTACTACACAATTGCACTCATCTCACACGCTAGCAAAGTAATGCTCAAACTTCTCTAAACCAGGCTTCAACAGCACATGAACCATGAACTTTCAGATGTTCAAGCTGGATTTAGAAAAGGCAAAGGAACCAGGGATCAAATTGCCAACCATCTGTTGGATCATCAAGAAAGCAAAAGAGTTCCAGAAAAACATCTCTTTCTACTTTATTGACTACACCAAAACCTTTGACTGTGTGGATCACAACAAACTGTGAAAAATTCTTAAAGAGATGGGAATACCACAGCACCTGATCTGCCTCTTGAGAAATCTGTATGCAGGTCAAGAAGTAACAGCTAGAACTGGACATGGAACAACGGACTGGTTCCAAATTGGCAAAGGAGTACGTCAGAGATGTATATTGTCACCCTTATTTAACTTATATGCAGAGCACATCATGAGAAATGCTGGGCTGGAGGAAACACAAGCTGTAATAAAGATTGCCAGGAGAAATATAAATAACCTCAGATACACAGATGACACCACATTTATGGCAGAAAGCAAAGAAGAACTAAAGAGCCTCTTGAAAGTGAAAGAGGAGAGTGAAAAAGTTGGCTTCAGACTCAGCATTTAGAAAACTAAAACCATGGCATCCGTTCCCATCACTTCATGGCAAATAGATGGGGGAAAAGTGGAAACAGTGAGAGACTATTTTCTTGGACTTCAAAATCACTGCAGATGGTGACTGCAGCCATGAAATTAAAAGATGCTTGTTCCTTGGAAAAAAAGTTACGACCAACCTAAACAGCATATTAAAAAGCAGAGACATTACTTTGTGACAAAGATTCATCTAGTCAAAACTATGGTTTTTCCAGTAGTCATGTATGGATGTGAGAGTTGGACTATAAAGAAAGTTGAGTGCCAAAGAATTGATGCTTTAAAAAAAAAAAAAAGAATTGATGCTTCTGAACTGTGTGTTGGAAAAGACTCTTGAGAGTCCCTTGGACTGCAAGGAGATCCACCCAGTCCATCCTAAAGGAAATCAGTCCTGAATATTCATTGGAAGGACTGATGCTGAAGCTGAAACTCCAATACCTTGGCCACCTGATGGGAAGAACTGGCTCATCGAAAAAGACGCTTAGTCTGCGAAAGATTGAAGGCAGGAAGAGAAGGGGACAACAGAGGATTAGATGGTTGGATGGCATCACCAACTTGATGACTTTGAGCTTAAGCAAGCTCTGGAAGTTGTTGATGGACAGGGAAGCCTGACGTACTGCACTCCATGGGGTCACAAAGAGTCGGACATGACTGAGCGACTGAACTGACTGACTGACTGATGACTATATAACTAACTTTTAGCTAATGAGATATAAGCTGAAGCTCTCTGTGAAAATTTCAGGAAATTTGCTGAAGGGTAATTGGTGTGCCCTCTGACTTCTTCCATCCTGATGAATGAAATGCAAATACAGTGACTGGAGCATCATCAGCCATCTTGGATCTAAGACTTTACCTATACAATGGAAGCCATATATAGTGAAACAAGATAGAAAAAATGGGGTTTGTTTTGGAATACTAAACCAAGCTTGAATTCACTTTCAGGCTTCTTGAATATGGGATAAAAATATATTTCCATCTATGTCATGATTATTTGAAATTTCCCATTATAGCCAAATTTAATGCGAAGCAATACAAGCATATTTTTGCATTATATAAACTAGTATTAAACTTTCTCTTTAAAAAAAAACTTGTATCATTGTTGCTGTGTGTACAAAATATTTTTATAAGTAGAGGGATTTTTATCATAATGAGAGGTAATGTGTTTATATTTGAAGAAAGAAAAGGAAGTGTCTAGATAAAGTTGGATTTAGGAAGATTAAACATAAATTTATATCACTGGTTCATTTCTTATCATTACACTGAATAAAGTAAAATCTTTTTTTTTTTTTTTCGGTTGTGCCATGCAGCTTCCAAAATATTAGTTCCCTGACTAGTGGCTGAATATGAGCCATGACACTAAAAGCAACAAGTCCTGGCCACTGGACCACTACAGAATTCCCAGTAAAAGCTTAACACATTTATAACTTCAAAGGATTAGCCTAGATACTAGTATTAAATACTGGTGAAAGAACAATGCCAGCTGAAAAAAAAAAAAAAATTCCTTTAAGGACCTTTGCATAGGTCTTCTTTCTCCTTATAGGGACCAACCAAACTTATCTTTGTATCTATGTGCTAGAGAAAAGAGAAAGAAGCTATGATTAAAAAATTTAAGAACAAGAAGCACATCAGAACTGAGGCATATATTTTATCTTCCCATATCTATCATGCTGTTAAATATATACTACCTCTAGACTTTTATACTCAATTTATGATCTCATAAAATAATTATTTATTTGAACACAGTAACTTTTACATACACATTCCCAGATAGAACTTTTCAAGTCAGTTATTTCTATATTCAATTATATATTTTTTATATTTCTTTATATATGTATGTGTGTATGTATATATACACACACATCACTTCACTGAGATATATATTATCCCCAAATGGAATACAAAGCCGTAACAAAATTCTTTATGCTATATACATATCCCATTTCTACTCATTTTAGCATTGTTGGAGAGGGGGAAAAACTGATTACCACTTTCTTAGTAATGTTTAACTTGTATATCTGTATAAAACAGACATATTTCATACATGGAAATACATATACATGTACAGTAATAGTATTTGTGAAAGATGTACTTTTGCTTCTCTCTATATAAATTCTCCAAATGTTACATTTACATATGAATGAAATTTTAAAGGCAAATAATAAAGAAGATGATATTTATGTGCATACAAACATCACAATATTCAAATGTAATAAAATATTATATTTAACCCATAGAAACAAACAGTGAAGATAACCAAAAGCATAAGAAAAAAATCTGTTACATGCTATCAATACATATTGACTGGCATAATCCCTAATATTTGGCTGCTTTGCATCTCCATGGATTATACCAAAGTAAACAGAATTGTAAATGAATAGTAATGCAGCATATGCTGACACAGACTCCAACTTACAGGAATTAATGTCTCAAAAGTTTACCTGTAAGTTGACTGCTCCAAGCTTAGGAGTATATTTTTGTTGTTTTTTCCCCAACCCTATTCCATAACAAATTTCAAGGTTGCAAAAAAGTTGAAAGAATTTTACAATAAGTAAGTGTATTCTCCCCAACCAATATTCTCTCATTAACATTTACTATATTCACTATATCATCTATCTCAAAATAATTAAATAATTACATTTTCTTTCTAATGGCAGGCTGCTGTTCAAAGTCACATAAATTGAATTAAGCATACAGCATAGCACTAATTTACATTACATCGTCTGACCTCCTCCAAGTTAAAGTGGTAATGCTGCATTTGTGTAATAGAAAACTAGTAAATGAAAGAAAATAGAAGAAATAGACCATCCATAAGTATATCACCAAAGATAACCACAGTAATAGTTTTTTAAAAATTTTAAGCATTTTAATTTTGCTCCCATAGATCTTATTTTTATATATTAATAATATTTAGCAATTTTCATAACTTTGATTATCATTTTAAATAAGTAACAAATACTTATTGAATACATGTCCCAAAATTTACTTAATCATTACTTAAACATTCACTTGTAATGTGATATTTGAGTAGTTTCCAAGTCTTATTATCATAAAATGCTGAAATGAAGTTCTTTGTGCTTTTTCTCTCTCAATTGTTTTCCTTAGATTCAGAAGTAGAGTTGTTATTTCAGTAGAAGAAAAAAGTGTTTTATTTACTTAATTAATATTAAGTATTAATCTACATTTTATCTATTAATAAACATCCAGGTTTTACACCTAAGGATGATAAAGAACAATAGTGCCTTCCCTACTGATATTTAAAATCTGCCTTTCCCATTTCAACAAAAAATGTTGTATTTCACATGTCTTTACATTGGGAAGTCTAATAAACCACAAATTCAGTATGTTTTTGAAGTATTCAGTGGGAAAAAAGCTAGGAAAAGTGTTCATTGCTATAGATGGAGACTGGAAGAGAGGAACATGGCCACTCATTTCACTGAGACCAATCATATGTCACAGGAGACAAAATCAAGCTAACTTGTGCTGAACTCTAATGCTATTGGAGCTCTAAGTTTCCATTTGACTTAGAGTTTGCAGATACGCACTATCAAAAGTATAAAAACTAGAAATACAGAAAAATTTCAAGCAATTTATGGCAGATTTTAAAGTGATTCTGCAGTGAGAGCTATGTAATAGTGTAAAGAGGAGTGAATTTAAAAGGATAGGAAATAAATTATTGAGTGAGAAATAAAAGTGAAAAAAAAAAGTATCTAGCAGATTCAGTGCTAGAGAAAGCAGTATATTAACAACCAAAGGCAGAGAAACATCAAAAACTGTCTGAGGTCACACATTCTAAGATTTTCATACTATTATGATCTTTGTCTTTGATTCTAAAACAATCTTGTATGAGTGATTAAAAATTCATATTCAAACAACCGAGGAAGATTTCTTCAAAACAATATTAATAAAAAGCATTCTGGATCCTGGATACATTTATCCAGTTCCAAGGACATAACATAGCTTGTGAAAATCCTCTCAGTGACTATAATCAGAGAAATAGAAAGCTCATTTTATACATAGCTGACAGGGAATGATCTTTTCCCATCCCAGGGTCATCATACAAGCAAGCTCAGTATAGAATATTACATCATGAAATATTACCTTTGAGTCTGAGTATTGCCTGTATATGTCCGTGTTCAGCCCCAAGACACATCATTAAAATTCAGACATCACTACCTAAAACCTAAATATATCTTTTTAAACTATTTTATGAATACATCACATTGACAGGCTGTTAATCACCTTCTCTATGTCCTACGTTTCTCCATCCTTAATGGAAATTCTCATCGATTACATAATCTTGTTATGCTTTCGCTAAGTGAATTAATATGCTTAGGATATTAAATTGAAGGATCCCTGCTCATCTGCTCAAACTTTGTATTTTCACCGGGTTGACAGATTAATTTCCAACAAAAAAAGATACTAGCAATAGTCTCCTCTCTGCTATTAAACATGACATATGAAATGAAAATAATTTGAAACAGCTGAAGCAGGACATTCCAGGGAAATATGTAAGGACTGTGCTCAGTGAAATATGAGTCCATATTACTATGCTGAAATAAGGTTTGCTATACAGTTTAAAGTTCAATGTAACTTTTGGAGAATTGTCCCATAATCACGAGAAAGGAATGTATAGCAGTGGAAACCAGTTGCAGCTCTCCACTTGTCTGAGCCAAGAACAGAGAAAGGAGATTAGAAACAGAAGTAACTGAAAGGATAAGAAAAGGATACCTCTCCAAAAAAGACATACAAATGGCCAATAAACATATAAATGCTCAAGATCACTCATTATTACAGAAATGCAAATCAAAATTGCAAAGAGGTATCAACTTATACCAGTCAGAATGGCCATTATAAAAAAAAAAAAAAAAATCTACCAACAATAATAGTTGCTGGAGAGGATGTGGCAAAAATGGAATCCTCTTGCACAGGTGATACAGCCACTATGGAAAACAGTATGGAGATTTCTTTAAAAACTAGAAAACAAACTACCGTTATCTCCCAACAACCCCACTCCTGCATATATACTCTGAGAAAACAGCTGAAAGAGACACATGTATCCCAGTGTTCATTGCAGCACTATTTACAATTGCTGCAATGCAATATAATAGCTTCAACACAATATGGAAGCAACATAGATGTTCATCCACAGATGAATGGATAAAGAAGTAGTGGTACATATACACAATGGAATATTACTCAGCCAAGAAAAGAAAGAATTTGAGTCAGTTCTAGTGAGGTGAGTGAATCTAGCACCTGTTATACAGAGTTAAGTAAGTAAAAAAGAGAAAAATAAACACTGTATGTTAATGCACAAATATGGCTTCTAGAAAAATGTTACTGATGAACTTATCCTGTAGGGCAGGAGTAGAGATGCAAATATAAAGAATGGACTTGTGGACACAGAGGGGAAAAACAGGGTGGGATGAATTGAGAGATTAGCATCAAAACATATACATTACCATATGTAAAATATGGTAGCTAGTGGGAAGTTGCCATAAAACACAGGAAGCTCAACTCGGTGTTCTGTGACAACCGAGAGGGATGGGATGGGTACGGAGATAGAAGGGAGTTTCAAGAGGGATGGATATATGTACACTTATGGCTGATTAATGTTGCTGTACGGCAGAAAACAACACAAAAATGTAAAGCAATTGTCCTCCAATAAAAAGAAAAAAAAGAAAAAATATTGATTAAAAAAGAAAAAGATTATTGTTACACTTTAACTATAATTGCTTGTTCACTATAAATCACTGCCATTTTCCTAAACTCAATTAAATTTCAGCTTTTGTATGTGAAATTGCTGAGGATAGTAGCTTCAGTCTAATAAGTATTAGAAATTCATTTTCTAAAATTTAAATTACTGCAAATTGACTTTTTAAAAGGAAGCATCAAATCCTTAAATATTAGAGTTAGATGCTGAAATAGTTACAGATAAATTGATATCATATCTATCTAAGATTTGTTCATTTTAGGATTTGTTCAGCAGGGTGGGAAAATTGAGAAGAGGAAAGAAGATCAAATTAGCTATGTGTTAATAATTGTGTAAGCTAGAAAATAAGTACAGGAAGGTTTTTATATTCTCCTCTCTACATCACATACTCTTCACTCATAAAATTGCTCTTTAAAAAAAAAAGCAACTCTAGAGCATTTATTTAAACTACCTCTAATGATAAAATATGTAAACATATATGAGAGAGAGAAACAAGGAAAGAATATTCAAAATGCAGAATGTCCTTAGTTTCCTAATAGACAAAATGGACTTACTCAGAGAAAGCACCCACTAAAGACAGGAAAGGAAAGAGTACACCAATGTCCTGATCAACAGGAAGAGCCTAGATATCAATGGTAAAACTTTAGAAGCAGTTGGAACTTCAGGAATTCTCTATTCTGACTCCTACTGAGCACAGTGCACCCAAGAATTGCAAGGTGACATAGTTGGTGGTTAGTTTATTGATTAACAGAATGTTTCTGAGCACAGAATACGTGCCAATCATAAAATGAAATGCTGAGGACATCAAGAAGTGAAGAACAAAATTATTCCCTTTAGTGAGGGAGATGATATTCAAATCAATAATTACATTATTGTTATGTATATACATAACAAGTAATAGAGCAGAATTATGAATAATACCATGGGAGAACAGGAAAGAAAAACCCAATTCTTCACAGTAAGACCATGGCAAATTTGTGAAAGATCTGGAACTAGAATACATGATTTCTTATTTCTAGTTTAGGGTTGTCTTTGTCAGAAAGACAAAGATATTTGGTCTAGAAAGAAAATAATCATACTCAATTTAGATTTTCAAAGAGATAAGGATACAGAGAACACAACTGCAGAAAATATAGGAACAAGTGCAGAAAATATAGGATCACAATAGTAGAAAATATTTTTAAAATATAGGAATTTACCAAAAGGCAACTCTGGGGCTATACATTTTCTCATCTCCACATCTTTTTTCTCCATTTGCTTCTATTTCTTTCTATGAACCTGCTTTCAGCTTACTTAACCACTTTTATATGAACCATATCATGGGGCTACCCTGAACTGCAGGGAAACATGTAATTCTAAACGACTCTGTTACAAAAAATGGACTTAGTTTCTACCTGATTCCAAATTCCCTGGAGAGGAAATTTTGTGAATCATCCTGGCATCAAGCATCGGCCCTAAAATAATCTGCTGTGGGTCAGGGAGGTGAGGCCACTGGAGCTTCACCCTGGCAGGCTGCAGGTGAGCTGTGTGTGCATGTGCTCAGTCATGTCCAACTCTCTGCAACCCCAAAGACTGTGGCCTGCCAGGCTCCTCTGTCCATGGGATGTCCCAGGCAAGAATACTGGAGCAGGTTGCCATTTCCTCCTTGGGGGATCTTCCCCACCCAGGAATGGAACCCGAGTCTTTTATGTCTCCTGAGTTGCAGATGGATTCTTTACCTGATGAGGCCATGAATGAGATGTGGTCCCTGGCAAAGGAGCCCTGGGGTGAAGGCTTGTGGTAAAGGGCTATTTTTACTACTTCTTTGGTAAGTGTATTATGGGAATTAATATCCTAACAGAAAGCTTTCTGACGCTGCTAAAAGGGAAAGCTCTATGATAACACTGTTACTCAATGTTGCCCTAAGGTTGTCTTTCAAGAAAAAAAAAAAAATCAAATATTAAAACACCATAACTTAAGAGAGAGATTATATATATAGATTTTGCCAAAAGATGTTGGTTGATTTTTTGAAAGGTTACCCAAAGCATAAACCAAGGTAATGCCAAAAATAGCACAAAGAGAGGAGGAAGGTTTGACTTATTTTATTAAAATTTCTCCAACCCCAATCCTTTACTGTTCATAAAGAATTAGAAAATAAAGATATAAATGCCCTAGTGTTACTATAATTAATCTTTTATAAATCTATGGAGCTGCATAATGTTGTATTAGGAAAAGAAAATAATCTTTAACACCAAAAAAGTCACTAATAGTGCCTCTAACACATATTGATTTCAACAAAACTGAGCATATGAGCAAGAAAGAGAAAAAAATTTAAAAAGCATATTCAAAATCAAATGTACTTTATTTCCTTTGCCAGGAGCCGTTTGGCTGACACTTCTCCAATACTTCAGATTATAAAACATATATTCTAAAATAGTTTTCAGCAATAATGAAACCACAGGAGGAGTTATGCGTGCAATAAATAATCTCAGACTAGCAGAAAAGGAATTAGGAATTAGAGATAATCTCATGCTAGCGAGAGATAACCCTGACATTTTGTGTTGCCACACATATTTTTTCTTATTTATTCCTCCTATTTCATTTCTATCAATTTATTTTTATAATTAGTAGCAATTGTAAAATAGTAATTACAGCAAAACAAACAGGGTTAAAAAGGACAATAAAAATAAGAACACCAATAAAATATTTGTGTGTTGAGCTTCAAAAGTTTCAGAAGACAAGTCTAGGCTACTCATGGAATGAATTTCTGGGAAAAGCAGAAACTTAAGAACTGGCTGACAAAAAAAAAAAACTCTCTGCAAAAAATGAACTGAAAACAACAAATAAAAATAGAAGAGTGGGAAACCTCTCTAACACTTTACTGGATCTGCATGCATGCTGTCATTTCTGACTCTGTAACTCCACATACTGTAGCCTGCCAGCCTCCTCTGTCCATGGAATTTCTCAGTCAAGGATACTGGAGTGGGTTGCCATTTCCTTCTCCAAGGGATTGTCCTGACCCAGGGATTGAACCTGTGTCTTCTGCCTTAGCAGGCAGATTCTTTACCACTTAGCCACCTGAGAAGACTTCATTGGACCCAGTGATGTAGTAAAGTCATGTGCCACAAACTTGGAAATTTTATCAAATACAGCACAATTTAGGTCAAACTGAAAAGAAAGAAAAAGATCACATAAGTTGAAACAGAAACTCTTTCCTTAAGAAAGCATTTTATTTTACACTAAAGAACTGGTGAAATTGCCAGTGAAGCTCACTAATACTCCCCAGCTTGTAAAAACAAAAGAAGGGGATGTTACATAGGACAGGGGAAAGGCAGGTTTCCTGTTCCCCACCACTGATCACCAGTCTTCTGAGCCACGGCCACTTGAGAGTGAGGCTATTCTGCAACCCTGAATCCCAGCAGGACTGTGAGAGAGCCATGCTTATCTAGATTGGCAAGATATGGAGGTGAGCTCAAGTCTGAAGTTACTAGAAATAAGAATCAACTTGGAGTGATTTTATACTTAAGAAAATAATGGAAGAATGTTAAAAAAAATAATAATAACCTGTATCATAATTGAATACAGAAGCAATGTTGCAGAAAGTCTAATCCACAGAATGAACTCCTCTACAACATAAAAGGGAACAGAAATGAAAAAAAAATTCTATGAGAAGACATGAAAATGAAAGACATAATGGTGATGGAATCTACAATGACTCAATGACTGTTTTCGAAAAAAAAAAAAAAGAACATAAATGGAAATTTAAAAATAGCCAATTATAAAATAGACAAAATCTTGAGTAAAGTGAAAATGTGAATCTTCAGATCAAATGCATTCATTATGTTGTGGTAGGCCAAACTGACAAAACACAAAATCTAGAGAGTCTGGTAAAACATTCAATTTCAAAGATGGATTAAGGATTCTACAAGCTTCTGCTCATCAGCATGACTCAGCAGAAGCCTACACTCACCATGCTCCCCCTTGGAAACTTGGCAGGACAAAAAGTCACTCATAAGAACAACAAAAAAAAAAAAGAACAAAAATCAAGCAGGTGCCAGTGTTCCCCATGTGCAATATTAGATGCCAAAGATGAACTAATAACTAGAGATAACTGACAAAGGGTATGATTCCAGAATTCTATTCTCATTTTTGCTGACATTTACTTAATAAAGCAACAAAAAGATCGAAATATACAAGAAATTAGAAACTATGTGTCTGCACTGTTTCCTTGCCATGCAGAAAAGAAAAACTATCTGAAGAAACCTAAGAATGAATACAAATAGAAAACTAATGATTTTAGAAGTCGATATAAAATTTTTATATAATAATTTGCTATGTGTAATTGTTAACTTACAATTGGATTTTAAATTATTGGATTTTAAGGTAAGAGTCTAGGTCAATTAAATCCGATCCTTAGTGTAAATTATGTTGTTTGATATATAAAATAAATTAAAAAAAACTTTAATTCAGTAGCATCAAATGGTAGGGAAAGGGTCCCCAGGGAGAGATGGGAAAAAAAAAAATGAGTTTATTACAACCCTGTCTACAGGATACAACTTTAGCTTATTTTCAGGGAATTTGATCTTCAAAATTCGGAGTATTTTGGTAGCTGTCCCACAGGTTGTTTGCAGCAGGAAATGACTCCCGAGGACGTCTGCAGTCTCCTGACTTGAGCGCAGCCTCTGCTTAAATCTAAGAGGCAGCAGCAGTGATAGCAGTGGTAGTGACAGGGATGACAGTAGTCGTGGCAGTGTTAGTAGTCATCCTCTGTTCAGAAAACTCCACGATTAAAGAAGAGCGGCACTGACCATCTTCTTTCCTGCCCTGTACCTGACTCACAGGTCTGCTCCCTTTATCATCTAATTATCACAGATACTTCTCAACAGATTATCTCTTTATTTCCACCTCATCACATGATTAGAAGGGCTTCCCAGGTGGTGCTACTGGTAAAGAACCCATCTGCCAATGCAGGAGACTTGAGTCATGGGTTCAATCCCTGTGCTGGGAAGATCTCCTGGAGAAGTAAATGGAAACCCACTCCGGTATTCTTGCCTAGGAAATCCCGTGGACAGAGGAGCCTGGTGGGCAAAAGTCCATGGGGTTGCATAGAGTCAGACACAACTGAAGCAACCTAGCACACATGCACGTATGGTTAAAAATAATAATAATAAAGAAAAAATATTTACAGTGGCAACCAAGTATTGAACTCACTTTTTAAAAGCAATACTTATGTAAAAATGGTTGTACTCTAAGATGCCAGCATTAAATGAAATGCTAAATATTATAGAGTTCAATGTGAAAGTATAATTTTAGTTAAACCACCTGAGGCTCAAATCTCACAACGTATCAACAAAACTTGAAAAGTTGGGGGTGGGAGGTGAAGAAAAGAGGAAACACAAGTGTGCTAATTGTCTAAAATGCCACAGAGGAAATTAATACTTTTAAATTCTGAAGTTGACAAATACACGTTGGTGCATGTTACTGAAATCTATAAAAATAGCCCTTTATAGAACCACAATAACATCCAAAGGCTGCATACCTGCCATCAATAGATGACACAGATCTGTAGTAAAAAGTTGTGTTCTGGTAATGATGGTTTACTGGGGGATAAGGTTGATTATTTCTATACTCCTAAGCCCACCTCATGGGAAAATGCATGAAAGATTCTGGGGAACAATATTTAAATCTCAGAATATTCATTAATCTGACATAAGTGATGAGAAAATAGAATCACTTTAACTATGACAAAAACTGTTAGTGCTCACAAATCAATATAGGTACCTACATCAAAGGGATGTGATGTAAAATATTTGCTTGAGGCAAAGACCCAGGGCAAGATGACTTACACCATCTTTTGTCTCCTTGTGAGCACCACCCAAAACATAACATACAGCTTAAAATCAAAATCAAAACTCTGAATTCCAATTCAGTTGATTTCAAAGGATTTCAAAGAGAATTTTCCCCAAACTCTGCCCAAGAATATCATCAATTGTCAAAGAATGAGAATTTCTCCTTTGCAATTTTCACAGTAAACTACAAAGGGAAAAAAGCAACCATAGAGTTGAAGATGGAGCCCTTGAGCCAAATGGCCATTAGAGGCATCCTCTGTCCCCCTAGGAAGGACACTGACCACTGACTTTGTTTCCCTGCCCAGCTCAATCGCTGACTGGGAGCAGCTCATAGGAAGCATGGCTCTATCACAAGCCATGCAGTGGGGTTTGCAGGAGCTGGCACCCTCAGCCAGTCACCCTCCTGAGACCGGAGATTTGTGAATCTACGACCACCAAGCAAGCAAGGCTTTGGAGGATAAATAAAGTGCACTAATAAAAATTTAGAATGATATTTCCAACAGCATCTTCTGTTAGAAAATTATTTTAAAATATGAGGTTAAGCTTCTCCCTCTCTCTCTCTCTCACACACACACACACACACACACACACACACACACACACAGAGTCACATGCATTGTTCTGACACTATATTAACCACTGAGAAATTGCTCCCGGAGGGAGAGTGAAAAGGAAGTGGATCTCATTCTATAACTTTTACCATTCCTAAAAGGATTACACTAATACAAATATGTAGACTCTTGCACTTACCCTAAGGTTATTTGAAATCTAAAGGGGAAATGGACTGAACATTTTTTCTGGATGTATTACATAGGTTATCTCACACCTCCTCCTAACACTATCCTAATATATGTATAATTACCTCTATTTTCAGACATGAGGAATTGGATCTCCAATGATTTTTAAATTGACTTAACACAGTCATTAGGTTTTGAATCTAGTCTTTTTATCAGCCTTTAAATTTATTCTACTGTACTCCACTGGAATCTTCCAAATAGTCTTAGACTCAGAACAAACAGAATTCAAATTAAGAAGGAAGTGAAATTTTACTAAGTGATATAATTTATATTTCTAAAAGACATAAAAATTCAGATATACATTTTGCTGTAAAAATTCTCAGAGAAAGTAATTCATTACATAAGCTATGAAAAAGGAAAGAGATGAAATGCAATATTTAGCAATTATTTGAATCTGCAATACTTTGGCTATCTGACATGAAGAGCTGACTCATTGGGAAAAATCCTGATGCTAGGAAAGAGAGAGGGCAGGAAGAGAATGGGGCAACAGAGGATGAGATAGTTAGATGGCATCAGTGACTCAGTGGACATAATTAAGGGAAGCCTGGCATGCTGCAGTCCATGGGGTTGCAAAGAGTTGGACATGATTTAACAACTAAACAACAACAACTTCAGCATGTTATTGATCACAGAATCCTATTAACCTATATAAAAAGAAGAATAAAATCTTCACACCATAGAAATACCAAGAGATTGATTAGATATACATGCAATGACTTGAGCTAACCGCCTACAATTTGACTAAACTTCATAGCTTAAGGACATAGTCTTCTACACAACTGCCCTCACTTCAGAAGCCAGCTACAAACTTAAGGGTTCCCACAACATCCACGATTCTGCCCAACAGGCTAAGCTTTGGGAGATTTTCATTACCTCCTTGGATTCAATAATTTGCTAGAGGAACTCACAGAATTCAGGAAAGCAATGTACTTAAAATTACAACTTTATTATTGCAAAAGTGGAAGCAGTGACAGATTTTATTTTCTTGGGCTCCAAAATCACAACAGATGGTAACTATAGCCATGAAATTAAAAGACATTTCTCCTTGGAATGAAAGCTATGACAAACCTAGAGAGCATATTAAAAAGCAGAGACATCAGTTTGCCAACAAAGGTTCATATAGTCAAAGTTATGGTTTTCCCAGTACTCATATATGGGTGTGAGAATTGGACCATCAAGAAGGCTGAGCCCTAAAAAATTGATGCTTTCAAAGTGTGAGGCTGGAGGGGACTGTTGAGAGTCTCTTGGACTACAAGGAGATCAAACCAGTCAATCCTAAAGGCAATCAACCCGGAATATTCATTGGAAGGACTGATGCTGAAGCTGAAGCAAATTTGGACACCTGATGCAAAAAGCTGACATTGGAAAAGACCCTGATGTAGGGAAAGATCAAAGGCAAAAGGAGAAGGGGGAGGTAGAGGATGAGATGGTTGGATGACATAACTGACTCAATGGACATGAATTTGAGCAAACTCCAGGAAACAGTGAAGGACAGAGGAGCCTACCATACTACAGTCCATAGGGGAACAAAGAGTCACAAATGACTTAGTGACCAAACAACATTACAGCAAAAAGGATACAAATCAGGACCTTCACAGAGAAGAAACAGAAGCAGAAGCCTAGGAGGGTCCACCCCAACAAAAAAGTAAAGCTCCTAGGGTCTTCTCACCATGGAATCAGGACACATGCCTCCCCCAGTACATGATAAGCAACATTATGCACAGAGAATCGCTAACCAAAGAAGCTCACATAAGCATCAATATCCAGATATGTTATTGGGCTTTCACTGTGGAAGCATAATGACTGGACCATTGGTCATGTACTTAGATTCAATCATCAGTTCTTCCTCCCATCCCTGGAGGGCAAGCTGATATGATATAGACCAAATCCTTAATCCTCTAATCACATTGTTGGTCTTTCTGGAGTGGCCAGCTCCCATGCTGAGTCATCTTGTTAGCACAGATTATCCAGGACTCTCCACAGCTCACCTCATCATTACAAACTACTGTGACTTGTCATGAATAAAAAAGACATTCCTATCACTCAGGAACTTCCATGTCATTAGAGGTTAACTGCAGAAAAAAGGGCCAGCCAATTTTTTATACTATTATTATACAATAATTTGCATAGCACCCTGGTGGCTCAGATGGTAATGAATCTTCCTTTGAGGCAGGAGACCCAGGTACGATCCCTGGGTTGGAAAGATCCCCTGGAGAAAGAAATGACAGCCCACACCAGTATTCCTGCCTAGGAAATCCCATGAACAGAAGAACCTGGTGGGTCACAAAGAATAGGACATGACTGAGAAACTTTCACTTACCTGGTACAAAGCAAATACTGTCATTGTTGTTAATATTCATAGGATATTAATTAGAGAAAGTTTCAAACTGATCTATAATTTATCTTCTAGCCTCAGGGGCATTTCAGGGGTTGCCCTTTGCACATAAACCCAAGGAATCATGAGAGTATACTAGAACCAAGGTTAATAAGGAGTCATCTGAGGTAACTCTTTTCCAGACTATACACTTACACATTATCATTGATTGTTTTTATTTAGTAACACATATACTGAGTAACACATTAGTATTTTTTTATTGAGTAACACATATACATATTCTGCTGCACTGGAAAATGGGGATCAGTCATGTACATTTGAGAAAGATGTCATGTACATCGTCAAGGTATAAAAGCTGAAAAGATTTGCAGAGCGTAAGACTTTCCTGAATTGAGGTGGTTAGTACTTATCTTGTCTCATGTGACCATATTCAAAGGATATCAGAAGACATACCTAGGATTCCCAAGACATTTGACTTCTTGCTGCCATTACTGATGTGTGACCACCATATATACCGTCTTAAAGTTAAGAAAACTTAGACTTGGATAAAATGTATTTTGACTGTGAATTTAAGGATGAAATAGAAGCCCATAGCATTGCTACTGTTCAAGCAGACTGGCCATTATCCTAATGTTCTGTGAATCATTTTTTGAGAATTCACATTTTCACAAACATGAAAAAATTCTTTAGAAATTCTAGATAAGGAAATTCAACAGTGCTATAATTTTTTTAATGGTGAGAGACCATCTCAAATTGGCTCAAACCTAAAAAGAAATGCATTAGCCCACATAAAAGTCTAGAGGCAGTATGAACTTCAAGTGGAATTCCATCTGGGTTTGTCTCGGTTCTCCAATCTAAATTCCTCTTTTTTCATACTGGCTGATTTTTGTCATGGGTACAAAATAGTTTCAGTTGTTCCAGTATGATATCTTCTCATAAAACCAGCCAGAGGAAGAGTTGACTTCTCATGAGTAAAAATACCAAATGAAATTCACGGTCTTCACTGCACAGATGCTTAGATGCTGCCCAAATCTGACCAGTCACTAGTCAAAGTGGTGCTGTGCACGAATGGTTTAGGTCGAGACTTCATGTTTATCACTAAACCAAACACTGCTTACTTAGAAACAGAATTAAGTGTATTGGGTTGCTTTGTTTCAAGGGTAGGGGTGAGAGTAGAAATAATAAATAATAGCTCTGTCTTTCCTTCCCAAGTTCAGAAACAAAGGCAAAATAATACATACAGGACAGACACATGGAGAGCAAAATGTCTCCTTTGCTTACATAGACTGAGTGGACAATATGATTTGCACTGTAGCCCAATGGGCTTATTCACATTTCAGCCAAAGATCTCTGGAGACCCTCATTAAGGCAAAACCTGTGCTACTAAGGTTACCCGTGCTGCCTTGCTGAGGGGAAGAAAATCTAACAAGAAAGAAAAAGGTTGAGTTGAGAGCACTGGATTTCTCCTTCCAGCTCACAATCTCCTATTATGTTTTTCCACAGGTAAGACTGAAGGAAGAGTTGAGAGGGTTACTCCACCTGAAATCTCTCTGTATGTAAAAATAAAGCTAAGAACTAGAAAATTCTGGACTCTCCTTCCCATCAATGATAATGATTAGTGTGAGTCAAAAGGGCCCTCTCCTACAAAATCATATAGCTGGTAAATCTGAAGTCCTGTTAACAAGGGGAAAAGAGAAAAATGATTCCAGGGAGATAAGCGGCTTTGTCCATCACAGATAGTATATGAATATATCATGACAGAAAATTCCTTAAAAAAGTGACAGACACACATTTCTGTCTGTTCCCTCCACAAAGAAAATATACATACGTATAAGAAAAGAAGAGACACATTATCAAGAACTAAAACTATTCATGCAATTAAGTATGATAACAATATATTAATAATACTCATTCCTGAATATACAAGTAGGATGGTTAAAAATAAACATATATCTCATCACAATATTAACTAAAATTATGACTGAAATGGCACTTACATAGCTTAAAAAATTAAATCATTAACCCACAAGGCCAAAGAAAATGATAAAAGAAATAAAAGCACCCTAGTGAAGTCAATAAAATTTTGGAAGCATATGGGTGGAATAACAGTAACAAGAAGCTAAGTGACTTTTTGGAGAGCAGCCAGGATAAATAAGCCAGTTTATGTCGTAACACTCTAGAAAGACTCAGGAATTGAAGGTATGCACTATCTCCAGAGGAAAGGATAGAGGGGTGTAGGGATAAGGCATAAAACAAGAAGACTGATAGAAAATCTGAATCAAAAGTATTGTTTATAAACCCATTTTGAGGCTGTGATTAATCACAGCTGAAGTGTTGATTTGTGGAGAAACTGTGTCATAGAGCAGAGAAACAATTGACAGCAAGTATGAGATACAGAATTGCCAAAGAAGGAATAAGTGAAAGTCTGAATGCTGAATTAGAAGAGAACCCCTCCAAACCCCATCATTACCCACACAACTATCCCAGGCTGACGACTGTTGACAGCCCAGCCCATTGGAAATGTTGGGCATCGCTTTCTAAACACCCTTCAGTAAACAACAAGCCTGTAAGCCTTGCCAAACCAGACAGAACTTCCCAAAAGAATGCTGGCAAACCATGAGATATAAATAGGTTGCCTAAGTTATTAAGTATTTGCAGCTATTTTTGCTTTCTCTTCTTTTCAGATCAAGAAAAAAATGGTATATGAGATTAAGTAGAATGGTAGCATATCATGATTTAGAAAACTTAGCTGAGAAATTCCACAACTGCTCAATAGAAGACCATTACAATAAACAACTTAAGAAAGGTATATAAAAAATAACAATTCTGATAAATATCATTTTAAAAACATCTGTCCAAATTTAACAATTATTTACAAATAAAAACCAGTGAAAATGGAAATAAAATCTGATTACTTGTCAAGATAATGAATGATTATCCTGAGACAACTGTCATAATATACTGAACAGAGATGTACATACATATAAGAAAGGAAGAGACATACCATTATCAATAAATAAAACTATTACATGCAAAGAAGTATAAGATAACAACATTATACCTTAAATCATCTTTAGATAACCAAGTAGGATGGTAAAATAAAGAGTATCTCATTACACTATTAACTAAAACTATATAAATCAAAAATCTGAATGAGAACATATATGACATACATTGCAAAAACTAGAAAACTTTGTTGGAAGGAAATTATATTCAACCAAATGTAAAGAAATAACAGGGCTTCCCTGGTGGCTCAGACAATAAAGAATCTACCCGCAATGCAGACCAGGTTCAATCCCTGAGTCCGGAGGATCCCCTGGAAAGGGAAATGGCTACCCACTCCAGCATTCTTGCCTGGAGAATTCCACGGACAGAGGAGCCTGGCAGGCTATAGTCCATGGGATCACAAAGCGTTGGACGCAACTGAACAACTAACACATATATACAAAGAAATGACATGTTCCTGGATAGGAGGAGACAGTCACGTATAATATTAGTTCTTTTGAAAAATAATATGAATGCTTAATAAAAACTCAAAATCAAAAGTTCTTTCTTGGACCAAAATATTCAAATGGTAAATTGTATTTGGACTATTAATTAGTAAAGAATATCTCAGAATAGTCTCAAAAGAAAAATAATTGAGGAGCTAGATTAATTAGATATTAAAATATTTGCTAATCAATCAGTAGAACAGTGTACTACAAACATCAACATATTACATTATTGAGAAGTTGGGAAAACTAAAAATTAACCCATACATCAAAATTTTTAAATATGTTTTGAATTAAAATATGCTTAGATAATAGCTTTACATGTATGGGAAAAAAATCTATTCTTGTGATCACAAAATGTAACAGCTCATCCCTAAACATTTTGGCATGTACTATATATCATTATACAAAACATTAACAATATCCAAAATGCCCCAAATAAAATAAAACTGGATGGTTAGCCCATAGAGGAAGGGTGATATGAAGTGGTAGTTGATAAGTTTTGAACTATCTAAGAAAAAAAGGTATTTCCTTGCCCAAAACCAAATGAAATTATATAAAATTTTGAAATTTCTGAATTATAGCCATAAATAAAAACTCAAAGTCTTTAAAAAATTTGGAGTAAATGTAACAAAAATTGATTAAAATTTAATTATAATTCCTGGTCTACAAACTAAGCTCAGGATACAAATGTGCAAAGTCACCAGCAAGCAACTGTAAAGAATACTGTTTTAGTAAGCAAATTAAAATGTTTAGCCTCAATTGTATCTCAAATGTACAATTTAAAGTCAGTGATATAATTGTTTACTGTACTAGTAAAATTAAATGATGTGTGCTTTGGCCAATAATATCAAAACTGGCATCTTCTGAAGAAGGTCAACATGTCCTTTCACAAGAATGACACAGAAAAACATGAGCATTTCATTTTTAAAAGAATGCACTAAGAATACAGAATGCAAATCTCTGTTAATTTAAAAATGATAAAGTCACAATGAAACAATTCACCAAAATATGGAGTAATTTGGTAGTTATCATAACTGTGGAAAAGACTTCTATTATTAATTTAAATCAGGGGAACATTTACCATTTGTTTAGTATGTGTTAGGCGTTATTCTAGTGCCTCAGAAAATTAAAGATTGAACAATAAATATATAGTGTTATGTCCCTAGAAGCACATGATTTGCTGTAAGACTAGAAGTGGGACAGCAGAAACAATAAAAAATAAATTTTAATTAGATGTAAGACATATTGGGAAGTAACAAAACTAATACATATGCTGTATTAAGAAATCTAAATTTTTTAAAACCCTTTTAGAAAGAAGTTTGGCATTTTATACAATGAGCCATAAACATTTCATAACCATTTTTATTCAGTAATACAATTTCTGGAAATTTAGTCTAAGGAAAAACATCCGAGGGAAAAAAAGCATAATGAATTAATTTGTTATTAAGTTAGTAAGACCTAAAGGGTATTCTTTGGAAAACTGGTTACTGGTTATTTAATAATCATTATGAAGATCATAGCAGTCAACATGAAAATTATACATACATTGTAGAGACACATACATATGTATAGAAACTTGAGATACATAGTTTTAATATTATGTTAAATATGTTCAAAAGCATAAGCTTGGAAAAAGCCTGGAAGGAAATGACAATGTAGAGATGCATATGCTTGGATTAGGGATGATTTTCATTTATATTCAACATTTTTTAGCTTGCCAAATATATAGACTTCCCCTGGGCAAACATTCTCTAAAGCTGTTGGATTCTTTAATAATTTTAACACAATTTAAAACAAAGGAGTTTTAGACCTGTTGCTAATACAAATTTTTGAACCCAAGAGTCCTACTCTTCTATTTTTATAGGAGGTCTTTTAGACTTACATCTTAACCTATTAAGCAGCTAACTGAAGGAGAACCTGGTAGCAGAGAAGAGGGTTAACACAGGGAGGACTTCCTGGCTTTGGCCAGCCCTACTCTGATGCTAAGAACCAACTTATTGGAAAAGACCCTGATGCTGGGAAAGATTGAGGGCAGGAAGAGAAGGGGTCGACAGAGAAAGAGGTGGTTGGATGGCATCACCAAGTCAATAACATGAGTTTGAGAAAACTTCAGGAGAGAGCAAAAGGCAAGGAAGCCTGGCATGCTACAGTACATGGGGTTGCAAAGAATCAGACATGACTTAGCGACTGAACAACAACAACTCTTAGTTCCTTGAAATTTGACTTTTGTCTCTCAATCCTTCAACACTGGACTTAGACTGGGGGCGCTGAATTTTATCCAAGATTACAGAATCTAAAGCAATGTGGTTTTATCCTATTACATAGGAAAGAGGAAGTGGAACACCATACTAGATGTTGTATGTAGGTGCAGAGAAAGGATAAACATTTTACCTATATTTTGCAAAACATTCATTCAAAGATTTACTATGAATAAACTGAGTACCAAGTAACAGCATTAACTGCATGATGCCCAGAAACTAACTGCATGGTGCCTCATCCATCTCCCGACTAATTCACTCCAAGAGTGGGCACACTCCTTTCCTTGACAACCACCCCAGCAATGCAACCAAGTGAAATGCCCAAGAAACCTCAATGGTTCACAACATATTTCTCCAAGCTGTAGGCTTTCCACCTTCAACAACCCACATGAGGCGCATTTAGTACAATCTCAATTTCCCTCTCAGGAAAATCATTTTTCTACTTACTTAAGTAAACAACTGAAATTAAAGCTCAACTGATCATACTAAAACCCAGCACTTAAGATCCTGCTTGCAGATTTAAGTGATCTTCCTTTACTGGCAAGGGCAAGAGACAATGAAAGTGAAAGTGAAGTTGCTCAGTCGTGTCTGATTATTTGCGACCACATGGACTGTAGCCTACCAGGCTCCTCAGTCCATGGAATTTCCCAGGCAAGAGTACTGGAGTGGGTTGCCATTTCCTTCTCCAGGGGATCTTCCGGACCCAGGGATCAAACCTGGGTCTCCTGCATTGCGGGCAGATGCTTTTACCATCTGAGCCACCAGGAAAGCCGATAAGTTACTTGAAAAAATAAAAGTGCCAGTCCCTCTTTCATGTCCAACTCTTTGCGACCCAACAGAGATCTACCTTGTTGTTTTGGGTCCATATAGTCTCAGATCGCAAAGAAAATCAACTTTTAGAAAAGAGAGAGTAGTTGGTTGTCGATGGATTGGAAGTGGAAAAGATTATTTCAGATTGAGGTGACTGAGGAAAAAAGAACTCAGAGGCTTTATTCTGCTTTGCTAGTTCAGGGAACTGTACTTAGTTCAGAGGGACACGGGGTTCAAATTGCCCAAGAAATGCAGCTAGAGACTCAGGCTGGTACCTGGTCACTGAAATATAAGGGTGCTACACGTTAACCTATGTTGTTTGCACTGCATAGGATAAATTGTTGTGTTGTGTAGTTGCTAAGTTGTGTCTGACTCTTTTGTGACCCCATGGACTGTGGCCTGTCAGGATCTTCTGTCCATGGGATTTCCCAACCCACTGGAGTGAGTTGCCATTTCTTTCTCTAGGTGATCTTCCTGACCCAGGGATTGAACCTGAGTCTCTGGCATCGGAAAGTGGATTCTTTACCACTGGGCCCCCAGGGATGCTCTTCCCAACTCCCTATTCATTGGAACATCCAGAGTGCAGGGCTGGAGCTATGAGGCCTTGTGAAGGGCCATTAGCTGAGCCAGGGCTGGTTCAGGAATTCAGCTTATGCCATTCTATGGATGACATTCCCTAGACCAGAGACCTGACTTAGAACATGTATGTGACCAAGTCTGGAA
Organism: Dama dama; assembly: GCF_033118175.1. NCBI lineage: Eukaryota > Metazoa > Chordata > Mammalia > Artiodactyla > Cervidae > Dama > Dama dama. Next base: position 26,341,981 of record NC_083711.1, read on the forward strand.
AAACAGGCAAGATGCAAGGGTTTCCTGTGGACTTATGGGGATGAAGTTTTCTTGGGCTCTATGGAGAACCTCCCACCACAAGGTACTTATTCCTTGGTTGTCAGGAGTGAGAATGACATGGTATTGCTTCAACCAGTTTGTCACCAATTAGGAACTCTACAGCTAAAGGATAAAGTCCACACAGATGAGAGCAGAACTAGAGAGAGAAAAATAATTGTAAAAAATAATTTCGCCTGCCCCAAATTTCTTCCTGTTTCTGGACTTTAAGGTGGCTGTTACTGTTCAGTCACTAAGTCATGTCTGACTCTTTGCAACCCCATGGACCTGCAGCACCCCAGGCTTCCCTGTCCTTCACTACCTCTCAGAGTTTGCTCAAAATCATGTCTATTGAGTCAGTGATGTTATCTAACCATCTCATCCTCTGCCACCCCCTTCTCCTCTTGCCCTCAATCTTTCTCAGCATCAGGGTCTTGTCCAATCAGTCAGCTGCCAAAGTATTAGAGCTTCAGCATCTGTCCTTCCAATGAATATTCAGGGTTTATTTCCTTTAGGATTGACTGGTTTGGTTTCCTTGCTGCCCAAAGGACTCTCAAAGAGTCTTCGCCAGTACCACAGTTTGAAGGCATCAGTTCTTCAGCACTCAGCCTTCTTTATGGTCCAACTCTCACACACATACATGACTACTGGAAAAACATATCTTTGACTATATGGGCCTTTGTCAGCAAAATAATAGCTCTGCTTTTTAATACACTGTCTAGGTTTGTCATAGCTTTCCTAACAAGGAGCAAGTGTCTTTTAATTTTGTGGCTGTAGTCACCATCTGCAATCATATTGGAGCCCAAGAAAACAAAATCTGTCACTGTTTCGGCTTTTTCTCCATCTATTTGCCATGAAGTGATGGGATAAGATGCCATGATCTTAGTTTTATGAACGAATTTAGGTACAGAAAGCAATAAGTAGAGTAAAATTCAAAACATGAAACAACCTATATGCTATGACATGCATGTATATATGCAACATAAATACAACTCATGATATACATCAGTCACAATATCATTCTGATAACTTCCAAACTTTTTTTGATTTTAGAAACAGCTGTCATGATCTTTTCTTTGATATGCTACCTCAAGCTAAATGAAGCAGCTATTTAAGTCATATTTGACAAAAAGAACTTCTTCCAAAAATTTCCCATGAAATTATTATGTGACATAATCTAAATAGAGAAATATAGCTCAGTATACAGAATCTTTTTGTTTCTGCTAAAACTAACAAAATTATATTCAAAATATGTTTAGCTTTAATGCCCTTTGGTTTTTATATATTATGTGTCTAATTCATGAAAGCCATTTATTGGAATACAATTATTTAGCCTAGTTATATTGATTTTTATTAAGTTTCAATCTATAAATGAAAATATTATTTGAAAAGAATTTAAGACAATATGTTGAAAGAACTTTGGTGCTTATTAAATATTTTACTTTGCAATCACTTTTATGTGAACTTTCAGTGAATGTTATAGTCTTTTCATTAGAATTATTTTGCTTCAAATGTTATAACATGCTTTTATATCTGTATCTTGTTCTCTTAGATTTTTAATGTATATATTTAATCATTTTATCATGAATTAATCAGAGAGCTTTAATAAAACAATTTTTTTCTTGTAAAATTAAATGAAGTAGTGAAAAATATACTACTATTCAAACTCCAATTCCTTGGGGGAAAAAGTCCACTTTCCCATCTCCTAATTATTCCCCCTGCAAAATTTCTATTACAAGTGACTACTGGATGCTTCTTAAAGTTTCCAGACCACATTTACTGCTCCAGTGGCACAGACTGCCAACAGAGATACAAATACTCTTCCAATTTTCATGATGTCAATTCCAAGCAAGTTAGTATGTCATTTAATTCTCTCTAATGTGTATCTAGGGCTTCCCAGGTGGTGCTAGTGGTAAAGAACCCGCCTGTGAATGCAGGAGATGCAAGAGACACAGGTTCCATCCCTGGGTCAGGAAGATCCCCTGGAGAAGGGCCTGGCAACCCACTCCAGTTTTCTTGCCTGGAAAATCCCACGGACAGAGGAGCCTGGTGGCTACAGTCCATGGGGTTGTACAGAGTTGGACACAAGGGAAGCAACTTAACACACATACACACAGTGGGTATCTAATATAAGATGATAAAATTCATCAAGAAAGGAATGTAATGACATGTTGTTTATATATTATATTGCCTTATCCAGAAATAATTGAATGTGATAATGTACTGCCAAATTAAAACATCCAGAAATTTTAATAAAAATTTGGCTTAAAAAAAAAAAAATTTGGCTTAAACTCCAAACTTTTTCCTTCATATTATATTGGCCCAGCTATGTAAAAATATAAGGTTTCCATTCAGATGTTTCTCATTTAAGTTATTTTTCTTGAGCACCAACAAAGAAGATCGGTAAGTTATTTCAGTAATTATATGTTTTCTCACAAGTGGAGCCATAAGTCTGAATTACAAAAATAAGCACATATTAGTATATTATTTGTGAAATCCTGCTAATATTTTATATCTAGACAGGATTGAATATTTTTAACATAAAATAAAGTTCTAATGGTACTTTCTAAGTTATTTTAATTTACTTTACTGATATTCTTTTAAGAAATATTTTGGGCAGCTTATATTTTTCAATTATTTTATTATGTGATGTTAGAGGTGATATTATATGAAACTGAACTGAAGACTAATGATTTTCCCCTTTGATGATTGCAAATTTTCTCAATTTGAACCGTGAGCTTTAATGAAACAAGATTAACATTCTGATGAAATATATGTATGTAGCACTTTCAATCTTTATTGACAGAAAATTTTTGAATGCTCAAAAGCCATAATAAGCTACTTGTACATTTTCTTGAAATAAATTGCTTCTTATTCAAGAAATACAAATGATTTGTTTTCTTTTATATTAATTCTTGCACATTATCTGAACTTTTCTGATTTTTTGCTCAACATCAGTTGTCCCAGGGGTAAGTTTATCATTTTATTTCATAAAATCTTTGCTATGCTCCTCCAAATTCTAAAGATCCATCTTTATAACATCTATTCTTCCATAAACTCTGACAGTCCCAATAGATTCTTAAAGTAAGAGATACCTATATTTCAAAGCAATAATGATTAACTAATTAAAAGACAATGAAAAATGTCAATTCTCCTAAAGAAAAAAAGAGCACTTTTTTCAAAATACGTATTACATGATACAGATTCATTTAGTGTTTGGAACTGCAAATATTTTGGGTCTCACTATGGGAAGAGGACTACTTATTAATTCATAATGTGACATTAGATGACAATTAACTTGGACCAACAAACTTGTAGTTTGATCTTTATCAATGGCCTCACTACTTCACTATTCTTTTTATCCATGCGTCTTTGCTATGGAGCTTTGCAGTGACATCTCAGTCTGTTTCTGGGCTCCAAGTGACTTGCTCGGGCAACAGGATATTAGTAAGTGTGATGCAGGTTTGAAGGAGACACAGGGAACATAGTTTCAATCCCTGGGTTGGGAAGATCCCCTGGAGGAGAAAATAGCAACCCACTCCAATATTCTTGCCCAGAAAATCCCATGGACAGAAGAACATGACAGTCTACAGTCCATAGGGTGGCAGAGTTGGACACTACCAAGGGACTGGGCACACACGTTAATGGGTATGCATTTGCTTCTCTGTCTTTGCCAAGAAACCATACCTAGGTTAACTTTCTGCAGGATGGTCTGTGTGTGGAACAGAGCTGAGTCACTCCAACTGGGTAAGTCAGAGTCATCCCTGAGAAATGCAACAAAGCCAGGCAAGATCAGAAAGACACCTCCTGACATGTGGCTGACAGCAGCCACATGAACATATATAGCTGAGATCATTTGAGCACATGAGATCATCTAAATCCTAGAAAAGTCGCAAGCTAAATGAATTGTATTGTTGCACACCACTGCACTTTTGTGGCCACAGACACAAGTTTTATGGCTAATTTCTATTAATTAATTAATTTTACTCCTTATTGTCATTACTATTAAGGATTTAGCAACCAATGAAAACACACTATATATTTAAAAAAAACTAGCATAACTATGCTGGTATGAATTAGCTAACCATCAGCCAAGCAGTGAGTGTCAGAATTTAGAGCTGCTTGCGTGGGTTTTCTGTTACCTGTGTCCAAAAACAATAAAAATGATGCAATTTGTGCTTACATCCTGGAAGTAACAGGAAAACACTGAGTGATGGCAACACTTCAAAGTCCCACAACTATAATGGCCAATAATTTGTCTACATTTTCTTCATATCTGCTTGACCCAGAAGCCAATTTTCCAATCTGAATATAAATATCTTACCATCTTCCTTTCTATTCTAAGCCAAGAATGATCACATGACTTTTAGTAACTTCGAGTAGTCATAATCACTGAGATCAACATCAAATAACATCATATGAGGCCAGGAGAAACTCCAGATAAAACTTAACTTTTATAAATTTGACAGTTACTGAATTAACGATATTGGAGGGAAGAAGTTATACCTTAAGAGACTTTAAAAAACTATTATCTAGTAAACTGAAAATCAACATTTTGTTTTTCATTTCTATACCTTTTAAGAGGAAATAAATCTGACAAATATCATCGCAATTCTAAAAAATAATTTAGGAAGAACTTCACTCTGAAATATGATTTGTTTTAATGAAATGACAGCTAACTTAGTGACTTTATCATCAGAATGAGGAAAAAATAGCTTTTAAAATGTTGCATTTAAGTAAAGCATAACACTAATTATCTTTTATCCAACTAGCAAATATTACAATAATGATAAACCTAGATGGAGAGGGTAGCAAATTGCTACTGTCAAAAGTTTTTGGAAAACAACTTATCAATAAGGATTATAAGATGTAAAAGTGTTCATTTTCTTGTTCAAATAGATTGCATACATTTGTTTTACTATGAAATGCTGCCTCAAAACTTAGCTATGTGAATCAACAAGCAGTCATTATTTTTTTTAACTGGGTAGCTCTGGCCACGCTGACCTCACTCTGTGCAAATGCCTCAGCTCCTTGACCACTAGCTCCAGGTGGTCAGGCTGCCATCCCCTCCTCCAGGAGTTGCGAGTGGTAAAGAACACTTTGGCCAATGCAGGAGACACAAGAGCACAGGTTTGATCCCTGGGTGGAGAAGATCCCCTAGAGGAGGGTATGGTAACCCACTCCAGTATCTTGCCTAGAGAATCCCATGGCCTGAGAAGCCTCGCAGGCTACAGTCCACAGGGTCACAAAGAGTTGGAGACAACAGAAGTGATTTGGCATGCTCGCATGCCACTCAGGGAATCAGCTCTGCTTTTGCAATGGACTGACAATTGGCTAGAGCAACAGGGCCAAATGGGTTACATGTATCTCATGGATCAGCAACTGGTTTAATGGCAGCAAGGATTCTAAGAATCAGATCAGAAGCTGCAAGACACCTTGAGACCTCAGTTTGGAACAGGCACAAGGGTTACTTCTGCCTCATTTTATTGGCAAAGGTAAAGAAAAGAAAGCCTTCCTCACTGATCAATGTAAAGAAATAGACAAAAACAATAGAATGAGAAAGATGAGTGATCTCTTCAAGAAAATTAGAAATACCAAGGGAACATTTCATGCAAAGCTGGGCACAATAAAGGACACAAATGGTATGGATCTAACAGAAGCAGAAGATATTAATAAGAGGTGTCAAGAACACACAGAAGAAATATACAAAAAAGGTCTTCATGACCCGGATAACCTCACTGGTGTGATGAATCACCTACAGCCAGACATCCCGGAATGTGAAGTCAAGTAGACTTCAGGAAGCATCAATATCAACAAAGCTACTGGAGGTGATGGAATTCCAGTTGAGCTATTTCAGATCCTGAAAGATGATGCTGTTATAGTGTTACACTCCATACGCAAGCAAATTTGGAAAACACAGCAGTGGCCACAGGACTGGAAAAGGTCGGTTTTCATTCCAATCCCAAAGAAAGGCAATGCCAAAGAATGTTCAAACTTCCACAGATTTGCACTCATGACATGATAGAAAAGTAATGCAGAACATTCTCCAAGCAAGGTTTCAACAGTACGTGAACCAAGAACTTTCAGATGTTCCAGCTGGATTTAGAAAAGGCAGAGGGACCAGAGATCAAATTGCCAACATCCATTGGATCACTGAGAAAGCAAGAGAGTTCCAGAAAAACATCTACTTCTGCTTTATTGACCACACCAAAGCCTTTGGCTGTGTGAATCACAACAAACTGTGGAAGATTCTTCAAGACATGGGACTACCAGACCACCTGACCTGCCTCTTGAGAAATCTGTATGCACGTCAAGAAGCAACAGTTGGAACTGGAACAACAGACTGGTTCCAAATCAGGAAAGGAGTACGTCAAGGCTATATATTGTCACCCTGCTTCTTTAACTTACATGCAGAGTACATCATGTGAAATGCCAGGCTGGATGAAGCGCAAGCTGGAATCCAAATTGCCAGTAGAAATATCAATAACCTCAGATACGCAGATGACACCACCCTTATGGTAGAAAGTGAAGAAGAACTAAAGAGCCTCTTGATGAAAGTGAAAGAGGAGAGTGAAAAAGTTGGCTTAAAACTCAACATTTTAAAAACAAAGATCATGGCATCTGGTCCCATCACTTCACAGCAAACAGATGGGGGAACAATGGAAACAGTGACAGACTTTATTTTTGGGGGTTCCAAATCACTGCAGATAGTGACTGCAGCCACAAAATTAAAAGACGCTTACTCCTTGGAAGAAAAGCTATGACCAACTAGACAGCATATCAAAAAGCAGAGACATTACTTTGTCAACAAAGGTCCGTCTAGTCAAGGCTGTGGTTTTTCCAGTAGTCATGTATGAATGTGAGAGCTGGACTATAAAGGAAGCTGAGTGCCAAAGAATTCATGCTTTTGAACTGTGGTATTGGAGAAGTCTCTTAAGAGTCCCTTGGACTGCAAGGGACTCAAATCAGTCAACCCTAAAGGAAATCAGTCCTGAATATTCATTGGAAGGACTGATGCTGAAGCTGAAACTCCAATACTCTGGCCACCTGATGTGAAGAACTGACTCACTGGAAAAGACCCTGATGCTGGGAAAGATGGAAGGCAGTAGAAGAAGGAGACAATAGAGGATGAGATGGTTGGATGGCATCACCGACTCGATGGATATGAGCTTGAGCTTGCTCAAGCTTGCTCACAACTGGGAGTTGGCTGTGGATAAGGAAGCCTGATAAACTGCCATCCATGAGGTCATAAAAAGTTGGACACAACTGAGCACCTGAACTGAACTGAAGTCACAAGTTCTGATTCAAGTAGTGAGGGAACAGATTTTATTTCTTAATGGAAGACGCTGTAAAATGACTCTGCAGATTGCGTGGGTAAGGGAAGCATGGAGAATTGTGGTCAGTTTTGCAAACTATCACATAGACTCTGACAATATCGTCCAAGCAACTATCAAAAACATGGGGACTAGAGGTGCTCTATGCCCAAAGATGTTTACTGAGGTAAAATTAGAGGAAACACTCTTTGCAACTCTTTTGAAAAATGGTCATATACATTACGAAAATTTTTACTTTGTGGAATAATATGCTGACAGTATTAAAAATCTAAGGAATAGATATTTGTAAAGTTGAAAAACAAAATAAAACTAAATGAAAATAATATGATTACAGTTACATTCAACACTGAAAATACATCAAACTGTGCATAGTAACCTGTGTTTATGAAGTAAAACTATGGATCACTTTTAGTCTATATTCCTGACTTACATTCTTCTGTATATTGAGTGTGTGTGGCCTCCAGGATACTGGATGCAAATTGATTACAAGAAAGCATTCCCTCCACTATTCTTTTAGAAGACATTTTAAAGATGATACATGGAAAGCAACATCACATTTTCGAGTGGGGGAGGAATGTTTTTATTTCTTCCTCAAGTAAGAAGTGACCCATATAACTTGAAACCCCAAATCCATTATGAAACTGAAGCAACCAGAGAGAGCGCAGGTAGAGACACAGTGCATTATTTGTAGAAAGACAGAGACGTTCAGTAAACAAGAACCACAGCATTCACTGAACATGTAAGCAAGACTTCATTGCTGTGAGCTGGTGTTTCAAGTTCTACCTTGAGGGAGTACATCAGTAAAGAGTAAGAAATTTCTGTCATCGGTAACCTGGGACCTGAAGCCAAAGCACTCATTCAGTCTAGTTCAAATTACACAAATTAGTACCACAGAAAGGATCAGGGGAACAGAAAAGCAAACATTTAGCTACTCCAGTTACTAACTATAAAATTACATAGTGAGAATGGTATAAAAAATCTTTACATATGCTTCATAACTTGTTGGACATATATAGTATATATGTAGTCTATAGAGACCATAATCACAATCACATTCAACAAGTTAGGGACTTTTAACAACAAAAGGCTTCCCTACCCTAGTAAAGATGAAGCTTCACTATTGTATGTCCATTACAATGCATAGTTGAACCCTGCTGAAGTATTTTTTTCTTCCCTAATCTACATGTTCTTTAGAGGTTTAGGATGAATTTCTTCCAAGGTTGCCTCTGGCATCAAAATTCTATGATTTGATGATTCTGCATTGAATTTGTTGTTGTTCAGTAACTCAGTCCTGTTCGACTCTTTCTGAATCCATGCACTGCAGTACACCAGGCCTCCTTGTCCATCACCAACTCCCGGAGTTTACTCAAACTCATGTCCATTGAGTTGGTGATGCCATCCAAACACCTCATCCTCTGTGGTCCCCTTCTCCTCCCGCCTTCAATCTTTCCCAGCATCAGGGTCTTTTCCAATGAGTCAGTTCTTCCGATTAGGTAGCCAAAGTATTGGAGTGTCAGCTTCAACATCAGTCTTTCCAATGAATATTCAGGACTGATTGCCTTTAGGATGGACTGGTTTGATTTCCTTGCAGTCCAAGGGACTCTCAAGAGACTTCTCCAACACCACAAAAGCTTGAATTCTTCGGCACTCAGCTTTCTTTATAGTCCAACTCTCACATCCATACATGACCACTGGAAAAACCACAGCCTTGACTAAGATGGAACTTTGCTGGCAAAGTAATGTCTCTGCTTTTTAATACGCCCTCTAGGTTGGTCATAACTTTTCTTTCAAGAAGCGTCTTTTAATTTCATGGCTGCAGTCACCATCTGCAGTGATTTGGAGCCCAAAAAAATAAAGTCTGACACTGTTTCCCCATCTATTTGCCATGAAGTGATGGGACCAGATGCCATGATCTTAGTTTTCTGAATGTTGAGCTTTAAGCCAACTTTTTCACTGTCCTCTTCCACTTTCATCAAGAGGCTCTTTAGTTCTTCTTCACTTTCTGCCATAAGGGTGGTGTCATCTGCATATATGAGGTTACTGATATTTCTCCCAGCAATATTGATTCCAGCTTGTGCTCTTTCCAGTCAGTGTTTCTCATGATATACTCTGCACATAAGTTAAATAAGCAGGGTGACAATATACAGCCTTAATGTATTCCTTTCCCAATTTGGAACCAGTCAGTTGTTCCATGTCCAGTTCTAACTGTTGCTACTTGACCTGCATACAGATTTATCAAGAGGCAGGTCAGGTAGTCTGGTATTCCCATCTCTTGAAGAATTTTCCACAGTTTGTGGTGATCAACACAGTCAAAGGCTTTGGCACAGTCAATAAAGCAGAAGTAGATGTTTTTCTGGAACTCTCTTGCTTTTTCAATGATCCAACAGATGTTGACAATTTGATCTTTGGTTCCTCTGCCTTTTCTAAATCCAGCTTGAACATCTGGAAGTTCATGGTTAATGGACTGTTGAAGCCTGACTTGGAGAATTTTGAGCATTATTTTACTAGCGTGTGAAATGAGTGCAATTGTGCGGTAGTTTAAGCATTCTTTGGCATTGCCTTTCTGTGACATTGGAATGAAAACTGACCTTTCCCAGTCCTGTGGCCACTGCTGTGTTTTCCAAATTCACTCGCATATTGACTGCAGCGCTTTCACAGCATCATCTTTCAGGATTTGAAATAGCTCAACTGAAATTTCATCACCTCCACTAGCTTTGTTTGTAGTGATGCTTCCTAAGGCCCACTTGACTTCACTTTCCAGGATGTCTGGCTCTAGGTGATCACACCATCATGATTATCTGGGTCATGAAGATCTTTTTTATAAAGTTCTTCTGTGTATTCTTGCCACCTCTTCTTAATATCTTCTGCTTCTGTTACATCCATACCAACTCTGTCCTTTATTGTGCCCATTTTTGCATGAAAAGTTCCCTTGATATATCTAATTTTCTTGAAGAAGTCTCTAGTCTTTCCCATTCTATGATTTTCCTCTGTTTCTTTGCCGTGATCACTGAGGAAGGCCTTCTTATCTCTCCTTGCTATTCTTTGGAATTCTACATTCAAATGGGTATATATTTCCTTTTCTCCTTTGCCTTTTGCTTCTTTTCTCAGCTATTTGTAAAGCCTCCTCAGACAGCCATTTTGCTTTATTGCATTTCTTTTTCTTAGGGATGGTCTTGATCCCTGTCTCCTGTACAATGTCACGAACCTCCATCTATAGTTCATCAGGCACTCTGTCTATCAGATCTAGTCCTTTAAATCTATTTCTCACTTCCACTGTATAATCATAAGGGATTTGATTTAGTTCATACTCTAGTTGTCTAGTGGTTTTCCCTACTTTCTTCAACAAGTCTGAATTTGGCAATAAGGAGTTCATGATCTGAGCCACAGTCAGCTCCCAGTCTTGTTTTTGCTGACTCTATAGAGCTTTTCCACCTTTGCCTGCAAACAATACAATCAATCTGATATTTCGGTGTTGAACATCTGGTGATATCGATTTATAGAGTCTTTTCTTGTGTTGTTGGAAGAGGGTGTGTGCTATGACCAGTGCATTCTCTTTGCAAAACTCTATTAACCTTTGTCCTGCTTTATTCTGTACTCCAAGGCCAAATTTGCCTATTACTCCAGGTGTTTCTTGACTTCCTACTTTTGCATTCCATTCCTCTATAATGTAGTTAAGAATATTAGAATCATACTGCTTTGTGGTAATTGGTTAAGACAACAATGGGAAACTAATATACATAATACAAAAACATAATATAGTCGTGGGTTACTGAAGTACATACATTTCTTCAACCTTTCTGCCTACATTTTCTGTTTAGCCTTTTGGAATGGACTGGACCAAATTTTGAAATCACATAGAGAAATATTTCCTCCAGAGGCAATGTATTAGAAAGAGTTGTTTACATTTTATCACCTTGAGTGTATTTTGTTAGGAATAAAAAACAGTTGAGGAAGAGTGACAGAATAATAATAAAACTCTTTAGAATTCCAAGATACATAAAATAAACTAAAAATCTTCTCAGGAAACGAAAATAGCTAAGAGCAACAATACTTACAATATACACCATGATGAACAAAGGAGATATTGTAAAATTAAAAAAGAATAAAATAAGCAGAGAAAGGAGAACACTGTTTCCATTTCAGCTTTTTGTTTTAATCATATCCACTCTTATAATAATTTATTTTTATGAGACAGACCTATAAATAAACATTTTATCAAATAGATGAAACACCTTTAGATGCTGAACTTTTAAAAAGGTTTTTATTTAGCTAACCTGATAAATTATAACATTTCTAAATGAAAATTTGATCAATTCATTTTCATACCACTTGAAATAAACAAGACTGAAATACTGACTTTTTCTTATAGCAACAATTTTCGTGATTGTTTTATATGTTCCAAGGAGGAATATTTTACTTGCTATGAAATGCTTACTTAAGAAGAAGACTAACATAATCTTTTTTTAAAAAAGTGTTTAGAAGAACACCGAATCTAAAGTTTATCAATCAGGTAAAGAACAAAATATGAATAGGAAAAAAATCTTAAAATTTATTTGGTAAATTTTAATCATCACTCTATCCTACCAGTTATACAGGATTCAAAGAAGAGGAAAACTATACTCTGATAATACAGTAGAAATAGAACAAAGGCATTTGTAAAAGTTTAAGTTCAATTTCTAATCTTCACCACAAAATATCCAATTCAAAACCCTGCACATTTAAGAACATAATTATTTTTCTCACCAAACCCTTTTTTATTATTATTATTTTACAGATTTTTCTTACAGGCTATGAGTCAGTATATTAGGTTCCCAAATAGCCACTGAAATCAGAAGCAGTGCTAAAATATTCAATTCCATTTAGTCTTTAAAATATATTGTACTTCTTACTTTTAATAGCAACCTACAAAATTTTCAATTCTTAGTTAAAAATTACATGTAAATTAAGCTGTGATCATACAATTCATGTTAGCAGTTTATACCTCTTATGAATTTCATAGATCACAGCACGAATACGTTTACATTGTCATTTAATCAATTCAAAACTAAAAACATATGTTATCCTGTTGATAAGTCAGATAGTATGACTATCTTTAGTAAAAACATTCTTAAGTGTTTTATCATAAGCCAAAAATTCAACTTGGCCTATAATGGAAATTTTAATCTACAATCTTCCTTGGAATATTGAAACACTGTATTATTTTTTTTTGAGGAGAAAGTATTTATATTTTAATTCCCCAGGATCTGCAAATTAGCCAGAAACATCAATCCATAAAAAAACCAAATGGTTCTGAGAAAAAGTCACATACGTTTTGCCTTTCTTTTAAATTTGCAACTCAAATATGTCTAGAGACTGATGTGTCCTTGTCATCCAGCCAGGTTATGCTGACTCAAGATAAGAATAGATGAGCTGTACTTCTGTTGGCCCAGCTGAGCTTGCTTTATGAACCCAGAACTTTGGAGTGTAGAGAGTTTGAAGGCAAGAGGAGGAGTCATAAAAACTGTGTTGTGCACCGTGATTCAGAGACCCCAAGTCACCACTGGTCATCACAGTCATTTCCCAGCCTGACTCTCAGGGAGAAAACAGTGCTGTCAACTTTTCTGACTCTTCCTTCCCAGCTTGGATGGGGAGTGAGGGAAGGATTACGGTCTGGACTTCAGAGAATTTTGGAATTCTTGTTATATATTCTTAAATATCTTTTCAGGAGGAAAAATGCCACAACTTTAAATATCAAATGTGTATCATTCTTTATTCTATTCTAATTTATGTGATAATTAATCTACAGGAAAGAAGTAGCATTCTTCCAGAATTTAGAAATGGGATGATAATGTTAAAAATCAACATGCTTTGTAGAAATGATCCAAAGAAATAGCTGGGAGGTTCAGGATGGGGAACACATGTAAATCCATGGCTGATTCATGTCAATGTATGGCAAAAACCACTACAGTATTATAAAGTAATTAGCCTCCAACTAATAAAAATAATTGGGAAAAAAAAACATAAAAAAAAAAGATGCTATGGGAAACCCAAACAAACTTTTTGGTTAAGGCAATATAAAAAAGAACCTAGCCCAGAGCCTGGAATATTGCAGGTGCCTAACTAATTATAACTATTATTATCAAGTATTATTTCATCTAGACCATGTGAAGTCTGATCTAGAGACTGTCTCTCATGTGAGTGGAATTATAACCTCCATGAAACTCTCTCCCTTACGTAGAGTGGAATAAACCATGAAACACTGTATTCTATTTATAGGATTGGGCAAAAGTTTCATCTGGATTTTTCTGTAAGATTATACGGAAAAATTGAAACAAGCTTTTTGGCTAACCCAGTCATTTCTGTACAAATCAGGTCTTCTTACTTACGTATGTTTACATCAAGCCCAGGTGAAAGAAGGAATATGTAAAAGAGAAGGATAACAACACAAGGTGAGAGGAGGGTCTGATTGCTGAAAATCTTTGACATCATATGCAATATGTGCACGTTTATTCCTGCAGGCACTAGGAAGCCATTGAAAGGTTTTATGTAGGGGAATAGCATGACATATTTGTTTCACTTACAAGTAAGAAAGTATTACAGAATTATACTCACTGAAAAATAGGGCTTCCCTAGGGATTCAGTGGTAAAGGATCCACCTGCCAATGCAGGAGACTCAGGTTTCACCCGTGGGTTGAGAAGAGCCCCTAGAAAAGGAAATGGCAACCCACTCCAGTATTTTTGCCTGGGAAATGTAACGGACAGAAGAGTCTGGTGGGCCGTGAAGTCCATGGGGTCCCAAAGAGTCAGACATGACTTAGTGACTAAACAACAGCATAGCATAACATATTTAAAATCTAGTAAACTCACTCTGAAAGCAATAAGGGTGGTAGAATAATGAAGAAAAGAAGAATGAACTTCAATCAGGAAAAAGGTTATCTGAGGTATGAGGAAATTTTAAACTATGACAGCAGTAAGCAATTGTAAAAGGATTACAGATTCATGCTGGGAGTTATGAGAGAAATGGACAATTCACTCTTTCTGACTTAGTGGCTAGTTGGAAATGTTCACTGACATAAAAAGTACAAAAGTCAAAAGTAATGTCGGGATGATGGGTGGAGACAAAGAGTTCAGTTTGGCAAAGCAATTGCCTATGCCTGTAAGGAGTCAGCTAGAAGTGTCCAGTAAGTTGAAACTTAGTAGTATAGAAGCTGAAGATAGAAACATAGATTTTGTGATTACAGATGATCGTTCATCCCATTAGAAAGAAGGATGATGGTTAGGATGGTTGTATAATTGAGAACATGTCAAAAACAATAGCCTGAATGACAGAAATTCTTGGAGAGTGGGGAAAAAAGACTCCAACAGAAGAGTCTGAGAAGGAATAGTTAGAAAGGTCAGAAGAGAAATGGGACAGAGTGACATTTTATAATCCAAGGAAGAAGGAAGTGTCCAGAGGAGAAGAGTGGTGAGTAATACCAAATACAGAGATGTCAGTATGATGAGGATTTAATGGAATTCATTGAGTCAATTCTCCTTATTTTAATAACATAAAGCCTTCTGCTATTTTAAGTCTCTTGCCAGTTATTCAAGCAGAAATAATTTTATTTCTGTTTCAAAGGATAGAAGCATATTAGCCCCATTGTGAAGTCCATTTTGACTAATCATTATGCTCTTTGTCCAGCTTTTTGACAATCTTTAGCAGAAACGGAGATCCTGGGCAGTTTTTTTTAGTGTATATACACAAAATAAAAGCAAATACAAGCAAATGCATTTGTATATGTATAAACAAAATATTTACCTTCCACATATTAGGCATTCATAGAATATCCAAGTGTGCTTTATGACCTTGCTTCTCTTACAGTTTTTTTTTTCTCTAGTTAGAGACGCTTATGTGACCATCTTACTTGTCTCCTGAGAAACCTGTATGCGAGTCAAGAAGCAACAGTTAAAACCCTGTATGGAACAACTGATTGGTTCTAAATTGAAAAAGGAGTACAACAGGGCTATCTGCTGTCACCCTGTTTGTTTAATCTATATGCTGAGCATATCATGAGAAATGCCATGCTGGATGAATTACAAGCTGGTTCAAGACAGGTGGGAGAAACTTCAACAACCTCAGATATGTGGATGATACCACTCTAATGGCAGAAAGCAAAGAGGAACTAAACAGCCTCTTGATGAGGGTGAAGGAAAAGAGTGAAAGAGCTGGCTTAAACTAAATATTAAAAGAAACTAAAATCATGGCATCTGGCCCCATTACTTCATGGCAAATTGAGGGGGAAAAAGTGGAAGTAGTGACAGATTTTCTCTTCTTGGGCTCTAAAATCCCTGTGGATGATGACTGCAACCATGAAATCAGAAGACGTTTGCTTTCTTGGCAGGAAAGCAATGACAAACCTAGACAATGTGTTAAAAAGCAGAGACATTACTCTGCCAACAAAGGCCCATATAGTCAAGGCTGTGGTCTTCCCAGTGGTCACATACAGTTGTGAGAGCTGGACTATAAAGAAGGCAGAACACCAAAGAATTGATGCCTTCGAACTCTGGTACTGGAGAAGACTCCTGAGAGTCCCTTGGACAGCAAGGAGGTCAAACCAGTCAATCTTAAGTGAAATCAACCCTGAATACTAGCTGGAAGGACTGATGCTGAAACTCTAGTATTTTGGTCACCTGATACGAGGAGCTGACTCATTGGAAAAGTCTCAGATGCTGGGAAAGATTGAGGGCAGAAGGAGAAGAGGGCGTCAGAGGATTAGATGGCTGGATGGCATTACCAATGCAATGGACATGAACTTGGGGCAGACTTTGGGAGATGGTGAAGGACAGGGAGGCCATGGCATGCTGAAGTCCATGGGGTCCCAAAGAGTCAGACATGACTGGACGTCTGGACCATCGAACAACCACCACCACCTAAGCATCAGCAATGAGTGAAAGGTACAGGGCAACTGAGGTGAAGCCTTCCATGGGCTCTCTGAGACTCCTCCAGCTGAACTGACATGGAAAGTAAAGTGACCAGTCTTAACACTGGGAATTAAAAACAGAAGCCCAACAGTAAAGGCAGGAGCAGAAAGAGAGGACATAAAGAAGAAGGGAAACAGGTCACTAAGCTCATGCTAGTCAGAGACAGAAATGCCAGGTAGAGAAAACACTAAGGCTCAGGGCAAATTGGAGAAGGAATCAGGATGCCTAATATATTTCTGAGAAGATGTCATTTCTAGGTAAAAATTCTTATAAGCATCTCATTTCTACTTTTAGATAACTTGAATGAATGTGTTCTTTTTAACCAAACCTTAAACATAAAAGCTGGAAAAGAATTTTCAGCTCAGAAAGCAAACAAGTAAACAAACAAAATGATCGAGGAAAACATTCTGGAGAATGTAATATTTGAACTAAGCTGGTCCATCAGACAAATGGGTTGTGCCAATACGTGTGTCTTTCAGCTCAGAGAATGATAGTCTTGAAATCAGGTCTGAGGTCTCCAATGTACAGTATTTTGCATTCACGGCCTTGAGAAATATCTCCACGTTGAATAAAGAACATGGAAGCACGAGAAATTGCCACCAAAAGTCCACTCCAGAACGGCTCAACATAAAAATATGTGATTTGATTACAAAGACAATTTAAGAAACTGCAAACAAAGATGTCTCCCTATATTTCTTCAGTTCTGGAGTTAACCAACCGTCTTTATATAGGTGCCCCAACATCTATCTGAATTTTATAGTAAGAAACATTTTATTGCCCTGAACACCAAAGAATAAACAATTACAGTGGCCTCCAAATCTTTTAAAATATGTATTTTACTAACATATTCTTGTATCCCAGATTTTAAGACCAACCAAATAAAAGTGAAACTTTAGTCTTACTACACCAACTTAATTTCTTGAATTTCATGTTTCTTGTTCATATGCAACTACTGAAAAGATTTCAAAAGTTAAGCAAATGAACTTCATATATGGGAATACTTATAGTGATACTATTTCAAGTTCCTGATTGGTGATGGTGTTACTATTGGCAGCAAAGAAAATATCTCACAATATACAAAAGTGTCTTACTCTTCCTCATGATTCCTTGGCCAACAATCGCATCCCCAAATATCACGGCATAGGGGAGAAGTGGTGTTGGCTTAATTTAGATTTGATTTATGTACTACATCATCAGGAACAGACAAACCTGCATAATAAACAGCATATGTTGGCCTCAACCAAGCATGTGGATTCTGTTATATTAAAAGCAAATGTTCAAGTAACAAAATTAATATTAATGTGTTTTGCAAAATCAAAGTCAGGAGCTACTTTTGGAGGAGCTGAATAATTACAGACCCTACAGTAGGCCAAATCTCACTTATTGTACATAATAAAAGAGACTGGGTGGTCTCCAGTATTGAATCCCACAGGTCTAGTGCTCAAAACCAACTTTCTTTTATTCCTCATATAGAAAGTTTCTCTGTGAGAAAAATGTTTTATAAAAATGATAATTATAGTTTTTGACAAGAAAAATGGAATTATCTAGAAGATAATCACCACCATTGCAAAATTCTCCCAAGTCATATTCACAGTTATTCTGTGTTCTAGTTGCTCCACTTCATTTTGGAATCCTCAACTACAAAGACCATAATAAGCAATAAAGGGAAGAAATTCCTTTAAGGATAAGGGGCAGGGCAATTGATCTCCATCTTGCTCTAAACTTTGCTATTGGTGCTACATCTATAATCACTTAAAATTCATACAATTAAACACTGAATGTTTAAAAAATTATTCTATAAGAACCCCAGGAGGCCAGTTTTCCTGACATCCCATATTCTGATCTCACTTTTGATTTCTGGAATCACATTTACCCATATATTCTTATACCATATGTATACTTTTACATATTTACTGCCCCTCTTCTTGGGTCTGTCTTTCTGTTTCTCATTGCGTCCACTATGACAAATGATAGTTGTCAAGGCTCCACTCTCCTCACAGATGGAACATGCAAGTGTTTTTACTTTGAATTACACAACTCCTTCCTACACAGGCTTGCAGCCAACCTGCTTAGAACCAAGTGTTCCACTGTCGATATTTCTTTGAAACAGTCAGCAATAAATCTGTCCACTTCATATTAATGTGTACTCATATCTTTAAGAATCAGAATGAATCACCTTGGGGTTCTGTTGCTTTATCTGAGAATTTTTTAAACATATATTGCAGCTTTCCCTGTCACTAAACTTCAAATCTCAATGAGTCAAATCTCATCTCAGCGAGTCCAAGTTCTATACATCTGACCTCGTCATGTAAGCATGAAGGGTAGGAGAAAAGCAAACTGAGAAAGTACTGAAAGGCTCCTATGTTTAGTTGTTTATAAAGAAATGAAAAAGAGGTCACTAGCCTAAAAGGCATTGTTATTTTTAATCATCCCATAATAGTGAACAATTTTTTTTTTCAAATGTGATTTTCTCAAGATTCTAAAAATCTGAAACATGTCTGCTGCTGAGGTTTAGTGTCAAAAGTCACTATTGAAAATGATGCCACTCAGTTTTTAAAATAACATTTTCTCAAATACTAAAAATGTGCTGTCTTTAAAATAATTCCTAAGAATAAAGAAAAGCGTGGGGAAATAAAGATAGACTATGATCTTTTACCCAGACATACCTATTCTCAATTTCTCATATACTTTTACAATATGTATATGTGCAGGCATATGTATTGTCAACAGATAGATTGAGGGCATATTAAAATTTTATTTGAGGGAAAATTGGTTGGAATTCAGCAGCATCCCATCTAGCAGCTAAGGAAGGAATTCTGAGGACCTGTACAAAATGAAAGACAAAAAGACGAGGGAACGAGGAAGTTATATCAGGCAAAAAAGCAAGTTGGTTATTGCAAAGTTACTTTGCTTTGCAGGATGGCAGGAGTCTATCAGCCAAAGCAAAGTACTGATTAAGCAATCCCTGATCCATGGTTTAAGATTCCATTTCTAGGAGAGCAAAACTGTAATTAGTTTGGGGGCGGAAGGTTTAGCAAACACAACTGTTGTATGTCTGTTACAGAAAAAAGATCATATAGTTGCATAACCAACTTTTTACACCTGCCAGCAAGCATATCATGAGACTTTCTCACCACTAATAAGTGCATTTTTACATCATTTCTAGTGGCTACATACTAATCCATTTATGCCTGTTGCACAACATTTAAATCGGAAATTAGGATGTTTCTAACTTGTCCCTATTGAAGACAATGTCTTAATGATTATAATTGAAAATATATCTTGGTACAAAAATATCAATATCTCCTTAAGATATATTTTTAGAAATAAAGTTGCTGAGTCAAACAGCAAACACATTTTAAAATCTAAACCATGGTGTCCAGGTACCTTCCAAACTGCAATAGATGGATGTGATGCATTCCCCTACCTTACATTAGTTTTTCAGAGGCAACACACATACTTTGTAAGTCCTAGGACATATGCTGGTGCAAGACAAGGAGCTATGGAAGGAATAAAACATGGTTCCAGCCAAGTTCTCCCAGAGCTCATAGCTTAGTAATGGGATATAAGCATAATTTAAATGCAATGTTATATTTGACAGAGTTTGAGCAGTAATGTTTAATCCTCCTTAATCAAGGAGGATAAATAGCATACATTAAACATGAGCTGGGTGCTTTTGCCTATTACCTCATTTTCTACAACAAACATTATGAGATGGGTCTTCTTATCTTCATTCTATTATACACAGGAAAAATCTGAGACCTAGAGAACGGCAGTAATTTTTAATGGTTTGGCTGCTCTAGTCTCAGCTCCATAATCTTCTAGGTTTGTGATTCCGGGTATGTGAACTTCTCTAAGATTTGCTTTTCTTTTCTGAAACGTGAGAATAAAATGAAGTTCAGGACTGTAAAGACTGAATTAAATGTGAGTTCTTGGGACATGTTTAGCATGGTGCTTCCTTGGTGGCTCAGATGGTAAGCAATCTGCTTGCAATGCAGGAGACCCAGGTTTGATCTCTGGGTTGGGAAGATCCCCTGGAGAAGGAAATAGCAACTCACTCCAGTACTCTTGCCTAGAGAATCCCACGGACAGAGGAGCCTGGCAGGCTACAGTCCGTGTGGTCACAAAGACTCAGACACGACTGAGTGACCAACACACACACTTTAGCAGACAGCAATCACTGGATAGATATTATTACTCTAGCATCACCACTGCCTCTACCAGTATCTGTATCACAGAACAGTGAGCATGGCCACTCTGCTTATAATCCTTTTCTTAATCAGAAAGATTTCTTCAGTGTTCAACCTAAATGTCCTCAGCACCCTTCAGTGACACCTGGCAACATAAAAAATAAATAAATAAAATAATACTGAGTAACTAAAATATCTCTAAGATATTCTTCCCACTTATTATTTACTGGTTCTTTAGTTATTTTTATGAAAAATCTGCCATCTCTTAAGGATGTATCACAGTCCTGCACTTGGTTTTGACCATGTGAAGATGTTATTATAAATTCAGTTTCTAAAACAATTTAAAATACATTTTTAAAAAATATTCTAGCAGCCAGAGCAATTACCTCATGGCATTATCTAAAAGCAGGAAGAACAGACTGCAGGTGATTCAAATAAGTTACAGGTATAGAATTCCAAGGTAAGAAAACATCTTTCAGCTACTTCAATTTTAGCATTTCTCATTTATGTAAGATACATAAAAATTCATAAGTGATATACTCTGAGCCTCTCAAGTAATCTATTAAACCAGATCGTCTTTTCCATTAATTGTTCCAGAAACTGCTCACAGTCGAAGGCATAACTGGCTTTTGATTCTCTTATTTGAATTTTTATAGTGTTTCTAAATAGAAGTCAGCAAGTCACTTTTGCTTATTTCTGTTAAACAGAAAGATTGTGTTGAGACACACAGAGAGAAAAGTTTTTAATCTGTCTTTATGCTTCTAATATTCATTTTGATCAGTTAACAGGCTCTATTTGGGTTTTGAAGCATGAATAAAATAGCCCTCAAAGTGAAACTATCTCAAGCATTTAACCAAAAACACAGAGATATTCCTCATTAAATAAGTAAAGATGCAGATGAATTATTTGCCTAAAAATGCTCAAGTAACAGCAATGATGAATGTAAAAAGGGTTAATATCAGTATCTTGAAATTTTACTATACTTGGCATCCACCTGCTTTGCTCTTTATCACTTACCTAAAATCAGCTCCACAGGGTGTTTCTTTAGTAGATTCACTAATTGTTGATATCAGTTGCTTTAATTTCAAGTTTTAGGGTAAAAAGTACTGGTGGAATATTTGTCCCAAATTCCAATATAATTTTGCTTTTGTTTTCAGTGGCTTAAAAACTGTGGATCACTAAGCCTTAATTATTACTATAGCAAAGAAATTCATTTAAATCATCTCAACAAAGGATTACTCTTAATGCAGTATTATTACACTGAGAATTTGTGGGATGTTATGAAAAGGAAAAAAGCATTCCACCATACTAGGAAATGCATACACATGACTTACAATTAATGTAATTCATGTAATAAAAAATATTGCTTTCATCTGTTACAAAAAATCTTTATTAGCATGGATATTGGATTTATAAAGCCATTAATAAACTCAAATTGCTAAACAGCAATACAAACCTACTCCTAAAAATGAATGATACTCACTTTTCTTTTTCCTACTTGAACTATGCTTTAGAAAGTCTCTCTGGCCAGAAGAGAACCATATTATCCAATTGAAGTGAACATTTTTTTCTTATAAATGGAACATCAACCTTGCATATGCAGTGTCAAACAATTTACTAGTGAATGCATTTGAAGGCCAGAGAGCTTCAACTCAACAGAAAAAAAGAAAGATTTGTTTTCTCTAAGTGTCATATAGCCTTTCAATGACTTCAAAGTCAGACCCATTTCCAGTCCTCTAAGACATAAAATGCAGTACTCATGTCAAGTGAATTTTCTAGTGGGTTATTTATTTCCATCTGTCTTATATTTATGGGCGGGTCAAGCACAAGATCTGAGCCTGCTTGAGAGGCAGATGAAAGACAGACTACTCTAAAGAAAGCGTCAACATTAAACAAGAAAATAAGAGTCAACATAAGCAAATTAAACTAAAAAGCTTGGGGGGATGTCTACCTTTTAGGCAATTTCATGTGCAAATTTTAATTTGCAAGTATGGAAATTTAGCCATCTCCACTGTATACAATATAGTTAGAAATAATCATTTATGTAAACAAAACTGATGGATGTGTATTTCCTAAGTAGCATGATGCAGTTTTATCTGTTGAAATCTTCTTTGTTCCTATAACACTGTTTCAGTTTCCCAAGTTCTGTTTCAATGAATACTATCCATTTTTAGCACTCTTATTTACCTTTCCTATGAAGTTTCATTTTTCATTAAGGTTTATGAGCCTTATTTTCTGCCAATAATTAAGCAGAAAAATAAATATTCTGGTGGTGTGTTGGATAGAGGTCCTTGACTCATCGCACATTAAAACTGTGCCTAATTTATGCTGTTGTTAACTGCAGATTTATGGTCTTTGAACTTTTTAAATAAGTGAATGCTTTATTTCTCTAATGTAAACACTGTTGTTTGTTCAGATTTCTATAAAATATTTAACAAGTTACTCTGATGTCC
The DNA here is from genome assembly GCF_033118175.1 of Dama dama. NCBI lineage: Eukaryota > Metazoa > Chordata > Mammalia > Artiodactyla > Cervidae > Dama > Dama dama. The sequence continues at coordinate 26,364,934 of NC_083711.1, forward strand.
TCAGGTAACAGTAACTTAAAAATGAGATCAGACTAATTGAATCAGATGCTACGTAGCTTTCCATGCTAAGGTGCCTTGTGCTAAGTCACTGACTCTTTGTTTCTGACTCTCTGTGACCCCATGGATTGTAGCCCTCCAGGCCCTCTGTCGATGGGGTTTTCCAGGCAAGATTGCTGGCGTGGGTTGCCATTCCCTTTTCCAGGGGATGTGCCCAATCCAAGGTTGAACTGACATCTCTTTATGTCTCCTGCATTGGCAGGTGGGTTCTTTACCAATAGCGCCACCTGGGAATTTTAAGCAGTTTTCTTCCTGTCCATAATAATAGATAAAAACCAGTATTATTTACTAAAAAGAAAATACATACAATTTTAATCAGTCTTTTGAGATGGTCAAAATGTTAACAATGTGATGTGATTAGAATCAGATTACTTACCTCTCACAATTTCAGAACAATTCTGGGGGCATAAGAGTCAGTTTCAGGGGAGCAGAATTTGCAAACAGGACTTCTCAGCACTCTCCTAGGTTAGCCTGTATTAAGTAGTCTTTATTGTGAGCAGCTTTGGTTTCTTATTTAAGTGGTTCACTCCAATCTTTACTGAAAAATAATAATAACCCACCTGAGCTTTTTCAATTGGTAAACCTTTTATAAATTTGATCTTAAAAAATCATTAACTCCAAATCTCAATGGCTTAGCACAACAATATATGTCACTTCTTGCCTATATGCATGAACAAAGGTTTCTCCTCTGCATAGGTTGTTAGGACCTGGACTAACAAAAGACTTTACTGTCTTGTAATGCTGTGCCTTGTGATGCTTCAGCATTGGCCACAGCAAAGGAAGACAGAGCGTAGAAACCCAAGCTGCTCTTAAGAGAAGTGCTTCATCTCTGTGTACAGTTCATTGGCAAGTTATGTCCCCAACATAAACTTCAAGGGATATTGGGAAATTTTCAAGCAAAGGGGAAAGAGTCAACTACGGTGAAGTCTAGTAATCTCTATCATCTTCTGTTCACTAATCATTCAGTTTCTTCTTCTTGCCACATATAATACATATCCAGTAACTCGTATGGAGACAGGCTGAATCTCAATCAGTCAACGCCAGAATCTCAAAGTCCAGTATGTCCAAGGAAAGTTCAATAGTCCTTACCAAGCCCAGATGTGGCTTCTCTTGGTCTGGAGACTTATGAATTTAGAAGCCAAATTTCCTGTCCCTGTATTCAAACACTCACTCTCTCTCTCTCTCTCTCTCTCAATTTCTTTCCCTCCTTCTCTCTCAATAAACAAAGGCATGGCAGGACCAGAATAATTACAATAATATACTCACTTTTAGAAAGAAGACAATTCCTGCTGGCTCAGATGGTAAAGACTGCCTGCAATGCAAGAGACCGGGGTTCAATCCCTGGGTCGGGAAGATCCCCTGGAGAAAGTAATGGCAACCCACTCCAGTATTCTTGCCTGGAAAATCCCATGGACAGAAGAGCCTGGCAGGCTACAGTTCATGGGGTCACAAAGAGTCAGACACGACTGAGTGATTAGCACACAAACACACACACCAACACACACACAATTAGGCATAATCAGCAGCTCATAAACCCCAAAGTACTGCCGAGCACACTCAGAGAAGATTCCCTACCTGTGTGTGTCTTCAACATCCACCCTTTGGCAGTTCTTTTTCTCCTCATTGCCTTCTTTGATTGTATCTGGAAATAAGTCTCAGGGCTGTATTAGCAGCCTCCTCAGGCTCCTTCTTCACTTAAGCTTCTGAGCACAAAGGCCATTTTCAGCTTCTACAGTCAAAGGCCCCTTCAGGCCAGGTTTGTGGTTTCTTTGGCAGTACACTTCTCTCAAACACTTAAGAGGCTTCTTCTCTATTTGTTTCCAGTCGGCTCCACATGCCAGGAACCACACCCATGCTTTTACATACCTAGTTCTCAAATCTCCAGTAGCCCTTTGTTTTCTTCACTGCCTGTCTTTTTCTCTCAATTTGATGGTGGCTCTCTGAAGTTGATCTGTAATAACAGGTGGGAAGACCTCATTTAACATTTTTAACACTTCCTCTGCCCGGGTACATGTGTGCTCAGTCATGTCTGACTGTGACTCCATGGACTGCAGACCACGAGGCTCCTCTGTCCTGGAATTTCCCAGGCAAGAATACTGGAGTGAGTGGCCATTTTCTCCTCCAGAGCATCTTCCTGACCTAGGGATCAAACCTGAGACTCCTGTGTCTCCTGCATTGGCAGGCAGATTATTTACTGCTGCACCACCTGGGAAGCCATCAGTACTGTAATCAAATGAAAGTTTTTGTCGAATATTTGTTACTTAAAGCCTCTGTAAAATTTATTTGAGTATAGTTCGGGTCTAGAAGCAGTTGACTTTTCCAATACTGTGGGACTCCCCATTTCTAGACCCTCTTTATATCTTCATTTCTGCTTCTGAACCAGTCAGTTCTTTCCTGGGTTCATCTTTATTTCTGAAATAACTTTCCAAGCACAGCAAACAGCAGTTAGCATACACTGCTGCAGTTCCCTTTTCTGCCTCTTACCTAGGAACAAACAGTTACGTAGGCATATGATCTGCCTCTCAAGTTGTGACATGCAAGAGCTTCACCAAATGTTTTACTGCCACATAACATGCATTTTCTTCTCTGTCTCCTCCAGTCTCATTTTTCTCACTGCCTGTCCTGTACATATCAATTTTTTGTTATAGTACAGTCTTCATTTCTAAAGCTAACTTCTGTGTTAGTGAGAACAGCTGAGGTTAAACTGTGGTAGCACATTAACTGCAGAATCCAATCTGTCATAACACAGGTTAATTTCTTGTCCACAGGAAGTGTATATGTTACAAGAAAACTCTCCTCCATAGAGTCACTCGAGGAACCAGGCTGTCTGTGGTCCATCTGTCTTTCCCCTGGCCATCTCAATCTGCAGCTCTCAAGGCTGCCAAGTCAGGAGGAACTTACAATCACACTTAAACGCCTCAGACTTGAAGTGACGCACACCAGTACTCTCCTGGCAAGAGAGGCTGGGAAATCTCTGAATGTGTTTAGGAAGAAGAGTAGGACTGAATATTGTGGAGATTAGTCACTTCTAGCTTCCGGAACTTTTAATGTTAAGATAAACATGGAAACATACGTAAGTCATAGTAATGTTATTTGATCACTTTGATGGAGAAATAGTTGTCAAATAAAATAATTGGATCATATAATAAATGTAAATGGAAAGTAGGAACTTGATCCATTTCTTCAATTTTGAAAACACCTATTGACTAATATGAGCTTCCCTGGTGGTTCAGGGGTAAAAAACCTGCCTGCCAATGCTGGTAACACAGATCTGATCCCTGGGTTGGGAAGACCCCCTGGAAAAGGAAATGACAACCACTTCAGTTTTCTTGCCTGAGAAATCCCATGGACAGAGTAGTCTGGTGGGCTACAGTCCACGGGGTTACAAGAGTTGGACACATCTTAGTTATTAAGCAACAACAACAACAAATTGACTAATATGCTATACAAGAGAGATGTGTGTGAGTGCTAAGTCGCTTCAGTCTTGTCCGACTCTTTGCAACTCTATGGACTGTTGCCCACCAGGCTCCTCTGTCCATAGGATTCTCCAGGCAAGAATACTGAAGTGGGTTGCCACGCCCTCCTCCAGGGAATCTTTGCAACCCAGGGATTGAACCAGTATCTATGCCATCTCCTGCATCAACAGGTAGATTCTTTACCACTAGCACCACCTGAGAAGCCATACAAGAAAGATATATGACAATATATACTTTTTTTCCCATTTATTTTTATTAGTTGGAGGCTAATTACTTTACAATATTGTAGTGGTTTTTGCCATACATTGACATGAATCAGCGATGGATTTACACTTGTTCCCCATCCTGAACCCCCTCCCATCTGACTATATATACTTTTTTTTTAAAAGTCCCTCAGAATTAGTGATACCACGTGGAAAACAAATGTTTGAAGAAAGCTAAGACACTATCAGCAAACAGTAAGAAGTGGGGCAGGAAACACAAAGGAAAAGAGATGAGTAGAGAAAAGTAAAAGTAAAGCCACATAAAAACATCCAGGAAAGATTTAAAATGCTACAGAACATAAGGTATTATTTTTTTTTAAGATAAGTAAGGAGTTCACGTAAGGTATTTCCTTACAACTTCAAAGCTTTATCATAGTTAGGACATCAAGGCTGAATACAAATAGAAGTATTCTAAGTGATTCTCAGAAATGGATATTCCTTAACATCCAGGTCAAGAATGAGAGCTCTAAGCATTTTGATGAGAAAATGATGACCCAGATAATAAAATATTCCTTCCACCATTCATAATAAACAGGACGGTATTAGCCCTTCTAAGTCAAAGGACACTATATTCATCATTCCAGCACCCCAGGCACAGGGGGTCTGAGAGAAAGAGGGAGTAAAGACAGAAACCATAAGGGCTTGATCAAGCAACAAAAAGACATACAATAAACTATTTGCAAGAAATATTTCAAACGAGTAAATAGTCTTACTATAAATAGTTCATTCAAGTTAATTTTTTTTAAATCTTTTTTAAAAAATTAGCCCTCTAAAATATGACTAAGGAATCATAAACTCTTTCTGTAGAGTGCCAGAGATTAAATATTTTAGCCGTTGATGGTCATACAGTCCTATCAAAACTACTTGCCCCTCCTGTTGTAGCAAGTAAAAAAATATAAGGAAATTAAGGAAATGAATGGGCCTGTTGTGTCTCAATGAAACTTTATTAACAAAAATTGGCCTGTAGCCCACAGCTTGCCAACCCCTGCTATAATAAGGAAAAAGGGCAAAGAACAGTAACAAAAATTTTTAAATAAACTGGTCCCAAAAAGAGTAAACCACATTCAACCATACTAGTCATCAAAGAAATGCAAAGGAAAACAATGAAATCCTATTTTTCCTTACAACATTATGAGTAAAATACCATAATACATGTAGGCTAGAAGGTGGAAGAGCATATTGACATAAATTTCACAAACTTTCTGAAAGTCAAATGCATATGCAAATATGTATAGAGAGACACACATACATTACAGACACACACACACGCACATGGACATATATATAGAGACAGAGACAGAGAGAGATGAGAGGATGGGGGAACCATAGAATTAAAATTAGCAATTTTTACTAAGGATGTGTGGTGATTGGTTTGAATTTTAAAACTCTAATTAGTCCAAAAGCTATCTGTAGATGAATCCAGAATGAAACTACTTCTCAGTAGCCATAATGATTTACTTATGTACTTATACCCACTTTTCTAGCCCCATTATTTATCTGAATGATAAGAAATGGTAAGAAGCAGGAAAAGTCATATAACCTCTCTATCGGTTACAGTATTTCTTAATGGCAACCTGAGGTCTCCTACTCAATCTCCTTGTATCACATTCTTTCATCTCATGGATGGAACAAGTTTCTAGAGAAATAACATTAAGCAATAGCCAGACTTGTACTTCTAGCCGTAAGACTGTCTATGCCCTATGAGGGATCCTAATATCCCCATCTGTCTATTGGTCCATCAGCTCTTGGCTAAAAATATTTCCCTAGCACTTTTGAACTGTAAACATAATAATTACAAAGATCTTTGGGTGCTATATAAATGAAAACTTCACTAAAAGGAAAGTAAACATTCCTCACTGTCAAATGTCACAGAGAAAAATTTAAAGTGAAACAGTCACCCATGATGCCAGAAATTAGAGATAATTATAGTAGGTATTGTGAGGTACATTATCCCCACTATATACATATATATGGCTGTGTTTACCAAGCCAGGATCTGACAAACTATTTTTTAATGTGCTCTATTTCACTTAAAACAAGGTAAATAATTTTAATATACATGAGCTCATTCACTTTTAACCACACTGCATTTTACTGGAATATATGCAGAACAATTATTTATGCTGCCTTCTGATGGACATTTAGATTGCAAAATTATTTTCACTGTCATACACTTTAACATGAATTTTAGTCTACATATTTGAGTGAGCTTGCCCGGTTAGTCCCCTTAGGGAAAATTCCAAGAAATGCAATTTTTCATGTTGAAGAGTATTTAAATTTAATATTTTACATTATATTAATAAATTACCCTCTAGAAAAGTTGTAACAATTTACTCTCTCTTCCAGTGTCCAATATGAGCATGTTTAAATAAATTATGGTATTTCCACAGACTACAATCCTGTGTTGCAAAAATTAATGACATGGCAAACTATGCATAGGACTATATCAAGTAAAAGAAGGTACAGAATAGAGCAGATCACTGATATTTTCCTACAGACATTATATATGTGGAGGAACATATACACACATATATACAGCAGAAATTGTCACAACTGAGGGAAAGAACTAGAGTAAACCTCTGAAATTTCTTTAAAACTCTTTTATATTTGTTCAGTTTCCTAGAATTTCTGCATATTTCACTTGCAATCTGAAAAGCAATATGCTAAGAAAATATTGTAAATCTCAAAGCTGAAAAAACAAGTCTTCACATATTCTGCAGGTCATCTAATGTTAGACATACACTTGCATAACAGCAAACTCCTAGTGAGTGCTCCGATCTGCAGTGTTTAAACATACGGCACTGAAATACTTCTGCCCAACAAAGAACTTGTTTTAACTCATGAAAATCTTTATGCCTCATAGCAAAAAGGATAAAACCTTTCTCTTCTCCACTGAGAAAACAAATAGAAGGAACTGTGAGATCCCTGAAAACAGAAAACTATCTCTTCCAACAAGCTGTAAGTCCCTGGCTGCAGGCATTTTGGAAAGCATTTTGGAGCGGAACAAACCATTAATAAAGACTCAGTACTTACACTGACCTTTGAGCAATTCCAGATGTAGACATGGAGAATTTTCCACAAATAATAAAGAAGGGTCGGCTACAAGAGGTGACAGTCCTGAACAGGCTTGCAGGAGGTTAGAATTACACGGGACACTGAAAAGAGACTCAGCAGAAATGAAACAACGCACAAAGAATGCACATCCTTGACCAAACATAACCAGAGATTTATTCTCTCATAAGAATTTTCACCAGCTCCTTAGTGCAGAGGAAATATAGACTATATTGTATTTTCTGGATATGATTAGTTTCATCAGTCTTTGTAATACACTTATTCTCCATGCTATGACTATGCTAACTTTTTATACAGAGTAACTCATTTAGTCCTCACTAAATCCAACCTGGTAGGCTGTTATTCACATTTTACAATTAGAAAAATGAGGCCTAGAAATTTAAGGAACTTGGCCAAAATCATGCTTCTCGAACAGAGGTCAGCCAGCTTTTCCTTAAAGGGCCAGAGAGTAAATACTGTGCTTGCCAGTCACAAGGTCTCGGTCACAGATACTCAACTCTGTTGCACTGTACAAAAACACATAGAAACAATATTTCAAGGAGTGAAAGTGGCTATGTTACAGAAATGGGTGGTGGGTCCAATGGCTGTGGTTTACCTAGAATGTGGGAAAGCAAGATTCAAACTCAAGTCTATGTATTTAATAACTAAAGTGAAGTGAAGTCGCTCAGTCGTGTCCAACATTTTGCGACCCCATGGACTGTAGCCTACCACGCTCCTCCGTCCATGGGATTTTCCAGGCAGGAGTACTGGAGTGGGTTGCCATTTCCTTCTCCAGAATAACTAACCTGCTATACAATAATATACTGCTATACAATAATATAGCAATAATTGATATAAATGTGGATCCACTCCCATAGTGTAGGTTCACTCATTTTCCAATATTCATTTGCCTTTTTGTACAATGCTGTTCCAAAAAATCTGACCAGTTAGTAGGAATTGTCACTTCTTGTGATTTGGTGGGTAGAAAGATTTGGATGCCCTGAGAGCATAAGTAAGATACGTAGCACCTACTTTGTAGTTAAACATGGATTTAACAACATTATATTAGGAGAGATGGGCAGATCTGAAACTTGGGCAGTACTCGCCTTCTAAAATGGAAAAATAGAAGGAGCTGACTCTGGGCCCTTTCTTAAATATGGCAATATTTAGTTTAACAAATCTCTGTATTTTTTAATTTCAAACTTATTAGTGAATTTGTCTCATAAGTATAATAATATTGGGCAATATAGCTACATCCATTTTAAGGTGTTTAAAATCCAAAATTGTGAGAAAAGGTATTTCAATCACATTTAGTTTTTCTTGTGTTTATAATGTAGCAATGAAAATTAACCAACAGATTGAGTCAGTTGTTTGATTCTTTTAGATCTTCACCAGAATTTGAGAGCCACATTCATGAATACAGAATGATTAAAGATGATATAATATTCCTAAAATAAGTGAGAAGTTATTTAGGAGAAACTTTGGGAAGGAGAATGAAAAGTCAGAAAATTTATGCTTCAGTCTTAACATTACTATGGGCCAGTCATTTGACCTTCAACCAACTCTTTCTAAATCTGAATCTTCTTTGGAAAAATAGTAGTCATATCATCTGTTATCATTTGGGGATCATTGTGAAAGTTATATGAAAAAAAATCAATAAAGTTATCTTATAAAACACGTATTCATTAAGGCAGTCTTCTAAGACTTGCAATCTGTTTTTACAAAGAAAAAATATTTAATTTTTTCCTTCTTTTACAGACCTGTAAATATCGATAACCTCAGATATGCAGATGACACCACCCTTATGGCAGAAAGTAAAGAAGGACTAAAGAGCCTCTTGATGAAAGTGAAAGAGAAGAGTGAAAAAGTTGGCTTAAAGCTCAACATTCAGAAAATTAAGATCATGGCATCTGGTCCCATCACTTCATGGCAAATAGATGGTGAAACAATGGAAACAGTGACAGACTTTATTTTCTTGGGCTCCAAAATCACTGCAGATGGTGACTGCAGCTGTGAAATTAAAAGATGCTTGTTCCTTGGAAGAAAAGCTACAACAACCTAGACAGCATATTAAAAAGTAGAGACATTATTTTACCAACAAAGGTCTGTCTGGTCAAAGCTATGGTTCCTCCAGTAGCCATGTATGGATCTGAGAGTTGGACCATAAATAAAACTGAGCACTGAAGAATTGATGCTTTTTAACTGTGGTGTTGGAGAAGACTCTTGACAGTCCCTTTGACTGCAAGGAGTTCAAGCTAGTCAATCCTAAAGGAAATCAGTCTGGAATGTTCATTGGAAAGACTGATGCTGAAGGTGAAGCTCCAATACTTTGGCCACCTGATGCAAAGAACTGACTCATTTGAAAAGACCCTGATGCCGGTAAAGATTGAAGGCAGGAGGAGAAGGGGACAACAGAGGATGAGATGGTTGGATGGCATCACCAACTTAATAGACACGAGTTTGAGTAAACTCCGGGAGTTGGTGATGTACAGGGAAGCCTGGAGTGCTGCAGTTCATGGGGTCACAAAGGGTCAGACACGACTGAGCGACTGAACTGAACTGAATCCCTTTTACCAGATACAGAAAGAAGAGACCCAGAGTTCAGAAATTTTGCCAGTCCATCATTGTGAGAAAGCAGAGTAAACCCATAATCCTATTACCATTTTATTTTTTAGGATCTTTAAAATTTTTTCCTTACCATTAGTAATCACTAACATTTCTAAGTATTACATATATCAGATTCCTAAACATTTCCTTTAGAATTCTCAGTGACTAAAAAAACTAAACAATGATATTTATAGAACACAAGTTAGTTTAATAGGCAGTTTATACAAATCAAATGACTAAAATTTTGACTAAATTTCTAAGAAATATCATAAGAATACTGTAATATTGCATTATTTTTCATGATAGGTTGTGCTATTTTTCACAAATATTTGTAGTCCATCTGGTGGGAAGAATTATACTCTCCTACTCCACTGGTATTAGCCTTGGTCATATGAATTTTGTAAAGTGAAATTTACAAGTTGATATTTTAAAGGCCCTATATAGTTTACCAGGTTCTTACAAATTGAAATTTTAAAGGCCACCAGAAATTTACCAGGTTCTTTTTTCTACTGTGCTGTAAGACCAGAATATTCCAGGTATGGGCTGCTCCATCATCCTGGGGTCCAGATGAAGACAACATAAAACACCACTGAAATCAATCCACAAGACCAAACAGAATGAGTGAGAAGTATTATTTTGTTCCTGTTAGTCACTGATATTTCAAGTCACTTGCTACCACAGGATTACCTAGGCTATCATAAATGACTAATTACAAGAATGCACAAGTCCAGTTATTCTACATATGTTGACAATTAGAATAATTAACATAAAGGTGGAGGCAGCATAAAATCTAATCGATTCAGAAAGAAACAAGCATTCCAATGTTCCTCTCGTGAACATAGCTACAACAGGAAATAAAAAACAAGCTTTGCACTAAGTCACAGAGATGTTGTGCAGGATTCAGAATCCAAAGGATTTTTTTAAAGTTACTTTTAGGATAGAAAAACATAAATCCAGAGGATCACTTTCAGAAACAATGTTGGCCATCATTTAGGGATTATCTATAATCCTAGAAAGTAAAGCTCTCATCATCTTTTTCTATAACCACTTTTTTCTGGTTCTATTTTTAACCTAGAAACTTCAAAATTATTTTCAAGGAGAAAAGAAATGATCTTCAAAATGCAATAGCAAAATTCAATAGATTTCCCAAATCCAAAGATTGATAATAAATATAACATTTTCACATCTAGAAGCTATCCTAATATTACATAGGTCATATCAGGATTTGTTTGTAATTAACAGATAAATTGTGTCATTAGTGTTTTTAAGCATAAAATCTCTAATATGTAGCTTAACACATAAAACATATGATTTCAGGGATAACGTTAGATAGGCCTTGAAATTATCAACACAGTCTCAAGGATACCCTGCCCTCTACTGTCAGCATTATGTATAATTTTGTATGTTAAACTAAATTAGTTACATCACTTCATTTAAAATCCTAGTTTTTTCCCCCTCTACATATTGGTGTTTAAATATTGGGTTTCTATTCTATTAGTGGCTTTCTTAGAAAATGTAACAAGTTTCACTTAAAAAAAATAAGGTTCATCAATCTTCTTATGCTGCTCCCAAATAAAGGAACTCAGAATGCCTTAATGCTAATTAGTTATTTCCCAACCTAAAATTTCTTATTTTTCTGTACAAATTTCTCTTAGTTTTTACCTTATCAATTATAAAATGATATGATTATTTAATGTGATAAATTTGCTTAGAGTTATACAGATATTTTCTATTTTATTTGCTCACCAGTCCTTCCTACGTCTGAGTCCTTCCTTTGAACTCAGTTTATCTGTAGAGCAGGTCTGCTGGTATGAAAATCTCTCCATCTGTGTCTATAAAAATCATCAGTTTGTCCTTCTTTAAAGTTTCAGTGGTATACAATTCTAGATTCACAATTATCTCCCCTCACTATTTGAAGATAAGATTCTCCTGTCTTCTACCTTCTGATGGTGTTAATACCATTCAGCTCTGTACTTCACTGGGCTCTGGTTCTCTCTAGTCCCACTTAGTTTTCCAATGCGTGCTTAGTCACTCCACTTGTGTCCGATAAATGGTCCCAATAGCAAACTCCCAGTCTAGTCAAGTTCTTGTCAATGCCATTTGTGGAATTTTCCAGAGCTTGTTGAGAAATCTCACATTGTCGTTGGCGTCTTACTTTACCTATACCATAGGTTCCTCAATTTCATTTGGTTTCCCTGTATATCTGTCATTTCTTATGGTTTTCAGAATTTTCTTACCATGTGACCTCTAAAAGTTAGCTTAAAATATATACAGATTTGGTATATATCATTTCCTCATCTTCATTTATGTTAATGAGGAGAAAACATATTAACTCATCACCGTGTAGTATTTCACGTCATCCTGGTATTCTGGGTATGTACTGATGGTGTTCTTTACAGTGATATTCAGATTGTTTGAACTGCATACTTTGATTTCTCAAAAAAAGTGGAGTGCTCTACAATATATTATGTTTAGTAGCAAATCACATGTATATTCTCCTATCAATCCTAACATTAAATAGTATGTGAAAGTCACTTAGTTGTGTCCGACTCTTGGCAACCCCATGGACTGTATAGCCTGCCAGACTCCTCTGTCTATGGAATGCTCCAGGCCAGAATAGTGGAGTGAATAGCTGTTCCCTTCTCCAGGAGGTCTTTCCAACCCAGGGATGGAACTCAGGTCTCCTGAATTGTAGGCATATTCTTTACCATCTGAGCCACCAGGGAAGCATGGTTTTAATATAAAAACATTAAATAGCAGTGAAATATATTTTTATTTTTAGACAAATAAATTTAAACAAAACATATTGGAAAGATCTTACATGTATTTTGGAATACATGTCCCACCTGATACTATAAAGGGTCTTAGAAGCTCTAACGTTGGTAGGCTTGCTGTCGGAGAGCTATCCCTGTTCTTTGAACACTCGAGATATTTTCAGAGTCTTTTAGATAATTCAAGAAATAAGTCTTAGAAAACATAACAAAGTGTCATTTTTTAAATTACTAAATATGGTACTACTCAAATAACATTATGCCACAAAGAATATACAAATAAAATGGGTGCAATTTTACCACTACTCAGCATACCCCTCATTAATTCAACAAAACTTGTTCTCTAATTGTAAAGTACTTGGTGCTATATTAGGTGCAAATGATAGAGCAGTGAAAAGATAGACCTGGTCTGAGATCATAGACTGAAAACCTCTTGTGTGTTCATCCATGCTAAGTAGCTTCAGTCATGTCTGACTCTTTGTTACCCCATGGACTGTAAACCACCACGTTCCTCAGTCTGTGGGATTCTGCAGGCAAGAATACTGGAGTGGGTTGCCATGCCCTCCTTCAAGAGATCTTCCCAACGCAAGGCTCAAACCTGCATCTCTAATGCATTGGCAAGCAGGTTCTTGACCACAAGCACCATGTGGAAAGCTCAAAAAGCCTCTTACCAGAAACTAACAATGAAAAAAACCAACCTAGTGAAGTAGGGTGAATGCTACACTAGGAAGAAAAGTACAGCAGACTAAATGAGAACATAACTTCACAAACATTTTGAAAAGATTCATGTTCTTATGATTTGGCTTGAGATTATACACAGAAAAACCTTGATAAACACCTTTGTTACTTTTTTGCCCTGACAGTTGCATCATAACTCCTTTGTTCTCCCTGCATTATTTGAAATCTTAGATGGCCACTAAAAACAGTTCATAAAAGATTAAAACTTATTAAAAACATTAGTGATGATTTACAAACAAAGCTTGGTAAAGATAGTTGCAAGTCAATGCAATTTTGAAAGCGCACCTCCTGTGATGGATGAGTTTACTCAAAGTGAAGATTATTGGACATTTGGTGAATCGTACAAATATATCTGGATTCTCCAAAATCAAAATGGAATAAGAGGAAAGCAACAAAAAATAGAGAGGAGATGATATACGAACCAAATATACTTTTAAAGGTATACTGTCCCAGTTTAAAAATTGATTTGGTATAACATGATCCTGCACAAATTTAAGGAGCATCACATGATAGACGGTTATATTGACTGGAGACTCATTAAAATAGAGGTTCTATTTTAAGTACAACTACACAATAAGCATCTTCTTGAAATGAAGTAAAATGACTCATTTTCTTCTTTGTAGTCTCTTAACACAAGGAGGTTAAGATAACAAGGAGTGGTACATATAAATACTTTAAGAGGTATATAGTTGGAGTGATGTGTCTAGGAGTTCAGCAAGTCAGAGTAAAAATACAGCTCACCTTCCTGGCATGTAAGATTTACTTAATTGTATATAATTGAAACATTTAGACAAATTATATAGAAAAACACATTTGTATAAAAGTGTGTGACTAGATATATGATTACATGATTCACTTGTGTTTGTGGTTGTTCATATCTGATTGTAGTCTAATCTTGGAGTTACTTGATCATAGCCTATTTGGGTATATTTCAAGACATCTGAAACAACTGTTACTAGAAGGAACCCTCAGCCAGACACAGAAGGCCTGGCTTTGATGATACCTCTTACACTGAGTCCATGCCTATGGGCGAGGCTTCGACTTTCTGGGTTTTTAATAACAGTGTCCAGATTCCTAAAATGGGATGTCTGAGGCTCTTCATATCCTCACATTCTGTGTTTCTGTGTGGTTCCTGTTGATATTTATTGAGTCTCAGGCGCACAGGAAGGGACCTCCCTGGTGGTGGGGTGGATAGGAATCGGCCTGCCAATGCACGGGGAAAGTGAAAGTGAAAGTCACTCAGTCAGTCTGTCTCTTTGTGACCCCATGGACTATATAGAGTCCATGGAATTCTCCAGGCCAGAATACTGGAGTGGGTAGCCTTTCCCTTCTCCAGGGGATCTTCCCAACCAGGAATCAAACCCAGGTCTCCCGCATTGCAGGCAGATTCTTTACTAGCTGAGCCACAAGGGAAGCCCCCGATGCAGGGGACATGGGTTCAGTCCCTGTCTGGGAAGATTCCACATGCCATGGATCAACTAAGTCCGTGTGCCACAACTGAGCCCACACTCTAGAGCCCGTGAACCACAACTCTGAAAGTTTGAGGGTGGCCACTGCCAAAGCCCATGTGCCTAGAGTCTGGGCACCACAGTAAGAAAAGCCGCCACAATGAGAAGTCCTCACACTGCAACGAAGAGTAGCCCCCACTTGCCACAACTAGAGAAAGCCCATGTACAGCAATAAAGACCCAGTGCAACAAAATACATCAAAAAATTTTAAAAGAACACATTAAGTCCACCTTTCCAAGAAAAAAAATTTGAGTACCCTGTGTAACAATGGATCATGTTTATTCATTGCCAGCACATGTTCAAGGAATGTATAAGGTTGGTTGGTGGCATTTGGGAAGAGTGGACTGAGGCCAATGAAGGATGCACATACATAAATATCTACCCTCAAATTGTCTGTGTTATTTAGTTCTCTAATGTTAAGTAATGGAGAAGGCAACGGCAACCCACTCCAGTACTCGTGCCTGGAAAATCCCATGGACGGAGGAGCCTGGTAAGCTACAGTCCATGGGGTCGCTGGGAGTCAGACATGACTGAGCAACTTCACTTTCACTTTTCACTTTCATGCATTGGAGAAGGAAATGGCAACCCACTCCAGTGTTCTTGCCTGGAGAATCCCAGGGATGGGGGAGCCTGGTGGGCTGCCGTCTATGGGGTCGCACAGAGTTGGACACAACTGAAGCGACTTAGTAGCAGCAATCTTAAGTAAAATGAACATTATTTCATCCCGGACTGTAAATTTTACATTGTAGGAATTATATCATACACTTAATTCTGCTGCTCAAACAGCTATTTCTCAGTAACATCTTGATTAATATCTAAGCCAACTTTTAAAATAATCAAGTCGTTGTTTGGGACACAGGGTTTTTACCTGCTTTATATCAGACAAAACTCTGAAATAAATTTCTTAAATATAAAAAAGGAGTTAAATAACATTTCTCACTTTTATTCCCATAGTAATTACTGGAAAAGAAAGATAAAGAGAAAGAGTGAAACATTTAATTTCAAAATAAGAGTGGGTACAGTCTTGTTTTATTAATACAAAACCTCACCCATCATTTTCATGTTAAACATTTATTTTTAGCAAGTTGGTACATGAATTATTGGCTAGGAAATTTTTCATAAGGAAAAATGGCTTTTAAAATAAACCTCGTCTGTAAGAATATATGAATAAGGAGTTGGAAGGCACCTCCCACAGGAGAAAGCTGCCTAGGCTTTTAGGTATGAATATTAAAAAAAAATAAAAAATTCTCTCCTCATTTCACCTCTTCTCTGAGGGCCAGATTGTTCTGTGAACTGAACCTATTCCAACCTGAATATACTTAATATGAATGAACATTATAGCAAAAGCTAACAAGGCCAAATTCTGCTACCACAAAAATTTTAAAACAAATAATCACCATAAGGAAAATAGTCATAAACCCTGGCTTATAGCCCATGCATGGTTGAGATTTTTAAATATGTTATTCAAAATTATTTCACACAATTTTATCAAGTCCTTAACACCCATTACTCAGTGCCTTTTAACTTTTTACTGTGACTTCCAGTAAAAAATATATTTTATATCATGGACAAGTATATGTATGTATCTTTCTTTTTATATATTAATATATATTTGCCTGCATGAGTGCTCAGTTGTGTCCAACTCTTTGTGACCTCATGGACTGTAGCCCACAAGTTTCCTCTCTCCATGGTATTTTCCAAAGATACTGGAGTGTGTTGCCATTTCCTCCTCCAGGTGATCTTCCCAACCCAGGGATCGAACTTATACCTCCCATGACTCTTGTACTGACAGGCAGATTCAAGACTGAGCCACCTAGGAAGCTCAGTATATACACACACACACACACACACACACACACACACATGCCTATATATACATATATATAAATATATATGTATACATATACATGCATATGTATATGTGTATACATATATGTACATATATGTATACGTATGTATATACATATAAATGCATACTTATATACACATACATATGTTAAACTGTTTGAATCACAACAAACTGGAAAATTCTTAGAAATGGAAATACCAGACCACCTTACCTGCCTTCTGAGAAACCTGTATGCAGGTCAAGAAGCAACAGTTAGAACTAGGCATGGAACAACATACTGGTTCAAAATTGGGAAAGGAGTACGTCAAGGCTGTATATTGTCACCCTGCTTAAATGCCGGGCTGGATGAATCACAAGCTGGAATTAAAATTGCAGGGAGAAATACCAACAACCTCAGATCCGCAGATAATACTACTCTAATGGCAGAAAGTGAAGAGGAACTAAAGAACCTCTTGATAAGGGTGAAAGAGGAGAGTGAAAAGTCTGGCTTAAAATTCAACACTGAAACAACTAAGATTATGGACTCCAGTCCCATCACTTCATGGCAAATAGATGGAAGTAAAAATGGAAACAGTGACAGATTTTATTTTCTTGGGCTCCAAAATCACTGTGGATGGTAACTGTAGTCACAAAATTAAAAGACACTTGCTCCTTGGAAGAAAAGTTATGACAAACACAAACAGCATATTAAAAAGCAAAGGCATCATTTGCTGAGGAAGGGCCATATCGTCAAAGCTATGGTTTTTCCAATAGTCAGGTATGGATGTGAGAGCTGTACCATAAGGAAAGGGGAGTGCCAAAGAATTCATACTTTCGAATTGCGGTGCTGGAGAAGACTCCTGAGAGTCTCTTGAACAGAAAGGAGATCAAACCAGTCAATTCTAAAGGAAATCAACCCTAAATATTCTTTAGAAGGGCTGATACTGAAGCTGAAGCTCCAATACGTTGGCCACCTGATGCTAAGAGTCGACTCATTGGGAAAGACCCTGATTCTGGGAAAGATTGAAGGCAGGAGGAGAAGGGGGCAACAGAGGATGAAATGGTTGGATGGCATCACTGACTCAGCAGATGTGAGAGTATGCAGGCTCCAAGAGATAGGGAAGGATGAGGAAGTCTGGTATGCTGCAGTACATAGGGTTGCAGAGTCAGACACAATTTAGTGACTGAACAACAACATGTTATACATAGCTTTATATATATACATACATACATATATATAAACTTTGTATATTTGTATGAAATTATAAAATGGAAAAAAGTGTTATAAAATAATGCTTAACCTTCTATATGCTCTACAGTTTGGTATTTTATGTTTTCCTCTATTTTCTTTTTTAAAAAGCTGTTTGAGTCCTAGCTAACTGATTATACAACTCGGTACTATATCATCAACCAATGCACAATAGAAAAAAATAGGGACAAATATTCTCTTCAATAAAATGGAGAAAGAGCAAAAGAAAGACAAAAGTAAATTAGGGTAGAGACAAGAAGAAGAAAAGGATGAATGAACATAATAGAGAAAAGGAGTCATAGCTCTTCAGAAATTATACAGCCATCATTTTATCAACTAGAAAAAGAGGAAAAATTACAGAAAATTGTTAGGTTTGAAAACTTCAAATAATCATAAATATTTTCCTCTCAGACATATGAAAACTAACAACTTCACAGATTAACCATGATGTTCATTAAATACATGAACTATATCCAAACTACAGACTAGATAAAAACCAAGGTGTGTGTTGTGTGCTAAGTCACTTCATTGGTGTCTGATTCTTTGCAGACCTATGGACTGTAGCCCACCAGGCTCCTCTGTCCATGCGATTCTCCAGGCAAGACTACTGGAGTGGGTTGCCATACCCTTCCCCAGGGGATCTTCCCCACACAGGGACTGAACCCACATCTTATGTCTCCTGATTGGCAGGCAGGTTCTTTACCATTAGTGCTACCTGGGAAGCCCAAAGCCCAAGGTACCCTTGCAACTTTTTAAGTTGTGGCTTGAAATAACTATCATTCAATAATTCTGTCAAAGGCTTTCTTTATAAATTTCTACATCCTCAACTGTGCAAAGAGCACAGTTTTTAGAGTTCGAAGAGCAAGTTTTACCTTTGAGTCTAGGTTTCATGATTCTGTATAAAAGGGAAAATGACAAAACATGGCAGAAATACTTTGTATACCAGATGGCCAATCCAATGTATGTAATCCTCATCCAGTTATAGTACCATTACATTGTCATAGTTGTTTAGAATTAGAAGAAACTTTTTCATAGGAGAGCCATTTATAATATGAATGTTTTTCCTTTTTTTCCCAACCATTATAAGCTTTCCATTTAATTTTCCTGCTACAAAATAGTCTGTCCAGAAGATTCAGAAATTACCTCTTTTTATCTGTAAGAATTTGGGAAATATCATCTTAAAATCTATCATAATAAAAACAAATGCTTATTATTAGATTGTCTTTGAAATTAAATCAGAAAATGCTGTTTTTAGAGAATTGGTATTTTAAGTATTTTAGAGAAGTGATTTTTGTCTTTCTTCTATCAGGCTGAGATTTAGTTTAAAAATTCCATGCCCTAGTGCATTTTATTATCTTCATTAGTAATTATTTCTAGTTACTTTACTTCTGTAGTTCTCAAGACTAGTTTCAGATTTGAATTCCCCAGGGAACTTTTGAAACTATGGGATAATTTAGAAAACCCCATTTCTCTGCCTTGGGTGGGGACTTGGGCATTGATTGTTTTTATGTCCCCAAGTGATTCTATGGGGCAGAAAAGATTGAGAACCACTCCTTTAGTGTGTCCCACTAATCAAAAAGCAGCTAAGAGACTCAGAATTCAGTCAAGAGATTCTAAATTGATTCAGTCAAGGGACATAAAAATTACACCCTTACATTCCAGTGGGAAAAAAAATGTTATGACTGTATCAAAGATATTCTAAGAGTAATTATCCCAATTTCTGCATCAGTAATTTTTCCTTCTGAGTATTCAGAGCATAGAAACCATTATTTATTCATCTTAAAACATTTAAAAATAAAAACTGCTCCTAATTGCACAACTCTTCCTCACCACCACTTCATTTTTTCTGATTTTCTTGACAGCAGAACTCCTCAAGAAAGAATTTATACTGGCTATTTCCAATTTCTCTTCTCATTCTCTCTGGAACTTGCTCCATTTGGCCTCTCCCCACTACTAACACTTCATTTAAACTGCCTGTTGCAAAGGCACTGATAATTTATATAATCCAAAACCAAATGGTCATTCCACAGACTTCATTTTATTGGATCCTTCAGCAGGCTTTGGCTGCAGTTGGCACTAGTTTGAAGACTTCTCCCTTCATTGCACACTAACTCACTCACTTCTAGGAATGAGCTTTCCCAGTGGCTATACCCTCTCAGTCTCTCTAGCTGGCTTCTCTGTTCCAACCACACTCCAGCAGCTGGTGCGCTCCGTGCTCAGCCAGACCTCTTCTCTTTTCTCTGCTCATTCCCCTTCTGGTACTCAATCAGTCTTGGAGCTTTAAGTATCATCTAGATTTTGAGAACCAGCAAATTAAAATCTCCAACACTTCTCTCTTTCTCAGTGTCCTTATACTTAATTCTGCCTACTTGACATCTCAGTTAGATATCTATTAGTCATTTCAAACCTGATGTGTTTGAAAGCAAACTCGTATTATTATCCCAGACTTTCTTTGATTAGTCTTCCCCATCTCATCTCCACCATCTTTCTAGCTTTCAGTCTCCAAACCTGGGAATCATCTAGCACCACTCATTCTATTACACCCCATGTTCATTCTTTCAGCAAGCCCCACTGACGCTACTTTTACAAATACACCCAGAGCGCAACCACATCACACCACCTCTACTACTACTTCTCTCGTGTGAGTCACATCACCTTTTACCTGGGTCAGGACAGCAACTTTTAAATGAATCTCTTTTCTTCTCTTACCCTTCACATCCACACAGAAGCCAAAGGAAGGATTTTTAAAACCCATGTCATATTTTGTTTCCATCACTCAAAACCATTTCATTTTATTAAAAGTAGAATTCAAAGGGTTTACCATTTTTTACAAGGTGCTATGTGATTAAACTTCCTATTTCCTGTCTAAACACAATCTTAAGCTTTCCCATTATACGTGCTTCTCCAGCCACACTGACCTCTGTGCTGTTCTTAGAAGCTACAGATATGATCTCACATCACAGCCTGTATACTGGGTTCTTCCATTGCTGGGAATGGTTTTGTACCTCTCCCTCTAATACACCAGAATGTTTTCTCTCTCAGTTCCTTTAGGTCTTTCTTGCTCAGTGGTCTTCACCTGGCTGGGTTATTTAAAATTAGATTATCTCTCATAGTCTCTATACTCTTTCCCGTGCAGCTGACCTATAACAGTTATCTGCTTATCACCATCTAATGTGTGTGTGTGTGTTTCTGTGTGTGTGCACATGCGCACGCTCAGTCATGTCTGACTCTTGGTGACCCCATGGACTGTAGCACACCAGGCTCCTCTGTCCATGGGATTTCCCACACAAGAATACTGGAGAGGGTTGCCATTTCCTTCTCCAGGGGATCTTGCTGATCCAGAGATTAAACCCATATGTCCTGCATTGGCAGACAAATTCTTTACTGCTGAGTCACTTGGGAAGCCCACCATCTGATGTACTGCAGGTTTAATTGTGACTCTCACTCCCATTAGAATGAAAACACCATGAGAGAAGAAATTTTTGGTTTTGTTTCATTCTTTGGTTTTTCTTAAGGTTTTCACTATTATTTTCAACTTCAGTATAATTGACAAATTGTAAGATATTTAAAATGTACACATGATGATTGTATATATGAATATATTTTGAAAGGATTCCCTCCAACAAGCTAATTAACACATCCTTTACCTATTTAGCTTTTTCTGTTGTTGATGAGAATATTTAATTTCTATTTCTTAGCAAATTTCAGTTATGCAATACCATGTTGTCAACTTTCCAAGTATAAACTGGCACTTGCCATCTAGGTCTATAAGGATTAAATCACATGCTGCTACAGCTGCTGACCTTCAATACCCCTTGAAAGGAGTTCAGGGCAGAAAGCAGCAATGAGGCACTCTGTTCCCAGGGAAAAGCTAGCAAGACATGTCTTCAGATAATTAGATATTTTCAGGAGAAGATTTCATGAGCCCCATTCTTGCATCTCCTCATATCTAAAAAAGCACTAAAATCCTGCATGGTGAAGTCTGTTCCTTGTGACTAGTGGAAAACTTCTGCCAAAAAAAAAAAAAAAAAGTGCTTGATTGCATATATTCCCCCTCCATCAAAATCACACATATACTAAACTTCCTCCTGTCTCTTTGGAGCAGTTTTTCAAAGCTGAGAGGTTGCCTCCTGGTCTAGAGTTCTCATTTTGCCCCAAATAAAACTTAACTTGCAACTCACACTGTGCATTTTCTTTTAGTTGACAAACTATAGCCACCCTGTTATACATTAGAACCTCAAAACTTAATTCATTTCAGAACTGAAAATTTGTACTCTTTTACCCACTTTATCCTATTTCTCTCAACTGCAGCCCCTGGCAACCACCTCTCTACTCTTTGTCTATGAGTTAAACATTTAAGACTCCACGTATAAGATTTGTCTATCTTTTCAAAAATCCATCTCACAGTTTCATTGATCTTTATATTATCCTCTTCATCTCTATTATTTCCATTTTGGTCTTTGTATCGCCTTCTAGCTACTAAGTTTAGGTTTCTTCTAGTTTCTTGAAGTGTAAAGTTGGCTGTTTATTTAAGACCTTTCTTTTTCCTTTATGAAGACATTTATCATTATAAATTGCCCTCTTAAAACTGCTTTTGCTGCATCCCATAGTTTTGGTTGTTCAATGTTTCCATTTTCATTTGTCTTAAAACATGTTTTGACTTCTCTTTTGAGTTGTTCAGGAGCATGCTGCTTAGCCTCCATATATTTGTGAATTTTCCAGTTTTCTTCCTGTATTGATTTATAGTTTCATACCATTATGGTCAAAAAAGATACTTGATGTGATTTCAACCTTCATAAATTTATTTAGACTTATTTTGTGCCTAACAATATGGTCTTTCTGGAAGGATATTCCATGTGCTTTTGAGAAGAATGTGTATTCTGCTGCTACTGGACCAAATGATCTATAAATGTCTGTTAAGTCTATATGGTCTAACATGTAGTTTAAGTCTAATGTTTCTTTATTGATTTTGTCTGGATGATCTATCCATTGTTAAAAGTGAGATTTTTGAAATCCCGTATTGTTGTACTGCTGTCTATTTCTCCCTTCAAGTCTGTTAATATTTGCTTTATATATTCAGGTGCTCCTCGGTTGGGTACATAAATATTTACTGCTATATCCTCTTATGAATTGACCACTTTATCATTATACAATAAGCTTCTCTGTCTCTTGTTATAGTCTCTGTTTTGTCTGACACAATTATAGCTACCCCTGCTTTCTTTTGGTTACTATTTTCATGGAATATCTTTTTTCAAATCTTCACTTTCAGGTGTGTGTTCTTAAAGCTGAAGTGAGTCTCTCATGGGCACTTGTCAGGGGCAAGTTTATGGAGAAAGTGTGTCTTGGCCTCTCCTAGTCATTTTGATATAGGCATATTCTCATTTACCTGATATGTAGAAATCACTTAGCTAGTTTCTGGATGTTTCTCACAATTGGTTGCTCCATGTGTAGCTATACAGTTGGTGTGTCCTTGAGAGGAGGGACATTCAGGAGCCTCTAAGGTGATACCTCCTTAGTTCAATCAGTTTGCTTTTGTTTTCTTGACAGTGTCAATCCCATTGACTAGAATTATACTAGGCATATAGTTGATAGTCACTATTTATTTGTTGAATAAGTCAATAATAAGTTTCAACTTTGTCCTGGATACTTTAAAATTTATCCTAATCTAGACCGTGTTCCTGCTAAATCATTTCAGTCATGTCCTGCTCTTTGAAACCCTGAGGACTGTTAGCACAGCCAAGCTCCTCTGTCCATGGATTCTCCAGGGAAAATTACTGGAGTGAGTTGCCAGTGAGTTCTCCAGGGGATCTGCCCAACCCACAGATCCAACCTGCATCTCTTATGTCTCCTGCATTGGCAGGGGGGCTCTTTATCACTACTGCCACCTGGGAAGTAGTAATCTAGACTAGGTAATCTCTAAATTACCTTCCAATTCTACAGTTTTGTGATTCTAACACAAACCTCATCTTAGTCTGTTTGATGTCTCCTTTCCTAATTCACTCAAACCAAATTAGTTCATTGCCCCCCTTGCCCTTTATAGTACTCTGTTCTTGCTATATAATGTCAGCATTTATCATAATACTTTCTCCAAAATTTAACCCAGAGTTAATTAAAGGCAAGGTATGTTTCAATCTGTTTCTTCATATCCTTGTTATAACATACCATGCAATCCAACACTCAGTGTTAGGCTTTCAATAAATATTTACTGATTTAATGAATGTGATGTGTAAAATAATGCTTTAGGGGGTGGGGATCTGAGAATATGTTTGGGGGGGAATATCTTTCTTTTTAAACATTTAGCTGAAGGACAAAAACTAGAGAGGAATCTCTCTAGTGGATCATTGAGGAAACTTTTAAGATTTTCTCTTTTTCCTAGTCTTAAAACCCAGGCACTGAAGCAGCAGGTTTTTTGTTTTCATTTTTATTTTTTATGATGTTTTCTTTTGGGGAAATTCAAAAGTTATCATTGGTCTCCCAGAGAGTAAGTCTCATTAAAAGGACAGAAGCCTATCTAAATCTGCCAAGGTAAGTGAGAAGCAATTTTTAAGTTTTCAGAAATAGATACTACCTGAAATGTCCATTTCCATATTTCATCACAATTTTTAAAAAAATAAGAAAATACCTATCATTGAACATCATTTTAACTGCAACCTCTAAATCACAATATTAAAATAAAGAGAAAGAAATAACATTGTAAAATACAAAATTTTAAAGAAATTTTATTTAATCACGTCTAATCTAAAGGAAAAGTCAAGGAATTCTATGTATTTATTTTAATTATACATTTACAATATGAATTTATATTTACTCATTATTATAATAAAAAAAGGTCATCATTCTGTTATAAGATGTTACAATATAATACATGTATTATATTTGACTCTATCATCACTCCTTTCCTCTAACTTATTTGCTACACAAACAGAATAAAATAAATGTATTTGTAGTATGAATTTTCTGCTCTTTGAAAATGGAAGTGTCTCAACTTCACTGAAGTAAAACTCAGTGTTCCCTTCTTATATTTTATATATAAAATATATATATTTATATTTATTTATAATATATGTTATTTATATTTATAAATATATATTTATATAAATATTTATATACATATTAATATTTAATTTATTTAATTACAAAAATATTTATATTTATAAATATGTATATATATATATATAAGATATAAGATATTTTATATCTTATATATATATCTTTTGTTTTTAATTTTCCAGAACCAAAGCACTGGCTCTAAGTGTATGCTCCAGATACATTCAAAAGTTAAAAAACAACAACAACAACAACAAATTATAGCACTGTTACCAGCAAAGTGCTACAGTCCATGGGCTCGGAAAAAGTCAGACACTACTTAGTGACTGAATAACAACAAAAACCAGGAAGGCCCATTAACAGTCCCCAGGGATAAAAACAGAATTTGAGTAGCTGACCTGTTTCCTTCCTCCGCGTTTAGTCTAACGTCTCTTGCTCACGGGGTGCCATGCGCTGAGGCGCCACCCCAGGCTCTTCATAGGAGAGCTCCTGGTGCCAAATGGCCGCTCTGAAACGTCAGCTCCGTGACCAGGGGCAGAGGACGCACACGAGACTGCAATTCAAGATGGCGGCGAGGGGCTTCGTGGTGCCTGACGCTAGGCTCTGCAGCCGGAGCAGCACAGCTGGGCCCACCTCGTGAGAACCCCGCCCCCTCCCTTCACAGCTGACAAGGCTCCCTACCAAGTAAGCCCCGCCCACTGCCTGTACAGAGCCTGCGCGCTCTAGAGCAAGCTCCCACGTCACCCCTCGGCCGTTCTCTGATCAGAACCAGGGAATGCTTTTGCCTTTGCCTTTGCCCCCACATTGGTCTTATTCTATTGGCCTTACTGACCTCAGACAAGGCTTCCCTGGTGGCTCACTGGTAAAGGATTCACCTGTCAATGCAGGAGTCATGGGTTTGATCCCTGGTTCTGGAAGATAGGGCTTCCCTGTGGCTCAGCTGGTAAAGAATCCACCTTTAATGCGGGAGACCTGGGTTCAATCCCTAGGTTAGGAAGATACCCTGGAGAAGGAAATGGAAACCCACTCCAGTATTCTTGACTGGAGAATATGTTTATATTTACATTTATTTATATTTAATATAAATACCAAAATCAGTTTGATTGTATTCTTTGAAGCCAAAGATGGAGAAGCTCTGTACATTCAGCAAAAACAAGACCGTGAGTTGACTGTGGCTCAGATCATGAACTCCTTATTGCCAAATTCTAAACTTAAATTGAAGAAAGTAGGGAAAACCACTAGACTATGCAGTTATGACCTAGATCAAATCCCTTATGATTATACAGTGGAAGTGAGAAATAGATTCAAGGGATTAGATCTGATAAGACAGAGTGCCTGAAGAATTATGGAAGGAGGTTCGTGACATTGTACAGGAGGCAGGGATCAAGACCATCCCCAAGAAAAGGAAAGGCAAATGGTTGTCTGAGTGTCTGAGGAGGCCTTACAAATAGCTGTAAAAAGAAGAGAAGTGAAAGGTGAAGGAGAAAAGGAAAGATATACCCATCTGCATGCAGAGTTCCAAAGAATAGCAAGGAGAGATAAGAAAGCCTTCCTCAGTGATCAATGGAAACAAATAGAGGAAAACAATAGAATGAAAAAGACTAGAGATCTCTTCAAGAAAATTAGAGATACCAAGGGAACATTTCATGCAAAATGGGCACAATAAGGACAGAAATGGTAGAGACATTACAGAAGCAGTAGATATTAAAAAGAGGTGGCAAGAATACACAGAGGAACTATACAAAAAAGATCTTCACAACCCAGATAACCATGATGGTGTGTTCACTCACCTAGAGCCAGACATCCTGGAATGTGAAGTCAAGTGAGCATTAGGAAGCATCACTACAAAGAAAGCTAGTGGATGTGATGGAATTCCAGTCGTGCTATTTCAAATCCTAAAAGATGATGCTGTGAAAGTGCTGCACTCAATATGCCAGCAAATCTGGAAAACTCAACAGTGGCCACAGGACTGGAAAAGGTCAGTTTTCATTCCAATCCCAAAGAAAGGCAATGCCAAAGAATGCTCAAACTACCGCATAATTGTGCTCATCTCACATGCTAGCAAAGTAATGCTCAAAATTCTCCAAGTCAGGCTTTAACAGTGCATGAAGTGTGAACTTCCAGATGCTCAAGCAGGATTTAGAAAAGGCAGAGGAACCAGAGATCAAATTGTTAACATCTGTTGAAACATCAAAAAAGCAAGAGAGTTCCAGAAAAACATCTACTTCTGCTTTATTGACTATGCCAAAGCCTTTGCCTGTGTGGATCACAGCAAACTGTAGAAAATTCTGAAAGAGATGGGAATAATAGAACACCTGACCTGCCTCCTGAGAAATCTGTATGCAGGTCAGGAAGCAACAGTTAGAACTGGATATGGAACAACAGACTGGTTCCAAATAGCGAAAGGAATATATCAACAATGTACATTGTCAGTCTGCTTTTTTAACCTATATGCGGAGTACATCATGAGAAACACTGGGCTGGAGGAAGCACAAGCTGGAATCAAGATTGCCGGGAGAAATATCAATAACCTCAGATATGCAGATGACACCGCCCTTACGGCAGAAAGTGAAGAAGAACTAAAGAGCCTCTTGATGAAAGTGAAAGAGGAGAGCGAAAAACCTATTTTAAAACTCAACGTTCAGAAAACTAAGATCATGGCGTCCGGTCCCATCACTTCATGGCAAATAGATGGGGAAACAATGGAAACAGTGACAGACTTTATTTTCTTGGGCTCCAAAATCACTGCAGATGGTGACTGCAGCCATGAAATTAAAAGACGCTTGCTCCTTGGAAGAAAAGCTATGGCCAACCTAGACAGCATATTAAAAAGCAGAGACATTATTTTGCCAACAAAGGTTCATGTAGTCAAAGCTATGGTTTTTCCAGTAGTCATGTATGGATGTGAGAATTGGACTATAAAGAAAGCTGAGCACTGAAAAACTGATGCTTTTGTACTGTGGTGTTGGAGAAGACTCTTGAGAGTCCCTTGGACTACAAGGAGATCCAACTAGTCAATCCTAAAGGAAATCATTCCTGAATATTCATTGGAAGGATTGATGCTGAAGGTGAAGCTGCAATACTTTGGCCACCTGATGCAAAGAACAGACTCATTTGAAAAGACCCTGATGCTGGGAAAGATTGAAGGTATGAGGAGAAAGGGATGACAGAGGATGAGATGGTTGGATGATATCACCAACTCCATGGACATGAGTTTGAGTACGCTCCAGGAGTTGGTGATAGACAGGGAAGCCTAGCATGCTGTAGTCCATGGGGTTGCAAGGAGTCAGACACAACTGAGTGTCTGATCTGATTATATTTATATTTATATTAATATTTATGTTTATATATTGCATGCCTGATCAACCTTGTCTTGTGACCCCATGGACTGTAGCCTACCAGGCTCCCCTGGGATTTTCTAGGCAATAATACTGGAGAGGGTTGCTATGCCCTCCTCCAGTGGACCTTCCTGCCACAGAAATCGAACTCGCATCTCCCGTGTCTCCTGCACTGGCAGGCAGATTCTTTACCGCTGAAACACCAGGGCTCCCAACAATACTAATAATATCTACATCTAAACATGTTCTTAAATTAAAGAAAGATTTTATTAGAGTTTATTTGAAATTTGGACTCAAAGTGAAAAGAAAGTTGAGATGTTAGTCCTTTTGCAATAGACATTTCTCTTCACATTCACAATAGTTATCCTTACTTATGAGATAGAATTTTATGTTTTTAAACACACTGGGGAAGGTGAAATCAAATAATTTTAAAAATGTCTTCTCTAAGCTGAGCAAACTACGCTTTCATTATGGGGTTTGATTATTTGTATTACTTAAATCAATATTTTCTAATTTTTCCAAAATGATGAATTGCTATCATATAATTACTTTCATCTAAATATGTCAATCATTTTACCAGTAAAAACAGAGGACCCTTATAACCACATTGAGCTTCTAAAACAATCCTTGTCAGACACTCAAACATCCCATATTCCTTTAACAAGCAATTTCTACAGTTAGATATCAGGTACAGTGCCAGCCGGGCTTCCTATGTGGTTCAGTGGTAAGGAATCTGCCTGCCAGTGCAGGAGGCACAGGTTTGAGCCCTGGAGGAGGAAATGGTAACCAAATCCAGTATTCTTGCCTAGAAAATCCCATCGACAGAGGAGCCTGGTGGGCATAGTCCATGAGGTCTCAAAAGAGTTGGGCACAACTCAGCAATTCAACAATAACAACTGTGCTAGGTATACAGGTTTTAAAGATGAAAGTCCCTGCTTCCTTCCATAAAGAGTTAACAGACAGAGAGCAAAATTAAAGTAAATGCTTACTAGAATATGAAGTATTCTGTGCAGGATGATTCAAGTTTTATAGGGCTTGAAATTTGAAGAACCTTTTTTTTGTTTTTTAATTTATTTTATGAAAGTATAAATGGCAACCCATTTCCAGTATTCTTGCCTAGGAAATCCCATGGACAGAGAAGCCTGTCAGGGATCACAAAAAGAGTTAGACTAACCAACAAGACAACAAATAGTTGAGTTACAATGTTGTGTTGACTTTCTGCTGTGTAGCAAAGTGAGTCAGTTATGCATATGTATATTCTTTCTCATATTCTTTTCCATTATGGTTAATTACAGGATATTAAATACAGTATCATGTGCTTTATAGTAGGATTGTGTTGTTTATCCATTCCATATATCATAATTTCCATTTGCTAATTCCAAACTCCCAATTCATCCCTCCCCCTTGACAACCACAAGTGTGTTCTCTATGTTTGTGAGTCCATTTCTGTTTCATAGATAAGTTCATTTGTGTCATATTTTAGATCCACCTGTAAGTAGATAAATATCATATGGTATTTTGTCATCTTCTGATTTACTTCACTTAGTATGATAATTTCTAGATCTATCTATGTTGCTGCAAATGGCAGTTTTGGATGAGTAGTATTCTATACAGGGCTTCCCTTTTGGCTCAGATGGTAAAAAAAAAAAAAAAAATCTGCCTGTAATGCAGGAGATCTAGGTTCAGTCCCTGGGTTGGGAAGATCCCCAGGAGGAGGAAATGGCAACCCACTCAAGTATTCTTGCCTGGAGAATTCCATGGACAGAGGAGACTGGTGGGCTACATATAGTCCATGGGGTTGCAAAGAGTCAGATACAACTGAGTGACTAACACATACACACACACAGTATTCCATACTACTCACATTTTCTTTATCCATTTGCCTATCAGTGGACATTTAGATTGTTTCCATGTCTTGGTTATTGTAAAGAGTGATGCTATGAACATAGGGGTACATGTATCTTTTCAAATTAAAGTTTTATCTGGAAATATGCCCAGGAAAGGGATTGCTGGATCATATGGCAACTCTAGTTTTTGAGGACCTCCATAATGGCTGCATCAATTCACATTCTTGAGGGAACTTCTTTGTGAAAAAGAATATAAAATGACAAATGTCAAGTTAGGCATGTATGTGAATATTTATTTTTTTAACATTAAATCTTTTTTATTTTATTTTTTCCCATTTATTTTTATAAGTTGGAGGCTAATTACGTTACAATATTGTAGTGGTTTTTGCCACACATTGACATGAATCAGCCATGAATTTACATGTGCTCCCCATCCCGATCCCCCCTCCCACCTCCCTCTCTACCAGATCTCTCTTGGTCTTCCCAGTGCACCAGCCCCGAGCACTTGTCTCATGCATCCAACCTGGGCTGGTGATCTGTTTTACCCTTGATAATATACATGTTTCAATGCTGTTCTCTCAAAACATCCCACCCTCGCCTTCTCCCACAGAGTCCAAAAGTCTGCTCTGCACATCTGTGTCTCTTTTTCTGTTTTGCATGTAGGGTTACCATTACCATCTTTCTAAATTCCATATATATGCGTTAGTATACTGTATTGGCTTTATCTTTCTGGCTTACTTCACTCTGTATCATGGGCTCCAGATTCATCCATCTCATTAGAACTGATTCAAATGAATTCTTTTTAATGGCTGAGTAATATTCCATGGTGTATATGTATCACAGCTTCCTTATCCATTCGTCTGCTGATGGGCATCTAGGTTGCTTCCATGTCCTGGCTGTTATAAACAGTGCTGTGATGAACATTGGTGTGCACGTGTCTCTTTCAGATCTGGTTTTCTCAGTGTGTATGCCCAGAAGTGGGATTGCTGGGTCATATGGCAGTCCTAGTTCCAGTTTTTTAAGAAATCTCCACACTCTTCTCCACAGCGGCTGTACTAGTTTGCATTCCCACCAACAGTGTAAGAGGGTTCCCTTTTCTCGACACCCTCTCCAGCATTTATTGCTTGTAGACTTTTGGATAGCAGCCATCCTGACTGGCGTGTAATGGTACCTCATTGTGGATTTGATTTGCATTTCTCTGATAATGAGTGATGTTGAGCATCTTTTCTGTGTTTGTTAGCCATCTGTATGTCTTCTTTGGAGAAATGTCTGTTTAGTTCTTTGGCCCATTTTTTGGGTCATTTATTTTTCTGGAATTGAGCTTCAGGAATTGCTTGTATATTTTTGAGATTAATCCTTTGTCTGTTGCTTCGTTTGCTATTATTTTCTCCCATTCTGAAGGCTATCTTTTCACCTGGCTTATAGTTTCCTTTGTTGTGCAAAAGCTTTTAAGTTTCATTAGGTCCCATTCATTTATTTTTGCTTTTATTTCCAATATTCTGGGAGGTGAGTCATAGAGGATCCTGCTGTGATTTATGTCGGAGAGTGTTTTGCCTATGTTCTCCTCTAGGAGTTTTATAGTTTCTGGTCTTACATTTAGATCTTTAATCCATTTTGAGTTTATTTTTGTGTATGGTGTTAGAAAGTGTTCTAGTTTCATTCTTTTACAAGTGGTTGACCAGTTTTCCCAGCACCACTTGTTAAAGAGGTGGTCTTTTTTCCATTGTATATCCTTGCTTCCTTTGTCGAAGATAAGGTGTCCATAGGTATGTGGATTTATCTCCAGGCTTTCTATTTTGTTCCATTGATCTATATTGTATGTGAATATTTAAAATGAGAAAATAAGTCACAAAAAGTTACAAAATTTAAAAAGCTGAAAATACTACAATTTTCACAAATTTGATTGGCAAATTCTGTCTTTTCTCTGATACAATTTAATAAAATTATTTTAGTATTGATATTTTAGAAAATTTTTACCTTCACAATTTGTTATTGGTAATGTTATAAAAGTGTTTAGGATCGTTATCCAGTTTGAGAAAACTTTTATTAAGTTTCTTTCATATAAATAAGATTATCGACACTTTAAATATTCCTGCACACTGACTGTCTCACATACTGAGTTGACAATACTTATTAACCAGTTTATCACAGATATCTTCATTACTTTGATATCATTAGGAGTTTCATGTTATCTTTATCAAAGTTAATAATCTTGTCCAAACAACAACAAATTTAAGTCATTTTCCACTGGGTTCATACGACTTACTTATTCACTAATTTGATTACCTAACAATTTATGACTATTCAGTTCCTTGTCTTGGAAAAACATCTCTTTCTTTATTAACATGGAAATAGTTTAGGTATGATTTGAACATGTTTTGTTAAAATTTGCCTCTCATTGTCAGAGTAATTGTAATTTTCTTTCTCACCATTTTTTTTGTTTGTATATTTTATTGATTTTATGTAAATTTTCTCCCATTTAAAAAAATGTGTCCCAAAAAAGAGTCTATAATTTCTCACTTGCTGTATCAAAAACATTCCAAAAAGCATTTATTACAGCTAACATGGCTTCTCCTTAGTCTTTTCCTAAAAATGCTCTAGTGGCTGCGATGAGTGGAACAAGACTCAAATCATAACTACTTGCAGTTGAATTATGTTTAGCTTCACAGTATATATGCATTCGTGCTATGGAAATATGAAAAGGAAAACTAACTGGGTCTGGTAAGTTGAAGGAAGTCATCAGATGTATGTGAATATTACAGCTGACTTTTGCAAAATAAGTCAGCTTTCACAAGGTAGGGAAGACTTTGGGGAGGAATTTGTGCAAAAGGTCAAAGCACCAGAAACCCAAGGTTCTGACCCTGAAATCACTATCCTTCTCTTCCAGTTAGCTATCCATCATTCTCATTGTCCAATTTCCACCTACTTATATGCTGTAGCAATTATGGATTTTGTAACTCAAGGGCAATTAAAATAAGCCATATGGCAAATAAATTTCCAGGTGAAAATAGCTTGAGATTTTTGGTTTGGAAAGGTAAAATGGAGTGCCATGCCCTCCTCCAGGGGATCTACCCAATCCAGGGATCGAACCCATGTCTCCTGCATGGCAGGCAAATTCTTTACTGTTGAACCACTGGGGAAGCTCAAAGACCAGGAGAAGGATATATTTCAAACATTAAATCATGAAGGAAATGCTTGTCTTCAAGTTGTGGATGTACCAAATAATGGAACACACTCTTGAAACCTGGAGGCATTTTTGGAAAATGAATGTACACTTTCACTCAGTGGGTTTCACCAACCTGAAAGATGATAAAGGTTACAATCAGGAGTTTCAAGGAAGCTTCAATGACATCAGATGAAAGATCTTTATCAACAGGAAATTATACTACAGAGCCTCCAGTCTCTACTCTTTGTGATAAAGATCAAGAAAAGGAGCTGTCATCCTCTCTACATAAGAGGTCTTATTAAAGTCAAATACTGTGGAGTCAGGTGAGCATTTAGGGTGACCTGACCTGATGTTCTAAGTTTCTCAAACATCTTTAAAGCCTTTAAGAAAAATAAATATCAAATAGATAATCCCAAAGATTAAAGACAAATGCATATCACATATATGGTTTCCTTTTTCACTAATGTCATGGTTAATTTTATGTGTCAACTTGACTGGGCCACAAGATGTTCAGATATTTAGTCAAAAATTATTAGATGTGTCTGTGAGGGTGGTTTGGATGATATTAACATTTGAATCAGTAGACTGAGTGGAGAAGATTACTTTCCCACTGTGACTGGGCCTCATCCAATGGATTGAAGAACCCTGGCTAGAACGAAAAGGATGACTCTCCTATGAGTAATTGGAAACTCCTCCTGCTTGATGGCTTGAGATGGAATATTGGTCTTTTTCTGCCTTCAGATTCATACTGAAACATTGTCTCTTCTTGGTCCGGAGCTTATCTATTAGTTCTCCGAGTTCTCAGACCTTTAGATTTGGACTCCTACTACACCAAAGGCTCTCCTGGGTCTCTAGCCTTCTCCGCCTCCATTATCATTCATCCACTTTCATATAATATATATCTTCATGTATTTACATATGTGTGCTACATGTGTGCTCAGTTGTGTCCAACTTTTTGCAATCCTATGAATTATAACCCACCAGCTTCCTCTATCCATGGAATTTTCCAAACAAGAATATTGCAGTGGGTTGCCATATCCTCTTCCAGTGGATCTTCCTGGCCCAGGGATCGAACTTGCTATTCCTGTGTCTCTGGCACTACAGGCGGATTCTTTATCACTGAGCCATCAGGGAAGATATGTGAAGATTTCAGATATGTATGTATGTATATATATATGTATATATATATATATACATATATATATATATGGACCACTTTCATATAATATATATCTTCATATATATAAATATGTGATAAAGATATATACATATCCTGTTGGTCCTGTTTCCCTGGAGAACATAATACAACTGATAGAAATTAGATGAAGAATTCCGTATGGTAGCTAGCTTCCCTTGTGGCTCAGACAGTAAAGAATCTGCCTGCAATACAGGAGACCCAGGTTAGATCCCTGGGTGGGGAAGATCCCTTAGAGAAGGAAATGGCAATCCACTCCAGAATTCTTGCTTAGTTAGCTACAGTCCATGGGGTCACAAAGAGTCAGACACAACTGAGCAACTTCCACTTTCAAATTAGATGAAGAATTATATATGGTAGCTAAGAAGGGAACATCTCAATTAATATTTATGCTTATTTAGCCCATACATTTATTTGCCAGTTAAAATATGGTATAATAAGTAAACAAAGACATACCCTAACCATAAACATATATCCATCAATGTTAAGTTGGTCCACTTTACAGATAACAAAAAAGGAACACAGTGAGATTAAACATTTTTACCAAAGACGTACAGCAAAGCAGTGGCAGGACCATCGGTAGCATACCTTTTCTGAATTCTAACCTATTGTTCCATCCTTCACACCAGACTTCTAATTTCACACTTGATTTTTCCCACATTTTAGTGGTTTAACATGTGAAACAATCTCTGAAGCTAACTCCCATCCCCCACTTCACTTACTGTGTATCATTTCTTTCTTTAAAATGAGTATGTTCAGCTGAATAAAACAGGTCATTGGGTTGGGCAAGGAATATACTATGCTTTAGACAAAGTATGGCAGTGAAGGGCCAGAAGAGATCATCAGAACACCTCTGGCTCATGAGGCTCAGCCAGAGAACACTCTGAAGTCCACTCCAAGAGGAGAAGAGAGTAAATATTGAACTAATGCCAAAGTACTCAACTGCAAGGAGAGTTGTGGATGGGGGAGGGGGAAGAAATGCCAAGGTCTACCGGTAAGCAGTATCCTGGAGGCTCCTTAGACCACCTCATCTCCAGAGAAGCTTCTGGTAACCTGAACATGTGTAAACAAAGCTGACGCTAAGAAGCACAAAAATTTGCTTCAAAGAACTTTCCCTGAATATTCTTACATGAGGTGCTCACTGTCCATTTGCTTTTGGTAAATTTCACCACTACACTTACTCAGTTTTCATACCCTTGGAAGTCTCACTCAATATTTAATGATATGCTGGCTTGGCAAAATAAAAGAAACTGTAGATTACTTTTGGAAAACACATCTGCTTGCTACAGAAGACAAGTGAGGAAAGGAAAATAAGGCATTGATTCAAATTTCCCTGGACAGCTTTTAAAGCTAACTGAAAAAAAAATTATATCAAAGAATACTTCCTAATTTCTAAGAAAAGAAATAAAAGTCACTTAGAGAATGTTTATCACAACTAACTATATGGCTTTTGTCAAATCTATAACGATAGCTTTTTTATACAACTAATATGTTCAGTATATTTTCCCCTATTCTTTGATTTCAAGCAAGATTTCACTAGTTTGCATTATGGCAGATTTTTATAGTTGCTATGCATTTCGCTGTTTTGCTCTGATTAGTTTTATGTTGGGTCCTTGATGAGAAATATGACACCTGTGACACCATTACAATTGTTCCTGTGAGAAAAATCAATCTTTTTTGACAATGAAACAAGTCATGACAATTTTCATGAACATCTCTAGTGAAAAGAAGGGTAGGTTATTATATGCCTTCACTACACAGAAAGGACCAGAGGGGTAATATCCTAGAGTTTGCTTTGGATAAATCATTCTGATTTTATGAGTCCTTGCATAGATCCAGTCCCTGTGTCAGAACCAGTGAGAAGTTTCTATGGGGGTTTCTTAGACCTCAGAGTGCTGCTAAGCTGTAGTTCTGCCTGTCCTTAAACATGAAGGTAAATGTCCAGACCTACTTATATGAAGTGTTTGACATATTCTATGGTTAGTAAGCTATAAACCCTAGGATATATTCAAGAGTCAGTTATTGGTGTCTACAACTATATACTCATTTCTGATGTTTCTGATGCCTCTGTCTTTGGGGATGGATGAGGGATAAGTTTGGATGTCTAATGAATGGAATTGAGGGCTTAATCTGGATGGTGGTGAGATATTTAAGAAGAAAAGCAATCCTCCACATATAAAGAATAAACTATTTTACCTACACAAAAGTTATTTTTTAGAAGGATATGTGATTGAAAGGTGTCTGTGAGAGCTGGATGTTTCTTTTCTGACCCACCACTTTCATAATGTCACAAACCATAAATAAATATACAGTTATAGCTTAAAAATTAGACTCTAATCAAAACTTTCCTTCCTATCTGATGCTAACTTTCATTTCTGCCCATCATATCAACCGTTTAATGGAAACAGTGTGTCAGTTGTCAGGAGTCATGAAAATCTGACAGTGGAAATTGATAGCCTAAGTGAAATTACAAATTTTGAAAAAGATATGGAATTCCATGAAGTTCACAAAAGTCTTTTTTTTTTTTTTTTTTTTTTGAGGACTGCTTTTATATGCACAGAAATAATTGAAGAAAAGACATCGACACAAAAACAGATGACTAAGCACCTAAAGATTAAAAGAGGATTGGGGGAAAAGTTATCTTTCCCAAAGATAATTCTCTCAATAATCATAGAAGTTAAACATGTAGGCTTTTTAAAAGGCCACATGGCCTTTACAAAATGCCTGAAACCTGTTGAATTTTTGTAGTAGATGTAAATGTCGAAAGAATTAAATCTTTTGACCACTTCTTCCCATTTCTATGGGCTTCCCTGGTGGCTCAGATGGCAAAGAATCTGCCCGCAATGTGGGAGACCTAGGTTCAATCTCTGGGTCAGCAAGATCCCCTGGAGAAGGAAATGGCTACCCACTCCAGTATTCTTGCCTGGAGAATTCCATGGACAGAGGCTCCTGGAGGCCTACAGCCCATGGGGTCACAAAGAGTCAGATATGACTGGGGGACTCGTACCTTCCCCATTCCTATGGTGATCTTCTTAGCCTATAACAACCTGATTTACCAAATACCTCTCCTGTATGCAGACTCTGTTTTCAGTTTCTCATCAAAAAAAAAAAAAAAGGAGAGGAATCTTTATTATGAAAATGGAATGAGAACAGAAATTGACTTTCTGTCCTGGAAAGAGATGATTTGCAATATAGCACAAGGTTAAGGGCAGATACCAGACTATCAGAGTGAAAAGAAAGGGAAAGGGAGACACATGGTTTGAGAAACATATTCAGTATATTTACCTTAAATTTTACAAAGCAAACAAAAAGTACTTTGTAGTATCACAACAGTAAATAATATAACTCATAGGAAATAAACTTATGAAATCTTCATAAGTGATAAATGCATATGATACTGTGACTTAAAGAAGGTTTATTATAATTAGAAGGAAAGGAAAATTGAGAATTTTTTCTGAGATACACATATGTAGAAAAAGTGAGAGAAACACTGGTCTTGGTAAACAGACAAAAAAATAACTTACAGGTGGGAGCAAAATTCCATTTGGTCATTTGAGGATTGATCACATCTATTTACTCAAAACTTTTCCTCTAATAAAATAATAAATGAGCTGATTTAAAGGTGGTGAATCTATTTTGACATTCTCTCTTTTCCCACCTGGACACAGACCGCTTCAGCTCCAGAACTGACTCCTTTATTTGATGAACAAGGATGGCCAGGGGAAGGTAAACAGACATAGCCTCTTTGCAAGCTCAGTCTGACACCCTAGTGTTAGTTAAAGGCAAGTCATATATTTGCTACTTTGGTTTTAACTTTATTTATAAAAGCAGAGTTCCTCTGTTGATTCCATAACTCATTCTGAGTTCTGAGAGGTTTGTATAAAGGTCAGCTGTCATAATTTTTCATTTATTTGGGAGTGTTTTTTAACATTTGTAATGAGATCTTGGGATTCCTGATGTAGGGATATAAAATTTCTCTTTTCACTAAATCCTTTAGACTGACTAGGAAATCCTAGGCAACAGAATCCTAGGCAAATTCCATTGCCTACGATTTAAGCAACAAAATTTTAAAGCCAGAATAGACCTTAGAGATCATCAGTTTCTTTATTTTCATAAATATGAAAACCAAGGCCCTGAAACCAGAGTCTCAAACTCATGCTTACATAGTGATGTTGCAGAGTACAAAAGATTGAGGATTTGGAAGCCAGACTTTTGAATTCAAATCCTTACTCTGCTATTTATAATTATGATATACTGGGTAAACCATTTAGCCCCGGAGGAAGATATTTTCATGTGACTGAAGTTAAATAATTTTACCATACACATCAGTTTATCTATCTATAAAATTAGGGCAATAATACCTAGGCTTCAGGGTTATTGATAGAAATACAAATAATATATAAGAATGCTTTTAAAATGTTAACTACTTTTTTTTTTCTTTTGCTTTTTTACCATGTTTATTTAACATAGTACTTTT
The DNA here is from genome assembly GCF_033118175.1 of Dama dama. Lineage (NCBI taxonomy): Eukaryota > Metazoa > Chordata > Mammalia > Artiodactyla > Cervidae > Dama > Dama dama. The sequence goes on from NC_083711.1 coordinate 26,403,551, forward strand.
GTTTTCTTTGGATAAAATTTGGCTATTAATTCATTTTATATATCACTATGTATTTCATGCTATAAGGATGATCACAGTGGACTATACTTATCAATTTGTATCCTTTACCCACAGTATGAGCCATATAACACCAGCTTACTCTGGGCTGGGCTGTATGCAATGTGCTTTACAGATATCTATCTCACTGTAAGTTCATAAGGCAAAGATTGTCTCCATTTTATTATATGAAGAAATTCCAAAATCCTAGATCTCCACTCTTTGCTCTTTCTAACTAAGAGACGGTATTAGTATAAGCTTTAAAAGTCTGATTCAGTTTTTAAAAATTCCCTTAGTTAAAATCTATTTCATAACAGTATATTCCAACAGTACCACAATTAGACCTAGATTAATATTTGACAAAGAGTGAGTCTCAACAGTGGACTCAGAATGCTCCAGGAAGACAGAGGCACATGGTCAGGTAGCGCTGTATATGCCGTGTGTTCTTAGCAGTTTCAGTCGTGTCCGACTCTGCAACCCGACGGACTGTAGCCCTCCAGGCTCCTCTGTCCATGGGAGTCTCCAGGCAAGGATACTGGAGTGGGTTGCCATGCCTTCCTCAATGCTATATGCTATGGCTCTAGACCAAAGAGAATACATTATAATAGGGAATATTATAATATCCCCTTATTAATATTAATATCTAAAAGACTTCTAAAACATCCTGCAGGAAGGAAATTTATGTATACTAGCTTAACCAGTTTCTTTGGCATCCTAAATAAATATCTATTAATACCACACAGAGTTGTGCCACCTGGACAAAATCCATCCCCAAAAATAACTTACAAAAGTGCTGCTAAAGGCACAAGTCAACTGAAATGAAATGGATTAAATAATGGCTTACATTCCTTCTGAATGTTAAGTAAATAAAATAGCAAGTCAATTCATTTATTTTTACTTAAAAATGTTTATGTATAGGGCTGGGGAGAGCAGGGCAAAGCCGCTGGATATATATGGAGTTTTACCTTGGGGGATGAAAGTGTTTTGAACTAGACAGAGGTAGTGGTTGCAGAGCACTATGAATGTAATAAATGCCATTGAATTGTTTACTTCAAAATGGTTCCATTTATTAGGCGAATTTCAACCTCCATATATTATCTTTTTAAAATTTCACACATATTAAAAGTACAATTTCAAAATGTTAAAATCTATTTCAAATGTTGTATGAGAAATCTACAAAATTTTTCAGCGTTAAAACATGTATTCCTATAAATATCGAATCAACACATCGTATACCTGAAACTAACACAATATTATGTCAGTTACACTACAATTATAAAAAGGAACAGGTATCACCAAATCAACGAGTAAGTTTTCTTAATGGCCTGTAAAATATCTGTATGTATTTGTAAAAATAAAAATCAATATTCCTTTTAAGCTCTGAAATTGCAGAAGCTATGTAATAAAGTCAATACTAGAAAAAAAAAGGTATTTTCTACAGGTAGCTAATATTTTACAGACAGATTATAAACCATCACAAAACACATATTGACAGAGATTGACTGCAGCTGCTGTAACTTAATCCCTGCATTGGTGATCTCAAGCCTCTTGAGTCTCACTTCATGGTTTTATGATACAGTTACATCACAACCCCTCAGCAGAATTACAGCTTTGTCACTAATCTCTCCCTATCAGTTATCCTGTAAGGAAGGAAGCTGAAGGAACCATGAGAAAGAGGCAACGGCATGAATGATTGTGTTCAGGCTCTTTCCACCACAATATCTGTAAGTCTGGGAGTGATAAATGGCACCCAAGTTATAAACGAGCAACAAGGTCAGTAGCACCAAGCAGCCAAGAGTTCAAAGAAAAGTCACAATTCTGATGGGTTCAAGAAAAGGCCACATACTGCTGGCGTGCATCAGTAGAGATAAATCCTTCGAGATGCCTTACTGCAATTACAAAACAGAATTAGAAAAGCCTGTTATGGAAGAGCTAGGAGTTCTGTCCAGGAATTGAACAAAGAACATTGATTAGAATAAAAGTCATTCATTTTCTGGAAAAAAAAAGTCAAGAATCCTGGTGGAAAATGTCTTCAAAATGTTAAATAATTCTTCAACACTGAATGATGTATATCTGAGCAAGTCTGCTTTTCTTCTTGGTCTTCTCCCCTTAATCTCTTAAATATATCTATAAAGAATCCAGAAGAGACATGGAGGGAAGTGGCCTGACTCTCTAGAATTATTTTAGACTGAGTCTTCATCTCTTTATCAATTTCCTTAGGTGAACTGCATAAAATGAAAATGTAATCTTTTCTTATAAACTAAAATATACACATCTCCTAAAAATATAAGGAATAAAAACCACTCAATGTTATAATGATAAGCTGACCAAGAAATAAATCCCCTTGTTTGGCCATCTGTGTAATGTGTGTGTGTGTGTGTGCTCACTCATGTCTGACTCTTTGCAACCCTGTGGACTGTAGCCACCCAGGCTTTGCTGTGCATGGGATTTGCCAGGCAAGAACACTGGAGTGTGTTGCCATTTCCTACTCCAGGGAATGTTCTCGACCCAGGGATCGAATCTGTGTTTTGCACCTTCTGCATTAGCAGGCAGATTCTTTACCACTGTACCACCTAGAAACCTGAAAATGTTGAGGATTTTCCCAAAGTTGTATCATTGGTAAATGACAAATTAGGATTAAAATCACTGGACTCTTGAAACTTACTCCTGTCTTCTTTCTCCTTAATAAAAAGTGCTCTCAGATAGCTTCTGAAGTTCTTGTAGCATCTAGCTCTCTCATTGAAGGGACTGTAGTCCTCAAGTTTTCATGCTCTGTATATTTGTAATAGATTTCAACAATCTTTGCTATTGCCCATTTATTCATTTGTGAGAATCAGGACAAATTGTACCATATTAGAAAATTTGCTAAACCATTCTGATGCAAAGCTGAAGAATACTAAAATTGAAAATCACTGAAATCTCTACTCTTCCTCAGAGAAAGAATCCTTGAAAGCATGTCTCTCTACTTTCACTCTCCTTCCTCATTAAGGAGCCTCATGTTCCACCTGTGACAGTCATAGAAATTTTCCTCCTTATTTTAAACAGCCATGTTGGAGTACAGAAAACTGCACCATGTCTCCCATGAGTAATTAACATTAGGGTAATTACTTTCACAATGCTTTTGCCTTAAACAACAGAATATGAAATGTTAAAAAGCTGTTCATCGCATCCAATAATGGAAATGTAAGGTACATTTTGTTATGGATGCTTTTAAGATTCAAGTTGATGTTACAAAAGTTTCAGGATAGGACACTAATCATTAAGGAAAAATATATTTTCAACAGTGGCCTAAAACTAATTAGCATTAATCAAAGGACACAAGAGCTCCTATTGTCCAAATTGGTAGACAATTCAAGAAAGAATTACTTGTGTTTTAAGACCATTCTTTATAGTTATTTTGTGCATGTCTAATTTTATGAAACTACTCAAACTAAGTATTGAAATTATACCATAAAGCTTTAAAGGTTTCTTTTTTCCACTGTGTCCCCTAAATGCCTCTACAACACTTCCTAATTTGCTGTGAGAGCATTTGACTGGCATTGTGATCAGCCCCAAAGAATTTCTGCAAACTTACTGAGTCACACCTCTCTTGAATATGTGTAATAACAGTTTTGCTTCAAAAGTATCTCTCTTCTTGCTATGTTAAACTTGAAAAGGATAAGATGACTATTTCAATCAAGTACATCATTAAGAAGTCTAGACCATGAAAGTGAGATTTTTTTACTGGATAATGAAAAGAGGGAGTGATCAATAGATTGCTACTCAGCTTCAAATACATGTGAGAGTTATGAAGAGTTGTGCTCTGATGGGAGAGTAAGATCAATAAAAATATATATAATCACTGAAGTGTTCTGTGTACTCTAGATTCTAGAAAAATTATAGTTCAGACCAAAGCCTTCTGTAACTACTTCAAAGTGTCTGAATTCTTTCCTTGTGCTGGAATGTTCTAATTATTATGGCTAGAAAAACCAAGTTACAGGATAATTAACTACCTCCTCCATTAGAATCGGACTGAAATAAAACAGATCTCAGATGCCCTTGGACTTCCTTTGGCACCTTTACTTTCACTGGGGTAGGTTTACTTCATGAATATGCAAAATACAGAATTAATCATCCTCTCTCTATTCCATGAATAAATTGCTCCTGCAGATTTATCCTGTAAGCAATGCTGTGTGCCCCGCTTGGCTTTCCTCTTTTGCTGTAGGCTTCCAGAGTAGCTGTTTACCCCTCTTCACAGAAAGCACTTCCTGTAGTCCTTGCTGAGCCAGAAAATCTGTACTCGTTATCATGGAGGGAGATCACAAAGAGAGATATAACCTGGATAAAAGGCACATTTTAACTTAATTAAGACCGCTATTATAATGAGACCATTAAAGCACAAATAGTATTGGCAATCGGCTAGAGCTGAGGGACTTTTTTTTTAAACCTGTGGTGGATTTTATTGTTGCTATAATGGTTTTTACCATAATGAAATTTAATACATTACCAGGAAAAAGCCATGCCCTGTGGTATGGTGCTGCTTATATTTCGAAACACGTTAGCGTGAAGCTACAGTGAGATCTAATAGTAGAAATGAACTTACCTAAAGATGCATTGATTTTTATATTAGGTCATGTTGAGAATTTACAAAGAACATCGAGTCCACGAAACAAAAATCCTCTTGAGAATAGCATTGATTGCAAGAAGGGTAATATTAGAAAAATGGAAATCCTCTCCTCCCGGAATGGCGTGTGTTGGTATAATGGATTAAGTGCAGGAGGTAGTTTAGAAAAGGTCATCTTTCAGAGAAATGATAAATTTGACAAATTTCACTAGATTTAATCACCCCTGAGATTTGCTCAAAATAGCAATGAGGTAACAATTCCCATATAATTTGCTTATTTATTATAACTTCTGAAATTATAAACATTATTTCTATTAGCATGATCTAGTCAATAAAATTCCTCACAAAACAAATTCTACCATTTTAATACATAGCCCAATCATTGTGGAGAGTGTCAGTTGTCAGCCATGTCCGACTCTTTACAACCCCGGGACTGTAGCCCACCAGACTCCTCTCTCCATGAGATTCTCCAGGCAAGAATACTGGAGTGGGTTACCATTCCCTTCTCCAGGGGATCTTCCCAAATCAGGAATTAAACCAAGGTCAAGGTCTCCTGCATTGCAGGCAGATTCTTTACCATCTGAGCTACCACAGGAGCTCTAATCATTGGATGACTTCAAAGAAGGGAAGGAGACTGTCCAAGAAAGAAAGAACAGAGAAATAATGCAGGATTCAATTACATCTTTCACAAAGCAGAGACCCCCTCCCCCCACCTCCTGAGACATAAGGGATTCTTATGCCTACATCATTAAACTTGAAGTCAGCATTCAACAGTTTATATATGTATTCAGAAAACACTTTGCTATCAGTTTTCTTCAGAGTGGTGTATACCTTCATTTTCATCATTCTAGTTTATGTTGTTTATCCATATTCCCTATTATAATGTATTTTGTCTTGAAATACTATATTACAGTTTTCATATCTTTGAGGGCACATCTCTTGAGAATTTTCCTAATCTGTAGGGACATTCTGGTGCTCCTTACTTTCTCTTTACCTGTATGAAATTGGTAGGAGATTCAGCTCACCTTTTTCTATTGCTGCATTTTATGTAAAACAAGGGTTCCAGTCTTTTTTGAAAGAAGGAATGAACCCTGCTGTCTTTCTCTACTTCATGGCTCTAGAGCGCCCTCTTTTGTTGTTTTCTCAAAGTGATTGAAATAATAGAGTCCTTCGCTTTGTCATTTTCATGCAGAACAAGAGAGATAAACCACCACCTATGGACCAGCCATGGATCTCTGGCCTATTTTTGTACTGCCTTCAAGCTAAGACTGTCTTTCATGTTTCTAAAACATTGAAAAGAAAAAGAAAAGAAAGGAAGGAATAAAGAAAGATGATGCACAGAGATGAAGTTACCCCACAATAAAGCTGGCAGATTCACTGTCTGACCCTTTAAATAAGGGTCCCAGTCCCAGGTCAACATTTTCCTTTGAACTTGTCATTGTCCTGTACAGTGATAATTCTGCTCCCACAATTTTCTCCTGGTTCAACAAGACTTTGACCTGAAAGAGAGCTTCTGGTGTTCAGTCTCAAGAATCTTTAGGGTCCAGATCTCACATGGGTCCCCATGCACTAACCATTAAATTCGATCCTGAGGACCCTGCCAGCTTTGCCTGATGTTTTCAGATTGCCACTATTTCCAGCTGGATTTCTTCCTCCGTATTTGTGGAAAGTTTCAGGAAGTAATGAAATATTTGCCACTGCCTCCATCTTCCCAAAATCGAGTTTTTTTTTTAACTGAATAATGAAGAGAACCTGGAAAGATTAGGAACATTTCTGCTTTCTCTCTATGAACTGGAATGTGATTTTTTTAAGGACCAAGGATGTGTTCAGTAAATGCTTATTAGCTTTAGTGCTTCTTTCTGATCTCAAATAAAATATCCAATTATTTTTTTACATATGTTAATAAAGCTGATCAAATAAATAATTAAATTTCAATTTATGTACCATCCTACAATAAAATTAAATTCCCCTCAGAAAGAGCAGACTGTTTTCTCCCGGGTTAATTCTATATCTCCCCAAATAATAAAGCCACTCTCAGGGAGCTGAAGCTATTTCACTCTTTTTGTTTCAGATTTCCTTTTCAAGAAGGTAGCACAATATGAACCTTCATAATTAAATTCATTCTGTGAGAATGATGGAGTCACTTATACTGAACCCATAACTATTCAAAATGCTAAAGAAAATATAAAAAGTAGCTCCGAGGAAACCCTGGAGAGTGAGCAAAAGCAGGAAGAACCTGGAGGGCATTTGATTCTTTGGGCTAAGAAAGGAGGAACACCAAGTGATATCCTTGTCTCCAAGGCCTTTGGATAAGAGCCCCCACCAGACAACACAGAGGGAGGGGAGGGAAGGGTGCTGACCCTCAAGCAAAGGTTCAGACTTGCTGGCTTCCTAAATCAGAGAAGGAAGTTTGGGATTCTAAGTGGCTGAAAATTGAGAGGGGAGAATCAAATTAAAAAGACCACAGTATGTCTTTTTGAATTATGGTTTTCTCATGTATATTCCCAGTAGTGGGATTGCTGGGTCATACGGTATCTCTATTTTTAGTTTTTTGAGAAGTCTCCATACTGCTTTCCACAGTGGCTATAGCAATTTACGTCCCCACCCAGAGTACAAGAGGGTTCCCTTTTCTCCACACCCTCCCCAGCATGTATTGTTTGTAGATTTTATGATGATGGCCATTCTGACTCCTCATTATAATTCTGATTTCCATTACTCCAATAATTAGTGATGCCTCTTGGCCATCTGCATATACACACGATGACGTACTAGTGGGAAGCTGCCGCATAGCACACGGAGTTGAGCTCTGGGGCTCTGTGATGACCTAGAGGAGGAGGATGGGGGCTGCCAGAGAGGCTGAAGAGCGAGGGGGTATATGTACACTTATAGGGGATTCAGTTTATCATACAGCAGACACCAATACAATATTGTAAAGTAACTACACCCCAATAAAAAATATAATACAGCTTCAACAAAAGACCTCTTTTGTGACCCCAGGGACTGTAGTCCACCAGGCTCCTCTGTCCATGGGATTGCCCAGGCAAGAATACTGGAGTGAGTTGCTATTTCCTTCTTCAGGGGATCTTCCCAACCCAGGGATCTAACCCAAGTCTCCTGCTTGGCAGGCGGATTCTTCACCACTGAGCCAAAAAACAAAAAACAGTTAGGGCAATCTTCAAAGCTAAAAATCCCTGCCGATCCCTGGGATCCCTGGGATATGAAGAATTTCTGGTTTGCAAACTTGGGAAATGCCTGGGTGAAATCTGAAACTGGCCCCGGGGCATAGCCAGGAAGGAGAGACCCAAGAAAGAGGCTTACTTGGATTCTCTTCTATGGAATTTTACCTAAGGAAATCACCCAGTATCTCCTCCTTTATTTATTTAATACCTTTGATGAAGACCTATAACATGCGCTAAGATGGGCACCGCAGGAGATACAAAGTGAATGAGACAAATCTTGGCCTTACAAAGAATGTACGATCTAGGTTAGACACTAGTGGTACATACGCTGTACCGCGCTTAGTCGCTCAGTCATGTCTGACTCTGAGACCCTATGGACTGTAGCCCGCCTGGCTCCTCTGTCCATGGGAATTCTCCAGGCTAGAATACTGAGGCAGGTAGCCTATTCCTTCTCCAGGGCATCTTCCTGACCCAGGAATCAAACCGGGGGTCTCCTGCGTTGAAGGTGGATTCTTTACCAGCTGAACTACAAGTGGTACATATAAATATACCAAAAAAAAAAAAAAAAAAATTAAATAAATAAATATAAATAATTAAGGAAGAAAAGAAATGGGGAATTGTGGTGGTTGACCTAAAGAAACATTTACTTCTAGGGTGGTTGTCTAGAGAAGAAAGTATTGTAGGCAACTTTTGAAAGTGAAAAGTACAGTCAGAGTTTTGCCAAGTGAATGTGTTTGTATAGGGCATTCTAGTGGATAAGGCCACATTCATAAATGTTCACAAATCTGTTGAAAGAACAGCTTGCAAGTTCCGATATTCTATTTTATACCATCATTATTCTGTCAAGGCTGATGCAATTTGAATTTTATGTAAGTTTAGAAACAATCTAATTTGAGATTCAGTAACAAATCTCACTACATTGTTATTAGAATCATCCCTCAGTATTCATGGGGGGGGGGGTCATTCCAGGACCCCTGTGGATACCAACATCTAACCTACACACAACCTCCCATATATGGTAAGTCATTTCTAGATTTCTTATAATGCCTAGTATGATGTAAATGATATGTAAATAGTTACCATCTCTCAGCAAATTCAAGTTTTGCTTCTTGGAACATTCTGGAGCTTTTCCCTCCAAAATATTTTCGATCTTTTGGTTGGCTGAATTCAAGGATGCAGAGGGCTCACTGTATTATTACAACCAAAGAATCATGTTTTAATCCCCAGCAAATATAAGAAATTCCTCATGATTTACTCTTTTTAGAAATAAACAAAACAAATAAAATCATACAAAGCCATGAAATTGTGCACATTACAATTTATGCACCCCTCCTCAAGTGAAAAGAAACTGAAGTATTATTGGCTATCTTTCATATATCAGGTGTAATGGGATAACTATGTATGTGTATCATTATTTCGTGTTTATTTCCACTCTGTGCAAAACACTGTGCTAGATCTTACAGAAAAAGAAAAATAGGTATTTATTCTTTAAGGAGTTTGCACGTTAATGAGGCAAACACACATGAGCTCAGTTACCACAAATGAGGTCCATGCATTTATCAGTTCAACGTCATAAAGATGCCTGGCTGTTCAGAAAAAGGAAGCATTTTCCCCTTACCCCTGTCTGACTTACAGTTCTGTCTTCAGACTCTTCATTATTGTACTGTTCTATATTACAATACTTAACTGTATTTTAACTGTGTACTTGACTTGCTCTTTTGACACAGTAAGATATTAAAGGGAAAGACTGAACCATCATCTCTTTTTGCCTCAGAATCTGGGAAGTCCTGGAATGTTCCATCATTCATTAAATATTTCATTAAAGGAGGAGTAAGTAGATAGTCAGTAACATTAAAATAATTTTTTTTAATTGGGGTAGAGTTTCTTTACAATGTTGCGTTAGTTTCTGTTGTACAAGGAAGCGAATCAACTATATGTATACATATATTGCCTCCCTCTGGACCTCCCTCCCACCGGCCACCTTCATTCCACCCGTCTAGGTCACCACAAAGCATAAGAGCTTAACTCTCTGTGCTCTGGAGTCAGTTCCCAGTAGTTATCTGTTTTACACACAGCGGTGCACATACGTCGAGCCCAGTATCCCAATTCACCCCCTGCCCCCATGTCTACATGTCAGTTCTCTACATCTGCGTCTTCATTCCTGACCTGTGAATAGGTTCAAATAGCCAGGACATGGAAGCAGCCTAACTGTCCATCAATGGATGAGTGGATAAAAAAGATGTGGTATACATATACAATAGAATATTACTCAGACATCAAAAGAAAGAATATTGGGTCATTTGTAGAGACATGTGTGAACCTAGAGTCTATCATACAATGTGAAGTAGATCAGAAAGAGAAAAACAAATACTATATACTAATGCATATATGTGGACTCTAAAATAAATCATTTTTTACTGTAAAATCTTATTTAACAAAAGAGTACCCTCATAACCATAGAAATTATGGAGTGATAGACTGGGATGGGACATAAAATGATCAATCTATCATTTTATTTTCTCAACCTGACTTCTGTAATCTTCTCCCAAAGCATTTTAAGCATCTGAATTAAATATATATGCTGCAAAGGGTAACCTATAAAATATTTTGGTAGTATGTGCCAAAGTTCAATTACACACTTGGATTCATATTTAATCTAAATTCTACTCATAAAAAGTTCTCATCCTTTCTCTGCAACAGAAATATATCATGTCATGGAAACTCTTTTTTTAATCATGTCCTCCTTAGAATTTAAAATAATAACACAGCTTGTGAGTTTTTACTTTTTTTGAAAAAAAAAATTTTTTTAAAGAGGAATTTACAGTAAAACTGAGCCAAAGGTATAGAGATTTCCTATATACCTCTTGCCCCACATACACACAAGCCTCTCCACGGTCAGAATCCTGCACTAGAAGGAAGTGTTGCAGCTAATAGACCTACATTAACACATCATTATCATCCAAAGTCCACAGTTTACCTTAGGGCTCACTGTTGGTGTGGTAGCTTCTATAGGTTTTAACAACTAGGCAATGACACATATCCACAAATATAGTATCACACAGAATAGTTTCACTGCCGTAAAAATCTTCTGTGCTCTGCCTATTCATTCTTCCGCTTCCCTAACCCTTGGCAACCACTGATTTATTTTTTAATAGACTTTGTTTTTTGGAGCAATTTAAGTTTCACAGCAAAATTGAGCAGAAAGCACAAAGATATCCCCTTCCTATACCCCTGGCCCCACACATGCACTTTTTAATCATTTCTATTGCACAAAGGGAAGTGAATGCAGACCTAGAAGCCAAATGTCCTACTTCTAAATTCCGTGTTCTTTCTACTTGATAGCAAATACTCCTCTCTAAACACAGCCTCTACTGTAACAAACTGGCTCTGTGGACCCACTCTACACAAAGTTCATTCGGGGTGATTATGGCCCTAATTCCTTTACTAAAAATGCTCCTGAAAGAATCATGAAAGTTACCCTTTAAATATTAACCAACTTTTAGTGACTACAAATAATCAGAATTTGATTATTTGTGAAGGCTAATGTCTCAGAGTTTTGTGTAAGGACACTCTGCACTGTCCTTCAAAATTGCATTTCCTGTTAATAGCTCCATATAAGTAAGGAGTCAAGTCACCTAAGTTCCTCTGTTTTTAACAAAAGTCCTCATGGACTAAATAAATTGTTAGTTTGTTTCCAGCAATAGAATTCAGTGATGACAATGAGAATTGTCAGGAATGAAAATCTCTCAGAAAGAGTCTATTAATTTAAAAAATGAGACTATACTACTAAATATTCTTCTATTTCCCAAAGTGACATTTTCTCTATATAAATACTGATATATTTTAAATCAGCATTTATAATAAGTTAATGTTTTCCAAGACATTGCAAAATTGTTCCCATATAATTTTTCTCATGATTTAACATGTGGAAAAAAATTACATGGAACCAATTTAGCAATGTGTTGGATAAATCATTATTAATAAAGTTATTGGGTTGGCCAAAAATTTTCATTCCAGTAAATGTTACAGAAAAACTCAAATGAACTTTTTTGGCCAAACTGATATTATTTAGGTAATTATAGTTATGTAGGTGGTTATAATCATTTTATAATACTGATAATAATAATTGCAAATGCTATTTTATTAAAATTATTTGATGGTGATTCAGAAAATAAAAATATATCCATAAATGATATTTATATACTGTAGAAAATGTAAGAGTGTAATTGGAATCTGCTAGGAGATAGGACATCTGAAGGAAATGTTTATCAGTACTTCTAGAAATAGAGTGGCTTGCTCAGATCTCAGCCTCTGGAGAATTACAAATTTGGAGAGGAACTTTAAAAATATTGGAGAGTAACTTTCCCTGTAAGCTGTAAAGAAGACGCCTTAATAGGTATCACACCTTCCAAAACAATACATGTGACTGAAGCACAGCATCTCTACCTATAAGAGAGGGTTGTAAACTCCCTCTGTATTGTGAAGAGAAGGTACTTAAATGCCAGGATCTCTCAAGAGTGTTCTGTTGGCAACATACTCAAGGCTGATACTCCCTTCCATGTGGATTGTAGATTCCACCTTGTTGAACTAACCCCAAACTAAATGAGAAGCCTGGAGGGTGAGGGAAGCTAACTGGAATCAGGGGCAAACAAATCTCTTTAAATTGTAAATTTTTGCCCTGAAATGCCTTTCTTAAACTTCGTTCTCAGACATGCTGTGAAAAAGAAAATAATATTGTAGGTTATTATCTGTCATTAGACTTTCATATATCAAGAATGCTAGTTTTTCAAATTGCTTAGATTTGCTAAAAATGGATACTATCTGTAGTTTTGCTCTGTTTCCATCTGAAAAAAAGAAGCTAAGATAAAGGACTTTACAGGTTAAATTATGCAATGAGTGATCACATTCAAGTTACCATTCCAAAAGTGAAAATGAAGATGGAACCCTTTAAAACTATAGATGAATGTCACCTAATGATTCACATGACTTCTCCAGTTTTTATTAAAACTATGAAGTGAAAAAATTAGTTTCATAGAAACTGAGTTTTGATTTGTGAGTAAGATGATGCAGTGGTTCACAGTTTTATTCCTGGGTAGTAAGATTTAGAAATCTGCCCCTCTAAAGTACCAGAATCATAGTAATCTCAGGAAATAAGGAAGAGACAAGAGCAGGCACTGCCTGTACTTTCAGAAGGAAATCTGACTTCTCATTTTCTTTACAGAACAACTCCTAAAACCTTACAGTATGACGATTTATACTTCCTTTAATTTGAAGCTAGTGAGGTTGATTAGGTGATTAAAGCAATTACCTTTGCTAAAAAAAAAAAAAAGTGTGATGCTTGAATTCTAGTAAATGTCAAAATGATGATCATTATTTTCTGATTCTAAAAATGCAACCTAAGGAAAGTTTGCTTCAGCCTTTGCTCCAGTAAACTATCTACACAGCTCACACATCAGTGAAGCACTCTGTTCTTTAATGATGAAAAGCAGGAAGTTCAACCAAGTTCAAATGAGGAATGTAAACAGAAAGGAGGTTCAGAATATGCATGTATGACAGAGGAGATTCAGCTCAAAGACACATTCTCTGTGCATAAAAAGGAAAATAACTGATTATAAAGGTTGCATAAAAATAATTAAAAGTTACATTGTTTTGTGAACACCTATAGAGAGAGATTTTAAACTTTTGAGGGGGGTGGGGGATGTTTATCCACCAAAGAAATCTAAATGATGCTAATAGTTACAGGGTCAGAGAGGAAATAATATAATTTTTTGGAGCTGGAATGTGCCCTTACTAATCAAATCCTCCCTTGAAATTTTAATTATTTATTGCATCTCATTTCTCCACTGAATGAAGTTATTTTAAGCAAAATACAAATCCCAAAGTGAATAAAAACACCAGTTGGAAATTGAATAAACTCCTTTAGCACAGTGACCTAACTTTTTTTAAAGATTAAGAGCTCTCAAAAGCAGGATTTGAAATCACTTGCCCCAGCTTTGAACTTATTAAAATACAGACACTATACAGACCATCTCCATTTTATGATGGATTGATTTGTGATTTTGTGACTTTATAATGGTTCAAAAGAGATACACATTCAATAGGAACTGAAATTTCTGAAATTCAAATTGAATTTCAATTCAAATGTTGAATTTTGCTCTTTTCCCCAGGCTAGTGGTAAGAGGCACAATAGTTTCATATCCATAGTTGCTGCTCCGACTCAGCCGTGCAATCAAAGTGTGAACAATACACTTACAATGATTCTGCTCCCAGACAACCTTCTCTTTCTCACTTTCAGCACAGCAGTCAACACATTATATGAACGTTTCAACACTTTATTATAAAATAAGCTCTGTTGGAGGATGACTTTGCCCAAGTGTCGGCTAATGTAACTTTTCTGAGCATGTTTAAGATAGGCTACACTAAGCTATGATGTCCACTAGGTATTTTAAAGGTATTTTTAACTTACAATATTTTCCACTTATGATAGGCTTATTAGAACATAACCCCATCATCAGTAAAGGAAGACCTAAATTAAAAACATTTCTGCTGTTGCCTGTTACACTGTTGTACATGTCACCATTTACTTAATAATATTTAACACTCAAGTTACATTGCAGCATGCTGGGGCCATCTCAAAGATAACTTTTATCCCTGAGACCTGCATTATTCAATGGACTATATCCTTCAGCTACATCTACTTCACTTTACCCTATCCTGCTCTCCCATATCCATTATGTTCTATTTCCGCCTCATCCATCATCACAGATGCACTTGCTTACAACTGCACTTCCTCACCCTTCACTTCTGAAATCAAAGGTTCATACAAGTTTAAGCACTTTAACGTGAACTTTCTCTTCTTATCCTATTTAAACCTGGATTTCCCCTGAATATACTATTTTCTGTATAAAAATCCTATACTTATAAAAGCTACTGGATCCAGATAATCCAGGGGCTCTAATATATTCCTCTTCAAGGAGTCTATAAAGACTTGAAAAGAAAACAGTAAAAGGGATTGATCATGTGATTTCTCAAACCATAGGCATACACTCCCTATGGGTATATGTGGGTATTTGGTGATGATAATGATAGCTGACCAGGAAGAAGATATTTCTCCTCTGCATTTTCTTAATACCTCCTCACCCATCCTTCCTAGAATTCACACTATATCCCAATGAAAGATTAAGCTATTCTTTATTCAAAGCTGTACAGTGCCCAAGAATGGGAATATAATTAACAAAAAACAATTTGATGCAAGTACCTGAGTTTTATGTACCACACATTCTCCTGGGATGTCCAATCATATCTTGAAACAACGACTAAATCCCTGTTCCTTTTGTGTATCCTGTAAATTTCACAGCCCCCAATCATTCACTTTCAAAGATTTTTCTTCTCTATTTGATTTCTGCTGGTATGCAGTGGAGATTAAGACGCCTTGCTCTCATTGTTGGTTGGGCACATGAGGCTTTCCACTTCAGGGTGCAGCTTCTGACAAAATCTTTCCCTAAATCCACCAACGGGTTTTCCTTTTGTCTCATTTGCTGAAATTTGGTCACATGGTCTCTATTAGGTACAATAGAACCTAAAATCCCAGTATACAGCAGGGGATCAACATGCCATGTGTGGTTTAGAGCAATAGCATTTTACCACTTGGGGACATGTTATCATATGAAAACATCTCCATCCTCCACACATGAGGGTTCTGGTAGCAAGGGAGAAGGTAAAATGGATATTCCACAAACCACTGTGTCTACCAGTTAGTGACTACAAATTACTCATCATGAAAAAAGCTTAGTGTTAAAAAAGAAGAAAAGAAGAAAAAAATGGAAAGTTATATGTTGTCATTAAAATTTATTTATGACTACCCAACATTCTAACATTTCATTTCTTGTTTATTATGTATCAATTTCATGAAATTTATGAAATGTAGCAAAATTTTTCTAATAGGATGAAACCCAAAGGAACATTGATAGAGTGGCAAGCTCTGATTTAAAAAATGTTCATCAATTTTATAAAAGAAATTGCCAAGCCTGATTTCCAATGGCTTTGGTAATTGTCTACCAAGGCAATCTATTCCATATTGAGAATACAAACAGCAGTTATTTCTTATAATTAACCAAGTGAAAATGTGGTAATGGATATAGAACTGTGTGTTAAGAAAGTGTCTATATTTTCTGATGGAAGGTAGAAGCACCTCTTAGTAACAGTGCTGAGATTGAATTAAAAGGACTGTAAAAAAAATAATAACTTTCATCTTTTATTCCTAAATAATAAGAAGGGAAAAAATGTACTATTGTAAGATTAGGGTGAGTCTTACAAATGGCAGAAAGGCACTGGCATGATTGTTGATGAGGAATGAAGAGACCACGGAAGTACCAACTCTCTCACATTTACCAGGAAATTCCAGCATGACAGCCCCAGATGAAGCAAGTATACTAAGAAGCAGGAAGTAGGATGTTATTGTGTCTCTCTTCCCCACAACTTTAAAGTCATTCCACCAGAAAAAATTTCATTATATGAAGTGACAGGAACCACATGGAAAAACAAATTAAATGAGAAACATTGTTTCTCACAATCTCATAATTATTTTTATTTAGTTAAATCCCTGTAAACTGTCAGGTAACTCCATGATTTGATAGACTCCATTTCTTTGGGAGCAGTTATAGCTAATGGAAAAATTTTTGAATTTTCTAGTACAATTATTTAGTACAATAATTAGTGCTCAATAATTAGTAAAACACCAAATGAATAAGTTACTATAACTATTACAGAGCTTTTTTAATATGCTAAAGATCTTTGCCTACAATAGTTAAAGCTATAGTTTTCCCAGCGGTCATGTACGGATGTGAGAGCTGAACAATAAAAAGGGCTGAGCGCGAAGAATTGATGCCTTCAAACTGCTTTCCAACTGCCTTCGAACTATAGAGTTGGAAAAGACTCTTGAGAGTCCCTTGAACTGCAAGGAGATTAAACCAGTCAATCCTAAAGGAAATCAATCCTGAATACTCATTGGAAGGACTGATGCTGAAGCTCCAAGACTTTGGCCACCTGATGCAAAGAACCGACTCATTGGATAAGACCCTGATGCTGGGAAACATTGAGGGCAGGAGGGGAAGGGGATGACAGAGGATGAGATGGTTGGATGGCATCACCGACTCAAACATGAGTTTGAGAAAGCTCCAGGAGATGCTGAAGGACAGGGAAGCCTGGCGTGCTGTAGTCCATGTGGTCACAAAGAGTTGGACACGACCAAGAGACTGAAAACAACAACAAAGATCTTTGAAAAAAATAAAGGCTTCTCTGACTAGTATTATTGCTGGGAGCAACTGAATAAAGCATAGGAGGCCAGATTCTCCTTTTAAAGTTTCTACACAGCTCAAGACCGTACTTTCAGACATCATTTCTGCAGTTTTAAACCCAAGTCTCTACACAGCTCTAAAGGTGAAAAGTATGTTCACAGAAAAGCTACATGAAGTTTTTTAGGTAAGATCATTCATTTGCTTCTTCCTTGGTGGCTCAAATGGTAAAGAATTTGCCTGCAATGCAGGAAACCTAGGTCAATCCCTGGGTTGGGAAGATCCCCTGGAAAAAGAAACGGCAACCCACTCTAGTACTCTTGTCTGGAGAACTCCATGGGCAGAAGAGCCTGGTGGGCTACAGTCCATAGGATCGCAGAGAGTCAGACACGACTGAGCAACTAACTTTTTCTTTCATTTGCTTATAGTCTTAAGCATAGGGTTGATAGTAATGCACCTCATACTTCAGAATTATTCTAATGTAATCAACATAACCCTGGAGGAGGGCATGGCAACCTCTCCAGTACTCTTGCTTGGAGAATAACCTCTATCCAGGATAGAAGAGCCTGGCAGTCTATAGTCCATGGGGTTTCAAAGAGTCGGACACCACTGAAGCTGAAGTTACTTAACACACATGCATGCAGTCAACATATAATGACTAAATCTGGCCATATGTTAATTAATCAAACTGCTGCTGCTGCTAAGTCGCCTCAGTCGTGTCTGACTCTGTGTGATCCCATAGACGGCAGCCCACCAGACTCCGCCCTCCCTGGGATTCTCCAGGCAAAAATACTGGAGTGGGTTGCCCTTTCCTTCTCCAATGCATGAAAGTGAAAAGTGAAAGTGAAGCCGCTCAGTCGTGTCCGACTCTTAGTGACCCCATGGACTGCAGCCTACCAGGCTCCTCCGTCCATGGGATTTTCCAGGCAAGAGTACTGAAGTGGGGTGCCATTGCCTTCTCCAAATTAATCAAACTAAGCAAGTTTATAAATGAATGACCAAGGAATTCACTGAAAAGTAATGTTCTAATAAAAGATGAGTCCTAGCTAGTCACTTCTATTAGGATATTCAATCAACAATTGAAATTCATTATGAACCAAATAAAAGCATCCTGAAATTTTAAAAAATATGAATGTATACATTGGACCACAATTGAAATAGTTTTATTATTAAACAAAAGAAGAGTTGAAAATTTGAGTTGAAAATAATATACAATATTATTAATATAGTTTTAAAGTTATGAGTAAAATGATTTCTCAAAATAGAAACAAAAAGTTTTAAAGAGTGAAGTAAGAGACACTAGACCTGACCCAGAGTTACCCCACACTCCTTAGTAGAATCTGTCCTTAAGACACAAGAGGAGGGGCTTATCAGCAAGACTGTCTGCACGGGAGAGAAGTATTTAAAGTTCTCTTGCCCAGGATCAATCACTTATTCTGACTCTATACTCAGAAAAATCCCAGTTGTGATTTGCCTTGAGGAGCCTATAGGTAGAGAACATTATAGCCTACCACCATCATAGCTAGTCCATATGGAAATAACATTTATCTTTTAAAAACAAATAAAAAACGGCATTTCTCCCTATACCTTAGACACCTGTGAATTTAGTTTAGTTCAGATGCATTCTAAGTCGCTTCAGTAATGTTCAACTCTTTGCAACCCTATGGACTGTAGCCCATGAGGCTCCTCTCTCCACAGGGATTCTCCAGGCAAGAATACTGGAGTGGGTTGCCATGTCCTCCTCCAGGAGATCTTCCCAACCTGGGATCGAACCCACGTCTCTTATGTCTCCTGCTTTGACAGGCAGGTTCTTTACCACTAGCCACCTAAATAACTGACAACATATATGTATTCTGTTCCTACAAACCAGAATAAGGGGCCCCCATCAGGAAAGGGGTTGACTGCCTTGTGCTAGCTATCCACCTCTTCTCCATCCTTTCAAACCCTACACTGTCCTCTGAATGTGAAAATTGTGTCACTATTCCACTCTTAATGAGAAGTATCTAGTAATAGCTTGAGAACTTGAGCTAGATTCTGCTGAACAACAAATATAAGACTTTTACCAACAGAATATAAGTGAAATTAAATTTAGAGAATAAAAGTAAAATCTATGGTCAATTATGGGAGAATGAATCTCTAGCATACTTAGCTCCTACTGTCAACTCATTGAGTTACCAACCCAGATGTTATTCAGTGAGAAGCCTGACTTGGCTGCCAAGGACAACCTAGATTCCTGGGAAATTCTAGCAATGTATCAATGAGAAGACACCCCTTTTAATTCCCCCATGTATTTTTAAAATTTAATTATTGCCTTCTTCCTGTTGTTTTTCTTCCACTTTGACTACTGGGTAAACTAATCATAATCATTGTCCCATCAATTCGGATTTGTCTTGGCAGAAATTCCAATAATCTATAGGAAAATGTACAGCATTTTATGTCTATATGATGATTGAAAAGATTAGGCAACACTAATTAGGGCATTTGTTTTCCCTTTTTCTGGTACAAATATATAGATTCAAATATGGGTCATTAAGTAACTTCCAGAGACCATTTAGCAAATGAATAAAGGGAAGGTTTTCTGATGTCCTGAGACTTAACTCATATTATGGCCTGTCCATATCACAATCAGAGCAAAAGTTAGGGTAGTGAGCCAGTTGGAGGAGAACCAGACTTGAAATATGATAAACCCAGGAGGGGAGGCCCAGGACAGGAAGCTGGAAGCAGTCTGGTGCTGGCTCATGCCACACTCAATCATCTGCTAGATTAAATTTTGGCCAGGTTAGCTTGCTGCAGAAAAAAATTTGAAGCAGGAACTTGCTCGTTATAGAGGTGTAAGTTGACTAAAAACAGAGTAATACTGTTTAGTAATTATAACCTTCTCCTTCCAGCTGCTCCATGCCCCCAACACACACATCTAATAACAAATGGATATATGGCATGAAAGTCTTTGGCACAAGACAAACAGACAAAGAGTCCAGGAAATGTGCCCCAGGAAAGAGTTCTAAAAACAGACACTTGGAAAATATTCACTTTGCTTCCTTAGGTTTATCGATGATATCTTCCCCAAAAGACCAATTAAGATTCTCCTCCAAAATCCAAGAGTCCCTCTAGGTTACCAAGAGATAGTCTCTTTTTCTTTTTTAGACTAAAACCAAATATTTTAAAGTACTTACAGCTAAGAAGGAGGGAAAATTCTTTTATCTATAAATGTCCTTTTGCATTTATATTTTGTCTCCTAAAACTCTTGAAAATGCATGGCAAAATAAACCACCAGGCATAATATAGTTTAAAGTCAATACAATAAAAGCTGGTTGAGGGATGCTGCTGTCTTAGACTTTTAAAACATAGTAAGATAATTACATTGATATATATTAAAAATAAATATGTCACTGCATTTGTGAGAGGAGAAAAGGTGTATTTTCTTGACACAGAAGGACTTAGAGTGGACATTTGTTTTCATAGAGCACCACTGAAGAAGTGTTAGGCTTTTTTGGGAAAATGACTTACTTCAAGTAAGAGCCAGAAATTGGTGCCCTCTGGGATTGCACACAGCCAGTTTTTTGTCCCTAAATTGCTGGAATTACATCTCTGTTTCTCTGTCTTCTCATTCTGTAACTGGCCCTATAATTTAGTTTCGACCTATTCCCTGCCTAGGACTCCACGCTGACTCCAGCAGCCTTCTGCCACCGAAGGAACAAAGCCCTGTCCTGATCCCTAACCAGCAAGGTGGGCCTATGCCTACCAACAAGTCAGTGGTGCAAATGATGACCACCGTCTCCCTGGCTCACAGTATTCCCTGCTTTCTGGTTTACTCACTACTGATCTGACCAGAAAACGACTTTTTCTGCATTGCAAATTAGACTGCAACACTCCTCAAAGATAAACCCCTGATTCATCAACCACATCCCGTCAGCGTTTATATTGAGTCACTTCCTCTATGTCAGTTCTTCCCCACAGAACAGATTTTGTGGTGCCACTTGAACCTGTAGAGGCAGGTTTTCGGCTCTGTTTCACTGTAGAAAGACGTCAGTATTAGGCACGAGTCATCCCAAGATGTGATATTGTATGCAGGATTTTAAAGATGTGACATCCCCCTACCAGGATTCCCGTTCCCTGAATGTTCAAACATGTATCTAGGCACTGTTAGCATATGTAATTAAGATCATTAATCAGTTGACCTTCAAGCAAGGATATTATCCTGGTTTATCAGGGTGGATTCAGTATAGTCCTATGAAGAAAAAGATTAAAGAGTGCATCTGAGAAGTGCATTCAAAGAGGAAGATGAGCGAGACAGCAGAAAAAGGAAGCCAAAGAAATTCCAAGCCGGAAAAGGGCTCAAATGTACATCACTGCTGGCTCAGATGTGGGGGCCCATGTGCAAGGATGGGCAAGGGTCTGGGAGGAACTACAGGCAAACCCCAGCTGACAGCCAGCAAGAAAGTCTTGATTCTCCAACCACAAGGAACTGGATTCTGCCAACAATCTGAAAGATTTTTTTTTTTTTTTATTTTATTGGAGTAGAGTTGATTTACAATGTTGTGTCAGTTTCAGGTATAAGCCTGAAAGATCTCAGAGGTGGATTCTTTCCCAGAAGTTCCAGATAAGATCCAAGATCACTGACATCTTGATTTCAGTTTTGTGAGACAAAACACAGAGGAAGGAAACCAATGAAGTCATCTGGACATATGACCTGTAGAACATTGAGGCCATAAATTTGTACTGCTTTAAGCCATTGACTTTATGGAAATTTGCTTTGACAGCAATAGGAAACTACTTACAGATGTTCAGTTGACTCATAATTTTTTTTTTGTGGAAGAGAATTCTTAGGTTAGGAGGGAGAAGATTATGTATACCTATGATATGGTTAGGTAGCATCACCAACCCAATGGACATGAATTGGAGCAAATTCCAGGAGATTGTGACAGACAGGGAAGCCTGGCATGCTACAGTCCATGGGGTCACAAAGAGTCAGACACAACTGAGCGACTGAACAACATCAATAACAAGGCCGATTCATGTTACTGTATGGCAGAAACCATCACAATATTGTACAGTAATTATTATCCAATTAAAAATAAAATCAAATTAACAAAAGATTTCTTAGGAAAAAGACACCTCTGGTTTACGTTAACTTCTATATTCTTTTTTATACACACAGCTAGCTCATATTTTTTGTAGTTTCACCAGGACTTTACAAGTAGAAGCTTTTTGTAACCAAACATGCCTTCATTCACTAGACATTTATTGAGCATCACCTCTGCCCAAAGGTCTTTGGCAGATATAAAGAATTCCCACCTATGGTTTCATCCTTATACAGAAGATGGGCTGACTCTACAGGACAAAGCCTAACCATCTTAACATAGCACTCAGTGTTCAGTCATCTACCTTTTGCCTCTGATTCTCTGCTTTTCCTTACGACATGATACCAGCTTCTTTCTAAACCCCTGATATCCTTTTCGTGCCTTTGAAACTTGGAACTTACAGCTCCACTACCTCAAGTTAGGTTTTTCCTTTGTCTAGAAGACCCCTCCCCGAGATAGCCTGATGGCTGTCCCATTCACCATCTTCAAGTCTTTGCCACATTTTGTTCTTTCCAATATCCCTACCCTGACCACTCTATTGAACACTGTAAACTACCATCACCTCCACACTCTAAATTGACCTTCTGTATGTGTGTGCGTGTTTGTGTGTGTTAGTCGCTCAGTAATGTCTAACTCTCTGTGACTCCATGGACTGTGTCACACCAGGCTCTTCTGTCCATGGAATCCTCCAGGCAAGAATACTGGAGTGGGTTGCCATTCTCTTCTCCAGGGGATCTTTCGACCCAGGGATTGAACCCAGGTCTTCTGCATTTCAGGGAGATTCTTTACCATCTGAGCCACCAGGAAAGTCTGAATTGACCCCATCCTTGTACAATTTCTATTCCATAACACTTTGCAATCTCCAAAGCACTGTATTATTCATTTATTATATTCATTGGGTGCTGTTTCCTTCCTCCCCAATAAAATATAAAAATTTGCACAAGAAAGTGACTTTATCTGCTGTGTTCACTGAGTTATCCCCAGCACCCAGAACCATGCCTCCCTCATGGCAAACAGACTCTTTAAAAATAGTAACAGATCAATGAATTATGATCTTACCAAGACTGATTGATCTTACCAAGATCATATATTTTCAATAGTTATCTGCAGCATGGAGTTTGCGAGAGCCCAGTGGATGTTTATGAAAAGTGGAAAACTTTGGCAGGTCCAAAGGTCACCTTGCTAAGATCAGAAAGTGATCAGGGCCTCAGTTCAGTTCAGTCGCTCAGTTGTGTCTGACTCTGCGACCCCATGAATCGCAGCACGCCAGTCCTCCCTGTCCACCACCAACTCCCGGAGTTTACTCAAACTCATGCCCATCGAGTCGGTGATGCCATCCAGCCATCTCATCCTCTGTCGCCCCCTTCTCCTCCTGCCCCCAATCCCTCCCAGCATCAGGGTCTTTTCAAATGAGTGAACTCTTCGCATGAGGTGGCCAAAGTATTGGAGTTTCAGCTTCAGCATCAGTCCTTCCAATGAACACCCTGGACTGATCTCCTTCAGGATGGACTGGTTGGATCTCCTTGCAGTCCAAGGGACTCTCAAGAGTCCTCTCCAACACCACAGTTCAAAAGCATCAATTTTTCGGCACTCAGCTTTCTTCACAGTCCAACTCTCACATCCATACATGACCACTTAAAAACCATAGCCTTGACCAGACGGACCTTTGTTGGCAAAGTAATGTCTCTGCTTTTTATTATGCTATCTAGGTTGGTGATAACTTTCCTTCCAAGGAGTAAATGTCTTTTAATTTCATGGCTGCAGTCACCATCCGCAGGATTTCACAATTGTTAAGTGGCTAGTATGTGCAACATTCTTCTAGGACTGGTCTGGGAGTAAGGGAAGCATTGCTAGACAGGTTTTGGTGAAAGTAGGGTCAACCTTACCTATACAGGATGCTACCAGGATGAATAATTCTTGAAAGAGAACAGGAGAGTTTATGAGTCTCACTCATAAATCCCTTTTCACAACTATCTCTTTATGTTTCAATAAAGACATAAAAAATAATGCTTAATTGAATGCAATATTTATTACTTCTACATGGCCATTCCTATTGGCTCTCAATCTTTTTGATAAACCTTCATTTCATGACTGACATTTTCCCCTAGTCTTCAAAAAAAGAAGCATTTTAACCTTTTTAGTCAAATACCTGAAATGCAAGGGTGAAAATTGTAAAGATCAGAGATTTTTTTCTCTCATCCTACAAATACAAGTTGTTCACTTTGAGGTTATTCTTTAACATTTTCTAATTTCTGACTCATTTTCTGAAGTTGTACCCAGAAGAAAAAAGGTTGCAAAGAGCTACAAGCCCCTACGAAGCCACATATGGCTCCCAACACATAAACCAAAGCCACAAATTGATAGGTATAAACCTTCGAAAGTTTAAGAAGGTGCTTCTGGGATATGTGACTGAGAAGTACTGACGCTGTCAATTCTAGTGAGGTGAATGTACCTAGAGCCTGTTTACAGAGTGAAGCAAGTCAGAGAGAGAAAAATAAATACCATATATGAATTCACACATATGGAATTTAGAAAAATTGTACTGATGAACCTATTTGCAGAGTAGGAACAGAGATTCAGACATAGAGGATGGTCTTGTGGACACCGTGGGAAAAGGAGAGGGTGGGATGAATCGAAAGAGTAGCACTGAAACAAATATATTAGCATATGTAAAATAGAGAGCTGGGGGAAAGTTGCTGCATTAACATAGGGAGCTCAACAACCCAGAGGAGTGGTATGGAGGAGGGAGGTCCCAGGGGGAGGGGACATATGCATACTTATGGCTGAGTCACACCGTTGTGTGGCAGAAACAAACAGCAACATTGTCATGCTATTATCCTCCAATTAAAAAAATAAAACAATTTTTAAAGGTCCTGACACTGTGAATGACAAGGAGACAGTGTGCTCCCTGGTTGAAAAAAAAAAAAAAATTCTAGCTGGTGCTGGCATCGTACACTGTACTTGAACTTGTCCACTATTTAGCAGGTTACAGCGTGCCAACTTTACAGAGGAAATGTTTATGAAGGAAAAGTTTCAGCTCTCTCTCTTTAGCCTTCTGTATCTTGTCCAAAGCTGTTTTGCCAAAGCCAAAGTTTTAAGGGCTGGGCTCAATTTCTCCATTTTAAATAGGGAGCACAAATAAAACTGTCAACCAGTAAGAATAAATGGAGTGAGCTCCTTGCCCAAAGTGGTAGACTTCATTTGACTAGCCATGCCAGAGCAAATACATCCATTGGGCTCATTCAAAGCCAGTTAGATGTGGACTTGGTCCCAACAACAGCAAGTGGAAAAACTCAGTCCTCAAATCACCTCATTGTGGGTTTGCATGTTTTAAGTTCTGCCTCCTGCAACCTAAATAGCAGCTATTTCAAACATGTTTTCATCCCCCAAATCCTAAAATGGATCTAATCACATAGTTTCATTTAAGCATGTTGTGTTTTTAAGTAAACACAACAAACTTGACCAACTTTCCCTTAAAACTAGAGGCATAGCAGATAAACAAAGATAATTTAAAGCCTAACATATTTAGGTATGAAGGAGGAAAAAAAACAGCAATTTATTTTCTGAAAAATGATGAAAATAATTTTTTTAAAGAACTTCCAATCTTCCTGGGAAATTTCAATTTTAAAGGCAATTTCAATGTCTAAAATATTTGTATTACATATTCCAAAGAATACCCACAGTAGATTGACCGCCATGGCTACAAAGCCTCTGATATGTGCGTGTCCTAAGGTAAACTTTGGCAACACTGCCTATTAGAATTATCTGAAGAATTTTTTTTAAAAAATTAGATGACCAGGTCTGACCTTTGACCTGGAAAGAATTTCTGTGCGTTCAGGTGAATCTAAAATCCAGCCAAGGCTGTAAATTGAGAAGGTCTACAAACAAAAGGAAAGTAATAAGAATTGAGAGAAAAATGTTTTGCACACTTGCCTGATGATCCGTGTCTCCTGAAATGCTTCTGAACACCTGTTGCATGCCAATTTCTGGGGAAAAGATTGGGAAATGTATTTTTAAACGGGAGCACAACTATCTTTATCACCGGAGCCTGTCTCCTGGAAGGAGAAAAGTAACAATATACAAGCTTAAGCAGATATCCATGGAAAGCACTGGAAAACAAAATGTTATTTAAGTTGCCTTCCAAATCACCACCTAAGCCTTTTTCAGGTATGGCTTAAGTGTTAGTCACTCAGTTGTATCCGACTCTTTATGACCCCATGGACTGTAGCCCACCAGGCTCCTCTGTCCATGGAATTCTCCAGGCAAGAATACTGGAGTGGATTGTCATTTCTTTCTCCAGGGGATCTTCCCAACCCAGGGATCGAACCCAAGTCTCCTGCATTGCAGACAGATGCTTTACCACTTGAGTGACGAGGGAAGCCGTAAGGTTTAAGAGGGAAGGCACATTTAACTGAGGCACACTTGCAGCGGATGTTCAAATTTCCCTTAACATTTCTCATTGAAACCCTAAGGAAAAGGCAAGGTGAAAAAGGTCAAGAGCAAGATGACATCGTCAGACACTGGGCTGTACCTTTGGAGGACAGGGGATTTTCTAGGAAGAGTTGGATTGGGGCAGATCCTCTCATGTCATCTTCCTGTCCTCACATAGATTCACTCTCTTCACATCACAAACTGTGTTCTGTTCACAGCCTTTTGTCGTGTTGAGCTGGGGTCTGGACCTCCTTCAGAGGAGCAGGGATCTCCAGCTCCACAAAGCCTGATAATACATATGATTTGGCCATTTAATTGTATGCTAAAACAGTCTTTCAAGTATATCTGATTGCATTGTGCCATTTGTCTTACTAACTTTTACTATATTATTTTTAGTAGCTTGTTTTGCTATTTCCCTCTTGCAATACTGGAGTATTGTGGTAGTCATTGAAAATCCCTCTATCTACAGAAGTCTCCAACCCCTGAGATCTAATGCTTGAAGATCTGATGTGAAGCTGATGTAATAATAATAATAGAAATAGAGTGCACAATAAATGTAATATGCTGGAATCATCTCAAAACCATCACCCCACACTCCATGGTCCATGGAAAAATTGTCTTCCACAAAACCAGTCCCTGATGCCAAAGAGACTGGGGACTAATGATTATCAAACCATAACGTACAGAGGGCAAACGCAGGTGTTCACAGTGTGCCACTGAATTTCCTGCATGATTTGGCCTGTGAGACCCCATGACATCAGTGGCAATGCCCAGAGGAACAACAAAGAAGTTTGATGGGCACAGAAATACTCTAGCGGGATACAACAGCATCACCAGCAGGACATGGTGATACCAGAAACTCCATGCCAAGGAACGCAGAAGAGAATCTTAGGAACTAACAGAGTAACCACTAGAATATTCAGACAAACCTTGGTTTCAATTTGAGCATGACTTGAGGTTCTATAAAGTGAAGACCAAAGCCAAAAGACTGAAGAGATTACCACGCCACGTGTGTGTGTACATACGTACTGTCTCTTCAGTCGTGTCCGACTCTGTGTAACCCTATGGTCTACAGACCCCGTCCCCCAGGCTCCTCTGTCCATGGGGACTTTCCAGGCAAGAATACTGGAGTGGGTTGCCATGCCCTCCACCAGGGGATCTTCTTGACCCAAGGATCAAACTTGCTTTTCTTATGTCTCCTGCATTGGCAGGGGGGTTCTTAACCACTAGCGGCACCTGGGAAGCCCACCATGCCCACATCTCTACCCAAAGACAAAGGAGGTCTAGAAATACTAACATTTAATCTATTTTTTAAAAAAAGCAGGATGTAATAACATTCATGCAACAATTTGAGTTGTGTTAGAGAAATTTGGGTGCATATTTTAAAACCTTAATGATATAGAAGACAAGGTTAACAGTGTTTACTTCTGGCTAGTAGGTTTGTGAGTGACTATGTGGATTTTTTTTTTTATTTTTGCTTAATTATACAATCAATATTCTTATAATAACACAAAGTATTAAAGTTATACAATTACAATTGTTCAAAATTTATGGTTTACTATATATGCGTGATTTAAGGAACTCAAGTTTTCAAGTATCATTATTTATTGGTTTAAGCCTTTCTCATAGCAACAAGTTGTTAAAGAAATAAATATGTATATAATGGTACTCAAATTATATATTAATCATGTTTTAAAGGAATAATAGTGTTCATGATTAAAATACAAGAATGTGTGATTAGTCACTCAGTTGTGTCCGACTCTTTGCAACCCCATGGAATTTGGCCCACCAGGTTCCTCTGACCATGGAATTCCATAGGCAAGAATACTGGAATGGGTTGCCATTCCCTCCTCCAGGTGATCTTTCCAACCCAGAGATAGAACCTGGGTATCCTGCATTGCAGGAAAACTCCTTACCATCTGAGCCACCAAGGAAGCCAAAAATACAAGAATATTGTAGTGTATTTTGCTATCTAATACAAATATTCTTCAATAATAGTTATTCACTGTATCGGCTAATGTTTTTTCAATCTACCTTTATTCTGTTACTTTACTGTGTTATCAGGAATCAATATTGTCAACATCCCTGACTGTGAGGAACTGCAAAACTTGGGTTCTTTAGTTCTGGGACCCAAATCCCAGCAGCAGCTCAATTGACCATCATGCTCACCAACATAGTTCTCGTGAGAACAATTATTTTAGCTGAAAGTCAGATTTTTCTAAACGCAGAGTAGAAAATCCATGATTCTATTTAGTTATTCCTTTAACAAAAAGCAGAATTTTATAACATGCTTAAGTACAATCCATCTCCATTTATATTAAATTTAATATATTACTCTTAACTTTAGTTAAACATAATGTATTCAACTACTAATAAGGGTTCAAAATATCCAACCATTTGTTCCATGAAGGGTCACATATGAAAA
This sequence comes from Dama dama, assembly GCF_033118175.1. Lineage (NCBI taxonomy): Eukaryota > Metazoa > Chordata > Mammalia > Artiodactyla > Cervidae > Dama > Dama dama. Next base: position 26,432,599 of record NC_083711.1, read on the forward strand.
AGTGCCATATCTTGAGGATTTTCTTTGTAATTCATATTTTCTCTTTGTTGTGCAAACATTGAAGTTTTCATAGTCACAACTCAAGATATGTTTTAAGAAAGATATAACAATACATCTGTTGGATGGCCAACAGAAACAACCACCTATAATCCTCAGACCCCAGAATGGTGCACACCAAAAGGGGGAGATAGAGTTATCACTTACTATCATTGAATTGTAAACTAACAATGAGTAAATTTACTGCCTTCCTCTCTTTCTGATGAGGTACACTCTGAAATGGAATGACCTCATATCAGACCCAGTAGAATGAAATGGCAACCCACTCCAGTACTCTTGCCAGGATAGTTCCATGGACAGAGGAGCCTGGTGAGCTATAGGCCAAGGGGTCACAAAGAGTCGGATAAGACTCACGTGACAGAGCTCACAATGGAGTAGTCTATTGATTTTTAAAAAGTATCTGATGAAAATTTAATTTAGTTAACTTTATTAAATAGAGAGCTATATAAAGGCATATCATAAATGTTGCCATCTGAAACAGTGAACTTCTATTCTGGGTGATGGATGTCTATTTATAGATGAGTTTTCATAATTTTGGCCTCTGTACTTCTGATAAAAAGAGTTTCCATCATGGCATTCAAGAACAACGTGCTTACAATAATCCTACAGCAAAAGTCATAATCATAATCAACATTATCAATGTCATCCTAATTATAACAAGTAAACTCTAACCAAGAGCCACAGTTTTAAAGCTCGCTTTTGCCTTAAGACCTGGCTCTGGCATTCTCCTGCCATACAAAACAACCTTTTAAGAAATAATATTCGAAATTAGAGGCATAAACTGACAGTAAAAATCAACTAAGACTTTTTAAAAAATATTTCATACTTGTGCTTTAAACTATAAGAATATAAAGGTATGATGAAAGACACAATTGATATACTTTGATTTTATATTGCTCATTAAAAAGAAAAATCTCATATTGAAGCCTCTTCCTTTGTGACTTACTCAGTATCCTTGAACATGATCATTATTAGTCTGTTATAGTGAAACTCTTCCATTAGAAAATAAGCTACAACTATGGACTTGGATGTATAAAAATATTAGCAGTAGGATAAATTTACTTGTAGTACAGAGGTTAAAAATTGGTAAGTGTAACTAAAGAGGAAGAAAACATGCAGAGATTCACTGAAACTCTGTCATAAGCAATACATAATAAGTGGAAACTGCATGTTCTGTAGCCATAAGAAATTTTATTGAGCTGTATTTTTAATCAGAGCCTACAGGCAAAATGTATGCCCAGGAGGCATGTTGCAGGTGTGATGGATACTTGGGTAATGACTACAGTGACAGGGAAAAGGCTATAGTTATAAACCAAAGCATAATAGTTATCTGTGAAAACTGGACTTGTTAATCCTGTCTGAAACATACCAATCACACTTCCTGCTCAAGTCATGACTATAATTACAAAAATGAGAGGATAATAGAATACATTTATTACACAGGTAGAGAATATAGCTGTGTTGAACACTGTTTAAACATTAACATTAAACTAATCTGTGTTAGAGAAACTAATGGGCAGAAAGAATCAACTAAGAATATATAGTTGCAGGATCAATTAAATCAATTAAAGGATCAATATAGCAATGACTAAAACACAGAATAATGAAAGCATTGAAGAACACGCATTACAAAGAAACCAGTCCTCCTTTGACTCAGGCATATACATGAAAAGCATTCATTAGAGAAAACAGGTAAAATGTCAGTATCCATTGTAATACTCTCTATGTGTTTGTCTTTTCACCCTCTTAATGGTGTCATTTCAAGGTCATTTAACTTTGTTCTAGTCCAAGTTAACAAATTTTTGTTATAAATTATGCTCTTGATAGAATACCTATGAAATATTAGCTTAACCCAAGGTCATGAAGATTTTCTTCTATGTTTTATTCTAGAAGTGTCATTGTTTCACATATTGCACTTAGGTCTATGGCCCATCACTACTTACTGAGACCAGACTTTCCAGTTGGATTATCTTGGCATATTTGTCAAAAATCAATTGTCATAGATTTAATATAGTTAAGAAGACAATACTCCAAAACTTGATCTACAGATTCAACATAATCCTTATCAACATTTGAGTTGTTTTATTCTTTTTTTTGACATTTGACACATTGATCATAAAATTATGTATAGCTGAAAGGAATCCAGAATATCTAAACAATTCTGAGAAAGAAGAACAAAGCTAGAGAGATCACACTTACTGATTTTAATACTTACTACAAAAGTACTGTAATTGACACAGTGTGGTATTGGCTTAAGGAAGGACATATAGATCAATGAAATAGAATTGAGTGTCCAGAAATAATCCCTTACATTTATTGATTTTCAACAAGGGTGCTGAGACCACTCCATGGAGGAAGAAAAGCTTTTTCAACAGATGGTTCTGAAAAAACTAGATAGCCACACACACATACACACATACACACACAAAATGAAGTTGTAACTCTCTTTTATCCATACATAAAAATTAACTCAAAATGATCATGGGCCTAAATTTTGGATCTAAAACTATAAAATTATTTGAATAAAATATAGGAGTAAATCTTCTTGACCTTGATTATGAAAAGCCTTCAGAGACATGATACCAAAGCACAGGAGATAAAGGAAATATTAGATAAATTGAACTTCATCAAAATTAAAAACTTTTATGCTGTGAACTATATCATCAAGAAAGCAGAAAGATAATCCATAAGCGGGATAAAATAATTTTAAATCATATAACTGATAAGGAAATTGTAGACACAGATGTAGAACAATGGACTTGTAGACAGAGCGGGGGAAGGAGAGGGTAGGACAAAATGAGAAAGTAGCGTTGACATACATATACTATCATTTGTAAAAGAGACAGCTATTGAGAAGCTGCTATATAACACAAGGAGCCCGTTCTGGTGATCTGCGATGACCTAGAGGGCTGGGATGGGGGTTGGGGAGGGAGGCAAAAGAGGGAAGGGATATATATATAATTACACATTATATAATATAATAACAATATAATATATTGTATATATAATTATGACGGATTCATGCAGCAAAAACCAACACAGCATGATAAAGTAATTTTCCTCTAATTAAAAAAATTTTTAAATGGGCAAAGGATCTGAAGAAGATATACAAATGACAAATAAACGTGAAAATATGCTCATTAGGAATATGCAACTAAAAAACATACGGAGATACTAGTTCACATCCAGTAGGACAGCCATAATGAGAAAGACAGATAATGAGCACTGGTAAAGATGTGGAGTAACTGGAACCCTCATACATTGCTGGTCAAAATGTAATATGATACAGCTCCTTTGGAAAGTTGTTTGGCAGCTCCTCAAAATATTAGAGTTACCATGTGTACTTGTGTGCTAAATTGCTTCAGTTGTGTCCAACTCTGTGCAACTCTATGGACTGCAGCCTGCTAGGCTCCTCTCTCCATGGGATTCTCCAGGCAAGAATACTGGAATGGGTTGCCAAGCCCTCCTCAGGGGATCTTCCCAACCCAGGGATCGAACATACATCTCTTATGTCTAACCTTCATTGGCAGGTGTATTTTCCACCACTAGTGCCACCTAGGAAGGCTAAGAGTTACCATAAAATCCAGCAATTCCACTCCTAAGTATCTATCCAAGAGAAATTAGAAGATATGTCCACACAAATGTTCATAGAATTATTGGTAGTAACCAAAATGCAGAAGCAACTCAAATGTCCATCGAGTGATGAATAGATTAATAAATACAATATACTCATACAATGGAATATTATTCTGCCAGCTGATTTTTTTTGCAAAGGTGCAAAAACAATTCAGTGGATGAGGACTTTTCAACAATGGTTCGAGAGCAATAAGACTTCCAAGGTGAAAAAATCTGAATCTCAAACCTGAACCTCACATCTTGTACAAAAATTAAGTCAGAATAGCTCACAAATTTGAATGCAAACTTATAAAACTCTTGGGGAAAAAAAAGTACAGAAAAATATCTTTAGCATCTAGTAGACAGAGAATCCTAAGACTTGATACCAAAATAATGATGCATAAATATAAAACCTGATAATGTAGATGACATCAAAATTAAAAACTTTCCTGTGTTAAAAAACATCTATGAAAAGACAAGCTACAGATTTGAGTGAAAATATTTGCAAAACACATGTCCAACAAAAGATTAATATCTCAAACTCAGTAATAATAAAACAATCCAGATAGTGGACAAAAGACATGAACAGACATTTCACTGAAGAGCACATATAGACAGCAAATAAAACATAAAGACGTTCAGCATTGTGAGCAATTAGGGAAATAAAAATTCAAACCAAAATGAGATACGACAACATTACCTATCAGAGTAGATGAAATTAAAATAGTGACAACATTAAGTTTTGATGAGGACCTGGGAAATTATCACCCATGTTCTGCTGGTGGGAATATGAAATAATACAGCCACTCCTGAAAACAGTTCGGCTGTCTTATGAAACTAATCATGTAACTACCACACAACTTAGAAATTGCACTTTGGGGCACTTATCTGAATGAAGTATTCATTGTATAAACACAGAGTTCAATGTTAGGAATGATGCTGAAACAGAGGTTCCTCACTGTCAGCCATCCCCAATCTACCTTTCTTCTTTAACTTCAATTTAGCCTGAATATTTTTTATTTGAATGAGTTGGATGAAAGTATAAGGTTGGAGAGTGGGCAAGAAGAGAAGTGAGCTTTACTTTGGACTGTGAATTTAATAAACATCTGTTTTCCATCTGTTAGAACTTACTAATATATTCTAATAGTTCAATGAAGTAGAGGGGAAAATTGGGGGAGGGGCAAGATAAAGGTAGGGGGTTAAGAGGTGCAAAGGACTAGATGCAGTATACAAAACATAATATGGTTGATATTTTATAATAACATTATATGGTGTATAATCTATAAAAATATCAAGCCACTGTGCTATATACCTAAAACTAACATTGTAAGTCAACTATACTTCAATAAATTAATTAAATATTACATACCAAAAAAATTAAATTTCAAAGTACCATGAATGTATACACAGATGCTGTTCTTTGTAAAAGCAATACATAATCCAAAATTAAGGACTTCGGTTACAAAGTATATTGCACATGAATGTTTAGTTACTGAGGTTTGCTAGTATGTTTGTAAGACATAATTTTTTTAATTACTGCAATGGCATTGTGTATCATAATGTTATCAGCAGTGATTCTAATAAGCTAACATATTTGAATTATACTTTTCTGAAAAGTAAATCACTTGGGACTAAAATGCTGCTTTCTATATTGCCACCCAAACAGAAGAGACCCCCAGTTCTAAAATCTGCAGACAAGGTTATGAGAAATGAGTCATTTTTGGGTGAGACAATATTTTTCCCTTTGATCACTCTTAGTTTATCTTTTGTCTAAGCTTCTGTTTCAGAATAACATACATTTCTTTTAGAAGTCCTTGTAGTGCACATTCTAAATAAATCAGTTCTGTCACCAAATTCTGATTTCTATTGGCTTAATAAAACAATTTCCTAACAATACAGGTTTGGGGTTGAAAGTGATTGTGGATGAATTTTAACACACTTTCAGATCGTATTTATGAAGACATTATGTTTATCAACAGTACAGGCAATGGAAAATGGGATAACCACTAATCACCCACTTGTCCATTAATTAAAATTCCTTGTCTATGTAGCTGTCATTAATTACATGGTAATTAATTACCATTTTGGGGACCACATCATGAACATCTTTGAAACACATCAATGCACACTTTTTCTCTCACTATGCTTTACAAACTGCTCGTATGAAGCTGATGATCTTTTTATGTTTGATAAAATCCACAAGATATGCCCACCTTTGAACACTTGAAATGGATGGAGTTCCTTTCAAGAAGTGTGTTTTCAAAGGCAGCAGGAAGAGAAGGGCTGAGCAGCAGCCTGGTGAGCAAAACGCTCAGAGTTCTGCTGTCATCTCGACCCTGGTGACCCCTTCACTCCACTTCCCTCAGCTGCAATAACACGGAGTGTGCAGCCTTACCCTTGCTTACTCCACGACATGAAAAGTAAACCATGCAACCAAAACGAGGGGAGGTCAGACCTGGCAGAGAAGTCTTGTGGAAAAAGGCAAGTCAAGAATCAGAAGACCTGGACCATTTTCCGCTAATCGAGAGTATGTGGCCACAAAAAAATAAATAAATAAAAACCACCAAACTTTCATTTCCTTATCATAAAATGGCCATCATCACAATTTTTAAACAGTGAATGTTCAGACTTAAAAAAAGGAATCCTTCCAAAAGTACATTGAAATCCAAATAAAGACTGCCTTCATTTGATGCACTATAATTGCCAAATAAGTAACAGAATTAAGTCTAAACTCTTAATTCATTTTCCTAAGTTTGAATAGGAACCAAATAGTGTTTTAGTCTCACGGCAAATGTCTTTTAGTCAAAGGAGTTTCAAGGTTTTACCCAATAGGAAAACAGATTGCCAGAAAACAAATAAAAGAGTTTCTTGAGGGAATTTAGTTTTTGGATATCAACCTTTAAAAATAAGGATGTGATGATATATTGAATCAGAACTGAGTGAACTGCATTCCATCAAATGATTACAGAAAGAGAAAATGCGTGCTCAGATGTGACTGGAATTTCAGGGAAGACAAACATAGGACATATTTTATGCTCTCTTTTTGGTATTTAGAGTTTGTAGTACTGCATTGAAAGCTATTAAATAAATAAGACATGATTTTTCAAAAGATGCCACTCAAAAAATGTAACAATTACTTTCAAACAAAAAATGCCTATTAGCTAACATTAGGTAATTTCCTTTGTCATTTTTCAAACTCACAGATATTTAATGACTCTAGAAAATCAGCAACTTAAAATACATATCTTTATTTTTGCTGTTAATTCTAACACTTAAAATCAGTAGTTAAGAACACTCTGTGATGAAGCTTAGAAATACAATACAAATACTTTCAACTCATCTGTCTCTTTCCTTGATCAGACTACACAATGTCATCTATTTATTGGTTATTCCTTGTGAATACTGGTAACAACATGATCAGAAACATCATCTTGTTTTATTCTTCTAACTACTTAAGGAGTTTTATTCTCCTAACTATATCAGGCTTTAATATTTCAATATAGATGGTGTTCTCATTATATGGGTATATTGACAAAAAAATCATTTTCAGGAAGAATTTAAGTGATTTGAAGTCAAAGCAGAACTGAAAAGGAAGAAAGCAGTGCCTGTTGGTTTTTCCCACACAATCCAAAATGTGATACTGCAGTTCTCTCTTACTTGCTGAGCTATTTGCTCTTTCATGGAAAATAAAATTATGTGAAATTGCATGAAAAAGTCGGTACTGTGACTTTAAGAGGCAGGGGTAAGGGTCTGAAAAAAGCTTATGGGAAAAAGAAACTATACCAGAATATTGAAACATAGAAATCCAGAAAAAAACAATCACTATACTTAACTCAAACGTTATAATGTATCTTTTACTGCAGTAATTATATCAATGGAAATCATAAACTATTTTTTGTCTAATCCACCTGATGATATAAGACACAATAATAATTTAATTTATGCCATAGTTAAGTGATTACTATTCTATCTTACACTACATCATCCAAATTATCCGAAGCACTTATTCCCAATCAATGTTAATACTGTATGCAAGGAGGAAAAGTCCTCAGCAGGTTATTCATGCAATCTACCTCCACTGAGCGAGTTAAATGGTACCTTGGAAAGGTTTTGATACAGTACCAAAGGGTAGAATATCAAAAATGGAGCATTTATATGGGAGGTTTTTCTAGGACACCATTAAATTAATAAAGACTTTAAAATAATTTTTAAATATGAAACTTTGTATCCATTTATGAGTCTGTAGAGACAAAATCAGGATTACTTATAATCGAAATTAGCTGAAGTAGCTTTTCTATTATGCGCTGGTGTCAAGGAAGGCAGGAAACTAATATTTCTGGCATCGTCTACTTACAGAAACTTTCAAATGCTTTCTCACTTGGTCTTTACAACAGTCTTATGAACCAGGCTTATTATTTCTATTTTACAGCTGAGGAAATAGAAACACATAAGCAATTTTTTAAGTAAATGACAGGGCAGTGATTCAAATTCATTTAGTTCAGAGAAATTTTGTAGCAAATTACTGAGAAAGTGTGATAAAAAAAAATTATTGTTGTTCAGTCCCTAAGCTGTGTTCTCTTCTTTGCAATCCCATGGACTGCAGCACAACAGGCTTCCCTGTCCTTCACCATCTCCTGGAGCTTGCTCAAACTCATGTCCACTGAATCAGTGAATATTCAGGGTTGATTTCCTTTAGGATTGTCTGGTTTGATCTCCTTGCTATCCAAGGGACTCAAGAGTCTTCTCCAGCACCACAGTTAGAAAGCATCAGTTCTTCAGTGTTCCGTCTTCTTTATGATCCAACTCTCACATGTACATGATCACTGGAAAAACCATACTTTGACTAAATGCACCTTTGTTGGCAAAGTGATGTCTCTGCTTTTTAGTACGCTGTCTAGGTTTGTCATAGCTATTCTTCCAAGGAGAAGGGTCTTTTAATTTCATGGTTGCAGTTAGCATCCACAGTGATTTTTGAGACTGAGAAAATAAAGTCTGTCAGTGTTTCACTGTTTCCAGTTTTTCCCCATCTATTTGCCATGAACTGATGGGACTGGATGCCATGATCTTAGTTTTTTGAATGTTGAGTTTTAAGCCAGATTTTTCACTCTCTGGTTCCTCTGCCTTTTCTAAATCCAGTTTGTAAAGTGGTATTTTTTTTCTGTGTTTTATAAAAAATTGTGAATGATTTTCATAATACAATTCAGGCTACCTTAAAAAGGGCAAGCAGAAGATTTACAAAGCAATTAGTATATTTCAGAATCAGAGCAGTATGAGGAAGTATTAACCATTCCATCAGACTTTTTGAAATGATGTTCTATTAATAATGTGTGCGTGCTCAGTCTCTTCAGTCATGTCCAACTCTGCGACCCAATGGACTATAGCCCACCAGGCTCCTCTGTCCATGGGATTCTCCAAGCAAGAACACTGGAGTCGGTTGCCACGTCCTCCTCCTCTGTTAATATGAGCACAATCGAAATCAGTTTTGAACCACAGAGGCTTACTGAGTTCTCTAGAATATTTTAAAAATTATTTTATTTGTTGTTTTGTCATAGTGATAGTAATCTGAAAAATAGTAATTAATTGCTTAAGCATAAATACTGCCTTCTTGTCTTGACGCTTGCATTTCTTTATATGTAACCTCTAATCCTTCCCGGTACAGGATAATGAGAAAACAGAAATCAACATAATAATTTATGTCACATTTATTTTTTTTCATTTATTTTTATTAGTTGGAGGCTAATTATTTTACAATATTGTAGTAGTTTTTGCCATACATTGACATGAATCAGCCATGGATTTACATGTGTTCCTCATCTTGAACCCCCCTCCCACCTCCCTCCCCATCCCATTTATGTGACATTTAAACTACCTCATTTTAGGACTCACTAGAAAGCTACAATAATTAAGACAGTATTGATACTGAGAGTAAAAACAGGTAAATAGATCAATGCTGTAGATAGACAATATCAGTGTTAACAAGGAAGTGAAACAAAAGAAGTTTCAAACATTTCTGTAAAGTTGTAAAGTTTTACAGTTTTGAATTATTTGGAAACTTCTTATAAAGTTAAACATCAAACATCACTTACCATATCAGTCAATAATAAATACAAAAAACATATGTATAAAAAAGACTCCTAAATGAAAGTTTGTAACAGTTTTATTGAAAATAACAGCTTGAAACAATGCAAATGCTTGCCAATTGCTGAATAGATAAATAAATAATGGTACATGCATAAAATAGAACACCACCCAGATATTAAAAGAATAAGAGTACTGGCATGCACAACAAAATGGATGAATCTCAGAAATATTATGCTTTCAAAAGGACCCAGATACAGAAGTATATGTATTGTGCAATCTCATTCATATGAAATTCCAGAAGAGGCAAAACTAGCCTATAGTGGCAGAAAGCAGATCAGTAATTGCCTGCTGTTGGGAGTGGGCAGGAGAAAATTAACTGCAAAGGGACAGTGGGCACTTTTTTGAATAACGAAAGTGTTTTGTATCTTTAACAGATTGATGTTTGCATAAGTACATGTCTCTCAAAATTCATAAAATCATATGCTTTGTATAGGTGCAATTTATTGCACATACATTATTCAATAAAGTCTATTTAAAGAACCAAAACAGCTTTAAAAAAATTTCAACTACATCAAGTTCCAAAGTGCCTTTCAGCCCCATCTTATAAAATGCTGCATTACAATTGTTTTATAATCTGTTTTCCAGAGTCTTAAAACATTTTTATGACCTAACTTCAAGGCAAATCAACAATAATGGTGAGGACATCTTGTACTTTACATACCAGTGTTTTCTTCTGAAACTGTGGCCTAGGAAGAACAAAAAGAGGGTTCGAAGATAAAAAAGTCTGAGACTCCCAAGGTAATAAGATTGTCCAAACCAGTTAATCCTAAAGGAAATCAACTCTAAATATTCACTGGAAGGACTGTGCTGAAGCTGAAGCTCCAATACTTTGGCCACCTGATGTGAAGAGTCAACTCATTGGAAAAGACCCTGATGCTGGGAAAGACTGAGGGCAGGAGAATAAGGAGGTGACAGAGGATGACATGGTTGGATGGCATCATCAATTCAATGGATATGATTTTGAGCAAACTCCAGGAGAGAGCGAAGGACAGGGAAGCCTGGCATACAGCAGCACATGGGGTCACAAAGAGTCGGACATGACTGAGCGACTTGAACAACAAGATAACCAGAGGAACATAAATACCAGAACCAGTTTTAAATCTGTCTAAACCATCAATGACAGTTAAATGGCAATGGGAATACCAGAGCTGATTTTAAATCTGTCTACTTGATTGTTGACAGTTCCCTTCAGTACATATACCTCTACAACTAAGACCAAACATCACCATACTTTTGCTTCTATTTGCATGACAAAACATGCTTCTAAGATTGACTTCAATCCACTCCTTCCTGTCCCACTAGCGTGACCCAAAACAAGGTCTTCCTAAAGATTTTGTCAATATTCTTTGCTCTACAAGATTAACCTTAATCATCAGAGCTCTCCTTTCCTTATGCTGTCACTTCAGCACTTACCTTGCAGATACTGAAAGTGAAAGAAAGTGAAAATGTCAGTTGCAAAGTCATGTCTGACTCTCTGCAACCCCATGGACTGTAGCCCGCCAGGCTCCTCTGTCCATGGCATTCTCCAGGCAAGAATACCGGAGTGGGTTGCCAGTCTCTTCTCCTGAGGATCTTCCTGACCCAGGGAAGATACTGAATAGTGATCAAATTCTTTGACCATTCTCAGATCTCATTTTACAGATGGCAAAAATGTGGCATGGAAAAATTAAAGGCTTTGTTTTTAATATAACTAATGATTGTATAACTAATATAATCCCATGGAAACTAAATATCACTCTGTTAATAAAAGGTCTGCAATTTTTTTCCTGCCAGCATTCACATATAAATACATACAAACATGCACATACATTGCAGACATAAAATTTTTTAAGGCAATAGATGCCACACAAATTAGTTTCATGGTTACTCAATCTTTTTTGACTTATACTTTAGGGATTTGAAGATGAACACATGCTTCCTAATACCAAGGGGATATGATTTACTAAATGAGACATTCAGGTAAGAAATAGTAGTTATGTGGTAAATAGAAACAAAATAAACTAGATTAATATTCTAGACTCACTGCTTATTTGCAACATAATGTTGGTAAAGTTAATTATTCTCTTAGAGTTTCAAGTTTTTATCCATAAAATGGAAATAATAAAACATACTTTGAAAGACTATTGGGACATTTGAAGATTCGTTATAACATAATTAAAATCACAACACTTGAAACAAAAATAGTTGCTATGTCATTTCACCAATATCATTACTCCCATTAAAACAAGTAGAAAGTATTCTATGAACATACACGAGAGAATGGTTGTGATTTTGAAAAGAAAGTGATTTGTGGAATGGGTTTGCAAGAATAGGAATAAGTTCAGGGGAAAGGAGTCCTAATGTGGGAGTGGAGATAGTAATGGAAGCAGTCCAGCCAGAAGCTTGTTGTTTTTCAGTCACTAAGTCATGTCCGACTCTTTGTGATCCCATGGACTAAGCATGCCAGGCTTCCCTGTCCTTCACTGTCTCCAAGAGGTTGCTCAAATTCATGTCCATTGAGTCAGTGATGCTATCTAATCATCTCATTCTCTGTCACTCCCTTCTTCTCCTGCCCTCAATCTTTCTCAGCATCAGGGCCTTTTCCAATGAATTGACACTTTGCATCAGGTGGCCAAAGTATTGGAGCTTCAGCTTCAGAATCAGTCCTTCCAATGAATATTCAGGTCTGATGGTGACCTCCTTCAAAAGGTCCCATGCACACACTGCTGCACTCAGTGCCCCTGAACTTTTCAGAACCCTGAAACTGCCAACCCACACCTCTGCCGGAGACTCCTGGACACTCATGGGCAAGTCTGGGTCAGTCTCTTATGGGGTAGTTGTTCCTTTCTCCTGGGTCCTGGTGCATATAAGGTTTTGTTTGTGCCCTTCAAGAGTCTGTTTCCAAGTCCTGTGTAAGTTCTGGCAGCTCTATGGTGGGGTTAATTGTGACCTCCTCCAAGAGGGCTTATGCAATATCCAAATCTGCTGCACACAAAGCCTCTGCCCCTGCAGCAGGCCACTGCTGACCCATACCTCTGCAGGAGACACTCAAACACTCAAAGGCAGGTCTGGTTCAGTCTCTGTGAGGTCTCCTGGTGCACACAAGCTTTTATTTGAGCCCTCCAAGTGTCTCTGGAGGGTAGCGTGTTTCATTCTAAAGACAATTTCACCCCTCCTACCATCTTGCTAGGGCCTCTCCTCTGCCCTAAGATGTGGAGTATCCCATTTGGTGGGATCCAACATTCTCCCATTGGCCGTTGCTTAGCAGTGAGTTGTAACCCTGGAGTTCTCCCAGGAGAAGAGTGCACATGCTTCTACTCCGCCATCTTCTCACCATCAGATGAATCATCGAAAAACCAAGAGAGTTACAGAACATCTACTTCTGATTTATTGACTATGCCAAAGCCTTTGGCTGTGTGGATCACAACAAACTGTGGAAAATTCTTAAAGAGATGGGAGTACCAGACTACCTTACCTGCCTCCTGAAAAATCTGTATGCAGGTCAAGAAGAAACAGTTAGAATTGGACATGGAACAATAGACTGGTTCCAAATCTCCAAATCGGGAAACAAGTACATCAACACTGTACATTGTCACTTTGCTTATTTAACTTATACGCAGAGGACATGGTGTGAAATGATGGGCTGGATGAAGCACAAGCTGGAATCAAGATTGCCAGGAGAAATATCAATAACCTCAGATATGCAGATGGCACCACCCTTATGGCAGAGAGCAAAGAAGAAATAAAGAGCCTCTTGATGAAAGTGAAAGAAGAGAGTGAAAAAGTTGGCTTAAAACTCAACATTCTGAAAACTAACATCATGGCATCTGGTTCCATCACTTTCATAGCAAATAGATGGGAAAACAATGGAAACAGTGACAGACTTTATTTTGGGGGGCTCCAAAATCACTGCAGATGGTGATTGCAGCCATGAAATTAAAAGATGCTTGCTCCTTGGGAGAAAAGTTATGACCAACATTGACAGCATATTAAAAAGCAGAGACTTTACTTTGCCAGCAAAGGTCCATCTAGTCAAAGTTATGGTTTCTCCAGTAATCATGTATGGAAGTGAGAGTTGGACTATAAAGAAAGCTGAGCACCAAAGAATTAATGCTTTTTAACTGTGGCATTGGAGAAGAATTTTGAGAGTCCCTTGGACTGCAAGGAGATCAAACCAACCATTCCTAAAGGAAATCAGCCCTAAATATTGATTGGAAGGACTGATGCTAAAGCTGAAACTCCAATATTTTGGCCACCTGATGCGAAGAATTGACTCATTGGAAAAGACCCTGATGTTGGGAAAGATTGAAGGAGGGAGGAGAAGGGGATGATAGAAGATGAGATGATTGGATAGCATCACCAACTCAATGGACATGAGTTTGAGTAAGCTCTGGGAGTTGATGATGGACAGGGAAGCCTGGCCTGCTGAAGCCCACAGGGTCACAAAGAGTCAGACACAACTGAGCAACTGAACTGAACTTCCTTTAGGATTGACTGGTTTGAGTTAAAACAGACATAAATCTCTAGAAGCTTAAATAAGTACAAGTGATATTTTTACAAGATACATACTTTCTACCTTGCATGGTCATTAATACATTACTTCATTCCATTCTCCCAACAGTCCAAAGAATTAGATATTTCAATATTGTCATTTTACAGATGAGAAAACAGGAGCACAGATATTGCAACTTGCCCAAAGTCACTAGTTATTCCATGGTATGCCTTGGAATCCTACCGGAGCAGAACATGAGGGCCTACACCCTAGTCCATTACACAATAAGTAGTGTAACTTAATGTACATGACTCCTTTATATATTTTTCAAGGCTATTCATGTCATTCAAGTCCTTCAGAAGCCAATGAAGACCTTTAGAACTCCAGTATATTCAAAAAAGATTTCAGTTCAGTTCAGTCACTCAGTCTTGTCCAACTCTTTGTGACCCCATGGACTGCAGCATGCCAGGCTGCCCTGTCTATCACCAAATCCCAGAGTTTGTTTAAACTCATGTCCATTGAATCCGTGATGCCATCCAACCATCGCATCCTCTGTCGTCTCCTTCTGCTCCCACCTTCAATCATTCCCAGCATCGGGGTCTTTCCCTATGAGTCAGTTCTTTGCATCACGTGGCCAAAGTATTGGAGTTTCAGCTTCAGCATCAGTCCTTCCAATGAATATTCATGACTGATTTTGTTTACAATTGACTGGTTTGAACTCCTTGTATTCCCAGGGACTTTTAAGAATCTTCTCCAACACAACAATTCAAAAGCATCTGTTCTTCGGCGCTCAGTTTTCTTTATGGTCCAACTCTCACTTCCATACATGACTACTGGAAAAAACAAAGGTTTGACTAGATAGACTGTTGTCAGAAAGTAATGTCTCTGCTATTTAATATGCTGTCTACATTGGTCATAGCTTTTCTTCCAAGAAGCAAGTGTCTTTTAATTTCAGCTGCAGTCACCATCTGCAGTGATTTTGGAGACCAAGAAAATAAAGCCTGTCACTGTTTCCATTGTTTCCCCATCTATTTGCCATGAAGTGATGGGACCAGATGCCATGATCTTAGTTTTCTGAATGTTGAGTTTTAACCCAGCTTTTTCACTCTCCTCTTTCACTTTCATCAAGAGGCTCTTTAGTTCTTTGCTTTCTGCCATAAGGGTGATGTCATCTTCATATCTGAGGTTATTGATATTTCTCCCAGCAACCTTGATTCCAGTTTGTGCTTCATCCAGCTCAGCATTTCACATGATGCACTCTACATATAAGTTAAATAAGGAGAGTGACAATATACAGCCTTGACGTACTCATTT
Organism: Dama dama; assembly: GCF_033118175.1. Classification (NCBI taxonomy): domain Eukaryota; kingdom Metazoa; phylum Chordata; class Mammalia; order Artiodactyla; family Cervidae; genus Dama; species Dama dama. The sequence continues at coordinate 26,448,197 of NC_083711.1, forward strand.
CCCAATTTGGAACCAGTCTGTTGTTCCATGTCTAATTCTAATTGTTTCTTCTTGACCTGCATACAGGTTTCTCAGGAGGCAGATAAGATAGACTGGTATTCCCATCTCTTTAAGAATTTTCCAGTTTGTTGTGACCCACACAGTCAAAGACTTTAGTATAGTCAATGAAGCAGAAGTTGATGTTTTTCTGGAACTCTCTTGTTTTTTCTCTCATCCAACGGATGTTGGCAATTTGATCTCTGTTTCCTCTGCATTTTGTAAACCCAGCTTGAACATCTGGAAGTTCTCTGCTCATGTACTTCATTCTCAAAGCCTAGCTTGGAGAATTTTCAGCATTATTTTGCTAGAGTGTGAGATGAGTGCAATTGTATGATAGTTTGAACATTCTGTGGCATTGCCCTTCTTTGGTATTGAAATGAAAACCTTTTCCAGTCCTGGGGCCACTGTTGAGTTTTCCAAATCTGCTGACATATTGAGTGCATCACTTTAACAGCATCATCTTTTAGGATTTGAAATAGCTCAGCTGGAATTTCATCACCTCCATTAGCTTTGTTCAAAGTGATGCTTCCTAAGACCCACTTGACCTTGCCCTGCTGGATGTCTGGCTGTAGGTGAGTGATCACACCATTGTAGTTATCTGGATCATTAAGATGGTTTTTGTATAGTTCTGCATATTCTTGCCACCTCTTCTTAGTATCTTCTGCTTCTCTTAGGTCTATACTGTTTCTGTCCTTCATTGTGCCCATCATCGCATGAAATGTTCCCTTGGTATCTCTAATTTTTTTGAAGAGATTTCTAGTCTTTCCCATTCTATTGTTTTCCTCTATTTCTTGGCATTGGTCACCTAGAAAGGCTTTCTTATCTCTCCTTGTTATTCTTTGGATAAAAATGGGTGTTCACAAACTGTCAGTTTTATTTTTTCATTACTCAGCTTATTTTCTGTCACAGACTTTCAAGCAGTCAGATCATAAACATTTAATATCCATTTGCCTTATTATTGCATTTTAAATGCAGAGATGGGTAGGAGTTCCTGAGTATCCAGCCCTTGTCTTATTATCTGTATATGTTGGCATCTCTTGAGATCAGCTGTGGAATCAATAATTCATTTCAGTCCATGAATTTCTGGCTAAACAGGTCACTGCTAATCCATTGGTCCCTCCTATCCAAAAAGTTTCTTCAGACATGCAACCTCTCATGTTCTTTTCAGGTATGTAGGTTTATTCTGCTATTTCTCATCACATAAGTCACAGCATGAGAAGCTGCCTAGGACCTCTCATTACTTCCTTGCTTCTCCTAATTGAAGGAGCTATTTGTACTTATTGGGTACCAGCCAGGTACATAAGAAAAATATGACCGTAAGATGAGCAGAGATGTTTGTCTACCTAAATCCATTTTGTCTTTTTCCTGGGACAGAGATACATTCTCCCTTGCTGGTCGGTGTGACCACATGACTGGGATTTTAACTAATCGGATGTGAGCTGCTTCGTCTGGCCACCAAGCCTTGCACACACGCTCTTCTATGTTCATCCCTCCTCTGTTGTCATGACAGAGACAAATGACTCTCTAGAGGCTGAAAAAATGCCAGTTGTACAAGCTGGAAAAGACTTTGCTTCCTGAATGAGTAGACAGTCATAATCTGAAATACGCACTAGGACTCCTACTGATCAAGAAATAAACTTCTGTTTCTGTCCACCCAGTAGCAGATTAAGTGTGTTTCTTACTACAGGCTAGTTTATCCTAACTCTATAATAGAGAGAGAGAGAAGTCGCTCAGTCGTGTCCGACTCTTTGCAACCCCATGGGCTGTAGCCTACCAGGCTCCTCTGTCCATGGGATTTTCCAGGCAAGAATACTGGAGTGGGTTGCCATTTCCTTCTCCAGGAGATCTTCCCGACCTGGGGATCGAACCCAGGTCTCCTGCCTTGCAGGCAGACACTTTACCGTCTGAGCCAGGAAAGTCTTTGAAACAGAGGTTTATGGTCTGTAATACTGTACTGATATGCCTCCTCAGGCTGTACTTTCAGAAGCGAATAGAAGCACCACTTTCACTCCAATCCCCTAAGTTTTTCTAGAGTGTCTCAATGACTCCTCGTTCATCCAAGAGAGGGGTCATCTCTCTTTTATGAAGGCCATTCAATATTTACCTACTTACTGCTTCTCTATCTCACTTTCTTCTTTCCCCAGCTCTAAGAAGCTATTAATTTAGTGGGAGGCAGAAAGTTTTGTGTTACTCATCAAGTACTCCCTTTTTAATCATGGTGAAGAGATTAGAAGATTATTAATTGTATTTTGGAAATTAATCATAGAGAAATAAGTAATGTTCTAGCTGATTAATTGAGAGAAAAGCAAAGAGGACAAAGAAAAGCAAAGGTGGTGGAATCTCTGTTAATATTCTCAAATATCACCCCACGACATCCACAGTCTCCCATCAAACAAACCCAGAACTGCATCATCCCTTAGGGACTCAGAAATTAGCTTGAGTCCTACCCAGAATCTGAGGAATTGTGACACTTAAAAATGATTATTATTTTTGATAGTGAGGAATTCAGTCCATGCAGATTTTTATTCAGTACCTACTACATATGCCAATCACTGTTCTACGTATTGACATCTCTAGAAGTACAAATTCTTGTAGTGAAGGACCAACAATCTCTCTTTTCTCCCAAGATACAAGTACCCAAAAGAAGGACCATACCCCCACACCTTCATCCACTTCAAGCAACAGAGACCATGGCAAGGTTCTGTAATTCTCCACAGATGTTCTCATGAAGTTGCTCATGCAACCCTAGAAAAGGAAATGAATGCAACTCTCTTTGCATTGCTTCAAGAAAGCCGTTAGTGCCTTGAATCCCTTGAGTGCAGTTCTTGGTTTGAGATCTATTTCCTTATCTCCCTACCCTCCTCCAAGTACTCACAAAGTTTTGTGATGGAGAACTCAGAAAACTATAGAAATTGCCAACTGCCTCAAATTCTTCTAGGGCCAGCCTCACTCTTTAGTCTGGAGCAAAGAAGCACATATTCAAACTGTATCCTTGACACATGCTTGGATAAACGACAGTTTCCTGATTAAATATGCAGAGTAAATTCCAACATGGGTCCCAGGTGATATGCTGGGTGTTAAGTTTCCTAAAATAATTTTTTTTCTCAGTCATGATTCTTATTCCATCTCAGTCAAGAGTTAATCCATATTGTACAAAGTCTCACCCCAGCTGGCTAAACTGAGAGCGTGAAATGAAAACCAGATATGAGTCTCATGTAATAAATACGGGAATTGTGACTTCAATGATGGAACACTGGGGAACTGAAGGATAGGAGATTTTTAGGTTTCTGGAGAACTTTCTTCTTCTAAAAACAACTTGACTTGCCTGGGTTGAATTATTTTGAGGTTATAAACTGTGGGTTAAAATAAAGTCTCAGGGCTCACAAGTCTGGTAAAACCACAAAGTTCTGTCTTGAATGGAATTTCTGGCGCCAAACTTTGCATTGTTTTCACCTGAAACCATAATGAGAGGAGTCAAGTTTGCATGTGGGTGGAAAAAAGAGAAAGAAAACGAAGGACGCTCGTTTATCACATCACCAAGCAAGTGGGCAGTCACACTGGTGCCAGATCTGCCCAGCATTTAAGCAAGAATCCTCGAGAAAGGCTAGAGAACCACTACTATTGCTTCACCCAGTTTCTCCCCAAAGATTTGGGCATTCACGTCCCACCGTCCTGGGGGAGGGCATGGGATAAATCTGAATTTTTGTGGACAGCATGGCCAGGGTTGGGAAAAAGGTCCCCTTTGTGGGAACTTGCTAGTTACGACAGCCAAAGTGCTTTTCACCGCATTCGGTCAAATAGACACCCCTCTCCCCTTTGTCGCTTCTTTTGGCTTTTTTAGTAACTTCCTTCCATCCTGTTTCCATGGAGCTCATGCCTTTTTGTCTCAATACATTTACTTGTTGTTCAGTCACCCAGTCGTGTCCGACTCTTTGTGACCCCATGCCCTGCAGCACACCAGGCCTCCCTGTCCCTCACCATCTGCCACGGTTTGCCCAAGTTCAAATTCATCGCATCGGTGATGATGTACAGCCATCTCACCCTCTGATGCCCTCTTCTCCTTCTGCCCTCAATCTTTCCCAGCATCAGGGACTTTTCTAATGAGTCGTCTGTTTACATCAGATGAGCAAAACACTGCAACTTCAGCTTGATCACTAAAACATCATTATTAGTTGGGGAAGATGGAAGGGAGCGACTTTTGGCTCAGATATCCTGCATGCTGCATAGAAAACACACCAAAGAAGGCTCTGAATTGTGGAGGCCAGAGGATAGACAGCCTACAAAATGTGGACCCAAGGAATGACACCATGGTGAGATCCCTGGGCTTTCTTTTAGCCTCATTCACCTCAGACTTGGAGTTGAAGAAGCCAGCAAGCAGGAAATGCTAATGGGCATGGACAATTAAGCCTCGATGAAAGCCTATTTTTCTCTGCCCAAAGGGCTAGGAGTCAACCTAAACAATGACACTCAACTCCAAACAAGTACCACAGATAAAACTGCTATCCCATGACCCGCCCTCCCACACCCGCTTCTGCTGATGCGGGTGTCTGAGAAGGCTGAGTGAGGGCCTGGTAAATCCGTCTCCATGAAGCTTTAATGCATCCCACCCTACCCTGGAGTCAGTCTGGACTTCTAGCCTTGCACTGTGGTAATGAAGCTCCCCTCCTCCGTGCTCCAGAGGCACCAGCTGAAGTCCAGAAAAGGGTCAGAACTTCTACCACTGCCACCCCATCCCTGCCCCACACATCAGCAGAGGACATCTGTGCAGAATAAGCAGGCATTCCAGCCATAGAGGTATCAGCAAAGTTCTAGACCAAAGCTTTAATTCAGTCAATGCAAAAGCAATGAGGTGCCCCTCAACAACCCCCTCCCTTACTGAGGGGTCAACGCAGTAGGGAAACCTAGATTTCCACCCTCTTCTAGCAGTAAGGAAGAGGTATTCCCACATCGTTTGCCAGCTTCAGAGGAGGTCTGATAAAAGATTTAGATGAGATCTAGTTTCATAACACAATATTCAAAATGTCCAGGATACATCGCAGATCACTCATCATACCAAGAACCAGTAAAAACCTCAACTCAAATCAGAAACAATTAGTAAAGCCACCACCAAGATGACATAGATGTTGACATGATCTGATAAGTGATTTAATAGAATTCTTCTTTAGCAGATTCACTGTAGTTTCTCAGTGATGTGGGCAACTCAATTAAAATAGGTGTAATGAATTATAATCCACATTTACTCAAATGTCTTTGTGAAAAGGATCCCGCAGCACCAGCAACCATAAAGAAGCAATGACAGCGATTATGATGGCTTGTTACAAAATGAAACTGGAACATAGCTTAAGAAACTGAGAATCAAGATAAACATTATCCTTGCTGTTACTTCATCCACACACATTATAACCAAACCATTATCAAGTGAGTTACAAATTGGAATTCATTTGTCCACAAACATTTATCTCCATATCTCCATCACCATCCCTCCCAACCCCTACATATACACCCCACAATCACTTAGGAGTGCCTACATACCTGATTGCTTATAACTTAGAATTATTCAAATATGGTCAATCATAATTATGAATATCATTTGCAAGAATGGAAACCGGTGAAAATGTATGAGTCAAAGTTCTCCAGAGAAACAGATCAATAATATTTATGTGTATAAGGTATATATTGATATATATAATGTTAATACCTATCTACCAATAATATATATAATTATATACATATCTGGATAGACATCTACAGATGTACAGATATATACATACAGATATAGATAGGTATATAGTATGTATATACTTGTATTTACACCTATAACTATATCTATATATTGAAAGAGAGAGAGAGAGGTTGATTGATAGATTATGAAAAATTAGCTCACACCATTAGGGAGGCTGAGAAGTCACACAATCTGCCTTCTGCAAGCCGGAGACTCAGGAAAGCTTAGTCTGAGTCTGAACTTAGTCTAAACTCACACAGTTTAGTCTGAGTCTGAAGGCTGGAGAACCAGGAGCGTCTGCACTCTGGGTCCCAGTCTGAGGGTAGGAGAAAAGGGTGTTCCAGCTCTGCAGTCAGGCAGAAGGGGCGATTCCTTTCTCAGCCTCTCTGTTATATCCAATGGATGGGATGATGCTCATCCACATGGGGGCACAGGGGGACCATCCGCTTTACTGAGTCCAGAAATTCAAATGCTGACGTCATCCAGAAACACTCTCACCCCCATCCAGAAATAATGTTTAGCCAAAATCTGGGTTAAGCCCCATAGTCCAGTCAAGTGGATACATGTTACAAAAGACAAGTGGCCCATCTAACTTAAAGTTAAATCATTAATTTCCTATTTGCTCTGAACTACTTCCCTGGTGGCTCAGATGGTAAAGCATCTGCCTGCAATGCGGGAGACCTGGGTTCAGTCCCTGGGTCAGAAAGATCCCCTGGAGAAGGAAATGGCCACCCACTCCAGTACTTTTGCCTGGAAAATTCCATGGATGGAGGAGCCTACAGTGGGTTACAGTCCATGGGGTCGCAAAGAGTCAGACACGACTGAGCAACTTTACTTACTTTCCTTCCTTAAAGAGTTTTCAGTGCCTACTGCCTTAAGAAAACAAATCCCAACTTATTTTATTGAATCTGGTAAGTCTTTAGGATATCATTTCACTGCAAATGGTGTTTCTTCTTTCTCTCTTTTTACAGTCAGATTTTATTGAGTCTTTATTTATGAGATAATGTTATGATCCAGAAGTAATACAAGGCTTTTCATAGACTTTTTTTTTCCCCTCTGAGATAAAAGTCTAAAAGTTCTCGTAAACACCTCTACTCTTAAAAGCAAGAACTGGCAGACCCCACTAGGGTTTCAGAATCATGGGCTATCTTTAATTGCCTGGTCATCTGTCTTTACATGATATCTTTCACCTGGCATTTAATGGCAAGAGAAAAAAAGTGTGGATGACTAACTTTTCTATTTAAATAAATACAAATAGAAATATAAAAAGATAAAGATAAGTTCATCATTTTCTACTTTTACTCATTTTATTACTGAATCTCAGGGATGGGTCCTGTTAGAGGAAAAAACAAGATGCTATTCGATTTGAATCAAAAATAAAAGAAGGAGAGGAGGAAGGAAGAAAAGGAGGGAGGGAGGAAGTCCTTCTTTTATGTAGCATCTCTAACATGTGACCATATTTGTAAAGAGTTATTCCTTATCCTAGAAATCCATTTGACTGTGCTATGAGTGAATCCTTGAAAATTTCCCAGGACACAGAAACTGGAATTTTTCTACCCAGGACTCTAGTATTGCGAATTATCTGAGGTAGAACACACTCGTTATAATTCTTTCCAAATTAGTAAACCACAAAAATGTAGGAAGCAGAAAATTACTTGCAAGCAAAATGAAACCAGTATTTATAGTAATTAACAGATGAGGGGTTTGGGGGAATTAGTTTAAGGAGGGGGAGAATCTACACTGTTTAATTAGACAACGACACTATTATAGAACCTTTATGCAGTACGTGCTAAGCGGCTCATATTCAACCTTCTAGTATCTGAGGCATCCACCTTTCAGCTCTATAGTGTTGATGGAAATATGAGATGCAAGCACTTTATCTTTACCCATGCAGCATTTTCCTGTTTAGATTACAATTGATTGTGCACAACTGGAGAACATGTTAAGGATTTTTGGACGTTCTTAAACCTTTATAAATTAAATCTGAGACATGGTTCATCCTTATAGTAGAGATAAACTCTGGAAATCATAAGCTCAACTCTATAAAATATTCTTCTTGATTTTTTAGGATTTGGTCACATTTCTGTATCATTTCCTGGGAAATAGCAAACCCTTACTCCAATTGAGCTTTTCTCTGATTTTTTCTGCTACCACCCCAAAACAAACTCTGGCAATATGGACTCAGAACATTACCAGGATGGTATGAAATGTCAGCATTTCTGGAGAAAACCTTGCGTGTGGTGGTGGGGGGCGGGCAGCTGTTTGAAGTTCTAGGAATGTTCAGGACCACTTGGGTAGGAGTTAGTTTTTCTTTAGATAACATCTAGATTTGTTATTTTATAGCAAACTCTAATTGTCACAGGCTTTTCAAGTGGTGCAGGAGCAAAGAATCCATCTGCCAATGCAGGAGACTCAAGAGAAACGGGTTCAATCTCTGGGTCAGGAAGATCCTCTGGAAGAGGAAATAGCCACCTGCTCCGCTATTCCTGCCTGGAAAATTCCACGGACAGAGGAGCCTGGTGAGCTCCAGTCCATGAGGCTGCAAAGAGTCAGACATGACTGAGCACACACACCACTACCTCTAATTGTCACAGATCAAAGAGTAAATTGTAAATTTGGCCCACTGATGAGCTCTGCCATGTCACTTCAAGAGCTTTTAAGATTTTTTTTTGCAGGTATTTGGAAAAAATTTTATAGGAGTTAAGCGATGGTGACTGCAGCCATGAAATTAAAAGACACTTACTCCTTGGAAGGAAAGTTATGACCAACCCAGATAGCATATTAAAAAGCAGAGACATTACTTTGCCAACAAAGGTCTGTCTGGTCAAGGCTATGGTTTTTCCAGTGGTCATGTATGGGTGTGAGAGTTGGACTGTGAAGAAAGCTGAGCACCGAAAAATTGATGCTTTTGAACTGTGGTGTTGGAGAAGGCTCTTGAGAGTCCCGTGGACTGCAAGGAGATCCAACCAGTCCATCCTAAAGGAGATCAGTCCTGGGTGTTCATTGGAAGGACTGATGCTGAGGCTGAAACTCCAGTACTTTGGCCACCTCATGTGAAGAGTTGACTCATTGGAAAAGACCCTGATGCTGGGAGGGATTGGGGCAGGAGGAGAAGGGGATGACCGAGGATGAGATGGTTGAATGGCATCACCAACTCAATGGACATGGGTTTGGGTAGACTCCAGGAGTTGGTGATGGACAGGGAGGCCTGGCGTGCTGCGATTCATGGGATCACAAAGAGTCAGACACAACTGAGCGACTGAACTGAACTGAAGTGACATTAGAAAGAGAAGACTCAAAGCAGAAATCCTTTTGGAATAGCTTTACATAATACTTTATAGTTTACAATGTGTTGTACATGTAACCTCAGCTGATGGCCTACTTATTCCCATCCAATCATAGAGTACAATTCCATGTCTTAGATGATTCAGCAGTACATAAAAATCAGCTTGGCCCAAACCATGCAAATACAATCTGAACTCATTAAGAAACCACAGATATTCCCCTTAGGGAACGGCCTGTTTGTGGGCAGTCTGTCTCTTTATAAGAAAATTATTTTCCAGCGGAGCATTTTCACAGGCTAAAAGTGAATTCAAGTATTTTCACTGCATAAGTGTATCTAGATATTTCAAAGAAATACTCCAAAAAACTAAACATGAACAGTTTTCTTGGTTTTTTTTTTTTTTGCAGTTTAAATAGCTACATGCAGCCCTATGAGCTTCCCAGGTGGCGCTAATGGTAAAGAAGCCGCCTGCCAATGCAGGAGATGTAACAGATCCGAGCTCGATTCCTGGATCGGGAAGATACCCTGCAGGAGGGCATGGCAACCCACTCCAGTATTCTTGCCCGGAGAATTCCATGGACAGAGGAGCCTGGTGGGCTACAGTTCATGGGGTCGCAAAGAGTCAGGCCAGGACTGGAGCGACTGGGCGCGCTCGCCTGCACGCACAGGGAGCCTTATGTAAAATTCTACTCAAGGGCTGATTTTTGTTATCAGATTAAACTAATGGATTCTTAGTCTTGCAAAATCTTTCGCTTTTACTTAGGAAAAAAGAAGCAATTTCACTTACCTTGCGTCAGATTACTACCTCTCATTGCCCTCCCGATGATGCTGGAACCGGACCCGTGAACTTTTCTCTTTTCGCAGATGGCACAACGGTGCATGTTGTCAGCAGATGGCGATAGAGAACACTGCAGGAAATAGGGGTTTTTTGTTTTCAGTGGATTTCTCTCCACTGGCTTCTATGGTGCACAGCAACCGGCAATGCACGGGGCACTTTCCACCATGGCAGGTTCTTCTGGCACGTCAAAGGGCAGTGTTCCAGCAAATTCCATGAAGCAACACTTCACCACGCTCAGTTTCCCAGGCTTTCCACCCAGAAGAGAGCTTCCTCGCAATTTCAGTTGGAAATATACTGCAGAGGACTTCACCATCCAGTGGGCCGTGGCCATGGCCACAACCTCTCCACTGTGGGGAAAGAGTTGCTCTTCCAGATTTGGTTTTCCTCTTGGTGCTCTGCTTCTGTACTCAGAGATAGAGGCTCCTCCCTAGATGTCTTCTTCCATTATTCTTTAGAGTGTTTCTGTTGGTAAGTTAGTGGTAACAGTTATTAACGCTTTAAACTTTTCTTTGTTTAAATTATAATGTGATTTCCATCTTGTAACTGGACTCTGAATGACACATACCTTCAGTTTTAAATTTAATAGTAACTGACAATACAAATACAAATTTGTTTCCCCGAAAATGTGTTATAATAACATAGGGAATCTAAAACAGTATCTTAAAAAATATGATCCCACAATTTTCCTTTCAGTAGACATTATATTTAGAGTATCCTCTTACTGTCAACATAAATAGATTATCTAATAGAATGTGTGTGTGCTTGCTAAATCACTTTCATTGTGTTCAACTCTTTGCGACCCTATGGACTGTGGCCTGGCAGAGCCCTCTATCCATGGGATTCTCCAGGCATGAATACTGGAGTGGGTTTCCATGCCCTCCTCCAGGGATCTTCCCAAACTAGGGAACAAACCCAGGTCTCTTACATCTCTTGCCTTGACAGGCAGGTTTTTACCACTAGTGCCACCAGGGAAGCCCAGTTTAATAGAGTAAATATTATCAAACTGATCTGTTGATCATTGATGTTTGAAAGGGAATTTCCTTTAGTGAAAAGGCAGCTGAAATATTTACACAGGCGGCTCAGTGGTAAAAAATCCAGTTGCCAATGAAGGAGACACTGCGTTTGTTCTCTGGGTCAGGAAGATGCCCTGGGGCAGGAAATGGCAACCCACTCCAGTATTCTTGCCTGGAAAATCCCATAGACAGAGGAGCCCGGTAGGCTACAGTCCACGGGGTCCCAAGGGGGTAGGACACAGCTGAGCAGGCAGGCACATAGGCATTCATCAGTAAGAATGTCAAATGAAATGAAACCCACTATGTAATTTTAAAAAGAATTTGATTGTGTACACAGATATTTTTTGACCTGTGATGGGGAGATATCCCAATAAACTCATAATAAACTGAAAATATCTTAAGTTGAAAACTCATTTAATACATCTAACTAACCAAACATCCTAGCTTAGCCTAGTCTACCTTAACTATTCTCAGAACACTTACATTAGCCTACAGTTGGCAAAACCATCCAACCCAAAGGCTAAAGTGTTGAATGTCTCATGTAGTTTATTGAAAACTGTACTAAGAGTGAAGAACAATGGTTGTACTGGGTACAGAATAGTTGTACGCATATTAGCTGTTCACTCTCATGACCATGTGCCTGAATAGGAGCTGTGAAATGATTCCACTGCCCAGCATCATGAGAAAACATCATGCCATCTATCACTACCCTGGGAACAGACCAGATTTAAAAATTCAAAGTGCATTTTCTACTTTCTTTTGAAATTTTGAGGCTTTATTTAATTTAAATTCAGGACGCATTTATGATAGATATATTCCTTCCATCTTAGGGCTGTGTTTTCTTTTCATGTGAAGCATGAAAAATTCATACTCATAATATTCAAAGATACCTGCACTCAAGTCCCAAACTTTATCTCATTTTGATCTCACCCTTTTGCAGCCTATGTTAGTCATTAAATTAGTGAAGTACACAATACCCAAATCCTACTGCACACAGAGAGTGTTTTGCTTGTTGATCAGTTTCTTTATCTAGTGGTTATCAAAGTGTGGTCTAGGGCCAGCAGCATCAATAACATCTGGGAACTTATTAAAAATACTAAAGCTACTGAATACTAATGCCATGAAATTAAAAGATGCTTGCTCCTTGTAAGAAAAGCTATGACAAATCTAGACAGCATATTAAAAAGCAGAGACATTACTTTGCCAGCAAAAGTCTGTGTAGTCAAAGCTATGGTTTTTCCACTAGTCATGTGTGGATGTGAGAGTTGGACCATAAAGAAGGCTGAGCGCCGAGAAACTGATACTTTCAAACTGTGGTGTTGGAGAAAATTCTTGACAGTCCCTAGGACTGCAAGGAGATCAAGCTAGTTAATCCTAAAGGAAATCAGTCCTGAATATTCATTGGAAGGACTGATGCTGAAGCTTAAACTCCACTTCTTTGGCCAACTGATGCCAAGAGCCAACTTACTGGAAAAGACCCTGATGCTGGGAAAGATAAAAGGCAGAAGGAGAAGGGGATGACAGAGGATGAGGTGGTTGGATGGCATCACAAACTCAATGGACATGAGTCTGAGCAATTTCCAGGAGATGGTGAAGGACAGGGAAGCCTGGCGTGCTGCAGTCCACGGGGTTGCAAAGAGTTGGACATGACTGAGGGAATGAACAACAATAATCTCAGAAACTGTGGGGCTGAGACCCAGTAATCTCTGCAAGCTTATTTTGTACTGAATGCTTATCTCTGTGGCACCATGATAAAGTAAAAAAGCCATAACTTGAAGTGTCTACATCAGGGACCATCTGTACATGTTAGATGACATAATTTAAAACCACTGAACTTCCCAGAATGAAAGGCTACTCCCTAACACTAATGGATTTTACAGCACATGGATCAAAGGAACTGAGATAATATTCAGTGGTATTAGGGAACACTTTTGCCTTTAGCCAAATAAATATGTAGGTTAACATTTCTTTCCTAATTTTCTCATCAAAAGGGGCTCTCCTTCCCTCTGTCCTATGTGCCAGATACCCTTACGATGTCAGAACTTAGTCTTGAAAGTTTCTGTAGATTTAAAGGTTATTTAGTTTCAAGCAACAGAAACTTATGATGTCCAACTACAGCAAGTATGAAATTTTTTTTTTTTTAATGTTACTGGGCAGCTTAAAAAATTGGCAGGAAGTCTGGAGAGTTGGGCACAGGAAAGGCTTGGGATAAGAGCTCCTCTGGAATTCCAGGCCACAGGCATACTCCATCATCCTGTCAAGGGGACCTGTGAGAGGGAACATGCCCTGAACGCTCTTCTGTCCTTAAGTCTTTCTACTGAAAAGTCAGAATCCTCAGATGTAATCCCAGTTTCTCTAGCTTAGTCCTATGCCAAGCCCTTGCTTAGACAAGAGAGCATTGTGATTTTCAGTCTCACCAAGACTGCACAAATTGGGAGAGTTAATTAAGTCAATGGAAATCAGGATGATATCAGCTGAAGTAGGCTAAAAGAATACTGGAACATCTGCATGCTTTTTTCACTGTGCAGACCATTGAGATCAAGTCTCTCATTCTGGAAGCACTGCAGCTAACAGCTAAGTGACAGATGAAACACACTCAAAGAATGACTGTAGTTGTTGAAAGCCTGGTAAACATCTCCTGTGGGCTGTCTGTGTGTTGGAGGAAAAGCAAGGTCACTCCAAAGAACGTTGAAGAGGCAGATCTACTTTGCATGTTCCCCAGTACATGTCTCTTGGTGACTGCTCAACTTTATCCCATCAAACCAAAAATATCAGTGATGGTGATGTGGTGTCCACAGCTAAAATGTTCTTCCTTCTCCAAAAAGGAAACTAAAGGTGTAGTGACTACTTAACTTCCTTCCTTGCCCTTAAGTGAAGTCGCTCAGTCGTGTCCAAATCTTTGCGACCCCATGGACTATAGCCCACCAGGCTCCTCGGTCCATGGGATTTTCCAGGCATGAATACTGGAGTGGGTTGCCATTTCCTTCTCCAGGGATCTTCCTGACCCAGGGATCGAACCCAGGTCTCCCCCATTGTAGATAGACGCTTTACCGTCTGAGCTACCAGGGCAGCCCTCCTTGCCCTTAGGACCCACTCAAAAAATGAAGCTCAAATGATCATGAGGAGTCCTCATCCTAGTATATTAGTTTCCTGTGGCTACCATAAAAATTGCCGTGGATTTGGCAGCTTCAAACAACAGAAATTCTCTCATAGTTCTGGAGGCCAGTACAGTATCAGTTTCCCCAGGCCAGAATCAAGGTGTTGGCAAGACTATGTTCTCCCTGGAATCTCTAGGGGAGAATTCACTTCTTGGTCTCTTCCAGCTGTGGGTAACTGCCAGTATTCCTTTGCTGTGGCCACATCACTCCAGTCTCTGCATCCATCTTTATATGGTCTTCTCCTTTTCTATGTCCTTCTCTTCTAATTTCCTTCTGCCTCTCTCTTATAAAGACACTGTGACTACATCTAAAGCTCAGGATAGATAATCCAGGATAATTCCCAGTGGCAAGATCCTTAATTTAATCATGCATGCAAAGACTTTTTTCTTTATAAGGTAACATTTCTAAGTTTCAAGGAGGAGGCCCTGTCATCTGTGGGTGGCCATTATTCAGCCTAGTACATTGAGCACCACTCAAGGCACTTTGACTGTTGTCTGAATGTAATAGCTGAATGACTCTGGGCTATTTTCCTTGGAGAGAAAGTAAATGTGTCCTGTGCTTGGAAAGAAAAAGTGGGTTAGGAAGCAGCTGCTCCACTAGTGTCTAGATGTAGCCATGTGACTAGTGACTGTAGTGGATGGAAAGTAAGTGGAAACAATTGATGTTTGTCATTTGGGGCCAAAAATATTACGAAGCTGGTGTCTCTCTACAATAGTCACTTTTTCTTTCTTCTAGCTGCATATGACTATGAAAAGTAAATTTTTGAGACACAAAATGGAAAAAGCTGAGTCTCCTAATGATTATGTGGAAGAAAGGTATCAGCCAATATATCTAAAATAGGTCAACACAAAGAAACATCCTCATAGAAACATTGTGGTGAAAATGTAAGCACTTGATAAATAAAGAAGATCTTAAAATGTCAGAGAGAAAAGACAAACCACCCACAAACACATGATGGATTAATTGATGATGCATAGGTTGTCGGCAGAATTTTCAATAATAATAAGGGAAGCCAGAAGATGGGGGTGGGGAAGACTTTAAAGTGTTGAGAAGAAATACGTATCAACCTAGAATGATGTATCTAGCCAAACTTTACTACTAGAAAAAGGATAAAATAAAAGTATCTTAGAAACCAAAGTCTTTGAATGTTTATCACCTTAAGTAAAGGAACTTCAGATGGACTTCCATAAGAAGGAAACTGATCAGAAAATGACAGTCGGAACGTAAAAAAATATTAAACAAATAAAATGATTAGTGGGTAAATAAATATAAAATAACTAATTTGTACAAGCTGTTAATGATAGTATGTAGTTTTGAAAGTTAAAAAGATAGAATTTAATATCTGGGTAACTAGAGCGTGTGAATTGCAAGGCTGTTGTATTTGAGCCAGCTGGGGGCTGCAGAGGATGAGATGGTTAGATAGTATCACCAACACAATGGACATGAATTTGTGCAAACTCCAGGAGGTCCTGAAGGACAGAGGAGACTGGTGTGCGATAGTTCTGGAATCACAAAGGGTTGGATATGACTTAATGACCGAACAATAACACTCTGAATTTAGATTCTGCCTCAGGTTGAGGCAGAGAATCTGCTGAGGATATGGACTAAAAGAAATAACTAAGGAAGCTACTTATTGTTACAAAGTACATTTATTTTCATTCAAACTAATTAAGCAATCAATCAATTAAGCAAACAAGGCATGACAGATTATTACCTTATACCTATTATTTGTCCAAACACTTCATTTTATTGACTAATTTTTATTCACAGTTGACCCTTTGTTCATAAGTCTTCTCAACCCAAGCAGCACTAGGTGGTCATAGCAAACTCAGATGAATATCTGAAGCAAGATCAGAGTACTCCAGAGAGAGGCTTGGGAGTACAGTGTCATTCTCTTCTGTTGGGCAGTAGGCCAGTCACTTTATGCTAACTAGGGACATGGGCATATTTGATATGTTTTATCTTCTTTTGGTTCAAATGAACATCAACCTTATCTGTCCCTTTAGACTCAGGATAGAGTATATACAACTGATCCTACTTGGGTTTACAAATGAAGTGTTTATTAGGTATTTATCAGTATCAACTTTCAGAACTATAGAGATTAACTAATCAGAAAGTTTCCATTAATGGTGGAATAGTGTTAGAAAGGGCAGAGAAACCAGAGATCAAATTGCCAACATCTGCTGGATCATCAACAAAGCAAGAGAGTTCCAGAAAAACATCTATTTCTGCTTTATTGACTATGTCAAAGCCTTTGACTATGTGGATAACAATAAATTGTGGAAAATTCTTTCCAAAGAGATGGGAATACCAGACCACCTGACCTGCCTCTTGAGTAACCTATATGCAGGTCAGGAAGCAACAGTTAGACCTGGACATGGAACAACAGACTGGCTCCAAATAGGAAAAGGAGTATGTCAAGGCTGTATATTGTCACCCTGCTTATTTAACTTATATACAGAGTACATCACCAGAAACGCTGGACTGGATGAAGCACAAGCTGGAATCAAGATTGCCGGGAGAAATATCAATACCCTCAGATATGCAGATGCCACCACCCTTATGGCAGAAAGTGAAGAAATAAAGAGCCTCTTGATGAAAGTGAAAGAGGACAGTGAAAAAGTCGGCTTAAAGCTCAACATTCAGAAAACTAAGATCATGGCATCCAGTCGCATCACTTCATGGTAAATAGATGGGGAAACAGTGGAAACCGTGGCTGACTTTATCTTTTGGGCTCCAAAATCACTGCAGATGGTGATTGCAGCCATGAAATTAAGACACTCCTTGGAAGAAAAGTTATGACCAACTTAGACAGCATATTAAAAAATAGAGACATTATTTTGCCAACAAAGATCTGTCTAGTCAAGGCTATGGTTTTTCCAGTAGTCATGTATGGATGTGAGAGTTGGACCATAAAGAAAGCTGAGTACCAAAGAATTGATGCTTTTAAACTGTGGTGTTGGAGAAGACTCTTGAGAGTCCCTTGGACTGCAAGGAGATCCAACCAGTCCATTCTAAAGGAGATGAGTCCTGGGTGTTCATTGGAAGGACTGATGTTGATGCTGAAACTTCAATACTTTGGCCACCTGATGTGAAGAGCTGACTCATTTGAAAAGACCCTGATGCTGGGAAAGATTGAGGGCAGGAGGAGAAGAGGTTGACAGAGGATGAGATGGTTGGATGGTATCACCAACTCAATGGAGATGGGTTTGGGTAGACTCCAGGAGTTGGTGATGGACAGGGAGGCCTGGCATACTGTGGTTCATGGGGTTGCAAAGAGTCAGACACCACTGAGCGACTGAACTGAATTGAAGTGTCTTATCAGCAGTCTCACTTCCTAGGAAGCAACTATAAAACTTTAAGGTGCTGAAGAGGAGACTGAAGGAGACTTAGATGTGAGTATACCTTCAAGGCAAGGTCATAGAGCTGTGTGAAGTATGCACATATTTCTGTGACTTTTAGTATAAAGTTAATTGGAGTCTTTGAGGTCACCCAGTGTATATGTGTGTGTATGTGGGGTGGAGTGGGGTGTGAAAAATCACACTGTATTTCTGGGTGGAGAAGCCAAAAAATTGATCCAAGGAAAGTACCACTAGAAAAAAAGAAAAAAAAGAAAGTACCACTAAAGTGAGGAAAGACACTAGAAGGGAAAAAGACCAGGAAAAAACATAAAATCTACATCTTTAACCTCAGAAAATACTCAAAATGACCATCTCTCAAGTATCTTTCTGCATAAATTCCAGACACAGGCTCTCTGTACTCTAATCTCTTATCTTTTCCACTTCGCGAGACCACCATGATCTTGGTCTCCTTTCTGTGAGAGATTAAGGATTTTTGGGGTCTTTTCTGGCCTGGGCACACCACAGGCTTGCCTGTATGTGTGACCTTCTAGATTCCGGGAATATATCAGAACTTTAAAAAAGCCCATATGGACATTTTACTCTCCAAATTTTTCTTTTATGTTTTTGAGCCAGCCTCTTATTTGCTCCAGTTGGTATTGCTAGCTCAGATGCTTGCATGTTAAATAATTGCTGCTGATTATTTTTCACAAAAGCCCCGGGTATAGTGTCTTTCCCACTGAGCAAATGTGGAGTCAGTTTAAATAAAGCAAACCCTTGGAAGTGGGCTTTTCCACAAAACTGCCAGACAGATGAAGTAGTAACAGTTATCTGGGGATGAAGAGTTTTCATTATTCCATCAAAGACTAACCCCATGGAGAGTATACATCTTCAGATTAATGATTACTGAGGTATCACAAGTATGAAATTACCAAAGTAATAGATCTCATAATGTGGACATCAAATCTTTATGAAACAGGGAAATTTCAAGGAGAAGTCAGTTGCTTAAATGTTTAGTAACCACTTACAGACATCTACTACATAGTTTTCATAGTTTAAAAGGGACATTGTGGTGGTTACAAAAATCAAAAACAAAACAAAACCACCCACTAATCCATTGGTCTGATCCTCCAAGAGTATGTAATCTAGGTGAAAGTGAAAATGTTGCTCAGTCGTGTCAGACTCTTTGTGACCCTATGAGCCGTAGGCCACCAGGCTCCTCTGTCCATAGAATTCTCTAAGCAAGAATACCGGGGTGGGTAGCCACTGCCTTCTCCAGGGGAGCTTCCCAACCCAGGGATCAAACCCAGGTGTCCTGCATTGCAGGCAGATTCTTTACTGTCTGAGCCACCAAGGAATTTAATAATCCAGGTGATGAGACACAAAAAACATGGACAGTTACACAGTTGTTGAGAGTCATCCACTCATAGAGACCATGCTATTCGCTGAGTTATAACTATCTCAGTGCATGTATTATATGGACAAAGTAAATGTAAGGATTACTGAAATGTAAGGTAGGAAGAATAAGAGTACATTGAATTCAACTATAAACAGCTGGATTTCCACAAAGACAATCATTTATAATATAGATAGTTCAAAAGAGTAGCTAAAAGTAGAAAACATTTGAGTGCAAAATAAAGGTTATAATGGTTATAATGACAGGTCTGGCATTCCTGTTTGACTCCCAGGACAAAAACAGTTTCTTTTTTCACATGTCTAAGATATAAGAGTAAAAAAATATACTGGGAAATTTGGGAGGCAGATATTTTAGCCAATTTTCTTTTGACTGATTATGTATTATTATATAACTATAGAGAATAAAACAATAAAAAGTCATCACTTACTAAATATTTTCTTATAAAAATGTGAATTACAGATTCACCATAAAGAATTAAGATGTTCATAACAGTGTCATCTTAGAGAAAAAACTTTTAAAAAGAAAGTACATAGATTTGAGCAAGCATACTAGTTCAAAAGTATTTTGTTCTTTCTCTACCTCATTAAAAAGGAAAAAACTCTATTCTTTAAATGCAGTATTATGACACCACCTACTGGGAATTTAGAAGACAACAATCAAGTTATTTCAGCGTGACCATCCCTTCATCCCTTCTTTAAACATTTTTTAAATTATCAATTCAGCCATGTTGTTGATGTTTTGAAGTCTTTCCAGCATGTTTTGTCTCCACCATTCACTAAAATGACCCTTGTCAACATCACCTACTCTTTTGTCCTTATTTTACCCAGAAACACTTATCTTAAATGACCACTTCCTACTTTTAGAAAAATTCTTCTGCTTGGAGTAAGAGACACCAGATCTTTCTACGTCATTGGAGAGCCTTTTCTGTTTTCAGGACTGGTTTTTGTTCCAACAAAACACTTTTTAATACTCCTCAGAACTGAATCGTGGGCCTTCCTCTCTTTTCTCTACATTATTTTATTACATAACATGAATTTCCTTGACTAACTGCATCTCAGATGTGATGATTGTCAAATTGATACCTCTGGAGATTAATCCTCCTCCAAACTGCAGACTTAAACTGCAAACTTTCATGCAAACATAAAATTAAAACTTATTAAATCCTACATAATTGGAAGCAAGTCCTGAAACCTCCCAGGCGTGCCTTTCCAATCACATCTTTATCCTCCCTCCTGGAAGTAACTGTTATCCAGGCTTACATGGTAATCCTTTTCTGGTTTCAGTTTACCATTAGTGCATTCCTACATATTTCTGTTTTACTTGGGTTTTTTAAGTTAAATAAGTGGAATTAAACTGTCTATACTTTGGTCTTACTTCTTTTAGTCAGCCATATCTTTATAAGATCCTCTTTCTCCTTTTATTGCTGTATAGTATTCCATTATATGAGCATACTAAAAATTTATCAGTTTACGGTTAATGGATATTTGGGTTGTTTCTAGTTTTGCTGGGAGAAATATCAATAACCTCAGATGACACCAGATACACAGATGACACCACCGTGTGGCAGAAAGTGGAGAACTAAAGAGCCTCTGGATGAAAGTGAAAAAGGAGAGTGAAAAGGTTGACTTAAAACTCATTCAGAAAACTAAATCATGGCATCCCGTCCCATTACTTCATGGTAAATAGATGGGGAAACAGTGACAGACTTTGTTTCTTTGGGTTCCAAAATCATTGCAGATGGTGACTGCAGCCATGAAATTAAAAGATGCTTGCTCCTTGGAAGAAAAGTTATGACCAACCTAGATAGCATATTAAAAAGCAGAGACATTACTTTGCCAACAAAGGTCTGTCTAGTCAAAGCTATGGTTTTCCAGTAGTCACATATGGATGTGAGAGTTGAACTATAAAGAAAGCTGAGCACTGAAGAATTGATGCTTTTGAACTGAGATGTTGGAGAAGACTCTTGAGAGTTCCTTGGAATGCAAGGAGATCAAACCAGTTAATCCTAAAGGAAATCAGTCCTGAATATTCCTTGGAAGGACTGATGCTGAAGCTGAAGCTCCAATACTTTGGCCACCTGATCCGAAGAACTGACTCATTGGAAAAGAACCTGATGCTGGGGAAGACTGAAGGCAGGAAGAAAAGGGGAAAACAGAGGATGAGATGGTTGGATGGCATCACCGACTCAGTGGACATGAATTTGAATAAGCTCTGGGAGTTGGGGATGGACTGGGAAGCCTAGCATGCTGCAGCCCATGGGGTTGCAAAGAGTTAGACATGACTGAGTGACTGAACTGAACTGAGTTTTTGCTAGTATAAAAAATGCTTCCAAGAACATTTTTGTAGGTGTAAATTGACACACATATACCTAAATATCTTTAAGAAAAATACTTAGGAAAAAGAGTCGGACACAACTGAGCAACTGAACTGAAAAAAACAAAAATGAAAGTGAAGGATGTACTCATAGCTTTAATGTTTTAAAATATTGCTAAACATTTTTCCAAAGATGTTGCATTAATTTACATACCCACCAGTATAATTTGTGTTCCTATTGCTACATACACATATCCACCAATATTTGACTGGTTTTTTTTTTTTTGCCAGTCTTGTGGGTGTTTGGTGGTATCTCATTGTGATTTTAATTCTCATTTTCCTGATTATTTATGAGACTGAACACTTTTCTGATTATCAGTCATTTGGATATATTTTTGGTAAAGCCCCTGTTTAAGCTCACTGTTCTTATTCTCAGACATTTTTGCATTATATATACATATATATACATATAATATTTGTACATATATGGACATCACAGGTGGCATTAGTGGTAAAGAACCCACCTGCCAATGCATGGGGACATAAAAGACATGGATTTGATCCCTGGGTCAGGAAGATCCCCTGGAGGAGGGTATGGCCACTTACTCCAGTATTCTAACCTGAAGGATCCCATGGACAGAGAAGTCTGGCAGACTACACTCCATAGGGTTGCACAGTCAGGCACAATTGAAATGACTTAGCACACATATGCATATATATAATACATAATATATACACATACAATGTATATAACAGGGCTTCCCAGGTGGCTCACTGGTAAAGAATCTGCCTGCCAACCAGGAGACCCAGGTTTGATCCCTGGGTTAGGAAGATCCCCTGGGGAAGGAAATGGCAGCTGACTCCAGGAATCTTGCCTGGGAAATCCATGGACAGAGGAGCCTGGTGGGTTACAGTCCAGGGGGTTGCAGAGTCAGACACAACTTAGTGACTAAATAACAACAAATATATATATATATATATAATATAATTTTTTCTCTGTGGTTATGTTTTTCTTCTATGTCTTCATCATAGCCTGAACTCCAGAATTCTGAAAGTCCATTTCCTAGATTCCTTCCTGTGTGGTTGCTAATTAGCATGGGACAAAAGAGTTGTAAGACTAGGAAAGTATTAATAGAAGTGAATGAGCCTTTGTTCTCTGAAGGCCATTAGATGTGCTGATTGATACACACAGAGGTGCAACAGCTTCTAGCTTGCAGCTGTTCTCCACCCCATAGCCAGCTTGTTCTTCAACTGCCAACTCTGTGACTCTAAGTTGCTTCAGGCCCATCCTCATGGCGGAGTCATATACCGGGCATACCTTCTCTGTTAAAAAGCAGAAACATTGCTTTGCTAATAAAGGTCCATAAAATGAAAGCTATGGTTTTTCCAGTATCATGTATGGATGTGAGAGTTAGACCATGAAGAAGGCTGAACACCGAAGAATTGATGCTTTCAAACTGTGGTGTTGGAGAAGTACTTGAAAGTCCCTTGGACAGCAAGGAAATCAAACCAGTCATTCCTAAAGGAAATCAACCCTGAAAATTCACTGGAAGGACTGAGGCTGAAGCTGAGCTCCAATACTCTAGCCACTGATGTAAAGATTTGACTGATTGGAAGAGATCCTGATGCCGGGAAAGACTGAAGGAAGAAGGGGACAACAGAGGGCGAGATGGTTGGATGGCATCACCGACTCAATGGACATGAGTTTGAGCAAAATCTGGGAGATGGGGAAGGACAGGGAAGCCTGGCATACTGCAGTCCATGGGGGTGCAAAGAGTTGGACATGACTGAGCGACTGAACAACATACCTTTTTGCAGATCTAGGAGCATTCTCTTCAGAGCTCCCCTTCAGCAGCCGGGCATACTTGGCTTCCTAGGTTTACTGGTTAGTGACACCTCCCCTGATTTGCCAACTTCTGTCCTAGACTGTCACCTTCCAGCTCCTCCTGTAATTGTATTTTAATTATTATGAGCATCTTATCTCACAACTTTCAGTTCTGCTTCCCTCATTTAACATCATAAATGTAGTTATTGGTATCAAAAGGCTCCAGAGTAACTGAATCTTGAGTACAGTAATCTACCATCTTTATCTTCAATTTGATTAATTAAAATGATTGATGCTGTCTGTCACAAAGAGGATGCTGGTATTCCATGGACTGCAGTGGTGAAACTGCGAGTTAGATTATCACATGAAATCACCTGTGGAAGGAGTGACTCAGTAGCTACTGCCATATTTTGCTGAGAACTTGTTATATCGAGGGATTGATTGGTTACATCAAAGTGTACTGAAGAATCTGAAGAAAGAAAATGTTGATCTCAGGGCATTGAACTCCTATCTCAAAATCTGGGTAAAGGACAAGAAAACTAAAACTATCTTAAATGACCTTCCCACGTGGCACTTGTGGTAAGGAACCAGCCTGCCAATGCAGGGGATGTAAGAGACTTGGATTTGATCCGTGGGTCGGGAAGAGCCCCTGGAGGAGGGCATGGCAACCCACTCCAATATTCTTGCCTGGAGAATCCCATGGGCAGAGGAGCCTGGCAGGCTACGATCCATAGAGTTGCAGAGTCAGACACAACTGAAGCAACTTAGCACACACATCTTAAATGAAAACCTTGTCTCCTATAGCCACAGGGACTTTTCTGGAAGTCTCCCCATAATGATATTTGCCCTTCAGAAGCAATTTTGATTTTGAGCAGTTTTTACTTCTGTGAGGCTTAGATAGCCTCAGCCTCCTCCAATTGTTTTTACACATGTCCCTTGGTACCAGCCACCCACAAATTGAAGCTAAGGGAGCGTTCTCCCTGTTTTAACCACTATTCTCAGACCTATTTGCAGAAGATTCCAATTAGATCCAGGCTTTCTTTATGTTTATTGGCACTTTATTTTCTGGGGGTTTTAGGATGTACAGAATTTTTTTTTTTTTTTTTACTCTGATACCTACTCATATTTGCTAAGCCTGTCAAAAGTCTTGCCAAAATACAACAGCTGCATGCAGTTTGGCTCCATCCACTAGTATTTTGTAGCTTATGAGAATGTCTGTCACTTCATTTTGTTGAAAAATGCTGTCATTGGACTTTTTTTTTTTAATAAAAAAGGATCTGGTTACATTTTAGAAAGTATGTTATCAAAATTATCTCACCCAAGCCACAAGTCCAATCTTTATTACTGTACTGCCATCTTGCACATTGCCAATACCTTCTCTCACTACATTGCCTTGTCTCCTCACGCTCTTCAGGGAATCTTTTGATTGACAGAATTCTGTCACGTGGTTAAGTTTATCAAATATTTCCTTCATGTTTAATTCCTTTTCTGTTAAGAAGTCCACTGTTGTTCCAAGACCTTAAAGATACTCTCCATATATCATCTTCTAAAAGATTTATAGACATCTGTAATTTAGCCATCATACAACAGCTGGTATCAGAATAAGTTTCCTGACATCAATAACTATTAAAATTGGCTATTAAAAATATGAAGCAACTCTTTTCAGTGTTAGGACAATGGACATACAAGGTGGCATTGCTTGAGAGCAGTGTAGAACATGCTTTCTTCCTGCAGACATTTTCAAAATATGGGCTACGGGAAGTGCAACCCAGACAGCATTTTTTTTTATTGGGTTAAATTTCCAGGACTAGGGAAGGCACACTGAAGTTTGAAACGGTTAGATGATTCTTCTTTTTCTAAGAAATTAAATGCCCAGTTTGAAAAGTGATGCCTATCTTTAAAATAATCATGCTTGCTAGTCCAAATTTTAAGCTAATCCTATGTGCTGTGTAGAAGTGTGAACATAGCATAATTTTCACAATCATTTTAAGGGGTGGGGGTAGTTATAACTAGTACTTAATTTCCTCTCAAGCCTCAGGCTTGTGATTTTATGCTCACCAGACTACAAAAGAAAAACAAGGCAGAAAATCGAGCTATTTTTGTCACTTAAAATAATTTTAACACAAATGTTCTTTTTAAATCATTTTAAAATATACACTTCAAAATCAATTTCTAAAATGGTAAATATCAGATATAATCTGCTCAAACAAAAGCTCTTTTATGTTCTCAATAATTTTCATGTGAGGAGACCAAAAAGTTTGAGAGCTGCTATTCTATACCAGTAATATTCAGTTAGATAGCATTTTTTTTTTTTTTTTAAGATGGGAAAAAGCAGCTCATTCATAACCACCACAGAAACATTAAACCATTTTAAGACACCTAGAATTAAAGTCAAGAAATAATTTTAAAACTCTTATGAGAGACATGAATTTAATAAAAGGATACACAATACTGGTTTTGGACAGGAAGATGCATCATTGTAAAGGCATCATGATTTTTCTATATGCCAATCTATGCAAGCCAATGTAATTACAATAAAAATGCCAATAGGAATTTTATTTAAAAAGAGACTGAATAATTTAGTTTATCTGTAAGAGAGTATGGAAAACTCTGGGAAAAAAATGAGTAAATAAGAGCATCTGTGTTGGGGAGTAACATGACATATTAGATACTGTGAAAATGTATATTAGTTATAAAACTAACTTTAAATCAATGTTAAAACAATAGTCATTAAATTAGTAATGGTAGTTGAATAGACAAAGACATTAAGTGGAACTAGAGTGTTCATAAATATCAAATATAAAAATTTATTATCTAGTGGAGATTACATTTTAGATCAGTAAGGAAAAAGAGAAAATATTTTATAGACAATTAGATAATGGCAAAAATTTGTAAATTTTTACCTCATAATTTTCAACTGCATTAAAGACTGACATAGAAAACAAAATCATAAAAATATCAAAGAAAACATGGGTATTTTTATAATCTTGAACAAGGAAAATTCTTTCTAAACATGATATCCAAGGCAAAAATTGTAAAGTAGGTCAATAGATTTGATTACATAAAAGTAAAGTTGTAAAATTGTAACAAATAAGCAAGCTGAAAATGACAGAATGAAAAAAATTGCAGTGTATAATAGAGAATGATTCCTAAAATGAAATACTGCAAATTTATAGACATGAACATCCAAAAGAAAAAGCACAAAGGTCATAAGCAAGTACAAACAGCCATTAACATATTGAAATATATTCACTCTCATTAAAAATTTTAAAAATACATTTTTGGCTGTCTCTGAAAAATATTAAAAACTGATAAAAGTCTATGCTGTTGATCCTGTAAAGAAATAAACTCTCCGGCTTGGTGAAGGACAGTTTGACAATTTAGCTCAAAATTTTATGTCTGTATACTCCATAACTCAGAAGTTATACATCTCCAAATTCATTGGAAAGACAGAAAGGGTTAAAGTAATACACACAAAGATGTAAGTAGCAGCCTACATTGTATGTCCATGAATAAATATTGTACATCTTCCTTATAATCAAATACTGCAGAGCAATAAGAGTTTCTGGGAACTATATCTACACCTATTGTTTTAAAATTTTTATGAAAGTCATTTAGATACACTTGTGTGTGTGTATGTATATGTGCACATGCATAGCAAGAAGTCCAAGGGAGTCAACACAAAAGTCTTAAGCTCTTTTAAGCATAAGTGTCAAACTCTGGGTAGACATGTGAATTTTGGTGGATTACTATTCTTGTCTAAGTTTGACAAATATACTACCTGGCAGGTACTGTGGCATATGGCACACAAGCAAAACATGTGAGTGAATGGGCATGAATTCATACATCCTTCCACTACTGATTTAAACAAAATAATGCATTAAATGGCATCATTAAAAGTTCTCATTTGGTTAAAAAAAAAAGAGAGAACAACAAGATTTCAATCAGAACTAGTGCATTTAATCTCGAGTTCCCAGAGATAGTCTGTAGATACATTTCTGAATATCTAGGGTTTCAGTAATTAACATGTTTGGAAAAGAAGGAAATCTTTGAGAGGAAAGGAGTGTGTAGGTTGTATTCCTATTATCTCTCAGTTCCAGGTCCACCCTTACACCCTCTGGCCTGTGCCGCTGGGGTTGGGATTTTGTAATACATTTCGCAGATCTCTGTTGCACTTCATTTAGGTTCTGCACTTCATTAGAAAAGTGGGAAGGCAGAAAGAGGACAACATCTACCTCTGTCTTTGCTTGCCAATCCTACTAGTGACCTAATAATTTCAACTGATTCGTCTTCATTCAGCTCCTTTCAGAGAGCACTTAGGTGGTGAACCTTCTCAGGGGTTTGAGCAACAACCCCATGGAGATCCATTTTCTGGAACTCCCAAGGTTCTGGGAAGCCCCCTTCCCACCTGTTTTCCTACTCCTAGGAACAGTAGCTGCACCCTGCAGTTAGGTTCTCTGAGTTACCTCTAGTGCCTCCAGCACATCAGCCCTGTTGAAATACCTCGTGTGAGCTCCTTTAACTGAATATATCCCAGTAGAGGTGCTCTCTGAAGAGCAGATGTAGTACTGGTTCATGGCAGGATCAAGATAAAGAGACGCAAATGCTTAAGGCCAGTTTGCTCAGGTTGGCATTTACAGGTTGTTTTAATGTTCCAAGTATGTTAACAGAGGAAGATATATATCCGTAGCAGCAAGATTTTGAAGTACTTCTATCCAATGAAACTTCCTGCAATAATAAAAATGTTCTAAAATGTGTTGTCCAACAGATAGCCAACGTGACTGTTGAGAATTTGAAACATGGCTAGGATAACTAATTTTACTTTTATTTGGCTTAAACAGCCGCAGGTGGTTAGTGGCTATCATGCTAGACCAGGCAGGTCTGAGGTGACCGGAGGACCAGACAACCTGCAAGACTGCACCTTTGTTAATTTGCCAGGTATTTTAACAGATACTAGGGTTACAAAAAAACAGGAGATACTATATCTCCTTCTATAGGAGGTGAGGCCAGCAAAGGAAGATGGATATGCAAAACCACTTTGAAAGATGATTGTGCCAACAGTATGTAAGATGGACCAAAAGCGCAAGGCCACTCAGAGCAAATGCAATTGTCCAAATTAGATGAGAAATCTCATTGACAGTAGTAAGGGGTGCATGTGCACATGAAAATCTGACCTGTCGACGCCTGGTAATCAAGGGGAAATAAAAGTAGAGTTGAGACTAATTCCCTATTTCTGAATCAGTGTATCACTCTAAGAGAAAATAAGAGAACCAGGTTTGGGAAGAAGTGGTGAATTCAGTTTTGGAGGTGTGGAATTTAAAGTGCCTGTGAAACATCCAAGTCTGTGCTGAATAGACGCATGGACACACACGTGGATCTATAATGTACAAAGGAAAAAAAAAAAGGAAAAAAAAAAAAAATACAAAGGAGGTTCAGTTAGGAACACGAACGTGTGAATCAGAAGCATTAGGCAGTACAAGAAGACAAACTAGCTAATATGACTGTCCAGGAAGCGTGAAGAGTTAGAAGTGGGCCGAGAACAGAAATCTTGACAACATTTGAGTAGAAAGAAAACAAAAGAATGAGAATCATGCAAAGAAGCCTGTCTCAGGAAGGCAGAGATTCTGAAAATTACTAGCCGAAGCCAACAATGACAAACTATAAAATGGCTGACAATAAACTGAACACTCGCACTGTGACATATTCTCAGAGTTGTTGTTTAATACAGAAACCCATTTCATCTTTTAAAGGAATCATATAAGGCAGTTTTTACTGTAAGAGGAGTTACAGAGCTCACTCGAGACCAACACAGTAATCCAGACACAGGCAGCCTGGCTCTGGAGCTGGCACGCTTAGCCACTCAGGAGAGCGCGTCCACGAGTGAAGGGCTGAAAAACACTCAGAGCAGCTTCGGTGGAGCACAGGCTAAACTGGGCATGCTGCATGCCTGAGGGGGTCATCCGAAATCTTCATCTCCCTGCCTTTTCACGTGACTCACAACAATGAAGAAGGCAAGTTTCTCCGCCCTACTTTAGCCAGGCTCAGTCAGCCTCTGAGGGGAAGGCCACAGGTGACCCTTAGAAAAATTAAAGCTGGAGAAGCATCTACTCAATGTTCTCAAACATCTGTCACTGTAAAAGGCGTTTAAGAATCCACATGATAAGAGAGGACCCAGACACCTTTTGTAAAGAAAGCTCCTCATGTGCTTTTGATCCAGAACTAGGGTTAAGGATACATAACTGGCTCCAGATTATTGAAAAAGAACCATTTGCTAAAGGACAAACATACTGTACAGGCTTTGGGATAATACAAAGCAAAAAAAGTAAGTTTTCTAATTCTGTCAAAGAGCAATTATGTCCCCTATGTAACGGATGTACTTTTAATTAAATTTATAAACTCATTCTGTACAGTTTACTTATACTTTCCTTATAACATTGGGTTATCAATAATGTCTATTCCTTATCACAACCTGGTTAACAATTAACTGTAAATCTACAAGTATGGGGGTGAAAAATTGGAAGGGGTCATACCCAAGCCCCCTAACTTTCTTGGTAAATTAAGACCCTATTTTACTGGAGCTGCGTTGAATGGGAGGTTCAAGGATGGCAGTGAAGGTGTGAGAAGAACTGTGCATGAATAAATAGGGAATCTGAAATTCTGGTGTGTGTCTGTGCACATTCAACTGTGTACATAGGTCTCTCAGTCATGACTCTTAATTTTATCTGCATACTGATGTAAAATCTCGAAAAATAATTACACAAAGTCGTCCCTACTCACTCTTCCCAAGTATCCTGTGGGATTTTACTTTTGGAGGATGACAATAGGACTCAGAGGTCGAAGTCAACAATTCTGAATCATAAAGACACTGAACTTCTAGAGGATTAGACACAGGAGGACAGAATCCACCTTAGTCTTAGTAAATCTAAAACTAAGGAAAAGAATTTTTAGTTACTTCCTTGAAGGTGTCAGTGAGAGAAATGATGACGTTTCCAGTAAACCAGGGTTCAAAAAGATGCTAGGGATTACTTAGTACGGCGGTTCTCAAACTTCAGCAGATGGCAGAATCTTCCGAAGGACTTGAAACTTGTTAACTCTTCAAGCTTAACATGTGTTAAATCACTAGTTCTGATGTGGGGCTCAACAATTTTCAACTGTAACGTGTCCCCAGATGATGCTAAATCTGCTGGTTTGGAGACATTTTGAGAAGTAGTTATTTAGTGTAGTTAGTGTATTGTATTTTAACGAATCTGAAAAGAATTACGGGCTTTCGGGCTCAATGATGGCTGTAGTCTCCTTATCACAATCTTTATAAGTTCCTCCAAGTCTTAACTTCCATTTGAATTCTACCTTAAGTTTTTACAAAATGTAATTTTTGGGGAGTGGGAAAGGAGTACTACAGTAATCAAAATGAGAGTCATTAAGTGAAAGTGAAATCTACCATGGACAATTGTTCTATGAGGTTTTGATTTTTAAATTACTAGCCCTAAGTTATATTTAATCCAGTATATAATGTAAGAAAACTTCACTGACCTAAACCATTAGATTAAAAGCTGATATAAAAATGAGTTGCTTCCTCAGGTCTTAAAAAATGTCACTTTTTAAAAGAAGAACTTCAGATTCATAATTAGGAATGAATAAACTGGCTTTAACTACAGAGTAAATATAATACTTACCTGGATGTGCCTCATAAAAGAAGTAATTTCCTATGGTGTTTAGCAGACTGTGTCTCAGTAGTCAATTATACACAAACAACTTTACTGTTATGGTAGAATATCATAAAATGCTGAAGATACTTTATAAATGCTTTGAAGATACATATGAAGTTTCTAAACTTTCAACAGGACTTGAAAATCGATGCAGAATACTAATTCTGCTAAGTAGAGAAGTTAATATCTAAACCAAAACACATTCTGATGGCTATAATATATAAAATCTAACTTTACAAAGAAACAGCAATTTATCATTAATACCTTAGCAGTACATTGATACCTTTATAAGGAGTATATATAATAGCTTAATATTTTCTTGTTCTTCCTCCATCCAGATCTTTTATGAGAGGCACTTATAAAAAGCACTAGTTTTGGCGACGCTGTAACAAACATACACATAGTATAATGATATATTTTACTATGCTGACAAAGTATCATTTATAAAGAAATTTTTATAAATTCAAAAATAGCTTGTTGGTAGCATGATTACCTTTAAAGCATTGGATTTCATTCACAATATTACTTCATTAATCTTAAATAGCAGTTCCCCCTATAAAATGTTCTACAATTTTTTTCCTTTTTGAAAAGGGAGTAAATAAATGCAGGGAAGATACTCATATAATTTCTAGTTCAACAATATCAACTTCCATTTCACAGCATTGATTAGTAGAGAACATTTTCATTTAAAGTAGTATACAATTTACAAAAATAGAATGATTATATAATGCAAACACCGTCCTCCATTATGAAGAATGTGTGTGTGTATGTATGTATATGTGTGTATATATATATATATTTAATATATACATATACATAGTTCTTATAAGTTTCACTATTAAATAGCCCTTATTCAAGTACTTTTTTCTGGTTTCTCTTGAAATAATCACCTTGCTATATTATATGTAAATACATAAAAAAAAAATTAAAGGTTAATCTAAGAAAAGGTTAAAAGTTTCAGTGTGGTTGACTTAAATATCAGCCGCTCACTACAGTTAAAAACCTGATTTGAATTCAAAACAGGTTTAGGTGCCATACTAAGTATAACAACTTAGTCAAAAATATAGATATAATATTTAAGTATCAAATACTCAGTAAATTTCTACTGTGCTAACATTAGAGCAAAATTAAAAGTCTGTATTAATCTGTTAATCACCCATAGACAATCCCCAGAAAAAGATTCATTTATGTAACTAAAAAAATACACTAATATATAATATACCTGCTTACAAACACATAGGTAGCCATAAATAAAACTTTATTCTTTAATTTCATTTACAAGCTACCAAATATTATGTATTGTACACAGTGCTGAACACTTAAATGGCTATAGTCACGGAGGATCCAGACTGAATGGAAAGCTGCAGATCAAGAAAAGATAAAAGCAAAGTAACACTGTAACAGAAAAGTGGCAAAAGCATGGCCTTGCCATAATAAAATCAGTCGGATTGGTAATCATACATCAGCTCTGGTTAAAACACAGTCTGAGCGCCATGCGATTCTCTGCTTTACTGTCTGCAGTCTGGCTAAAGTCTGTAGAGTCAATTTGTCTTTTGCAGTTATTAAAATAAAAGTTAAAAATTATAGCAGCAACAAGCAAACCCCGTGACAGGAAGGCAAAGGCTCAGAACTGAAAACGTTTACACGGTGTGTTCAGGGGAGTGTGTGCAGTTTATCTTCCGTCAGCAGGAGTCCGACTGAGGGACAGCATGATGCGGGCAAATCGCTCACAGAGTTCATGTGTGGAGTACGGAGGTAACTTCGGTGGCTCATGGAAACCTTTAATCTCCGTAGAACAATCGAGCAGCTTTGGCAGAAAATCTGTCAGCTTCTCTTGGAGGTTTGCTGCAAACACAAACAATCAGATATAACTAAAAGCTGACAGGGAGAAAAATTATCTTCAACAAGATTTATTAATTTAGAGTAGGCAGCTGATGTTTTGTTTCAAAGCGTGCAAAATCATTGCCATGTAGGAGGAAGAAGTAAAACATGAATGGCAACAGCAATATGTACACCTTAGTTTGTAAACAAGAAAAAAAAATCATATGAATGTAACAATGTCACAGAATATAAAAATGATAATAACTAACGTATAATTCTAACAGCTTTTAATCCCAACAACTCAGGAATCCACTAGCATTGTTTCAACTTACATTCCATTTCTTGTCCAAGATACGAACACCATCGATTTCTCATATCTTCCACAGCAAGTATGTCTTTCTCTTCCATTTCATCCACCAATAACAGGGGCAAAAATGGGACAATAAATTCATTCATGATAATCAGGCCATTGTTTACTTCTCTATCCTCTCCAGATTCAAACAGTTCTGCAGCTTGCTCATTTAATTTCTTAATGCAATGAGAGAGGAAGAGAGAGAGAGAGAAAAAAAAAAACAGGTTTGTTTCCTTTTTCAATTAAATAAAAATATCTCAGAGTGTGAATAATGAAGGCAACATAATAAGCATGTTTGCGAACAGTAATAGAACAAATGGAAATCAGAAAAAGCAACCTCAGCTTATGGAGTGAGAAAAGTTTCTTAGAAAAGGATATGCATGTTACAACAGAAACAAGAGCAAAAAAAAAAAAAAGAGAAATACTGTTGTCACGTTTTTAAAGTTCATATTCAGTTTATTTTACTTTGATCATCACTATAGGAATCATTTTAAAATTAATTCTCTAGAGGTGAATTACCCCAATTCTAAAATATGTTAAGCACTCAAAGTAATTTTAAACACAAAGAAATTGAGATTCCGTATTAATTTTGAAAAACTCATCTTTTCCATAAATGTCAATTGAACAGGGACTGTTATATTTCTTGATACAAAAATATAGAGGTAATCAATTAAACCGTTCGTTTCTTCAAAAAATTCTTACTCAGTACATGCAATGTGCCAGAAACTGTTTTAGTTGCAGGGGTACCCAAATGATTAGTAAGAAAACTCTCATGGAGCTTACAATCTGTTACAATATAGGGATCAGTAAAATTTTCTCTGTAAAGGACAAAACAGGAACTATTTTAGGCTCTGAGGGCTATATAGTCTTTGTTGCAATGACATTAATGTTGTTGCACCAAGACAGTCATATGTAAATGAGCAGGCAGGGCTATGTTTCAGAAAAACTTCATTTTATAAAAACAAGTGGCAGGCTGGAGCAGAGGCCAAGCATGCTGACATCTAATTAAACAGAAGAAAGAAATCCATGAAATAAGAAATACAGACATGGGAGATAGAAAAAATATACAGGTATAATAAGACATAAAACACTTTTGTAAATTGGAGAATAATTGCTTTAACAATGTTGTGTATGTGAATCAGCTATAAAAATACATATTCCCCTCCATCATGAGCCTCCCTCCCACCTGCCCATAAGACGTTTATGTCTGAAATCTCATGTTTACAGAATGAAGAGTATGATTTTTAAATAATATTTATATTTTAAGAAGAATTTAAATTACAAAAATCATATTATTTCTTAGGTTTATGACATTCTTGTCCAATTCAGTCACTAAGTAATTATCTAACAGTCAGCAAACAACTAATTTCCTGGTTTCAGCTTCTTTATATGAAAAATAGCATACTATATAACGCTCCTCACATACTGGCTAAGAGGATTAAATAAGATAAGCCTTTAAGTATATAGTATAATTTTTACAATTTGCACTCAAAGACATTATTACTCTGAAATTTGATGTTATGTTTACTAAATCAAAACAGATCCTAGAAACAACTTAAGCATAGTTATGTCCAAAGCCAGCCTTATTCATCCTCTTAAGAGTACCCAAAGCCAAAGACAGAACAGAACTAGTAAGTCATGAGGCTTTAATGCCTCTATTTCCTTCTTTCCACTCATCTAATAGTTACCAATCACTTCCTTTACCATTTATATAGCTTCTCTTTCATACTGTACCTCTTAGTTGAGACTCGTCTTCTTTTCCCTGTCTATCTTTTCTAGGGTTCTTTGTTTCAATCTTTACTCCATTCTAGTCCATATTCAAGTATACTACTGCCAGAATTATTTTCTAAAAACAAAACTGATCATGCCCAATTTATTCCAACTTTACAACCAACTCATGAGAATGGTGCATAAGCTTCTACACAGTTTGACATCAACAAACACTGTCGGCTTCATCACTTCCACCTAAACTTGTTCCTCATAACTAAGCCACAATAGAATTATCTTCATTTTCTGTTGTACACTCTCCATGTCTCTTCCTATGATATTCCTTTGTCTAGAGTTTCTTGCCCCTTCTCTACAAGGCACAAAATGCCTATTTATCTATCAGGATACAGATCAGTGTTTATCTTATTTCTTAAGCTTCTTCCAACAATTCCAAGCATATTATGTTGCATATTTCTCATAACAATACTTATTCTGAAATATAAAAATTACTTGTATACATCTCTCACCAGACTGAATTCTCTTAGGATATAATAATGGGTCTTATCTTTGCATCCCTCAGAATCTGATACTCAGTAAATGCTCAATTTAAAAAAAAAAAAAACTAAAAAAGGAAAAAAGAAAACACCTAAAAGGAACACTAAAATTCTCCTGAAGCTTCATTTAAATTCCTGTGTGAAACAATACATGCAGCTGGCTTACTAACATAAAACGATAAACACTGCTTACCATAATATAAACACTGTCTACATAATGGTAGACAGTATTTTAGTTGTGTTTATATTTAAAATAGGTTTACCAGAATATTTCAATATTCCAACACTGCAAAGTTTTACATTAAAAATTGCTTTGATTCATTCAATGCATGAATTATACACCTGAATACAATTCAGATCTTCCTTCTTGGGCATTGATTAAAAAGCCTTATGAAACTGACCATTTTAAGAATGGGCTTCCCTGGTGGCTCAGAGGTAAAGAATCTGCCTGCCAATGCAGGAGATGCAGATTTGATCCCTGGGTCGGGAAGATCCCCTAGAGACGGAAATGGCAACCCGCTCAAGTATTCTTGCCTGGAGAATTCCATGGACAGAGGAGCCTGGCGGGCTACAGTCCATGGGGTCACAAGAAAGTCAGACATGACTTAATGACTAAAGAACAACAAATTAAG
The DNA here is from genome assembly GCF_033118175.1 of Dama dama. Taxonomy (NCBI): domain Eukaryota; kingdom Metazoa; phylum Chordata; class Mammalia; order Artiodactyla; family Cervidae; genus Dama; species Dama dama. The sequence continues at coordinate 26,483,915 of NC_083711.1, forward strand.
AATACCATCCTTGATGGATACAAACCATCAATAATTAGTCTTAAAATATACTCAAATGCAATAAAATGAGCTAAGAGAAAAATAACAAAATCACAAGCTTCTACTGTTGCCATTCAAAAATTCTGGAGACATAATGCAGAGTACAATTAACATATACTATGCAGTTCTACTGAAAGAAAACATTTCAGCAGTACACCTACTGAAAGTCTTTTTAAAGTACATGTAAACCAAGTAATCTATATTGGCTCAAAAATGATATACTCTTGCACACCTTTATGTATTTTATAGGAAAAAAAAATCATGACTTAGAGGTTCACAATCTATAGTCATGTTAACAGCTAAATGAAATCCAATCATAAAAAGTACAAAGATGGAATTTGTGGTTTTACACTTAAAGATAAGCAAAGTCAAGAAACATTAACAGAATATTCCAGATATTCAGAAAGTCAACTGGTGGGTAAAAAGAACTGCTGAAAATATTTAAGTTCATAACAGCAATATTTCAGCACATACACAGTAAAAATACTTGAGGAAAAAATTTCAATGACTAGATGAAAAAAAACTTCATATTACAATGAATTATTTAACATTATGTACACCAAATATACTCTTTATAAAAACTCAGAAAAAGCTATACTTTTTCTGGAATAATAATAATAATTTATCATACCATTCAGCACCTCTTCTGCATCAAAAAAGGGAATGGTAGAATGAGAAGAAATCTAGATACAAAAATGAATTATTCTGATCTCATTTTAAGAACACTTCTTATTTATCATCTGTAAAACTTAAGATTCTTAAAAAAGATGGGATAAAGAATTGAGTGTATTCTCCCACCTCAAGGAAGCAGACCCAGGAGACAGACATCATCATGACAATTACCCCATCAGAATTTATAGTCACTTACATGAGTCTGAAAAACTGCCCAGTGTAAAACAATATGATAAATACACATTATCTGCCTTCAACTTACTAGTAAACATTCTCTTCTATAATGTGATATCAATTCTTCATCATGTCCTCTGTATGGGCCTTTGGACAACAGTTCTTTGTTATTCTGATAAGCACAGATAAGGAATAGCAAGGAATCTATATAACTTAAAAAAGAGAAGTACAGCATTAGTATTTTATTTTTGTAAAAGAAGGGCAACTACAATTACAAAACATTTTAAGTATACATTTAAATTTTATCCAAATCAACATTAAAATAACACATCTGAAGATACATTGTACGCCTGAGAGTATCACTGGAGCAACAGCCACATGTGAAGGTAGCAGATAGTTGTTTTAAAACTAAAACAAAGAAAAACCCAAAAACCAAAAAAAAATTCAGCTAGGAAGTTAGGAAAAACTGGGAGAGAAAGGCCAAACTGATTAATACAGAGAGTTCCTTCTGTCTTCTTTGCTAATTCTTTCCATTTAGATTCAAAATTAACACTGACATGAAAGTCAACAGTCTCCTTTTTTAGCAACACCATGACATTTTGTTTGAGGGGCTGATCAGGTTACTTTGCTATAAGCATTTAACAAACATCATTTGGTTAAATCAATGACTATTTTTAGTCACTTTTTTTTTTTTCCCTAATGTGAGGGCACAGTTACAGTCATTGAGAAAAATTAACAGAGGGTAGAATATCCAAAGGAGCAGGGTGAAGTAGAAAGGGAAAAAATGCTTCCAAATCTGGGAAATCTACTGGGATACAAACAAACACAACATAAAAGGCAGACAGGGTTAGGCCTTTGTTTAATATTTAATATTGCTACAACTCTAGACCTTTTGAAGTTAAAACTAAGTTTTAAAAAGGGAATATGACACAAATATTTCAGTATTATATTTGTCTCTAAAATGAGTATTCCTCCTCTAACATGCTGTAGGACAAATACATACAGGTGTATATCTGTATGGGCTTCCCTGGTGGCCCAGTGGTAAAGAATCTGCCTGCATTAAGGAGACACAGGTTTGATCCCTTGGTAAGGAAGATCCCTTATAGAAGGGCATGGCAACCCACTCCAGTATTCTTGCCTGGGGAGGAATCCCATGGACAGAGAAGCCTGGCGGGCTACAGTTCACGGTGTCACAAATGAGTCGGACTTGACATAGTGACTAAAACAACAACAATATGTCTGATATAACTGAAATATGAAAGATATTTTAAGATATCGCCTATGAGCCAATTTTTCTACTCATAGCATATCTTACAAATTCTGAAAAATGCAACATCCTAAGAAGTGAAACGCTGTACAGAAACAATGCTTTATAATTCTTTAAGTAATACTGCCCATCATTGTTACTGTTTGTTAATTTCAGGTGCTCAGACACAAACAAGTCAATTATACAGTCAAAATGTTAAATGTAGAATTATGGGGAAATAAACATACTCATTCATGACAAATCAAATTACACACCTGAAACTACTTCATTAAACATATGTTCTTTTAAATATTTTTTGAAAACATCTTTTCCCAGGGATTTGTTTTTGCATAAAATTAGGGCATGAAATCTTATTTTGAAATAATATGGGTATAGTCTCAGCTAAAGCTTTTTTTGTTTAGAGACTGACAACAGTATTAAATGCTGTCTTGTGCCACTAAGTTGAATTAGTCTGCTAGCACATCTACCTTTCCTTTTACAGCCATTAAGTTCCCAGTTGAAAGGTCTCCCTGGAATGACATCCATATCTGGCTTTCTAGAACTGAGTCATCTCTCTGAGAATAGCTCTGAAACCATGAACTTATTCCAACTTTCTAGTGAGGTACACAGAATGTTCCACATTTTATCAGCCTTTAAAGTGCTTCCGTTTCAAGTAAATCAAAATAAAATTCAGCAGTCCAGTTACCAAAATCTTATTTAAGATAAATTAAGACCATGGAGCCTGGTAGATTCTCTTTACTTTTCATTTTTACTGCTGTAAAATTATGGCTCCTAAAAACATGATTTCATTTCACTACTCATAGAAGTAACAATAGCCCATTAATAAATATTCAATTTATGGCTTTCAAGTGCTATGTTTTCATTAAAAAAAAAGTTTGACAGAGCATTTTGCCAACATCTTATATACTGCTAGTTATGGTAACCACTACATTTGTGGTATAATTAACATTTCTTTTTACAAAATTCCATAAATATTATTTGCCACAATCACTAATTTCCTAACTGATATTTTCAATTTAATAATAAACATTTGCTATGCTAAGAATATTCATTTTACCAACAAGAATATATTTAAGATTAATTATGAAATTTAAACACAATTTATTTAAAGTCCTTTAACAAACACTAGCTCAGAAAAGCTAATGCAGAAGAGATGCAGAGAGCAAGGGAAAAAGTTTCATCTTTTTAGTTCTTACTGAGATAATGAATACACTTTGTCCTTTTCTTATATCATTAAATAATATAAGAACACAGAGGCCTTTATTTCAATTTTTCTCTCCCTAGTCAGCTGTGTGACCTTGGCAAAGTTATTGTATCACTTTGGAACCTAGTTTCTTTATCTGTTAAATGGAAAAGCCTTTTACACGCTCTATTCTATTGTAAGGGCATATTAATATTTTTCTTAGAAACCTTAATCTCTAAAATCCTAAAGCAAATTAGAATATTCCTATTAAAGAAATAAAATGTTGACCTAAATATGATTTTATAAAAGAGAGCTATTGATCAAAATGTTTTCTACTTCAGCTGACCAAAGTGAATTATTTTAAAAGTACACAATCACTAGGTACTTTAATAATTTGTCTCCAAGTATTAATATTACTTTTTACTTTTCTACTTTTACGTATTAACTTTTAAGATTTTGATGGCATTGTGCTTGGTCCAATGAACAGAGTGGCACTGTTTGGTAGAACTTCCTGCAGTAATGGAAGTGGTGTCTGTGCTGGCCAGAACGGCAGCCATTAGTCAGATGTGACTACTGAGCGTCTGAAATGAGGCTAGTATGACTGGGAAACTGAAAAGTTTTAAAAATTTTAATTAAATTAAATTGTCCTACATGGCTCGTGAGCCACCATCTTGTACAGCGTAGCTCTAGAAGTAATACTCCATGTTGGCATTTAAAAAAAGAGCGTTACTACTTCTAGTGGAGGTAAAATACACAAGAAAAAAGAAAAAAGAAATCAATATCCTTTTTACTTGGTGGCAATATTACAGTGCATTTTAAACATGGCACTTAAAAAGTCCCTAGTCAAGTAAATTAATTTTAAAGGATATGAATTAAATACATGGATAATAAATAAATGCAATTAGCTAATAATCTATAGCGCTCAATAATCAATATGCAGCCTTTCTTCTCAGTAACAATAACAATTTGGTAAGTAGAAATTCCTTTAAAATCACCTGTAATTTGTATGAGAAGTAATCTAAAATATTTACAGCTGCAATATTTAGAAGACAAGTGATCAGTTTTCTAAAGTTATATTTTTTACAGTACCTGGAATTTCAGAAAAAGAGACACATTAGAAACATTCTCTAATTTGCAACCGAGATTAAACTCAGAAACAACAGGAAAAAGGCTAGTGACAGGAAGTTGGATGTTGGCGAATACAAAGAATTCCACTTGCTGGCTACCAGCTGCTTTGAAAGTGAATGTGGAAGTTGCTCAGTCATGTCTGACTCTTTGCAAACTCATGGACTACAGTCCATGGAATTCTCCAGGGCAGAATACTGGAGTGCGTAGCCTTTTCCTTCTCCAGGGGATCTTCCCAACCCAGGGATCGAACCCAGGTCTCCTGCAGTACAGGTGGACTCTTTACCAGCTGAGCCACAAGGGAAGCTCAAGAATACTGGAGTGGGTAGCCTATCCCTTCTCCCAGCGGATCTTCCTGACCCAGGAATTGAACCAGGGTCTCCTGCATTGCAGGCAGATTCTTTACCAGCTGAGCCACAAGGGAAGCCCAGGGGAAGAAAACCAGCTGCTTTGGTCCCTACCAAATCTAGGCTTCAATCTAAACCTATTTCATTCTAAACTTCAACTGTAGTGTCTGAGAGCTGATAAAATCAATGATAATAATGCTAACTTTATAAATTTAATTTCAAATGGAAAATATATTGTATATGGGGTATATGGGAATTCTTTGTATTAACTTTGCAATTTGCAATAGTAAATTTAAGACAGTTGTAAAATAAAGTTTACTGAAAATATATATTGTGAATAAAATCTTTGAGAGATGAGGTCACATCTGAATAGAATATAAGAATTAAGCTTTTCTTATCATGTGTGTCCATTTTGCCTTACCTTTCTCTTTGAAAATTTTCTAGCCCAATAATGAGATACATGGTTGTTTCCCTGAATTTTCTATAATCCTGATGCCACTCCTGTAAGTGAAAGAATATTAAAAGTATATAGATATTAAAACTACAATGAAAACTACTTACAATTACATTTTACGATAACTACTTGAACTAACAGAAGCAGAGTTCAAAATTGAAGATAAACTAGACCTAAATCAAGGCTTTAATTTCTTACATACAAACCTGGCAGTATAGAAATAAAAACTGTAGACCCTGACGAGAGAAATTAAACAATCTCACTAGAAGACAGAAGACATAAAAGGCAAGATAATCAATAGGTGGGCCATTTGTCTCTCAATTCTTCAGTGTAAAAGTTTATTAAGATATTATCAGAGAATATTTGGGGTGCATAATCTTTTCAAATTTCTGTTTTCAATTTTTTCCAGACATATACTCAGGAGAGAATTGCTGGATTATTTTCAGTTTTTTGAGGAACCTCCATAGTGTTACCCATGGGGAGAGGAAGAGGAGGAGGAGCACAGTACAAGCACAGAATTAGGAAACGTCAAGTATGTATAAAATAGATGAGCAGCAAGGACATATTGTGCAGCACAGGTAACTATAGCAATTATCTTGTAATACCTTTTAGTAGAGTATTATCTCTAAATGCACTGAACGACTATGCTATACACCTGAAGCTAATATAATGCAAAGCAACAACATGACATTTAAAAAAATATTATTATAGAACCTAAATCACATTGAATGTAGAAGGTAAATGAAGCTAACTAATAGGAATCAAAGCTTGAAGACTGTTATTTGAAATAGTTTTAAGGAACTGAAAGAAAAAAAATGTAATAAATTTAACCTTTTAATTTTGCAATATTTGTGATAAATTTTAAATGTGGATGCTTAGCAGTCTTTTCAACTGAGATAAAGTGAAAAAGACAGAAGCATTTCACAGCCCCTCTCCAAAACACCCACAGTTACTGAGCATGTCATATAACAAAATGATTCAGAACTCACAATCTACAATTCTAGAAAACAATTAAAAAAATCAAGATTTCTTTTTTAATAAAAATTGATTCAAGGAAAATCATAACTAAAATTCAATATGTGAAAGCTTTTATACACATTTTATTGTAAATAAATGAAAGCAAGATACATATAGGCCAGTTACTAGCCAACTACTGATATATTCTCCTTGAATATAAATCATTTTAATTTAAAAAGGCAAAATTTTCATACTATTGAAAGTGATAGTGTTAGTCACTCAGTCCTGTCTGACTCTTCGCAAACCCATGGACTGTATAGCCCACCAGGCTCCTCCGTCCGTGGGATTCTCCAGGCAAGAATATTGGAGTGGGTTGCCATTCCCTTCTCCAGGGGATCTTCCTGATCCTGGGATCAAATCCAGATCTCCTGCATTGCAGGCAGATTTCTTTACCAACTAAGCCACAGGGATAGAAGACATTAATAACAAATAAAGGTAAAATTTACCTTTAAGCATAAAGTTAGCTTTTCTGGGGGAAGTATTCAAATTGCCACTCTGTTATCATTAGATTCACCTTAGAAGTTTTCAGTAGGTAAACTTCTGGTGGCTCAGAGGTTAAAGCGTCTACATGCAATGTGGGAGACCTGGGTTCGATCCCTGGGTTGGGAAGATCCCCTGGAGAAGGAAATGGCAACCCACTCCAGTATTCTTGCCTGGAGAATCCCATGGACGGAGGAGCCTGGTGGGCTACAGTCCACGGGGTCGCAAAGAGTCGGACACGACTGAGCGACTTAACTTAAACTTCTTCTTTAAAGGGTTTGACAATAAATATTTTAGGCTTCGCAGGCCAGGCAATCTCTGTTGTAGTTACTCAACTCTGCGGTTGCAGTGTGAAAGTGCTTGGACTCAATATCTAAACAAATGGCCTGTGTTCCAATAAAACTTTATTTATAAAAGCAGATGATGAGCTGGATTTGGTTTGCAGGCCAAGGATTACTGATGTGTGATTCAGAGCAAGACAAAGATATGTGGGATATACAAAATCCAAAAACATGTCATGTAAATACTATAAGATTTAATGGCTCTGCAATTAGAAAAAATATGAGAAATTTTCAGAATAAAAATATGCAGAATCCAATCTGATGAAGCAAACTGGTGGGGGGACTGCAGAAGCAAATAACAATTACAATCAAGTCCCATGTAACTTGAATCTTGGAGACAAGGGCAGAATTAGCAACCAATTTGCCTGTATCTCTGGCATGTATTATATGTCCATTTTTTTTGTGGCTATGTTCCCAGATTTTCTATTTTGCCTTATAATTCAAATTTACCCGTTCTTATGATAATATTATTATAAAGTATAAAAGTTAAGATAGTTTATATTGATTTCAAGTGAAAATAGCCTTCCTACCTTGTTCTGTAAGAATGCTGAGACTAGAATGTTTGCATTTCCATAAAACTTTTGAATGAGCTTATTAAAAAAATAAAACAACTTGCTAGAAGTTTGTTAGAAACTGAACAGTTTCAATAAACCATTCTGTGGAAAACTGACATCTTTACAACACCAAGTTTTCCAAACACAATACATATATCCATTTACTTAGATCTTCTTTATAACATCTCCTAAAATTATGCACATCTTTTATTAAATTTGCTTTCAGGTACACCACCACTTTGGATATTATCTAAAATGTGTCATTTTAAAGAATTTCTATCTGAATATTTGCTACTGCTATAAAGAAATAAAACAGATATTTGACATAGATTTGTATTTTACAAAGCTCTCTTTATTATCTTTATTTATCTCCAATAAATTTATCTGTAGCTTTTTCTTTTTATATATAAAACATCTGCAAATAATGAGAGCTTTGTTTCGTCTTTTGCAATCTCTTACTTTTTGCTTTATTTTTATTGCCTTACTGTACTGCTTAAACTTCCAGTACAGTGTTGAATAGAACTGGCGAGGAGGGAGGAGCCAAGATGGCGGAGGAGTAGGACGGGGAGACCACTTTCTCTCCTACAAATTCATCAAAAGAACTGGCGTACATCCTGTCTTTTCTTGATCACAAAAGGAAACTTTTCAATGTTCAGATTTCAGTATGATTTTTATGGTAGTTCTGTTAGTTTTTGTTTTTCAAGACACTCTTCAGTAGACTAAAGTAATTACCTTGTATTCCAGGTTAGCTAAGAGTTTTGAGCAAAATGAATGTTTTTCTGTATCCTTCCTTTTATCTGTTAAATGTAGTGAATTATACTAATTGTTTAAGGGAATATAAAGTAATCAGGTTTGCAAACGTGACCAATCACTAGTCAAAGGCACTCATGGATACAAATTAAGATTTATTCATGTAAAAATTTTTGGAAAAACAATGTAGAAAGTTAAACTTAAAAACTTGACAAAATACTAGGTGTTTGAATCGGTAACTTAATTTTAAAGCCAATGTTAACACAAAGAGAATTTTGTGGACAAAAACTACCACAAGCACAATACAAATGCTCACATGTTTGCTCTCTCTCATACAACACTGTCCAATAATGACAAATACATAAGGCATACAATGACTGAAACAAATTTTTAACTTCCCCTCAAAATATATATATGAAGCAAAGAAAATGTATAGCATGGCTTCACTGTAATGCAGCATTTAAGAATGTCGGTTCTGCTAAATCAAGTTGTGACATGAAGCTATGATAACTTTAGGCAGGTTACTTCACCCCTTCATGATGAATTTTCTCATGTGATTATTAGCTATGCTGAAATGAAAGAATACTGAACCAAAGAATTCCTCAACCTACAGTTCAACCTCCCAAAAGGCACATTACCTCATACTCCTCCATGTTTACTTCTTCAGGTTTTATCATTTCAATTTTGGCTTGAGCAACTTTCATTATGTTGTGACACCTTCAAATAAAAAATATTTCTAAATCAAAAGCAAAATCCATAAAAACTTAAAAAACGTGTTTTATACAAAATTAAACTACCCAACACATATGAAAATGAAATCCACTATCACTGTGCAGTATTTTTGAGGAAACAAATTTCAAATAACTCAAGTGAAAACTGTGGTTTTTTGGACAATACTGGATATTTACTAAGTATATGAAGAAGACAGAAGCAATGATTCTAATTCACCATGTTATATTTACATATGAATTTTAAATTATGTTCTATTAAACATGAAAAAAGAAAGTTTTTAAAAATTGATAATGTATCTCTATTAAGCAAGCTCCAGAGACATGAAATCTCACTTCTCCCAAATAATATTATTCATAAATAGTAAAAAGATATCCAAAATGTGCCTATCCTTTCAGATAGGAATGGCAACATTTCAACAGATTTTATGATCAGAACCACTGCTAAAGAAATCTCCCCAAAGTATATTTATAGTTATCACATACAGTTTACTCCATATTTCAAGCACAAGAGAAATTAGATTTCTCAAACAAACAATTTTTACTTGCCAGGGCTACTAACTGCAGAAGATTGAAAAGTCAAAGGGAATACCTCACAAATATCTTCCCCAAATTCAATAGCATATACTCATTGGAACACAGTACACAGCCCAGATAAAAGAGGGTCATAATTTCTGAGTTCTTCAGTTATATTTAACAAAATAAAGTGATATCAACATTCATAGCCAATACTTACTGAGTATTTACCAGATAATGCTCAAAACCATTTACTTGTATTATTTCCCTTAATCCTAAATTTCACAGCAGACACATGATGAGGCAGAAATTAATCCTAGATGCTTTGTTTTCCGTCACACTCTTCTCTACTACACATATTTTGAATTCAGTATTTTTGAGACATTCATGAAAGGATAATCATTTATATCAGAATTAAAATGTATTTACCATGAACTCCAAGATAGTATAAATGTTTCTACATTTTAAAACTCTTCAATACTTTGGGTGTTTACCTGAGGGCTGAATGTTTTTGGTTTTTTTTTTTTAAATAGTATTTATTCTAACTAGATTAAATTTTAATTTTCAACATTAGTAAAGAGTTTTATAGGAACTTCTAAGAAAAAACTTTTTGGCAAACCAAAATTCATTTAACCATTCTAAGCCTTCTCTTTACGTCAGAAGATGTATAATTACTTTGTGCATACTGATTAATTACTTTCCCCAACTGTTCTCAAACAAGGATGATTCTGCTCCCAGTGGGATATCTGGCAGTATTTGGAGACATTTTGGGTTGTCACCACTTGAGGGGTACCACTAGCTTTAATGGGTTGAGGCCAGGAGCATCACTAAATATCTTACAGATTATAGGACAGCCCCTACCTCCTAAACAAAAAAATCATCTGGCCCAAAATATCGATAGTGCAGAGGTTCAGAAATTCTTTATTTTTCTGAAATTTTTAGTCCCCAAAGGCCAGTGAAAATTATATTACACTCTTCTGTGTATCTTTCTATTGCTTATCTCAGTACCTTGGTTCACAATTAAAATGTAATAAAATAATCTAAATTATTTTGGGGTTAAAGTTTTAAAAGTCATGATTATAAATAAATAAATTACAAAGCAACTGAAGTAAGTAAAGTCAAATTAAGTGAAGTCAAACTTTGTGCTGCATTACTGAAATATGTGTATGTGTAAAATACATATTCAAAAATTGCACTTGGAGCTATAAAAACAACACGGGCAATTTGAGCACGTGAATAAAATACTTAACATTTTGTATTTTCAAATTACCTTTCATCAAAACTCAAATTTCTATCTGCAAATTGTTCTAGCAATGTTTTCTCAATGATTTTCTTTGGAGCCTGATTCTGGATAAAGTAGACTATTACATGATGTAAACGATAGTCTGTTTCTGGTGGGGTATCTTCTTGGGCCAATTTAACCAACCTTGAATATTCCAACTTAATTGCCTAGAAAATACAACAAAATGCCAATCTTAGTTAATTATAATAATTCACATCCTTCAATATTATAATTATCCTTATATTCAAATATGCTTTTTTCCTTTTAAAATATTACCAAAAAAGGTAGTAGTATATCTAAGAACACTGTCCCATGTTCCATAGTTTAAATATATCTAAGCTCACTATGAGTTATTTTGCAAAACTTATCAGAGTTTGGTCAAAGTCTATTCAGAGGAATCAGAAGACTGAGATACTAGGTATATCTCCTAATCTATGCTCCATTTGAAGTACACCTCTAATATCTACAATTCTAGGGTTGAGCTGTAGGTCCCTAGAATATTCATATCTGAAAGAAAATGGCTGGCTCTTAAATGGATGATAATATACCATCACAATTAACTTTAACTGTAGAGGTTACAAATAAGGGATAAAAAAGTAAGCTTTTTTTTCACTATAAATTTTTTGTTTCAAAAATATTTGAATTTTACCAGTGTAAAGTTGATCAATGAACACTATCACTATTACTACCTTGATACTGAGCTTACCTTTTCTTTATTTGCAACTACTATTATGAGAAATAATAAATACTAATGTGTGCTCCCACACATAAGCAAATGATTTGAAAAATATTTGCTCAGAGAAATATGTATAGAGATATATATCAAGCACTGCCATATGTAAGAAGCCCATATAATTAAAGATAACTTTAATTAAAATATTCACTTATATTAGATATCATATCTAAATTATTTTCTACTAACCATAAGACATTTGGAGCTACATGCAAAATATGTTACAAAAAGTCCATTCTATTGGAAAGGGTTTTTTTGCATGCGTTTCCTAAGCAATTCTTGGCCATCCAGATACTATCACCTATTTGGCTGTATTTTACAGAAGTGAGAAAATGTACCTGAAAAACAGTAAATGGAACATTCTAGTTATATGTTTTTAAACTTCATTAAGGGGGGGCTAATAAGTCCTTTCTATACAGATTAGCATTATAAATAGAATAAGATAATTACTCTATAGCTAAAATAAATTATTCCAACTTTATTTTAGACATACATATGCCATTCTAAAGCTTTACTGCTGTGCTAAAAAGCAGCCATGAAAATTAACTATATTTGTCACATAATGCTATCATGACTCACTTTACTGCATGCTTTGCTTACAAACTCTTTTAATCTTTCCAATTTGAAATTAAAAAATTTTCCAATTTGAAAAAAAGGCACATGGTCATTTAATAACTACACTATACTGAATTTGAGAGTAAGCGTAAAACAAAAAGTAATTGTTTTTCCTTGTATGACCCTTTAGACAATTATTGCCATAGGCTATCAGAAAGTTTTTGTGTATTTAAATATTTCAGATGTTATCTTTTTGGCTGAAACTGGTATGACCAAAATAAAATTCTCTCTCAAATAATAATATAGGTTTAGATTATAAGACATTATAATACTAAATTATTATCCATTTTTTCACCTCCCTTCAAAATGCAGGCTGTGATTTTTTTTTTTTTTAATAGATAGTAAACAGATTTCTGTTACAGAGTTAGATTATTTGTCAGCTTTAAGATGATGTTTACCTCTTGATTTTGCTCTACTTACGATTCTCCTAATTATAATGAGTAAATGCCAAACTCACAATTTATAGGTGTTTTATTAAATCAGTAGAGGTAGAAATGCCACTCCTAAATTTGTAGAGCAATTTTTCAAACACAAAAATACTAAATTTTATTAGCATAAATTATCAATGAATGTTTTTGTTTATCAACTTCCTTCTCAAAAAGTTTTTCTGACTTTCAAAATATATTGCATCATATCTATTCCTTCAAATTTTCAATGAGGTGTTCCACGCTGGTATTTTCAGGAGATCTCTACACAATATAGTTAACATTTAATGGGGTCCTATTAATCAGCCTCAACATTACCTATTAGGTCTTACTTCCTGTTACTCCTCTATTTAAATCAAGCTCCACTCCTCACAAAATGAAAAGCCTTTGTTTCTTAAGTTCTCTACTTGGATGATGTCCTTGACATCTCCCATCAAGCCACACATGATCCATTCAATGAGACTGGTTAAAATCTGTTTTTTGAAATCTTCTTCCAAATGATTTCTAGTTTGACTTTTTTCTACTTTTCTGAATCACATGATAAAACATACTCTACATGTATTATTTCTTATAGAAGTTATATCTGGGCTTCCCCTGTGGCTCAGCTGGTAAAGAATCCGCCTGTAAGGCGGGAGACCTGGGTTCAATCCCTGGGTTGGGAAGATCCCCTGAAGAAGGGAAAGGCTACCCACTCCAGCATTTGGGCCTGGAGAATTCCATGGACTGTAGAGTCCATGGGGTTGCAAAGAGTCAGACACAACTGAGCGACTTTCACAGACTATTTAAAATACCAAATATACAAATATATAGTATACTCTGGAGGCAGTAAGATCTAAGGCAAGATTAGCTACAGTAAAATTCAGAAAGCTAAATATATCATTTTATTTTAAAAATTGATAGTGTACTAAGAGATACAAAAAAATCTACTTCAAATTCCAGAGGATCAGAATCACATAGGTTATAGTCTTTGACTGTATGTTATATAAGTAGGAATTAAAGGTAACTCCCAAACTGAACACTTGGGAATTTAACAGTATTCTTCTATAAACTATTCTTGGACCAAAGGAATCAAAATTATAATAATATTAGGAATATGCAATCTCAAAATCTAAAGGACACAGCCAGATTGGTACAAAGGAAATTTCAAGTTAAGCAATATAAAATAACATTTATTTCAAGAAGCTAGAAAAAGAAAATAAACCAAAATAAAGAAGAAAGAAAATAATGTGGCAATTAGATAAAGACCACAAAAGGCTTTTTCTTTGCAAAAATCTGAACAGAAGACCAAAAAATGGGAGAAAAACAACATCAGAAATCAGGAAGGTGGGAATACCAAAAATACAGGAAACAGTTTTAAAATTTATAAAAGAATAATACACATAACTTTATGCCAATAAACTATAACCTCTTTATTAAACAGATGATCATCTAGAAAAATATAAGTTACCAGAATTACTTTACAAAGCAGAAAAACTGAAGACACCCAGCAAAACTACAGATACCTGAAAATGCTGCCTATAATCTATACCCAATAAAGGAATTAGGCTCATTTTGTATTAGAGTTGTGCTGTTATAGCAAATCTTCAAAGACCGGATGACTTCTATATCTAAACTGCTCTGAACATAAAAAAGGGGGAAAATTTCTTTATTATATAAAACTAGTATGATATGAATATTAAAAGTTGACAAATATTTTTACAAAGGCTAATTTTGCCCAGACTGACATCTAATTTTGATAAACTTCCTTGTATACATAAAGAAAATATAAGAAGAGATAGTGTTTATAATGAATTAAAAAAAAGATTGATCAATGCTAAGATCCTTCCTTTGCAAGAATTAAGCATTAAGAAGAAATTTGTGCAGAGTCTCTAATAGATGCATTTAAAAAAAGAATATCTAAATTCCAATATCAATCAGTTTAAAATAAAACTTTAACTGTAAATTTAAGAAACTGTCTTTATTTTTAAATCTATAAGAGAGGAGCTATTAAAAACCAACACTACACATCCTATTTAATAATAAAACACTACAAACATTCACATTAAACTCAAGAAGTAAGCAAAGGAGTTTATCACCATTATTTTATTATTTAACTATATTCTGAAAGCCTGAATATATTTCAGAAATGAAACAAGAAAAAAGTATAACAAAAATTATTCTGGTAATGAGATAACTGGGGCTTCCCTGGTGTATCAGTGGTAAAGAATCTGCCCACCAATGCAAGAGACAGGGTAAAAATGATCCCTGGGTCAAGAAGATTCTCTACAGTAGGAAACAATTCACTCCAGTATTCTTGCCTGGGGAATCCCATGGACAGAGGAGCCTGGTGGGCTACAGTCCACAGGTTTCCCAAGAGTTGGACAGGACTTAGTGACTAAACAACAACAACAAATGAGATAATTACTAGCAGGCAGTTTACTAAAATAATCAAGAGAATCCACTGGAAACCTATTAGAAAAAATAAAGTAATAAAATAATTTGATACTATATGAATAAATACAAGTAATTAGCTTTCCTACAAGATACTCTAACAATAATTTGTTGAGGATAAGTAACTCAATTCACAGAAACAATTTCTACACATCTAAGATTAGATTTAAAAAGAAGGTATAAGACCATGCTGAAGTAAAATAATAAAACCTTACTTAAGGACCTAAGAGAGGGCCAAAAAAGTGAAGAGGCATATCTTGTTCTGAGAAGACTCAAAATACTGAGAAATATAATTATCCACCTCACTGTAATAATATGAGGTACAATCAAATTCTGAAAGGATTTGAGAACATAGGTGGCAATTAAAAATTATCAAGACAGAAAAAATGAAACCTGACAAACTTTCCATTGGTAAAATTAAAGATGTTTCTCCTACAAAATGTGAAAATATATTACAAATGGTACATAATGTAAATAGGTATAATGTTCAAAAAGATAAAAATCATCAGTGGAATAGGGAGACCCAAAAGAACTCACTTATAAATGATACTTAATACTATATGATAAAGACAGCATTTTAAGTCTGTGTGCAAAGAATGTATTAGTCAACATGACATAAATCATATTATGTCTGGACTATCTACATATTTCTCTATTTGGAAAAAACTGAAATCTTATATCTTGGATTCAAGCAAATTAAAAAAAAAGTGATAGAATTAAAGATAAGCATAATTTTGGAAGAGATCATATACACTCAAATCCATAAAGGAAATATTGCTATATTTTATAAGATAAAAAAATAGGTACAGTTAAGATATCACAAAATATAATTTACAAATTTATAGATGATTCAAATTTCTTAGCAGATCAAATGCTCATTTAACTTAAAGGGGAAAAAACCCTCTATAAAATGTACAAAAATGGATAGTCAGTGAACATAAGAAATACCAACAGACAAAAAATTTCAGAAAGATACTAAGTCTCACTAAAGATCAGAGATACATAAAATAATGTTATTAGCCTTTTCATATCATTTTGCAAACTAACAAGCAACGAAAGTACAAACTAGTATAAATATTTGAAGTCAACTTAAAGGTATTTTATTAATTTATTTTATTAATTAAAATATATTTATTTATTTAAATTAAACAAGTGAGTTAAAATTCATAAATATTTTGACTGGGCAAATCTACTATGCTATGTTCACTGAATTTTCAATAATATATTTAGGTTGGTGCAAAAGTAATTATGATTTTAGATCCTGAATTTTAAATCATTATAACTAGGCTCAAACACATCTTTTATTAATCAAAATAGGAACCACTACAATCAACACATTTTTGCCAATGAGAAATGTTTGTTTACTCCTGTAGGATAAAAATCTGTGCTTTAGGATTCCACAAACTCTTGGAAAGCATCTTTTGCCTCCTGCTGGTTGTGGAAGCTTTTCCCCTCATAAGGTTGTTGAGATGCCTGAAGAAGTGGTACTCAGTTGGCGAGAGGTCTGGTGAATATGGTAGATGAAGCAAAACTTCGTAGCCCAATTCATTCAACTTCTGAAGCGTTGGCTGTGCATGACATGCGGTTGTCGTGGAGGAGAACTGGATCCCTTCTAATGGTCTACAGGTGTTGCAGTTTTTGGTGCATCTCATTGATTTGCTGAGCATTCTTCTCAGATGTAATGGTTTCACCAGGATTCAGAAAGCTGAGGTTAATCACAGCAGCAGCAGACCACCAAACAGTGACCATAACCTTTTTTTGAATCAAGTATGGCTTTGGGGAGTGCTTTGGAGCTTTTCGGTCCAGCCACAGCTGGTCACTGCAGTTGTCTTATAAAATCCACTTTTCATCACATGTCACAAACTGATTAGAAATGGTTTGTTACTGTTGCATAGCGTAAGAGGCGATAACACATCAAAACGAGTTTTTTGATTTGTGGTCAGCTCATAAGCCACCGCTTACTGAGCTTTTTCACCTTTCCAATTTGCTTCAAATGCCAAACGACCATAGAATGGTTGATGTTGTGCTCTTGGGCAATTTCCTGATTAGTTGTAACAGGATCAGCTTCAATGATGGCTCTCAATTGGTCACTGTCAACAACCAATGGCTGGCCAATGCATTCCTCATCTTCAAGGCTCTCTTCTCCTAGACAAAACTTCCTGAACCACCACTGCACTGAACACTTGTCAGCAGTTTCCAGGCCAAATGCATTGTTGATGTTGTGAGTTGTCTCCACTGCTTTATGACCCATTTTGAACTTGAATAAGAAAAGAGCTCAAATTTGCTTTTTGTCTAATGTCATTTCTTTTTTTTTAATGTCATTTCTATAGACTAAAATACATATAAAATAAACAGCAAGCAATGTCACTAGCAAAAAACATAAAGCAAGAAATGTGCATTAAAATGATGTACAACATAGTCACATTTAAAAACGTACATCCAATGGCAAAGTTAAACAATGCAAAACTGCAACTACTTTTGCACCAACCTAATATGTACAACCTAACATTCTCAAAAATGGGGGTGGAGCCGTCACCACAGCTTTTCCTCCACATGCCGGCTGGCAGCTGAACAACACAGAGAGTGATCCATCAAACACCGACACAATGAACCTACAGAGCAGGGCCCCACCCAGGGTGCCCCTTTAAGTGACTGAGGCTCTGAACCTAGAGTAGGACCCTGCCCAGGGTGCCCCTTTAAGTGACAAATGTGCTGAACCTAGAGTAGGACCCCGCCCAGGGTGCCCCTTTAAGGGACTGATGCGCTGAACCTACAGAGCAGGGCCCCACCCAGGGTGCCCCTTTAAGGGACAGATGCGCTGAACCTACAGAGCAGGACCCCAGCCAGGATGCCCCTTTAAGTGATGGATGCGCTGAACCTAGAGTAGGATCCCAGCCAGGGTGCCCCTTTAAGGGACTGATGCGCTGAACCTACAGAGCAGGGCCCCACCCAGGGTGCCCCTTTAAGGGACTGATGCGCTGAAACTACAGAGCAGGACCCCAGCCGGGGGGCCCCTTAATATGCCTGACACGCCAAACAGAGAAGGACCCCAGGCAAGGGAGCCCTCTAAGTGCCTGAATGGGTGGAGCTGCGGAGAAAGACTGGCCAAAGAGGTATTCTGATCGCCAGCTACAAGACCCTCAAAAAAAGACTCTGCTAGGGCCATAACTCCTGCGGAAGAGGCAGTTCATGTCCCTGTATACTTGGCACTGCCAGGGTCCCTGCCAGCCAAGCAGCTGCGCAACCTTCATGCGCAACTCTCACTGGGCCAGAGCTGCCACAGGCAAAAAAAGTCTTGCATCTATGTACACAGGGTTGCTTTGGTAGTGTCCGATTCTTTGCGACCTTATAGACTGTGGCCTGCCAGGCTTCTCTGTCAGGGAGGCGGGGTTCTACAGGCAAGAATATTGGAGCATATTGGCCAATAGTGGTTGCCATACCCTTCTAGAGCACAGTATTTCCTGCTGCCCTAGCCTCCAACTCCCCTAAGTACCTGGTGCTGCCAGAGCCCCTGCAACCCAAGCAGCTGCACCACCTCCACACCTGGCCTTCACAGGGGCAAACCCAAGTCCTCCAGGGCAGCCTCAGGAGAAAACCCCAGTGGACGACCCACGTGCAGCGGTGGAAATAAAACCACAGTTGAAACCCAGGGGCAGTGTGGCTAAGGAAGAAGACCCAAAACCTTCCCACCAGCTGTACAAGCTGCAGATGAAATTCTCACGATCTACTAGGCAGACTCTGTGTCTATGGAATACACAAAAGGTTATTGAGAGCTCCCACAAAAGAAAACGCACTAGTTCTGATAGCTGTGGACATTGGAGGCAAGAACACACAGGAGTAGGACCAGATTAGAATCTGAGCTGGGCCCCCGAGTTCAGATATCACAGTGTTGGAGGGCATCCTAGCGAGGTGAGGTTTACTGTGACTCCCAGCGAGGGAAAGGACTCGGACAGCAGTGACTCATGAAAAACCATATTCTTATGTTTTGACTTGTTTTGTAGATTCTTTTGAAGTTTCTTTTCTTTGTTATAGTTGTCGATTTTATTGGCACTAAGAAATCTAATTAAGCTTTTGAGTTTTTTCTTTTCTTTCTCAGTCATTTTTTTTTTTTTTTCATTTTTTTTTTTTTTTTTTTTATTGTTGTTATAAACCTCTGCCTTTACATTGGGCTTTTGCAGTTCTGGGGAGCTTTCCTTTTTTTTTTCCTTTTAATTTTTTAAACCTATTTTTATTTTTTCTATTAAACTTATTACTCTCATTATACATTTATTCTTTTGTTTGCCTTTCCTACTGTTCTTTTCCAATGCAGTTAACCTTTAATGTATAAAAAACTTCATCTACTTAACTTTATATATCTATTCTTTTCTTCTTTTCTTTCTTCCTTTTCCTCTCAACATATTTCTTAGTTTTATTTATTTTCACCTCTTTCTTCCCCAATCGGCACCTTGCTTTAGTTTTGTTTTCCAGTTTGTGCTTTACTTTTGTTCTGGCAGAAACAATTTTTGGTTTCCTTTGCTTGTCAGGTCAACATATTGTACTTTATTTTGTTGGACTATTTTGATTTTGCTTATGGGTGTGTATGTACATGTGTATATTCAGTCACACTTTTTATTGTTGCTATAAACCTCTGCATCTACACTGGGCTTTTGTCATTCTGTGGAGTTTTCCTTTTTCCTTCCATTTTTTCCCTCTTCTCTTTCTTTTCTCTTTTTTATAATTTTAACTTTTAATTTTTTTAAAACTTATTTTTTCTATATTATTCCTTTGTTTGCCTTTCCTACTGATCTTTTCCCCTTGCAGATAATCTTTAATGTATATAATAAAATCTTCTTCATCTACCTCTATTTAACTTTGCATATCTATTTTTTCTTTTCTTTCTTTCCTTTCAACACATTTGCCAGTTTTATTTTCATTGCTTTATTCCCCACTTGGCATTTGGCTTTAGTTTTGTTTTCCAGTTTGTGCTTTAGTTTTGTTCTTAACTGGTAAATATAATTTTTGATTTCCTTTGTTCGCCAGGTCAATCTATTGTACTTGGACTATTAAATGTAAATAGTCCAATGTATTTACATTGGACTGCTTTGACTTTGCTCACGGGTGTATATGTATATATTCCATTATTTTAATTATTATTTGCCTAACTTTGTAACTGCCATTTGGGGTTCATCTTTGTTTTCTCATTTTTTGTTGTTTTAATCTCACTTAATGCCATAACAAGCCACTTGTGGAATTTTTGTTCTTGACCAGAGAACATGCCCTTAGCCTTTGAAGTGGGAGCACTGACTCTAAGACCCTAGACTACCAGAGAACTAACCCTGGGGAGTGTCAAACAGTGAGAACTCACACAAAGGAAACCACTTGAATATAAGACCCAGCATTACCCAACCACCAGTAGCAACCTGTGCAGGATGCCTCATCTAGACAACAAAGAAAACACAAATGCAAACCCAATCATCAGCAGACAGGATTACCATCTCACTCAGCCTTGCCCATCAGAGGAAAAACAAACAGACAGACAAACAAACACAGCACAAATATCACCTTACATGAAGCTTACACAACCTTAGGAGGAAAGAAACCAAAAGGAAGAATTCAACCTTGAAGCCTGGGAAAAGGAGACCTCAAACACAGTAAGTTAAAAAAAAAAAAAAAAATGAAAAGGCAGAGAAATACTACACAAATGAAGGAACAAACCAGAAACACAGAAGTCCAAATAAATGAAGAGGAAATAGGCAAACTACCTGAAAAAGAATTCAGAATAACGACAGTAAAGATGATCAAAAACCTTGAAAACAAAATGGAGAAAGTACAAGAATCAATTAACAAAGGCCTAGAAGAATTAAAGAATAATCACACAGACAAACAACAGTGTTACTGAAATTAAAAATACTTCAGAAGGACTCAGCAGCAGAACATCTGAAGCAGAACGAATTGGTGAGCTGCAAGATAAAATGGTAGTAACTTCTGAAAAGCAGAATAAAGTTAGAAGAATGAAAAGAACTGAGGATAGTCTCAGAGACCTCTGGGACAATATCAAACGTACCAACATTCGAATTGTAGGGGTCCCAGAAGAAGAAGAGAAAGAGAAAGGGTATGAGAAAATTTTTGAAGAAGATTATAGTTGAAAATTTCTCCACATGGAAAGGAAACAGTCAGTCAAGTCCGAGAGGCACAAAGAGCCGCATACAGGATAAACCCATGGAGAAACATACTAAGACACATACTAATCAAGCTAACAAAGACTAAACACAAAGAGTATTAAAAGCAGCAAGGGAGAAGCAACAACTAACATACAAGGGAAACTCCATATGCTCAGCAGCTGATCTTTCAGAAAAAAACTCTGCAGGCCAGAAGGGAATGGCAGGAAATATTTAAAGTACTGAAAGGGAAAAATCTACAATCAAGTACCCAGTAAGGATCTCATTCAAAATTGACGGAGAAATAAAAAGCTTTTCAGACAAGCAAAAATTAAGAGAATTCAGTACCACCAAGCCATTTTTACAACAAATGTTAAAGGGACTTATATAGTCAAGAAATACAAGAGAAGAAAAAGATCTACAAAATCAACCCCAAACAAATAAGATGGTAATAGGAACATATACATCAATAATTACTTTAAATGTAAATAGATTAAATGCTCCAACCAAAAGACACAGACCGGCTGAATGGATACAAAAAGAAGACCCATATAACATGCTGTCTGCAAGAAACCCACTTTATATCTAAAGACAAAAAGTGAGAGGATGGAAAACTACATTCCAAGGAAATTGGAAGCAAAAGAAAGCTGGAATAGCAATCCTCATATCAGACAAAATAGATCTTAAAATAAAGAATATTACAAGAGATAAGGAAGGATATTACATAATCATCAAGGGACCAATCCAAGTAGAAGACATAACAATTGTAAATATATATGCACCCAACATAGGAGCACCTCAATACTGACAGATATAAAAGGAGAAACTGACAGTAACACAATAATAGTTGGAGACTTTAACACCCCACTCACACCAATGAACAGATCAAGACAGAAAATTAATAAGGAAACACAAGTCTTAAATGATACATTAGATGAGATGGATCTCTGATATTTTCAGGACATTCCATCAAAATGCAGAAGAATACACCTCTTCTCAAGTGCACATGGAACATTCTCCAGGATAGACCACAGCTTGGGTCACAAATCAAATTTAAAAAAATTGAAATCATATCAAGCATCTTCTTGACCACAATGCTATGAGACTAGATGTCAATTACTAGGAAAAAACTGTAAGAAACACAAACACATGGAGATTAAAAAATGAATTTCTAAATAATCAACATGTTACTGAAGAAATCAAAAGGGAAATCAAAAAATTTCTAGAAGCAAAATGACAATGAAAACACAACAACCCCAAACTTACGGGCTATAGCAAAAGCAGTTCTAAGAGGGACGTTTATAGCAAAACAATCCTACCTCAGGAAACAAGAAAAACATCGAATAGACAACCTAACTTTACACCTAAAACAACTGGAAGAAGAAGAACAAAAAACCCCAATATTAATAGAAGGAAAGAAATTATAAGATCTGAGTAGAAATAAACGAAAAAGAAATGAAGGAAACAACAGTGAAGATTAATAAAACTAAAGGCTGGTTCTTTGAGAAGATAAACAAAATTGACAAACCTTTAGCCAGACTCATCAAGGAAAGAAGAGAGAAGAATCAAATCAATAAAATTAGAAATGAAAAAGGAGAGGTTACAACAGACAATGCAGAAATACAAAGGATTATAAGAGACTATTATGAACAACTATATGGCAATAAAATGGATAACCTGGAAGAAAGGGACAGATTCTTAGAAAAGTTCAGTCTTCCAAGAGTGAACCAGGAAGAAATATTAATTATGTACAACCCAATTACAAGCTGAAATGGAAGCTGTGATCAAAAATCTACCAAAAAACAAAAGCCCAGGGCCAGATGGCTTCACAGGAGAATTCTATCAAACACTTAGAGAAGAGCTAATACCTATCCTTCTAAAACTCTTTCAAAAAACTGCAGAGGAAGGAACACTTCCAAACTCATTCTATGAGGCCACCATCACCCTGACACCAAAACCAGACAAAGACAACACACAAAAATAAAACTACAGGCCAGTATCACTGATGAACATAGATGCAGAAATCCTCAACTAAATTTTAGCAAACTGAATTCAGCAACACATCAAGAAGTTTCCACACCAATGATTAAGCTGGGTTTATTCCAGGGATGCAAGGATTCTTCAATACATGCAAATCAATCAATGTGATACATCATATTAACAAATTGAAAGATCAAAACCATAAGATAATCTCAATAGATGCAGAAAAAGCCTTTGACAAAATTCAGCACCCATTTATGATTAAAACTCCTCAAAAAATGGGCACAGAAGGAACCTACCTCAACATAGTAAAGGCCATATATAATAAGCCTACAGCAAACATTACTCTCAATGGTGAAAAACTGAAAGCATTCCCCCAAAGATCAGGAACAAGACAAGGGTGTCCACTGTCAGCACTATTATTCAACATAGTTCTGGAAGTCCTAGCTACAGCAATCAGAGAAGAAAAAGAAACAAAAGGAATCCAGATCAGGAAAGAAAAAGCAAACTTCTCACTATCTGCAGATGACATGATTCTGTACACAGAAAACCCTAAAGATAGTATCAGAAAATTACTAGAGCTAATCAGTGAATTTAGCAAAGTATCAGGATACAAAATCAATACACAGAAATCACTTGCATTTCTATATACTAACAATGAAAAATCAGAAAGAGAAGTTAAGGAATCAATCCCATTCACCACTGCAGCAAAAAGAATTAAATATCTAGGAATAAACATACCTAAGGAGACAAAAGAACTAGACACAGAAAATTATAAGACACTGATGAAAGAAATCAAAGATGACATAAACATATGGAGAGATATTCCATGATCCTGGGGAGGAAGAATCAGTTTTGTGAAAATGACTATACTACCAAATGCAATCTACAGACTCAATGTGATCCCTATCAAATTACCAATGGCATTTTCCCCAGAACTAGCACAAAAAATTTCACAATTCATATGGAAACACAAACGACCTTGAACAGCCAAAGCAGTCTTGAGAAAGAAGAATGGAGCTGGAAGGAATCAACATGCCTGATTTCAGACTATACTACAAAGTTACAGTCATCAAGACAGTATGGTACTGGCACAAAAACAGAAATATAGACCAAAGGAACAAGAGAGAAAGCCCATAAATAAACCCATGCACCTATGGGTGCCTTATTTTTGACAAAGG
Organism: Dama dama; assembly: GCF_033118175.1. NCBI lineage: Eukaryota > Metazoa > Chordata > Mammalia > Artiodactyla > Cervidae > Dama > Dama dama. Next base: position 26,508,345 of record NC_083711.1, read on the forward strand.
AGGCAAGACTATTCAATGGGGCAAATACAGCCTCTCCAATAAATGGGGCTGGGGAAACTGAATAGCTACATATAAAAGAATGAAATTAGATATGTAAATTAGAAATTAGAAATGTAAATCAAAACCACAATGAGATATCACCTCACACCGGTCAGAATGGCCATCATCAAAAAATCTACAAACAATAAATGCTGGAGAGGGTGTAAGGAAAAGGGAATGCTCCTGCCCTGTGGTGGGAATGTAAATTGATACAGCCACTATGAAAGATGGTATGGAGAGTCCTTAAAAAACTAGGAATAAAACCACCATATGACCCAGCAATCCTACTCCTAGGCATATACCCTAAGGAAACCAAAATTGAAAAGGACACATGTATCCCATTGTTCACTGTAGCACTATCTACAATAGTTAGAACATGGAAGCAACCTAGATGTTCATCGACAGATGACCTGGATAAAAAAGATGTGGTACATACACACAATGGAATATTACTCAGCATTTGAGTCAGTTCTGATGAGGTGGATGAACCTAGAACCTATTATACTGAGTGAAGTGAGTCAGAAAGAGAAAGATAAATAACTGTATTCTAACGCACATATTCAAAATCTAAAAAAATGGTACTGAAGAATTTATTTAGAGGGCATTAATGGAGAAACAGACATAGAGAATAGATTCATGGACATGGGGAGAGAGGAGGAGAGGGTGAGATGTATGAAAACAGTAACATGGAGACCTACATCACCATAGGTAAAACAGACAGCCAACGGGAATTTGCTGTGTGGCTCAGGAACCTCAAACAGGGGCTCTGTATCAACACAGAGTGGGATGGGGAGGGAGACGGGAGGGAGCTTCAAAAGGGAGGGGATGTATGTGTACCTGTGGCTGATTCATGTTGAGGTCTGACAGAAAACAACAAAATTCTGTAAAGCAATTATCCTTCAACAAAAAAATAAAAAGAAAAAAAAGTGAAAGAGAAATGTTTACATTCTATGTTTTGATATATGTGTATTTTACTAGTTTAAACATCACTTTCTCTAAGAAGTCCTCTAGATAACATTTCTGATTTTCCATTATATGTTCTTCTTCCATGTCAAAATGCTACTTTATCATACTGATTGTAACTCCAATTAGTATTTACTTTCTCCTAGAAAAATAAGCTTCATTAAGGCAGAAACTTAGTCCATCATTTCCCCGGCTATATTCACTAGTACCTTGATATAAATACTTTGATATAAGCACATAATAAATATCTTTTGAATATGCCCATCAACAGAATGGGACAAAAATAGTGTAGTTATTCAATGAAATACCATTAAGAAAATAAACAAATTCTAACTATATCCAATAATACATATGAAGCTCCAAACATATTCATGAGTAAAAGCAGCCAGACACAATGGACCTACAGTAAAAGACTCCAGGTATATAAAGTTCAACAAGAAAACTTACTTACATTGTCAGAAGTTCAGATAACATCTACTTTTGGATGGGGGAAGAGTGTAGTTCACAGGAAGGATAAACAAGGGTAGTTTCTGGAGTATTATAATGTTCTCTGTCTTGACCGGATAGGTAGTTACATGAATATGTGTACTCTGTGATAATTTACTGAGCTGTAAACTTCATGAACTGTGTACTTTCAGCAAGTTTTATAGTTTAGTAAATATATTTTCATAACTACTTAATAAACAGAGAAGTAATAATAACAGGAATTTAAAAAGAAATAGCAAACTGATAAAGTTATACCAACTGGGAACAACTGTTATGAGGCAATGAAATAACTGTTATGAGGCAAGGAAAAAAGTTTCATAATATAGTAGTGTTATTGCTTCATTAAAATCCTAAGGGCACTTTAATAGGTATAAAAAAATACATAAAAGAAAATTTAAAATATCTGAAAGTAAATGAAAAAAATAATACTAATCCAACGATTTTAATTATGATATGACCCCTCCCACTCCTACTACCATACATACACATACGAGTAACTAGTACTTTGAGAGTATTATTCCTTTCCTTTCCTTCTGGCTTTTATTTTTTTTGCTTATCATAGTAGCCTTGTATTGCCTTTCTCTGGATTTTGTTTTTACATGACAGAAATTTCTGTCTTTAAGCCACTATGATTTGGGGACTTTCTCTTAACAGTGAAAACCAATCATAACAAAGTCATCTTGGGAGAAGGACTTACCTGAGTGTCTTAAGTGTCTGCCTGCATATTAACTCTTTAGTATTCGGTTTATAGAGGCAGACCCCAATGTGGGAGGGCTTGTGGTTGAAATAGTAACTGTGACTGACCAGATTGCTAACCCTTCCTAATTCAGAAGTTACGCCTTACCGAGGACACTTACCCAGCGAGATGTAAGTTTCATTGACCAACTGATCTTTTTATCAGTAACAAAGCTAACATTTTCATCATATGGTTTTTCAACTAGCAAACATATATAACATTTAAAAAATTGTTTTAATTATAATGCGTAAGGAAATCTATATTTAGAAGTACTTATATATGCACAGAGTTGAAAAACATCTTCTCACAGCAAAAAAGCTAATACAAAATAAATCCAACAAAGATTTTTCTTTAGTATTGTGATAGGACAGAATAAATATTAAAAAAGAAAAAAAAACAACAAAAAACCTTTACCTTAATTTATCATAAACCAAGCATTATAAAGAAAGAAAATTAAAACTATACTATATCTGATTTAGGGAACATAGGAAGACAGAAGCAATCGTCATATGTTAGATTCTGTGCTATATATACATATTTTGTGATTTCATACTGAATGTCAGTAATGATTAGAATCAAATGTCAAGAATGTACAGAACAGTTAAACAGATCAATTGTTGTAAAGGGAATAAAAAACTCTGTCAAAAGATCTACAGCCAAAAAAAGAGGCCAAGCTCATATGGTTATATTATAAGTGAGTTCTAGTTTACTCTTAAGAACAGTTAATTCTTATGTAAATTACACTAGAGTTAAAGAAAACAGGACAGTAAAGGAACTTAACAAGTATAACTGCAAACCTGGGAAGACAGCCCCCAAATAAAAACATAGAGCAATTTTTTATTTAATATAGAATGCAGAAAGCCCAAATACAATGCTACAGTTAAATGTAAATAGGGTCTTTCTGAATTTATAAAATAAAAATTAAGAACAATGTTTTAAGAAAAATTATAGAAAATTTATAGTACCTTTGTTGAAGATGACTTTTTGCATAGCAATGAAACTCCAGAAAAGAGAGGAAAGATAGTATAGCTACCACAGTATTTTAAAAACTGCTTTATAGAAAAAGGTACCAGAGACTAAATTCAAACAGAAATGGCAGATGGGGAAAAAATATATGCCATATGTCCAAAGAGAGGGTAATATATAATAAATGAGAGTACATCTATACCACAGAATACTAAATGCAGGTGGTATAGACAATGTGGTAGATATATTGGCCTAAGAATACTCACAATATGTTTCTGAGTTATAAAATATAAATAATTATAAAATAATATGAATAGTGAAAGTCAAAAAAATTCTCTATGTATGTCTTTACAAACAAAAATATCAGAAAGGCTATACAAATGTTAGAAGTAGTTAGAACAGGGCAGCAGGAGAGACAGTTATTATTAGTTTTATTTGAGACACCACTATTATTACTGAATGGCTGCATTTTGTATATGTTATTTTTCTTATTTATAGGACATGTTTTCTCAAATTTTATATTATCAGCCAGAATTTTCAAAATGCTAATCATTTACCTATACCAAAAATATACACTAATTATAAACATATCCCTATATTTTATATATTTATATATATTATATTATATAAATATAAGTGATATATATATTTATATATCCCTATATTTATATATATATTTGTATATAAATATATATATTTTAAATATAAACATCCCTATATTATGTATGTATATAAAACATACATATTCCTCAATTACAGATAGATGCAAATGTAGAGAAATAATAAACTTTAGAGATTTTCTGCTGCATCAGAATCAGCAGGTAAATTTAAAAACAAATAAATGAGATACAGAAAATACATAAAGAGCAAGATGCAAAGGCCATCCCGAAAGTGACAGCGAAAGATCTCCAGACACTAGTTACATATGAAGAAGAGAGGAAAACCAATGCAGACCGGAGCAGGTCATAAAGCTCCAGAATAGACTTCTACAAAAAACACAAAACAACAGCAACGACAAAAACACACAAAAACTCTAATGAAGAACAGAGCAAAAAACTAAGGAAACAACAAAAAAAACAACTAATTCCAAAGAAAATGAAATCTGAGGGGGGAAAAGTACAATAATAATGTTTATGACTCAGTTCAACCCTAAGTAGCACAGAAAAAGTAACAGCACAAGCTGAGAATTCTGATTTAATCAAATGACAAAATTCTGTGTGTTGACGTAGGGATAAAAATTGTATGTCTTAATGTGTGTATATGAGGCCGGAGAATAAAGAGAGCTTGTCAATCACATTCCATGGTCGGGAATTCAACAGGAAATAAGTAAACTAAGAATCACAAAATCACAGGCATCCTTCTTAAATAAAACCAAAAGGATTTGATGAAATAATTGAAAAGTGTTATCACTGATTGGGGGTGGCGGGGACATGGTGTGATTACCGTTGTTTATAGTATGTATTATTAGTTGGCTCTTTGAAAGTATCCATGTATAAATAAAAGTGAAGCTTCCAGTTCAATATAAAGATACCCAAACTTGACCAAAAATGACAATGGTAGTGGAAATGACAGGTAACTCTTCCACAAAGTAGATGAACACTTTAGAAGACATGTATTTAGTGATTTTTAAGAAAAGAAATGTAGGTTACCTGGGAATAAGGCTAGAATTTTTAAACATAAAAGTTGTTTTTCTTTCTTTTTATGGTAAAGTAGTTTTCAAACTCTCTCATGGGATCTTAACAAAGTGAACAACTCATTTTGGGACTAGTGTGCCAGAAATTTAATCGTTTAGCATCTAAAGTCCTGTATCCCAGGAAATCCTTCCGTCCCAGGCATACCAGGATGCTTGGTCACTCTAATTCTAACCAGTCTAACGTGTTTACTGATCTAAGTCTACTATTAACAAGGCCTTTGTTTGTACTATACACTAAAAGAAATACTAAAAAGAAATTTCTTAAAGATCGAGTTGAAAGGTGGTAGAGTATAGAAAAGGGAAATTTTTAAATAGTAAATGTCAAGAAAGGGAACATATAACTTACATGGCTTGCTGACGTGAACTACACCACAATAAAGTTTGTTTTTTGTTTTTTTGTTTTTTGTAAATAACAAACACTAAAGGGGAGGGAGGAGTGAAAAAAAGTGATTATTTTTCATTAACCTCAAGTTGGGCTTTGCTGATAGCTGTAGGCTGAATCCGCCTACAATGCATGAGACCCCCAGGAAGGTCTGCTGGAGAAGGGCTAGGCTACCCACTCCAGTGTCCTTGGGCTTCCCTTGTGGCTCAGCTGGTAAAGAGCTTGCCTGCAATGTGGGAGACCTGGGTTCGATCCCTGGGTTGGGAAGATCTCCTGGAGAAGGGATAGGCTACCCATTCAAGTATTCTGGCCTGGAGAATTCCATGGACGGTATATAGTCCATGGGGTTGCAAAGAGTTGAACGCAAGTGAGCTACTTTCACTAAAGAAAGTGAAAACCAAATGGAGTGATTTCATCTTTCAAATATATAATAACAAATAATACTGTTATCAAAACATTGTTAACATCTGGCATAAGAGGGAAGAAAAATCTAGTCACAGAATAATGCATCAGCTTGATGGTCGCATGTTTTGAAATAACTAAGATATTAAAATTAATTATGAGGAACATAATTAAGAAAATAATAAATGAATTATTTTAGAAACAACTAAAGGAAGAAAGCAATTTAGTATGAAATGATAATAAAATCAAAGCCATACTGACTAATAATATTATCAGAGGAAAAAAAAAAATTCCAGAGGCAGATACTCAGTTCCTACTTTTGCTCATCAATACCCTGTATTTGCTTTAAATATATATACAATTCAAACTCCTGCTAACAAACCAGAGGTGTACTATTAGGGTAACTTGGGTAAAATGCTTTGTTTTTGTTGAAGCATCTGAATTAAAAAAACAATCAGTCTTAGATTCACGTATAAAAGAAACCCCCAGAACATCAGGTGGTCATGGCTAAGATATGAAGAGAGAAATTACATAGGAAAACAAATTTAATTCAAGGAAATGCAACATTTTAAGAAGTTCACTTAAAAAAAATAAATAAAATGAAAATGTTCATTGTACCTTAAAGAACCCTGCTTCAGGGCCACACCTGTCATACACACTCCGGGATTTACCTATGGCCATGATAATACCTTGCATGTTCGGTGTCATCATGATCTGCCATAAGGGATTTAAAGTAAGAACTTTTGAATGGTTATCATAGAGAAAAAAAAAATCACAAAAACAAAATAATTCCTTTACATGCAAGTTGAAAGTCCTTTGATTTTTACTATAAATCAAACGTTGCACTTTTTTTGGGTAGCAAATGTGATCTGATATGCATGTAAGTATCTCTCAAAATCTCCATACAGGGCCACAGCTAGCTGGCATGGTGCCTTTGTGCAAAGTGCAAAAAGGCATCCCGTCTGAGCTGAAGAATTTTTTAAAAGGCACCACCTTCTTGACAATTTAGAAAAATGTGCTGCTCTGTAAGAGAACCATTCAGAAAAACCAATGTTCTTTTTATTTAAAAACATGCTTCTTCTTTAAGGCTTGGTGAGCTCAGCATAGGCTAAATTCCAGCTCCATTCTGCCAGCAGGCCAGGTACCCCTGCTTGTACAACCATACAATCTAAACATCTAAGCAGCAGCCCTGTATCCATATTAACTTATTTTTAAGAGTTACAAGGCACATGCACTGCTAAACTATCACTCCAATAAATTAAAACGCACACACACACACACACACACACAAAACACAAAACTCTGCCAATAGCATAAGCACTTGCACAAATGATAGTGTTAAATAATTAATCACAATTCTATTTTTGTAAATGCCAAAAGGCTTACCCTAAAACAAGCACTAAGATGCTTGATCAACAAATTAACATTTTTTAAAATATTTTTAATACAACATGCCAGTTTCCATAATCTTCAAGTACCACCAACATAGAAATGGTTAAATAGAAAAATGTACTGCTATTAAGTATTAAATATTTAAGTATTTCTTTGTTTTCACAATAGTTTATTTTGTATAATGGATTTGAGCATCTGCAGATTTTGGTATCTGCTGGGGTCAGGGAGGGTCCTGGAACCAATCCCCCTGGATACCGAGGAATGGCTATATTCTTAAATGTTTATATAAGAATTTCGTCTGAGAAATGAAAATCTCAAGACACTATGAAGCTATAATATTGGAGCAATCAAGAGACTGCATCCATTACCTCTGATTCATTAAAAGTACTGCCCATAGCATATTTTGGATCACACACAGATAGTTGCAATATATCTATCTGCTTCAGAAAATCCTTCTGATCAGTTCCTAACTCACAAATCTACTTCTCAGTCTCTTTACGGCCCATGTGGTCTTACAGTGGCACAGTAATAGTAATGTCTTTATGACACCTCTGATTTTTGGTGATGAACGCATGAAAGTGAAGAGACTCATACAAGAGTGTAATTATAACCTTGAAGACAGTCTGAAAAAAAGTTACTTGGAAAAAAATTAATATACATTCAGTTCTCATCCATGCCAGTAATAACTAACAAATGATAGAATTCAGGATCTGTCTTCTCTGTTGTTACTATTCAGAAACAGCTTTACTGGCTTCTCTCAAATATGGAAAATATCAAAATCGAAGAGTGTTAAGAAAAAAGTGGTAAAGGGGGGAAAAATCTGATGGGATCAAGACAATAGCAATTTTCACCTGGATTCCCAAGAACCATATGAAGCAAAAGTGACTCCATAATGTTAGAAAACTAAGTAGATGAAAATTAACAGTGGAGTGATAAGAAGAGGTAAGATGAGGTGCCCAGTGTACAAAATACTGATAGGTATTTAGCAATGCTGATGAATTATTCAGTTCAGTCACACAGAGGTTGGGAAAAAACAAAACCAAACCAACCCCAGTCTGCCGTATTGCAGGCAGTCTCCTGCACTGCAATTCTTTTCCAACCGACCCTCCAGGGAAGCCTATCTATTTACTAATGTACACCACACATCAGACTGCAGGATCTCCTGGTAGGAAATAGTGGGCAAAGTATAATTGATACTTCAAGCAAAACAGGAAAGGAGAATAAAAGTTTTAAGTGCTCAAAAAATTTTTGCTATTTAATTAAACAAACTTAATTAAAACTTACCAACCTGAGAGTAAACAAATTCTGTGTGTGAACAAAGGAACTAACTCTTGCAATACAAAACTATTCTTTTGCCAAATTCATAAGCTTTCTAGTTACATTTTCACTTGAAATTCAAAGTATTTAATACTGTTAGCAATTGGTAAGGTAATTTCAGACTGTGGGTGGCAAAGCTGTATGTTATGCAGCAAGAGACACAGTGTGACGGTGCAGGCATGCCCAAAGCACTTGCATTTAAATAGCAAAAAAACAAGTGGAAATAGTGCCAAGGGCTACAATAAAGGTACCTCATCATCATAACCCCCCTCCTTTGACTCAATCATAAATTTCCCTACATGAGGAATCTCCACCTCTACAACTTGCTGGTTAGAAGGTGGCTGGCTTGTGGTATTTTCAGGTTTCTGCAGAAAAAAATCATTAGTGTGAACATTAGAAAAGAGAACAATGGAAGCACTCAGTTTAAGTGCACAGACTCTTGATCCTTTTAAAACTCCTGTATTGGTTTAGTAGAAAACAAAACCACCTAAAGTTGAACATCAAAGCAAATGCATTAATTCAGTAATAACACAACATCTCTAGCTTTTGCTTTGCATCTCAAATATTAAATTGAATTTAAAAGTGTTTTCTTCCCCTCACAGAGCACCTTGGATTCCAAATTTGTAGAAACAATTAATACTGAAGTTGTATATCCTACTGCTGTCTTTATTGATGAAAGATTTATTTATTTTTAATTCTAATAACTCTATACAGGTTTTTTGATATTTTCATCAAAATAAGATATGACCTCCTCCAACCCCAGGAGAATATGTAAGTTTTCCTTCTCATGATTTACCATCTATCCTTTCTAATAACTAATTATATTGCCACTTAATATCCATAATCTCTTGTGCCTAACTCAGGTGCCTAGCACCTGGTATAATATATTTACATCATGAGTTCTCAATGAATTCTTGTTTTTGGAAATGCTACTAGTAAGTGATATCAATTTTTAACAACTCAGATTTGTTTTTTTTGTTAAATTCTATATACGTCATTAAACCAATGGAGTGGAAGCCAGTGTAAAATCCGGAAAGTCCACTCAAAGACACTAACATGGTTCATTCAAAATACTGTTCAGATTTCACAAGGATCCTTTTTTACTGAATAGATGACTACCATATTCACTATTTATCTGCAAACAAATTTCAAGAATACTTACGGTGCTTGAAAGCAGATTGCTTAACTAATTTCAAATTGCACCCTTAAAGTTGCCCTACGCAAAAATCAACTTAGTTTTGACACCAAATAAACAGAAAATTTTAATGAAAACGGAGTGGTCTTACTGCAGTTTAAAATACGGGTAAATTTTAGTAATGTGAAGATTTTCTGACTTTTTCAAAGTATGTATGCAGAAAAAGTTTAATTAATAAAACAATAACAGTGGCCAGATGGACTATTTTTTAAAATGAAATGCTATTATTAACCACCTCATTTTCAGGAAAGGTTTCTTTTGCTTTGTTTGAGTCTTTGACTTTTCAGGAGGATATAACCAACCTGCACGGTTGTCATGATCAGGAGAGAGTATTCAGATAACCTGAAATCTGATACATTAATTACTGTTCTATAAATGATAGAAATTATAAACATTATACTATGATGCTTCTTGGAATTGCTTATATTTGAATAATCTTAACTCAATATACTAACACATAGTCTACAGAGATATGCTTGGTCCTGACATTTAATTAAGAATTAATTGAGAGAGAGAGAAAAAATAATAAAAAAATAATTAAGAGAGAAAATATTGTCCTAGGTTTCCAGTCACAAGAGTGAAATATAAGCAGGTAAACTAAGAAATTTGTCTGGACTTTTGGTGAAAATTTTCTCACAAACAAACCAATTCAAACCAATAATATATTAAGAATAATAAATATAAATTTAAGGAAAGTATCAACCAGGAAATGCACTCCTTAGAATACTGATCCTTACATAACAACGTATTTCCTTTGAAAAAAATAATTGCACTTAGGAAAAACAAATGTTTTGTAAACCTTTCCAGTTACCACAAAACAGTTTAAACAGCATATTATTAATTATTTGGGTGAAAGTTGAAAAAAGGAAGCAGCTTTGGGCACACATTCTGTAGTATTTCTCATCGAGCTTAGATATCTTAAATTACCATAAAATTTTTCATATAAAGAATTTTAGGGTTCATTGAAATAAAGTACAAGGATTTTAGGAGCTTCCCCAGTGGCTCAGTAGTAAAGAATCTGCCTGCAATGCAGGAGCCCCAGGAAATGTGGGTTCAATCCCTAGATCACGAAGATCCCCTGGAGGAGGGTACGGCAACCCACTCCAGTGTTCTTGTTTGGAGAATCCCATGGACAGGAGCCTGGTGGACTACAGTCCATAGGGTCGCAAAGAGTTGGATACAGCTGAAGAGACCGAGCACGCATGCCTAAGGATATCTTTTCCTTTTACGGTCACATCCTCTATGAACACCTTAATAAAGGCTGAACTTAAAGAAGGTTAAAAATAAATTCCTCAGTTAATAAGCTGCAAAATAATTAGATCACAAAGATTTTAATTAATTGCCTGAAATCGATTAAATACCCAATTAGTTAAAATAAAAAAAAAAAGTGGTCCCATTAAAGGGTGATTAGAAAGTTATATATTTTCAACCCCTTTGGATTCCTTAATATGCTCACAGCTTTTAACCTAATAACTCCACTATGGAAATCTAAAGAAATAACCAAAAATATAGAAGAATTTTCATTTTTTAGCAGTCTTTTTAAAATCATGTAAAAGTAGAAATAAATATATAAGAAGGGAATGAGTAAGTAAACAAGAATTTGATCACTCAACGAATTATTATTAAGTCATTAAACATTTTTTACAAAGAATCTGCAACATGAGGAAAGTTGTTTAGTGACAGAAACATTAAAATATAAAATTGTATATGCAGTAGTAAATCAACTACAAAAATAAATCACCAATCTGTATATAAAAATAAGAATGAAAGAAAACACACTAACTTATTAAGTGATTAACTTTGGGTAGCAGAACTATGCATGATTCTTAGAGTCTAATTTTTTGTATTTTTAAATTTTCTAAAATATTTCATTTAAAATTAGGGATTCTCTTCTAAAAAGCAAGCTGTCTAAACATCTGGAGAGTATCTCTTTATGGCTTCTGTGATTCTAAGCTTCTCAGGAAATTTTTCTTAACACTAATGTCAAAACTTTATATACTGTACATTTGTGAAATGGTTAGGATTTAAGTAACAGAAGGAAATAAAGAGCTACTCAAGTCTACACTATATGCAAGGCACTTAAAAAATGATCTTAATTTATCCTATAATCACCTCCATTTTATATTTTTAAAAAACTGAGGTTTAGAAAAATTAAGCAACTTATTCAAGTTTGCATAGGTTGCAGAAAATAAAACTAATATTCAAAACCCCAGAACTATTTAACCCCCAAAACTAAAGACTCTTTGCAATTTACTTTCTTTGCTGTTATTCAGTCACTAAGTCATGTCTCAGTCTTTGCGACCCCAAGGACTGCAGCATGCCTAGGCTTCCCAGTCCTTCAATATCTCACCAAGTTTGCTCAGATTCATGTCAACCAAATCGGTGATGCTATCCAATCATCTCATCCTCTGCTGCCCTTAAGTTTCTAAGGCATACCTTTAAATGAGAAAACCCAGTAATTTTAATTATCCTAAACAACTGACCATGAGACCAAGAAACACTGGTCATACAGTCATGATCAACATACTCTAGACATGGTGCAGGATTTATACAGACAATGGGACCAGCTGTTGTTTTTTAACTCCAGAAGATAAACCAAATCGAAAAATATTTATGCTAGCTAATCTATTTTCTCAATGCCATCCTTTTTCAACTAAAGGTGAAGCAGTAGGCTGCTACCTTATAAGATAATAACCACATGAATAAACTATCTAAATTTAAGAGCTAATTTCTATAAATTTAAACTGCACCTGATGAGCCAAACTAAAAAAAAAGGAAAAACCACCACCATGATTCTACATTAAGCGAAGTAATGTTTCCACCTTTTTGATATCAGTTAAAAGGATGAAACTTATCAACCATAATGCAGACTCTAACAAATAAAAATCCTAACTAGCAAAAGCCCTATCAAAAGATGTTTTTAATCAGACAAAAATATTTCTCCCTTGTATTTACTTCGGTGCTTTTTCTTCCTTCCTAAGGTGTCCTTTCTTCTATCATTCACTCAGATGTACTCAAAGAAACATTTTCCAGGAAGTGCTCTAGAATGAGCAGTTCCTCAAGTGTTTTATAGCCTCTAGGGTATTTGCAGAATTTGGAATAATAATAAAAAACTATATTAATACTTTTTTATGGTAAGAAGATATGTAATCAAACTTTTTCAAAAAGGAAACTAAATTAAAAAATAATTTATCAATATCACTTTGCTCAGCAAGATATAACTAAAAGACTATCCTATTAATTGAACATTTTGGTTAATATGGCCTTATAATATTAAAGTCCACACTGTTATTAGAGGGTTACTGTTGAGATTAAGCTCAATAAGCAGAAATTATGTGTTGAAATGTCCTCTTTTCTTTTGTTGTCTGGGTGGGCATCTTCAATCCTAAAATTAGCCACTGTGGAACCTATATTAGAGCTGTTTGTGCTTACTAATGAAAAATAAATACCTATAGCAACTGAATGGTTCTATAGTATGAAATCCTTGAAACATCTCTCAGAATATCATATTCACTGAAACATAATACAATACTATTATGTTCAACTTATTGTTATTAAAAGACACAGCTAAATACTTGAAAATTACACTAAAGGAGGTTCATAATGACTATTTGACACAGGGCACTTGAAATATGCATAAACTGTTTTACAATGTCATATTTATCCTGCTAATATTACTCTAACCTAGACTATCTGGAATTTTGTTAAACATAGTCCATGGAGCAATGAAAATTATACCCTATATTCCCAACTATCCTAACGTAAGACTAAATACAGAAGGCAGGGTGGGAGGGAGGTTGAGGGGAAAGAAAAATAAGGTTAAACTCTGTACTTCTCTTTTGAAGTTCCAAATCAAATGACCAGTTTGGCCTATGATTATAATTTTTCATAATTCTCTAACAGGAAGATAAAAACTATTTTTTTTTAAAAGAAGCATTTAAAAATGTATAGCTGAGGAAATTACAACCTGGGCAGTTAGGTGACACCTACAACCACTCATCATGTTCACGGCAGAGTCATCCCTTGGCCAGGTCTCTCTCGACTCCCAGACAGGTCACTCTCCTTACACAGCTAAGAAACCTCGTGAACATGGATGGGTATGCTCAGAGAGCTAAAAGAAAAATTCTTACCGACTGCAAAACTGTTTCAGGACTTTTATCTTCATGCTCATGTGATGCCTTGGTAATTATTCGAATGGTTTCTTCTTTCAAGTGCTTTGAGAAATCACTTCTTGATGGCTGCTCTAGATATTCTGGTTCTCCTGCTTGTGCTTCATGAGAAAAGAATCAATTGTATATCTAATATAAATCAGTGAGTCTAGAACTAAGATGAATTTCTTATTTACTTCTCATTTGAAGTTATACATTAATTTTACTTTATTGACTCTAATGCAATACATGCTTCAAACAACAGCACTTCCTCCTCCAGAGTTTACCAAAAGAAAAGAATCAAATCTCAGATAAGTCAAATAATTACTGAAGAAAGCACTCATTATAGTTTATGCTAAGAAATTCATTGTAAGATTTTTGTTGTTGTTGTTAGGACAAGGATCAAAATCTCACTTTGGGTCATCACAGAGCACTGGGGTGAGCTCCCTGTGTTATACAACAGCTTCCCACTAGCTATCCATTTTACACACGGTAATACATGCTACGCTCTCAATCCATCTCGCCCTTCCTTCCCTGCTGGTCCACTAGCCTGTGTGGGATGGGGGCTGGGGTGGGAGGGAGGCTCAAGAGGGAGGTGATGTATGTACACTCATGGCTGATTCACGCTGCTGGAGGCAGAAACCAACAGAGCACTGTAAAGCAATTATCCTCCAAACAAAACTGAAACCTTAACAAAAACAAATCTCACTTATGTTCTGAGTTCTAAATCCACAGATGCAACAATGTACTCTGAATGTCCACTGGCTATTTGACAGACAAGCCCAATATTATCCTTATGCAACCTATGAGGCTTTATATAAGTGGGCCTCTGTCCATCTCTCCATCACCTGGTGTCCTTTGCTCACACAGAAACACACACTAGCCTTTTTCCAGTTTATCCAATACACCAGAGAAGAGGCTAACTGTCCCACTTCTGGATCTTTCCTCATTTTCTTCCCTTTGACTGTTAGGTCAACAACCCTCACTCCTCCACCTAATAACTTCTATATATCCTTTTGCTTAAATGCTGTTTCCGCATGGAAGTATTTCCACTGACTCCGTTTCTAGGGCAGGGCTGCTCAGCCTCAGCACTGCTGACATTTAGGTCAGATGATTCTATGGTGTGGAGGGCTTTCCTGCGTACCCAGGCATCTAACCACTAAATACCAGTAGTACTGACCCCCTCTCTCAGCTGTGACAACCAGCAACGTCTCCAGGATTGTCAAATGCCCTCTGAAGGTCAAAATCACTCCCAGACAAGAATTACTGCTCTACAGTAACTTATACTTTCATTTTAATAGCACTTTCCCACAATTATAGCTTCATTACTTTGTTTCAAGCCTATATTCCCTGCTATACTGTAAGAATCTCAAGAGCAGGGGTGTTATCTCCCTTTTGTATTCCTATTTCTTCCACACCGAGCATATAATAAGCACACAATAATTTAATGAAACAAATGAGTTAATAAACCAATGGAAGGGTAAAAAGAATAACAATGTACTCTAAAATATTGCACAGTGTTACCGGGATAGGTTGAGTTCCTACTCAACCAACTGGTGGGAAACAGGACTACTGTCATCCTTTCCAATATCTGATTAATTTAAAACCTTTCTCAAAATGAAATATTATTAAAAGAGAAATACTATAATTTCAACATAGATGCATGAGTATTCATTCATCCACTGAATTTTAATTAAGTGTCTATGTGCCAGGCAGTAGGCTAGGCACTGGGACTCAGTGTTAACAAAGTGGCCAGTCCCTGTCCCCATGAAGTTTACAGTTAACTATGGAAAAAGTTATTAACCAAAGAATTACACATATGAACTGTGACATCATCATAATACATTGTAGGAATAAAATAGGGCAAGGGTAACTTAAGATTATGGGGTATGAGATAACTAACATCTCAGCTGAAACATAATGAATTAAGTGGAAGAATGAAAAGCCCATGAAGTGAGCATGAATTCAATCCCCAAAGCTTCTAGTGTGGTCGAACTACAGACTATAGTATAAGAGGGGAGAAATGGCAAGAGATGACATAGACAGGGATAAAATGGCAAGAGATGACATAGACAGGGATAAAATGGGGGCCCTTGAGTCATGAAAGTTTTAAGGGCAAAAGGAAGTAGATAAACATTCTAAATACAATGACAACACGCTGAGTTTAAAGAAAATTATTCTGGCTACATTGTAAAGAAAATAAGATTAGAGAATAAAGTAAAACCAGAAATCAGTAAAAGTACTAAAACAGCAACATAAGCTCTTCATCTTGCTTACAGAGCAATATTAGCAAGAAATGACTGTGCTTTTGGATCACAGAGACAGTGAGAAAAGGGGAATTGGTTAGATTCAAGATACATTGTAGACATAATGGTTTGGAGACTGACGTGCAGATGTCTTATATTTTGGATATGAGTCATTAGGAGAGTGGAAGTGAAATATACTCTGACAAGGAAAACTAAAGGAAGAAATGATAACAATGTTTGTGACAGGAAAAGAAGTCTAAAAGAAGTTAAATGTCTCATTTCTAGATTTCCTAAGAACTGCAATGTTCTTTCAATGTGCCTCTATGATAGATAAAGTTAAGAAAATCTCAGCCACTACAACTCCAGTTTAGCAGAGCGTCTGCTTCCTAAAGGTTTCATGATTAAGTGGCTTAAGTCAGCTATTTCAGGCCTTAACAGAGACAAACTTCTTGTTGCTGAAGCTTACATTACTTGTGTTTTCCCCCTCTGTCTCTTCTCATTATAACAGATAAAACATCAATGCTTGACAGTAGGATGTGAGCTTAATGCAATGTGGGTCAAGAAATTCATCTGCTAGGACACTGGGCTAAGCCAGAGAAACCTGGACAGTGCAGGTAAATAAAGCTCTTAAGAGCAGAAGCAGTTTTATCTGATCAACACAGTCAAATATACGTAGGTCCCCAGGGTTAAGGTTTCCTTCCTCATAAGGATTTGGGTCCAAAAACCTTATGTGATGCTGAATGATTCTGCCTAAACGTCATACAAAACTATTTTCTCTAGAATTTTCTCTGTGCAAATATCTTCCATGGAACTTGTATGAGTGGTGCTGTAATCACAGTAGGTGAACCTACAAGGATTCAAGTTCTGGGAGTTTGGAAACAAAAGTCCAAACTTCATTCCCAACACGTTTGATGAGTATGTGCCATTTTCAGTACTAAGCTAGGTATTAATAATGTTAGGAAAAAATGACACAAGATTTACTCACTTTAAGGAACTCTCAACAAAATCAAATAAACGTATACTCCATTACAACACAAAGTGCTAAGTGCTGTAACAGACTTACGCACAAGGTCCTAGAGAAGCACTATGGACCCATACACACACTTGGAAAGATGTTGCATGCTAAGAAAGACTTCCTAGAAGAAATGCCAACTGAGCTAAGTCTTGAAGGATTTGTAGAGAAGATTATCTTGGAGATGAAGATGATCATTCTAGGCAGAAGGAATAGCATAAGCAAAGGCACTGTAAGGACGGATAAAAGATTAATAAATTCCTTGCTGCTGCTAAGTTGCTTCAGTCGTGTCCGACTCTGTGCGACCCCACAGATGGCAGCCCACCAGGCTCCCCCGTCCCTGGGATTCTCCAGGCAAGAACACTGGAGTGGGTTGCCATTTCCTTCTCCATCCTTGCTGCTAATGAGCCTTTATAACGGTAAGCAAGACAAAAATATAACTGGTACTGAGAATAGATTGGGACTAGAATAAGGGGGGAAAGACAATAGTTGCTACAGGGGTAATTAGGGAGATTCATAATGATTTGGGACTATTAGGGGAAAAGTGGACAAAGTTTCAAGAATAGTGAGGCTAAAAGGACATTTTTCAAATGAGGGATACTTCATGAGCAAAACCATAATGACAGGAAAAGACCCTACAAGCAAGAGTGATAGGGAACAACCCGGTTAAGATGAAACATGCTTATAGAATAATGGTCCTGGAAGAATTACAAGGGATTCAGATTTAATAGAAGGTAAAATTAAAAAGAAAAGAGGTTTTAAGTTTATTTTGTCAAACCAGAAGAGTAAAAGACATGTTCACTAGAACAAACAAATAACCAGAGGAGGAAAATAAAAAGCTCATTCCACTACCCAGAAAAAAATACTTAAAGAGCACTGCTTCAAAGAACAGCAGTCCATGTTCCTTATAGAAATGCATTTAAAGTCAATAATTCCCCCAAAGAAGTCTATAAAAAGCCATGCTAGGCTGGCTGTCTAGGATATCAGAGAAACTTTTAAAGGCTTCGGATTCCTAGGTAGCACCACAAACAGAATTCTCAGTAACGTGGGAGGTAGAGGCTTAGGAGCCAAAGTTAAACCTACAATTTATCTAAGAAAGTCATAACAGCGCCACATAGTTTCGATTTCTTTCCTAAGGTACAGCTATCTGGGCTAAAAAAAATGACTGCACTCCCATACACTGAAGATCACCTCTAGGAAACTCATTATTGCAATTTCCAAAGGGAATGAAATCAAAGCAGAAAACATTTAAGGAGCATCTATCATGTGTCATTTATTAGGCTACACTCTGGAGATTTAAATAAAAACATGACTTGGTCCTTGCTTTAAAGGAACTTAAAATACTGAGGCTACTGAAAATATACTGAAAATACTGAGAATGTTGTCCACTCTACCAGATCTTACTCTTAGGAACTAACTGTACTTTCCTGGAATATCAACTTATTTTTGACTTGTAGACCATTTTTACTTCATTTTTTCTACCCTTATTTTTTGGTTTCAGTTTCTTTTTTGCTTTTAAAATCGGAGTATGCTATATAGATATATTGTAAGGACTTCAAATAGCTTCTGAGTAGATATGAGTAACACAAGCAAAATAATAATTCAAGCAAAGTTCCCTCTTCCTCAGAATACAGTGTTATTCATATAGCCTAGAGCCATGATGCTTAACCAGAGGTACACTCAGAATTATCTGAACATCTTTTTAAAAATACATACTCTGGACCCTTCTTCCATAGATTCTGATCCCAATAAGTCTTAGCTGGTATGTTCTCGAAACAGTCTCCCAGGTAATCCTGATGTATATACCAGTAGTAAAGAACTGCTGGCTAAATCTCTAAGCATTAAGTGTTAAGGTAAATATTCTTTTGCAGATTAGAGAGGTAGCGTGACACGGATTGAAGAAAACTTTCCTATCACTTATTACTTAGTTTCAATAAGACAATGAATCATGCTGAAGAAGAGATGCCTATGGATTTTTTTGGTTATCTGTTAGCAAAAGAGGAACAAATACTCATTTAATTAATGCTATATAAATTAATATTCTTATTTGGAATATCATTCTGAAGAAACTAGATTTTAATAGTTCTTAGGTTATAACTTTATTGAAAAGATTTTCAGGGAAAGAAGAAAAATCACTCTGATGGATTTTATGAAGAAGATCTCCTTTTATTACTTCCACTAGTCACACTCATAATCCTAATGTACACCTGAGAAATAAATACAGGTTGTCTATGATATTATGAAAGTATTATATTAAATTATTTGAAAACTGTAGGGAGAAATAGGAAAAAAAAATGGCATGAACATTAAAGTAAAATTTCTCTGCTAATGAAAGAGATAAGTAATTCCAATGAACAATATAATAGATTCTCTTATTCAACTGTGTATGTTAAATTGCCCTGCAAAGGAAGATAGATTTCTTAATGTGATATATAAGATAAGATAGTGGTAGAACTCAATTTTTAATCAATAATCTCACACACATCCCAAATTTATAGATTTACAATATTCTACTTCTATTAACTCAAAGTGCCTATTTCTAGCAATTCTATAGAAGACACACAGTTTTCTACTGAGGCAGTATTGTCATTGCCTTCTAAAAACTCAGAACTGAAGATAACTATCTTAACAGTTACATGTGAATTGACCTTTACCATCTCTTTATTTTTTAGTTACTCTGGCTCCTTTCAGCTGCATTTCTCTTCAAGTTTTTTTTTTTTTTTTCCCAATACTAAAAAGAGACATGAACACACCTGCACAATGCCCACTACTGAATTTTTTTAAACTTACAAAACAGGATATAAAGTGTGTAACAGGAAGTACTGATCAGAATAAAAAGGATATGGAGCATATAGATGTGGCCTTTTCATAGAGAGGGAATATAACAAATGTAAATGATGGGGAAAAGCTGGCAAGTCCTGTCATAGGAATATTAGTGGGGAATATGTCTTAGTTTGACTTACTAAAAATAGAATGTGTTAAGTCTGTAAATTTAGATACTCTTGTAAGAAACAGGAAAGATGAAAAGCAGACTATATAGAATTTAATATTGTGATGCTACAAAATATAAGTGAACCAAGAATTGGATTGGAGCTTGGCCGATGACTAGAGGACTCATCTTCATCTGAGTGCTCAGGTGCCACTAACATTTATGCCATTTATGCAGCCCTGTCCTCCCACCAATATGAACAGTCACAAGCAAATGGAGGTGTAAAAAATTAAGTGAAGAATAACAGAGTAGCTCCATCTTGGGGTAAATTCTAGGGAATAATTTGGAAGCAGATAAAGGATGAAATCACAGAGATGGAACTAACTCAAAAATGACAGGAACTATAACAAAGTTACTACAGTTATTTGAACTCAGAAACCTCTTGATAGCTACTGAGCTATTTTATTTTCTACTAACATGGACAAGGTTACTATAATGAAACTGCACTGTTGTAAAACTATAGAGTTTCACCTGCTCTACACATTGGCCTTTGATGGACGTGAAGAAAGCGCAGTCCTCATCTGGTATAGCTCACCAAAGACTACAATGGTGGTTCTGAGAGACACTCTACTGCATACTGCATTTATGTATCAATATGGCAGTATAACACCGTTTTCATAGTCTTTAAAAAATGCTGAATCAATGCTGCTTAAAATCAAGATGAAGGACTCAACTATTCAATTTGCATGAAGGCAAGTTGCAAGATTTGTGGAAAGATTTGTGCGTGCCTGTTCAGCAGTCACCACAACACACTGTAGTCTTACAGATCTCTCATTCAAAGAGTAAATCTGTCTAAAGTTCAAAGGAGAATGCTAAGACTTATCTAGGTAAAGGTGCATAGGAATCTGTCTGTAAAAGACAAAATCAAACAAACACTGAGAATGCTTTCTTAAAAAATAAAAACAAAACACACAACCTTACAAAAAAGGGTGATTCAAAATGATCCACTCACGATAAATTAAAAAAAAAAAGGGAAAGACAAATGAGTTTAAGGAAAAGATCTAATTTATCTCTTCTCATTTCCCTAACCACTAAACAGAAATAGTATCTTCTTTACAATACAAAATATCATCTTAAATTATATTCACAACTTAATCATAAGACGAATCTTAAGAAAACCATTGGACATTGTATTTTCAATTGTGCTAGAATGTATTTTATTTTTGTAGTTCTTAATATTTTATTGATTTCATCAGCTAATAATAACAGAATTGTTAAAATATTTATATTTTTATATACTTCTCATTTGTTTTATAGATTACACAGATTTTCTTCACTTGGAATATATTAAAAATTTAGTTGCCACTACTCTGTCTTTTAAGAATTCTGAAAAGAATCAAATAAATACTCTACACTAACTAATACTATTTACCAGTAGTGTTATTTTGCTTAACTATGAAATTACTAGAGTGCATTCTCTTGAAAACTTTAGTGAATTGGCAGTTTCACAGTTTTTCTAGGTATCTTACCAAGAAAAGTCAGTCAAAGTAGGCAACATACATAGATGGAGAATTAGCAAAATCATCTCATTCAGCTTAAAAATGGTATATATGTATATATAGCGTTATATGGCAAAGGGGTAAACTAAGTTGTTGCCTTTTGTCTCTCAGTGATGGAATTTCAGATTTTTTTAATTGGAGTCTCCAAACTCTAGGATAAAGTTTTTTGCTCTTGCTTTTTCAATAAGCATATCTTACTTTTATAATAATTATCAATAATAAATATGAAATTGATAAAATGCAATAAACATGGACTAACCTGTTGTCACAGAAGACTCGGACTCTCTCAATTTCTGAGATGCTAGAAGTTTTTCCTGTAAGGCTTTCTGAGCAAGTTGTGCATCCCATTCTTCTAGTTCTTTCTCAAATCGCTGGTTGTCTTCCTCAACAAAATCTCTTAAGTCGGGGGGTAGTGTTTCTATTCCAACAAGGGCCTGCCCAGTTTCTTTATTAAACTCCTCTGCAAATCATATTTCAAAAACTATTATAAAATTAAGGATTAAAAGAAAAATGCAAAGTTCAAAATAGAAGGTATTTAAAATTATTACCATCTAGCAAATTAATATTACCTATATATTAAAAGAAAACTCAATCAAATGCTCAGAAAAGCAAGATGCAAATATGTGATTATCCATTATAGGTAATGTTCTCAGCTTTTATTTTTATTCTTAAGAGTAAAAAAAAATGAAACAAGACATAAAGCCAAAATTGTTGCTACTCAAACACTGACGCAGTACTACTTTTTCTACTATAAAATACCAGATACTTGATTATTCATGAAGTAAAACTTACCACAAAATGACAAGTAACACATAACCTCAAAGCTCAAAACAACTAAAATTCCTTTCCATCTGAAGCAGTTAAGTATAGCAATATATTTATATACAATTTGAAATCTAATCAATATAGGAAAGTTTTTTTAAAAATCACATAAATAGAATCTAAAAAGGTTACTCAACCTCTACCACACACACATAAATTAAATTTTAGCTTTTCAGTCATAAATCCAGCAAATTTTGCTGAATGGTTAAATACAAAAGGAAAGTTGATTTCTATCAGTCTCAACAAACCTTTATGTGCTTTCTTTTTTATATGCAAAGTCTGTATTAGAATATGAAAAGTAAAAAGATTAAGACCGTGTCATAGTATGACATGGTCCCTGTCTGTAAGCAGGTCAGAGTGAAGTGGGAAAGGCAAGCCAGCATATAATTCCAGCACAGTAAGTGCCCAATACAGGTATGCTATGAGAAGACAAGAAGGGATACTTGCTGGCAGGTTCAAGGAAAACCTGGCAAGGCAGATGACACCTGAGTTGAATCTTGAGATGAGCAGGAATTAGGCAAAAGAAGAAACAAGATCATCATTGCCAAAAATAAAAACATAAGAACATATTGATATAAATATGTGAAATGATTTGGTGTGATCCAAAGAAGTTTAAGTATCAGTCAAGTATATAAAGTTTGAAATGGAAAGTGGTTATAAATGAATCTGGAGAGACAATTAGAAGCCAGATAATGGAGGCTTTACAAGTTAGGCTAAGAAGTTTGAAGATGAGTCAATGTGTGATACAGTCATGAAAGGGATTTTAGCAAGGAGAAAAAGTCCAATTTATATTTTATAATAGTTACTATATAGTTAACTTTGAATACAAAATATATCCCAATTCTCAGCCCTGGTCACATTACTTTGCAATTCCAGTTTTCTCACTTACAATAACCCAAAAGCATTTTCCAAATATATCCATCACCTTCTTGAGTAAACTACACTTAACTAATCACACCGGAGACCAGAATCAAATTAAAGAGCTACTTATTTAAAAATATATATTGCCCTATATATTTCATATTCTTACCTTGTATTAAGAACTGTGGTTTGTCATTTATGTACATTAAACAGTATGCACTGGCATTTCTGTAACCACCGAAAGAGTCCCTCACTAGCTCTTCCCAGGACGATTTTGTTACAGCAATATCATTGTACTTCATCCACCTGCTCTCACGGTGATCAAAAATGTATGCCCAGTAGTGTCCGGCATTAGCTTGACCTTCATGAACTAAAACAGCATGTAAACGATAAGGAACCTAAACACAAGAACAGAAGAGTTAAACTGCAGGTAAGTGCTCTATTATAACCATCTCTCATGAGACTCACAAATCATCTGATGTGAGGGTTCCCTCGAAGCATATGTTTTTTAAGAAGAGTAAACTGGCTGGGATTACAGTTTCGAAAAAATTAAACTATGAAATAAAAAAAGGCAGGGAAGAGGGAGGATAAGTAAACTAAAGACAGGTAAGGCAGACAGGTGTGTAAATAGGATGATTTTCAAAACTCTGGAAATATATTTGTTGATTTATTTAAGCTATCTTTAGAATAAAGAATTTATATGAATATTTATACATTTAGCACATGATTTGTTTAAATTTTCATAATTATAAATTGGTGGGTAAGTTCAGCAAAATGGCATATATAAAGAGCCATTATATAAATCTCAGAAGTTTAAATGTAACTGAGCCCTTTACCTTCTCACATAATCATTGTATCCTTAAACAACCATATAATTTCTCCCATATAATTTTTTTTTTCCCATATAATTTCTTAAAAATACTGAAGCACTTTGAAAAATTTTAATAAATTTTATTATAAAAGAATAAAATGGTAGGTAATACAGAGGAAAAATAACATAAAAATCTTAAAGTTCAGCAATTTTATAACACAAAGTATGAGAATTAAGCCAACATAAAGATAAAATATGTAAATAATTTAGATAATGCTTACTAGCTCAAAATTCAACTTACTTGGATCATAGATTTGTCAGAATACATTAGCTCAATTGTGCGATGGATTCTAGATATGCTTTCCTGTAAATCTAAGGACAGAAGATGCCATTTAATGATCAAAATCAAGTATGTTTCTACTGAGACTTGTAAGTTAGGGAATAAATGTTTTCCTACAAATATGCTAGAGGAGTAAGAAAAAGTTTCTAAAACTGTTCTTAAAAACATTACTATTCAGAGTCTGTATAAAATGAATTCAGTTCTCCTTAATAAAAGATGCAGCACAAATGAGAAATTAAAAACCAAACAAATACAGTTTAACAACAAACAGAGCCAAAAAACCTGAATTTTGTTCAAAGTTATAAAAGAAGGTTCCAATGAAAATTAAAGTTAACCCCCCACACATATTTGTATAAAACAGGAAAACTTTACCATGAAATAAAGTAACTTCATCATATATCACACACACATATACATATATATATGTAACTGAATAAAAATTCACTATAATCACCAATGGAAATAAAGTTGTGAGACTCCCATTAGCTGCTATTTCTACTTTAAGTAGAAATGTATCCTACACAATAACTTATAGGCAGGGATGTGCACCACTATATTACCCATAATTATTTTTTAAAACTCAGAGACAACCTAAATATCTGTCATACAGTATAACCAAATAATTCTATGAAGCTATTAAAAAGAATCAAGCAGAAAATATCAAAGCCTACCAAAAAAAAAGAAGTAACTTTAGAACAGGAAAGGCCTTTTTTTTTTTTTTAGCTTGATAGAAAATCCAGTAACCATAAATGCAAAGACTCCTCCTCAAATTTAAGCAAAATCTATAGCATAGAAACAAAAACAAAAACCAACATAAAGAAAATTAAATGACAAACTGGAAAAATATTATTTGCCACATACGCTACAGGTAACAGGTTAATAGGGCTTCCCTGGTAGCTCAGCTGGTAAAGAATCCGCCAGCAATGAAGGAGACCCCAGTTCGATTCCTGGGTCGTCAGGAAGATCCCCTGGAGAAGGGACATGCTACCCACTCCAGTATTCTTGGGCTTCCCTGGTGCATCACACAGAAAAGAATCCACCTGCAATGCAGGAGACCTGGGTTCGATCCCTGGGTGGGGAAGATCCCCTGGAGGAGGGTATGGTAACCCACTCTGGTATTCTTGCCTGGAGAATCCCCATGGACAGAGGAGCCTGGCGGGCTATAGTCCACAGGGTTGCAAAGAGTCGGACATGACTGAGTGACTACGCACAGCACAACAGGCTAATATTCAAAACATTTAAGCTTCTATTAAGCAATAAGACAAACTGCTCAATACAAAAATTGGGTAAATACCACAAATTTATTCAAAAACAGAATTTCACTCCTGATTAATGAAATTGAAATCAAGACACTGTAATACCATTTTCATTTCAACTATCAGACTACCACGAATTAAAAGGTGCCCAGGGCTAGGGAGAATACTGGGAAACAGGGTGTCTCACACAAAATTAGAGAGACTCTAAACTGGTTCATTGCTTGGAGGGGGGTGGGAATCTTTAATACCTGATCCATAGGTCCAAAACCATATGACATGTCTCTCAAGTTCCTCAATTTAAAATGACCAAAAGTGGACTCATCATATATCTATTTCCTTCCCCAAGGTGGAGGCGACCCACCATTCTGCCCTTTTCCGTAGTACATTCTATCCACTTAGTTAACGACACCACCATGAGTAACTGAGGGAATCAACCCTGATACCCCTCTGTCTCTCACCTCTAGTCAAGGACCCACATCTGTCAGCTGTCTCCAAAGAATAAACCCAATTCATTTCTTTCTTCCCTGAATGCTACTTCCCTGGTGTCAAAAGCGTCTTAGTTTTCAGCTTTCTGACTGGAATCTTACAGAAACAAACACAACATGCCTAGTTCAGTAGAAAATTATCCAACAACCTAACACAGTCTTCAGGAAAAACTATGTGCTTAAGTAATGTTCACTAATGATTTCAAATATAAAAAATTCCCTTATATATGAAAACACTAAGGAAAATCTTCACAGTAACTAATGCTGTTAGTTGCTCTCCCACCTTATTTACTCTCTATTAAGTTAGGACTGCTCTTTATTTCCATATTGTCTATAAAGCATCTAGTTGGGCTTTAAAACTAGATTTAAAACCTAACAAGTGATGTTGTTTAATGTAAGTCCAACCTTTGGATATAAAAGAGTAACTCCTAGATTTTTTCCACAGATCAAGAAAAATGATGATAAAGTCTACCATAAAATATCGACATCACTTCATTTTAGCAACACTGAAGTAGGAAGGAGATAATTTCAGAACAAAGGAGCACTCCTTCCAAGAATGGAGAGACAGCAACTTAATACCAACACGCTCACTGCTCCTCCCCTACCAGAGCACTGTCCTTATTTTTCTTATGCCAGTTAAAACTAGTTACATTCTGGCACTGAGTTAATAGATCATAGCTGGAAATCTGCTAGAGCAGACTGAAAATTAAAATTCACATTTCTAATTCTTCAACCTAGAGAAAATGTTTTTCACTTGAACCCAGCACAGACATCAAGAGAGGTACATAGTTGGTTACGTACAAAATCTGATGCTGGATGATGTTTCACCAATGGAGTACCTGTGAATACCAGCTTGATATAAATTTAGAGCACTAAACCAGAAAATCAGACCATCTGCTAGGTCATTAATCAGCTAAGTAATCCAAGGAAAATCTTTTGGTCTCTCTAGAACTGATAATAAGATCATAAAAAAGGAAGCCAAATGAGCTCATTTTATAGAAAACACTTTGTAAGGGGGAAAGAAAAAACCAAAAAAAACCCGTTTTTAATATTTACAAATGAAACCCATAGATGACCTCCCTTCTCAATTTTAACATTAACCATGTCCATCTGAGGTGAGAGTATTCTGCTGTGAGAAGCGTCTTACCTCTGGTGTCATTTTCTATTTCTGTCCTCCAGCGATGTAAACAGCTTTCTAGCACAGAGAGTTCTTCTTCTGTTATGTGCCTTGGTGCCGGATGCATGGGCAAGTCTGGAGGTATCCGAGACTGCGTGAATGGTTTGTGTATTACTGATCTTGATGAAATGGCAGCTATTGACGCGGGTGACGTGCTTGGCAGTTCTGAAGAAGGAGCTCCCTGTTGGTCTGTTGTGCTGTATTTTTAAAGCAGAGAATATTCACTATTAAACTTTCCAAAATGAAGCTCTGGACAAAGATTATGAGATAAATAAACAATATTAAGTTGGCTTATAGTTACAAAAGAAGAGTTTTCTTAAAAAAAGAAGTATATGTAAATCCATGGCTGATTCATATCAATGTATGACAAAACCCACTGGGAAAAAAAAAAAAAAAAATAATAATAATAATAAAAAAAAAATCAAAAAAAAAAATAAATAAAAAAAAAAAAAAAAAAAAAAAAAAGTATGTGGATTAATGTAATATCCAAACGAGATTCCTACTACATGGAACTACATTATTATAAGGCTAAAACGGGGGCTTTATATTATAAATGGCTCAATAGTATTTCTTTATACAAATCATACATATACCAGATTTATAAACCTTCCCTTGCTGATACTTACCAGTTCACACTACAGAAAAAAATTCTCATTTAATAGTAGTATTTTCACAGATGGAAAGAAAGGCTGATACATATACCAAAACAGCCTAAAATATAATTCTGAATGGAAAAAAATATGAAAATTTTAATCCACAGCCATAAAAAATCCATTGAAACAATGAAATAAGAAAGCCCGCAGAAGACCTACACAATCTTCTAAGTTCACTAAAATAAATCACAACATGCATTTTATAAAAACCTTCTCTAAAGGTATCAATTACAATATTACATAATACAGGAACACAGCTGTCTCTTCTATCAAGAAAACTTTTTACCTTGGTAATGTCTGTGATGGTACAGATCCACTAGATGGGGAACTAGCATCAATATCATCAACAGGAGAAGTGCAAACAGGTTTACTTGAGGCAAATTCCAGGGCATACTGCAGAACGTCCACCAAGGGGAAGCGTTTGGGACCCGAGCCATAACTTAAGTATCTGTTAACCATAAAACGCATGAATGCTTCCATTTGTGTAAAAAGCACATTTATTTCAATAATTGTTCTAAAACAATTTCTAAAAACACTTTAATATTCCTCAACAGTGAAATTAATTTTGCTTTCAAATGATGGTAAAACTACATGTACATTCAAGAAATAAGTTAAATGTTCTCTAGAGGAACAAAACCAAAGCTGAGAAGACTGAATGTGTATATACACTTTTATAAATTTCAAATGCTGCTATAATCCAACAGTAAAATGAAAAGTGACATTTTCATCTCCTCAAGCTTTTTATTTTTAGATCTGTCATCTGGTCTTAAGATGATGCCTAATATTATCCCCCTCCTTTTACCTCTGATTATATTCCAATATGATTATTGATACCTTTTAAGAATTAAAACTATTGAAAAATAAGATATTTTATATTAAAAGCTTTAGATTACTCATTTTCAAGTGAACAGTAAAAAAAGGGGATGCAGATTAGATAAGAGGTTGCACACGGGGATCTTTCAGACCACATTTTAGCCTGTAGACTTCTGTCTGAACTACAGACTACTTGACAGTCTAGATTCTGGCTTCTTTTGGAAACAATCTAAAGCTCCAGACAACAGGGAGTTGATATTCACGCATGGCACTGCCTAGTATAGACGGCAGGCACCATCTCTCCACAGCGATGTGCTCTCTGACTCCCCCTGCTCACTTGACTCGCTTCCCTTCTTTATAAAGATTCCATTCTTCTTTATAAAGCTCATAGGCATCTGTGCTTGTATCTTCAGTCTTAAGCAGAAAAACTCAGTTACCATTCATTAATGGAAATCTCAAGAGTAGTATTTAACCTC
This sequence comes from Dama dama, assembly GCF_033118175.1. NCBI lineage: Eukaryota > Metazoa > Chordata > Mammalia > Artiodactyla > Cervidae > Dama > Dama dama. The sequence continues at coordinate 26,537,504 of NC_083711.1, forward strand.
ACACAAGCAGAAACCTCAATCATAAATTAGTTTAACTTTGTATTATCAGCACCATGAGTATTACCTCTTGACAGTGGGAATATTTAATTTTAGGTAATAATTTTTAATGCCAACTATGAATTATTTTAGTCTCTAACACAACTCAAGCCTAAACTATTCAAGCAAAATATCCATCCAGAATGATTCTCTATATGTAGGACCATAAGTCATTCAAAGCAAATTTTATATTAAAATTCTAAATAGTCATTAAGAATATGAGTTCCTATAATTAGTTCATAATTTCATAAAGTTTCAATACCTTTCAAGTCTTTGTTGTAATACTGTGAGGTAATCTTTTAGTCTCTTGATCTCTTCCCTCTTAATTCTTGTTATTTCTCTGTTTCTATGCATGTATCTATCAGGAAAAATAAATACAGCAATTATCAGTATTCCCAAGCAAGAAACAGATACAATATTAAGTAGCCACCACCACAGAAGATTAACTTATCTAAAATTTTATAATAAAACATTAGAGAATACAAATTATAACATTATTGTGACATTATTCCCAGTAACTACACTTTTCTAAATAAAAAGAGAACTCCATTTTCCTTGACAAATGGTATACAAACATTATGCAAAAAGTAAAACTTTTTAAGGAAATTAAGCAAAAATTTTCCCTAAGAACAGTAACTCTTTACTTGGATACTAAATTGTTTCAAAACTAAGTCATGCTGTATACCAAGCCATACCTGTCCAGATATAAAACTTGAGGAAATTCTAATTTATTGTGAATTTTTTCTGGTCTTCCCAGTGCCTGATTAAATTCAAATCTTGACAATTCAAAGGTTAATACAGGCGGTAGTTCTGTAAACCAATGCTGAAAGAAAACAAGAAAAAACCTTAACGCGACCTTTTTATTTCCTCCACTACAATTTAAATTGCACAGAATGTTTGTTAGCAGTGGCATTTTTACATGCATCATCACAATGCTAACATCACAAATAACTGATTGGGTATGCAATTTAGTCAAAACTCAACTTCTTCCTAAAAGTTTTTCACACCTTTTGAAAATTCCAATAGGATAACAAATAGGAAAGAGAAAAATCTTCTAATGACTCTTCTTCATTGGTAATTCTTTACATTAGAATTTCTAACCCAAAGTGAAAAACATTGAATGAAAGTATGGCTTAGTATCTCAATTTTTGCGGCTTCTTCAATCTTATGTCACAGTTATTACCAGGAAAGACACATTACTTAATATCATCAACTACACCCTCAAAAACCTCTGAGGAAGTTACTTGTAAGATGTTAACATACATGTAAATCCATGGCTGATTCATATCAATGTATGACAAAACCCACTGGAAAAAAAAAAAAATAATAATAAAAAAAAAAAAAAAAGATGTTAACATACAAAAGAAAAAAATATTTTACAGCATAAAAGATCACAATTCTCATGATAAAGCTAGAAACTGATACTTCCTTGTTTTAAATTTAAAGTTCCTACTAGAATTTTGGCAAATTTAAGAAAGAGATCGATTACCATCAAATATAGCATTTATATTAATGATAATTACATTTAACATCTTTAAAAATTACTAGTGCTTAAAGATTTGAATGCCTGCTTGCTATGAGGCGGCAACTCCACACACTTTGGCAACTGTTCAGTTAAGCATAAAATGCAACAGAACTTCAGAATTATTTTAATAAACAGATTCAAACTTTACATAAGCCATATTTATTCAAAGAGAAAGAAAAATGAAAAAACTTGTGAATCAACAAATACAGAAGTATAAAATAATGTAACAAGTATTTTTCAAATGTTTATTTTAAGCTGTGCAGTGTCCTTCTGTAAAAAGAAATTGTGGCATACTATATTATTTATGGTATTTTCAAGGGCCACAAAATGTTACCACATAAATGTCAATAAGCTCAGTATGCTAATTTAAACATCCAAGAGAGAAAAAAAAGGAGGAAAAGGCACATTTGGCAAATTGAATATGATCTTGTATGTTGCTACTTTTCACTAAACAAAATCAGTTAAAGTAAATGGTTATTCAAAACTATTTCATACTTCCCTGGCAGCCCAGTGGTTAAGACTCACAGGTCTAGGGTTCAATTCCTAGTCAGAAATTTAAGATTCCACATGCCACACAGCTTGGCTACAAAAAGAAATGCTAATGACTACTTGAATTGAGATTTCCTGAGTTGGAGCTGGTTGATCTTTTACCGAAAGCTGAAGTTAAAGGAATTTGTTTTACATGGATATTATCTGAAACTGACAAGAGAAAGTTATGAAAAGTCTATTATTAGAAATATCCCTTAAATTTTAAAATTTCTTGAGCAAAGTTTGCCTATTTGCTTTGGCGAGGTGTTTTTTTTTTGTTTGTTTGTTTTTTTCAGTTAGTTTTAATCCACACCTAAAGTTATTATTAAGAATTAAAATATACTCTACACATATCACAAGGGAAACTTTTGATGTCTTAGGATGACACTCTCTATTCAATGTCATAACACTCGAAAAGTACTATTACCTTCATTTTTTCTTGCAGTGGTTTATATGATACTATTTAAAATTAAATATAACTATTAAGGTATCTTACTGTTCAGCTTTAAATAACAAACATACTTTAATCCATGGAAACCTGCAATGGCTAACAGAAATGAAATGACCCAGTTTGGTGGCATGCTTTTCTGTAAACCATAAACAGTCCAGGAAACAGGTTCCATATCTTATGAAAGAATGTTCATAATATGTTATGTCTCTGTGTGGATTTGTTTAATCTAACAGCAATGACAGATTTTTCCTACTACAGGAGTGCAAGGGATTTCACTTTTTCATTTTAATGCTACTCAGGACAAGAAGGGATAGCCAGACACTCCCTAAATTATTTAAAAAAATATTATGGGTGTGTTGAGCTCTCTGATTTTTAAGTACAGCAGTATATAAAAGAGAATTTTAAATAATATAAAACAATACATTTTTTTCCTTTCAAAGTATTTTCCCATTTAGTAACAACCTATACTTAATTCTCTGATAAGCCATGAGTTTTGTGAAACACAGGTCACTAAAGGTAAAAATGATGCTTATATTCTTGATATCTCAAAACACATAGCATCATTATTACTATTCTTATTACTACATTATATAACAAACGGACAGGGGTAATAGATTTTTGAAGTTAGTAAAAAGGAACAGTATTGGCAACAAAAGTACTCCTGAATTTACTCTAAATATAAATCTGAGCTGTTAAAATATTTTCTAGAGAGAACGTAGTCATTTCTAAGAGTTAATAGCAGATTCTTCTATTAAGATGATTTAAATATCTTGCTTTTGTGAGCTTACATGTATATTGGGCGGGGGGAATAAGAAAAAACAGACTTATTACTGCAAATTCCCCACAGAACATCAAATAAAGCTAGGATGTAACTAAGCCTTAGAGGAGAAAACTTCCAATTCCAATTCAAAACTCAATTTCAGTCATTTGATTGTCTTCACTCCTTTGCCCTATTTATCTCCTATATAATGTCTACATATATCTAATATGGCACATGTAGGTATTAAATCTGTAATGTAGTTTTTAGCTAAAGCTCTGTAAAATTTCTCTCAGCACTTTGATTATAACTTGTACAACCCCGAAGGGAAATTTGGCAGCACTTACATTTCTAAACGAGTATGCCCTGTGACCTAAAGATTCCATTTCTAACTATCCTTCATTCCAAAGTGCGCAAGGTTATTTATAGAAGACATTCTTTGAAATAATTCTTTATCCAAAAGTTTCACAGAAGAATTAAATCAATTTAATTTTATAAATACTAGCTATGGTGATACTATGCAGGTTCTAAAAACAATGATGAAAAGCTAGATATTGACATGGAAGGATGTTCACAATATACTGGTAAGTAAAAAACAATGCAAGTCTCAAAACAGTATGAACAAATACAAACATTCATATGCGCACATCTAAAAGGATGTACATCACAGTACTAGCAGTGAACACCTACAGCAGAAGTGAGGTGTTTACTCTTTGAAATTCTCATCGATAGGCAACGAAAAAACAGTTCCAGGTTTCTTGGAGAGATTAACTCATCTATAAATAGCATACCATTTAATTAAAAGTTATGATTTAGAAAAAAATTTGGAAGTAATTATTTTACATATGACCATTTTTTATTTATTCAGTTGATTCTTGGTATGTCATTAAAGAAATGTAAATTCTTATAGCCCACTGAATGTTTCACCATAGCAATTCTGGAGACAAGTTCAGTTCAGTTCAGTTGCTCAGTCATGTCCGACTCTCTGCGACCCCGTGAATCATAGCACGCCAGGCCTCCCTGTCCATCACCAAGTCCCGGAGTTTACTCAAACTCATGTCCACTGAGTCGGTGATGCGATCCAACCACCTCATCCTCTGTCGTCCCCTTCTCCTCCTGCCACCAATCCCTCCCAGCATCAGGGTCTTTTCAAATGAGTCAGCCCTTTGCATCAGGTGGCTAAAGTATTGGAGTTTCAGCTTCAGCATCAGTCCTTCCAATGAACATCCAGGACTCATCTCCTTTAGGATGGACTGGTTGGATCTCCTTGCAGTCCAAGGGACTCTCAAGAGTCTTCTCCAACACCACAGTTCAAAAGCATCAATTCTTCAGCGATCAGCTTTCTTTATAGTCCAACTCCCATATCCATACATGACTACTGGAAAAACCATAGCCTTGACTAGACGGACCTTTGTTGACAAAGTAATGTCTCTGCTTTTTAATATGCTGTCTAGGTTGGTCATAACTTTCCTTCCAAGGAGTAAGTGTCTTTTAATTTGATGGCTACAATCACCTCTGCAGTGATTTTGGAGCCCAGAAAAATAAAGTCAGCCACTGTTTCCCCATCTATTTGCCATGAGTGATGGGACCAGATGCCATGATCTTAGTTTTCTGAATGTTGAGCTTTAAGCCAACTTTTTCACTTTCCTCTTTCACTTTCATCAAGAGGCTCTTTAGTTCTTCACTTTCTGCCATAAGGGTGGTGTCATCTGCATATCTGAGGTTATTGATATGTCTCCCGGCAATCTTGATTCCAGCTTGTGCTTCCTCCAGCCCAACATTTCTCATATGTACTCTGCATATAAGTTAAATAAGCAGGGTGACAATACACAGCCTTGACATACTCCTTTTCCTATTTGGAACCAGTCTGTTGTTCCATGTCCAGTTCTAACTGCTGCTTCCTAACCTGCATATAGGTTTCTCAAGAGGCAGGTCAGGTGCTCTGGTATTCCCATCTCTTTCAGAATTTTCAACAGTTTATTGTGATCCACACAGTCAAAGGCTTTGGCATAGTCAATAGAGCAGAAATAGATGTTTTTCTGGAACTCTGTTGCTTTCTCAACGATCCACGGATGTTGGCAATTTGATCTCTGGTTCCTCTGCCTTTTCTAAAACCAGCTTGAACATCTGGAAGTTCACGGTTCATGTATTGCTGAAGCCTGGCTTGGAGAATTTTAAGCATCACTTTACTAGCGTGTGAGATGAGTGCAATTGTGTGGCAGTTTGAGCATTCTTTGGCATTGCCTTTCTTTGGGATTGGAATGAAAACTGACCTTTTCCTTCCTACATTAGTTGGCCACAGCTGTCTTGCAGAAACATTTAAAAAAAAATGTTTGCTGCATCAAAGTAGTCAGTAATTTTTATTAAATAATAGCATAAGAGATAAAAGGTATTAACATCAGGGGTTATGCCAATTTAAAAACAAGCCTAAAATGCTATTCATTGGTGTTTATAGAGAAATAAAATAGTTTTTTTTTCTGAAGGACACAATGGAATCAAACTATTATTTAAGGGCATTACTAAAACCTTTTAAGATATTCTACTCTGGTCAGTGATAGTCACTTAAACTAGGCTGACTTATTGAAACTACCATGTCCAGCAAATCTAGGCAAATGAACTAGTAATCACAGGTAACCATATTAGCCATTATTGAGGAACTAGCTATTATTCATCTCCTATTATCTTAACTGAATTTAAATACTAGAGAAGATGACAAGCCACTTGTATACCTTATGCTAGGTGGGAAAATCTAGGCAGAAAATATATATTGCAGTTTAGGGAAGTCAGAGTATGAAGCCAAAGACAGAAAACAAACTAAATCTTCTAAAAAATAAATGATGACATTCAGAGTCAATGTAAGAAAAATATTTTCAAAATCTAGGAATATGTGAGAAATATTATTTACTTATTATTACATTTACCAATAAATCATAATATGTTTCATTTATAAGTTACTTAACATTGTAAGGAAAAGGCCATTCCTTCTCTCCCTGCACAAATCCACTATTCTTCTATTTAATAGCAAACAGACTGCACTTTATAAAGCTCTGTTTTCATGTTCCATCTTGGCATCCTTGGAAAGTTCTAATGTTTAAAGATCTGTTTCCCAATCAGTAAGATAAATAAGCTCAATTTAAGTATTCTTAATTAAAGGTCTATTATCAGAGTCACCTGTGAGCTCTGGTGCTCATGTACCATATCCCTTCCCTAGATTCTGATTTGATAGCTTTGAGGTGGAATCTAGGCATCTGCTGAGAATCACTGAAGTAGATGATCTATATGGTAGACACATAATGTAGGCACACCTACCATTGGCTCAGTTGGTAAAGAACTTGCCTGCAATGTAGGAGACCTGGGTTCGATCCCTGGGTCGGGAAGATCCCCTGGAGGAGGGCATGGCAACCCACTCCAGTATTCTTGCCTGGGAAATCCCATGGTCAGAGGAGCCAGTGGGCTACAGTCCATGGGGTTGCAAGAGTGGGCCATGACTTAGCAACTAAACCACATGTAGAAAGAAAAACTATTTCAAATATTTTCTCTCTCTCTCAAAAAAAGGCAAAAAATAATAATTATTTCCTTTTTGTTTGAATGTGTGAGGGAACACAAGGAGATGAGGATGGCATTAGAAATTATATCTTTTTAAAGAGCACATAATTCAAATAAAAACAATTGATTCTCAAAGACATAAGAACCTAGTCCCTCTTCAGATAAACAGAGATGCAATCAGTTAATAATTATTAAGTGCCTATTCAAAGATAAAAACCTTGGAAACTTTTTTAATACTACTGAGACGTTTCCCTCAGTCAACACACATCACGCACTTCTATCTGCTGGTAACAGGGTTGCAGGACAGAGACCATACTGCCCAAGGCACAGAGTGGTGGATGGCCCAGACGAAGACCCCGACAGAGCTGACACGGAGACGGCTAGTGGCAACTGCTTAACGATGACTGATTTGGACCACACGATCTGTCCTTTCCTTTCTAATATTCTGCATGAATATATGGATAGAAGGATATACAAACTGAGCTAGAGAGATGAATCAAGAGATGAACATGGGTTACAAGACAGAGGCCAGTGGAGACAGATAAATAGGTTTGTAATATCTATTTTAATTCTCTTTTCTTGAGAAAGCAAGTTCTTCCATCTGCCCTTCAGGCAATTGTAACAGTAATTTTGCAAGAAAAGAAGTGTAGTGTTGCCTTTTTGGGCCTGACACATTCCAACATGTTCGATATAAGTAACATACGTCTATATAGAATTCCACCCTAACATCAGTGTTTTCCTTCTTTACTTCCAGCACTAGCATGCTGTAATGGCTGGTACCTTGACTGAAAAGTCTTAAAAGACTGAACAGTGTCCTAAATGAGGATTTTAACATAAAATTTTGAGAAAACACTTTAAATGAAAAGTTAACGTAGATTATAGACTGTATTGACTCTGCAGTTTTCCCCCAAATGTCTAAATTACCATAATTAAATTCAAAAACATTTTCTGATTATTCTCTCAATTATTAGGTAGCTATACAGTTAGAGCCTTACTTAACAACACTGTAGAAGAGACCTATAGGAAAGGGGAATGAAGATGCTAAACTCACCTCTTGACCGGATTTTCCTGAATTTTCTGAATGCAAGGACTCAATTTCTCCTTCAATCATAGCAGCTTCTAGGCATTCATGTAGATCTTTGAATCCATTGACCTGAAGTGGGTACTGACCAAACATTTCAGTATTTTCAAACTTTTTACCTATAAGAGAGGAGAAATTCATATTCCTCAATATGGCCTTTTAGCTTCTAAAAAGTAAATAAATGTATATATTAATTATCTCCTCAACCTAAAAACTATACCTGTTTATGTTTCAGACAAATAGATGGGGAAACAGATGTTTACGTTTCAGGCATATAGATGGGGAAACAATGGAAACAGTGACAGACTTTATTTTCCTGGGCTCCAAAATCTCTGTAGATGGTGACTGCAGCCATGAAATTAAAAAAGACACTTGCTCCTTGGAAGAAAAGCAATGGCAAACCTAGACAGCATATTAAAAAGCAGAGACATTACTTTGCCTACAAAGGTCTGTATAGTTAAAGCTATGGTTTTTCCAGTAGTCATGTATGGATGTGAGAGTTGGACCATAAAGAATGATGAGAACCAAAGAATTAATGCCTTCGAACTGTGGTGCTGGAAGAGTCTCCTGAGAGTCCCTTGGACTGCAAGGATATCAAACTAGTCAATCCTAAAGGAAATCAACCTTGAATATCCATTGGAAGGACTGATGCTGAAGCTGAAGCTCCAGTATTTTGGCCACTTGATGTGAAGAGCCGACTCACTGGAAAAGACTCTGATGCTGGAAAAGACTGAAGGCAGGAGAAGAAGGGGACAACAGAGGATGAGATGGTTGGATGGCAAAACCGACTCAATGGACATTGAGCAAACTCTGGGAGATGGTGAAAGGGAAGCCTGGTATGCTGTAGTCCATGGGCTGCAAAAAGTTGGACACGACTGAGCAACTGAACATTTCAGACAGTTGTAGTTACTATTGTTTTCCTACTGGCTTTTACATGCATGTAAGTATATTCACATACAGCTATGCTATAGACATTAATTACACACTCATATGTGTATACGTAACTATATTTGTGTGTGTGTGTGTGTGTATACGTTTATTCTTTAAAAAAGTACCTTTTAAGGGCAAGATACTGTACTAACATTGAGAATACGTAGCAGCATACAAAAGTTATAGGGTCTCTGAGCTGAGGAAACTTTTAGCCTCTTGGAAAAATGCAATATGCACATTAATTGCACATACAGCTAAGAACAAATATTATTACAGATGTCAGAAAAGGTGTGGTGAGATAGAGTGCTATAAGAAGACATGGAAGGGGAGCAAATCTAGTCTTCAGGGCTGGAAAATGACATTTATGCTGAGACTGCAAAGGTGAATAGGAGGTGGCCAGGCCAGAATTGGAGAGCCAGAGTATTCCTGGCCAAGAACAGCACAGGCAGAAACTTTCAGGTTGCAGAGAACTTGGCACGTTTAAAGAATTAAGGGAAAGGAAGTATAGCTTAGGGGAGCAAAATGGACATGACAATGAAGAGTTAGGTGGGAGAATCAAAACAAAATTCTTAACCAAGTCTAGTAGCCCTTGTTAAGAATTTTTTTCCCAGTATATTCTGAATATAATGGAAAATCACTGAATAATTAAGTATAGGAATAAGAGGCTCAGATTTACATCTCTGAAAAATCCTTATGGTTTCTGTTAAGTGATAAGGCTGGTATGTATATAGAATCCACCTATAAATAAAAGTTGAATGGAATCGGGAGTTAATAATAAAAGTGTATAAAAACATGAAGTAACACATACACACATTTATAAATATATACAAAAGGAAGCACCAATAGGACTTGATTGACTAGTTCATAGGCAGGATGGGGAATAGAAAAGAAAGGAAGGTATCAAGAATGATATTCAGATTTTGAGCATGAACAACTGAATTGATTTTTATGTACTGAAAAGGGCACCAGTGAAGGAAGAGTAGAGGATTTTTTTTTTTTTTTACTTTTGTGTTAAGGTAGCAGGGAAAATCACTGGTTTAGAACGGCCATGATATTTTATGTTGAGAAGAGCTAGACATAAATAAGTCAGTAACTAAGACTGATGTGAAGCTATAAACTGAATAAGTAGCTTATTCATAGCAGGAAATCAAGGGAGTAAATTAGATTGTCCAAGGAATTAGCAAACAAGAGGAAGAGGATCAAAGCTGGGTCCCAAGGCTCTCTTACATTTAGATATAGAAAGAAACTACAAACATAATTCCTAAAAAGTAACAACAGAGGCATGAGAAAGCCAAGATAATATGGTGCACTAGAAGTCAGAGAAGTATTTTCAACAAAAAGGCAGGTAAAAGGAAGAGGAGGAGGAGGATTGGAGTCAACAGCATTAATAGTTGATAAGAATTCAATGAGAACTGAGAGGGATCCAACGGACTATCCAATGGACTAACACATTTAGGAAATTAATAACCTTCAAAAGCCCCCTTTTAGAAGAAGTCTGGAGCCAGAAATAAAAATGAGATAGGTCAAATAAATGGAGAGACAGCAGAGAAAAACAAGATCCTATCTTTAAATAAAGGAGATTATTTCTGAATAAGATTAACTGAAAAAGAACATGTGAAGGGATTTTATTTTTTAAAATTTTATAGATATGAAATACCAGATCATGTCTAAATATTGATGAGAATGACACAGTGAAATGAAGAAGCTAAAGATACAGAAATAAAAGCAAGATAAAGGACAGAAAAAGACCTGAGAGAAACCATGAAAAGATGAGATTCTTAGCACACATAGCCATTGATATTAGACAAAATAAATCCTTTAGTACCTGGAGTGACAAAGAAAAGAATGTGGTGGAGGCAGGAATGGATCCAGGTTGGGAAGCTTAAAGCTCATAAATCTGAGGAAGTCACTTTTCAGAACTATGACAAAAAAAAATTATAAGCACAAAATTAGATCCATGGCCTTAGCCAGGATCCATGGTTAGGTTTCATAAGTTTCAACGTCAATCTATGAAATCCTAGGTAAGGACTTTTTCAGAAAATGAAGAGACAAAGAAATTATATTAAACATAGAAAAATTGGAAATTGCTATTGCAGAAAATGGGAAAGAAGACAGTGATGAAGACAAAGATGAGTGCCAGGGAGGGTTAACGGATTGGGACTAGTGAAGCTTAGAGTCACTGCAACTTCATGATCCACTATCATTAGCCCATTTGAGTGATTTCCTCCTAACAAGAGTCAGGTTCTCAGTACATGCAGAGAGAAGAGGATAATTCCATGAGGGCCAGAGACTAGCCAGAGAGGGGGTGCCAGAAGGGGAAGGGGGAAAGGAGCTTTAGCAATGTATAAGGAGGGTCATAACGGACAAGGAAGGAAAGGAAAAGGCTGAGAACAGAATGGAGGGATCAACAGCCTAAGAGTTCTGGTAGAGCTGACTGAACTTATGCAACAGAGGACTTTAGTAAACAAACTGAGAACTACCCTACCTCAGAGTCACCAGTCTAAAAAAATGCATTAGGAAGATATACGTAAAAATGAGAAGAAAGTGCTCTAAAATATATTGTTAACAAAGCAAATACATAATTCATCTGGAAATGTACGAAATCACATTTATATAGCACAGCAACATTGAAACAACATACCAAAACCAAGTACAAAGACTTCAACACTGATGGAGAAATTTTAATCATCCTTTCTAAGAATCCAGGAAATTAAGGTAGAAGTGCTCATGACGAGTGTAATATTATCAACAGTGCACAGTCACAATCTGATTAGAGCTCCTCAACTTCTACAGATAGTGTTCTACTTCAAATAAAAACTAGTATGACAGTATGGACATCCTAAATAGGAATACAATTCACTATATAAAATATCCCACTATTCATATAATGAATATTTAGCATCTGAGGCAAACAAAATGTACTGACAGCCCAGTACAGCCTGTAGCACATCTAAACCCCGAGTTAGTCTCTGCCTGTTTCCAAATCTCAAGCTATAAAACTATATTCAAACAAAACTTCATGGCAATCCATCACTTAAGATCTTCAAGAAAAATCAAATCCCCAAATTTTATACTTTGGGTAATTTGGGTGAACTTTCAAAAGTTGATCCATAAGACCATTTGGGAAAAACAGTTTTTCAAAAATGTATGCTTTGAAACTTAAGTGATTTTATTACTTGACGTACATTTTATGAATCAGTTTCCTGCCCTTGTTAAGAAAACCAAAGAGTAACTCTTTAGGCCTGGATTTTGACTAATAGGAATACTATCACTTTTAACTGATTTTTTTAAAGGTAAGAGTACAACTCTTCCTTGAAAACTATATTCTAAAGAATTTTATAATCACCCCCTAAATGGGAACCCTGCAAAACCCTGACTATGCTAAATTGATAAGTATAGCTTTTAACTTGCACAGACATGAAACCCTCAAAAGCAGTGACCATCATACCAAGCCCCAGTATTAAACTCTAATATTATTTTTTAAAGAGGCACCAACTGTCACCTTAACAATTCACAGTATCACAGAACCTTTTCCAAGGAAAGAACATCAGATCAACATTAGCTGAGTATCAATTAGCATGTGATAATATACTCTGTACTTTCCTTTATGTGCACTCAATTCTTTGCTTTCATTTTTCTTTTTTTCTTTGCTTTCTATATAAATGATTAGCATTAGCAATGTTAACAGAAACTACTAGACAGAGGAAGTCAAATTAAAAACCATTCCACAAATACAGTCACTATTGTGACAAAGGACCTAACAATTAATAATATGTCAGTTGTAATAAAGAAGTAAATATGCAACTATACCTTCAAGCACTCCCACAGCTAGGAATCTTCCATAGAACAACTCTACCATGGGGTTCTTTGGCTTGTCTTCATCCCTAAAAATCACATTAAAATTATAAATGTGACTACAATTTTTAATTTTTAAAACTGTAATAGAGAAAAGGTTAAAAGAACAATAATAGATGCCAAGACAGTAACGTTTATGCGGTTATTATGTATTTGGCTCTGCTACTCAGTGTTGAGCCAAGATACTTAAATTTATTCTGTTTCTTCACGTGTCAACTGAGAATATTAAAGCCACAAAGCTGTTGTAAGGGTTAAAAACTGTGTGGGACCTCACTGTAAGAAGATATGAACCCTGTTTTTATTCACAAAGTGCCTGATCATTCCATTATCATTTAGAGTATGGACTTTTAGTCATATAATACATGCTTATTTGGACTTGATGGGAAAGAGGAAAAACCACTCTTGCACACTGGCCATTACCAGTGAAATAACAAAATACCAGTTTTGAACCAAGTAGCTAAAGAGGTACGCCAATCTTTTGTAAAGTTTCATGTTGCTGGTAAAATTAGTCATCTGTGAATTTTCCAAATTCTTTAACATATAAATTTGTTTTCTTGTTTTTTTTTTTGCTCGAAGCAAGTAGAAATGGATAATTTTTAACTTTTTCTTTAGTGTTTATACCCTGTGATCTAAAAACACAAAGTTTATCTTGGCCTTGGTATATAAAAGTATGTTTTATCCACAACTGTACAGACTTATTCTTCATAAATTTTGTGTTTAAATTAATAAAACTGATTTGCTTTTTAAAATGAGAGAAAGATACTATTTGTCCCTTGAACTGTTACATGCACCCCCATTTAAACCATAGAACAAGTGGAGGGAAATACTTCACTTAAGCCTTGCAACAACTCTGAGGTAGTATGGTGGTCATTAGTGTTGTACAAAAAGATTTCCAGCCCTCTACTTTCAGATGCATAGTAAGAAGCACTTTCCCATCTACTTTCTATTTAAATTTGAAAAAAAAAAATCTGAATTGTGATAAAATACACACAATATAAAGTTTACCATCTTAACCATCTTTAAGTGTTCAGTTCTGCAGTGTTAAGTACATTCACAACTGTTGTGGAACCAACCTCTAGAACTAATTTCAGCTTGAGAAACCCATTAAACAACTCCAAGTTCCTCCCTCCCATCAGGCCCCGGTAACCGCCATTCTAACCTTCCATTTCTCTGTAAGTGACAACTCTAAACACATCGTATAAGTGAAATACAGTGGTTGTCTTTTTGTGACTGGTGTATTTCACTCAGCATCATGTTTTCAAGGTTCATCCATGTAGCAGGCGTCAGAGTTTCCTTATTTGGTAAGGATATTCCATTGTATATGTATACCACATCTGTATTTCCATTCATCCATGGACATAATCAGCCACTTCCAACATTTGTCTATTGTGAAGAATGCTGCCATGAACATGAATGTGCAGCATCTCTTTGAGACTCTGCCATAAATGCTTTTGGATTTAAATTCAGCAGTGGAATTGCTGGATCATCATGTGGTTAATTTCTGCTGTTCCATCTTTATAAATGCAATTGACAAACAACTGTAAGATATCTGAAGTGTACAACATAATGATTTGATGTATGTATACACTGTGAAAGGACTCCCTCTATTAAATGAAAATTCTACTATTAATTTTTTTAAGGAACCATCATAATGTTTTCCACAGCAGCTGCAACATTTTACATTTCCATCAACAGTGCAAGAAAGTTTCAATTTTTTTCACATTTCAATACTTTTTATTTTCTGGGTTTTTTTTCTTTTTGCTTTGCATAACAGAATGTGAGTGGAGGTAATGTGTGTCATTTCTGGGCTGTAACTTTGCGAGTCAATATACTTTTCACTGATGTGGTGATCCCAGAAGGCTGGGATGAGATGAAGCCTCTGTCATCTGATATGGGGGAGAGGAAAAATACAAAGACTGTCTTGATGTAAAAGTCCATGAATCTTTAGACATGAAGATTAGTACCTCCATTTTCATGCCGTGTACTAGGTTGGTCAAAAAGTTCGTTCGGGTTTTTCCATGACATCTTACCAAACTTTATGGCTAACCCAACAGAAAAACAACATTCCTGGTTTCTCTCCTTATTTTCACACACATACTCCACAGAAAGAGCAATGAAATATCAGGTTGATGTCTTTGACAGAAGAAACTGTAAGAGAGCTGTACTAACTCTGAATTCTCTTTCCAAGGATCTTTTCAATTCTTTGTATCTAAATTTTGGTCTTCTCTCCACTGACCTGTGGTATGCACTGACCCTCCCTAAGGAGTCAGGCTGACAAATTACCCAGAAATCCTTTACCCTGTCCTTCTTTGCAACCTCTCAGAGCTCTTACTCATTACAGTGCATTTAAGCTTTGAATCTCAGGGACCCAGACTGTTGCTATCAACACAAGTGCAAGGAACACAAGTGAAGAACAATTTAAAACACCTGAGACTTCTATAATAGAAATGATATATCCACCACTTGCATGAAGAAACGCTAGACTGACACAAATATCAAAGGCCAAAAGAAATCATCAAAGAAAACTTCTATCGGGGACACCTCGGCCTCAGGAATCAGGCTGGTACAGAAAGAGTTCAAAGATTTACAGCAACTGATACAGTACTCAGTGCTTCCCAATCTTTTTAACTTTAAAAAGTTTTATTTCCATAAACAGTAAAGAAAAACCAAAACTACTGAGAAATAAATGAGAAGTAAATACTTCAAGTAAGGCTTGTGATTTCAGATCAAACAGGAAAGTTCTAGATTTGTTTAAAACAGTTTTAGAAAAAGGAGAGAGAAAATTTGTTAGTTCAGTTCAGTCGCTCAGTCGTGTCCGACTCTTTGCAACCCCAGGGACTGCAGCACGCCAGGCCTCCCTGACCATCACCAACTCCCAGAGTTACTCAAACTCATGTTCACTGAGTCAGTGATGTCATCTAACCATCTCATCCTCTGTCCTCCCCTTCTCCTCCTGCCCTCAATCTTTCCCAGCATCAGGGTCTTTTCTAGTGAGTCAGTTCTTCACATCAGGTGGCCAAAGTATTGGAGTTTCAGCTTCAGCATCAGTCCTTCCAATGAACATTCAGGACTGATTTCTTTTAGGATGGACTGGTTGGATCTCCTTGTAGTCCAAGGGACTCTCAAGAGTCTTCTCCAACACCACAGTTCAAAAGCATCAATTCTTTGGTGTTCAGCTTTCTTCTAGAGTCCAACTCTCATATCCATACATGACTACTGGAAAAACCACAACCTTGACTAGAT
Organism: Dama dama; assembly: GCF_033118175.1. Lineage (NCBI taxonomy): Eukaryota > Metazoa > Chordata > Mammalia > Artiodactyla > Cervidae > Dama > Dama dama. The sequence goes on from NC_083711.1 coordinate 26,553,456, forward strand.
GGACCTTTGTTGGCAAAGTAATGTCTCTGCTTTTTAATATGCTGTCTAGGTTGGCCCTAACTTTCTTTCCAAGGAGTAAGTGTCTTTTTGTTTCATGGCTGCAGTCACCACCTGCAGTGATTTTGGAGCCCCCCAAAAATAAAGTCTGCCACTGTTTCTCCATCTGTTTGCCATGAAATGATGGGACGAGATGCCATGATCTTAGTTTTCTGAATGTTGAGCTTTAAGCCAACTTTATCACTCACTTCTTTCACTTTCATCAAGAGGCTCTCTAGTTCTTCTTCACTTTCTGCCATAAGGGTGGTGTCATCTGCATTATCTGAGGTTATTAATATTTCTCCTGGCAATCTTGATTCCAGCTTGGGTTTCATCCAGCCCAGCATTTCTCATGATGTACTCTGCATATAAGTTAAATAAGCACGTTGACAACATACAGCCTTGACGTACTCCTTTCCCGATTTGGAACCAGTCTGTTGTTCCATGTCCAGTTTTAACTGTTACTTCCTAACCTGCATACAGATTTCTGAGGAGGCAGGTCAGGAGGTCTGGTATTCCCATCTCTTGAAGAATTTTCCACAATTTATTGTGATCCACACAGTCAGAGACTTTGGCATAGACAATAAAGCAGAAATAGATGTTTTTCTGGAACTCTCTTGCTTTTTCGATGATCCAGCAGATGTTGGTAATTTGATCTCTGGTAACTCATTAGTTACTAGATCAGAAAAGTTGACACTCGAACCAAAAGAATTTTTTAGAAGTAAAATTAGTAAAATAAGGAAAGATCTCCAAACCAGAAAAGAATGATCCTTTCAGAAATAACCAGGATTCAGGAAACAGCCAAGTGGCAATCTAGAGAGAGACAGCAATCAGGGAGCTATCTTGAACAGAGGCTACTACATGAGGTGATTATAGAAAGTCTAGACAAATTTCAGAGGAGGAACTAGGGACTTCAGGGAAAGTACTCAAAGAATTACTGAGAGAACTCCAAAGAGACTCAGCTTCCATAGACGGGGATACAGATAGCATTCACACTCTGGGGAAACATGCTCAATAAATTTTGGGGGTTGGAACTCTAAGGAAAAGTACAAGGAACATGAATTTTACTAAAGAGGAGCCAGGGTGGACAATTGTAGATCAAGTTCACACACAGGCTGTTTGTTGGTCAGACAGGGCAGAATCCTGGTGGAATTCTGCAACACAAAAGAGGTGAAGGTGGGCAATGCCTGTGTGAATAATAAACTACTTGGGCATACTTCTAACTCATATTTCACTAACTCTCACTATGACAGACCCATTAAGACAGCATAGAGGGATAGGGCTGAAAACAAAGTCAAGCAACAAGAAAAAGAAGACATTTGGCCATCAAACAGAACTGGTCCTGTACAAGGTAGGGGTTAAGAGGCAGGTTAAACTATTATGAATTCAGCCAAGACCTCCTTAAAAAGAATGGGGGGAAAAATGTAACTGTACCTTAAAGTAACTCTCCCACCCGGGGCGGGGGGGGGGGGGCAGGAAGGAGCAGAAAGAAATATATACTAAAGGCCTAGAACATTCAAAACTTGAGAAAACAGCTTATCATAGAGATGATGATCTTTACTGGAGCTGGAACTCAGGTTTCAGAAAGCATCAGCGGCAGATTCAGTTCAGCATCGGGATGGGGAGATTTACCAAATGAAACTAACATAAACAAAGAAACTACCTAGAAGGCAGGTTTCACAAATCTAACCAATTTCATACCAAAACGCTATGGTAGCAACCATTGTGGCGTGAAAATATGTTATGAGAAAGACAGCTTATATTCAACGCAGCACTGAGGGCCAGCAAAGTGACGTTTATAAGAAAACTGCAACTTAAGAATTTTGATGAACAGAAAAGAAGAGCACCAGACCACAGCTGTTAGCATCATAAACTTCTAAACACTCCAAAAAGGAAGCAGCTTCCAATGATACATTCTAAGTTTCCCACAACAGAACTTTCCCTCAGATATTGTAGATTTAGTGCCATAATCTAGAGAGATTTCTTCCAACATTAAGTTTATAAGTAGTTGTCTAATAAAAAACCAATTGGCCCTTAATGATAGGCATCATGGCAGAATTAAAACCATGATTTTCTCCATTTATGACGTCATAAAAAGTTTCTGCTATAGTCTTTAGCAACAGTAACTTGAGTCTGGATTGAACTAAGAGCCAGGAACACTAGAGCTGGACTGAAAGCTAAAGGGTTGAAGCTTCACTTTTGTTTTAAACCTCAGCATTTGTGGCCACAAATTCCAAAAAGCTTATAAAGAATACAGATAACATTTGGGTTGCCATACACTTATCTCAGATTCCTATCTCTCTGTTGACACTGAATATATAAGAGAAGAAAAAGAAAAAAAAAAAAACAGTGTTATTTATCAATCTCCTAAACCCCACAAACTAAACTTCACAGTAACTTACGTCTCTTCTTCAGCTTTCATTTGGAAGGCATCTTCTAACCAATCTAATAACTTGTGTGTAAACTCACTCACATCTTGCTGTGGGGGAAAAAAAAAGGTCTTATTGATACTTGAGCCGACTAATGAAAACATTGCAACATAAAACTTACAGCTAGTCTTTTCTAACGTATAATTAACTGACTCCTCATAAAGGTATCATATGAAATGTTTCACATCAAATGCAAGAAATATTTATAACTTAACCAGAGCATAAAATCAGTATTTGAGAAAAACAAGCATCATATTCATAATTATGTGACTGAGTTTCACTTTAGGAGGGAAAAATATATATGTATAAAAATTGATATATATATAAACTCAAACTCATGAATGAGATTTTTAAAAAGAGTTATCACCTCCCCCCAGAGTTCTCTAATGAATCTTTATAAAACAAAGGACCCACATTACCAGAGTTCTTCCTTATACAAAGACTTATTACTGGCTTCTCTCTTAGAAGGAATATGAGCTTTTAAACAATTCATTTTCTCAATTCAACTGTTACGCACCACTTTTTAAGCCATATCTAATTTTACTAAGATATCTGTTAACTTGGATAGGTTGAGTCCAATCAATCACTGACTCCCTGATTATCAAGGTCTACCATCTCTGAAGTTCAAACTGAGTCTCCAATCAGAACCAGCATAATCTTCACCTTCCACAATCCCTTTCTTCGGTTCTAGCTCCCCTGACAAAGATGAACAGGAATAAAGCAGTGGCAGTTGTACTCATCAACTACCATAAACTTCTTTCAACAGTCTGACCTGGAGTACAGCAAACAGGTTTGTATAGAACCTGCATGAAGAGCGGGGTTGGGTGGGAGGATAAAGCAATTCTTACTATGACTGCCCAAAGACAGATAAGTAAGTGTAAGCAACTTGCTTTCATCAAATAGCCCTAAGTATAGAACAAACTTACTGTTACACATTTCCACAGCCAGAAGTTTTTTTGAAGAGCATCTAGGACAAGATATTTACCTTTAAAATGTTGAAACTAAGGTCTAGGAAGCATAAATAAATTGCTCCAAAGCCATATGAAGACAATGAAACTTAACACAAAAAGCTAGTTATAAACATCCATACCACCTGTAGTGGGTTAAATTGAGGCCTGTCAAAATATATGTCCACTTGGAACCTCCGAATGTGACTGTATTTGGAATAAGAGTCTTTACAGATGTAAAGAAAGTATGGATCTTAAGATGAGACCATTCTGGATTAAGACAGGCCCTGACTCCAGTGATGGGCACTCTTATAAGAGGTGGGGGGTAGAGGGAAGAAGCAGGCACACAGACATACAGGGGGCAAGGTCATATCAACACAAAGAGATTGGAACCATAAGCCAAGGAACACCAGGAATCACCAGATGGTGGAGGCAAGGAAGGCCTATTTTTGAGGGCCACTGGAGAGAGTATGGCTCACACGGCCAACACCTTTATTTTGAACTTGTGGCTTCTAGAACTATGGGAGAATCATCCTCTGTTCCTTTGAAATCACTTGGTTTGTATTCATTTGTTACGGCTGTCCTAACTAATATAATGCCTTAAAACGACTTGCCATATTTTTCTATAATGTTACTTACCCTACAAGGCTATATCTGACAAGAAAGAAAAAGGTTTCCTATCCAATGCTCTTCAGAAGAAAATGTCGGCAGGGGGGTAGGGGGTAAAAATTGAAAACAACAACAAACATAAGCAAATTCTGATATGACCACCTTTTTTGTTCATTTATCTTTGCCATTTAAAACATTTTTTAAATAACACAGGGAAGGCGTGGCAAAAATCAGACATCTTTCAGAACTCTCTGCCAAAGACCCTCTCCACACACCCAGATAACAGATATATATGCAAGTACTACAACAACTACACTGCAAATGTAGCAGAATTTTTAAAATTTCAAGTATCCTCTTTATTTTCTGCCCATTACATCGCTGTCATCTTATTCAACATTGCTGCTTTATCCTCTGCTACTTTCTTTGCTTCTCTTCTGCTTTCGTTCTTTAATTTCTCTAACTTCTCAAATTATATGTGAAAATGTTGATATGTCTGCAGACATTTTCTACTTTTACAGGAAAATTTCCAATATTCTTTCTAAGAAATTGATAAAAAGTAACCAAACAGCACTACATAAAGATTGGGAAATAAAAGAAACAGTGACAAAGTTAATATCATTCAGAAACAAAGTGTAATCATTCAGAAACTTTTTCTGAGTGAGGAATTTCTGCCAGCAAAAACAGGCATATCAAAAGCATGTATACTATACTGACATTGGGTTATCACACCTTGGTGAAGATTTTTAATTACACACTTGTGAACATTTTTCATTTTACCTGTTACTTTCATTTAGTAATTTTAATTAAAATTACAGCTTGATTTATCATATACTATCAAGATTACTGTTTTTTAATTTAAAAGTAAATCTTCCAAATAATCATATTTTAAATGGCTCCAGCTTATTCTTATAAAAATAAGAATTGTTTTGATAATAGAAATGCTATTCTCATTTATCTTTTAAAAACACTGCTTAAGGAAGAAAAAATAAAATAAAATAAAAATAGTTAATAAACAAGTAAGCACAAAAAAGCTACCTGCTGGGAGTCATTTGATTTGAAAGCATCTTTAAGAATCTCAACTGCTCTTGATGGATCAACATATTTCCTTTTAGTACCAACAAGAAGTGCAAAAAGATATCGAAGCTCACGCATAAAAGGCAAATTCCGATGCTCCTATTGAAAAAAAGAAAGAAAAATTCTTAAGTGAAATTAAATTTTTTTTACTGGTAAAGGGATACTCATTTAAAATTTAACCAGAAATTTAACTAATACAGCTTAAGAATGAGTCCGGCATCCTATTATAAAAAAAGAAGAGTGTTGGTTTCAGCGAGGAGACAGAAAGGAGTCAAGCATACAAACAGCAGAGCATCCAGCTTAAGCTCACAATTTCAGCATAAATGCCATATATTCACAGCAAATCATGTCACTACCCAGCCAAGAATATCCTCATTTATGTCTGTTTATTATAATCCTTCCCATTCAGCAAAGCCCAGCTGCTGCTGAGAACAGCAGTAACAAGAGCCAACATTCAATGAGTGTTTAATCACGTACCAGGCACTATTTAAGTACTTGACCCTCAATAAACCCATTTAAGCAAAAAATCCCTCCTCCACCATGAAGTCTTCCCAGGCCCCTCCAAGTTAATGATCTCGTCAAACTCCACATCAACTGAAATTAATGTTTTTCACTTAGGAATGAATCACTAACTGAAAGTGTTATGTGATAATCCTAACTATCAGACTGCTGCTGCTAAGTCGCTTCAGTTGTGTCTGACTCTGTGCGACCCCATAGACGGCAGCCCACCAGGCTCCCCCATCCCTGGGATTCTCCAGGCAAGAACACTGGAGTGGGTTGCCATTTCCTTCTCCAAGGCATGAAAGTGAAAAGTGAAAAGTGAAGTCGCTCAGTCGTGTCCGACTCTTAGCAACCCCATGGACCGCAGCCTACCAGGCTCCTCCGTCCATGGGATTTTCCAGGCAAGAGTACTGGAGTGGGGTGCCATTTCAAATAAGAATGTATCATCCTTCCAGGGTTCCTTTTGCAAGTTCACTTTTATTTTTTGATAAACTGCTAAGTTTCTCAAAGACAAGAACATCTGTATATCTTTCACAACTTTTTGCTAAGCAAAACAAGCATTCAATTCTTTCTGGTTGATTAAACCAAATACTCCAGATGGAACAAAAACAATCAAATATCATAAATAATTCATTTTAAAATAAGAAGAAAATGTTTTATAAGATTGTAATTCACCTATCTTAGTGAAACTTAATAACAAATCAGACAACTAGTTGTTACTATGGTTAGCTCTTGAAATAAAAATTTTAATAAAGCTTATATATACCATTTAAATATTAGAAAAAAGTTTCAAGTTTGCAGTTTTTTAGGCATGTGTATGTGTGTACAGTTGATGCCCAGTATAATCAATTAATACAGAAACAGCTGCTCTCAAAATGCATCAAAAAAGGAGTCTTAAGAAATAGATGTAAGGAAACAAAACTGATTCCAAATATTTATCTGATTTAAAAACTACGAATCCACTATAGCAATCAGAAAGTACATAAAGCCTAACATAAAAATGCTAAGTTGTAGAAAACATTTTTAAAAACATGGATTTTATTTAGCATAATAAATTCTATCATCTATGATAAAGAATAAATGCAAAAGTTTTAAATAAGATAAAAAACTAATTCATGATTTTTCTGTGGTACTTACTATTTCACAAGGGTTTCAAGACTGTTAATACTAACAATTTTAATCCACAAAGTACTTTTCAGAAATACCCTTAATTTCTTGTGCTCAATCTCTTCATTTATCACTACACCTATGGCAAAAAAGCTTGAGACATTCCTTGCCAAGTAATAAGGATGAGAAAAAAAATGACTTTTGAAAATTAAGTGAAATTCTGCTAAGAAGAAAATGTTGAAAGTTCAATACATTAATAAAACATTCTTGGCCAATTCAAAACATTCTCTTGGCCAATTACTGTGGCTAGAAAAATATTGAAATTTCAAAAGACAAAATTAGTGAATGCTGTTAAGACTAGCCACTATATGCCCCTAAATTATGAAAATACCACCACATATAGAAACTATTCAAATCTGATTCTTTATCTTTTTTTTAACAGATTTACCAAGATATAACTGACGTACAATATACTGTATATTAGTGTACAATTTTACAAGCTTCACATATGTATACATCCATGACTGTATCACCACAATCAGTACTTGCACATCACCCCCAAAACCTTCTTCATCCCTCACTCCCCTCCCTAATCATTCCCAAGCAACCATGGTTACTCCTGTATTTTCCAGAGATTTATATACATCAAAATTACACTCCATGTACCCATTTTAGTCTGCTTTCCTGCAACAGGCATAATTATTTTGACCTTCACTCGTATGTACAATCCATTCCATTTTATTGCTGAGTGGGATCCCATTGTGTGGGCAGAACACAACTTATTTATGTATTAACCTGTTCCAGCTGCTGCAGATATTATTGGATGTGGCTTTGTGTGGACATGTGCTCTCATTCCTCTCAAGTCAAGAACCACTAGGAATTGGTGAGGCTGTATAATATACATTTTTAAGAAACAAACAGTTTTCCAAAGGCACTACATATGCCAGTGAATATATGGAAAATCAAGGGATATGGAACAGTCATAGCAGTTTTACATGTATGTAATATTTTACATATTCAGTGGCAGTGGAATGAGAGTTCTAGGTCTACATTCTAGGTTCACATTCACACTTGGATATGGGCTATATTTTTTAACTTTAGTTCTTCTAGTGGCATCTCTAGTTAAAACAGATCACCAGCCCAGGTTGGATGCATGAGACAAGTGCTCGGGCCTGGTGCACTGGGAAGACCCAGAGGAATCAGGTGGAGACGGAGGTGGGAGGGGGGATGGGGATGGGGAATATATGTAACTCTATGGCTGATTCATGTCAATGTATGACAAAACCCACTACAATATTGTAAAGTAATTAGCCTCCAACTAATAAAAATAAATGAAAAAAAATTAAAAAATAAAAAATAAAATTCATGTTTTAAAAAAAAATTTTTCATTAGTCCTAATTTATACCACTGACATCGAGCATCTTTTAATATAGTTATTTTGAATCTGTTTATCTTCTTTGGTGTTGCAATCTGTTGAGATACGTTATTTGTCTTACTACTGAGCTGTACAAATTCTGTATATATTTTACATACAATTCCTTTTTGTGACACGTGTTTTGTTATATTCTCCCAAACTGTGGTGTGCCTTTTTAATTTGCATGAATTTTTCAAAAACAAACTTTTCATTTTGATGAAGTCTGATTTATTAAAATTTCCTTGTTTAATTTGTGCCAGTTTGTTGCGGTACTTAAAAAATCTTTTCTTAAATCAGAACCCTAAAATTTTCTGTTTTATCCATGAATTTTTATAGTCTCAGTTCTTTGTTTTAGGTCTACCGTTCATTACATTTTTTTTCATATATAATGTCTTATAGAGGCTGAAAAGTATTTTTCTTCCTATGACATCATTAGTTCAAAAGATTTTCCTTTGTTCACTGAATTTTTTTTGGCAACTTTGATTAAAACCAATTGCCCCTATGTGTATGTTATATTTCTGCACACTCTATTCTCTTCTAATGATCAATATGACTATCTTTTCACCAATAACGTAATGTCTTGATCACTGTAGCCTGATAATTCCTCTAACACTGCCTTTGTTTTTAAAACTGCTATGGCTATTCCATATCCCTTGATTTTCCATATAAATTTTATAATCTGTCAACTCCTATGAAAATGCCAGCCAAAACTATAACTGTATTGCACTGATTCTATAAGCTGGGGACAAGTGATACCCTAACAATACTTAATCAGCTTATTCATAAACACAGTATATCTCTCTACTACTTTAATTTTTCCCAGGGATGTTTTGTAGTTTTCTGTATCTTTTATCTACTTTCCCACTAATATTCCATCTTTTATGCTCTTACATAATCATTTTTAAATTTATATTTCCAATTGTGTGTTGCTGGTACTAAGAAATGTAACTGATTTTTAAAATAATTTTATTTAGTTATTTATTTTTGGCTGTGCTGGGGCTTTGTTGCTGCATGGACTTTTCTCTAGTTGTGGCGAGTGGGGCTACTCTCCAGTTTCAGCGCACAGGCTCTAGGGCGTGTGAGCTCAGCAGTGGGGCACTGGGGCTTTGTTACTCTGCAGCATGTGGGGTCCTCCCAGGTCAGAGCTCGAACCCACGTCTCCTGCACTGGCAGGCAGATTCTTCACCACTGAGCCACCAGGGAGCCTCTACAACTGACTTTTGCATGTTCTCCTTGTATCATGTAACACTGCTAAGTGATCTGACCCCTTGATTCTGGCACCTTGTTTTTGGTAGAGTACTTAGGATTTTCTAAACAGACAATCAGTCATACACACCAAAGGACAGCTTTGTTTCTTCCTTTCCAGTTTGCCTGCTTATTTCTTTTTCTTGCCATATAGCACTGGTTGAGATCACTAATGTTTAATAAAAAAGTGGTGATGCCTGACATCCTTGCTTGTCCCTGATCTTTGAAGAAAAGGATTGTCTTTCACTATTATTAAAAATATTTGCAGGTTTCTCATAAATGAGCTTCATCAAGATAAAAAAGTTTCTATTTCTAGCTATTGAGAGAGATTTTGCCGTAAATAGATACTAGCTTTTGTCAAATCCTTTTATTTATCTACTGAGCTAGTTTTATGGCTTTTCTTGTCTAAACTGTTACTATGATGAATTATACTCATTTCCCAACACTAAACCAATCTTTCAGTCCTGGACAAATCCCACTTGTCAATGAGGTATTGTCCTTTCCATGTGTTGAATCATTCAACTTGCCCCAATTCTGACAATTTTTCCTTTTATTATTCATAAGGAATATTGATCTGTAGTTTTCTTTTCTTGAAATACATTTTTCTACTTTCGGTTTCAGTGTAATGTTGGTCTCACAGGATAAATTTGCAAGTTTTATCTCCTTAATTTTCTGAGAAAACTTGTAGAGAACTGGTATTATTTCTTCCTTAAATGTGTGGTGTAACTCACCAATAAATTTTATTGCTATTGATTTTATTTTTTGGGTGCATAAGTTTGAAACTAAAAAATTAATTTCTTTAATATGAAATACACAGCTTATCTTTTCATCAGTTACATTCCATAGCCTTTGGCTTTCAAAATATTTGTCTGTTGTTTATAATATCCCACTATTCTCTTTTACTGTCTGCAGACTATGCAGTGATTTACACCTCTTTCATTTACTTGGTTATTTGTTTCTTCTCTTTTTCTTACTCAGTCTACCTAGAAGTTTATCAGTTTTACCAATATTCTTAAGCATCTTGTGATTCCATTAATTTTTCTCTATTGTTTCCCTGATGTCTATTTCATAGATTCATGCTCTTATCTTTATTATTTCCTTTCTTCTGCTTTCAAATTAATCTTTTTTTCTAATTCTCTGACATAATCTAATGCCACTAACTTGAAAGTCTATTTTCTAATAAGGCATTTAGTTCATATATTATCCATTAGCCACTGCTTTTAGCTACATCTATCTAATTTTGATACATCATTTTAATTTTTATTCAGTTCAGAACACCCTGAAATTTCCATTTTGATTTGTTCATTGTCCCTGGGGTTATTCAGAAGTGTAAATAATTTCCAAATAATGTGGGGATTTTCTAGATATCTTTCTGCTGTTGATTTCTAACTTAATTTCACTATGGTTGGAAAATATAATCTGTATGCCTTGAATCCTTAAAAATTTGCTAAAACTTGTAAACCCTACTTGTTATACCTTCATGGCCAAAGACAAAAATTCCAGAATGTTCTGTTTTTATTTTAAAATTCAAAACTCCCTCAGAAATTTGCTCAGTAATATATTTATGGTATTAACCCCAAATCATTTCCTTCTCATATGCTTCTCACTTCTGAGTAGGGAGAATATTGTTTATTTGAAAATATTCACCCTAAATCAAGGCTTTAAATAATATAACCTTATGATTAATAAGGTTATTAACTATATGGTGATTACCTCTAAATATTGTAAGCTTATGCCTCTTTGTTTTGTCAACATTTAATATATGCTTTCCCATCAGTTCGAGGCTTTTTAAGCCAAAAGAGATTATGTGTGGGAATGGGGAAGGATGAGATGTTTACAGTGAGAATCTATCGTTAAATTTCTAATAATCTCCCAATTCTCCTAGACATTAAGATTACAAATAGCACAAATAAATATGGATGTATAAAATTAGTTTCAACCTCTAGAAGCAATAAACAAGTCTATTCAAATGCAAATTGATTTCAAAGACTTCATCTCATTCCATCAATCAATAGACATATAATGCTTGCTGCAATTTTAAATTGCTAATAAAAAAATATCCTGCTTAATAATGTATGCAAATACATCTCTGATTTGATCGAAGTGAACCCTCAGGGTTTACTGCTACACTGTTCAGACTCAGTGTAGCAGTAAACACTAGATGAGTTTGCGATAAATTGATTATTAAATAATAACTGACTAAGGGCTTCCCTGGTAGCTCAGACAGTAAAGCGTCTGCCTACAATGCGGGAGACCCAGGTTCGATCCCTGGGTCGGGAAGATCCCTTGGAGAAGGAAATGGCAACCCACTCCAGTATTCTTGCCTGGAAAATCCCATGGACTGAGGATCCTGGTAGGCTACAGTCCATGGAGTCGCAAAAAGTCGGACACGACTGAGCGACTTCACTTTCACTTTCTAAGGTTACACTGACACCTTTCTGAAACCTGTGCCTTTTATCACTTCAGTTGAATTGAACTGTAACACTAATCAGTGGCTACCTCTAAATCTCACATGCTGGCTTCAAAGTTGTCAAGTTACAATACATATTGCTGTCATCATGTGAAATTAAAGAAATATCCCATTTGTAGAACAATCTTTTATAAAACTGCATGGTATTCTTGTTGAGTGATTTTTCCCAATGGCAGTAATTATTATTAAAATTATTTTAATTTCTTAAACTAAAGGGGTACCTAGACATGCAGACCCTTCCATTAAGAAAAATTTCCCTAGAAAGGTGTTAAAAGATTGGATTCATACATTTCTCTAGTATTCAGCTAAACATTCTCATGACCCCAAACTCTTGTACATAGGCATTGATATCACAATTGTTTTTCAAGTAAGATTATAAAACTAAGTAGGTCTTATTCAATTATTTAAAAAATAAAAGAAAGCTAAACTCTGTAAAGTACTAAAATCCAGGAACACAAAAGAGGTTAAGAAACATATAGGGAAAAAAAGATACTTATGAACATCTAACTGCAAGTAATAATTCTAAATAATCATGTAAATTATAAATATACTTCAACCAAAACATCAAAAGAAAGAACTAACCAAATCGTTAACAGAGTCCAAAAAGTTTCATGTAAAAACTGTAATGACTGAAAGGGGTTTGCTTAATTTCTTGGAAGTATAAGTAGTTGGTCAGGTGATCTTAGTTCCCTTCTGAAAATGGTTTTCAATTAGTCTGACACTTTATGGCTAAAGATCACAGCCCAAAAAGCTGGTTAAAAATCAAATTATATTCCCATCAGCTTGCATTATAAATGTTCCACATTTATAATGTGTGCAGGAAAAACTGTTTTCCAAATGATAGACTAAAAAGAAAACATAATTTAATAATGTATCATTACAACTAACAAAAGATCACACGAAGTTCAACACTTTACTGAAACCTAAAACTTCACTTCTTTGTCCTTGTCTTTATGGCTAGTTTCTTTATGATAAGATCATTAAGTCTTACAGCCAAGCATATTATCTCCATAATTAATCTTTTTCATTAAGTATGAATTTCTGAATGTGAATCAGTCCTATCTTTTGAAAAGCTAATATGAACAATATAACTAGCAATAGCTGACACCTGGTACTGACTATTGAGAGAGTTAATTCTTAGGTAGGTTGATAAGGAAGGAGTCTGGGTTCTCAAGGAGGAGAAAGGGGTCCAGGGCTCTCAAGGAGGAAACAGGGACAAAATGTTTTCTTCTACATTGCTTGGTGTTAGTCACATAAGATGTTTTTTCTTAAACTCTGAGTTGTTATGACAATAATCTTTAAGACTAACTTTCTTTACACAATAAAACAAGTCATCTTGCTCAAAGGTATGTTTTTCCTTAAGCTGTGTACTAATGATTATATACCAACGTATCTTGCTCAAGGACATGTTTCTTCTTTTTAACAAGAACCTTCTGACTAATTTGGTATCTTAAAACATATGTTGTGGGAGTGGGTCTGGTAAGACCTTTCTTTGTTAGTTCTAATCTTGTTAATTTAAGATGTTTGTTGTGGGAGTGAGTCTGGTAAAAGTATATAAGGCTTGGATAAGACTAGCAAGTGGGGCACCTCTGTCCCCCTTCTGATGTCTAGGTCAGAAGCATTCTCTGTCCTTTTTCACTGTAATAAAACTTCTGCCATACAAAAGCTCTGAGTGATCAAGCTTGGTCCCTGGTCCCAAAGCTAAATCTTCTTCAGGACAACTTTAACTGTAAGCTACCACTATGTACCAGGTACTTCTAAGCCCTTTATCTCATTTATTTATTTATTTATTTGTTAATTGTTTTGTCATCTCATTTAATTCTCACAGAAGCTCTATAAAACAACTGCTGTCCTTATTTTCGGATAAGAAAACCAGCAGCAACTAGATCAAGTAACCAGCTCTGGGGCCAGAACCCAGGCAATGTGTCTCTGCCCTCTGTGCTCTCTGTCATGTTACATTGCCCAACAATATTACAAATTGTAGACTCACAGTGCAAAAACAGGGCAAAACTAACCTTTAAAGAATTCGTTTACAGAAATAAATGAAAAATGTTTGATTTCCACACAATTTTTGAGGAGGAAAGACCCTGAATTGTAAACGGCAGGCAGCCTATTACTATGACATTCTAAAAGAAGAAAAAAGCAATTACTAAAGTGAAACCAAAAAAAAAACGGCCTATTACTGACACACATGTGTAGAAAAATTCATATTTACAATATACTGACCAAGAATAGTTAAGTTACTGTTGTAGTTGAGATTAACAGGTTGACATTCAAATTTGACACTGCTTCAGATTTGATTTCACAAATATCTCAAAAGCAAACTTTCCTCCATGGATCAGCGGGTAAGAATCCACCTTTAATGCGAGAGGCACAGGAGACGTGGGTTCCATCCCTGGGTTGGGAAGATCCTTTAGAATAGGACATGGCAACCGACTCCTGGAAAATTCTGTGGACAGAGGAGCCTGGCAGGCTGCAGCCCGTGGGATTGCAAAGGGTCAGGCACGACTAGGCACATGGCATGGCACCAGAAGCAAACACAGAAGAATATGCTCGACTTAAAAGTCTTTCATAATTTTACCTTTTGGTTTCGGGGTAAATCTTGAACATTTGATGGAGGCTTGTAATTCAGAACTAATCTTCTGAATTCCAAAAGATTGAATAATGACTGAAAAAGAACAACAATTTAAGATAACCAAAGGGAAAATTCTATTAACAGAACTATAAAAATATAACTAGTCTGAGAGATTTATTTTATATACAGAATATTTCCCACTAGCACAAGAAGGCCTATTTTCTTCCTGAGAAAAAGTCACACTTCTTTTATTTAGACATATTCTTGATCATTAACAATATTTATTGTACTGCAAAGCAGAAAATTATATCAAAAAATATAATATGTATTATTAAAAGTTTTCTATGTGCCTAAGCAGTTTCCTCAAAATTAAATGTATACAAATGCAAACTCAAGAACTTTTTCAACATATTATGTACAATATGAGTTTTCTAGAGGTATCAATTCTACAAAAATACAGTACAAATAAAGCTATAGGCCAGATGCCAGGTTATAGAGACTCAAAGAAATTATGTATTATCACTAACGGTCAAGGAGACACAGCTTAGGAAGGAAACAATATTTAATTAAAACAGCAGCAATGTTACACAAAAATACAGTAATACTGATCACATAGAGTATAATGAAAGCATATGGAAAGATGCTCATGGAAAAGTTTCCTGGAGTTACCCTTTTAAACTATAGCTTGCAATCCATTAATGTCAAGATAAACATTAACTTTAAAAAATGAAATAAAATGTAATGGAAAATATTAGAACATGTCATAAAGAGTAAATTTACCAGAGTATTATTTATACAATTTTCATTGGTGAAACTGTCATACATATGTGTAAAGTGTTTCACAATGTAAAATGTATTCCTTTCTGAGAGTCATAGTTTATGAAGTTCGAAAATCATTGTACAAGAGGCGATGATGCATTAAAATCTTAGTAAAAGATGGGCTAGCCAACTCGCTAGGAAATAAACATAGCATAAGCCAATAAGAAAACAAAAATTTGTTTAGTATTGGATGTTGGGAAAACTGGTCCACTATAAATAGAGTCAGATACAGATGTACATAGATGCAAATCAAAGACCTATATATGAAACGTAAAACCATAAAACTGATAATTGTGACCTGAAGTATTTCTTTGGTAAACAATATGAACATATTTATTTATGCATTCTTTTAACAAATATTTATGGAGCACCCACGACATGCCAGACACAAGGAAGACAGGCAGCAGAGAGTAAAACACACCAAGTCGTCTCCGCCTTTCATACTATCTTGTGATTGCAATTTAAAAACAATGAGAGCGGATGTTATAAACTAGAAACAACGGGAATACAACAGACCAAAATCAGAAACTTAAGAAGCATTTAAAAGCCAAAGGAAAAAGAGGTATAAAACAAAATATGAATAGTAATAGAAGTGGCGAGTCTGAGGGCACAGAAGAAAAAGGAGTAGAGAAAGCTTTCAAACATAGTAGTGCATCAGAGTAACAGCAGAGCTTTAAAAAATGTTTATGTCTGGAATTTCTCAATAAAGATATAAAGTACCAGAGATTCTGAAGTACATGAATCAATCACTGGCAAATTTCATAAAGGAGAAGATTAGTAAAGGTTGGAGGTTGCCACATCCAAAGAAGTAAGGGCAGGAAAATAATCTTTATATTTAGCAGTTGGGAAGTCGCCTTTCCAATAAAATGGTAAGATAGCAGCATGAGTCCTAAAGAAATGGGATAAAAGTAGAGGTCAAAGTATGGACTGTTCTTATAAGGGATTTACATAGGAAAAAGAATGACAAGTCTAGAGAAGCTGAATCCACTTCTATCCTCTGAGCTCCTACTGAAAAATATTTTTACTTCTTTTTGAACACCCTTTAGATTTCCCCTGGCATGGGTCTTTACTAGTTATAGAATTTGAGATGGCCAGTTATCTTTTCCCAGCATGTTAAACATAGTATTTCTGTTGAGAAGCCAACTGTCAGTCTTATTTTTGCTCCTTTATTGAAGCGATAGATCTTCTTCCTACTGGCTACTTTTAGGGTTTTCTCAGTCTTGAGTTTTTTCTATTTTACTATGATGTGCTTTTGTGCAGTATCCTTTATGTTCATACTACTTGGTTCCTATTGCTTCCCGAATCTGTGGCTTGATTTCTTTCATCAAGTTCAGAATATTCTTCGTCATCTCTTCTAATATTGTTTTTATCCTATTTCCTTTTTAGTTTCCCTCTGGAACCACAAATAAACTGTGTTAGTACAATTTACTCCATGTCCAAAATATCTCTTCTATGCTCTCATCTGTATTTCATGGCTTTAGTGTGAAAACGTTCCTCAGACAAACTGTCCAGTTGACTAATTCTCTGGCCACGCTGTGTGTATCCTTCAGTTGTGTCTAATATACTGCAAATTTCATCCACTGATATCCTAACTTAATTTATGATATTTTTCAGCTTTAAAATTTCTTCTTTAATAGTTTTTAGTTTTCTATCAAAAATTCTCAGTTATGCTTCCAATTCCTTAAGCATATTAGTAGTTATATAACAAACTATTCAATTTTAACTTTTCCCTACATAGTTAGATTTCTAATTATCCATTATTTTCTCTTAATTTGGGGACATGTCTTATTTTCTGATATGACCAATTATGAATAACTGAGGGCTAGACATTGTAAGTAAAAAACTGGAGAAAGTTCAAAGTTCAAGACAGTATTATCTTCCACCAAAATTTACATTTCCTTCTGGCAGGCAGCAAGACTAAAACATTTGCAATCCTATATCACCTTGATCTAGTCAATTATGCGATGATCTTAAGCTTGGATTCACAAGTTATAAAGCCTGGCCTCTACTCAATTCTCAGGTAATCCTAGAGTCTAGCCCTTTAGAATTCAACTGAAAATCTTAGGTGTTTCCAAGGCTTTCAATCTTGTGTGAAACTTTGCTTAGCTTCCAGCCAATCAGCAGCCACTTCTAAAATTGCCTCAAAGATCAGTTCAGTTCAGTTGCTCAGCCATGCCGGACACTTTCAGACCCCATGGACTGCAGCACCCCAGGCTTCCTTGTCCATCACCAACTCCTGAAGTTTACTCAAACTCATGTTCATTGAGTCGTTGTTGCCATCCAACCATCTCATCCTCTGTTGTCCCTTCTCCTCTGGCCCTCAATCCTTCCCATCATCAGGGTCTTTTCCAATGAGTCATTTCTTCACATCAGGTGGTCAAAGTACTGGAATTTCAGCTTTAGCATCAGTCCTTCCAATGTATTCAGGACTGATTTCCTTTAGGATGGACTGGTTGGATCTCCTTGCAGTCCAAGGGACTCTCAAGATTCTTTCTTCTCTAACACCATAGTTCAAAAGCATCAATTCTTGGGCACTCAGCTTTCTTTATAGTCCAACTTTCACATCCACATATGACTACTGGAAAATCCGTATCTTTGATTAGACAGACCTTTGTTTGCAAAGTAATGTTTCTGCTTTTTAATATGCTGTCTATGTTGCTCATAGTTTTTCTTCCAAGGAGTAAGCGTCTTTTAATTTCATGTCTGCAGTCACCATCTACAGTGATTTTGGAGCCCCCCAAAATAAAGCCTTTCACTGTTTCCATTGTTTCCCCATCTATTTGCCATGAAGTGATGGGACCAAATGCCATGATCTTAGTTTTCTGAATGTTGAGCTTTAAGCCAACTTTTTCACTCTTCTCTTTCACTTTCATCAAGAGGCTCTTTAGTTCTTCCTTGCTTTCTGCCATAAGTATGGTGTCATCTGCATATCTGAGGTTATTAATATTTCTCCCGGCAATCTTGGTTCCAGCTTGTGCTTCATCCAGCCCAGTGTTTCTCATGATGTACTCTGCATATAAGTTAAATAAGCAGGGTGACAATATATAGCCTTGATGTACTCCTTCTCCGATTTGGAACCAGTCTATTATTCCATGTCCAGTTCTAATTGTTGCTTCTTGACGTGCATACAGATTTCTCAGGAGGCAGGTCAGGTGGTCTGGTATTCCCATCTCTAAGAATTTTCCACAGTTTGTTGTGATCCACACAGTCAAAGCCTTTGGTGTAGTCAATAAAGCAGAAGTATATGTTTTCTCAAAGATAAAACAGCCCAAAAAATGAAGCTTACTGTCTGAAAATCCTGTTCTCTCAAAGTGTAGCCTCAAAATTCCTCAATGCTTTAGGGCTTACGATGCCTTCAAAACACTGGCTTCATTTTTGTTTTTAGACTCCAGCAATATATGACCAAGTGGATGACTGACAAGAACTTAATATGCTATTACCCAAAGCAGAATTTATGACCATGGATTATCACAACAAATCACAGGAACTCATTTTAAGCCCCAATCTATACTCTAGATCGGGCACAGTAGTAGTATTGGTTAACATATTTCTTCAAAAGGGGTGGGAAAGTGTAATCGCCACTACTGTCTAAATTACATTTGTGAGTCATACACATTGAAAACAAGTATCCTTTTATTGAGCTCAAAGCCAGTATATGAATTCTGAAATCTGTTAAGAATTTGACTAAACTCGTGGAGGATGAGAGTTCAAATACATAATTTATGGAAAACAAAAAAAGTGATGATAAGAGAGCAGAAGGAGATATAAACTCTCTATGATGAAAGATACTAAGGAAAACCAACATAAATTGTCCTTGGTGGATTATTAATATTTAAAAATGAAATAGTAACAGATAAGTTTCAAAGTGTGAGAAAAACAGAGTGGCCTGATTAAAAGATGAAAGTCTGTATACAGAGCAATTAAATCCCTATGGCCTTCCCAGACAGAGAGGTATCAGACAACTACTCTCTCCTTCTGTGGAATATAGAAAAATTTAGACTTGGGATATAACTGAACTTAACTGACTCGGGTTCATAAACCTTATCATCCAACCCACAACTCTTCTGAGGACAAAAAAGGGCTCTACAAGGAATTAATAAGTGCTGACGCATCTACAATAGGAATAAACTGGGACTGTAGCAGGCAAACCAAGAAGCAAAAGCACCTTACTTCTGAGCATCTCAGAGGATTCCAAATGGGAATGGTGCTAAGGGTCAGGAGGACTCATGACTTACTTGAACGTAACACCCCAAACTAGAGAGAGGAACAGAGTAGAAAAAGCAGCCCCAAATAGTACCATCTGCATAAAAGTTGCTTTTGAACAGGATGAAAATAATCCTGACTAGTTAAGTGGTTGATACCCAATCTAAAGACAGTCAGGCTAATATTGTTAGCATCCAAAAGTTATGTAAGCCACTTTCTGCACAATTTCTTTCTGCTAACAATCCCTTCCTGATATTCTGTTCCTCTTTTCTTCCAAAATACTTAGGTCTCAGTACCTAAAGGAGCAAGTATAACAAAGCTGTACCTTCTGTAGCTTATCCACCATTACCTACTCTGAAGTTAGAGGTTTGTAATTCCTGTAAACTATAATCAGTAGAAATACTTTTAAAGAAGAGAATTCCCAGTTGTTTCACATTAGTCTTGCCAACTAAGTAAATTCCATCCCTGAGAAAATTTTTGTAACTGAAACTTTATAGTGCATTTATGTCACAATTTGAACAAGTTCCAACTTGCTTTGAAAAAAAAATTAAAAACTCCCAACACTAATACAGATTTCCTACCCAAAGTTCCTTTCATAAGTGAAAAGTTCAATTAATTATGATAAACATATTTTAGATGTCTGTTGAATTAAGTAAATGTCAAGGAATGAAAAAATAAAATATTTCAATTACTAGAAGTGAAAATTAAAAGCTACTTAAAATGGTTTAAGAGATTTTAAAGTTACATTCAAAAACAAAACAAAGTCATCACTAGACAAATTTTTTTTTCCCCATCTACAATTTCCTAAACTGAAGCTTACTGTTTTTCTACATTCCCAAAAGACAGTGTCCTATTACTTCATTAGAAGCCAAAATTTTCAAGGTTATCTGTTATTTCTTCTAGATGTTTAAAGTACCAATTCTAACTAACAAATACTGATTCTCTGCAAGCACTTTCTTACTTCCTACAGTTTTCTAAAAGAAGATGCTAATCAATGAGCCTCATTTACTGGCCATAATAGTGTAAAGGTAGAATCCAAATACAGGCAGCAAAACATACTCATAAGCACTCAGATCACAGCCTTAAAACTGTGTTTCACATTTTAAAGTGACAACTAAATTATGAAATTTAAACAATGAAATGCAAAAGAATTTACTAGCAGTGCAAGCATTAAGATAGCAAATAAAATTTGAGATATTGCTAGCATATAAGTGGATAATTAATGCATACTCAAGACCAAAAACAAAAGCATTATTACAAATTCATGTTAATTCCAAGTATTCCTTAATATTTTAACAGCCTGGAAAACAAATAACATATCGTGTTATTAAATGGTGTGTACCATAGTTGAATAAAAGTGAGGCATGAAACCAGAAAACCAAAGAAAACCAAATTGTGTAATACTATTTGCCAGAAGCAAAAAGAAAAGAGCTGGAAATTATAACACTGAAGTAGAAAAAAAAAAAATTAATCACCTAGAGAACACAATTAATAACCTTTAGAATAGAAAAATTTAACAACCTGTTAGTTGCTTTAATATCATATGAAAGTTAATACTGTATTCAGGTTGGAAACGGACAAAATGAAGAGGTATTTTGAATGTAAAATAATGTAAATTAGAAAACATCTATTGCTTTAAAAAGACTCATCAGAAACACTAAATGAGCTACAGTTCAGCTATATTAGGAAATTAAGCACAAATATTAATTTTCCTAAAGAGTAATTAAAACTAAGAGCATGTTATTACTCATAGGTTATTTAACTTAAGGAGATTGTTTAGTTTAAGGTTTCACAATTTGAAAGATAACATTACCAATGTCTGAGAATACTAAAGAATTATGACAATAGTCATATCATGTAAGAGTTAAAAAAAAAAAAAAGTCCAAATTTAAAAGATGGTTATCTATGCATACAAATATTTTTCATTTTAGAATAAGAAGCTCAATAAAAAATTCCAAGTTAGAAAGAAAACGTTATTCTTAATTGATTTTTATTCTTTCATTCTCACATATGTATTAAGAATTATTTGTCAATTTATTTCCTCCTGAAATAAAATGTCCTCTTTTATAAAAAAAGTACTTAAATGACTATAATTACTGAATGACATTTTCTATTATAGATAAATAAATCTGATCTGACTCACACACACAAAAAAAACAGTCTTGGTTTCCTATCTTGGTTATGAAGTGAAGTGTTAGTCACTCAGTTAGGTCCGACTCTTTGTGACACCATGGACTGTAGCCCACCAGGCTCCTCTATCCGAGGAATTTTCCCAGCAAGAATACTCGAGTGGGTAGCCATTCCCTTCTCCAGGGGATGTTCCCAACCCAGGATCAAACCTAGGTGTTTTGCACTGCAGGCAGATTTTTTTTGTTTTTTTGTTTTTACCATCTGAGCCACCAGGGAAGCCCCATCTTGGCTATATTCTTTCCTAAATTTGCAGGGATTTATATACAAAAATATTTTCTTTTCACTCTGACAATTCTCAACAACAGAGAAGGAGGAGAAATTAATTTTGAATAAGGCATTGGCAGTGTTTTATCATGAAAAGTCCATACTGGGAATGAAGAACAAAGTGGAGTGGGGAATACTGCAATCGCCAAACTAGGTTAGTAGAAAGGCATATTAAAACCTTGTTTGCAGTGTGTGTGTGTGTTTGTCTGTGTGTATGTATATATATATAACAACTAAAAAGAAACACAACTCCAACCCACTTTTCACTGCTGCCAGGCCCACCAGATAAGACCTGTATAAAGATCCTTACCTGAATAACAGCACTAAACCAGCAAGTATTGCCAACATTCTTTAGTCCAACAGGAGCTTTGTCCTGCCTTTTTCTATCGTAAGGGTTTCGAGAATCTCTCCAAACTTCAGTTGGTGTCCTCTTCAAACATGCTTTATTTTCCGCTATGCTGGCCTCAAGAACTCTTAAACAATGGATAGAAAATAATGGTGAAAAAATACAGCATTAATTTAGCACTGTACAGTAGAAAACAGCATACTATAAACTAAGGATTTTGATAAATTAAGGTCTAGACAATGCATTTGGAAAAGGAATACTTAACACTAAATTTGCTCAAGTGGATTCTAGTTTTCTAGAACACAGCATAGTTCTAGTTTTCAAGAACATAGCAGTAGCAATGCTAATAGATCAAAACACAGGCAGCAGTTTTTCCTCAGAAAACAGATTTTAATCGCAAAAAGATAGCATTACATAATAGGAAATAGATATATTAAGTTATATTTCAACAAGTTAGAGGCTTAATATCAGGAATACAGTACCTAGATAAGTTTTCTGAAAAGTCATTGTATTGAAGTACATATTTATAATATACATAATGATTAGTTTTTATAAGAATTTCTTTGAATCATAAGAAAATTAAAAATGGAAAAACACTGCACTTTCATCCCTCTGATCATTAATTTCCTTTTATATTTAAAAAAAAAAGTTAAGGTAAATTCTAGGGTTCCTTTCAGTTCTACAGATCCATACTCTACAACAGCTACTGAAAAATAAGGGGAGAGAATATTTATGTGTTCACTTCATTCCCCAATAGTTTGCCTAGAGAAAAATCTACTGCAATAAACATCTACATATCAGAATAATAAAAGATAAACTTCTTCAAAGTAAGTACATCTACAGAATATCTAAAACATATCTAAACATGACTAACAGTAATGCTACTCTGCTTAATGGTGTTTATCTTGCTCTTAAGCAAGAAAATGCTGAAAAACCCTAATCCCTACATATAAACTAAACATGCATTTTGCCTACTCAAGACATGTGTTACTTACTATTCCAAATTATCATGAATAACAGCCAAATATCTTAACTCATTTTATGTTCACTACAAAAATCTCAGTTAGTATGAGTTTTTTCAACTTTTTGGCTTCTTGAAAAAAAATCTCATTCATGCTACACTATTTTTATCCTAAAGATTTTGCTCTATTAGATAAAAATCAAACTAATACAGCTATCTTCCTTAATTATGGAGGAGAAGCAGAATATTTTTCATCTCTAACTTTGTAATATGACCTTATATACAATGCATTAGATTCCAAATCAGTATTACTTAAAATAACTTATATGAATATAGGATAGAGTTTTTCTTTGGGAATCAATTAAATCACATACTGGGTTGGGGGGGAGCAGAAAACATGATGCATTAAAATGTAAAGGTCAAAGTAAACTCACATATTTAAAAATAAACAGTTTACACTTTTAAGAGTGATCTAGCATTAGCAGCAGGACTCTCTGCCCAACTATCAACTTTCAAAAGGAACCTCAGCCCCTAGAGGCTTTTTCTCTTAAATTATTTAACAATAAACAGTGCTAGAACTCCTTGGAAGGTATTTAGTTAGATGATTCGGGACTTGAGAATATCAATGTTTATCTGGAACATCCCACTCTAATCAAAAATGAGTTCTCAAGAACATAAAAGAGAAGTAAGTCAAAGAGCCAACTTGAGAGACTTTCTACTGTTCCTTGCACAATTTAGCATGACACAAGAAAAATCAACTGTACAAATTAAATTTGTACAAGGTGACCACTTTGAAAGATAAAGGTTAACACATAGTATACAAAAGGTAAATATAACACCAAAGTCTGTTTTATATAAAAAAGGTATATTTTATTGACTTTCGTAAGTGGGAGCAATTTTCATTTGAAAAGTCTGTTCCTTTTGTTACATACGTATATCTAGAAGTATAAATTAACGAATCTTATTTCTACGTTGGTAATCAGAAAAGAACAAACTAAAACAAGCAATGGGTTCTGGGAAAAGTAGCAAATACATTACAAACAGGAAAGAATTAGTGCCAGTGGTCATTTATTAGTTGGTGCAAAAGTAACTGCAGTTTCAGACCCTGAATTTTAAATCATTATAACAAGGTTCAAACATACCTATGCTAAATCAAAATAGGAACCATTACAATTAACACATTTTTACCAATGAGAAATGCCTGTTTATTCCTACAGCATAAAAATCTGTGTTTTGGGATTCACCAAACTATTGGAAAGCATTTTCCACCTACTGCTGGTTGTAGAAATGTTTTCTGTGCAAAAAGATGTCAAGATGCTTGAAGAAGTGGTGGTTGGTTGGCGAGAGGTCAGAGGAATATGAGGAGGCAAAACTTCATGGCCCAATTTGTTCAACTTCCAAAGTTATATGACATGTGATCAGGCATTGTTGTGGAGAAGAATTGGGTCTTTTCTGCTGACCAATGCCAGCTACAGCTGTTACAGATTTCAGTGCATCTCATCAATTTGCTGACCATACTTCTCAGATGTAATGGTTTCCCTGGATTCAGAAAGCTATAGTGGATCAGAGGGCAGCAGATCACCAAAGAGTGGCCATGACTCTTGGTACAAGTTTGGCTTTGGGAAGTGATTTGGAGCTTCTTCCCAGTCCAACCACCGACTGGCCATGGGCACGCTCTCATCTAAAACCCGCTTTTCATCACATGTCACAGTCCAATCGAGAAACGGCTCATTGTTGTTGCACAGAATAAGAGAAGACAACACTTCAAAATGGCAATTTTTTAATTTGTTCATGAGGCGCCCACTTATCAAACTTTTTCACCTTTCCAATTTGCTTCAAATGCTACATAACCTCAAAATTGTCAACACCTGAGTTCTTGGGCAACTTCTCGTGTAGTGTTAAGAGGATCAGCTTCGATGATGGCTCTCAATTGGTCATTGTCAACTTCTGATGATCAGCAACTGAGCTCCTCATCTTCAGGGCTCTTGTCTCAAAGTTTTGCAAAACTTCTTGAACCACCACTGAACTGTACATTTCTTTAGCAGTTCCTGGGCTATATGCATTGCTTATATTGAGTTGTCTTTGCTGCTTTACTACCCATTTTGAACTCAAACAAGAAAATTGCTCGAATTTGTTTTTTTTTTCTAACATCATTTCCATATATAAAATATATATAAACAGCAAGTAATAAGTCATTAGCAAAAAAAAAAAAAAGAAATGTGCATTTTAATGACATATAACTACATTTAAGAATTTATTCCAGTATCAAACAGCAAAGTTCAACAATGCAAAACCACAATTACTTTTGCACCAACCTAATATAAAAGGCAGAAGAGGCATCCAGCAACTGACTAGTACTGGTGGGCAGGTATAATAGCCATTAAAAAAAAAAAATTCTATAGTATATATTCCAAAAGCATAAACTAGTCGAAAGTCAAGGAGAGCCACACTCATTCATAAATCTCCTAGGTGGATGATCCTCTACCACTATATGCTTTTAAACTTCTAGTTGTAATAAAATACTAACTTAAAACTCTAGTTATAATGAAATAGAAATAACCCTTTTTAATGCCAACACATCAGATCACTTGTATCATAATGACCAGGCAACAGGTCACGTAGACATTAGTTATGGAAAACTTCAGAAGAGTTGTTTTCTACAAAATACACCCAATCTACAAAAATTAAAATGTATACATAAGTCACATGAAGTTAGTAACAAAATGAGACTGGGCCTCAAGACAACACTGAGTAAAACTAGGTCTCCTGCTCCCCATACCTGTCAACAGCCCATTCCAAATCTACAATTCAGATTGCTCTGAGCTAACAATATTTTTCTAATTCCAGATCTAGTTAAGATTACTAAAAACTAGAAGGTATTATTTTTAAATGTTTCAATACAGTTAATTCAGTCACCCTCTCTTCAGTCCCCTCCCACCAAGAAAATACATCTCTTGATTTTTATGGTGGGAAATGTATGGCCTCGAATGTATTTTCTAGGACTGAGCAACTTACCTGAACTTTTTGTTACAAGCTAGGAGGGAAAGAAAGTCAAGAATATAAACTGAAGATACCATCTCCCCAGCATTCCCATGGATCTTTTTTTCTACAAAGGAAAAACTGGACACAAGCTGTAATAACTGAATAGAGCTCAAGATATACATGTTCCCTACTTCTCAAAGTGAACTAAGATGTAAACAAATTTTCAAGTGTATGTGCATGTGTGAAAGTCACTCAGTCATGTCCGACTCTTTGTGACCCCAGGGACTACACAGGCCATGGAATTCTCCAGGACAGAATACTGGATTGGGTAGCCTTTCCCTTCTCTATGGGATCTTCCCTACCCAGGGATCAAATCCAGGTCTCCAGCATTGCAGGCAGATTCCTTACCAGCTGAGCCATAAAGAAAGCCCTTATATGCATGTGTACACATAATTAAAAGTATATAAATGTATATAATTATACATATAACTGAATTCCATCATATGGTAGAGATCATCATACATTATAATAAAAATATGAGTTTTAAAGATATAGACTTATAATTCTCCGTTTGTGTGTGTTAAATCGTTCAGTCAAGTCCAACTCTTTGCAACCCTATGGACTGGAGACCACCAGGCTCCTCTGTCTCTGGGATTCCCCAGGCAAGAATACTGTAGTGGGTTGTCATTTCTTCTTCAAGGGGAGTAGACTACTGAGAGTCCCTTGGATAGCAAGGAGATCAAACCAGTCAATCCTAAAGGAAATCAATTCTGAATAGTCACTGGAAGGACTGATGCTGAAGCTGAAACTCCAATACTTTGGCTACCTGATGCGAAAAGCCAACTCAGTGGAGAAGACCCTGATGCTGGGAAAGACTGAAAGTAAGAGGAGAAAGGGAAGGCAGAGAATAAGATGGTTGGATGGCATCACCAACACAATAAACATGAGTTTGAGCAGACTCTGGGAGATGGTGAAGGACAAGGAAGGCTGGTGTGCTGCAGTCCATTGGGTCGCAAAGAGTCAGACATGACTGAGCGACTGACAAAAAGCACCACCACCTCCAGGGGATCTTCCAGACCCAGGGGTCGAATCCGTGTCTCTTGTGTCTCCAGCATTAGCAGGTGGGTTCTTTACAACTATTGTAGGGAAGCCCTACAATATTCCTTAACCAGGTGGTAATGTGGTAGAAATATGGTACCTAGAAATTGTGGATGAAAGAATGCCATAACTTTGTGATCTCCTTGATTTAGAACTTACAACATATTCAGTTTTGTAATCACTAGGGACTTACAACATGCCCCAGTAGGTTTCCTCCTATGTCTGCCCCCCAGCTTTTAAAGGACCTTATAAACACATTTATTACACTGCACAAAATTATGACCCAACCAGTCTCTCCTATCAGCATCAGAGGATAGAAACAGGGATTTGTTTCATCCCTAGAGCATATTTGGTTAAAAAAAAATGGAGTTAAACAAGTGTTTGAAATATAATGTTAAATATCAGATGTTGCTCTTTGTTATTACTGTCATTTGGAAAAGCCCAACCTCTAGCCCAAATATGAGCCCTCCAGTCCCAAGTTCTTGTCCTTTTCGAGAGTCCAGTTCTGGCATTATGAATATAAATTTTATATAAACCAAGTCCTCATAAGGGTTCCTTCCTGGCCTCACCAAAGTAAAGCCAATGATTCTACCTAGACTTTAAAGAGATAGTGAGAGAGAGAATAAAAAACAACACTGCAAATCTCAGAGCTCAGAAATAGCTTATAACAAAATGTAGCATACTGAGAAAGGCAACCCCCAAAATCAACCCCAACTAGAATCACTTTATCTTCCCAACACTAGTGATGACTAAGACATTCAACAATAGAAAAAGATGACAAAACATTTTTGCTGTCTCTTTTCCTTCCACACACAATATTGAAGGAATCTTTAAAGCACTTACTTATAGTAAATGTTCCCATTCCTAGTACCAATTTTGAGGGCTTTTGTGTGTGTGTGTGTCTGTGTATTTAAATCGCACTATAGAAAACATTCCATTTTGATCATTCAAATCCATTTTGAGCAAGCAACATACCAGAAAATTTCCATGTCATTTAAGCTATACACATCAACCGGGAAAAAAAAAAGTGAAAGAAGGTGGAAGGGGGGGATAGAGGGTGAAAGAATCATCTACATTTCCTTTACAAAAAAAGAAAAAAAAAAACAAAACTGGGTATTTTGACTGGGATCACACTAAATCCATAAGTCAATTTAAGGAGAGCTAATCAGTTTTACAACCTTAAATCTTTCAATTTGTAAAATACAATATATTTCCAATTATTTCCATATTCATTAATATGTCTCAGTGTTATTTAATAATTCTTTTCTTAGAAGTTCTTGCACATTTCTTTTTTATTCCTGGTCTTTAATAGTTTTATGTGTTATAAATGGTAGTTTTAAACCTAGATGTCCATCAGCAGAAGAATGGATAAGGAAGCTGTGGTACATATACACCATGGAATATTACTCAGCCATTAAAAAGAATTCATTTGAATCAGTTCTAATGAGATGGATGAAACTGGAGCCCATTATACAGAGTGAAGTAAGCCAGAAAGATGAAGATCAATACAGTATACTAACGCATATATGTGGAATTTAGAAAGATGGTAATGATAACCCTATATGCAAAACAGAAAAAGAGACACAGATGTACAGAACAGACTTTTGGACTCTGTGGGAGAAGGCGAGGGTGGGATGTTTAGAGAGAACAGCATCGAAACATGTATACTATCAAGGGTGAAACAGATCACCAGCTCAGGCTGGATGCATGAGACAAGTGCTCGGGGCTGGTGCCCTGGGAAGATCCAGAGGGATGGGAGGTGGGAGGGGGGATCGGGATGGGGAACACATGTAAATCCATGGCTGATTCATGTCAATGTATGGCAAAAACCACTACAATATTGTAAAGTAATTAGCCTCCAACTAATAAAAATAAATGGAAAAAAAAAATGGTAGCTTTAAAATTTTTTCTCCTTGTCATTCTTTATTATACATAAAAATATAACTTTTTGTATATTATCAATTAACATAGCTAAATACATTTTTTCCTGGTAAAAGTATTTTATTGAGAGATGATTCGTATATAAGATACACAAAACTTAAATGTACAGTCCAGTGAAATTTTTACCAATCAATACACCTATGTAACCACCACCCAGACCAAGATATAGAAAATTTCTATCACTCCCAAAAATTCTCTCATGCCCTTTTTCCAACAAACAGTGTCCTCTCTAGTTCTCAGATAATCAGCATTCTGACCACTTCTACCGCCACAGATTAGTTATGCCTGTCCTTAAATATCACGTAAATGGATTCACAGAGCAGTTACTCTTTAGCGTCAAGTCTCTTTCACTCAGCACGTTGCTCTGGGGATTCCTCCACATTTTTTCAAAGTATCTGGAAAATGTTTTGTATTCCATTGTGTGAATGTACCACCACTGTTCACTATTCTGCTCTTACAAATATTTGGCTGTTTACAGTTTTTAGTTCTGATCAATAAAGGCACTATGCACTCCTTCCTCAAGGGTCTAGACCGAGGAGTGCAAACATGGGCTATGCTAAGTCCAAGCATAATATATGTAGAAATACACTAGAAATCTTCAGTTTTCCAAAGAGGTTATACCATTATACATTCTTACCAACAAATACGACACTTTCCAATTGCTTTACATACTTACCAATATTTGGTATGGCAGTCTTTCTAATTTTAGTCATTGTGTTGGCTGTACTGTGATGGCTGTTCTCCAATGAGGTGACTCACCAAGCTTGCACCAGAGCTTACCACTACTGCTGTAACCTATCATCATATCCCACAGGGCAACTAGTCCACAATCATTTACTGAATGCCAGTCAAAGAACTCTGTGTTTCTGCTACGGAAACTGCATGTTGGATAGGTAACTCCTTCCAAAAGCAGATGTGTTTCTCCAGTGGTGAGCACGCCTTGCCCCCTCTGCACAGACTGACTACACTGGCCCTTTGCTCACCTTCCAGTCTGCATTGTGACCCTTCTCAGGACTATCGGTGGTGCTCATGGCTGCTGACACTTTTTTCTGAGTTAGAGTTTTGCTATCCCAGTCTGACTGGTCATCTCATGCCATACTCTTGCGGCCCTTGAAACCAGCATTTAATATTTTCCACTTTTTCAAATTGTAATCTGACAATGGTATACCTTATAAGAGCCACTCTAACAAGGAATGATAGTTAAAGAACTGGATGAACCTTCTACATGCTCTAACATCCATGGACATCTGTTATTGTTGAGCCTTAAAATTATCCTTACAAATTCACTTCAAAAGACTTGTAACTGCCCCCCTAATCTACTCCTGTTCCAAACATCATCTTAAGGCATTCAACCCTCATAACTGCTTCCTAGGTACTGACCAAGATGAAAAGAGTGACAGTTACAGAAACCTATAACTTTTAGGTTATAGGTTTTTAAAATTCAGAATCCTGCCCCAACCATTCCTGGACATGTTGCTTTTTTCTTTCCCTAATAACAACTCTAGGCTGTTCTGGTTGGTAAACCCTCCAAGTGGCTCCCAATCTTAATTTTAATTCAGACACCTAGAATTCTCTGTTGGACTGAATGATCTAAGAGTGTAAAAATAAAGATTACTTGGATGAGTACACTGCTCACCAGTTCCTCTACAGTGGCCCATGTAAGCTAAAGCAGGAGGTATGAAGAGGATGCGCGCGCATGCGTGTGTGCTAAGTCACTCGATCATGTCTGACTCTGAGACCCCATGGACTGTAGCCCACCAGGCGGCTCTGACCATGGGACTCCCAGGCAAGAATACTAGAGTGGGTTGCCATGCCCCTCTCCAGGGGATCTTCCCAGCCCAGGGAATGAACTCTCATTTCTTACGTCTCCTGCATTGGCAGGTGAATTCCTTACCACTCGTGCCACCTGGGAAGCCCCCAAATAAGCCAAAGCAGGAGGTACAAAGGGCCCATGTACATTTTACAGAAACGTTATTGCTCTCCTGCACCAGCCTGTCTGGGTTAAACCTGAGGGAAGTAGACAATTATTGGGGAAAAAAGGTAAAACTAGAACTACTGAAAAGGGGCACACTGATTTTGTAGCAGTGGAGGCACTACAACCCCCCCACCCCACCCTCCCATCTGTGAGTACAGAAGATGGTAGATTCACGAACAGGAGAAACATTAATAAGTCTTTGCCTTTCAGAAATGACTTTAGAGCCCTAATGAAAAAGAAAAACACCCCGGTGAGGCTACCCCATACCACAGAATTCCGGCAGTTATTTTCTTTCCAGTCACTGAAAATTATTTTTCCAGTATTTTCATGTCTTATGGCCATATAAATTTGCAGAATTTGTCACTTTCACTGTCATTATTTTTAAGACAATTCTACCTTTTTCTCTACGAAATTTTAAGATTTTCTCAGTCTTAAGTGTTCTGGAGTATCACTATAAAGAATTTAGGTGTGGGTTTCTTTTAATTTTTCCTAATTGAATTTGTAGACTCATGAAATTATAAGTTATCTTTTCACTTCTAAAAAATTTCTGTGATGATCTCTTTAAATTCTGCCTCTGACCTCCTACTTCCTCTCCTTCTGTAACATCAATTAATGTATGTTAGACCTACTCATTTTATTTGCCATGTCATTCAACCTTTCTCCATATTTTTTATCTTTTTAGCTATCTTTTACATGTTGGGTACTTTCTTCTCATATAGCTTACAGACTACTAACACATTCTTTAGCTATTTCTAATATATTAAACTCGTATTCCATTTTTTTCTTCTTTTACTTAATAACTCTTATTTTCATTTCTAGAAGATATTTTCACAGTTCTTTTTCAAGTAGAGATTTAGTGAATTACTAAAGTGACACAAATTTCTGCTGCACAACCATGGTACAACTTCTCAAGGGCAAATCTCATCACCTCCAACAACATTCCTGGAGCCAAGAGGACTATCTTTGCAGTATTATAGATGTTTTGGAGAGGGGGTACTTCTGATTTATCCTTATGGTGAATGTCATCCACTGACATAACCATTTTACAAGGAATGGTTTTCTATGAAAACTTCCCATCTACTTACAGACAATGGCCTCTGACTTCCTTTTCTCACATTCAATAGAGATATCAAAATTGAAGCTCAAGTTTACATGTACAAGCAAATTTGATCATGTCAAAAAGTGAATTTCAGCATCTCAAACTTATTTCCTTGGGTATGTTCTTTCACTTTGATTTAATCTGATTACAGCCCTTACTATCTAAACAACCCTATAATACTGTCAAGAGATCTTAAAATGTTTTATATCCAATAGAAACAACACATTTTGGTTGCTTATGCTAGAAAATTTGTTTTAATCTACCATATTTCCTGACACAGTTGAAGGCATGCTGTTTGTAACAATTTTAACTAGAACCTAGCCCTACTTTCTACCCAACTTACTCAAAGTCATTTCACGAAGCAACCATTTTCACAACAAATATGCCTAGAGTAAGCTAGCCACATGCAATTTACTAACAAATTTCAGCTATCCATACTCGTTCCCTGTCTGAGCAGTAATAAATATATCCAATCCTGATGTAAAAAAGCAATTATATTAAGAAATACACTTTTAAAATGTTCAACTTAAGAAACTTTACCATGAAATTTATGGGTGCTGAAACAGACGACTCTATGATGTAAAAAGACAGGTTTTAGCATATCTAGTTATACACAGTAACACAGTATTCAAAATGTGTGAATTCATATTAAAGTATATATACTGAAATAAAATCATAATGAATGACTCTGGGATTTTATTTAGTAAGATTTTGTCATCAAATAGTAAAATTCACTTTTAAAAATACTTAAAAAAAATGCTAAAATATATTTTACCCTTTGAATTTAGAGCCTTAAGTCTTAATAAAATTCACTAGAATACTGTAGTTGTCAAATGTCTAACTAGAATGCTCATCTTCCCTTATTTCTAATACAATGTGATTTATAAATATGCTTATTTACTGCAGGTTGCATTTAACATTTTCTGTTACCTGATATTATAAAATCTACACATATTGGGAGGAGCCAAGATGGCGGAGGAATAGGACAGGGAGACCACTTTCTCCCCTACAAATTAATCTAAAGAACAACTGAACGCAAAGCAAACTTCACAAAACAACTTCTGATCGCTAGCAGAGGTCATCAGGCGCCCAGAAAAGCAGCCCATTGTCTTCCAAAGGAGGTAGGACAAAATATAAAAGATAAAAAAGAGAGACAAAAGAGCTAAGGATGGAGATCCGTCCCGGGAAGGGAGTCTTAATAGAGAAAGTTTCCAAACACCAGGAAACCCTCGCACTGGTGGGTCTGGAGGAAGTTTTTGAATCTCGGAGGGCAACCTAACTGGGAGGGGAAGAATAAATGAAACCAACAGATTACGCGCCTAAAAGCAACTCCCAGCAGAAAAGTACCTCAGACGCCCGCATCCGCCACCAGCAAGTGGGGGCGGAACGGAGAGGAGAGGGCAGCATTGCTTAGGGTAAGGACCGGGCCTGAGTGCCCTGAGGACAATCGGAGGGAGCTTTTGTGAGTTACCAACTTAAACTGTGGGATAGCAAGAGAGAGAGAAAATTAACCTGCTGGAACACACTGCCGGCCATTCGCAGAACAAAGGGTCTGAGCAAGGCCAGAGAAGAGCTTGCAGGCTGCAGACCGGCCCAGCCCCGCCGGAGGCAGGAGGCAGGGGGGCGGGGAAGGGGCAGGCTCGGCCCCAAGGTTGGCATCCCCTACCGCACTGCAAACAGGCCTCCAGTTTCTAACCAAAGACTTCCTGAGATTCTGGATGGTCGACATCCGCCGGGAGGGTCAGGGTAAGACACAGGGCACAGGCACCCGACCGGCGCGGGCGGGGACTGGGGCTGGGGTCGCGGAGGGCAGAAGGCGCGCCGCACCCGACTGGCATGGGCGGAAACTGAGGCTGGGACCGCGGAAGGAAGTGGGCGCGCCGCACCCCGGGAGAGTGCGCCCGTCAAGCTCCTGGCTGCCTGAGCCGCTCAGACGGGGAAGGCACAAAACGCAGGTGCAGCCGAGTCCGCGCTTTTGTGGAACACCTGAGGGCTGGAACCGCGCGCAGTGCGGGGCGCGCTCCATATAGAGCAGCCGGGAACCTGAGCAGCGAAGACGGGAAAGCAGCGCCAGCCCATCCCTGCAGCGCGACGGAACTAGCTACCTGAATAAGAGTCCACCTCCGCCCCCCTGTGTCAGGGCGGAAATGAGGCTCTGAAGAGACCGGCAGACAGAAGCCAAATAAACAAAGGGAACCGCTTCAGAAGGGACCGGTGCAACAGATTAAAATCCCGGTAGAAAACACCGACTACACCGGAAGGGGCCTGTAGATATCGAGAAGTGTAAGCTGGAACTATCTGAAACTGAACCGAACTCACACTGACCGCAACAGCTCCAGAGAAATTCCTAGATATATTTTTACTTTTTTTTTTTTTAATTAAAAAAATTTTTTTTCTTTTTTCTCTTTTATTTTCTTTTAAAATTTCGTATTACTCGACATTACTCCATAACTTTCATTTTCATAGATTTTTACGATTTTTTTAATTAGAAACTTTTTTCTTTTCTTTTTTCCCTTTTTCTCTATTTTCTATTTTTCTTTTTATCTTATTTCCTTTTAAAGTCCTCTATTACTCCTCTACTATGCCTTAATTTTCATTTTCATTACACTATAACCTTGCAAAAAAAAAAAAAAAAAAAGAGAAGCCCTATTTTTAAACCAAAGTTCATATATATTTCTAAAATTTTTTGTGTTTTGGTTTTTCATATTGTATTTTTAAGAGTCTAACCTCTACTCTAGATTTTTAATCTGTGTTTTTCAGTATATGATATAAATTGTGGACATTTAAGAATCCAATATTCAGTTCCCATTTCTATTCAGGAGTGTGTTGATTATTCTCTCCCAATCTGGACTCTCCGTTTTCTATCTCAGAACACCTCTATTTCCTCCTTTCCCCTTCTCTTCCCAAATCAATTCTGTGAATCTTTGTGGGTGTCTGGGCTACGGAGAACACTCTGGGAACAGACAACTGCATAGATCTGTCTCTCTCCTCTTGAGTCCCCCTTTTTCTCCTCCAGATCATTTCTATCTCCCTCCTCCCTCTCCTCTTCTTCATGTAACTCTGTGAACCTCTCTGGGTGTCCCTCACGGGAGAGAATCTTTCCACCATTAACCTAGAAGTTTTATTATCAGTGCTGTATAGTTGGAGAAGTCTTGAGACTACTGGAAGAATAAAACTGAAATCCAGAGGCAGGAGACTTAAGCCCAAAACCTAAGAACACCAGAAAACTCCTGATTACATGGAACATTAAGTAATCAGAGACAGTCCAAAGCCTCCATACCTACACTGAAACCAACCACCACCCAAGAGCCAGTAAGTTTCAGAGCAAGACATACCACGCAAATTCTCCAGCAAATCAGGAACATAGCCCTAAACGTCAACATACAGGCTGCCCAGAGTCACACCTAACACACAGACCCATCTCAAAACTCATTACTGGGCACTCCATTGGACTCCAGAGAAAAGAAATCTAGTTCCATGCACCAGAACACCAACGCAAGCTTCCCTAACCAGGAAACCTTGACAAGCCAATCATCCAACCCCACCCACTGGGTTAAACCTCCACAATAAAAAGGAACCACATACTACCAGAATACAGAAAGCCCACTCCAGACACAGCAATCTAAACAAGATGAAAAGGCAGAGAAATACCCAACAGGTAAAGGAACATGAAAAATGCCCACCAAGTCAAACAAAAGAGTAGGAGATACGGAATCTACCTGAAAAAGAATTTAGAATAATGATAATAAAAATGATCCAAAATCTTGAAAACAAAATGGAGCTACAGATAAATAGCCTGGAGACAAAGATTGAGAAGATGCAAGAAATGTTTAATAAAGACCTAGAAGAAATAAAAAAGAGTCAATTAAAAATGAATAATGCAATAAATGAGATCAAAAACACTCTGGAGGGAACCAAGAGTAGAATAACAGAGACAGAAGATAGGATAAGTGAGGTAGAAGATAAAATGGTGGAAATAAATGAAGCAGAGAGGAAAAAAGAAGAAAGAATCGAAAGAAATGAGGACAACCTCAGGGACCTCTGGGACAATGTGAAACGCCCCAACATTCGAATCATAGGAGTCCCAGAAGAAGAAGACAAAAAGAAAGGCCATGAGAAAATATTCGAGGAGATAATAGCTGAAAACTTCCCTAAAATGGGGAAGGAAATAGCCACCCAAGTCCAAGAAACCCAGAGAGTCCCAAACAGGATAAACCCGAGGCGAAACACCCCAAGACACATATTAATCAAATTAACAAAGATCAAACACAAAGAACAAATATTAAAAGCAGCAAGGGAGAAACAACAAATAACTCACAAAGGGATTCCCATAAGGATAACAGCTGATCTATCAATAGAAACCCTCCAGGCCAGAAGGGAATGGCAGGACATACTTCAAGTAATGAAAGAGAATAACCTACATACAACCTAGATTACTGTACCCAGCAAGGATCTCATTCAGATATGAAGGAGAATTCAAAAGCTTTACAGACAAGCAAAAGCTGAGAGAATTCAGCACCACCAAACCAGCTCTTCAACAAATGCTAAAGGATCTTCTCTAGACAGGAAACGCAGAAAGGCTGTATAAACGTGAACCCAAAACAACAAAGTAAATGGCAACGGGACCACACCTATCAATAATTACCTTAAATGTAAATGGGTTGAATGCCCCAACCAAAAGACAAAGATTGGCTGAATGGATACAAAAACAAGACCCCTATATATGCTGTCTACAAGAGACCCACCTCAAAACAAGAGACACATACAGACTAAAAGTGAAGGGCTGGAAAAAAATATTTCATGCAAACGGAGACCAAAAGAAAGCAGGATCGCAATACTCATATCAGATAAAGTAGACTTTCAAATAAAGGATGTGAAAAGAGACAAAGAAGGAAACTACATAATGATCAAAGAATCAATCCAAGAAGAAGATATAACAATTATAAATATATATGCACCCAACATAGGAGCACCGCAATATGTACGGCAAACGCTAACGAGTATGAAAGAGGAAATTAATAGTAACACAATAATAGTGGGAGACTTTAATACCCCACTCAAAACTATGGATAGATCAACTAAACAGAAAATTAACAAGGAATCACAAACCTTAAATAACCCAATGGACCAGCTAGACCTAATTGACATCTATAGGACATTTCACTCCAAAACAATCAACTTCACCTTTTTCTCAGGTGCACACGGAACCTTCTCCAGAATAGATCACATCCTGGGCCATAAATCTAGTCTTGGAAAATTCAAAAAAATTGAAATCATTCCAGTCATCTTTTCTGACCACAGTGCAGTAAGATTAGATCTCAATTACAGGAAAACAATTGTTAAAAATTCAAACATATGGAGGCTAAATAACACGCTTCTGAATAACCAACAAATCATAGAAGAAATCAAAGAAGAAATCAAAATATGCATAAAAATGAATGAAAATGAAAACACGACAACCCAAAACCTATGGGACACTGTAAAAGCAGTGCTAAGGGGGTAGGTTCATAGCATTACAGGCTTACCTCAAGAAACAAGAAAAAAGTCAAATAAATAACCTAACTCTACACCTAAAGCAATTAGAGAAGGAAGAAATGAAGGACCCCAGGGTTAGTAGAAGGAAAGAAATCTTAAAAATTAGGGCAGAAATAAATGCAAAAGAAACTAAAGAGACCATAGCAAAAATCAACAAAGCTAAAAGCTGGTTTTTTGAAAAAATAAACAAAATTGACAAACCACTAGCAAGACTCATTAAGAAACAAAGAGAGAAGAACCAAATTAACAAAATTAGAAATGAAAATGGAGAGATCACAACAGACAACACTGAAATACAAAGGATCATAAGAGACTACTACCAGCAGCTCTATGCCAATAAAATGGACAACTTGGAAGAAATGGACAACTTCTTAGAAAACTATAACTTTCCAAAACTGAACCAGGAAGAAATAGAAGATCTTAACAGAGCCATCACAAGGAAGGAAATCGAAACTGTAATCAGAAATCTTCCAGCAAACAAAAGCCCAGGACCAGATGGCTTCACAGCTGAATTCTACCAAAAATTTAGAGAAGAGCTAACACTTATCTTACTCAAACTCTTCCAGAAAATTGCAGAAGAAGGTAAACTTCCAAACTCATTCTATGAGGCCAC
The DNA here is from genome assembly GCF_033118175.1 of Dama dama. Lineage (NCBI taxonomy): Eukaryota > Metazoa > Chordata > Mammalia > Artiodactyla > Cervidae > Dama > Dama dama. Next base: position 26,591,889 of record NC_083711.1, read on the forward strand.
CATCACCCTAATTCCAAAACCAGACAAAGATGCCACAAAAAAAGAAAACTTCAGGCCAATATCACTGATGAACATAGATGCAAAAATCCTTAACAAAATTCTAGCAAACAGAATCCAACAACATATTAAAAAAAATCATACACCATGACCAAGTGGGCTTTATCCCAGGAATGCAAGGATTCTTTAATATCTGCAAATCAATCAATGTAATACACCACATTAACAAATTGAAAGATAAAAACCATATGAGCATGCTAAATTGCTTCAGTGGTGTCTGACTCCTTGAAATCCCATGGACTGTATCCTTGCCAGGCTCCTCTGTGCATGGGATTCTCCACACAACAATACTGGAGTGGGTTGCTATACTCAGCTAGGGAATCTTCCCGACCCAGGGATCGAACTCAAGTCTCTTATGTCTCCTGCATTGGCAAGCAGGTTCTTTACCACTAGTGCCACCTGGGAAGCCATCAGTTCAGTTCAGTTCAGTCGCTCAGTCATGTCCGACTCTGCAACCCCATGAATCGCAACACGCCAGGCCTCCCTGTCCATCACCAACTTCCGAAGTTTACTCAGACTCATGTCCATCGAGTCGGTGATGCCATCCAGCCATCTCATCCTCTTTCGTCCCCTTCTCCTCCTGCCCCCAATCCTTCCAAACTTCAGGGTTTTTTCCAATGAGTCAACCCTTCGCATGAGGTGGTCAAAGCGATGGAGTTTCAACTTCAGCATCAGTCCTTCCAATGAACACCCAGGACTGATCTCCTTTAGTATGGACTGGTTGGATCTCCTTGCAGTCCAAGGGACTCTCAAGAGTCTTCTCCAACATCACAGTTCAAAAGCATCAATTTTTCAGCACTCAGCTTTCCTCACAGACCAACTCTCACATCCATACATGACCACTGGAAAAACCATAGCCTTGACTAGACAGATTTTTGTTGGCAAAGTAATGTCTCTGCTTTTTAATATGCTGTCTAGGTTGGTCATAACTTTCCATCCAAGGAGTAAGCATCTTTTAATATCATGGCTGCAGTTACCATCTGCACTGATTTTGGAGCCCAAAAAAATAAAGTCTGACACTGTTTCCCCTGTCTCCCCATCTATTTTCCATGAAGTGATGAGACCAGATGCCATGATCTTAGTTTTCTGAATGTTGAGCTTTAAGCCAACTTTTCACACTCCTCTTTCACTTTCATCAAAAGGCTTTTTAGTTCATCTTCACTTTCTGCCATAAGGGTGTTGTCATCTGCATATCTGAGGTTATTGATATTTCTCCCAGCAATCTTGATTCCAGTTTGTGCTTCCTCCAGCCCAGCATGTCTCATGATGTACTGTGCATATAAGTTAACTAAGCAACGTGACAATATGTAGCCTTGATGTACTCCTTTTCCGATTTGGAACCAGTCTGTTGTTCCATGTCCAGTTCTAACTGTTGCTTCCGGACCTGCATACAGGTTTCTCAAGAGGCAGGTCAGGTGGTCTGGTATTCCCATCTCTCAGGATTTCCCACAGTTGACTGTGATCCACACAGTCGAAGGCTTTGGCGCAGTCAATAAAGCAGAAATAGATGTTTTTCTGGAATTCTCTTGCTTTTTCTATAATCCTGCGGATGTTGGTAATTTGATCTCTGGGTCCTCTGCCTTTTCTAAAACCAGCTTGAACATCTGGAAATTCATGGTTCATGAATTGCTGAACCCTGGCTTGGAGAATTTTGAGCATTACTTTACTAGCGTGTGAGATGAGTGCAACTGTGCGGTAGTTTGAGCATTCTTTGGGATTGCCTTTCTTTCTTTGGGATTGGAATGAAAACTGACCTTTTCCAGTCCTGTGACCACTGCTGAGTTTTCCAAATTTGCTGGCATGAGTGCAGCACTTTCACAGCATCATCTTTCAGGATTTGAAACAGCTCAACTGGAATTCCATCACATCCATTAGCTTAGTTGGTAGTGATGCTTTCTAAGGACCACTTGACTTCACATTCCAGGATGTCTGGCTGTAGGTGAGTGATCACACCACTGTGATTATCTGGCTCGTGAAGATCCTTTTGTACAGCTCTTCTGTGTATTCTTGCCACGTCTTCTTAATATCTTCTGCTTCTGTTAGGTCCATACCGTTTCTGTCCTTTATCGAACCCATCTTTGCGTGAAATGTTCCCTTGGTATCTCTAATTTTCTTGAAGAGATCTCTAGTCTTTCCCATTCTGTTGTTTTCCTCTATTTCTTTGCATTGATCGCTAAGGAAGGCTTTCTTATCTCTCCTGGCTATTCTTTGGAACTCTGCATTCAAATGGGAGTATCTTTCCTTTTCTCCTTTGCTTTTCACTTCTCTTCTTTCCACAGCTATTTGTTAGGCCTTCTCAGACAACCATTTTGCCTTTTTGCATTTCTTTTCCATGGGGATGGTCTTGATCCCTGTCTCCTGTACAATGTCACGAACCTCTGTCCACAGTTCATCAGGCTCTCTATCAGATCTAGTCCCTTAAATCTATTCTCACTTCCACTGTATAGTCATAAGGGATTTGATTTAGGTCAACCTGAATGGTCTAGTGGTTTTCCCTACTTTCTTCAGTTTAAGTCTGAATTTGGCAATAAGGAGTTCATGATCTGAGCCACAGTCAGCTCCCAGTCTTGTTTTTGCTGACTGTATAGAGCTTCTCCATCTTTGGCTGCAAAGAATATAATCAATCTGATTTCGGTGTCGACCATCTGGTGATATCCATGTGTCGAGTCTTCTCTTGTGTTCTTGGAAGAGGGTGTTTGCTATGGCCAGTGCATTCTCTTGGCAAAACTCTCTTAGCCTTTGCCCTGCTTCATTCCGTACTCCAAGGCCAAATTTGTACATTACATTTAATATTTCTTTTTCACATAATAGATCCTCATTCCCCTTAAATATGAATTTCAACTGATATATTTCATGTTAAAATATTTCTTACAAAGTTTAAGTATTATCAAATTTTATAGTTATTCAAGACAATTATATCAATTCCAATTCATGTTTATCAGACAAAACTTAACTTTATAATTTCTCCAAATCCTTCAAAAAATCAGCCTAAATAAAATCACTGGAAATAGATATGCACTTTTGGTTTTCATTTAAAATTACTGCCATTAAATGATATTAGCTACCGTTAAAGAAGAATATGAATTTTAATTAATTCTTACCATCTTAATATCTTACAAATCAGTTTCCAAAGTAACATTTAGAGACATTAAAAGGTATTACTATGATAAATTATGTGCCTTTGCTAATAAACATAGCATTTTGAGACATCTCCTATCATATAGTAATTTCAGATTACTTAGAAACACACTACTAAATACTGTGTCAAGGGAAATTATCTGAGAAAGCTGGTACATTCTGCTACCAAACACCTCTGTTAACAGGGAAAAGAACACTGGAGTTGTAAGACTCATCTTAGTTGTGTACCTTTGGAAAATCATTTAACCTCTTCAGAGATAAATTTCTTACACAGTAAGATTAAATTGCCCCTGGCTCCAAAGAGTTGTGTAGATGATTATAGTCTGTTATAATTTAAAGTTTTTTTTTTAAACCAAACTTATTTAATCCTTTGGTGGATCAAACTGTTTCAAACTAAACAGCTTTGGTAATTAAATCAAAAGATGCCTTCTATCACACTTCTTGGAATCTTGCTCATTTCTTTAAAAAAAAAAAACTATCATATAAAAAATACTATCATATTAAAGATCAGAAGTAGGCAAACTATGGCTCATGGGCGAAATCCAGCTGGCTGGGTATGTTTTTGTAAATCAAGATTTACTGGAACACAACTGTACTCATTAACTTATCTATTATCAGTGGCTGCCTTTATTTTACACTATAACGCTAGAGTTGAGTAACTGCAACAGAAACCAGATGGCCAACAAAGCCTAAAGTATTTACAACTGGCATGTTACAGATAAGGTCAGCTGATCCCTGCTATAAATGACTATAAGATGAATTGGACAATGGATCCAAAAGGAGTTAGGGAAGAAAAAAAAATCAAAGTAATATTAAAATATACACTTAAATTTTATGCCTCAAAATGCCACTCCAAAACTAAATCTAAGATTCACATGCAATTAGATCCAAAATATGAACATTCTGGTTACATAAAATATAACAATACTGAAGTTTACTAATAGTTTATTTAGAATAATAAAGTATATCTTTGTGCCTCTTCAAGTTAAAGTTAATTATTATTTCTATTATAAACAGTACTTATATCTATACAAATTGCATTTTTACCTGCTAATGGCTTGCTCCTCATCAGTTATTCCAGTCTCCCTGAATGCCCTGTTTGATTCCGCCAAACTCAAGGCAATTGCTCTCTGAAGATCATCTTTATCATCTCCAGTAAGATCAATCACATCTGAAAAGCAAAACTATGTTTCTCAAAATTAAGTCAAACAAAATGAAAGGTAACTCCTAATGTAGATTTTATAACCAATATACCCTTTCAAATCAAACCCAGCACCAACTTAATTCTGTACAGGAACCTCCCCAAAGAGAATGCAAACACATTTTAAATTGGTTATACTTTGGGAAATTTAATGTTCTTCCCTATAAAATCAAGAGCATAGATATTTTTCATTAGAGAAGACACAGTACTATGAAGTCTCTGATTAAAAGCTAATAAGCAAAAAGACTGCTAAAAACAGGTTCTATAATTACAAAAATTGAAAGCAACAATTAAACATTTAAATTTATGCTTTCCGAAGTTAACCCACATATACACGTTTCAGTTAGTCCATACAACCTAGACATTTATCAAAGTATGATAATTAAATGAGCTCTCAAAGTTATGTTCCAGAAACTAATTGGCCATGTTGTTTAGTCACTAAGTCATATTCAATTCTTTTGCAACCATATGGACCATGGCCCACCAGGCTCCACTGTTCATGGGATTTCAGGTAAAAATACTGGAGTCGGTTGCCATGACCTCCTCCAGGGGATCTTCCTGACCCAAGGATCGAACCCAGGTCTCCTGCACTGCAGATGGACACTTTACTGCTGGGCCACCAGGGAAGCCCAACTGACAACAGATACTTACATACACTTTTAAAGTCTGAAAGAATGTATGAAGCTGTCAACAATGATTAATTTTGAGAAGGAGGATTAGGGGGGAAAGAAAGTATAAGGATCCCTCGCTTTCTAATTTCTGTTCTATGTTTTTTAATTATAAAAAGTTTTCATTTCATAAAAATAAAATACACACTACTAAATGAAATGTTTTCTTCAGTGAGAATAAAATAGTCTTGATGCTGTAAGTATTCTTTCTCAAAAGAATAAAGTCTATAACTATTACCACATTCAGAAAAACTGCTTTGTAATCCAATTTCCCAACATCTATTGATCTATTTCCTTAACCCAAAAGAGATCAATTATACCTCTATTATCATTTAAACAATGGCAAACCATAACATGTTGCTAAGTAGGAGATTAGAAAATAAAAGGATGAGAAAGAGAAAGAAGTATAGCTGTCACTACCTTATTTTTGCATCACTGGGATTATGCTGCTTAGTATTTTAGACAAGTTTTTTATTCATTTTGTTTATTTGAATTTGAGACATGTTAAATTATTTTTTTCCTTTGTAATCCGAGTATTACAAGAGTGAAACAAGAAAAAGGAGTAAGGAATGGGACATAAGGTGTCTGCATTCTACCATCTGAAAGTGAAGTGAAAGTCCCTCAGTCGTTTCTGACTCTTTGTGACCCCATGGACTACAGAGTCCATGGAATTCTCCAGGCAAGAATACTGGAGTGGGTAGCCTTTCCCTTCTCCAGCCGATTTCCCCAACCCAGGAATCGAACCAAGGTCTCCTGAATTGCAGGCAGATGCTTTACCAACTGGGCTATCAGGAAAGCCCAAAGTGAAAGTCAAAGTCACTCAGTCGTGTCCGACTCTTTGTGACCCCATGGACTATACGGTCCACGGAATTCTCCAGGCCAGAATACTGGAGTGGGTAGCCCTTCCCTTCGCCAGAGGATCTTCCCAACCCAGGGATCGAACCCAGGTCTCCTGCATTGCAGGCGGATTCTTTACGAGCTGAGCCACAAGGGAAGCCCATCTAGTTAAGGATTATATGTAACTATTTAAAAAAATTTTTCACACTTAGTAATAAATAAAATACATCAATAGATTCAGAAGTCTACTTCTATTGTTATATACACTTTTTCCTCCAAACAGTAGCTTATAAGAATACTATAAATATTAGAAGGAACAGTTGGCCATAGAAGATTTTTTTAATTCTTTAGACAGTACAATCAAACCTTACAAAAGTGCAATAAAGTCAAAGTCGCTCAGTCTTGTCCCAATTCTTCACGACCCCATGAACTATACAGTCCATGGAATTCTCCAGGCCAGAATACCGGAGTGGGTAGCTGTTCCCTTCTCTAGGGGATCTTCCCAACCTAGAGATCAAACCCAGATCTCCAGCATTGCAGGCAGGTCTAAAAAAATTCAACCAAGTAAAATGTGGAACAGTTACAGAACCACTGCAGTGATACACCTGTCAGCAGGCTATGTCTGGTAGCTGTAGATGGATGAAGTCACCAGTGTGCATCATCATTCAGTCCAGCTGAAATATTGATTAAGGAAGCTAAATTAGAGAGGCATGAAATGGCCTCATAAAAATGAGATCATGGTCATTAAAAATGACTAAAACTTGGGTGACTAAAGAGAGAACAATAAAGTAAAAAAAATAACTTGAAAATCACAAAGAAGCAAACAGGTTTGGAGGACTTGATCAATTAGCACCTCAGATTCCACCATCTCATGTTCCTAGTATGTGTTCTTCAATGACAGAAGCCGAAAAGATTAAAACAAACCAGCCTATTTTCCTGATTCACTTGTAGTTACGGTTTTGGATAAAATTTACGTTCCACCAATCACATATACTATAGCATGAGATGTGAAAGGCAGCTATGAGGAGGAAGGCACTCTCCTGCTGCTTTTGGCTGTTTTTTTCCCAGCATGACTGAACAGATGTGAGCTGCTCCACAGCAGCACTCCAGCTTCCAGCTTCAGGATGTCAAGAGAGACAGCAGAGGCAGTAACCAGACTCTGTGCTCCAGTGTCCAGGCACAGCTTAGTCCAGTTACCTGATCCTGGATGGTTCTCCGTGGGCAACAGCTATAAAGCTCTGTTCTCAACTGTCCCACAGGCAGTCTCCTGATCCCCTGTCTCCCTGACTGTGGCAGATGGAGTAGCTTTGCTGGCTGGCCAGTCCTGCAAGAATCTGGGAGTCATTTCAGAAAGCTGAGCTAGAGATCCTTCCTCCAGTGCTCCCACCGATTTTTTTTTTTTAAACAATCTAGTCCCCTGTATTAAATTTCTTCTTCAAAACTAAAGTGTTTACTGTTTCACAACTGACAAGTAAACTAAGCTGACTAGAGCAGAAACTCACTTAGAAATAGCAACAAGTTATATTTCTAGCTTTTCATAATTCAGCAATCGTTACTCGAGAAACACAAAAGCAAAAAGTAAGGCAAGATGCTTTTAACCCTATTTCATAAACAAAATAACTGAAGTTGCGAGAAGTGAAATCTAATATCATAAGAATAAAAGAAAGGTAAACAGACTTCAAATTTAAGTCCTCAAATTATTAAATCCAGTGATCTCCCCTCCATTCTAGCAGTACCCAAGTGTAATCCATGGATTCTCGAGGATCCCCAGTGACTCTATAATGGAAGGGGTTCCTTAAGTAAAAAATGCTCTCATAAAAAATGCTATGATGTTATCTGTCTTTCCTGGTATGGTCACATTTACAGTTATTATGCAAAACAACAGGGCATTAAACCACTGTGTCTTAGCACAAATCAAGGTAGCAGCATCAAGTTATATAAGCAATTCATTATATTACAACTATACACATTCATAATTCAAAAAAAAAAGCCAATCTCTCTTAAATCCTTAATAAGAGAAAATTAATTTTATGAAATCTCAATTACTGTTTTACATGGTCTTTTACTTCTATGTGACAAAACTGGACATATGCATAGTAGTTCTGTTACATATGCAAAGTATGCTGTTGCTAAAGAAAAAAACACTAGTGCATTGCTTGAGCTGAAAGTTGAATTCAATGAATTTTTTTCATGGAGCACTATTTTTACTTGATATTACAACTGATAAACTACAAACTATGATTAATCAGACGTCAGTATTTGACAGACATTTTCTCAAAAAAAGGGGAGCCTGTCACTTGAAAAACAAATGAGACTATTTGCTGCCAATGATAACTATGGAATTTTCAAGCAGAAGTTGCAACTTCAGAAAACTTGTTTCTATCACTATGACAGTGATATCTTCCCAATACTTTAAAGGCTTTTCTGGTGAAATCAAGTGATATTAACAATTTCTATTTGTTTTGTAATGTAGATGTTCTTCAAACATTTGGAAGGAAATTTTTTCCAAATTACCAATGCATTGTGTTACTAAATGATGCATGGATTAACAAGTCAATTCCAAGAGCAAGGTAAGATCCTAGGAGCATCTTTTGTTCTAATACTTGGTCTCTGACCCAGTTCCTGACAAAGAGCTCCTGTATCACTTGGCATTTTCTAGGTGACAGGAGCATCTTTTCTTCTAAAGAGATGACTCTTGGTGGGCTCCAGACTGACTTCAGGATGGGCCAGAAAGACTAAGTCATGATGAGAAGCTTACAACTTGGAGCCCCACGTCCCATCCTCTAGAGAGATATATATGAGGGACCAGAGATTAAGTTAACAAACAATCAAGCCTACCTGATGAAACTGCCATAAAAATTCCCAAGTACAAGGTCTGGAGAGCTTCCAGGTTGATGAACATATCCATACGCTGGGAGGGTGGTACATCTTAACTCCACAAGGCAGAAACTTCTGGCTTGGGACTTTTCCAGACTATACAAGTGTGCTCTAAACACTTCTCCATCTGGCTGTTCATCCTTTATCATAGCCTTTAATATAATAAACTAATAAAAAGTGTTTACCTGAGTTGTGAGCCATTAGAGCAAATTATCAAACTTGAGGGGGGTCACGAGAACTACTAATCTGAAGCCAAGTCAAACAGAACATAGGTAACCTGGGGACCCACTACTTGTGACAGGTGTCTCAGGTAGGAGTTTTGTGGGACTGAGAATTTAGCCTGTGGCGTTTGATGCTAACTCCAGGTAAATGGTGTCAGAATTGTAGAATACCCAGCTGATGTCACAGAACTGGTCGTATACAGGGGAAAAAAACCTCACATATCTGGTATCAGAGGAATTAAGTGTGTGCAGAGGAAGAAAAAAGTAGTTATAGTCTTTAAAGCTAGGAAGACTGGCTGACCAGACTATCGTTCCTTAATTGAAATTCTGAGATTTGTTCCTTTAAGCAATGGAGAAGGTTTAGTATAGTTTCGCTTTAATTACAATAATTTTCTCCATGATGCTCATAAAGCTTCTTCTTTCCATAGGTTATTTTAGAACCATACAGCCATACTCAATTATTATAACCTACATGCATATCAAATACATATGTCCATCAACAACACCCAGAGTTTGCTCAAACTCACTCCATTCAGTCAGTGATGCCATCCAACTATCTCATCTTCTGTCATCCCCTTCTCCTCCCGCTTTCAAACTTTCCCAGCATCAGGGTCTTTCCAAATGAGTCAGTTCTTTGCATCAGGTGGCCAAAGTATTGGAATTTCAGCTTCAGCATCAACCCTTCCAATGAACATTCAGGACTGATCATCTTTAGGATGGACTGGTTTTATCTCCTTGCAGTCCAGGGGACTTTCAAGAGTCTTCTCCAACACCACAGTTCAAAAGCATCAATTCTTCAGCACTCAGGTTTCTTTATAGTCCAACTGTCACACCCATATATGACCACTGGAAAAACCATAGCCTTGACTAGACGGACCGTTGTTGACAAAGTAATGTCTCTGCTTTTTAATATGCTGTCTAGGTTGGTCATAACTTTCCTTCCAAGGAGTAAGCGTCTTTTAATTTCATGGCTGCAGTTACCATCTGCACTGATCTTGGAGCCCCAAAAAATAGTCAGCCACTGTTTCCCCATTTATTTGCCATGAAGTGACGGGACCAGATGCCATGATCTTAAGTTTTCTGAATGTTGAGCTTTAAGCCAACTTTTTCACTCTCCTCTTTCACTTTCATCAAGAGGCTCTTTAGTTCTTCTTCACTTTCTGCCATAAGGGTGGTGTCATCTGCATATCTGAGGTTATTGATATTTCTCCCGGCAATCTTGGTTCCAGCTTGTGCTTCATCCAGGCCAGCATTTCTCATGATGTACACTGCATGTAAGTTAAATAAGCAAGGTGATAATATACAGCCTTGACGTACTCCTTTTCCTATTTGGAATCAGTCTGTTGGTCAATGTCCAGTTCTAACTGTTGTTTCCTGACCTGAATACAGATTTCTCAAGAGACAGGTCAGGTGGTCTAGTATTCCCATCTCCTTCAAAATTTTCCACAGTTTATTGTGATCCACACAGTCAGAGCTTTTGGCATAGTAAATAAAGCAGAAACAGATGTTTTTCTGGGACTCTCTTGCTTTTTTGATGATCCAATGAATGTTGGCAATTCGATCTCTGGTTCCTCTGCCTTTTCTAAAACCAGCTTGAACATCTAGAAGTTCACGGTTCACTGAAGCCTGGCCTGGAGAATTTTGAGCGTTACTTTATTAGTATGTGAGATGAGTACAATTGTGCAGTAGTTTAAGCATTCTTTGGCATTGCCTTTCTCTGGGGCTGGAATGAAAACTGACCTTTTCCAGTCCTGTGGCCACTGCTGAGTTTTCCAAATTTGCTGGCATATTGAGTGCAGCACTTTCACAGCATCACCTTTTGGGATTTGAAATAGCTCAATTGTTTAGTAGTAAACAATTTCTAATTGGCAAAAGTCAATTACAAAAATTTAGCCTTTGTAAAAAATTCCATCCAATGCAAGGTACAACCTTGGAAAAACACTAAGGTTCCTTTCAACCAATCGTTCCATCAGTACTAGAAGAAATGTGAATGGAATTCAAGGGCACAAGCATGTTAGTGTCAGCTGAGTAATACTGTAGAAAAATCACTGTACAAAAACCTATGAACAGTACTCTCCAACATTTCAAGACTGCCCAAAATAAAACGTTTTTTTCCTGTAAAGTCAGAAATACATACATCAAAACATAACATTCACCTTAATAAATCTTTCTAAAAATTTACACACCAAGTACCAAACATTTCTCTGCTAACTCCAAAATACAGAAAGCCATCAACTTAACAATAAATTAGACTTCAAATGTATACATCATTTACCATTCATAATTCATTTTCTCATGAAAATGGTACATAAAATGACATAAGGAGTCCAAGTTAGCTCAGAAGAGTCAATTTAGCCCATAATCTAATTGAACTACAATGTATGTAAGATTGTAGTTACAGCTACAATGTAAGATTTTGATTTAGGTGGGTAGAAAGTTCTTTCATTATTTTCCTCACCTACATAAGGCTAATCCTAGGGGAAACACTTTTCTTTTTTTTTTTAATAAGCCAAGCTTATACTTACCGTCAGCAAAGATTTCCAGGGAGAGAAGTGATATGAATAGAAAGAGCTGTTTGGGAAGGTAAGAATTAAAAGTGCTGGACAAGTGTAAAAAGAATATGTACCAGGGCAGAAAAACTGAAGGAAAAAGTAGGCACGTAAAAACTGACAGACAAACACTGAAGGGGAAAGTGTGCACATAAAAACTGACAGAACTGCAAACTACATGGTGGTTCTGGGAGATGAGGAAAAGCTGGAGGGGGGAAAAAAATCACTGAGCCACCAGAAGGAAGGGGATGCCCTTAAAAGAAAAAAGCAAAGATGAAGAAAGAGATCATAAGCAGGTGAATGGAAATGAGGAAAAGACCATTCTCAGCCTCACTCTGCTTCAACCATGGTTGTTGTCCTCACCATTCACCAAAACACTCCTGCCTCAAGGCCCCAGCCTGGGTCACACTTCCCTCAGACATCCTGGAGGTTCCGCCCCTCACTTCTTCGGGCAGCTGTATAAATGAGACATTCCCCGTCCAACCCTCCATCTAAAATAGCACACCCTGTGTCTGAACTGCAAACCCATCCCTGTCACCCTCTGTCCTTCTACCCTGCTCTGTTCTTCTTCACAAACTTACTACTACCAGACATTTTTTATTTATTATTTACCATCAGTCTTCCCCCTATGTTAATGCAGACACTTCTTGATATTTTTTAATGGCCTAAAAGAGTACTTGATTTGTATTAGGAAATCAATAAATATCTGTTAAGCAAATAAAGGTTAATATGTAGACTGGAATAGAAATAAAATTAATCAGTGATCTTCATAGTGGCACTAGCTAGAATACTTGAGAATATATACTTCATCCATCGAAAACTTTTTCCAGATAAAGGACAAATAGCATAACAAGGTGTCATGTTAAAAGAATACTTAAAAGCAAGAAGACATAATAGAAATTGTGCTGCTCACTGCACTCTCCCATTCTTTTCCAACCTTATCATTGCTAAACACAGATTCTCCAAAACACTGATGTCCAATAAAACTTCCTGTGATGGTGGAAATGTATTATTATCCACACAGCCCAATACAGTAGCCACTAGTTACATGTTGATGACTACTGCCCATTTTAAATGTATCTATGGCAACAGAAAAACTGAGATTTGGGATTATTTAAATTGTTGTTAAATTTAAGTTGTCACATGTAACTACTGGCAACTGTATTAACTCAGTTCTAAACGGTGTTGCTCTGTTTTTAATAGTTGCTGCTAAATTTATAACAGCAGCACTGTTAAGTAAGAAAAGGGTAATAAAGGAGCCGTATCCTGAGTTTGTCATCTATTTCATCATGTTTTCTGACTTGGAAAAAACTAAAAATTATCATTCTGTATTAGTCAACAAAAACTGCAAATGCCACAGCCATCATTTTGTCCTAAAATTACAGAAAATAAAGTTATACAAGCAATTCTACAGTGTATGTCTGACACAGAATGTATGCCTAACTGCATCTAATCAGCTACAAGTTATTTGCATACCACTGTAGCATCTCATTTTTAGGCTTAACTGACTTTTGGTGAATCATGCATTATGCATTAGAAATCTCTACAGAAAGAGATTTAACTTCTATCTAACTTTTTTCTTTCTGCAGTTGCTTATTTAACAAATTTGGTGAATAGAAAAAATTATCAGTGTTCAATTAGTAAATCCTAAACTTCTCAACATAAGTGATTTACACTCAGCAGGGATGAGAGCACTAGACTGGAATCTGTCTATAATTTTTGCTTTAAATCTAAAAAAAAAAAAAAAAAAAAAAAAAAATCAATTTTAGACTAGTGAAGCAACCAAGACTAGAGTTCCAGGACAGAACTTAACATCTTTCTCCCTTTCTGTACAATCCTTATCAAATAATTCAAGTTCTTCTGTAAAAAGAAATACAGCAATTAAAAAAAAAAATACAATGCTTTTAAATTTGTGAAGGGTCTACCACTTAACACTCACTCCAGTGTGTGATATTAATTTCTCTAAAACTTAAGTCGATATGTGGCATTATTTTCTATGTTAAAATTACCTACCCAAATCCCTCTTATCTTTTGATCCATACTTTGATTGCACAATTGTAGCACATCTTGTTCTGGTGGGCATATACTGTTTTTTCCCTGTTTTAAAAAAGTTCAAAAGAATTTAATGATCAAGAAAGAAAGAGTATTACTATCTGATTTCAAATTGGGCAAAAGCCTTGTATGGTCATGTCTATGACAGAGTTTGCCATGACACAAAAACCACACAATCTCTTCTCTGATTATTAAATACACCTATGATATCTCAGTATCTTGCACTGTTTCCTAGTCCCCTTTGTATTTTTAATTGCAAAATTTCTAACACAATCATTTTACTTCTCGTTTAAGCTGGAGACAGGAGGCACTCATTTGACAATTCACAATATCCAGTCTAAATGGGATAAAAGTAATTTTTAAATGTGCCTCAACTACATGCTAACAGTACTACAAAAAGTACCCCCCCCAACAGGATTTATTTATAGCTTGGAATGTTATCAAAACAATACTTCTTAATTCCTTTATGCAGAGTACAAGCTTTCCTTGAAATGTTACCTTTTCTCTCAAAAATGAAAAGTAAAAATACACTGAGGCCAGTAATCGCCCTACCAACTACTGAAAATGTAATTACTTCTTCAGTATTAAAGTTCACAAACAGTGTGTCCACAAACATGTGTTCTCCTCTCAAATGACATAATTTGCTTTCTTTTCTGAAGTACTTGGGTATATGAAAATTGCCCTACAACCCCAAATGTGACTTCTATGGAACATTAATTTGAAAACTAAATTTTTCTTGTCATCCAAAAAACACGTGTTTAGTTCTTCTAAAAGAGACCTTTAGTTATAAGTTTTATTCTAGTTTATAACAACAAGGAACCATTATGTGTTTAGCATTAGAGACTTTTATTTCAAAACATAAATGTTTTGTCAGCACTACAACCAACAGATGACAAAAAGTTAGCAAGGTTTATTTATGCCTTAGCCCTGTTTATAACAGATTTTACACTTGGAAAAAAAAAGAGAAGAAATTGAAAAAACAAAAACCTTTGCCATTATTTGAAAGAATTAAGTTCAAGTATGGTCAATTTTCAAGTAACAAGGTATTTCACATAAAATTAAGAAAATGCTCAAAAAGAGTTTTTTATCGAGAACAATCCCTTGAAAATTTCCTCACACTCTGATCACTCCAACACTCCACACTCCTTTAGCACTCACACTTTTATTCAAGAAGAGGTCTGCATTTAAGTATATTTATTCATATATATTTATTTTCTGTCCTTCCCTTATTTAACCACTCGTTCCAAGAATTAAAAATAAACAAGAGATTTCATTTTTCCTCAGCAATTATAGCATAGTAATTTAAAGAATGTGCTGAATGCATGACATTTACTTCTCAGTTTTAAACCATGTAACACTATTATGACATGACTAAATTTAAATGCTGAATCAAGACTATTTCCTAAAGGCAGTCGTATTTAAAAATCTGAAAAAAATATAATTTGTAAAATGGAAAAAAATTATTTTTACCTCATAAGCTATATTTTCTCACTTTGATACTAATACTATTATAGTACAATCACCTCACTATAATTTTACAATTTTTTTTCTCAATAATCTCAAACCAACTTTGTGAATATACTATATAAATTATTCAATTATTAAATATGAGTTAGCACTCTGGTTAGAAGGATAGCTCAGTTTATCAATAAAGAAATTAAAACAACAAGCAATTTGTTCAGGAAGATAATCAATGAGATGAAACCAGAAACTCCATCTATCATTTCTTTCAAGGGAAATATAAAAGTACTTGGTGCATACTTTTCAAGAGCTACACATATATACACACACACACAAATTTTTTTTCAATTAACAAATGGGACACACACTTTCTGAAATCAACTGGCTTTCTCCCTAAGAGCACCTATTCAAATCTTTCATTTTGTCCATAACATTTTCACTACTCCTTGTCAAAATTCTTGAATAGGTGTTAACATGTGGCTCAAAGAATATTTTCTAATTTTCACACAACAAATAAGGTATCTTTTCGATGACAGCCTTATAATCCTAATTATTCCCTGCATATGTTGTCTCATGTCACAAAGTCTACCATCTATATTAAGAGTTCACAGCTATCATTCTAAAATCTTTCCATCCTTTCAACTAAAACACTGAACCATGTCTACTCAATTTCCTGTTTCTTTCACTTTAACCACCTGTCTTCAGTCAAAATCTTTTTTCCTTTTTCTACCTAACTTCATTTTCCTCCCAAGTCTCAGAACCTTAAAAGATATGAAATGTTATTCTCACATATTAATTCCTTCTCTATTTATACCACTATCTTTTTTCTAACTCCTTGTAACAAGTTTCTCAATCTTGTTCAAAAGAACTTTCATTGGTTTCAAAATAGCTTACACATATTATCAAAAATAACTCAACAAGCACTTTTTTGAGAAACCATGACATCCTAGTATAATGGTGGGACTATAGACACTCTATTGCCCTGTTAAGTTTACAGTTTGGTAAGCAAGAAAGGCACAGCAAATAATTGCAAAATAACACAGTACTCATTAAGACAGAAGTACACTCTGGGTGTTAAGAGAAGCACTCAGTTTAACATAGAAGCTAGACAAAATACTCTCAAGCCAGCAGTTCCTGAGCAATGGCTTAGAGCCCCAGAAGAAATCAGACTGGTGGTGAAGGCTAGGGGGGATTCCAGACAGAAGTAACAAGTGTAACGACAGGAGAAATTAAATAGCACTGTGTGGATGAGAACTTCCAAGCTATTTTCCATTATTACAGTGTAAAGTGAGAAGAGGAAAACAGTGGAAAATGAAGTTAGAGGTGTAGGTAGGGGCCAAGACACAGTTTGTCTTGAACTTGGATACAGCTATTGAGTCTGTCTTACACAAAGCTTCTGCCATCACCTATTATCTGTGTGAGACAGGAGTATCCCAGCTTTGGAGACACAAGACCATTTGTGGAACAAAAATACAAAGATTACCTTGAAATTCTGAGATTAAGATATTTTATCAACAACATTAAACAGCATTTAATGCCAATCAATAGCTATAAACATCTATATGAATGAAATCTTTCTGGCTGTTTCCTAACTTTAAGAACATTTACAAACAAAACCAAAAAATTCTCTTTGAGGACAAGCTAGTAACCACACTTTTCAAATCCAGAATGCACAGAAATACCTAGTTTATATAATGCAGTTACTACATCATAATGAGATAGAAACAAAGATTAAAAAAAAAACTCGGCTATATAAGCATAAATTATTCATATTATGAAGAAAAGTTAGAGTTCTGTGTAAAATTTTCTGTATGTTCGTATGTGTACACGCATTTTTATTTATTTTGTTCGGCTGTATAAACCTACTTCCAAGATCATTTTTGGAGAGGGGTTGGAGTTGAGGGAAAGAAAATTCTGTTAAACAGTAAATCATACCAGTAATTAAAAAAATACTTTATCTTCAAAAATAATACTAAGGTCTCTACCAACACTTAATATCTATAAAACAAATGACTGTGCCCTATTTAAAATTCTAGAAATTTTTAATAAGCAACACCTTTAGATGTTTCATATTTTAAAACAATACTATATGAAATGTTTTATGAAAGAATATTTAACTTAAATATAATCTTTTACTTCCAAACTGGAAAAAAATACAGCAGCTGATAAAAACATATGCATTTTTCAACAAGAAGAGCCAAAGCTAAAGTCATTTCTTTTTTCGTCTTTCACCTCTGCTTAAACAAAACACAGCCCCAAGGAAAAGTTTTCATTACATTCTAATTAATATATTAAGAAAGAGAAGTAAACTTACTTGTATCTGCTTGGCTGCCCACACTGATGTATCTATCATTGCCAGGAAGCGCTGTTTGGTAGTAAGTTGTTTCCTCCTGCTGAGGGGTCTTGGCATTCTTTGCAGTAAGGAAAGCCACTGCTAGCTCCAAGTTTCCATTACTATCCTTCAAATATCAAGAACAGAACATCAAATGTTTTGTAGTAAGTATACTCTTGCATATAATTTATGTAATTTTCTCCATAATAACGCTAATAGTAAAAATCATTTTCAGACTTAAAATTATACTATGTGATTCTTAATTTTACAATATAAATTCACTGTAAACACAGTATACTATATCAACAGTAATTCCTTTATTATTAATTAAAACTAATATAATGCAAAAGTTGATTCTATAAATAATTTGTTTTCCATTGCTTTTTTATATCTGCTTAGCAAAAGTCCAATCATAAACTTATATTTCGAAGCAAATGAACAAACTAAAAAATGTTTTCTGGAACTTGCTATCTAAAACAGTGAAAAACAAATATTTAAAAATAGTACTTCAGCAAACAAGAACAATAACAGATATTCTCTTTAATATTTACGCTGAATGCCTACTTAGAGGCAAACTAACAAGCAAATATCAGACTCATAAGTAGAAAACAGCATCAGTGGCCTGAAAGCTTGACAGAGAGACACAAAGAACTCCAGAATACTGTGGAGATGAAAATTCTACCCAAATTAAATACATAAACAATATTCTAAAAATTCAGAAGAAAAACAGATGCTAAAAACACTAAGAATTTTTGACAACAAAATCATGAGAGAAACTTGCCCAGTTATCTCTATATTCTCTCTATAGTTAACAATAAAAACAACACTAGCTCTATGACAGCTAACTGAAACCACATTATGAAATCCAGGTATTAATAATGAAGCTATCTTTGTATCAAAGGCCAGAACACATAATACTGTGGAAGCCTTCAGAAATTTAGTTTACAAAGTTTAACTGGAAGCCAGTGGAAGGTTTTGGACAGAAATGACATGGTATGACTTACATTTTAAAAGGATTACTGTGGGTATAGGTGGGGAACAGACTATAGGAGAGAATCGGCATAAGCAGAGCCCAATATTATTTGCTATCATATTAAATGTGGGGAGGGATAAAAAGAGAAAGACCAGGATGATTCCACAATTTGATGTCTGAGCAACTGGAACAACTCACCCCAACTCCAATTCTAACAGCCTTTGAGGAGAGAAAACAGCAGGAGCGCACCGTTAAATGGCAACCCACTCCAGTACTCTTGTCTGGAGAATCCATGGATGGAGGAACTTGGTGGGCTACAGTCCACAGGGTCGCAAAGAGTCGGACATGACTGAGCGACTTCACTTCACTTCACTTTATCTATCAAAACTGTTGTTAGACTCTTAAATGACTCATTCAAAATATGAGTTTAACATAGTCTATAGTTTGTAACAAATGAGACGTAAAACAATTTTAACAATGGCTACCATTTATTGAACACTGTCTAAGTGCCAGGAAATGTGCCAAATGCTTTCCATATACTCCCTCATATGATAATAATGATAAACTGAATGGAGCAGGGATCTATACAACTTGAAGGTCACCTACTTTGAACATACAAAGAGATTCTCAAAATAAAAGTGCTAAAATCAATCAATGACATTGTGGCTCCCAAAAGTAGACTCTGTGTCAGTATAATGCTGAGATAGTCAACTCATTATTAAACATTTTACAAATTTATACTGAGCAACAATTAAGATTTAAGACAATTTAAACAATTAAGACACTGTTTTCTCCCCTAGATACTGGTAACTGAAACAAGTTTAAAAAAAAAAAAAAAACCACCGTGGTCACATAACTTACCTAAAAGGAAATGTGGACACTACTTTAATTTTTTATGTTTATTTAATTAAACATATTCTACATGTTTCCTAAGTTTTAAAAAAAAAAATGTAAGTGAATTCCCCAAGTTTGCCCTGACAAGGTAATGGGTCTAATCCCAGACTCAGTGATACAGAATGGGAAAGGCCATTTCTGAAAACAGACATGGAATGATTGTCATATTTAGCAGAATAAAGAACGGACTGGCAATCATCTAAATGTCATAATCATAAAAATTGAGGTACGACATTTTTCCTTCCTTTCCAGCTAGTTAAGAGCGGCTTCATAAACCACGCTTTAAAATGCTCCTAACGGTACTGGTTGATCATTTTCCTGATGGAGGAAAAAGCTGAAGCAAAGCTTCCAGTAAAAGCAGAAAGTATGTGTGGTACTGGGAGCAGGCTGCTCGGTTTCTATTCCAAGCTCCTCCACATGTTAACTATGTGGTCTCCAGCAAGTCATTTTAACCTCTCTGTTTCCTTACCCTTTAAAAGGGAGATAAAAATAACACCTACTTCAAAGTTACTAGGAGGAGGAGTTTGCCACACAAGGTACTTAGAATAGCACCTAGTACTGTAAGTGCTTAATAAGTGCTAGTTATCACCACCTCAATGATGATGATTATGATTACAACCATGCAAAAGATAAATTATTTCTAGAAACAAATGAAGTACTTCTGGCTCCAAATCAAATATAATATAATTAATGTTGTCTTTCAGAGCAACATGCAAAGGGCTGAAGCTGTGTGTGTGCCTACAGTAGCACAACTGCTGTACTGTGATGTGAGCCTTTAGCAGTGATCTATAAATACACTTCAAGTGGAGTTCTAGTTCTTGAACATTTTTCCTTCATTCGCTCTCTTTCAATCTGCATATCTGCGTGATCTGACTCATCTGGGTGCCTCTGTGTGGCAATGAGTATATTTCACAAGATACAACAAAAATCATGCCCTTTTTCTGTGCATAATTGAAGTTTGATGTTGAATGATCATAAATGTTCAATTAACTGAAGGTTAGCTGGTTTATATTTCTCCTTCCTGGAACAGTAAATGGGAAGCTTCTGATACTGTATTAATTTTCTCCCAACTCCTCTTTCTCTTCTATGCCACTCTACCCCTCCAGCCCCAGCTAAACACTAAAATGTCTCTTGAGTAAAACTGGCCATTAGTACTTGGGAGTCACATCACTCCATTTTGCACAAAAACTGTTTTATGTAGAGGGAGGTCTTCTTTCACTCCAAGGCATCATGGAACATCAGGGTGCTGAAAGCTAATGTGCTCAAAATTGCAGTATGTTATGTTAATTCAGTTCAGTTGCTTAGTCATGCCTGACTCTATGCGACTCCATGGACTGCAGCACACCAGGCTCCCCTATCCATCACCAACTCCCGGAGCCTACTCAAACTCATGTCCATTGAGTCAATGATGCCATCCAACTACCTCACCCTCTGTTGTCCCCTTCTACTTCCGTCTTCATTCTTTCCCAGCATCAAGGTTTTTGCAAATGAGTCAGTTCTTTGCATCAGGTGCTCAAAGTATTGGAGTTTCAGCTTCAGCATCAGTCCTTCCAATGAATATTCAGGACTGATTTCTTTAGGATGGACTGGCTGGATCTCCTTGCAGTCCAAGAGATTCTCAAGAGTCTTCTCCAACACCACAGTTCAAAAGCATCAATTCTTCGGTGCTCAGCTTTCTTTATAGTCCAATGCTATGTTAAGTAAGGCCTTTAGTTTATAAAAGTTCTTCCCTGTATCTATGGTACTACCCATTGTATAACTAAAAAACTCAACTTTCCAATATGGTAGGCAGTGGAGATGAGGGTGTAACAGAAACTGTATCTTGTGAGACAGAGGCCATACCTTCAAGGCTTGCTGTAGAATCTGGGCATCATTAATCCCCGTTATTTCTCGTAGCTGATTCAGAAACGTCTGCTGGTGCTGGAAGAAGGGAAAAACCGAAAGCATTATACTCTGAAATCTGAAAATGTACAAAGACAAGAAAATAAATGACCTTTGAGGAAAAGAACAGAAAACACGGAATAGAGTAAAAAACAAAAAAATATAGAACTTGAGAAAGACTGAATAAATGTCATTATTTTAGGAAGAATGGTGCGTGAGTCCTTATTCCATTTTCATGTTTCTAAAAGCTGATTCCTCACTGTCTGATATATGCCGTCTAATAAGAGGAGTGATCTCTGTGACAGCTGAACCTAAGAAGAACTAAGGGAAACAGGTCTCCACTGGTGTACTTTAACTAGGGGATGAAACCCCAGAATGAAATTAAGGCAGCCCCATGAACCTCTCCCTGCCCCTAAAGTCAGCCAGCATCCAGGCATTTAGGATGTATGGAAAAAACATGCCTTTGGCAAGCAAGCAACAGGTGGATATATTACATTGGGGGATGACTAAACCACCACACCCTATTCAAGGGGGGAAAACAACACCTCATTCTCCAACCTGTCATAAAAGATCCAAAATAAAGTTGACTACTTGCCCCCATTTGCTTTGTGTATGTGTTAGTTGCTCAGTCATATCCAGCTCTTTGCGACCCCGTAGACTGTAGCCCACCAGGCTCCTCTGTCCATGGGATTCTCCAGGCAAGAATACTGTAGTGGGTTGCCATTCCCTTTTCCAGGGAAACTTCCCAACCCAGGTATCGAATCTGCATCTCCCAGATTTTTTTGCAGGCAGATTCTTTACTGTCTGAGTCACTTCGGCCCATTTGCTTTAGATGTGTTTACACTCTATTGATCTACCATACTTTACTAAAGAGAAAAACAGGTAGGATAGGATTCTACTACCAAAACCTTTCCCTAAACTTCCCTAATTAAGAATATGGTCCTCCCTCTATCTCTACATTTCTTAATACAAGTTCCCCAAAACTGAAGACAGAACCATGAAATACAGAAAGCTCAATGGGTGATATGACATGGAAAGCAAGTCCCCACTAGAATAAAAGGATCTGTAAAATCTTGTCTTCCCACTAAACATTCTAACATGACATTTATTAAATGTCACTCTATACTTCCTCCTCTAGCATCCAGTCCAAGTTCTACATAAGATACAGGGCAAAGGACAAAGAGTGTCTGCTAAATGATTCCATTCTTTAACAAGCCCCATGTGCCTCATTCACTGAGCAGAACAGTCATGCAATGTGGCCCTTCATGGTTGCAAAGAAGGTTGAGAAATGTATTTTTCAGTTAGGCAAAAAGTTCCACTTCAATCTGTTGCTAAGGAATAGAAAAGAACGAAGAATGTACACTGAACAGCCACTGGCAGTATCTGCTATGACATCAACAAATTTTAATTTCCATAAAATCTTACTAAAAGCAGAAGTAACTGAGACTAAAAATAAAATACATAATAAGGTATATGAACAAAGGTCATATAAACAAAATAGTTAAATAAAAGAACTGACCTGCTGAATTTAGAGTGCTGAAATATGAGAAAAGTAAAATTCTCTTTAGACATGTCAACTTTTCTACTTTTATTTAAAAATTATTAGTAGCAAGCAATGGAACCACAACTAACTCCCACAATACCCAACATTACAAATTAAAGATGTATACAAATTATACAGAAATTCTCTTTATCTAATTCAACATTTTATTTTAGTGAACATAAAATACTTGAAAGATTTTACAAGCTTATTTGTAACCACCCACACCAGCACTCCAAACCCTATCCTTTACACAGAATACAATTTTCCTCAACTGCAAATTATTCAATTGTGTATCAGGGAAAGATTTCTGAATACCCCAAATAAATTAATCACTTGTAAAAATGATGCTGGCTATTATTTATAATGCAATTAGAATAGAAACAATGCAAATATCCTTCCACTAACGAAAAGTTCTGTGTTGTAATGTGCAAGACAATGTCCTGATAAATTTACCAATGAAGAAGATTCCCAGGCCCCACACCCAGAGACTGTGATTCCAGAAGCATCTGGATCTGCTAAGGGATCTTCATTTTTAGTAAGCATCTCAAATGAGTTTGATACAGATGAGCCTAGAAGCACGGTTTAATTTAAACAAACAACTGTGTATTTTTAAACAGCAAATACATAATTTATATAGAAGTTAATCTTTACAAATCATATTAAGCCAAGCTTAAATCATATTAAGCTAAGATTACAAAAACAGTGTGTGTGTCTATGTTAACGAATACAAGGTAAGATGTAAAAAGAATGTAAAACCCAGAAAAGCTTACAAAGCCTGCATTAGACTCCCAATTCTTCCCCCATCTCTGTATCCACAAACACTTTGCCACTTCTTACTTCCTCCCACTAGTTGTTGCTGTTCAGTGGCTAAGTCATGTCCATCTCTTTATGACCCCATGGACTGCAGCACGCCAGGCTCCTCTGTCCTCCACTATCTTCTGGAGTTTGCTGAAATTCATGTCCATTGAGTTGGTAATGATACCTAACCATCTCATCCTCTGCCACTCCCTTCTCCTTCTGCTTTCAATCTTTCCCAGCATCAGGGTCTTTTCCAATGAGTTAGCTGTTTGTATCAGATGGCCAAAACACTGAAGCTTCAGAAACGTATTTCCTTGCCGCACTGATGGTGGGCTCGGCCACGAGACAAGCTTTCATCAGCGGCACATTCGCAGACATGAAATCTGCTTGCACGGCTGGGCCTGTCCTCTTGAACGCGTGCACTTCATTAAGAACACCGGGGTAGCCCACTTGTCCCCAGGAGAATGAGCCACATGAGAAGAGCCACCCCACCAACCGGTCTGAACAAGGTAATACTTGGGATGTCACTGACTGTTGGTGTGGTCTGTTACAGTGATAGGTGACTGAAAGTAAGTACAATAAGAATACTCATATAAGAGTATTTTATAGAGAAAAGCAAAATCTAAAATGTTATCATTTGGTGCACTTTGTCCATTTCTCACAATAATGTCAGCTAACTATCCTAACAAAATTATTCAGCTGCATGATGTCTAGCATGGTTCTTGATCTCATGAATTTTGACCGCAAGTGAAACAATGAAAAGGATTAGGGTGGGAAAGAAGGATGAGCGGAAAAAAGAAAAGGTAAATGAATTTTCTTAACTAAGTAAGAAATGGGAACAAGATCATTAGAGGTAAGCAATGAGAAAATTCTAAGTTTATGGAAGAGAAACCACCTCATCTATCAAGTTTCCCTATTTGTTATTGGCATCTTCCAGCTGTGCTTTTTTCTATCTTTGAAAATTTGCACCTTCATTTCCTACAATCTTATGATTTTTGCTGCTATTATTTCTGTTGTGATTAAGAACCTGGTCTCATTTCAAAGTCTGCATCTTCTTATTTACCAAACTTCTGGTCCTTGAAACACCCTGATCCTTAACCAAAAATGCCCTGCCATGTGGTTCTCTCTTCTTTGACTAATGACTTTGGATCCAAAGTGGACCTAACAGACTATCATCTCCAGAATTCCTTTTCTGAGCTGAGGTCTTCTTTGTATAAATTTCTTATCTACTACAGTATAATTGCACTCATCCCACACACTAGTAAAGTAATTCTCCACGCCAGGCTTCAGCAATACATGAACCGTGAACTTCCAGATGTTCAAGCTGATTTTAGAAAAGGCAGAGGAACCAGAGATCAAATTGCCAACATCCGCTGGATCATCGAAAAAGCAAGAGAGTTCCAGAAAAACATCTATTTCTGCTCTACTGACTATGACAAAGCCTTTGACTGTGTGGATTACAATAAACTGTGGAAAATTCTGAAAGAGATGGGAATACCAGACCACCTGACCTGCCTCTTGAGAAACCTGTACGCAGGTCAGGAAGCAACAGTTAGAACTGGACATGGACCAACAGACTAGTTCCAAATCGGAAAAGGAGTACATCAAGGCTGTATATTGTCACCCTGCTTATTTAACTTACATGCAGAGTACATCATGAGAAATGCTGGGCTGGATGAAGCACAAGCTGGAACCAAGACTGCCGGGAGAAATATCAATAACCTCAGATATGCAGATGACACCATACTTACCACAGAAAGCAAAGAAGAACTAAAGAGCCTCTTTATGAAAGTGAAAGAGAAGAGTGAAAAAGTTGGCTTAAAGCTCAACATTCGGAAAACTAAGATCATGGCATCTGGCCCCATCACTTCAAGGCAAATAGATGAGGAAACAGTGGCTGACCTTATTTTTTTGGGCTCCAAAATCACTGCAGATGGTGATTGCACAGCCATGAACTTAAAAGACACTTGCTCCTTGGAAGGAAAGTTATGACCAACCTAGACAGCATATTAAAAAGCAGAGACATTACTTTGTCAACAAAGGTCCATCTAGTCAAGCCTATGGTTTTTCCAGTGGTCTTGTATGGATGTGAGAGTTGGACTATAAAGAAAGCTGAGCACAGAAGAATTGATGCTTTTGAACTGTGGTGTTGGAGAAGACTCTTGAGAGTCCCTTGGACTGCAAGGAGATCCAACCAGTCCATCCTAAAAGAAATCAGTCCTGGGTGTTCGTTGGAAGGACTGATGTTGAGGTTGAAACTCCAATACTTTGGCCACTTGATGTGAAGAGCTGACTCATCTGAAAAGACCCTGATGTTGGGAAAGATTGAGGGCAGGAGGAGAAGGGGACAACAGAGGATGAGACGGTTAGATGGCATCACCGACTCAATGGACACGAGTTTAGGCAAACTCCAGGAGTTGGTGGTGGACAGGGAGGCCTGGCGTGCTGCGGTTCGAGGGGTCGCAAAGAGTCAGGAGGAGGGTGTAACCTCCTGAATCTGCTAAATCTGAAGGGCAAGACACAATGTTCAAAGAGATTAGACGGTTTGCAAACACCACAAAAATCAGTAAGTGAACAAGCCAAGACCATACAGGCCTTCAGGTTTCTTCCTTGATGTTATTTTCACTAAGGGACGACATCCTTAAGTACCTGTTACGTGTAAAATCCAGTACTGTGCACTTCAAGGAGAAGGCATCAGTAACTTCAATATAAAGTATGGATCAGAGTGTTTCACAGAGTTCTTTCCTTCCCCTGTTGATCCTATATAATACTGGGTCTGTTTTAAATCCATTTATGTTAAGACTACAGCATATTTAACATTGGTGTAACTTCTTGAAAATGCAAAAAAGGATCACTGACTTAAGGCAAAAAAAATACAGACATTTATTATGCTCTTGCTGCATGCCAGACTGTTTTAAGTGCTTCTAGTATGTAATCTCAAATAATATATGTGCACATGCACACATGACAAATCCTCTAGAAAATCACTCTCATCTTATAATGAATAACATATTTAAGAGACTAACAAGAACAAACGCAGAAATGATTGTCTACTTTTTCAAATTCCATAGTCCATGTGTCTCCCACATTTTCTCCATGGTATCTGATTCTGGAGATTAAAAATGCAGCAAAAAGTAAATACTCAGCCCCAAAATCCTTTACTATGTTGACATAAAACACTTTGATAGTGGTGCAAGAAAACTGGAGCACTGATGACCACAGGCAGGAAAGCTTTCTGTGTTAAGAGGTGAGTGACTCATAAGTCAGTCTTTGGTTCCTTTGACTGAATTTCTAAATATAAATAAAACAGTTTAGTGCAAAAGGAAGAAGAGAAAGGTTTCCATCTTCAGGGGGAAAAATGGTAACTCTCTTAAGAACCTCTAAAAAAAAACTTTAAACATTTCTAAGAAAAAAAAAAAAAAAACAATTTGATAAAAATTACAAAGCATTCATCAACTTCAGAATCACATGACTTAAATTTCAGAATTAGCATTGCTAGGCACCAAATGGTAAACATTTTAAAGTTCACTGACAGATAATTTCAAGTACATAATATATCTTTCATGTAGCTCATTGTAAGACCCAAACCTGCCTCTAACCAGATATATAAGGGAAAAAAAAATCTTCATTTCATAAGTCTTGTATTTTATTTTTATCTGTAATTTCAAGGGGAACAACATGACAACCTTTCATTTCTCTTCATATATAATATTCTACGACCTCTCTGAGGAACTTACCTACAGTATGATGCTTCTTACAGCTTAAAGGACCCTTTACATGCCCCAGCTATTTCTAGCTTGACCTTACACTGGTTTCCCCTCTTGCGCTTCCTCTTCCAGTCAGGGTCTACACAATACTATTCTGCTTCCTAATTGAAAGGTCTGAGGATATTCAGTTGCTTTCCGTTAAGGTCAGAGGTTTCTCTGACACTGACCACAGACTGTAGTAATACACAATGGTTAATCATCAGACTCTACATGGAAGAGAACACAGGGCATCTATTTCCCTCGTCACTGTGTTCCTGGGAACTAAGTAGTACGGTGTGAGGCATGTGGTAGAAACACAACAAGTATGGACCAAATAAATGAAAACCAGTCTGCAGAGGTGAACCGGAGTAAGCCTCACAGGGCTTGAACTCGTCCACAGCAAAGAAGCACAAACTAATAAGTGGAGAAGGGAACAGAAGCACGCATAAATCACACCCAGATGCTCAGCAAACTTTCTACACTCTGCTACCTTGCACCAAGAAGTCCACAGAAGGCTCTATTGCCTAGTTCTGGTGATGTCCATCCTGCCTGAAGGGAAGTGTACAGGACAGTACTGCTGAAATTTCCAAATTCAAATAATCTACATATTAATCTAAAAAATAGTTGTGATATCTTTATTTTCTACTACCATAGAATTAAGGTTCATCTTAATCTTTTTGGGTTAACAAAACTTCAGTATTAAAAGAATCACATACTTTTATGGATGTATAAATCTAAAAGTATGCTTTTTGTATTCTTCACTATTTACATTTAGCCTTAGAAATGCCAGAAATTCTGAATTTAAAGTCTTTTCCCACGTTTTTATAGAATCCAGATCTACAATCTTAAGCATTATGTAATCTTAAAAAAAAAAAAAAAAAAGAATAAGGTGAAGAAATGAAATACTTTGCTCATCCTCAATAAATGTTTCCATCGTTCCTCCCTTCAGAGTTCACACCCCTACTGCAGCCCTTTAACCAGCCTAACATCTGCATGATGTCCATGCCCTGAAGAGAATCCTCCATCCTTATTAACTGGCAGACAGAAGATATGCAACAGAATTAGAAGCTAAACAGTTTTTCCCAAATATACTGTTTTGTGTGTGAGTGCTTAGTCACTAAGTCATGTCCAACTCTCCGTGACCCCACATACTGTAGCCCACCAGGTTCCTCTGTCCATGGGATTCTCCAGGTGAGAATACTGAAGTGGATAGTCATTTCCTACTCCAGGGGATCTTCCTGACCCAGAGTGATAGCTAAGTTCACACAGAGTTAAATACATTTCTAGGCCAAACAATAATCTAATACCATGAAACATAGTTTCTATGGGAACATGCATTTAGAGTTACAAAAACCCAACTTGCAAAATCTTTTAGAACAGTGTGTTTTTAACTTAGAATGCCTATATTCTGGAAAATGTGGGTAAACAAACCCACATTTCATGAATCAAATTGTATCTGTGAACTGCGATCTCTAGTTTAAATCAAGTGTATCTTTAACTTGTTTTTGATGCTAATGATTTGACTGATTCCTAATATATCTCTCCCTTGTCCAATTAAATCTTTGTGCATCTCTTGGTTTCTGTACTTAAAAATCTTTTTATTAATTTTCAGTCCAAAAATAAAATCCCTTATACTAATATAGCAAATTATCATGCTCTAAGTAGAAGTTTCAAACTAGAATACCACATAACTCCTAGCAGCTCTATGTGTCACAAACAATTCCTTAAAACAAATACAGTATTTGGTCATCCTAATTACAAATATAGTACATCCTATTGACTGAACTTCC
This sequence comes from Dama dama, assembly GCF_033118175.1. Lineage (NCBI taxonomy): Eukaryota > Metazoa > Chordata > Mammalia > Artiodactyla > Cervidae > Dama > Dama dama. Next base: position 26,620,907 of record NC_083711.1, read on the forward strand.
CTGGTAGCTCAGATGGTAAAGAATCTGCCTGCAATGCAGGAGATGAGGGTTTGATCCCTGGGTCAGGAAGATCCCCTGGAGAAGGGAATGGCAACCCATTCCAGTATTCTTGACTGGAGAATCCCATGGACAGACCATGGGGTTGCAAAGAGTAGGACACGAATGAGCCATTAACACTTTCACTATTGACTATTAGAAACTGCATTATTCTAGATATACGGCTAGGTTTAATAAAGCATGTGCTCTATACCACTTTCTTTCCCGGACCAATAAAAGAGTCATTTACATAAGCGTCCAGGCTCCAGCACCTCAGCACACATGTCCTCAATCCACCAGGCTTCAATCATAGCTTCTTCAATAAGAAGTGAATCTCAGTCTCGGGGCTCGGTGAGACCACTCCCAAACGTACTTCTTCCTCTATTCTTTAGAGTTCTTTAAATGATAACTCAAATGATAACACTTTATCATTTGTTACTAGTCAATACTGCTTTGTATTAAACTTTCCCCGTTCATATTACTGTGTAGTTTCTATGTCCTAACTGGACTCTTACTCATACAATCAACTTCCTTAAAAGCATTTTTGGTATTCTCATAATATATTAATGATACAATTCTGTATTTTTAAGAGAGAAGTCTCAAAAACAATCAGGAAGAGGGAAATTAACCATATATGGCTAGTTTTTTCTTAGAACCACCACTTATTGAGCACTTACTAGAAATGTAGAAGGCACTAGAGACTTCATTATGTAGGCATGATGCATTAAATCATTGGCTACTGGTGGCTGGACTCAATCTCTAGTCCCTCTTTCCTCCTTGGACAGGGGAGTGGGCTCTAATCATAGTGGTTTTTCTGAGGCACAGCCCCCATCCTGAAGCAATCTAGTCCCCCCAGGAGTTATCTCATTAGCATACAAAAGACAGCAAATTTCTGTGGCAAAAACCAAGGAAAAGACTAAATATTTATTTAATCTTTCACTGTTTCGTTTAGATTTAAAAAAAAAAAAAAAAGCCTAAAAATATACAACAGACATTGCATTTAACTTATTCACAAAACAGAAGCAGACTCACAGACTTAAAGAATTGAATCCTAGGTTGCCAGGGGATAAGGATGAGAGGAAGGAGCAGCCAGAGAGCATTACACCACAGCCAGCCTGCTACCTGTAGGTACACCAAGGCACCAAATTGTTTTGTTTGTTCTGCTCATGGACTTCTCTTTGCTTCAAATGATATCATCCATCTCCCTATACATCTTCAACATCACCTTCTCTGTGAGGTCTTTCCTGTTCTTAGATCCTCTCCTTGGGCCTGTATATATCTTGTACATACTTCACTTAAAGAAAGAAGTAAAAGCATCAGTCGCTCAGTCATGTCTGACTCTTCAGGATCCCATGGACTGCAGCCCAACGGGCTTCTTTGTCCTTGGAATTCTCCAGGCAAGAAAACTGGATTGAGAGGCCATTCCCTTCTCCAGAGAATATTCTCAACCCAGGGACTGAACTCAGGACTCCTGCACGGCAGTAAGACTCTTACTGCCTGAGCCACAAGCGAAGCTCCATATGCGTCACTTACCTTCTAACATAATGTATGCATGTCTGGCTCCCACCACCACCAAACTGTAAGCCATTTTACAGTGCATTATTTATACCTATCTGCTTAAAACAAAGAATAAATGAATGGACAGACGTGATCATAAGAGATAGCTGGATATCTAAGCAGAAAAGTAAAAAGGCAATTGAAACCTTGAAATAAGAGTTTATGTGAGGGTGAAAAATTTAAATCATTTTGAAAATACAAATTTGGTAGTAATCAACATATACAAATGACAAATTACATAAACACTCAAAGCTTGCAAAGTAGAAGGCAGAAAACCAAAGACTAAACCTTGAAAACTCCTACAATTAAGTAAACACAGTCTATGGTATTAGCAACCAAACTTTACTATGTTGTATAGCCCAAATGTAAATACTTTAAATATATGTACTGAAAATACACAGCAAAAGCTGACAAGCTTACAAAAACCTTGCCCATACCTAGGCCTACTTGCTAATGTCTTCTTACCCATCAATTCTCAACTTCCCTGTGTTTGTAGTACGTGTTTAAATACTAAGCATTTTTGGCAGCACACTCAAAAAGATCTGAAACCTTCACCACAACAAAATTCAACAACTCTTAAGGGAGATGGCAATAATTAGAATGCAATAATTCCTCCAGTATAACAATACTGTCCCATGGTGTCTGCAAAAGCAGTAATCACACTGTTCAATAGTATCCCACCCTCCTGGAATGTGAAATCAAGTGGGCCTTAGAAAGCGTCACTATGAACAAAGCTAGTGGAGGTGATGGAATTCCAGTTAAGCTATTTCAAATCCTGAAAGATGACGCTGTGAAAGTGCTGCACTCAATATGCCAGCAAATTTGGAAAACTCAGCAGTGGCCACAGGACTGGAAAAGGTCAGTTTTCATTCCAATCCCAAAGAAAGGAAATGCCGAAGAATGTCAAACTACTGCACAATTGCACTCAGCTCACATGCTAGTAAAGTAATGCTCAAAATTCTCCAAGCCAGGCTTCAGCAATCGTAAACTGTGAACTTCCAGATGTTCAAGCTGGTTTTAGAAAAGGCAGAGGAACCAGAGATCAAATTGCCAACATCTGCTGGATCATCGAAAAAGCAAGAGAGTTCCAGAAAAACATCTATTTCTGCTTTATCGACTATGCCAAAGCCTTTGACTATGTGGATCACAATAAATTGTGGAAAATTCTGAAAGAGATGAGAATACCAGACCATCTGACCTGCTCTTGAGAAACCTATATGCAGGTCAGGAAGCAACAGTTAGAACTGGACATGGAAATATGTCCATGCCAGGACATGCCGGGAGATGCAGGTCAGGAAGCAACAGTTAGAACTGGACATGGAAATATGTCCATGCCGGGACATGCTGGGAGATGCAGGTCAGGAAGCAACAGTTAGAACTGGACATGAAAATATGTCCATGCCGGGAGAAATATCAATAACATCAGATACGCAGATGACACCATCCTTATGGCAGTAAGCGATGAAGAACAAAAGAGCCTCTTGATGAAAGGGAAAGAGGAGAGTGAAAAAGTTGGCTTAAAGCTCAACATTCAGAAAACTAAGATCACAGCATCCGGTCCCATCACTTCATGGCAAATAGATAGGGAAACATTGGAAACAGTGGCTGACTTTATCTTTGGGGGCTCCAAAATCACTGCAGGTGGTGACTGCAGTCATGAAATTAAAAGACACTTGCTCCTTGGAAGAAAAGTTATGACCAACCTAGACAGCATATTAAAAAGCAGAGACATTACTTTGTCAACAAAGGTCCACCTAGTCAAAGCTATAGTTTTTCCAGTAGTCGTGTATGGATATGAGGGTTAGACTATAAAGAAAGCTGAGCACTGGATTTGATGCTTTTGAACTGTGGTGTTGGAGAAGACTCCTAAGAATCCCTTGGACTGCAAGGCGATCCAACCAGTCTATCCTAAAGAAATCAGTCCTGAATATTCATTGGAAGAACTGATGCTGAAGCTGAAACTCCCAATATTTTGGCCACCTGATGGGAACAACTGATTCATTTGCAAAGACCCTGATACTAGTTAAGATTGAAGGCGGGAGGAAAAGGGGAAAACAGAGGATGAGATGGTTGGATGGCATCACTGACTTAATGGACATGAGTTTGAATAAACTCCGGGAGTTGGTGATGGACAGGGAGGCCTGGCGTGCTGCAGCAGTCCATGGAGTCGCAAAGAGTTGGGCACAGCTGAGTGACTGAACTGAACTGAATTACATATGAGATTAAATCAAAATGGACTCCTATTCATGGAAGAACAACATAAAGGGAGCAAGAAAAATGCTGAAAATGGAAAAAGAATCTGCAAAATATGTAAATTGAGGGAAAAAGTAGTATCTAAACTATAAAGAATTCCTTCAAATCAAAAAGGAAGAAATAAAACAACTCCCTCTCCCACCACCCAAACAACCAGAAACAAATGTGAATTCCACAGGAAAAAAAACAATGGTTCATAAACATATAAAAAGATAACCAATTAACCTATCAACACTAGAATGGTTAATGGTTCATAACTATAAATGTACCACCAAATATGCTCATATGCTGCCTTCTCTACCCCACTGCAGCCTAATACACTCAGATGCACTGGTGCCCTCCCTGTGAAGCCACTAGCAGGAATGGAAATAATCAGTTGTATTAGTTCTGCAGTTTTATTACCAACTTGAAATCCCAGCCCAATAGGGAAGAAGTCTGGAATTCAGTTCTTAGAATCTGTATGGAGCAATGAGAACAGAGTTCATAACCCCAGGAGGCCTGCGCAGAAAGCTCCTTCTTCCCTCCCAAACTGGTCATTTTAGACCTGAGGCAGTGGACTGAGGCCAATTTCTTTTCAACGCTCTTCCTTGGCCCTGTCTTGACCCAAAGCCTTTCTTTAAAGCCTTCCGGGAAGACTTCAGGGGTCCTCTTTCTGAAGTGCCAAGACCAGCTCAGAGGCCTCCATGGAGGATACAAAAAGACACATACCCTAGCCCAAGCTTGTTTCTGTAGCTCCATCTCAAAGAAAGGTGACATTTGATTCTGCATGCGCTCTGGTTCAAATGATGATGCATAAACTTGTGTATGTGCAAGTGTATGGTTGGTTCTCACATTAGTACAAGCACAGCATCAGATCCTGGCCACTAATGGTCCTTCATTCCTGGTCCCTCTCTCCGTACTCCTCTCCCACATCCTTCCTCTCTACCTAGGATCTAGCTCTCAGCTCCACAGTCAATCCTGCCTTCAAAGCTAGTGCCACTCAGCCCAAAAAACCCACTTCCAAGCTGGACAACACCAACAAAAACCCAATAAATAAGAAGTTTCTAGTTCAAGACAAGCTACTCTTCTGTCTTGTTCCCACATGGACCAAAAACCATAAGAAACGTCTTTCTCTGCTTAATTGTTTACCTGTCAACAGTTCATCCCACCCCATCACTGGTACCCCAAATTCTCTCCAAACTTCCAAGCCAACTACAATGTGAAAGTATTTCTGTACCCTATGGAACAAAATAGACAGCATATTATTATTTTGTGTGCAATTAATTAATAAAGAGATTAATTTGGTGTTAGTTTGAGGCATGAAGAAGAAAAGGCTTTTCATTCTTTAGCAGGGAGCCTTTTTATGAGGCATTACTAGAAAAAATATAAAGTGAAGGAAAAATTGTGCAACTTCACTTTGCTTTATAAGCATACAGTAGTAAAGTCAAGTCACTCAGTTGTGTCCGACTCTTTGTAACCCCAAGGACTGTAGCTTACCAGGCTTCTCCCATGGGATTTTCCAGGCAAGAGTACCAGAGTGGGTTGCCATTTCCTTCTCCAGAGGATCTTCCCCACCCAGGGATCAAACCCAGGTCTCCCGCATTGTAGGCAGACATTTTACCATCTGAGTCACCAGGCCCCTAAATGTTTTTACCTCTGGGGACATCTTTAACTTTTTTGCCATATTCAGACTTCGAAAAATAAGTAGCTTTTGTTATTGCTGATCCTGTGAGAATGTAAACCTGAATAATATATGAGAAATACTTAAAAATCATCCAAAAAATAGCCAATAAGCACATAAAAAGGTGTTCAAAACCACAACTGGGAAATATATACTGACACCACAATGAAGTACCACTACTTACTAAAATTGCTAACATATAAAAGTTGATAACACTGTTACAAAGATATAGACAACTGAAACTCTCATACATTCCTGATGGGAAGGTACAATCACTCTGAATAACCATGTAGCAATACCTTACAACAGTTATGTATATGCCCAAGAAAGTACCATTCTTCCCTGGTGGCCAATGCAGGGGACTTGGGTTTGATCCCTGGTTTGGAAAGAGTTCACATGCCGCAGAGCAACTAAGCCTGTGCACCACAACTACTGAGCCGTCGTGCCGCAAGCACTGAATCCTATATGCCTAGAAGCCCGTGCTCCACAACCAAGAGGAGCCCCAACTTACAGCCACAGCTAGAGGAAGCTCAAGAACAGCAACAAAGACCCTGCGCAACCAAAAAGAAACAAAACTTTAATCTAAAAAAAGAAGTAGTAGTATATCAGGTACCAAAGTAAGAACTGTCCTTTTAAAATTAGCAATAAAATAGAAACATCCACCATCATCACTTCTAAACATTTATCAGACGTCTTACTTAATACAAGAAAAAATGAATTATGAGCATAAAAATCGTAAATAAAAATACAACTGTCATGATTTATTTACATGATCTTTATATAAAAAAAATCCAAAAGCATCTCTGAAAAAAAATCAGAAAAAGTTTTAGCCAAGTGGCTAGATATGAAATCAATCTATGAAAGTCAGTTGCATTCATACACACCAGTAACAAATAACAAACATTTTAAAGCACATTATAATATTGTTACTGGAAAGTATCAACTATATAGGGCAAATAATGTACATGAATTCTATTGCAGAAATCATAAACCAAGTAAAAAATATTAAAGATTTAAGGTGGCTTAGTGGTAAAGAATCCACCTGCAATGCAGGTGACGCAAGTTTAACCCCTGGATCAGGAAGATCCCCTGGAGAAGTAAATAGCAACCCATTCCAGTACTCTCGCCCGGGGAAATCTCATGGACAAAGGAGCCTGGCGGGTTACAGCCCATGGGGTCGAAAAAGAGTTGGACATGACTTGGCAACTAAACAACAAAAATATTAAAGTAGAGCTTAAAAAAAAAAAAAAGTACGTCCTGTTCATGGATAGAAAGACTCAACATCATAAAAGATGTTAATAGTTCCAAATTGGTCTGCAGAGTCAATAAAATTGCTTAAAAAAAAGAAAACAACAACAAACTCAAACAGGGTTTTTCAGAGAACTTGGTAAAATTATTCTAAACTTTCTAAGGAAGATAAAGGACCAAAGCACATTGAAAGAAGAAGAGCAAACTTATTTTTTCAGTACAGAGATTATTATGAAGTCTTAACAATGAAGACAGGATGGTATTCACAAAATGAACCATGGAACAAAACAGCAAAGGGGGAAAATAAAAAAGCATTTTCCACAAAACTTTTACATATGACAAAGATGGTATGTCAGTTCAGTGGGCGAGAGCATTAACTTTTCAATAAGGTAAGATTAACAACAAAAAAATCATACACAGAATGAAAATTAAATTGGATCCCTAACACATCAGGCACAAAAATTAAGTGCAGATAGTATAAGGTCCAGATATTGTAAACACAACTTTTAAAACTCTTATTATCATACACCTAAATTTCATTTATATAGCAAGGTAAAAAAAGTTTCCAAAGTTAAAACAACTAAAATTTAAAAATATGTGCCTTTGGAATCAGAGAGGCAATAAAAAGGAAATCAAAGAGGGAAGGAACACAGGATTCAAGCTGATTACAATCTCAAATGAAAATAGAGGGATGGGGTGAGGGGACTATATGGATAGATATAGGTTACTTTCAAAGTTCTCACTTTTGCTTTAAACAGTGGGTTCAATGTGTGCTTCTCATCAAAGATTAATACGCTATTTCATAAGTAAATGAAAACATGGGCGCTGATAGCTGATCATGATCCAACGTTTATGATTAATTCCATGATGTGTACTTCAGAATCAACTAGAATATAATTAAAACAAACCTGACAAAAAGTATCTGACCACTTATGAAGGAAGCAAATACAGAACTGGCATACAAAAATAATAATTTTAGACAGAGCAAGAAGTTTTCTAGCACATAGAGCAAAGGAATAGAAAAAAATATAAAATGAAATCTGAAGCAAGATAGAGAGATGAATGGTATCTAATATTCAAATAATGTAGTTTCAGAGCAGGAAGAAAAATGGAATAGAGTAACAGTAGTAACTTTTAAATATATATCTTTTTCCTGAGAAGAACACTATAGTTTTCAGATCAAAAATTTTTGTCAGGATGGTTAAAAATACACACACACACAAATTTCTGAATTCTAAAACCAAAGAGGAAATCTTATAATCTCTTATATAGAGAGTCCTACAAGACTAAGAACACACACACAGAAAGTTAAATTATCTACCAAAAAAAAGTCAAACAGCATTAAACTACACAGAAAAGCATAGCTAAAATTAAACATCTAAATACATATATTAAAAAAATTTACTAGCTACTAATATGTAACACAATTGAGTAAAATAACATTTTTGACGTAGAGTACATTGTAAAAATTTTAAAAATCATTTAAAATTACCATTCCATGTTATTCCAATAAACTCAAGAAAGATGTAAGAAAAAATATGCTAAGCAGTCTTATTGAGAGCACAGGGAAGGAGAGAAAACTATTAATTACACAAAAACATGTTAAATATATTTGTTTGAAATTTAAAGAGAAGAAAAAGCTCTTTAAATAAATGAAAATCAGATGGCAATAAAAAAGATTAGACATGTTATCACTATATATATGATGAAATCTTACTAAACGACCAGCAAAATCACAAATTTACATTAGATCCATTAGAAATACAAAGATAATTTGATGAAATTACATTAAAAGTAGAGACATCAATCTTGCTCAGAAGATATAAAGATAAAACCATGAAATTCAAATCACACTCTAAGTGCTCATGTGATATATACAGAACTCTATAACTGAAAAAATACATATTCTTTTCACATGATCATTAAAAACCTCATGTGCTTAGTCATAAGAAATTCTTAATAAATTTCTAAAACTGTTACAAATCATATTCTCTAAACAGAATGTTTCAAAACTAAAAACCAACAACTTTTTAAGTTCAACAAAAAAAGTAAAACAAAAAATATTTTTAAATAATGAAAGAAAAACATTTTAAGATACTAGCCAAAATTTGGAAAGCATAACTAAAACGTGCTTTAAATAAAGCAGTCAGCCTAATGAGAGTCACAGTCATCAAAACTTCAAAGAAACAAGTACTTAGGTTGAAAGAGCAAAAAGAGTTAAATGCTCCAAATTTTGACTGATTTAACTTAATGCTACACTAAACAATTCCAAAAGCGTAGGAAAAAACAAAAAAAGCTTTCTAATCTTTGTATGAGCTAATCTTAGTAGCCCATACACATATAAAAACAAACCTTGTAACAAATCTCATTTAAAAATGAAGAATCTGATTTTTAGATTAAAATTTAGTGATGAATTCTGAGGCATCAGGACTAATCGCGAGCCAGAAAGCAATACAGATGAATGATTAATGGCAGAAGCCCCTGAGTCTCACAGTTTAAAGCCCACCCTCAACATACACTAACAATGAAATGTTGCTTTAGTTCTCTAATACTTTTTCCTCAACCAGGACATGAAAGTAAAAAAAGTGTCTACCTAAAAAAGTGGTTGGGAAGATGAAGTTGAAAAGAAGTTATAAAATTCTTTGCACTCTTTCTTAACATAGTACGTAGTAAATATGTTACATGTTATCCATTACAATTGTGCTTATAAAATATCACCATCAGTTGTTGCCAAAAAAAGAAAAAAAGATATTTGATAAAGAGTCAACATCTAAATCTGATTTCAAAGCATTTAAAAAACTTGTAACTACAAGGACATTTCATATTACAATGAAACAATACATTACAGACCCTACTATTGATCCTAGTAGTATTCTGTAATCTTAGCTAAAATAATAAGATATGAAAAAAGAGGTGCCAAAATTGACAAAGAGGAGGTCAGAATGATAATTATTTGCAAATGATATGGGCTGCGTACAAAGAATATTGCAAGACTATCAGAATATTAGAACTAATGAAAATTCATTAAGACAATGGGATACAACCTTAGTATAGAAGTCAAAACTAGGTAAGAAAGGAAAGGAGTAAAAGGGGAATAAGCAGCTGGAGCCTGCTGTCTCAGTAAACCAAGTCTTATGCTAATAACAAGATAACCAACCATTTAATACTAAAGAATGTCCATTTTATATAATGTTTACAGTGATTTATATACGGTTAACTGTCTCTTTAAATGCTGTAACTTTTATATACGGTTTTATATACTTTTATATACGGTTAACTGTCTCTTTAAATGCTGTATTTTTGTAACTTCCAGTTCAGTTGCTCAGTTGTGTCCAACTGTTTGCAACCCCATGGACTGCAGCACGCCAGGCCTCCCTGTCCATCACCAACTCCCAGAGTCTACGCAAACTCATGTCCATCGAGTCGGTGATGCCACCCAACAATCTCATCCTCTGCCGTCCCCTTCTCCTCTCCCCTTCAATCTTTCCCAGCATCAGGTTCTTTCCAAATGAGTCAACTCTTCGCATCAGGTGGCCAAAGTATTGGAGTTTTAGCTTCAACATCAGTCCTTCCATTGAACATTCTATAACTTTAGACAATTCCTAAATTAGAAATACATTATTGTAACTAAGAAATTTACCCAGAATTCAGCTTGTATTATTTTTCAAGTTTCAACTCTTAATTTGGTTAGTCTGTGACTTCCTTCCCACCTAACCCCCAATATAATTAAATGAAAGCTGACTGTTGATCCATAAGATTCCTTCTGCCTCTATCCTCTTTCTCTTTTTTATCCTCTCTGTCTGGAATAAACACATGCTTAGCTTCACTAAACACTCAGACCTAAAAAAGTTGCTCATATTTAATCATCTATCTTCAAGGCTTTAAAAGTAGATTCAGAGGCATTTAATGACTTGCCCAAGGTCATGGAAAGGGATTGAGATCAACCCACATCCTAGTCTTTCACTACACTGCCAATATTCTAACAGATGTCCACAATTTCCAGCTTTCATTGTTTCTGCATGTGCACTAAGTCACTTCAGTCGTGTCTGACTCTGTGTGACCCTACGAACTGTATGTAGCCCGCCATGCTTCTTTGTCCATGGGATTCTACAGGCAAGAATACTGGAGTGGGTTGCCATGCCCTCCTCCAGGGGATCTTCCCGACCCAGGGATGGAACCCACATCTCTGATGTTGCCTAAATTGGCAGGCAGGTTCTTTACCATTAGTGCCACCAATGAAGCTCTTAACTGTTTCTCATCATATTAAATTGTGAGATTCAGTTAAGGAACTAAAATAACCCCTGCAGTTTGCATTCCTTTTAGAAAGCACTCACTCTTTATTTCATTCATCAAATATTTACTGAAGCCTACTATGTGCAACCAGTCCATCCTAAAGGAGATCAGTCCTGAATATTCATTGGAAGGACTGATGTTGAAGCTGAAACTCCAATACTTTGGCCACCTGATGCAAAGAACTGACTCACTGGAAAAGACCCTGATGCTGGGAAAGATTGAAGGCAGAAGGAGAAGGGAATGACAGAGGATGAGATGGTTGGATGGCATCACTGATTCGACGGACATGAGTTTGAGCAAGCTCTGGGAGTTGGTGATGAACAGGGAAGCCTGGCGTGCTGCAGTCCATGGGGTTGCAAAGAGTCAGACAAGACTAAGCAACTAAACTGAACTATGTGCAAGGAGCTGTTTTAAGCCCTAGGGTGAAACAAAAAAGGCCAAAAAAAATTTTTTTTTTTATTCAACTCAGGAGAATACAGTTAATGTAAATAGAATCCAGCTCACAGCTCTTCAAATTAATCTAGTCTCTGGGAGAATGCCTTTTATTGCTGTCCTAAAGAATTCTCTTTTGGGACCTGAATCAATGAACCAAATTTCTGAGATGAGAATCCTTCAGGTAAATATCAAGCAGAAAGACCAAATATACACATTCAAGACCAAAATTATGACAGGACTTAACCTTAGCTAATCTGCTGCCAACTCCAATTCACCTGTATCATCTTAAACCTCAGAAAAACAGCTCTTTGCAGTTTCACTTAATCTCACAATCCCCTGCCAGAGCCAAACTTGAGCAATCAAGCAAAGAACACATCAGAAGAAAAGACACCCCTTGCCTTATGGTACATTGTGACAAGCTACTCTAGGTAAACAGAAGACCTGTGAGTTTTGTGCTACTTAAAAAGAAAAAAAAAAAAAAAAAGACCTGAGTGTTGTGCTACTTTTTTTTTTTTTTTTTTAAATTATAATCATACATCCTTTGGGAAGCAAAAAAAAACAATCTCACAAAATAGGAAACTGTTCCAACAACCAGACTATAGCTCTTCACATGAAGCTAATATTATACATGAGCATACAACACTTTTTTAAAGAGCAGAAAATAGGCTAAAATTTCGGTTATGCAATATGCACTAGACACTTCTCGTTTTACTAATAATTCAGTTTCCATTTTAAAAACAAAGAGTTTCACTTTTGTTTCTTCTAAAGTAGTTCACTTCCTAGTTACTCTTGAAGTCTACTTCCTAGTTACTAGCTTAGTGGATTTTAATGTCAGTTCATATGAAGTAGATGGTTTAAAGTATTTGAATCTGTATGAATATTTTAAAATAGTACTAATATGAGTAACAGAGTAACAGCATATTAATATGGCAAGCAAACACATTAAATGTTTCTTGAATACATAAAGACCATGATAGAAGTATAAAAATAAATCCAACTGTATTGCTCTAAAAAATGTCCACAATCTCAACGAGATGATACGACACATACTAAAAACAGTGTCAAAATGATAGTATTTTAGACTAACAACTACTCCCTTTGCGTAAGGAGGGGACTCATTAAACTAGGAAACTGGACTTGATGGCTAAGATCACTTTTAGTAATTTGATTCTTGACTCAAATTTATGTATAAACCTCTGAAATGGGCAGATCTGCATTATCTAAGTACATTAGTCAAAAATCAATTTAAAAAACTCACAGATTTTTTGCCATTGTTTAAATCTGACATGTGAAAAATATGAGCTACATTTCCCACTTTGAGAAAAAAAAAGAAAGGCTTTAATACTCAACACTGAAGAGAACTATAAACCCAAGCCTACTAAATATTGCTCAGTATACTATGGCCACAAGATCCTCCTCTAAGTATTAACACTTTGTCACATACTGAACATCAAAAACTAAAGTTCAAGGTATTCAAAACAGAATGGAGGGGATTGGGAGATAAACTGTTCTAAACTCCCATTATTAAAACTAGGATTATTTCACTGTAAATAAACTGCAGTCTGCAGCGTCTGCTAAATTAACCCAGTCACTCTTGTTTAGCTGCTAAGTGGCGTCCTACTCTTTGCCACCCCATGGCCCCATGCCACCCCAGAAACCCCCTCAGGCTCCTCTGTCCATGAGATTTCCCAAGCAAAGATACTGAAGTGGGTTGCCATTTCCTTCTCCAAGGGATCTTCCCAACCTAGGGATCGAACCAGAGTCTTCTGCATTGCAGACAGATTCTTTACCACCGAGCCACCTGGGACGCCCAAATTAACCAATAACTATTAACTAACACACAAGAGTTTCAAGACAACTTCCCCAAGGTGCCTAAAATAACAATGTAGTATGCTCGATTTCCAAAATTCTTGAGCATCTTCAGTTACTTCAAGTACTACCATAAAATTCTAAAAATATCTCAAAGCAAAAACTTAGCATGCTGTGAGTATACACAGCCTATTTTATGACAGTAGGCCTTATTCTAAAATCAAGCACAGGTACGATATAATGATGCCAAAAAACTACTGATATCAACACCACAGGGTGGGGCATTCACACTACTCCCCCAGAAAAATCGAACAGTTCTAGCAGCTTTTCACAGTAAACCCTGGTCACCACCATAATTTCAAGACGAGGAAAGTAATGTTTTCCTTTTGCCCAAAATCTTTTTCACACCAATAACCCCCTCCCAAAAAATTAAGCCATAGCAAACGACTCTCCAGGATATGGTGCAATTCGTGATAGTGCACTTGAGATTCTGAAAGCAAAATCGAGGGGGGAAAAGTACCATCTCTCACTTAAGTATACTTAATGGAAAAGATTTGAAGCTTCACAAACCAAGTTTTTTTCTTTTTCTTTTTTTTAAGGGAGCAACCTTTTTAACGTGTGACCGAGGCAAGAGTAAACGGTGAGGATGGAACAAGGTCAAACTTAGGGGACAAAATATACCTGAAATAAGCATGGCCAGAAAGGTCTCCTTCTTAAGAGACAGTTTCTATATTTAAAAAAAAAAAGAACAAAAAGAAAGAAAAAGGAACCAACCAAATCCTCTACTTTTACATTGAGTCCACCTGGTTCCTGTACCTGCCCCGCCAGACAAGCAACTCAATTCCGGTGGAGACTCTTTTGCAAAAGGGCAGACCTGGAAGGCTCCTGTCTTGGAAAGAAAACTGGGTTCACAAGGGATGACAACCGGCTACTCCTTTTTCTTAAAAAATAAAAAAGGACGAGGAAGATAAAGTTTAATTAGGAAGTCATATAGAGGAGTGTAGGAATGTGAGGTCGCGCTCAACAAATACCCGGCACCGCCGGTTACAGGAAAACAATTGGCAAGAAGGAAGTGGACTGAAACCCGCTAACTACACCCCGCTTTCCACACGCTGACCGGAACTGGGCGCGACGCCCCCAAAGCGGGCAGGGGCGGGGGACGGCGGCGCGGGGAAAGCTGGGGCCGCGGAGGCCGGGGCGGCGGGGAGGTCCCGGCCGCGGCGGGGGAGGGCGGCACCTCGGGCGGAGGAGCGGGGCCGGGTCTCCTCACCTTCTGCGCCGCGCTCTGCTGCAGCACGTTCTGCTCCACGGTCATGGCCCCGGCCGCGCCGGCGTCCGGCTCCCCGAGCCTCCGCTGGCCCTGACTGCCACGCTCCGCCGAGCTCCAGGGAGCGGCGCGGACGGCCGGCGAGGACAGCGCCCCCGCCAGCCAGGCGCGAAGGCGACGGTGGCCGGCGTGCGCGGGCACCTCAGGCTGGCGGCGAGGCGCGGACACCGAGGGCCACGGCGGCCGCCCCACGACTCCGCGCGGCCCGCCTCAGCGCGGCTCGGCGGCCGCGGCCCGGGCCATGAGCGGGCGGTGGACGCTGGGGGGCGGGAGGGCGCTAGCAAGCCCGGACGCGTCACGCGCGCGCGCGCGCTCCTCCGCTGGCGGCTCGCGGGCCACTGCGGGGAAGGGAAAGGGGACAGAGGGAGCGGCCGGCCAGAATGGCGTTGTCCTCCTCCCACCGCAACTCCTCCCCTCCCCTCCCCTCCCGTCCCTCAACCGCCGTTACCGCCCCCTCCTGGCGGCTCCTCCCCCGCCAAGCCCCGCCCTCCGGCCGCCCTAACCCTACATTGTGACCCCGCGGGGCGGCGGGGTGGGAGGCGGGGCCGCTTCGGAGCCCCGCCCCCCGTCCCGGAGTCCCAGCGGGTGGGGCGAGCTAGCGCCACGCGGGCCCGGCTTCGGAGCCGCCCCTGCGGCAGGTTGCGCGACGCGTACCCGCGGCTCCGCGATGCTCCAAGCCAAGGCCCGAGGGCATCGTGCTTCTCCGTGCCCAGAATTTGTCGGATTTCCGAATCCCTCTAAGACAAACATTTTCCTCCAGGCCCCTGAATGTCCCCAAACCTCTATGGGTCCCGAATCCCTGCTTCTTTCTGAGTCTCTGGTCCTCTCCCCAGCCCTTTCTAGGAATTTCATAAGCAGTAAACTTGCCCGAAGGGAAAAGTCAACTGTGATTTAAGCAAAAGGCTGTCAGAAGGCCTTATGCTGGAATGTACTTTTCTCCGCAACTAATCATTAAGTAGTTAATATTGATAGTCTCTGTCAACTTCTTTCCTTCAAACGTGTGCCAGTCACTGGCAGGCTCCTTAAGAAATAAGGTTTAGTTTCCTAAGGTTTGACATAAATGAAATACGGTCTACTCAACAGACAATGTTACAAAAATATCACTGCTTAAATGGTACAGGATACCCCAGTTGTCAAACAATTATCAATTAACCACCCTTCTTGAAATATTTGCTTATATATGGAATAGTAAGGAAAACCTAATATTGAAAAAGCGGTCTATAACTTCAAAAATATCTTGAGTTTCACAAGCTAAACTGGGGATGGGACGCAAATAGGATGTGAGGATGCCATATCCCGGGAGAGAAGAAATAATCAGTGGTTCAGTTCAGTTCAGTCATTCAGTCATGTCCGACTCTTTGCAGCCCCATGAACCTCAGCACGCCAGGCCTCCCTACCCATCACCAAGTCCCAGAGTTTACTCAAAGGCATGTCCATTGAGTCGGTGATGCCATCCAACCATCTCATCCTCTGTCCTCCCCTTCTCCTCCTGCCCTTCAGTCTTTCCCAACATCAGGGTCTTTTCAGATGAGTCAGCTCTTCACATCAGGTGGCCAAAGTATTGGAGTTTCAGCTTCAATATCAATCCTTCCAATGAACACCCAGGACCGATTTCCCTTAGGATGGACTGGTTGGATCTGCTTGCAATCTAAGGGACTCTCAAGAGTCTTCTCCAACAAAACAGTTCAAAACCATCAATTCTTCGGTGCTCAGCTTTCTTTATAGTCCAACTCTCACATCCATACATGGCTATTGGAAAAACTATAGCCTTGACTAGATGGACCTTTTAATATGCTGTCTAGGTTGGTCATAACCTTCCTTCCAAGGAGCAAGTGTCTTTTAATTCCATGCCTGCAATCACCATCTGCAGTGATTTGGGAGTCCCAAAAAATAAAGTCAGCCACTGTTGCCACTGTTTCCCCATCTATTTGCCATGAAGTGATGGGACCAGATGCCATGATCTTAGTTTTCTGAATGTTGAGCTTTAAGCCAACTTTTTCACTCTCCTCTTTCACTTTCATCAAGACGTTCTTTTGTTCTGCTTCACTTTTTGCCATAAGGGTGGTGTCATCTGCATATCTGAGGTTATTGATATTTCTCCCAGCAATCTTGGTTCCAGCTTGTGCTTCATCCAGCCCAGCGTTTCTTGTGATGTTTCTCCAGCCTTGACCCACTACTTTTCCTATTTGGAACCAGTCTGTTGGTCCATGTCCAGGTCTAACTGTTGCTTCCTGACCTGCATACAGGTTTCTCAAGAGGCAGGTCAGGTGGTTTGATAGTCCCATCTCTTTCAGAATTTTCCACAGTTTATTGTGATCCACACAGTCAAAGGCTTTGGCATAGTCAATGAAGCAGAAATAGATGTTTTCCTAGAACTCTCTTGCTTTTTCGATGGTCCAGCAGATGTTGGAAATTTGATCCCTGGTTCCTCTGCCTTTTCTAAAACCAGCTTGAACATCTGGAAGTTCATGGTTCGTGTATTGCTGAAGCCTGGTTTGGAGAATTTTGAGCATTACTTTACTAGCACGTGAGATGAGTGCAATTGTGTGGTAGTTTGAGCATTCTTCGGGATTGCCTTTCTTTGGGATTGGAATGAAAACTGACCTTTTCCAGTCCTGTGGCCACTGCTGAATTGATATACTCACAAATACAATATACACGTAAGCAAATCTGGGTATAGTTTTTAATCTGATTTTTTTTAAAAAGCCAGTTTGGTATGTGGCCATTGAAATATTTGTTTTTATTTTCTTTAATAATTATGAATTACTGTAACTCCTAAGGTTGTGCACTTTGCAAACCATCTTTGCTTTGCACCTTAGAGGTAGGTCTTCAACCACTTTTTGTGGTCTTTGCTTTCAGTTTCATGTTTATTTGTTCATTTGATGTTGACAGATTACAATTTTTATTTATTGCTTTCTTACATCTTTGACAGAAGACTTTGAAAAGTTGTAAACTGGTTGGAAACTCAGAATTTTAAAGAATGATAGAACAGTTCTGATAGAATGCATACATTTTTAATGAGAATATGCCTGGTGCTAAGCCGCTTCAGTTTTTTCTGACTTTGTGACCCTATGGGTCATAGCCTGCCCTGCTCTGCCATCCATGGAATTCTCCAGGCAAGAATACTGGAGTGTGTTGCCATGCCCTCCTCCAGGGGATCTTCCTGACCCAGGGATTGAACCTACCACTCTTACATCTGGGCTTCTGAATTGGTAGGCAGATTCTTTACCACTAGCACCACCTGGGAAGCCCTTTAATGAGAATACTGGGTCCCGACAAGGATAACTTTTCAAGGAAAGCTTACTAGAGCCCATTTTTCCTCATTTATAAATGAAAATTCTTTCCACATATCAACTTCAAGTTTGTCTGTATTATAGATGTTCTTAAAATTTAGTCTATCTGCTTCTTGACATTTGAATTTAAGAAAGTTAAATTTAACATAAAAATCTACCAATGTGGTTTCAAAAAGATATTACCAGATACTAAAGTTTAGTTTCTAGATTTTGGCAATAGATACTCCTCTGAGTTAGACTTTTTACTTCCACAAAAAAAATTATCTTACCAGTGCTTTCTATATAATTAGCAAATAAAGCTATTTATATGGTAGTTTGTACCTGCTCACTTTGATCATTCTCAGGTTACTTCTAATGGTTTCCTATTTAAATTTTTTTTAAATTTTACTTGTGGTTTTGTAGAACCTTCAGGAGCAAATTTCATGTTTCATTACAGATTTTTTTTTAGAAAGCATACAATTGGAATGAATAGAGTGTGACAATTTGAGATAAATTTACACATAAGACACATTGCCAGATATCCTAATTCTTAAAAAAAAAAAAAAAAAAAAAAAAAGTGTGCCCCAATGTCAGTTTTGCTGTTCATGAGTCAGCCTTAATATGGATGGTTGCTGGAATTTTATGTCTTCACTATTTGTTTATGTGTGTGCTTAGTCGCTCAGGCATGTCCAACTCTTTGCAGTCCTTTGGACTGTAGCCTGCCAGGCTTCTCTGTCCATGGATTTCCCAGGCAATACTGGAGTGGGTTGTCTTTTCCTTCTCCACATTATATTAATTAATAATTCCTAAATTATTGCATTGCTCTGGACTGTTGACACTTAGGTAAACAAGTGATAAATTTCATATAAAATTAAATGTTTCATTCTTTAAATTTATTTTTCAATTGAAGTATAGTTGATTACAATGTTATGTCTGCTGCAAGTGACTCAGTTATACAGATATATACTTCTTTTTTATCTTATTTTCCATTATGCTTTATGCCAGTATATTTCCCTGTGCTATACAGTAGGACCTTGTTGTTTAGCCATTCTATGTGTAGTAGTTTGCATATGCTAACCCCAAACTCCCAGTCCAACCCTTTCCCACGCCCCTCCCCCTTGGCAACCATAAATCTGTTCTCTATCTCTGTCGGTTTCTGTTCTGTAGATAGTCTTATTTGTGCCATATTTTGGATTCCACATAATTGTGTTACCATATTTGTAGTTGTCTTTCTGATTTATTTCACTTACTATGACAATCTCTAGTTTCATCCATTTTGCTGCAAATAGAATTACTTCATTCTTTCTTATGGTTGAGTAATACTCCATTATGTATGTGTCTATATGTACCACATTTTCTTTATCTATTCAGTCATCTGTTGATGAACATTTAAGCTCAGCAGTAAAGAATCCACTTGCAACACAGGAGATGTGGGTTCACTGGGTTTGATCCCTGGGTCGTGAAGACCCACTGGAGGAAGAAATGGTAAGCCACTGCAGTATTCTTGCCAAGAAAATCCCATGGACAGGGGAGCCTGGCAGGCTACAGTCCATAGGGCTGCAAAAGTAGGATGCAACTGGGCAGCAAAGCCCACAAATGTTTAGCTTCAGACACCAAGTCTGTTTTTCTATTGCAGATCAAAATATTGTTTCTAAGATTATTCCCGGCCCCCCCTCCCCGCCCCAGTCAGTCTCTCCCATAAGGAAGCTTCCACAAGCCTCTTATCCTTATCCATCAGAGGGCAGAAAGAATGAAAACCACAATCACAGAAAGCTACCAAACTGATCACATGGATCATAGACGTCTAACTCAATGAAACTATGAGCCATGCCATGAAGGGCCACCCAGGATGGATGGGTCATGATCAAGAATTCTGACAAAACGTGGTCCACTGGAGAAGGGAATGGCAAATCATTTCAGTATTCTTGCCTTGAGAACCCCATGAACAGTATGAAAAGGCAAAAAGATATGACACTAAAAGAAAAAAAAAAAAGCAAGAGAGTTCCAGGAAAACATCTACTTCTGATTTATTGACTACACCAAAGTCTTTGACTGTGTGGATCACAACAAACTGTGGAAAATTCTTCAAGAGATGAGAATACCAGACTACCTTACCTGCCTCCTCAGAAACCTGTATGCAAGTCAGGAAGCAGCAGTTAGAACTGGACATGGAACAACAGACTGGTTCCAAATTGGGAATGGAGTACATCAAGGCTGTATATTGTCACCCTTCTTGTTTAGCTTATATGCAGAGTATATCATGCAAAATGACAGGCTGGATGAAGCACAACCTGGGATCAAGATTGCCAGAAGAAATACCAATGACCTCAGATATGCAGATGACACCAGCCTTATGGCAGAAAGTAAAGAGGAACTAAAGAGCCTCTTGATGAAAGTGAAAGAGGAGAGTGGAAAAAACTGGCTTAAAACTCAACATTCAGAAAACTAAGATCATGGTATCTAGTCTCATCACTTCATGGCAAATAGATGGGAAAACAATGGAAAGATTGACAGACTTTATTTTCTTGGGCTCCAAAATCACTGCAGATGGTGACTGTAGCCATGAAATTAAAAGAAGTTTACTCCTGGAAGGAAAGCTATGACCAACCTAGATAGCATGTTAAAAAGCAGAGGTATTACTTTGCAAACAAAGGTCTGTCTAGTCAAAACTATGGTTTTTCCAGTGGTCATGTATGGATGTGAGAGTTGGACCGTAAAGAAGGCTGAGCACCAAAGAACTGGTGCTTTTGAACTGTGGTGTTGGAGAAGATTCTTGAGAGTCCCTCAGACTGCAAGATCAAGCCAGTCCATCCTATAGGGAATCAGTCCTGAATATTCATTGGAAGGACTGATGCTGAGGCTGGAGCTCTAATTTTAGCCAGCTGATGGAAAGAACTGACTCATTGGAAAAGACTCTGATTCTGAGGAAGAATGAAAGCAGGAGGAGAAGGAGATGACAGAGGATGGGATGGTCAGATGGCATCACCAACTTGATGGACATGAGTTTGAGCAAGCTCTGGGAGTTGGTGATGGACAGGGAAGCCTGGCATGCTGCTATAAATGGGGTCACAAAGAGTCAGATATGACTGAGCATCTGAACTGAACTTAACGGAAGACTTTTTAATATCCTATCTTGTATGTGAACCAAGGACGTCTCTATTATTCTAACTTTTTATTTCTCTTTGTTTAGATGGGTATGAAAATCTGTTTCTGAACACCTGTTTAATATGGTGCCAAAGCACATCTATAAGACATGAACAAGGTAAATTTAAACAATTTCCACAGCAAAAGAATGTTTTAAAAATTTATTTTGAAGAGAATAGAATTTTTTTTCTTTAAGTATATTGACATTCTAGGATAATTTTGTTTCCACCAATAGGGAAACCATAAGCAATCATTCAAAGAAGAGATTTCTATGATGTCACAGTTGCATCATTCAGCAATAGAGTGTTCAGAGACTGGAACCTATAAGAGTACTTTCTGCCTAATACACACACCATAAAATGCTTATCGAATTAAATGGGCAGCCACAAAAGAGAGAAAATAAGTTTATTTATGGCTTTCTAGTGCTTGTCTAACTCTAACTTCTCATTCCAGTTGGATAGATTTTCATGGTCCTAGCAGCCATATTGTTTTATATGATATAATATCACTAGTATCTCCCGGTCATTGATGGATGGTACCTCCCACACTGATAGTCTCCAGATACTGCTCCTTCAGTAAGTGTACTAGCTTGCTAGGGCAGCTATAACAAAATGCCATGGACTGAGTGGCTTAAACAACAGAAGTCAATTTTCTCACAGTTCTGGAGGCTGGAAATCAAAGATCAACATACCATCGGTGTTAGTTTCCTTTTGCTGCCTCTCTCCTGGTCTTGCAGATGCTGTCTCTGCATATATGGTTTACTCTCTGTACTCACACGCCCTTGGTGTCTCTTCCTCTTTTTGTTAGGACCAGACACATTTCATAGGGCCCCACTCATTTTACACCTCATTTTAAGTTATTACATCCTTAAAGACATCATCTCTAAATATGATTATATTCTGAGCTACTCAGGTTGGGGCTTTAACATGAGAATTTTAGAGGAACACAATTCAGCTCATAGCAGCCATCCTCAATCTAGTTAATCCTATACTTCATATCTATATACTGTCAATATCCTTTTTCCTGCCCCTCTCCATGAACTCTTATATTGACAAGAGATGAACTAACACATTAAAGGATCAGTTCAGTTCAATCATTCAGTCATGTCCCACATTTTGCGACCCCATGGACAGCAGCACGCCAGGCTTCCCTGTCCATCACCAACTTCCAGAGCTTGCTCAAACTCATGTCCATTGAGTCAGTGATGCCATCCAACCATCTCATCCTCTGTTTTCCCCTTCTCCTCCTGCCTTCAATCTTTCCCAGCATCAGGGTCTTTTCAAATGAGTCAGTTCTTCACATCAGGTAACCAAAGCATTGAAGTTTCAGCTTCAGCATCAGTCCTTCCAATGAATATTTAGGACTGATTTCCTTTAGGATGGACTGGTTGGATCTCCTTGCAGTCCAAGGGACTCTCAAGAGTCTTCTCCAACACCACAGTGCAAAACCATCAATTCTTCAGTGCTCAGCTTTCTTTATGGTCCAACTCTCACATCCATACATGACTACTGGAAAAACCATAGCTTTGATTAGATGGACCTTTGTCGGCCATTTAAGGATATAGCTCTACATTTCTTGACAATACTGACAGTTCCAGTTGAAATAGTTTTGAAAACTTGAAAACAGGATGCATTCTAATGTGAACTGTACCTTTGCAAGGTCTATTCTGAAAACAAGATTTATGTGGAGAAAAACCTACACTTTACCACCTGAGAGCCAGCAAGAAAGTGAAGATTTCTTGAATGAATCACATGCTCCTCTTACCTTGGTCCTGCCCAAAGGTGCATTCTGACCCTGAAAATGAAGTCCCAGACCCTTTCTCATTTCTTTCCTCTCTTCCCCAGATATAATCGTAGGCACACACACTTTTTCCTGAAAGTATCCTATAACATATATTGGCAGAAAAATCATGTCAGAAAGTGATTCATGTCACTTCTTAAAAACCTGTATCTCCCTTATTCAAGGCATGTTTTCTGCTTAGTCACTCAGCCGTGTCTGATTCTTTGTGACCCCATGGACTGTAGCCCTCCAGGCTCCTCTGTCCATGGGGATTCTCCAGGCAAGGACACTGGAGTGGATTCCCGTGCTCTCCTCCACGGAATCTTCCAAACCCAGGGATCAAACCCCAGGTCTCCTTCATTGCAGGCAGATTCTTTACTGTCTGAGCCATGAGGGAAGCCAAAACATATATGGGCAGAGATCATATTCAGGGTATACGATTTCTATAGATGTTCAAATCCCAAAGACCAGCTGAAAGACTGATGATCTTCGCCAAGTTACTTAAGTCTTCTGCATATCCCTTGTCTATTTGCTATCAGGAAACTTCCTTGTACTTCTATTACTCTTCTCTGCATCACAGAAAGGACTACCCCTCCGTGTCCTACACTCTCAGGTCAGCTGGCTTCAGAATACATTTCACCACTGAGAAACATAGGTCGGCATCAGAGTGTGAGAGAAAGGGAGAAGCCAGGCTACTCTGCTTTTTCCTTCTCCAGCTCCCCTTCAGGGGCATCTCTTTGGGCTACATCTCTTCAGTGGCTCCCATTTTCAAAAGACTGGCCTACCTGAGTTCAAGGTCCTCCATATGAGGCAGGTCCCTGAGCTCTGGATATCTTGCCTCCATCTGTCATCTGTCCAAATGAAGAGTCATGATGATTTCTTGCTGTTGCTAAACTCTGATTTAACTCATCCTCCCTTTTCAGGGTCCTCCTTCTTTACCTGTGTAACCGATGCTTTAAATTATACTTTGATTTAAATACTTAGAGGGTATTGTGTTGTTTTCTTATTTTTTTGATATGAACTTTACTGACATATGCTCTAGAGGTCTCTGTCATTTTTGAAATGAGAGTGATAATATAGGGTTATTTTGATAGTTAAATGGTTTATTGCCGTTGTTATTGTTCAGTCACTAGGTCATGTCTGACTCTTTGCAACCCCGGGGACTGCAGCATGCCAGGCTTCTCTGGCCCTCGCTGTCTCCCAGAGTTTGCCCAAATTCATGTCCATTGAGTCGGTTTTGCATTCTAACCGTCTCCTCCTCTGCTGCCCCCTTCTCCGTTTGCCTTCAATCTTTTCCAGCATCAGGGACTTTTCCAATGAGTCGGCTCTTCACACCAAGTGGCTTCAAAGCATTGGATCTTCACCTTCAGCATCAGTCTTTCCCAATGAACATTCAAGTTTAATTTCCTTTAGGATTGACTGATTTGATCTTCTTGCTGTCCAAGGGACTCTCAAGAGTCTTCTCCAGCACCACAGTTCAAAAGCATCAATTCTTTGGCACTCAGCCTTCTTTATGGTCCAACTCTCACCTCCATACATGACTACTGAAAAAACATAGCTTTGATTAGATGAACCTTGTCGACAAAGTGATGTCTCTGCTTTTGAATATGCTGTTTAGTTTGGTCATAGCTTTTATTCCAAGAAGCGAGTGTCTTTTAATTTCGTGCTGGCAGTCACTGTCTGCAGTGATTTTGGAGCCCAAGAAAATAAAATCTGTCACTGTTTCCAGTTTTTCCCCTTCTATTTGCCATGAAGTGATGGGACTGGATGCCATAATGTTCATTTTCTGAATGTTGAGTTTTAAGCCAGCTTTTCACTCTCCTCTTTCACCCTCATCAAGAGTCTCTTTAATTCATCTTCACTTTCTGCCATTAGTATGGTGTCATCTGTGTATCTGAGGTTGTTGATAGTTCTCCTGGAAATCTTGATTCCAGTTTGTGATTCATCCAGCCTGGCATTTTGCATGATGTACTCTGCATATAAGTTAAATAATCAGGGTGACAATATACAGTCTTGTTGTACTCCTTTCCCAATTTTGAACCAATCAATTGTTCCATATACAGTTCTAACTTAATTAAATGATTAAGTACATGCAAAATATTTGGAACACCATAAAGAACAAAGTATATACATAATAAATGTGAGCAAGTTTGTGTTACAATTATTATTCCTTGTGATTTACAAATTGAGAAGTTAAAAGCTCTTAGATGAGCACCAAGAAGAATTATTCAGCTGTGGCTGAATATTCTGAGAATAGGAAAATAAGGCCAGTAGCAGAGTTAAGTGAGATCAGTTTATAAAATTTGACAGTCTAAGGAGGAACTGTTCTGGTGATTTCTATAGTAGTTTCACATGTCAAATCATGTACAGAAGAACTTGTTTAGTTATTCCTGGGCAGCTACTTTACCACTAATTTCAGACTCGATGATCATTCATGTTCTCTCTTGGATGGTAGAAAAAACACAAAATTCTGATATAAATGCCTTTAATTTTTAAAACTACATATTATTTAGCCATGAAAAGGAGCGAAACTGTGCCGTTTGCAGAGACATGGATGGACCTAGAGACTGTAATACAGAGTGAAGTAAGTCAGAAAGAGAAAAACAAATATATATTAATGCATATAGATCAGAGTCTAGGGAAAAAATGGCACAGATGAAGCTATTTGCAAACTATAAATAGAGACAAATGTATGGACACCAAAGGGGAAAGGGGAGATGGGATAAATTGGGAGATTGGGATATATATATATACCCTACTATGTATAAAATAGATAACTAATAAGAATGAACTGCGGAGCACAGGGAACTCTACTCAATGCTCTGTAGTAACCTAAATGGGAAGGAAATCCAAAAAAGAAGAAATATATATATATATATTTCATATATATATTTCTTATATATATATATATATATTTCATATATGTGTGTGTGTGTGTGTGTGTGTGTGTGTGTGTAACTGATTGATTTTGCTGCACAGCAGAAAATAACACAACATTGTAAAGCAAATATCCTTCAATAAAGTTTTTTAAAAATGCCTACTAGAGATATGGCAGGTCAGAAATTTATTTTTGCACAAACAAAGCTAATAGCAAGCAGAAACAAAACAAAAGGAAAAAAATATAAAGCAGAAATGTTGCTCATATTTGGATTCTTCATAATGATGTTTATCCTGAAGAAGTATTCAACAAGTGTAATTAAAATGAATTCACATAAATTTAGAAAATCTTCTTTGCTACTTTCTAGGCTTTCAGAAAATGTTTTTGTGTAATTAGTGTGAAATATCATCTTATCAAATGAGATATGTATTCAATAATCTGCTGTAGTCTCAGCCCATTAGTTTGGTCTGTTTTTCTTTAAGAACAAGTGGGATATTTTTTATGCAAAGGTTAGTTAGATCATTCTGTTCAAAGCTACCATAGCTTTAGTTGGGCTATCATTTTTTAAACACCCATAGTTGTGTGAGAAGATTGACTGAGAATAAATCTTGAATAAATGAAAATAGGACAGCATATTTTAAAATTAGATCCTATTGGTTTCGATTTCAGAACCTCCTCTAAGACTGGTCTCACAGTCAGGTGAGTTGGGTTGGCTCTTCTAGGACTTCTATTTTGAGGGGACTACAGAAAGCAGTGTATGATACATTACAGGCAGTGACTATTTCTTGTACACTCACTGTGTGCCAGGACCTGTGCTAAGCATTTCACAATTCAAGCAACTTAATCTTTACAACAACCCCATGATGCTGGAATGATTACACTCTTTTCACAGAGAAAGAAGTTGTGGCTTGTTGTTTAAGTAAATTGTCCTAGGACACACAGCCAAACATATTAAATTGGCTTGAACTCAGGTAAGAGGTCTGTCTGACTTCAAAGCTTCTGCACTTAAATCCTCTACACTGTAGATCAACCATTTTTCAAGTGTGTTTAATGGAAACTTGAAGTCCTTAAAACCCTTTTGGAGGTCTACAAGATGTTTCCTTTTTCAGTGATATATCTATGTAAGATCAGATTTTCCTCACATACTTCAACCTGCATTATATATGTTAATGGATAGAATGTAGAAATAAATTAGAGACTTTTGTTGTATTCTGTTAAACCAGATATTAGAGATTTGCAAAATACAAAATGTCATTATCCTTTTTGTTTTGGAAAACCTGGTCATTTTTGATAAAAGTAATATTTACATTGAAATGTAATGGGTTTCTTGTTTTTAAATGAAATAAGCATTTTTTAAATTTCTCAGTTCTAACTTCTAATATAATGAACAGTGATGGATATGGCCTACAGACATAAAATCTCATTGGGGTTCTCACTAATTTTTGAGTGTGTTAATCAGTCCTAGGACCAAAAATGCTGAAACTCATTGCTCTAGACTTCTACTGTCATGAGGCATTTTGCAATAACTAGAAATAAAACTGATCTGACAACTCCTTATGTCTCTCAGGTAACATGTATCACTGCAGTGATCCTTTAAGAAATTGAGGCGGAAACAAATTGAATCAAAATTTCTTGCTTATTCAAGTACCAAAAGTTGAAAAGTTCAAAAGGTAGTTGAGCTCTAGATTTAGAAATTATTATGTAGGAAAGTAGATCCCTAGAAATGTGTGGATGAAAAAATAAATCAGAGAAGTTGATTCTACCTTCTCTGTTGTTGACAGGATCAGAGATGACTTACTAGAGAGTACTCTAATAATGATAAAGAACAATTCAAATGTATGATATTGTTATAGGCTATTATCATATTTTGGTAGTATAAAACTATGGAAATTAAGAATTGGTTTTGAGAGCTAGATAAAGCACTATTTAATATATAGCTATATTATATATAATCAATTTAATAGAATAAATATAATAACTTTATCTTAAGTACTTTACCATATATATGCATATAATTCACTTGACTATATGATGTCTCATATGATCTTTATTAATTATGCTATGAAACAAAACAGGACAGACTGTATATTCAGTATATTCATTCCACAGATATGGAAACCTAGTCTCAGAGTGGTTGAGTGACTTGCTAACAGTACATAGAATGTGTACGGTTGTGCTAAAACTTGTACAAACATAATACCCCAGCAAATATTTATTAAATAATAAATAAATAAACTAGATCTTCTGACTCTTAGTCCACCGTCTTAGCTCTGGCATATGCCAATTTAAGAAGGTAATATATTTTGCAATACCACCTAATTTGCCAACATTATTCAAAATGAGTTCAAAAAGACACATTGCAGTATTCACTTAGCAGGTCTTTGTCAGGAGAGCAACAACAGACGAGGATGATATGCATTCTTATATTAAAGGCTTGTATTCAATCCTCAAATTTACTTTTTTTTAAATTTTCAAAGAGTAAGTGGTATAATGCTACCTCACATACACGAATTTCATTGGAATTACAAAGTACAATGATTTGACTAGATACATGGAAATTTAATATATTTTGTTAATAACCAATAATAAACTTAAGACAAACCAATGATCCCACCCTATTGTTCAATCACTCAACCATTGTGAACTTACAGACTGCAGCACACCAGGCTTCTCTGTCCTTCATCATCTCCCAGAGCTTGCTCAGACTCGTGTCCATTGCGTCATCTAACCATCTCATCCTCTGTTGTCCACTTCTCCCTCTCTCTTCAATCTTTCCCAGCATCAGGGTCTTTTCCAATGAGTTGGCTCTTCGCATCAGGTGGCCAAAGTGCTGGAGCTTTAGCATCAGTCTTTCCAATGAATATTTAGGACTGGTTTCCTTTATGATTGACTGGTTTGATCTCCTTGCAGTCCAAGGAACTCTCATGAATCTTTTCCAACACCACAGTAAAAAAAAGCATCAACTCCTTGGTGCTCAACCTTCTTTATGGTCCAACTCTTGCATCCATACATGACTACTAGAAAAACCATGGCTCTACCTATGGGGACCTTTGTCAGCAAAGTAGTGTCTCTGCTTTTTAATATGCTGTCTAGGCTTATCATTGTTTTTCTTCCAAAGAGCAAACATCTTTTAATTTCAAGGCTGCAGTCACCTTCTGCAGTGATTTTGGAGTCCAGGAAAATAAAATCTGTCACTGTTTCCATTGTTTCCCCATATATTAGCCATGAAGCATTGGGACTGGGTGCCATGATCTTCGTTTTTTGAATGTTGAGTTTTAAGCCTGCATTTTCACTCTCCTCTTTCACCTTCATCAAGAGACTCTTTAGTTCCTCTTTACTTTCCGCCATAAGCGTGGTGTCATCGGCATATCTGAGGTTACTGATATTTCTCCCAGAAATCTTGATTCCAGCTTGTGCATCATCCAATCCAGCGTTTCACATGATATGCTCTACATATAACTTAAATAAGCAGGATAACAATAGCTTTGAGTACTCTGTTCCCGATTTGGAACCAGCACATTTTTCCGTGTCCGGTTCTAATTTTTGCTTCATGACCTGCATACAGGTTTCTCAGAGACAGGAAAGGTGGTCTGGTATTCCCATCTCTTGAAGAATTTTCCAGTTTGTTGTGATCCACACAGTCAAAGGCTTTGGCATAGTCAGTGAAGCAGAAGTAGATGTTTTTCTAGAATTATCTTGCTCTTTCTATGATCCAGTTGATGTTCGCAATTTCATCTCTGGTTCCTCTGCCTTTTCTAAACTCAGCTTGAACATCTGGAAGTTCACTGTTAACGAACTGTTGAAGCCTGGCTTGGAGGATACTGAGCATTACTTTACTAGCATGTGAGATGAGTGCAATTGTGTGGTAGTTTGACATTCTTTGGCATTGCCTTTCTTTGGGATTGGAATGAAAACACATTTTCCAGTCCTGTGGCCACTGCTGAGTTTTCCAAATTTACTGGCATATTGAGTGCAGCACTTTAACAGTATCATCTTTTAGAATTTTTAATAGCTCAGCTGGAATTTCATCAACTTCATAGCTTTGTTCATCACCTTATTGACTCCTTCGAGTTTCAGTACCATGGACAAAGATGGAAGGAAAACACATGATCTCTACCCCCAAAAGCCTACAGTTTCCTGGGGAGTTAGACATAGAAAGTATCTAATAGGGTACCAGGAGTAGTAGGGAGCATCTTTGTTGTTTAGTTGCAAGTCATGTCCGATTTTCTTTGCAACCCCTCGGACTGTAACCCACTAGGCTCCTCAGTCCACGGTATTTCCCAGGCAAAAATACTGGAGTGGTTTGCCCTTTTCTTCCCGAACCAGTGACTGAACATGTGTCTTCTGCATTGGCAGGTGGATTCATTACCAGTGAGCCCCCAGGAAAGCCCACCAGGGAGCATCTAACTCTGCCTAAAGAAGATGTCTTTGCTCTGACACAGTTCACAATCAATAATGTATGAGATGCCAATAACCAAGTTTATGTACACATTACTGGAAGTCAAAGAAAAGGAAATGGACTCAGTCTGAGCAAGTTTTCACAGACAGCCTGACATTCAGTACAGGATTTGGTGGAGAAATTATGAAGTAGATATAATTGATAGCACAGGTCTTGGATCCCAACCTACTGAATAAAGTTACTAAAAACTGAAACTTTCCTTTACTTTTGGGTTCACAAAAACTTGCAATAAGTGACTATGAAACTATTCTGTTTGTTTTTAACCCATTACCTGGAGAAGATGGGCAGGAAGTCCTGTAGCCAGAATCTCCACTACAGTCAGACTGGTAAGTAGAAGACATTGGGTGTAAAAAAACACCCTTCAGGATGACAGCCACATTTTTTGAACACTGCAGAATCCTCATTCCAAGTAAGTGGAATTATCCACAGCTGTGCATATGAGGAAAACTTCTGGGAAGACAAGAAGTCTCCAGAACCATTTGGTGTTATCTCCTTCCTTATGTAACTATGGCTAAAAGTGGTTGTGCACTTGGCCATTAAATAATACTCTATTGTTCCAGATTCCTCTACCCTTATTCAAGTCTTTCTTAAGACTCCTCTCTGTAGAGGAGACAATTCCATCAAACTAAGCCTATCTCCAGAAAACTCTGTTCTGGATGTGTCAGGGATTGTGTTTTCAGATGGAGGCAGCCCACTATCTGGACCCCATGTTTGGACAATTGGCCATTGTGTTTTGGTGAGGGGAAAGGTCCTGTCTACTGCCACAGAAAGCAAAATGCCAGATACCTGCTCTCAGATCCATAGAATCAACTCTGCCAATCAGATACTCCCCCAGTCCACTGAATGTTTACCTTGTGAGGCAAAAACAAACAACAAACAAACAAACAAAAAACAAAAAAACCCAGACAATTGAGAATTATTTCTAATGGGGTGACTTTTGGGGTTGGTAGAAAATGGTGGTTATCAGGGCTTCATGAGTGGTATCCAGTGTCAAGCCAAGAATGCAGCAACAAGCTGTACTGGGAGCTTTAGCTCAAGTTCTAACTTTCCATCCTTCCCCATTCCTATCCATTTTCCAATCCAAATTCTCTATCCTTTTTATCCTGTCAGCTGCCAGGTAGGTTTCCAACACTTTTTTAAAAAAGGCAGATTTGATTTCTATGACTTACAGCAATGAACCTCAACTGACCCAATTTTTCCTAAATAGTAGAATGTATAGTGTAATTGTATCTTATAGTATTTCTAAATGGAAAATTTCTATGGGAAATGTATTTTAAGAATGTCCTAATAGTTGTTCAGTGACAGGTGATGACATCCCAAAGGAAAAATATCTTTATGATTGAATATGAAGACAGATTTACATTAATTTGAGTAGCTCACATGACTCCCAAACCCAAGAGGATAAGCTTTCACTATACTTGGCAATGGTTATCCTCATTAATTATAACCAGAAATTGCTGGTTAATGGATTTAATGTATTCTGCAGTTGAGAACAGTCAGAGGAAGGACTAAAACTAGGAGATGGGAAGAACAGTTTCTTAGCAGAAAAGTTGAACTTAAAAAGAACCAGTGTACAACAAAAAGGAATTAACCCATTAATTAATTCATTCAAAGAACATTCAAGGAATGTTTATGTGCTAAGTGAAGAGAGACAAAAAGAACCAAAGAGGAGTCCAGCTCTTGAGAAATATATGAAAATATAGACATGAAAAAACTTAATATAGTAGTATACAGCTACGAAGAATACAAAGAATTGATGCTTTCAAAGTGTGAAGCTGGAGAAGACTAATGAGAGTCCCTTGGACAGTAGGGAGATCAAACCAGTCAATCTTAAAGGAAATCAGTCCTGAATATTCGTTGGAAGGAGTGATGCTGAAGATCCAGCATTTTGGCTACCTGATGCAAAGAGCTGATTCATTGGAAAAAACCCTGATGCTGGGAAAGATTTAGGGCAAAAGAAGAAGGGGACAGCAGAGGATAAGATGGTTGGAGAGCATCACTGATTCAATGGACATGAGTTCGAGCAAATTCTGGAAGATAGTAAAGGACAGGGAAGCCTGGTGTGCTACAATTCATGGGGTTACAAAGAGGCAGGCATGATTTAGCAACTGAACAACAACAAGGCTACCAGAATTACCCATAATAATCCATAAGCTTGTGTATTAGTTTTCTATGCTGCATAATAAACTACCACAAACACAGAGGCTTAAAATAACTCATTTTTATAATCTCATATTTTCCATAAGTGAGAAGTTCAGGCCCAGCTTGAAGCTTCACCCAGCTGCAATCAAGGAGTCACCAGGACTTGGGTGTCATCTGGGCTTGAGGTTCTTTTCCAAGTTTAGGCAACAATTTACACAAAATGTTTCCTTGCAGCTATAGATGTCATAGCAGTTTACCTCTTCTAGGGCAGTAGGAGAGAGTCTCTGTTCCTCTTATGTCAGACCTACCTTGATAATCTCCTGTTTTATTAACTTAAAGTCATTTATTAGAGACATTATTGTATCTGCAAAATTCTTTCACCTTTTTCACTTAACATAATCTCAGGTGTGATATCCCAAAACATTCAGTTCAGTTGCTCAATCATGACCAACTTTGTGACCCCATGGACGGCAGCACGCCAGGTTTCCCTGTCCTTCACCAACTCCCGGAGCTTGCTCAAACTCATGTCCATCGAGTCAGTGATGCCATCCAATCAAGTCATCCTCTGTCGTCTGCTTCTCCTCCTGCCTTCCATCTTTCCCAGCTCAGGGTCTTTTCTAGTGAGTCAGTTCTTCACATCAGGTGGCCAAAGCATTGGAGTTTCAGCTTTAGCATTGGTCCTTCCAATGAATATTCAGGACTGGTTTCCTTTTGGATTGACTGGTTGGATCTCCTTGCAATCCAAGGAACTCTCAAGAGTCTTCTCCAACACCGTAGTTCAAGAGCATCAATTCTTCGGCACTCAGCTTTCTTTATAGTCCAAATCTCAAATCCATACATGACTACTTGAAAAACCACAGCCTTGACTAGATGGACCTTTGTTGGCAAAGTAATGTCTCTGATTTTTAATATGCTGTCTAGGTTGGTCATAGCTTTTCTTCCAAGGAGCAAGTGTCTTTTAATTTCATGGCTGCAGTCACCATCTGCAGTCATTTTTGAGCCCCCCAAAATAAAGTCGGTCACTGTTTCCATTGTTTCCCCATCTATTTGCCATGAACTGATGGGACCGGATACCATGATCTTAGTTTTCTAAATGTTGAGTTTTAATCCAGTTTTGTCACTCTTCTCTTTCACTTTCATCAAGAGGCTCTTTAATTCTTTGCTTTCTGCCATAACACATATCATCTGTGTATATGAAGTTATAGACATTTCTCCCAGCAATCTTGACTCCAGCTTGTGCTTCATCCAGCCTGGCATTTCACATGATGTACTCTGCATATATGTTAAATAAGCAGAGTGACACTATACAGCCTTGATGTTCTCCTTTCCTGATTTGGAACCAGTCTGTTGTTCCGTGTCCAGTTCTAACTGTTGCTTCTTGACTGGCATACAGATTTCTCAGGAGGCAGGTAAGGTAGTCTGGTATTCCCATCTCTTTAAGAATTTGCCATAGTTTGTTGTGATCCATACACTCAAAGGCTTTGGCATAGTCAATAAAGCAGAAGTACCAAAACATTAGTCATATTCTGTTGGTTAGAAGCCAGCCCTAGATCCTACCCACAATCAAGGGGAGGAGATTATCAAAGGCATTTTTGGATCTACTCAACAAAGCTTTGTTCTCTACATTCTAGTCCAGGGAATCCTCCTATTTTTCCTGGATTTATAGTCCGAAGAAGAGATAGAAAAGGACATACCTTCTAACCAACTTGCATTGACGAGTATTCAGATTAACCATGATTCAGTTCCTCTCTTTTAGTTATTAACGCTTATTTTATATTGGAGTATATACATTACCCGGAGAAGGCAATGGCACCCCCACTCCAGTACTCTTGCCTGGAAAATCCCATGGATGGTGGAGCCTTGTAGGCTGCAGTCCATGGGGTCACTAAGAGTCGGACACAACTGAGCGACTTCACTTTCATTTTTCACTTTCATGCATTGGAGAAGGAAATGGCAGCCCACTCCAGTATTTTTGCCTGGAGAATCCCAGGGACGGGGGAGCCTGGTGGGCTGCCGTCTATGGGGTCACACAGAGTCGGACACGACTGAAGTGACTTAGGAGTAGCAGCAGGGTTCAATTTGGGCTTCCCTGATAGCTCAGCTGGTAAAGAATCTGCCTGCAATGCAGGAGACCTCAGTTCGATCCTTGGGTCTGGAAGATCCCTTGGAGAAGGGATAGACTACCTACTCCAGTATTCTTGGGCTTCCCTGGTGGCTCAGCTAGTAAAGAATCTTCCTGCAGTGTGGGAGACCTGGGTTTGATCCCTGAGTTGGGAATATCTCCTGGAGGAGGACATGGCAACCCACTCCGGTATTCTTACCTGGAGAATCCCCATGGACAGAGGAACCTGGTGGACTACAGTCCATAGGATTGCAAAGAGTTGGACACAACTGAGTGACTAAGCACACAGCTCAATTCATTATTCAGCTCAGTTAAGTTCAGTCACTCAGTCGTGTCCGACTGCTTGTAATCCCATGAATCGCAGCCGGCCAGGACTCCCTGTCCATCACCAACTCCCGGAGTTTACTCAAACTCATACCCATCGAGTCGGTGATGCCATCCAGCCATCTCATCCTCTGTCGTCCCCTTCTCCTCCTGCCCCCAATTCATTGTAGCCTTCCAAAAATAAGTTAGTGAGAATATCACATTGTTGGTGCTTCCTGACATTTGATCTTGTAAAATCGAAACTGTTAATTACCTCATAATTCTGTCTTGTCAGTTTTATTTGTAAAACCCTTCCTCATCAAAATATAAGGTGATAGAAGAATGGCAGTTATACTCCTGCATAGCTCTTGTCTACAGAAAGCTTAAGATTTTCCCACTCCTACCTTATGTCCTCTTCTGGTTAGGAGCATAAAGGTTATATGCTCATGTGAGCACCTCTTAAGGCAGTAAGTTCCAAATGAGAGTTATGGCTTCTGCAAATTCAGATACCTCAGCCAGACTACAGAGATTTTGATTCAGGAGAGGTAAGTAGCCAGCATCTGTGTAGATTTTTAACCAATACATGCATAGAACCTAAATTTTAAATACAAAAGGATACATACATAACATATTTACTTCATCCAATCCTTTTGTGGGGACATATTTTCTGTGGAGACAATTGTTTTTACAGTCTTTCCCCCCTATACTTTGTACATATACAAAACCAGAGGAAAAAAGCATTTCACACAATTGATTCTTTACCTTGCTTGTTTTCATTTAATAATATATATTGGAGATCATTTTTTGTTCTTAAAAACACATATTCTCAAAAAAAAAAAAAAAAAAAAACCCAAAAACAAAAATACATATCCTCAAAGTTTTTCAATAGGTTGAAAACACTGATGAAAATCTTCATTGAAGATGAGGTTCTTCCAATAGTCTGTGGGGGCAGTTCGGTGCTAGAACCACACAGATCAAAAGATGCCATTTAATTAACTTTCTCTTTATTCCTATCTACCAACCCAAATTTACTTGTCACTCTAAGTTTGCCATAATTTTTTGTCATTTAAAATATAGAGCTCTTATGGGCTGGCTAGGCTTCCCTGGTGGTGCTAGTGGTAAGGAACCAAGCTGCCAGTGCAGGAGATGCAAGAGACTTGGGTTTGATCCCTGGGTTGGGAGAAGGTCCCTTGGAGTAGGAAATGCAACCCACTTCAGTATTCTTGCCTGGAAAATCTCATGGACAGAGGAGCCTGGCAGGCTATGGTCCAAGACTGGCTAGTACACTGGAAACTTTGTCCTAAAGGATACAGGAAGTATTTATTCCTCATAACATCAAGTCCTCTTATTATTTTACTTTTGATATCTGTCATGAAGATAGCGAACTGAATTGCAAACTTTTTTAGTCAATATTTATACTCTAGAGATTCTAAACTGTACGTTTAAGGGCAATATAGGAATATTTTATCAAAGATAAGCAAAAGAAAAGTAAAAGCAGACATATATTAATAGTTAAGAATTTGGATTTGAAAGGAATGTTGCTTTCCTCTTGAAATTTTCACTTTGTTCAATAGCATATACTAAGCATATAACTAAAAGTTGAAGAAGAGTCATCTACATCTTCCAACTAATTTTATTACTTATTTGACTTGGCCCAAAATTAATCTGGAAATTACACTGAATAGACTGAAAGTGAGTACACACACACACACACGCACACATCAAAGAGCCTCATATCTGAGAATGACCAACTTAAGGTTAGTAACATGGGAACAGTAAGATAGTTTCCATCCTACTTGGCTTAGAATTTACCCAGCACAAGTACGTGGCTGTTTAAATATTTATCAAAGTGTTTAAATATTAAATGGAAAACCTCTCTGATACTAGACCTGCACTAAAACAAATTGAAATTGGTTTCTAAGTTTCAATATTGATATTCTCTTTGGGAACAACTGAGAAAAAGAAAATGACAAAACACTTGTACTCAGAGACACCCTCAAAGCCAAAAATTGTATTTATACACTGTTTATTAATAACTAAAAATCTAGGGAACTTTATATGTTCTCATTCCTCAGTTCAGCTAAGGAAAAACCCAAGATAAAAAAACCTTATTCTTAGACTGCATGATTAGGAAACACAACTAATATGTACACAGTTGAATATTATTGTCTTCTTATTTTGGAGATAAAAAGCAAGATTTTTCAGCAATTTGGATTTTGTTCTTTTTTGGTATTTGGTCTTCCCTAAACATAAAGTTGGCATTTGAAAAGTATGTTCTGCCTATATAACAGGATTTATTGAATTTGCAAAGTTAAGTAGTTGCTTTTCATATTTCAGATAAAATAGCAGTTGTTGCTCAGTTTTCCACATCTTAATTTGTTTTTATTTTTATTAATTCTATTCTTAAGGTGATAAGCAAATTTTTTCTTTCATTTACATCTAGATGAATAGCAAGCCAGCATCCAAATTTAATTATAAATGTGAGTCATAGAATGAATATGAATAAATAGCTGCACTAGAAAAAGATTTTTTCTATTAAAGTACAATTGAAAGAGAACCCTAACAATCTCAGTTTTAATTTAAGATATGCTAATTCCCTGGTGGCTCAGATGGTAAAGAATCTGCCTGCAACGCGGGAGGCCTGGTTTGATCCCTGGCTTGGGAAGATCCCCTGGAGAAGGGCATGCCAACCCATTCCAGTATTCTTGCCTAGAGAATTCCATGTACAGAGGAGGCTGGTGGGCTACAGTCCATGGGTTTGCAAAGAGTTGGACATGACTGAGTGACTAAGCACACATGTTCATTCCAGGGTATAAGTGATCTGGTCTTCATTAACTTCTTGCCCTATCTCTGACTTCTCATTTTTACGACATAGTGATAGTTCTCACAAAATTCTTGTTCTGTCAGGCAGCCCATCTCATTGACACATATTCAAACATAAATGTATGCCCTATTTCTTAGAATGGAGATAAATTTGTAAAACTTTCTTATTGGTTTTCAGTGTTCCAGGCATCTGAACCATACTTTGACAAATAAATGGATTTTTGTAACATGGGGGAAATATTGCCCAGTTATTTGAAACTAAATGAGAATAATCATTAATAACAACTTTAGAAGACAACCACTACCAGTTAGGTATTTTATATATATATATATGTACACACACATATATGTATATTATATATACATATTTATATATTTCTTAAAGTTTATTTTCCTAATGAGGGCATGGCAGCTGGGGATATATGAAATTATGGAATTAATTATTCTTAATTAAGGAAATCCTGTTTGTCAGAGGAATTTGTAAGAATTTGTAAGAATTTTTATTTGTAAGAATAAAGACTTAAAATTTCTTTAAATTAAGGTTTATTTAAAGTTGTTTTTTTTTTCCTTTTGAGACCTCAGAGAGCTTTTTCAGACTTCATGAAGTACTTGAAAATTACACCTTTATCCTATAATGTGCTACTGATACTGGTCTGACTAAACTAGCAATATGTATACTTACCTGAGACACTTTAAAAGTAAAATATGAGTAAAAAGATTTATGGCATGTTAACTCTTCTCAAGCAGAGTTATGCCATAATGCAGGCTGTACACCTAGGCAATTTTTTTTTCATCAAAGTCTGTTGTCATTTAAGATTGGAAAAATGCATACAAGTGAGTTCCCATTCAAAGATTCAAAGGATATTTACACTAGTAAGACAGTGGCTGATGTTCAAGTGTAAATAAGAAAAAGAGTCCTTATTGTCAAAAAGCTTATTATCTATGAAAGGTAAAACATAGGTAAATACAAGTGATATTGGTGTGATGATAGGATTATGTTTAGGGTAACAAAGACAGATGAGATCACTTCTAATGTGGAAGGCCAATATGCACTAGATTGAATGCGTGTGTGTGTGTGTGTGTGTGTGTGTGCTCAGTCATGGCTTACTCTTTGCAGCCCCATGGACTGTGCCCACCAGGCTCCTCTGTCCATGGAATTTTCCAGGCAAGAATACTGTAGTGGGTTACCATTTCCTCCTCCAGGGGATGTTCTAGACCCAGGGATCAAATCTGCATCTCTTTTGTCTCCCTGCATTGGCAGGTGAATTCTTTACTGCTGGTGCCACCTGGGAAGCCCCGTTTGTGTCCCCCAACAAAAACAAAATCTGTATGTTGAAATCCTAATCTCTTATATAATGATTTTAGGAAGCTGGGGACTTTGGGAAGTGACTAGGTCTTCAGGGCAGAGCCCTCATAAATTAACTAATCCTCATGTATGGAACTGTGTCCTTATAAAAGAGACCAGAGCACTCTCTTGCCCTCTTTCCACCATAGGAGGATGCAATAAGAAGTCAGCTGTCTGTAACCTAGGGGAGGGCTCTCATCAGAATTCAACCATGCTGTCATTCTGATCTTGGAATTCCAGCCTCTGGGACTGTGAGCAAATAAAGCATTAGGTGTTTATGCCACCGCGTCTATGGTGCTTTGTTTCAGCAGCCAGAACTAACATAGTGATGGCCTCACAGCAGCAGTAACACAAAAATTGTGTCTCAAGCTGGATATAAGTGCTCCCTAGGTAAATGGACGAGGTAGCACAAGCAAAGGCAGAAGCTTGAAGCACTGTGCGCCTTTGGGGAACCCCAAGAGCGCAGGCTGACAGCATCGGGACGGGGTAGGGTAAGACAAGAACAGTGGGAGTTGAGGCTGGAAATTCTGGCCAAGGCCAGAGAGGTTGCTGTGTTATGCACAGAAGTTTGCATTCAGATGGTACTGACGAACCTATTTGCAGGGCAGCAATGGAAACGCAGATATAAACAGACTGTGGACACAGAGAG
Source organism: Dama dama (assembly GCF_033118175.1). Lineage (NCBI taxonomy): Eukaryota > Metazoa > Chordata > Mammalia > Artiodactyla > Cervidae > Dama > Dama dama. The sequence continues at coordinate 26,660,441 of NC_083711.1, forward strand.
GGCAAGAAGAGGGTGGGGCAAATTGAGAGAACAGTATGGAAACATACAAATTACGTTATGTAAAACTGATATCAAGTGGGAATTTGGTGTGTGACATAGGGAGCTCAACCCAGAGCTCTGTGACATCCTAGAAGGAGGGGATGGGGTGGGAGATGGGAGAGGGGTTCAGGAGGGAGGGGACATATGTATACCTGTGGCTGATTGATGTTGATATATGGCAGGAACCAACTCAATATTGTAAAGCAACTATTTTCCAATAAAAAAAATTTTAAAATAAGACTTTATGCTGTTTGCCACTTATTTTTGATATTTTTAAAACTGTTTTTTGTCCCTTCTCTATGTCAACATGTCTATTCCTGCCCTGGAAACAGGTTCATCTATTTCACCTATAGATTTCACATATTTGCATGACTATATGATATTTATTTTTATCTTTCTGACTTACTTCACTCTGTATGACAGACTCTAGGTCCATTCACACCTCTACAAATGACTCAGTTTAATTCCTTTTTATGGCTGAGTAATATTCCAGTATATATTCCATTCATTCATTTGTCCTTGGACATTGAGGCTGCTTCGTGTCCTGGCTATTGCAATTAGAGTGGGACAAATGGAAAGATTAGGATTGACATATATACACTACTGGGGCTTCCCATGTGGCTCAGTGGGAAAGAATCTACTTGACCATTCAAGACACACAGGAGATTCATCTTCCATCCCTGGGTTGGGAAGATCCCCTGGAGGAGGAAATGGCAGCCCACTCCAGTATGCTTGCCTGGAAAATCTCATGGACAGACGAGTCTAGAGGGCTACAGTCCATAGTGTCATTAAGAATCCAATACGACTGAATGAGTACACACACACACACAAATATACACTATCACGTGTAAAATAGATAGATAGATAGTGAGAAGATGCTATATAGCACAGGGAGCTCAACTCTGTGCTCTGAGATGACCTAGATGGGTGGGATAGAGGTGGGATGGGAGGGACGTCCAGGAGGAAGGGGATATATGCATATATATGACTGATTCACTTTATTGTATAGCAGAAATTAACACAACATTGTAAAGCAACTATACTCCAATAAAAAAATAAAAATAAAACTGCTTCTTGAATTGGACCTCCTTTCCTAAGAAATATCATGTGGAAACTCAATATATAAATGTGTGTGTGTATATGTATACATAATATAATATATATAATATAATAATGTATATATATATATATACACATATATATACATATATATATATGTATAACCTCTTGATCTTGACCCAGACTTGCCAGTGAGTGCCCAGGGGTCTCCGGCAGAGGCGTGGGTTGGTGGTGGCTGCTGCAGGATTGGGGCCACTGAGTGTAGCAGTGCATGCATGGGATCTTTTGAAGGAGGTCATCATTATCTTCATTACTCCACCATAGTTTGGCCTCAGGTCAAATAACAGGGAGGGAACACAGCCCCACCCATCAAAAGAAAATTGGATTAAAGATTTACGGAGCATGGCCTCACCCATTAGACCCTTTCCCCCTCAGTCAGTCTCTCCCATTGGGAAGGTTCCATAAGCCTCTTATCCTTCTCCATCAGAGGGCAGACAAAACGAAAACCACAATCACAGAAAACTAACCAATCTGATCACATGGACCACAGCCTTGTCTAACCCAATGGAACAATGAGCCATGCTGTGTAGGGCCAGCCAAGATGGACAGGCCATGGTGGAGAGTTCTGACAAAACGTGGTCCACTGGAGAAGGGAATGGCAAACCACTTCAGTATTCTTGCCTTGAGAACCCCATGAACAGTACAACAAGACAAAAATATCGGACACTGAAAGATGAACTCCCAGGTCAGTAGGTGCCCAATATGCTGATGGAGATCAGTGGAGAGATAACTCCAGAAAGAATGAAGAGATGGAGTCAATGCAAAAACAACACCCAGCTGTGGATGTGACTGTTGATGGAAGTAAAGCCCGATGCTGTAAAGAGCAATAATAGACAGGAACCTGCAATGTTAGATCCATGAATCAAGGTGAATTGGAAGCGGTCAAACAGGAGATGGCAAGAGTGAACACTGACATTTTAGGAATCAGCAAACTAAAATGGACTGGAATGGGTGAATTTAACTCATTTGAACATCATATCTACGACTGTGGGCAAGAATCCCTTAGAAGAAATGAAGTAGCCATCATAGTCAACAAAAGAGTCCAAATGCAGTACTTGGATGTAGTCTCAAAAATGACAGAATGGTCTCTGTTTGTTTCCAAGGCAAACCATTCAACATCACAGTAATCCAAGTCTATGCCACAACCAGTAATGCTGAAGAAGTTGAAGTTGAATGATTTTATGAAGACCTAAAAGACCTTCTATAATTAACACACAAAAAAAGATGTCCTTTTCATTATAGGCAACTGGAACGCAAAAGTAGGAAGTCAAGAAATACCTGGGGTAACAGGCAAATTTGGCCTTGGAGTACAGAATAAAGTGGGGCAAAGGCTAATAGAGTTTTGCCAAGGGAATGCACTGGTCATAGCAAATACCCTCTTTCAACAACACAAGAGAAGACTCTACACATGGTCACCACCAATTGGTCAACACTGAAATCAGATCGATTATATTCTTTGCAGACAAAGATGGAGAAGCTCTACACAGTAAGCAAAAACAAGACCAGGAGCTGAGTGTGGCTCAGTTCATGAACTCCTTATTGCCAAATTCAGACTTAAATTGAAGAAAGTAGGGAAAACCACTAGACCATTTAGGTATAACATAAATCAAATCCCTTACAATTATACAGTGGGAGCGACAAATAGATTCAAGGGATTAGACCTGATAGAGTACCTGAAGAACTATGGACAGAGGTTTGTGACATTGTACAGGAAACTGTGATCAAGACCATCCCCAAGAAAAGAAAATACAAAAAGCAAAATGGTTGTCTGAGGAAGCCTTACAAATAGTTGTGAAAAGAAGAGAAGTGAAAGGAAAGGGATAAAAGGAAAGATATACCCACTTGAATGCAGAGTTCCAAAGAATAGCGAGGAGAGATAGAAACCCTTCCTCAGCGATCAATGAAAAGAATTAAAGGAAAACAATAGAAATGGAAAGACTAGAGATCTCTTCAAGAAAATTAGAGATACCAAGGGAACATTTCATGCAAAGATGGACACAATAAAGGACAGAAATGCTATGGACCTAACAGAAGCAGAAGATATTAAGAATAGGGGGCAAGAATACACAGAAGAACTATACAAAAAACATCTTCACAACTCAGATAACCACAATGGTGTGATCATTCACTTAGAGACAGACATCCTGGAGTTCAAAGTCAAGTGGGCCTTAGGAAGCATCACTACAAACAAAGCTAGTGGAGGTGATGTAATTCCAGTTGAACTATTTCAAATCCTGAAAGATGATGCTGTGAAAGTGCTGCACTCAATATGCCAGCAAATTTAAAAAACTCAGCAGTGGCCACAGGACTGAAAAATGTCAGTTTTCATTCCAATCCCAAGGAAATGCCATGCCAAAGAATATTCAAACTACCACACAGTTGTAATCATCTCACTTGCTAGCAGAGTAATGCTCAAAATTCTTCAAGCCAGACTTCAACAGTACATGAATTGTGAACTTCCATATGTTCAAGCTGAATTTAGATAAGGTAGAGGAACCAGAGATCAAATTGCCAAAATCTGTTGGATCATCAGAAAAGCAAGAGAGTTCCAGAAAAACATCTACTTTTGCTTTCTTGACTATGCCAAAGCCTTTGACTGTGTGGATCACAACAAACTGTGGAAAATTCTTCAAGAGATGGGAATATCAGACCACCTGACCTGCCTCCTGAGAAATCTGTATGCAGGTCAGGAAGCAACAGTTAGAACTGGACATGGAACAAGAGACAGGTTCTAAATAGGGAAAAGAGTATGTCAAGTCTATATATTGTCACCCTGTTTATTTAAATTATATGCAGAGTACATCATGAGAAATGCTGGAGTGGATGTAGCACAAGCTGGAATCAAGATTGCCGGGAGAAATATCAATAACCTCAGATATGCAGATGACACCACCCTTATGGCAGAAAGTGAAGAAGAGCTAAAGAGCTTCTTTATGAAAGTGAAAGAGAAGAGTGAAAAAATTGGCCTAAAGTTCAACATTCAGAAAATGAAGATCACGGCATCTGGTCCCATCACTTCATGGCAAATAGACGGGGAAACAACGGAAACAGTGAGAGACTTTATTTTGGGGGGCTCGAAAATCACTGCAGATGGTGACTGCAGTTATGAAATTAAAAGAGACTTGCTCCTTGGAAGAATAGTTATGACCAACCTAGACAGCAGATTAAAAAGCAGAGATGTTACTTTGCCAACAAAGGTCTGTCTAGTCAAAGCTATGGTTTTTCCAGTAGTTGTGTAATGATGTGAGAGTTGGACCACAAAGAAAGCTGAGCACTGACGAACTGATAGTTTTGAACTGTGGTGTTGGAGAAAACTCTTGAGAGTCCCTTGGACTGCAAGGAGATCCAACCAGTCCATCCTAAAGGAAATCAGTCCTGAATATTCATTGGAAGGACTGATGTTGAAGCTGAAACTCCAATACTTTGGCCACCTCATGTGAAGAACTGACTCACTAGAAAAGACCCTGAGGCTGGGAAAGATTGAAGGTGGGAGAAGAAAGGGATGACAGAGGATGAGATGGTTGGATGGCATCACCGTCTCAATGGACATGAGTTTTAGTAGGCTCCACAAGTTGATGATGGACAGGGAAGCCTGGCATGCTGCAGACTCTGCAGTTGCAAAGAGTCAGACACAACTGAGTGACTGATCAGAAGAGATGTGCAGACTGTTAATTAACTGTATGTGTTGTACCCAGAGTCACTGAAGTATACAAACACCTGCTTCAAATGCTTGTCACATAGATGCATCCTTCCATTGAGCAAGCACCTTGTCTTATGAATGTTGAGGATGGCAAGTCCATTCAGTCCTTTGTCAGTAGGATAAGAATTTTATACTTATTTATGTAAAAAGAATTTAGTACCACAACAGAGGAGAAAGCAGCACTGGGGAGAAACTTGTTATTTTCTTAGCAACAGACATCCTTGCCTCTGGCTAGGAATAGACACGCCTTTGTTTGGCAGGGTCCTGAGAATGAGCTTGGATGCTATAGATTGTAAAACCAACTGGAAAATGTATGACTCTTTTCTGAACTCTCCAGTCTATGTTTTGCTTAGGTTATCTAAATTTTGAGCTCATGCTGGTAACAATAGAGAAGTTAGACACTATGAGAAAGAAGAACGGAGGAGAGAAAAAAAGGAGAGGAAAGCTAGATTGGGAAGAAAGCATTTGAGAAAGAGAGACATGAGTCCTCATGTCTAATGAGGATTTTGCTTAAGTTTCTGCCACGTGGTGTATGATGTAACACATTTTCCCCCTGTTTGCACCATCTCTATAAACCATCCATTTATTATTACTGCTTGGCTGAGTTTTGAGCTCTCTATGAGAGAAAAGTACTAGAAACAGCTTCCAGGTGAGTTAGGAGCTAAGGCCAAGGCTGGCCCAAGAAGTCTTTATGACTGAATTTCATAAACATGGATGATTTACAATTTATCCTTAAATCTGCCTGTTTCTCCCATATTAACTTAGAAGATGCATGTCACCTAAACTCACTGTTAAGATTGGGATGTGTAATTGTGATGTCAACTAGCGTTGTACTGACATGTAATCCCCAACTTTCCCTGTTATCATACTTGATCTCTAAATCATAGCTGCTTCCATCCCTTCCTCCTGCTTATATGCCTGTGGTGCTAAATTAACACCAAGTTTGGACTACTAGGGGTTATTCTGAACACCAGTCCCCTACTTCCTCTTCAGTTCAGTTCAGTTCAGTTCAGTTGCTCAGTCATGTCTGACTCTTTGCGACCTCATGGACTGCAACAAACCAGGTCTCCCTGTCCATCACCAACTCCCAGAGTTTACTCAAACTCATGTCTATAGAGTTGATGATGCCATCCAACAATCTCATTCTTTGTCATCCCCTTCTCCTCCCACCCTCAATTTTCCCCAGCATCAGGGTCTTTTCCAACGAGTCAGTTCTTCACATCAAGTGGCCAAAGTATTGGAGTTTCAGCTTCAGCATCAGTCCTTCCCAGTCCTGAATATTCAGGACTGATTTCCTTTAGGATGGACTGGTTGGATCTCCTTGCAGTCCAAGGGACTCTCAAGAGTCTTCTCCAACACCACAGTTCAAAAGCATCAATTCTTTGGCACTCAGCTTTCTTTAGAGTCCAACTCTCACATCCATATATGACTACTGGAAAAACCACAGCCTTGACTAGATGGACCTTTGTTAACAAAGAATGTCTCTGCTTTTTAATCTGCTGTCTAGGTTGGTCGTAACTTTTCTTCCAAGGAGTAAGCATCTTTTAATTTCATTTCAGGAGCTATAAAATTCACCTACCTCAAGAAGTGATTAGAATAATACTGTTAACATAACCAGTTTATACTTCTCCTGACCAGAAAAGTTCTAGCTTCTTAATTTCCTGTCTTAAATATACTGAGAGTATCAGATGTCATGTTCAAAACAAATGATGAAACAGTCATAGAAGGAGGAGTGTTCAGGAAGGCTCAGCTCACTCCTGGGAACTCACCTTCAGAGATTACATCTGGGGTCCTCTTGCAATCATTCCTCTGGTGAAATGTAAAGGAGCAAGATTTGCAGGTGTTGTTTGTTTTTTACAAGCTCATAAAAAAGAATAGTCAATCCATGTGTCTAAAGAAGAAAAAGAAAGTGTATTACTGATATATGCGCCACTTGGCAAGCCTGATAGTTAAGAACCCAGATTCAAAAGCAATGTTGAAAGAACACACACATCACTCAGAAATCTTGTAGAAAGTCAAATTCTGATTGAGCAGGTCTGGGAAGAGGGCAGAGGGTCTGCATTTTAAATAATATCACCAGTGATACAATTCTGCTACTGATAGCTATGTGTCCCACTCTGAGGGCTTCCCAGGTGGTGTTAGTGGCAAAGAACCCACCTGCCAATGCAGGAAATGATGTGGATTTGATCCCTGGGTCAGGAAGATCCCCTGCTGGAGGGTACGGCAACTCACTCTAGTATTCTTACCTGGAGCCTCTTACAGACAGAGGAGCCTGGCAAGATACAGTCCTGCCAGGGGTCGCAAAGAACTGGGCATGACAGAAGGGATTTAGTCTGCATGCACACATCCCACTTTGAGTAGCAAAATCCTAGAGTCAAATTACATGAGTTCAAGTCCCGGTTCTTGACTTCACCAAGCTGAATAACCTTGGGTAATTTATCATCTATATCACTTAATTTCCTCCTTTGTAAAGTGGGAATAATAATATTACTTACATATATGAGTTGTTGTGAAAGTTAAAAGACTTCATGTGTAGTAGCACTGAAAAGACTATCTGGCCTTTGGTGGTTGCTCAATAAATTAAATATTTGGTGAATGAATTACTTAGCAGTAGGATAGAAGTGGGGGAAGGGCCTGTGCTTTTGAACCCAACTCTGTCTTCTTTTTACTTTGGCCAGGCTGTACAATTTGTAGAAGTTTTAGTTTCTCCACCAGGGATTGAACCCAGGCCCTTGGCAGTGAGAACACAGAGGCCTAACCACTGGACCAACAGGGAATTCCCCCAATTCTCTTTTTTTTCCCCATAAAATAGTGATAGTAAAAAAAATCACATTAAAAAAGTTTTTATTGAGGTATAATTGATTTACAAGATTATATTAGTTTCAGGTATACAGTATAGTGATTCAGTGTTTTTTCCAGATTAACTCCATTAAAAGTTATTACAAGATAATTACTATAATTCCCTGTGCTATATACACATACTTGTTACCTATCTATTTTATACATAGTGACTTGTACTGCTTAATCTCATATCCCTAATTTGCCCTTCTCTCCTTTGATAATCGCTAGTCTGTTTTCTCTATCTGTAAATCTGTTTATATGTGTCACAATTGAGTCCAATATGTATATTACATTTCTTTTTGCATTTATCCATTGATAGATATTTGGGTTGCTTCCATATCTCTGCTATTGTAAATAATGCTACTAGGAATGTTAGATGCGTGTATCTTTGATATTAGTGTTTTCATTTTTACTGGATATATACCCAGGAGTGGAAAAACTGAAACATATGACAGTTTTATTTTCAATTTTTTAAGAAACCTCCATTTTGCTTTTTATAGTGGCTGTATCAATTTATAGTCCCTACAACAGGGTATGAAGGTTCTCCTTTCTCCACATTCTCTCCTACATACGTTATTTGTATTCTTTTTGATGATATCCATTCTGACATGTGTGAGGTGATACTTCATTGCTCTAATTTCTCTAATAATTAGTAATGTTGAACATCTTTTCACATGTCTCTTTGCCATCTGTATGTCTTCTTTGGAAAAATGTCTATTCAGGTCTTCGGCCAATTTTTTGATTGGATTCTTTCATTTTTTTGATATTGAGTTGCATAAACTGTTTATGTATTTTGGATACTAACCTTTTGTTGGTCATATCAGTCGCAAGTATATTTTCCCACTCCAGTAGCTGTTTTTTTATTTCGTCGAAGGTTTCTTTTTCTGTGCAAAAGGAAAGTTTAACTGGATGCCATTTAATCAGCTTTTGCTTTTGTTTCTTTTGGCTTAGGAGACAGATCCAAAACTCTTTCATGTTTCCTCAAAAGAGTCATCTGCCCTTTCAGCTTCTAACTTTGTACCACTGGTTGCCTTTGAGTCAACTCTTCAAAATCCTAATTAGGGCTCAAAGGAAGAAAATGGGAAGCCTCTGAAGAATGTAATAGATTCTTCTCTTTACCACCTAAGGGCAGGAAATGATCAGATTTATATAGAAGAAAATCACTCTGAGAGCACGTGGGAGGCAGATAGTAGAAGCTGGACAAAACTAGGGCTGGGGAAAGACAGTTACAGATGATTATAATTGGCCAGGTAAGAGAAAAAATGAACCTGAGACTAGCGTAGTTGAGAGAGTTGCGAAGAAGGGGGTCAGTAAAAACACCATTAAGGAGGTTGACTTGACAAGACAGGGCATTAAATAGTGGATACAGCTGTTGTTTAGGGAAAAGTATGGGATGGTGTCTTCTTTTCTAGTTTGGGTAAGAAGATAAATCTTGGGAATGATTTGCAAAGATTTGTGAAGGGAGAGGGAATATGTCACAAAGGGTATGAATAAAGCAAAAAGGGAATAAGATGCTAATAGGACTAACTTTGGACACATTGAAAGTGACTGCTGGAGCTAGATAACCACAGGAAATTGGAAATCTAGGTCTGGAGTTGAGGAGACATACATGTTGACCAGACAAATTGGTCAGTCAACAGCATTTGTCTGTTAAGGCCCCTGAAGTGAATGAGTCAACCCAGGGAAGTATGAGATGTAGGAAGAGGTAAATACAAAATGGGGACCATGAGGGAAACTGAGAAGGAAGAACAGAAGAAGAAAGAAAGCCGAAAGAGAGTTCTGGCAGAAAGCCAAGAGAGGCGTGCTTCTCCAGTGAGGGAATGGTCAATAGAGCCAAATCCCACAAAACAACATCTACACCACCAGATTCTCCCTCGTGATTCATTGACTCTGTCAACACCACATCATGATTCTAGTCTCTCAGTGTCAAAGTCCAGTATCTTTCTTTGACTCATCCTGCTTCCTCATTTGCTGTATTTAAGGCACTAAGATTTCCTTCCATTCCTTGATATCCCTTCCTTTCTCTGTAAGCCTGGTATCATATCTATTCCCTTCACTACTTTACATTTTTTAACTTGAAAGATTGGTTTTGTTTAGAAACAGGAGCCCCTATGTATTTAAGTATCAAGAAATGTGTAGGAATAATAAACACCAAGTTTAGGATAAGAATCACCTCTGCAGTAGGTGGGACTATTATGATTCAGGAAGGGAGCAATTTCAGCTGCACAAATAATGTTCAGTACTTAAGTTGGTAAAAGGTAATAGATTTAAGTGTCCTGATATTTAAATAATACAAAAAAAAAAAAAAAAAACACCACTCTAAGAAATGCTTTATAATGACATCACCCTGATATTCAAGTTTCTAAGTTCTCAATTTGGGATCTTACTCCCTGTCTCAACTTACTTCCCACAATTCTTTGCAATATTCTGAGTCTGGTTCCTGTCTATGTCATTCAAAAAGGTCAGTGTCTCGTGCATTACTTTGCCTTCTTTTAGTATTAGTGTCCTCCTGTCAGAAGGCCATCTCCAAAATCTTTCCAGTCCTTTTAGCTCAGAAACCTGTGTTGTGGATTTCTCCACTGGACATAAACTTCCCACCTTCTGAAATCTCGAGAGAGAGAGAGAGAGAGAGAGAGAGAGAGAGAGAGAGAGAGAGACAGAGACATCCTTTATCTATCACTTTCAAGTCTATTTGCATGATTTTTAATTAATTAATTTATTTTAATTGGAGGCTAATTACTTTACAATATTGTGGTGGCTTTTGCCATACACCGACATGAGTCAGCCATGGGTGTACATGTGTCCCCATCCTGAACCCCCCTCCCACCTCCCTCCCCATCACACCCCTCAGGGTCATCCCAGTGCACCAGCCCTGAGCACCCTGCCTCATGCATGGAACCTGGACTGGAGATCTGTTTCACACTTGATAATATACAGGTTTCAATGCTATTCTCTCAAATCATCCCACCCTCGCCTTCTCCCACAGAGTCCAAAAGACTGTTCTTTACATCTGTGTTTCTTTTGCTGTCTCACATATAGGGTCATCATTACCATCTTTCTAAATTCCATATATATGCATTAATAAACTGTATTGGTGTTGTTCTTTCTGACTTACTTCACTCTGATATTTTCATCAATATAATTAAATAACTCTAATCCTGATAACACATTAAAATTATCTGAGGAGTTCTTAAGAAATACTGGGTTGATCCAAACAGTTCATCTGTGTTTTCCCTGAACAAACTTTTTGGCTAACCCAATGTTATTTTCTGGGCTTCTGCTCAAACAAACCTGAATCACAGGATTTAAGAAAAACTTCCAAGGCAATTCTAATAGCACAATTCCAGCATGATCATGCTTTGAAGACAGGGGCCACCTCTTCTTAAATGCCTCTACACTAGTGCAGAACTTCACATCTGAGTATGTGAAATATGTGAATATGAGCTTAAATATCAATTTCATTCAATGCAACCAGGAAAAGCTAATAATCTTAAAAAACTGTTGCGCTATTCTTCTTCTGACATTATAATATATAAAGAAGTCCTCTTAGCAGTAACTTGACCTTCAATAGCTCAGTGTCATGAATATTTGGAAGCAGGTTACCTTAATGTGCACACACGAACAGCTGGACTGAAATTGAACACTGACTGAGTGACGTTAAATACTGGAGTCCGAGGAGGCAAGGCCATAAATAAGAGCTTTTAGTTCCAATGCGTGACAACTGATCCTTAATGCCAGAAAGAATCAAAGTAGCAGTAGACAAGTATAAAAAATATAGCATGAAGAATGTAGGGCATTTAGTAAAAAGAATCACAGATGTAGAAAACAAATCTATGGTTACCAAGAGGGGAAGTGGGAGGGTGAATTGGGAGATTGGTATTGCCATCTATACACTATTGACACTATGTATAAAAATAGATAATAAAGAGAACTTACTGTGTAGCACAGGGAACTCTACTGAACGCTCTGTGATGACCTAATTGGGAAGGAAAAATAAAAAAGAGTGGGTATATGTATACATATAACTGATTCACTTTGCTGCACCACAGAAACAAACAAATTATTGTAAAGCAACTATACTCCAATAAAGATTAATTAAAATAAATAAAGTTATAGGTATATTAGAAAAAACTGATAATGCAAAGGAGTTTAAAAAATTGGTCAGGATAATATACAGTAGTGGGATAAATCCTGTTCTAATTCTCCAAATTAAGTCATAAATGTTTATAACTTGTGTGTCACATTGCTCTTTACTAGCAAATGATATTTAAATGCCTAAAGTCGCTTCATCTATGTTGGTTATGTCAAAATGATATGCTTCTATGTATTTGCAATAGTCTGAATGGCAAGAGTTAGGTAATTACTTATAGCACTGGTATACCATCAGAAAAGAGAAGGTATTTTTAACCCAACTTTTCAAAAGGAAACTGAGAAGATATATGAAATAACTTTTAATGTCTCTTCCAACCTTTAGAATCTTTTACTAAACTATTTCTATCTGTCTTCAAGCTCACTGATTCTCTCCTCACCATGTCACATCTTCTGATAGACACATTTTTTTTTGTTTCAGTTGTAGGGTTTCTTGACTTCTTGCATTTTCTTTCAATTTTTTCTTAAATTTCCCACCTCTGTGCTTCAACCTCCCTTGCATATTGTCCACTTTTTCCCATTAGGGCCTTTATCATATTAGTCACAGTTATTTTGTTTCATTAAAAAAAAAACTTGGGGGAGGAGCCAAGATGGCGGAGGAGTAGGACGGGGAGACCACTCTCTCCCCTACAAATTCATTGTAAGAACAATTGAACCCTGAGCAAATTTCACAAAACAACTTCTGATTGCTAGCAGAGGACATCAGGCGCCCAGAAAAGCAACCCATTGTCTTCGAAAGGAGGTAGGACAAAATATAAAAGATAAAAAGAGAGACAAAAGAGCTAGGGACAGAGACGCGTCCTGGGAAGGGAGTTTTAATAGAGGAAGTTTCCAAACACCAGGAAACCCTCGCACTGGCGGGTCTGGGGGAAGTTTTTGAATCTCGGAGGGCAACCTAACTGGGAGGAAAAATTAAATAAGGCCAACAGATTACGTGCCTAAAAGCAACTCCCAGCAGAAAAGTACCCCAGACGCCCGCATCCGCCACCAGCAAGTGGGGGCGGAACGGAGAGGAGCGGGCGGCATTGCTTAGGGTAAGGACCAGGCCCAAAGACCCTGAGAGCAATTGGAGGGAGCTTTTTTAAACTGTGGGATAGCAAGAGAGAAAATTAGCTGGCCTGAACACACTGTCAGCCGTTGGCAAAACAAAGGGACTGAGAAACTCCAGAGAAGAGCTAGCCTGAGGCGGACCGGCCCATCCCTGCCGGAGGTAGGAGGCAGGGGGGAGGGGAAAGGGGCAAACTCGGCCCCAGAGATGGCATCCCCTCCCACACTGCAAACAGGCCTCCAGCTTCTATCCAAAGACTTCCTGAGATTCTGGATGGTCAACATCCGCCGCCAGGGGGGTCGCGGCTAGAGGCCAGCTCCTGAGAACAAACACAAGCCGCTGGCACCCGACCAGTGCGCACAGAAACTGAGGCTGGGGCCATGGAGGGGAGAGGGCGCGCCACACCCGGGGAGAGTGCACCCGTCAAGCTCCTGGCTGCCTGAGCTGCTCCAACGGAGAAGGCACAAAATGCAGGCACAACTGAGTCCCCGCTTTTGTGGAGTACCCGAAAACGAACCGTAAGCTCCATATAGAGCAGCTGGGAGCCTGAGCAGTGTAGACGGGGAAAGCACAGACACCCGTGAGCGCGGACAAACCCAGTGTGGCCGGAACACGGTGAGTGCTCCCTACACACAGCGATATCTGTCTGCAGTGCTCCGTCCTCCCGTAGCAGGACTGAACTAGCGAACCTAAACAAGAGATCACCTCCGCCCGCCTGTGTCAGGGTGGAAATTAGACACTGAAGAGATGGCAAACAGAAGCCAAATAAACAAAGGGAATTGCTTCAGAAAGGACCGGTGTAACAGATTAAAATCCCTGTAGGTAACACCGACTACACCGGAAGGGGCCTATAGATATCGAGAAGTCTAAGCTGGAATGAGGAGCTATCTGAAACTGAACCAAACCCACACTGCCCTCAACAGCTCCAGAGAAATTCCTAGATATATATCTATATCTATATCTATATCTATATCTATACATATATATATATGTATTTTTTTAATTAAAAAAATTTTTCTTTCCTTTTCTTTTTTATTTTTTCTCTTTTATTTTCTTTTAAAATTCCCTATTACTCCCCCATTACTCGTTAACTTTCATTTTCATATATTTTTATGATTTTTTTAATTAGGGAAAAATAATTTTTTTTCTTGTTTTTTTTTTTTTTTTCTTTTTCTTGTTTTTCTTTCTTATTTCCTTTTAAGGTCCTCTAATACTCCTCTATTATTCCTTAATTTTCATTTTCATTTCACTATAACCTTGCCAAAAAAAAAAAAAAGAAAAGAGAGAAGCCCTATTTTTAAACCAAACCTCATGTATATTTCTAAATTTTTTTGTGTGTTTTTGTTTTTAAATATTGTATTTTAAAGAGTCTAACCTCTATGATAGATTTTTAATCTTTGTTTTTCAGTATGTGATATAAAGTTTGGACATTTAAGAATCCAGGAGGAGGAGCCAGGATGGCGGAGGAGTAGGACGGGGAGACCACTTTCTCTCCTACAAATTCATCAAAAGAATAACTGAACGCAGAGCAAACTTTGCAAAACAACTTCTGACTGTGAGCTGAGGTCATCAGGCGCCCAGAAAAGCAGCCCATTGTCTTCGAAAGGAGGTAGGACAAAATATAAAAGATAAAAAGAGAGACAAAAGAGCTGAGGACAGAGATCCATCCCGGGAAGGGAGTCTTTAGAGGACGTTTCCAGACACCGGGAAACCCTCGCACTGGCGGGTCTGGCGGAAGTGTTTGAATCTCGGAGGGCAACCTGACTGGGAGGGGAAGAAATAAATAAAACCCACAGATTACGTGCCTAAAAGCAACTCCCAGCAGAAAAGTACCCCAGACACCCGCATCCGCCACCAGCAAGTGGGGGTGGAACGGAGAGGAGCGGGCGGCATTGCTTAGGGTAAGAACCGGGCCTGAGTGCCCTGAGGACAATCGGAGGGAGCTTTTGTGAGTTACTAACTTAAACTGTGGGATAGCAAGAGAGAGAGAAAATTAACCGGCCTGAACGCACTGCTGGCCGTTCACAGAACAAAGGGACTGAGCAAGTCCAGAGAAGAGCTGGCAGGCTGCGGACCGGCCCAGCCCCGCCGGAGGCAGGAGGCAGGGGGGAGGGGAAAGGGGCAGGCTCGGCCCCAAGGACCGCATCCCCTACTGCACTGCAAACAGGCCTCCAGTTTCTAATCAAAGACCTCCTGAGATTCTGGATGATAGACATCCGCTGGGAGGGTCGCGGTGAGACACAGGGCACAGGCACCCGACTGGCACGGGTGGAAACTGAGACTGGGACCGCGTAAGGGAGTGGGTGTGCCCGTCAAGCTCCTTGCACCTGAGCCGCTCTGACGGGGAAGGCAAAAAAAGCAGGTGCAGGTTTTTGTTCCGCACTTTTGTGGAACACCTGAGAGCTGGAAACGCGCGCAGCGCAGGGCACGCTCCATATAGAGCAGCCAGGAGCCTGAGCAGCGTAGATGGGAAAACAGCACCAGCCCCTCCCTGCAGCGCGACTGAACTAGCTACCTGAATAAGAGACCACCTCCGCCCGCCTGTGTCAGGGCGGAAATTAGGCGCGGAAGAGACTGGCAGACAGAAGCCAAATAAACAAAGGGAACTGCTTCAGAAGGGACCGGTGCAACAGATTAAAATCCCTGTAGATAACACCAACTACACCAGAAGGGGCCTGTTGATATTGAGAAGTGTAAGCAGGAACGAAGAGCTATCTGAAACTGAACCGAACCCACACTGACCCCAACAGCTCCAGAGAAACTCCTAGATATATTTTTACATTTTTTTTTTTTAACTAAGAAAAAAAATTTTTTCTTTTTTCTCTTTTATTCTCTTTTAAAATTTCCTATTATTCCCCCATTACTTCTTAATTTTCATTTTCATAGATTTTTATGGTTTTTTTAATTAGGAAAAGTTTTTTTTGTGTGTTTTTTTCCTTTTTTTTCCTTTTTTCTCTTCTATTTTCTATTTTTCTTTTTCTCTTATTTTCTTTTTAAAGTCCTCTATTACTCCTCTGCTACTCCTTAATTTTCATTTTCATTACACTATAACCTTGCAAAAAAAAAAAAAAAAAGAGAAGCCCTATTTTTAAACCGAAATTCATATATATTTCTAAAATTTTTTTTGTGTTTTGGTTTTTGTTTTTAATATAGTATTTTTAAGAGTCTAACCTCTACTCCAGACTTTTAATCTTTGTTTTTTAGTATATGATATAAATTGTGGACATTTAAGGATCCAATATTCAGTTCCCATTTCTATTCAGGAGTGTGTTGATTATTCTCTCCCAATCTTGACTCTCTGTTTTCTACCTCAGAACACCTCTATTTCCTGCTTTCCCCTTCTCTTCCCAATCCAATTCTGTGAATCTTTGTGGGTGTCTGGGCTATGGAGAACACTCTGGGAACAGACAACTGCGTAGATCTGTCTCTCTCCACTTGAATCCCCCCTTTTCTCCTCCTGCTCATCTCTATCTCCCTCCTCCCTCTCCTCTTCTTCATGTAATTCTGTGAACCTCTCTGGGTGTCCCTAATGGGGGAGAATCTTTTCACCATTAACCTAGAAGATTTATTGTCAGTGGTGTATAGTTGGAGAAGTCTTGAGACTACTGGAAGAATAAAACTGAAATCCAGAGGCAGGAGACTTAAGCCCAAAACCTAAGAACACCAGAAAACTTCTGACTACATGGAACTTTAAGTAATCAGAGACCGTCCAAAAGCCTCCATACCTACACTGAAACCAACCACCACCCAAGAGTCAATAAGTTCCAGAGCAAGACATACCACGCAAATTCTCCAGCAACGCAGGAACATAGCCCTGAATGTCAACATACAGGCTGCCCAAGGTCACACCTAACACATAGACCCATCTCAAAACTCATTACTGGGCACTCCATTGCTCTCCAGAGAGAAGAAATCTAGTTCCACGCACCAGAACACTGACGCAAGCTTCCCTAACCAGGAAACCTTGACAAGCCAATCATCCAACCCCACCCACTGGGTAAAACCTCCACAATAAAAAGGAAACACAGACCTCCAGAATACAGAAAGCCCACTCCAGACACAGCAATCTAAACAAGATGAAAAGGCAGAGAAATACCCAACAGGTAAAGGAACATGAAAAATGCCCACCAAGTCAAACAAAAGAGTAGGAGATACGGAATCTACCTGAAAAAGAATTTAGAATAATGATAATAAAAATGATCCAAAATCTTGAAAACAAAATGGAGCTACAGATAAATAGCCTGGAGACAAAGATTGAGAAGATGCAAGAAATGTTTAATAAAGTCCTAGAAGAAATAAAAAAGAGTCAATTAAAAATGAATAATGCAATGAATGAGATCAAAAACACTCTGGAGGGAACCAAGAGTAGAATAACGGAGACAGAAGATAGGATAAGTGAGGTAGAAGATAAAATGGTGGAAATAAATGAAGCAGAGAGGAAAAAAGAAAAAAGAATCAAAAGAAATGAGGACAACCTCAGGGACCTCTGGGACAATGTGAAATGCCCCAACATTCGAATCATAGGAGTCCCAGAAGAAGAAGACAAAAAGAAAGGCCATGAGAATATACTTGAGGAGATAATAGCTGAAAACTTCCGTAAAATGGGGAAGGAAATAGCCACCCAAGTCCAAAAAACCCAGAGAGTCCCAAACAGGATAAACCCAAGGCGAAACACCCCAAGACACATATTAATCAAATTAACAAAGATCAAACACAAAGAACAAATATTAAAAGCAGCAAGGGAGAAACAACAAATAACACACAAAGGGATTCCCATAAGGATAACAGCTGATCTATCAATAGAAACCCTCCAGGCCAGAAGGGAATGGCAGGACATACTTCAAGTAATGAAAGAGAATAACCTACAACCTAGATTACTGTACCCAGCAAGGATCTCATTCATATATGAAGGAGAATTCAAAAGTTTTACAGATAGGCAAAAGCTGAGAGAATTCAGCACCACCAAACCAGCTCTTCAACAATTGCTAAAGGATCTTCTCTAGACAGGAAATGCAGAAAGGTTGTATAAATGTGAACCCAAAACAACAAAGTAAATGGCAACGGGACCACACCTATCAATAATTACCTTAAATGTAAATGGGTTGAATGCCCCAACCAAAAGACAAAGATTGGCTGAGTGGATAAAAAAACAAGACCCCTATATATGCTGTCTACAAGAGACCCACCTCAAAACAAGAGACACATACAGACTAAAAGTGAAGGGCTGGAAAAAAATATTTCATGCAAACGGAGACCAAAAGAAAGCAGGAGTCGCAATACTCATACCAGATCAAATAGACTTTCAAATAAAGGATGTGAAAAGAGACAAAGAAGGACACTACATAATGATCAAAGGATCAATCAAAGAAGAAGATATAACAATTATAAATATATATGCATCCAACATTGGAAGACCACAATATGTACGGCAAATGCTAATGAGTATGGAAGAGGAAATTAATAGTAACACAATAATAGTGGGAGACTTTAATACCCCACTCAAAACTATGGATAGATCAACTAAACAGAAAATTAACAAGGAAACACAAACCTTAAATAACACAATGGACCAGCTAGACCTAATTGATATCTATAGGACATTTCACCCCAAAACAATCAACTTCACCTTTTTCTCATGTGCACATGGAACCTTCTCCAGAATAGATCACATCCTGGACCATAAAACTGGTCTTGGAAAATTCAAAAAAATTGAAATCATTCCAGTCATCTTTTCTGACCACAGTGCAGTAAGATTAGATCTCAATTACAGGAAAACAATTGTTAAAAATTCAAACATATGGAGGCTAAATAACACGCTTCTGAATAACCAACAAATCATAGAAGAAATCAAAAAAGAAATCAAAATATCCATAGAAATGAATGAAAATGAAAACACAACAACCCAAAACCTATGGGACACTGTAAAAGCAGTGCTAAGGGGGTAGGTTCATAGCATTACAGGTTTACATCAAGAAATAAGAAAAAAGTCAAATAAATAACCTAACTCTACACCTAAAGCAATTAGAGAAGGAAGAAATGAAGAACCCCAGGGTTAGCAGAAGGAAAGAAATCTTAAAAATTAGGGCAGAAATAAATGTAAAAGAAACTAAAGAGACCATAGCAAAAATCAACAAAGCTAAAAGCTGGTTTTTTGAAAAAATAAACAAAAATGACAAACCATTAGCCAGACTCATTAAGAAACAAAGAGAGAAGAACCAAATTAACAAAATTAGAAATGAAAATGGAGAGATCACAACAGACAACACTGAAATACAAAGGATCATAAGAGACTACTACCAGCAGCTCTATGCCAATAAAATGGACAACTTGGAAGAAATGGACAACTTCTTAGAAAAGTATAACTTTCCAAAACTGAACCAGGAAGAACTAGAAGATCTTAACAGAGCCATCACAAGCAAGGAAATCGAAACTGTAATCAAAAATCTTCCAGCAAACAAAAGCCCAGGACCTGATGGCTTCACAGCTGAATTCTACCAAAATTTAGAGAAGAGCTAACACCTATCTTACTCAAACTCTTCCAGAAAATTGCAGAAGAAGGTAAACTTCCAAACTCATTCTATGAGGCCACCATCACCCTAATTCCAAAACCAGACAAAGATGCCACAAAAAAGAAAACTACAGGCCAATATCACTGATGAACATAGATGCAAAAATCCTTAACAAAATTCTAGCAAACAGAATCCAACAACATATTAAAAAAATCATACACCATGATCAAGTGGGCTTTATCCCAAGAATGCAAAGATTCTTTAATATC
This sequence comes from Dama dama, assembly GCF_033118175.1. Lineage (NCBI taxonomy): Eukaryota > Metazoa > Chordata > Mammalia > Artiodactyla > Cervidae > Dama > Dama dama. Next base: position 26,680,115 of record NC_083711.1, read on the forward strand.
TGCAAATCAATCAATGTAATACACCACATTAACAAATTGAAACATAAAAACCATATGATTATCTCAATAGATGCAAAGAAAGCCTTTGACAAAATCAACACCCTTTTATGATTAAAACTCTCCAGAAAGCAGGAATAGAAGGAACATACCTGAACATAATAAAAGCTATATATGACAAATCCACAGGAAGAATTACTCTTAATGCTGAAAAATTGAAATCATTTCCCCTGAAATCAGGAGCAGGAAAAGTGTGCTCACTCTCACCACTATTATTCAACATAGTTTTGGAAGTTTTGGCCACAGCAATCAGAGCAGAAAAAGAAGTAAAACGAATCCAGATAGGAAAAGAAGAAGTGAAACTCTCGCTGTTTGCAGATGACATGATCCTCTACATAGAAAACCCTGAAGACTCTACCAGAAAATTACTAGAGCTAATCAACGAATATAGTAAAGTTGCAGGATATAAAATTAACACACAGAAATCCCTTGCATTCCTATACACTAACAATGAGAAAACAGAAAGAGAAATTAAGGAAACAATACCATTCATCATTGCAACAAAAAGAATAAAATACTTAGGAGTATATCTACCTAAAGAAACAAAAGACCTATACATAGAAAACTATAAAACACTGATGAAAGATATCAAAGAGGACAGAAACGGATGGAGAAACATACTGTGTTCATGGATTGGAAGAATCAATATTGTCAAAATGGCTATACTACCCAAAGCAATCTATAGATTCAATGCAATCCCTATTAAGCTACCAACAGTATTTTTCACAGAGCTAGAAAAAATAATTTCACAATTTGTTTGGAAATACAGAAAACCTCGAATAGCCAAAGTAATCTTGAGAAAGAAGAATGGAACTGGAGGAATCAACCTGCCTGACTTCAGACTATACTACAAAGCCACAGTCATCAAGACAGTATGGTACTGGCACAAAGACAGAAATATAGATCAATGGAATGGAATAGAAAGCCCAGAGATAAATCCACGAGCCTATGGACACCTTATCTTCGACAAAGGAGGCAAGGATATACAATGGAAAAAAGACAACCTCTTTAACAAGTGGTGATGGGAAAACTGGTCAACCACTTGTAGAAGAATGAAACTAGAACACTTTCTAACACCATACACAAAAATGAACTCAAAATGGATTAAAGATCTAAATGTAAGACCCGAAACTATAAAACTCCTAGTGGAGAACATAGGCAAAACACTCTCCGACATAAATCACAGCAGGATCCTCTGTGACCATCTCCCAGAATATTGGAAACAGAAGCAAAAATAAACAAATGGGACCTAATGAAACTTAAAAGCTTTTGCACAACAAAGGAAACTGTAAGCAAGGTGAAAAGACAGCCCTCAGATTGGGAGAAAATAATAGCAAATGAAGCAACAGACAAAGGATTAATCTCAAAAATATACAAGCAACTCCTGCAGCTCAATTCCAGAAAAATAAATGACCCAATCAAAAAATGGGCCAAAGAACTAAACAGACATTTCTCCAAAGAAGACATACAGATGGCTAACAAACACATGAATAGATGCTCAACATCACTCATTATTAGAGAAATGCAAATCAAAACCACAATGAGGTACCATTACACGCCAGTCAGGATGGCTGCTATCCAAAAGTCTACAAGCAATAAATGTTGGAGAGGGTGTGGAGAAAAGGGAACCCTCTTACACTGTTGGTGGGAATGCAAACTAGTATAGCCGCTATGGAGAACAGTGTGGAGATTTCTTAAAAAACTGGAAATAGAACTGCCATATGACCCAGCAATCCCACTTCTGGGCATACACACTGAGGAAACCAGATCTGAAAAGAGACACGTGCACCCCAATGTTCATCGCAGCACTGTTTATAATAGCCAGGACATGGAAGCAACCTAGATGCCCATCAGCAGACGAATGGATAAAGAAGCTGTGGTACATATACCCAATGGAATATTACTCAGCCATTAAAAAGAATTCATTTGAATCAGTTCTAATGAGATGGATGAAACTGGAGCCCATTATACAGAGTGAAGTAAGCCAGAAAGATAAAGACCATTACAGTATACTAACACATATATATGGAATTTAGAAAGATGGTAATGATAACCCTATATGCAAAACAGAAACAGAGACACAGATGTACAGAACAGACTTTTGGACTCTGTGGGAGAAGGCGAGGGTGGGATGTTTCAAGAGAACAGCATCGAAACATGTATATTATCTAGGGTGAAACAGATCACCAACTCAGGTTGGATGCATGAGACAAGTGCTCGGACCTGGTGCATTGGGAAGACCCAGAGGGAATGGGTAGAGAGGGAGGTGAGAAGGGGGAGCAGGATGGGGAATACATGTAAATCCATGGTTGATTCATGTCAGTGTATGACAAAAACCACTACAATATTGTAAAGTGATTGGCCTCCAACTGGTAGAAATAAATGAAAAAAAAAAAAAAAAAAAAAAAAACTTGTAGAAATTGCTTATTTTCCATCAATCTTATTTCCACTTTCTGTAGATGAGTCTGTGGACAAAATCAGCTTAAGGCCACTCTGTGGTTGTTCCTCTATGTTCAGTGGTGAGGCAGTGGGAACTGCAGGCCAGTCATCAATAGAAAACTGCTGAAAAGGCACACTATGCCTTCAGACCAACCTGCAACCTCAGGTTGAGTAGCAGTAAACTCAGAAACCAGGGCAGTGCATTCATTCTGAAATGTCTCTTTGGTCCCAGCCTTTTCTGCAGCACCCTGCTCATCTTTTTCAATCTCTTTAGGATTTCTGTAGAAGCAGAGATTAGGCATGACCTGCCATGAGTGTACCTGGGAGATGATGCTGCACATACACAGAACTTCCAGGGCAGTGTCACCACATCAGACCTGCTCAGTGATCTCCATTGTTGGTGCATGGATGGCCATGTCCACATAGCACAGAGGAGAGTCTGTGTTACACAGAGCAAGAGAAGGCAGGAGATGCCTCTGTGAGAGGCTAGTTGTCAGTATTGGGCTCAGGAACCACCAGACGTGTCAGCTCCAGGCAGCCTGGATCTGGTTCCAAGTTCCAGGAGTGAAGCAGCTAGCAGTGGAAGTCACTCTGCAGCAGCAGCAAACTTCAGCTCCACTCCTGGGTCAGTATTTCCGGATGATACGCCATTGACATCAACTGGGTTTTCAAAGGCAACAATGGCACCCGCGGCCAGCTATTCTCAGGTTTTCTTCAGATTTGTGATGTAGATGCTATGGCTCAGTGAGTAAAGAATCTACTTTCAATGCAGAAGATACAGGAGATGTGGATTTGATCCCTGGGTCTGGGAGACACCCATGGAGGAGGAAATGGCAACCCACTCTAGTATTCTGGCCTGGAGTATCCCATGGGCAGAAGAGCCTGGTGGGCTACAGTCCACAGGGTCCAAAGAGTTGGCCCTGACTGAGCACTCTTGCTTGCCATCCCTTGCCTTTTGTGACTATTCCATTTAGAAGTCAGGATTGGTATCACCTAAGTAAGTTTTATGGCAAATAGTGGGGAAACAGTGGAAACAGTGGCTTACTTTATTTTTCTGGGCTCCAAAATCACTGCGGATGGTGATTGCAGCCATGAAATTAAAAGACGCTTACTCCTCGGAAGGAAAGTTATGACTAACCTAGACAGCATATTAAAAAGCAGAGACATTACTTTGTCAACAAAGGTCCATCTAGTCAAGGGTATGGTTTTTCCAGGAGTCATGTATGGATGTGAGAGTTGGACCATAAAGAAAGCTGAGCACTGAAGAATTGATGCTTTTGAACTGTGGTATTGGAGAAGACTCTTGAGAGTCCCTTGGACTGCAAGGAGATCCAACCAGTCCATCCTAAAGGAGGTCAGTCCTGGGTGTTCATTGTTAGGTCTGATGTTGAAGCTTAAATCCAATACTTTGGCCACTTGATGCAAAGAGCTGACTCATTTGAAAAGACCCTGATGCTGGGAAAGATTGAGGGCTGGAGGAGAAGGGGATGACAGAGGATGAGATGGTTGGATGGCATCACCGACTTGATGGACATGGGTTTGGGTGGGCTCTGAGAGTTGGTGATGGACAGGGAGGCCTGGCGTGCTGAGGTTCATGGGGTCGCAAAGAGTCGGACACAACTGAGTGACTGAACTGAACTGAACTGAAGTGAGTTTCTGCTGAGAGTAATTTGAGGACATCTTCCTCTTTTATTTTCAGGAAACCAAGGGCTCTGAATGTTGTGAAGGTTTTCCTCTAAGTTACAACAGAACCCAGAACAGTGTTGTGTGGATTCATCTCTGGGTAGCATTTGTTGTTGTTCAGTTGTTCAGTTGTGTCCAACTCTTTGTGACCCCATGGACTTCAGCACTCCAGGCTTCCCTGTCTTACACCATCTCCCAGAGCTTGCTCAAGCTCATGTCCATTGAGAAGGTAATGTCATCCAACCGTCTCATCCTCTGTCATCACCTTCTTCTCCTGCCTTCAATCTTTCCGAGTATCAGGGTCTTTTCTAATGAGTCAGCTCTTCACATCAGGCAGCCTATAAAGAAAGACTAATCACAGTTATTTTCAATTCTATTTGATAATTCCCAAATCTGTGTCACATCTGACTTGAGTTCTAACGCTTGATCTGTATTCACTTCAGACTGTGTTTTTAATTGCCTTTGGAAGGCCTTATAATTTTTTGTTGAGAGGTAAATATGATGTGCATGAATAATTAGAATGAGGTAAAGAGGGCTTTAGGATGAAGATTTATGTTAATTTTTGCTGGGGCAATAGTTTCTAGAAGATTCATATTCTTCAAACCTCCTTGTTTTGGTTTCCCTCCTGACATTGGGCTTCCCTGAGAATGCCTCTTCAGAGAAAGTCTGCTTTTTGTGGGACTAAGAGGTGTAATCCACTGTTTCACTGGAGCTCTCTCTGTTGGTGTGGAAGTATGGCGTGGACAAGGGGAGCATTCTATAATCCTTCAATTAAATTTCAGTGTTTTAATCAGCCTTGTCCTTGAACTGTGACCTTCACAGGTGTTTCTCTGTGATAAAGCTTCACCTACCCGCCCACCTCCATGTACTTCCTTCCTTGGCTGCAGCGTTTCCAACCTATTTTCCTTGAGCCTCTGATCCCTGTTGACTATGTTTTTGTTTTTGTTTTCCCTCTCTAGGTGAACAGCTGACTCACTGAAAAAGACCCTGATGCTGGGAAAGATTGAAGGCGGAAGGAGAAGAGGGCAACAGAGGATGAGATGGTTGGATGGCATCACTGATGCAATGAACATGAACTAGGGCAAACTCCAGGAGATGGTGAAGTACAGTGTGCTGTGCTTCAGTACTATACAGTGTACTGTGTGCTGTAGTCCATGCAGTCGCGAAGAATCAGACACGACTTGGTGACTGAAAAACATAACAATGGGTAAAACAGGAAGCCTGGGGGGTGGGGGGAGTGGTTGGAGTGGGAGGGATTCCCTTCGACCAACTGGAATTGTTAATGTTCAGTTATTCAGTCGTGTCCAACTCTTTGCGATCTTGTGGACTGCAGCATGCCAGGCTTCCCTGACCTTCACCATCTCCCAGAACTTGCTCAAACTCATGTTCATTGAGTCGGTGATGCCATCCGACCATCTCATCCTCTGTTGGCTCCTTCTCCTGCCTTCAATCTTTCCCAGCCTCAGGGTCTTTTTTAATGGGGCAGCTCTTCAGATCAGGTGGCCAAAGTACTGGAGCTTCAGCTTCAGCATCAGTCCTTCCAATGAACATTCAGGACTGATTTCCCTTAGGATGGACTGGTTTGATCTCCTTGCAGTCCAAGGGACTCTCAAGAGTCTTCTCCAATACCACAGTTCAAAAGCATCAATTCTTCAGTGCTCAGCCTTTTTTATGGTCCAACTCTCACATCCATACATGACTACTGGAAAAACCTTCAACTGGGATATGGTTCAGAAAAAAGTCTTTTTGCCAGGAGAATATCCTTTGTTATGGTTAGACTGTTGGTTTATTTCACAGTGATTACTCTTTCCTTCCCGGCAAGAGCCACAGGGATCTTTCTTGGATCTTCACAGTGAGAACCTAGTGGAGATTCAAAAACTCAAAGTGCATGAAAATGTGGGGGCCCTTGTAAACCGGCAGCCCTAGGAGTTTCTCGCTGTTAATGCTAGTCCATATTCAGTTTCCAGCTGTTCAACAAAATTAGCATTTCAGTGTTCCTACCAGTTTATGGCTCCAGCAGCTTTTGGTCCAGGTCAGCAAGTCTTGCCTGTGTCTCTCTGGATGAATTTGCCTCTTCAGATTTTTGCCTGGCAATTTGTCCTGAAACCTCCGTTCTCTGAAGGATTCAAGAGAAGGCATTGCTTTTCAGTTGGGTCAGCTTTTTCTTGTTGTAGGGACAGCAGTGGCAACTTCCAAGGTTTTCATCTGTCAGAGTGAACCCAGAAGCCTAACTAAGTTATATAGAATTGTAGATTTCTAAACTTGTAGGCACACATAGTAATTAAACACAAGATTTTAAAATGTTCTACTGGAACTAAATATCTTGTCATTGAAAAATAGTTTAAAACATTAGGAAAATTGTCAGTATTTAATATTTGTTGAAGGTTAATGTTTTGATTTTTGTCAGTTTTCACTGTTGACACAGTGAATATTGTCTTTAGTAATTTCATTTATGAAACTGCTGCTTCTCAATTAATAAACATAGCAATAGAAATCACTGCCAATTTCATGAAATCTTCCTCAGAGGTTACATTATTTCTACTCACATTAATCAAGAGTAATGTTTGTTCTTATTTTATTCTGTAGATTTATTTGGGGGATTAATATGTTTATTTGAATAACTCAGGATATCTGGATACTTTGATCAAGTTCAGCATTTCACTATACAGTGAAACTTTATTTATGAAACTACTCACTTTTGTTTCTTAACCTAAAATACTTTAAAAATCACCTTCAGTGTCACAATCTCAGGATTATTCTGATTATTGAAGCTTTTTGGGAATAAAGGGAAGGTACTCTTACTGGTGGGGTTTAGAATGTGCTACCTCCAAATATGGATGCACTCTTGAATAGTTTAAGTTGAAGGAATTTGAGAAATGAAGCATGCTAGAAAGACTCTCTGCTCTTCTCCTCTGAAGCAGGTCACAATGACCTCAAGTGAGAGGTGCCCTCTGTTTTTTTAGGAAAATTAATTAATTAACTGATTTTTGGCTGCCCTGTGTCTTTGTTGCTGTGAACAGGCTTTCCCTAGCTGTGGTGAGTGAGGGCTACTCTAACTGTGAGGTTCAGGCTCCTCATTGTGGTGCCTTGTCTTGTAGAGTGCAGTCTCAAGAGTTGTGGTACATAGGCTCCATGGCATGTGGAATCTTCCTGGACCAGGGATTGAACCCATGTCCCCTGCATTGGCAGGTGTATTCTTAACCACTGGACCAACAGGGAAGTCCTAAAGGTGCCCTGTCTATACCAGGAGGTAAGGAGTGTCCTACTTTTTGAATGTGAATGAATAGGTCTTGCTAAGATTCTCCCAGTTTCCTACATTTACCTCATATCCTTTTCATCTTATGACATATTTCCACAACTTGTCACTCTTCATCAAATTCAGCATAAAAACATGCAGGTTTATCTGGTTCTTTGTACCTTTACTTCCTTGGGAGGGCTCTTGTGTCACATAAAACTTACATTTTTAAGCTAAATACATATGTATGCTTTCCTCTAATTAGTCTGCCTTTTGTTACAGAGATCCAGCCAAGAATCTAGAAGGGTAGAAGGAAAATGATATTTTTTCTTCTAGACATTACAAAGACATTACATTGTTTTCTGTTAGTTTGAGGTACTCACTGACAGATGTTGCAACAAATCATTAAATTTATCCAAGTTTAGATGATTGTTATTTTGGTATATTATAATGAAGGGTTTCCTCATTTGAGTGGCTCTATGTTAATTTGATATCTTGTCTCACTGGTCAGGCCAATTGTGGGTCAGAGATGGGTGTGTGTGTGCTAAGTCACTTCAGCTGTGTCAGACTCTTTACAATCCTATGGACCATAGCCCACCAAGATCCTCTTTGTCCATGGAGATTTTCCGGGCAAGAATAGTGGAGTGTGCTGCCTCCAGGGGATCTTCCCAACTCAGGGATTGAACCCACGTCTCCTACATCTCTTGCACTGGCAGGAAGGTTCTTTACCTATACCCTTTGTTTAAGGTTGTGGTTTCAATTGGCCAGTCCTAGGAAGCAAGGTTGCCTGTGTGTAACTCAATCACATTGGTGGTTTCTTGAATTGCTCTATAAGTATAGGCTTAAATACACATAAATTTAAATGGGGATATATTCTTAGTTGGGCTTCCCAGGTGGCTCAGTGGTAAAGAATCTGCCTGCAATGTAGGAAACCCGAGTTCCATCCCTGAGTTGGTAAGATCCCCTGGAGGAGGGCATGGTGGCCCATGCCACTGTTCTTGGCTGGAGAATCCCAGGACAGAGGAGCCTGGGGGGACTCGGTTTATAGGTTTGCAAAGAGTTGGACATGAATGAAGTGACTGAGCACACACATACATAATCTTAGTTGAAGTAACCTGAAACCCTGAAATTCTGTGGGACAATGAAGAAGGTAAAATTTGAAGCCTAGTTACTTCTGGATGCAGTTCATGAAGAATGGAAACTAGTTGGGATTTCTCACTTTTTCAGTGGAGTGAAATTTACAAAAAAAGGCCTCATTTTTTTTTTTTTTTTAAATCAGTCTGAATTCCCTGTATAGGTATCTGACTTGTCTAGGAAGACAGATGTGCAATTTCTCCAAGTCAGTTCAATCTCCTGCTTTCACATAACTATTTCACATATTCTCCTTTCTACCAAAGCTCCCAACAACTCCTCCTTTCTTCTCATTTTTAACTGATGGAGTTATTACTTATTTCATGGAAAAAAATACCAATCTGTCAACCTTCATCTGTAATCATATACCCTGTATTCCCTCCTGTAGTTAAACATGATGTCTCTTATCACCTCTCACCTGTTCAAAGCCTTCACTCCTGCAATTGTCCTCTCTCTCTTCCATTAAAAAAGAAGGGGGAAAAAAGGACAACAAACTCACCTTGATTCCACATCTTCTTCAGCAACATTTTCCATTTCTCTACTTCCTCTTATAGCCATATCTTTTAAAAACAACTGTCTCTACCCTTTGTCTGTAATTCCTGGTTTGCCTCACTCTCTTGAACCTACTACATTCTGCTTCTTATCTCTTTTTCTCCACAAAAACTGTTCGTTCAAGGTCACCAGTTACCTCTATGCAGCCAAATTCAAAAGGCAATTCTCAGTGCTGATATAGCCTTACCTGTAAGCAGCTTTTGTCCCACGAACAGCTTTTGTTATAGATGATCATCCCTTCTTTCTTGAAAGACTTTTCTTCACTCCACGTCAAGACCTTCCTTCCCAGTCTCCTTTTAGAAACTCATTTCTGCTTTATTTTGATAGTCTCTAAGTCACTCTACCCCAGAGAACTTTTTTCCTATGTATATTCACTTTTCAGATAATGACATTTAGTTGCATAACTTTTGTGCTATCTTTACATTTTGTGTAAAAATTATAATCTTAATATCTGCCTACTCAACGAACAGTTTCACATGGATATTCACAAGTTCCTCACACAGAGACTCTCCAAAATTGAGCTGTTAATTAAATATTGTCCACCTCAAGTCTCTTTATTGTATATACTTCAGTGTTTTTGTTTGCCAGGTACTAAATGCCAAAAACAGAAAGGGATTTTTTTTTATATATATATACAGATTAAGCTTGTCTTTGTTTATTTATTTTTTCATTTATTTTTATTAGTTGGAGAAAGGTGGTTTTAAAATAATTTTTATAGGTAAAATTTGTTTTTTGAAACATAGTGTGATATAATCTCTCTAGTGTGATCTAAACCTCTTTAGCTTACTTTAAGGTAATGAAAACTAGTATAGGACTGTTTTCTTCCTTTTCTGTTTAAACCAAGAAACACTGATTCTATTTAATCATTTAAAAGATGAGTTGGCTCATGAGTGACAGTAGGTCTGAGGGAAGGAGAGCTTTCTAGAGGAAAAAAAAGAAAAAGTGCCCTGTGACATGGGAGTTGGGGGAGGGGGCAAAAGTCTGTCCTTGGGGATATGTTCAGAGCTGTGGGCTCCACACTCTGTTAGGGCTTGGCTTCCAGAATTCAGCTCAGTTCAGCCCAGTAGAGCTTTTGGAATTGGCTGCATCTTTATAATAAAAGATGCTTTTTGGGTAGTGGGACAAAAATTAACTTCTGCAGACAAAAGCTTTAACAATGATGCTATCTACAAAGAATATAATCATAATAAGAAAAGGTTCAAGATGGTAGGGGTCACAAAAGCTGAAGCAGTAAGACATCAGCCCCAGCTTCAGGCAGCCCAGTGATCAAATCAAGCCACCACTGCTGCTGGTTCATCCACAGCAACAACTGTGGCTCACGTGCCAGCTTCTGTCCCTGCTTGGGCTCCCACTTCTGAACTGGTACCCGTTGCACGAGCGTTGAGCCCAGCCTCTTCTGAACCCGCACTTATGACTGCAACTGAACAAGAGAAACCTGCACAACTACAAGAGGACCACTCGTGATCACCAGCCCAATACCAACTGCCTGCACGTCAGAGGAGTCTGACTAAAGCTTACTCACTCATACAGTATCCGTATTTAAGGAGGAAGACGCCACACCCTTTACATGAAAATAACTACCAATTAAAAAGTTTCTTGAGTGTTAAAGACCCTGCTTAGGTTGAGAAGCAGTGAGATTACAGCGTATAGTTACCATGCACAAACATGGTTTCTTGTTTACATTTTTTGCTTGTTTTTGGTAGTTGCTTGGGTTTCAAAATAATCACTGTGGGCTTGATTTTGATGTGTCCTTTGGGGTAATGTAACTTCTGAGACCAATGAAGACATACAAAGGCCACTTTTCCTCTCAACTTTCCTTCAGCAGAAGTGTGTTTACCAGCAAGTTGTGGGTTCAAACAGTTGTCTTTCTTTTTTAAACCCACAGAATGCTGGTTGAATTAAAAACAACCAATGGAAATGTTTCAAAACCAGGTTTCTGACATTTATAAGCTTTTTTCCTTTACTAGATAAATATGTGTGACAAATAAAGTCATTGATATTCTAGTAACTTTGAAAAAGAGACAGAGAACTGTATCCAGCATCTTTTAAAAAAATTATTAGCATTCTGGTATATTTATTTCCAAATATTTATATCTATACAACTTTTTTTACTTAGCTGTGATCATACCATATATAAAATATATCTTGCTTTTCACATGTATTTCCTGCATCATTATAAATTACTTAGGTAATTTAAGTAACTGCACAGAAATCTGGTATGTAGCCAGCATCTTTTATTGCATCAAAAAGATAGGAGCAATCTTTGGGGATCTGAATGATGCACCTGGGAACATATTTTGAAAAATAGAAAAAATAAAAAAGATTTTCATGACATATTAAAAGTAAAATCTTACTAAGCAAAACAATTTCCTTTTTAATGCCCTTTCAGGTATGTAAATATGATATATAATTATCTACATATTACCTCTTGTATGTTGCACAGGCAGCTCAAATCTAGCACTCCCTGAATAAAATTCTTAGTTTTCCTCCTAAACCAAATTATGTCCAAGGTTTTTTCACATCAGTACATGATAGCACTAGTAATACTTATTCTAACTGATTTATGAAAGCACTTTATTAACCCTTTGTCACATATATGTTATAAATGATTTCTCAGAACTAAGCCTTCCCCTAAAATTTGATTCCACAACAAATCATGGAGAAAAGACTTAGTTTGAGCCAGACATAAAAAAAAATCATACAAAATAAGTTAGGATATAATTATTCAATTTCAAAAGAGTCAATGTTTTTGGAACATATTGAATTTATCTGGAACATTAAAAAATGATGACTTTTTACAAAATAGTTGTAAAGTACCAACACATTTCAGGGAATACTTCGATTAGGCAAAATACCATTTATCTTTAATGCGATTGCTGCACTTCTGTCGAATTTAAGTCAAATTATAAACACTGATATACCATTTGACTATTATGTCTCCATCGACAAGGACATGTCTATATAAGCAAGTTTCTATAGCTTATGTGGAATAACTCTCTAACCATCAGAGTATTGCTGCATTGTCCAAGTCCAGGGTCTCCATTTATTCCCACTCCATTCCTTGTGCAAGACACTCTGCAGTTCTAATAGCTCCGACTATTTAATTTTTTCAACCTGTAGAGACTTTGCTTTGGCCAGATCTGTATAAACACTTATTTTTCTTAAGAAAATAAACAATTTCAAAACCACTCTTTGTGTGGATAGAGGGCTGTGGTAGAGCCTTGAAAGTTGTAAAATGTTTCTCAACATCAGAAAAATATGCTTGACTTTTTTAAAGGATGTTTTCAATTAGAAAAAATTAGCTTCAGTCATTGGAGAGGAAATGCAATGGCAGTTTATTTGATGTTGATAATTTAATTTTTCCTTCTGTAAAATTGGTCCGATTTTTAAAAAGCATGAAGTTCCTAACCACAGGTACTTTCTATCCTCTTCTCTCCACTGCACTGTCCTACATTCTTGCACAGAATTTTTCAAATCAAGTTGGCATATTTGCTTTCCTACAACAGCAGTTACAGAAATGTCTGGGAGAAAATGTGTCTGGGAACAAGCACAAGCCATCATATTTCCCACACTCTATTCCTTATAACAAAGCTATTTGTAATCTTCATAGACTCCACTTAGTTTCCTAATTACAATGTCAACTTTCTGAAACAATACTTGAATGTTTGAAGCAAACTTTTAAAGTTGAATCCTATTGAAGTGAATTCTAAGACATACTTATGTATTTTTTCAACAAGGAATCTATTTCATTGAATAAACTTTTAAAATATATATATATATATATATATATAAAAACATATATTAGAGCATCTATTATTAGTGGAGAAGTGAAAGAAAAGGAATCTAAAAGGAGATGGAGGTTTGACTAGAGAAGCAGGGGATCAGAATCTTGTCACCCCTGAAAAGGAAGAAAGAAAGGTTTTCTAGAAAGAAGTTTGTCACAGTATCCGATGTGTCAGAGTTCAGAAAAGTAGTGACTAAAAGCATGATTTGATTTTAACAGAAAAATTTGATACCTTCAACGAAAGCAGTTTTAGGCAGGTTTGCTGGGAACATTTGGAACTCAGCTAAGAGTTGGAGGTAAACAGGACTTTAGAAAGTAAAAAGATGTTAGAAAATCTAGTGTAGATGAAATTTGACAAGGAAGGAAAGAGAAAGGAAGAAGTAACAGAATGGCGATGTGGGCTGGGATAGAGATTTACAAAATTACTACACCTGGGAGACACTAGAGAACTTATTTAAGAACATAAAGGAAAGGTCTAGAGAAAGAATGAAGATTCAAGTGAGAAAAAGGATAACCCATAGACCCTTAGATGGTAGGAGTGGATAGGACCAGGCGGGCTTCATTTCTATAAGGAGAGAAATTCTACACCATTGCGACAGAAGTGAGGAAGAATTATTGGGTGACAAAGATAAAACTGGAGTCTATCCCTTGTATCTATATTAGGAGGGCACATTTGTATACATTCCTATTTGCTGCTTCTGAAAGGTCCAACTTCCTCCCTCCACATACACACGTTTCTTAGCCATATTGCCATGCACAACTCAGACATCATTTCTGGAAAGCTTTCCTTGGCAAGTGCAGTCTGCTTTGGAAGCTTCTCCTCGTGCTCCCAGATGCTGCCTGTGCATTGCTCTAGGCTTACTCTGCCGTCTAATAGGCGTTTATTTGTCAGTCTTCCCCACTGGACTGCATACACATTTTGAAGGTAAAGGCATATTTTATTTGCCTTTGTTTCTCGGAGCCTAATGCCTTTGAGGAACTTTATATTTGTGCAACAATGACCAATTCCGTTCAGATGGAATTTATTGTCATGAACGTACCTCCTCTGAACACTGTGAGAGGCAGGGCGTGAGAAAAGAGGTGAGTTTCCTGTTACTCTCTTGCTGTGAATTTGTGTTCCTGGCTTGACTCACCATTCTTTCTTATCATCTCCTCCCTGTAGTTATCGTTCTGAGCTTGGCTTTATTCCAGGCCCCATGACCATGACCTCCCCTCTTTCTTTTTCCATTCTAAATAGTCACCCTAAGCAATACGTTTTTCATTCCATATAGGGTTTAATGGAAAAATGCAAAAATATGCTGGAAAGGAATCCATGCCATGTGAGGTATTGAAAACAATCATGAAAAGCAGTTGAAAGTCTCATTTACAATTAATTCTGACTATAGCGGAACTCTGACTGGATATCTTTCTCATGAGAACATGGCCTGCCACCCTTCCCAGGAACTGCCCAGTCCTTATCTCTCTTTGGAATTCCTTCTCGACTTTTCTCCCCAGGCTGTGCACTCACTCCTCCCTACCAGGATTAAGGGAGGCAGAACGATGTTCCTTCCAAGGGGCCCATGTCTTAATCCTCAGAACCTGTGAATATGTAATGTGGCAAAGGGGAATTAAAGTTTCAAATCATCTGACCTTCAAACAGAGAGTAGCCAGGATTATTTAGGCGAATCCGGTGTAACCACAAGTCTCTTTATTTTCTTTTTTTTAATAATTTTATTTATTATTTATTTTTTTATAGGTACTGTGCTGGCTCTTTTTTGCTACAAGGGCTTTTCTCAAGTTGTGGCAAGCGGAGAGGCTACTCTCTAGTTGTGGTGGGCGGACTTATATTGCAGTGGTTTCCCTTGTTGCAAAGCACAGACTCTAGGGTGCAAGGGCTTCATTAGTTGAGGCACATGGGCCCAGTAGTTGTGGCTCTCAAGCCCTAGAAGCACAGGCTTAATAGTTGTGGTGCATGGGTTTCGCTACCCCGCGGCATGTGGGATCTTCCTGGACCAAGGATTGAACCTGTGTCTCCTGCATTGGCAGGCAATTCTTTGCCACTGAGCCTCTAGGGAACCCTCCCTGCCCCTCCAAGTCTCATTAAAAGGCAAGAGGAGACAGCAATGTCAGTAAGACTCCACTGATCATTACTGTCTTTGAAGATGAAACGGGCCACAATCAAAGAATGCTGGAGACCCCTGGATGCTGGAAAGGGCAAGAGGATGCCTTCTTCCCTGGAAACTCTAGAAAGGGGCTCAGCCCTCCTGACATCCTGACCTGTGCTTGTTTTCCAACTTACAGAACTTTAAAATAATAAAACTGTGTTGTTGTCAACCATTGTTTGTAATAATTTTTGCAGCAACAAATAGAGCACAGATACAGGGACCAAGATAGCAAAATTCAAATTCATTTTGATGTGAAACATCTTAATTCTTTTGACTCAAAATTTGCTCCAGCCCAAGCTCTGGAATTTTATTTTGCCAAATCAAAGAGAACGCTAACAAACTTTGCTTCACAAAATAGCTGTCTATCCCTAAGACGTATGAAAAAGAGCCCTCTCATGCTCAAGGCCTCTTATCATATTTATGATGCTATTATTTCTACCACAAATACACTGTTTAATGTATGACTCCAGAAATAATATTATTCCTCTACCAGGGAGGCATTAAAATATGTTTGTATATATTTCACTGTTCATTTTAAATAGGGACGTAAAAGTAAAGTGATTTTTTGAAGGGAAGGGAGAAGAAAAACTTGAAAAATAGGACTTTTTAAATTTTGATTTGCCAAACTCTTCTAAGTTGACTCTTACCACTCAATGTTAAATAGCCACTTATTGAAAGAGCAGAATATTAATGCTTAATGAACTTGAACAAAAAAATCATACAATTTAACCCTTTCAGTTATTCAAATAGAGCTTCCTACACTGGACATGAATGGTATTCTAAAGCAATCCTTCTCAAACTTTAATGAGTAAATGAATCACATGGAGATCTAGTTAAAAGGCAGACTCTAACTCAGTAGATTTGGGAGGGAGGGGGCTGAGATTCTGAGGTTCTAGTTTTCTTTTGTTTAGAAAAAAAGAAATTTTATTTTTAAAATAAATTAAAAAAAATTTTTTTTCTAAGTCTCCAGGAGAAGCCTTGTCTTTGGCCCCACTTTCAACATGCTGCAAGAAAAACAGCACCACAAATCTGATGCTGTTACCTCGATATAAAACTTACCAACTTTCATTAACAATGCCTTCTAATCCCACCTCCCCTATGCTCCATCTCCTGCCCTTCTCTTCAGTCCTGTCTTATTCTAGGTTCTCTTCCTTATTGTGTCATCTCCAGCCACACTGTTATCATGTCATTCCTTTCAATGTTCCATTTTCCCTTCCACCTCAGGCCTGTATTCATGATCTTCTCTCCCCATAAATACACCTCTCCCCAAACTCCTCACTTAGATTCTTAACTGTTTTTCCAATCTCAGCTCAAAAGTCACCTTATTGTCAAAGCCTTCTTTGACCTTTTAGACTAAGTCACATGTCCTTGCCACACACTGTCATAAGCTTCTTTATATGCACTTATCACAGTTCATAATTATATATGTGGGTGATTGTTGATCACATTTTTTCTCCCTAGATGACTATATGTTCCATGAGGGCAGGTCTATCTGTTCCCCACCCTCCTCCATTAATTGAACTCACACTGCCTAACACAGTAGAAAAAAATATTAATGAAAGAATAAGTACAAAATTTCCTTTTTTTAATGCACTAACTTAGCTAACATTAGAATCAGGGAGGTATTTTCTAACAGAAAAATGGTTGATTTAGAAATGAAATTTTGGAACAATATTTTTTGAGTCACTGATGACAGATAATATGTTAAGCTAATCACTTCTTACCTATGTGTTAGTTGTTCAGTCAGGTCTGACTCTTGTGACCCCATGGACTATAGCCCTCCAGGCTCCTCTGTCCATGGCATTCTCCTGGCAAGAATACTTGAGTGGGGTGCCATTTCCTTCTCCAGGGAATCTTCCTGACCTTGGGATCAAACCCAGGTCTCCTGCATTGCAGGAGGACTCTTTACTGTCTGAGCCACAAGGAAAGCCCGTGTTTACCTATATAATCTATTTATTTATCCATCGCCAGGGACTATGCATGGTCTGGGAATATGTATCCAGCTGGGCCTCTCTCCTTGGGCAGCTGAACTTAGCACATGTTCCTTGTTGACTGTGCAATGCTTCAGTGCCCTTAGGGAGGCTTGTGCACAATTTTCAGTTTTGTCTGAACCTATGATGACAATGGAGACTATGCAGTCAGGGTGTGGTTAGCATGTGACTTGTCTTTTCCCGGATGGAGACCTGTATGGCCTGCCTGCTCTGGGTTTTAAACAACACCCTGACTAAATATTATTCTACTGCAGTGAAGCAAGGCATCACCTTTTGCCATCTCCTCCTCTCCACTAAATGTTGTTTGCAAATTTAACAATGATCAGAATCTGTGTCATGTAAATACTCAAAGAAAAATAAGACTACACCCTTCATAACACTAGAGCAATAGCAGTTCCATTGTAGCTGGACTTGAACACAAAGCAGACATTTTGATGTTTTCTCTAAACTCCCAAATAGAATGTTACCTCTATATTTTTTTAATTTTAAAAGAAATAAAAATAGTGACATAAAAACTGATGATTCCCATCTTAGTTTTAAAGAAATTTTTTGTTTATGTAGAGCTAAGAGGCAGTCTATGAGACTTCAGGGCTTCAAACAAAGCAATAGTTTCTAGCCAGAAGAAAAAATAAAGGATACTAATTTTGAAGATTCATTCAGGAAACAAATATTTATTGAGTTCTGATTTTACTCCAGGCATCTTCTTATGACAAATGTCCTCATACTCATGCAAATAATGTTTTCATAAGCGGAAATACTGGAGTGGGTTGCTGTTTCCTTCTCTAGGGGATCTTCCCCACCCAGAGGTCAAACCCAGCTCTCCTGCATTGCAGGTGGATTCTTTACCAACTGAGCCATGAGGGAAGCCTGAGATAATGCTAGATAGTAATAAATATTATGAAGACAATGCAGGAAGTATCAGGATAGAGTTAAGTGGAAGACTGACCCAAAAAGGGAATGTTTGAGTTGAGACTTGAATCCTGGGAAGAAGAATGCCTTACATAGTGCTGAAGGAAGGGCAGAGAGACGAGGGTGCAGACGACTTAAAATAGAAAACATGATGGCATCTCAGAGGAACAGAAAGAGTTAGATGGCCCAAAGTCAAAGAGGAAGATTGTGCCCAGATAATGCAAGTTCAATTTCTAATTGCAACTGGAAATCATAGGAAAATATTGAGTAGGAATGATGTAAAGTTTAAAAAATTACTCTGCATAATATTCCATTGTATATATGTACCATGTCTTCCTCATCCATTCCTCTGTTAATGGATGCTTCCGTGGGTGGCTCAGATGGTAAAGAATCTGCCTGCAATGCGGGAGACCTGGGTTCGATCCCTGGGTTGGGAAAATCCCATGGAGGAGGGCATGGCAACCCACTTCAGTATCCTTGCCTGGAGAATCCCCAAGGACAGAGGAGTCTGGTGGTGGCCAGCCTATGGTGTCGCAGAGAGTCAGACACAGTTGAGGGACAAAACACAGCTGTTGATGGACATTTAGGTGCTTCCAAGTTCTGGTTATTGTAAACAGTGCTTTAATGAACATTGGGGTACATGTGTCTTTCTGAATTATGGTTTTCTCTGGGCATATGTCCAGGAGTGGAATTGCTGTGTCATACCTAGTTCTAATGCTTAGTTTTTAAGGACCCTCTATACTATTCTCCATAGTGACTCTTCCAGTTTACATTCTCACCAAAAGTGTAGAAGGGTTCCTTTTTCTCCACACACTCTTCAGCATTTATTGTTTATAGACTTTTTGATGAAGGCCATTCTGACCAGTGTAAGGTGATACCTCATTGTAGTTTTTATTTGCAGTCCTCTAATAATTAGTGATGTTGCAATCTTTTCATGTGACTCTTTGCTATTCATATGTCTCCTTTGGAGAAATGTCTTTTTAGATCTTCTGCCCATTTTTTGAGGTTTTTGTTTTGGTATTGAGCTGAATGAGCTGTTTGTATATTTTGGAGATTAATTTCTTGCCAGGGACTGGGAGGTGGGAGGTGGGGAGGAAAAATGGGAAGTTAGTGTTTAATGGGGACAGAGTTTCAGTTTGGGAAGGTGAAAAACTTGGGAGATGGATGATGGAGAGTTGCACAACAATGTGAATGTACTTTGGGCTAACTGTACAGTTAAATATGGCTAAAATAGTATGTTTTATATCATGTGACTTTTAACACAATAAAAAAGTTAAAAAAGTTACTTTGGTGCTAATAGAAAATAAAGTATAATTTTACCAGAGAGGAAGGAGAGAGATCAATTCGGTTATGGCATTAGACCAAGGAAGAGCTGGTAGAAGCTTGAATCAGAGCAATAACCATAAAACTGGAGTGAAGTTCTTGGATTCAAGATGCAACTCTGTGCACAACCACTGCAAATAAATTCTAGTTGAGCAGGTGTTATGCATAGAAAATTCTCTATAAGGCAAATACCATTCTCCACAGGCCATTTTATGAAAGCATGCTATAGTTGTGACTAAAGTAGTAGGCTATTTCACTTATAGTTTAAGTTAACAAACAGTACTAAGATCATGGCATCTGGTCCCATCACTTTATGGCAAATAGATGGGGAAACAGTGGAAACAGTGGCTGACTTTATTTTTCGGGGCTCCAAAATCACTGCAGATGGTGATTTTAGCCATTAAATTAAAAGACACTTGCTCTTTGGAGGAAAAGTTATGACCAACCTAGACAGCGTGTTAAAAAGCAGAGACATTACTTTGTCAATAAAGGTCCATCTAGTTAAGGCTATAGTTTTTCCAGTGGTCATGTATGGATGTGAGAGTTGGACCATAAAGAAAGCTGAGCACCAAAGAATTGATGCTTTTGAACTATGGTGTTGGAGAAGACTCTTGAAAGTCCCTTGGACTGCAAGGAGATCCAACCAGTCCATCTCAGAGGAAATCAGTCCTGAATATTCTTTGGAAGGACTGATGTTGAAGCTGAAACTTCAATGACTTGGCCACCTGATGCAAAGAACTGACTCACTAGAAAAGACCCTGATGATGGGAAGGATTGAGGGCCGGAGGAGAAGGGGACTACAGAGGATGAGATGGTTGGATGGCATCACTGACTCAATGGACATGAGTTTGAGTAAACTCCAGGAGTTGGTGATAGACAGGGAGACCTGGTATGCTGTGGTTCATGGGGTCACAAGGAGTTGGACATGACTGAGCGACTGAACTGAACTGAATTGAACTTTGAGTTCAGCCAATATTTTGGAGTCAGTCAACCATCATTCCAATATTTGCCTGTAGCTATTAATAGGTCAGTCAAGACATTGTAAAGGGAGAAGCGTGATTCTAGCCAAACTTTTTGAAAACATATATCTTATTCTTAATGAAATACAATGACAATAATGCCTTATCAAACCACTCATTGAAGGAGTTTGAGCAAACTCCAGGAGATAGTGAAAGACAGGGAAGTCTGGTGTGCTGCAGTCCATGGGGTCACAAGGAGTCTGGCAAGACTTAGTGACTGGACAAGAGCAGCAACCATGTAAATAATACTTAGAAAACAGAATAGCTTTTTAGTTATTATTTCACCCTTTGTCCAAACTGTTTTCCAAAATACTTGTAGACAACTGCACCTTCTTTCTTACATTGCATAAACCAGTGCTTCAGTGTACAACAATCACCTGTATAACATGGTTAACCCTTTAATGCTAGCTTTAATTTGAGCCTGTTTCACTTTCATGGCAAAAGACATTGTTGCTTCGTCACTCAGTCATGTCTGACTCTTTGCAACCCCATGGACTGCAGCATGCCAGGCTTCCCTGTTCTTCATTATCTCCTGGAGTTTGCCCAAACTCATGTTCATTCAGTTCAGTTCAGTTCAGTCACTCAGTCGTGTCTGATTGTTTGCAACCCCGTGAATCACAGCATGCCAGGCCTCCCTGTCCATCACCAACTCCCGGAGTTTACTCATGTCCATTGAGTTGGTGATGCCATTCAGCCATCTCCTCCTCTGTCGTCCCCTTCTCCTCCTGCCCCCAATCCTTCCCAGCATCAGGGTCCTTTCCAATGAGTCAACTCTCTGCATGAGGTGGCCAAAGTATTGTAGTTTCAGCTTCAGCATCAGTCCTTCCAATGAACAGCCAGGACTCATCTCCTTTAGAATGGACTGGTTGGATCTCCTTGCAGTCCAAGGGACTCTCAAGAGTCTTCTCCACCACCACAGTTCAAAAGCATCAATTTTTTGGCTCTCAGCTTTCTTCACAGTCCAACTCTTACATCCATACCTGACCACTGGAAAAACCATAGCCTTGACTAGACGGACCTTTGTTGGCAAAGTAATGTCTCTGCTTTTTAATATGCTATCTAGGTTGGTCATAACTTTCCTTCCAAGGAGTAAGAGTCTTTTAAATTCATAACTGCAATCATCATCTGCAGTGATTTTGGAGCCCCCCACAATAAAGTCTGACACTGTTTCCACTGTTTCCCCATCTATCTGCCATGAAGTGATGGGACCAGATGCCATGATCTTAGTTTTCTGAATGTTGACCTTTAAGCCAACTTCATGTTCATTAGAGTTGTTAATCATCAGAGTATAATACATGAATGGGGGGTGGTGCTAATGGTAAAGAACCTACCTGCCAAGGCAGGAGATGCAGGAGACCTGGTTTCAATCCCTGGGTGGGAAGATTCACTGGAGGAAGGCAAGGCAACCCACTCCAGTATTCTTGCCTGGAGAATCCCCATGGACAGAGGAGCCTGGTGCGCTATGGTTCAGAGGGTCGCAAAGAGATGGACGTGACTGAAGTGACTTAACACACATGCATAACACATCAATACTTCGTTGATTTATTAAATTAATACATTACCATTGTATTAGATGGGGCTGAGTTTATAAGACTATTAAAGAAAATTACAAGTAAGTTTAGTAGAAATAAATGATGTTTAAAGAGCAATAATTTCCAAATGATGTTTTCCAGTAAGTGTAATTCTCATGAAATAACTATTTTATATATGTAAGAAATTATATTTATATTCAGAGTCATAACCATACAGTATCAAATAGTATGATTTATTCATTTTCAAAAGTATGTCAAACTTTCTGTTCTTCATTTTTAAATAAGAAACTTTGCATTCCTGAAGATATATACTCTTTATCCATTGTTATTTTTGGTCTCTGAAACTGTAACACACAGAAAGTTTAACTCACAGACACAGAATATTTTTATTAACTGTATTTAATGAAAAATATTTCTGGTTTAATCTTTCCACCTTTGAACCAGGAGTGAAAACTGAAACTAATATTTGCGAAAAAAAATGAGTTACTTCTTCCCAGTTATTTTCTGAGCTTTACTACCCATAAAAGCAAAGAGTTTCCAGTGAAGGCTAGAGGGTGGGTGGAATAGTAAGATCGGTTCTCTTCTGTTGTTCTTATAATTAAAAATATTCCTAAGCATATATATACTTCCTAGAGGAGTGTATAATTACCTTCTGGAGGCATCTCATTCTCTTTTCTCTATTAAAACTCAACATATGCAGTAATAATTTTAATTAAAAATAATAGTATATAAAATATTCCATGAACAGTAAGAGTCACAGTACTTATGAATGAAACAGGGCTAATATACATCATTTAAAGTCTAAAGAGAACTCATGCCTCTAGACTATTAGCCTGGTCTCCTGATTCTGAACACTTTTCAACTGACTTTTTGTTGCCTTGTGATTTCCAGCAATTTGAAACCTAGAAATGGTAGATTTCATGGTAATCACAGTAACAAATGAAAATATAACTCTGGGAAAGAGCTCCCAAGTTCCTTAGAGAATTAAAGGTGGAGTTTGTGCTGAACTCAGTAACTAAGAGAGAGAGAGGACTATAGCCAAGTGCTTTGGGAAAAAATGTTCACTTTTAAAGAACATCAGTTATTGATATTATGCAAGGGAATCCTAAACATTGCTTTTCTGGCAAATTATATTTTTATATAATTGCAAAAAGTATAAAACTATAAGACTCATATGAATAGCTCCTGTATGTTCTTGACCTCGATTGAACAACTGCTTACCATCAGCACCACTGACTTTATCATTCTGTATATCTACCTATCTCTCTATCTATCAATCTTTTCTGAACTTTTTGAGGATAAATTGAAGACACCCTGCTGCTTGTCCCCTCATTTGGGTGCCTCTTTAGGTCAAGGTTTCTCATGAGTGAGACTCTAGTTAAGCTGATGACTAGGATGCAGCCTCATGGGAAGCCTCAACCCCTGCTCCATTCAACACAGGGGTTACAGAGATGAGTAAGAGGAGAGGCACAGTCCTCTACTTTTTATTTTTTGACACTTCTCACACATGAGAATTCTGGAGGAGGGCATGGCAACCCACTCCAATATTCTTGCTGGAGAAGCCCATGAACAGAGGAGCCTGGTGGGCTATGGTCCATAGGGTCACAAAAAGTCAGACACGACTGAAGTGACTGAGGACCCATACACACCTGAGAAATAAAGCTATCTAAAAAATTATAGTTTTGCTTTCTCATTTATAGTAAACAAATTAACCCTTTCAGAAAGAAAATATAATTTTTCTATTTACAAATAACTTCAAAATTTATAAAAAACCAACTAATTGCCAACTATAGATGGTATGGTCTGGTAGGTACTAGGATACGAATTAAAGTCTGGAGACACAAACTTTCAATCCTGTATGATTCTGTTACCCCTGTTTCTCTCTTCTTAATTGGAGTGAAGAACAAATATGTTCTGAAGGATTACTTGGTTTCTGAAAGGATTTCATTCAACGTGTTCAAGACAGCCTGATACCTGTGGTTAAATCTAACTACAGATGAATACAGAAGGAAAAATGCTTCCTACAGTTGAGAAAATGTATCTATGTGTATTAGAAGCTCCCTTAGTTGCCTGAGTTGTTGTCTTTGAACAGGAACAAAATGGATCATGAGTGAAACATGACTCAGCTTAATTTACTAAAACCAGAAGGGGACTCAAATTTGACTTCTTTAGCTGATATCTCTAGGGGAAGCTGTAACATGAATGATAGAGAATCACTCCTTTGTGAATGTTTCAACATTTTTGAGATAAAAGAATGGGCTAGATGGCAGGGGGAGGCATCAATGGATATGCTAAATGGAAAAATATTTTTATTCAGTATAAATAAAACATATTTTCCAAAATATTTTGTTATGCCTTTGATTTAACTTAATCTAGAAAAAAACAAAGTAGCACTAGATCACCTAAAAATATCTACAATTAGTAAACAAAGTCTGAATTTAATTTAATTTGTCACAGAATGATCAATGTTACTAAGCGCTATAAATGCAGTAATACTACAACTCAATATTGACTTAAGCAGTTAGCATATCAATTAGCTGTGTTTCAAAAGCAGACTTCCAAATTGACAATTTGGAACAAAGAAATTATTGCTTTATTGTAAACATTCTAGTTTCCAGACTGGCCTACAAAACCTGTTTAATATAAGGTTATGTCAAGATACTATATTTGTAGTAAATATACTGATGAAAACACTTTTATACTTTCTGTGATTATTATGATATAAAGCATGAATGGGAAAATATTTTTTTTCTTTTTTTTATTTGATATTCTAGTATTTGAGGACTACATTTAAGTGAGCAAAAATAGATGAAGTCTTTTTATAAATTCTGAAGGACACTTACTTTCAAAGACTTAGAATTTAAAGAAGCCAGTCATTTTTCTCCTCCCCTCTCCCTCTCTCTCTTTTCCTCTCTTCCTTTCTTCTAACCTTTTTTTTTTTTTTCCTTTTTGAGAAAACCTATTGCTCACTCATCGTGTCCGACTCTTTGTGACCCCGTGGACTGTAGCCCGTCAGGCTACTCTGTTCATTTAGGCTATTTCCCAGGCAAGAATACTGGAGTGGGTTGCCATTTCATTCTCCAGGGGATGTTCCTGACCCAGGAATTGAACCCGTATCTCCTGTGGCTCCTGCATTGGCAGGTAGATTCTTTACTGCTGCATCACCTGGGAAACTATGACTTGTGAGCCGAGTATTCTAACTGATACTAATACTCTTGGTAGGAATCTGTCTTCTTGATTATATTTGTTATATTTCTCCTTATTAACTCATTCTGTGGTAACTGGGTTGTGGTGTTCAAATGGTCTCTGCTTCCTTCAGAGTCCTATTTCCATCTTAGATGGGAAAGAATTTTCTCCTGAGTTTTAGTCCATTTGATTTATCTTTTACTATTTTACTTAGATTTCATCTCAGTGTTCCCTCCAAACAGGTCATCATTATTTCTTTTTTTAAAATTATTTTATTTTTAAAATTTAAATTACATAAAATGCTTACGAAGGCATTCAACTCTCGTAAACTACTTTATGCAGTTTCTTAAATTCAGAGGAATTGAAGATGTCTAATACAGCAATGTGTGGAATTTTAGATTTAATGGCAAAGAGATTCAGTAAGCATTAGAAAGTAAACATAATTCTTATAAATATTTACTCACTTATTTTTGGATAAACTGATCCATTAATTACACAGAGCTGCCTGCGTCATTTTTCTGTCTGAAAGTACCTCCTGTTTGGCGGGCACTTCTTGTTCCCTCCATCTTCAACACTTCACCTGCAGCTGTGGGTTCAGTTGTGTACACCCAGATCTATATCCATTTGGCCCCAGAATGAGGCCTTATTTTGGAAACAGAGTCTATGCAGATGTACTTAAGATAAAGTCATACTGGATTAGGGAGAGCCCTAAATCCAACGGTCAGTGTCCTTAGAAAAAGAATGAAATCTGGACACAGACACAGAGGAAAAGTCATGAGCTGCTGGAGGCAGAGACGGAGGTGGTGCAGCTCCAAGCCAGGTGTGCCGAGGATTTCTGGAAACTTAACAATAACAGTTTGATAAACTAATAGATATATTTTTTTAATCATGATCATTATGTTTAACAGGAAGTTGGCTGAAGTAATCACATAAAATCATGCCTAACTGAACTTGAGAAAACATATCTAAACATTTTACCTTTGTAGAATAAGACATACATCAAATTATCTAAGAAATGGATGTTTAATACCAGTAGTTTTTAAAAGTCCAAGTGTTATTTTGAACTTCTGTCCTTTACTGGTAAATTTTGCTGCCGACTCCTGATGTGAAATTTTATAATGTAGATTATATAAATTTATTTTATAATATAAGCTTATATAATATGATTTGTGTTTATTGTATATTAACTAAATACTGACTGAACACTGGATGAAATAATACAGTATTTCACACATTAGTATCCTTGATTAATACAGTAACAAAACTCATTTTTTTGTGAAAAGCAACAGAATTTGCTTTGACATTATTTTCAAGGGACTCAAATTTCTGGTAAGAAACTCATAACTAGCCAGTGTTAAGACACTTAAAAGAGGAATGCATGTATGCAAAGTATGTTCCACTGTGAACTAGGAAGTTCATTCTAGTTGTTTGGCAGAAGAACATCTGTCAATGCTATGTCATCAACAACTTGATTATATCAAGGTGGGGCTGAAATTCAGGGGGTACATTGTTTTGCTGGTACACCTCACCTAAGTTATGAGATACGTGGTAATGTCTTGGTCACCTCAGCCTTTTCGCTGGACTGCCATGTCTTCTAGTACTCTTTTTCAATGCTTTGGCCTTTATCCATTTTAACTGGTCATTTTTCGTACTATGTGTGTGTGCTCAGTAGTTCAGTCTTGTCCAACCCTTTGCAACCTCATGAACTGTAGTCTGCCAGGCTCCCCTGTCCATGGAATTTTTCAGGCAAGAATATTGGAGAGGGCTGCCATTCCCTCCTCCAGAGGATTGTCCCGGCCCAGGGATAGAACCCATACCTCTTGCATCTCCTGCATTGGCAGGCGGATTCTTTACCACTGCGCCACCTAGAAAGCCCCTATGGTGTACCAGTTATTAAATATTTTTACACCATTCCTGAATCAAAGTGCCAATAGCATTTGTAGGTTTGGTATATTCTACACTGGTTTGTTTTCAATGAAAAGTTCACATTATTAATAAACAAATACAATTCCTACTTCAGACATATTTGACTTAGTTGGTCTCTTGTACTTTGACAGCTCTTCCACATTACTGATGTAAAAATTATTTTGTCCATCTCTGAAAGGTCTGGGTAGATGGAGGTCAAGCAGCTCTCCCTAAACCTCCCCTGACAATGCTAACCTGTTCTCTATAAAGCAGATTAATGGCAGGCGTCCCCAAACATTCCAACACTCATCGCACAAACAGGTAGAGTAACTCTCTCAGGATTGCAGTTGGGCAATTCTGCTCTTTACATAAACAGTTACTGATTCCCTCTTTGGAAAGAGCTCTATTATGGCTGCTTTGGGAATGAAATCACCAGCTACTCAGCTCATAGCAGGAGCTGCTGCTGCTCCTCCAAGTCTGACATTGCCAGTGAGAGCGAAAACTCCAGTCCTTCCACTGCCCCTCAAATTCTCCATTCTGTCCTACTTCACTCTCTCTCCTTTATCTTCCTCCATCTCATCATCCCCTACCCAGACTGTTAAGATAGCAGAAGTTCAGTGAATGGGAGAAAAAACAAGGGAAAAGTGAGGAAAATGTGATTAGCAGATCTATGAAAGCATGGATCTCTGGCTTCACTTTATTGAAATAAAATTCTTCACATCCACCCACTCTCCTCATCTGATTCCGCTTCCTGCGTTCAGCCCCTTGAATTCTCATATCTTGTGCTTATTACGACATAAAGGAGAAACATTTTCCCAATTTGAAAATTTCATGATTCCAAGTATAAGTTTTCCCCCAACTAATGGAATGAATAAATCCCTGTGTTCTTTCATCAGGTCATGACAGGACTCTATAGATTAACATTATACTTATTTTTGGGGTCTGATAGTTCAATCTATTTGCATTATCTAAACACACCAGAACTACTTGAAACACAGGGAGTTCAAAACACAGCCAGTGGAGTGAGTGGGTAGAAAAAATGAGTCTTCACAGTTAAACAAAATGAATGAACCACATGGACACGGATGTGTTGACTAGAGTATGATCATTGCATTGGAGTGCCTTCTGGCCCCATCTGAGTTTTCAGTGCTGCCAGTAGAGTTTCAATGGAGTAACAATCATATCCAGAAAATGTCTTGGCTGATATCCATTTTGAAATAGAGAGGTCAGAGAGGAGACTGCCGGGCTTGGGAGGGAACAAGAATTCTTCCCAAAAGGGATCAAAATATATTTCAGGAAGAAAAAGTGAGTATTAGGAAACAGACATGATGCTCCAGGAGATGATGTAGGCCACTGGGGGCAGCTGGGCACTAAAAACTATGAAATGTGTTCTGCCAGAATATCTGAGTCGAGAGGCCTAGCGGTCCAGCATTCCATAGGCCTGAGATTCCAGAACAGTAGCAGCTAATCCCCGTTCAATCCCCTTGAAATTTCATCTCTATATAATCCACAACCTACTCTCAAATGCTTTCCATCAACATTTGACGTAGGAAGCTATAAATTATCCATGAAGATGCAGGTTTGTATGTGTGTACAGTGTTTGCTGATTTCTTCAGGATGTCTTGATCCCATAAACCGGAGTTAATTTAGTAAGTGGATATTAATAATGTGAAGCAATGCATGGTGTGCTGCGGTCCAGTGGTGAAGCCTGAAAGGTCACTTCAGGAATAGCATTATTAATTTTCAGAATACTCATGAGGGAAATAAATGATCGGCTAATTATATCTTATTGGGGTAATAATTCACAACTAAGTTGACATGCTTTTAAAGATCACGTTATCTGAATCAGAGTTATTGATATGTGTGCATATACATCTGTGTGCAGTATTTCAAAGTCTCAGAAGGAAAAATGTGTTATCCTAGCTCTAGTTTATTGGCATAAAAATAAAGTCATCAATTTCCAAGTATTTAAGATAAATTTCTGTTTCAAATCTATAGGATTTTATTTTCATTTAATAATGAACTTCAGCATTTAAGGTTTTATTTCAACAATATTTGAAATGAGATGAGAAAAAGGGGGCTTTACTTTTAACTAGACTATACATGAATCATCACTGGCAATGTAGAGACATATTACTTCAATAATAATTATTTCTAGATTCA
Source organism: Dama dama (assembly GCF_033118175.1). NCBI lineage: Eukaryota > Metazoa > Chordata > Mammalia > Artiodactyla > Cervidae > Dama > Dama dama. The sequence continues at coordinate 26,709,168 of NC_083711.1, forward strand.
TCTAAGTTACATAATTATCATTTTTTTGAAATTAAAGCACAAGTGAAGAAGTCATTGTCAGTGACTCATCTTTGAACACATTCTAACAGCAAATGCAAATTAAATGAGAACTTGTAAATCTAAAAAGGCACTGAATCACCAACCATTGTAAAAATTTCAAAATCATATGTACTTTACCAAATAATCTCATCCAGGGAGTGAAACCCAAGACAAACAAAAAGGACAAAAAGAAGACTTTTTCAATAAATAATTTTGATCAATCATTTTTCAGTTAAACAATACTGATTACTTGCTCAGATTTATTTTGAAGTCTTCTTTTTACTTCAAAAACTAAATTTCAGTGGGCTTAGGGGACAAAGAGAAGCTGAATTATAGTCCTCCCACTCCTGGCAGATATTTTTAAAATTACTCAGCTATGAAGAGTATTTAGAAAAAGCCTTTCTACTTGTTTTTTCATTCCATTGGTTGATGTGTAGAAGTATAGATTATGGCCTGCTGTTAAAATGTTGGGTTAGGAATAATTTTTTCTAATTATTTCTTTATCTTTAAAATAAAGAACTCAATCAGTCCATCATATAACATGTATGTATACATTGCTTTCTATAATTTGAAAACTCATTTTTCTCTCTGTATTATTTTAGCCTCACATTATATCTTTGAGTCTAAATAAGATATTGTAAACATTAGACTTCAGGTCTGCTAAATCCCGTCATCTAATTAAACTCTCTTTTAGTTAGGTGACTTGATAAGCTTGAAGATTATTTTCTATTGTTCTTTTTAGAAATTGAGGTAGTCAAAACCTTATATTCACAGTTGCTATGAGATTTGCACAGCACTCATTTTTTAAACTTGCAATTTATAGAACAAATGAAATTCATTTGGATCAATGCTATGTTGAGTAATATAAAGTAGTGAAAAAGATTTAAACCCTGTCTGAATGATTATACATCAAATGAGTTAAGGAAATAAGAATATCACATAAGATATTCAGAGATGATACTGAGAACAAAATGTGGTGCTAATTTACAGCTTTAGTTTTATTATAAAAAATTTGCATTTACAAAATAGGATTTAAAAAATAAAGTATGTAAGTGATATTATATGATTTAAAAAGGAAATAAATCCATTTAGAACCTAATCTGGACTTGAGTATCAGAATTTGTAATGTTCCTGTGAGTTTGTTTTAAAAAATACAGGGAAGAAGTTGAGAAGATTTTCTCTTTTCCTTCTTAATAGGAAGCACACATTTTAAAGCTTACTTTCAACTATTTTCATTTTAACAGTTTTGCCTGTCTACCATCCTTCCATTTACCCTTGCCCTTTGTGTATTATATTAATGCTTTAGTTCTTTTGAAAGTTTTTGTTTTATCTTAAGAGGAATATTTATTTCTCTGTTAGCTTAAAATGTGAATTTGGAAAAGGAAAAAAATCCCCAGGAAATAAAGACCCTCAAATTACCATTATACAGAGACAGCCATTTGATTTTTGACATAGGCTTCATATATTGTTGTTGTTCAATCGCTAAGTTGTGTCTGACTCCTTGGGACCTCATGGACTGCAGAATGCCAGGCTTTCCTTTCCTTCACTATATATTTTTCAAATTGAGATAATATTCCGTAGTATTTTGTAACTTCTGGTTATGAAACAGCCATTTTAAGTAAAATAAATAATCATTTAAATAAAATAAATAGTCATTTAAAACTATTAAAAAGTGAACATTTCCAAATATATCAGGATGCTTGGTATATCACCATTGCTCCAGGTCAACAGTTTGAGACATTCCATTTCTTTGATTTAATAAATGATTAACAGGATCAATTTCAGGGTATAACTTCCTCACCTTTATTATAGACATATGTTACTTTTCACTAGATGGGCTTTATCTTGTAAGTTTTAACTGGGTAAATCTTTTATGGATGTTTGATAACCAAAATACAAATAATGCCTTTGTGCAGCAAACACTTATAGAGGCAGTAAGTATTACTGGGGAGAATTTCAAAAGCACATCTGTGATATCAAGTTACTCTTCCTAGTACATTAGTCCATGTGTAATATTAGACATGGAATAACTTCAAAATGCAGTTTTCCTCCTCTGTTAAATGGGCATAGCATTACTTATCCCAGTGGGTTTTTATGAGGAGTTCATATCACTTGACAGTGGAATCACTTTGTAAATACACTGAATATTCTTTATTGGGATAAAATATCCATCTGATTTTCTTCTAGTAGCCCTTTCTGCATTGCAGAGCCTGAAAGACCAAAGTCCATCATACCCAGTCTCTCTGGGATCTATCAGTTCCGTTGAGTTCAGTTCAGTCACTCAGTCGTGTCCAACTCTCTGCGACCCCATGAACTGCAACACACCAGGCCTCCTTCTCCATCACCAACTGCCGGAGTCTAACCAAACCCATGTCCATTGAGTCAGTGATGCCATCTAACCATCTCATTCCCTGTCGTCCCCTTCTCCTGCCCTCAATCTTTCCCAGCATCAGGGTTTTCAAATGGGTCAGCTCTTTCCATCAGGTGGCCAAAGTCTTGGAGTTTCAGCTTCAACATCAGTCGTTCCAATGAACAGCCAGGAGTGATCTCCTTTGATGGACTGGCTGGATCTCCTCACAGTCCAAGGGACTCTCAAGAGTCTTCTCCAACATGACAGTTCAAAAGCATCAATTCTTTGGTGCTCAGCTTTCTTTAGAGTCCAACTCTCACATACATACATGACTCCTGGAAAAACCATAGCTTTGACTAGGTGTACCTTAGTTGACAAAGTAATGTCTCTGCTTTTTAATGTGCTGTCTAAATTGGTCATAACTTTCCTTCCAGGAGTAAGTGCCTTTTAATTTTATGGTTGCAATCACCATCTGCAGTGAGTTTGGAGCTCAAAAAACTAAAGTCAGCCACTCTTTCCTCATTTATTTGCCATGAAGGGATGGGACTGGATGCCATGATCTTAGTTTTCTGAATGTTGAGCTTTAAGCCAACTTTTTCACTCTCCTCTTTCACTTTCATCAAGAGGCTCACTAGTTCTTCTTCACTTTCTGCCATAAGGGTGGTGTCATCTGCATATCTGAGGTTATTGATATTTCTCCTGGCAATCTTGATTCCAGCTTGTCATTTCTCATGATGTACTCTGCATATAAGTTAAATAAGCAGGGTGACAATATACAGCCTTGACATACTTCTTTTCCTATTTGGAACCAGGCTGTTGGTCCATGTCCAGTTCTAACTGTTGCTTCCTGACTTGCACACAGGTTTCTCAAGAGACAGGTCAGGTGGTCTAGTATTCCCATCAACTTCAGAATTCTCCACAGTTTATTGTGATCCACACAGTCAAAGGCTTTGAAATAGTCAATAAAGCAGAAATAGATGTTTTTCTGGAAATCTCTTGCTTTGTTGATGATCGAGATGTTGGCAATTTGATCTCTGGTTCTTCTGCCTTTTCTAAAACCAGCTTGAACATCTGGAAGTTCACTGTTCATGTACTGTTGAAGCCTGGCTTGGAGGATTTTGAGCATTACTTCACTAGCGTGTGAGATCAGTGCAATTGTGTGGTAGTTTGAGCATTCTTTGGGATGGCCTTTCTTTGAGATTGGAGTGAAAACTGACCTTTTCCTGTCCTGTAGCCACTGCTGAGTTTTCCAAATTTGCTGGCATACTGAGTGCAGCACTTTTACAGCATCATCTTTAAGGAATTGAAATAGCTCAACTGGAATTCCATCACCTCCACTAGCTTTGTTCGCAGCGATGCTTTCTAAGGCTTTCTAAGATTTCACATTCCAGGATGTCTGGCTGTAGGTGAGTGTGAGTGATTACACCATCATGATTATCTGGGTCGTGAAGTTCTTTTTTGTACAGTTCTTCTGTGTGTTCTTGCCACCTCTTCTTAATATCATCTGCTTCTGTTAGGTCCATACCATTTCTGTCCTTTATCGAACCCATCTTTGCATAAAATGTTCCCTTGGTATCTCTGATTATCTTGAAGAGATCTCTAGTCTTTCCCATTCTATTGTTTTCCTCTATTTCTTTGCATTGATCGCTGAGGAAGGCTTTCTTATCGCTCCTTGCTATTCTTTGGAACTCTGCATTCAAATGGGAATATCTTTCCTTTTCTCCTTTGCTTTTCACTTCTCTTCTTTTCACAGCTATTTGTAAGGCCTCCTCAGACAACCATTTTGCTTTTTTGCACTTATTTTTCTTGGGGATGGTCTTGATCCCTGTCTCCTGTACAATGTCATGAACCTCTGTCCACAGTTCATCAGGCACTCTGTCTATCAGATCTAGTCCCTTAAATCTATTTCTCACTTCCACTGTATAGTCATAAGGGATTTGATTTAGGTCATACCTGAATGGTCTAGTGGTTTTCCCCACTTTCTTCAATTTAAGTCTGAATCGGCAATAAGGAGTTCATGATCTGAGCCACAGTCAGCTCCCAGTCTTGTCTTTGTTGACTGTATAGAGCTTCTCCATCTTTGGCTGCAAAGAATATAATCAATCTGATTTCGGTGTTGACCATCTGGTGATGTCCATGTGTAGAGTCTTCTCTTGTGTTCTTGGAAGAGGGTGTTTGCTATGGCCAGTGTGTTCTCTTGGCAGAACTCTATTAGCCTTTGCCCTGCTTCATTCCGTACTCCAAGCCTGAACTTGCCTGTTACTCCAGGTGTTTCCTGACTTCCTACTTTTGCATTCCAGTCCCCTATAATGAAAAGGACATCTTTTTTGGGTGTTAGTTCTAAAAGGTCTTGTAGGTCTTCATAGAACCACTCAACTTCAGCTTCTTCAGCGTTACTGGTTGGGGCATAGGCTTCGGTTACCGTGACATTGAATGGATTGCCTTGGAAACGAACAAAATCATTCTGTCATTTTTGAGATTGCATCCAAGTACTGGCCTCTTTTGTTGACTATGATGGCTACTCCATTTCTTCTAAGGGATTCCTGTCCACATTAGTAGATATAATGCTCATCTGAGTTAAATTCACCCATTCCAGTCCATCTTAGTTCGCTGATTCCTAGAATGTCAACATTCACTCTTGCCATCTCCCGTTTGACCACATCCAATTTGCCTTGATTCGTGGACCTAACATTCCAGGTTCCTACGCAATATTGCTCTTTACAGCATCGGACCTTGTTTCTATCACCAGTCCCATCCACAACTGGGTATTGTTTTTGCTTTGGCTCCATCCCTTCATTCTTTCTGGAGTTATTTCTCCACTGATCTCCAGTAGCATAATGGGCACCTACCGACCTGGGGAGTTCCTCTTTCAGTATCCTATCATTTTGCCTTTCCATATTGTTCATGGGGTTCTCAAGGCAAGAATCCTGAAGTGGTTTGCCATTCCCTTCTCCAGTGGACCACATTCTGTCAGACCTCTCCACTGTAACCCCACCATCTTGGGTGGCCCCACACAGCATTGGCTTAATTTCATTGAGTTAGACAAGACTGTGGTCCTGTGATCAGATTGGCTTGTTTTCTGTGGTTGTGCTTTCAGTCTGTCTGCCCTCTGATGCCCTCTCTCAGCGCCTACCATCTATCTTAGGTTTCTCTTACCTTGGATGTGGGGTATCTCTTCACGGCTGCTCCAGCAAAGTGGAGCCGCTGCTCCTTACTTTGGACATGGGGTAGCTACTGGTATCTATGGTTCTCTCATAAAATAAGTTGCCCCAACATAGATACCAGATCCTAGGAAGTGGGAGTGAGCTACAGACATCTCCTGCTTGCCTTACATTTTGTTCTACTGCTGGACATACTTGAGGAGTGGAGTTCAAGTTGTCAGGAGCAAAGTGCCCTGGAGAAGGCAGCTGGTCTCTGGGGGCCAATGTTTTAACACCAGTTTCCTGGGATCTGTGAGAGTTGCTCTGGTAGTGGGTTGTTGTTGTTGTTTTTTTAATCATTGGAGCAAAATAACCATGATTATTTTTTATAACTCAGTGCTTTCATCAGTGATTTCTGCTTCCCTGCTTTCCTGACTATGGCAAGTCGGATCTGGAGACCTGATCTTCAAACCCCAATTTCAGTTCTTCTGACCAATTTATATAATCCCTTGATTTGATTGCTTTCCTGCTTAAAGTATCCAGAGTGATTCCAACTGCTAAATTGAATCCTGACTAATATCATCAAGTATAAGCAATGCCAAAATGCTAGCGATCCAATGATGGTCTCATCTATTTTTCTTGAATCTGTCTCTGTGTAAGCATGAACTAAGCTGTGAGCTTCCTGGTGGCTCAGTAATAAAGAACTCGCCTGCCAATGCAGAAGATGCGAGTTTGATTCCTGGGTCAGGTAGATTCCCTGGAGGTGGAAATGACAGCCTCCTCCAATATTCTTGCCTGGGAAATCCCATGGACTAAGGAGCCTGGTGGGCTACAAAACAGTCCAACATGACTCAGCGACTAAACAAAGTCATCCATAAACTAAGCTATAGAATTGAGATCCTGAAATAGTCCATGTTTTTTTTCCCCCCCCCACATAATTCATTAATGTCTCCTTCCTTTATTTTAAAAAATTAGTTATTTATTGTCTATATCAGCCATCCATCTCCCTACTTATCACTCATATTGGGAGTCTCAATTTGGGGGGCTTAAGAAGTTTAAGGAGCAGTGGCTGTGGTTTGCTGGAGCAACCATGAAGAGATACCCCACATCCAAGGTAAGAGAAACCTAAGATAGATGGTAGGCGCTGAGAGAGGGCATCAGAGGGCAGACAGACTGAAAGCACAACCACAGAAAACAAGCCAATCTGATCACAGGACCACAGTCTTGTCTAACTCAATGAAATTAAGCCAATGCTGTGTGGGGCCACCCAAGATGGTGGGGTTACAGTGGAGAGGTCTGACAGAATGTGGTCCACTGGAGAAGGGAATGGCAAACCACTTCAGGATTCTTGCCTTGAGAACCCCATGAACAATATGGAAAGGCAAAATGATAGGATACTGAAAGAGGAACTCCCCAGGTCGGTAGGTGCCCATTATGCTACTGGAGATCAGTGGAGAAATAACTCCAGAAAGAATGAAGGGATGGAGCCAAAGCAAAAACAATACCCAGTTGTGGATGGGACTGGTGATAGAAACAAGGTCCGATGCTGTAAAGAGCAATATTGCGTAGGAACCTGGAATGTTAGGTCCACGAATCAAGGCAAATTGGATGTGGTCAAACGGGAGATGGCAAGAGTGAATGTTGACATTCTAGGAATCAGCGAACTAAGATGGACTGGAATGGGTGAATTTAACTCAGATGAGCATTATATCTACTAATGTGGACAGGAATCCCTTAGAAGAAATGGAGTAGCCATCATAGTCAACAAAAGAGGCCAGTACTTGGATGCAATCTCAAAAATGACAGAATGATTTTGTTCGTTTCCAAGGCAATCCATTCAATGTCACGGTAACCGAAGCCTATGCCCCAACCAGTAACGCTGAAGAAGCTGAAGTTGAGTGGTTCTATGAAGACCTACAAGACCTTTTAGAACTAACACCCAAAAAAGATGTCCTTTTCATTATAGGGGACTGGAATGCAAAAGTAGGAAGTCAGGAAACACCTGGAGTAACAGGCAAGTTCAGGCTTGGAGTACGGAATGAAGCAGGGCAAAGGCTAATAGAGTTCTGCCAAGAGAACACACTGGCCATAGCAAACACCCTCTTCCAAGAACACAAGAGAAGACTCTACACATGGACATCACCAGATGGTCAACACCGAAATCAGATTGATTATATTCTTTGCAGCCAAAGATGGAGAAGCTCTATACAGTCAACAAAGACAAGACTGGGAGCTGACTGTGGCTCAGATCATGAACTCCTTATTGCCGATTCAGACTTAAATTGAAGAAAGTGGGGAAAACCACTAGACCATTCAGGTATGACCTAAATCAAATCCCTTATGACTATACAGTGGAAGTGAGAAATAGATTTAAGGGACTAGATCTGATAGACAGAGTGCCTGATGAACTGTGGACAGAGGTTCATGACATTGTACAGGAGACAGGGATCAAGACCATCCCCAAGAAAAATAAGTGCAAAAAAGCAAAATGGTTGTCTGAGGAGGCCTTACAAATAGCTGTGAAAGAAGAGAAGTGAAAAGCAAAGGAGAAAAGGAAAGATATTCCCATTTGAATGCAGAGTTCCAAAGAATAGCAAGGAGCGATAAGAAAGCCTTCCTCAGCGATCAATGCAAAGAAATAGAGGAAAACAATAGAATGGGAAAGACTAGAGATCTCTTCAAGATAATCAGAGATACCAAGGGAACATTTTATGCAAAGATGGGTTCGATAAAGGACAGAAATGGTATGGACCTAACAGAAGCAGATGATATTAAGAAGAGGTGGCAAGAACACACAGAAGAACTGTACAAAAAAGAACTTCACGACCCAGATAATCATGATGGTGTAATCACTCACACTCACCTACAGCCAGACATCCTGGAATGTGAAATCTTAGAAAGCCTTAGAAAGCATCGCTGCGAACAAAGCTAGTGGAGGTGATGGAATTCCAGTTGAGCTATTTCAATTCCTTAAAGATGATGCTGTAAAAGTGCTGCACTCAGTATGCCAGCAAATTTGGAAAACTCAGCAGTGGCTACAGGACAGGAAAAGGTCAGTTTTCACTCCAATCTCAAAGAAAGGCCATCCCAAAGAATGCTCAAACTACCACACAATTGCACTGATCTCACACGCTAGTGAAGTAATGCTCAAAATCCTCCAAGCCAGGCTTCAACAGTACATGAACAGTGAACTTCCAGATGTTCAAGCTGGTTTTAGAAAAGGCAGAAGAACCAGAGATCAAATTGCCAACATCTCGATCATCAACAAAGCAAGAGATTTCCAGAAAAACATCTATTTCTGCTTTATTGACTATTTCAAAGCCTTTGACTGTGTGGATCACAATAAACTGTGGAGAATTCTGAAAGAGATGGGAATACCAGACCACCTGACCTGTCTCTTGAGAAACCTGTGTGCAAGTCAGGAAGCAACAGTTAGAACTGGACATGGACCAACAGCCTGGTTCCAAATAGGAAAAGAAGTATGTCAAGGCTGTATATTGTCACCCTGCTTATTTAACTTATATTCAGAGTCCATCATGAGAAACGCTGAGCTGGAAGAAGCACAAGCTGGAATCAAGATTGCCAGGAGAAATATCAATAACCTCAGATATGCAGATGACACCACCCTTATGGCAGAAGTGAAGAGGAACTAAAAAGTCTCTTGATGAAAGTGAAAGAGGAGAGTGAAAAAGTTGGCTTAAAATTCAAATTCAGAAAACTAAGATCATGGTGTCTGGTCCCATCACTTCATGGGAAATAGATAGGGGAACAGTGGAAGCAGTATCAGATTTTATAATTTTGGACTCCAAGATCATTGCAGATGGTGATTGCAGCCAGGAAATTAAAGGATGCTTACTCCTGGAAGGAAAGTTATGACCAATATAGATAGCATATTAAAAAGCAGAGACATTACTTTGCCAACAATGGTCCATCTAGTCAAGGCTATGGTTTTTCTAGTGGTCATGTATGGATGTGAGAGTTGGACTGTGAAGAAAGCTGAGCGCCAAAAAATTGATGCTTTTGAACTGTGGTGTTGGAGAAGACTCTTGAGAGTCCCTTGGGCTGCAAGGAGATCCAACCTGTCCATCCTAAAGGAGATCAGTCCTGGGTGTTCATTGGAAGGACTGATGCTGAAGCTCAAACTCCAATACTTTGGCCACCTCATGCGAAGAGTTGACTCATTGGAAAAGACCCTGCTGCTAGGAGGGATTGGGGGCAGGAGGAGAAGGGGACGACAGAGGATCAGATGGCTCGATGGCATCACCGACTCGATGGACGTGAGTATGAGTAAACTCTGGGAGTTGGTGATGGACAGGGAGGCCTGGCGTGCTGTGATTCATGGGGTCGCAAAGAGTCGGACATGACTGAGGGACTGTACTGAACTGAACTGAAGAAGTTTCACTGAATTTCATTCTTGCTTGTGATCACTGATTGACCTTAATGATTTATGAAATAATTCTCATTTCTAGGATGAAGTTTTAACCATTCCCCATCCATGTTATTAAATCCAAGGAATAAAACAGAGAGGATGGTTTCTGAAATAATTTTTGACATCTAACCAGATTGACCTTCTCTTATCCTGTACATTTTTAAGAGGCTGAGAATTCTCAGATGACAACCCACAAGGACGCCGAAGACGGGGAAGACTATTAGCCTTGTCATCTGTGAGCTGGACTGGAAGACATACTTACCGGCATGTATAAATGAAGTGCAGCACAAAGCGAAATAGATTATTTAGAATATCCATTTCTTCCCAAAGAAAAAAGACCTATAGATAATCTAAGCTGGGTGTATTTCAAAGTACTGTGCCATGCTTCTGGGCATTAGGGTGTGTCTAGTAGCTATGTCAATGTGTATCATTTATTAAAGAAGAATGCATCAACATTGCCATTCTGTATACTCAATAAACCAGCAGATGGTGTGTGACAATTTCTTCAAGGTGACATCAAAAACATTCTGTAGAATCCTGTGTTTCCTTTGACACCAATACATTAAGGCATATTTTCATTTGCAAAGTGAAAAGAAAACCAGACATTTGATTGACTACTTGCGCAGAGATAAGTAAATGTTGAGGACACATTTAAATTTGTCTCAATAACTGTCTGAAGTGTACTGAAAATCGTAGAACAGAGTTCAAAAAGCAAGAAAAAAAGGTTAATATGCGGGAAAAATGCTGATCATTATACTTTAATCTGCTTCCCCTGTAGCTCAGATGGTAAGATGTAGGAAATGCAGGAAACTTGGGTTTGATTCCTGGGTCAGGAAGAACCACTGAAGAAAGGGATTTCAATCCACTCCAGTATTCTTGCCTGGGAATCCCATGGACCGAAGAGCCTGGCAGGCTACAGTCCATGGGGTCTTAAAGAGTCAGACACGACTGAGTGACTAACACTTCACTTCACTTCATACTTTAATCTGGGGCTTCCCTGGTGGCTCAGATGGTAAAGAATCTGCCTGCAATGCAGGAGACCTGAGTTTGATCCCTGGGTTGGGAAGATCCCCAGGAGAAAGTAATGGCAACCCACTCTAGTATTTTGGCCTAATTAATTCAAAGGACAGAGAAGCCTGGCCAGCTACGCTCCATTGGGTCACAAAGAGTTGGACGCTACTGAGAGACTAACACACACACACACACAAACACACATTAAGCTAGCATGTTTTATACATATCATGTTATTGAGTCAGTTGAGTTTGAGGATAAGTTGAAGACAGATTTTAGATACACTCTTTTCTCTAGAGCAAGCTAGGACAGCATGCATGCAATAACAGTAGTATCTGTATCTTGAGATAGTGTAATGTGTTTAACTTAAGAAATGCTTAAATTCTGCTATTAGTACTGTGGGATCGCAAAGAGTTGGACACAACTTAATGACTGAACAACAGCAACATCTGTTAGAAAGCTAAAACCTAGAATTGCCAACACATGCATATTAAACACAAAAATACTACTACTTTGCAGTGATAAAAGATTGTCTGAGAGATTAAAGAATTTTTTTTTTAAACTAGAGAGAGCAAAGAATAAAAAATAGCAATTCTTTTTGTGGTGTCAGCAATGTAGAATGTAGAGAGATATAGAAGGAGGGAAAGACAAGGGGCTGCTTTGGTTTAACAATAACCTAATTATTGTGGTGTTAATAATACTACTAGCTAAGCGTTTTGAATGCTTTGTTACTCAGTTTCCCAGATACCTGTGAACTACTGTATATGAATTAGATATCTAATTCAATCATGACACCAACCTGATGAAAGCAAGTACTATTGTAATAAACATTTTATAGGCTTGTTGATGTTAAGAAATTTGCCCAAATTCAAGCTGCTCATTGTTCATGAACTTGGGGAAAAGAAGCAATATCTTTGGCTTAAGAGCTAGTTATAAACTCTGTTCTAGACCTGAATTCCTAATATCCTCTTGATATGTTGCTATCATGGTGAGTGAAAAGTGAGGAGAGTGTCCTTTTATTTAGTTAATTTGGACAACTAAAATCTTGTATGCATTTGAGCATGAAAAGAAAATAAATCCATAGTATCATTAGGAAAAACATCACATTTATGTACAGTAACACCCCAAACAAAAATCCCAATTTGATATACTAAACTTGAAAGTGGTTTAAAAAGAAGCCCCTGTGTAATCTGTAATGGATAAACTCTGCCAGTGAATAATACTCATCACTGAAATCATCACCATAATATAACGTGTTGAGGCATGATGCTCGGTACATTCACGTTCATTATCTCAGCTAAGGATAATAGGTTTCAGGCAGTGGAAAAACAAGTGCAGAATGGGAATGAAGAAGTGCCTTGCATGGGGAGATTGAAAAGAAACAATAATAAAACTGACTAAAGTCAGTCTGCTTTTTATTATCACCAAGCACCAGCCTCTCCAAACAATGTCAGTGCTCAAATACTCCTGCTAGAAAAGGATCCTTTGGTCTACATTCTAAACAATTGCTGTGGTAACTTTTGTGTTTTAATAACTTGTATGAAAGCTTTAAATTGGCATGTTTTTAGTTACCCTTTAATGAGCATTATATTTTAAGTGGAAGTAACTTGGCAAAATTCTCTGGATATGGTTGCCTCCTCTCACACAGATGGGTACAAACACACACACACACACACACAGACTCAGGTATACAATTTCATTCTTGTACTTTAAGTTTGCAGCGGTTGAGTCTCATTTGAGTTTTCTTTGGGAGCAGTTTCTCCTCTAATACCTGTGAGGGTTCCTATATTTAAACAGTGGGTCTAAGTAAATGATGACAGCACATTGTAAATGTGAAGAAATAGAACTTATTTTACTTCTAGGGTTCTATGTTACCACTTGTAGTTTTTACTCATATTTAAATTTTAAAACAGTGAAAAAGTATGAACTTCAAAGAGGAATATTTTTATTGAGGAATAATTGACATATGACTTTATATTAGCGTCAGGTGTATAACATAACGATTCCATATTTGCATATATTGTGACATAATTACCACGATAAATCTAGTTCACATCCATCAGTCACCCTAATAGTCACAAAATTTGTTTTCTTGTGATGAGAATTTTTAAGACAGATTCTCTTAGCAAGTTTCAAATATGCAGTACAGCATTATTAACTATAGTCTCAATGGTATAACTATATGACTTTTTTTTTTTAAATATGGTCATTCTTTATTTTTCTTTTCCATTTATTTTTATTAGTTGGAGGCTAATTACTTTACAATATTGTAGTGATTTTTGTCATACATTGACATGGATCAGCCATGGATTTACATGTATTCCCCATCCCGATCCCCCCTCCCACCTCCCTCTCCACCCGATTCCTCTGGGTCTTCCCAGCGCATCAGGCCCGAGCACTTGTCTCATGCATCCAGTCTGAGCTGGTGATCTGTTTCACCCTAGATAATATACATGTTTTGATGCTGTTCTCTCGAAACATCCCACCCTCGCCTTCTCCCACAGAGTTCAAAATTCTGTTCTGTACATCTGTGTCTCTTTTTCTGTTTTGCATATAGGGTTATCGTTACCATTTTTCTAAATTCCATATATATGTGTTAGTATACTGTATTGGTCTTTATCTTTCTGGCTTACTTCACTCTGTATAATGGGCTCTAGTTTCATCCATCTCATTAGAACTGATTCAAATGTATTCTTTTTAATGGCTGAGTAATATTCCATTGGGTATATGTACCACAGCTTCCTTATCCATTCGTCTGCTGATGGGCATCTAGGTTGCTTCCATGTCCTGGCTATTATAAACAGTGCTGCGAGGAACATTGGGGTGCACGTGTCTCTTTCAGATCTGGTTTCCTCGGTGTGTATGCCCAGAAGTGGGATTGCTGGGTCATATGGCAGTTCTATTTCCAGTTTTTAAAGAAATCTCCACACTGTTCTCCATAGCGGCTATACTAGTTTGCATTCCCACCAACAGTGTAAGAGGGTTCCCTTTTCTCCACACCCTCTCCAACATTTATTGCTTGTAGATTTTTGGATAGCAGCCATCCTGACTGGCGTGTAATGGTACCTCGTTGTGGTTTTGATTTGCATTTCTTTGATAATGAGTGATGTTGAGCATCTATTCATGTGTTTGTTAGCCATCTGTATGTCTTCTTTGGAGAAATGTCTGTTTAGTTCTTTGGCCCATTTTTTATAGCTGAAAGTTTATACATTTTGACCACCTTCAGCCATTTTGCACACCCTCCGTCCTTTGCCTCTGGCAGCCACCAATCTGTTCTCTGTACCTCTGTTTTTTTCCTTTGTTTTTAGATTCCAAACAAGAGAATTCATATGTCATTTGTCTTCCTCCATTTGGGATACTTCACTCAGCGTAATGCCCTCAAAGTCATTCACCTTGTTGTACCTGGTATGAGTTCCTTCTTTCTTATGGCTGATAGTATTCCACTGTATATAGATACCACATCTCTTTATACATTCATATATTGAGGGACACAGGTTGTTTCTTTATAAATGATGCTGAAATTAACAGAAGGGCACATACAGCTTTTCAAATTAGTGTTTTCATTTTCTTTTCATAAGAACCCAGAAGTGGGATTGCCGGATTTTAAGGGAGTTCTAGTTTTAATTTTTTGAGTAATATCTGTACTGTTTTCATGGTGGTGACACCGATTTACATTCCTGCCAATTGTGCACAAAGGTACCCTTTTCCCACATCTACACCAACACTTGTTATTTCTTGTCTTTTTCGTAATAGCCATTCTAACATGTATGAGGTGGAATCTTATTGTGCATTTGATTTGCATTCCCCTGATGATTAGTGATGCTGAGTACATTTTCCTGTGCCTCTTGGCCATTTGCATTTCCTCTTTGGAAAAATGTCTATTCACATCCTCTGTCCATTTTAAAATCAGATTGTTTATTTACTATTGGGTTGTATACACACGTTATGTATATTAGCCCCTTATCAGATATCTGATTTGCAAATATCTTCTGTTCAGTGGGTTATATGTTCATTTTGTTAATGGTTTCCTTCACTGTACATAAGCTTTTCAGTTTGAGACAGTCCTACTTGTTTATTTTTGCTTTGTTACCTTTATTTTTGGTGTCAAATCTAAATAATCATCTTGTATAAGCCCCTGGACTTACTATTTCCTGCAGCCTTATTCTTACTTCTAGAATTGTGAGATTCTTGAATACATTTGAATTTGTGACTTCTGAAAGTATTCTATTGGTTTTCAATCATAAGTTTCCCATTTTTCTAATGATACTAATGAGACTGTATTAAAGGAGTCTGGGTAAAGCTACAGACAATGCCTGGTATCTCTCTGGGCCTGCAGATCTTGCCAGTGCAAAGGGTTAAGTAATTTACTTACAAAGAAAAATGCTTTTCTTCAAGTTTGTTTTGGACAATTAAAAACAAAATAGTAGGAACTTAAAACAATCAATGGACAAAACCCAAGGTCAAAGTATGTCTAAGTAGCCACTGCTAGTTCAACTGACATCAGAAACTAGCAGAAGTACCTTCTTGTTAGTCACAGGTGAATCTGCTATCTTATATTTGTGGGACTTGAGATCTGGCATGGCTACCTATGTCTGTAGATGTCTATGAATAAGTCGAGTCAGGGCTTCTCAGGTGGTTCAGTGGTAAAGAATCTGCCTGACAATGCAGGAGGTGCGGGAGATGTGGGTTTGATCCCTGGGTCGGGAGGATCCCCTGGAGAAGGAAGTGGCAACCCACTCCAGTATTCCTTCTTGGGAAATCCCATGGACAGAGGAGCTTGGAGGGTAACAGTCCATGGGGGTCACAAAGAATCAGATACAACTGAGTGACTGAGCACACACATGCATGTCACTTCACCTATCAGAATTTCAGTTTTATCTGTAAAAGGGACATGAAGAATTCCTATTTCATAAAGCTGTTGTAGGTCTTAAATGAGCTAACATGAAAAAGTAATTGATTCTTATTAGCCACTCATTAAAAACCATTCAAAATATATCATCATAATGCATGTTGAATTATTTTAAGATGCAATTGACTTATTTTGAAACCTCAAATTGACTTATAACTTCCATTTGTATAATTCAATTTAAATAGCATTATGTCTCTTTAAACATTACTATAGCTTTTCATAAGATTATCTATTTTTCATTTTTGGCACTATATTCAATTAAAATTTTATTTGACAATTGATAACAAATCAGGGTAGGAAAAATTTCTATCTACATTGAATTTGTGAGATGAAAAATTATAAATTAAAAAAGCCTTTGAAGTTCTACTTACCAAATATTGCTTTTGAGACAATTTTCTATTTTAAGTTTCCTTTTATTAAAACGTTTATTTTCTTAAGTCATTTTGTGGTTAGTTTATTTTGAACTTACTTCAGATATTTCACAATTTATGTATGGAAAAACAAGTTTTACCATGTCTAGTTATTATTTGATTTACAGAAAAATCTAATACTGAACTGGTCCCCTATTCAATATCAGTAAATTTAAACACACCAGTTGAAATGGGGAAACAGATATAATTATGCAGACAAATTCATCCTTCCCTATCCTACAGAAGTACCAAAGAGATACTTTTACCTAGATTTTGAACAAAATGTTTCATGGTGCAAATCCTTGGATAATTGCATTAATTTAGTGTAGGAGGAAATCTGAGGGAGGATACTTTCCAAAAATAAATGAAAACTTGTAAAATACAATTGTTTTACTCTAACATAAGCTTCCCTGCTGGCTCACTCAGGAAAGAATCTGCTTACAATGTGGGAGATCCTGGTTTGATCCCTGGGTGGGGAAAATTCCCTGGAGAAGGAAATGGCAACCCACTCCAGTATTCTTGCCTGGAGAATTCCATGGACAGAGGAGCCTGGTTGGGCTACAGTTCATGGGATCATAACAAGTCAGATATGAGAGAGTGACTAATACTTTCACTTTACTCAAACATAAAGCTCTTGGGAATATAAATTCATACTACCATTTGTAGACAGCATTTTGGCAATACTTATCAAAATGTAAAATTTTAAAATTCTGCTTTGATTTAAAAATTCAACTTGAAGGCATTTATTCTACAGATGTCTCCCACATGAAATGTTGTATGAGCAAAGATATTCATTATATCTTTGGATATAACGAAGAGGGCTAAAGTCCATGGGGTTTCCTAGAGTCAGACATGACTGAGCACACACACATGTCTCTGTGAAACTTGTTTAAAGAAATGTTATCTTTTTAGCATCTTTAGTGTTTACAGTATAAATATTTAACATATCATAATCTAGCTTAAATCAGTATTATATTACTTCATATGTAGTATGAGAACTTTACCAGAGTATATTTCCATTTCTCCTCTCCCAGCCCTTGAACCTTTGTCATATATTTTGTTTTTCTATCCTTAGTGGAATGCCATACTCCATGACGTATTTAATGGAATGATTGCAACAGTTAAAAACAATGAGGAACCATTTTATGAATTACATGGGCTATGTTCCAAAATGTACTGTTAAATTTAAAAAGGTGAACAACAATATATAGCTTCCATATGCACGTGCATGTGTGTGCACAGAACTATTTACATATACGCTTACAGAGTAAAACCCATCTTGGAAAATGTTGAAATGGTTTAGTAATTGGTCATAGTTCCTGTGGGGAGAGGAAATGGAGAACGTGCATCTTTTTCAATTTGGACCTCACTTTTGCATTTTCTAGTAAAACAAATAAATATGTAAATAAGTAAATGGAGGTAGACAAAGAGGGTCAACACTGGACTGGGAAACATTACTGGAAGTCTCTGCGATCAGATACTTGACTGTATCAATATCTGAGTCATGAGAATTGTAGATGGAAAACAGAAGAGGAGGAGCTGACATGAAGCACTGAAGACTGAGCTTGGTTTTATGAATATTATATCTGAAAACACAGCTTCAAAGAAGTGAATTTAGAGCATAAAAGACACGAAGAAATGGGTTTGAGATAATATTTTAAATTCACTTATATGTAGATATTAATTGAAATGTGACAGTGAAGAAGTTCATCCAGACTGTATAGTGAAGAAGGAAGGAAGGGAAAGATAGAATTCTGTAACTGATAAAATAAGAGATGCCACATGAAAGAGGACAGTAAAGGACCGAAATGGCACGGACCCCACAGAAGCAGAAGATATTAAGAAGAGGTGGCAAGAATACGCAGAAGAACCATACAAAAAAGATCTTCATGATCCAGATAACCACGATGGTGTGATCACTCACCTAGAGCCAGACATCCTGGAATGTGAAGTCAAGTGGGCCTTAGGAATCATCACTGCGAACAAAGCTAGTGTAGTGATGGAATTCCAGTTGAGCTATTTCAAATCCTGAAAGATGATGCTGTGAAAGTGCTGCACTCAATATGCCAGCAAATTTGGAGAACACAGCAATGGCCACAGAACTGGAAAAGATCAGTTTGCATTCCATTTCCAAAGAAAGGCAATGCCAAAGAACATTCAAACTACCACACAATTGCATTCTTTTCACACACTAGCAAAGTAATGCTCAAAAGTCCCCAAGCCAGGCTTCAACAGTAAGTGAACTGTGAACTTCCAGATGTTCAAGTTGTATTTAGAAAGGGCAGAGGAACCAGAAATCAAGTTGCTAACATCTTTTGGACCATCAAAAAAATCAAGAAAATTCCAGAAAAATATCTGGGTTGAGCTCCCTGTGTTGAGCAAATTCAGCAAATTCCCACTGGCTATCTATTTTACTTGTGGTAATATATATGTTTCCATGCTATCCTCTCAATTCATCCCACCCTTTCCTTCTCCCACTATGCCCAGAAGTCTGTTTTCTATGTCTGTGTCTCCACTGCGGTGCTGCAAATAGGTCCATAAGTACTGTCTTTCTAGATTCCATATGCATGTGTTAATATGCAAATTTGTCTTTCTCTTTCTGACTTACTTCACTCCGTATAATAGGCATGCCCACCCTTTTTTCTATTCTCACCTGACATCTAGGTGGGATTTTAATGTCTGTGATGATTTTTAAAAATATATGTTTCAAACTTTCATAGATAGATGTTACATGTCAATTTATACTATATGTAATATGTAAATGTTAGTGTATGTGTGCATGTAAATATGCTGGCTGTTAAGTTGGTATATGTATGCATATATATATATATATATATATATATATATATATATATTCCTTTTAAACCAACTTAAAACCAAAATACTGTAAAAAAAAAATCTGTTTGTTTCTTATCCATGAACAGACTGTGGTCAGGACATGACCAGGAGTGTCATTTAGTTGGAAAACACTGACAGCTGAAAACAAGTGACAGGTTCTTTTTGAACTTTTTAAAGATATCCGTTGAGCTTCCCTGGTGACTGAGATGGTAAAGAATCTGCCTGCAATGCGGGAGACTGAGGTTTGACCCCAGGGTTGGGAAGAGCCTCTGAAGAAGGGAATAGTAACCCACTCCAATATTCTTGCCTTGAGAATTTCATGGTCAGAGGAGCCTGGAAGGTTACAGACCAAGGGGTCGCAAAGAATTGGACATGACTGAATGACTTTCACACACACACACACACCAAGATATCTGTCATGCTTTTTATATGGGTCAAGTAGAAAAAATATATTTGCCAAAGAATCCAGCCTCGTGAAGCCCGCCACTTTGTCCATCTCTGCACCTAAAGTAAACGGGCTTTGTCCTGATGTGTAACCTTCCTTTTTCCGCAAAAAGGAGAAGAAACGACAAAGAATATGACTTAGCTACTTGTGGAAGTTGAAATCAGTGATTTCCAATGATATAAATCTGGCTTGTTCTCTACCAATTGCCTAAATAAAGAGTGGAAAACCAAAAGATCTCTGCCTTTTAGTACTTGGTTAATTCTTGCAGATAATTTTGCTGGCCTCAGCATTAAACCTAAGATGAAAATATTTACAAACCACAGCTTGATTAAGGCCAAAAGTGGTGAAAATAAATGATTGTACTGAGATTATATATATTCCCTAGGCACTAAATTTATCAGAAATAAGAAAGCTGCCTAGCCTATCTTCAAAGAGCCAAATTGCATTTCTGTACTTTTCAGTGTATCTTAGCAACCCACAGAGCAGAATCTGTATCCTTGAGTGAAGAGAAGATTCATACTCCCATATACTATGTTTTACAAAAGCATTAAAATTCATGATTTTCTATTATATATCTGGATGAGATAGTCCTTCTCAAAAATATCAGAAAGCCATTTAATTGTATTATATTTCATGGGGAAAGGTACTTTAGTTTTTTTTTTTTTTTTTTTTTTAGTTTATACAATTTACATAATGTTTTAGAGGGATGAATCAAAGTTTTTACTACAGAGCTTATATATAATTACTGAGTATAAACAGGCATTTGTAAAGATAAGGATGTCTGTATTGTTTATGTAACTCTATCTTTAGAGATAACAATTTTTAGGGAAGTTAAGTATCTTGGTTTTTCCAGTCGTTAAATACAGATATGAGAGTTGGACCATAAAGAAGGCTAAGCACCAAAGAATTGATGCTTTCAAATTGTGGTGCTGGAGAAGACTCTTGAGAGTGCCTTGGGCAGCAAGGAGATCAAGCCAGTCAATCCTAAGGAGATCAGCTCTGAATATTCATTGGAAGGACTGATGCTGAAGCTGAAGCTCCACTACTTTGGCCAATTGATGTGAAGAGCCAACCCATTGCAAGAGACCCTGATGCTGGGAACGACTGAAGGCAAAAGGATAAGTGGGTAGCAGAGGATGAGATGGTTAGATGGCATCACTGACTCAACGGATATGAATTTGAGCAAATTACAGGAGATAGTGGAGAACAGGGGATGCTGGTGTGCTGCAGTCCACGGGGTCACACTGAAAAACAAGAATAATATCTTGGGATAAACATTATATGTGCTTATTCATTCATATAATTCAATTCATTGTGTATTTATTGAGAATCTATTGTGTGCCATGCATGGTGCAAATAACTTAAGAAATTCAGGTAAAAATGGCAGTTTCTGTCTCAGGCACTAACTTTCTAAAGGAGAAAACAAAAAGAAAAAAAGATTGTGCAGTGTAATGATAGCAATGATAAAGACGTGTCCTGGGATATTGTATGCATTGAAGTACAAACACAAAAATCCTTTTATCACGGAATATAAATTTTGAGCTATTTCACCCTAAACACTTACAGCACATAAACATTTTACTTGTAAGGTGGGATAAAAAAAATGCCACACTTATCTTGATTTCTCCTTAATAGATATTTGAGTAATTTTCCCCCTTTGTAGAGCTGTCACTGATATTGCAGTGTATTTTTTGCATATTTTACCTTGGCCTTAAATTGTGCTAAATTGTCTTATAATATGTTTGTCCCATGGGAGGGCAAAACAGATACCTGAAATTGAGAGGCTCTTTTTAACTGATGAAAACAGAGTCATAAAATAATTTACCTTGATTCCTTTTTCCTATAGTTTAAATGCTGTCTTGTTGTCCTTGTGTGATTGAACATTTTTTCCCCCAGAATTCTTTTTAGTTTTAAAAACTCTGTCTATGGCATGAGTTGTTGATCTAAGTAGACCATGTCCCTTCCTCCAGATCTTTTATTATCATTTGTAAATTATTCTTAAAACACTTTCTTAATAGTTTTTAATCTTTTCTCAGCAATTGTTTGTAAATATTAAAAGAATAAATTATCCAGCATTTTATAAACCACATCCATGTTTCTCAATATACTGTTTACTTTTCCTTACCATGGAACAAACGGAAATTTTTGAATAGTTGAGAATTTTCCAAATGACATGATTCAAATCATGTATAATCCTAAAAATTAGTCTGTGTATAACACTAATAATTACAGCAAGTCATGAATAAGTTTGGGTTTCCCAGGTAATTTTAGTGGTAAAGAATCTGCCTGCCAATGCAGGAGATGCAAGAGAAGCAGGTTCAATCTCTGGGTTGGGAAGATCTTCTGGAGTAGGAAGTGGCAACCTGTTCCAGTATTCTTGCCTGGAAACTTCCATGGCCAGAGGAACCATGGCCAGAGGAAGGACAGTCCATGGGGCCACAAAGAGCTGGACACGACTAAGCGACTGAACATACACACATGATTAAGAGTCATCATTGATTTCATAAGGTTTTACTGTGTTACATGTTTTCTCTGTTGCTGTATTGTTTCTAATTTTGTTCCAATAATCTGGAGCTCTTGTATGTATTCTGTTTTCTCCTTGTGTCATTGTAGACACTAAGTTCAGGATTTAAAGTTTTAAGTCTGTCCATCCACAGTTGTTTCAGAGGATGGCTCACTTTTACATCATTCTCTCTAGATAGATTTTCATCAACTAATAAACAAGGATCCAGGCAAGCCTCTCTCAGTTCTGTCCTCTGTAATTCCACTGCCACATCCACTGCCTTGGTTCAGACTGTCTTTATCTGGACTGGTCCATATGTCTCCTGTCTTTACACTTGCTCATCATTTTTCTTCTGGCATCCTAATCAAACAAGACTTTTTCAAACCTAACATGAAGCTTTCATTTTAAAAAGAGTTCTGCATTTGTCTCAAGCTACTTCCTCATGATGCCTGACAAGCTTCCTTGAACAGGAAGAGATAAGAGGTGTTTCTGGCAATGATTGGCCAGTTTTGCTTTAGAAATTCTTCCATTACCACTGTGTTAATGGTCTTGGACAAAGTGTGGTAGAAGGAAGACACAGGGAGGAAGGAAAAGACAGCCCAATTTCTGAGGATAAATTTTCAGGAAGGGACGCTTATTATAGCATCGAAGAGCCCAGGTTTATAGATAGAGACTTTTAGACTTTGCATTGTGACAATGAGACTAGGAAGAGAGGATTGTAATTCTGCCAAAGCAAGCATGAGGCCAGGCCTGTGATGCTGATGCTGTGTCCCAAGAGGCTGAACTAGAGGGAGCAGATAATGGAGCTTCACATCTGTACTTTGATCTCCGTTAATTTAATTTACATTTTATTGAAGGATAATTGCTTTACAGAATTTTGCTGTGTTCTGTCAAACCTCAACATGAATCAGCCATAGGTACACATGTATCCCCTCCCTTTTGAACCTCCCTCCCTTCTCCCTCCCCATCCCACTCCTCTAGGTTGATACAGAGCCCCTGTTTGGGTTTCCTGAGCCACAGAGCAAATTCCCATGGCTATCTATTTTACATACGATAATGTAAGTTTCCATGTTACTCTTTCCATACATCTTACCCTCTCCTCCCCTCTCCCTATGTCCATAAAACTATTCTCTATGTCTGTTTCTCCATTGTTGCCCTGTAAATAAATTCTTCAGTACCATTTTTCTAGATTCCATATATATGTGTTAGAATATGGTATTTATCTTTCTCTTTCTGACTCACTTCACTCTGTATAACAGGGTTCATCCACCTCGTTAGAACTGACTCAAAGGCATTCCTTTTTATGGCTGAGTAATATTCCATTGTGTATATATACCACATCTTCTTTATCCATTCATCTGTTGATGGACATCTAGGCTCCTTCCACGTTCTAGCCATTGTAAATAGTGCTACAATGAACAATGGAATCCTAGTTAATTTAAATGGAGCTTAGATACAAAAAGAAGTGGTGAAATCCACCAAAGTAACAAACTTAGTTCTAAACTTGGCAATCCTCTGTACATAGGGGTAACAATGCTTCCTGGTATGGTTGTTAGTGGGAGTGGTAATTCACATTCTCCCTCCCTCTTCCTTTCATCTTTCTCTTCTTGTCCACCTCTCCTTTTCTTTCTTTTTCATTTATTTTTATTAAGTACTGATAAAATACTATTTACACCATTCACAACATGTGAATTATAATAATATAAATACCCTGAACCCACCATTTCATTAAGATGGAGAATATTGCATTATTTTTAGTTTCTTGTATGTTTACCTTTGCAGAGTTAATAGTGGTAAGAATCATGTTTACCATTCTTATGCTTTTCTTTGCAGCTTCACATTTTTGTAACCCTAAACATTAAGTTCCAAATGATGTTTTGGTCTACATTTTAAAATTTTAGGTAATGAAATCATGCAGTGTGCATTCTTCTGCAGTTTTCTCTCCAACTTATTTTCTTGAAATGCATTTTTGTTGTAGTTACTCGTTTCATTTTTGTTGATGGAGGGAATTGTGTTGTGGTAGAAATTTGGGTTGCTTCTAGTTTTTGTTTTTTTCTACTAAACATAGAGCTTCTAGGAGTATTTTGATATATATTTCTTGGTCCATAGTTTCTCTAGGGTATAAATGTAGAAGAGCAATTGCTTTTCCACACGTAGGATAAATACATCTTCAACTCTAGATGCAGTCAAATTGTTTTCAAAGTGACAATATAGCCTTACACTCTCACCTGCTGTGTGTAAATATTTGGTGTTCCACATCCTTGATAACTCTTGACATTCTCAGTCTTTATAATTTCCAATCAGGTAAATTTGAAATTGTATCCTACTGTGGAGTTCTCCTGAATAGTAATGAAGTTAAATATCCTCTATATAGTCATTGATCCTTCAGATTTTCTTTTCTCTGAGGTGTCTTTTAACCTTTTCCCTCATTTTTCTTCAGAGTTGCTTCTCTTTTGTACATTGCACAAATTGCATTGCAAGGGATCTCTGCCATGGAAATGTATTGGCTGCAAATATCTTCTCCCAGGCTGTGATTTGTATTTTACAGCATTGTTTGATGAACAGACATTCTAGAATTTAATGTAGTCAAATTTGTCAACAGTTTCATGCACTTTTTTCTTAATAAATCCTTCTATATCATAAAAATGTAAAGATATTTTTGATATTATTTCCTAAATCTTACATCTTTCTTTTTAAAATGTATTTATTTTTAGTTGGAGGATAATTGCTTTACAATATTGTGTTGATTTCTGCCATACATCAACATGAATAAGCCATAGGTATACATATGTCCCATCTCTCTTGAAACTCTCTCCTACCTCTTACCCCATCCCTCCCCTATAGGTTGTCACAGAGTACAGGATTTAAACATCCTGAGTCATACAGAAAATTCCCATTGACTATCTAATTTTACATATGCTAATGAATATGTTTCAATGCTATTCTCTCAATTCATCCCACCCTCCCATTCTTCCACTGTGTCCACAAGTCTTTTCTGTATATCTGTGTCTCCATTGCTGCCCTGCAAATAGTTTTATATCCAGATAACTAATTGTCAAAACAGAGACATTACTTTGCCAACAAAAGTTTTTATAGTCAAAGCTATTGTTTTTACAGTAGTCACGTATATGGATATGAGGGCTGGATCATAAAGAAGGCTGAGCGCTGAAGAATTGATGCTTTCTAACTGTGGTGTTGGAGAAGTCTCTTGAGAGTCCCTTGGACTGCAAGGAGATCAAACCAGTCAATCCTAAAGGAAATCAATACTGACTACTCATTGGAAGAACTCATGCTGAAGCTCCATTACTTTGGTCATCTGATGTGAAAAGCCAACTCATTCGAAAAGACCCTGATGCTAGGAAAGGTTGAGGGCAGGAGGAGAAGGGTGTGACAGAGGATGAGATGGTTGGATGGCAACACTGACTCAATGGACATGAGTTTGAGCAAACTCCTGGAGATAGGGAAGGACAGAGGGGCCTGGCTTGCTGCAGTCGATGGGGTTGCAGAGTTGGACACAATTTAGTGACTGAACAACAACTAGTTGGCTTAGAGCTAGTGTGACTGTTAAGTAGCTTCAGTCCTGTCTGACTCTTTGCGACCCCATGGACTGTAGCCCACCAGGCTTCTCTGTCCATGGGATTCTCCAGGAAAGAAGACTGGAGTGGGTTGCCATGCCCTCCTCTGGGGAATCTTCCCAACACAGGGATCGAATCCGCGTCTGTTATGTCTCCTGCATTGGCAGACAGGTTCTTCACCACTAGCGCCACCTAGGAAGCACTAGTGTCTTAGTACCTTCATAGGAAAATCCATCCCCCACCTTCCCACATACATACACTTAATCTGGAATGTCAGTCTATTCATAAAAAGATTCTGCTTATTGTCAATCTAACAATTAAAAAGTATTTATTTTTATAGGTTGAACTTCTTTAATTTGAAATTTATTGTGATCTTTGTCTATTTAGTATTAATATGTCGTATGCTGCCAAGTCACTTCAGTCGTGTCCGACTCTGTGCAGCCCCATAGACGGCAGCCCACCAGGCTCTGCTGTCCCTGGGATTCTCCAGGCAAGAATGCTGGAGTGCATTGCCATTTCCTTCAATGCATGAAAGTGAAAAGGGAAAGTGAAGTCGCTCAGTCATGTCCGACTCCTAGCGACCCCATGGACTGCAGCCCACTAGGCTCCTCCATCCATGGGATTTTCCATGCAAGAGTACTGGAGTGGGTTGCCATTGCCTTCTTCAATATGTTGTATATTCCTTGTAATTTTAAAGACAGTTTGTAGGGACTGCCATGGTGGTCTAGTGGTTAGGAGTTTGCCTTCCACTGCAGAGAGTGGGAGTTCAGTTAGTAATTAGGGAGCTAGGATCCCACATGCCTCATGGCCAGAAGACCAAAACATAAAACAGAGGCAAATTCAATAAAGACTAAAGAAAATGGTCCACATCAAAAAGAATTTTATAAACGATTTATAGCATATATCAATTAAAACTCTTTTAAGAACAGTTGAATTTTTTTTACGAACTAAAGTAAAACATTCAAGGTAATAGTAACTACTGGTGATTAGATGCTTACCGTGGACTTTATGGAACAAATTTGCTGACGATCTCTCATCTTCTTGCATCATTTTTGCAATACAGGCGCTTTCCAGATTGCACACATGAGAAAACTGATGTTCACAGAGGACAAATAATGGAACTTGAGTAATAGCCAATCAGTGGTAAAGTCAGGTTCTAACCTGGGTTTGACTTCAAAGTTTATTGTTGATTTCTTCTAGATGCTAGTAGGACTTTGCTTGCTTTACAATCTAATTCCTTTGACTCAAATCAATTTTCAATGAATCATTAACGTAAACATTCCAAGAAACATTTACTAGTTAACATTTACTTCATCTTATCTAATGTTGATTATGAACAATAGTAGTTTCAAACTGAAATGGATGCATAATTTCAAAACCAAACCTAGCCCCATTGTTTGTAGAAATATTAATTGGTGCCTGAGAGAGAAAATGTGACCACTTATAAATGAAACTATTAGAAAGTATCAAATTAATGAAACTACTTAAGCTTTTAAAATTACTGTTAGGGAAAGCAATAAACCAAATGAAGCCAGCAAGTGCACTTTGCTATAAAAACCATAGAAAATTAAGAAAAGACTGGAAAAAGAAGATGGGAAGCTAATTTACAAGAGCAATTTACTGTTTTTTAGGTAATGAGAAACATGTACTCCTTTGATAGATGTTTGATTTTAAAATTTTCTATGCAGAACACATTTTATTTTAAAAAGAGGCATATAAATTTTAGGTAAAGGGCCATAATTCCTGGCTAAGGATCTGTGCTGCTGATAAATCCCATGATTGTAAAAACCTGATTGGCATATCTAAATTCTCATGAAAAATAGGGACCTGTAGAAAAAAAAAAGAAATGTTGGTTACTGCAAATGAACCTAGAGAATATCATTCTTACCAAAATAATTCAGATGGAGAAAGACAAATACTGTATAATATCATTTATATCTGAAATCTAAAAGAACACAAATGAATATATTTGAAAACAGAAACAGACTCACAGATACAGAAAGTAAACTTGTGGTTACAAATGAGATAGGGAAAGGGGGAGGAACAAGGGAGGGGTGTAAATTCATCAATACAAACTGCTATGTATAAAATAGGTAAGCAAGAAGGATATACTGTATAGTATGGGGAATTATAGTCATTATCTTGAAATAACCTATAATGGAGTACAATCTGAAAAAATACTGAATCACTATGCTGTACGCCTGAAACTAATACAATATTATAAATTAATTATACTTCAATTATAAAAAACAGTATTATCACTTTCTCCAATTGTTTAGGAAACACTGCAGGAACTTTGAACAGCCATAGTCTTTTCCCAAAGTTTTGTATTATGCAGATTATGTATTTTCATAAACTAGGAAACCGTCTTCACTGGCTTAGAATTTTATGCATTGCATGTCTATCTCTCTAATTCTTTTTGTTTAGTGTTTGTTTTTTTGGAGTAAAATT
The DNA here is from genome assembly GCF_033118175.1 of Dama dama. Taxonomy (NCBI): domain Eukaryota; kingdom Metazoa; phylum Chordata; class Mammalia; order Artiodactyla; family Cervidae; genus Dama; species Dama dama. The sequence continues at coordinate 26,737,268 of NC_083711.1, forward strand.
GCTTTATATTGTTAGTTTCTGCTGTACCATGAAGTGAATCAGATATACGTATTCATACATCACCTCCCTCTTGGACCCCTGTGATTCTTCCTTTTAAGGTTATTAACTAATCCATATAGATGTTAAAAATTATATATATATTTTAAAATTTCCCATTTATTTTTATTAGTTGGAGGCTAATTACTTTACAATATTGTAGTGGTTTTTGCCATACATTGATATGAATCAGCCATGGATTTACATGTGTTCGCCATCCTGAACCCCCCTCCCACCTTCTTCCCCATCCCATACCCCTGGGTCTTCCCAGTGCCCCAGCCCTGAGCACTTGTCTCATGCATCAAACCTGGACTGGTGATCTGTTTCACAATTGATAATATACATGTTTCAGTGTTATTCTCTTAGATCATCCCCCCCTCGCCTTCTCCCACAGAGTCCAAAAGTCTGTTCTATACATCTGTGACTCTTTTTCTGTCTTGCATATAGGGTTATTGTTACCATCTTTATAAATTCCATATATATGCGTTAGTATACTGTATTGGTGTTTTTCTTTCTGGCTCACTTCACTTTGTATAATGGGCTCCAGTTTCATCCACCTCATTAGAACTGATTCAAATGTATTCTTTTTCATGGCTGAGTAATATTTCATGGTGTATATATACCACAGCTTTCTTATCCATTCGTCTGCTGATAGTCATCTAGGTTGCTTCCATGTCCTGGCTATTATAAACAGTGCTGCGATGAACACTGGTACACATATCTCTTTCAGATCTGGTTTCCTCGGTGTGTATGCCCAGCAGAGGGATTGCTGGGTCACATGGCAGTTCTGTTTCCACTTTTTTGAGGAATCTCCACACTGTTCTCCATAGTGGCTGTACTAGTTTGCATTCCCACCAACAGTGTAAGAGGGTTCCCTTTTCTCCACACCCTCTCCAGCATTTGTTGCTTGTAGACTTTTGGATAGCAGCCATCCTGACTGGCATGAAATGGTACCTATGTATACCTATGTATATGTATATGTATGTATATATATGTATACCTATGGCAAATTCATGTTGGTGTATGGCAGAAACCAATACAATGTTGCAAAGCAATTATCCTCCAATTAAAAATAAATCAATTTAAAAAAAAGGAAACAGTCTTGAGCCTGGGAAAGCCTCTAGAACCTGGAAAAGTTAACGAAACAGATTCTCCTCCAGAGCCTCAAAAATAAATGCAATCATGTAGATATCTTGATTTTAGCCAGTGAGACTGATGGCAGATGTCTATTACATACAGCTGTAAGATAATCAATTTCTGTTGTCTTAAGTTGCTGTGTTTGTGGTAATTTATTATAGCAATAGGAAACTAGTACGAAGGGCACAGGAATACATTTTAAGGAAATAAGTAATTTTTTTAAAAAAAAGCAGAATCCTATGATATAGGAGAAAGTGAGCTATAAAGATTTCTAGGAAAATAATTATAGTTCTCAAACCAGAGTATCAGAAAACACTTCTACTTCTTGGTTCTGCAAATATTAGTTATAAATGCTTATTAACTTATACTTAGTTTCAGATTATGCAAAAGGTTTAAATATCTTTGGTTTCATTTTACAGTGAAATTCATCTTAGCAGAAAAAAAAAAACTACACATTTGCTAAACTCTGAATATAGCAGCATAAATAAGACAGTGTTTCTTATTCCCTTAGTTTGAGGCATACAATCTAGTATAGTGTTTTTCTCTTTGACCATGACCCATCATAGAAAATAGATTTTCCATTGCCACTCAGTTTATATACCTACAACTGATTCAAAGGTTGATATGCTCTAATTTAATTTTCTATTATTTTCTAGTCTATTTCATTAAAAAATGCTACATAGAAACCATTAATTTGAGTTTATAACCTTCTAATGGCTGTGAAAATTAGTATAAAAATTTCAAGTCAAGTATCATTTGGTATAGGCATACCAGGGTTTTTAATTCATAAGAAGTATTAAACATGACTTTTGAAAATAGTAAAATGAAATTGTACTTGAGTTATGTGATTGGGTAGGAGGAGGCAACAGGTGCCAACATCTATGGATGAATATGGAGTCAAGATGTATTAAGTATGGCAGCAGCCAACACCTTTGGAGTAGCCTGCGAGGTCCACAGCTCCATTTGGTGATGCATCTTTATTTCAGAAAGGACACTTTTGCTTGACCCAAACCAGAAGGTTAGCTAATCTGTTTTCAGAACATCTCAACATCCTTGAAACCCCAAGCTTAAAAGCACAGTGTATGGACCATCTTGCTAGAAAATGTCAGACAGGCCTTCATCTAAAACTTATTTTTGTTATTAACATACCATGGGCTAGCAAGGTTATGTGATCATTAGCCAATGCCTACCTTTAATCACTGGGAGCTGTCAATATTTGCCCAAAGAAACTGATAATTGTTAAATGGTCAACTTGGTTTCTTTTAGTTCCCCAACACACGTTACCCTGTGTTCGGAGGAACTTGTAGCACTTTATCTCTCAGCCCATATTTTTCAAAGAGAGGTGTGCTGTGGGAACACTTCTGTGGAGTTTAGCAGTCTGCATTTCCACAAGCTCCCTCCTTGTTCCCCACACACTGCAGCTTGAGAACACTGGCTGAAACGGGGGAAGCTACTGCCTGAGTGCATCGGTGATCCCATTAGATCTACTGCAGTCTTATCTCCTTTCTCCTCTCCAGCCCCAAACTCGAAAGGCAAGGTGTCTGAATCATTGCTCTGAAAACGATGGCATTTTCCTTTCCACCACACCTGGAATTCTTCTCGTTGACTAGTATCTTCCTCTCAGGCTATGACCTAAAATTTTTCCTGACTCTGGTAGCATCATAAGGACTGAAAGAGAATGAGCATATACTATCAATCATTTGTTATTTATTATCTTAAATCTTGATCTTCTAAGAAAGGTTAGAATGCAACATCAACAGTGCTGAAAACATTATGTTTAGTGGATCTTTTTCCCATCCTCTCCTCTCATTCCTCAGATTCTTTTCTGTGCTGACAATTATCTTCCTGCACAAAAACCCTTATCTCTGTCCCTCCCCAGTTTTCACTGAAAGCCTAAGTGACTTCTTTTTCTGCAATGTCCTGGAATTCATAGAGTGGATACGAAATAGTGACTGCAAATAAATAAATCACATGCATCTTTCTTAGAGGTCTGCCATTTACAAAGAGAGAAAGAGAGAAAAGTTGTGGACAAATAACGGCGTCTGCCATTTCAGTAAACAATGAATGTTTTCCCTCCAAAAAGCCATCAGCTATTGTAGCCACCCCCTGCCATCCCTCCCTCAAGCCAACAATGCATGCTGGAGGGAATTCAGATGGAGAAAAATAAGATACTGGCCTAAGACAGTTAGAACACCTGTCAAAGGGATAATTTCAATGAGCTCAGACTCTTGCATCTTCCCATATGTATAAAGTTATTTAATTTATATGCAGAGTACATTATGCAGAATGTCAGGAGGATGAGTCACAAGCTGGGACTGAGATTGCTTGGAGAAATATGAACAAGCTCAGCTATGCAGATGATACCACTCTAATGGCAGAAAGTGAAGAGTAACTAAAGAGCTTCTTGATGAAGGTGAAAGAGGAAAGTGAGAAAGCTGGTTTAAAACTCATCATTCAAAAAACTAAGCTCATGGCCTCTTGTCCCATCTCTTCATGGCAAATAGATGAAAAAAAGTGAAAACAGTGGCAGAGTTTATTTTCTTGAGGTCCAAAATCATTGCAGATGGTGAAGACAACCATGAAATTAAAGGGCACATGCCTGCTCCTTGAAAGGAAAGCTATGACCACCCTAGACAGCATATTAAAAAGCAGAGACATCACCTTGCTGACAAAGATTGGTATAGTCAAAGTTAAGGTTTTTTCCAGTAGTCATGTATGGATGTGAAAGTTGGACCATAAAGAAGACTGAGTGCCAAAGAACTGATGCCTTCAAATTGTGGTGCTAAAGAAGGTTCTTGAGATTCCTTTGGGCAGAAGATCAAACCAGTCAATCCTAAAGGAAATCAACTCTGAATATTCATTGAAAGGACAGATGCTGAAGCTTCAGCTTAAATACTTTGGCCACCTGATGTGAAGAGCCAGCTCACTGGAAAAGACCTTGATGTTGGGAAAGATTGAGGACAGGAGAAGAAGAGGGCAACAGAGGATGAGATAGTTGGATGGCATCATGGACTCAGTGGACATGAGTTGAGCAATCTCCAGAAGATAGTGAAGGACAGGGAAGCCAGGCATGTTGCAGTTCATGGGATCACAAAGTTAGATACAACTTAATGACTGAACAACAAACCATGACACATAGAAATGGGCTAAAAGCATTAACTTATGATGTCTGTTTTTTTGTGATCAGCAGTAATTCTTTCGATGTTCGACTACATGGTATTTTGTTTTTCCTCACAGCAAAAACTCCTATGTGTCCTGGCTCTTAGCTCTGATATTTCAGTTGGTAAAGAATCCACCTGAAAGGCAGGAAACCCCAGTTCAATTCCTGTGATAGGAAGATCTGCTGGAGATGGGATAGGCTATCCACTCCAGTATTCTTGGGCTTCCTTTGTGACTCAGCTGGTAAAGAATCTGCCTGCAATGTGGGAGATCTGGGTTTGATCCCTGGGTTGGGAAGATCCCCTGGAGAAGGGAAAGGCTAGCCACTCCAATATTCTGGTCTGGTTGCCCACTCCAATATTCTGGCCTGGGGAATTCCATGGATGGTATAGTCCATAGGGTCGCAGAGTCGGAAATGACTGAGCGACTTTCACAGAATTATCTGAGAGGCTGTCTCCTGGGCTATAGTCTTCAGTAAGTTTCCAGAATAAAATAAAAATCTCAACTTTGAGGCTGTGTGTTTTTGCTTTTTTCAGTTGGCAAAAGAAGGAAGGAAGAGAAGAAGGAGGGAGGGTGGGAGGGAAAGAAAAGAGCCCCTTAGATTCTTAGAAAATAAAACAAATCCTTCTTCCCATGATGATGATCAAGATTTAAAAGCAAGAGAAGCTTTGTGATTCAAGACCGCCCACTCCAGGTATTCCTGAAACACTTCTTTCCGAACTTCAGTTTTTAGTATACTTTCTCAATCCTGTGAAGAGTGATAGTTATTTTAAAAGGAGACTAGATTTTTGGATATGTTTAAATCTAATACCTCCCTCTGACACATGGCATGGAGCTGATTTTTCCCCTCCTGTGAATTATATACACTTAGGGCACACAGAGATTGCAATAGTAATATTAAATAATTTATGTAGAGAAACACTTTTATTATGCTTTTTAAAAATGTTTCAAAATTCAATTTCTAAAATTTCCATACTGCCTACTTACAAGTAGACAATACTCTTCTGAGAGGTCTTCCCTTATCCTTGTTCTTCATTTGCAAGTGACACCAAAAGTTAAAGAGATTCTCTGTAGGGATCCTTATGATAACTATCTCTTTGCTTAGACCAAAACTAGGTATACAATAAGTGCTTAGAAACCCTTGGATAGAAAAATACATGAATTATTGCCACTACATAGATTTATTTTTTCCCATCGTGTGACTGGATTCCCTGGTGGCTCAGTGATAAAGACTCCACCTGCCAATGCATGAGATACAGATTCAGTCCCTGGGTCAGGAAGATCCCCTAGTGAAGGAAATGGAAACCCACCCCACGATGCTTGCCTGGAGAATCGCATGGGCAGAGGAGCCTGGAGGGCTACAGTCCATGAGGTCGCGAAGAGTTGGACACGACTGAGTGACTGAGCAGGTACTAGTGTGACTAAGTGATTTTCCTTCCTTTTTGACATTAGACATTTTTTTACAGAAATGGAAAAACATTATTTAATGTGAAAAGCCACTATGATGATCTATTATAATCTTCACCCCAAAATAGAAAGGAACAATTTGTCTTTCCATGTAGTATCTAAAATTGTGGGTAGCAAATTTCAGTTGCTAAATGTAATTTCTGTGCAGATCCTATTCAATTTGTTCTTCTTGGATGGCTCTGAAGCATTCCTCTAGCCTTCTACCTCTGAGTTTTGTTTTAAGAACATTCTTGTCAGTTGAGATTAAGATAACATTTTCCAGTGAACGCAAAAGTTGAGAAAGAATTCCAGTCAATTGAACTGAAGAGTCAGCTGTTCTGTTTCTTCCATCTTCTCTCCGTTCTTCTCCAGAGTGGAGTGTGCCCCCAAGCGACTAAGAGTCAACAGGTATAATTCCAGCTTACATGCAACAAAGGCGAAGTGCTGAATTTCAGGTTAGCTTTCCATCATTCTATTAAATATTCTAGAAAATCTTTCAAATGAGTATTTCAGGGTGTAGGAAAGACTTCTGCCGTGCTATTCAGTCTCTGTTCATTTTCTTTTGATTTAATGGCTCTCCAGAAAGGTAACTCCAATCAGGGTGGTGGTGTTGTTCAGTCGCTAAGTTGTGTTCAACTCTTCGTGAACCATGGACTGTAGCCCGCCAGGCTCCTCTGCCCAAGGAATTTCCCAGACAAGAATACTGGAGTGGGTAGTCATTTTCTTCTCCAGGGGATCTTCCCGACCCAGGGACAGAACCTGAATCTGCTGTATTGGCAGGAGTCCTAAGGTAGATTCTTTATTACTGAGCCATCAGGAAAACTTTTCATCAAAATGTCTAGAATTTTCTTGACTCCAAAATAATCAGAGGTCTTTGTTAAAATAGTCATACAAAATATTTATTTCATTCTGGATTCCTTTGTCTACAAACCTACTTTTTTCTGAAGTGACTTCAAGTTCAACTTGAGATCTGCTCATAAAGAAAATTCTTTCTTTAACAAATATTTGGGTGCATATGGTGTGGTAGTAATTGTGGCAAAGAGTGGGAGTTTGGGGTTGACACACACGCTCTGCTATATTTAAAACAACTATCCAACCAAGGACCTACTGTACAGGGCAGGGAATTCTGCTCAATATTCTGTAATAACCATATGGGAAAGAAATTTGAAAAAGAGTAGATATGTGTATATGTTTAACAGAATTACTATGATGTACACCTGAAACTAACATGACATTATTAATCAACTATACTACAATATAAAATAAAATTTTTGTGAAAGGGTGGAGAACAAGGCAGAGAAGGTACCTGCCTTCACGATACTTTCATCCCAGTGAATTTGTCCTGGAACACCATAGCTCACAATTCTGAACAAGTTGCTTCCCCGGTTCTGCTTTACTGTATTTTCCCAAGGTTTCTCAGAGTCTCTCTCTCTCAGAAAGGAATGAGACAACTTAAAAAAAAAAAAACAAACACTTGGGATGCTTATTAAAAGTTTAGATTCTCAACATGTGAAACCTAGAGATTCTGTTTCAATAGGTAGGACTGAACCAGCAATTTTTATTTAAAAATAGTTTCAAATATTTTTAAAGAGTTATAAAATATGCTTTAAAAATTATTTTAAAAAGTGTGATTTTTGGAGGGGAAGCAGCATAGAAAGAGCAGAAAAATTCTGTAATATCTGAAAATTAGAGTGATATAATGGTTAAAAAGCAATTTTATTGTTGATTTGGTGAGCACCTTAAGTCGTGTTCAGAAGAAAATGGTCAAAGACAGCTTATTCCAGTGCAGAAATGAACTAATACAGAATAATGACTAATCCTCCCAAATATTTGGCCACTGAACTTTCTTCCAACTCATGCAGAGGAAAATTTAAAATAAAACACACCAATTAGTTAGAATTGTATAGGACTTACAAACATAAAATGAGCACACTTTTTTTTTCTATTTACATACTATAATATAGCATCTATCTGGTCTTTAATCATTTGCATGGAACTACAGAGAACATTTTCTATATGAATAGGAAACTCCATTACTGTGTAATCACGTGATAACATATTTCAAGCATCGACAGAGCCAGAAAGTATGATTAAATCTGAGTAACTTTGTTTTCTTCTTAACGTAGTACAAATACTTCAAAAATGATCTCTAACTATGTCTTTCTAATCTGAGGTAGAAATTTGCCTAAGAGATACAGTCTGTTATTGCTTAAAAAAATTTGAATGGTAGCATTTAGTGTTTGGCACACTTTACTTTCCAGAATTTCCTTTTCTGAAAACTAAGATTTGAGGTTTCTTCCCAGAAATATTCATATTTTTAAAGACAACAAATAAAAGAGTTTTTATTACCTCTTGCCAACTGTCTAAATTTTCACCTATTTTTTTCTCTCATTTTAGATTTAACACAGTCATTGTCAAATCAGTAAAAATGCCTCTTATATTTACCCAGAAATCCAGGTTCCATTTCCTAAAGTAAAGAAATAAAAACAAAAATAAACAATGGGACCCAATTGAACTTAAAACTTCTGTACAGTAAAGGAAATCATTGACAAAACGAAGACAGTCTACTGAATGGGGGAAAAATAATTGCAGATAAAATGACTAATAAGGGATTTGTTGTTGCTGTTTAGTCGCCAAGTCATGTACGACTCTGGGACTCCATGGACTGCAGCACATCAGGCTTCCCTGTCCTTCGCTGTCATCTGAAGTTTGCTCAAATTCATGATAAGGGATTAATATCCAACATATATAAACACCTCATACAACTCAACATCAAAACAAACAACCAGGTTAAAAAATGGGTGTGAGAACTGAACAGACATTTTTTCCAATGAGAAATGGCCAAAGGCACATGGAAAGATACTCAACATTGCTAGACATCGGGGAAATGCAAATCAAAACCACGACTTGATATCACCTCACAACTGGCAGAATGTTTATTATCAAAAAGAACACAAATAATAGTTGGCAAGGATGTGGAGAAAGGGAACCCTTTTACACTGTTGTTGGGAGTGTAAATCAGTGTGGCCACTGTGGAAAACAGTAGGGAGATTTCTCAAAAAACTAAAACTAGAACCACCATCAGTCAGCTCAGTTCAGTCCCATGTCCATTGAGTCGGTGATGCCATTCAACCATCTCATCCTCTGTCGTCCCCTTCTCCTCCTGCCTTCAACCTTTCCTAGCACCAGGGTCTTTTCAAATGAGTTAGCTGTTTGCATCAGGTGGCCAAAGTATTGGAGTTTCATATGACTCAACAATTCTACCTCTGGGTATATAACCAAGAAAATAAAAAACATTAATTTGAAAATATACATGTATCCCAATGTTTATAGCAGCATTATTTATAATTGCCAAGATCTGGAAGCAACCTTAGTGTCCATCAACAGCTGAATGGATAAGGATGTTTGACTCTTTGTGATTCCATGAGGGATTCTCCAGGCAAGAATACTGGAATCCCATTCAGTGTTCTTGCCTGGAGAATCCCATGGACAGAGGAGCCTGGCAGGCTACAGTCCATGGAATCACAAAGGGCCAAACATGACTGAGCAACAAATGTTTTCACTTTTCATATGTATATGTGTGTATATATACATATTCATATATGTAGGGCTTCCCTCATAGCTCAGTTGGTAAAGAATCTGCCTGTCATACAGGACCTGGGTTCATTACCTGGATTGGGAAGATCCCCTGGAGAAGGGAATGGCAACCCACTCCAGTATTCTTGCCTGGAGAATCCCATGGACAGGGGAGCCTGGCAGGCTACAGTCCACGGAGTCACAAGAGTCAGACAGATTTAGTGACTAAACCACCACCAGCACCATTCATATATGTATATATACATATTAGTTAGTTAGTTCATTCACTCAGTCATGTCCTACTCTTTGCAACCTCATGAATTGCAGCACGCCAGGCCTCCCTGTCCATCACCAACTCCCGGAGTTTACTGAAACTCATGTCCATTGAGTCAGTGATGCCATCCAGCCATCTCATCCTCTGTCGTCCCCTTCTCCTCCTGCCCCCAATCCCTTCCAGCATCAGGGTCTTTTCCAGTGAGTCAACTCTTTGCATGAGGTGGCCAGAGTATTGGAGTTTCAACCTCAGCATCAGTCCTTCCAATGAACACCTAGGACTGATTTTTAGGGTGGACTGGTTGGATCTCCTTGCAGTCCAAGAGACTCTCAAGGGTCTTCTCCAACACCACAGTTCAACAGCATCAATTTTTTTGGTGCTCAGCTTTCTTCACAGTCCAACTCTCACATCCATACATGACCACTGGAAAAACCATAGCCTTGACGGGATGGACCTTTGCTGGCGAAGTATTGTCCCTGCTTTTTAATATGCTATCTAGGTTGGTCATAACTTTCCTTCCAATGAGTAAGTGTCTTTTAATTTCATGTCTTCAATCACCATCTACAGTGATTTTAGAGCCCCCCAAAATAAAGTCTGACACAGTGGAACGTTTCCACTGTTCCCCCATCTATTTCCCATGAAGTGATGCGACCAGATGCCATGATCTTAGTTTTCTGAATGTTAAGCTTTAAGCCAACTTTTTCACTCTCCTCTTTCATCAAGAGGCTTTTTAGTTCCTCTTCACTTTCTGCCATAAGGGTGGTGTCATCTGCATATTTGAAGTTATTGATATTTCTCCCGGCATTCTTGATTCCAGCTTGTGCTTCTTCCAGCCCAGCATTTCTCATGATGTACTCTGCTTAGAAGCTAAATAATCAGGGTGACAATATACAGCCTTGATGTACTCCTTTTCTTGTTTGGAACCAGTCTGTTGTTCCATGTCCAGTTCTAACTGTTGCTTCCTGACCTGCATACAGGTTTCTCAAGAGACAGGTCAGGTGGTCTGGTATTCCCATCTCTTGCAGAATTTTGCACAGTTTATTGTGATCCACACAGCCAAAGGCTTTGGCATGGTCAGTAAAGCAGAAATAGATGTTTTTCTGGAACTCTGTTGCTTTTTCAATGATCTGGTGGATGTTGACAATTTGATCTCTGATTCCTCTGCCTTTTCTAAAACCAGCCTGAACTACTGGAAATTCACGGCTCACGTATTGCTAAAGCGTGGCTTGGAGAATTTTGAGCATTACTTTACTAGCGTGTGAGATGAGTGCAATTGTGCAGTAGTTTGAGCATTCTTTGGCATTGCCTTTCTTTGGGATTGGAATGAAAACCAACCTTTTGCAATCCTGTGGCCACTGCTGAGTTTTACAAATTTGCTGGCATATTCAGTGCAGCACTTTCACAGCATCATCTTTTAGGATTTGAAATAGCTCAACTGGAATTCCATCACCCCCACTAGCTTTGTTCATAGTGGCGCTTTCTAAGGCCCACCTAACTTCATATTCCAGGATGTCTGGCTCCAGGTGAGTGATCAAACCATCGTGATTATCTGGGTAATGAAGATCTTCTTTTGTACAGTTCTGTGTATTCTTATCACCTCTTTTTAATATCTTCTGCTTCTGTTTTGTCCATACCATTTCTGTCCTTTATCAAATCCATCTTTGCATGAAATGTTCTGTTGGTATCTCTAATTTTCTTGAAGACATCTCTAGTCTTTCCCATTCTGTTGTTTTCCTCTATTTCTTTGCATTGATCACTGAGGAAGGCTTTCTTATCTCCCCTGGCTATTCTTTGGAACTCTGCATTCAAATGGGAATATCTTTCCTTTTCTCCGTTGCTTTTCTCCTCTCTTCTTTTCACAGCTATTTGTAAGACCTCCTCAGACAACCATTTTGCCTTTTTGCATTTCTTTTCCATGGGGATGGTCTTGATCCCTGTCTCCTGTACAATGTCATGAACCTCCATCCACAGTTCATCAGGCACTCTGTCTATCAGGTCTAGTCCCTTAAATCTATTTCTCACTTCCACTATATAGTCATAAGGGATTTGATTTAGGTCATACCTGAATGGTCTAGTGGTTTTCCTTGCTTTCTTCAATTTAAGTCTGAATTTTTGGCAATAAGGAGTTCATGATCTGAGCCACAGTCAGCTCCCAGTCTTGTTTTTGCTGACTGTATAGAGCTTCTCCATCTTTGGCTGCAAAGAATATAATCAATCTGATTTCGGTGTTGACCATCTGGTGATGTCCATGTGTAGAGTCTTCTCTTGTGTTCTTGGAAGAGGGTGTTTGCTGTGACCAGTGCATTCTCTTGGCAAAACTCTATTAGCCTTTGTCCTGTTTGGTACTCCAAGGCCAAATTTGCCTGTTACTCCAGGTGTTTCCTGACTTCCTACTTTTGCATTCCAGTCCCCTATAATGAAAAGGACATCTTTTTTGGGTGTTAGTTCTAAAAGGTCTTCTAGGTCTTCATAGAACCGTTCAACTTCAGATTCTTCAGCGTTACTGGTTGGGGCATAGGTTTGGATTACTGTGATGTTGAATGGTTTGCCTTGGAAATGAACAGAGATCATTCTGTCTTTTTTGAGATTGCATCCAGGTACTGCATTTAGGACTCTTTTGTTGACTATGATGACTACTCCATTTCTTCTAAGGGATTCCTGCCCACATTAGTAGATATAATGGTCACCTGAGTTAAATTCACCCATTCCAGTCCATTTTAGTTCGTTGATTCCTAAAATGTCGATATTCACTCTTGCCATCTCCTGTTTGACCATTTCCAATTTACCTTGATTCATGTACCTCCCATTCCAGGTTCCTATGTAATATTGCTCTTTACAGCATCGGACCTTGCTTCTATCACCAGTCCCATCCACAACTGGGTATTGTTTTTGCTTTGGCTCCATCCCTTCATTCTTTCTGGAGTTATTTCTCCACTGATCTCCAGTAGCATATTGGTCACCTACCGACCTGGGGAGCTCCTCTTTCAGTATCCTATCATTTTGCCTTCTCATACTGTTCATGGGGCTCTCAAGGAAAGAATCCTGAAGTGGTTTGCCATTCCCTTCTCCAGTGGACCACATTCTGTCAGACCTCTCCACCATGACCCGACCGTCTTGGGTGGCCCCACACGGCATGGCCTAGTTTCACTGAGTTAGACATGACTGTGGTCTTGTGATCAGATTGGCTAGTTTTCTGTGATTATAGTTTTAGTGTGTCTGCCCTCTGATGCCCTCTCACAACATCTACCGTCTTACTTGGGTTTCTCCTTCCTTGGACGTGGGGTATCTCTTCACGGCTGCTCCAGCAAAGTGCAGCTGCTGCTTCTTACCTTGGACAAGGAGTATCTCCTCATGGCCACCCCTTCTGACCTTGAACATGGAGTAGCTCCTCTCATGTATACACACACACACACACACACACACATATATACAAACAATGGAAGACCACTCAGCCATAAGAATGAAATTCTGCCATTTTCAGCAACATGGATGAACCTGGAGGTCATTATGCTAAGTTAGATAAGTCAGACATAGAAAGACAAATACTGTATAATATCACATACATGGAATCTAAAAAATATAGCAAACTAGTAAACATAACAAAAAAGAAGCAGACTCACAGACAAAGACAACAAACTAATGGTTATCAGTGGAAGGGAAAGGACAATACAGAGATGGGAAGTAGGAGGTACAAACTACTGGATATAAGGTAGGCTGCATGATGTATTGTCCAACATGAGGAACTTAGCCAATATCTTCCCAACCCAGGAATCGAACCAGGGTCTCCTGCATTGCTGGTGGATTCTTTACCAACTGAGCTACCAGGGAATCCATATATATACATAAAGAAAAACTACAAAAAACAATATAACCTAAAAAATCTTTTATGCTGGGACAATAAATTGTCCCAATTCTTAAACTGGATTATGGTAATCATCACACCACTTGGTCAAAATATTAAAAGTACAGGATTATATAATTAAAAGGGTGAATTTTTTGGTGTATAAGTCATATTTCAAATAAACTGTTAGAAAATGTTTATTAGGTTTATTTTAATTGCTAGAAGTGTTTGCTAAGTTTTGGTGGCAAATCTGTGGAGAAAAAAAGGGAAGCAAGTAAAGAAATAGATTTTCCCATCTTTCCCCCCTCCATTTCCTTTCTTACTTTTTAAAGACATAGTATCATCATATAGAAATCCTCCTTCAGAAGAAAGGAGTACTTCTTGTAAGCTTAGAAATTTTAGTTAAGATGGATATCTTAGATAAGTATAACAATAAAATGTGTCTGAAAACAATGGCTATAATTTTACTTACTTATAATGTGTTTTCTTGGAAGGCTACTTTCTGTATCTTTGTAGGTTTCTGAGTGGAGTTTCCATTATATCTGTAAAGGATGCTTTAGAAGACATATCCATGCAGAGCATGAAATTGGGCTTAAGGAATTTTAAAAGGCCCATGTAATTCTGAATTAAGACATCCAATACATGGGTAATGACACTTACTAGAACATTTTGCCAAAAACTTACCCTATAAAACATTAAAAGAAGTACATTTCTAAAGCAATTCTCTCTTATTCATACATAATTTAATAAATGTTATCAGTATCATTGTCTTCTCTCTGTGGTAGTCACGACATTACTGTGAAATCAAAGACCAATCTGAGCTTCAGAGATTATTGATCCCATGAGGCACGTCAGTGTCATGGCAACACGGGATGCTATACTTTAAGTCCATATCAAAGAAGTGAGTTTTATGAACCTTAACTAGACTGAGAACTTTCCTAACATGCAAATTCTTTACTGAATCCCTTCTGGGTTGTTCCTCCTCTGGTCACTTAAGTAACCCGTGTCCCATAAGTAGTTATTCTCAGAGGAACTGAAAAGGCTGATATTGGTATTTAACTTTGAGAATCGCATTTGATGATTTCCTGAATTCTGGCTGTGTGAACTACACATCACCATCAGCGTCTGAAAACTTCCACGTGCATCAAGACACTCAAAGTCTGAGTATCTTGAACACTGCAGAGTCTTCACATCCTCCTAAAAATGTGGTATCATTGCTAAGCTAGGATTGCATAGATTCTAAAAGTCACAGTGGAGAGTGTGTATTTCTAGTACAATACTAGACCTGATACACTAAAGGTAACTATAGAACATTCTGAAGTCAAAGGATAATGAAGGGTGTTAGACAGCAGCAATAATTAGCCAATGACCCATTGCTCAGAGAAGTAAGAAAGGAGAAACCTCCAGACAAAAGTGATGAAGATATCTGTGATTACTCACCCTCTTCCTGGACTTCTTAGCTTGAACATCTAATACAGGTTCCCAGATCTTTTTAAGTATCTCTCATCTAGGGCTTCTTTGTAGTAGGACATTTGTCTCTTCATATATGCACAGTGCTCTGGTGACTTTCAAACTGAGATGTCAAGAGACTTTCTTTTTTTCTTTCTTTTTTTGAGTAAAGTGATAGAAAATGTTTCTATTACCAGAAGCATCATATTCATGAATTCCCTCTCAAGAGTAAGATGCTAAATTGATCTTATTTGGCCGCCTAGAAATAAGAATAGCTTTGCTTTTTTTTAATGTTTACATTTTTTGTCCACATCTTGTGGTATGTGGAATATTAGTTCACTGACAAGCTTGAACCTGCTCCTCTTGCATTGGAAGTATGAAGTCTTAACCACTGGACTGCCAGGGAAGTCAAAAGATGGTTTTAGAACACAGAAGGAATTTTCTTCAAAATCTATAGATATCATCACAAAATGCATACATTAAAATGAAATACTCATAATCTGACTTGATAAACTACTGTACACGAGAAAAAAAACACTAAATGGTACAGATTCAGCGCTTTGCATGTACTTTGTATAAGAAAGTAGCCAATATATGTTGCTACTGTCTTCCCTGGTGGCTCAGACGGTAAAGCGTCTGCCGCAATGCGGGTGACCCGGGTTCGATCCTTGGGAAGGGAAGATCCCTGGAGAAGGGAATGGCAACTCACTCCAGTATTCTTGTCTGGAGAATCCCATGGATGGAGGAGCCTGGCAGGCTACAGTCCATGGGGTCGCAAAGAGTCGGACACGACAAAGCGACTTCACTTTCACTATAAGTAGAAACTATTAGTAACCAATGTTGTGACTATTAGTAGAAAATGGACAGGGATGAGTATGTGTTTTCTAGTTTTGCTCTTACCAATACCTAAATATATGGGTATCACCTTTGATGCTTGCTTGATTTCAATATCTGTAACAAATAAAATGTGATTTTAATAAAAATGTTTAAATCTATGAGTAGTTAGGAAGAAAATCATCGCATAGAGCATGGCACAGTTTTTTGCAACAGGTCATAGGCTTTTTACCATTTGGTGAAATTCCTGCATTGCCAGAAAATTTTTGAGATAGAAATAAACATTTTAAAGACTAAAATAGTTTTCATAATAAGCCATCTGTAGATGGTGAAGTGCAAATCTGCTCAAAGATACCTTCTCACATGGAAGATTTTAGTAAATTATAATTCCTGAGGAATCAAAAATGCAAAATATAAAATTTAGAAGAGGCAGAAATGGCACAAATATCACTATCTCATTTTACAAAACAAGAATATGCTAAGGAGTTCTCTAGACAAAACATCAAGAACCACTATCATGGAATTCCAGTCATTTTAAAAAGTCCAAACTTTGTTGCCAGTATTCATATCATTTTTAATTATTTATTTTTAAATTGCTATAAAAGATGCACAACATAAAGTTTACCATTTTAGCCATTTTATTTATTTATTTCTGGATGTGCTGAGTCTTCCTGGCTGTGTGAGCTTTTCTCTACTTGCAGCTCATGGGGTCAGTTCTCTAGCTGTGGTTTGCAAGAGATGCAGTGGCTTCTCTTGGTGCAGAGGACATGGGCTTTAGTAGTTTTGGTACCTGGGCTCAGCAGGTGTGGTTCTGGAGCTCTAGAGCACAGGCTTAGCAGTTGTGGGGCATGGGCTTAGTTGTTCTGCAGCATATGGGATCTTCCCAGACCTGGGATTGAATTTGTGTGTCCTGCATTTGCTGGCAGATTCTTTACCACTGAGCCACCAGGGAAACTCTCATTTTAAACATTTTTAACTCTATGGTTTAGTATATTATATTCACGTTTTTGTGAACCATCACCACCATCATCTCAAAAACTTTTTTCATCTTATGAAACTGAAATTTTGTACCTATTAAAAAATAACTCCCCATTCATCCCTCCTGCTTGGTCCTGGCATCCACCATTCTACTTTCTGTCTCTATGAGCTTAACTATTCAGGTACCTCATATTTGGGGTATCATACAGTATTTATTCTTTTGTGACTGGCTTATTTCACTTAACATAATGTCTTCATGGGTCATCCATGTTGTAACATGTGTCAGAACTTTCTCCTTTGTAAGGTTGAATAATATTCCCTTGTATTATATACCACATTTTGTCTGTTCATTTATCTGTCCATAGGCATTTAGGTTGCTTTCACATTTTGGTGGTTGTGAATAACACTACTATCAAGGTGGGTATACAAATAACTGTCCAAGTTCCTGCTTTCCTTTTGGGTGTACATATGCCAAGAAATGAAGTTTACCAGAAGAATTTACAGTATTTCAGAATTATGGTATTACACAATTTACAGTAATTCTACAGTTAATTTTTTGAGGAACCACCATACTATTTCCCACAATGTCTGCCTCCTTCTATGTCACCCTGGTAATGCACAAGGCTTCCAAATTTCCTCACATCTTTTCCAACATTTGTTATTTTCTGCTGTCTTCCCCCCTCTTTTAAATTTTATAATAATTCTCCTAAGTGAATGGTATAACATTATGGTTTTGATTTGCATTTTCCTGATAATTATTGATGTTCAACATTGGCTTCCCAGGTGGTGCAGTGGTAAAGAACATGCCTGCTAATGCAGGAGACATAAGAGATGTGGGTTCAATCCCTGGGTTGGGAAGATCCCCTGGAGTAGGAAATGGCAACCTGTGTCAGTATTCTTGCCTGGAAAATTCCATGGATAGAGGATCCTGCAGACTACAGTCCATGGGATTGCAAAGAGTTGGACATGGCTAAATAACTGAGCACATACATACATCTTTTTATGTGTTCATTGAGATATTTTTTTATTTTTTTTGCGAAACATAGATTTAAGTCCTTTGCCCATTTTTTAAATTGGGTTGCTTGGTTTGTTGTTTTCTTTTTATAGTCTGAATATTAATCCCTTATCAGATGTGTAATTTGCAAATGTTCTCTCCGATTCTATGGGTTGTTTCTTCATTCTTTTGATAGTGTCCTTTAATGTACAAAAATTTTAAATTTTGATGCAATCCACTTTATCTATTTTTTATTTTCTTGATCAAATATTTATCTTAACAGAATGATTTTCAGTTGAACTGGCCATGGCTATGATCAGTTATACTCAGGACAGAGTTTTCCACATAGACCAGATTAAAGTAAGAGCAGAGTTTGATTGCATTCTCTGTCATTCATGCATTCTGCAGGGTTGGTACACAGTTTCACCTGATTATAAGCAGTTTTTCTTATTTGTCTTTTTTTTCACTTGATTCCACTTGCATTTTCAAATAAAATGACTACTTTATTTTAAATCCAAATTATGTCTAAAAAGATTATGAAGCAGATTTTTTTTTAGTTGCCATTATTCCTGCTTCTTGGATGTACTATATCTGAATTCTCCAAAATTTACCTCTAGGGCTGGACAGTATCCCAAACCATTTCTTTCATAGTTACTTTACTTTCTAGTCATGTGTTGTTTAAATACAGGAGAGGTGCTGAAGTGTTCGGAAGTCTACTCTGACTTTAGGGATTCCAGATTTCCAGGAAAAGAGGCAATTTCAAAAACAGCGTAGAGGTTCCTCAAAAAACTAAAAATAGAACCACCATATGATCCTGAAATTTCATTTTTGGGTATATATCTGAAAAAAAGTAGTAATTGGAAAAGATACACACACCTATTGTTCATAGCAGCACTATTTACCATAGCCAAGATATGGAAGCAGCCCAGCGTCCATCAGCAGATGAATGGATAAAGAAGATGTGATATATATGCACACACATATATACAATGGATACATACACACACACACACACACACACACACACACACACACACACACACCCATGGAATATTACTCAGCCCTAAAAAGAATGAAATTTTGTCATTTTCAGCAACAGAGACCTAGATGATATGCTAAGTGAAATAAGTCAGACAGAGAAAGAAAAATACTGTATGATATTACTTATATGTAGAATCTGAAAAATAAAATAAATGTATATATCAAAACAGAAACAGACTCACAGACATAGAAAGTAACCTAGTGATTACCAGTGGAGAGAGGAAAGGGGTGAGGGACAATGTACATATGTAGGATTGAGAAATACAAACTACTCTGTATAAAATAGACAAGCAACAAGAATATATTACACAGCACAGGGAATTATAGCCATCATTTTGTAATAATTTTTAATGGAATATAATTTATGAAAATACTGAATTCCTATGCTATACACTTCAAATTAATATTACAAATCAACTATATTTCAATAAAGAGAGTTTCAAAGACCTCATGATAGTCTGAGTCCATTGCATTGTGCTTTAATTATATTTAGGTAATGGGCCTCCTCTGGTGACTCAAAAGGTAAAGAATCTGCCTGCGATGCAGGAGACCCGGGTTCAGTCCCTGGTCAGGAAGATCCCCTGGAGGAGGGCATGGCAACCCTTTCCAGTACTCTTGCCTGGAGAATCCCATGGACAGAGGAGCCTGGGGGTCTACAGTCTATGGGTTGCAAAGAGTCGGACTTGACCGATTAACACTTTAACATTTCAAAGGTCCTCCCAGATTTAATCAAATACCTGCTGTAATGGATAAAGCTGAACAGTTTCAACCATGGACTGCAGCACACCAGGCTTCCCTGTCCTTCACCAACTCCCAGAGCTTACTCAAACTCATGTCCATCAAGTCACTGATGCCATCCAACAATCTCATCCTCTCTTGTTCCCTTCTCCTCCTGCCTTCAATCTTTCCCAGCATCAGGGTCTTTTCAAATGAGTCAGTTCTTCGCATCAGGTGGCCAAAATTACTGGAGTTTCAGTTTCATCATCAGTCCTTCCTTCCAATAAATATTTAGGACTGATTTCCTTTAGGATGGACTGGTTGGATCTCCTTGAAATCTAAGGGATTCTCAAGTCTTCTTCAACACCACAGTTCAAAAGTATCAATTCTTCAGCACTTGTTTTCTTTGTAGTCCAACTCTCACATCCATGCACGACTACGGGAAAAACCATAACTTTGACTAGGTGGACTTTTGTTGGCAAAAAAAATGTCTCTGCTTTTTAAAGCTGTCTAGTTTGGTCATAGTTTTTCTTCCAAGGAGCAAACATCTTTCAATTTCATGGCTGCAGTCAACATCTGCAGTGTTTTGGAGCCCCCCAAAATAAAATTTCTCACTGTAAATACCTAAAGTTTAACATTGTCTAAATCAGAGTTAAGACTATGAGTGGGCTCCAAATCCTAACATATTACACGTAAAAGTTTTAAAAAAGGTGTATTTTTTAGGAAGAGTACATATGAGGGAAAAAAAAAAAACAGCTTGCTTACAAGTTGGCAGAGGACTAGTTAGTAGGTCTTCAGAATTTCTAGATAAGCGCTTCAGTACAATTATATGAAGACATTTAACTATTTTTTTTTTTTTTTTTTTTTAGTATTTTAAATGAATTCTTTAAACAACATACTCAGGACTTTGACAGGATTTTGGTTTTCCAACACTCCGTGTTGAAAACTAAAGCTCAAAGGGTTGATATCACTATCAGCTGAAATAAGCCAGGCGCCAGCTGTGAGCTCTTGTCGAAAAACAGAGAAGTTAGAGGTCAAATAAGTTCCAAGATGGAAGAAAAAGATGTGAAAACAGGATGTGCATCTACACTTCACACAACTGAAAGTTCAGATGGACTAGATTTAAAACTAAGAAAGAAAGTTTTAATGAAGTTTCAATAATTAATTTTCAGATATCTGGGTTGGAATGGATTTCTAACACAAAAGGAAGATACTATTACCAAAAATCATTATTCAAAAAATTGCAAGTGAAATTGAAAAGCATACTGAGAAAATAATCACCTCAGACATGAAAGCTGACATTTTTTACATTGATTTCCTTAAAAAATCCAAGACATGAGGTCCTAAAAATAGCCAAAATATAAAAAAAGTAGCTATCATATACTTCAGACCTTGAGTGAGTGACTTAGTCACCAGGAAAAATGCACAACTCCAAGATGATAATTTTATGTTGACAGTTAAGTGATTCAAAAACAAATATGTGACATAAGGGACCCGACCTAGTTCATTCTCTGGATCATTCCATTTTCCCGGTTAATATAGTTGCTTGGATTAGAGGTAGTTATAAAGAGTGGCCGCTATTACTGAGCCATTTCGAAGGACTGAGTTGGTAAACATATGGTGATTAATGGTGGTGTGCTGCTATCATATTTGTGGCAGTATAAAAATACAGCTTTCCTGAAGACCTAGCAACTTAAGTTTGTATTGGGATGTATTCTAAAGGGAACATGTCTCCATACCCTGAATTATTCTGTGTCAATTGTGACATAATTCCCAGGGGTTGACTTATTCCCTCAGGGGTGAGAAAAAGCATTTTTTTGGTATTCTTTCTTACATATTTTCCTCAACAGTCTGTTTAGCTCTGAACAAACAAGGAGAGTTAGCAAAATATACATGTGTAGACTTTCTTAACCTCTCCATTGACATCATTACAATTTCTTTCCTACCTCAACTCCATAAACTAGCAAGAGACCAACCAATTAGTTTTCTCATATTTACCTAAATTGCATATTTTTCACTCACCAGCTATTATTATCTCTTCCTCCAGTAAGTCTAGGTCAATTGTTTTCTTTTTCTAAGGAATTTTAGTTCAATCACTCTCTTTTTCTATTGTCTTAGCCATAATTTTAATCCTATAGTAAAAGCAAACTAGAGTTTAGGACAATATATATTTTTCTCACAAATAAGCACAAACAGTATCTCAGATTGAGGTCACCAAAAGGTATATTCAGGTGCCTAATTTTTTCCCATGAATTTTGCTTCATCCAAATATCCACCTTATAATGTGATTGCATGAATGCCCAAGACTGTATTAGGGTATGATTGTGTGTTCAGAAAATGGAGGCTGTATCACTGTGTAAAGTTTTAAAATCACTTGAAATAGACAAGTCCTGAGTCAGTGGTTACATCTACGCCTCAATCACATGGCAAATGGCTGCTTTATGCAAATATTTCTGATACCAACCTGTAATAAATCAGCGACAATAAGTGGGCACTAAATATGCAGTGAAGAAATTTGCTGTTTTCAATGCTAGCAATCAATAAAATAGAAAATATTTAATGTCAGTTTCAACAAACGACAGTGCTAACCTGAACTTTAAGTAAAAATAACTTTGTTCATTATTCATGTGTTAGATTGGCACTTGAAGATTGTTTGTTGGGTAAATGATCATTATTCTAAACAGATAAAGTGTTGAAGCTGTTCTGCTTCTTATACTGTTGCTGCTGCTGCTAAGTCGCTTCAGTCATGTCCGAGTCTGTGAGACCCCATAGACGGCAGCCCACCAGGCTCCCCCATCCCTGGGATTCTCCAGGCAAGAGCACTGGAGTGGTATACTATACATATATAAATAGATCTTACATTTGCAGGGTATATGTAAAACTACAGAAAGATCAAATCTAAGACTAGATTTAAGTTGTCATCTTTCTATTAAACCGATATCATCTGTCATTATTAAGTATTTTAGATGTTTTGTTTGGCTGTACTTAACCTGGAAAAAATTGTTTGATTGTATAGCTGTACTTTTGCTATAGCTATAAAGTATTCTAAGTTTTATTTGTATTTAACATTATAGCCAAAGGAATTTAGTCTAAGCATTTTTAAAAAATTGAACCCAAATGTTATTCAAGATGGAGAAAAATGCTCTTGCAAAGAAAAGGAAAGGGTATATTTCCTTTCTTTAATTCTAAAGGTTATTAAGAAGAAATTTCGACTAAAAAAAGTAGTCTTGGGAAAAGATGGAAAGAATGCACACATTCAAGCTGTATTAACACTAGGGTTAGCCAGATAAAATATACATTTTTGAAATAAACATTTTATTTGGTGATTTTCCAATATCACAAAAGTAGGTTGTGTGATTCTTTTTTAACAGCATATTTTTAAAGAAAAAAATATTAACTTCAAATCTGATTTTAGGCCCGTACTAAAGTCTTACATTATAAAATGCAGCCATATGACTGCTATGCCCATTTCCCTTCCCAAAAAATTTATTATAAGCCGAAATTCTCATCTGTTTTCCTTGACTGCCTTTGAGAAATGTTTTCAAAATACATGCCTTATTAGGATGGTGCAAAAGAATGAGACTAATATTCTTATAACTAATACCCATGCAACTATTCAAATCTTATATTTTTATAGGGTCTAACAACTTATAAAGTATTTTCTCAAATATTAATTTTCACAGTGATATTTTGAAGAAGGTCTCATAGTCTACAGGTGAAAAAATAGAAGTAAAGAAGCTTATCTCAGATCATAGAGTTAGGGATTAATTTAACTGAGAAGCTTAATTTGGCCCTTTTCCACAATTACTGCCTCTCCACTCTATCATGTTGCTCCAGAACCATTTTCCAGCTCTCCTTCTGCCCTTCCTTTCTCCAGTTTCTCTCCTAATCCAGGTCTTCCTCTGTACATCTACAAGAATGATCTCCTTACAGAAATAAATTTGCTCCTGTAGCTCCTCTTCTCATAAAAAGGGGAGCTCTCTTTTTCTCTTTCTCTCTCTCTTTTTAATTGTGGCAAGGGAATTCAACATGAGTTTTGCCCTTTTTGCAAATTTTTAAGTGTATGATACAGTATTTAAACTATAAGCACTACATTGTATAGCAGATCTCTAGAACTTAATTATCTTGTGTAACTGAAAGTTTATGCCTGTTAAAACAACAATTCCCCATTTCTCCATCCCCCAGCTCCTGGAAACGACCGTTCTAATGTTTTGACTATTTTAGGTATTTATTACAAATGAGATATGCAGTATTTGTCCTTCTGTGACTGGTTTATTTCATTTAGCATAATGTCCTCTAGGTACATCCATGGTCTTTTCAGGATTTTCTTCTTTTTTAAGACTGAGTAATATTCCATTTCATATATATAGCACATTTTCTTTGTCTACTCATCTGTTGATAAACATTTAGTTTGTTTTCATATCCTGACTCTTTGACTAATGCTGCAGGGAACGTGGGAGTGTGGGTATCTCTTTAAGACTCTAATTTCAGTTTTTCTGTCTGTATATCCAGAAGTGAAATTGCTGAATGATAATGGCAGTTTCATTTTAATTTTTTGAGGAACCTCCATACTGTTTTCCATAATGAGTGCATCATTTTTACATCCCTTCCAACAGTGTAAAAGAATTCCAATTTCTCCGCATCTTTGACAGCGCTAATTTTTTTTTTATGGTAGCTATCCTAACAGGTTGTGATATGATATTACACTGCCATTTTGATTTGTATTTACCTGATAATTAGTGATGTTAAGGACCTTTCAGATACTTTTGGTCATCATCCAACATTATATAGTTTCTTTGGAGAAATATCTATTCAAGTTCTTTGACCATTTTTAAAAATCAAATTATATGTTCCATTTTCATTTTGGTTTTACTATTGAGTTGTAGGTATGCCTTATAGCTTTTGGATATTAACTCCTTATCAGATATGAGTTTGCAAGTATTTTCTCCTATTCCATAGGTTGCTTTTTCATTTTGTTAATTGTTTCTTCTGCTGTCCAGAAGATTTTTAATTTGATGTAGTCCTGTTTATCTATTTTTGCTCTTGTTTCCTGTGCTTTTTATGTAATGTCCAAGAAATTGTTGATGAAAGTTAAATGAACAATAAAGTCAAGAAGAAAAACAAGAATTTTGTTTGAGTGAAATTGAGGATTTTATCTTGGGAGACAGACAGAAATTTCCGAGAACTGTTTCATCTGTTAGAACGTAAAACAAAGGATTGCATATCAAAACAACATACTGATATTTTATACAAAGTTTGTTAAAGATGCATAGTCCAGCTAAGCACTTGCAAAGTGAGAAACAAGTCACCATGACCCACTACACAGCTGTCAAAGAACACTTATTCATTAAAGAACTTTTACTACTAGAATCAGAAGAAAGAGAAAAAATTGATCTTTATAATGGAGCAGGCCCTCCCATCTTTGAGGAGCTCTGGACAGAGGATGAGATGGTTGGATGGCATCACTGACTTGATGGACAAGAGTTTGAGCAAGCTCTGGGAGTTGGTGATAGACAGGGAAGCCTGGCATGCTGCAGTCTATGGGGTTGCAAAGAATCAGACAATATTGAGCAACTGAACTGAACTGAAGATGAAGATGCTCATTGCACATTAACGAGGGATGGAAGAGGCCCAAACAGACACACAGAAAGAGATTTTTTTATGTTTAGTTTTTTTTTCTCCTTCCTTAAAATATAAATTTCTTTCATCAAAATAATTACCAAGACCAGTGTCAATGATCTTTCTCTTATGTTTTCTTTTAGGGTTTTTGGTTAGTTTTTCTATTTAAGTTTTTAACCCATTTTCAGTTTACTTTTGTATATGGTGTAAGTAAGGATCTAATTTCATTCTGCTGCATTTGGATATCCAGTTTTTTTTTTAGCACCATTTGTTGGAGTCTATCTTTTTCCTTTGTGTATTCTTGTCTGCCTTGTCAAAGATCAGTTTTCCAGTGTAGGACTGTTTAAAAAAAATCAGTAATTTTAGTGTATATACAAGTACTTTATTTTCCCTTCAGCTTTAATATACAGTTCCTCATAATTTCATGTCTTTGAAGTTCTCAGTTTTAGCATTTGCAAACTATTCCAACAAGTAAATATACCATCAGTTATTTAACCCTTTCCAGATCATTCAAAATATGAATGATTTAGTTTTATAGGTCTTTTTAAATTATATTTGCAGTTCCAATATTTTCATCAAGATTGGACATGTTAAAAAATATTCAATAAATCACTACTAAAGAAATCTGCTGTCTAGGAAACTTGTGTTATGTCCATTTATCTTCTTGTTTTGATTAATTTTAATCCCATGTACAGAATATTAACTGAAAATTTGCCATAGAGTCAGGGAATGGGAAAGGTGGAAAAACTATCTGAAGATTTTAGTCTGAAGTTTTCCCTTGAAAACATATCAGATGATAGTTCCCAGGGTTATCATGGCCATTCCATATAGATGATTGTGTGTTTGTGTTTGCGCCTGTCTGAAATATTTCATTTGACGCTGTTAACTACAGAAACTACTTATCAGTGCTACCAGTGGCATAGAAAGAAGACCATACAAGTATTTTTTCCAAAACATCAAATGCACTATGTGTGATTACATATCAAGCTTGTAGTGTGAAAGCTTGATATTTCCTTTGGAAAGGGCAGTACTGTCTTGAGGCTCAAGAAAATGTCACAAGATGAATAAATGGGAACTAATTATAGAAGTTCTTGCTTAAATATTTGACTTTACTTACCAACATCAGGCTTTGCCTCAGTGTGTCCGTGGAAACAGAGTGGGTAACGGGGTGAGAGGTGAGTGGGAAAAACACTTTTCATTTATATGTATACAAACAGTAAAGCTAAAACTAGCTGAGAAAAACATGACTAATATGTGTATGTTGAAATAAATTACATATTTCAAAAGTATTGACATTAGTACTTACATTAGTTTGCATTGCATAACAGGAAATATAATATGGAAGAAAGTCAAGTAAAGGGGGAGAAACAAAGGATCTGGATTTAGACTTGTGTTCATAGCCCATCTCTAATCCCTATCACTTCTGAGGGCCTAAGTATGTCTTTTAATGTCTCTGATTTTTAGATTTCTAACCTGTAAAATATGAATAATATGGTTATCTTTGCCAAAGTGAGCTAAAAGTAAAATAAGACAACTTAGCATTTGGTACTCAGTAGGTATTTGAAAAATAGAAGCTACTATTATATATTATGTCATATATTGGTGTCCAAAAAATAAATAGGAAAGTGGGTTTTGTCTAAAAAGGCATGAGGAACACACTGAAAAGAATAGATTATCATGGCGCTACTGCTTTCTTCTTCTTTTTTTTCTTTTAGTAATCTGTAACCTAGTTTATCTGATACTATTTTAGATACACAAGTCTCTCTATTTGTTCACATAACGCCTCTCAGTGTTATTTGGAGACATACAAAGCCTGACTACCTATTATATGGTGGGGTCAATTAACTTTTTTTCTGTTCCCGCAAATAATAAGAATCTCTAAAATTACACCAACATTTGCATAAAATTTAGGGTAATATCCACTATGACAGTGCCCACTTGACTTGTTAAACTTGAAGGCGCTAACCTGAGTCTTGTAAAGTGCTCTTGCAAATAACCAGAAAGCAAGAACTTCCCAAGTGGTGTTAGTGGTAAAGAACCTGCCTACCAATGCAGGAGACACAGGAGACATGAGTTCAATCCCTGGGTTGGGAAGATCACCTGGAGGAGGGCATGGAAACCCACTTCAGTGTTCTTGCCTGGAGAATCTCATGAACAGAGAAGCCTGGCAGGCTACTGTTCATAGGATCACAAAGAGTTGGATATAACCGAAGCGACTTAGTGTGCATGCAACCAAAGAACATAACTCTGTTCAGATTCTCCTTTATAATTGGAATATCTTTTTTCCAAAGACACACATAAAGAGAGTTTTGGTTATTCAACCCAGAACAGCAAATTCACAGATAAAGGCTCTTCCTCTACGCCCTGTTCCTTCATCTGGACCTAAGGGAAGCTCAAACCCTTTTGGAAACCAGCAAAAACTTATTAATGATATCAAAGTGGATATGGGAAAGCACTGGGAAGAGGCAGTGAAATTTGATACACAGACCATTAAAGTCATTTACTGTATTACCATCTAGAATACACATGAGATGTCTTTGAGTTTGGTTAATTTATATAAAGCTTTTTCTCTCATCAAAATAGAAAGGCTCCAGGACCGGTAGGAAAAGACAGAAGTGAGCTTCGAAACCCTAAGATGAAGTCAAACACATCAGTGATTTAATGACAATCCCTGCAGAGTCTGTAATAAGTGCTACATGACCAAGATGTGGCAATTTCTATTCAAAATGGCCCCCTGTAGATGATTTATTATACATTGTGTGAAAATGGCTTCCTGCATCCAACATAAACTGTTTTATTCAGCAGATGACCAATTTCTGCTCTTAGTGCCAAGACATGCCTGATCAGTGATGACAATCTCCCAGTCCATTTCTGATGGACAGATGGTAGGCCATGGCCTGTCCTTTGCTCCATATGGTCATGTGGATGCTTCTTCACCCCAGCTTTAATGGGATTGAGTGAAGGCTTACAGACTTGGGAGAACAGCATGTGAAAAGGTCATTCCTATTTTGTTGATAGATCTCTATTATGAAAGAAAATTGAGGTACAAGGGGTGGGGATATTTATTCTTCTCTGAAAACAATTTTCTGACTTCTTTAACCCAATTCCTGTTGGTAAACTGCTCCGTTAAAAGATGATCAAGGGGATAATTCCCAGTAATGTTTATATGAATCAATAACCAGACAAGACAATTATCTTAATTTTTAACTTCAGGCTTCCTTCATATTTGAGGTCATTGATTTTATTTTTTTATTTTTATTTTTTTTTTTAGGTCATTAATTTAAAAACATCTGTATCTGAATCAAGTGTCAGGGAAGCAGCCTCTGACTCTAGCCATTTTCTTGGCTGTATTTTTTCAGTGTTGTATAGCATAATCTCTGAACAATTTATTTCATAATGTCTCCTAATCATATTCTATTAAATATTCAAATGTCTTATCTGCCTATGGAACTTCTTTTCCTTAAAATGGATTCCTGGCATTTCTAAAAGTAAATACTGCCCTGGGTAAAAAATAACTTTGCATTTGTTATGTAGCAAATTACATGCTTTGATCTCTTAACAGATGATATAGTGCCAACTACTCAAAGTTCACATTGTGGTCTCAGTTTGGAACTGAGCTGCAAGAAGAGTTCAGTGTACCAGAGTCTGTCTGCAAGTGTCTTCCCCATTCCTGCTTGTTAGAATTGATACAACACCCCAACCGGACTAATTACAGTATTTACCGTATTCATTCCTCCAGTTGTGCTTAATTTTCCATACAAAGTACAGTTCCTTAGAGCAGCAGTCCCCAAGATTCTGGGCACCAGAGACTGGTTTCCTGAAATACAATTTTTCCATTGACCCAGGAGTATGTGTGTGTGAGGGGGTAGGTGGGGGTGGGGGATGGTTTCGGGATGATTCAAGCACATTACATTTATTGTGCCCTACATTTATTAATTTATCAGCTTCCCTGGTCACTCAGATGCTAAAGAATCTGCCTGCAATGCAGGAGAACCAGGTTTGATCCCTGGTCAGGAAGATTCCCTGAAGAAGGGAATACAACCCACTCCAATATTCTTGCCTGGACAATTCCATGGGCAGAGGAGCCTGGTGGGCTAGAGTCCTTGGGGTCGCAATGAGTCTGACAAAACTGAGTGACTATCACTTTTTACATTTATTAAAGACTTCGATGTAAGTCCAGGTACAATAAAACTCAGAAAACATAGGTAGAACACTTTCTGACAAAAAAATGAGGCAAGGTCTTTTTGACATGCTTCCTGGAGTAATGAAAACAAAATAAAAAATAAACAAATGAGACCTTATTAAACCCAGCTTTTCTTTTAGTGATTTCTGTGTTACTTGTTGGAGAGCATGAATTAAACGACTCTTAACAGAATTCATTCAGATGTTATATTTCATGAGGTTCATAGAACTAACAGCACATATTTCCTTTACTGCTAACGATGGTGGTGTTCAGAATATGCCAGCTCAAAACATCCTTCTTGGCCTATTGATTATTTTGAGCTTAAAGCACTTAAGAAACAATAGGTATAGAAAGCGCATATTTCCCATAAGAAAGGTACCTTATCAGTAAGAGAAGAATATTTTTACCAACTGCAGCTGGGAATCAATTCCTAAATAAGTCTGTACAAATAAACCTACTAAAATAACCACAACCTTCTATAAATTTCCCCTATATACTTTCTAGTAACTTCCCCACAATTTACTACCTCTAAAAGCTTGTCTTCTCTGTCTCGTCATTTCTCCACAAATTTATGAATTTTTGTTAAAAAGTTTATAAACTTTCAGTCCTAATTGCTCTTTTGAATCCTCACTTTTTTCCTATGATGGCTCCTGGGTGCACACAAAAGTATGTATATATATAAAAATAGTATGCTTTTCTCCTGTTACTCTAGCTGGTTTCCAGTTAATTTTCAGGCTCAGGGCAGAACCTAAGAGGGTAGAGGAGGATTCTTTTTCCTCTTCTGTATTGGCCCTGGTCCAAGTTCCTAATCATGTCCATTTATTTGGAATTATACGTTTAAGGAGTTAAACGGCTAGAATGTGATATCTATCCCTAATTACTATCTCAGTTAACAAAGTACATGGAAGGGGTTCTCTCGATTTCTCAAACGTGAATCCCAGCAAAGCCAGAAAGATGCGTATGAGCCAACCTGTGTGCCACGTGCTTCGTCACTCAATCGTGTCTGACTTTTTGCGACCCCATGGACTGTAGTCCACCAGGCTACTTTGTCCATGGGGCATCTCCAGGAAAGAGTATTGGAGTGGGATTGCCATGCCTCCCTCCAGGTAATCTTCCCAACCCAGGGATCGACCCAGGTCTTCCACATTGCAGGCGGATTCTTTACCGTCTGAGCTACTAGGGAAGCCCATGAGCCAACCTACTTACAGCCTTATGGAAGTGTGTGTTTTTGCAGTGCCTTATGTCCATATTGAAGTCATCTTTCCCCCTCAGATTGGAGGTAAAATGCCTCATTCTTAAGTCTTGGAGTCAAATAATTTCTAAAATTATTTTACCTGGATATTGTGAGGTTAACAAATAATAAATAACCATTGTTAATAATAAAATGAGACAAATTTCCTTAGAAATCAGTAACAGGTTATCACTATAAAGTAACTTTGAAGGCTATTTTGTAAGTTCAAGAATGGATGAGAACTCTGATATAAAGAGTTAGTTTATAATCATCAGCTGGCTGAATTTGAACACTATTTTCCCTAATGATGGGTGTGGATGAGAATGTAACCAATCTTTCCAAAAGACCTCAAACATTCCAGGAATGCAGCATGACCCTTCCCAAAGATGGACGGTCAGCAGGGAGCATTACCATGTGGGATAGAGATGCTTCATTTACTTCCCCAGAGGATATGAAATGAAAGGTTCATGTGATTCTATTTTCAAAGGTTCTGTTTTGGCTCCCTTCTGGGACTCCCTTGTATAATAATGATGGCTTCTTTTCAAAATGTATTGATGCTAAGATAAATTTACTCTATCTTAGAAGAGAAAGCTATTTACAGCTCCCATATTGTAAAAACTTCCTGCTTAACTGCTCCTGTGTTTTCTATATTTGAAGACAAATTTGAAACCCTAGGTAAAAATTAGAAATTACACAACTTTTGGAATAAATGAGGCTTTTAAAAATCCACAAAAACCCCTGGGTTTGTGTTCTGTTACTACCACTAACTAGTTTCTTGATCTTCAGTGAGTAATAGTCTCTCTCCTTTTATTTTATTTTTATTTTATTTATTTATTTATTTTTATATTTCTATGAATTTGTTCATTTATCCATTTTTTAAGAAAATAACACAAAAATGCCATTCTAATAGCGGGTTTCTGGTAATTTCTGAAATACTGTCCAAGATATTGTGTACATTTGGAATTGCCCAGTAACTAACAATAGATTTCCCTGCTACAGATGTGACTAATTATGTAAAACCTTTCCCCTTCTTTTTTTTTTTTTTTCCATTTCTTTTTATTAGTTGGATGCTAATTACTTTACAATATTGAAGTAGGTTTTGTCATACATTGACATGAATCAGCCATGGAGCTACATGTATTCCCCATCCCGATTCCTCCTTCCCACCTCCCTCTATACCTGATCCCTCTGGGTCTTCCCAGGGCACCAGGCCCGAGCTCTTGTCTCATGCATCCAACCTGGACTGGTGATCTGTTTCACCATAGATAATATACAAGTTTCAATGCTGTTCTCTCAACACATCCCACCCTCACCTTCTCACACAGAGTCCAAAATTCTGTTCTGTACATCTGTGTCTCTTTTTCTGTTTTGCATATAGGGTTATCATTACCATCTTTCTAAATTCCATATATATGTGTTAGTATGCTGTAATGGTCTTTATCTTTCTGGCTTATTTCACTCTGTATAATGGGCTCCAGTATCATCCACCTCATTAGAACTGATTCAGATGAATTCTTTTCAATGGCTGAGTAATATTCCATGGTGTATATGTACCACAGCTTCCTTATCCATTCATCTGCTGATGGGTATCTAGGTTGCTTCCATGTCCTGGCTATTGTAAACAGTGATGCGATGAACATTGGGGTGCACGTGTCTCTTTCAGATCTGGTTTCCTCGGTGTGTATGCCCAGGAGTGGGATTGCTGGGTCATATGGCAGTTCTATTTCCAGTTTTTTAAGAAATCTCCACACTGTTCTCCATAGCGGCTGTACTAGTTTGCATTCCCACCAACAGTGTGAGAGGGTTCCCTTTTCTCCACACCCTCTCCAGCATTTATTGCGTGTAGACTTTTGGATAGCAGCTATCCTGACTGGCGTGTAATGGTAACTCATTGTGGTTTTGATTTGCATTTCTCTGATGATGAGTGATGTTGAGCATCTTTTCATGTGTTTGTTAGCCATCTGTATGTCTTCTTTGGAGAGATGTCTGTTTAGATCTTTGGCCCATTTTTTGATTGGGTCATTTATTTTTCTGGAATTGAGCTGCAGGAGTTGCTTGTATATTTTTGAGATTAATCCTTTGTCTGTTGCTTCATTTGCTATTATTTTCTCCCAATCTGAGGGCTGTCTTTTCACCTTGCTTATAGTTTCCTTTGTTGTGCAAAAGCTTTTAAGTTTCATTAGGTCCCATTTGTTTATTTTTGCTTTTATTTCCAATATTCTGGGAGGTGGGTCATAGAGGATCCTGCTGTGATTTATGTTGGAGAGTGTTTTGCCTATGTTCTCCTCTAGGAGTTTTATAGTTTCTGGTCTTACATTTAGATCTTCAACTCATTTTGACTTTATTTTTGTGTATGGTGTTAGAAAGTGTTCTAGTTTCATTCTTTTACAAGTGGTTGACCAGTCTTCCCAGCACCACTTGTTAAAGAGGTTGTCTTTTTTCCATTGTATATCCTTGCCTCCTTTGTCGAAGATAAGGTGTCCATAGGTTCATGGGTTTATCTCTGGGCTTTCTATTCTGTTCCACTGATCTATATTTCTGTCTTTGTGCCAGTACCATACTGTCTTGATGACTGTGGCTTTGTAGCATAGTCTTAAGCCAGGCAGGTTGATTCCTCCAGTTCCATTCTTCTTTCTCAAGATTACTTTGGCTATTCGAGGTTTTTTGTATTTCCAAACAAATTGTGAAATTATTTGTTCTAGTTCTGTGAAAAGTACCATTGGTAGCTTAACAGGGATTGCATTGAATCTATAGATTGCTTTGGGTAGTATAGCCATTTTGACAATATTGATTCTTCCAACCCATGAACACGGTATATTTCTCCATCTGTTTGTGTCCTCTTTGATATCTTTCATCAGTGTTTTATAGTTTTCTATGTATAGGTCTTTTGTTTCTTTAGGTAGATATACTCCTAAGTATTTTATTCTTTTTGTTGCAATGGTGAATGGTATTGTTTCCTTAATTTCTCTTTCTGTTTTCTCATTGTTAGTATATAGGAATGCAAGGGATTTCTGTGTGTTAATTTTATATCCTGAAACTTTACTATATTCGTTGATTAGCACTAGTAATTTTCTGGTAGAGTCTTTAGGGTTTTCTATGTAGAGGATCATGTCATCTGCAAACAGCGAGAGTTTCACTTCTTTTCCTATCTGGATTCGTTTTACTTCTTTTTCTGCTCTGATTGCTGTGGCCAAAACTTCCAAAAATGTTGAATAGTAGTGGTGAGAGTGGGCACCCTTGTCTTGTTCCTGATTTTAGGGGAAAGGCTTTCAATTTTTCACCATTTAGGGTAATGCTTCCTGTGGGTTTGTCATATATAGCTTTTATTATGTTCAGGTATGTTCCTTCTATTCCTGCTTTCTGGAGAGTTTTAATCATAAATGGGTGTTGAATTTTGTCAAAGGCTTTCTCTGCATCTATTGAGATAATCATATGGTTTTTATCTTTCAATTTGTTAATGTGGTGTATTACATTGATTGATTTGCAGATATTAAAGAATCCTTGCATTCCTGGGATAAAGCCCACTTGATCATGGTGTATGATTTTTTTTAATATGTTGTTGGATTCTGTTTGCTAGAATTTTGTTAAGGACTTTTGCATCTATGTTCATCAGTGATATCGGCCTGTAGTTTTCTTTTTTTGTGGCATCTTTGTCTGGTTTTGGAATTAGGGTGATGGTGGCCTCATAGAATGAGTTTGGAAGTTTACCTTCTTCTGCAATTTTCTGGAAGAGTTTGAGTAAGATAGGTGTTAGCTCTTCTCTAAATTTTGGTAGAATTCAGCTGTGAAACCATCTGGTCCTGGGCTTTTGTTTGCTGGAAGACTTCTGACTACAGTTTCGATTTCCTTGCTTGTGATGGGCCTGTTAAGATCTTCTATTTCTTCCTGGTTCAGTTTTGGAAAGTTATACTTTTCTAAGAATTTGTCCATTTCTTCCAAGTTGTCCATTTTATTGGCATAGAGCTGCTGGTAGTAGTCTCTTATGATCCTTTGTATTTCAGTGTTGTCTGTTGTGATCTCTCCATTTTCATTTCTAATTTTGTTAATTTGGTTCTTCTCCCTTTGTTTCTTAATGAGTCTTGCTAGTGGTTTGTCAATTTTGTTTATTTTTTCAAAAAACCAGCTTTTAGCTTTGTTGATTTTTGCTATGGTCTCTTTAGTTTCTTTTGCATTTATTTCTGCCCTAATTTTTAAGATTTGTTTCCTTCTACTAACCCTGGAGTTCTTCATTTCTTCCTTCTCTAGTTGCTTTAGGTATAGAGTTAGGTTATTTATTTGTCTTTTTTCTTGATTCTTGAGGTAAGCCTGTAATGCTATGAACCTACCCCCTTAGCACTGCTTTTACAGTGTCCCATAGGTTTTGGGTTGTTGTGTTTTCATTTTCATTCATTTCTATGCATATTTTGATTTCTTTTTTGATTTCTTCTATGATTTGTTGGTTATTCAGAAGCGTGTTATTTAGCCTCCATATGTTTGAATTTTTAACAATTGTTTTTTCTGTAATTGAGATCTAATCTTACTGCACTGTGGTCAGAAAAGATGACTGGAATGATTTCAATTTTTTTGAATTTTCCAAGACTAGACTTATGGCCCAGGATGTGATCTATTCTGGAGAAGGTTCCATGTGCACTTGAGAAAAAGGTGAAGTTGATTGTTTTGGGGTGAAATGTCCTATAGATATCAATTAGGTCTAGCTGGTCCATTGTGTCACTTAAAGTTTGTGTTTCCTTGTTAATTTTCTGTTTAGTTGATCTATCCATAGTTGTGAGTGGGGTATTAAAGTCTCCCACTGTTATTGTGGTACTATTAATTTCCTCTTTCGTACTTGTTAGTGTTTGCCTTACATATTGTGGTGCTCCTATGTTGGGTGTATATATATTTATAATTGTTATATCTTCTTGGATTGATCCTTTGATCATTATGTAGTGTCCTTCTTTGTCTCTTTTCACGTCCTTTATTTTAAAGTCTATGTTATCTGATATGAGTATTGCGACTCCTGCTGTCTTTTGGTCTCCGTTTGCATGAAATATTTTTTTCCAGCCCTTCACTTCTAGTCTGTATGTGTCCCTTGTTTTGAGGTGGGTCTCTTGTAGACAGCATATATAGGGGTCTTGTTTTTGTATCCATTCAGCCAGTCTTTGTCTTTTGGTTGGGGTATTCAACCCATTTACATTTAAGGTAATTATTGATAGGTGTGGTCCCGTTGCCATTTACTTTGTCGTTTTGGGGTTCAGGTTTATACAACCTTTCTGCATTTCCTGTCTAGAGAAGATCCTTTAGCATTTGTTGAAGAGCTGATTTGGTGATGCTGAATTCTCTCAGCTTTTGCTTGTCTGTAAAGCTTTTGAATTCTCCTTCATATCTGAATGAGATCCTTGCTGGGTACAGTAATCTAGGTTGTAGGTTATTCTCTTTCATTACTTTAAGCATGTGCTGCCATTCCCTTCTGGCCTGGAGCGTTTCTATTGATAGATCAGCTGTTATCCTTATGGGAATCCCTTTGTGAGTTATTTGTTGTTTCTCCCTTGCTGCTTTTAATATTTGTTCTTTGTGTTTGATCTTTGTTAATTTGATTAATATGTGTCTTGGGGTGTTTCGCCTTGGGTTTATCCTGTTTGGGACTCTCTGGGTTTCTTGGACTTGGGTGGCTATTTCCTTCCCCATTTTACGGAAGTTTTCAGCTATTATCTCCTCAAGTATTTTCTCATGGCCTTTCTTTTTGTCTTCTTCTTCTGGGACTCCTATGATTCAAATGCTGGGGCATTTCACATTGTCCCAGAGGTCCCTGAGGTTGTCCTCATTTCTTTTGATTCTTTTTTCTTTTTTCCTCTCTGCTTCATTTATTTCCACCATTTTATCTTCTACCTCACTTTTCCTATCTTCTGTCTCTGTTATTCTACTCGTGGTTCCCTCCAGAGTGTTTTTGATCTCATTCATTGCATTATTCATTTTTAATTGACTCTTTTTTATTTCTTCTAGGTCTTTATTCAACATTTCTTGCATCTTCTCAATCTTTGTCTCCAGGCTATTTATCTGTAACTGCATTTTGTTTTCAAGATTTTGGATCATTTTTATTATCATTATTCTAAATTCTTTTTCAGGTAGATTCCCTATCTCCTCCTCTTTTGTTTGACTTGGTGGGCATTTTTCATGTTCTTTTACCTGTTGGGTATTTCTCTGCCTTTTCATCTTGTTTAGATTGCTGTGTCTGGAGTGGGTTTTCTGTATTCTGGAGGTCTGTGGTTCCTTTTTATTGTGGACATTTCACCCAGTGTGTGGATTTGGATGATTGACTTGTCAAGGTTTCCAAGGCGTCGGTGTTCTGGTGTGTGGAACTAGATTTCTTCTCTGGAGTGCAATGGAGTGCCCAGTAATGAGTTTTGAGATGGGTCTATGTGTTAGGTGTGACCTTGGGCAGCCTGTATGTTGACATTCAGGGCTATGTTCCTGCATTGCTGGAGAATTTGTGTGGTATGTTTTGCTCTGAAACTTACTGGCTCTTGGGTGGTGGTTGGTTTCAGTGTAGGTATGGAGTCTTTTGGACAGTTTCTTATTACTTAATGTTACATGTAGTCAGGAGTTTTCTGGTTTTCTCAGGTTTTGGGCTTAAGTCTCCTGCCTCTGGATTTCAGTTTTATTCTTCCAGTAGTCTCAGAACTTCTCCAACTATACAGCACTGATAATAAAACTTCTAGGTTAATGGTGAAAAGATTCTCCACCATGAGGGACACCCAAAGAGGTTCACAGAGTTACATGAAAAAGAGGAGAGGGAGGAGGGAGATAGAGATGAGCAGGAGGAGAAAAAGGGGGATTCAGGAGGAGACAGATCTACACAGTTGTCTGTTCCCAAAGTGTTCTCCATAGCCCAGACACCCACAAAGAATCACAGAATTGGACTGGGAAGAGAAGGGGGAGGGAGGAAATAGAGGTGTTCTGAGGTAGAAAACAGAGAGTCAAGATTGGGAGAGAATAATCAACACACTCCTGAATAGAAATGGGAACTGAATATTGGATTCTTAAATGTCCAAAATTTATATCACATACTGAAAAACAAAGATTAAAAATCTAGAGTAGAGGTTAGACTCTTAAAAATACAATATTAAAAACAAAAACACAAAAAATTTTAGAAATATATATGAAGTTCGGTTTAAAAATAGGGCTTCTCTTGTTTTTTTTTTTGCAAGGTTACAGCTAAATGAAGATGAAAATTAAAGAGTAGTAGAGGAGTAATAGAGGACTTTAAAAGAAAATAAGAGAAAGAAAAAGAAAATAAAAGAAAAAAAAACAAGAAAAAAATTTTTCCTAATTAAAAAAATCTTAAAAATCTATGAAAATATAAGTTAAGGAGTAATGGGGGAGTAATAGGGAATTTTAAAAGAAAATAAAAGAGAAAAAATAAAAAAGAAAAAAATTTTTTTTAATTAAAAAAAAAAAAGGTAGTAATTTCTCTGGAGCTGTTGTGGTCAGTGTGGGTTCGGTTCAGTTTCAGATAGCTCCTCGTTCCAGCTTACACTTCTCAATATCTATAGGCCCCTTCCGGTGTAGTCAGTGTTATCTACAGGGATTTTAATCTGTTGCACTGGTCCCTTCTGAAGCGGTTCCCTTTGTTTATTTGGCTTCTGTTTGCCGGTCTCTTCCCGCCTAACTTCCGCCCTGACACAGGCGTGCGGGGAGGTGGTCTCTTATTCAGGTTGCTAGTTCCGTCGCGCTGCGGGGAGGGGCTGGTACTGCTTTCCCCGTCTGTGCTGCTCAGGCTCCCGGCTGCTCTATACGGAGCGGGCCCTGCGCTGCGCGCGGTTCCAGCCCTCGGTTGTTCCACAAAAGCGCGGAACAAAAAGCTGCGCCTGCTTTTTGTGCCTACCCTGTCTGAGTGGCTCAGGCAGCCAGGAGCTTGACGGGCACACTCACCCTGGGTGCGGCGCGCCTTCTCCCCTCCGCATCCCAGCCCCAGTCCCCGCCCGCGCCGGTCGGGTGAGTGTGCCCTGTGTCTCGCCACGACCCTCCTGGCGGATGTCGACCATCCAGAATCTCAGGAGGTCTTTGGTTAGAAACTGGAGGCCTGTTTGCAGTGTGGTAGGGGATGCGGTCCTTGGGGCCGAGCCTGCCCCTTTCCCCTCCCCCCCTGCCTCCAGCCTCCGGCGGGGCTGGGCTGGTCTGCAGCTGGAGAGCTCTTCTCTGGACTTGCTCGGTCCCTTTGTTCTGCAAACGGCCGGCAGTGTGTTCGGGCCAGTTCATTTTCTCTCTCTGTTTTGCTATCCCACAGTTTAAGTTGGAATCTCACAAAAGCTCCCTCCGATTTTCCTCAGGGCACCCAGGCCCGGTCCTTACCCTAAGCAATGCCGCCCGCTCCTCTCCATTCCGCCCCCACTTGCTGGTGGCGGATGCGGGCGTCTGGGGTACTTTTCTGCTGGGAGTTGCTTTTAGGCACGTAATCTGAGGGTTTTATTTATTTTTCCTCCCAGTTAGGTTGCCCTCCGAGATTCAAACACTTCCCCCAGACCCGCCAGTGCGAGGGTTTCCTGGTGTTTGGAAACTTCCTCTATTAAGACTCCCTTCCCGGGACGGATCTCCGTCCCTAGCTCTTTTGTCTCTCTTTTTATCTTTTATATTTTGTTCTACCTCCTTTCAACGACAATGGGCTGCTTTTCTGGGCACCTGATGTCCTCAGCTAGCGATCAGGAGTTGTTTTGTGAAGTTTGCTCTGCGTTCAGTTGTTCTTTCAATGAATTTGTAGGGAAGAAAGTGGTCTCCCCGTCCTATTCCTCCGCCATCTTGGCTCCTCTCTACTCTCTGTCCTTTTAATTTTTAAACTTGAAATGTAAGACATGCATAGTAGTTGCTGTAAGGATTTAATAATAACATTATGCCAAAGACTCTAATGACCTTTGGTGCCAGAGAAAAACCAGAGCTGGATATTAGTTAAAGTGGTAAAAGTGATTTTATTCAGAGCCATTGCATTGAGGATAAGAGACCTCACTATAGAGCTGAGCTCAATTCCGAATACCATGTGGGCAAGTGGCCATTTATAGCTGAGAAGCAGGGTAGGGGTAAGTGGATGGAAAACTACTGAGAGGAAACATCAGGAAGAAAGATTCTACCTAGACGGACCTGAGAGGATCTTTCCTAAAAACAGGCCATGGTGGGTACTTCCCTGGTGGTCCAGTGGTTGGGAATCCACTTTCCAGTGCAGAGGAGGAGGGTTCAATCCCTGGTTGGGGAATTAGAATCCCACGTGCCTTGGGGCAACTAAACCCACGCCCTACAACTACGGAGCTTCTTCGTTCTAGAGGCTGTGTACTGCAGCTAGAGAAGTCATCTCACCGCAACGAAGAGCCTGCATGCCACAAGGAAGACCCAGCACAGGCAAAATAAAAATTAACAAGTTTTTAAAAAGAGACAGGACACAGTGATCGGACATCACCTGTGGGGTGGTGGTGAATGAGAAACTCAGTGAGATGTTGAGAGTGAACAGATATAGAGGATGGGGGAAGCTTGCTAAACTGTCTAGCAGGCCTCATGATAAAACTGGATTTTACGAAGAAGTGCACAGGGGGGCTGAGGAGAACTTTCATGAGCCTGGACAGTTTCAGTTGTTCAGGAGAAGGTTCAGTTGTTTAAAGAATAAAGCTTGGTCACGCAAAGAATCTTTGTCATTGCTCACAGTCTGCTCTCTAAGTCTTGGTTTGTATTCTTCTGATCATCTAAATGGGCTTCCGTGGTGGCTCAGATGGTAGTGAATCTGCCTTCTATGTGGGAGAACCAGGTTTGAATGCTGGGTTAGGAAGATCCCTGGAGAAGAAACTGGCAACCCACTCCAGTTTTCTTGCCTGGAGAATCCCATGGATGGAGGAGCCTGGTGGACCATGCTGCGGCAAAGAGTTGGATGCGACTGGGTGACTAGATGATGTAACATTATCTTAATATTTGGAGACTCATATTTTATTAATCTCTAAGAGAAATATGTTTTTTGACATATTGGATTATTTTAGATTTCCAAGAAAGTAATAAGTTAAAAAGGGCACTGAAAATAATTTTAATATTTCTTTAAAAAATTAAAATTTTATTTATAGGATTAATGCTACAAGATTATATTGGAAATCTATGAAGAGATGCTACAGTTATTGAGAAACATTAGTAAAAGCTTTGAAATTTAGATTCTTTCTGTTTCAAAGAGTATCTGAGCTCAAGATGTTATATAGCTTCTGTGCATTAATGCTTCGCCTACTCCCACAAAAGCTTCTCATTATGCCTTGACAACAGCTTGTCATCCATTTGACAGAAATTTTACCCTTTGAGAACAACCAGATTTCAAGTTGTGGAGGTGTTTTTTTTTTTTTTTAAATGGGTGTTTTGGTTTTATTCCTTTCTTTCTGCATGCAGAGAGTAAGAGGAAATTCAAATCCTTAAAGGTAAAGAATTTAATGAGATAAATCTCATCATGTGATCCAAGGTATATTTTTTAAACATAATACTCCAAGTACTTTGATTTAAAATTAGTTTACAACAAAGGGATAGCACATACTGAATTCAGGTTGAAATATCCTTTGCCATAGAACTGGTTACACATTTCCTTTTTGAGAATGGCTTTGGATTTCCATGGCATTTCATGCTATTCTTAGTTTTAAATCTTTGATTACAATAATAGCTCACTCATCTTAATTTCTCTCCAATCATCCTCACTTCCACACTTAAGAATCAATATTCTTAGTCTATTCTCAAGAATAGACCAGGATGGCTTGGGATAAATAAGAAATCCTGGGAACTAGATAAGTTATTAATCCATTTTTCCAAGTAGATCAGTCACAAGTTTGACTTAACATATATGACTGGCAACTCTAACTTCTGGCTTATGTATAGTCTTATATTTTGACATTCATTGGTTAATTCACACCCGTGTTACTCTCAGTGTATTCACTTATACTGATGCTACAATATACTAGTAGGTTCTGTGAATAAGAACTGCTGATTCTAGAAGTCAAGTTAAGCAAATGATTTAAGTCAGATGATAAAAGGAAAACACTTCAGAAAAGCTATTTTGAAGGAAAACTTAAAGAATATTTCATAAGCTTCAACTTTTCATTTCTAGAAAGAATTACAAGTACTTCAAATATCTATAATCACAATAGAATTTGTAGAGGCAGCATCTGGTACAAATTTTAAGTGGCACCAAGAGCTTGGACTGAAAAAAACAAACAAACAAACAAACAAAAAAAACAAACCCCAAACTAAAAATCATTAAATATTAAAATCATCTTCTGGAAATTTGATAATTACATATACATACCTTGCTTCTATGTCACCATATTTGATTCAGAAATAGAAATTTTGTCTGCCAGGTGATGACCCAGCCAAGGTACCTTTCTTTTGTATTTTTAGAGAAGAAAACTAAACTTTTGAGTTTGCTAAGGTCATGCAACCAGACAGAGGAAGCCGGAAGTCTAATATAGCTTTGCCTAATATCACTGTTTTACTTGTTCCACCATATTTCATGACTTGACTTGGACAATTAGGCTGAGATTTCTGTCCTCAAAAGATGCTGTCTAAAGGAAAAAAACAAATACATAGACAACCTTTTATAATACACATGAAAAGCAGGATACATTTTGCTAGTTTCATGGGAACTCTAAGAAAAATTGCTTTATTATTACTTTTTACTGAGCTAAAATTGACCTATAACATTGGGTAAGTTGGACTTCTCTCGTGGCTCAGCTGGTAAGGAGTCTGCCTGCAGTGCAGGAGACCTGGGTTTGTTCCCTGGATTGGGTTGGGAAGAGCCCCTGGAGAAGGAAATGGAAACCCACTCCAGTATTCTTGCTACCTACTCCAGTATTCTGTCCATGGGAATCCAATGGACAGAGGAGCCTGGTGGGCTACAGTCCATGGGGTCTTGAAGAGTCAGACATACTAAGTGACTTCACTTCTATGTATTGTGTAAGTTTAAGGTGTACAACGTGATAATTTGATACATTTATATGTTGCAATAAGAGGACCCCTGTAGTGTTAGGTAAAACTATCACATCACAAAAATATATACATGTACATATGTATACACATATATGTATATATATACATATGTATATATGTATATGTATATTTATATGTATACACATATATATACACACACATATATATATATTTGGTGAGAACACAATCAAGTCTTATAGCCATTTTGAAGTGTACACTCTTGTTGACTATAATTATGTTGTACATTATATCTTCAGGACTTTTTCATCTTCTAACTGCAAGCTTGTATCATGGGAACTTTTTGATGAGATCAACTTAGTATGTCTCAAAACCTCAGAGAAGATTTTGTTGAGGAACAGGCTTGAGAAGGAATAGAAGCATTCAAGACAAAATGGGAAGTAGGACATGACAGCAACAGGAAATAGTACATGTAAATCACTTGAAACATAAGGGAACATCTCAAAATCAGAAAGTCACAAGGAAGTACATGTGATGAAGAACCTAGAAAAGAAGAGGATGTGTAGAGTCTTCAAGTCTTAGAGATCATGCTGAGAAATTTGGACTCTATACCACAAGCGATTAGAAGTTTTGGGAGGGTTTTAATCATGAAAAAAAATCTCCATTTACTCAACAAATATTTGAGTGCTTATTTTTCCCAGGCACTAATCCTATTCATAAATTAGAATTATTTCAGACAATAATATAGAAGACAGACCAGAAAAGAAAAAGACTAGAGGCTATTTCAAAATATCTAGGTAAAAATAATGAGACACAATTGAGAAACAGACTAAATCTATTTCACTATTGGATTAACTATTGTCAGAGGGTAAAATGATTGTGAAGATGATTTTAGTAGCTATCTCTTCTCATCTTTCTCTCCCCTACCTGTGTGTGTACATGCTTAGTCACTCAGTTGAGTCTGACTCTTTGCGACCCTATGAACTGTAGCCTGCCAGGAACCTCTGTCTATGGGATTTCCCAGGCAAGAATACTGGAGTGGGTTGCCATTTCATTCTCCAGGGGCTATTTCTGACCCAGGGATCAAACCTGCGTCTCCTGCAATGGCAAGTGGGTTCTTTACCACTGAGCCACCTGGAGATCCTATATATCTTAGGCTACTAACACTTTAATTCATATCTCCCCTCACTGTTTTCTTATTTTCTTTACATTTCAGGTCCTGACCTTCACAAACATTCATGTAGAGGGGTAGATATGAGGAGACAGGCAAAGTAGTTCAAGTAATTGGGTTCTATCATAAGACAGAGTTAATTTTTCAAGTATCTTTATCCATGCTCTCAGGACTCAGGTTCTGTGGCTCATAGTAGAAAACAGATTTCTAATTTTCTTATTAGACTTTATGTTTTAGAGCTTTTTAGGTTCAGAGTAAAATTGAGTGGGAGGTACAGAGATTTCTCATATGCCCCCACACTTGCATAGCCTCCTACATTATCAACATCCCCTACAGTGTGTACATTTGTTGCCATGGATGAACCTACATGGATACAGCATTTCTTCCAAAGTCTGCAGTTTGCATTAGAATTCACTCTTGGTGTTGTATATTCTATGTGTTTCAACAAAAGTCTGACATATATCCAAGACTACAGCATCATACAGAGTAGTCTTACTGTCATAGAAATCTGATGTGCTCAGCCTAGTTATCCCACCTGACAACTACTGATATTTTTACTGTCTCATAGTTGGTTTTTTCCAGAATGCTATAGAGTTGGAGACATAAAATGTGTAGCATGTTCAGATTGGCTTATGTCACTCTGTAACATGCATTTCAGTTTTCC
Organism: Dama dama; assembly: GCF_033118175.1. Taxonomy (NCBI): domain Eukaryota; kingdom Metazoa; phylum Chordata; class Mammalia; order Artiodactyla; family Cervidae; genus Dama; species Dama dama. The sequence goes on from NC_083711.1 coordinate 26,781,540, forward strand.
CTATGTCTTTTGCTAATTTATCTTCAAGAAGGTTTTATTTGGAAGCTTATACAGACACAATATTTCATATCATTAATATGTTTATATTCTTTTTCTCACTATAATGAGATAGTTTAAAATCAATTGTTCACTAAATACCATGTGATTGCCTTCAAATTCCATTTAATTTATTCCTGTGTGCTATAAAAATATTGTCATTTCTATGAATTTCATAATGTGAAAAAGGGTTGAGAAGTACTACTTTAAACTTCACATGAGGATTTTAAGCCTGGGGCTCCTTGATGGATTTCAGTGGGTGGGTAAAATATGCAAGTGCCTGTTTTCCTGGAGAGATGGTCAGTAGTCTTTATCAGATTCTTCCATGTCCTTTCATGACTTAATAACTCATTTTTTTTTTTTTTAACTCAGAATAGTATGCCATTGAGGAGAAGGCAATGGCACCCCACTCCAGTACTCTTCCCTGGAAAATCCCATGGAAGGAGGAGCCTGGTAGGCTGTAGTCCATGGGGTCGCTAAGAGTCAGACACGACTGAGTGACTTCCCTTTCACTTTTCACTTTCAAGCATTGGAGAAAGAAATGGCAACTTACTCCAGTGTTCTTACCTGGAGAATCTCAAGGACGGGGCAGCCTCATGGCCTTCCGTCTATGGGGTCAGACACAACAGAATCAGACACAACTGAAGCGACTTAGCAGCAGCAGCAGCAGTGTGCCATTGTCAGGCTATACCACTGAATACTGTCTACTTTATCCATTAAAACATTTACTATTAATTGTAGTCATTTAAAATTCTTGGTCTGAAAAGTCCAACATTTCTGCCACATCAGAGTCTGGTTCTAATGCTCGTTCTGCCTTCTAAAACTGTTGACTTTTGCCTTTTGCTATGCCTTGTAATTTTTCTCAGTAGCTGGATATGATGTATGAGATTAAAGAAACTGTTGTGAATCAGGCTTTAGTAGCGTGGTGGGGAAGTGTAGGGGGGACGGAAATGTTCTGCAGTCATATGATAAGGTCTCCCTCTGTTAGTGAGCCTGTGTGCTGGACTATGAACTTCTAAGTGCTTCTCAGAAGCCACACCCTACCAACCCTTCAGGTATGACTGGATAGCTGGAGTAGATGGGAACTGTGTGTTTCCATTTCCAAGTGGCTCACATGATAAGGAATCCACCTGCCAATGCAGATGAGACATAGGTTCTATCCCTGGGTCAAGAAGATCCTCTGGAAGAGGAAATGGCAACCCACTCCAGTATCCTTGACTGAAAAATCCTATAGATAGAGGAGACTGCAGGCTACAGTCCATGGTGTTGCAAAGAGTGGGCTGAGCAAGCACGTACAGGTCAGTTATGCCCTGATGAAACCAAAGCAGGTGAGCTCTGGTTAATAGTTTCTCCTGAAGGCAAATCTTACTAGAGAAGAAAATATGATGTGCTTTATTTCATGATGGTTACTCTGTTGCAAGCACAAGACTTTTCTCTACTTTCTGTGATAACCCGGTGGAGCTCCAGGAGGTAAAACACAAATTGTAGGGGCCCACTATGACTGGGTCCCTCTGGAGGTTTTATCTCTCAGAATTGTCCGCATGAACCGTTCCGCAATTCGTCAATTATAGCTCAGAGTTTCCCGCCTTGGAGCACTGGTTCCCCTGGGGGTCTCTGGTGCAGTAAGTCGTGATTCTCTTTTGGAGCCAGCAGTTTGCTCTGTGGCCTTACTTCTCTCAGGGATCGAAGAAGAGTGGTTGGCTTTTCAGTTTATTCAGCTTTTACTTGTTAGGATGGATTGGCAATGTCTACACTTCCTACATGCCAGACCAGAAATGAAGAAGTCTCTGACAATAGACTGTTTTTCTATTAATTTTATTAAATGATGTATTAGGAGTAAGTAACTAGAAATAACTGTATAATTCTATGTTATTTGACATTCCTAGACCCCAACAAATTCCTAATTATTTCAGAGGGTGAGGTCATATCATGAGTCATATCTCTTTTATTGTTTTTACTGACTCCTCCCTTCATCTTCTTCCAAAAGATCACTCTACTATCTCATGGCCTTTCCCATGACAGTCAAGGACAAGAGAAATACACTATAGGCTTCTCATCTTACTTCTGTCTCTCCATCAACAAATGGCACCAGAAAACTCTGGGGAACTGAGTTTTCTCCACTTTGTTACTCACCTGATATTCTATAGTTTAAGGGCCAGTACTTTACTATACTATGGAGTTAGAAGAAAAAAAAAAAGTGTGGTGACACTGTATTATAGGATTCCAAAAGCTTTTGGTAAAGTTATAATTTAAGAAAAGAATTTGTAGATCCATTAGAGGCATGCTGAGTTTGCAAGAATATGTTGAAGAATTCTGTCTTTTCATACCCATGTGCCCATAATTTGTTTAGTACAGTGCTTGACACTTCAGTTCAGTTCAGTTCAGTTCGTTGCTCAGTCGTGTCTGACTCTGCGACCCCATGAATTGCAGCACACCAGGCCTCCCTGTCCATCACCAACTCCTGGAGTTTACTCAAACTCATGCCCACTGAGTCTGTGATGCCATCCAGCCATCTCATCCTCTGTCGTCCCCTTCTCCTCCTGCTCCCAATCCCTCCCACTTAGGAACCCTCAAATGTTGGTGTATACCAAACAACATGTTAAGCGCTAGAGAATGACCTTCAACCAGAGCAGCAGGACTATCTTGTTTATTCTTTTATGCTCATAAAACTGACACAAAGGCTGACACATAGGGAGGGTACCCTGGAGTTCATACTGGAGAATTCTGTAACATCAATTTATTAAGAAGATATTTGTTTTTCTATTTGGATAACTCTAGCAATTCTATTTAAGCCATGGATGCAGATAGTCCCATACCATAATCTACTTTATTAGGATTATTAACTTGCAGGTGGATGTATGATCTGGAAACACTTCCCCTCAGTCTTTGGGTAAAAGTCTTAATGTTCCTTGTCACAAGATCAGATGTTTCTATCTGGATATAGCTATTCAGGGATTTTTCTTTCCCAAGGTCTTAACCTGGGATTCAATAACAAGTTTTATATATTGAAGGCTGACAACCAAGGGACCACCTGATACAGCTTTGGGGCCCTTTATTCAAAGTTGTATTTGAACTGATGTTTCTGGTAACAACAGTATCTTTCCCTTTGGTAATAAAGGCAGAAACCCTTATCTAGAAGTATCACAAATCAAGCTTCCTTGGTGGCTCAGTGGTCAAGAATCCGTCTGCCAAGCAGGAGTTCTGGGTTCAGTACCTGGGTTGGGAAGATCCCCCTGGAGAAATAGATGACTACCCACTCCAGTATTCTTGCTAGGGAAATCCCATGGACAGAGAGCCTGGTGGGCTATAGTCCATGGGATCACAAAAGAGTCAGACATGACCTAGCAACTAAATGACAACAATCACACATCAAAATAATTTTTGGTTAATTTATACCTGAGCACATAAGAAAAAATAAATACAACTGTTCTTTTTGAAGTAGCACTTGGTGGAGGCGGGTGGGCTAAGTCACCATTATCACCACTACCACCAGCTTCTTCTCACTCCTGTTGCTATTTGTACTACTCATTTGGTACTGACTGCTTGATCTGTTATTATCCCTTAATAGCTCAAACATTTGTTTCTTTGACTTTATTGGGAACAAGCGATGAATAAGATTCACTTGGTATTCTCTCTTTGCAAGCTGAGAAAATTATTGCTAAGTGTCTGGAAATGTCAAAACCAAGTAAAATGTGCTTTGATTGCTTATGTATTCAAATATTCAATACATATAACACATGAACTGAGGCACAGAGTTCAAACTTTTCCCACCCTTCATGAGGGTGTATAAAGAAAAGAGGTTTAACAAAACTTCATCACACAGTTTCTGGAATTAAAAGAACTGGGCTGTTTGCCACACCCCACAGCTTGGAATGTAGACAATCAAGATTTAGGATGTTTAAGACTCCAACCAAATTAAAATGATGCAAATCATTGCCTTAGATGGTGGAGAATGCCTGTCTTCCTCCTACGCAAAATGCCTGGGAAACAGGAAATACAAGTTCAATGAAGATGGCCTTTCTGTGGTAGAAAATAATTGCCATGTGCCAGAGACCAGTGAATGAACATTATTGATATTTCTATGATCAAAGGATACTTAGCTTTGCTATTGTGACAGCTATTTGACTGCTTCCTTGCCAATCAACACAAGTTAATATGTTCATGGTGACTGAACAATTACAATGGAAAACACTTGCTTTTGATCCCTGCTATGGTGGATAAAAGAGCCAAGATATGTCCAGGATACAAGTAATTCAGAGTTCTCTCAGAGGCATGTACAAATTAGAAACACTGAAGTGCACTTTAGTCAATGTGGGAATTACGCTGGACAAAAAGATACCAGAAGTTTTAGTGCTCATTGCATTTTAGGGCTGTTTAGTGTCCTATTAGGGGATAATTTCCCACACTGTGTGATCTTGTTCATAGGCAGCATTTTACTTCCTGCTACATAGAACACAGAGAACAGGGCACACCCTGGCCCTTAGAAAGTGATAATGATTTAATCCTTTCAATTGGATTTTTCAAACATTACCTGGACTGTATTCAGTGATTCAAACAAGGATAGGAACAATTTACTCTGAGCATTAGCACCCATATCTGAGCCAGAGTGAAATGCTAAGAAATGCTCTTTCAGAAGAGTCTTCTATCAATATAGTTACTCCAGATATCATATATTTAGATAGACATAGATATTCTTAAGTATGCATATCCTTTAACATGTATGTATTCTTAAATACATGTGTCTCCTTAAATACACATTTATTCTTAAATGTCTTTCTCCTTAAGTATTTTATTTTCTATCTATATATCTATCTATTTATTATCTTAAGCTAGCCACAAGATATTTCTGTTACTTATTTTAAGACAATGTCCTAACTGATACAGAATATAGATGAAGTGAAATGAAGTTGCTCAGTCGTGTCTGACTCTTTGTGACCCCATGGGCTGTAGCCTACAAGGCTCATCTGTCCATGGGGATTCTCCAGGCAAGAATACTGGACTGGGTTGCCATTTCCTTCTCCAGGGGATCTTCCCAACCCAGGGGTCGAACCCCGATCTCCCACATTGCAGGCAGATGCTTTACCCTCTGAGCCACTAGGGAAGCCCTATTTATTTATTATCTTAAGCTAGCCACAAGATATTTCTGTTACTTATTTTAAGACAATATCCTAATTGATACAGAGTATAGATAAACACACACAAAATACCCCAGGGGAAATATGGAGAAACAGGATTGATAATCTGGTCTAGATGTATGCAAAATCCTATAATATTCTGTCATGGGAATTTAGTAATCTTTGGCAAAGAGTTGTGAAACTGCTAATTCCATCATCCTGTGTCCATTTGGGAACAAACTCTGGGAGACAGCATGGTGGCCACCAAAGTATAAAGGCAAGGCTTCAGGGCTCATGGTGGCATGGATCATTCTGATAGAATTAAAGGGTTGAAGAAAGGGAATGACAAATTCAAATATCTAAATTTGGGAACCAGAAGTAGATATTTAGCTGTTTTTCCCCCACCTTCCACCAAGCATCTTCTGCTCTCAGATTCTCTTTGCCTGTCTGATGGTTCTTTCTCAGTTGTTTAAAGATTTTTCTGTTACCACACCACCTTAGTGATTTCCTCGAAGAGGAAGTCCATTATCCTCATGTCTCTCCCTGTCTCAACCTCATTCAGACCTGCTGCTAGAGTTAGGTGTCAGTATAATGAAGGAGACAAACTACAGATAAAACCTTGCAAGTTAGGTTGCAATCATACACATGACAAGGAATCAAAGACTTGTTGATTTATATTGGAAAAAATCTGGAGGATCTGTATAAAAACAGAGCTTAGAGTGCTCGAACAAGACTGAAACATTTTTAGATCATTGGAACCAGTTGCTAAGATAAAACTCTCTCTTGTCATCCTGTGAACATGGGTTCTTACATAACTTTGTTAAAACTTACTCATGATTGTTTTGAAGAAACTAATAGAGTTAATCATTATCTCCAAGTGACTATATAAAGAAACACATTTGAAAAATTACTAGTTTAATGGATTTTGTAATTTTGGACACTTTGTTAACTGTTCTCTTTTCAGTCCCTTCCTATCCTCCCCTTAGCTGCCTACACTTGGTTTTATTTTCCATCACAACTATCAGTGATATATTCAGTATCACTAAGTTATGAAAAAAAGATTAAAGAACAGCCTTATGTGTACCTTTAAAATTCTTCCATCCTCTTCTCTGAAATCCAGGTCTTTTCTTCTACCTGGCTACAGCAGGAGGAGAGAGCTGAGAGTGAAAATATCAAAACCTGTCTTCATATACTCATTATACACCTCTCTTCTAGACTGCTCCATTCCTAACTCACTTTTCTTTTCCAATAAATTAATTTTGTTTCCTTTCACCACTAAAAGTTGCCCTTGAAATGGGTCCTAACACTCATACTTTTGATAAAGTGTCCTTGATAATAATTCTCTGGGAACTGTTTTAGAGAATAGCAACATTGCTTTCCATAGATTGTAACATATGGCAATTTAATGATTTTAAAAATAGAAAAAAATAATGGCAGTAGTTGTTTTCATGAAAGAAAAAAAGAACAGAGATAATCAGAGGTTTAAAAAAGTTATCTGCAAAGGGCCATAAGATACAGAATTAAAATTTTTAAATTTACTCCAGGTGGAAAAAATAAACTTTAATGTGAAGAATTAGTATGGGAGCAACAGTAGGATAAGACTGAGAAAGGAAACATAGGAGAGTCAAAAAAACATATTCTCTTGGACAATCTCAAAAAAGAATACATGATAGATGGATTGTGGTGGTTGCTGTCCCGTCACTCAGTCGTGTCCAGCCCTTTGCACCTCCATGGACTGCGGCACCCCAGGTTTACCTGTCCTTCATTCTCTTCTGGGGTTTGCTCAAACTTGTGCACATTCAGTCAGTGATGCCACCCAACCATCTCATCCTCTGTCGCCCTCTTCTCCTCTTGCCCTCAATCTTTCCCAGCATCAGGGTCTTTCCTCATGAGTCAGCTCTTCATGTCAGGTGGCCAAAGTATTGGACCTTCAGCTTCAGCATCAGTCCCTCCAATGAATATTCAGGGTTGATTTCCTTTAGGATTGAGTGGTTTGATTTCCTCACTGCCCAAGGGACTCTTAAGAGTCTTTGCCAGTACCACAGTTTGAAAGTATCAGTTCTTCAGTACTCAGCCTTCTTTATGGTCCAACTCTCACATCCATACCAGACTACTGGAAAAACCATAGCTTTGACTATATGGACCTTTGTAGGCAAAGTGATGTCTCTGCTTTTCAATATGCTATCTAGGTTTGTCATAGCTTTTCTTCCAAGGAGAGAGCATCTCTGGCTGTTATTCACTTGTTTTAAAAAATACAAAGACATAATATTAACATATACTCTAAGAATGGGTGCTAGATACATCTGGTAAATTTATACAAAGTATTTCAAATGAGTATGGACAATTTACTGCATGTACCTTCATTCTGTAACTTGAAAGGTATATTAATCAGAGTTCTCCAGAGAAACAGAATCAGTGGGAGATATATATATATCACAGAGGGAAAGATCTATTTTCAGAAATTGACTCCTATGATTGCAGGATCTAGCAAGGCTGAAATCCATTGGATAAGACTGGAAAGCTAGAAATTCACCTGAGTTGATATTGCAGTATTGTGTCTAAAGATTGGAAATTCAGGTAGAATTTCTATATTGCTGCTCAGAGACAGAATTCATTCTATTTTGAAAAAAAAATCTCTGTCTTTGCTTTTAAGGTCTTCAACAAATTGGATGAGGTTCACCCATATTCTGGAGGATAAACTACTCAAAGTCCACTGATTCAAATGTTAATTCATTTAAAAGGTACCTTCACAGCAACATCCAGACTATTGTTGGACCAAGCAACTAGACACTGTAGTCTAGCCAAGTTGACATTTGAAATTAACCATCATAGAAGGTTGGGAGAGGAAGAACACTATGTATCTAGTCTAGCTATAATTGCTTGCAGTCTTTTCTTTCAGGGCCATTGTTTGCCATTGATTTCACTAAGTGTTTGAAGTGATTTTGAATATCTTAGACACAGATTCATGTCTAATATATTGTACTAGAATGTTCAGCCATGGCAAATTTTACCACTGAACATACTTGGATACATTAGGCCCATTCTTTTCTGCAAGTCAGCATCTGGGGCTCATGCTTTGCTCACCCAACACAGCATCCCACATATAACAACGGTGTAAAGAACCGAGTAGACAAGTGCTCATTAAAATTATACAAAGAAGAATTGTGTCTTCAAAAAATGAAAGAATGAGAACATTTTGTTCTGACATATTGAGAATCAGAAAAATGAATTAAATAGGAAGACATACTAGGATATTTTAAGTAGACTAACAGATTATAAACCTACATATTGTCATGGGTTACAATTCACTTCTGTTGCTTAGCAGAGCCTACTTTTAGTTATATCTGGAAACTATAGGTCAAGAATTCCTAAAAGCACCATAAAAATCAAACCCCACCAAAACTAATGCATAAGACTGTGTTGGATCTTCAGAAATTGGGTCTGCTTCTCTCTGATGTGACTTTATAATTCATGTGCCACTCAGAATTATTTTTGTTCTACATCTTACAATCAATCTCCACATACAATGAAATAGAAAAGTCATCTCAACAGACTGCCAAGTAAAGAAGATAGCAAAAGAAGGCCAATGAATAACCCGTAGTTGGGTTCCAATGAAAAGGTTTTATTTTTGCTTGCTTTTGTTTTGCTAATGAATAAAGATGCAATATTTTGCTCTGCATTCTTTAGTGTGATAACTAAAATTCCTTTTTGCATCACACACCATTTTATATTTTCTCAGTAGTTCATGAATGTCCTTTCTCTTTGAGATTCTGCCTGTGTCCAGTCAAAGGAGCACTCAGCTGAAAGGAAAATGAAATAGACTTAAAAACCCAAAATTTCTTTTTCTAAAAATATTTAAATTGAAGTATAATTTATTTACAATGTTGTATTAGTTTCTGCCATACAGTAGTATGAATCACCTATTGTCTACACAGTGGGAGGAGAGAGTGGGACACATTTAGAGAACAGTATTGACATATACACACCAAATAGTGAAAAATAGGTAATTAGTGAGAAACTGCGATATAGCGTGGGGAGTTCAACTCGGTGTTCTGTGGTGACTTAGAGGGGTGGAATAGTGGTCAAGGGATTGGGGGTGGGAAGAAGGCTCAAGAGAGAGGGGATATATGTATACAAAATAAAATTTCTAAAATGCTAGTGGCCTGGGACACAAATTTATTTCAGAGATTTAGTTGCTCTGAAGATGAACTGTAGTCTGTGGATGGGCAGATTTACCTGAACTTGACATCAGAATGTAACTTAGGATCACAAACTAAAACATGTGCCTGGACTCCACCTTTGATGACTTTATTCCTGAGAGGCTCTCGAAAGCGCTAATCAGGCTCTCAGCAGCTAATGTCTCCAGAGGAAAATCTGTCCCCAAATGTGGAGTCAACTTTCTTGGCTTTTACCTTTTCTTGGATGTTGATCTGACAATTCTTCACTATCTTATGAGCTTTCCAGGGTAATCTAGCTAGTGGTTTTTATATTATGTCCAGCTTTTATCCTTTAATAGCAATGTTGGTTCAAAATTTGTAGCCCTAGTTACCATAAGTAGAGTGCATCCCATTTCTCAAGTCTTTAATACTCCTCCCCTTCTCTCTTAAATTCAGATGTGCACAATGACCACCATATTGAAGTCCAAAGCCAGGTGTTACACAATATAATTTATTTACTCTAATGTGAATAATGTTGGTTTTAACCTTATTTATCTAATTTTGCTGAGACCTAATTGTGCTTGTTTAGTGATTTCCTTTGAGCCTCTGGCTGAGGCTTTCTTTCAATTTAAAAAGCCTCCCTACCTTAAGTTTAGCTATTCTTCTACCCATATGAGAAGGTCCAGCTCAAAATCAATTCCATCTATGCCTTCATTCTCTACCTGTCTGTGATCATGTCCTAATTTGAAATACTATTTTACTTATTCTCTGTCTGATACACACCCTGTTTCTACTCACTCAGGATTAGCAAGTTGGCTGGACAAGATAATCTTGTTCTTGTTCGCCACCCTGGATTGCAAATTCTCCTGAGATGGACTTTAAACCGTTAGTATCTTCCTCTGAATGTATTTGAATACTTCAGATACAATAAGGAGTCTAGCACTTGTTAGAGAGATTGCTTTGACTATCTCATTGCAAGTTAGAGACTTTCTCTCTTTGGATCCCATAGAAACTTCTGAACATTACCTAACTCAGTGTGTTTCACTGAGAGAATTTTAACTGGTATGTGATATTTTCTCCAGTTTTTATTAGTTAAAATTTTTAATGCATATACAAATAAAACTTTAAACCCATGATTTTACAGATATGGTTGTGGTAATGTGGACATCTTAAGTAACAAGCATGTTAATGAGCAGATAAAGGGAGTTTGCAAAATTCCTAAAGATGGTAGGTAAACATGGTAGGCTGACTGCAAGATTAATTGTCTTCTGTTTGCAATGTGACTTGGCAGCTCCTCTCAAGGTGTCCTTTTCCCCACGTTTTGACTCCGGTCTGGCCTTTCAAGTTGTTTTGGCTAATAGAACATGTGTGGTAGGAATGACAAAATGCTAGTTCCAGGCCTGGGCTTCAGAAACCTTGTATATTATTGATCCCTTGCAATCTTGCTGAGCAGTTAGAACAAGCAGAGGCTAGCATGCTAGATGGTGAAGAAGCAAATGAAACAGAGCTAGGTCTCTCCAGCTATGAACCTCCTTACTCAACCAGCTCTCAGATATCTCCTAGTCAGCTACAAATGCTTAAGTGAGCCAGCCAAGATCAGCCACAACTGGCTCAAATCAATAAAACTATCCAGTTGACCAGGAGTGGTGGTGGTGGAGGAAATGATCATATACCACTGAGGTTTTGTTAAGAGGCATTATTGTGATGATGGATAATGAATATAGAGCATGACCAAAAGCTGGGAAATACTGAGGCATGTACTTTACAAAACTATTGTCTTTGATCTTTTGTTATGTTTTTCATAACAGAGCATGATTCAGAATCAATTCCAGAGTAAGCTGTGGGAAAACAATAGACTAAGGAATTTTTTCTCCATTGCAATTGAAATAAGGAAACTTTAGAATCTACTTCTTCTGCTTTTCTTCCTTGTGGAATCTTTTTCCAAGTATCTTTTTTTTTTTAACCATTCCTCTTAGATTCTAAAACAGTGGATAGGTAGGGAAGGAAAATGAATGAGGTATAAAGATACTACCTATTAAAGGGAGAAAGGAATTCTAGTCAAAATTGCTTTAATAAATTTATTTTCAATTTCATATTTTATTTTTTAGAATAGTTTTATATTTACAGAAAAAAGTTACAAGGACGATGTAGAGTGTTCTCATACACTCCACACCAAATTTCCCCTATTAATAATGCCTTAGTATGGTACATATGTTAAAGATTAATGAATTAATACATTATTATTAACTTGAGGTCTCTGTTCAGATTTTCTTACATCTTACTAAATGTCCTTTTTCAATTGCAGGATTCCATCTAGGATAATACATTATATTTAATCTTCATGTCTCCTTGGAATTTGCTTTAGTAAATATTTGTTAATCTCTTTAACTGCTTAAAAGTTTTGAATCCAACTATGATTGGTCAGTAGTCCAATACCTTCTGCTTTTAAAGAGTTGAACTATTGTTTCTCTCTTTAGCCAGGTCAATCTTCTTGAAGGAAGTCCTATATTTATATTTCAGAATGATGTGGAAAAGGAGGAAGATTGAGTTTGGAGCCAGATGGTTCTTGTTTCTGTCCTGGCTTCACTGTTGCCTTTGTGGCCTTGGGTGAGTTTATCTATGAGTCCCAGTCTCTTCCTCTATAAAATAAGAATGATATTTCTAAAAGAGATTTAAGATGCTAAACATAAAGTGTTTGTCACCAAAAGCTATATGAAAATAGTAGCTACTTTCTCCCAGGCAGCTTCTTACTTCTTAGACATTGAGTACCAGCAGGTACACATATTCTTGACTGGTTGACGCATTTCTCCAACCATCCTATCATAGTCCATTTGGACTACTATGGTAAAATGCCATAGAATGGGTGGCTTATAAACAACAGAAATCTGTTTCTCCAGTTTGAGGGGCTGGAAGTCTGAGATTAGGCGGCCAGCATGGTCAGGTTCTGGCGAAGTCCCTTTTCCTCCTGCAGACTATTCTTTTGCTGTGTTCTCACATGATGGAAAGGGAGCTGGAGAGATCTCTGGGATTTCTTTTGTAAGAGCACTCATCCCATTCACGAGAGCTCCACCCTCATGATCTAATTACTTCCCAACACCTCACCTCCTAACACCATTACATTGGGTGTTAGGATGTCAACATATACATTTGGAAGAGGGCACAGCCGAACAGTCTCTTGTTATCTAGTCACCAGGCTGGGTCCAACTCTTTGTGACCCCATGGATTGCAGCACACCAGCCATTCCAGTCCTTCACCATCTCACAGAGTTTGTCCGGGTTCATGTCCATCGAATTGGTGATGCCCTCCAGCCATCTCATCCTCTGTCACCCTCTTCTCTATCTGCCTTCAATCTTTCCCAGAATCAGGGTCTTTCCAATGATTCAGCAGTTTGCATCAGGTGGCCTGTGTTTTGGAGCTTCAACTTCAGCATTAGTCCTTCCAATGAGATTTCAGGGTTCGTTTCCTTTAGGATTGACTGGTTTGATCTCCCTGATGTCCAAGGAACTCTCAAGAGTCTATAGCATATCCCAAAACAGAGTGACATTAAACTGCTATGGATTCTCCTCTTCTAAAGTCACTTGTATGAAACTGGGGACAGAGACTTGACTTTGACCATAGCTGTATCGATTTATACTTGCTGAACCTGGTTTGGTCAATCAGCAGTATTCATTTGCTTGAATTTTTCCAATATTTTCCCAGTATTCCCTAGGTGTAGAAGCTATGTTAAATATAGTAACCTCCTCAGGATGGTTAATTTTTTCTTATTAATTTTAAAAATGATTGCTTGTATTTTATCTTTTTTAAAATTGCAGATACGACTTTGCAGAACCATCTTGTATTCCTACTCACTGAAGTTTTATTAGATGTATGTTGTACTTTGAGACTGCAAACTTGAATATCAATATAAACCAGAACCCCAAGACTGAAAGGGACCTTGAAAAGAAAATCAGTACATCTTTGTCTGTTCAGAATTATTTAGAATCATATCCTTCAATGATTTTGGACCACCTACGCTCCGACTCCTTGTATTCATCAGGGTTCTCCAGAGAAACAAAACCAATATAAATGGATATATTATATGGAATTGACTCACATGATTATACAATCCGAAATCAGCAGAGGTCATGTTCAGTTTGAAGACTAACAGACAGGAAGAGTTGATGAGTCAGTCTGAAGTTTCATATGCAGGATAATTCTCTATTACTTGGGGAAAGTGAAGCATTTTATTTTACTCAGGCCTTCAGCTGACTATAAGAGGCCCACCCACTTTATGAAGAGCATTCTGCTTTCCTCAGTCTGCCAGTTTAAATGCTAATCTCATTTAAAACATCTTTAGCAAAACATGTAATGTTTGACCAAATATTAGGGCCTCTGTGGACCTGTCAAGTTGATACATAAAATTAATCATCACATTTCTCATTCTTCAGAGGAAGATCTGAGACCTAGTGAGGTACAGAGAGCTTCTCAAGACACAAGTAGTGACATGTAAGATCTGAGCCATCGACGTGCTGATAAATGTTTACAAGTCGGATTCCCAAAAGAGAAAAAAAGAGATAGGATAAAAAGGCCTGCATGTAGCACTTACTAATTACCATGGTGGAAGTGAAAGTAGTGATGAGAAGGAAAAAAAAAATAAGAAGCAAGAGGGGTTTTGCAAAGATTAAAGGTGCCCTGAACTGAGTAATATAATCAAAGCAACTCCTGCACTTAGGGAATAAAAAGAAGCAAAAAGCTATGTCTGAAGTCGTTTACTCAGCGTGCATTAAGTGAAAAACTACATCACATCAATTCTTAAGGGGTCTGAGGTACATGTTAGTCACCCAGTCATGTCTGACTCTTTGTGACCCCACGGACTGTAGCCTGCCTGTCTCCTCTGTTCATGGAATTCTCCAGACAAGAATATTGGAGTGCCATTTCCTCCTGCAGGGGATCTTTCCAATCCAGGGACTGAACCTGAGTCTCCTTCTTTGCAGGCAGATTCCTTACCATCTGAGCCACCAGGGGGGCCCAACGTCTCATCCATGCTTAAGGGGTCGAGGAGAAGACCTCAAATCAGAGACAGGAATCCAGTTGGATAATTCTTACTATTAGAAGAATTGGGGTCATTTCAACTTACAGAATATAGCAAAATTTTGTCATTAAATTTTTTTTTTTTTAAATAAGAACTAAATTCAGTCTCTGTAGAATCCAGGTTTGTTCACAGACACTGGAAACTGGGTCTTGGCAGTTTGTTTAAGGTAGGCAAGCCAGTTTTCACGGCCTCTAACTTTACTGTTAGGGAAATAGGCACAACACAGTGTACTTTTAATTATACATTTTAAGACTTCAGAACTAAAACTGGGGAAAATATTTCAATTTTGAATGTTCCACTTTAAATTGACTTTGCTCAAATTCTCTCAAATTCTGAATAATTCTTTTTCATACTGAAATTGAGAATGAATTATATATTTGAGAGTAAGTTCTACTGATGCTTGAAGTGCAAATGATTAAACAGCCCACACATGCAAAATTTAATATACAAAATTTATAGTAATTTACATCAAATTACAGTACACAGGGGTCACAAAGCATCAGATGTGATGTAGGGAGTAAACAACAACAACAAAGAATCACAGGATTTTCTTGAGATGTTCTTCTTGTCCCTAGAAGTTCTCCCCACATGCAAATGTTGCAATCTGGAAGTAATTCTGGAAGTTTCTTTAGTTAATAGTTAAAGGTCGATTAAAAAACAACAACAACAAATTCTTATTTAAACTGCATATGGAATCAATTGTTCTGTGTCTGAGTGCCAAGAAGCATCCTACAAACATTTCTTCTCTCAAAGCAGAATACTCTCTCTTTGCTCCTGTGTGCTTGGAGAGGCTAGCGAATTAGTAGATCTGTGGCTCTACCAACAACCACAATCAGCAAATTCTTGTTAGATCTGCAAATTCTTGGTCCCATCTAAGACCTACTGAATCAGAAATGCTGGGGTAGCACCCAGCAATGACTTATACCCTCTGGGGTATTTGAGATTTGAGAAGATTTGAGAAGCACTGCATAGATGATGTTTTTCCACTATAAGGAGCCAACTTTCCTTTATAAAACCAACACCCTAGGAGAACCAGTTTCTCATTCCCCTCTTGAAAGGTGATATTGAAAGCAAAACATTTTTTGGCAGCAAAAAACTGAGGGGAGAAGTATTCTGTTTTAGTGAGGAGGTAGGTTATATACCTTCAACTAATCCCTTACACAAGCTCTTTCTCTCTCAGCACCAAACAAGACATTCTTAGCACCCACAACTTGAAGGATGATGAACTACTGTGATTTTTTTTTTTCTCCTGAAGGGTTTACAGGACTCAGCACATAATTGTACTCAAGGTTATGATTTGTTGCAGTGAAAGGAAACAGAGCACAATCTGTGAAGAGAAAAGGCATCTGGGGAAAAATATGGAGGAAGCAAGGTACAAGCTTCCAAAGTCCACTCCCAGGAGGGTCACAGAGGATGAACTTAATTCTGGCAGCAAGAGTTGCAATGACACGTGTGAAGTGTTATCAACTAAGTTCACTAGAGACTCATTGCTCAGGGTTTTTACTGGGAGCTGATCTGGTAGGCATCCTCTGCCTAGCATCTACCAAAATTCTAGACTCCCAGAAAAAGTCTATCTGGGAGTGCTTGTCATAAACCATTGTTTCTATAAGCAATGGGCCACTTTTACCTATTTCAGGAATGGAGGGAACCCTTCCAAAATTAAAATTTCAGGTGCCAGCTAAGGTCCGATTGTGTAAGCACACGATTCAAGGGTAATAGTTACACCTGTTAAGTCAACTATTTCTTACAACTCCTTTCTGTTTCCTTTATTTGCAAAATGGTAATAAGGACTTACCACATATTAAGGTAACATGTGATTGCTATAAAGATTAAATGAGATAATTGCGGGGAGCCGGCCTGACTGCTCAGGCCACTTCTCGGCCCTGAGAGAGATCTAAGAAGTCCCTCTCTGTCCCACCACCCCTGATTTATTAAAGTGCAAATTGGCCTTTCTTACCTCCCTCAAGGAAATCGCTGCAGCCACCATTTGCCCATTTTCCTGACTCTGATAAGATTATCGGGCTCCTGTGAATGGTTTATGTCTAGGTAGTCTTTAACTGATTGTAAGACGCTGGTGCCATGCTCTGCTAGAGTTAAGATAAAACTCCTGAGCTAAAACTAGTGTCTGCAGTTCTGCACGTATGTAAGTCTTTGATCTAAAATTTGGTGAATCCTGTTAGTATATATATGTATGTTACCCCTCAATAAAGTCATCGGAATCAGTCACAAGCTGACTCCGTCCCTCTCAACCCCATCTCTCCGAGTCTTTTATTTCTCAGGTGCTCTGGTGATTGCGTCCTCGACCTGTTCATTTTGCCGGCAGGCCCGGCAGATAATCTATGTAAAATGTGTAGAACTCTCACTCAGAATGATCCCTTAATAAATATTAGCTAAAGTTGATATAGTTTGTGTTGAAGAAGATGCCTAGGCACTAAAGCCAGATGTTAGCAGTTGAGAGTGGGTCATAGTTGATTTTTCTTTCTCTTCCCAGCATTCACTACATTGTCTAGCACACAGTAGGTGCTCTTTAAGTGTATAATGAGGAGGGTAGTGATCTACTCTCTGTAAATTGAAAAAAATGCACAATCTAAAAACTGAGAGTTATATTTTATTTGGCAAACAAAACTGATGACCTAAGTCTGAGATGCAGTATCTCAGATAGCTCTGAGAGACAGCTCCCAAGTGGTATGGGAGGAATCAAGATACACACGAGATTTTGCAACAAAGACTAGGTAGTCAGAACATCAAAACATCACTATTAAGGAAAACCAGACATTGCAAGTGAAAGAATTGAGAGTCTGGGTTCATTGAAATCTTTCCCCCTATATGCACCTCATCTCTCTGGGGCCAGTATCCCGTGCTTTCTCATCCTGAGTCTCCTCAGAATGCATTGTGGGGGTGATTGTAGAGGCTGCTGGCTGGATGGCAAGCATCCTATTTCCAACCTGAGTTTCCTCAGGGCTCACAGTCAGGCAGCTGTAATGTGATGGCTTGATGGCTGCAACATCCTTTGCTTACTGAGATGGCAGGCAGCATTACTTTCATTGACACGTCCAAACTAATCCCTGTTTTACCTTTCAAGTCCTCCCATATGAGCTTTCTTATAATTATTTAGCCCTAAATTAGTCTCTAGAATGCTCTACTACATAGAAGACTTACTATCCATGGTCACCAACAATGGACTTCTCTCTAAAGTTCTGCACAAGAATATGGATACATTCTTGAACATTGCCTCCTGCCATATTTGACACTTTTCTGAGCTCAGATTCCAGGACAGGGCATTACCTATCTCACACCTGAAACTATCTGAAGTCTAAAACTGGGCTGATTATCACAATGTCTAAAAGATCCCCTCTTGTTTCTGTTAGTTATACCATCAAATTTGCATTTGGAGTTGTTTTGAATTCTTGCCTATGTAAAGTCATCAGGTCTGGCTTACTGCTTATTGTATAGAGCTCTCCTAATTGTGAGTTGTGACTGACTGTCAATTTGTAAAACTTCTTCAGAGTAAAAATCTTCAACTGGTTGTTCTCTTGTATAGCATTCTTAAATTTCGGTGCGTCTTGCCTACGCCATCTTGAATAGAGCGTGTGGTCATCACAAAATCCCTTAGTTATTACAGGCATACTGTACTGTGCTTTATTGTGCTTCACAGGTAATTACATTTTTTTTTTTAAAAACAAATTGAAGATTTGTGGCAACTCTGCATCGAGCAAACCTATTAGCACCATTTTTTTTTTTTTTTTTAACAGCACTTTTCTCTTTGTGTCTCTGTGTCCTAATTTGGTAATTTTAGCTATAATTCAAACTTTTTAATCATTATGATATTTACCATGGTGATTCATGGTCATTGATCTTTGGTGTTATCATTGTAATTGTTTTGGGGGGATCCATAGACTATATCCATATAAGAAGGTGAACTTCACTAATTGTCAAAAAGACAACAAAGCATGTAGGATATTACATAAACTTACTTGATGAAGGCTGTATTTAAGAAGACTGACTCCAATGTTGAAAGAAGTTCTACTGTGGGTAAGACATTGTCAAGCAACACTGCATGCTACTGAGAAATCATTCCTGAAAGGGAGAGCCAATCAATGAGGCAACCCTCATTGTCTTATTTTAAAAAACTGCCACGGGTCACCCCAACCTTCAGTAACCACCGCCCTGATCAGTCGGCGCCATCAACCTTGAGACAGCACCCTCAACCAGCAAAAATATCATGTATGACTTGTCAAAATCTTAGAGGATGATTAGCATTATTTAATAATAAGGTATTTTTAAATTAAGGTACGTGTATTGTTTCTTTGTGAGGGACAAGGAAGCCTGGTGTGCTGCAGTCCAAGGGGTCACAAAGAGTCAGACACAACTGGGCCACTGAATAACACCATCAACACATTGTTTTTCCGACATGACGCTGTTGTGCACTTAATAGACTACCGTAGAGTACAACACAACTTTTGCATGCATATTTAGTTGCTTCAGTTGTGTCCACTTCTTTGTGACGCTATGGACTGTAGCCCGCTGTCTGAGGGATTCTCCAGGCAAGAATACTGGAGTGGGCTGCCATGCCCTCCTTAGGAGATCTTCTCGACCCAGCGATTGAATCTGCATCTCTTATGTCTCCCCCATTGACAGACAGGTTCTTTACCACTATGACCACCTGGGTAGCCCAAACACAACTTTTACATGTACTTACAGCCCAAAAATGTATCGGACACACTTTCTTGCCCTATTCACTTTATTGCTGTGGTCTAGAACTGAACCCACAATCTCTCTGAGGTCTGACAGTACTAAACATATCTCCTGCGGGTCAAAACTATATGTTAAGTGAATCTTTATTCTTTGGCCTACACTTAGTATCTATATTACTTTCTTTCTTTCTTTTTTTTTTTTTTTTAATTTTTTTATTAGTTGGAGGCTAATTACTTCACAACATTTCAGTGGGTTTTGTCATACATTGATATGAATCAGCCATAGATTTACACGTATTCCCCATCCCGATCCCCCCTCCCACCTCCCTCCCCACCCGATTCCTCTGGGTCTTCCCAGTGCACCAGGCCCGAGCACTTGTCTCATGCATCCCACCTGGGCTGGCGATCTGTTTCACCATAGATAGTATACATGCTGTTCTTTTGAAACATCCCACCCTCACCTTCTCCCACAGAGTTCAAAAGTCTGTTCTGTATTTCTGTGTCTCTTTTCCTGTTTTGCATATAGGGTTATCGTTACCATCTTTCTAAATTCCATATATATGTGTTAGTATGTTGTAATGTTCTTTATCTTTCTGGCTTACTTCACTCTGTATAATGGGCTCCAGTTTCATCCATCTCATTAGGACTGGTTCAAATGAATTCTTTTTAACTGCTGAGTAATATTCCATGGTGTATATGTACCACAGCTTCCTTATCCATTCATCTGCTGATGGTCATCTAGGTTGTTTCCATGTCCTGGCTATTATAAACAGTGCTGCGATGAACATTGGGGTGCACATGTCTCTTTCAGATCTGGTTTCCTCGGTGTGTATGCCCAGAAGTGGGATTGCTGGGTCATATGGCAGTTCTATTTCCAGTTTTTTAAGGAATCTCCACACTGTTTTCCATAGTGGCTGTACTAGTTTGCATTCCCACCAACAGTGTAAGAGGGTTCCCTTTTCTCCACACCCTCTCCAGCATTTATTGCTTGTAGACTTTTGGATAGCAGCCATCCTGACTGGCGTGTAATGGTACCTCATTGTGGTTTTGATTTGCATTTCTCTAATAATGAGTGATGTTGAGCATCTTTTCATGTGTTTGTTAGCCATCTGTATGTCTTCTTTGGAGAAATGTCTGTTTAGTTCTTTGGCCCATTTTTTGATTGGGTCATTTATTTTTCTGGAATTGAGCTGCAGGAGTTGCTTGTATATTTTTGAGATTAATCCTTTGTCTGTTTCTTCATTTGCTATTATTTTCTCCCAATCAAAAAATTCCCTACCTTCAGTCAAAAAGAGACCCTAATGCCATCTGTGAACAAGCTGTTCTCTGAAGCAGTTTTGGCCAATAGTTTCTTCAGGACCCAGCTCTAGTCCCTTTAAGTCTCCTCTATCATCACTTTTCAAAGAAGATAGTGTCTTCATAGTATATTTTCCATGGGAAAGCAGAATGATCATGTCATAGGATGGACATACAAAGTAAAATCCAAGTCACATATTAGGATTTGAGATGCTAATTGTAAATTATGAGTCAGGGAGACGCAGCCTCTGAAGTGCTCAGTTTAATCCGTTACCAGGGCTCAAGGTGGAGGCTGGCTAGCAGAGAGGTCAGTGTGGGTGGCCAGTGGCCACCTCTGACCGAGGGAACAGTTTAAAAATCCAACACATGACCCGACGAAGGGGCTGCAAAAAGCACGCTGATCTGCTTCTCAACAGGCAGGAAAAGCATGCACTACATTAATACTGTGAATCGGGAGAGGACCGACAGGGGCCCTGGAAAGACCAACTCACTCACTTTTAAAGCGAGGAACATAAAACACAGGAAGCTCAAGTGAGAGCAGCCCTTCCACTGGCCCAACTGGCTATTTTGTGAGAATTTTAAAAAAAGACCTGTCTCACTTGAGATACTTTACTTCCACTAGCCAAAAATGTTCGCAACAACTATACAAATGTATGACAACAGTGTGCCCCAGGGTACAACCAGCATGGAGCCTGTGGTAGTCTGGATCCACAGATGAGATCATGGGCTTCTTATTTTTGAAAATGTATTTTTATTATTATTTTTGGCTGTGGTGGGTCTTCTTGGTGGTGCACAGGCTTCTCTAGATGCAGTTCACAGGCTTAACTGCCATCCAGCATGTGGGATCTTAGTTCCTGGACCAGGTACCAAACCTGCGTCCCCTGCATTGGAAGATGAAATCTTAACCCCCTCGACTGCCAGGGAAGTCCCCTTCATGGGCTTCTTTAGATTCAGACCAGTGCACGTGTAGTAAGATGTCTCCCCGCTGTGCTATTGCTACCCTGGTAATTTTTCTTATTTTTAGCCCATTTCTCCAAGGTTTTTTAAAAAGTCCTCGAATTGAGTAAAAGTTATTTGATAAAGGGAATAATTTCTTCCATTTTCTTTGGCTCCCTCATAGTGACAATGCGCTGTTGGTTCGGAGTAAATGTGTTCTGTGTAAACACTGCCTACAATGAATTAGGCCTCAGAGGCTCTTTCTCAACCATTTAGCTGCATTGCCCTCCAGGGCTGTTACATCCTGCATGGTTCTTAATAGCAGCAGTTTAACGAATGGGTGTGTAGTTAACAGAAAAAATGCTCTTGAGGTTCAGCTGATGGTTCATGTTTGCTCTTATTCTTTATCCCTCCTAAACTGACCATCCTCAGAGTCTGTCTGTGTCCAACCATTAGTTGAGTGCTGCAGATTATTCCTTCAATATGTCTTTTGCATCAGCTCCTTGGCTCCCTCTCACTGCATTATTTTTTTTCCCCTTGTAAAAGTACATTCACAGTTGCACTAGTAAGTCAAAGTAGATTAGAGAGGGAATCAGATTTCATTTCGTGAGTGCATGCAGTTGTGTCTGACTCTTTGTGACCCATGGACGGTAGCCCGCCAGGCTCCTCTGTCCATGGGATTTTCCAGGCAAGAATACTGGAATGGGTTCTCATTTCTTACTCCAGGGGATCTTTCCAACCCAGAGATCGAACCTCCTGCATTGACAGGCAGATTCTTTACCACTGAGCCACCTGCGAAGCCCCTGGGAATCAGAAAACCCAGTCTAAACTTGTGACACTGTCCGTGATGTGACTTTCAGCAAATCACTTGCTTGTAGTATCTTTACTTTTCAAATGACTTTAATTAAATAATTCTGCAGTCACCTCCAGACCTTTTCACCTACTGACCCTTGCCTAAAACACATTATTCCATCTTACTTTGTCTTTCATTTTTTTTTAAAGTTTGTATATCCCCCTGTCTTCTCATTCCTACATTTTATTTAATTCATTTTAAAATTTTTTAAAGTATAGTTGATTGGCAATGTGTTTATTTCTGCTACACAGCAAAGTGATTGAGTTATATATATTATTTTCACATATAAAATACATATTCTTTTTCATACTCTTTTCCATTGTGGTTTATCACAAGATACTGAATATAGTTCCCTGTGCTATTCAGTAGGACTTTGTTTTTTATCCATTTTACATATACCAGTGTGCATCTGCTAATCCCAAACTTCTAGGCCTTCCTTTCCCCACTCCAGCTCCCCCTTGGCAACGACAATCCTGTTCTCTATGTCTGTGAGTCTCTTTCTGTTTTGTAGATACGTTCATTTGTTTTGTATTCCAGGTTCCACACATAAGTGATACCAGGCGGTGTTTGTCTTCCTGTTCCGGAACCCACTTTGCTTAGTATGGCTTCTGACTGCTTGCACCTAACCACAACTTGGCCGTTTCTTGCTCCTGACAACCTAGTGGAACCTCTTAGATTGCGAGTGGATGTTGTTGCCCCTCCTGCTTACCTCAATTATACTGCTCCATTCATTCATCCAGCAACAACTGGGTCTTTACAGTGTGTGAAGCACTTTCCGGCTTCTTGAGACATGCCTGTGACCAAGGAGACTGGGTCCTGTGCCTGTTCCTCACAGTATTAATGTTGCTTCGTATCGATTTGTGTTTCTGTTTTCTGAAGGGGACAGTAATTACTTCAAGGCAAGACTGTGCCATATTTATTGCAAATGCAGAAGCTCACCAAATCTTAATAAACATTTTCTAAATGAGTAATCAAAGCTTCCAATCCATGATTCAAAACATTTTTGAACCCAAGAGCTCTGGCTTTTGCCTTTCTTTTGGCACCACTGGTTTAAATAAACCAACAAATAAAGAAAAAACAAGTTTGAACAAACATTAAAAACAAACAAAGCAAGCAAATAATGAAAACCTTATTTGAAGTGTGCACATTAAACGACATGCAATAAAGGAATTCAAGAGGCTGTGTTTAATAATAGCATCCTCAGTCTAAGAGCCAAAAGCTACTTGATTTTGCTCAGTGTGTGTATCAGTCAAGCCCAGCACTGCATTCACATGGGCAATTTCAACATATTTTTGGAAATATGTGCTAATAAAAATTGTGCTAAACTAAAAAGCTTAAATATTTAGAGAAATTCCTAATTGCACAAGTGTCTGCATTATCTTTTATTCATGTTTCTAAATTATGAGGTCTCTAACACTAACATTTGCATCATGACACCGGCAGCGTTAGTTTATTCACTTTGAGGTGACTCAGGTTCAGGATAAATAATAAAGCTGAACTTTATTTCCTGAACAATTTTCTTCCATCTCAGTGTTTTATTTCATATTCAAATACTACACTAAGGGTCATCTGGTGCCAGGAAGCATTTGTGATGTGTTTCCCTGAATGGCCACTGGATGGCAGTGCTGTACCATAATACCAATGGTATTTGGTTTGGCTAGGCTTCTGTTTTTGTTTTTCCTAGGTGTTAAATATGTGATTTCTGAAGAGCAAAAAGTTAAAAGATAAACAACCAAAATATTTTAAAAATATAAATTGAATATAATTATACTTCCCCTATTTAAAATAAAAGATATTTTACTATATATTTTCTTTCTCAGTCTTAGATTTCTTCATAGTGGCCAAGAACACAAATTTCATAATCAAATATGGCATTAAATTTTTTTCTTTAGAAACAGCCAAGGATTTTATCTTAGACAAGTTGAAAATCTTAAAGTTTTGGATTCAAGTGTAAAACACTAGGTAAAAGTGTAAACACTAGGTTTCAAGTGTAAACACTAGGTCGGTAGGTACCTACCCTATCATGTATTTAGAGGATGTTTACCAAGGGCTTAGGCCACACAGTTCTCAACAAATACTAACTGTAATAATAAAGTAATACTTGTTAGTAGCAGTAAGTCAACTATACTTTAAAATAAATAAATGATGTTTATTATTATTTTCAGAATCTTGGCAGGTTAGAAAGAGTTAAAAGCCTTCACCTTGAGTTTAAGGAGGAGGAGAGAAAGAAAGGAAGGAAGACAAAAAATGGGGGACTCCCTTAACAGACTTCTGCAAGAGAAGCAGTGATACACAGTGAAAAAAGCGCATCATTTTCAGAGCCCTTGAGACCAGAGTTGAAACACTAATGCTCCCATTTGCTTGCTTTGAGACCATGCGTTCATTACTTTACCTCACTTAGCCTCAGTTCATTTGTAAGTTGGGACTCAAAATGCAACCCTTTTAGGGCTAAATACAAGATAAAACAAGCTAGTACATGTAAAGTGCTTGACAAATTGTATGTATTCAAGGTTGCTATTTCTCTTCTTTGTAGACCTTTATAAAAACCTGCTAAGAAACTGCATGTTAAATTTTGATTTTATTATTTTTCTAGGGCATGAGCTCTCTCAGACATCTATAGAACACACACATCTGGCAAACTCCTATATGTTTCCTTGTGCAAATGTTGATGTTTCCATTAACAATTTCCTTAATTCTAAAATGAAGATTTCCATTATTTAAAAACTTTTATCCAAACCTATAAATTATCTTCAGTGTTCAGCATCTTTCTTTAAACTTCTATTTTGTGGGTAAGGTGCTGAAGAGTATTGGGGTGATGAAGCAAGGCAGTGTAAGGAATCAGAAAAGACCTTAGAAGGTTAACCCACTGAATAGAAATACAGTGACTGCATGATCTATGTTTAACAAGATTATAAGAAATGAACTCTTTCAAAATTATGTCTGAAAACAAAACAAAACAAAACAAAATGATGTCTGAGGATTTTTTCCTGGTGGTTAAGAGAATTAAATTATGGGCTAAAGGAAGTAGAAAGACAAATAAATTGTGTCAAGACTAGTTGATCAATGTTGTCTAATAGGCTATGGGAGTCATGGTGAAGAATACTAAGAATATTCTGTGTGCTTATCCTTCAATATATAAACTTCCTATGGATTCTAGTCCGTGTGTTCACTGAGAGGAAAATATTATAGAATACTCTTCCCATTTACAGAAGAAGATTTATGTCCAAGAAAAGATAAATCCTGGGATATTTAATCCCAACAACAGCATCAGCTACCTACTCATTGACCGTATTTCTCTTTGTTTTCAAAGAGAGCAGTATATTTCAAAATGTTGGAAAAATTTATCCATCATATTGTCAAATCAATTTTTTTTTTAATCAACGAAGAGACTGAGGTCTTAAGAAAGGTCGTGAGTTATTCCTGGCTGCACAGGTTCTTGGTAGCACAACTCACATAATTCCTAATCCAACATTTCTCCCGTCTTGGCATTGTCTCAAGAAAAATTAGATTCCAGTCCACTTATTTATTTACCTTTAACTAACCAGAATGCTTTTCTTTATATAGCAGACTAAAGAGTTGCTGATGGTAAAAACCAACAGACCATCCAATGAAAGCCCACTTTATGGATCCCAATTAAAAAGTCACTTTGATTGGACATTTTAGAGATCTGGAGGGACTCCTGGTCTTTCTATTTCCTATGTATTTAGGAGACAAGGTGTCAACAACCTAAGATATCTTTAAAAGGCTGTTTTAGCAGCTGCTCATCTTGAAAACCAAGCTGAGGGAATGGTGGATTAAAAGCCTGATCTGGGGGATAAATTGCGTGGAAAGACAAACACTTAACTGAATTGGTTATCCTTTCAACCTCACCTTTTCTTCCTAGGGTGGTGGAAAGGTGTCTGGATTGCTCACTCCCGCTGGCCAAAGAGGCCAGGGCTTCCCATTAATTTAATAGGATGCTGCTAAGCCCCTGACAGTCTCACCACCAGATGCACTGTGGGCAGTAGCCCCGAGTCTGTCATCCCAATTTATTACTGTTTGATTGCTAAAGTGCTGCTGAATTTGAAACCTCTTAAAGAATCCGCTCTCTTTTGGTAGTCTTTGTTTACCAGAGTTTCAACATAGGAACAGCACATTTTAAATGCCAAATAATAACAAAAACAAGCCAATGAGTTTTGTTTTTAATTATTGCATTCTTTAAAAAAGGGATTTTGGGGGGAGGGAAACATAATCCAAATGACATTAGAGTATGCTTGAGAGACCATGCTATCTTTTTTTTTTTTAAGGTTGTGGGCAATGTCCCTATTTTGCAATTTACTGATTAAATGCTAATTTAAAGGCAACATAAAATACACTTATAGTTCCATTATAAATCAGACTAAAACATCCTCTCGGAATGGATGGTTAACCTTCTTATTTAAAGATGATGAGTGTGAGGCTAAAATAAGTTGAGTACCTTATTATGGCCAGTTACAGTAAGGGGTGAAGGGAATGCAGATCCTATAATTACTCAGCTGGCACAGAGTTTTCTATTAGAAGCTATTCTTAGTTGGACCTGTTTTGAGGTTAGCTCATCTGGGAGATGGAAGGAATAAGGCAAATTGCTCTCATACTGTTGAATTTTTGTTAAGGATAGGGTGGTGGGTGGGTGGAGAATACCTAAGTTGACCTTGTTTGATAAAGGGGATGCCATATGAAACTACCACGGGTTGGATCAATATAGAGGTAGGTCTGACACAAAGAAAAGACCGTGAACTGTGATGGGGCTTCCAGTGTTCAACTATGGACTTGTTTGATTGGGTGGTGGGGCGGGGTCCATCGCTTGATCGCCTAACTCTTTAGTTTCCTCAAGTATAAATAGAAACAAAAACATAAATCTCAGAAGAGTTTTTTAAGGGCTGAATTTTGTAGAACCCGTGAAGCATCTAGCAGAATTATTCACTTGCATTTGCTGCTTCAAAAACATTAAAGCTAATTTACCAGCCTTCTAAGGCAATGCACCATTTGAATTTAAACCTGAGGTTAAAGCCAGTTCTGGGGTAAGCAAGAGGAGAGGGAGGCTCTGAGTCTGGTATTTTCTACAATTTGACAAGTGAACCACAGAACTTTACAAACACTAGGAGCATGTCAATGTCCTCACTTAATGTGTCCAGGAAACAACATGCCTTTTAATAAGTTAACGAGTCAGAAGGCGGTGTTTCCTAAACATTCAGTCTAACCTTGGCACATCTAGATCACCGCAGCGACTAGAATGTAGTAGGAATGACTAAGGAGACAACAAAACAGCCTTCTGGAAGCAGTGCGTTGTAACTGACAAAAGTTATCTCATTACATCTTTTTTCCTTTTGTGCTATGGTTGCAGGTAAGATGATTCTCCTTTGCTCTGTGATTGTATTTTCTGCATATTATTGATCTGAGGCAAACAGCATTCAGACGAGAAAGTGCTTTCCTAGGCTTTTGTCCTGCCATGTACCATTAAAATACATCAAATGAGCAATTTTGGGACCTCTCTGACTGGTATTCTTCCCAAGTGTTTTGCCTTATGGATGGACATTGAGAGGACAAGCGCTCTATCGGTCCTAACAGGATGTCTTCTGCATAGCAGGTGGATTCTTTACCCTCTGAGCCACTGGGGAATCCCAATAACAATATATTCTCAGTTAAATGTAGGCCATCTTGACTTCCCAGTATTCAGGAGCTTCTTGAGAAATAACACTGTATAAGATGCAAGTGTCCTCTGGGAGCTCACAACTTAATGCTTGTTTATTAAGCTGCTACAGCAATTTACAGAATTGATGTTTTAGGTAAGAAAGTGAAAGAAGAAGGGAATCGGCAAACTCGTATTTGTAGAGAAGCAAGTTTCCTGTTTTTAAAGAGTAATTAATTCCATATACAAATGCTTGCTGCAATGTAACCAACAGAAACCTATTGGAAGAGAAAGGAGAATTCTTTTTATGGTTTTTCTTTTCTTTTGGTGGAAGTTTGATAATTTAGATTTTTCCATCTTAGATCATTCATTTCTACTAACTAAAGTTTGGGTCGACAGACTATTTAGAAGCTTGAATAGAATGATTTTGATGGGATTCAGGACATACTACCCCAAAATATGGCTCCTAAGAATAGTGAATATTTTAAGCTGAAGGCGTTTGAGAAAGCAAGAGAAGCAGGAAGGCTATGTGACCCCCCCTAAACCATCATATTCCTCTGCCGCTGTCTACTCGTCCTCATTCTTGGATATGTGTTAGTCGCTCAGTCGTGTCCGACTCTTTATGACCCCATGGACTGTAGCCCACCAGGCTCCTCTGTCCGTGGGATTCTCCAGGCAAGAATACTGGAGTGGGTTGCCATTGTCTTCTCCAAGGGATCTTCCTAACCCAGGGATTGAACTTAGGTTTCCTGAATTATAGGCAGATTCTCTTTCTAAACCTAGAATGAAATACTCAGGTCTGTTTCTCTGAGTTTTTTTTTTTATGAAGGATCTAGTGTGATGTAAAACTTAGATTAGAGTTATATACTTGTGAAGTGAAATATTTTCTACTCTACATTCTACCAGTAAACAAGCCTTTTCCAAATGCAAATATCTGGGTCCAGGTGAAACAAAACCAGCTATTGGGAAGCCATCAGCGACTCCTTCCCAGTTAGAACTGAGGAGCTGGGAGGCTGTGAGAGGGGGCCATCTCCATCAATTGCCATCTCTGACAGTAAGCAAGGAGTTAGTATGTGAACAATAAAGAAAGCAGGATTGGCCCCAGATAGCTAGATGCATAGGAAAGAAATTATTTCAGCAAGCCCGGAAGCCTGCATCTTCTCATACATAGAAGATCACTAAATCTCTTCATGTGAGAGATTTAGTTTTCTCTTAATTAGCAGTAATCTCTTCATATTCAGATTACCTGCCCCTTGCTGCAAGCTTGTTCATAGCCTGGTTCCTCTCCCACCTCCTTGGAGTCAGCTCTTTCGGGGTCACTTGAGATGCTGTCTCCCGGGCTTGAGTTCTAACATTCCCAACGAATAAAAACTAACTCTCAGCTTTTAGGTTGTGTGTACTTTTCTAGTTGACATACTTTTCTCCTGTTTATCTGTTTTTGTCAGTTTAATTTCCAGACCCAGTCAGGAACCCTGGGAGGGTGGAGGAAAAGTCTCCTTCCCTACTGATTTCTTCATTTTTCTTTCACAGTTGCTCCTTCCTCCTTCCCTCCCTTCCTTCCTTCCTCCTTTCTTTCTTTGTTACCGAGTCAAACTTGGGTCAGCTCACCTGCAGGGAGTAAACACTCCCTACGGAGTCTACAGACTCCAAGTTGTTACACCTTTAGTTCCCTATAAGGAGTCCAGATAGTGCTAAGAAAAATCCCAAACTCCCTGAAGGGTTTCGGGAAAACATTTTAAAAAAATCAGGTGAGGGAGGGGTGATCAGGCTGTGTGATCAGCTCATGCACACTTCTCTGGTTGATGGTAAGGGGACTGAGTGGTGTCACAGGGGTTAATGTTACCAGTCTTTAGGTGCTAGTAAGTCTGGGGTCATCAAGTAGTTAATTTCTTCCATTTGGTGGGGGTTTTAGTATCTGCAAAACAACTCAGGAAATGTGCATCAGGTATTATTATCTATCAATAGGTACTTGAGAGAGGAGCTAAAGCAAAGGATACAGGGAGGGGTCTATCCTGGGAAGGCCCCGTAGGGTCCTGCTCCGTTACACTTCTTTCCTTCCTTCACTGTTCAGCAATCCTTAAGGATTATTATCCAGGGCCTGAAAAGTTACAAATGCATTTTACCTGCTCCTGTGTAGGGTGAGAGAGAAGTATGTTAGAATATTTCAAGGGAGCCGTCATTAAGGGCAATAGGAAATGCAAAAGAAAGAGGGGATGAAAACATGAGTATTTTAAAAATTGGAAACAAAAGTGGACTATTTAACCTTAAAATTTTTATTTCTAGAGTCTTGATATATCTTCAGTCTTGAGCCTCTATTAGTGGTAATTATGAGCAGATTTCCTGCTGGCTCAGTGGTAAAGAATCTGCCTGCCAATGCAGGAGATGCAGGTTCGATTCCTGGGTTGGAAAGATCCCCTAGAGAAGAAAATGGCAAATCATTCTGGCATTCTTGCCTGGAGAATCCCCAACAGAGGAGCCTGGCTGTCTATAGACCATGGGGTCGCAAAAGAGTGGGACACAACTTAGCAACTAAGCAATACTGAATAGATTAAATAAATTCAACTTCCTACACATATATGAGGTGATGTGCTAGGAACATCCAGAGAAAAGCATTTTGAGGAGGAAGCTATGTTTGGGGTGGGCCTTTACAGGGCAGAAAAATCCCTCTTCTTCCATCTTCCTAGGTTCAAGACAGGACCAAAAACACAAACTGCTAAACACAGATCAGTAAGAAAAAATAGCTTTAAATACCTATAGGTGTGTGAGAGTTCACAAAAGCAAATGTGGCTCTGGAAGGCAGTTATATGGTTGAGCCTTTTATATTGGCCAAACATAAGACATCCATATGATGTTACAAAAAAACCCAAACAAACGTTCTGGCCAACCCAATATCATCTTAGGTTAAATGATGGCAAAATAGGGCTTCTGGTGAAAGAGGCAGGTTATGAGGAGGTGAGGGGAGGAGATGTCTAGTATGTAAGAGCTCTGTTGTTAGGTAAAGAAAAGTCTCTCAGGCCGTGGGTTGTCTCCTGGGAGCAGATCTCTTTCAGGCATAGAGACATCTCTACAAATTTCCCTTATAAACATAAATTCCTTTTACAAAAGGGAAATTTATCATTTTTTTTTTTTTTTGAAGTTAAAGGCAGGCAAAGAACTTTCCCTGTGTGTGCTTGTTCTGTTCAGTTCAAAATAATCCATATTCCAAAGAGGCATATTTTGAGATGGACTCTTCTAGTATCTGTCACCTTGAATAAACTATAGAATGCATTAATAGTTAGGTGGAGAAGACCATCAAGGAATTTTCAATCAGAGATTACATCATGAGTTAAGAAAAAAGAGAAATGTATGAAAGAATACAGGTCATTTTGAAGAGTAACTCTATTTAACACTCTGGGACATTTTTAAAAAAATGAAAAGAGTGAAACCACATGTTTCCCCTCAAAAACACAAGGGTGGGGTGTGGGCGACACAAGTTACAAAGATGATAATTTGTTTGTATGAAGGAGATTTAATATTCCTTGGTGTTTAAGAAAAAATTGCAGTTGAAAAACTTGCTATTACTTGTAAAGGTCAGAAATGCGGAGTGAAAACCAAATGGTTGGAAAATGTAGGATCATTGTAAAATTTGCAGTAGTATCAAAACAGTGGTTTGCAAATGCTTCTGATGTTTAAGAAGTTTCATCAGAAGCACTTTTTCTAAAGGTCCTGTATTTTCTGAGACGGGTGGGGTTTGATGTCGCAGACTGAGAGTAGTAAACTCAGGTGGGGTTGGAAAGTCAGGCTGGAGTCACCAACTTTGAAGGCGATTCTCAAGAGTTCTGACTTTCTTCTATCGGCAGATGAATGGGTGATCAATCAGCCTTCTAGAAAGGTCATTCCG
Organism: Dama dama; assembly: GCF_033118175.1. Classification (NCBI taxonomy): domain Eukaryota; kingdom Metazoa; phylum Chordata; class Mammalia; order Artiodactyla; family Cervidae; genus Dama; species Dama dama. The sequence continues at coordinate 26,813,224 of NC_083711.1, forward strand.
GCTGAGGTTTGGGTTGGACTGGGGAGAAGGCTTGTACCAAGGCCCTCCATGGGTAGGTTATAGAAGACCCTGCAAGGAGCAGTGAAGGACCGAGTAGCAGTCCTAGCAGGATTAGAGAAGAGTGAGCAATGGATCCTGAACACATTGGAGAATTAGGCTGCCAGGTTAGGACATGGGTGTTGAAGCAACAGAGAGAGTCAGAAGAATTTTCTGCCTTTTGGTACCAGTAGCAATAAAGATAGGAGTCATATGCTAATAGCTTCATCCAATAAGTGCAAGCTAAGTCGCTTCAGTTGTGTCTGACTCTGTGCGACCCTATGAGTTATAGCCTACCAGTCTCCTCTGTCCATGGAATTCTCCAGGCAAGAATACTGGAGTCTGTTGCCATGCCCTCCTGCAAGGGATCTTCCCAACCCAGGAATCAAACCCCTGTCTCTTGTGTCTCCTGCATTGGCAGGCAGGTTCTTTACCACTAGTGCCACCATAACTTCAATGCTTTTTAGAACTGTTTCTAATTTAGTGAATGAAAACAGGAAAAAGCAAGAAAGGCTAATTAAAATTCATTAATAGTCTGCAAAGCTACAAAGCACAAGGAAGGAAGTGATAGGAAATAAAAACATCAAAATTTGATAGAAATAATAGTTTATGGAAATGTCTTGAGTTTGATTTAATTATACCAGAGATTTGATAACACAAGGAAATATTAAGAGGAATACAGTAAGATCTTTAAAACATTAATGTGGGACAAAACTTTAGAAGTATTAGGGCACTGGATGGTGAATATAAGCACCCAAACGGTGAAAGATTTTAGGCTTATTTTTATTTTTACCATAGAATTCCTCTCAAAATTGACACAAGTTCCTATTACTTTCACTTTTAAATTTCTATTCTGAAGTTATTTTTTAAATTAATTCGTTTTTTAATTGAAAGATAATTGCTTTACAGAATTTTGTTGTTTTCTGTCGAACCTCAACATGAAGCTAGTTTTAATATTAGTGATAGATCATAAATAAAGGGGTTATTTGTCTTCAGTTACATCCTTTCTTAGAAACTGCTGATTGTATATTTGTTTGAGAGCTGAATGTTTTCAAATAAAATTATATCTCCAAATTTGAATAGGGATTAATTTAAAAGTGTCAGTATAAAAGTTCACTGTATAGTAGCAATTATGGACCCTATCAGATCCATGCATTTCTCTTCTTTTTTAAAAAAATTATTTTTAAAATTTATTTTTGGTTGGAGGATAATTGCTTTACAATGTTGTGTTGGTTTCTGCTATACAGCAATGTGAATGAACCATATGTATACATATATCCCCTCCCTTCTGGGCCTCCCTCCCACCCCCATCCCACCCGTCTAGGTCATCATAGGGCGTGGAGCTGCGTTCCCTGCGTTATAGAGCAGCTTCTCACTAGCTGCCTGTTTTACACGAGGTACATATGTCAATGCTACTCTATAAATTCTTCCCACCCTCTCCTTTCCCCACTGTGTCCACAAGTCCATTCTCGATGTCTAGATCAATAGTTTTGAACGGTGTATACTCTAATAGTTGGATGTTGATTGTAATAGTACCAACGGTAGTACATGCTGGTATCTAGATAGAGGAGGGGCAGGAATACTAGCTCTGTAAGGAATAATCACTCTGTAGGAACAGTCAGCTGTTACCTCTACACTCTTACACTCTTGGGTTTTTCCTTTTTTTTTTCTTGGCTGAGCCTGAGAATTAAATTGAGGTTAAGGATAGCTCAACTAGTAAAGAATCCGCCTGCAATGCAGGAGACCCTAGTTCGATTTCTGGGTTGGGAAGTTCTCCTGGAGAAGGTGTAGACTACCCACTCCAGTATTCTAGGGCTTCTCTGGTGGCTCAGATGATAAAGAATCCACCTGCAATGCAGGAGACCTGGGTTCGATCCCTGGGCTGGGTCAGGAAAATCCCCTGAAGGAGGGAATGGTTACCCACTCCACTATTCTTGCCTGGAGAATCCCATGAACAGACCAAGGGTCACAAAAAGTTGACTGAGCTACTAACACTTTCACTTCATTCTAACAGCTCACCATTGCCCCAGTTTGGTTAAGAAGCTCTGCTCTCTACAATCAGTCTAGGAGATAAGAGAATTCATGTTGTAATAGAGGATTTCTCATGGATTTGGCAGACTGCAAGGTAGAAGAGAATTAAGATATTGAATGTATGTGTGTGTGTGTGTGTGTGTGTGTGTGTGTGTGAACAACAGTGACTTTCTCCAATCCAAAAGCACAATTTCCAGAAAATCCTGAAGATTCCTGGAATGGTGTCTTGAGTATACTTGTAGCCCAGGACTGGTATGAATGTATTCACTGTGAATGGTGCAAGATGAGAAATGTTTGAGCCACTATAATTAAGTTCTGTTGTTAACATCTTTCTATTCACAGAAAATGTCTAAAAATATTTATTAAATTCCAGTGCAAAAAATACCATGCTAGAAAGACAGTGCATTAAAAAAAATAAAAAAAGAAATCAAGACCCTGTTCCTGCCTGAAGACAGCTGTTAAACTAATGTGGATGACAAGGACAGGGATGAGCTTACATATGGCACATTATCAGAGAAAGATCAAACTCCAAATGGGAGTCTGGAAAGATGTCAGAAATTCATTGGGCTTTTTCTCTTTACTGTGTCATATTTATTTTTATTGAGGTGTATTGATATTTTGTATTCGTGCATACTAAGTCACTTCAGTCATGCCTGACACTTTGCAACAGTATGGACTGTAGCCAGTCAGGCTCTTCAGTCCATAGGATTCTCCAGGCAAGAATACTGGAGTGGGTTGCCGTTTCATCCTCCAGGCAATCTTCTGGAACCAGGTCTTTTATGTCTCCTGCACTGGCAGTTGGGTTCTTTACCATGAACGCCACCTGGAAGCCTATTGATATTTTGGTGGTGGTTTAGTCACTAAGTCGTGACCGGCTCTTGCGATCCCAAGGACTGTAGCCCACCAGGCTTCTCTGTCCATGGGCTTCCCCAGGCAAGAATACTGGAATGGGTTGCCATTTTCTTTTCCAGGGGATCTTCCCAACCCAGGAATCGAACCTGGATCTCCTGCATTGCAGGCAGATTCTTCACCTATTTAGCTATGAGGGAAGCCCCAATTGATACTTTATATAAAGGTAAATAAGAAGAGCTTAAGTGTTAGAATTCAATGTTATTCGACAGATGTATGAATCACATTATACATAATCACACAGAATATAACATGGGTTGTATTCTAGAGAATTTAAAAATACACTTCAGTTTCTTCTTTTAACTCAGGAGTTAATTAGGATGGTGTTTTACAGTTTCTTATTGTTTGATTTTTTTTTTTTGCTTGTTTACTTTCTACTAGTAAAATTTTGTGCATATCCATGTGGTTCATACAATTTCTACCTTTAATAATTTATTGAATTTTTTGTGGCATATTTTGTTATTATTTTTGTAAATATCCTCAAGACATTTGGAAAGAAACATATTTTGTATAGGTAAATTTCAAAATTCTGTATATATCATCATTAATTGTTTTTACAGCAGTTAATTGGTTGAGTACTTATTGTATACTTATTACATCTTAAGTATTTCATATACATAAATTTACTTAATCATCACACAATTATATCCCTTACTTTCTAATGAGAAAACTGAGGTTGAGAAATGTCAAGTATATTGCCCAAAATCCAGCTAGATAAGTGAGGGAAACACATTTGGTATTCAGCGTGTAGAACTCTTTACATCATATCCTTAACCATTTCCTTTGAACATATTTCTGTATTATTGTATTATTATTTTTATATTTTTATCTACAAAATAAACATGTTAAGTATATCAGTTGTTTTATACACTAAACTTTCTTCTTGAATGACCAGACTGAGAAAACTTGAAATATTTCTTACCCTGATTATATTTTATCAGTTTTACTTTGTTTCATTAGATTTTGCTGTGTTTTTTTTTTTTTTTTTTTTTTTGTGGTGTCTTGGTATATTGCACATAAAAGTTCACACCTTTCACAAATTCATTATGGATTTTACCTTTAAAGGATTAAGTGGGTTGACAAATATAAAATATTTGGCACATAGTAACCACTCTGAAAACTACTTATTAATACATAGTGTCTTCTCCGTTTTTAGGTTTCCAGTCTTGATTTTGTCTCCATCAACTGTCACTTTCTTTTTATTTTTTTTTCTGGTGGTCTACCTTGGTCTTTCCCAGCGGCTTAGTGCTAAAGAATACGCCTGCAATACAGGAGATGCAAGAGACTGGGTTTGATCCCTGGGTCAGGAAGATAACCCTGGAGAAAGAAAAGGCAACCTGCTCCAGTATTCTTGCCTGGGAAATCCTATGGACAGAGGAAGCTGGTGGCTACAGTCAATGGGATTGCAAAGAATCAGACATGTCTGAGCATGAGCACACATAGGCATCAGGCTTTGTATTTGTTCTTCTCTTGTATGTGTATCAGCTCGACTGGATATGGAATTCTTGGGTCATAGAATAATTTTGAACTCTGAAGACATTGCTCCATGAACCTCTGTCATTTAGTATTGCAGAAAACCTTGAGGCCAACTTGAAAGTTTACATTTCCTATTTGTAAATCACTTATATTCACCCTGCCCCTGACACCAAGTTGATGCTTGTAAATTTTTTTCATCTAGTCTTGAAATTTAAATATTTCACCAGGATATATCAGGTTTAAATCTTTTTAAAGTAAATATGTCCTTTATGTTTGGAATTACATGATTTTCTTCATCACAGATTAATTTTATTTTCTAATGTCTTTCATCTTATTTTCTATTTTGACCAATAACATTACATTGGTTTCAGGTGTACAACTTAATGATTTGATATGCACATCTATTGCAAAATGATCATCACAGTAAGTCTAATTAATGACCATCATCACACACACTTTGAGTTTTTTTCATGAGAACTTTTAAGATCTTCTCTCTTGGAAACTTTCAAATATACAATAAAGTATTACTAAATATAGTCACCAAATGGTACATTACATCGCCAGGACTTTTTTTTTTTTCTTTCTTTCTTTATTGATTAATTTAATTTTGTTTGGCTGCGCTGGTTCTTTGTTGCTGCACGTGGGCTTTCTCTAGTTGCAGCGAGTGGAAACTACTCTCTAGTGGTGTGCAGGCTTCTCACTGTGGCGGCTTCTCTTGCTGCAAAACATGAGCTCTTGGATGCTGGCTCAGTAGTTGTGGCTTGCAGGATCAGTTGTTCTGTGGCATCTGGAATCTTCCTGGGCCAGGGTTTGAACCTGTGTCCCTTCCCTGCATTGGCAGGAGGATTCTTAACTCCTGGACTACCAGGGAAGTCCCCAGAACTCACTTATTTTATAACTGGAAATTTGTTCCTTTTGACAACCTTCACTCATCATTTTTCTTCTTCTTCTTTTTTTTATTTTTGCCATTCGATCTGCTGAGTCTTTTCTTCTAGACTTCTTATAAAATTTATTTTAGATTTACTGGAGTTGTCTTACAGATTTTTTAATTTTTCTGATAATGTTTTCTATTTTCTCTAGAGGTTCTGGAAGAATTTCTCTAGTTTATTTTTCTAATCCATTGATTCTAATTCTACAGAATCTCATCTTCTGCTTATGTTTAACTCCATTGCATTAGGAAATTTAATGATCATATTTTTCATCCTAAAGCAACTCTTTCTGCCCTTAGATTATACCTATTTTTATGACTTCATGCCTTTATACTTAATAGACAAAATGTTCTTTTGAGTCTTTTAGGAACTACATATTAGAGACTTTCTAGTTTCTCCTGGCTTTTTTTTAGATAATATTTTTTTTCTGTCTGTTCAGCTTAATTGCCTTTTTTTGAACTACTGAAATTTTATAATTTTCTCTTTGCTTACCCTAACAAATAAGCACGTATGGATAGAATGGAAAATGAGAAGGTGATTGGATAAGTAATTGGCAATGGAAATTGTGAGTGTGTCCATATTTGGAGACAGAGGCTGAGATGGTTGGATGGCATCACTGACTCAATGGACATGAACTTGGGCAAAGTCCAGGAGATGGTGAGAACTGGGAAGCCTGGTATGCTGCAGTCCATAGGGGTGCAAAAAATTGGAATGGCTTGGCAACTGAGCAACAACAACCTTATTTGGAGATTTATGTGATTTCTTGATTGTTTTTATCTAAATCAAGAATAAAGGGAGGAAGAAGGAGGAGAGAAGAAAGGGAAGGGAGAAAGAGAGGGAAAAAAGTAGAAGAGAAGGAAGGAAAGAAGGAGGGAAAAAAGAAGGTAGGATTAGCTCTACTGTAGTTTTACACTGCCAAATTATAGGGCCATTACCACTGAAGAGTAGGTATGAATTACAGCCAAGGACAATCACATCAGGGAATTCTGTCCCTGTGCCAAAGATAGTCTGTTCCCTCTTTGTTTGCTGGGATAATGTCCCTATTCTCTAACTGGGAAGGCTTTTTTCTTTAGAGGCCAGCTGTGGCACTGCCCCCATCCAACTTGGCCTGCTCTATAGTTCAAGTGTAACTGGGAGCAAAGTATGCAGAGTAATCTCATCCTTGTTAGCTCTAGATTTGCAACCTCCTCCACAAAAATTCTCCCACTGTCACGATGCCCATTTTTCACTCCAGGCTCTGCTGCTCTGTACTTAGGGTCAACTTATGAGTGGTGAGCTGGCCAGCAGTTCTTCCAAAAGAGTCCCAATACAGCAATATATTCTGCAGAAATTGCTTGACTTTCCCTCCCAATAGTTTGGTTTCCTTCCCTGATTTTCAGAGCTGATCCAGATTTTCCACCATTTTTGAATTCCTTTGGACTTTCCATTGGGAATCTGGGAGAATGAGAAGCCAAATGCAAAGATTGAGACCAGAAGTCTATCTTTAAAATTTCCTGTTTGAATAGCTTATTTTCAAGCATTGTATCACAATTGCCACTCTATCAAATCAATGAAACATGTTGATACATTTCCTAATTTCTGTGATTCTAAACTCTTGTCTACAGACTAGCTGCTCTGGAAACACCTGTTTTACACATGGAGATTCTCAAGTCCCACCTCAAATAATTCTAACAGAGTACATTTTAGCCTTTTTGTTATGAGAACAAATGTAAATTTAATTTTCTTTTAGGATTTCATGACAGTTGTTAAGGTAATCGGAGACCCCCTGAAATGTGGCAACAAGAAATTATTGCTCTGTAGGATGGTTGTAGCTACATCTGAAGAGGGCACTGTGTGAAAATGAGATAGTAATCCCCTACAAATTGTTTGCCAGAGTTCTTAGATCTGGAGAACTATTTTCATCATGTGTTGATGATTATTTGGGAAAATCCCATTGTGCCTTTTTGAGATGGTAGTTGGGAGGAAAATGGAGAGAAATAGCTGGAGGCTTTGCAAGTACTTTCATGAGCAGGATGTTCTAGGCTGGGGGGCAAGTGGCATTTTATAGGAATTTAGAAATTAAAAATGTTCAACTTCATGAATACATTTTTAATAGTGTTACTTAGAAATTTCAATACTGGCTTTATTCTCTAGGGTGACAAGCACAGATACACCTATTGCTAACAATTTAGTTGACACTCTGGCTTTATTTGGAGAAAGAAGGGTTGGCCATTTAGATTAATTCATATTTCAGATCCACTGATATCAATTAGAAAATGTTTATGCTTAGAACGGTGTATGCAAATACAAGAAAATAGAACTTATTTTAAAACATTTTTAACTTAGGAACTTAGCCCTCTGGCATTTAATCATCTGGTTCCCCTTCTCTTGCCAGCCAAAACTAACAGCCAGAGCTCCTTAAGAAGAGGGGTTAGATGTGAAATCCTGATACAGCTCATTCAGTTTGAGCTCTGTATTGAGAACAGAAGGACATTTGTTGTCCATCTGTCTTTGAAAGAAATCGGAGACTTTGGTCATAGTACTATAGGCAATGCAATAGAAGGTTCCGAGTCTATTTTGTGGTGTATTTTTATTCAAACTTCAATCCCATGATACAGATATATACCACTCTGTGCTCCGAAATTACCAAAATAAACTTGCGTAAGGCTTCTTTATAATTCTGGGCTAACTAAACAATAACATCTCAGTGGTCTGTGTGATTATACACACAAACTGCAGGTTTTCTGTTAGGTTTACCACTCCCCCAGGAACTTTAAATCTCTCTGTAGCCAGCCGCTAATTTCTTCTCCGTCTGATTCTGTTTATAACTGCAACTTGGGATTCAAAGCAGAAAAGCATTTGCAGGGTTTAGAGATTTAGAACTCCACGTATGAGCACAAAAGGCATTAAATGCAAATCCTTTGTGTAGATCATCGCATTAAGATGAGAACAAAAAACATTTATTAAATTTAATTATAGAAGGTGAGCATATAAAATAGGTGGGGAAAAGAGCAATTTAGACATTAAGCAAAAGTCAAGGATAATTGCACAAAAGGCGTATAGAACAACAGCAAGAATATGTGTGAGGATCTGCCCGGTGTTTCGAAGCGAAGCCACTGGGTTATCCTAGGACACAGTGTCTACATACTGTGGCTTTTGGCCCTATGTTAGTTTTTACTTCCATAAAACAAATCGCCATAGATTGAGCAACTTACCACAATATTGATTTATTTTCTCGTAGTTCCAGTGGGTCAGCAATCAGGCGTGATTCAGTTTAGTTTCTTGTTCAGTGTCCCACAAGACTGAAATCAAGGTCCTGGCTGGCTGCATCCTCACTTGGGAGCTCAACAATGGAAATCCACTTCCAAGGCCCCTCAGGTTGTTGGTAGAAGCCATTCCTGCCTCTATATAACTGAGATCCACATTCTTTTCCAAGCTGTCGGTCAGGGTTATTCTCAGCAGCTAGGAGCTGCCTTCCATACACCAATGGCTCCTTCCAAAACATGACAGCTTACTTCTTCAAAACCAGCCTTAAAGTTTCGCTTAATTAGGTCCAGTCCACCAATGATAATTTCCCTTTATTTTTTTAATAAAAAAGATTCTATTTTATTATCTTCAAAGAAAATATAAAGCAAGACATAGTAATACCAAAAGAAAAAGAATGATGAAGCCATAATAATTCACATCTGCCCTTTGTACAATGACTTCTTGAACTTGAGTGAGAGGTGAAGAGTAGACAACCCATAGGCCCCTTCCAGTGATAATATCCTTTTGAATTAACTCAAAGCCAATGGATTAGGGACTTTAATTATATTTTTAAAATCCCTTCACCTTTGCCATTCAATGGAAACTAATCACAAGATTGATAATTCATCCTAATCACAGGTTCCAGTGGCACTCCAAGAGGAAATTATACAAGGTTTATAAACCAGGGGACAGGAATTTGGGGGAATCATCTGAGAATGCTGCTATAGCATTTATAGACTTGTATGCTTGCTCAGTCTCTTCAGCTGTGTCTGACTCTTTGTGACCCTGTGGGCTATAGCCTGCCAGGCTCATCTCTCCATGGGAATTCTCCAGGCAAGAATACTGGAGTGGGTTGCCATGCCCTTCACCGGGGGATCTTGCTGACTGAGGGATTGAACCCTTGTCTCTTACGTCTCCTGCATTGGTAGGTGAGTTCTTTATCACTAGTGCCACCCGGGAAGCCCTTCAGTTCAGTCACTCCATTGTGTTCCCCATTGACTTCAGCACCCTAGGCTTCTCTGTCCATCATCAACTCCCGGAGCTTACTCAAACTCATGTCCATTTAGTCGGTGAGGCCATCCAACCATCTCATCCTCTGTTGTCCCCTTCTCCTCCTGCCTTTAATCTTTCCCAGCATCAGGGTCTTTCCAAATGAGTCAGTTCTTCGTATCAGGTGGCCAAAGTACTGGAGTTTCAGCTTCAACATCAGTCCTTCCAATGAATAGTCAGGATTGATTTCCTTTAAGGTGGACTGATTTGATCTCCTTGCAGCCCAAGGGACTCTCAAGAGTCTTCTCCAACACCACAGTTCAAAAGCATCAAGTTTTCTGTGCTCAGCTTTCTTCACAGTCCAACTCTCACATCCACACATGACTATTGGAAAAGCCATAGCCTTGACTAGATGGACCTTTGTTGGCAAAGTAATGTCTCTGCTTTTTAATATGATGTCTAGGTTGGCCATAACTTTTCTTCTAAGAAGCAAGCATCTTTTAATTTCTTGGCTACAGTCACCATCTGCAGTGATTTTGGAGCCCCCAAAAATAAAGTCTTTCACTGTTTCCATTGTTTCCCCATCTATTTGCCATGAAATGATGGGACCGGATGCCATGATCTTAGTTTTCTGAATGTTGAGTTTTAACCCAACTTTTTCACTCTCCTCTTTCACTTTCATTAAGAGGCTCTTTAATTCTTCACTTTCTGCCATGAAGGTGGTGTCATCTGCATATCTGAGGTTATTGATATGTCTCCCGGCAATCTGGATTCCAGCTTTTGCTTCATCCAGTCCAGCAATTCTCATGATGTACTCTGCATATAAGTTAAGTAAGCAGGGTGAAAATATACAGTCTTGACGTACTCCTTTTCCTATTTAGAACCAGTCTATTGTTCCATGTCCAGTTCTAACTGTTGCTTCCTGACCTGCATACAGAGTTCTCAGGGAAGCCCTTAGTCTGTCTTAATCCATATACCCTGCCCTACTTTGCATTCTAATTCATAACCTATTTTTTTTTATTTTAATGAAATTCTAGGCCTTATTTTATTTGTGATTTACTCCTAATCCTTGGCCTTGAGCTCGTTTGTCACCACTTGACATGCCTCAAGGCTTGGGCTGCTGTTGGTTACTCTGGTTAGAGACCTTACTTGGCTTTTTGTACTTGGCCAATTTCCCCACTGGAGTAATCTCAAGTGAAGGAATTCACCTGGAGTCAAGATGCTCCCTGATTGTTGAACACTTGCCTGATGAGCGTTTCTGAGATGTGCAAGATCTGTGATCCCAGGGGAAAAAAAGAGGAAAGAGAAATGGAAATCGCTCCAGAATCAGATGCATATATATATGAGATATACATATATATATATATATATACATATATATATGATAGGTAGCCAGAGCTTGTCAGATTGTGAAGAAAATGAGAAAAGAAGAATTCCTTTCTACCTGGTCAGCCTTGTAATACCAGAGTTGATGTTTTTGTTGTTGTCCAGCCACTAAGCTGTGTCTAACTCTTTGCAACCAATGGACTGCAGCATGCCAGGTTCCTATGTCTTCCACTATTTCCTGGAGTTTGTGCACATTCATGTCCATTGAGTTGGTGATGCTATTTAACCATCTCATCCTCTGCCACCCCCTTTCCTTTTGCCTTCAATCTTTCCCCGCATCAGGGTCTTTTCCAGTCAATCGGCTCTTCGCATCAGATGGCCAAAGCTTTGGAGCTTCAGCTTCAGCATCAGTCCTTCCAATGAATATTTGGGGTTGATTTCCTTTAGGATTGACTGGTTTGATCTCCTTGCTGTCCAAAGAGTCCCTAATTAGATGTTAAAAATCCTTTGAAGCTTCTAAATGAGATAGGGAAGATAAACTATCCTGGTCAGGTGGCCCCAGGTACTGTGTGAAAACAGGAAAATAAGTTTTCCTAGAACACTAATTTTAACTCAGAATACATTTCTCTGTAGAAACAAGGTTTTAGATAATGTTGTGGTTCCTAAGTTATGCTACAAATTCTTTAACAACAATGACAAAAAAAACCCATAATGTAGAATAAATGCATTTATATTTAAAATGTAAATGCATTTATATTTTTCGTAAATGCAGAATAGTTCAAAATGACTACCTTTCCATATTACATGTCTATCATCTCTTATTTTTGGATATTTGACCTAGGTGTTTTGGAGATTTGAATCAGGATATTCTGTTTTGGAGTGTGAATTGTGATCCTACATTCTACAGTTATTTTTTGGGTAAGGTTAACTACTGTGGAAATCAGTTTGGTTGTTTCTTGTATGACTCAGCAATTCCACTCTTAGGTATATACTCAAGAATTGCAAACAAGTGTTCAACCAAAAACTTGTACATGAATATTTATAGCAGAATTATACACCAGGGCCAAAAGGTAGAACAAACTCAAATGGTGATGAGCTAAGAATGGAAAAATAAAATGTGTTGTGTTTATACAATGCAATTTTACTCCAACTTAAAAAAGGATGAATGAAATTCTGACCTTTGTTGCAATATGAATGAATCTTAAAAATATATTTTTCAAAATTTCATAACCAAAAGCCATAAATAAAAAACTACAGACTACATGATTCCAGGTATATGAAATATCCAGAAGAGACAAATATATATAGACAGAAATGGATTACTGAAATATAAGATACTCATTTAGGGTTGAGGGAATTGGGGATAGGGAGATGGTAGCTAAATGGTATAGGATTTCTCTTTGTGGTGACAAATATGTTCTAAAATTGCTGGGGTGGTAGTTGAATATATTTGTGAATATACTGAAAACCATTGCATTACATTCTTTAAGTGGGTAAATTGTAAGGCATGTGAATTATATCTCAGTAAAGTTATTAATAGATAGAGTTAATAACCACTAGAAGGAAATCATGTTGCATAAACAGGTTAAGTGTGAACTTCAGACTATCTTTTCAAAGCCCAAGAAAGATATGGAGCCTCATTTATGACAGAGTGATTTGCCCCTGGTGAAATCTTTTTCAATCACTGAAAATACACATTAAAAAAAAGTCATTTAGCTATTTGGCTGCTCTGGGTCTTAGTTGTGGCACGTAGGATCTTTGATCTTCATAGAAGCAGCGTGCAGGATTTTTTTTTTTTCTTTTTTTGGTTGCAGCATGCAAGCTATTAATTGCAGTATACAAAATCTAGTTCCCTGACCCTAGATCACACCCATCCCCCTGCACTGGGAGCGCTGAGTTTTAACCACTGGACTACCAGAGAAGTCCTTTTTTAGTTTTTGATCTAAAGAGCTTTAATGAGTCTATGCTGTCTCTTAGTCAAATTGAGAGAACTCTCTGAGAGGCATGTGCAGGCTCTGATCTTAGACTGCAAAGAGAACAATAACTCATCTTTGCAGTTTGAAATTATTTTCTTGTTTCTCTTACTGCAAAGCATTTTCACGTGGCGGGTTGGGGAGAGGGTGAAGGTGGATGCTCACAGTAAGTTTCTGAGGCATCCTTGGGCAGCTTCACAGTAGCTATGAAGTCAAACTTCAGGTATCTTGGCCATAGGAGAAAGAGAAATTGTGTTCTGGAATTTTGTAGAGTTAAACTGGACTAACAACTTTGATGGAGAAAGAAAGGAAAAGAAAGCCAATAGCAATGGGCAAGTATGAAGGGAGGAGTGTTATATGTGTTCTCGTTACGGCGTGTTCTCCATGTTAAATATTTTCCATAGCTACTTAGTGGATTTGATGATGTCATTTGCATTTTATAGATAAGAGGAAAGCCTGCAGAGAGGGTGACAGTTAGCAATGGTGGAGATGTAACTTAATCTCAGGTATTTAGATTCCTTAAGACTTCATCCTTCCTCCTCTTCTCTTTTCACTCTGCATCAGTGATTCTCAACAGGAGGTGATTTGGAGCCACGTCTGGAGACGTTTTTGGTTGTGGCCACTGGGTGGTGGGAAAATTACCGGCTTCTAGTTGCACAGAGGGGTTCCCTGGTGGCTCAGTGGCAAAGAGTCCTCCTGACAACGGAGAGCTCAATCCCTGGATTGGGAAGATCCCCTGGAGAAGGAAATGGCAACCCACTCTAGAATTCTTGCCTGGGAAATCCCAAGGACAGAGGAGACTGGCAGGCTATAGTCCTTTTAGTCACATAAGAAAGATAAACACCAATACAGTATACTAACGCATATATATGGAATTTAAAAAGATGGTAACGATAACCCTATATGCACTTTTGCTCTCTGTGGGAGAAGGCGAGGGTGGGATGATCAGAGAGAACAGCATTGAAACAAGTATATTATCAAGTGTGAAACAGATCACCAGACCAGGTTGGATGCATGAGACAAGTGCTCGGGGCTGGTGCACTGGGAAGACCCAGAGGGATGGGATGGGGAGGGAGGGGGGAGGGGGGATCGGGATGGGGAACACATGTAAATCCATGGCTGATTCATGTCAATGTATGGCAAAAACCACTACAATATTGTAAAGTAATTAGCCTCCAACTAACAAAAATAAATGAAAAAAAAAAAAAAAAAAAAAAGAGTCAGACATGACTTAGAGACTAAACAGTAACAGCAGTTGCATAGAGGTCAGCTAAATATCCCGGAACACAGAGCGTGGCATTCTACAGCAAGGATTCTCTGACCTCAAATCTCAACAGTGCTGAAAATGAGAAATTCTACTCTATACATAGCCTAATAGCTTGCTAACATTCACGTGTCCAGCAAAATTCCATAGATGTTTCTGACTTCCACATTTATATTTTCAGGCCAAATGTCTATCAAGAGCTTTGGACTTACAGATGAAGCCGTTTTCTAGAAATGTCACCTCATCTATTCTCAAACTCAAAAATATTTATTCAACACACATTTGGTCAATATTTAGATTTGCAATTGTGGCGTTAATAACACAACTTTGGTTTACAGTCTTTCCAAATGAGTATTCCTCTGAATCAGTATACAAATAAAGTGTAGACATAGATACCAGTAGGTATGTCCCTGAATATGCTTCCAACTTATCTTTTTTTAAAAAATGTAGGTTGATTTTGCAGATTGTAACCTGTGTTGTTCTAAACATCTTATACATTAGTAATTTCTGCAGATTTTATTAGAGGTTTGGTTGGCTTCAAGTTTAACTTTTCAAATTAACTCACGGGACATGTTATGTTCTTCTACCAAGAGGCGCTTACAGGTTTTTTTGTTTTTCTCTGTGGTTTTGGCAGCTATTTCTGATTAATACCTAACTCTGTATTCAGTTCAGTTTAGTTCAGTCGCTCAGTCGTGTCCAACTCTTTGTGAACCCATGAATCGCAGCACGCCAGGCCTCCCTGTCCATCACAAACTCCTGGAGTTTACTCAGACTCATGCCCATCGAGTCGGCGATGCCATCCAGCCATCTCATCCTCTGTCGGCCCCTTCTCCTCCTGCCCCCAATCCCTCCCAGCATCAGGGTCTTTCCCAATGAGTCAACTCTTTGCATGAGGTGGCCAAAGTACTGGAGTTTCAGCTTCAGCATCAGTCTTTCCAATGAACACCCAGGACTGATCTCCTTCAGGATGGACTGGTTGGATCTCCTTGCAGTCCAAGGGACTCTCAAGAGTCTTCTCCAACACCACAGTTCAAAAGCATCAAGTTTTCTGCTCTCAGCTTTCTTCACAGTCCAACTCTCACACCCATACATGACCACTGGAAAAGCCATAGCCTTAATTAGATGGACCTTTGTTGGCAAAGTAATGTCTCTGCTTTTTAATATGCTGTCTAGGCTGGTCATAACTTTCCTTCCAAGGAGTAAGTGTCTTTAAATTTCATGGCTGCAGTCACCATATGCAGTGATTTTGGAGCCCCCAAAATAAAGTCTGACCCTGTTTCCACTGTCTCCCCATCTATTTCCCATGAGGTGATGGGACCAGAAGCCATGATCTTAGTTTTCTGAATGTTAAGCTTTAAGCCAACTTTTTCACTCTCCTCTTTCACTTTCATCAAGAGGCTTTTTAGTTCCTCTTTACTTTCTGCCATAAGGGTGGGTCATCTGCATATTTGAGGTTATTGATATTTCTCCCAGCAATCTTATTCCAGCTTGTGTTTCTTCCAGCCCAGCGTTTCTCATGATGTACTCTACATATAAGTTAAATAAGCAGGGGGACAATATACAGCTTGATGTATTCCTTTTCGGTTTTTTTTTTTTTTGAAAAGGCAGAGGAGCCAGAGATCTAATTGCCAATATCCACTGGATCATAGAAAAAGCAAGAGAGTTCCAGAAAACATCTATTTCTGCTTTATTAACTACGCCAAAGCCTTCCACTGTGTGGATCACAGTAAACTGTGGAAAATTCGGAAAGAGATGGGCATACCAGACCACCTGACCTGCCTCTTGAGAAACTTGTATGCAGGTCAGGAAGCCACTCTATATTAGTACTAATTAAATAATCCCTTCCTCATTTATTAGCTGGTTTATTTCTTTAAAGAGAAACTTTCTCTCATCTAGTAACGGTTACCTCTCAGTATATTTCATATGGGAAAGGCAAGGAAAATGCTTTATTCTTTCTTTTTATTTAACAGTAGTCAAAATAACTTTCTGGTACTCTAAAGTGGCAACCAATTAGCTTTGCTACAATATCATTGTAGACATGTAGACTTGTCAGGGAATGTTTGACGGGAGGATTCCTGCGTGCTGTCTCTCATGAGTCCTTTGTCCCTCTTCAAGCAGAACAGCACACTGCTCCCAGGGACTGAGGTCATTGTGTGAGACAGGCTTGGGTCTCCTTTCATAAACATTCTCTTTAGGACAAAACTGCTTAGTCTCGTTCCCCTTTCTTGAGATATGGATTGTCTCCTGACCTTGTGACTAACATTACCCCTTGTTCCCTTGGTAACGGTTGCTGTACGTTTGGTTTTCTGATCTCTGTCATTCCCAAAAGAAGTTTCTTGTACCACAGCCTATATATACTCATAGAAAAATCATTAAAGCACCTTTGCTCCATCAGAGCTTAGGTCCCTGGGTCTTTTTTTTGTCTCTCTCTCTCTTTCTCTCTTTTACTTTCTTATTGTCAACTCTGTACCACCAGGTTCCGGTCCATTAAAGGACCCCAACATAGACTGAAACTTATTTGTCGTGTTTTAATCCATTTAGTTTTTATAATTATTGACACTCTAACTGTCTCCTCCTTGATGAGTGAGAGCCTTTTCAACTTGGCTCCTTAGTCCCTCCAGACGGACTAAGTTCATATACTGGATTGTGGTGTCTTCATCTACCTGATTCTGTTTGATTTCTGTTTTTTGTAAAACTTTCCTATTTATGTTTTCAAGATGGAATTTCTTATTGTTCCTCAAGCTGTTACTGATCTGGTCTTTAAAACGATATCTTCTTGTCCCAGGAGGGAAAAGATACCAGAAAAATGAGTCAGAAAATGCAGGAGTCTGTTGTCTTGTTCTAATTTCTCTCTCTCTTTTTTTGTTTATTAAAATGTCAGTTTGATTGAGGTATAGCTGACAACAACGTTCCAAGACATTTAAAGTGTGCCTTGTGGAGATTTAATCAGCACCTAAACATTATGGAAGGACTTTCCTCATCTAGTTAATTAACACGTCCATCACCTCACATATTTGTATTTTTGCGGGGTTGAGGTGAGAACATTTGCTTCACTCTCTTGCTGTTGTTGCTCAGTCACTTGAGTCAGGTCTGACTCGTTGCGACCCCTTGGACTGTAGCCTGCCAGGCTCCTCTGAGCATGGAATTCTCCAGGCAAGAATACCGCAGCGGGTGGCCATGCCCTCCACCAGGGATCTTCCAGACTCAGGGATTGAACCAGCATCTCTCATGTCTCCTGCATTGGCAGGTATGTTCTTTACAGCTAGCACCAGCTGGGAAGCCCCTTCACTCTCTTAGAATAAAGCAAAAAGAGAAGGGGATGGCATCGAATAAGATGGTTAGATAGAATTACTTGGCTCAACGGGCATGGATTTGAACAAACTCTGGGGGGAAAATGGAGGCCAGAGGAGCCTGGTGTGCTGTGGTCCATGGGGTCACAGAGAATTGGACACGAATGAGTGACTGTACCACTCTTAGCAGATTTCAATTATATATAATACATTGTTATTGACTAGTCACCATGTCTTGGTCTAACTTCTGACAGAGCTTTCTAAAATGTAAATCAAATTATGTCATTTCCATGATGGAAGCTTGTAATGGCCTGTATCTCCCATCAGAACCAAGTACAAACTCCTTTATTTATATTATTATTTTTAAAATTAATTAATTTTAATTGGAGGATAATTACTTTACAATATTGTGGTGGTTTTTTGCCATACATCAACATGAATCAGCCACAGGGGCACATGCGTCCTCCCATCCTGAACCCCCTCCCTCCTCCCTCTATACCTCATCCGTCTGGGTTGTCCCAGAGCACTGGCTTTGAGTGCCCTGCTTCATGCATCAAACTTGCACTGGCCATCTATCTTACATGTGGTCATATACATGTTTCAATGCTATTCTCTCAAATCATCCCACCCTTGCCTTCTCCCACAGAGTCCAAAAGTCTGTTCTTTACATTTGTGTCTCTTTGGCCACCTTGCATATAGGATTGTCATTACCATCTTTCTAAATTCCATATATATGCATTAATATACTGTATTGGTGTTTCTCTTTCTGACTTATTTAACACTTATTTCACACTGGAGCTTAAGCTCCAGTTTCATCCACCTCATTAGAACTGACTGAAATGTGTTCCTTTTTATAGCCTAGTAATATTCTATCATGTATCAGTTCAATCAGTTCAGTTCAGTCACTCAGTCGTGTCCAACTCTGTGACCCCATGAATCGCAGCACGCCAGGCCTCCCTGTCCATCACCAACTTCCAGAGTTCACTCAAACTCATGCCCATCGAGTCGGTGATGCCATCCAGCCATCTCATCCTCTGTCGTCCCCTTCTCCTCCTGCCCCCAATCCCTCCCAGCATCAGGATCTTTTCCAATGTGGCCAAAGTATTGGAGTTTCAGCTTCAGCATCAGTCCTTCCAATGAACACCCAGGACTGATCTCCTTCAGGATGGACTCGTTGGATCTCCTAGCAGTCCAAGGGACTCTCAAGAGTCTTCTCCAAAACCACAGTTCAAAAGCATCAAGTTTTCCGCGCTCAGTTTTCTTCACAGTCCAACTCTCACATCCATACATGACCACTGGAAAAACCATAGTCTTGACCAGACGGACCTTTGTTGACAAAGTAATGTCTCAGCTTTTTAATATGCTGTCTAGGTTGGTCATAACTTTCCTTCCAAGGAGTAAGAGTCTTTAAATTTCATGGCTGCAGTCACCATATGCAGTGATTTTGGAGCCCCCCAAAATAAAGTCTGACACTGTTTCCACCGTCTCCCCATCTATTTCCCATGAGGTGATGGGACCAGATGCCATGATCTTAGTTTTCATATGTACCACAAATTCCTCATCCATCTGTCTGCTGATGAACATCTAGGTTGCTTCCATGTCCTTGATATTGTAAACAGTGCTGCAGTGAACACTGAGGTACATGTGTCTCTTTCAGTTCTAGTTTCCTTGGTGTGTATGCCCAGCAGTGGTATTGCTGGGTCATATGGCAGTTTTATTTCCAATTTTTAAAGGAATCTCCACACTGTTCTCCATAGCGGCTATACCAGTTTGCATTCCCACCAACAGTGTAAGACAGTTTCCTTTTCTCCACACCCTCTCCAGCATTTATTGTTTGCAAGTTTTTTGATGGTGGCCATTCTGATCAATGTGAGATGATACCTCATTGTGGTTCTGACTTGCATTTCTCTTATAATGAGAGATGTTGAGCATCTTTTCATGTGTTCATTAGTCATCTGTATGTCTTTGTAGAAATGTCTGTTTAGTTCTTCAGCCCACTTTTTGATTGGGTTATTCATTTTTCTGGTATTGAGCTGCTTATATATTTTAGAGATTAATTCTTTGTTGGTTGCTTCCTTAGCTATTATTTTCTCCAATTCTGAAGGCTGCCTTTTCACCTTGCTTGTAGTTTCTTTCATTGTGAAAAGCTTTTAAGTTTAATTAGGTCCCATTTGTTTATTTTTGTTTTTATTTCCATTACTCTGGGAGGTGATAGAGGATCTTGCTGTAATTTTTGTTGGAGAGTGTTCTACCAAGGTTTTCCTCTAAGAGTTTTATAGTTTCTGGTTTTATATTTAGATCTTTAGTCCATTTTGAGCTTATTTTTGTGTATGGTCCTAGAAAGTGTTCTAGTTTCATTCTTTTACACATGGTCGACCAGTTTTCCCAGCACCACTTGTTAAAGAAATTGTATTTTCTCCACTGTATATTTTTGCCTCCTATGTCAGAGACAAGGTGTCCATAGGCATGTGGATTTACCTCTGGGCTTTCTATTTTGTTCCATTTATCCATATTTCTGTCTTTGTGCTGGTACCATACTATCTTGATGACTGTAGCTTTGTAGTATCATCTGAAGTCAGGCAGGTTGATTCCTCCAGTTCCATTCTTTTTTCCTCAAGATTGCTTTGACTATTCAAGGTTTTTTGAGTTTCCATACAAATTCTGAAACTATTTGTTCTAGTTCTGTGAAAACTAGTTTATTAGTTTGATTAAAATAGGTCTTGGGGTATTTGACCTTGGGTTTACCCTGTTTGGGACTCTCTGGTTTTCTTGGACTTGGGTGGCTATTTCCTTCCTCATTTTAGGGAAGTTTTTGACTAGTATCTGTGAGGCGAGCAGAAGTAACGCAACTTAGATTAGGAGTAGGCCTTCCTACTATCAGGTAGCTTTCGCTTAACAATGACCACTGTTTGCCAATTAGGGCTAATTAGCTTTCACCGATGTTTGCCAATTAGGAAATTAGGAACTGGGCGGAAACCCCCAGGAAAGTCCCGCGCGCGAAAGTATTGACCAATGAAATTGCTTTGCAAACGTGTAACCAATCCACTTCTCACCCTATAAATTTGTGTAACACGTTGGGCTCGGAGCTCTCTGACTGGCACCACTGCGTTGGTTGCGGGCGGAGAGTCCTGGCTCGAGTCAGTAATAAACTTCCCTTCCTGCGAGTTGCATTGTCTTGGAAGCCTTCTCTCTTCCTGCTCGGGGATTCGGACATCGGGCATAACAGTATCTCCTCAAGTATTTTCTCATACCCTTTCTTTTTGTCTTCTTCTTCTGGAACATCTATGATTCTAATGTTGGGGCATTTAACATTGTTCCTGCGGTCTCTGATGTTGCCCTCATTTCTTTTTATTCTTGTTCCCTCTCTGCATCATTTATTTCCACCATTCTAACTTCCACCTCACTTATATTCTCTTCTGTCTCAGTTATTCTCCTGTTGGTTCCCTTTAGAGTGTTTTTAATCTCAGTTATTGCCTTGATCATTATTGATTGACTCTTCTTTATTTCTTCACATCCTTGTTAAGCATTTCTTCCATTTTCTCAATCCTTGTCTCTACTTTATTTATCTGTGACTACACTTTGTTTTCAAGATTTTGGGTCATTTTTACTATCACTATTCTGAATTTTTTTTTCAGGTAGACTTCCTATCTCTACCTCTTTTGTTTGGTTTGGTGGGTGTTTATCATGTTCCTTCACCTGCTAAATGTTTCTCTGCCTTTTCACTTTGTTTAGATTGCTGTGTTTGGGGTGCCCTTTCTGCAGGCTGGAAGATCATAATTCTTCTTAATTGTGGAGTCTGCTCCCTGTGAGTGGGGTTGGACCAGTGACTTGTCATGATTTCCTGGTTGGGGGAACTTGTATCTGTGTTCTGGGGGGGTAGAGCTGGATCTCCTCTCTCTGGAGTGCAATGAAGTGTCTGGTAGTGGGTTTTGGGGTGCCTATGGGTTTTGTATGACTTTGGGAAGCCTGTCTGTTAATGCTCAGGGTTATGTTCCTGTTTTGCTGGAGAATTAGCATGACGTGTCTTGCACTGGAACTTGTTGGCTCTAGGGTGGAACCTGGTTTTCGTTTAGGTATAGAGACTTTTGGGTGGTCTCTTGTCTATTCCCTGGAGTCAGGAATTCTCTAAAGTTCTGGAGTTGAGCCTCCACCTTCTGGGTTTCAATCCTCCTCTTACAGTAGCCTCAAGACTTCTCCATCCATACAGCACAGAAGAGAAAACCGCTAGGTTAGTGGTGAAACAACTCTACACAGCCAGGAATACCCAGAAAGATTCACAGAGCTATACAGAGAATAGAAGAGCAAGGAGCGAGATAGAGGTGACCCCGAGGAACATTCACAAAGGGAGAGAGCAATCAAGCCAGTAATCAAATCCCTAAGTGAAAGTGGATACTGAAGGTTAGATTCTTAAAGGCACAAAATTGATAACAAATATCAAAAAGCAAAGTTAAAAAACCTAGAATAGGGGTTAGACGCTAAAAAAATACAATATAAAAATACAAAACAAAATCTATCTCAAAAATTAAAAAAATATATATATGGAATTTGTTTTAAAAAATTGTTTGTTTTTTAAGAAAGGTAATAGTAGGCTGGACTTGCCTGGTGGCTCAGATGGTAAAGCGCCTGCCTACAACACGGGAGACCTGGGTTCAATCCCTGGGTTGGGAAGATCTCCTGGAAAAGGAAATGGCAACCCACTCCAGTGTTCTTGCCTGGAAAATGCCATGGATGGAGGAGCCTGGTAGGCTACAGTCCATGGGATCACAAAGTCACGACTGAGTGACTTCACTATCTTTTCTTTCTTTAATAGTAGGCTATAAAAATAAAAGTTACGGAAATAATAAAGAACTAATATTTTTTAAAAATTAAAAAGTGATAATAGTAAAAATCTATCTAGGAATTTCTCTGGAGCTGTTGTGGGTAGTGTGGGGTCAGTTCAGAGTCAATTAGTCTGTGAATGTGCCAAGGGTCACCGTGCGGTGTTAGAGCCTTTCTCAGGAAAGGTCCTTTTTTCTTGTCTCTCTGGTGATCCCGTGGTTTGGGTTGCTATGTCACATTAGACCCCTCAGATTTTCCTCAGGGCGTTCAAGCCCGGTCCTTATGCCCAGGACCTACGATGCAGCCCGGCCTTCCTGCCCAGCCCCCACTCTGTGGCGGCGGATGTGAGCGTCTGAGCCACTTCTCCACTGGTATTTGTGGTTAGGCACATATTCTGTGGGGTTTTTTCCCCCTCTTTTGGTTATGGTGCCCTCTGAGACTCCAAAGCTCCCCACTGACACACCTGTGAGAGGGTTTCCTATTGTGTGGAAACTTCTCCTTTTTCAGGACTTCCTGTCCAGGATGGGTCTCTATCCGTGAGACCTTTGTCTCTGTGTTTGTCTTTTATATTTCGTCCTATCTCCTTTTGAAGAGATTGGGCTGCCTTTCTGAGTGTCTGGTATCCTCTGCCAACATTCAGAAGTTGTTTTGAGGAAGTTGCTCGACATTCAAATGATCTTTCGGAAAATTTATGGCGGAGAAAGTGGTCTTCCTGTCCTATTCCTCCGCCATCTTCAGACCGCTCTCAACCAAATACAAGTTCCTTGAGGGGCCCCCTCATACTCTGAATCCTGCTGCATTTTTTCTTGTCTGGCTACTTGGTCTCGTTAAACTTCAGCCACCTGGAATCTCTTGTAGTTTCTCAAACTTGCCACTGTTCCTCCAGATTATTTATTTATTATTATTATTATTTTTTGCCCATTATGCTCTTTCTGCCTGATCGCTTGGAGTACTCTCTACCTCTTACCTTTGTCTGCTTGATTTCTGTTCCTCCTTGGGTGTTACCTTAGATATTATTTTCTCTACAGAGTCTTCTCTGAACAAGGTGTCTGTGTCCCCTAGTTTCCCTGGGACAGATCTAGATTATGCCTGATGACCTATCAATTAATGTCGATTTGTAATGCCCTCTTTCACTCTCACAAGGGTACCACTTTGGATGATACATTATTTTATCGTCATATCTCTGAACGTATAATTCCAGAACTGTATTTTGTATCCCTCTTGTGTCTTCCCATGGCATTCTTATATTGCACCTGGTCTTTTTTCACAAGCAATTACAATATCCCATTTATTGTTTATCTTTGTTATACATTGAATTGTGTGCTCCGCCCCCCGCCCCCGCCTCCCACCAAATTCATATATTGAAACCTTAAACCCCAGTGTGACTGTATTTGGAGACAGGGCCATTGAAGAGGTAATTAAGGTTACTGAAATCACAGGGGAGGCCTAATCTCGTAGGATAGTGTCCTCACAAGAAGAGGAGGAGATACCTGAGATGCGTGCACACAAAGCAAGGCCAGATGAGGACATACCAAGAAGGCACCCAGCCACAAGCCAAGGAGAGAAGACTCAGGAGAGACATGCTGACATCTTGACTTTGAATTTCTAGCCTCTAAACCTGTGAGAAAATTAATTTCTCTTGTCTGTGGTATTTTTCTATGCCAGCCCTAACAAACTATCAGTATTCTTCACCACATTGGTTTACTCATTTTTGAAATCCCTACCACCAGCTGTAGTGGTGTGTTCTCAGCGAGCACTATCTCATCAGGATTCAGAGAAAGAAACCCACGAGGAATGATATATCAGTTCAGTCACTCAGTTGTGTCTGACTCTGCAACTCCATGGACTGCAGCACACCAGTTCATGATAGATAGATATATATAGTGAGGAATTTATTTTGGGAAACTGACCTTATGTATCAATAATTGTGGAAGCCAGTTAGAGAGTTGATTAAAGTCTGTTGTCTTTACATATGAGTTAGGAAGGGAGGTACTTGGGGAAGACGACGAAGAGCCAGGAGGAACTGGAATCCCTGGGGATGAGACTGGAACGCATAAGAATGGACTAGAACTCCTGTTGGTCTGTCCATCTCCAGTTTCAAGTTGCAGGTGATCTGTAATGGCAGCTGGAGTCCTTTGACACAGATCTAAGCATCCACCTGTCCTGGAGTTGGAGAAGCTGAGATGGGGGACAAGAGGAGTAATGGACAGAGATCTGACCCACCCACCCCCCCGCCCCCACCATCATGATGAACTGGCAGGTGGTACTATGTGTGAATTGCAGTTGTTCCTAGTAGAGAAACTGCACAGATCTTCCATGTATTAAATAAAAACAAGGCTGCTGCTTCCACTTCTCAAGTATTATGCAAACATGACTTGTGGTCCATATGTAAGTCGCTCGGTCATGTCCAACCCTTTGAGACCCCATGGACTCTGGCCCACTTGGCTCCTCTGTCCATGGGGATTCTCCAGGCAAGAATACTAGAGTGGGTTGCCATGCCCTCTTCCAGGGGCTCTTCCCAACCCAGGGATCGAACCCTCATCTCTTCTGTCTCCTACATTGGCAGGCAGGTTCTTACCACTACAGTCACCTGGGAAGACCACTCGTGGCCCATACTAACTTGAAATTATACAGAGAAGAGAATCCTTGGAAAGGCGGTTCCATGTTAACTAAGCTGACACAGTATGAATCCATTACAGGCACTGGTGGTGGTTTAGTTGCTCAGTCGTGTCCGACTCTTAGTGACCCTTTGGACTATAGCTCACCAGGCTCCTCTGTGTGAAATCCTCCTTAGGATTTCCTAGGCAAGAATACTACAGTGGGTTGCCATTTCCTTCTCCAATATAGGCACTAAACATTGTTAAATAAAAAGTGATATTGAAACTAGTAACATCATAGTGTTATGATCTTTCTCCTGGAATGGAGAGAGCCCTGAGAACCCACTTAGCATCTAGTCTAGGAGTTTCATGTATCAGTCTTCTGGGAGCAATAAAAAATCGTATTGTGAGGATGGTATTTTATAACTAAAATAATAGGGATGGATCAAGCATATTAGATAAAATGCTTCAACAGAAGATTGAGTCATGATAACTAGTTATAGGGTTAATTTATAAGGTAGCTAAAATATAGAAGATTGACAGATAAGACTATCAAGTCATGGTCTTTGCTACATATTCATCCTGAAATTAATGTGATTACAGATGACCTGGTTTGTGAAATTAGCCAGATTACTTTTTTTGGTTTTGATTTTGCCTCTTCCATCTGTGATTGTCTTTTCACTCAGTCAGCATGAACTAAAAAGGAAAATTTCCAAAACAGGTAATATACTGTGACATTGAAACACTGTGTTCTCTCAATTTCCCAGGGACCAGTAGTTTGAAGTGGAACAGAAACCACCATTGCTGTTGATTAGGTATATTGAAGGACAATGTAGGCTTCAACACATTAGCTCACCAAAATGATTTATTGCCTTAGCATCTAAACAATGCTATGTAACTGGTGACTGTAGGTTCTAGATAAGTGATCATTTGCATGAAAACTGCTCAATTCCTTTATCTCTGAGACACAAAGACGCCATCAACATGGGCGATTTTTCTGTCTTGCTGGCCAGGGTCATTTCAGAAACCACCTCAGGATGGTGGATCTGTCATTCATTCTTACATCTTCCGCTTGGTACTGTTGGAGGGGAGGGATAGTTGCTGGAGACAGAAGTGCACATTCAGGTTTAACCAAGTGATGGATTAAGGACTGAATAACAAGCACATGAATTATTTTGGCAAAATGTCTGCAGTGTAATAATTCAGTAAAATGCTATTGTAATAGAGTAAGATTTTATTGATCCAATTAAATCTTGGACATTGTTTTTCTTTAATGTGCATGACTGACAGGTTACCAGCGTTTCTCTTTTAATTCGTTTTGATTACGAAGAATGATTTAAAAAAAAAAAATTCTTTCTAGCTGCTTCACTAGAATTGAAGGGAGAAGAAAATGACCCATGACCCTCCTTTCTCCTCCTGATGAGGTAAAAGTCACAAAACCAGAAATGCACATGGATACTGTTGACTATTTCTTTTAATACAAACATAAGGATGATAACCAACTCTTTGTCCTCAACTAATTCCATATAGTTATGCATGGATGCTGTATGTGGACTTGGCAATTACATGAGAGGAATTTGCATCCTCTAAAAGTGAAGAGATAGGAGGGAAATGAGCTGAAAGAACAGAAATGAGAAAATGGTAATAAATCACATATCATAATCAGAAAGATAAATCAGTGGCAAGGATCTAACAAGTCTCTAAAGGTCCATAAAACTCCTTGCTCGCTGCCAGCATCGCAAAGAAAGGTATCCCATCAAGTCATGCTTCCCTGGGCCTTGTAAGAAATGTTGCAGCTCACCTCTCTCTCCTCCCAGCTCATCAACTCTCATCGCTCTTGGAAATTAAATGAGCTCTCTCTCCCAGGCACTCCTTTGGTCACTGAAAAGTAGAGACTCACTTGAGCCACTAGAGGGCGCTCTCTTCCTTGAAAAGGAAAACAGCCATCTAGCTCGTATACTCAAACTGTAAACTTGGGATGATACAGGAAAAAGCCAACCGGGACTTCAAATTGCAGTTTTCAAAGATGTTTTAGTGTGTGCAGAGGGGCCCTGCCCCTGGGGAGTCTGACCTTTCCAAGATCCTGAGAGAGATGTGGCAGATATGGGCTCTGTCACATAAATATGCTTTGAAGTCCACCCGAGTGGACTTCCGTGATAGCTTGAAGGAAGAAAGCTACAGGCTGAAGAAAGCACAGTGACAGTTCAGATCCTGGAGGCTAGTTGCCACAAGCTCCTGTGGAATTTGTAACTCCTGCTTTTTGGTTATTCTGAAGAGCTTCACATTTTGACATTTCAAGCCTTTAGATATTTAGAAAAGACCCTGATGCTGGCAAAGATTGAAGGCAGGAGGAGAAGGGGACGACAGAGGAAGAGATGACTGGATGGCATCACTGACTCAATGGACATGAGTTTGAGCAAGCTCCGGGAGTTGGTGATGGACAGGAAATTCTGCAGTCCATGGCATTCTTCAGCCCATGGGTTCACAAAGAGTCGGACATGACTGAACGCCTGAACTGAGACGTTTGAAAAGAAGGAGCGTGAAGTGACACAGTTGCATACACAAACACAGGACATTCATATACTCACAGACACATCGTCATTTACTTCTCACAATTTATGAAGGAGATGTTTGTGTTCTCACCTTACATACACAGAATCATACTTGGGTAAGTTAATTCAGTTTTTCAACTACTAAGTAAAACAAAAGCCAAGATTTTTACTCAGTTCAGGAGCTTTTTCTTTTACTTAAGTTTCCTGTGGAAATAGCCAGAATTTTGGAAGAAAATGTCCTACTTTAAGTATCTGATAGCTCAGAAATATAATATAGAAGAGAGCCATATCATACAAACTTTGTAAAAACAGATGTAAAGAAGTTCAGAGAAAAAATTAGTAATTTTATATGGAGAGATTTCCAAGGGGAGGTCTCTGGGAAAGGCTAGAAGATTCACAGAAGTGAAATTTTGCAAAAATACCCCCAACATTGCAATGAGGGAAAAACAGAAACATACCAAAAGGGATCAGTGTAGTGATATAGAAAGTTCTCTAGAAAGCTTGGATTTTACAAGATCCCCGAGGAAGGGGGAGCTGTAAATCATCAGGAGTATATAGTGTTAGTCACTCCGTCATGTCCAACTCTTTGGTATCCCATGGTCTTTGGGATCCCATGGTCTGCAGCCTACCAGGCTCCTCTGTCCCTGGGATTCTCCAGGCAATAATACTGGAGTGTGTAGTCATTCCCTTCTTCAGGGGATCTTCCTGACTCAGGGATCAAACTCGGGTCTCTTGTCTTGCAGGTAAATTCTTTACCATTTGAGCCAGCAGGGAAGCCCTAAGTGCCAGGTAAAAGAGTGAAGCAGATCTGTGGAGAGCCTGTGAGGTAGCTGAATCTCTGATATGAATGCATTCATGTGAAAAGTACTAAGGACAGGTCAGTGTCCGGCTACATGAAGAGGTAACCTAGGTATGTAGAGCAGATTTATATAGCTGATGGATGAGAGGGAGAAAGCAGATCAACACTTACTTTTACAGATATTATCGGCCTTTTAATTAATTTTTATTATTTAAAAAATTGACTTATGTATTAGACTGCATCAGGTCTTAGTTGCAGGATATGGGTTTAGTTGCCCCTCAGCATGTGGAATCTTAGTTCCCCAACCAGGGATTGAACCTGCATCCCAGTATTGGAAGGCAGAATCTTAACCACTGGGCCACCAGAGAAGTCCCCTCAACCTTTTCTAATATAGTGAATGTTCTATCCGAAAATCAGATCAAATTAGGAAAGGAAAAAAACAAAACAAAACTTGAATGGAGTGAAGCGACTGTAATTAAGGAGGCATTAGAGCCCAGAGAAAACTGAACACGCAAGCTTCCAATCCCTGCAATGCAAGAGACGTGGGTTCCATCCCTGGGTCAGGAAGATCCCCTGGAGAAGGAAATGGCAACCCACTCCAGTATTCTTGCCTGGAAAATCCCATGGACAGAAGAGCCTGGGGGCTACAGTCCATGGGGTCGCAAAGAGACTGACATAACTCAGTGATTAAGCAACAACAGCAGAGCCTGGAGAAGACTGAGCAGGCAGGACTATTGTCTGGAGCAATCCTACAACCCTCTGCTACCCCTGTTTGTACTAACAGAACCCTGGGATTTTCGTCTTGGGTGGTTTCATTTTCAAAGGAGAGTAGATGTTTTCTGTGCCCTAATAGGTGAATCCTGATTACTCTGAACTCATCCCAATAATACCATTCATTTTCAAGGAACTGGTTTAAAGATGGATGCATGACATCATTTTAGCCAAAGCGACATGAGGAAAAAGTCTTGTTCATGGGGTTGCTGGTAATGTTCCTCTTTTTAAAACAAGACATATGGAAAGGAGGTGTCCTCTCCCTCTCTTATGGACTTTAAATACTGTTCTAAACATGGGGTGCCCGGAGCTCTTACAATCATTCCAAGTCACTGAAGGAGTGGCACACTTGATCTTACTGATGTAATTTAGTGCCTGAAATAATCATGGAAATGCCTCCTTGGGCCTTCTTGTCATGCAGTGTTCTTTCCTTATTTGTCCCAGCCATCTTTTGAGTCTTCTCTTCCTTGCTGACAAAGTATCCTAATGGGTACGCAAGTGATCATTTCATTTAAAAAAGAAAAATTCTTTTTTTTTTTTGCAAAGCAATTTCTTTTTTTTTTTTTTTTCTTTCATACATTGATATGAATCAGCCATGGATTTACACGTCTTCCCCATCCCAATCCCCGCTCCCACCTCCCTCTCCACCCGATTCCTCTCGAAACATCCCACCCTCGCCTTCTCCCACAGAGTTCAAAAGTCTGTTCTGTATTTCTGTGTCTCTTTTTCTGTTTTGCATATAGGGTTATCGTTACCATCTTTCTAAATTCCATATATATGTGTTCGTATGCTGTAATGTTCTTTGTCTTTCTGGCTTACTTCACTCTGTATAAGGGGCTCCAGCTTCATCCATCTCATTAGGACTGGTTCAAATGAATTCTTTTTAATGGCTGAGTAATATTCCATGGTGTATATGTACCACAGCTTCCTTATCCATTCATCTGCTGATGGGCATCTAGGTTGCTTCCATGTCCTGGCTATTATAAACAGTGCTGTGATGAACATTGGGGTGCACGTGTCTCTTTCAGATCTGGTTTCCTCAGTGTGTATGCCCAGAAGTGGGATTGCTGGGTCATATGGCAGTTCTATTTCCAGTTTTTTAAGAAATCTCCACACTGTTTTCCATAACGGCTGTACTAGTTTGCATTCCCACCAACAGTGTAAGAGGGTTCCCTTTTCTCCACACCCTCTCCAGCATTTATTGCTTGTAGACTTTTGGATAGCAGCCATCCTGACTGGCGTGTAATGGTACCTCATTGTGGTTTTGATTTGCATTTCTCTAATAATGAGTGATGTTGAGCATCTTTTCATGTGTTTGTTAGCCATCTGTATGTCTTCTTTGGAGAAATGTCTGTTTAGTTCTTTGGCCCATTTTTTGATTGGGTCATTTATTTTTCTGGAATTGAGCTTCAGGAGTTGCTTTCTGTACCAGATGAGAACGACGTGACTTGAAGTTGATGTAGAAATACTTCGTGTTTTTTAAAGAGTAAAGCGAATTAAGAGTCAGTAGAAATAAACCAAATTGTTTGGACATTAGAGAGGCTAATGCTATCAGGTTACGAGTCAGGGTTAGTGCTCAGAACAATGCAGATACTGATCCATCTGTCTTGGTAAGACTCTATGAAACAGGATATATTTACTGGTACTTCCAGAGTAACTTGGATATGTGTCCTCTAAAGCTCATTTGTACCCAGTCACAAAGTGGCTGCCATCCCAGCAAGGACCTTCTGACACTTCCTGCATGCATCCTGAGGACTGATCAGTCCCCTCTCCTCATGTCCTTCCAAATATCAGCATGATCATTTTTGCCTCTTGCTTTGCCTTATGTTGTGCTTCAGTCTGGGGTGTCTTCTTCTCCTTAAGTTCTCTTCTCTGCCTAACTGATTTATACCATCCTTCAGTGTCTATCTCTTGGCTTGCTCTGATACTTCTAGTTTCAATGCTTTCCCTTGTTTATGAATTCCAAAATACTCACTAGCAGTATTATATCATTGATTGTGTAATTTTTTTGATTGTGTAATTTTTAAACATACATTAGTATTATCTCAAACCCAGACAGTGTGTTAAAAAGCAAAAACCTCACTTTGCTGACAAAAGTCCACATGGTCAAGGCTATGGTCTTTCCAATAGTCATGTATGGATGTGAGAGCTAGACAGTAAAGAAAGCAGAATGCCAAAGAATTGATGTTTTCAAACTGTAGTGCTGGAGAAGACTCTTGACAGTCCCTTGGAAAGCAAGAGGATCAAATCAGTCAATCCTAAGAAATCAACTCTGATTACTCTTTGAAAGGACTGATGCTGACACTGAAACCCCAATACCTTGGCCACCTGATGAGAACTGCTGACTCATTGGAAAAGACTCTGATGCTGGGAAAGATTGAAGGTAGAAGAAGAAGAGGGTGACAGAAGATGAGATGGTTGGATAGTATGACCGATTCAGTGGACATGAACTTGGGTAAACTTTGGGAGATGGTGATAGACAGGGAAGCCTGGTGTGCTGCAGTCCATGGGGTCACAAAGAGTCGGACCTGACTTGGTGACTGAACAATGAACAAGCATTATCTCTTCAATATAATTATTTCTGTGACTACCATATTGCTTTCATAGTGCTCATTCAGTAAAGACTTGTTGAGATCGAAAGAAACAAGACTGGCTAGGTCATCCAAACATAAAGCGATTGGAATGAGTGGTAGCAGAGGGAGTTGATGAGTATTACATGATAAGGAAGAAAAGACTGATGGATTACAAGATCTTTGGTTTGTGTGTCTGGAGATCCTCTTAGTGGCATCAATGGAAAGGGATACTTGTAAAAGGAAGCTTTTCCATCAGGAATTCCTGGTGGAAATTTAAGAGTTATTACTGGAATTTGAATCAGCCCAACATGTTTGGACCAGCCCAGTGGGGATTCCTTGGTAGCTCAGCTGGTAAAGAATCCACCTGCAATGCACTAGACCCCAGTTTGTTTCCTGAGTTGGGAAGATCTGCTGGAGAAGGGGTAGGCTACCCACTTCAGTATTCTTGGGCTTTCCTGGTGGCTCAGCTGGTAAATAATCCACCTGCAATGCGGGAGACCTGTGTTTGATCCCTGGGTTGGGAAGATCCCCTGGAGAAGGGAAAGGCTACCCACTCCAGTATTCTGGCCTGGAGAATTCCATGGACTGTATAGTCTATGGGGTCGCAAAGAGTCAGACATGACTGAGTGAATTTCACTTCAACATGTTGACCACATGACCAATCTTTAGATGGTACAATTTAAAGGTATTGAAAGAGTTGCTACTGCAAAGTACCTTCCTCAGTCTTCCAGAGTGCCTGCCCTGTCTGATTTCAATTCCACCTTTGTATATCTGTCTTACTAACCTGGGGCTAAGACATAACAAACTGTATTTCCCAGACTTGGTTGCCAGCTGGCTTCCTGTTAGGTTCTGCTTAGAAACACTAGAATAATGGGAACAGAAAAAAAGGAGAGAAGGACTTCCTTATTCCTATTTGCTATTCTTACTGCTAGCCCCTTAGCAGTGACAATTCACTGCAGCAGTGACATTTCACCCAAGTAGGAATTTTATCTTAGCAATGGCATCTGGTGTCAACCTCCAGTTTCTTTGTATTCTAAAGCTAGTTAATTGCTCCCCTCCATTAAGTACCAAGTGCAACCAGGCATTGCCACCCCCTTAGAGGTCTGATTCCCAGACCTTCAGGGTCCCTACTCTCAGAGACCTTAAATTTCTAGTAATTTAACCTCTTCCTTTTTATTCCCTAAGCTTTGTGGGTAGTAGCTTACATGTAACCTCTAGGTAGTCTTCAGCATTTTCTGTTGCTCTGTCAGCCCTCAAATACCTGTATAACCAGCTCCAATACTAAATCCTTTTGCTGAAATGCTTACTATTTTCTGAGGACATCTGACTGACACTGCTAGGAGACTCTAGCAGTTAAAGAGTTATGCAAATCCAGTTGGTGTCTTCTATAATTTGTGTGGGAAGATCAAGGAAGGATCTATATTAAAAGGTACCATTTGCAAATGACCTTGAATATGGGTAGGATTTGGGTTTCCCTGGTGGCTCAGGTGGTGCAGAATCTGCCTGCAAAGAGGGTGACCAGGGTTCAATCCCTGGATCAGGAAGATCCACTGGAAAAGGGAATGGCTACCTACTCCAGTATTCTTGCCTGAAGAATTCTATGTACAGAGGAGCCTGGTGGACTACAGTCCATGAGGTTGCAAAGAATTGACATGACTGAGTGACTAACCACACACACACACATACACACGTGGGTAGGATTTAGAGGTGTAAAGATGGGATGGAAAAAGGCTTTCAAGACATGAAAGTACCATAATGAGCATTCTTTAACAGAGAACATGGGTCTTCTCTGGTGGTTCGGCAATAAAGAATTCACCTGCAATGCAGGAGATGCAGGAGATGTGGGTTCGATCCCTGGGTTGGGAAGATCACCTGAAGAAGGGCATGGCAACCCACTCCAGTATTCTTGCTGGAAAAATTCATGGACAGAGGAGCCTGGCAGGCTACAGTCCACGGGGTTGTAAAGAGTGGAACGTGACTGAAGTGACTGAGCCCACACACACAGTAATTTGAGGAAGTAGCCTTGTAACAGATATTATTGGAGAGTTCTTTAATGCCAGGATCAGAATTACTGAACCTTTAAAGGCTGTAAAGCAGCTGGGTGGGAATATTAGGAGGTCAGATTGAGCATCTCTAATTTGGAAGATAATGTAGTGAGTATAAGGAAGTTTTGTGAGATAATAGAGATAATAGGAATGTCATATTCTTCTCATTTTCTAACCAAATTTAACCTGCTTTTTTGAGTTTCCAACCATCTGACTGGCAGGACATCCAGTATTAGAACTTACTCATTACTTTCATCTAAGAAGCTAGGGCTCACATAATTCTGTTGAAATGGGAGAGATTTTTGATTTTTAATGCATGATGATCACCATCGTTTTGTTCATTTTAATGCTGGGCAAGTCTATCGGGAGCTGCAGAAATGCTCTGGCTGGGTTCCAGAGATATGTTTTCACACGGTCCTCTTTGCCACAGGGAATTTGTAGTTGCTCTCAGGGGCTGGAGTGTGTGTTTCCAGCCTGTTTGGATCTACATTCACCCCCCACCAGAAGTTCAGCTGCCTCCTGAGTTTTGCTTGGAGTAGAATACAGGTTCTGCATATGCTTTGTGATAGACAGAATAATGATCCCCCAAAGATGTTGGCTGTTTCCTAGAACTTAGTAATATGTCACATTATATGGAAAAGAAGAATTAAGATTGTAAAAATTATTGATGCTTGCTAATCAGTTGACTTAAGGATATTACCCTGGACTATCTGAGTGGGCCCAATGTCATCATAAGCATCTTAAAAAGTGGAAAAGGGAGGCAGAAAAGATTAGAGTGATGGGTTGTGATAAGGACTCAACCTGAGGCTATTGGCTTTGAAAATGGAGGAAGTGAACCACAAGCCAAGGAGTGTGGGCAGCCTCTGGAGGCTGGTGAAAGCAAGGAAATGGAATTTTCCTGGAGCCTCCAGAGAGTGTATTCCTGCTGACATCTTGATTTTAATCCAGTGAGACCTCTGTTGGGCTTCTAATTTACAGAACTGTAAGATAGTAACTCTGTAATTTTAAACCATAAGTTTAAGTTCATTTCCTACAACTGCAGTAGGAACCTAATGTACTCCCAGAGCTGCCACACCTCTTTCCCCTAGACATAAGAAGCCTCACTCACACCTTCATTCTTGACTCAGTTTGCCTCCCTCCAATCTCAGTTTCCACACACTTACCCTTCTCTCTTTCAGGACAATTCCAGAAACAGAGGGACATTTCAGTACAGACCCTGAAATACAGGAATATTTTCATTCTCCCTACGAAAAGCCTAGATTTTGCAAGAGTCAGGAAACCTTAGTCCACAGGCCAAATCTGGCTGATTGCCTGTTTTTGAAAATAAAGTTTTATTGGAACACATTCATTTACATATTGCTTATAGCTGTTTTCACACTATAAAGGCAAAGTTAAGTAGTTGTAAGAGAGACCATGTGGCTGACAAATCCTTAAATATTTACTACCTGGAACTTTGCAGAAAAAATTATACTGACCTCTTCCTTAGAAACAAAATAAGACTAGTCTTGGGGTGGAGATGAGGATAAGTATGGGGGGAGGAGAATTTCCCTTTTAGTTGTTATCTTACAGCAGCAATGAGCGAGACAGGAATTAGTATCAGTTGATTAACTCATGCTTAGTGTAGTGGGCTCAATGGCAGCCCCAAAGACATCAGGCTGTTCCTCTTGAACCTCTAGATGTTACCCTGTTTGGAAAAGGGGTCTCTGAAGAGGTAGATAAGCTAAGAATAACTGAGATGAAGAGATAATTCTGGGTTATCCTGATGGGCCCTAAATTTCATCATAAGTGTCCTTAGAAGAAAGAGGTAGAGGATTTGATACACAGAGGAACGAGAAGGGAACGTGGAGACAGAGGCAGGAGTGGAGGACCCATGAGTCAAGGACCCCCAAGGAATGTCAACAGCCACCAGAAACTGGAAGAGGCAAGGGACGGATTTTCCCCAAGAATTTCAGCAGGAAACATGACTCTGCTGATACCTTGACTCTGGCCTTTGTCTTCTAGAAGTCAGAGAACGCAAATGTCAGTTGTTTTAAGTCATTGAGATTGTGGTTATCTTGTTACAACAGCAATGAGACGTTAATACAGATGGGAAGACCATCTTGAGAAGATTGCAACCTTTTAAATAGCTCATATGATTGAAGCCAGTAAAAAATTTATCTGCTTATGAATTCCAGACTCATTACTTCACATAATATCCGGCTTTGGTGGGAGAAATGCAAGGAAATGTAAAGGAACAAGCTTTGGGACTCACAGACTTCGTGGGTATTCAAATCATTTAACAGTGTATAAATTATTTCACAGTAATACAGTCAAAGTTCTTAGAGTAAATCATTTTGATTCCCACTTCTGTCTGGCATAGAGAAATAATCAGCATTTCAAAATGAGCCCTTGGCTGTTCTATCATTGCCTCAATAATGCTTATGGAGCAGACGGTATGCCAGCTTACGTTGCCTTGCTTTTTACTATCAAACTTTTCAAAATCAATATATGTACACATATCATATTGTATATATTTAGGATGCTTCTCTCACCCTTATTAGCATATTTGATATGCTAAATATTTAGCCCTGCTTCTCTGCAAACCATTTACAACTGACTTATTCTTATAGATGGGTACATATTTGAACTCTTAATGTCTGTAATATACTTTTCCAGATTTATATATATATTATTTCTTCCTGAGATAGCTGCACACCTTGGTAAAACTGAAAAGAATAAGATAATCTATTTGGTGTTTTGATGGTTTAATGACAATTTTTAAAAAAGTAATCATAGTATTCATTTCACTCTACCAATTCAAAGTCAAGTTTCAAAACTTATCTACAAGGGGCGATAATCCCGCTTCCTGGTAGCGTGCACCTCTTGTGGGCCATGTTGACTTCTCTTTGTCCAGTCACAGAGGCAGGAACTGTTCTGCACAGGCCAGACTTCTCACAAGGATTCCCTAACAGGGCATGGACTCAGGTAATGCAGGCGTGCTGCTGCTCCCCTTCTGCCCTGGAATCTCCCTGAGGCTGAGAATGTCTGCTTCTGAGGTTCATTCCATCAGGCTTTCTCAGAAAGTCCCTCCATTTAAGCAGCCTCTTGCCATGGCCAACTCAACAATGCACCTTTGTCAGGACCCTCCGCTCTTTCCTGTTTACCATCCCCCACCCCTCACATTTCTGAATAGTCCTTTCATGCAGCAGCTTTTATGTTAGGCTTTGGTTTTGGGGGGAAACCCAAGCCAAAGCATTAGAATACTGCAGTCAAAAGGAAAACAGTGCTAGATATAAGTTTTAAAAGTAATCACAAAAGTAGAGAGAGGAGGAAAATGGAACCCCTGAACCCTTCACCTCATATACCCTTTCCCCAGAGTATCCTTGAAGTAGTCCCCTAGACTAGGTTTTTATTGGAGGGTGATCAAAAGGTGATTTTGCTAGTTAGTACTAAATTCTCCTCAACAGGATTATATCCTTATAGATCCTTCTTACCAACAAGATATGAGAGATCCCATTTCCCTATAGCCACCCCAACAAAGTACATTGTCAAACTTGTCGATTTCTGCCAATCTCATCCGTGGTTTCACTGACATTTTCTTATGTGAGCAAGATTGAGCAAATTTTTATGTTTATTTGTGAATTCCTTCTTCATATCTTTTGCCTATTTTTCTACAGGTTTTTTGCTTCTCGTTTTTCAGAAGGTTTTTCGTATTAGGGAAATTAACAG
This sequence comes from Dama dama, assembly GCF_033118175.1. NCBI lineage: Eukaryota > Metazoa > Chordata > Mammalia > Artiodactyla > Cervidae > Dama > Dama dama. The sequence goes on from NC_083711.1 coordinate 26,850,536, forward strand.
TTTATCTGTGATATAATTTGAAAATGTATTTTTAAGTTTTTGTCATTTTATTTTGCTTTGGTCTTCCCATGCATTTCTTTTGATCATATCTTATAAAGACCTTGTGTGCATGCTAAGTCACTTCAGTCATATCCAACTCTTTGTGACCCCATGGACTGCAGCCTGCCAGGCTCCTCTCTCCATGGAATTCTCCAGGCAAGATTACTGGAGTGGTTCGCCATCTCCTTCTTCATATAAAGACCTTGCAAAGTAATTATTGGAGAAGAGATTTGTATGAGAGATTATATTAAGTAAATATTGAGAGTGAATGAACCTTTCCTAAATATTTTATGGAAGATTTACAGTAAAAATTTCAAGTTTGCAAATGACTTCATGTCATTTTGTCTAATTGTCTAGGTCCTTTTCTTATTCTTTGTCACAATTTTCTCCCTTCTTCTCTCTCTGATTTTTTCCATTTCTCCTTCCTACTTTCTCTTTCCACTCTCCTTCCTTCCTTTCTTCCTTTCTCCCACCCTCCACTCCCTCCCTGCCTGCATTCCACCCTTCTTTCTTTCACTTGCCAGGTACTATGCCTGGCCCTAGATATATTACGATGAGCAAACAGGAGAGTCTAATAGGAGAACAAACATTAGTCAGTAAGTGACACCAGTGAAATTATCTCTCTGACCTGTGCTAGAAGGGGAGGCACACGATGCTATGTGAGGCTGTAACTGTTGGGGGTTCATCTAAGCAAGGGAGATCAGAGATGTCTTTTAAGAGCTAACCATTAAATGGAACTCTGCAGGATGAGTAAGAATTAACTAGAACAACAACAAGAAAAAAAGCAGAGGGGCTGGTCTTTTTGTTACAGAAAATAGCATCTGAAAAAGTCTTGTGCCTCTAGAGAGGGAGTATGGAAGTAAGAGAGGCTGAGACTGAGGCCAGTGTAAGTGGAGCAGGGAGTGGTGAGAGCCTGGGGTAAGGGTAAGGGTGAAGGCGGTGTGAGAATAAAGGTGATGTCGGGGTAAGGTGATGTCAGGATAAAGGTGATAAGAGGCAGAACTTGCGGGACCACAATAAGGAGCTGCGTCTTTATCCTAAGACCATTTCAAAGCCATGGAAGGATTTAAAGAGAAGAGAGTGGGTGTGCTCAGATCTGAATTTTGAAAAGCTCATTCTGACTCCTGTATGAAGAAACCCAGATAGGAATCAGTCATTGTAGTTTAGGAGAGGACAGGGGGTGATTAGAGTGGATGTCACCAGGGACAGACCTAGTGTAATGCTGGAATGTCTCATTTTTTAAATACTTCCCTATGTGACAAAAGTGCTTTCAGAAATAATCATCAAATAAAACAAAAAACTTATAACGATAATGGCTAGAAAAGAAATATAGGCAAGGAGGATTTTATTTCACTGAACTTTGTATCATGGATAAAAAAAAATTTGAGAGATAAAATAATGTTGCACCAAAATGAATAAATGCACAACTTCTCATGTAATTGTTTTTATATCTATTTAACAGTTTAAACTTTAATCATTTGTTTGTAATTCTATCATAATATTTTATGTAAGTAATTTTCTGACAATTAGTAAGGGAGTTTTATTAAGATCAAAATTTAGACAGTGACTCAGTGACAAAACTGATGGACATTTTGTTTTCTTGATTCATTGTTTAGTTTTAAAACTGCTACTAATTTTAAAGGTTTCAATTTATGATACTATTCAATATATTAATTATGCAATTTCAATAAATTAAAAATTGTACTTAGCAAATGGAATGTTGTAACTCATGGCTTGCATTCTATTTCACTTTTTAATGTTTTAAGCACAAATATAGACTCCAAGTAGTTATACGGAATAACAGAACTATATTAACTCAAATTCTGCTTCTTTGTTTTTTTAGCTATCAGTGTTCTTTCATCATGTATTTTGAGTCTACTGTTTAAGCAATGAAAGCTACCTACAGCACCCAAAGAGAGCTCAACCAATTTCTGAAACATTACAAAGTTGGTTTTAAATGGAAGCATATGCTGAGTCCACAAGTGTTCAGAGCTGACTGTACAACTGGGAATTCTCCAAATTAACTTCTCTGTAAAAAATACAATATTTATTAAAGGATAAGTAATAAAACTGTGTGAATTTGAAGCTTATGCATGTTATTATTAAAACTTAATAGTGGCCAGAGAAATTACTTAGAATTTAGATCAATGAAAGACTTCAGGCGGGAGGAATACTTTTGTCACTGACATTGTTAGAAATGGCAATAATGAAAAGCAGATGTTTTAAAATTCTCTGTAGACAGCAGAATCCTCTTTGCTGCCTGCACCTGAGGAGGACCTCATCCACCACTTGGTCTACCCAAGGGTGACAGTGAATGTGGAAAATGGGTAAATTCACAGAAGAAGTAGTTCAATAGGGAACTCCGCCTAGTCCCTGCTCTTGGAGAGCTTGTGCTGTGGGAGGGGAGGGGCAGGCATATAACAGTGACCGGAATGACCTCTTCCTGACTTTCTGACAAGAGGGTGTCTGGGAAGCGTGAATAGTTGAGAGTGTATTTTTGTTTAAGACTGACAAAGAGTCTCTCCTTGGCCAAACTCTAGCCAGGCTTCTCTAAGCACTCTTTCAGATTAGGCCCAACTTTGGCCTATACAGATGTGAAGAAAACATTAATAGTTTCCAGTGACAATGACCTTGGTCCCCCTCGCCCCTTAAAGTGGCTGCCTGAGAGAACCCAAGGCTGCCCGAAGATTCCACTGTTTGTCCCAAGCGACTCCTGATGACGGGACCTCTGTCTCCCAGCCTGGGTCTGTGGGCATGTAGGGGCCTATGTAGCACCAGTTAATAACCCAGATGGGTTTCACACGCACCAGTCTCCTTTCCCTACTTCTTGTAAATTTTTCTTCTTGGACTCTGTCTCCCTCTGCCTTCATTCTTCCTCTAAAATGTCCAGTCATCACTGTATAAATCGGAATTGAGTTCAGTTGAGTTCAGTTTAGTCTGGACTCTTTTCCTGCTTGCAATAGCTTATTACCAATTCAAGTTTGGCCTTCACACTTAAAGTGGTGTCCATGCGTACATGCTAAATTGCTTCATTGTGTCTGACTCTGCGGAATCTGATGGGCTGTAGCCCTCCAGGCTTCTCTGTCCATGGACTTCTCTAGGCAAGAATACTGGAGTGAGTTGCCATGTCCTCCTCAAGGGACCGTCCCAACCCAGGGATCGAACCGACATCTCTCATGTCTCCTGCGCTGGCAGGCAAGTTCATTACCTCTAGAACCACCTGGGAAGCCCAACTAGTGTTCAGATTTACCTTTTTATTTTTGGCTGCATTGGGTCTTTGTTGCTGCGTGCAGGCTTTCTCTAGTTGCAGCAAGTGGGGGCTACTCTCTAGTTGCGGTGCATGGGTTTCTCCTCACAATGGCTTCTCTTGTTGTGGTGCACAGGCGTCAGTAGTTGCAGCACACAAGCTCAGTAGTCACAGTTTGTGAGCACAGGCTCTGTAGTTGTGGTCCACGGGCTCAAGGATCCTGCAGCAGGTGGAATCTTCCTGAACCTGGCCTCAAATCCATGTCCCCTGCACTGGGTAGGTGGATTCTTAACCACTGGACAAGGGAAGCCCCAACTTTTTAATCTTTAACAAGACTTACAAATCATTCTAAATACATATCAGAACAAAAGTAGCTACACGAAGCAGAGGCAGCCCTGGCATAAGATCCACAGGAAATTCTTCTATAAATAGTCCTCCAGATGAAGGATATTTGACTCTGTTGAATGTGATTAGACATAGAAGTTGGACCAGGCAGAAGATAGAAACAGTTTATCCATTGGCAGAAATCAGAAATAGAGGTGAAGATTTTAACTACCAGCTTTGGAGTTGACAGAGCTAGATGGAGAGGGGAACCTGTAGAATATGCTAGGTTAATGATAATTGCTAAAAAGTAGATTTGTAAATAACTTGGAGATTTTTAATTGACAAGGGTCATTAGATCAAACAAAAACTTCCAGTTCTCCAGAAAGATGTCTGAGATGGGATTGAAGGGCTAAGGCACTAGTGGGGATTTTTTTAAAAAGTCAAGCAATAAAACGCCTGTATATGCTATTTTGCCAAGTTAGAACTATACTGTACCAATAAACATGGCAATTTGACAGCAAATAATATATACACAGGGCTTCCATCGTGGCTCAGAGGGTAAAGAATCCACCCGCAATGTGGGAGACCTGGGTTGGATCACTGGGTTGGGAAGATCCCCTGGAAGAGTGAATGGCAATCCACTCCAGTGTTCTTGCCTGGAGAATTCCATGGACAGAGGAACCTGGCAGGCTATAGTCTATGGGGTTGCAGAGTTGGATATGACTGAGCGACTAACACTTTGACTTCATATATACACAAAGAGGCACAGATTTCTGCTTACTGAGTGCTGACATTAAATTTGCCGATCAACCATTCACTTATTCTTTAAAATATTTGAGGCTTATTGAATGCACACTCTGAACTATGCAGTGGTTCCTGTCCTTGGGAAACTTATAGACCAGTTTTAATGAAGGTAGATGCACTCCAGGAGTCTTTGACTTGTCTGTTCTTCCCCTTCTCAACTCTCCTCTGTATCTGAGGCTCTCTGAACTTTCAGGCTGCATTTCCCAGACTGAGCTTGGATATGGCTGGGTCTGGCCAAATAGAGGCACTGAAGAGTGAATGGAAGGTGGCAGAACTGGAGAAGCCAAGGTGTGCATCCCCTTGTTCTACTTAGTCAGAACTTTAGGAAATAGCTGCTTCTATGCTGTAGCTCCAGCCTAGCTTCTGGTTTCTGGTATGGCAGCTCATCAGAGCTGAATCTGTGCATCTCTTCCCAACTCTATATTTAGCAATGAGTTGGTGGCTTGAAATCAGCTCTGGTGGGATATTTACACCACAGAAATTGGCAGACAAGTTTTGTTGTTTCCCGGAGAGCTTGATGTTGAACATTAACCAGTACACCCCTGGTTCTAGTAATGCCATCTCTCTGATTTATTCCTCAATCTCTAGAGGTGGTAGTTGTCTGTCTGTTGTTATTCTTTTAGTTGCTTCAGCTCCATTCTCTCTTTGTGTAATTGATTTCTTGTGTTAAATTGCCTCTCCCATAATATCTGCTGTAATTCCTGTTTTTCTGATGGGATCCTGACAGATATCATAGAGCATCTAACCTGGGCTTCTCAGGGTAAGATTCTCAGGAGAAATAGAGTATTCATATTTTTAAAAGATAAACAGAACTTGGCAACAGAATGAGAGGATAAAGAAAAGGTATGATTCAGCATCATGTCCAGATTTTTGGTTTGGGAACGCAGGTGGATAATGTCACCATTTGTTAAGAGAGGAAGGAGAAGCAGAACAAGTTTGGGGATGGGATGGAAATGCTGAGTTTGAGGTGTTCGTGGAATGCCTAAGGATAGATGTCCAGTAGGGTTTGACAGAATCTGAACACAGCAGGCATATCTTCCCCAGAAAGACTCCTCTTCTTTCTGACCCTCAGTTGCCTTGCTGAGTGGGTTGTTACATCTCTCTTCTGTACCTTTAAATTGCCACTCCAGGTTTCATGTACATCAGCTCAGTTTGCCTTTATCTTAAAAAAAAAAAAAAAAAAAAAAAAAAACCTGAAAAAAAATTATCAAAGTCCAGCTTTCTAACCACATTTTTGGGGCTATACTCCTCTTTCTTTTTATGAGCAATTTTGTTTCCATGGTAGTTGTTTCTACTTCTTTCTTGCCCAGTCTTCTTTAATATACTGAAACTAGTCTTTCATCGCCACTGGAACTGATTCAGAAACTAATCTTGGCAAATACAACAGTGACTTGCTTATTGCTAAATCCAATAGGCTCTCAACTGTGAGTGGCCAGAGGTGCTAAATTCTGGTAAGTGGCTGGTAAACAGCAAATATTCAGTTAATGGGAGTTGTTACTATTATGGTTGGGCTGAGTTAATTTTTTAAATTGTTATTGCTATTTTTTTTTTACAGGAGGGATTATCTCAACAAATTCTCATTTTGTCTGATTATTTCATTTCTTAGTGAATGTGTGTCTCTAATTACCTAGCATCAAATGACCAGTGAATTAAGAAGGAAAAAAAATATTTCACACACCATCACTTAGCATATTATGAAAAGAATAAAAATATAAACCCTATACAAATTATTTGACTAGAATTTTCACCTTTCAACTAGTTGTTTGTTTCTTTACAAAGGCAGCTTCAAAATAAGCAAGCTGCCTTCGGGGAATGATAGGCAAAAGTATCTTCCTTAAAACCTTCTATGTTTTCTTGCAGTAGCCACAAATAGCTAGTAATCTTTAGTAAGAAACAGAGATGAGGAATAAGGGTCATTTTCTAAGTGGCGTGTTTGATTTACAGTCTAGTAGTTGCAAAGAATTAGTGGTGTATTTATGTTTCAGTAGCTCACAGCATAAAAGGCAGAGCTAGAGTGATGAGCAGACTTTTAAATCATATCTTTGCCTCAGTGTAAAAGGGAATATGCTTTAATAGAACGGTGTGACCTAATCTTTCAGTCTTTTTCAGAGGAAGGAACACAATCTACAAATGAGATGTGATACCTTATTTTTTTTTTCCAGTTTGCACTTAAAAGAGCAGTGCTTTATTTGTAGGCACTTTGAATGTGAAAGCTAAGATTTGACATGGATGTGTTTGTAATCATATATGCTCAGATTTAATCCTCATTCACAACTGATAAACCTCATGTTCTGAAGCAGGAAAACCGCAAGGCAATCTTGAAATTGTTAGTAAATCAGTATTCTCTGTAATGTAACACTGGAGGTTGGACTGTGTGAACATATTCAGGGATCATTTCGAGATAAACAACACAATTTTTTTAAATTGGAAGATTATATTGGCTACAATGATCAGTCTCACTTAAATCCCACATGACACCTTAAAGATGATAAAATCCCATGATAGGAGGACTATAGGTATGATTTCATAAATGCTTAATAAAAACAAATGATCTTTTAATTTAATGACTAAGGAGATAGGAGACCAATATCATGTGGTGGCTCAGATGTTAAGAATCTGCCTGCAGTGTGGGAGACCTGGGTTCTCCCTGGGTTGGGAAGATCGCCTGAAGAAGAGCCCAGCAACCCACTCCAGTATTCTTGCCTGGAGAACCCCATGGAGAGAGAAGCCTGGTGGGCCACAGTCCATGGGGTCTCAAAGAGTTGGACATGACTGAGCAGCTGAGCACACAAAACAACCTCTCTTTCATCACATGGAGAAGCTCTAAAGAGAATAAAATGCAGTGCGTAATGTAATCTGTCACGATACACTGAGGTACTGAGTAGAAAAATTCAGAAGGAGGAAGCATTTTAATTTAACATAAAGCACAACTGTTTTTGTATCATTTTCTCTTGTATTGTCCTTTTTCCTTTGTACCTTTAAAAAGTATAATTTGCCTTACATTCACTCAGTTAGGTTGCACCTAACTGCAGGATTAAAAATGACAAATGGCAGGTCAAATAAGCAAACAAAAGAAAGAAAAAGAAAGAAGAAAGGAAATAAGTTAATTAAATTAAATTAATATGGAAGTATAAAGAGTAAAATGTGAAAGTTCCTTTTCCTTGCTTCCCATTGACACTCTGCTTGACAGAGATAACAATTTGATGTGTGTCATTTTAGTTCTTTATCTAAATATCTACATGCAATTGTGGATCAAATACACAAATACATTCATGTATAACCTTATATATATATATGTATGCATATACATATATAGTTGTTGTTCAGTTGTTAAGTCATGTCCAACTGTTTGTGACCCCAAGGAATGTAGCTCCTCTGTTCTTGGGATTTCCTAGGCAAAAATACTGGAATGGGCTGCCATTTCTTTCTCCAGGGTATCTTCCCAACCCAGGGACTGAACCTGCATCTCCTGCATTGGCAGGAGACTTTACCGCTGAGCCACCATAGAAACCTATATATACACACATATATATGTATGCATATATATATATATATATATACACACTTATTCTTTACATAAATGGGACCATAGCATTTGTATTTTTTGGCAACATCAATATATCTTAGATATCTTTCCACATTAAAATGTATAATTCTAACACATACCTTTTAATTAATTGATTAATCTAACATACATATTCATTACAAGATGTCTTTCTAGACACTGGTGATTTGATAGTAACCAGTAGATAAAATATTTGCCCATAAACATTTGGGTTCTAGTGAAGGAGATGGATAATTAATATGTAGCTCAGTGTTTAATGGTCTTACCTGATAGCTCAGTTGGTAAAGAATCTGCCTGTAATTCAGGAGAGCCCAGTTTGATTCCTGGGTTAGGAAGATTCACTGGAGAAGGGATAGTCTACTCACTTTAATATTCTTGAGATTCCTTTGTGGCTCAGCTGGTAAAGAATCCGCCTGCAATGTGGGAGACCTGGATTTGATCCCTGGGTTGGGAAGATGCCCTGGAGAAGGGAAAGGCTACCCGCTCCAGTATTCTGGCCTGGAGAATTCCATGGACTTTATAGCCCAAGGAGTCACAAGGAGTCAGACACTACTGAGTGACTTTCACTTTCAGTGTTTAATGTTAGGAGCTGGTACATTTTGTGAAGAAAAATAAAGAGGGTTAAAATATAGAGAAGGTTGAAATCAGGATGCCACATGGTGCCATTCAAGCAGAGCTTTTGAAGAGAATGAACCAGCTAAGAGAATGTTGGAGAAAGAATAATACAGGTAGAGGAATAAGCAAGTGCGCATGTCCTAGATTTTGGAACAGAGCAAGTGATGAAAGAAGAGGGAGGAAATGAGTTCTCAGAGGTAGAAGCCAGATTATACAGAACTGTGGATCTTGGTAAGGTCACCACATTTGATTTTATTAACTTTACTGAATTCCTGCTTCTTTTTCTACTTTATGGATGTAAATAGCTTACTTAACCCTTCTTTCCTAAAGAAGGGAAAGTTTTAAGTGTTTCGTTTATGGTTATAAAGACCACCCTTTGCTCATCTCTGTGCACAAGGAAATATCTCTGCAAATTATATTTCTGGAACAGAATAACTACATCAAAAGGTGAGCACAATGTAAATGTTGAAAGGTGCTGTCCAGTTGCCTTCCCAAAAGCTAACTGAACTGAACTGAAAAGCTCAATTTACATTACCACCCATGCAATGTTGGAAGTGACCATTTCTCTTTATTCTTTTCCACATAGGACTTCATCTTCTTATTTTAAATAATCCAGTGGATGAAGAAATCATGTCTCTGTTCTGTTTTAGTGTGCATTTTCACTGTTATTAACAAAGCTAAGCACCGTTTCCTACGTTTATGACCATTTGATTTTTTATTTTTTTCTTCAGGGAATAGTTATTAATCAAATTTTCATCCCGGGTCATGTCTGTGGCCAGCCTTTGGACTGGCTGTCTTTGGGTCAGTTGTCCACCCTTAGAACAATCAGCTCTGTCTGGAAGATTGAGGATGTATACTATGAAACATTGCTCACTAAGGCAGCACCTCAGCATGGGCTATAAGTAGCGCATGATTACCTATAAACTATATGAGTGAAACAATTACTCTGATTAATGCCCAGTGCAATTTGATGGTGAGTGAAATTAGGAATGAAACACAATATTTATTGAGCACACGCTAAATGCCAAGCTCTATTTTCGATGTTAGGAGAGATAGAAAGTTACACATGATGGTGTCATTGTTCTCAAGATACTTTTTATCTTATATAAGGGGAAAGGACAAGTACAAAACTAATTATAATTCAGAATGGAATATAAGGTCCCCAAGAATGACACAAACCAAATGATAAAGTAATTCTGAGCAAAAGAGAAAACACATTCAACTGAGAACTCTGCTAAGATTTAGAGCCCTAGATTTTGAATAAGCGTAGGATTTTTTAAAGTAAAAAAAGGACAAAGACAGAAGTAGAAATCAGCTACAGTCCCACCACTGAGAGAAAAATGTGTTTTTTTCTTTTTTTTGCGAATGACTCAATTTTTAAGGAGATCTTGCCTGATATTTGTGTGTGTGTGTGTGTGTGTGTGTGTGTATGTACATCAGTTCAGTTGCTCAGTCATATCCAACTCTTTGCGACCCCATGGACTGCAGCACGTCATGCTTCCCTGTCCATCATCAACTCCCGGAGCTTACTCAAACTCATGTCCATCGAGTCAGTGGTGCCATCCAACCATCTCATTCTCTGTCGTCCCCTTCTTCTCCTGCCTTCAATCTTTCCCAGCATCAGGGTCTTTTCCAATGAGTCAGTTCTTTGCATCAGGTAGCCAAAGTATTAGAGTTTCGGCTTCAGTGTCAGTCCTTCCAATGAACATTCAGGACTTATTTCCTTTATATATATATATATATACATACATACATACATATATATATATATATATATATATATATATATATATATATATATGTTTGTGTCCAATAAGTATACTCAAATAGTTTTACACAAATGGGAGCTTTTTCTGGGCAAAGACCTTGTCAGTGTTTGGTTCATTGACCAATCTAAGTACTCAGGTGTTGAATGAATGTTTTATAACTTGTTCTTTCTTTGTTAATAAAGATATACCCATATAGATAATCATGTTTGTAGATTGCATAGTATTTCATTACATGTTGCTGGGAAAGATTGAAGGCAAAAAGGAGAAGGGGCAGCAAAGACTGAGATGGTTAGAGAGCATCACTGACTTAATGGATATGAATTTGAGCAAACTCCAGGAGGTAGTGAAGCACAGAGGAGTCTGGCATGCTGCAGTCCATGGGGTCATAAAGAGTTGGACACAATTTAGCAGCTGAACAATAACATTCTTCAATGGATGAATGTTTAAGTTTACTATCAGTTCTATTTTATTTTAAATGACATTAATAAGAGAAATCTTTGGACGAATCTATTTTATATCCATGTGATTATCTCCTTGGAGTAAATTTTTAGAAATGAGTTTTCTGTTGAAAAGAATAAAGCATATTTTAGGCTTCCCTGGTGGCTCAGACGGTAAAGCATCTGCCCGCAATGTGGGAGACCCGGACTCAATCCCTGAGTTGGGAAGATTCCCTGGAGAAGGAAATGACAACCCACTCCAGTGCTCTTGCCTGGAAAATTTCATGGATGGAGGAGCCTGGTAGGCTACAGTCCATGGGGTTGCAAAGAGTCAGACATGACTGAGCCACTTCACTTCTTCATTTAGAGCAGGGAGCCCCCAACCTCTGGATTCTACTGCCTGATGATCTGAGGTGGAGCTGATATAATAATAATAGAAATAAAGTGCACAATAAATGTAACGTGCTTGCTGCTGCTGCTGCTGCTAAGTCACTTCAGTCATGTCCGACTCTGTGTGAGCCCATGGACTGCAGCCTACCAAGTTCCTCTGTCCATAGGATTTTCCAGGCAAGAGTACTGGAGTGGGGTGCCACTGCCTTCTCTGTAATGTGCTTGAATCATCCCCAAACAGCCCCCACCCCTGTCCATGGAAACTGTCTTCTCCAAAAACTGTCCCTGGTGCCAAAAAGGCTGCAGATGATTGTTTTAGAGGATTGTCATGCATAATAGCCAAATGGCATCCCTGCACAGAAATGTGAATGAAATTCTCACCAACAGGATATAACAACATATATTTTCACACACTAATCAAAACTAGGTTTTGATTTTTTTGACATAGGCACAAGTGAGAAACTCTAATTGTTATTTAGTTTATGTTGTGTCTTAGGAAAGGGATGGGCGTGAGTGTATTTTCAACAAACATCATTTGAGATTAGCTTTATTTGGTCTGGTTTAAAAAACAAGAACTTCTCAGTTTTTTCTTTTAATGGTTGGTAAATATCAAATTTATATTACAATTTTTACTCTTGGAAGTCATAGAGTGCATCAGTGTTCTTCAAACAAGCATCAAAAAGAGACATGCAGATGGATAGTTCATCTTCTTGTATCACATAATAAACATGGGTTGGAATTTGCATTATTTCTCTCTCTACTGTTAAAGCCGTGAAGTTATGTTGGGTTATATAGTTTCCTACTAAGCTATCAACCTTTATAAGTAGTTACATTGTTAACCACAGTGTGATTGTAATCATGAGTCAATTTTCAGTTATTTCAGAAGAATGTTCTGTGGATGGTTGTGTCACTTACTAATTAATTGTCTCTCAGCTCCAAACACCTTTCTCTACTTCCTTTGTGATGCTGAAGCTGGGATTCTGCAAACCTCACTTCTACTTATCAGCTGACCACGAGAGGACAGAAGTATCATCTTGACAATGCTTTTTCATTTCTCTGGGGAGCAGCAGTTGAGTTCAGTTTGCACTTTTTTGAACACTCGTGGAGCAAGCCTCTCTGGGTTACCAGCATCAATCAACAGCATCCCATCCTCAGGGGTCGGGGTCCCAGCACCTTCGGGTCTCCTCTCTAAGCTAAGAAACACTAGTACCCACTGAGTAACTAAACCCGTTCTCTCTGCAAAAATCTGAGTTTCAACAGTTCAGGACCACTCCTCCCCACCTAAATTTCTAAATTTTAAGTCCAACCTTTCCTTTTTGTTCTTTCAGCCACAGGGATGGTATCTGATCCCTGTAGTTGCTGCCTCTATGGTACAATTATTGGCGTTCAGTTGCTCAGTCATGTCCAACTCTTTGCTACTCCATGGACTGCAGTACGCCAGACTTCCCTGTCCTTCACCATCTCCTGGAGCTTGCTCAAACTCATGTCCATTGAGTCAGTGATGCCATCCAACCATCTCGTCCTCCGTTGTCCCCTTCTCCTCCTGCCTTCTATCTTTTCCAACATCATAGTCTTTCCTAATGAGTTGGGCTTTTGCATCAGGTGACCAAAAGTATTGGAGCTTCAGCTTCAGCATCAATCCTTCCAATGAATATTCCGGGTTGATTTCCTTTAGGATTGACTGATTTGATCTCCTTGCAGTCCAAGGGACTCTCAAGAATCTTCTCCAATACCACAATTCAAAAGCATCAATTCTTCAATAGTGTTTTCTTTTTATTTTTCAGTTACTTGTGTGTATGCTAAGTCACTTCAGTCGTGCCCAACCCTTTGGACCATAGCTCACCAGGCTCCTCTGTCCATGGGGTTCTCCAGGCAAGAGTACTGGAGTGGGTTGCCTTTGCCTTCTCCAGGGTATCTTCCTGACCCACGGATTGAATCCACATCTCTTAAGTCTCCTGCATTGGCAGGTGGGTTCTTTATACCACTAGTGCCACCTGGGAAGCCCTTCAGTTACTCAGCTCACAACTTTATACCTAGTTGAAAATTCCTAATATTTAAATTCTGTCTGTTCAATGACTGGTATATTTTTCATTCCCTTACTGGACCTTGAGGGAGACAATGGTCAAAGAAGAACAGTGGAAGTTCATATTTTTTAAGAACAAAGGCTATTCACTTTGTGAATATGTATATATCATGTATATATCACCCAACATGCATGTGACTCCCTAGAAGACTTTCATGAGGCAGAGGAGGGTGAAGAGAACCAAGGGGTGAAGCCAATTCTTGGTAAGTGTGGTTTAGAAAATGTGCCCTTATAGCATTTCTTTCACCATGAAGAGCCACTGGATAGCTCTTTGCATTTTTTTCCTCCAAGGTCATAAGGTCACATCTTCACAGCAGTAGCAAGATGGATTTTCATGATGGAATCTGGCTAATAATGGGTTTCTTGAAGAACCAAGATGTTACAATGACCTGAGGTTATTCTGGAAGCTGCAATTACCTAAAGAGAGTAACTGTAAGAACTCTTATTTGTGGGAATTCAGGAAAATGTTATAGAGGTACACCATTGAACTGGCCAAATATGTAAGCTGTGGTTGAGAGAAGTGTCTTTTCAGCATTGAGATAAAATTCCTATGTTCAGTGACTGTGGTATAATAGATCCTTCTCTATTGATCCTCCTTTTCTATAAAATTTTATGGCTGTATAATTTCAAGTTATCCATAAAAGTTCATCTATGTTAAATAAGTCTTAAAGGCCAACATCATCACTATTCTGAAAATCAAAGTGGTTGGTTAACTGTTTCCTAACTATGTTCTAGTGAATCAAGCTAGTTGATTATAGGTACAGTTCTTTTTGTGCAATTAGTTCAAGGCTCTATCCTGTCAAGTATAACCATCTAAAAGTAAATTCTATTAGATTTTGGCCTTTTGGCTAAGATCAAGTGTAGTATGAGGGCTTCCTATGTGGCACAGCAGTAAACAATCTGCCTGCCAATGCCTTATAAAAGTAAGTACAATGAACTTCCAGATGTTCAAGCTGGCTTTAGAAAAGGCAGAGGAACCAGAGATCAAATTGCCAATATCCACTGGATCATCGAAAAAGCAAGAGAGTTCCAGAAAAACATCTATTTCTGCTTTATTGACTATGCCAAAGCCTTTGACTGTGTGGATCACAATAAACTGTGGCAAATTCTGAAAGAGAAAGGAATACTAGACCACCTGACCTGCCTCTTGAGAAACCTGTATGCAGGTCAGGAAGCAACAGTTAGAATTGGACACAGATCAAAAAACTGGTTCCAAATAGAAAAAGGTTCTATATTGTCACCCTGCTTATTTAACTTATATGCAGAGTACATCATGAGAAACGCTGGGCTGGAGGAAGCACAAGCTGGAATCAAGATTGCCAGGAGAAATATCAATAACCTCAAATATGCAGATGACACCACCCTTATGGCAGAAAGCAAAGAACTAAAGAGCCTCTTGACGAAAGTGAAAGAGGAGAGTCAAAAAGTTGGCTTAAAGCTCAACATTCAGAAAACTATGATCATGGCATCCAGTCCCATCATGTCATGGCAATAGATGGGGAAACAGTGGAAACAGTGTAAGACTTTATTTTTCTGGGCTCCAAAATCACTGCAGATGGTGATTACAGCCATGAAATTAAAAGACACTTACTCCTTGGAAGGAAAGTTATGACCAATCTAGACAGCATGTTAAAAAGCAGAGACATTACTTTGTCAGCAAAGGTCCATCTAGTCAAGGCTATGGTTTTTCCAGTGGTCATGTATGGATGTTAGAGTTGGACTATAAAGAAAGCTGAGCACTGAAGAATTGATGCTTTTGAACTGTGGTGTTGCAGAAGACTCTTGAGAGTCCCTTGGACTGCAAGAAGATCCAACCAGTCCATCCTAAAGATCAGTCCTGGGTGTTCATTGGAAGGACTGATTTTGAAGCTGAAACTCCAATACTTTGGCCACCTGATGCAAAGAGCTGACTCATTGAAAAAGACCCTGATGCTGGGAATGATTGAGGACAGGAGGAGAGGGGGACAACAGAGGATGAGATGGTTGGATAGCATCACTGACTCAGTGGACATGGGTTTGGGTGGACTCTGGGAGTTGGTGATGGACAGGGGGGCCTGGCATGCTGTGATTCATGGGGTCGCAAAGATTTGGACACGACTGAGCAACTGAACTGAACTGAACAGTGGCATATCAATGTCATATGGCTACAGTGACTTTTTTTGTACATTTGTTGTTCAGGTGCTGTCATGTCCACTCTTTGAGATGCTATGCACTGCTGCATGCCAGCCTTCCCTGTCCTTCACTATCTCCTGGAGTTTTCTCAAACTCATGTCCATTGAGTCAGTGATGTCATTAAATCGTCTCATCCTCTGTCATCCTTCTCTTGCCCTCAGTCTTTCCCATCATCAGGGTCTTTTCCAGTGAGTTGGTTCTTTGCATCAGTTGGCCAAAGTATTGGAGCTTCAGCTTCAGCATCAGTCTTTCAGACAGCACAGGTGTCATCAGAGGTCACTAAATCTGTGGCTACTTCTGTTCTTGCTACTACTGCCAAAACTGCCTCATCACAAACTTGGTACAAAAAAATGAAAATTAATGAGCAAGTGAATCTACAAATCCTGGTGATTCTAGCTTGCTGATCACCTCTACCAAAAGAAGATGGTCTCTGTTCTTGTATCAGTCAAGAGTCTAGCTTAGAGCCGCAGTAGATTTCTGAACAGATATAATTTCATATAAAGATTTTAAGCTATGTAGAAAGTTGCTAATGAACTCAACAGCAACAAAGAAACTACCAAAAATAGAAGTTATGAAAATGGCAATTGCAGAAAGCAGAGACCAAGCCTAGGTCTAAGTGAACAAAGAAGAGGTTGGAGTTATTTATTTTAAAAGCTTTAAAGGAGAGATGTGTGGAGGTGAAACTCAGACATTTAAGGAGACAGAGCTGGTAGACTGGTGCCTGCTTTCTCTGCAGAGGATGTGATGAGGTTATTTCAATGAGTTTGGTGTTAGTGGGGGGATGTAACTGTAGCTATGGAAGAAAGTGCCACAGCTGGAGTTTAGAAGCAGTGTCAGGGTGACTATGGAAAGAGTTAATACAGCAGGTCTGATGTTGCTTTTTGAAGGGCTTGCTATTTAAGGCTGTCACATAAAAACTTGACTGAGATTTCCCTCGTGTTACTAAATAATACGGCTGTTTTAAGTGCCTTGGGTACTGAACTCTGCTATACCAGTTTTCCTAGATTGTGCAAACAATGTGATTGATAGTAAATACCTGCCATGCTTCTGGGAGTCTGGAATTTTGGAAATCATAGCTGATTTTGCAGGGAGAACATCCCAGTGTCACCAACCACCAATGAAAACTCTGGACTTGGAAAGATATAAGCACCATGGAGGCATGAGATAGCCCTCATTTCTGTCCCCTAATTCAACAACAAAAGTCTGGCATCTACCCACTGACAAGAGTGCCTTTGTGGAACCTCTGGGATCTAGCACCATATGCCAAGGGCCTGAGGCAGAGACTGACCCACCCAGGTATTGGGCAATAGACAGGTAGATCTTGGTCCTGGTTGTGGATCCTGTAGAGACTTTTGAAATGGCTCTAGCCCTTCTGCTGTGGTTCAGGAGCCTCTGGGAAACACTGTTAGACAATCACCCACAGACAAGAGAACCTTTGTAGAAGTCCAGCTTTCTAGAGGAGAAGCTCCACCTCATTACTGGAGCAAAAAATTACAAGTCTGGACACATCAGACTGAGTAAGAAGAATGGCTTGACTTTACTCACAGCCCTCTTCCCCCAAGGCGATGGGGCTCAAGCCAAGAGAGATCTTCTTGGCCCACCTTGCCCAGGATTCTCCCACAGGGCATAGCAGAAGCATGTGAGAGAGCCCTCGGCTTCCCCAGCCATGTGGGATGCTGCCAAAGGAGCTCATTTCTCTCTCTCCTCATCCAGATCTCTGAATTATGAGCTGCATGACTGGGGCTGGGGGGCAGGAAGAGGCTGAGAGCACAACAGACAGAATGCTTCTAGGGTATTAAAATACATGAATCTGGGACTTCCCTGGTGGTTCAGTGGCTAAGACTCCAAGCTCCCAGTGCAGGAGGCTCAGTTTGATCACTGACCAGGTAACTAGATCCCACATGCCCCAACTAAAGCTTCCATATGTGCTGCAGCTAAGACCTGGCTCAGCCAAATGAATTTTTTTTTTTTTTTAAGATATGAATCCTACTAACTGCATCATGGACTCTATCAAGAAGCTCACCCATGGGCCACTGGGAATACCTTAGCCACAGATCCCCTGATAAAATTAATAAGAAGATATATAACTCACCAGTAAAGGTAAGCTGATAGACAACTTGAGAATACTCTAACAGTATAATACAGTAAAATGTTAAATAGTTAACTCTAGCATCAAGGTTAAAGGATGAAAATATTAATAGTAACTATAGCTATAACAAGTTGTGAATGAATGCACAATATGAAAAGAGAGAAATTGTGGCATCAAAAACATAGAAGGAGGAAGAAAAAGTGTGAAGTTTTTGTATGCAATCAAAGTTCACTTAAGGGGCTTCCCCACTTCTATCCCTGAGTCAGGAAAATTCCCTGGAAAAGGAAACAGCAATACACTCCAGTATTCTTGACTTGGAAATCCCATGGACAGAGGAGCCTGGCGGGCTACAGTCCATGGGGTCTCAGAGTTGGATACGACTGAAGTGACTGAACACGCGATGTTCACTTGTTATCAATGTCAAGTAGGCTACGTTATAAGATGTAAGCTGGATCTAGGCAGAGATGAGGATCACCTCTGCTGTTTTCCTATTTCGAGGGATTTTCCTAATTTTCAGCTGTTCTGTTAAGCTTGTCTTAATGTTTGACATGTCAGGTTTTGTGCCTCCCAGACTGCTCATGGTTGGCGAATGCATTCCGTAAAGTCAAGCATCTAGCTCACAAATCTACATCTGTATCATTCTATCTTTAGTGAGTAGATTTCTTCTGCTTTCATCCTGCTTTTCCATAATGCTTCAAAGGCTTGAGCAATTTTGCCAAGGATTTGTCAGTTTACTCTTTGAATTTGTGTTTTACTCCCGAATTTGAACAAGAAGCTCCCACACTTTCATATGATCCCTTCTTGTACTTACTTCCTTAATTAAACATCATAGAATTTTATACCTGGAAAATTTCTTAGAGTATAATCATCTCATTTTATGTAAGAAGCACCAGGAGTCTTGAAAGGTGAGATGAGTTGTCCAGGGTCACAGAACTAGTTAGTGGCTTGGTTTCCTGATTTAGTCTTGATGAATTGCCATGATGCCTCTGCCGGGAGCACTGTGTGGTTCTAATGCAATTGAATAGTCCCCCAAAACTGAAAGATACCATCCCAGCCATCAGTGCATTCATATCTGTTTTGGAGAAATCAAATGCAAACAGTAAAGTATAGTGTGAAAAATTCTAAAACCAACTTGGCTCCTAATTCAAAGTCTAACTAAATATAGACAGGAGAGTAATAGGGCTGCAAGTTCAGGCAACACACCTACTGTGTGTTTATTAACCTTAAAGCCTTAGCAAAAGAAAAATGTTAATACATCATAAATTCATACAGTTTTTCAGGTCCCAAATGTATAGTGCTTGTAAATATATCATTCCTGTGGTACTGGTTAAATGTTAGAAAGGTTTTTGACATTTTGGCAAGTAAAAAATAAATAAATAAATAAGTGCTTGGCTTTCTGTGTCTCTCTCATTACGAATCCTCTGCAAATCTCTTCTGATAGAAAACTGTATCCTGTTTCTAGGTATAAATGATACAAAGACTTATCTTTAGGAAACTTCAGTTTCCTCTTCATCCTTTCATCTTTGGATCTATTAACAGGAAAGGCATAATCTGTTTCTAGAGAATTCTTGTGTATTAAGAAAGCTCTTGTTTGCATTTGAAGAGCAGAAGCTTGTTTGACTTATTTGCTTCATGAAGACTCCTTTTCATAATGGAATGACGTAGGCATAGGGCTAAATTGGCTACTAAAATATCTGAATTGATAAATTATAGAAGGAAGAAAATAAGTAGAAAATAGATGATTTAATTTTATGTAAATATTTAGTGTTTTTTATTTGTAGCATATAACATAATTTTCTTTAAGACCACATTTATATTCAAGGCCAGTTGCTACTTTTACAGATACACTCCATTTAGTTTTTGCTTAAAGCATTTGAATGGCTTATTATGTGAGCTGGTTTAAAGTAATTAACATATTATAAAAACAGTGCTTTTAAAACTCTAGGAGCAATTAAATTTGTGTTATTTAATCAGTTATTTCATTTGAATTAAAAGTTTTATAGATTAGGAATTAAAATCGCCAATGCTTTTGCAAAATTCCTCCTTATTTTCAAATAGGAAGCAGCATTCTGTTACCTTCGTCAGGTGGCCAAATAAATCTTTTGACTCACAGAAATAGAAAGAACCTATCTTATCATCTTCTCCCTGCAAAAAAGAAGGGAAGAATTTTGAACTTAAAAGTAATAATTTTGAAGCTGATTGAACCAAAAACCTTTGAAGTGCAATTTATAGACAAGCAGAGAGTTGTGGAGATCTTTAAATAATAGGTTCTGTGAGTGGCCACAGACTTATTAAACTTATTTATGTAAACACTGAGGTTAATATCTATTGACCGGGAATACAATGATTATAAGAGAGTTTCATGTGTCTGAGGGCTTCCCAGGTGATGCTAGGGGTAAAGAACCCACCTGCCAGTGCAGGAGACCTTAGAGATCTGTGTTCTATCCCTGGGTCGGGAAGATCCCCTGGAGGAGGGCACAGCAACCCATGCCAGTCTTCTTGGCTGGAGAGTCCCGTGGACAGAGGACCCTGGTGGGCTACAGTCCACAGGGTCACACAGAGTCAGACACGACCGAGGCGACTTAGCATGCACACACACATGGGCTTGAAGAGTAAAAGCTATTTTGTACCTAGGTCCAGAGATCAGAAAAGAGGAGCTTATTGGTAATGGTTATGTTGAAGATTGTCAGGAGAAATATCAATAACCTCAGATATGCAGATGACACCACCCTTATGGCAGAAAGTGAAGAGGAACTAAAAAGCCTCTTGATGAAAGTGAAAGAGGAGAGTGAAAAAGTTGGCTTAAAGTTTAACATTCAGAAAACTGAGATCATGGCATCTGGTCCCATCACCTCATGGGAAATAGATGGGGAGACAGTGGAAACAGTGTCAGACTTTATTTTTTGGGCTCCAAAATCACTGCAGATGGTGACTGCAGCCATGAAATTAAAAGACATTTACTCCTTGGAAGGAAAGTTATGACCAGCCTAGACAGCATATTAAAAAGCAAAGACATTACTTTGCCAACAAAGGTCCATCTAGTCAAGGCTATGGTTTTTCCAGTGGTCATGTATGGATGTGAGAGTTGGACTGTGAAGAAATCTGAGCACCGAAGAATTGATGCTTTTGAACTGTGGTGTTGGAGAAGACTCTTGAGAGTCCCTTGGACTGCAAGGAGATCCAACCAGTCCATCCTGAAGGAGATCAGTCCTGGGTGTTCATTGGAAGGACTGATGCTGAAGCTGAAACTCCAGTACTTTGGCCACCTGTTGGGAAGAGCTGACTCATTGGAAAAGACCCTGATGCTGGGAAAGATTAAAGGCAGGAGGAGAAGGGGCCGACAGAGGATGAGATGGCTGGATGGCATCACTGACTCGATAGGCATGGGTTTGGGTAGACTTCGGGAGTTGGTGATGGACTGGGAGGCCTGGCGTGCTGCGATTCATGGGGTTGCAAAGAGTTGGAAATGACTGAGCGACTGAACTGAACTGAACTGATGCTGAAGTGGTACTTTTTGGGAGCAAAAATGAATTTTATGCTCAAAAGTAATTTAGGTGGAACTTTATTGTATTTTTGAAAGTTAATACTTAAAATGAAAACAAGGTCAGAGAAAAGGAAATAGTTTAAGCAAATCCAAGAACCCATGTTTGATATGATTTTCACACAAACAAATCATATTGATAATATGCCTATTGGTTTGGCTATGGTCATTGGTTTGGGAATATGATTTTTGAATATCCACATTTCAAAGTAAATCTTTCTTTCTGGGAGAGTGGAAAGTGAATTACATCAGGCAATTCAAGAAACAGAAAAAGACCTCATTAAGGTACTAGGTATCAATACCTTCCACACTAGCCTCCCTGACATTCTTACCATGACAATGAATTTGTGGTTTTTAACCACTGCCTTCCATATAGGGATTAATATGTTTACCTATGCAAGGATTAATTTTGGAAGTAAATTAGTTTATTATACTGACTGGACATTTGAAGATATGAGATACAAAATAGACACATTTTGATGAAGCATGAAATGAGGCAAGTCTAGATGACACATTGTGACCTGGGTTGTAAGTATTCCCAGAAGAGAGAGGAGAAAGGGAAGATACTGATGTTGAATGGTTTATGGTTTTGCTGTGAGTTTGCAGAAAGGGATATTTGCATAAAGGTAAGTCACCTTAAAAAAACATGTTGATATTACCTATTAAAAGTTAAAAACTCACTAAGGAAAAAAAATTATATATATATATATCTTAAATTTTTTTAAAACTATCTTTGTGCTATGAATAAATTAATTCCACTCCTTTGGGGACAGTTTAAGTTTTATTTTGATATTATTAGTATTATATAGTTTGAATATTTTGGGTATAATATTGGCATCATGTAGATATTTGTGAGTAAAGGCTTGGCATTCAAATGTTTAACTGCTCTTTTTTTTTCAAAGTAAACCTCAGACAAAATGTTGTCGACAAAGAAATTAATCAGTCTAAGAAAGAAATGGAAAATTGGTTTTGAGTCATATTTAAGATTATAACCCAGGAATAGCAGCTCAGAAATCTCTGAGAACTGTTTCGCCCTTTAGAAGTCAAGATAGAGTTATATGAGTTTTGAGACTGAAGGGTGTATATTAAATGATGTATTACTGATGGTTTACACAAATCAGATCTAAGTGTCATCACGGCCCCTTACAAGATCAAGAAGGAAAGTTATCTTTAAGGAATTGCCTCGATGCTAGGAGAAGGCTGCTCTTTATGGCTGAGCAGGTATGTCTGCTGAGGGGAAGGTTGGTTGATGCATCGCACAGATACACAATGCAAATAGGGGCAGAGAGGAGGCCAAAGGGCAGAGAAAATTTTTTTTATGTTTATGTTTTTGTCTTGCCGTAATATAGGGCTTCTTTTTCATAAAACTATATTTTATATTTCTAAAACCAACAGACTTTAATGGTGGACCATTTTTCTTACATTAATTACACAGGTACTAGTTTCTTAGCTGGAGATCAAGTATAGTACCAGTGTCAGTTTAGATATAAATGCCTTTGAAATCCTGATAGAGAAGAGCTATAGAAATAACATGTGCCACCTCAAGTTTGTAAAATGGCCTCTGTGCATCATACAGCTTGTCTCAAATGGAGACCAAGAAAGCAAAGTCATTTTTAATCTCTACGTACATCTTGCTTTCCTGGCTCCACACTAATCATTCATTGTGTTTCGCGTATTGGAAGGGAGAAGATGAAGGATATAGAAGAATTCACTTTGAAAACATGTAGTCAATGTTGCATATCCAAAAGCTCCCAGGGGATTAAACAATCAGAAAGCCCTACATCATTTGCATTTTAATGGATAAAATAAGAGTTGAAACATTTCTTTACACTTAAACTATCATGAAAAAGCCTGTGTAGTTAATAGGACTGAAGTGGTGGGGAGAGGGAGGAAGAAGTGGGGACTCTATAAAATTTAAGGAAAATTTATTTCTTTTAGAGTATTGGAGCTGGGCTGATTAAGTCAAGGTGCCTGCCGCTGCTAGAGACACATTTTCCTAATGAAAAGTACTGTAACTTCAGACCTTTCACATTTTCCATGAATAGATGTCATTACTCATTATCACATTTATCATTACTTGTAAAACAGTGAGGTGACAGCAGGGGAATGGACTAAAATAGTGTTGAAGAAAATTTGGTCCTGGCTTAGGTAATTTAAATGAAAGCCTTTTTGTTTTGCAAAAGCAAAAACAACCTCCATCCTTACTCCATCATACCTTTGGGAAGAAAACTCACATGAAGTAGTGGGCCATTTTTATGAAAAGTGACCACAGTTTCTGTCCCTCCTCCTCTAATTCTGAATTAGAAATGATAAAGAGCTTGACTGGTAAAATTCTGAAACAGATAATGAGTTTTTTAAGTGATAATTACTGAATCTCCTTATTTTTAGAAACCCATTAACAGGTATCTCTTTAGTCATGGAAAAAAAAAATCTTCATAAATATTGAATTGTGCTATCACAGGTACAAGTTTCTTTCAAATTATGGAACCAGACTAATTTCACAGGAACTATTTTCTATTAATTGGTTTTAAGATTTAATCAAGTAAAGACATCATTTATTAATTCTAATTTGAAAAACCAGAAAGAAAAGGTATAACCTGATTATCTTTAGTCAAACACCTTCACATGTTCATTTGAGTTAGAAATTGAAAACAAAAGGTGCCCCTGTGCCTTGTAAGTTTCTCCAGTTCAAAGAACAGGATTTATCAATGGGAGTCTGCGGCAGGCCTTAGAATGATATCTTACTGCCTAAAAAGAGAATGGAGACAGTTTGGCTAGACTTGTAACAAGGATAGAATAGCCATTTGTTGAATTCTTAATTAGCCTAGCTGACAGGAAGAAGGCAGTAAACCCTACATTACAGTCAAAGTTCAGCAATGCCACATTTCCAATAAGCAAATCTTGACTATGTTCTTCAGATACTAAGTGGTAGTGAAACCATTAAGAGGTCCCAAAGTATACCATCTTGAAAGCTGAAGATTAGTACCCCTTGTAGACAGGAAGATCCCATAGCTATCTAGGTTCTATCAGCTGCTAAACTTTCTCTCAGTTGTTGACAAGGCCCCATTCAGAGAACATAGATATTTTCAAATGTAATGATTATATGTTATTAATACTTGCCACCATCTGATCAAGATAATGTACTGGACCTAAGACATTACAGATGATGATGAGGAAGCACTTCAAAACACAAACATACTATAGATCTGTAGATCTATAGATTAGACTCATTTTTACTCAAAGAATTGTCATGCATAAAATAAGCAAATAAGGGTTTTGCAAATTGTTGTAGAAGTAGATTTGCCAATGTCTGCCACTGACAGATTTATTATTAGAAACAACCCTTGTTTGCAATGTAAGACATTTTTATAACAAGGAATCTTGACTTCAGAAATGTGTCTTTTCTAACTTTCTCTGTAAGTTTTTGATGTCTGTGTTCTCTTTCCCATCTTCACTGCTAAACTAATTTAACTATTGCTTTCTGATTTTCAAGAAAAATATGATAAATGAATTTTTCAGCTTGTATTTTTTAATTATTCACAAGGCTAAATGGAGACAGGAAATCAAAGGTATCAGCAAGTGTTCTTATTAAAGATAGTGACTGTGTTCTGGAGCTTTCTAGTTTTGAATGATCATGAAGATTATTTGAATTGAAGACATTCAGGTTGGGACAGAGGTCTTTCTTCCTATTTGTGTTATTTACATAATTAAATTACAGGACCTTGTGCCACATCTGTAGGGTTGCCAGAAGGTGGACTGATCATTGAAGAGGACTTTTTTCTTCCTGGCTCCCTATCACAAGTCAGGTGATCATCAAAAAATGGCTGGACTATTGCTAATGACAACTTCAGCTCTGGGAAACATTGAAGAATAAAAGTTAAGGATTCCATAAAATGCAACATTTATTATAAAGGCATTGTTTTTGATGCCCTTTTCTCCTCAAAATATAGAAGTATTTGTCCAGGAACAAAGACTGTCTTACTCAATCTAAGGCCACATTTACATGTCCTTGGAAGAGAAACTTTACATTTGCATTCTTGAGCAATAAAACTGAACAGAAAAAAAAAAAAGGTACTAATCTTGTTTATGCACTAGTTTCTTAGAGACTGAAGTATTATAATAACCTCCCTGATAATTAAAAATTATCAACTCCAAACAATTTTTAAAAGAGGTTTGAAAACTAGTAGGACTTGCTTGTGTTTGTATGGCTTATTATTTTTCCTCAAACACCTGGCACAGTTCCTGGCAGAGTGCAGGCACTTATTCATTCATTCATTTAATAAATATTTGCTGAACATTTTCTATGCCCCTGGATCTGTGCAAAGTTAGTGAAATACAGTATTGCATAAAAGTATTTCCCATGGACAGAGGAGCCTGGCAGGCTACAGTTCATAGGGTCAAGAACAGGTGGACTAGACTTAGCAACAACAAAAACAACAATAAATAAAAGCATTTATGCTTTATTACTGCATGGAGCTTATCATCTAGTGGAAGAAACAGATGAATAAAATACTTATACCAATAAATTTATGTAAAATTATAACTGTGTAAAATTATACCAAGTTAAGTATATATATGGAGTGGCTTAAAGTGTTATTAAAGTATGAGATAGAGACATTTAACCTAGTCAGAGGGCATCAGGAAGACTTACTCAAGGAAGTAGGCAATTGCGAGATGAGAGATCCTTAACCCTGGCTACGTTCTAATGAAATTGATGCAGATTGAAGGAAAAGCTTAAATATACAAAAAAGGAGAAAATAATTTAATTAAGATCAAATGTAAAAAGATAGGTGATTGAATATTTTAGAGTTTGAGGTATAGGCGGGATATTCATACAGTAGAATTGGATAGGTAGGTCTGTTGCTTTGTAGAATAGTTCTAACCATAGAATCCTTAGTAGATGAGATAGAGCTAAAGATTTTGGAATTAAAACCTCAAAAACAATGTATAGTACAGTAGGTTGAATAATGCCCCTTCTCACCCCCAATATGTCTACTTCTTAATTCCTGGAACCTGGGACTATTAGTTTATAGGCAAAAAGGGCTTTGTAGATGTGATTGAATTAAGAACATTTAAGATTAAGATCCATTTGGGTTATGTGGGCAGATGGAATGTTCTCTTTGCTGTAATGTAATGCTCATTTTAAGGGAGACTCAGGAGGGGCCAAAGTCAGAGGAGGAGGCAGTGTGATGAGAGACACCGAGACTGAAGTGCTACTCTTTGTACATAGAGTGAGGGGCCACAAGAAACACAGGTGGCTCATAGAAACTGGAAAAGGAGAGGAAACTGATTCTCCTCTTGGAGAACCCAGAAGAAACCAGCCCTACTGACCACTTGACTTCAGCCCAATGAAGCTCATTTTGGACTTTGAACCTCCTCAGAGTTGTAAAAGCATAAATTTATGATGTTTTAAATCTGTAGTCCTTTGTGACAGCTACAGAAGGAGACTAAAACCTGGAGAGGATAAAAGAGGGCAGATATAAAACTCTAGGGAAGACTCACCTCTAGAAATAAAAGTAGGAGAATGTTCTAATGCAGAAGATAATATTTTTGTTGTTTTAGTCGCTAAGTTGTATCTTGACTCTTTTGCGACCCCACGGACTGTGGCCTGCCAGGCTCCTCTATCCATGGGATTTTCCAGGCAAGTGTACTGGAGTGGGTTGCCATTTCTTTCTCCAGGGGATCTTGTCCACCCAGGGATCAAACTCAGGTCTCCTGCATTGCAGATGCTTTACTGCTGAGCCACCAGGGAACTAATGAGAATCATAGTTCATGGAACCTTCACTGGATCGGGAAGGGGGTTGGATCAAGAGGGGATGATAGATTAGAGAAAATGCAGAGGCTGAACGATGAGCAGCCCTGTGGAGATGCAAGACCAATATTGAGGGTAGGGGATCATGACCTCTGGGTGGATATGGTTGTTATGATCTGAGATACTATATTAAGATATTAGAATACAGAGGTGGGTGGTGATTCAGCATAGAAATGTGCAGAGGACTGGAGCTGAGTTGGTCCATGTGTACACTTAGCTCCTTTAGTGAGACGGCAGTTCTTAGAGCTGAAAAGAAGACTTGTCTGTAAGTGCCTGACCTACTGAATTTGTGTCCTTACTGAGCTGTTTTACAAACAGCAACAGTGAGGGATTTTCTTCTGATTTTAAGCAATATATTCTTATTTTCCTTTAAGACGGAATCTTTCATCTTGCTTCTATGTGAGTGGTTGGGTTCACATTTTTACTTTCCTTTAAAAATTAAAGCGGCTGACTCGACACTGCATTTTTTGGATCCATTTGTTCGTACTTACAAGCTAGAGTCTATAGGGTGAGTTCTAGCTGGTTTTCTGTAGCCAGAGAGCTGGGAGGAATGGAAGTTTCATGCTTGCCAGACAGCTCAGATAAAGTGGTATGCCATCCTTCTTAGAACTCAGGACTGTACTCTCTCCCCTGCCCTCTGCCCTCTGCCCTTTGCCCTAGTCCAGGGTCACTCTACCCAGTGGGACACCCTGTCAAGTAGAATGTCCCTATGAAACCCTGGAGCCTTTACTTCTATCAGAGGTATTTCGTTGTTCATTTTTCCAGACTTCACCCACTTTTCCCCTGGAGACTTTCCACTAATGTTCAAGCAGAAGAAAAAGACAACAATTGAATTTTCCTTATACCATTCATACCATATTAGGGAACATTGACAAGCTTTTTCTGAAACTGATGGCATTGTTGAAAGCATGTTTTTGTTCACTTCTTCCTTCTTCTCCAGAAGCATTTATTTCTTTCTTTGGATTAGTTTATTAAAATGCATTATGTTTTCCATTGTTCTTGTTTAGTGACTTTTGGTGAACATTTCTGATTGACTTTTATTAGCCTTTTCTTTTTTCCACTCATTTTGCTAAATTTTATGGGAGGGAAATTACATGATTCAATTGTAATCCACCATCTTAACTTGGATGCTTGTAAACAATATTTCACTGCTTACCTTTATTCATTATTTAGAAAGGAAGTCAATCTACCAAAATTATACTTCAGATGTAGGATTAATTACTTTTATGAAGCTAAATTTATTACAGATATAGGTAAAACTAACTTGTGCCTTTAATTTCCTTAAAGTGCCTCGATTGTGTAGTGATAAGAGCAATAAACATCAAATATAAATAAGTACTTGCACTTGACAAGTAATTTATAAATATTTTACATGTACTGTGACCATATTTATTTATGTACAGATAATACATAGTCAGATTATCTCTACAAATAAAAATGCTGACCATACAAAGTAGTAACTCATAGGTATTACATGTCTCTTCTCCCTTGGTTTACTCCTCTGCATCCTTTCTTGTAATTATTTCCTTAACTCATAGCTGTCAGTTCTACTTTAAGACAAAAGCCAAGGAAATGCAGCTTTTGAGTCTGTGCCATACAGATTTTCTTTGCCTTGGAGAAAATAATATTTCAAATATTCTAATAATATTTTCTCTGCCTTGGAGAAAATAATATTTCTAATAACATTGCATATTATAGTTTTATCATTCTGAGGTTCTAAGTTAGAAGCAGTGGTCTGGTTCTTTCTAAACTTCCCATAAGCATATGTAAAATGAAAAACTAAGCAGAGAGGTTACAGTCACAATAATACATAAAAGATAAATGCCTGAGAGAGTCAATTCAGATGCCAACACTGTATGCAACTCATATTTAATTCAACTCAGGGTTGTCATCTAATCCTCTTTTAGTTGATATATCCTTGAAATGTGTGGATGTTTCAGTAAAAATTCAGTGAAACTCAAAAGAGAATTTCTGATAGGGTCATAATGAGGCAAAACTATATTGTGTTTGCATGTGCATATGCACACACACACACGCACACACATAAACACACATAGAGGAAATTGAAATCAAGTCACAGGTGACTATGACCCTGGCAGTGGCTTGTAGCCTCATAAGTGACTGTCATCCTGCCCTGCTTTCCCTCTCTAGCACAAAACTATTTCTATGGATTCTAACATCTCATCTGTTCTATAAAGGAATAACTAATACAAATGTCTTTCATTTCTTTTTGTTATTATAAGCAAAAGAACAGTGAGGAAGCCTGATTTATTTCATTAAAATTGTTCTAAATCACACTAACCAACATTAAACTGACAGTATGTGTAGGCCATAAAAAAGACCATAATTTTATTCTGTCCTCTGATTGTTGGTATCTGGAATTATTAATAAAAAAGCTCAGGAAGCCCAATAACTTCTAGGCATTATATTTTGGCCTATGAGAAATTCCTAATGAAATATCAATGAAGACTCAAAAAGTAATTCTACATGTATATTACCATGAGATGAATTTTTACTGTCTAGTCAAGAGGTGTAGAAATCATCTGGATTAAGGCTACTTGTAGAATCCAAAGCAAGCTTCTTCCTTCATTCTCTCGGGAGAGAGAGGCATTTTGTGTTTGAATACAATACTAATACTCTCTAAGCAATGCAATAATGAGATGTAATTTTTAAAAATTTGTACCTTTTTGTATTCAAGTATTACTAACTCAGGTCAAAATACATTAGTTCCTGTGCCAAAGGCCTCTGAGATCTGTAAGCAATGGCCCATAGGAGACATGTTTTTATGCAACTCTTCTATATCATATGTGTGGCTGGAATACACTTTGATTATGCATCATAACCTATACATCATAACCTATGTCACCCAAAGCCACTATTTCTGTGATTTGTCTGAAATCTTTCTCTATGCTCAAATTACTCGGGTACTGTTTTGCAAGATAGAGAGCTGTGGTAAATTGTGGTTGTTTAGTTACTAAGTCATGTCCAATTCTTAACCCCATGGACTGTAGCCCGTCAAGCTGCTCTCTCCATGGGATTTCCTAGGCAAGAAAACTGGAGTCAGTTGCCGTTTCTTTCTCTAGGGGATCTTCCTGACCCAGGGATTGAATTCTCATCTCCTGCATTGGCAGGCAGACTCTTTACCATTGAGCTACCAGGGAAGCCTGCTGTAGTAAATACTGGGTGCATATATTGTCACTAGAGAATTGACTTGAGTTTTCAATATCCTTTGTCTTATAAGGACAAGTCTATGTTGAATGTCCATCAACACTCTCCACTTTAGCTCACTACTATAAAGCTGTGGATATCTCATTATACTGTGACCCAACTTTTGTTCAGTCATTAAGTCACGTCCAATTGTTTGCTAGCCCATAGACTGCACCATGTCAGGCTCCTCTGTCATTCAATATCTCCTGGAGTTTGTTCAAATTCAAGTCCACTCAGTCAATGATGCTATCTTACCATCTCATCCTCTGCTGCCCCCGTCTCTGCCTTCAATTTTTTTCCCAGCATAGGGTCTTTTCCAATGAGTCAGCTCCTGCCATCAGGTGGCCAAAGTATTGGAGCTTCAGTTTTAGCATAAGTCCTTCCAATGAATATTCAGGGTTGATTTCATTTAGGATTGACTTATTTGATGTCCTTGAAGTCCAAGGGACACTCAAGAATCTTCTCCAGCACCACAGTTTGAAAGCATCAGTTCTTTGGTGCTCAGCCTTATTTATGTCACAGTCATACCTAACTACTGGAAAAACCATAGCTTTGACCAGATGGACCTTTGTTGGCAAAATGAGTTCTCTGTTTTTTAATACACTGTCTAGGTATCATAACTTTCCTTCCAAGGAGCAGGTGTCTTTTATTTTCATGGCTGCTGTCACTGTCTGCAGTGATTTTGGAGCCCAAGAAAATAAAATTTGTCACTGCTTCCACTTTCCCCCCATCTATTTGCCAGGAAGTGATGGGACTGGATGCCCTGATCTTAGTGTTGTGAATGTTGAGTTTTAAGTCAACTTTTTCACTTTCCTCTTTCACCCTCATCAAGAGACTTGAGTTCCTCTTTACTTTCTGCCATTAGAGTGGTATTATTTGCATATCTGAGGTTGTTGATATTTCTCCCGGTAATCTTAATTCCAGCTTTTGCTTCATCCAGCCCAGCATTCCAAATATGCATACAGGTTTCTTAGGAGACAGATAAGGTAGTCTGGTATTGCCATCTCTTTAAGAATTTTCCATAGTTTGTTGTGATCCACAACATCAAAGGCTTTAGCTTAGTCTATGAAGGAGAAATAGATGATTTTTTGAGGGAATTCCCTTGCTTTTTCTATGATACAGTGGATACTGGCAATATGATCTCTTGTTCCTCTGCCTTTTCTAAATCCAAAACTTGTACATCTGGAAGTTCTCAGTTCACATACTGTTGAGGGTTAGCTTGAAGGATTTTGAGCATTACCTTGGTAGCATGTGAAATGAGTGAAATTGTAATGTAGCTTGAACATTCTTTGGCATTGCATTTCTTTGGGATTGGAATGGGAACTGACCTTTGCTAGTCCTGTGGCCACTGCTGAGTTTTCCAAATTTGCTGGTATATTGAGTGCAGCGCTTTCACAGCATCATCTTTTAGGATTTGAAATAGCTTAACTAGAATTCCATCACATTCACTAGCTTCACTAGTACATAGTGATGCTTCCTAAGGCCCTTTTGACTTTACGTTTTGGGATGTCTGGCTCTTGGTGAGTGACCACACCATTGTGGTTATCTAGGTCATTAGCAGCAGCAGCAGCATGTCATTAAAACCTTTTTTGTGTAGTTTTTCTGTGTATTCTTGCTACCTCTTCCTAATATCTTCTGCTTCTGTTATGTCCTTGCCATTTCTGCCCTTTATTGAGCCCATCTTTGCATGAAATGTTCCCTTGTTATCTCCAGTTTTCTTGAAGAGATCTCAAGTCTTTCCCATTCTATTGTTTCCCTCTATCTCTTTGCCTTGAAAACCACTTTAGTTCACCCAATTAATCACTTTGACCATATTTTAAAAAAATATTATCATTAAGGTACAACTTACATAAAATGTAAGCATATAGCTGGATGGAACTTTGCCTGTATATATATTCAAGGAAGCACAAGTCTGATCAAGGTGTGTGACATTGACAGTAGCCCAGAAACGTTACATATTTTGTAATTCCTCTCAAGTTTGGAGAACAATGGGTGAAAATATGCTTTTCCTAACTAATCGTGAAACCAAATGAAATGAGTTAAATTGTCATTTGGAAATACAAAATACAACCAAAAAAGCTAGCTTTACAGTAGCAGTAGTAATAGTTATGAAAGATTTCCCTAATCCAGTGGTCATTCTTTCACATTGTCTCTCTTATTATACATAAGCTTGCAAAGGCTGGTGGCTTAACTCAGCAGATTGAATCTCTCAAAGCTAGACTTTCAAAAATAACAAATTTGAAAATTATGTATAAACAGTCAAAATTATCACCATAGGCATAGTTCATTAATATTTCTTCTAAAGTGTAAGCAGCTTAAAATATTTAATTATTGCCTCTCTTCTCATAGAAACTTGCATATACATTTATATATACATATAAAACGTTATCACTGAAGTGAAAAATGATTAGCATCTATTGATGACTAACCAAGCAGAATACTTACATGGCTAATGATATTGACATATGCATAGTAAAAACAAAACAAAGAGAAATTAGTTTTTATTTTCTTTAGGGGCTATTGGCATAGTACAATGATATTATTTTAGCTTCTGCTTTTATAACAAGGGTTAATTGGCAGCATCACTGACTCAACAGACACGAATTTGAGTAAACTCTGAGAGTTGGTGATGGACAAGGAGGCCTGTCGTACTGCAGTCCATGGGGTCGCAAAGAGTCAGACACAACTGAGCGACTGAAATAAACTGAACTGAATTGTCATCATTATCACATTTTAAAAAAAGATTTTCTAAAGAGAATCTGAGTAACCAGACAAATCAGCAGATTTGAAACACTGGGAAACTCTATACAAAATTTTTTTTTGATGGCTGAATTTAGTTGGACTATTAACATACATTTTCTTCCTACATGTACCCAGTCTTTCATTGTTGTTGTTGTTCAGTCATGTCCAACTTTGCAACCCCATGGACTGCAGCATGCCAGGCTTCCCTATATACAGTCTTTCATATATACAGTCAATCCCTGAACAACACAGGGATTAGGGGCACTAATCCCCCATCCTCCAACTCTCCACACAGTTGAAAATCTACCCAAAACTCTTGACTCCCTGAAAACTTAACTACAGAGGGCAGTCCTAGGATGATGGAGGAATAGGATGGGGAGACCATTTTCTACACCACAAATTCATCAAAAATCATGTGAATGCTGAGCAAATACCACAAAACAACTTCTGAACACTGGCGAAGGACACAAGGCAACCAGACAGGCAGCCCATTGTCTTCAAAAGGAGGTAGAACAAAATATAAAAGATAAAAAGAGAGACAAAAGAGTTAGGGATGGAGACCCATCCTGGGGAGGGAATCATAAAAGAGGAGAAGTTTCCAAACACCAGGAAATCCTCTCACCAGTGCGTCTGTGGAGTTTTGGAATCTCAGAGGGCAACATAACCAGGAAGAATAAATAAATAAATAAATAAAGCCCACAGATTACGCACATAACTGCAACTCCCAGTGAAGAAGTAGCCCAGACGCTCATGTCTGCCACCAGCAAGCGGGGGCTGAACAGGGAGGCGCGGGCTGCATTGCTTAGGGGTAAGGACTGGGCCTGAAGGCAATCTGAGGGAGCTAAGGTGATATAGCAACCCAAACAGTGGGATAGCCAGAGAGAGGGGAAAAAAAAAAAGAGGAAAGAGAGCAAGAGAGCACTTTCCCAGGAAAACTCTAACCGAAGGCGCTGCTGGCCAGCTCACAGAACAAAGGACTGAGAGAATACCAGAGGAGAGCTAGCCGGCAGTGAACCAGCCCACCCCCTGCTGGAGGCAGGGAGGCAGGTGGGCGACAGACAGAGCTGGAAGGCAAGGGGCAAACTCGGCCCCAGAGATGGCATCCTCTATCACACTGCAAGCAGGCTCCCAGTTGCTAACCAAGTCTTCCTGGGATGCTGGACAGTTGACATCCACCAGGAGGGTCGCAGCCAGAGATCAGCTCCCCAGAGGAGACACAGGGCACACCTGAGATGGTGAGCCCGCTGCACACCCAGGAAGCCACGCGGCTGGAAGGGCAGAGGTGATAAGACGCACTGCACCCAGGGAGAGTGCACTCACCAAGCAGCTGGGTGCCTGAACTTCTTGGACCTGGGGGGCACAAAACGCAGGCCCAACCGAGTCTGTGCCTTTGTGGAGTACCTGAGAAACTGAACCTGAACCTGAATGGCTTCGACCTGGGAAGTGCACGCAACCCAGGGCCTGCTTTAGACAGCTCCCCTGCAGAGCAACCTGGAGCCTGAGCAGTGTAGACCGGAAAAGCACACACGCCGTGAGTGGGGCAAACCCAGTGTGGCTGAGACACTGTGAGCACTCCCCACACATGCCAGTAATATATGTTTGCAGTGTTTCTCCCTCCCTGCAGCACAATTGAACAAGTGAGCCTACATAAATGACCATCTTCACTCCCTTGTGTCAGGGCAGAAGTTAGATACTGAAGAGACTTGCAAACAGAGGAAGCCAAAATAAACAAAGAAGAGGGAATCTTCTAAAATCATGTAGTTAGCATTGGCTATATTGGAAGGGATCTATAGACCTTGAGAAGAAGTACAAGCCGGAACAAATAACTATCTAAAACTGAACTGACCCCACACTGCCCCCAACAGCTCCAGAGAAATTCCTAGATATATTTTACTATTATCACTTTTTAATTTTTTAAATTTTAAGTTCTTTATTACTTCTTTAATTTCCATTTTTTTCCATTTATTTTTATTAGTTAGAGGCTAATTATTTTACAATATTGTAGTGGTTTCTGTCATACACTGACATGAATCAGCCATGGATTTACATGTGTTCCCCATCCCAATCACCCCTCCCGCCTCCCTTTCCATTCCATCCCTCTGGGTCTTCCCAGTGCACCAGCCCTGAGACAACATGAAATATTTTCATTTTTAAAACCTACTATTACCTTGCCAAAAAAAAAAAAAAAAAAAAAAAAGACCCTATATTTAAAGCAAATTTCACATATATTTTTTATAACTTTTGCGATTTTGCTTTTTTTCTTAATATTGTATTTTTGAGAGTCTAACTTCTACTCTAGATTTTTAATCTTTGTTTTTTGGCATTTGTTATCAATTATGTACCTTTAAGAATCCAATCCTCAGTACCCATTTTTACTTAGCAGTGTGATTACTGGCTTGATTGCTCTCTCTCCTCTGACTCTCCTTTTTCTCCCCCAGGTCACCTCTATCTCCTCCCTCCCCCTTCTCTTCTCTACTTAACTCTGTGAATCTCTTTGAGTGTTCCGGGCTGTGGAGAATACTTAGGTAACTGATCACAGGCTAAATTGGTCTCTCTCCTTTTGACTCCCCCTCCTATTCTCCTGATCACCTCTATCTCCTTCCTCCCTCTTCTCTTCTCTATGGAACTCTGTGAACCTCTCTGAGTATTCCAGGCTGTGGTGAGCACATAGGAAAGAGATTACTGGCTAGATTGCCCTCTCCCCTTTTGATTCCCTCTCTTCCCCTCCTGGTCACCTCTATCTTCTTCCTCCCTCTTCTCTTCTCCATGTAACTCTGTGAACCTCTCTGAGTGTCCCCCACTGTGGAGAATCTTTTCGCCTTTAGCCCAGATGTTTTATCATCAGTGCTGTATGGATGGAGAAGTCTTGAGGCTACTGTAAGAATAAGATGAAAGCCAGAGGCAGGAGGCTTAAATCGAAAACTTGAGAACACCAGAAAACTCCTGACTCCAGGGAACATTAATCGACAAAAGCTCACCCAAAAGCCTCCATACCTACACTGAAACCAAGCTCCACCCAAGAACCAATAAGTTTCAGAGCAAGACATACCAAGCTAATTCTCCAACAATGCAGGAACATACCCAAAGCACAAAAGTACAGGCGGCCAAAAGTCACACCAAACCCATAGACACCTCAAAACTCACTACTGGACACTTCATTGCACTCCAGAGAGAAGAGATCCAGCTCCACCCGCCAGAACACTGACACAAGCTTCCCTAACCAGGAAACCTTGACAAGCCACTCCTCCAACCCCACCCACAGGGAGGAACCTCCACAATAAAGAGGAACCACAAACCTCCAGCATACAGAAAGGCCACCCCAAACACAGTAACCTAAACAAGATGAAAAGGCAGAGAAATATTCAGCAAGTAAAGAAATATAATAAAAGCCCACCAAACCAAACCAAAGAGAAGGAGATAGGGAGTCTACCTGAAAAAGAAATCAGAATAATGATAGTAAAAATGATCCAAAATCTTGAAAACAAAATGGAGTTACAGATAATCTGGAGACAAGGATTGAGAAGATGCAAGAAAGTTTAACAAGGACCTAGAAGAAATTTAAAAAAAAAGTCAATCAATAATGAATAATCCAATAACTGAGATCAAAAGCACTCTGGAGGGAACCAACAGAGTAACTGTAGAATAACTGAGGCAGAAGATAGGTTAAGTGAGGTGGAAGATAAAATGGTGGAAATAAATGAAGCAGAGAGGAAAAAAGAAAAAAGAATCAAAATAAACGAGGACAACCTCAGAGACCTCCGGGACAATGTTAAATGCCCAAACATTTGCATCATAGAAGTCCCAGAAGAATAAGACAAAAAGAAAGTCCATGAGAAAATACTTGAGGAGATAATAGTTGAAAACTTCCCTAAAATGGGGAAGGAAATAGCCACCCAAATCTAAGAAACCCAGAGTCCCAAATAGGATAAACCCAAGGTGAAACATCTCAAGACACATATTAATCAAATTAACAAAGATCAAAAGCAAAGAACAAATATTAAAAGCAGCAAGGAAAAAAAAAAAAAAAAACAAATAACTCACAAGGGGATCTCCATAAGGATAACAGCTGATCTTTCAATAGAAATGTTTCAAGCCAGAAGGGAATGGCAGGACATACTTAAAGTGATGAAAGAGAAAAATCTATAACCCCGATTACTGTACCCAGCAAGGATCTCATTCAAATATGAAGGAGAATTCAAAAGCCTTATGGACAAGCAAAAGCTGAGAGAATTCAGCACCACCAAACCAGCTCTTCAGTAAATGCTAAAGGATCTTCTCTAGACAGAAAACACAGAAAAGGTCAATAAACTTAAACCCAAAACAACAAACTATATGGCAACGGGATCATACTTATCGATGATTACCTTAAATGTAAATGGGTTGAATGCCCCAACCAAAAGACAAAGACTAGCTAAATGGATACAAAAACAAGAGCCCTATATATGCTGTCTACAAGAAACCCACCTCAAACCTAGGGACACATACAGACTGAAAGTGAAGGACTGGAAAAATATAATTTCATGCAAATGGAGACCAAAAGAGAGTAGGAGTAGCAATACTCATATCAGATAAATAGACTTTGAAGTAAAGCCCATGAAAAGAGACAAAAAGGACACTACATAATGATCAAAGGATCAATCCAAGAAGAAGATATAACAATTATAAATATATATGCACCCAACATAGGAGCACCGCAATATGTAAGGCAAATGCTAACAAGTATGAAAGGAGAAATTAATAGTAACACAATAATAGTGGGAGACTTTGATATCCCACTCACACCTATGGATAGATCAACTAAACAGAAAATTAGCAAGGAAACACAAACTTTAAATGATACAATTGACCAGTTAGACCTAATTGATATCTATAGGACATTTCACCCTAAAACAATGAATTTCACCTTTTTCTCAAGTACACATGTAACCTTCTCCAGGATAGATCACATCCTGGGCCATAAATCTAGCCTTGGCAAATTAAAAAAAAATGGAAATCATCTCAAGCATATTTTCTGATCACAATGTGGTAAGATTAGATGTCAACTACAGGAAAAAAGAAAAACTATTGAAAATACAAACATATGGAGACTACACAACACATTTCTGAATAACCAACAAATCACAGAAGAAATAAAAAAAGAAATCAAAATATGCATAGAAACGAATGAAAATGAAAACACAACAACCCAAAACCTATGGGATTCAATAAGAGCAGTGCTAAGGTGAAGGTTCATAGCAATACAAGCCTACCTCAGGAAACAGGAGAGAAATCAAATAAATAACCTAACTCTACACCTAAAGCAACTAAAAAAGGAGGAAACGAAGCACTCCAGGGTTAGTAGAAGTTAAGAAATCATAAAAATTTGGGCAGAAATAAATGCAAAAGAAACAAAGGAGACCATAGCCAAAATCAACAAAGCTAAAAGCTGGTTTTGAGAAGATAAATAAAATAGACAAACCATTAACCAGAGTCATCAAAAAAAAAAAAAAAAAAAAAGGGCGGGGGGAGGGGGAGAATCAAATCAACAAAATTAGAATTGAAAATGGAGAAATCACAATAGACAACACAGAAATACAAAGGATCATGATACTACTATCAGTAGTAGTATCAACTACATGCCATACTATCAACTGTATGCCAATAAAATGGAGAATTTGGAAGAAATTGACAAATTCTTAGAAAAGTGTAACTTTCCAAAACTGAACCAGGAAGAAATAGAAAATCTTAACAGACCCATCAAAAGCACAGAAATAGAAACTGTAATCAGATATCTTCCAATAAACAAAATCCCAGGACCAGATGGCTTCACAGCTGAATTCTACCAAAAATTTAGAGAAGAGCTAACACCTATCCTACTCAAACTCTTCCAGAAAATTGCAGAGGAAGGTAAACTTCCAAACTCATTCTATGAGGCCACCATCATCCTAATACCAAAACCAGAAAAAGATGCCACAGGAAAAAAAGAAAACTACAGGCCAATATCACCGATGAACATAGATGCAAAAATCCTTAACAAAATTCTAGCAAACAGAATCCAACAACATATTAAAAAGATCATATATCATGACCAAGTGGGCTTTATCTCAGGTATGCAAGGCTTCTTCAATATTTGCAAATCAATCAATGTGATACACCACATTAACAAATTGAAAGAAAGATTAAAAACCATATGATTATCTCAATAGAGGCAGAGAAAGCCTTTGACAAAATTCAATATCCATTTATGATAAAAACCCTCCAGAAAGCAAGCATAGAAGGAACATACCTCAACATAATAAAAGCTATATATGATAAAGTAACAGCAAACATTATCCTCAATGGTGAAAAATTGAAAGCATTTCCCCTAAAGTCAGGAACAAGACAAGGATGCCCACTCTCACCACTACTATTCAACATAGTTTTGGAAGTTTTAACCACAACAATCAGACAAGAAAAAGAAAGAAAAGGAATCCAGATTGGAAAAGAAGAAGTAAAACTCTCACTGTTTGCAGATGACACGATTCTGTACATAGAAAACCCTAAAGACTCTACCAGAAAACTACTAGAGCTAATGAGTGAATATAGTAAAGTTGCAGGATATAAAATTAACACACAGAAATCCCTTGCATTCCTATACACTAACAATGAAAAAACAGAAAGAGAAATTAAGGAAACAACTCTGTTCAACATTGCAACAAAAAGAATAAAATACTTAGGAGTATATCTACCTAAAGAAACAAAAGACCTATACATAGAAAACTATAAAACACTGATGAAAGAAATCAAAGAGGACACAAATAGATGGAGAAATATACCATGTTCATGGATCAGAAGAATCAATATAGTGAAAATGAGTTTACTTCACAAAGCAATCTATAGATTCAATGCAACCCCTATCAAGCTACCAATTGTATTTTTCAGAAAACTAGAACAAATAATTTCACAATTTGTATGGAAACACAAAAAACCTCGAATAGCCAAAACAATCTTGAGAAAGAAGAATGGAACTGGAGGAATCAACCTGCCTGACTTCAGGCTATACTACAAAGCAACAGTCATCAAGACAGTATGGTACTGACATAAAGACAGAAACAGATCAATGGAACAAAGTAGAAAGCCCAGAGATAAATCCATGCACCTATGGACACATTATTTTTAACAAAGGAGGCAAGAATAAACAATGGAGAAAAGACAATCTCTTTAACAAGTGGTGCTGGGAAAACTGGTCAACCACTTGTAAAAGAATGAAACTAGAACACTTTCTAGCACCATACACAAAAATAAGCTCAAAATGGATTAAAGATCTAAATGTAAGACCAGAAATTATAAAACTCCTAGAGGAAAACATAGGCAAAACACTCTATGACATAAATCATAGCAGGACCCTCTATGACACACCTCCCAGAGTAATGGAAATAAAAGCAAACAAACAAACAAACAAACAAATGGGACCTAATTAAACTTAGATGTTTCTGCACAATGAAGGAAACTATAAGCAAGGTGAAAAGACAGCCTTCAGAATGGGAAAAGATAATAGCAAATGAAGCAACTGACAAATAATTAATCTCAAAAATATACAAGCAACACCTGCAGCTCAATTCCAGAAAAATAAGTGACCCAATCAAAAAATGGGCCAAAGAACTAAACAGACATTTCTCCAAAGAAGACATACAGATGGCTAATAAACACATGAAAAGATGCTCAACATCACTCATTATTAGAGAAATGCAAATCAAAACCACAATGAGGTACCATCTCATGCTGGTCAGAATGGCTGCTATCAAAAAGTCTACAAACAATTAATGCTGGAGAGGGTGTGGAGAAAAGGGAACCCTCTTACGCTGCTGGTGGGAATGCAAACTAGTACAGTCACTATGGAGAACAGTGTGGAGATTCCTTCAGTTCAGTTTAGTTCAGTCGCTCTGTCGTGTCCAACTCTGAGACCCCATGAATCACAGCACGCCAGGCCTCCCTGTCCATCACCAACTCCTGGAGTTTACTCAAACTCATGCCCATCGAGTCGGTGATGCCACCCAGCCATCTAATCCTCTGTTGTCCCCTTCTCCTCCTACCCCCAATCCCTCCCAGCATCAAGGTCTTTTCCAATGAGTCAACTCTTCACATGACGTGGCCAAAGTACTGGAGTTTCAGCTTCAGCATCAGTCCTTCCAATGAACACCCAGGACTGATCTCCTTTAGGATGGACTGGTTGGATCTCCTTGCAGCCCAAGGGACTCTCAAGAGTCTTCTCCAACACCACAGTTCAAAAGCATCAATTCTTCGGTGCTCAGATTTCTTCACAGTCCAACTCTCACCTCCATACATGATCACTGGAAAAACCATAGCCTTGACCTGACGCACCTTTGTTGACAAAGTAATGCCTCTGCTTTTTAATATGCTATCTAGGTTGGTCATAACTTTCCTTCCAAGGAGTAAGTGTCTTTTAATTTCATGGCTGCAGTCACCATGGAGCCCAAAAAAAAAAAGTCTGACACTGTTTCCACTGTCTCCCCATCTATTTCCCATGAGGTGATGGGACCAGATGCCATGATCTTAGTTTTCTGAATGTTAGGCTTTAAGCCAACTTTTTCACTCTCCTCTTTCACTTTCATCAAGAGGCTTTTTATTTCCTCTTTACTTTCTGCCATAAGGGTGGTGTCATCTGCATATCTGAGGTTATTGATATTTCTATTAAAAAACTGGAAATAGAACTGCAAACGACCTAGCAATCCCATGCTGGGCATACACACCGAGGAAACCAGAATTGAAAGAGACATGTGTACCCCAATGTTCATCACAGCACTGTTTATAATAGCCAGGACATGGAAGCAACTTAGATGTCCATCAGCAGACAAATGGATAAGAAAGCTGTGGTACATATACACAATTGAATATTGCTCGGCTATTAAAAAGAATGCATTTGAATAAGTTCTAATGAGGTGGATGAAACTGGAGCCTGTTATTCATAGTGAAGTAAGTCAGAAAGAAAAGCACCAATACAGTAATTAATGCATATATATGGAATTTAGAAAGATGGTAATGATGACCCTATATACGAGACAGTAAAAGAGACACAGATGTAAAGAACAGACTTTTGAACTCTTTGGGAGAAGGCGAGGGTGGGATGATTTGAGAGAATATCATTGAAACATGTATATTATCATATGTGAAATAGATTGCCAGTCCAGGTTCAACGCATGAGACAGGGTGCTCAGGGCTGGTGCACTGGGATGACCTAGAGGGATGGGATGGGATGGGGAGGGAGGTGGGAGTGAGGGTCAGGATGGGGAACACATGTACATGTGAATGTATGGCAAAAACCACCACAATATTGTAAAGTAATTAGCTTCCAAGTAAAATAAATTGGAAAAAAAAAAAAAAATCTATAAATAGCTCACTACTGATCAGAAGTCTTTCCAATCATATAAATAGTTAATTAACCTGTATTTTGTATGCTATATGCATATCTACATATATTTTCTATATTAATGACATATCTACCTTTTTCTGGATTTTCTGACATTTCTAGGCTGTGTAGTTCATCTGTGAATATTTTTCAACTTGTTGAAATCTCCAAAAAAATTTCCAACATGTTTACTGAAAAAAAATCTGTATATAAGTGGACAAACTAATTCATACCCATGTCATTCAAGGGTCAACTATATAAACAAACTCACTATTTTTTTTTATTTCCATTACTATCATCCATTATTTTACCTGTCTATAAGAAAAATAGTTGCTTGAGCCTCAACAGAGCTTTCACCTGTTCAGTGGTTTTAGCTAATGTTGAAAGTGTTAGTCGCTCAGTCATTTCCAACTCTTTGGGACCGCATGCTCCTCTGTCCATGGAATTCTCCAGCCACGAATACTGGAGTGGGTTGCTATGACATTCTCCAGGGGATCTTCCAGACCCAGAGGTCTCGCACATTGCAGGCAGATTCTTTACCATTTGAGCTACTGTTTTAGCTAATATTAATTGAGATAGTTATAAATATGAGATTCCCAGGTGGCTCAGAGATCTGGTAAAGAATATTCCTGCAATACAGGAGAACTGAGTTTTATCCCAGGGTCGGGACAATCCCCCAGAGAACGGAATGGCTAGCACTCCAGAATTCTTGCCTGGAGAATTCCATGGACAGAGGAGCCTGGCAGGCTTCAGTCCATGGAGTTGCAAAGAGTCAGACACGACTGAGCAACTAACACTAACTAACTAACTATAACAGTTATAAATATTCCTCCAGGGAATCGCAGGTAACTCTGAAAGTGAAACTGCTGTGTCTTAAGGCTAGTCCTGGGGATTATGTTGTCCATTATTAGATTTATTGACTTTAACTTTCCTTTTTTTTTTTTAAGTTACCAAATTGAACTAATATTGACTCAGTGTTCTGAGCCATTTGAAACAATTTACAAATATTTAGAAAAGGATTTATTGTGACCATCATGGTAAGCATGATAGTTCTGAAACAGAACAATTTTATTGCTCTGGGGTTATCCTTGATAATTTAAGGAAAAAGTATGATATTTTTTGTACAAATGTAGATAGGAATTTAGTGCATACGAGAATAGGAAGATTATCAGCATTAATTTGAGTGGCATAGCTAGGATGTCTGAAACTTCCTCTCCTGAGTTCTTTTAATACCCTTCAGACCTGACCTGAACACCCAGTCCTTGACCCTCTGAAAGAATGCAGACTGTAAATCTTCACTGAACACTGGCCAGTTACTGTCAGGAGAAATGTTCACATAGTAGAATGATGCCCCAATTATTCAAACATATTGAAAATGATTTTGGGATTTTGACTTCCTCATATAATTATTTAAAAAATGTTAAGATGGATTACAGTATCACAGATAAATGTCATTCATTGTCATAATTATTATGGCTTCTCTGTTCAAAACGCCTATGTATTAGATAAGCATAACAAAATGTTTATAGGAAAAATGTTGCCATGATTGAGATTTGCTTTAAACATGTTTAACTAGGAGGACACACGAAATAAAATCAGCACATGTTGACACCTAAGATTCACTGAATTATTCACTGTATTTTGAGTATGTTTGAAAATTTCCATAATAAAAATGTGAAAAAGTAAAAGTGTTAGTTACTCAGTCTTGTCCAACTCTTTGCGATCTCATTGACTGTAGCCCACCAGACTCTTCTGTTCATGGAATTCTCCAGGCAAGAATACTAGAGTGGGTTGCAATGCTCTTCCCTGGGGGATCATCCTGACCCAGAGG
Organism: Dama dama; assembly: GCF_033118175.1. Lineage (NCBI taxonomy): Eukaryota > Metazoa > Chordata > Mammalia > Artiodactyla > Cervidae > Dama > Dama dama. Next base: position 26,894,588 of record NC_083711.1, read on the forward strand.
AAGTCAATGATTATGATATCATGGTACAGATTCCAGCACCTTTAGGTTCTAGCACAATGCAAGGCATAACTAGTGGATAATCTCAGGAGAGAGAAATTCTTTAGGTATAGTGGTGTTGTCTCATTCAACAAATAGGGAAGCAGCAGGTGAAGCTGTAGATGGTGAGAGGTTCTGAAGGGTTTTAAAGTGGAACAAGAGGGTGAAGGATAGGTTCGAGTGACACTGGAGTCAGAGAAGACAGAAAAATGTCTGTGGTCATCAACAGGTGAGAAACAACAGTGACTTGAACCAGGTTCAGACTTTGCGGGAGAAGGATAGGAAGAAAAGATTTCAGATCAGAGTAATTTCATATAATCGGACAGTGATAGAATGTTTATCTGGCTGTAAAGAATCTGCCTGCAACGTGGGAGACCTGGGTTTGATCCCTGGGTCGGGAAGATCTGCTGAAGAATGGATTGGCTACCCACTCCAGTATTCTTGCAGGAGAATTCCATGGACAGAGGAGCCTGGAGGGCTACAGTCCATGGGGTCACATAGAGTCGAAGGTGACTGAGTGACTGAGAAACATACTCACACATACACACAGAATGCTTATCTTCCCCATATTCTCTTCTCTTATCCTTTCTTCTCAAATCCTTCCCCCCCTTTCTTTTCCTGCCCTTCTTTTACCGTCTCCTTTCCTTTCGTGCATCCTGTGCAAAGATAATTTTTTAACATGATTGAAACAAACAGTTTTATTTCAACTTAACGTAGGTCCCTTGATTTTAGGGTGGATTTGTGATCTGAAAAACACTGAGACAGAACCCCAACGTGAATGAACAACCATGAGCCCTATGTGGTTGGAAATAAGAAAAACGGGAGCTTCAGTACTTGCCAAAAAAATTAATGGAAAACATTTTTATGAAGAGTTAATATATGCTTATGGCACAGAACTCAATTTTAAAAAGTATGTTAAAAAAAAAATCTGCCTTCTGCATCCTTTGCTCCTCAGCTATCGTTTCTCCTCTCTCAAGGGAGCCAACCATGTTCTTTCCAATGTTCCTCTGTTACTTCAAAGTGTTCTATGCATTTACCATCATACACATACATTTGCAAAGATTCTTAAAAATAACTTGTCTGGAGACTTTGTGTCCCTGCTTGACATGTTAATTAGCATTCTACCTGCTAGATTAAAACCTCATTAATTAATTTGATGGGCCATTTGATTCTATAGCTTAAAAGAAAGTGTTTGCTTTCTATTGCAGATAACTGTGAGCTCACCAAGGATCTTCACATCAAAAATATTTGGAAGATGAAATGTGTTAAACTATCCAAGCCCTTTCCCTTCTAGAAAAGACTGTTAGCTTAATGTCTATCTAGAGTCTTGCTTAATCTTCAAAAAACTTCAGCAAAACCCTCTCTCAGCATATTAAGAAATTTGCTTATGTAACATACTGTCTGCTAAAAGGCCTCTATCTTCACTCAAAAATGAGTGAAATCCTAAGAAATTTGTTTTAATTTTTGTTTTTAAAATTAGAGAAAATGTTTTTGACCTTTATGTAATGATAAGTTGTGGCAATTCCTGATATGAAAACAACCCAGTTTCTATTTTCACCTCATGTACTCTGCAGTGAAAACTTTACAGTAATAATTCCTGGAAGAGCAGAATATATGATGCTTTCATAAATAAATATTAGTGCATTAGTCTTCTTCCAGCCCAAGCCAGATTTTCCTGGCTGCTTATTTCCCCAGGTGGCCAGAAGAACACAATCCCTGGTTTAAAAAAAAAAAAAAATCTGCCTGCTTCACATACATATCTGATCAGAAGGAATGTGCTCACTTGCATAATGTTCTTGCACTTCTGTTGATCATATATGGTATAGCGATTATCTAATAAGCATTATGAAATAACCTCATATATGATTAAAACCACTGTATCTTAATTTGTGGTTGCATTTTACTTACAAAGAAGCCTTCCTTAATAAATACTTACTTTAAGGAATAAGTCTTTAAATTCATACAAATTTAATCTAAAAATGATTATGATTATGCCATGCTCAGATTCTGACATGTTCTTATTCTGATTTGCAGTCCTAGAGGCTTAGAAGCACATTGAGAGAATTAAAGAGAATATATATTACTAAAAATATTAAGTACAGAATTGTCAGATTATACTCTTTCCTCCAATAAGAAGCTGGCTAGCATATTCTAAAATGCCATAACTTTCTTATATTTCAAGCTGAAACACTCCAATTTACTGAGTAGTCAAGTAATTTTAATGACATTCTGCAAAATCATTCTGTTTTTAATATGTTGGGCCTGAGGTTGTATATTAAGCTATGCATATTTTGCTGAATTATTTAATAGTATCCTCTGTACCAGTTCTCTAGAATATGTTTATCTGTTTTATTAACTACTACTATATCCCCATCTTAGAACATAGTTAGTGCTCAATAAATATTTTAAAATGAACAAATGCATCATTATATATGACTATTCCTATTGGAGTATTACTATTTCTAAGAGTGTTTTCTTCACCACACATGGTACATCTTTTTCAACTTTGATTTTTCCTTTGTTGTTAGAAAATAAAAACTATGTAGCATAAGGTAAGAAGTAAGATGGAAAAAAATTCCAGCTTGATCATCTCATTATATTCTAGTTGCATGAAGCCTAGTATACAAAAATATCAGCAATTGAATTGTTTCATTATTTTCTGTGCCTCATTTTCTTAGTTCAAGTTGACTGTAATATGGAAAAGTTATGAACTACAATTCCATGTAAGAATGAATCCCAAAAAGATAAAAAGAGAGAGAGCTAGAGGGCTAGGACATTAGGGACATAGTGATAGAGACAGAAGGGGGGAGACTAATACTGGAATAGAGTCTTGCCTATGTTAATAAGATTGCCATTAACAGGACTTTTCATACATAGTGCCCTATACTCCTCTACACAGTTCATCATAAGCTAATGAAAGGGGTACTTTAATTAAGAAGATGCTAATTGATTCAGAGGATGAGAGAAAAGGGAAGGATTCCAAAATATCACCTCTCTATACATGGAGAGACAGCTGCCAAGTGAGAGAAGGCTTGTGGGAAAGGGTCTAGAGCAAGCAAGCTGCATGACATTACAATGACTAGGAATGGAAGGAGGTGACAGTCACCTCAATGAAGAAGCATAACCTCGAATGTTAAAATATCGGGGTTTATCCATGGTCTCCACAGTGAGATCTGATGTTAAGTCACTTCAGCCTCTTTTAATTGTCATAAGACAATCAGATTATCTCAAATTTCGGAATAAGTCACTATAATAATCTTACACTTATTGTCAACACTATTGGCTTAGTCTTGAAATCTATAATAGTTTTTGGCATTCCTTAGAGAATTAATGGTCTATCATCTGAAACTGGGCAAAAAGAACTCTCCGGCTCCAAAGGAAATGTTGCCAACTGACTATCAGGATGCCGATCACTAGTTTGCTTAGAATGAATAGATAGAAAAAAGGGTGTAAATATTACATGTGACACTCAGTATACAGTATAACTCCTAGAACTTTTTTTTTTTTCATTCTGTCATTACTTATACTTTCTTCTCCTGGAGATCCAGAAAAAATATCTGACAGAGCTAATATAGCATAAAAGCAAGGTGTATATAAACAAGATTTCTACTTTTAAGAGGGAAGCATTGATTTTTTATCTGCATTTTTGTTTTATGATTCCTGTTGCAAAACAAAGATGTCTATAGGAATTAGGAATGAATTTCTAGAAATATATGCTGATGAAGACCTCTAAGCCAGTGCTGCTCAAAGTGTGGTTCACAACTGTGTCCATCCATGCAGAACTACTGAGTTGCAGTAAGTACAGACACTGAGCACAAACATTTAGAAAATTTTGTAGTAAATTGACAGTAAATTTTTTGTCTACTGAATTTAATTATAAACTGTTGAGATTTGGATGTGTATCTTTTTATTTTATCTTTTTCACATAATTTTTTTTAGTCTAAGTACTGAGCTTTGATGGATAAGAAATCAGAAATAAATCTTTTGCCATGGATACTGTAATAGCTACTGGACTAAACTACTTTGGGGGGAAAGTGCTTATATGTATTTTCAAACGTCTTCTGGATACTCCTAAATGTTTATGGCTTTGAGTATTATAAATGTCTGTTTTTTGTTTTTTTATTATTTTTTTTCAGTAAGTAGATGGTGGTTACAAGGGCTTGGGTAGTGGGGGAATGAAGAGATGTTGGTTAAACGGTGAAAACTTTTTGTTATAAGATGAATAAATTCTGGGGCTCTAATGCATAATAACTATAGTTAACAATACTGTATTATATACTTGAAAGTTGCTGAGAAAGTAAATCTTAAATATTCTCACCACAAAAAAGATACTGCAATTCTATGAGGTAATGGAGGTGTTAGATAACTCCATGGTGGCTTGTGATGGACAGGAGGCCTGGCATGCTGCGATTCACGGGGTCGCAAAGAGTCAGACACAACTGAGCTACTGAACTGAACTGAGCTGAACCGAATCATTTTGTAATATATGATGCATACATGTGAAGTCACTTCAGTCGTGTCCAACTCTGTGCGACCCTATGGACTGTAAACCACCAGGCTCCTCTGTCCTTGGGATTCTCCAGGCAAGAATACTGCAGTTGGTTGCCATGCCCTCCTCCAGGGGATCTTCCCAACCCCGTGATTGAACCCTGGTCTCTTACGTCTCCTGCATCGGCAGGCGAATTCTTTACCACTAGCACCACCTGGGAATCGTGTAATGTATGATACAAATGCATCAAGTCAGCATGTTATATACATTCCTCACACAATGTTATATGTCAATTATATCTCAATAAAGCTAGGGGAAAAGTCAAAATCTCTGGAAAAAAAAACAACTTTCTGTTAATTTGTGTTTTCTCTGCTACTTTAAAAAATAAATATATTTCATGTCTGGAATGCTGTCACACATTTTGAAAGAATCTTTTAAAATTTAATCTTATGACATTCAGAATTGAAACCAACTCCATAAGGGGCATTTCACTTCAGGGATAATAAACATTTATAGGTTATTGTTGATGGAGATGGTAGTAGAAGAACGGAGGCCATTTATTCTACTTCAGTAAACTTCTTGGTCATAGATTAGCTCACGGACAAACATCAGTGGAGTATGTCAGGATAAAGCTCAGCATACTGTCTTTGGAGTGAATATCATGCCAAGAGTAACAAACAAAGCTGCAGATAATTGGGAACTAAAGTGTTTTCATCAAGTTGAAGTCAGAAATATGGGCATGTGAGCCAAAGGAGCATTTTGCTAATTCGTAGTCATAGACCAGGGACTGAAGGAATGGTACATTTTAATAAGAAATTTGAGAAACCTTTAGTACCTACAGGTCAGCTGCCAAGCCTCAGGACCTCTACCCCAGCCATTCTGTCTCAAGAGACTAGATAGCAGACCGCCAGGAACTGCTCAGATGTGTTTTTGAAAACCTTGTATCCCGCGTGCCATCTCTTTCATCCTTTCATCGCTTCTCTTCCCATTCCTATTTTTCCTATTTCTGGCTTACTCTTTTTCCTGTTCCAAAATACAAATGTATAAACTCACTTTCACAGTGTCTATGGTAAAGAAAAATCCCTTGTTTCCTCTTCAAATTCTTGATTAACCTCTTTCCTTTGCTTTGACAAAAACCCAACTCCTCCATAAGAACATGGATTTTCAGGTTGAGGCTAATTTCCCCCCATCCAATTGATGTCAAGCTTCCTCCTCTATCCCCAAGTTGCTTCCAGAACATCATTGCACTAGTCTTATGTAAAAACCCCCACTACTTTGAGATTATTCCATCAGGTAATACCATCTTCCAACCTCAATGATTACTATCATAGACTCATCTTCTGGGCACTCACCCTCAATGCCTTTGATGATTTATTATCTAACTCATTTTTTATACTGTCTACCTCACACTATTAACTGCTTTATTCCTTGATTACTTCATCTCTCAGAATCCAATCTACACCTATCAGAATCCAATACACCTAATGTTGTCATCTGGACCACTGGTTGGACCTGGACCACTTCTGAAACCTTAAATCTGAATGCCCTACACTGACCACAAGCCTCCTCCCATGAACCTTCTCACTCAGTTATTCTTACCATCCCTCTCTGACTTCATGGAGCTGGCAGCTTGTGGTTCTTTGATCTTTCCCTATTGTTTCCATCTTATTTTCTTTTACTTTTCTATCTTGCTTTCATATTTGGACCTCATTTCAATCATTCTTTCACTAATTTTTTTTTTTACACCATATTCCCATTGCCTTTCTATCCATTCTTTTGGCAAATGCCCAGTCCAAGGGTTCTATTTCCCTACATCTAACCCAGACAGTTGAGTATCATTAAAGATGATCCCACAACCACACATGTTGATGCCCAAACTCAATGAGGCCTTCAGTACCTCCTATATTTCCCTAGTGAGCTTTCTCCACTCTTTCCTCAAGTCTTTTGCTCTGCTGTGTTCAAGACTGACTGATAATCTTGCCAATTCGTTCAGAAAGAAATATAACTGCAACTTCCTACCACCAAATCTGGGCTTCTCTCCTGGCTCAGATGGTAAACAATCTGCCTGGAATGCAGGAGACCTGGGTTCAATCCCTGGTTTGGGAAGATTCCCTGGAGAAGGGAACAGCAACCCACTCCAGTATTCTTGCCTGGGGAATTCCATGGACAGAGGAGCCTGGTGGGCTACTGCTCATGGGATCCCAAAGAATCGAACATGATTGAGTGGTTAACACACACACACACACACACACACACACATGACCAAATTTACAGACAGATGTTCCAGAGAAGTTATTTTCCCGCTTAAGATCAACTCCTGTATCTATACTCATGATGCTATCTCCTTTCTTCCTAGGGTACTTGCTATGGACTTAATGAGTGTGTCCCTCCTGAATTCATGTGTTGAAGAACTAATCTTCAGAATGATGGTAGTAGGAGGTGGGGCCTTTGGAAGCTAATGGAGTTTAGATGAGACTATGAGACCAGAGTCCCCATGGTGAGATTAATGCCCTTATAAGACAAGGATGAGAACAGCTGATTCATTGGAAAAGTCCCTGATGCTCGGACATATTGAGGGCTGAAGGAGAAGAGGGCATCAGAAGTTGAGATGTCTGGATGGCATCACTGATGCAGTGGACATGAACTCTGGCATACTTGGGAGATGGTGAGGGACAGAGAGGCCTGGGATACTGCAGTCCATGGGGTCGCAAAGAGTTGGACACAACTGCGTGACTGAACAACAACATAAGATGAGGATCACTTCTCTCTACCATAGGAGGACGCAGCAAGAAGATTGCTGTCTGCAAGTCAGGAAGTAGCACCAAACACCAGATCTACCAGCACCATGACTGTGACTTCCCAGCCTCCAGAACTATGAAAATAAGTGTCTGTCTGTAAGTTACATCTGGTTATGGTATCTTGTTATAGGAGCCTGAGCTGACTAAGATGATACCCTGTATGTTTATGTTTTGATTGTGGTTTTCCTACATTTTTAGGTAAAGCTAAATTTATGTACATCTTTGTCACAGTTTCTATCCTTCTCCCTTGTCCCAAATCCTATACTATTAAGATGATCTAACTTCTGATGTTTGGATCATACATGTTCAGCCAGACCTTACTGGCATACTATTCTTACCTTGCTTATTATCTTTTCAAGATTCTTAAAAGCCTTTCTTTTTTTTTTTTTTCTCTTTTCGCAATCTGAATTAGAACATGTACTTTTCCAGCCTGCCTTCAATTCTTTAAGAATATCAGGAAAAAAAACCAAACAAACAGTGTATATTAATGAGCTAGGAGGTGAAGTTAATAAGGACAACTGATTTTGTAATCGGGTCCTCAAATACACCAATCAGCGACAGTGAATTCTTTTGTTCCCATTGATAATCTATTTCTCCTCATTCAGAAGCACTGTTATTACTTACCAGGATTATGCTAATAGGCTCCTAATTGGTCTTCATCCTTCTACTCTTATTTTCCTTCAGTCTCTCCTTAAAAGCCAGAGTGATTGATCCTGTTAAAACATACATCAGACCATGTCTTTCTTCTGTTCAAAACCTTAAATGACTCTTCATTCCACTAGAAGACATTAGAGTACCCTAAATTGTCCCCTGGGGCTTCCCAGGCGGTTCAGTGATAAAGAGTTCACCTGCCAGACATGGGTTAGATCCCTGGGTCAGGAAGGTTCCCTGGAGAAGGAAACGGAAACCCATGCCAGTGTTCTTTCCTGGAAAATCCCATGGACAGAGGAGCATGTCAGGCTACAGTCCGTGGGGTCTCAAGAGTTGGACACTAATTATCGATTAAACAGCAGTGACAAATTGTCCCCTAGCTCCAATCTTTTAATTCTATAATCCATGAACTCCTTACCAAAGAACTGGGCCTGACCTCCTTTCAGCCACACCCTGATATTTGATCCCACTTTCTAGGGATGCTCCCACTTTAGGGCTTTTGCTGTAGTTATAGCAAAGTTTGAACTTTGCCTGAACTTTGCCCAGAATTTGCTCTTGACTAGCTTATTAACCCCTTTCAAGTCATTATTCACTATTTCACCTTCTCATAGAGACCTACTATGACCTTTACCAAATATTTTAATTCCCTATATCCTGCCCCAGGCTTCAGACTTCACCGTCACTTATCTTCTAGTCTACTAAATATTGCCTTATTATTTTTTACTTTTATGGTTTATTATCTTTCACCATTAGGCTATAAGCTCCATGAGATCCATGAGATCTTTGATTTGTTCACTGTTGTATTTCAATCACCTAGACCATTACCAGGCACATAGTAAGTGCTCAGCAAATATTCATTGCACTAAATTGTGAACAATTTGAATTGATTTGCCATTTTAACTCTCAAAATATGGACAAGATTAACAAAGGATTAATAATAAGTAAAAATGCTGAACAGTTTTACTACTGGATAAAGAAAAACACTCTAGCTTCAGGGTCCTTGTTTTCTTTCAAAACAAGAAACTGCTAGAGCATATTAAGAAATGGGGACATGATTTATTCATTACCATTTGTAGCATCTTGACTGAGAAAATTAAATTGTTTTGTAGATCCTTGATACACCCTGGGACCTCTTCAATGTCTTCACTGTTCTTCCCTTGTTAATTTTTCTTGTTTTCTTTAAAGGACTATAGGCAAGTTAGCAATATTCTGCTCCTTTGGCAAATAATTGATCACTTGGCCTCTTGAACTCCTCTGCAGAGTATGTCTCCACACGTTTACTTAGCATCCTGAATGACATTATGGAATTGGAGAGTGATTTCTTACTGGAAACCCTGCAAAAGAAATAAGGGTATAATGCTTCTTATTTTGGCCACAGTGCAAAATGAAACAGATGACCAGCAAAAGACACTTTTCAACATCACTTTTTAAAAACGTATTTTACTGATCTTCCTTGTCTCAGTGGGAAAAGATGCTCATGAACTCACCCTTCCTGTTGATATTCATATCAACATTAACATCAAAATCACAGATTTGAAGTTGAAAGGCACATTAGTAGATTTTTTTAAATTATTGAGCTATAATTTACATATAACACTATATTAGTTTCAAGTGTACAACATAATGATTTGACATATGTGTATATAATGTAATGTGATTACTACAATAAGCAAATTCACTGCTAAATATGTCTTTGTTTTTTAACCTCTGTTCTTTTTGTGCTTTGTCTTAGAATTCTTAACAGTGTAGTTAGATTTCACATTATAATGAAAATTATACTTAAGTACCATCTTATGTTGAAATATTTCCCATCTAGATATTGCTTTTCATCATATTTTTCATTAAACAAAATTCTAAGTATTGAACCTATACAGGTTGGCCTTCGGAGATCTCATAATAAGTTATAGTAACATAAGCCATGATGATAATGAAAAAAAGAAGAAAAGACATATTAGTCTCTAATTTTTAAATGACAAAGTAGTTTATAAAGCTCAAAATCAAATTTTCTTGTACTTAATATTAGGTAAGCCCTATTGAAACATCCTAAATCAAACCTTTTCTAAAATATCTTTATAATAAAAAATTGTGTATAATAAAATATTTCCAAACTGTAGTTTGTGATCTAATAATTTTAAACAGCAATATCTAATACAACCAGATTCTAGACCAAGAGGTAGCAAAATTTGTTGCCTCTTTTTGTAAATAAAAATTTGGGGAACATATGTTTGTTCATTTTTTTGTGTGTTATCTGTTAACTGCTTTTGTGCTACAACAGCTGAGTTTAATAGCTATGACAGAGATTATATGGCCTGCAAACCTAAAATATATACTTTCTGGCCCTTTATAGAAAGAAAAAAAATGCTGACCCCCTGTTCTAGACAAGTAAAAAATTGGGGGAGTTCTTTATGTTTCATTACACTGAAGTTAACCTCATGTTCTCGTCTATCATTTAAGAGGGAGGGAGAACTTGGAAAAATTTCAGAGCTTTCTGGCTGTGAGTTGTTAGTACAAATTGACCAGGGAAAGACAGAATATTGGCCCCATTGACTGCTCAGGCTGCCCACACACATATCCTCATATTATCCCTCTTTTCACTACTAAGTTCTCCTCATTAAGTGCCTGAGACGTAAGTCATCTTTGAGTTCTTACCATCAACAGAAATGCTGATCCTTCTATCGTGACCTTTGACTTTACCTTCTCTCCTAAACTGACCTTCCTTCTTTAGATTGTGATTGGGTACACTTGTCTGCTGGTTTGGCCTGGATGCCTTCTGTGATTCTTTGATTTACTTTGACCTCCACGGCTGGGTGCCGAGATTCTGGCTCTCGGTTTTTACTCTGAAGCCTTAAACTTCAATGACCAGTTCAACTTCTGATTTTTAGATTCCCACCTCAGACTACCACTCCTGTTCTGTTCCCTGACCACACAAGAGACAGTGAGTAATAAAGGACCTAGAGAGCACTTTAGTATATTCGACAGGTCATTAGAGGAAAATCATAGGAACCAGAATTACTTAATCTTAAGGGGAAAGAGCAAACATAAAATTAAATTCTGAAAGTCCACAATGATGTGCCATATGGAGAAAGAGAATCAGTCATTTCATATAATCTCAGAGAGATGGATTTGAACAAACTTGATACACATGAGGACTGGGATAAAACAGTGTGAAAAAAGTGGCCAACAATCACAAATTTCTGAGGTGTATAAACAAGGTAAATCCCAATATCTTGGGGTGTTCAGTAGTTACATAAGCTTAAAATCAGGGGACAATGTTGATGGCCTATAAAATTTCCTTGAATTGTACAGTTGAAGCAACAGCTCTCCTGTTGTTTTACTGAGAAAAGATCAGAAGCAAAGCAAAAAAGCTATATTCCACAATATTTGAAAGAAACAACTACCATGAAAAAATATGGTTTTATAAGCCAACTCTTTAGTCTTTTCCTTTAGATTATCAAATCTTAAGATTAGACTAAGAAAGGAATTTTTTTTTTTTTTTTTTTTACTCTCCAATAATAAAATTAATTTTCTGTAATCCTAAGTGTGTTTGTGCTATGCTAAGTCACTTCAGCTGTGTCCAGCTCTCTGGGACCCCATGGAACGTAGCCCACCAGGCTCCTCTTCAATGGAATTCTCCAAGACGAATCCTGGAGTGGGTTGCCACTTCCCTCCTCCAGGGGATCTTCCTGACTCAGGGGTCAAACCCGCATCTCCTGCTTTGGAAGGTGAGTTCTTTACCACTAGTGCCCTAAGTGTGTTTATGATTTTAATATTTTACCTTCTAGAGTTTAATCCATTTGAGATTTATTTTTCTTTCTCAAGAATTTGCTAGCTTGTCTGATTCCTTTATTTAATACCTCATTCTTGTTTACTGATTTTAAGTACTGACCTCAGAGTATTTCTAATTCCCTGTACAATTCATGGACTCTACACAGATCCACTGGTCTGTCAGAAACATTATTATGTTAAAAACACTCAGTTTATATTTTGAGATACTATATTTTACTGTTATACAGGTTTTTTTCATTCATTGTTTTGCTCAAAAAAAAAATTTCCTGGTTATTGTCCTACTTATGTTCTTGCTGATCAACTTATAATATATGTAGTTCAATTTTGTGGGGCTTCCCTGGTGGCTCAGATGGTAAGGAATCTGCCTGAAATTCTGTAGACTTGGGGTTCTATCCCTGGTTTGGGAAGATTCTCTGGAGAAGGGAATGGCTACCAATTCCAGTGTTCTTGCCTGGAGAATTCCATGGACAGAGGAGTCTGGCAAGGAAATATACATACATATCTTATGTTCACATTGCATACAGTGTTTATAGGTGCTCTGAAAAAAATCTTGCAGGCAAATATTAAACTGATAATGTTAGCTTTCCCAAGGAAGGGGGGGGTGGGTAATGGTCACAAAATGGAAGAGTCATGATTACTGGGATGATGAGGACAATTGTCTTACTCATACCTGGATGATGGGGAGAGCATTTTAGGAGCAGGTACTTGTACAGAATTTGAAGACACATGGAAATGAGTGATATGAAGAAGAAAAGCAGAAGTTTTGAGCTAGAAGAAAAAAAACTAATCAAGGTGATAAGTCTTCAGGGAAATGCTATTCAGGATGGTTTAAATTCTGGGGAATATCTAAAGCTTTGGTTGAATGCTTGGGCAAGAGTCACAGTATCAAGGACAATCATGCCTAAATTAGGAGCTTGAATTTTTTGTTATAATTTGGATAAATCACTGAAAAATTTTAAACAAGGTATTGTCATAATCAAATTTTAATCTTTAAAATGTCATTCTGATGTCTAGGTGGAGGTTTGAATGGAGAATCTAGGACATTATGTAGATGGCTACTGCAATAATCCATGTATAGATCATAACATTGGTCTTCATGTAGCCTAGTCTCTTTGTGATGTCATAGTCAAATAAACACAATTTTTGGAGGCAAGAATAGTCACATGCAACATAAGATTTTATTAAAAGTTCAAGAATAGTGTTGCAAAAATCCTTTTTTCCCCCCATTCATCTTTATATATCCCTCAAATCCTAGAACTGTACCCAAAGCTTTCTTCCATCCTCAATTCAGGTATGGACTCCAGAACTTTTTTTTCACTCCTCTTCTTACCTTCCTGGATGTGTTCTTTCTTCCCATTACCTTTTCTCTGCCCTAGCTCTCTTTCTGGTTATTTCCATCTCTCAACTATTTTGAACCATTATCAGTAAAGGTTCTTTACTGATGGTTCTTAAATAATTCTTGCAAGTAGGAGGAAGACATATTGCAAATACTCATACATGAATCACTTTTATCTTTGTTAAATAGGAGAAATGTGATTAGAGACTATAATCTGATAGTGGTCATAGGGATAGACAGGAGGGATGAATGTTAAAGTAATATTGGAAGCAAAATGAGGGAAATTGGGTGTGGAATGACAGAAATAAGATACTTGGGTGGGGGCAAGTGGAGCTTGTCTGGCAATACTCTCCATGTTTCTTTTGGACATGGAATCATTGCAGGGTACTTTTGACTAAGCCAGAGAACGTCACAGAAGAGCTAGAGGATACATAATGGGTTCAACTTTGTGAAGGTTTATTTTTAAATGTTTTAGGTTACCTAAGAGGAGCTCTCCAGAGACGGATGGAGAAATGAGGTTGCAACTTAGAAGAAAAATGGACTTGGAATTCATCATTTTCCAAACAGAGAATATGCTCAGAGGCCTGGGGGAAAATGTAAGATAAAGACTAAGATAGAAGACAGAGTTTCCAAAAGTTTAGAGCAGAGGAAAGGAGGAAAGTGAAGTCGCTCACTTGTGTCCGACTCTTTGCCACCCCATGGACTGTAGTCTACCAGGCTCCTCTGTCCATGGGATTTTCCAGGCAAGAATCCTGGAGTGGGTTGCCGTTTCCTTCTCCAGGAGATCTTCCTGACCCAGGGATTGAACCCAGGCTTCCTGCATTGTAGGCAGATGCCTTACTGTCTGAACCACCAGGGAAGTCGTTAGAGCAGAGGAGTAGATATAAAAGAAGCAGGCGAGGGAGGAAAATGCTTCATGTTCAAAATGTCAGATATTACAGAAAAGTTGAGAACCACATGAGCTAAGAATTGGAAATAGTGGAAATAAGCTTAAGAATTGCCCAGTGCATTTGACCCCATTAAGAGACATTTCAGTGGAGATGGGGACTACAGGCTGATTACTATCAGGGTTATTGACTACTCTTTCAATACTTTTGTTTGTGAGGAAAGATATAGCTGAAATGGGAACCCAGAAGTATGCTGATGGGTTTTAGGTAATAGGGGCTATGTGGATGAGCGGCCCCTTTTCAAGAGGACAAAAAATAGAAGTCTCATCTTAAGGGTTAAGACACATTAGGTAGATTGAGGGACAGCTGGGTAAAGTGCTTGAATGAGAAGGGAAATTTATTTATAGTAAAAAATAGGTTTCATGTGGCACTATAGGAAGAACTTAATTTGATTCTCCAACCCTATCTGCTAGGAACTATGCGGTAATGAAGAAAGAAGACTGTTTCTGCCCCCAAGAAACTAATGGTCCAGTTAAGATATTCATCTAGTCAACAAATATTTAATAAAAGCCAACAATGTGCTAAGAGACACTGTTTCAGGTCGTGAGTATACAGTGAAAGTGAAGTCGCTCAGTCATGTCTGACTCTTTGTGACCCCGTGAACTGTAGCCTACTAGGCGCCTCCGTCCATGGGATTCTCCAGGCAAGAATGCTGGAGTGGGTTGCCATTTCCTTCACCTGGGGATCTTCCCGACCCAGGGATCGAACCTGGGTCTCCGGCATTGCAGGCAGACGCTTTAACCTCTGAGACACCAGGGAAGCCCTTATTTCAAGTCAAATTGCTAAATGATGTATAGGAGTATACAGTAAGGGCTACAAAACAAGGTCTAAGCCCTCAGAGAGATTGTGTTCCAGGAGAGGCAGACATGCAAATAAAGAAATTCTTTAACCATTTACAGAGCTATAAAAGCTGCCTTACCCCACAGAATAGAGAAGTTCCTCGATCTTTGCTTCTGTTACGCTCCCCTTAGGAAGCAAACATGGAGGGACTTGTCCATTCTATGGGGCAAGGCAGCTCAGAGGAGGCAGGTGGAGATTCTCCTTTGCCAAGAAGGGAATAATGATTGAGATGAGTCTTGAAAGAAGAGTGGGTATTCAGCGGATGAAAGCTGTAAGGAAAGTTAGGACAGGCAGAGGGCGCGATATGAGCGCGAGGGAGGGCTTTGACAGGACGACCGGGTGGGCTTGGGAAGATGACTCATGGGAGAGGAACAAAGCGAAGGGTGAGGATTAGGATGTGAGAGCCGCAGAGGGCCGCTGGAGCGTGCATTTTGGGTGGAGGCCAAGGATGGCAGGAATGAAAAGCTCTGTGGGATTAAGTGGCCCCAAGGTTCTGAAAGGCTCTGGCTTAGAGGGGTGTTCAGCCTGGCACAAAGAGAGTCATGACCGATGCTACTGTCAGCGCTCCGGCGCAGTCAGCAGGCTTGGTCAGGGCGCCAAAATGGAGGCCTCGGAAAAGCGCTCTGTGCTTCTGGTGAGCCTGGCTGGAAGGCTGGTGGTGAAGTGAGATCTCAGGCATGATGGGAGCACATGGAAAGTGGAAGATTCCGCGGGGTCTCGTGGCTGCGCAGTTATGTGGAGACATCTGGGCAGCCACCCCCACACGTCCTCTGTCAGGCCACATCACCGTGGGTGAGGGAGTCTCATTTCCCTGAGGTCCAGTGCTTGTCCAAAATGAAGGGAGTCAGTATCAACAAGCCCTGGGGTCCTTTGTAGCACTGAAATTCTAAGAATCTACTTGTGAGCAAAACTTCTTGAGATAAAGAAATGTGCTTCCTTGTTCTTTTTTACTTTGGAATAAAAAGCAACTGTTTAGTAAGGAACTTAAACACCTAGTAGATATACAATCAATATGTAATCAATTGACTCATTTCATACTGGCAGGAATTTTTTATTCTTCACATTACAAGGTAAAGATTTGTTATAAGTAAGCTCCAGGTGCAAATAATACAAACATATTTGCATTATCATTTTTTTCTAGTTATGGTTTGGTATTTAGTTGCCAGCTGTGTCTGACCCTTCTGTGACCCCATGGATTGGGGTTTTCCAGGCAAGAATACTGGAAAGGGTTGCCATTGCCTTTGTCCAGGGGATCTCCCCAACCCAGGGATCAAACCCAAGTCTCCTGTATTGGTAGGCCTGATGCATGTGGTTCCAAGCTTTCACTCTTTCTGATTTTTAATCTGATAAACCAGCATGCAAATTAACCTGGACCCCCAAAAGCTGAGTCCTGAAAGCAGGAGGGCTGGCGACAAACATTTTTCTAAAGCTCTTCAAATTTAATAATATTTACTACCCTGAAATTTATCATTATTTTGTTCAAATAAATATTAGAGTATCATCATAAAACTTAGGAGATGATAAAATATCAGGTAAACTGAATCATTTTAATTTATCTCCATGCGTACTCCAAATCTTTTGAGTTTTGGAGGGATGTCATTTTCTCATCTTTCTAATAATTTTTAGTAGATTTGCTCCTTCTATCCTCCCCCTATTCCTTTGATCTGATGCGATTCCCCTTTTATTAATGTTTACCCTCCT
The DNA here is from genome assembly GCF_033118175.1 of Dama dama. Lineage (NCBI taxonomy): Eukaryota > Metazoa > Chordata > Mammalia > Artiodactyla > Cervidae > Dama > Dama dama. The sequence continues at coordinate 26,911,172 of NC_083711.1, forward strand.
TCATATCCAAGTCTGATGTGACTTCGCTCATATGCTTTTCATTCCTTTGTGGATAATACCCGTAGTGACCAAAAATGAACTCAAATCCTAACTCAACAGAGGCCCCCTGGACACTCTCTTATGGAAAACTCAGCTGCTGCTCCTTGATTGCCCTGCCATTTGTCATTATCCTTTGTTTACAGTCTCTGAGCCAGTTTTCAATCCATGCAACAGCACTTCTGTCCAAATCAATTTGTATTAATTTTTCAAGTCAAAGTTTGCAAGGCACGGCAGCCAATGGATTCCGGAGGTTCAAGCATATTGCTTGTTCCCTTCATCCAGTGATTTTTTTTGTAATTAGATTTTTTCATTTAAGTGGGGGTGGGGAGGAGATCGAGTTTCTGAGGCATGATCTTCCGACGCTGTCTCATCGCCTAGTGAAAATTCCTGTGTGCAGGTATTGACGCTGGCGCGAGTTTAATACGGATGATAAAGTAGAGGATTTTTTAAAAAATGGAACTGAAATGCCAGCTGCTCCTCACATTCCTTGCACCATATTGTCTAATGAAGCGGCCCCTTTTTCAGCAGCTCCAGCCAGGAATCTTTGAGTCATGTTTGATCCCCTTTTATCCTTTGATCAACATTTGATCCTTGGAAGGAAGCCAAATTCTGAGAGCGCACCGGACTCCCTCTGCTTGGCCCCGGATCGCTCTCTCCCTCCCGCGCTGTTATTAACGCTCCCGCAGCCCTAAACTTTTTAACCAGCTGCACGTCTGCAGTTCTTTGTTCCTTGGTCTGAGGCGGTCACTCGGCTGTTGCAAATTGTTTTCAAATCAGCTGGTCAAGTCGACCCCCGTGCCGTGGGCAAAGCCTCATTATTCAGGAGCTTTGTCTTCCTTAAGTTGTTTAGAAGCCTTGGGTCCTGCGTCGGTCATCTTCTGCATCTTGGCTGGGGGGCAAACACAGCTTTCTGGAATTCACTGCCATTGTTCCAGGTCTTAAGATTTTTAGTCTCAATAAAAATGTAAATCCATGGCTGATTCATATCAATGTATGACAAAACCCACTGGAAAAAAATAATAATAATAATAAAAATTAAAAAAAAAAAAAAAAAAAAATCCAGCGGATTTTGTGTGTTGGTGGGCAGCGGCAGAGTTGTGGAGTTCTTGCCTATGCTGTTTTAGGAGTACTATCATTTTAATAGTTCTCAGAATCTTCTGCTATTTTAAAAACAAAACCAGTTTTAACCTAGCTCTTTAAATCCACCATTTACATTTTGCAAATCACCCTGATGCAAAACTCTCAAAAAGCCAAAAAAACCTCACTCACAATAAAGAATTATAAGTATTAGGTTTAGCACATTGTATCTGAATGTGTCTCTCCTCCTCTAGTGAGAATAGTCACTGTTTTTTTTTTTTTTTCATTTATTTTTATTAGTTGGAGGCTAATTACTTTACAATACACTACAATATTGTAGAGAATAGTCACTGGTTTTTAACTTTGCCTGTTTACACCATGCCTTACTCCCATCTGACTATCTGAACTTTATACTGTGCCGCTCAAATCTCTGCCCCCAAATGAATTTTATAATACTTGACCTTTTAATCTAGCAAATCAGGCCTTTCTGTAATCAAATTAAACTTTTCATGGGATGAACCCAACTATCAAATGTCATCTTATCTTCAGCAGCAGAAGTTGAAATAGAAATATCAGACATGTAGACAAGAAAGAGTCAAAACAGATCATTAACACCAGACTAAATGCCTTTAGACTGTCTTACAATGACTTCATGCTTAGCTGTTGAAAATAAGCTGTCAAAAACTATGTTGCTGTCTGTTCAAGGAATATGAAATAATATACTAAATATGTTTGCTTTGAAGACTGTCTGGAACAGCTCTGAAAAACATTAACAATTTTGCATGGACATATGGATGCCGGAGTGGATGAAATAGATATTTTGGGGACAGAAAGCACTAAAGGTAGACTTGCTATATTATGCTCATTGGACTATCCCTTGCTAATAAAAGTTAATGGAAAATAAGAATAAACCAATTAGAATATACGCAATGAAAACAAATAGTAGAAGATATGGCCCAAACTGCCATTAAATACTATGATTTATTTTAACTGCCTCTTAAACACTCTACAATTCATTTACACTTACAATTAAAAATTCTTTCAAAGTATGTGAATAGTAAATAAGTGAAGTTTAACCCTAATATTCAAACTTCAAAAATAAGTACTGTCTTACTCTGGTCTCCCAAAGAAATTAAACAGATCTGATCCAACCAGAAAGAGACATGAATGACATTTGCTAGATTTTATCACCTTTAGATGTTTTGTGAGGGTCTGTTTTCTGATTAATAAAACCACTGGGAATTTTTTTTTGGGGGGGGGAATTATTTTTTTGCAGGATGTTACACATACTATTCTCTGAGATCAGGAAGATGGTGATGCCCCTATGATTGGTAAAGGAAAGACATATTGTATGCAAAGCACCTATCATTGTTCCTGGTGCATAGTAGGTGCTCAATACTTTCCTTTTCCCATTAAATAAACCATTCAATCAACGTGTGATCAGGCACTGCTTCTAACTACTGGTCTGACCTCTACAACTTAAAGTGTTTGCCAGAGACTTCCTTCGCAGTTCAGTGGTTAAGACTCAGGTTCAATTCCTGGTCAGGGAGCAAGGATCTTGCATGCCTCGCAGTATGGCCAAATAAAATGAAATAAATAATGATAATAATATACAGACTAAAAACATGCTCAGGAGAGAGCAGTGCATCTGAGTTTCAAGGGGGCATCTTACAGTTCATGCAACAAGGGAGTGAATTAAAAATGGGTGATGTTGAGAAGGTCTAGAGGGTTTTTAAGCAAGAGTGTAACTAGTGCAACACCATGGAAAGCAGAAGCAAGCACAAAGCCGAGCCAAGTCTGAACGCTGGGTTGGAGTGAAAGACAGGTCAGGCCCTAGATTCTCTAACACAGATACTAGCAGGAGTAAAGGCATCAGTGGTGGATGGGAGACACTGATGGAGTATTTGAAGTTTTCCAAGTACATCCCTGGAACAAAAACAACCTGGCTGACGCACAGGAAAGGGTTAACCTTACCCAAATGGAGGCTTGACCTTTGCCCTCATTTCTGGGAAGTAATCTCCAAGCCCTTGGAATGTCTGCTTCATATGAGTATGTTTGCTTACCTGAAGGCCTGGGGCCATGCCAGATAATTTCGGTTAACAATGTGATTTATGGTGAAGGGAGGGCCTTAGGTAATACGGCATCTCTTCAGACTCTGGAGGGGATGGGAGGCTAAGGTTAGCCATATGGAAGGTCAATCATATCGATGTGTTAAAGTCACAATAAAGCTCAGGACGTGAACGCTTGGGTGAGCTTCTGTAGATGGCAGTACTTCACGCACCTTGTCACACCTCATCACTAGGAGAAATAGACACAGTGACCACCACTCCCCGTGGAGGGAACACCCAGAAGCTCTGCACCTTGGTGGCTCCCAGCCCTGCCTTGTGCGACTCTTCGCTCTGTTGATTTTCATCTGTGTCCTTTTGTCACTTCCAAGATGAGGTTGTGAAAGACAGTGACTTCCATTTTGCTCAAATTCTTTCTGGGGCTCCCTTGCTTGGTCATCCTGGAGGCCAGCTGCTATTCAGAGTCACCCTCTGGAAAGGTCCACAGGACAGGCTCCCAGCCACAGCCTACAAGGCACTGAGGCTTTCAGACCAGGAGCCAGGGAGGAATAGAATGCTGCCAACAACCAAGTGGATCCACCTTCAGTAAAATGTTGAGCATTTCCTATAATTTCCTCTGTGTGAGAATCCCAGAGCCAGAGGAGGGAGGCGCGCCTCATGAAAACTGTGAGATCAGTGTTTGAAGTTGCTGTGTTTTAGGATAATTTCTTATGCAGCAATAGACAATTAGTCCACTTGGCTTACATCTCTGCTTCACTCCTTTGCACTAGTGTGATTGGTTATGTTATTGAAGTTTTCTGTGCCTTGATTTAGTTACATGTAAACTTCGGGATGATAGTAGTACCTACCTTACAAGGTGATTGTGAACACCAATACAATGAATTGATCCCCAGCAGGACCACATAGTAATTGCTCAGTGTGCATCTTAACTCTCATTAACACGGGCCTGGGGACTATGTTGAAATAAAAGTGGCACGTACTGGTAGAGGGTGTGGCAGCAGGGTCTCCCAAGCTGAGACTGAGTGTTTTTAGTGATGGCATCTGATGTGACTACTAGTTGAAGATGCTATTCTCTGAATGAATAATTTAGAAAATTTAGAAAAAAAGAATATGCTGCAATTGAGGGCTCAGATTTCTCTTCAGCACAATTGTATAATGCGACAGATGTACTAAGCTCTTAAGGTGTAGACATCCCATTTTGAAGGTAGGCAGAAGGTGAAGGTTGATATGGATGATAATTAGAAAATGTATAAAAGGAACTTAATATTTTTCTTATTGCTAGTTTTGCCCTGTGGATTCTTTAGGTATCCAAGAACTGTGAATTAGGATGTATGTTTGTCACAAAAACAAATGAAATAAATTTATTGTATTTATCAGATCATCATTTTCCTGTAATAACTTAATTAAAGTATTCCCTGTTAAAAGCTTATGTCTATAATTACTATTCAGTAAGTGTTCAATTCAAGTCTATGGTATTCTTATAAGTTGAGCTATACATCCAAATATATTTCTACCCTCGAATCCTTTTTCTGGCCACTTCTCTTTCCATGATGCATTTTCTTATGGAATATTTTATATAGCTAAGTCATGCATTTTCATGCATTTAGGAGTACAGATGGCCAAGATGAAGAGGACTGCTAGGCTAGGGTCCTTCCAACATAATTTAATTTGGGGGTTCTATAGTTCCAGAAACCTCTCGACGGGAGTAGAAAGGCATTTTAGAAGGACATGATTGGCAGCCCTTGCTTGAGTAATTTGTATTCTCTTTGCAGCCAAGTGCAATAACATCAACTTGAAGTGATAAGGATACTGCTAAATTTGCTTTAATTAATGTCAGGTCCCTGAGTAATAAATCACCATTAATTTGTGAGTTAGTTTTTTGGAAATGGCCTAGACTTTTTGGCTGTCACTGAAATTTGGCTGGGAAAGCCTCCCACTTGTGGAAGCCTGTCTGCTCAATCATTTTCTTCTCTCTTTATAGTTTTTCAAGGTGAGACTTCATCTGAGTTGAAGATATGTAAGATTATTCTCATTTTTTTAAAAACTAGAATCCCAGCAAAAACTTAACCTTGTCAACCCTTCATGTAGACTTATATCTGTTAGAAGAGTTAGTAACTACTTTATTTTAGGCTAGTAGTTTTCATACAATTATGTGCTAATGTGATTTTTTTTTCAGGAAAATGTTCCAAAGAGCAGAATTTCATGATAAAACATGAATTATGAAAAAGAAAGTATCTACATTAAAAAAAATAATTGAATTTGACTTCATTTTTCAACATTTTCTTGAGGTTGGATGGGATACACAAAACCCATATCTCCTTCCTTTCCCGTCCCTATAATTTAGAGATTCATTTTTGTGGTTGCATATTTTTAAAAAAGATGGATGTATGTGTCTTCTAGTCATTGGATTGGTCGGAAAATTTGTTTGGGTTTTCCCATAACAGCTTACGGAAAACCCAAACAAACTTTTTGACCAACCCAGTATTTGATATCAGTTCGGTTCAGTTCAATTCAGTTGCTCAGTGGTGTCTGACTGTGGCCCTATGGACTGAAGCATGCCAGGCTTCCCTGTTCATCACCAACTCCTGGAGCCTGCTCAAACTCATGTCCATCGAGTCGGAGATGCCATCCAACCATCTCATCCTCTGTTGTCTACTTTTCCACCTGCCTTCAATCTTTTCCAGCATCAGAGTCATTTCTTGTGGGTCAGTTCTTCGAATAAGGTGGCCAAAGTATTGGAACTTCAGCTTCAGTCCTTCCAATGAATATTCAAGACTGATTTCCTTTAGGATGGACTGGTTGGATCTCCTTGCAGCCCAAGGGACTCTCAAGAGACTTCTCCAACACCACAGTTCAAAAGCGTGAATTCTTCAGTGCTCAGCTTTCTTTATACTCCAACTCTCACATCCATACATGACTACTGGAAAAATCATAGCTTTGACTAGATGGACCTTTGTTGGCAAAGTAATGTCTCTGCTTTTTAATATGCTGTCTAGGTTGGCCATAGCTTTTCTTCCATGGAGCAAGCGTCTTTCAATTTCATGGCTGCAGTCACCATCTACAGTGATTTTGGAGCCCAAGAAACTAAAGTCTTTCACTGATTCCATTGTTCCCCTCTATATGGCATGAAGTGATGAGACCAGATGCCACAATCTTAGTTTTCTGACTGTTTTAAGCCAACTTTTTCACTCTCCTCTTTTACTTTCATCAAGAAGCTCTTTAGTTCTTCACTTTCTGCCATAAGGATGGTGTCATCTGCTTATCTGAGGTTATTGATACTTCTCCTGGCAATCTTGATTCCAGCTTGTGCTTCATCCATCTTGGCATTTTACATGATGTACTCTGCATTTAAGTTAAATTAGCAGGGTGACAATATACAGCCTTGACATACTCCTTTGCTGATTTGGAACCAATCCATTGTTCCATGTCCAGTTCTAATACTGTCTCTTGACCCACATGCATATTTCTCAGGAGGCAGGTAAGGTAGTCTGGTATTCTCATTTCTTTCAGAATTTTCCACAGTTTGTTGTGATCCACACAGTCAAAGACTTTGGCATAGTCAATAAAACAGAAGTAGATGTTTTTATGGAACTCTCTGCTTTTTGGAGGATCCAGCAGATGTTCCAATTTGATCTTTGGTTCCTTTGCCTTATCTAAATCCAGCTTGAACATGTGGAAGTTCATGGTTCACATATTGTTGAAGCCTGGCTTGGAGAATTTTGAGCATTACTTTGCTAGCATGTGAGATGAGTGCAATTGTGTGGTAGTTTGAGCATTCTTTGGCATTGCCTTTTTTTGAGATTAAAATGAAAACTGACCTTTTCCAGTCCTGTGGCCACTGCTGAGTTTTCCAAATTTGCTGACATGTTGAGTGTAGCACTTTCACAGCATCATCTTTTGAGATTTGAAATAGCTCAACCGGAATTCCATCACCTTCACTAGTTTTGTTTGTAGTGATGCTTCCTAAGGCCTATTTGACTTCTCATTCCAGGATGTCTGGCTCTAGTTGAGGGATCACACCCCTGTGGTTATCTGGGTCATGAAGATCTTTTTTGTATAGTTTTTCTGTGTATTCTTGCCACCTCTTCTTAATATCTTCTGCTTCTGTTAGGTCCATACCATTTCTGTCCTTTATTGTGTTCATCTTTGCATGAAATGTTCCCTTGATACCTTTAATTTTCTTGAAGAGATCTCTAGTCTTTCCCATTCTGTTGTTTTCCTCTATTTCTTTGCATTGATCACTGAGGAAGGCTTTCTTATCTCTCCTTGCTATTCTTTGGACCTCTGCATTCAAATGGGTATATCTTTCCTTTTCTCCTTTGCCTTTTGCTTCTCTTCTTTTAACAGCTATTTGTAAGGTCTCCTCAGACAATCATTTCTTTTTCTTGGGAATGATCTTGATCCCTGCCTCCTGTACAATGTTACAAACTTCCTCCCATAGTTCTTCAGGCACTCTGTCTTTCAGATCTAATCCCTTGAATTTATTTCTCACTTCCACTGTGTAATCATAAGGGATTTGATTTAGGTCATACCTGAATGGTCTAGTGGTTTTCCCTACTTTCTTCAATTTAACTCTGAATTTGGCAATAAGGAGTTCATGATCTGAGCAACAGTCAGCTCCTGGTCTTGTTTTTGCTGACTGTATAGAGCTTCTCCATCTTTGGCTGCAAAAAGTATAATCCATCCTATTTTGGTATTGACCACTTGATGATGTCCATGTGTAGAGTCTTCTCTTGTGTTGTTGGAAAAGGGTGTTTGCTATGTCCAGTGTATTCTCTTAGCAAAACTCTATTAGTCTTTGCCCTGCTTCATTCTGTACTCCAAGGCCAAATTATCTGTTACTCCAGGTATTTCTTGACTTCCTACTTTTGCATTCCAGTCCCCTTTAATGAAAAGGACATCTTTTGGGGGTGTTATTTCTAGAAGGTCTTGTAGGTCTTCATAGAACGGTTCAACTTCAGCTTCTTCAGCATTACTGTTCAAAGCATAGCCTTGGATTACTGTGATATTGAATGATTTGTTTTAGAAATGAACAGAGATCATTCTGTCATTTTTGAGATTGCATCCAAGTACAAGGCATTCTGTACATTTTTGAGATTGCATTTTGGACTCTTTTATTGAGTATGATGACTACTCCATTTCTTCTAGGGGATTCTTGCCCACAGTAGTAGTTATAATGGTCATCGGAGTTAAATTCACCCATTCCAGTACATTTTAGTTCGCTGATTCCTAAAATGTCAATGGTCACTCTTGCCATCTCCTGTTTGACCACTTCCAATTTTCCTTGATTCATGGACCTAACATTCCACTTTCCTATGCTTTATTGCTCTTTACAGCATCAGACTTTACTTCCATCACCAGTCACATCCATAACTGGGTGTTTTTTTTTTTTTTTTTTCTTTGACTCTGTCTCTTCATTCTTTCTGGAGTTATTTCTCCACTGATCTCCAGTAGCATATTGGGCACCTACCAATCTGGGGAGTTCATCTTTCAGTGTCCTATCTTTTTGCCTTTTCATACTGTTCATGGTGTTCTCAAGGCAAGAATACTGAAGTGGTTTGCTATTCCCTTCTCCAGTGGACCACGTTTGTCAGAACTCTCCATCATGACCCGTCCATCTTGGGTGGCCCTACATGGCATGGCTCATAGGTTCATTGAGTTAGACAAGGCTGGGTCCATGTGATCAGACTGGTTTTTTTCTCTGATTTTAGTTTTCAGTCAGTCTGCCCTCTGACAGAGAAGGATAAGAGGATTATGGAAGCTTTCTGATGGGAGAGACTGATTGAGGGGGAATCTGGGTCTTGTTCTGATGGGTGGGGACATACTTGTGAAAGTGAAGTCGCTCAGTCCTGTCTGACTCTTTTTAACCCCATGAACTGTAGCCTACAAGGCTACTCTGTCCATGGAATTTTCCAGGCAAGTAAATCTTTAATCCAATTTTCTGTTGATGGGTGGGGCTGTGTTCCCTTCCTGTTATTTCCTGGGGCCGAACTATGGTGGAGGTAATGAAGACAGTGACGACCTCCTTCAAAAGGTCCCATTCATGCACTTCTGCACTCACTGCCCCTGACCCTGCAGCAGACTACCACTGACCCACACCTCCACCGGAGACTCCTGAACACCCACAGGCAACTCTGGGTCTATTGTGGAGTCACTGCTCCTTTTTCCTGGGTCCTGGTGGGCACAGGTTCTGTTTGTGCCCTCCAAGATTTCTTTAATTAGTATCTTATATTTTTCTAAATACAGGTCTTTTATCTCCTTAGGTAGGTTTACTCCTAGGTAGTTTATTCTTTTTGTTGCAGTGGTAAATGGGATTGTTTCCTTAATTTCTTCTTCTGATCTTTTGTTGTTAATGTATAGGGATCCAAGAAATTTCTGTGTGTTAATTTTAAATTCTGCTTCTCTACCTATGTTGATGAGTTTAGTAGTTTTCTGGTATCATCTTTAGGATTTTCTATGTAGAGTATGTCACCTGCAAACCATGACAACTTTACTTCCTTTCCAAGTTGAATTTCTTTTATTTCTTTTTCTTCTCTGTTATGTTTAGGACTTCCAAAACTATGTGGTGAGAGTAAACATCCTTGCCTTATTCCTGATCTTAGAGGAAATGTTTTGAGTTTTTCACCCTGAGAATGATGTTTGCTATGTGTTTGTTCTGCATGGTCTTTATTATATTGAGGTAGGTTCCCTCTATGCCCAAATTTCTGCAGAGTTTTTATTGTAAGTGGTTGTTGAATTTCATCAAAAGCTTTCTCCTGCATCTATTGAGATTATCATATGGTTTTCATTCTTTAATTTGTTGATATGGTAGATCATATTGATTTTCATTTATTGGAGAATCCTTGCATTTTGGGGATAAATCCCATTTGATCATGTTTATGATCCTCTTAATGTGTTGTTGGATTCTGCTTGCTGGTATTTCATTGAGGAGTTTTGTGTCTATGTTCATCAGTGATACTAGCCTCTAATTTTTTTTTTTGTGTGTGAAATATTTGCCTGGTTTTAGTATCAGAACCATTGTGGCCTTATAGAATGAGCTAGGGAGTGTTGCTTCCTCTGCAATTTCTTTGAAGAGTTTTGGAAAGAGAGGTGTTAGCTCTTCTTTAAATGTTTGATGGAATTCACTTGTGAAACTATCTGATCCTAGACTTCTGTTTGTTGGAAGATTTTTAATCACAGTTTCAATTTTACTACTTGTGATTGGTGTGTTCATATTTTCCATTTCTTCCTGGTTCAGTTTTGGAAGATTGTACCTTTCTAAGAATTTGTCCATTTCTTTCAGGTTGTCCATTTTATTGGCATATAGTTGTTTGTAGTAGTCTCATACGTCTTTATATCTTTTGTATTCCTGTGGTGTTAATTGTGACTTCTCCTTTGTACTCTTCTTAATAGATAGAATTTGTATTGGTTTTTCATATTCTCCAAAAGATATTGTCTGACCCAGGGTAACAAGGAAAATGCTTTCTTAATGCATTACCTTGTCATCCAATGAATATGCTAAGCTACCACATTAGGAATCTGGCCATGCTGTTGAGTTCATTTTCAGTTAACCTGGTAGGAAGTGTTGGGGGGAAGAGAACTAGGCTGAGAGTTAGAAAGCCTGACACTGACATCTGACACTTCCCAATGACAGTATACTGAAGTTCATTTTCACATTCATTAATTCAGTGAGAAGTAGATGGTTGGACTAGGGAATTTCTCAAAGCCTTTCTATTGCTGACATTCTGTGAATCATCTCTAATGTCCACCTATATCCAGTGCATTAGCTTATCAATTTCTGCATGGGACAGGCACAAAGTAAGAGTTATATAGAATTTAGTTGGTCATTTTTTCTTATAATTATCACATGTGAGTTTAGATTTAAAAGAAGAATTATACTGTCAATGAAAATAGAAAAGGAAATTATCTGTGGATTTGTGAGTTTACATGACATCTGATTTTCATGTAAAATTTAGAAGTGGATAGTCTTTTTCATAGAATCATTGCTAAACAGATGCAGATTTTTCTTTCAACTCTTCTTTGGCTACAATAATTTCCGAGTTCTCTCCATGAAGTCATCACTCATTCTAGTTTTCATGAACCAACTAGTTTCTTAAAATCTTTCTGTCCATTTATCTCTCAACTGTAATTATGACATCCTCATTTGTACCCAATCAAAAAACACATCAATTCCAGTGTCTCATTACATTTGAATGATTTCTTAGATTCACTCAAACAGTGATGTCTATGGGATTAAGGTGGAAAATACTGGAGAAAAGAAGACAGAAGAATTGTGTAGACTTGGCTAAGAATTCATAAGTGTGAGTTGTTTTAATCACCTCTCCTTAACCCCATTGGTGAATGAAGGATTCCCATCCACAGGTTATGGAAATGGCCAAATACAGAGTACCCAACACTGGACAGATAAGACAGCCAGCAGTTTATTATTCACATATACTTATAGCTTGGAGGAGCAGGATGCTATATAACATGGACATGTGGGATGTACCTGGGAGCAGAGTGAGCACTCAGAAGCTGTGAGAGACAAGCTTTGTAGTTTCAAGACAGTGAAGTACTCTGTTTCCCACGGTAGGATGTAGTTGTCTTGAAATAATCCACAGTCTGGCATGGAATCAAAAGCTGATACTCAAGGAAAAACAAAAACTGTGCCTGGTCCCCTCAATATGATGTGGTTGTTTCACAAGGGACCCTTATTAGCAGGGGTAAGGTGGGGAGGGGAAGTTGAAGCTAGGCCAGTCACAGATTCTCCCAATTTTAGCATATGTCAAACAGCAAATAATATTGAATTTTATTTTCAGTCCTTTCAGCACATAGATGTATGAAGACTTTTTTATCTTAATGCAAACTAATGAGAATTAAAACAATCATATTTAAATAAAATATGGGTAATTTTATCAGTGAGAAACATAGACTAACTTTTTAGAAAAACATGCCAGAAGATAAAATGACATCAAAATCCAGGAGAAACTTTATGTTTGGGGAAAAAGAGCTGAGTGAATTTTATATTTTTTTCAGTTTTAAGCTTTTGTGATTTTTTAATTACTTAGTTAAATGAATTTTGTTTCTCTTTCTCATAGATTTCTTTAATAAATATCTTTGGGTTTTAATTTCCCTTTTTTTTTTTTTCTAAGTTCTTTTACCCTACATAACTTAAGCTCTTTCTGCATCTTGCAAGGTTGAACTTGGCTTTTCTAGTGTTTATTTTCCTTGGCTTTCACAGTGAAAATTTGTATTTGTGATTTTAGGTTTGCTCAGCATCTTTTCTATATATGAAAATGCTTTATAAATGGCAATTCAATAGATTGTTTGCAAGTAGAATGTACATAAATGACAAGAAGTTGTAAATGAGAAGAAACTGCTCAGAATAATAGTATTAGTGATGAACCTAATGCTATTGAAAGGTTATTTTTCAATAAATACTACTGCCAAATTATAATCATCTATTATGGGAAATGCATATAGACTGACCAGCTCATTACAATTTGCCTAGGACCTATTTAAGCACTGAAAGTCCTGCACTCGCAGAAACCCTTCAGTCTTGGCAAATCAGTATGGTTAGTGCTGAATTCTTATTAGAGTCTCTATTTCAGCAGATCAGAAATAGGTGCAAGGTGACTAGCAGTAGCTTCATAAATGTATTTATTGATTGTTGTAACCCTGGCACTTAAAAGATTTCGGGTTACATATTAGATTTTCAAAAAATAATTGATAATTGAGTAACTGAGAGTATAGCCAACCAGTCAGTGTTTAATTAACTCAGAGGAGAAGCTGCATCTCCCTGGGAGAGCATTCTAAACTGTTAGGGACCACCTCTTCTAATTCAAGTGAGATCAAATAGTTTTCTGACTTGAGGATATGAGGATAACCCAGTGGATGCTGAATCAATGGAAAGGTATGTGTGTTTCAAAACTTGAGTATGAGTCAATTTGTAGTGAGTGTTGTTGAAACCTATTCCCAAGTTAAAAAGTCAAATGCTTGTTTATTGTGTTACTCAGAGCATCTTTCTGACATACCCCAGCCTCTGTAATTACAAACTTCACTGAACTCCTAATGAAGATTGTACATGTACACTCAGATCTGATGATACAGATCTTGTGCAGGGTCTGTGAGGCTGCCTGAGGAATCTGTCCAGCAGAGGGCATTGGTGTACCTATGCAAAGATCAGGGCTCACCTGGGATGAATGGTAATGATCAGCAGGGTGCCTAGGGCCTGTTTGTAAGTGCTGAAAACTAACAGCAGTGGAAAAATATTTCCTGCAGGAAAGCAGTGAGACTTCCTGATAAAAATGCAGCACCATCTCCCACAAGTCATGGTGGCCCAGTGAACTCACAAATGTATGAAGTCTCAGAAGTTTAACAGAAAATAAACATGTACACACTATTTTATATAAAGTGGCATATATATATATAATTATATATGTGTGTGTAAAGTATATATTTATATTTATATATATATATATATATATATATATATGAAGTTTATATAAAGTGTCAAAGTCGTTTCCCCAATGGCTCAGCGGGTAAAGAATCTGCCTGCAATTCAGGAGACCCAGGAGATGCTGGTTTGATCCCTAGATTGGGAAGATCCCCTGGAGAAGGAAATGGTAACCCACTCCAGTATTTTTGCTTGGAAAATCCCGTGGACAGAGGAGCCTTGTGGGCGACAGTCCTTGGGTCACAAAGGGCTGGACACGACTGAGTGACTAACATTTTCAGTAACTTACATAAAGTAGATAAGCAGCAAAGACCTACTTATAGCATGGGGAACTATATTCAATATTTTGTAATAACCTATAAGGGAAAAGAATTTGACAAAGAATATATATATATATATATATATATATATATATATATATAACTGAATCACTGTGCTATACACATGAACATTCCTGGTTCACCAATGATACGTAATTTCTTTTGCTGAGAATGAAGAGGAAGATGAGGTCCCTGGGGCAGCTTCCAACATGCCTACGGCAGTATGACATTGTTGAATGCTTTTTCTGACTTCCATTTTTTCAAGATAGTGACAGCTGTTTGGCTTCTCCCACTGGACCCTGGAGTTATTTGCTACCCTACAGCAAAATCTGCTTGATCACAGTAAAGGAAAAATGGGTTCTGTGACTTAACATTTACATTCTGTCCTAGTGCTGTTGGGCTGTATCATCAAAAAGAGACTCCTTTGGGACCCCCTTTCCCCAACCCTGGAAGCAATATGGCAAATCCACGGCAAAACTATTTTAGAGTTTGTTTACTTATGAACACTTGAACACCACTTGGCCCACCTTCCATCAGGAATCCATCTTAATCAAGCACAATCAGCTGACCATCTAACAGGTGTGCTGCTAGGCTGGGCTATCAGCTCAACTCTTTATATAACTTGGATTTGTTTGACTCCAAATGATAATCACGATGGTGTGATCACTCACCCAGAGCCAGACATCCTGGAATGTGAAGTCAAATGGGCCTTAGGTAGCATCGCTACAAACAAAGCTGGTGGATGTGATGGAATTCCAGTTGAGCTATTTCAAATCCTGAAAGATGATGCTGTGAAAGTGCTGCACTAAATATGCCAGCAAATTTGGAAAACTCACAGTGGCCACAGGACTGGAAAAGGTCAGTTTTCATTCCAATTCCAAAGAAAGGCAATGCCAAAGAATGCTCAAACTATCGCACAATTGTACTCATCTCACGTGCTAGTAAAATAATGCTTAAAATTATCCAAGCCAGGCTTCAGCAATATATGAACTGTGAACTTCCAGATGTTCAAGCTGGTTTTAGAAAAGGCAGAGGAACCAGAGATCAAATTGTAAACATCTGCTGGATGATAGAAAACACAAGAGAGTTCCAGAAAAATATCTATTTCTTCTTTATGCCAAAGCCTTAGACTGTGTGGATCACAATAAACTGTGGCAAATTCTGAAAGAAATGGGAATACCAGACCACCTGACCTGCCTCTTGAGAAACCTACATGCAGGTCAGGAAGCAACAGTTAGAACTGGACATGGAATGACAGACTGATTCCAAATAAGAAAAAGAGTATGTCAAGGCTGTATATTATCACCTTGCTTATTTAACTTATATGCATAGTACATCATGAGAAACGCTGGGCTGGAGGAAGCACAAACTGGAATCAAGATTGCTGGGAGAAATATCAATAACCTCAGATACGCAGATGACACCACCCTTATGGCAGAAAGTGAAGAGGAACTAAAAAGCCTCTTGATGAAAGTGAAAGAGGAGAGTGAAAAAGTTGGCTTAAAGCTCAACATTCAGAAAACTAAGATCATGGCATCCGGTCCCATCACACCATGGCAAATAGATGGGGAAACAGTGGAAACAGTGTCAGACTTTATTTTTTGGGGCTCCAAAATCACTGCAGATGGTGATTGCAGCCATGAAATTAAAAGACGCTTACTCCTTGGAAGGAAAGTTATGACCAACCTAGATAGCATATTATAAAGCAGAGACATAATTTTGCCAACAAAGGTCTGTCTAGTCAAGGTTATGGTTTTTCCAGTGGTCACATATGGATCTGAGAGCTGGACTACCAAGAAAGCTGAGTGCTGAAGAATTGATGCTTTTGAACTGTGGTGTTGGAGAAGACTCTTGAGAGTCCCTTGGACTGCAAGGAGATCCAACAAGTCCATCCTAAAGGGGATCAGTCCTGGTTGTTCATTGGAAGGACTGATGCTGAAGCTGAAACTCTGATACTTTGGCCACCTGATGCAAAGAGCTGACTCATTAGAAAAGACCCTGATTCTGGGAATGATTGAGGGCAGGAGGAGGTGGGGACGACAGAGGATGAGATGGTTGGATGGCATCACTGACTCAATGGACATGAGTTTGGATGGACTCTGGGGGTTGGTGATGGACAGGGAGGCCTGAGGTGCTGTGGTTCATGGGGTCGCAAAGAGTCAGACACGAATGAGCAACTGAACTGAACTGAACTGAAATATATGTTTAACCATAACTGAGTTTTGTTTTTTTTTAATTGAGATTCATGACAACAATAAAGAAAGTTTCTGACAGTAACTGAACCCATAATGTAGAATGATCTATATTTAACATATTATATTGCATGCATAAATTGAATCTTCTGCATGCATACATGAAACACCTAGAAAAAAGGCTCAAATATAACGAAGATGAGATCCTTGTGCTTCCTACCATTTCTTTCTAGCAATGAAAACTTAAAGGATGAAATGAATCCAATTTTGACCCTGATTCTCCTTTCTGTCATTATTTGGATTTTGATCATTGGCTGACTAGCACTGTGCTCTCTTTTTTTATGCTGACTGGCCTCAATGTAATCATGTCCCTGCATATGAACAGATGTACTAGTTGGAAGTATTCTTCACCTATTTGCAATCATTTGGAGTTTAGATAGCCTTTTTTTTTTTTTTTTCCAGCTGAATCTCCACAACTTGTATTTCTGTTGTTGTTTACTACTATATACAGCCCTCCAAAGGCTGGACATGTGAAACTGCTCCATCTCTATGAATGTGCCTATATTAAATCTGATTATACAGTTTCTTCTTATCTCAACTATAGTAACCCCTCAAAATTGGAATGAGGCACCTGTCTTAGGTTTGTTCATCACACACTGTACTTGTCCTCTTACAGTGCTTATCAAACTGTATTGTAATGGACTACCTACTTATTTCTGTTCTCCACTAGATTGTAAGCCATCCTTAGCTATCCATTCATGCAACCAATGAGTTAATTGTTTTCTTGTGACTTCATGTACCAACTATCTGTTGAGCATCTACTATGTGCAAGATTAATCTCTCTCACACGCACACTTAGAATCAATACACACACAATACATACACACACACTTAGGATCAAAGCAGGCATTTTTCTTGCACGTATTATGCAGCCATGAGCTTATAGTCTAATAGGGTAGGCAGACAATCAAACAGATAAAATGCATGATCATTAAATGTGATGAGAGAAAGAAAGGTATATGGTAATATGAAATTAATTAAATCTAGTCTGGGAGTGAGGCAGGGTGTCAGAGAAGAATACTCTGTGAAAGTGACTTCTGAGCTGAAATCTGAAAGGTGGCTGAGTTCATCAGAAGGAGAGGTGGAAAAAGAACATTCTAGGCTACAAATCAATAGGCTCAAGATCTTAAGGCAGAATGGAATAGTGTGAGTTTTAGTGGCTCAGTGGTAAAGAACCTGCCTGCAATGCAGGAGATGTGAGCTCCATCCCTGGGTATGGAAGATCTCCTAGAGAAGGAAATGGCAACCCACTTCCAATACCTTTGCCTGGGAAATCCCATGGACAGAGGAGCCTGGTGAGCTATAGCTCATGGGGTCACAGAATCGGACACAACTCAGTGACCAACCAACAACAATAATGAAATGCAAGAAGAGCACTGTGTTTGGGTCACAGTGAAGAGTGTGGAGCAGTAGATGATGCTGGATAAACAGGGATGGAGTGAATTGTGCAGGGCCTTCGAGGCCATTTTAGAGGTGTTAGCTTCTGTCCTAAGAGCAAGAAAAATCCACTGGGGCTTTTTAAGGAGGGAAATCACTCCGGTGTGGAGGATGAATTGTATGGGACCAGAGAAAGTTTTTTGCATCAAAACTCCTTTTAGAAAGCTCGGGTGGCGTGCTTGAAAGAAATTATGGGTCTTCTTTGCTTCAGGCAGGCTGCTTCTGTAGCGAAGAGCGGGCACTACTCTTTGTTGTGTGTGTGAGAGCTTCCCATTTTGTTTCGGTGGCTTTCCTGTTGCAGCATGCTGCAGTAGTTGCAGCTCATGGGCTTAGTAGTTGTGGCGTACAGTAGTTGCAGCTCATGGGCTTAGTAGTTGTGGCGTACAGACTTGGTTGCTCCTCGGCATGTGGAATCTTCCTGGACCAGGGATCAAACTGGTGTCCCTTGCATTGCAAGGCAGATTTCTTAGCCACTGAGCCACCAAGGAAGTCCAGGAATATAGTTTTAAGTCTCTTGAGTTTGAGGAACGCCTGGAACATTCAACTGGAGATATTTAATAGGTAGCTGGTTACATGGGCTACAGCTTACGCATATGGGGGAAAAGAGCATATAGATGATAATTGAATCCCAGATTGTGCCCATGAGCAAGTGAGAAGAGTCCTGAGGAATTGTGCTTAGAGGAACATGGATATTTAGAAGCAGGTGAAGTAAATGAGAAGAGGACTGGCAAAGAGGTTGGAGGAGAAATAGGTCTTGGAGTTTTAAGAGTCAAGGAAGGAGAGAATTTCAAAAACAAGAGAAGAATTGGTCAGAGGGAAGGCAGTAGCTTTAGAAACTGGATTTTTTTTAAAATGTATTTAAATGCTTCTGTGAGAAGAACCAGGAGATACAGGTTTGATCCCTGGGTCAGGAAGATCCCCTGGAGGAGGAAATGGCAACCCACTCCAGTATTCTTGCCTGGGAAATCCTATGGACAGTGGAGCCTGGCGGGCTACAGTCCATGGAGTCACAAAGAGTCGGACACGACTGAAGTGACTGAGCAGGAGCAAGCATGAGAGAAAGTATGAATTACCAAGTGGCTCCTGCAGCAATCTAGGCAAGAGTGATAGCGTCTAGACTGAAATTCCAGTAGAGATGGGACAGGAATGTCCAGAATGGTAGGATGAAATGAGGGCCATGTAACTTTCTGTGAAGTGAATTAAATCTTCCCAAAAGGAACTGATTTTGAATGATGAACTTTACTTAGAGTGTCCCCACTATGTCCGGGTCATCACTGCATCTCTACCCCCTGGCATAATGCATGTCATGTGGTAAATGCTTGATTCATGCTTGCTCAAGGAAAGTCAGAAGAAAGGAAGAAGGAAGTGAATAATATTTCCAGGCTTTCTATGGAAAGAAAAATGTCACAAAAGGGTTCTTCACCATCATTCAAAATTCACAAATCCTTTCCAACCCCAAAGAAAGCCTTTCCAATCCCAAAGAAAGGCAATCCCAAAGAATGCTAAAACTACCGCACAATTGCATTCATCTCACACGCTAGTAAAGTAATGCTTAAAATTCTCCAAGCCAGGCTTCAGCAATATGTGAACCGTTAACTTGCAGATGTTCAAACTGGTTTTAGAAAAGGCAGAGGAACCAGAGATCAAATTGCCAATGTCTGCTGGATCATTGAAAAAGCAAGAGAATTCCAGGAAAACATCTATTTCTGCTTTATTGACTATGCCAAAGCCGTTGACTGTGTGTATCACAATAAACTGTGGAAATTTCTGAAAGAGATGGGAATATCAGGCCACCTGACCTGTCTCTTGAGAAACCTGTATGCAGGTCAGGAACCAACAGTTAGAACTGGACATGGAAGAACAGACTGGTTCCAAATAGGAAAAGGAGAATGTCAAGGCTGTATATTGTCACCCTGCTTATTTAACTTATATGCAGAGTACATCATGAGAAACACTGGGCTGGAGGAAGCACAAGCTGGAATCAAGATTGCCGGGAGAAATATCAATAACCTCAGATATGCAGATGACACCACCCTTATGGCAGCGAGTGAAGAAGAACAAAAGAGCCTCTTGATGAAAGTGAAAGAGGAGAGTGAAACAGTTGGCTTAAAGCTCAACATTCATAAAACTAAGATCATGGCATCTGGTCCCATCACCTCATGGGAAATAGATGGGGAGACAGTGGAAACAGTGTCAGACTTTATTTTTTTGGGCCTCAAAATCACTGCAGATGGTTATTGCAGCCATGAAATTAAAAGACGCTTACTACTTGGAAGGAAAGTTGTGACCAACCTAGATAGCATATTAAAAAGCAGGGACATAACTTTGCCAACAAAGGTCTGTCTAGTCAAGGTTATGGTTTTTCCAGTGGTCACATATGGATGTGAGTTAGACTGTGAAGAAAGCCGAGTGACCAAGAATTGATGCTTTTGAACTGTGGTGTTGGAGAAGACTCTTGAGAGTCCCTTGGACTGCAAGGAGATCCAACCAGTCCATCCTAAATTAGATCAGTCCTGGGTGTTCATTGGAAGGACTGATGATGAAGCTGAAACTCCAATACTTTGGCTACCTCAAGTGAAGAGTTGACTCATTGGAAAAGACCCTGATGCTGGGAGGGATTGGGGGCAGGAGGAGAAGGGGACAACAGAGATGAGATGGCTGGATGACATCACCGACTCGATGGACATGGGTTTGAGTGAACTCCAGGAGTTGGTGATGGACAGACAGGCCTGGCGTGCTGCGGTTCATAGGGTTGCAAAGAGTCGGACACGACTGAGCAACTGAACTGAACTAAACTGATCTGATACCTGTGTTGTTGTTGTTTAGTTGCTAAGTTGTATCCGATACTTCTGTGACCCCATGGACTATCACCTGCCAAGCTCCTCTGTACATAGGATTTCCCAGGCAAGAATACTGGAGTGTGTTGCCATTTCCTTCTCCAGGGCACCTTCCTGACCCAGGAATGGAACCCACATTTCCTGTATTGGCAGGTGGGTTCTTTACTACAAGCCATCAAGGAAGCCCTGTACTTGAGATGCATGTGCTCAGATAACACACACAAACACACACACAAACACACACACACATTCATACACACTTATATACACATTTTCATATTTTTATGTTTCTGTCTCAGCTAAAATCAACACTATTAAGAAAATGACAGTTCAGTTTATAAGAGTGATTTTTCTTTGACCACCTGTTGCATTCACTGTTTATAATGTAGTCAAAAGACAAACAGTTAACTCTTTTTTAATGCTGAAATGATAAACTGGGGCAGATTCAAAGACCCCTGCACTTTATTGCTTTCCAAAAGCATTATTTTGAGATTGAGACCAATGTCTGTTTGCTCCACATCCCTATTCCACTGTTGATCAATTGCCCCCTTTTCCAGGAGGGTATTTTTTTTTCCCCTACCTCCATAGGAACTTCCACTTTACCAATGACTTGAACTTAACTCTTTTCCTACAGTGTATAGAGTCTCAGACTTATTCTGTGGTGATGTCAGACTGCTGAAAAAGGATTTCTTTTCTCTTTCACTTTTTGTCTTCAGGGGTCTCTAAAGAATTGAGAGTGTATTTGCTTTCCCCCACAAAGTTCAGAAGTTCAGACTGCCATCTGAAACTTTGAGTACATTCTATCAACATAGCTAACATACAGAGTTAATTCCCTCTGCCGTTAAAAGATGACATTAATTGTTCTCAAATTCCCAAATGCAAGAAGACTAAGCAGAAATGTGCAAAGCTAATCCCTATCCATCCCAAGATATTGAAACCCACCAGGAAATCCCAGGAAAAAACATTAAGCCCTTGGGAGGCTCTATTTGCCCCAGGACAACAATGTTGAGCATCAGATGATGCAATTTAGCACAAGGATGTGCTACTGTACTGCTTTTGCCTGGGAATATACTGCTACTTTACAATGCAGAAGAATAAAAGTGAATGCATATTCATTTGAATAAGCAATAACAGAAAACACATAGTGAAATAAGAGAAGAAACAACATACTAGAGGCTTCTAGTACTTACCTTTCTATGGTCATCCTCTTCTTCCTGGCACCAAGAGGGAAGCTGTACTTCTCTGTCCATACAATTAGGTTGAACCACGTGACGAGTTCCTGGGGAAATACCATGAGAGATATGATACTGTGGTGACTTCCAGACTAGAACATTTAGTTGCTGCTCGGAGCATTCCCCCTCCCCATTGCATTGACCAAGACACCACTTGTTACAGCTGATGCATCTACAGTATGGTGGAGACTAGCTCATCTGAGACTGCCATGTGATTGCATGGGCCACAGTTGCTCTAGAGAGTCATCAGAAAATCACAGTAGAATTGACATGAAGTAAATTTACAAGAAGTAAATGTTTGCTGTGCTACACCATGGAAATTTGACGTTTGCTCCCAATGCATGACCTGGTCTATCCTGCTAATGCAGCAACCTTAGGGAAATTGTTAGTTTCGTGTCGAGGGTAACAGTACTATTGAGTTTTGGATGGTGGAAGCCAATACCAAAGAATTATGAAAAGCTAACATAAATGATGGTAATCTACATCTATTCCCCTGATTGTGGCTTGGTTCTGCCTGGGTGAGTTTGGGTTTGGAATGAACTACCCTGCATGTAGGAATGGTCTCAAATGCACTGTATCAGTTTTTTAAAGCCAAGTTTATTGAGATATAATTCATAAAGTTCACCCTTTTAAAGCACGTAGTTTTAAAAATCTTGATGAATATAAATGCTGTGCAACCACTGCTTCCATCATGACATAGACAATTTCAATTCTCCCTGTACTCTTTTGTAATCAGTCTTTGTCCTCTACACCCGACCCAGTAATCAGTGCTCTGATTTTATGTCCTTCTAAATTTGCTCTTTCCAGATATTCATAAAAAAGGAAACACACAGCATTGAAACCTTTTTTGTTTAACTTCTTTCTGTTAGCATAATGCGTTTGATATTCACCCATGTTATTGTATCAATAGTTCATCTAGTTTTACTACTGAGCAGTGTTTCATTTTATGAAGCTATTACAGTTTGTTTATGAATTCATCAGCTAATGGATATTTGGCTTGTTTTTAGTTGGGAGTGCTTATGAATTAAAGAATCCATGAACATTCATATACAGGTGTTTGTGTAAATATGTGTTTTGTTACTTTTAGATAAATACTTGGAAGAGATATTGCTTGATAATAAGATATGTTCACTATTCAAAACAATGTTTCAAAGTTAGTCCATTTTGCATTTCCACTAGTGACATGTATGAGTTCCAGATTTCACATCTTCACTGTACTTTGTATTATTGGTTTTAACAATTTTATCCACTGTAGGATGTGTATGGTAATATCTTGATTTTTAATTAGCTTTTCCTTAATGAAAAATGGTGATGAACATCTTTCCAGGTACTTACCATTTAAACTCTTCCTTGGTGAGTAGTTTATTCAAATCCTTTGCTCATTTTTTATTTGGTTCTCTGTCTTCTTCAGTTAGAGTCTAGAGTCTAGATTTCCTAGAGGATATATTCTATACACAAATCCCTTATCAACTATGTCTTTACTGCATCATATTTTTAATCAGATATATTCAGGTTGAAAAGGCATTCTGAATGATGGGATAAAATACTCCTCATTCTTTTCCCAGATTGACTCTCTAACCCTGCTGATCTGAGAAAAAATAAGAAGTATTCTGTCCCTCTGCCTTTCTAGAACTATGAGAAGAACAGTGGATAGAGGCACTATTCATGGCCTCAAGTTTTCTTGTGCACAAATGGTGTAACTTCTTCATCTCCTTTTTCTTCTCTGCCACTTTGAGGCAGCATCCAGCCACATGGCCCAAATCTCTCAAGACTTTGTCCCAATTCAGTGTCTTTAAGACTGATTTGATAGGCACTATTTTGTTTAATTGTATGATTTTAAGATTTCAGCATTTTTTCCCACTGTGACATCTTACATTATTCTCAGCTTAATAAAATTATATCTACTCATAATGGATCCTTGGGAAAAAAAAAAAAAAACACCTTAGTAAATAGAAAAGAAATCATTTGTTCTACTGGAAGTTTATCCTGGAATATTAATTTACATTGGTTATTTTCCTTAGTGTCAGAGGAGTTCATCACTAAAATGACTTACGATAATGAGAAAGCACAGTCATTCATGTTTATTTTTCTTTCTCAAAGATACTTTGTAAATTTATTCTGAAAATTTTAGTAACTTTATTTTCTACACTAGTTTTTATTTTTTTCACAGATTTTTTTTTTTCTATGTTTGAAACTTATTACCTCTTTCAGGTAAATAACTTATTAACAAAGAAGATCTGACTAATATTAACATCTTAATTTTTCATATAACATGTGTATTTTTTGCTCATTATCTTTTGGGTTAGGAAAAACTCCACTAGAGAAATTGATTTTAATATGTCATTGATAATATTTGCAAACACTATTACCTAGCATTTCTTATTTATTAGGTGGCTTCTCTGGAGGCTCAGCAATCAAGAATCTGCCTGCAATGCAGGAGACACTGGCAGATGTGGGTTTGTTCCCTGAGTCAGGAAGATCCCCTGGAGAAAGGAATGGCAACCCAATCCAGTATTCTTGCCTGGAGAATCCCATGGACAGAGGAGCCTGGCAGGTCACAGTCCACGAGGTTGAAAAAGAGTCAGACAGGACTGAAGCAACTGAGCATGCATATACAGTGTGCTCAAGAATATAAAAGGAATAGTATTCATTGTGTAGAATTTGAATATCATCAGTCCTTCAGTGGAAACCTGCTTCCATGAGGGAGCACTACATTCTTTTCACCCTGCTTGATTCATATCACACGAAATAATCATTTTTCCCTTTTTATTATTCATACAACGATTTTTAAGTTCTTTATTCTGTGCCAACAAAATTCATTTCCATGTAATGTCAATATGATTTAATATAGAATGAAAGTAAATAGTTGTTGAAATAGAACTTGTAAAATGCAAAAGGAAGTTATGATCCCCAAAGCCAATAAAGACAAACCAAGAGATGAAAAATAAGGCTTGCAGAGAATCTCTGGGGTTCAAGTGTTTTATTTTTTTAACAGAGTAGGGGAAATTATAAGCAACTTCTTTGGTTTAGAACACTGGAGCCTTTAAGGAGTTGGGTCAAAAATCAGATGAAAAAGGACACAAGAGAAGTGAAGCAGTAGCAGTTTTACTGCTCTATATCGGTAGTGGTCACCATTTATTGAGCATTTACTACATGCGAACCCTCATTCTTTGTGCTTTACACATATTAACTACAGATCGTTGCTGACTTATGATGGTTCAACTTACCATATTTCAACTTTGTGGTGGTTCAACAGTGATACGTGTTTGGTGGAAATCATATTTTGGATTTTTCTCAGGCTAGTCTATACGGTAGAATATTCTCTTGTGATGCTGGGCAGTGGCAGTGAGCTACAGCTCCCACTCTGCCCTGAGATCTCTGAGGATAAACAACCATTACAATCACTTTATACCAGTGTAACCATTCTGTTTTTCACTTTCAATACAGTAGTCAGTGAACAATAGTAGGCTTTGTGTTTGGTGATTTTGCCAAACTTTAGGCTAATGTAGGTGTTCTGAGTACAATTAGCAGACTAGGCTACTGTAGGATGTTTTGTAAGTTAGTTGTGTTGACCTAAAACAAGTAGACTGCTGGGTATTTTTCCAGCAAAGATGGGATTATTCAGGATCAGCAGAGAATTGCAACTTGGAATCTTCAGCTATAATGAGCCACGTGCAAGTACCTGCACACCAAGGGAATTAGAAAACTTTTATCAGGTGTTATGATTTTAGCTGCTTTTCCTTACTCAATGTCAGGAAGGATGTTTCCTGGGTGTACTGTCTCATTTTGGAGGGAAAGTACACAGATTGGAAACCTATTGAGATCCTATTTAAGTGAAAATGAAAGTTTTGAGGGAGAATTCTTAGGCATTTTTTATCTAAAAATATGTTTTAAAGTGTCTACCTATGTGTTAAGATCATAGACATTGGAGATCATCTGAAGCATTATGTCATCATCAAAAGTTTGGTGACGAACTCCTAATGGGCCTCATCTGGATATCCTGGGAAACTTGTCTCTTAATATATCACCTGCTTCAATTCCAGAAAATCTTTACTTTCAGGTTACCAAATGATCCAGCTCAAGTGCCCCAACCAGCAGATCCCAAGTGGGGTTCAACTGTTTTCTTTAGATATATCCTTAGATAAATCCAAAGGTCTAATCATTGAAGTTTGGTTGCACAATGGTTTGTTAACAGTACCCATTATGGGTCTCTCAGTGAGGCTGAAGTGAGTTCATGTGGAGGTGTTTTTCTCAATCGATGAAACCTCTAGGTTATAAGGTGTGATGCTTAAGATCTTCATCTCCCGAGAATGCACTGTGAAAAGATTGCTCTACCAAATCATGATTTTTTTTTTCAAGATTTATTTTAATAGAATTATTTAATTTTTATTTTAATTAGTGGTCTATTTAATTAGCCCTTTTCAATATACAGGCATCTCTCCTTTTACCAGTTGTGGGTCAAAAGAAGGAGTCAAGTGCATTGGGTGTCCTATGATTAACTCAGAGGAAAAGAGTTTATGAATTCCAAAAGGGGTGGATCTGAGATTAAGAAGAACTAACAACACTTTTAGCCAAAGTATTTGGAGGACCTTTACAAATTTGTCAATTGAGTCTTAATAATACTATTAGTGTATGTCACAAAACCAGAGAATGGAGAGTGGTAAGCACAATGAAAGAGTTGTAAAACCTGCCAAAGAGCACAAACTTGAAGCAACTGGCCAGTAAACGTGGTTCTTCAATTACTTTGAAGTTCTAGAGGAGTTCCCTGGGGATACTCAATATTTTCCCAAAGAACTTTAGCCAAAAAAGAGGTAGTACACTATCTGCAAGGGAAGACTTTAACCCAGTATGAGTACCTTTTAGGCTATGACCAAAGCATATTTATATCCATTAGATATAGGAATTTGCATGAAATCCATGTGCCAGTCCTTGAATGATCCATTGTGTGCTCCATCACTCGGTCATGTCTGACTCTTTGCAACCCTATGTACTATAGCTTGCCAGGCTCCTCTGTCTGTGGGATTCTCTAGGCAAGAATGCTGGAGTGGATTGCCATTTCTTTCTCTAGGAGATCTTTCTGACCCAGGGATTGAGCCAGCATCTCCTACATCTCCTGCACTGGCAGGAAGATTCTTTACCACTGTGCCAGCTGGGAAGCCCTGAATAATCTATTAGATAGTTTAAAATGTTTTGTGTGCAGTATGAACAGACTCCCTTGGGTTATACTTCAGAGAAATTGGACAAGTGTGGTAGTCATTTTCTGAAGCCTTGTTAATGTTTTTTCACCAATATTCACACATGAAAGCTATCATTTTGCCAGTAGTCCAATGAGTTAAGGCATGTTCTGTGGTGTGGAGTGAGGATTTTAGTCTTTGGTAGAATAAGGTTGTTGTTTGATCCAAACCAGAACTTTCTTGTTTTATTAACTCAACAATTGTTGATTTTCCAATCTTGTTTTTACTTTTCTGTTGAGTTTCTATAGTCAGCTTTTCTAAATTATTATTTGGGGAAATATCCCTTTACACCATGAGTGAGGTTTGGCTGCTGCTGGTCACTTTAAGGGCAGCACTCCTTATGGAAATGTCAGAGAGGTGGTTTTCCTTAGCTTCCAAAGAGCCAAGTGTAGAATGCCCTGGAATCTTAATAGCTAAACAGCAGGTAAAATATTGCATCTAATAATTTCTGAACATAGGGGCCATCTTTCATTTTCTTTCCCCTGGAAGTAAGTAAGGAACATTGCTTTCAAAACATTCTAAAATCATGAGCTACTCTGAAAGTATATCTACTATCAGTATAAATATTGGAAGTTTTGCCCTTGGCTAAAAGCACAAGCCTATGT
Source organism: Dama dama (assembly GCF_033118175.1). Classification (NCBI taxonomy): domain Eukaryota; kingdom Metazoa; phylum Chordata; class Mammalia; order Artiodactyla; family Cervidae; genus Dama; species Dama dama. Next base: position 26,938,706 of record NC_083711.1, read on the forward strand.
AACAGTGTATATTTCAGCCTGTTGGGCCAAAATAGCCATCACCTTGATAACATTAAAAGGAGTTACGATAGCATACTCAGCACAATATAAGCTATTGTCACTTTTTAACGAAGAACCATTCATGAACCATGAGAAGTCAGTGTCATTCAGGAAATTTTTCTATAGATCATCATGAGGAGTCAAGAAGTGGTCCATCAGCATTAAGCAGCCGTGAGGGACTTCACTGGTGACAGAGGGGAGGAGAGTATCAGGGCCAAGATTATTACAGTGTAAAAGAATTATGTGAAGAACAGTTCATAAAAGGACGTCAACAGAGGTGAGGCAGCTGACTGAGAAATGTTGAGTGTGGTGAGAATTCAGGAGAACTTTTACTGAATGAGGTACAAAAGTGGTATAAGGAGATGCTGCAGCCATTTTCTCAGTGGTATTGACCAAAAAGACGGTGGTGTCCTAGCTCCATGGCAAGGGGGTAGCCCCACACCACCATGTCACGCTATTGGCTATAACATCCTATGAGATGATGTTGGTGGTCACCACGTTTTGGGCTTCCCTGATGGCTCAGATGTAAAAATCTGCCTACAGTGCTTTCTGGAGACCAGGGCTCAATCCTTGGGTCAGGAATATCCCCTGGAGAAGGGATTGCCAAGTCACTCCAGTATTCTTGCCTGAAGAATCCCATGGACAGAGGAGCCTGGTGGGCTACAGTCCATGTGATTGTAAGAGTTGGATATGATTCATGTTTTGAGATGAGTAGGCCAATGGCATTGGCCTTTCCTTTCATACACAAAAGGGAGAAAGGGACTCTAATAATTGGGATGCCTGAGAGCAAATGGGTTCATTAAACTCTCCTTTAAGACCTTGTGGGAGACCTGGGTTTGATCCCTGGGTAGGGAAGATCCCCTGGAGAAGGAAATGACAACCCACACCAGTATTCTTGCCTGGAAAGTCCCATGGATGGATGAGCCTGGTAGGCTAGAGTCCATAGCGTCACAAAGAGTCGGACAAAATTGAAGGACTTCTCTTTAAGACCTTGAAGACTAGGTTGTCTTCCCACAACATTTCTCCTGAGTTGCTATTTTGTGGTAACACTTACAGACGTTTGACTGTAAGAGAGAAACTTGGAAACAAATTTCATCAGTTACCAACCAGCCTGAGAAAACTTCAAGTTGGCACTTAGTTTTGGGTTTGGGGAAACTTCGGACTCCATGAAGTCTATCTAAATATAATTAGCCCTTCTAGTATCAGATGGCCTAAATATCAAACCTGGGTTTGGGCAAATTGCCATTTTTCCTTCGTGACTTTATGTTCCTATGAGGCTAAAAGTTTTAGCAATTGAATGCTCTCTTCTCATAAACAGGCTTGAGAAGGAGAGAAAAGAAGCAAATCATCCACATATGGCGACAGAGTAGAACCTCTAGGGAACCTTAAAGCATCTAGATCAGCCTTTAGGATTTGGGAGAAATACGAAGACTATAAGTAAAACCCTGAGGCATTACTGTTCAAGTAAATTGTTTTTCTTCCCAAAGGAAGACAAGTATTGGCTGGCTTCATCAACCGGAATACTGAAGAATGCACTGCATAAATCAATTATAGTAAAGAATTTACTTCCTGTGGGAATGGGTGTTAGTGACATGTGAGGGTTAATAACAACAGGGACAAACCTCCATCCTCAGCCCTTAGGTTTTCTTCCTGGTAAAATGGGAATTTTACAGGGGTTAGTACAAGGGGTAAGGCTTTGAGTCCTATAATCTTCTATCATGGGCTTTATGCCTTGAAGGGCTTCTTCACTTATAGAACATTGATTAATTCTGAGAAGAAGTTTTGAGAAATCTATCTGAATCTTGAGGGGAGGTGAGCTGTGAATTTTACTAATACAAGTGGAGATTTTGCCCATAATGGGGGTGATAGTTGATTCAGTAAGGGCAAATGATCAGTATTTCCAGAATGTCAGAGACGGAACAAATAAAAGATGTCAGAGGATCTTTCAATTTACTTGGTGGGTTGCTTTGATGACTACTTCCAATTTTAGAATTATTTTCCAATTTGCAAGAAAGAGATTTCATCATGATACTTATAAATCTTGGCCTCATAAGTGGCCAATCACTGTTGTTTATGCTATTCATTGTAAAACAGATAGTTTCTGTAATTTAACTTCATTTATGGATATCACATACATTTCTCTGTCAAACTCTGTTACAAAGCAACTGAGTTTCTCCTTTCTGATTGAAAAAAAGGCAAACTCCTGACTATTCTTGAATAACAGATAGGTAAATTGGAAAGCACATTCTGAGCTGTATTTTTTCTTGTTACCTGGTCTGGTAGTTTGGGTGGGGCCATCTAAAACTGTGTATACACTAGCAAAGTGTTCCATTTATTCATTTTTCTAAAATGGAAAGAAAATATTTTAAAATAATATTTTCAGGGCACAAGAGTTAGCCAAAGAAATCAAAGATATGTTTAGATAAAGCTTGGTGTTTCAATATAATTTCTGAGTCCCATCTAGTTTAATGTGGACCAGTGGTTCTCAACTAAAAACAGTGCCTTGACCATGAGGATGTGTAGCAATGTCTAGAGACCTGTTTTACTGTCATAACTGAGGGAAGTGCTACTGAATCTAGAGAGTAAAGACCAAGAAGGTTGCTAAACCTCCTACAATAAATAGGATATCCAGCCCAAAATGTCAATAGTGCCAAGGCTAAGAAATCTTGGAGTAAATGAACTGCTAATGATTAGGACAATAATAATAGTATGTTAAAATGATTACATGAGTACATAAACACAAAATGAAGGTAAGTAGATAATTATTAAAATAAGTTTTTAAGCATACCAAATGTTACATCACAGATTGTTTACCTCTTCAACATTTAAGATTCATTTAGGACACAGAAAGGATGAGTAGCTCTAAATCATCTACTGTAGTGAGTTGAACAGTGGTCCCCCAAATGATACATCCACTTGGATCCTGTGGATGTGACATTATTTAGGAAAAAAAACCTTTGTAGATGTAATTAAAAGATCCTAAAATGAGAGCATCCTGAATTAGTTTGTCCCTACATTCATGATAGATGTCCTAATAACATACAGAAGAGGTCAGAACACAGGGGAGAAACCTCCGCATAGACAAGGGTAGAAACTGGAAGTATGGCCACAAGCCAAGGAAGGCAAGGAGTCACCAAAAGTTGAAAGAGACAAAGAAGTTTTCTCCTCTAGAGTCTTCTAAAGGAACACAGCCCTGCTGACACCTTGGATTTCAGATTTTGTCCTCCAGAACTGTGAAAGAAAAAAAAAAGAAGAAAAAGACTATTCGTGGACACAGGAGGTCTGGGATAGTTGAAAAGATCAGAGTGGACCTATCAGAGCTCATTAGCCCTGCCAATAGAATGGGCCAAAAGGACAACTAAGCCAAATCAGTCTCCCTGGGAGCCCTCTACTGGACATTATGTTCAGCCAGACTAAACTGGCCATGAGAGATGAGCTCTATATAGACTCTTGTCCAAAAGCCAAGACCAGAACTAAAATACACTTAAAAGGTCAAGGCCAGAGAGGTGAAGTTTGTTAGAACATTTACCCAATGGACTGTATTTCATCTTGAATGTGAAGAACATAGTATAGTTTGTAGCACATCCAGACAAAAATAAGCCCTATTGCAAGAGAAGTCTTGGAGGATTACATCTGATCTGTTTTCCTCTTTTTAGAACACCAGAATTATGATTCTAACATGGAATACCTACTATGTCCAGAATTCATTTATTCAGCAATACTCATCGAGTCTATTGTTCTAGATATCTGTCCATAATGCAGGGCTTTATGATGTGGACAAATGGATTTGCTGATAGTGACCAACGTGAAGATCAATAGTAAGAACTATATTGAGTTGATCAGGCCTCCATAGACGTGAGGAACTTTATAAAAATGTCAAATATGGGCATTGGAGTTTGGCAGTCTATTTCCTGCAGGATAAGAAGTTGGTGATAATTTTTAAGAACATGGGTGAACAAATAGTATTTTTTTCTATTATTCTTTGTCTTATTATTCTTTGCCTTACAAAGTCAGTCTTGAGCTTTGTGCATCTTTCTTTAAAGATCTTATTACTAATCTAAATTACGCTTCTTACACCCTTATTCCAAATACAGTTTTTAAGTATGTATCTCTGGCTTCAGGGTGGCACTAGCGGTAAAGAACCAGACTGCCAATGCAGGAGATGTAACAGTCACATGGTGACCCACTCCAGTATTCTGGAGATCCCACGGACAGAGGAGCCTGGAAAGCTACAGTCCATAGGGTTGCAAAGAGTCAGACACAAGTGAAGTGATTTAGCATGCATACACCTGATTTTTACTGAGAATTTGTTTTTTTTCAATACTCCTTAGGGATTTCTGGTTGGGGCTAAGACGAATACTCAGTGTGACACATACTTTATTTGGTGGCTGTCAGATTAGTATTCTTATCTCTGGAGTGGTGCGGAAAGGGTGCTTGAAATCTTTTGTGGGAAATTTACTCCTTGCTCAGAAAGTGATTACCAGATTCACTGTTGGTTAAAATGTTGGGTGCCATGATACTTCCTGTTAAACAAAATTAACTTTCTCCTTAGCATTAGCTTATCAGAATCAGAGTTCAACGGTGATTTGGGCAGAAGCAGTACAGCTTAGTCAGTTCATAGCTCACCATTTTTGTGTGAGATAAAAAAGCATTATTATTTCTTTGGGAGTGACACAAAGGGTTGTGTTTTAGGAAATCTATGCTAACTTGATTGAAATGTTAGGAATATATTCCATAATTTTAACTCTTAAAAAACACATTGGTCCACCTATTTAAAAAGTCAAAACAGTATTCTAAACTTTCCCTATGGTTATATATCCTCACAAACTTACCAGCTCTTATAGTGAAGTATCTTAGGTTTGTTGCCTGTGAAGTGTTTTCCTTTCATTAGCTGAACGTAGCCCCTTATTGCTGTTCTTAGTTGGTAAGCCATGTCCAACTCTTTTGCGATCCCAGGGACTATAGCCCACCAAGCTCCTCTGTCCATGGGCTTTTCCAGGCAAGAATACTGGAATTGGCTGTCATTTCCTCCTCCAGGGGATCTTCCTGACTCTGGAACTGAACTGCGTCTCCTGCATTGGCAGGCAGATTCTTTACTACTGAGCCACCAGGGGGGATCTATTATTTATATGCTACCATTTCCCTCTTCTTTGTCTTGCCTGCTTTGGACTTAACTTTCTGTTTTTTCATCACTACCTTCAAGGAGTGGAAAGAGAATAAAACTGAAAGACAAAGCAGGTAAATTTACCGCTGAATTTAACTTGAAAGATGTGAAGACAGAATCAAATTTTATAGCTAAAATAGGACGCTGTCTCTGGCTTGATTTACCCATGCTGGCCCTGCCACTCATTAGTGTTGACACTCAAGTTGATTGTAGTGAAAAATGCCCTAATGTGCAGTTTAATTTTGAATCCCTGCCTCCTGGGGTTAAGGCATTCTGCTGGCAAGCCCTGGGTGCATTTGTGGGCAAACTCAGGAAAACTGCTTCCCTAATATGCCATAGTAGGAAAGCAACACTGTTGTGTCACTTTAAGAATTCCTTCCAGGTTACTAAAATGTGCTTTGAAAGCATTTGCAAAACAAAAATAATACATGCAAATCATACTATTTTTGTCAGATATCTCTGCCACAAAATCCAGTATGCAGTGCCTCATAAATTTCTTTCTGGTTAAAGAGCCATAGTTCTAATACGAACAAAGATGAATCCAACTCATTAAGAGAGAAATTATTGGATTTCATTTACAAATGCTAGTTAGAAAAGAATAGAGTATTACGGGGCTTCTCAGGTGGCGCTAGTGGTAAAGAACCTGCCTACCAATGCAGGAGACTTAAGAGTGTGGGTTCGATCCTCGGGTTAGGAAGATCCCCTGGAGGAGGGCATGGCAACCCTCTCCAGTATTCTTGTCTGGGGAAATCTCATGGACAGAGGGGCCTGGCAGGTTACAGTCCATGGAATCTCAAAGAGTCAGACACGACTGAAGTGACTTAGCATGTGTGCATGCAGAATATTAAAATCTTATTCAATACTTCTATGTTGCATTGAGGAATCTCTAAAAGAATAGGTTACGAAGAAATCTGAGCTTTGGTATTGAAAGGTTGTTGCTGAACCATGAAAAGATGCTGGGATTCTTGGCCTCCAGAGAAGAATTCAATCTCGGGCCAGAGACAAGGCTTGATTGCTCAGAGCTTTTGTGTAATAAAGTTTTGTTAAAGTATGAAGGAGATAGAGAAAGCTTCTGACATAGGCATCAGAAGGGGGCAGAAAGAGTACCCCCTTGCTAGTATTAGCAGGGGAGTTATATACTCTCCAGTGAATCAAAAGAATGTCTGGGGGTTGTAAAGACCTCACCAGACTTACTCCCATAATTTACACTTTAAGATAACAGGATTAGCCAGAAGGTTTAATCCAGAAACTGTCCTCAGGCAGGATACATTATTGTTATATAATCCTAAGGAATGTAGAGGAAAAAGAAGTTTGTCCTTTCTTCCTCCTTGAGAATTCCAGACCCCTCTCTCCTTGGGGACCCCTAGACTTCTTATCAACCTGCCTAGGAAATGACTCTCTCAGCATGTACCAGCTTCATTAGTTTGTAAAGAAGTACGTGCAATATAGCTGCCACATAAAGTATCCCATGTAGAGATCTACCATTTCTTCTGTTGCTGCTAATAGATCACAGTGAGACTCTGAGAAGCAGTGTGCTATCTTCCTAGCCCATGCCCTTAATGAACAAAAATAGCCAGGCCTCAGAGTAAATGAAGGGTTCCATTTAAGAGACTTTTCAAAATGACTGAGATTTATTGCTTTAAGCGAAAACTTTAAAAGATGTTAGCCATTTCAATAGAAATTTTGCAGAAATAAATGGTAATCTACAGTGTTTTCTGCAACAATAAATCTTACTGCAGTGGACGTGTAGTAAACATTTTAATAATCAGTGATTAAAGCAGGCTGGAGTGTGGCCCTGCCCTGGGGAGACTGAGGTGTGAAGAACAGCCTTTCTGACACCCACAGATTGAACTTCCCTGATGGTCCAGGAGCCAAGAATCCTCCTGCCGATGTAGGCCACAGAGGTCCAATCCTTGGTTCAGGAACTAAAATCCCACATGCCTTGGGGCAACTAAGCCTGAATATTGCAACTATTGAAGCCTGAGTGCTCTGGAGCCCGTGCTCTACCATGAAAGAAGCCATGGCAATGAGACACTCATGCATCACAACTAGAGAAGGCCTGCATGCAGAAATGAAGAACCAGCACAACCAAAACTAAACATAAGTTAGTTAATTAAATACCCACAGAAAGTGAAAGTGGCTCAGTCAAGTCCGACTCTTTGCAACCCCGTGAACTATACGCTCCATGGAATCCTCCAGGCCAGAATACTGGAGTGGGTAGCCTTTCCCTTCTCCAGGGACTCTTCCCAACCTAGGGATTGAACCTAGGAGGACTCTTTACCAGCTGAGCCACAAGGGAAGCCCAAGAAGACTGGGTGGGTAGCTTATACCTTCTTCAGTGGATCTTCCCAACCCAGAAATAGAACCGGGGTCTCCTTCATTGCAGGCAGATTCTTTACCAACTGAGCTATCAGGGAAGCCCTAAATACCCACAGAGGCACGATCAATTTGACTTTAGTCACTTGCTTCACAAAAACTTCTGCGTGTGCTCAGTAGCTCCGTTGTATCTTAACTCTTTTGCAATCCCATGGACTATAGCCCACCAGTTACCTCTGCCCATGGAATTTTCCAGGCAAGAATACTGGAGTGGGGTGCCATTTCCTCCTCCAAGGTATCTTCCCAACCTAGGGATCAAACCTGCATCTCTTTCATCTCCTGTATTTGCAGGCATATTCTTTACCGTAGTGCCACCTGGGAAGTCACTCCACAAACACTTATTGAGCATTTATTGTACTAGTTATTATGTGAATTACTAGACCCACAAGACTGAAAAGATATTAACCCTGACCTCTAATAGTTTATAGTCTAGTGGGAGAGAGTAACACATAAAGACATGGCTTATAACTACAATTTAGTCAGTGCTTCTAAGAGGTACAAAAAAATTGAAGGTTTCCTGGGAGACTCATGGAATAATTCTCTACATTTTATTTTATTAAACATATCTGTATTGCTTCTTCTGATTATAGACATACAGCAGAAAAGTTTACAAAATATGAAAAAGCATAAAGAAAATAAAACCGCTTGTAAGCTCATTATTGAGCCATAAGCACCCATGACTTGTGGATATATTTTCTTCTGAATTGTTATGGAGATTGTTAATATCATGGGTGTTTTTTTTTTCCCCCTCCAGGTTATCATGATGCAGCCTACCTCTAATCTGCCTATCTGTCCTGCCCACCTTGTAAATTCCTGCTTTTTATCTCTATTGGTTGGGAAATCAGAAAACCAAACTTGTTCAGATGGTGTCTAAAAGAAGAGTAAATTACAGTGAGTGCAGGTCTGAGGGCCTCTTCTCAGAGAAAAGTAGCTTGAGTTTTAGCCACATGGTTTCTATTTTGGATCCTCAGAGACCTTTTTTTCCCCTTGCTTCCTGGGTTTCAGCTGTGTTCCTGGGACTTGAGGTTATTGGATAGATGACCTTTCCATAAGTGAGCTGCTTTTTTCTAAATGTAGTTTCTGACTTTTAGAAACTAATGAGAATTTGGCAATGCCTGGCTATCAATTGCTTGTTACCATTAAGCGGGGAGCAAAAATGGCCTCAATTTTAAACCTCTCCTTCAGCCCAGGAAGAGCCTGACAATCTAGGCACAAAAGACAAGTGGCAATTTAAACACGAGGCTAATTATGATGTTTACCTTCATCTAGGGTTGCCAGATAAAATGTAGGGGATCCAGTTAAATTTGAATTTAAGTAAACAATTGGTAGTTTTTTAGTATAAATATGTCCCATGCAATAATTGGGATTCACTTACACTAATATTTTGTGTGTATGTGTGTACTTTATCTAAAATTCAAATCTAACTGGGTGTCTTGTACTTTTATTTGCCACATCTATAACAACTATACCTCAATCTTCTCCAGGTGCCCAGTTACCACAATTAGACCTCTCTCCTTCTTTCTCCTTACAAGTTTAGCCAGAAAGGCTCAGTTGAATTCAGTTGACTTCACTTTCTACTTGGTTATATTTCAAATGGTTTAAGATATGGCTTCAATTTATTTGTTTATGAAACAATATCTTTTAAATAAAAGAAATGCTTTAGCATAAATGCAGAGCGCTATCCTAAAACAGTTAAATTGAGGTCACAGCACACACGTGTGTGTGTGTGTGTGTGTGTCTGTGTGTGTCTGTGTTCATGCATGCACACAGGCAAGCAAACAATGAGATTTTAAAAGAGGAATTATTTTCCATTTTAACCTCATAATCTAAACCATAAAGATTTGAACAGAAAAAGTTTTGGACATTTCCAATGAAAGTTGAGTTCAAAATTATGGAGGAAATTACCTTTAAAAAAAGCTGTGTTTTTTCCAATGCCTTTTTAGTGATTCTAAAGTCATAGTTAAAGGAATGGATCTATTAATTCCTTTAAAGTTACACCTGCCACTAAGCCAAGTGCATTGACATGATTGATCTACTTTTCTTCCTGATGATGACAGTGATGATGGTGCTTTTTAGAAAATACTTTCTTTTAGAAATAGAGAAGAAGGGATATGTTCTTATTTAATGTTTAAAGCTCTGAATTATTCTTTTATACTAAGGCCAAAAAGACATGGATTCTAGATTTCATCCTGGATTAGGATTCTACTTCTGACTCCTACTTGCTGAGACTGGAGAAAACACTTAAATGCTTTGAACTCCAACCTCAGTACTAAACAAAGGGGTAGCAATACTGAGGATTTAAGAAGATGAGATGGGGTAACGTCCATGAAAGAATCTGGTCTTAAACAGTGTGCATAAGTGCATGTGTGCCCGCCGTGTCATGTCTGACTCTTTGCATTCCCTTTACGCCCCCTCCCCAGACTATCGTCCACCAGGATCCTCTGTCCTGGAATGTCCCAGGCAAAAATACAGAAGTGGGTTGCCATTTCCTACTCCAGGGATCTTTGTAACCCAGAGATTGAACCTGAGTCTCTTGTGTCTCCTTCGTTGTCATGCAGATTCTTTACAACTGGGTACCCAGTAAGTATCTTACAATTCTTTGGGGGATATAATTTCTGTTAGTTACTAAAATATTTGCCTATGAGAGGGGCATAAGTTTCCAAAGTTGGTCCCTACTTCTGGAGATAAATCTTGTACTGCATCATTCAAGTCCTCCTCCCCTCTTTTCCCTTTTTTTCATGTGTGAAGTTATTTTGAAGTCCTTATTAAACATCCCTTTTGCATCTTGACAAATGTCAAAGTTGTATATAGAGGATGGTTTTCCCTTCTGCTTCTAACCTATTAAATTACCTGACAGCTTATAGGACCGAGGTCTTGTATTCAGGGCACTGTTTTTTTGTATAACTTCTTATTTCTTCCAAAAAGTCTGTATCTACTTATTTTTTCCCCCATTCTTGATGAAGGAAAAATATTACTGCCTCTTATCACCCAGAAAAGAATTCAGCCAACTCTACAAAGGTTTAATATAAGGTTTTGTTTATGTTAAATATTAAATGAATAGATCTACAGTCTTCCTGGCTCTTCCAGCATCCACTTTTACAATGCATTGCAGAAAACACTGGGACATGTTTTTCAGTGAACAGCAGCTTCTGTCATTTAAGTTCTCACCAGTGTTTCTCTTTTATTTGAGGTAGCCTCAGACAATGAAACCTGCACATTATGAAGTGTCTTATGCACTTTGCTTCATACTACTTTTAAAATAGTAGCACTCTGGCATTGTATATTATATTAGTGATCATTTTATTAGGGAGATATTGACTGGAACCATCCACCTTGGCCAGCCACCGTGACAACCACTTGTCTGAGTTGTCTTACAATAGAAGGTCCCAATAAGGAATATGGTGCTGCAGTCAAAAACTAACCAGGAGAATTCAGGCAGGGACAAAAGACGGAGGAGCCAAGCAACCTCCCAGACTCCTTCTTGCTGGAATCCATCTTGGCTAAAAGATGTGCTTGTCATCAGGAAGGGCCCTAAGTTGAAATGGGAATGATTGGCCAGAGACAACCCAGAAACCAGCCTCATTATTATAAACACTGAGGCTGTGAGCCACTTGGCAGAGCAGTTTTCTTGGGTTCCCTTACGCTGCTACTCTCCACCCAGGCTCCCCTTCCCAGTAAAGACTCTTGTTTGCCATCACATGTATCTCAGACAATTCATTTCTGAGTGGTAGACAAGAGCCCACTCTCAGGCCCTGGAGGGAGTCCTCCTTCCTGTAACAATTTCATCCATGTTTGTGACCACTCCTCTGCATAGGAACTGGAAGAAGATAAGAAAGACTTAGATCCATCTACCAAGAGAGTTCAGCCACTTCTGATTGGGGTGGGGGCAGAAGGGAGTGATCCCAAAGAAAGAGGAGAATTATGGTCTAATCCAGCACTCTGGAGCCAGCAATAGGGCCCGGGGGAGGGCGGGGAGGGGGTTAATGGCTGTGGGTATAGTTTGCCAGCTAATTATGGGAAGTGGACCAAACAATTCTAATTCATATGTTAATTAGGTGATCCATCAAAGTAAAAATTTGGAACTCAAGCAGCCTTGTTCCAGGACCCCAGGTTGAGTATACCAGAGAAGGAACATTTTAACCTTCATTTTGCAGTGAAAGGGTTTTGTCTTTGAATCACATTCTAAGCATATCAATTCTCCTGATAGAAGAAAAATCTTGCATTTTAGGCAATGCTGGTTGCAATTTCCTGACATTGGAATGCAAGATAGCCCATGTGTCACTGGTGGGAAAGATGCTGCTAGAAGCAGAGTCTCAGCCTGGAAGTGGTCTTGGTGTTATGTTCTGGAATTTTGGCATCCTGGCTCTCTAGCTCTATGGGGTGAATGAGAGTGCTGGAGAGCTGAGTGCCCTAACTCTTGAGGTGAAAGCACATTGTTATAGAAGCCTTAGCTAAGTCTAATACAGAATGGACATCCTTAACACTACTCAGTGATCCTCCACTTTCAGTCATAGAGGCATAAGCCCAATTTCACTGACATCGCATGGGGAGATTTTCCTGGTGGCCATGACAGCAGTGGTCATGGAATCAGTATTTTAACCTTAAAGTATTTCTTCAATGGATCCAAGATCTAAAGATCAGAAAGTCCTGACTTTCTAGCCATGGCTGCTGCTGCTGCTGCTGCTAAGTCGCTTTAGTCGTGTCCAACTCTGTGTGACCCCATAGACGACAGCCCACCAAGGCTCCACCATCCCTGGGATTCTCCAGGGAAGAACACTGGAGTGGGTTGCCATTTCCTTCTCCAATGCAGGAAAGTGAAAAGTGAAAATGAAGTCGCTCAGCCGTGTCCGACTCTTCACGACCCCATGGACTGCAGCCCACCAGGCTCCTCCATCCATGGGATGTTCCAGGCAACAGTACTGGGGTGGGTTGCCATTGCCTTCTCCTCTAGCCATGGCAGCAAGCAGCAAATACTAACAAGTGTCCCTGGAGATGTTAGAAATATTTGAGAAGGTAAACACTACAAAGCAGTTGACTTCTTGGAATTAGGTAGAAGGATAGTTTGGGGAAATAAATGTAGAATATTAATATCAATGAGAATATATCTGTAAATGGATGGAGTCCACAGTACTTGTGTAACATTTGAATTTATTAATATATTCCCACATGTTTGTTTATTGATGTCTTAAAGACATAATATACTTAAGATAGACATGGCCTCTAGCTTCCCTTGATGAAATTTTCAGTCTAACTCTTGTATATCACCAAGGAAACTTTACTGTTTGAAAGGATATTTACATTAATTTAAGGCACTGCAATCCAAGGACTTAAATAGAAACCTTGTAAATCTGTGTGATAGCTAAGCATTGACGTGACATTTAGTGTGTAAACTAATGGTTGCTATTGTCTTCCAATGATGATAGTAAGGAGGTGGTTTCACTGATACTCTTGTCTATAAAATGGTCCTTCTCCTCCAAAGTGAGCTGCTCAGCCTCTAAATTCTATCTCATAACTTTAGCATCCAGGAATGAAAGTTATACCTGGCCAGCCAGCCTGATAACTAAATCCACCTCAGCCATCAAATGAATAGCAGATAGTGCAATCAAATTATCCTCCCATCCAAAAGGCTGATGTTAGATATTTCCAATTCAAGAAAGATAGGTCAAATACTTTTCCAACTCCAGACTCTCATAAATAAAAAATCACTATTCCATTTTATGATAAATATGTTTGCTTAGAGTACTACCTACAATTTGAAATATAGCTTGGTCATTTGGATCCTCCATAATGGTATTATGTACACGTCAACACCTGCCATGACAGGAATTCTTAATCAGTCAAACAAAATAAATGGTTATTAGCACTTATGACATGTGAGATTCTATAGGCAGCAAGAATTTATTCATCGTTTCAAAGGGAGAAGCAGAATTAATATACGGTAAGATTTAAATCCTCAAATATTTTATAATCTAGTTAGGAAGGTAAAATTAAAATACATGAAACAAGGGTAAAAGGCAACAATAAAGAGTAAATATAAAAAGGCATATAATAAAATACTGAAGTATGGCAGGTGCTAAGGAGAAATCAGGTAAAACTGAAAGTAGCAATAGTTCAAGGATACTTCACAGCCTAGATTGCTGGGCCTTGAGAAAATGTTAAGTATTTCATAGGTACAAATAAGCTTAGGAAATTGTAGTTGGGGTAAATAAGGTGTAGGTAGTGGTATGAACTTGCTGTGCTTCTGAAGCAGTAAGTAGACTCACTGACCTAAAATGGAAGATAAGGTAAGATCAGTAGGAAGAGTGGATGCTTTAGGGAGGACTTGAAAGCTAAGCAGATGCTTATTTTATCAAAGTACAGTTGATTTACAATGTCGCATTAATTTATGTTTCATTGCAAAGTGACTCAGTCATACATAGACACACATACACACTCTTTTTCATGAAAGTTTATCATAGAATATTGAATATAATTCCTCATGCTATACAGTAGGACCTTGTTGTTTATCCATCCTATACATAATAGTTTTGTATCTGCTAATCCCAAACTCCCAATCCTCCCCTCCCCACCTCCTTCCCTTTTGCAACCACAAGTCTGTTCTCTGTGTCTGAGTCTATCTCTGTTTAGTAGTTCATTTGTGTCATATTTTAGCTTCTACATATAAGTGATACCATATGATATTTGTCTTTGAATTACTTCACTTAGTATGATAATCTCTAGGTCCATCCATGTTGCCACAAATGACATTATTTCATTATTATGGCTAATATTCCATCCTACATATGTACCACTCCTTCTTTATCCATTCATGTGTTGATGGACATTTAGGCTGTCTCCATGTCTTGGCTATTATCAATAGTGCTAAGTAGCCACATTTTAACATGGATAGTGGGTAATAAGCCACAGCAGATTCTGATGCAGAGGAAACATATGCTATCATTAGTGGTTGTAGAAAAATTAATTTGATAACTGTGTGAGGGTTTGAGGTGAGAAGGACAAGTCAGGACAAATAGCATGCATGGCCACTGGTCAACACTGAGCCATTTTCTCCATATTTAAAATGTTAGGATTCTCTGTAGGTGACTTCTTGGCATGGATGGATCAGAGCACAAGTTAGAAAAGAGCAATTAAATGAACAATTCAGGGGTTGAGCAAGACTAGGGAGAATGATGAGTTTGGGAAATTAGAAAGAGAAGACAGAACATGGAATGTCTGTATATGGAAGGTCCTGGGTAACACATGATTTATATTGAGGGAGCTATCTTGGAAATCCTGTTAATAAGCCATAATTGGAAGGCATTAAAAATTATTAGCAGAGCCCTGCCTCTGAATGACCTATACCACCCTGGTGAAATAAATACATTCATGGAGCAATGTTTAGAGAAAAGAGGAATATTGAGGTCAATGTAAAACCAAGTATCCCAAACAGGTCATTATCTGAGATCATTCTAGATCAAAATGTGAAAAATGTACCATGCTCAAATTAGTATGCAAAATAAAGCATCAGTATGGAGTGAATTTATGTGATTATACCATGAATAATTCATTAGCATAAGCAATACAATTAGCTTCTTATAATATAACGATACAACTATTGCATTCATGTACAGTAAGCCTGACCCAAACTGTCAAAATAGCGAGAAGTTTGAAAGCAGAACAAAGCCCTAAATGTCTCAAATCCAAAGGACAGAATGAAATTTGTTGTTAACGGGACAAAAAAGTAGTAAGTGGTCAGGACAAGTTCTTGTCTAAAATTGGTATAGAGTGGTATGATTTATTTATTTATTTTTAATATGTATTTATTTTTAATTGATTGATAGTTGCTTTACAATATTGGTTTGATTTCTGTCATATATCAATATGAATTAACCATAGGTGTGCATATGTCCCTTCCCTCTTGAATCTCCCTCCCTCTTCCACACATTCCCACCATGATTTTTATATGAACACTTTGTGAGACATCAGACAAAAATTACTTTTGTCAGTATGAAAGCTAATTGATGTGTTTGATGAATATATCTCAACATATTTTACAAAATATTATGTGTAAAGCACTTGGTTAGCAGTTGAACAGCTAGCTATTCTGAGTAATTTGCATTTTCTTTATTTTTGTATTTTTTTCCCCCACTGGAGCATAGTTTATTTACAATGTGTCAATCTCTGCTGTACAGAAAAGTGACTCATTTATACACACACACACACACACACACACATATATACATTCTTTTTTATATATTCTTTTCCATTATGGTTTGTCACAAGATATTGAATATAGTTTCCTGTGTTACACTTTAATACCTTGCTGTTTATCATTTGAAATGTAATAGTTTGCATCTACCAACCCGAAACTTCCAGTCCATCCCTCCCCACCCCCTTGCCCTTGGCAATCACAAGCTTGTTCTCTATGTCTATGAGTCTGTTTCCATTTTGTGGATAGTTCATTTGTTCCATATTCTAGATTCCACATATAAGCAATATCATATGGTATTTGTCTTTCTCTTTCTGCCTTACTTCACTTAGTATGATAATCTCTAGTTGCATTCAAGTGGCTGCAAATGGCATTATTGCATTCTTTTTTATGGCTGAGTAGTATTTAATTGTATTTGGGTACCATATCTTCTTTATTCATTCGTGTATCAATGGACATTTAAGCTGTTTCCATGTTTTGGTTATTGTGGCTACTGCTGCTATGAACACAGGGGTGCAAGTATATTTTGAATTAAAATTTGTCTGGGTATATTCCCAGGGTTGGGGTTGCTGGATCATATACTAATTCTATTTTTAGTTTTCTGAGAAACCTCCATCCTGTTTTTCATAGTGGCTATATTAACTTACATTCCTACCAACAGTGTTGAAGCGTTCTCTTTTCTCTACATCCTGTTTAGCACTTATTATTTGTAGACTTTTTATGATAGACATTCTGACTGGTATGAGGTGGTAACTCATTGTAGTTTTGATTTGCGTATCTCTAATGATTAGTACTATCTAGGTTGGTCATAACTTTCCTTCCAAGGAGTAAGCATCTTTTAATTTCATGGCTGCAATAACCATCTGCAGTGATTTTGGAGCCCCCCAAAATAAAGTTTGACACTGTTTCCACTGTCTCCCCATCTGTTTCCCATGAGGTGATGGGACCAGATGCCATGATCTTAGTTTTCTGAATGTTAAGCTTTAAGCCAAATTTTTCACTCTCCTCTTTCACTTTCATCAAGAGGCTTTTTAGTTCCTCTTCACTTTCTGCCGTAAGGGTGGTGTCATCTACATATCTGAGGTTAAGGAAAGTTATGACCAACCTAGATAGCATATTTAAAAGCAGAGACATTACTTTGCCAACAAAGGTCCGTCTGGTCAAGGCTATGGTTTTTCCAGTGGTCATGTATGGATGTGAGAGTTGGACTGTGAAGAAAGCTGAGCACCAAAAAATTGATGCTTTTGAACAATGATTTTGTAGAAGACTCTTGAGAGTTCCTTGGACTGCAAGGAGATCCAACCAGTCCATCCTAAAGGAGATCAGTCCTGGGTGTTCATTGGAAGGACTCATGCTGAAGCTGAAACTCTAGTACTTTGGCCACCTCATGCGAAGAGTTGACTCATTGGAAAAGACCCTGATGCTGGGAACGATGGGGGGCAGGAGGAGAAGGAGACAACATAGGATTAGATGGCTGGGTGGCATCACCGACTCGATGGACATGGGTTTGGGTAGACTTCGGGAGTTGGTGTTGGACAGGGAGGCCTGGCGTGCTGCCAGTCAGACACGACTGAGCAACTGAACTGAACTGAATGATTAGTGGTACTGAGCATCTTTTCATGTGTCTCTTGGCCATCTGTATGTCTTCTTTGAAGAAATGTCTATTTAGGTCTTCTGCCCCTTTTCCCATTGGGTTGTTTTTTGTTGTTGAGTTGTATGAGCTGTTTATATATTTTGGAAATTAAGCCCTTGCCTATTGAATCATTTGAAAATATTTTCTGTATACTGTCTTTTTTTTTATGGTTTTCTTTGCTGTTGAATAACTTGCATTTTAACTATAGAAAAGTCTTTCTCAAACTTTCAGAAGGCAGAAACCTGATGATTGAACAGACATAGGATAATCAGTGCCTGAACTGGATCAATAAGTAACTGACATCAGCAGATTCTGTTTCAACAGAATCATTAGTTTGAAGAATAGAGGTTCAATTCACTTTAAAGTCCTATTTTAGTTATTTTCATAATGGAATTATATCTCTCCTGGACTTTCACTGTGTTGGTTTAGTCTGAACTTGCCTATTACAGATAACCCCACGTGGGCTTCCTTGGAACTTAATTTTTCTGCTCTTCTTTTAGCGTTCCCATGGTTTCATGTATAGGAATCCAGCAGAGTGAAATATCTGAACACAGCTTCAGGGTACTTCTAGTTGGTTTTGCTTCAACACTAATTAATGGACAACAGTAAAATATATAAATTGAGAATGGTGAAGCAAAACACTCATTTCTACAAGGTAAATGCCAAAAATAATGAAATGTTTTTGTTGTTTTCAGTGTCATCCATATCAAAGAAACTTTTTTTTATGGTAGGGATGTGGAAAGTAGCAATGTTGCAGTGAGTTTTGAAGGACAGCTTTTAAATAAAGTCATACATCTCAAGCAATATTCAAGTTTACATTGAATTTCCCACAGTAGCAGTTTTAGTTACTCTTATTTCAAAGCTGGGCTTCTCAGGTGGTGTAGTGGTAAAGAATCCACCTTCTTATGCAGGAGATGAAAGAGATGAAGATTTGATCCTTGGGTTGGGAAGATTCCCTGGAGAAGGAAATGACAACCCATTCCACTATTATTGCCTGGAAAACTTCATGGACAGAGAAGCATGGTGGGCTACAGTCCATGGGGTCTCTAAAGAGTTGGACGTGACTGAGCATGAGCACTTCTATCAGAGTCTATCTAGCATCTATTTTGAAGCTAAAACAACCAGGGATACACCATTATCCATTTGTAGTACATTCTATAATTGAACCCTGGAGTGAAATTGAACCCTGGAGACAGAAATAGCAACCCACTCCAGTATTCTTGCCTGGGAAATCCTATGGACAGAGGAGCCTGGAGGGCTACAATCCTTGGGGTTGTCAAGAGCCTGACATGACTTAGCGACTGAACAACAACATGTGGTAGTGAAATATCATCTTGGTTAATTCAGGCTGTTATAACACATCTACCATAAACTGCATGGCTTAAACCACAGACTTATTTCTATCAGTTCTGGAGGATGGGAAGTCCAAGATCAAGTTGCCATCAAATTCAGTGTCTAGTGAGGACTTGATCCCTGGTTCAAAGACAGTAGTCTTCTGTGTCTTCACAGGACAGAGAAAGTGAGCTAGCTCTCTGCTCTCTCTCACTCTCTCTTTTTTTAAGGGCTTCAATCCCATTAATGAGGGCTCTTTCCCCATAACCTAATTATCTCCCAAAAGTCCTACCTTTAAATTTCATCCCATCAATATTAAGAGCTAAAATTTTAGCATGTGAATGCAGGGGAGACACAAGCATTCAGTCCATAACAGCATCAACTGAGTCAGAACTACATGATAGCTTCCATGATACAATTTTTTTAAACATAGTCCCCTTTAATTTCCACAAAAATTCTACAAAAAGACATTCATTTCTTACAATAGAGTAAATAAATATAAAATCCATTTGTTGAGAAACATTTTAATTGCTGAAGAAAATATATACACATGTCCAAATGCACACTCACTCACTCATGTTGCTAAGCTGACAAGAGAAGCCAAACTGAACCAGACTATAAATCCACAGCAAAGAGTGCTGGCTGACCTATAGGTGATTTTCAGAACCATCTAAACTGGAACATTGATATTACCAGACTGCATGTGATTGTATGAGACAAAACCTAAGGATCTCAAAGATGGAAGAACTGGTCAGAACTTCACATAAAGCTAGAACTTGAATTGCCATTAGAATTGCGAGAAGACCCAATTACCCAAGATGATAATGAAAAAGAATTAAAAAGTTAAAGTTTGTATACTTAGTATCAAAACTTACTACAAAGTTACATCAAAACAATGTGGTAGTGGAACAAGGACAGACACATAATCCAATGGATAGAGCTGTCAGAAATGAACCCATAGAGCAATTATTTTTTGATATAAGTGCCAGAATCATTAAATGAGGAGAGAATAGTCTGCCTAATAGTTGTGTTGGTACAACTGGCTATTCACATAAAAAGAGATGAGCTTGAATCTATAACCAATACTTTATGTATGCGCTTAGTCACCCAGTCATGTCCGACTCTTTGCGACCCTATGGACTGTAGCCTACCAGGCTCCCCTGTCCATGGGGATTCTCCAGGAAAGAATACTGGAGTGGGTTGTCATGCCCTCTTCCAGGGATCTTTCTGATCCAGGGATGGAACCTGGGTCTCCCACATTGCAGGCAGATTCTTTACCATCTGAGCCACCAAGGAAGCCACACCTTAACAGAAATTAATTTAAAATGGATCAGCAGTCTGAAGATGAGAACTAAACCTATAAAACCCTTAGAAGAAAACATGCAGGAAAATCTTGATCTTAGATTAGGTAGATTCTTAGATATGACACTGACAGCACAAGCAACAAAGAAAAAAATAGGCAAATTGGACTTCTTCAAAATTAAAAACTTTCGTGCACCAAAGCACACTATTAAGAAAGTGAAAAAGCAGACTACAGAATGGGAGACAATATTTGCAAATCGTATATCTGATAAGGATCTAGTATCCAGAATATGTAAGGGTCTTTCACAATGCAACAACAACAATAAAAATAACAAATATTTAAAGGGAAAGTTTGATGCTATTATATTTACAGCTTACTGCTTGCTACAAACTCATTTTGCATCCCTCTCCTCTCTGCTGTGTGCCTCAGGAGGTTTACCTCTGCAGCAGCTCTATTTGCTGGCAAATTACTGATTTATTTTGGCCCATAGGATGCGTTGGCAAAAGATCAACAGATTGGAGGAGAGAAAAGCCAGGGTATTTCTTCCCTGCTCCTCCCCTGCTTTAGCATCTTGGGCAGTTTTCTCCAAAACTATAGCTCTGATTGGGAGTCCTTTCATGGTTACCGTTCTCACTGGGTTCTGGCAACCACTATTTCTTCTCCTGGTCCCTTCAGCCCAAGAAGTAGTAATGTTGCCAGCCCTGGGAGACTCACTAGCTCTTATTTGTTCCCAAAAATCCTGCCCACAACTTTGTAACGAGTCCTATCATTAATGTCTCTTCATTTAGGCCCTATGCAGAATGAATTCTGTATGTTGCTAGGATGCAGGACTCAACTAGCCTTGCTTAAAGATTGTTTTCAATTTACAGGTCAGATAATACCATTGATACCAAAATATATAATACCACAATTACAATAATATAGTAATATCATAATACCAAAAAAATGGGACTTACATGCTGTTCCACTTCTGTATTTGGCTTAAAAGTTATGTGCATGGACATCTATTTCATTTAGAGGAGAAAGATGAAAACAGATTGGGGAAATGCTGGGAGTGAAAGGTCCTTTGCAGACCTGTGTAAAGAAATTGTCCCTGATACCTTCAGAAAATCTTCACTAGCCAAAGAGCCTCTCCCAAGGGAACCATGCAGAAAAACACCCCTTTTTCTTCTTATGAATAAATTGAACATCATTACCCAAGCATTGTCCATTCCTCTAATGGAAAGGTTACCAGAGGAGGTTGTTCATTTTCTTTATGACTCATTCTCTTCACTTTTTCACCTTTGGATTGAGAATCAGTAGAATTTTTTAGTATTTTAGTTTAAAGTAGGTCATTCCCCTCTCACTTTGTTAGTGAAGTCTTACTTCCTTAAATTGGGTGATTGGGTGTTTTCAGGGTGTTTCTCTAAGTGATAGAGCTGAGTTTCAAAATCAGTGTTATTCTCAGTGTTGGAAATGCGTGGTGGAAATTTGTTGGGATTGCTTGGGAAATGAGAAGTAGGTCACGGAAGTCAAAAACAGTAGGTTGGAAAGAGGATGAGGAATTGCCTCCACCAGAAAAGTCATACAAGTGGATAGTGGGCAAATGCAATCAGGTTCAGATGGTGTGAAATAAAGGTCAAGAAAGGAGATCTAAACAGAGGAGCTAAAGGACAAGGTAGGGAATTCTCCATGGTGGAAGGTCTCATTGCTATTTGGGAGATTCTTTTTTCCACACAACAGAAGTCCATAAGAGAAGAATGAGAATGGCTCTGAAACATCTATGTTCATTGAGAATCTGAAAATAAGCATATTATTTATATGATATAGAGAGATTATATTCTTAAATTCCCCAATGCTGCCTTAGTTATGCCCTAAACCATCAGTGTGTGACACAAAATGGGGTCAAGGCAGGAGACAGCAATGAGTCAGGGAGGGGGAAATTGTTTTTCACTGAGATAAATGCTTTGTACCCTCGGTCCCCAGGGTGGTGGTGACCCACGGAGGATGTAAACTTTAACAGCAGGCCGTGTTGCTGGGACCTTCCAGGTAGTGTTCTAACCCTCTTGTTAAACATCCTGAATATTGGAAAACATGACTTCATGATTGTATTCTTAATACCCAGAACTGCCTTTGCCTTCTAGTAGGTAAACAATAAAGGTTGACTGAGTGCTAAAACATTCCCGTGCCTGACTCCTCCTGTTCTTTCATCCCCTTGACTTATCTTAGAATTGATGGAGGAAAGGAGTCTGGACCTTGCCTGGACCTCCCACCTCGCCTGGGCCATGCCAGCCACTCTGCGGCAGTGTTTGGTTGCTAAGTTTTAGCTAAAAGGATAGATAAGGAGGAGTATGGGGCAAATTTTTCAGCCAGAGTGTGGCCTGAGGAAAGACTTCAAAACTTGCCCCTGTGATACTTTAACAGTGTTAAGCTCTATTGGAAGCTTTTCATAAAGCGAAATCTGGGGCCATTCTCTCTAAGTAGGGCTACCAGCCGGAGGTACCTGAAAACAGGTGCTTGCCTTGGCGCATGCGTGAGCTCTCTCTCTCTCTCTCCCACGGAACAATAATCCAGGGATAAAAAAGGGAAATACTGAAGTATTTGAGTGTCAAGTCAAACAAATTGTAGCTCTTGCTGCTGCCTTCTCTGACCTTGTTTTGGGGTAAGTCACCTGCAGGAGGGACGTTCAGAATAAGCATGTTTGTCATTTGAGGCTTCTGTCTGCTCCGAAAGGAATTCTAAATCTTTCTTATGGAGGCACTGACATTTAGTTTGGCACATTTTCAGATACTAGATAAAGAACCATGACTTGGCAAAAAAAAAAAAAATGTCAAGTTAATATAGAGCAGAAGAGTCAACTATTTCTAGGCATTTAGAGAAAAATTGGCACATAAGTATGCAAATACACAAATTTTCAGGTATTGGGATCTATTATTCTTATTTTTCTATCAACAAGTACTGTGTACATGAAGTAAGATAAGTGTACTTTTCCAAGCTTTCTAAAATCAAGATTTCTTTTTCTTTGCAGTATTCAGGGAGTTTGGTTTGTTTGCTTATATTTTTTGCTATGTTTTTTGTTTCCAAGTTCAAGAGCATCATATAAAGATAAACTTCTTTGCATCTGAAGATGAGGGGATGTTTTATCAGAGAAGCTATACTATCCATTTTAGAGTAGATATTAATCTTAAATTTGACACATATTCTTCTGATGAGCTTCCCTGTTTCAAGTTTCAATTAAATCCCTATGGAGCACCAGACCCGTTTATTGATTTGGGGGGAGTGTTACACTCTTGTGTTTATGCTTACAACTTAAAATGAAAGTGATCCAGAAAGACTGAGGGGATATAAAACATTTTCCAAAATAGCCATGCAGTTCGGTATGTGTTGATATTCTGCAGAATATTTTGCTTTCTTTTTTTCCCAGAGGGTCGTCTAATTCTATATTCTCACTTTTTTCTTTGCTGCTGGCCAGCTTCTACATCCTGTTACTTCTATGGTTCTGACATTATAAGGCATTATTTTATCTCTCAAGTCTTTGATTATTATTTTATTTTCCCTAGACTAGTTTCTCCATCATTCTTTCATTAAAAGCTGGCCCATGAACGAAATTAGAAGGGGAAAGTTCATTTTTGTAGTTCCAGCAATAGAATAACTTCTATATTTGTTACTGCATAAGTATCAGTTGGGCTTTCCAGGTGAGACAAGTGGTAAATCCACTTGCCAACGCGGGAGGCACAAGAGATGCCTTCCTGAGTTGGGAAGATTCCCTGGAGTAGAAAATGGCGACTCACCCCAGTATTCTTGCCTAGAAAATTCTGTGGACAGAGGAGTCTGGCAGGCTACAAGTCCATGGGGCTGCAAAGAGTCAGACAAAATTGAGCACAAACAAAAAATACCAGTTATTTGAAAGCAGATTAAAAAGAAAAAAGCCCTGGGTCAGAAACATTAATATGTCATGCCCAAATCATATGGAGTCTCTTGAACTCTAAGGGGAAAAAAAGACAACCTGCTTTTAGACCTTCTGCTTTCCTTATTAACTTCGACCTTAGCTATTTCTCAATCCGCAGCTTACATATCCATTTCATACACTGGAGGTGTAGAAAATTTCATAAGAAAAGCTACCAGCATAAAAATGACTTTTTAAAGAAAGTTCAGCAACCTCTGTATAGATCGACTATGACATGTTCGAGTCACTGACTTCATTTATTAAATGCACTTCCCTGATGTGTTAAATAACTCCTTCTCCTAAGCGCAGAGGGTTTGTGTGGCTCTCCTCACCCCCTCCCTTCTCATGTCCACGATTTACGACGTTCTCCTGACAGGCCTCATACATCTAGGGTCCATTAGGTAGGAAGGTAGTTTTACCTCTGGGTGAGTCCTGAAGTAATCCTGGGGTGAGTGTTATTGTTTGGCAGTCTCCCTGGGAGTTTAGAAAGAAAGAAAGAAAGAAAGAAACAAACAAACAAAAAAAAAAAACCAGAATTATCTGGAATAGAGATTCAAGGCAAGAGTTTTCTCTTCCTTTTGAAATTATCTTTACAATTTTCTTTCTCTGAGAACTTTTTATTATTTTTATTTTATAAATACACAGTGTTCTCCCTTTTAAGAATGTGTAGAATTGGAACAAAGGTGATTAAGAAGGAGGCACAAATGTTTCAGAAAGATCTGCAGAGAGAAAGTGGAGCTGCCCAAGTCACAAACTGGGGTCACTTGTTGGAACCCTGAGGATGGAAAAGTACATATTGCATTTAAAACATGGTCTTGTGCCTGTGAATCAGTAAAGGATGTTTATAGATGAGGAATGTTCCAGTGTTGTCTGGAAACAGCTGATAATTCTGGATCAGTATCAGGTGTCTGTGTGTGTGTGTGTGTGTGTGTGTGTAAAATAGACCCACATATTCACAGAAAACTAGTACAGATCAACCATAAGTTAAGCAGTTGAATAATTCAGGGTACCTGTTTCCTCTGAATTTCTTTCTAGTAGGGTTTGACATCGGAGAGTACTTGGGAGCCCTATTCCTATCTGCTACCATTGTTACTCGTAGGGTTGGTATTTAAAATAGAAATCACTGTTTTGAAAGAGGGATTGATACTTAGATAAGGATTTATCCTGCAAGTGTTTTGCACAAATTCCTCTAAAATGGAGTTGCAAATGTGTCACTCTTTTTCTTTTCTTTGAAGGGATTTTATTACTAGATTGAGAACTTTCAACTATCAAGCTCAGTAAGATGTGAAATCATTCATATCTCCCAGTCCTGTAACAGGCTGAATCTTCTGAGCACCTTTTAGTTAAAAGAATAATAATAGTTCTTAAAAATATGAGAAGACTGGTTACTGATGGCTACCTGTCCTCAGGCCTTGTTCTAACAGAGTGTCACTGTGAAAGAGCTTGGATGAAATCTAAATTTGGTGTTAGAAGTCCACAGCTGTATTAATCTTTTGAAATAAAAATGTCATGGTTATGACTCTTTGGAACTGCTGCACTTAACTTCCAAACTGTTGCTTTTAAAAAAGGCTAATTCAGGGTTGGGTACATTAATGGCAATGTCCTATAAAACTGCCAGCTTAAAAAAAAAATGTCAGCAGAGACATTTTTTCTGGTCGATGTCAGCACAAAAGGGTGCCTCAGTTGTTTTCATCTCCAAACAGCTGCATGCTTTCATTGACATTTGGTGACCTTTCTTTGTGCACCCGGCTTAACCTCTTAGGTTATTTCCTGGCCTCCCTTCTGTGACCTTTGACCGAGGCCGACCTTTAGCTGGAGAATGTGACATTTTGTTCTCCTCTAGCTGACATGTGATGCTCTCATTATTCAAAGGTATGTGAAAATAATGACCCCGGGTGACCTTTGAGTTTCCTTTCATTTATTGGTTGTTTTTGGTGCTTGTTTGGCGTGTACTGGCCTAGGTGAAGGGGGGCTGAGTAGGGACTGGGCTAAGATAAGATGGCCAGTATCTCTCTTCACTCTGTTTCTAATCCCTTTACTGTTGATGACTAAGCCTTAGAGTTTTCTGCTCATTGATTTGGAGATGATTTTGGCCTTTGAACACTAGGTCTTTTTGAAACAAGAAATTTGGTACAGTGAGTGAAGCTACTTATTTGTCTCTATCTTCTTCTTACTGACATTTATCTAGATAATAATGCCAATGCTTTTATACTTAGAAAATGAATAATTCATATACAAAGGTAACATGTATAATAAATACATGTATAATAATACATGTATAGTAAAAACAAAATAAACTGAAAATTTATCATTTCTGCTATATATATAAATGGTCTAGTTGGATCTTTGAAAGAGTTCCATTTCTACATAAAAAGTTGTATATATTTCACCATATACTTTAATAAACCTTGATTATTCTTATAGCTTTACTGTTATATTAATTTAATGTATATATTTATTAGCATATGAATATGAACATTGGGTATGGAATGTGGAAAAGGAAAATGAATTTGAGCATTGATGAAATAATCATCATAAGTTGTTTAAGTTAGATTTGGAATTTCAGACTTGAGTTTAGATACACTATTTTTTTAATCTCATATATGCTACTAAATAATTTATGACATCTGATTTCCACTCTTCAGCAGGACAAAGTTATTTCCACTTTAAAAAATACAAAGTAAGGAATCATCATCCATTTTATTTAATGTGTGTCTGCTTGTATTTTGCTCAAAGTCTCACCTCATATAATTACATCTAGAATGGATTTAGCACCATACAGAACTGCAGACGAGAGTCTGGGTTGCTCGCCAAAATTTAGCACGGTCATTAACTCTGAGCTTTCATAACTTTCCAAGGCAAGCTGTTGAGATGCTGATAATAAGTGACTTGAGGGTTGTTATAAGTACAGTAACAACTACATAGTCTTCAGCAAAAACACAGATCCCTCTGACTGTGTACATTCAGATAAAGAAAAGTCCATCACTCCCAAGCTATCATACCCTCCTAATTTCATCTCCAAACACTTGAAGAAAAAAATTATTATATTATCTTATACTATACTTTAGGAGAAGGAAATGGCAACCCACTCCAGTATTCTTGCCTAGAGAATCCTGTGGACAGAGGAACCTGGTGGACTGCTGTCCATTGGGTCACACAGAGTCGGACATGACTGAAGCGACTTAGCATGTATGCATGCATACTATACTTTTGAGTATACAAAAATATTAGACCTCTAATATCATGAGATTTTTTCTTCTGTGACTCAATTAATTGTTTGAGGCTGAATTTAAAAAACACAAACACAGGGTATTACTTTCCTCCAAAGGACCTACCTTAAAGCCATCCTTCTCATTCCTGAATCAATGAGATTAATTTTAAAAAGGATAAGAGAGGTAGATGCTTTAAAGAACATGATTGTTCCATAACTAAACATACTTGCTCATCATCTACCTTGATACAGACTGATATCTTCTTAGAGGAAGCATGCTTTCAATTCTACTTTGTAAAATGAGTACCATAGGGGTTCTGCATTCAAATATTTGAGTGACTACCTTAAACAGAGACCTC
The DNA here is from genome assembly GCF_033118175.1 of Dama dama. Taxonomy (NCBI): domain Eukaryota; kingdom Metazoa; phylum Chordata; class Mammalia; order Artiodactyla; family Cervidae; genus Dama; species Dama dama. The sequence goes on from NC_083711.1 coordinate 26,966,236, forward strand.
TAGAGGCATGGAGATAAAATCTAAATCAGACATGATTATGGTTATGATCTTCAAGGAAGTTGCAACCTGGTAGAAGAGAAAAACCAGTAAAGTATGCTGAAATTTTTAACTGCTAAGTCAATGTATTTTAAACTCTACTTAAAGCATTAAAAAAATTTCATTAACAGGTAAATTTTTTGCTTGTCTATAAAATTCATTTATCATGTGGCTGACCTTTTCTTAATTAGTGCATATTGCTTTATCATCCTCTAACCTTCTAAGCAAGCTCTTCAGATAACTAGATTTAGGTCCATCATCTCCTATGGGGTGAAAATTGAAACTAATGCCAAAACCAGAACTTCTACATCTCAAACAACAACAACAACAACAACAACAACAACACATGTTTAAACTGGCTGCAAAGTCAACTAAAGAGGTAACAGTTAAAGTGTGAGATGAAGTTCACTGAATTAATGTGACCAAGAGATGGAAAAGAGAAGACATGTAGGGTGTCTCCAGCATGGCTACAGGTTTACTCATGAGTTTCAGCCCTAACTGTATTTATTCAACATGACTATTTGCTTAGGATTTTTTTTTTTTTTTTTTCATTTCTTCAGTCTCTTACTGCCAATTTGCACAATATTTTACCTTTTTTAAACCAATGATATGTTCCACAGATTTGGAAGGACACCTCAAAAATTACTATTGTGATTTGCACTGTGTAAATATGATTCTTGTAAAGGTTTTCTATTTGTTTATATATATAGTTTCTATCTATTTTGTTTCTCTATAAAGGTTTGCTTTTTTTTTTTCTATTCAAATAGATTTAACCCCACAAAGGACCAAGTTGAAAACATTTCATGGGTCCTGTATTGAACTGAAGCACTGATTAATACATGGACATGTATAAAGAGTAGATCTGCTGTCAGGGTAAAAATATTCAATGAAAGGAAGCTTCTGCAGGAAAAAAAAAAAAAAAGCAAAGAAGTGAACAATATGTTGATGATTACATACATTACATTGAAGCGATATCTTTATTCTTTCATCTTGTAGGGTTTTATAAAGAAATGATTAAATTTACTTTAAAGATGTTTTGGGTTTCCTGATTTGGAAATACTTGGTGCATTAATCTCCTTTATTCATTTGTTATTTATTTTTGGAAACCTGTTTTTGCACTTAGCTCATTCTGTTCTCTGTGAAGATTCTAACTTGTCAGGCATTTAATCACCATTAAAGACAAATGTTTTCACTTGTTCAAAAAAGTTTTCACCTAATAATGAAATATGACTTGCCATACAAGTGTCACCCTTCATGGACAAAGTGGTTTAAAGTGATAACGGGTGACCAAGTTATAAATATTTAAAAATTGTGTCTGGCAGGAGACATAAGTTTCTTTCTCCAAACCCCAGTAACCCAAACCTGAAGAGAGCCAAGGTCTGTTTCCTGCTTTGTGATACTGCCTTATTGTTATTTAGATGACTTTAACCACAAAGGCCCCGTGCTGCCATGTGGTAGATTCATAAGGAGCCATAAATCTACCTCCTTGACCAAGTACAGTTTTTCAGCATCTGTTCTGTTAGGCATCAGAATTGTGCACACAAGTAGTGTAATAGAAGAATTACTCTCGTCTGGGTGACCCTTGTTGTTGTTGTTGTTTAGTCTCTAAAGCATGTCTGACTCTTTTTGGACTCCATGGACTATAGCCCACCAGGTTCCTCTGTTCATAGGATTTCCCAAGCAAGAATACTGGAATAGGTTGCCAATTCCTTCTTCAGGGACTTTTCCTGACCCAGGGATCAAACCTTCATCTCCGGCACTGGCAGGCAGATTCTTTACCACTGAGTCACAAGGGAAGCCCTCCAGTAACCCTAACCAGGTTAATGTTGGGATCTTTTGGTACCTAAACTCTCAAATTTAGTTCTAATCTGTATATTATCAGAACTAATATAAATTCTAAAAGTCAACACTCCAAATGAGGAAATGGATACCCTATAACAGCAAAAAGAAGTAACACATTTTCAGTTTTATAGTTAAAAATCAAAACCAAAAATCTAATATCCTATGGGTTGTCTGATTATATGTGATAAAACCATTTTCCTATAGTTCTTTATGCAGTTACCACTTTGTCCCTTTTACACCTTGCAGTTGAGATATATTGTAATTCTTGCTAATTTCACTGAACTTCCTTGTTGTTTCTTGAGAAGCAGTCTAGACACCAAAAATATTTATGTATCATTATTGATTTTAAAAAATATGCCTCTTTTCTCCCTTGTAATAAGAATTTATTTTAAATTTTAAGTATAAAATACTTAACAATGATTCCTTTATTTTGGTCCCATTAATTCCAACATAAATGATCACTTAACTTTGGGCTGGGAGAAGTGATTTTGTAGTGGAAGCTTGAGAGAATCAAATTGATTGAATTTTTAAACCATGTCTGGTCAAGCAGCAGTTCCAAGAACTACCAAAAATCACTGTATTTTGCCAGTGGATCTCTTTACTTTTGTTTTAAAACTAATAGTAATGTATTTTGAATATAAAATTTTTAATTCTTTCAGATCCTGATTTCTAATAGTGATCATATATTCCCTTAAGTGAAGAAAGTACTTTAAAGTATTATTTCTGAAATTAGCAATAAAATCTTTTTAATAATGTAGTGGTGACTTTTACTCTCAGAGATCAATAAATTATTCTATGGGACATAATATCTCATGTTTATTCTTGAGTGAAACGGAAATATTCTCTATATACATAAAATCTGCAAAGGAATTCATCTCAGCAAGATAATAGTTAATTTATAGTGTGAAGTTCAAAAGGGCAGAAAAAGATAACAACTCAATTTAGGTAAAGATGTAGCACATGTATGCTGGAGGAAAATAAATGTCAAACAGAAAACTGTATCTGAAATTTGGATCACATTTAGATGTGCAAAAAAATGTTAAGAGCATTTGGGGGGCAATTGTGCTCCAATTAGATTTCTTTCACTCACATCAACCAGCCTTGGTTTGGAAGTTAATCATATGATTTACAGGGCTCCTTAAGGAGTGAAAAGGAGGAAGCAAATAAGAAGAAGGAACTGACAGTGTAACATTTATGAGAAGCCCATCAATTACCAAGTTTGGTCTTGGGGTAGAGTGGAGGTAAGTCAAAAGAAAGTTATTAAAAATCAGAAATTTTTACATTTTGTTCTTTATTGTGTGTGATATCACTCACTGGAGTTTATTTTTGAAGAGCAGGAAAAACAGATAATGAATTCCAAATTTTATGAAATCCTTAATGAAACTGTAAGCCCAAACTAGAGATTTCTTAAGGTTGAGAGTTGCTTCTCAGGGGTTGCCTGTGCATAGGTTGGGAGTGGACATAAAAGGGCACAAATTTATTACTGGCTAGGACAAATATCTGTATCTATATAGAGATATGGTTATGAGAAACTCAAAGAGTCTGGCTGTATCAAATTGCCCTTGGGCTTATTTTGGGGAAAAGAACAATAATTAAGTGAGTAACATGGAGAAATAAAAATGTATTTCAAAGATGAACCAAGGAAAGAAGTAGACTTTGATATTTGCTTCTTTCAAAACCCAAAGTACAACAAATAATGTGAAGAAGAATATAAATTGGAGATTTGGGGACAGATCTAATGAATTCTTTATTTTTCCCAAAGGTTCTTAATAGGTGTGCTGTATTGAACTGGTGCCCGTTTTTATAAGACAGATAGGCGATAGTTGACTCTGTAAAAACTCAAAAGCGCACAGCTGACTCAAATGTCCCTAGATTCTAGGGAAATTTCAGATTGCCATGGTGGCTTTTGTTTCCTCTTATCAGTATAATGACTAACAAAGGCCATCTACATTGTTTTGACAGACACCTAAGATACTAGAAACATTTTGTTGTAAACTCTTTTACAATTTTCTTTGAATTTTCTTGTTCTCCTCACACTGTGGTTGACCCATCAGAGGTCATAATTAGGAAAATTACAAGAAAGGAGACTCAACTGAATATTTTAATTTTAGTGACACTATCACCATCTTAGGTGACTTCCAATGTACTTGTTTATGCAATAATATCTTTTGATATTCTAGTAGTGTTGGTCTTAAAAAATATTTCCGTCATCATGGTGCATAAGGTGACATTAGGGACAGAAATACTTATGAAAAAACCACTAGGAGTTATGATGTAAATATGTATATAAGATCTTTTCATAATGCAGATTACATAAATTTGAATTAAGTGACTTTTAAGAACATTGATTATTGATCTGATAAACTATTATATCCATTAGGGCCTTTTGTGTAAATAACAATTTTTAAAATGCATGCTGCTTTATAATAAAAATTCTTATGAAGCGTACTTATGGTCTCTTGCATGCTGAATAGCCACTTTTCAACATTAAATCTTGGCCAAAACTACATTTTAAAATTAAGAACCATTTAAGTTATACAACGACCAAAAAAAAAAAAAAAGAAAGAAAGAAAAATCCTCCTGGAATTACTCAGCATGTATTTTAGCATTTATATTACTTTAAAATGACCAAGGCATATTGTTTTAAATCCCCATAAGGGGCTTCCCTGGCAGCTTAGCAGTAGAAAACCCTCCTGCTAATGTAAGAGACGTGGGTTCGATCCCTGGGTCAGGAAGATACACTGGAGAAGGTAATGGCAACCCACTCCAGTATCTTTACCTGGGAAATCCCATGGACAGAGGAGCCTGGCATGCTGCAGTCCATGGGGTCACAAAGAGTCAGACATGACCGAGAGACTAAACAACAACTATGACTCACATATTTTCTAAGTGACAAGCCATTCTATGCTCTATTGATTATAGTACAGACTCTGCCATAAAAGAAAATTATACTTTTGATTGTGGTGTTAATCCTTATTATGGAACATTTATAGGTGTCAAGGGGCTTCCCAGGTGGCGCTAGTGGTAAAGAATCAGCCTGCCAAAGCAGGAGATCTAAGAGATGTGGATTCTATTCCTGGGTGGGGAAGATACTCTGGAGGAGGGCACGCCTCCCGCTCCAATATTCTCGCCTGGAGAATCCCATAGACAGAGGAGCCTGGTGGCCTATAGTTCATAGATCTATGGGTCACAAAGAGCCAGACACGACTGAAGTGACTTAGCTCACATGTAGGTGTTAAGGAAACTTCTGTAGAGATAAGCTACATTCATAAAAACACGCCATGGAAATATGTCATCATTCTGAAAAGAAACATGTTCAGTCTGTGCTGGAGATGAAGACTGAGCTTGATGCTTCACAACTCTTTGTGACATTTCATGCTGGTGTGTTTATAAACTAGAGAATGTGTGTCCATTTGTTCAACTTTCCATAAGGCACATTGATGAGTTAATTAACAATCCTTTCTTGTTTCCCTGGTAAGTTCCTTGTGGATAAGAAAACAGCTACGGTTTACTTATTTTCACACATTAGCAATGTCCTGCTCCATAAATGTCTGGGGAATGAAAGATGAATGCCAGTGTTTAAAGAGGAAGGAAACTTCTTTTCTACGTAAAGGGGAGGACTACAGGTTTCAGAAAGAAAATATATCTTTGTGTAGACATTTTTAGAATCATATAATTTTTAGAGTTGAAAAATTTTACTGATGGTTACAGCAATTTTATCTACATATTCAATATCACATTCACTCAATTTTTATGCATTTCAATATGGAGATTACTTTTTAAAAATTGGATATCCTCCTTCCCTCTCAATTTGAGGCTTTTCATTGTTCAGGGATGAGGAACCAGTTCTGTTTTTATTGTTTACCTAATTTGGCACCAAGTCCATAGGTAATTTTCACAGATTCACCTTACCTGGGAGTCGAAAAGGGAATTGTTTCTCTAAACTGTTTGACTCACTTGGTTTGAGTTCGGTGTTAATGAGGCCAGAGCAATGCATTTTCTCTCTGTAGCTGTACTTTGGCCTCTTAACTTCTTTCATTGCTCTCATTGAGAGGTCAGGAGAGAGTAGCAGAACTCAGCACCCTTGAAAAAGCAAGTCACTACCTAGGCCCTACTGTCAGCTGCTTGTTAGCATCACTTTTTTTACAAGAAGGACAGCATGATGATAATTTCTTGCAGGTCAGCCCCTGGCCCTATAGAGCTATGATTAAGGATGCATATATCCAGACCTGCCCTTTGAATGGACTGTACAGTATATTCTTGTTTAACAACAGACACTTATTTTAGAATTTCCTTTAGTCCTAGTAACGATTAAAATATTAACCAAAACTGCCTGGGTTTCAACCACTTTGAATGAAATCCAGCTGTAATTTCTGACTGGGCTTCCTTTGTGGCTCAAGACAGTAAAGACTCTGCCTGCAATGCAGGAGACCTGAGTTTAATCCCTGGCTCTGGAAGAGCCCCTAGATAAGGAAATGGCACATCACTCCAGTGTTCTTGCCTGGAGAATTCCATGGACAGAGGAGCCTGGCGGGCTACAGTCCATGGGGTCACAAAGAGTTGGATACAACCGAAGTGACTTAGCATATGCACGCGCACATATGCTGATCTGTGACTTATGCCTCCTGCCCATTCTACTTCCTAGTCAAGAAAATGTAAAAGAATGAATGATACATTAGGAGTGGGGAATCATTAGCACAAAAAGAAAATCCTCAATCACCACCAATGCATTACTCTGGGGTAATTTTAGGACACCGATAGCCCAAGTTTAAACATGTTTTTGATATCGTGTGAACTCTGAAAGATGCTTGCATCTTTTTGGAGCCAAGATAAATAGCCTGTATTATGTAAATGTTTACACTGGTATGAGATTCTTGCGAGAACTGAAGCCAGCCCAGGGCCCCCAGCTGGCATGAGCACAAGGGTGGGAAGCATGACTGAGGTAAGCTTGCTCACTGCCGATTCTTTCTCAGGTCACTGAGCTCCGTAATTACTGAAGAATCAACATTTAGCGCCAATAGTCTGAACCTCTCTTGAGACTCCTGGGCCATGTGCTATTTTAGTGCCAGTTCTCTTTGCCACCTGCTTTACATTTGACAGGCTGCTTCGTTGCCATTGTTCTTGCTTTTGTTGTCATTGTTATCTTTACTGGAGCATCTTTTTTTTTGTTGTTGTTGTAAATATTTATGTCCTAAAAATAATTTTAAACTTTGTAAGTATCTGATGTGTATTAGATGCTCCATAGAAAATGGGATTGACCATCCTAGGAGAAACATCATTTATTCAAAACCTGATAAACAGGAATTATCTTCATAAAATAAATCCAATAGGAAAACAAGAAGCATTTCTGCACAAGAGTCCAAAGTAATTTCTAAGCCTAGTGGACTTCAATAAGACAAAGAGTGGGACGAACAGAGAAAACAGCACTGACATATACACAGTACCATGTGTAAAACAGATAGGTGGTGAGAAGTTGCTGTCTAACACTGGGAGCCCAGCCGGGTGCTCTGTGATGACCAGGGGGGTGGGAGGTGGGAAGAGGGGGATGCTCAAGAGGGATGTGATATATGTATAATTTTATGGCTGATTTATGTTGCTATATGGCAGAAAACAACACAACATTGTAGAGCAATTTTTCTCCAATTAAAAAAATAAATAAGATAAACACATTCTAGCCAATGTTATATCCAGTAAGGTATATGCGTGGAGGATTTGGGAAGGTAAGTCTAGTTTTCACCCAGGAGAGGCTGATGGTACAGCTAGATCAGAATTTACAGCTGGATTCCATCCAGAGTGGTTGAAACTCAAGCAGTTTTGGTTCTTTAATATTTTAATTATTACTAAGTCTAGAGGAAGTTCTAAAATAAGTGCTTGACTGTTGTTAAATAAGAATATACTGTACACTCCACTGGCTCTTCTTAAAATTTCACAGCCACGCTGGGAAATAAGCAAGCAGGATTCATTATCCCCACCTGAGCGATGAAGAAACAAGATTTAGGGAGGTTGGAGAGTGCTTGTTTTGAGTTTTTCCCACACTAGTAAACCATTATTCCTCACAGTCTATGCACGCATAGCAATGAGCTCAATCCCCTGCCACCAAAGCTCTATTCTGTTTACGAGTGAAGCCAAATAAATGATTCTTTCAGGCTGCAGGCACCATTTTGTACATTAAAGAGACACACTCTGTCTCTGCTGGCAGAGTCCCTTGTTTAGTCGCTCAGCCGTGTTCAACTCTTTGTGACCCCATGGACTGTAGCCAGCCAGGCTCCTCTGTCTATGGGATTCTCCAGGTAAGAACACTGGAGAGGGTTGCCATTTCCTTCTCCAGGGAATCTTCCCAATCCGGGCATCGATCCTGCGTCTCCTGCATTGACAGGTGGATTCCTTCCTGCTGAGCCATCTGGGAAGAATCCATGTGCTTTTTCTGTTAGTTGCTCAGTCATGTCTGGCTCTTTGCAACCCCATGGACTGTAGCCCACCAGGCTGCTCTGTCTAACAACTCTCAAATTCTTGGGTGACAGAATGTCAGAGGAAGAGCTTGGAGGAGGAACTGAGTTCTAGCTTCACCACCTGAAGTTGGGTCACGTTACTTCTTGGTGTTCATTCCCCTGCTCCACCATGATCCTTAACTCCTGTGTCTCTGGCATACTTGATCCTTTCTAAAACTTTTTTTGGGAAGGGTATAAAGCTGTTTTGTTAGGAAATCAATAGATTGTACCAACTTAAGGGTTGCATGCCTGCATGCGTGCTAAATGGCTTCAGTCCTGTCCGACTCTTTGCAACCCCATAGACTGTAGCCTGCCAGGCTCCTCTGTCCATGGGATTCTCCAGGTAAGAACACTGGAGTGGGTTGCCATGCCCTCCTCCAGCAGATCTTCCCAACCCAGGGATCAAACCCAAGTGCCTTGCATCTCCTGCACTGGCAGGCTAGTTCTTTACCACTAGCCCCACCTGGGAAGCCCAACTTAAGGGTTATTTCTCAGGTATATTTGCTTTAAAACGAATGTCTGAAAGGTGAAATTTCAGTAGGCATTCATTCTTACTTGGTAAAGAAGAGCACATGTTATGGGGTGATGTGTGGGAGTGATAGTCACCGAGATGTACCACCCTGATTCTCTTTCAAGAAAGGACAGGTGCCCAGCTGCAGGGCAGATGATGAGCAGGGAAACTTCAGTTGGCAGAGTCAAGCTCAGCTGCAGAGTGTGGCCTGTTTGCTCAAGGGCCCACCCTCGCCAGATTGCCTGTGTCTGGTGGTGAGCAAAGGTGTGGAAGCATAAAGACCCACTCACTTGGGCTACAAAGGGGACAGGATAGCCGAAGCTTTGGTTGGCCTCTGGCATCACAGATCAGCTTCCTTCTAAGTACAAAGTGCTGAGGGGAAGTGTTGTAGAGAAATAAGACACCAGGTAATCTATTTTCAAAAACTTCATTTGGTGCCAAGATATGAGGAAATGCATGCTAAATGGACCCCTGCAAGAAACAGATAAAGTATGAATATAGGCAGATATTGGGTTCCCAGGTAGCACTTGTGGTAAAGTACTTGCCTGCCAATGCAGAAGACATTAGAGACGGGGGTTCGATCCCTGGGTCAGAAAGATCCCCTGGGGAGGGCAAAGCAACCCACTCCAGCATTCTTGCCTAGAGAATCCCACGAACAGAGGAGCCTGGCTGACGACAGCACATAGAGTTACGAAGAGTCGGACATGACTGAAGAGACCTAGCATGCACTCACACACAGGCAGAAGTCGGTGTTTTTTAAGGAAAGTACCTAAACATGGAGATCCCAAGAGACCATGATGTAATGGCTGGGATTCATCTGGAAGGCCTTCAGGAAATGTAAGGCTTTGAATAGTCTGGCTGGCCTCCTGTCAACCCCAGGTTTCTGTTTAGGACTGTCTCTGAGAAGGTGCTCAGTTCGATCAAGCAGCATAATAGGTTTATGGTCACAAACTTGGTTTCCCAGATTGCTCCCAGATTTCAGTTTTCCTCCAGATTCTTGCAGGAGGTTTTGCAGGCTATGTTTGGCTTCTCATCACCAGACACACTTCTGTCACACTAAAAACATGTATGATATTTTAGGACAGAGTGAATAACCAGACAGTTTGATTTCTTAGATTTTACAAAGGACATCACACTATCTTTTCTTAAGAGCCAGAGAACATAGAATAGTGTAGGAAATATGCTCAGTGTCAGCAGGTGTTCCCCAAACAGTCCATGGAAAGGTCAGAGCTCAGTGTCAGAGGTCAGAAGAGATGTCACATGACTTTTTAATGAATGCAGGATGGAATATCATTCCAAAGAAACACTGGCAATCATAAAAAGAGGGCTTTACTACTTCGGCAATTATTAATATTGGAGGAGGAGCCACTCTTGGTGATTACACTAGTATCATCCAAAAATGGAACTTTTGAGCTTGCTCCAGTTTTTGATAAATTGATTCTTACTGAAGAGGACTAAAATCTCCAAGTAAGCATTCAGTGTCTTAACATATTATCTTCTCATCTAGAGGTGGCTTGAACCAGTGTTTTAAGAATGGCTGGAGGCCAGGAATTCTGAGGCTGGAAATAGTCCGGCAGAAAAAGCCAGGGTGATGGGTCATGATATAAACTTGAATCTCACTTTACCACCTCACTAGCTCTGAACCTGAAGCCTTATAAATTACCTCTCTGAGCCTCAGTTACTTAATCTGCAGGAGAAGGGTAACTACACTTGCCTTGCAGAGTCATTGTGAACTTTACATCATATGTTCTACAGACCAAGACGTATTAGGCATACAGAAGTATTGACTTTTCTTACTGCTTGTTGATGATCTAACTCAAGTTTATCCCCCACAGGAGGCAGCTTTCTGGATCTGATGGATGCTTCTTGTGAGAAATTAATAATTAAATGGTTATAACTTTTTCATCATTATGATATACCAGAAAAGTACTGACTGAAGTAACGTGACATTTATAGTCTTATTTTGAGTGGGTAGATTCATAAAGATAGCATGTTTTCTTGCCAAAATTAGAATGGACTTTTTGGCCAAACCAATATGTTTTAAGTGGAATGACCAAACTTGAGTAACATTTTCTCTATAATTTAGCACACCAGTGATGACATCTGTTGCAGTGTATGCTCGACATTGAACCTCTCCAGCATTCCCTGGTTCATCTAAGACCAGCATTAATAGAGTTTTGCACATCATAGATGTCAGTAAACATTTGTTGTGTCCTATGTGAAATGTCCATATATTATTATTTTCCCCACTTTAAAGACAGAGGAACACATCCTCTAATAGGGTAATTGTTCGCCCAACCAAGGTAATCAATAAGTCATAGTGCAGAGGAGACCAGAATAGAGGTTCTCCTGACATATTTTGGGCAATTTCTGTCAGCTATCCCCAAAATGAAGATTTTTTTTCTTCTTTCTTAAATTTTACAAGCTATCTTTCTTTTGAGAGTATCTTTAGTCAAACCAAAATTAAATGATTGTTAATAAAAACCCACATAGGAATAAACAATAAAAGAAAAAGCAGATAAATTGGATTGCATCAAAATGGAAAAAGATTTGTGCCACAAATGATACCATAAAGAAAATGAAAAGCCAAGACATTGATTTGCAAATCATGTATCTGATAAGGAACTGGTATTTAGAGTACATGAAGAATTCTCATAAATCAATAAGAGGATAGATAATTCAATTTAAAAATATGTTTTAAAATTTCTATTTAAAAAGGATTTAAATAGCTATGCAAAGGAGCTGTGCAAATTGCTAAGAAGCACATGAGAAATGCTCGACATCATTATCCACTAGGGAAACACAAATGAAAACCACATTGAGACTCTAGTCAAACAACAAAACAGAAAGAAGAAGAAAGAAAGGGAGGGAGGGGAGGAGGGAAGGAAAATAAAAGAAGAAAAATAATGAGTGTTGGGGCTTCCCTGGTGGTCCCATCATTAAGAATCTGCCTTGCAATGAAGAGAATACTGGTTCAATCCCTGGTCCAGGAAGATCCCAGGAAGAAGTTCTTTAAAAAATTAAACACAGAGATACAATTTTTAACTTTTCTATGACATAAAAGGTTTGTTTCTAGATATATACCCAAGAGAAATGAAAAGATATATCCACACAAAAACATGTGCATGAATGTTCACAGCAGCATTATTAATAGAAGCCCCAAAGTGGGAATTCCCAAGTATTCCTTTACTGGTGAAAATATGGTGTGTTCATATGTTGCAGGAAGAGGGACCCCTTCTAGGGTCCATGAGAAGGCTCTTGTCTAACACCTTTAAAGTGTCTGAGGAGACACTCATGCTGATAAAGCAAGAGAATTTATTGGGAGGGGGTACCCAGATAGAGAGCAGGCAGGTAAGCTAACTCAAGAGAACGGCTGTGCCACATGGCTCACAGTCTCAAGTTTCATGGTGATAGGATTAGTTTCTTGATCATCTCTGACCAATCATTCTGACTCAAGGTATTTCCTGGTAGCAAGCACATTGCTTCAGTTTAGTTCAGTTCAGTTGCTCAGTAGTGTCCGACATTTTGCAATCCCATGAATCACAGAACGCCAGGCCTCCCTGTCCATCACCAACTCCCAGAGTTTACTCAAACTCATGTCCATCGAGTCAGTGATGCCATCCAGCCATCTCATCCTCTGTCGTCCCCTTCTCTTCCTGCCCCCAATCCCTCCCAACATCAGGGGCTTTTCAAATGAGTCAACTCTTCGCATGAGGTGGCCAAAGTACTGGAGTTTCAGCTTCAGCATCAGTCCTTCCAATGAACATCCAGGACTGATCTCCTTTAGGATGGACTGGTTGAATCTCCTTGCAGTCCAAGGGACTCTCAAGAGTCTTCTCCAACACCACAGTTCAAAAGCATCAATTTTTCGGTTCTTAGCTTTCTTCACAGTCCACCTCTCACATCCATACATGACCACTGGAAGCCAAGTTGAATTCTAGTGAGAAGGATTTTGGAAGGACATATGGACTGGCGTCTCCTGTCTCATTTTAACTTTTCCTAAATTCTTCCGATTGGTGGTGGCTTGTTTGTTCTGAGTCCCTTACTAGGATCTCTTGCAGTAAAATAAACTCATGCAAATAGTTAACTGTGGTGCCTGACCAGCATGGGTGGTTTCAGCCAGTGTTTCCTCTAACACATGCCACAGAATATTACTCAGCAATGAAGAGGAATAAATTACTAATACATGCAGAGTCAAACACGACTTAGACTCAGCGACTAACGCACACATACACACAACTGGAATAAACCTTGAAAACATACTAAGTGAAAGAAGGCAATCACCAGAGATCACATATTGTGTGATTCTGTTACTGAGTCCAAGAATGGTTGGTCCATGAATTGAGAGATGAGTTGTTGGGGCAAAGAATAGCAACTTTATTTGGAAATCCAGCAGACCAATAAGATGGTGGACTGGTGTCCCAAGAATCATCTTGGCCAGGTTTGGATGCTCTTTTCTTTTATAGAACAAAGATGGGGAAATGAGGGGGTAAAGCAAAAACAGGTGATAAGTTTTTGAAAATATTTCCTGATTCCAGCCAGATTCCTGAGGGGATGTGTTGATTTCTCCTTTCCTGCAGCCATTCACGGGTGGGCCTGGTCAGGATGTTTCCCAAGAGCTTAACAAAGGTATTTTAGGTTAAAGCTCAGGCATGGAAGGCAGGGTTCCTTCCCTTTCCGAAGATGGACCATTATGTATAATTGAAGTTATAGTTGAGATCCTTTTAGTGACTAACTTGTAGCAAAAGCAATAGAATACAAAGGTTAAAGTAAAAGAAATAAATCCAATATGGAATCAGATTTGTTCTTCCTTATTATAGTTCTCAAGATTCCCTGGTGGCTCAGTCAGTAAAGAATTCTGCAGTGCAGGAGATGGCTTTCAATGCAGGAGACCTGGGTTCATTTGATCCCTGGGTCAGGAGGATACCCTAGAATAGTAAATGCCAACCCACTCCAGTATTCTTGCCTAAGAAATCCCATGGACAGAGAAGCCTGGTGAGCTACAATCCATGGAGTCGAAAAGAATCAGACACGACTTTGAGATTGAAACTACTACCACCATTACAATTCTATTTACATGAAAATCCAGAATATGCAACTGTATAGGGCCAGAATGTAGATTGGGGTGCCTAGGACATGGGTATGGATCACACTCAAGAGATACAGGGCTGGGCTGAGGATGGGCGGCTGCTGAAGAGTGACTCCAAACTGGCAAAGGAAATGGGTGGGGGTGGGAGGGTGGGGAGGGCACAAGGGGACTGTTTTAAACTTAGATTGTGATGATGGCTACTCAACTCTCTGTATATATTGAAACCATTCTATTTGGTGAATTTTATGACATGTGAATTACATTTCAGGGAGTTGGTGATGGACAGGGAAGCCTGGTGTGCTACAGTCCATGGGGTGGCAAAGAGTCAGACAGGACTGAGCGACTGAACTGAAAGATATGTTTACAAAACCAAACCCATATGGGGGCCCTTGCATCTTTGTCAAAAGATGGTGGAAACTCCAAAACTCATTGCACTCTTGATATCCTTCTGGAACATTATTGATATTTTAAGAAATGTATGTATGCATGAATTCAAAACATCCTGATGTATAAATCAAGATTCTTTTTTGATTTAAGTGAAACAATATTGAGGAAACTCAAAATTAAGTTTGTTCAAGTGATATGATACCATTGTAGAGTTACTTGACATTCTCCATTTATCATGCTAAATTTTTATAACATCTGAATTACTCATTGGGTATGTAAAGTTGTGGTACTGTTTTGCTGGACAATATTTAAGTATTAAGGCATCATACCCAGTCAGAGATGATTATCCTATTCTTCTAGCCAATGGTAATAGATATACCTCCATTAAAGTAATAAGATCATTTCATAACCATTTTAATGCACCAGCTGGACATAGAAAACAACTTTGATTTCTTGTCCACTGTCCATTTAGGCCTTAGCTGGAAAACTTATTTTTGCTTGTCACTTGGATGATACCTTTAGAATTTCATAATAAATCTCACCCAGTCACTTTTAGTTGCAGTATAATCTCATTTTATCAACTCAAACATCTAGTGCAGGGTCAGATTAAAAGTTCTAGACTCATGCTCACTTGGTGCTTCTTCCTTCTCACAGCTGAATATTGCATTGTACCTGAACACCTATAGCAGGAAACGGATGAGCAGTTACATCCCCTTCTTCAACTGACTCACAAGCTATGGCTTCTGATCCCCCCAGATCAGGCTGCAGAGTTGGATCAGGGACCTGGAGGGGAAATTTGAAATCATTCAGCCAAGAGGGCATGAAGGGACTGACATTCTACTCATATGCTTCTCACCAGCCCATGTGCCCAGGCATGGACTGTATCCAGTGGGAAGAAGAAACACCCTTCACATCAGCAGATGACCATTACCTGTTTACCATCCTTTCAGCCATGGGTGGGGCTGTATCTCTTTCAAGACAGTACCATTTACTATTTGTTTTAAACTAGGAAATTTGCAACTTCATAAAGATAAAATGCCTGTATACCATCACTCACCTTAAATGATTACCAAATCTTGAGGGATGTCTTTGCATTTTATACGAAGGCATTTTTCAATAGGCTACCAGAGGCCTTGAATGCACGGTGTGCCAGCTTGCTTCAGTGACTCCCTCACACTGTGACTCCCAGCTACGTAATCCCTCTCCACAAGCCTCGACACTGGTCTAAATCAACCTGCCCTGACTGCCCTGGTGAACTCATCCCTCCCTCCTTCAAAAACCTAAAGCCCTGGATACCGGTTGACTGGAAACCTTTCTAATGGGAAGATACATTCTTCCCATCTTTCCTCTTCCTTCTTCTTCTTCCCTCCCTTCCACCCTGTCCTTCCCTCCCTCATTTCCTCTCTTTCTCCCTGCTCTTTATTTCTCTTTGCTTCTCACCTCACTTTTCTTTCCATCTATTATATGCACTTAGCTTAAAAAGGCAGGTGATATCATTCTTTTAACTAAAACAATTTCTAGACTTCTTTTTCCATTTTTATAAATTTTCTGTTTACATCCTTCTAAAAAAGTCCATGGGGTCGCAAAGAGTCGGACACGAATGAGCAACTGAACTGAACTGAAAAAAGCCCTAGGATTTAGTAGTCTTATGTCAATGGCATCCTGCATACTTTCCTTCCCTCAGTCTTTCCATAATACCTGCATAATATGTTTTAAAATCAGCACTGAATGTCTGCATTGTCATGTGTAAATATAATTTTTGTTCACTTTGAGACTCGTAGTTATAAATGTATATATAGTTACCCATCCTTACTTGTGTCACTTTTAGTTTTTTTCTGGATTTAACAATTACCACATTTATTTGAGCATAATGATTACATATGAGTATAGATAATTATTTGGACATATATAATAATTATATAATGACTCTGTTGTTAATATACCATAATCTGTTTGCTTGAGTCTAAACTATGAATGCAGCTGAGCATAGTAATTTTACAGTTTTCTTGGTAAAAGCCTCCTAGAACCCTCTGTTTTCCCATTCTGACCTGTATTTGTCACTCCGTTACTCTCAGCACAGTTATATTCCTGGGAATTTCCTTTAACTACAGCTCGGGAATTCCCCTAGCTTCTTTCTCATCCCATTTTCTGAATAATTTGTCTTCCTTGATTTTTCTCAAATCACTAGAATATCATTCCATTTCAGAGTAAGGATCTAAAAAAGTTAAGAGTAAGCTAAGGAAGACCAGGTTTATGGATTGCAAATGTCTTCTCTCAGACTGGTAAATTCTGCCGAAACTGGTCCTCTGCTCTCCTGCCAAGTAGGATGTAAGTCTGGCTGCTGTGATCTGGGATCTCTGGGAGAAGGTGGGAGAAAGTGTGACCCAGGCATGTCACCGTTTAGAATGCAGACGATTACTTAATGCCTTCACTTTTAGTGCTGGCCTCCCTTCTGCAGACAGCGTGTCTGGTGTCCACCAGGCCAGAGCTTCACGCTGATGAGACTCTTGATAGCTTCATTTCTCCTGGAGTCTGGAGGGACAACTGATCAACTGTGTAAATGAGGAAAGGCATCAGAGGGTCCAACAATTCCCTACATGTTTTCAATCGGTCCATCTGGGGTTAGCCTCCTTCCCTCCTCCTCTTTCTGTGTTGTCTGATGCCTCCAGTTCCTGAGTCTTTAGGGTTCTGTGATTGTCCTTGGCTTCTCTCCATGAGGCATGTAAACTTCCAGAAAGGTCAAATCGCCTTGAGTTACCACTTGCCCATGACTCATCTGCTTTTTTATCTGCTCTTCTTCTCTTGGATCTTGTCATTTGGGGGCTTCAGGGAGATAAGCGTATGTGTTCAAGCTGCCACATTTAATTGAAGTCTATTTCGTTGTTTCTTTCTGGCCATTTGGCCTTTGGTCAAAATATTTTCTATTCCTTTGTCATCTCCAGTGACACCAGAGCAGTTAGCAGTGGTCTGCTGCCGGGCTAGGAAGTGAATGGGAAAGTCATGGCAGGACTGGTTTTCAAGATGACAAGGAGTGATGGGGAGACTGAGGAAGGTGGCCTGACTTCAGGGACATCTAACCACATCTGACCATGTGGGCATGGATCACACTCAAGGGTTCCTGGCCTGGGCTGGGGATGGGCAGCTACTGGTTCCCAGTTGCTCCAGCCTCCCTAGAGAGGAAAAGGCAGACCTTGGAGGGATTGTCTGGACTGGTCACAGGAGTGTACCAGAAACTCTAATCAAATCCAGAGGCTGCCATTGTCACTAGCCCCCAGTTTCACCACCAGTGGGCACGTAGTCAAGACACCTAGAAAAAGCGAAGATGATTGATCTCTGCTGTATTCATGTCAGAGCTCCACAGCTTGCTGGCTGCGGGCCCCACCCCCCGGCTAGCTTGCAGAACCATCTGAGCTTGTTTTTTCGACTGTAAAAGAGGATAATTAAGCATATCTTTCTCCCAGGGTTGTTTTAAAGATTGAATCTGTTCATATACATAAAAGGCTTAAAATAGTTTCAAGTACTTAGTAATGACTCAATTAGAAAAAAATGGCAAATGGGGGAGATGCTTCATGTCTGACACATAGTAGGTGCTCAGCAAATCTTTTTTGACCATGTGAGTAAGATATATCTGGAGACAATCACATGGGACTATCTCTGTCTCTGAATTTTATGGTCAGTTTCTATGCTTGGCAACAGAATTTTCAAATAACTCTTTTCATGATTGCTTTTAGTTGGAATAATTAGCCACATAGCACTGCGATTGAAGAGACATACACTTTCAAGTCTTTTTCCAATCATACCACCAGATAGACAAATCATGACTGATTAACCAAGAGCTACGCTTTGTTTGGTCCAGTAACAAGACTGCCCCAGGCACGTCGGCACAGTCTTCTAGGACTCGGAATGATCAGCAAGGAACCAAATGGCTGGTAATTTCTAATTTATAAACACTGCTTGACGTAGGCAGTTGGGCATTCTGCCACACTGCAATGGCCTGAAATGGCCCGACCACTTTCCAGTGCACTAAAAGCAATTTCAAGGGGCTTAATGACTCTTTCCCCCTCTCTCTGCTGGGGTCCACAGACACCCTTGGATGGAGCTGCCTTCGAATGGCCTCAGGACAAAGGGTTCAGGTTACAGCTTCCTGGGGTTTCCAGCTGAACAATGAGTATATTGTGAAGGTCCCATCTGTCAAAGTAATCAAAGTATAAAGAGGGAAATAATACAATTAAATCTTTAAGATGCTTACATTTATCTTTGGTTTTTCAAAACTGATCTCCATTTGGCAAGAATTTTTTTGGCAAAGAAGCCAGAAATTGGCATTCTTTGATACACAGTGAGACCTTGCCTAAAATGAGTCTCTGGGTACAAAAATGAAAACAAAAACAAGCAACTAGTACTACTGGGGAGGAGGAGAGGGAATCCTGTTTATAAAGTTAAGTGTTCCAATAAGACAGGTAACTAACTAGCTGAAGTTAAACACAATTTTTATTGTTTAAAAGAAGGAACACTTTCCTCTTGCTGAAAGCATGGGGAGATTATATACGGGAAAAGGAAAGAAGTGAGATCATTTCTGATGGTAAAAGAATGCTCTCTAGTTGCTGTGACCCCTTGGAGTATCAACCCTGGAATTGCCTCTGCAGTTCCATTCTGTTCTCGGGGTTCACGCAGGGTCTGAATGCTCTCTCCCTTTCAGTTTGTTTGGCAGCTACAGTCACCTCCCAGATCCCTGCTATCAGAGCCTGGTTGGGATGCTCTTCCACCTGTCAAATGCCTTCTCTCTGGTTGCCCTAAAGTCCTTTCTCATCCCCTGTCATCATCCATTTATGTGGCTGCTATGCAGAAGTCCCACTTCAGGGCAGCCATCGTTCTTCTGTACCTGAGTCTAGGTTGTACACTCAGATGACCCATCCTTGGACCTTGCTTCAGTCTCATGCTGAGGTCACATGATACTGGTTGTGATTTCTCCACACCAGCAGAAATCAATAAGAACTTTGCCTCCTCTTCTACCTTCTCCAATTCCTTCAGTTCAGTTCAGTTCAGTTCAGTCGCTCAGTCGTGTCCGACTCTTTGCGACCCCATGAATCGCCATGAGATGCATGCCAGGCCTCCCTGTCCGTCACCAACTCCCAGAGTTTACTCAAACTCATGCCTTAGATCAAGCCAAATTAGACACATCATCCAGGTACTATGGCCTCTTCCTGCTTCTCTGGTGCATGGATTATTGGATATTCGGGGCACCTACAACCTTGTCTGGGTCTGGAAGGACACTGAATGAAAGGCAGACACCCAGACATCCCTTAGCAATGCTGAATGCCGTTAGACTCGTGTCCTTCCCCCAGCAAGGTGCCTTCAAGCAAGGACTCATCATCATTTGTCTAGACAAGATCCTGATCTGTTTAATGAATCTAGTCTTACAAGAACCTTGGGTCTAAGCAAGAGCACTACCCCAGGACCAGCCTTAAAAAAGGTGTGCTCAAGAACCCTAATGGAGTTTCTAGGCCATGTTTTGTCTGGCCAACATGATAATATGATATAGGACCACATAGTGGTGGAATGTCCCTGAAGATAATTAGAGATATGCAGTAATTTATGAGGTCCACTGCTGATTACCAATGACTTATTTTCCTTTTTTTTTTTTTTAATTTATGGTAGAAATGACCTCTCTGAGAAAGGAAACAGTTTGCCTGGTTCTAGACACATCTGTAATGTGCTGACATTTCAAATCTGGGTTAACATTTCCTGGGTCCTGGTCTACTCTATCCTGCATAAGTAGACACCAAGGATTCTGACTTTGAAGGAAGTAGGAAATTCCTTCCCACGATTGATGTCTTAAGGAAACAACATTGACCAAAGTTAATCACCTAGAGCAAAGCTTTCCATGATCAAGACCTACTTTGGTCACCCAGACTGAGACCTCTTGGAAGATTTAAAACAGATCTAGAAACTCAGGTTTCAAGGGATCAAGTCAATGCTTTGATTGACTTGATCTATCACTTCTCCATCAGATAAATTAGAAGCATCTAACTCAGAAAATATCAGGTCTATCAAGGTAGATTATTTAGGACAATGGGATTATTCCAATTCCAGAAATTTTCTGTCCCTACAACTTCTAGCTATACTGAATGAAAATCACTCAGTAAAAAGCAGCTTATCATTAGGCTCTTTAAATGAAACTGATCGACTCACTCTGCATGGTTCAGAGATCGTAGAATCCTACTATGACTATCAGACTCATCTCAGATATTTGCCTATCATCCTCAGGCTTCCCTGGTGGCTCAGATGGTAAAGCGTCTGCCTGCAGTGCAGGAGACCCAGGTTCAATCCCTGGGTCAGGGAGATCCCTTGGAGAAGGAAATGGCAACCCATTCTAGTATTCTTGCCTGGAAAAGTCCATGGACTGAGGAGCCTGGTAGGCTACAGTCCATGGGTTTGCAAAGAGTCGGAGACGACTGAGCGACTTCACTTTCACTTTCACTCAGGTTTTCCTACTTGACCTGCTGCACTCAGCTCTTTAATCGTCCAGCACTTTCAGTTCCCAAAACCTGGCTTTAAGGGCTCTTCCTATTTTAGCACTTCATTGGAACCTCTTTAATGTTTTTTTAACCTCAAGCCCTTGCTAAACCCTTGGGGTTTCAGCGGGTATATTTCTCTGCAAGTTTTAGCTGCACAAGGCACGAACTTTCACTCCCACACCACAATCATGGCCAGATTATCTCCTTTAAGCTCCTGTTTTATTGTTAGAATAGGATGATTATACACTGACTGCCTAAAGAGACATTGCAGTATAAAATATCTTAATTTTTTAAACTTTGTGTCCTATCTCTACCCCCCCGTCTCCCACTCAAGCACACAATGCTGTAAGCCACACTCACTTCATTTTTTTGGAGACTTCATTCAGATGTCCCATTACAGCCTCTTGTCTCTACATTCACAATCATGTCCTCATGTTATCAACCCTGAATTGAGCAAGCCATCGATACATACACACTCACAAAAAAATATCACTATGTCTTTTATCTAATTTCTGCTTTCAACTATATCTTAATGATATGATTCTTGGTCACCATTTATCCCTAGGTTCAGTTAATGAAGTAGTTTCTGCCATTTTCTTCCTACTGACTATCCAGTCATCAATTTACAGCACTGAATTCTGAAACTATCTTAGAAGTTAACACTGAAAATGAAGTGTTTGCCAGACTTCCCTGTCCTTCATCATCTCCCAAGACTTGCTCGAACTCATATCCATTGAGTAGATGATACCATCCAACCATCTCATCCTCTGTAATCCCCTTCTCCTTCTGCCCTCAATCTTTCCCAGCATCAGGGTCTTTTCCAATGAGTCGGCTCTTCACATTAGGTGGCCAAAGTATTGGAGCTTCAGCATCAGCATCAGTCTTTCCAATGAATATTCAGTATCAACACCAGTAAGTATGTTTAATTCAAGGAGGAATGACTGACACAGTAAGAAATTCCTCAGAAATATATATGCGAGAACACCAAAGAGACATTCTGCGTCTAATATTATGCAAGAACAAGACATTAAATGCACTTAAATATTTAAGTGTAACAGGACATTAAACTCAGCTTTGTCTGAAGCACCAAAAGCTGAAAGTAAATATGCCCGAGTGAGGTGAGGGGACAGACCTCCTCCTCACCTAGCAAAGAACATGATAAGAGTGTGAAACTGATTCTGCTAGCCTAGAGAATTGCCATAGCAGCCAGGAAAACGGAATGGTTGAAGAAGGGGTAATCAGAGTGCTCCACTCCACCTTCTCAAGCCAAGTCTGAGTTTTGAGTGGACAGCTTGATTTGTATTCTGGGAACTGGAGAGAGCATAGGAATGAGGAATGAGGGCAGATACAACCGTAAGAAATTTAAAGGCAACAGAACAAACTAAACCTCCCAACTGGGTGGCAGAGCAAGGGGGCTGCTGGGAGGGAACTGGGACTTTCCCCAACAGGCTCCGTTTCCCCATGGGGCACATGAAGCTGGCCTTCAGCCATTCTGAAAGAATCTTACCCAAAAGGGTTGCTTACAGAACAGCAGGACCCTAAAAAAAGAGAATCCATGTGTGATGAAGTGCTAGGGTTCCAGAGGCTAAGGGAGGGATGGGGAGGAATGGGAAGGAGTTGGAGGAATGACAGTTGAATGAAGTACCCAAGAATCCATTAATAATCAATGAATACACTCCACCAAAATTGTGTTTTGAGGACACATGCAATAGATTGACTGGAATGATGGGGACTTTGGGGAAATGTCACTGGAGCTTTATATTAGGACCACACTTTGAAGGCCCTGACTGCTACCTAAATTCTACGGTGCAAACCAGTAAGTGGAATTTGGCATTGTTATTGAAATGAGAAAAGTCAGAATGTCAGATAATTGGGACACATATTCCTCCTTTGGAGAAGGAAATGGCTACCCACTCCAGTGTTCTTGCTGGAGAATTCCATGGACAGAAGAACCTGGTGGGCTACATACAGTCCATGAGGTCACAAAGATACAGACATGATTGAGCAGCTAACACACACACATTCCTTCTTGGGCACATTCATTTCCCTGTTTGGTATCAGATTTTCACAAAATCAAGCTGAACAAATTTCTATCAAGGTCTACTCTTTCATATTTTTTCCTTTATCCTTACACTCAGCTTTCTCCCTTCTAAACATTTTGTTTGTTTTTTTCACAGGTAAGGAAGTCATGTCTAATCTTGTCTTCAGTGTTCCATGCTAGTATCCCTTTGTCTGCTAAAACCATACTTACTTCCTGCTATTAGTATCAATTTTATCAGCGATTCTTTATTCCATCTCTCATCCACCCAACCCAAACTTTCTGATGTTTTCCTCATTTTCTTGGAACTGCATCTCCTTACATCATCAAATCACTTTACTTGTGCCTTTGCAAACTCAAAACTCAATTCTGTGATGCCTCTAAGACTTTTGCAGAATCATAGACGTTCTCCTAAAGGAAAAATTCCAAGTTAAAATTATTGAAAATTATATCCATTCCCCCCAAATTTCACTGTAACCCACCTCACTCCCAACTTCTAGTTTATTCTTACTTAGCCTGGGGTCTTCTTTGAACCAGGGCTGTGTTTTTAAGATGTGTAATATATCCAAGCAAATGTTTCACTACTTAAAATTGCTAATGATAACAGTAATTAATTAGATTAAATGTTTTTGGCAACTTTCTAGCTCTGAAAGTGTTTCCTTACAATAACTATTGATAATTCTAATTGATAATCATGAAAAGAATGAACAACTTCTACATCTGTAAAACTCTATTTTTCAATACCCATTACTATGGTCTCTTGAGACTACTTTGCATACTTTCATTTGTTTACTTGATGTTAAATCTTGGAACTGCTCTTGTGGGACACATACAAGAAAAGTGTCTTTGGTCTCTGAAGTCTTTCCTGATTCATCAAAATTCATTAGAGAAGAAAAGAGACTATTTTGGCAAATATCGATAGTATTTCACTGCATTGTTTGCATTTTATTAAAATAACTCATATTTAAAATACTTATATTTTATAGGTACTCTTTGTTTTCTTTATTTTCTATAAGGGCATTACTTAAGTGTGTTTTTAAACTAAGACTATAGAGAAGGGCTTTATTTTCATTTTTTTACTTGTAATAGTTCAGGATATATGTATGTACGTATGTATGCTATGTATTTTAAGAATTCCTTTAGGTTTATTCAACTTCTTTCTTTTTTTGTTTGTGTAACCTAAAAATCAATAATCATTTTCTTGCTTCATGTTAAACAGTTCAGATAAGATACAAAAGCAAGAAATTGTACCTGATACTTGAAAGTTGCTATTCCTGACAGCACTTCATCTTTTTTCATGCCCATGTTGGCTTTTCTCCCAGCCCATCCATTGCTTAATGTAAGTGTTATAAATTGCTCTAAAGTGCCATAAAGCATAATAAACATAAATCAATATTTCTTGGTTAAAAACTTAGAAATGCTGATCCAGCCCAGGTGGGTTACAGATGTCCTGAACCCATCATGTCCCTTGGTTATTTTATCTTTCCAAAAGCCACTTCTGGACTCAACAGTGCCTCTGTTTGTTTGTTTGTTTGTTGTTTTCCTCTCTGACCTCAGCCCCATGGACACTTTCCACGACACATCAGGACAGATTGTGGGGAAGATATCATCCAGGAGCCTTAGAAAAGACCCATTATTTTTCCTTCTGGCCTCTGATCCTGGCAACTTTGGAAGAGTGGAGTGACAGTCTCAGACAAAGTTAGACCACAGGCCGGCCATATGTCAAGCTTGTCTAAGGCGAATTCCAGTCTGTACGGGGAAAAAAATTCAGTTTCTTCTGAGATTCAGTGAATTAAGCAAAAACCCACTTCTTTCCTTCTGGCTTGTAAATGTAGCATCTGATCTAAATGGAACACCTGCAGGCTGCTTAATGACAAAACCAACCCATTTGAATTTCTGCTATCTTTGGGATTTTTTAATATGATTATATGCTGTACACCCTTGGATATAAAACCACATCCCTCTCCTGGAAATGACAGCTTGCCCCCACAGCCAACTGATGCTATTTATGTGGCATTGTTGTTATTTATTCTCATCGCAAAGGGAATGATTGAATGGCTTTGTGGTTTCTCCCAAGAAACTGTGGGGCTATATAGTATGAAATCTGCAAGCTCAGGTGATCATCTTTCTTGAGGAGATTTTCACAGGCAGCTCTTTGGAAATTGCATGAAAAGGTTGGTAGGACATTAGACAAAGTGGTTTTATTAGACTTATTGACTCAAAACTCACTTTTCATACTAATTGTGACCCAGTGCACTTAGAGGGCAGACTGTCTTCTCCCCCAGACCTCATCCCCCTCCAGCCAAAAGCAATGTTCTTTCCGCCCACCCCCAGGATATCTGAAAGCAGGTATGCGTATCAGGGAAATGAGGATAGAATTAGACAGACCTTATACTTGCCCCTGTCTGAAAAACTGCTATTAGTCTTTCATTCCTTTGTGTTCTGAAAACTATTTGATCAATGGAAAAAGAAATATAAATGACCTCTAAATATATAAAAAGATACCAAACTGTTCTTATAAGGGTAATGTAAATTAAAAAATACATGTACTCAGATACTATTTTTTCACTAATGACATTAGCAAAACCAAAATTTAACACATTTTTTTGGTGACTCTTTGAACAAACAGGAATCCTCTTGGCTTGTTGGTGGGTACCATCCTGGCAGAGGAGAATTAGGTGGCTCAGTAGTAAAGAATCTGCCTGCCAATGCAGAGGGTGTAGGTTCGATCCCTGGGTCAGAAAGATCCTCGGGAGAAGGAAATGGCAACTCACTCCAGTATTCTTGCCTTGGAAATCCCATGGACAGAGGAGCCAGGTGGGCTACAGTCCATGGGGTCTTTAAGTAGTTGGACATGACTTAAGCACTAAATAAAAACACAATCAAACTTATAAGTGCAATCACCCTTTGGTTTTAGCAATCCCGACCTTGGGAACTGATCCTACAGTAAAAATTGCACATATGAGTGAAAAATATATAAAGTTATACACTGAAAAACTCTAAATATCACAAGTTCAAAATGACTCAAGTTCTATCAAGAAGGAACTGGTTGAATTAACTATGGCATATTAACATGATAGAATATTATACAGGAGTATAAAAGAATGGGGCAGCTTATTATATGCTGGTATGTCAATATCACTAGTTTGTATCTTTAAATGGATAAATGACACAGAACAGTGCATATATAGTAATATACATGTATGTGGGAAGAAGGAATAAGAAAACTTTATTCTTGCTTGGTATTTGCATAGATATACTGATAGAATGCACGCGTGTGTCTGTGTTTGTTCAGTCACTCAGTTGTGTCCAAGTCTTTGTGGCCCCATGGTTAAAGCCTGTCAGGCTCCTCTGTCCATGGAATTCTCCATGTAAGAATACTGGAGAGAGTTGCCATTCCCTTCTCCAGGGGATCTTCCCAACCCAGAGATTAAACCTGTATCTTTCTCATTGCAGGTGGATTCTTTACCGCTGAGCCACTAGAGAAGCCCATACTGATAGGCTATTTAAGAAATTAGTAACAGTGGTTACCTGTGGAAAAGAACAAGATGGATGAGATCAGGGAAAGGAGTAAGAATTATCAGTGTTTCCTGCTTTTATACTTGAACCATGTGAATGTGTAGCCTACTAAATTTTTAAAAGTAAAAACAATATAATCTACCTTCAATGTACAATGGTTACAGTTTCTGTGTGTGTGTGTGTGTATGTGTGGGTGTTAGTCGCTCAGTCGTGTCTGACTCTTTGCAACCCCATGGACTGTAGGTCACCAGGCTCTGCTGTTCATGGGATTCTCTGATTTCTCTACACTATAGCTAACACTTGTTTCCCATTGCTTTGGTAGTAGCCAAGGTAGCGGGTGTGAAATTGTATTTCATTGTGATTCAATCTGCTCAAATTTTTTAAATTAATGAGAAATCTGTGTCATAAATGTCTTTTATTAAACTATTATACCTATGAAAAATACTACCTCAATTCTGTTATTAAATCAAAAACTCCATTGACAGCTTGCAGACCTCAGTTTATTGAGGTCCTAGAACTAGGTATACCCTATCTAGACCTGCCTAGAACTAGGCAGACTCTGTACATGAAAGCTGTTTGCAGCTATGTTATTAATATTAAATGTCTACCAAAAGCTAATGGCTTCGTGCCATGATTCTTTCCACATATTCCTGTGACATAGATATTTCAGTCTCCCTTTTACAGATGAAGAAGCTGAGGTCTTCTAGGATAAAGAACATAGCCAAAGTTAGAGCTCTAGTAAGTGAAAATGCCAGGATTCAAACCAATGTGTGCTTGATCTCCGGTCCTATGCACGTTCCACCATAACAAGGCTTTAGAAGGAGGAAAACCACTAGAAGGAGACAAAAGACAATTAAGTGACATTTTTACCTACTTCTAATTTTACATGAGTTGGCTTTGTCATTTAAATGTTTTTCTTGTCCAAGATCTGTTCCATGAAGCCCACGTCTCCCTTTCTTTCTGATTATGATACCGTGGCATGTGCTCTAACTTGCACATTTTCTCTGAAATCTTGGACCCATAAGACACTTTGCCAAAGACCAGAGGCCTTCTTGTTAGCTTGGTACCTGAAGGTCTCTTTCTTTGGGACATGTGAATTCTCCAGGCTTTAGACCATGGTTTCAAATATACTTCCAGCCAAATGGCAGTTCTGCTACAGAAAGAAATGAGGTACAAGATAGAAGAGATAGACTGAACTCCAAACTAGTCTGAACTGGTTCCTGGCAGGAGACAGGTAAGTATACCCAATGGCCAACTCATACCATCCATGTACTGACAGGTGAACTGTTGACCCCTTCCATGGATATCACATCCTGCTTTGGGCACAGTGTCTTCATCTGTGAACAGCTGCTGCCAAATGCTGCTTGGAGATTGGTTATCTTATCTAAACACAAAGTGAGTCCACTATAGAGCCAACCAATCACTTGTTGCCAGGTCCACGTATGGATGAGACCATTAACAAGACCAGGGTAACCATTACCACACAGAGAAAGTGTCAAATCCTGGGAAATTCATGAGCTAGCCAATGAAGCTGTGCTCTTTGTCCATAGAAACTCAAGGCAAATTTTACCACTTCAACATGAAAAAGTTTTTAGTGAAATATATTACAATGAAAGCATTTCACTTGGAGGGAAGTGTGTCAAAACAAGATATTACTTTAAGATGAATCTGTGTCCTTTGAGTGATAATGTAAAAATATTCTTTAAAAAAAATGTTTTGGCCCAATTTATAAGAAAATCTTTTGTATTATATGAAAACTACTTATTGGGGGGAAAAATACAATTCTGACTCTACTGAATAGGCTGTTAATTCAGGGAAATCTACAAAGGAAAGGTCAAAAGAGAGTGAGATCTGAAGCCTCTTGGAAAGATCTGGAAAATATATACCACCCTGCTTCTTCTGTCATGCTGCTTGTATCATTGGGACCATCTACACCAGAATACTAAAAGACCCTATTGTTACTTTTTACCCCCCAGGTTTAATTATTTTTAAATAGTTAAAAAAATTAAAATTAAAACCTGAATTTATTTTTATTGTAAACTTTAAGTAAAGGTGAAATCCCATTGACTCTCCCCAATCTCTCTTAGTGTACCACTAAGACCATTCTGGGTCTTTTATATTTACATCAACATAAGTACATTGTGGCCCAGCTCTTTGATTAATAAGCAGATATTCAACACATATTTTTGAGGACTTACTACTCAAAAGACTATGTTTTAGGCACAGGGGATATAAAAAGATTAGGTTATTATATATTGATCATCTAATTTATGCCAGGACTTTTGAGAAGGAATCTACCTTTAGTTTTTTATTTGATCAACACAACAATACTGAAGAGATGTGCTACTCTTTGTTCTACAGATGAGAAAACTGAAGTTCACAGAAGTTAGATGATTTGCCCAAGGTCACAGATGATAGATAATAGAGCTGAAATTCAAACGGAGGCATGGCTGTGGAGAGCCACAGCTAAATGACACAACATGACAATGTACTGAAATGATAGTATTGCCCCAGTGTTCATAACATTTTTCCTAGGGCTTTACATATTTTGACTCATTTAATGTTGACAGCAACAGAGATATGTAGTGTTATCAGCCCCCAATTTACAGATGAGGATTCTAAGGCTCAGCAAGGTTAATAAATTTACCCTAGATTATGCTGGGAATAATTGCCAGAACTCAGATTGAAATCCAGACAGTCCAGTTGCATTGCTTCATGTCTTTACTCCTACATTACACTGTTCTCAACACCATGAGCATTGATGCACACATGCTTAGTTGTGCAGTCCTGTCTGATTCTTTTGCAACCCCATGTGCTTTAACCAGCCAGGGTACTCTGTCTATGGAATTTTCCAGGCAAGAATACTGGAGTGGGTAGCCTATCCCTTCTCTAGGGGATCATCCTGACCCAGGAATCAAACCAGGGTCTCCTTCATTGCAGCCAGATTTTTACCAGCTGAGCTACCAGGGAAGCCCAAACCAATGTATATTCATGCTTAAAACCTATGCAACTCTTAATTATATTTGCTTACAGGTTTTAACAACAATGACAAATGCATCCTTATAATATAAATAAAATAATAAAATTCTAGGAATCATATATATGGTGTGATTCTAATTATGTCAAATAGATGACAGAAAAATTTAGTCAGAAATTCATTTTTTGAAGTCCACTTTCTTTTAAGGTTGTATAAAAAACATGAATAGAACCAAAATAAATGAAACATTTTCACATTCATTTACATCACAATCTAGTTCTTCATATTAACTTTACTCTTCAAACAACAGAAAATGGGTGCAATTTAAGAACTGAGAAAGAGACTGCCTTCTCAGGGCACACCTTTGATCCTCCTGTGATGGGTGTTTTTTTTTTTTTTTTTCCTGGCTTTTTACAAAAGATCACCAAGTCTCTGTGTTCTCTTAACTCACCTGAGATTTGGTGGGAGTGTGGGGCTGGAGAAGACTCTTGTGAGCCCCTTGGACAGCAAAGAGATCAAAGCAGTCAATTCTAAAGGAAATCAACCCCGAATATTCATTGGAGGGCCTTTTGCTGAAGCTCCAATACTTTGGTCACCTAATGTGAAGAGTTGACTCATTGGAAAAGACCCTGATGCTGGAAAATATTGACGACAAAAGGAGAAGGTGGCATCAGAGGATGAGATGGTTTGAAAGTATCACTGACTCAGTGGATATGAATTTGAGCAAACTCCAGGAGGTGGTAAAAGAGAAGGAAGCCTGGGGGGCCAGTCCATAAGGCTGCAGAGTTGAACGTGACTTAGCAGCTGAACAACAGCAACAAGACCAAAAACAGAAGTGACAAGCCAGTCAGCAGATCCCACACCCTGCATTCAGTCTCCTGGAGGAGATTATGCCAGGTTCTGGGGCATGGTTGCCAGGAGGCAAGTGTTTTTGGAGGAGGAGAGTTGGAAACAGGAGAATTGGACAGAGGTATAGGGAACTTCTCCTATCAGTGGGGTTTTTTCCCTGGTTCCTCAGCTAATGGAGATCAGTCCCCATATCCATGGTGGTATCAAGCCTACCAGTAATATGAGTTGGAGGGATAGTGCAAGTAAGTGGTGAAGGATTGGGGGAAAGAAGAAGGTAGGGGTTAAGTAGTAAAAAACCATGCACTGAGAGGACATGTCAAGGATCCCTATCCCTGACTTTAAAAGGTTAGATAGCTGCAGTGACCAGTGTGGAATGAAGAAAGAAAGTCCTTCTCCAGAATGTTCTTGAGACTTCAAAAGATCACATAACACTTTTTAGAGAGACATCTTTTTACCCAACTTCCATTCAGTGTTCCGTTCAGTTCAGTTCAGTCGCTCAGTCATGTCCGACTCTTTACGATCTCATGAATCGCAGCACACCAGGCCTCCCTGTCCTTCACTCCCGGAGTTTACTCAAACTCATGTCCATTGAATCGAATCGGTGATGCCATCCAACCATCTCATCCTCTGTCATCCCCTTCTCCTGCCCCCAATCCCTCCCAGCATCAGGGGCTTTTCCAATGAGTCAGCTCTTCACATGAGATGGCCAAAGTTCTGGAGTTTCAGCTTCAGCATCAGTCCTTCCAATGAACACCCAGGACTGATCTCCTTTAGGATGGACCAGTTGGATCTCCTTGAAGTCCAAGGGACTCTCAAGAGTCTTCTCCAACACCACAGTTCAAAAGCCTCAATTCTTCGGCGCTCAACTTTCTTCACAGTCCAACTCTCACATCCATACATGACCACTGGAAAAACCATAGCCTTGACTAGACAGACCTTTGTTGGCAAAGTAATGTCTCTGTTTTTTAATATGCTATCTAGGTTGGTCATAACTTTCCTTCCAAGGAGTAAGCATCTTTTAATTTCATGGCTACAGTCACCATCTGCAGTGATTTTGGAGCCCAAAAAAGTAAAGTCTGACACTGTTTCCACTGTTTCCCCATCTATTTGCCATGAAGTGATGGGACCAGATGCCATGATCATAGTTTTCTGAATGTTGAGCTTTAAGCCAACTTTTTCACTCTCCTGCTTCACTTTCATCAAGAGGCTTTTTAGTTCCTCTTCATTTTCTGCCATAAGGGTGGTGTCATCTGCATATCTGAGGTTATTGATATTTCTCCCAGCAATCTTGATTCCAGCTTGTGCTTCCTCCAGCCCAGTGTTTCTCATGATATACTCTGCATATAAGTTAAACAAGCAGGGTGACAATATACAGCCTTGACGTACTCCTTTTCCTATTTGGAACCAGTCTGTTGTTCCATGTCCAGTTCTAACTGTTGCTTCTTGACCTGCTTATAGGTTTCTCAAGAGGCAGATTAGGTGGTCTGGTATTCCCATCTCTTTCAGAATTTTCGACAGTTTATTGTGATCCACACAGTCAAAGGCTTTGGCATAGTCAATAAAGCAGAAATAGATGTTTTTCTGGAACTCTCTTGCTTTTTCAATGTTCCATTCAGTATAGGGGCTAATAATGATTAAGTTTTTCCTTCATCACTGCTGGTAAAGTCTTAGATTAAATTTGATTTGAAGATTAAAAGGAGCATGGCATTCCAGGTGGGGAAAAGACACAGGAAAACCTCAACAGTTGTTCTCTTCAGGTCATAGAATAGTGGGTGATTTTACTCTTTATCGCCTTCTATATTTTCAAGTTTTCTATGATTGTCACTTCTTCTGTACAAAATCATAAAACCAATTACTTTTTTTAAACTCTTATTAGCTATGTCATTTCACCGTCCATCTGGCTTAGTCATGCTTTATTTTCATCTAGACATTTTTACACTGCAAATGTTTGTTACAAGTAGGACAGCTATGGATTTTTTTCTAGAATCCAGTCCTAGAATTTGCATTTAGATATATGTAAATGAAAGCAATTTAGGCCAACATTATTCTATATCCTACTTGAAAAGAATTTTTAAAGTGTTAAGGAAAACTAGAAGGATTTAATCAGTTTGTTCCATGCCAAACTCTAAGTCTAGGATCAGGCCCATAAATGATGACAGGGGCCCAGCCAGCAACACCTCAACTAATGCTCCTGAGTGGTCATTTTGGCAACTAATTTCAATTTTGAATAAAGGAAAGTGGGTCAAGTATACAGGCCTAACAGAAAACCCCCATAGGCTGCTTGCATAATCGGAACAGCTAGTTTGCAACTTCTCCTTGAGTCAATCGCTGGCTTAACAGTTATGGTTATTCACTTCAACTAGATATGAACTGATACCAAAAATAAATGGGCTGTGTCAAGCTACTTTATCCCAGACCCAAGCAACTCTATTATAATCCTATATAGAAATGAAGGCTTTTTAAAGACCACCAGGAGACAAATCTGTCTTTCTCCAGACCCCCAAGCACAAACTGGATCAGATCTTAGGCTTCAGATAGGCACCAGCTTATCGTCAGGCTTCCCAGAGACTCCCTATGTTGTTGGTCTCACATATCTGAGAAGGTCTGAAGAATCTCAGTTGCTAAGATTCAAACCTTTCTTCCGTGCCCCACAGTCTCTCCTGTAATTGCCTTCTGGCTTTTGCAAGAACTTTTATCACCAGAGCACTGTTTCCCCTGAGCTACACCAGTATGTTTTTGAGTTTTTGTCCCATTGTAAGCTAGCTGAATGGCCTTTCCTGGTGGCTCAGATGGTGAAGAATCTGCTTGCAATGTGGGATACCCAGGTTCAATCCCTGGGTCAGGAAGATCCCCTGGAGAAGGGAATGGCAACCCACTCCAGGATTCTTGCCAGAGAACCCCATGGACAGAGGAACCTCGCAGGTCGCAAAGAGTTGGACACAACTGAGCAACTAATACTACTACTACTGTTACTACTAAGCTAGCTGAATAAATTCAGATTATATCCCAACATTCAGCCTTGCAGGATTTCCTTGAATCTGCTTACCTGCCTCCAAGGTGTGCTTGGCAACTGCTTGCCGTTCATGGCTGTGCACCTGAACCATCCCTATAAAATATCTGTCCCTTGATATCATCTCCTCCCACCCCATCTATCCCAGTAATGGAAGAGTTTCTCCTTTGCCATCATCAGTCTTTACTCTCTAACGGATTAGCTTTGTGCCTTGTCATTCTTCACTTCTCATATAATTAAGTTCATTAAACCATTTATTTAATACCTACCTCTTGTTGGTGCTATTTCAGATGATACAAAGATGAATCATATTGGATTTTTGTCCTTAAAGAATTCATACATTAGTGGATGTATTCCTTTCCTAGGCTTGCCTTAATAAAATACCACAAACTGGATATCTTAAAGCAACAAAACATTATTGTCTCACAGTTTCAGTGGTAAGTTCTGAAATCAACCCATGTTCGCATGGGTGATTCCTTCCTTCTATGGGCCATAGAGACAATCTGTTCTTTGCCCTTCCCCTAGCTTCCAGTAGTCTCAAGTGTCCCTTGACTTGGGGATGGTGTTCTTTCTGTGTCTTCACATTATCTCCCCTAAGGACCTGTCTGTGTCCAAATTTTCCCTTTTATTAAGGAACCGTATCATATTGGATTAAAAGCCTAATAGTAGTAGTGGTAGTCCTCAGTCAGGTCCAACTCTTGGGACCCTATGGACTGTAGCCCTCCAGACTCCTCTGTCCATGGGATTCTCCAGACAAGAATACTAGAATGGATTGTCATTCTCTTCTCCAGAGGGTCTTCCCCACCCAGGAATGCAACCCAGATCTCCTGCACTGCAGGCAGATTCTTTACTGTCTGATCTACAAGAAAGTCCTACCCTCCTCCAATATGGCGGCTCAGATGGTAAAGAATCTTCCTTCAATGCAGGAGACCTGGGCTTGATCCCTGGGTCAGGGAAGTTCCCCTGGAGAAGGGTATGGCAGCTATGGCAACCCACTCCAGTATTCTTGCCTGGAGAATTTCATGGACAAAGGAGCCTGGTGAGCTACAATCCATGGTGTAAAAAGAGTCAGACATGACTAAACAATTAACACTTTCACTTTCACTCCTCCAATATGATCTCCTCTTAACTTAGCTTCCCCTGCAGCTCAGTTGGTAAAGAATCCTCCTGCAATGTGGGAGACCTGGGTTTGATCCCTAGGTTGGGAAGAGCCCCTGGAGAAGGGAAAGTCTACCCTCTCCATTATTCTGGCCTGGAGAATTCCATGAACTGTATAGTCCATGGGTTGCAAAGAACCAGACATGATTGAGCGACTTTCACTTTCACTTTAACCTAGCTAATTGCATCAGTCACAACCCTATTTCCAAATAACACATTCTGAGATAAGGTGGTGGGGGTGGTTAGGATTTCAACATACGAATTCTGGAGGGAGACAGTTCAGTCTGTGTCAGTGGGCAAAATGTATGCACAAGGAACTACTTCAAATTAACTATGAGCAGCTAAATACTAACAGTAAGTGCTAAGGGCGAGTAAAGCACAGAGGAGTGTTGCATTATGACTGAGATGAGCTGGGCAGGGTTGACTCATGGCAGAATGAAGCTGTCGCTTGAATAATAAGTCAAGGATTCTCCTGGTGGTGCTGCCACAGAGCAGAGAAGAATGTTCCATTGCATCTGAGCATGTAAAAGCCTCTCTCATCTGAGGGCAGCAGGCCAGAGTGACTGGGGTCCATAGGGCACACCTTTGACCCATTTCTGAATCCACCATAGAGAAAATTGTCTCCCCACAGTATGCACTGTACATCTCATATCTGGGTGTCAACGTCTTCTGTGCTTATCAGATTTATTAGATAAAATTGCCGGAGGGCGGAAGTACCAAAAAGTATGAGTAATTAAAACACTGAGCAGCAATATTATTAAAGGTATATTAAAATCAATGACATCCATTTGAAAAGATATATTTCACACCCTGTCCTCCACAGTGGGAGATGTGGCTGAACAGAAACAGGTCAAGCAGGGAGTATTGTTAATGAAGGTCCTTGTGGAAAAGGCTGCCGGAGACAAAATGAGTTAAAATCTTTATTGTGCCTTGACAGCCCACATGAATCTATGATGATGATAAATGTTCTCATTTCGAACTTTTTTCTTTTCCTGAGACATTTTACATGCTATCTCCAATTTGCTTTGAATTTCTCCTAAGACATATGTTCTCAGAAGAAAGTCTCTGCTTGCTTTTCATTAAGTAAGATCTTATCAGGGTGTTTGCATGTGACATCACGTTGGAACTATTAATCTTATGACAGGATATTAAAGGGGGGAGGGGAATTCCTTCACAGGTTGAGGGCCATTACATTTGAGAAACAGCCCTTGAGCCCTGACAACAAGCACCAGCCCAGGAACTGCAATTGAAATGATTAATAAATGCTTTCCCAAAGCTAACACTCTAGGCAAGAAAGTTGCTCCTTAGAAGGGTGTGCAGTGGACAGTGGAAGCTAAAATGGCTTGTGCACCACTGGGCTGGACCCTGCTATTTCTGGATCATGAACCTGGAGGATCCTGGCAGGCCACCAAAGGATGGTTGTTAATTCTCAGTGGCATTAAGGCTTCTCTGGTATTAAGACACAACCAGTTGCAACAACACAGATTTAGTGTGAAGGAAAGATGATAATTCCCTGCTATTGCTATAATGATTCTGTAAAGTACACAAACACATGCACACTTGTGCACACAAACACACACAGATACACATGCAGATAACACTTTAATAGACCAGCAGGGAATTGGCTTAAGATGAGACTTTACTGGTAAGCAAGGTCTATCTAGACTTGCTGGGCCATGGGACTGTGATAAGGACTTTGGGCAATGGGAAGTCTTTGATGAAATTTAAACCAGAAAATATATAATCATATTTGCATTTTCCAAAAGTTATTTTTGCTGCAGGGTGGATATAGATTTAAACAGGGCAAGAGACAGAGATATGGTGGAACACAGTGGAATCCCTTGACTTGGCAGACCTATGAAGATAAGAAAGGTATATAAACCACAATGAATGATATTTTGGATGTTAAAGGATTTGATGGTGGCTTGAATCCTGGGGATGAAAAAGCGGATGGTTAGAGACTTCCAGCCTTTTAGGCACATGAGCAAATGGATGATAATGAACTTACGGAGGCAAAAATAAATGGGGACAGTCTGGACATGTGATCATGGGTTGAATTCTTAACATATTGGGTTTACAAAGATTATGAACTATTTAAGTAAGAATGTTTAGTTGATTATGTCTATACTTTAATGTAGCTTGCATGCATGCTCAGGTGTATCCAACTCTTTACGACTCCATGGACTATAGCCCACCAAGCTCCTCTGTCCATGGGATTTTCCAGGCAAGGATACTGGAGTGGGCTGCCATTTCCTTCTCCAGAGGATCTTCCCAACCTAGGGATCGAACCTGCATCTCCGGCATTCTTGCACTGGCAGGAAGATTCTTTTTCAGTGCTCCACCCAAGAGCTATCTCTTAATGCAACCTGGCATCTAATCTACTCAATGCTGTCCAGATATCTCTCCTTTGTTTTGATAAATCAGTCTTCAGAGTGTTTTTTTTTAATTGCAAACATTTTTATAATTGGAGAGAATGAGAAATCTTAGAGTTGGGTTAATTTTTAATCTAAATGTATATAAAATAACCCAAGAAATGCCCTTTTCTCCCTTTTTTATCCAGGAAAAGTGTTATCACTTGAAAGAGTGGCTTTTATACAGGGGTCAAGGCTCTACCAGAGCAGCAAAAAATGTAGCACGGTCAAGTCAATATTTGTTAAGTTATAAGATAAATAAGGTTTATTATTTGTAGGGAATTCTATGCTAGTGGTAAAGAACTCACCTGCCAATGCAGGAGACATAAGAGACATAGATTTGATCACTGGGTTGGAAAGATTCCCTGGAGGAGGGTCTAGCAATCCACTCCAGAATTCTTGCCTGGAGAATCCCATGGACAGAGGAGCCTGGTGGGCTACAGTTCACAGGGCTGCAAAGAATCGGACACGACTGAAGTGACTTAGCACGCACATGTATATCATTGCCATGTGTTAACCAGTTTTTTCTATTCTTCTCCAGACTATATCCATTTGGCACTCCTGTCTAGGGGAATACAGAGTGTGACCACACAGTGCCGTTCTGCCAATACGTCAGGACAAGGCCTGAATCCAGACCACTCACTGGGGGAGAAATATGTGTGTTCCATGTTCCATGTTTCCTCCAACCAGTTTGAGCCAGGTCTCAGAATTTTCCTGAATATTATTCTGAATCATTCCATGAAATAAATGTGAAGTATTTTATCTTTATTTCCTTTAAAGTGAGAATGGGTTGCTACAGGAAATGCCCATGTCAGTCATAAAGCATTTCCAAAGAGCGGATATATTGAATGGAAGTGATAATTCTTGTTTAGTTTAACAAGCTCTCATGGCAGCCCCGGGGGGTAGTAAAATTCATACTCCTACCAGAACAGCCCCAGAATATGGCATCCATTTGGCATGGAAGGCTGTCCTGGGAAGCCGAGAATAGAGCAGTTGTCAGTTCCCCTTTTCTTGACTGAATAGTTTGTCTCTACTATGCCTGGGAGGTTTACATCTCATGGGGTACAAGAGGGTATAAAACAGGTCAGAAATTTCTGACTTAATCCTATTTCAGGAAAAGGATGACTGTTGAGTGTGGGCTGAGGACAGTGGAATAAAGTTTAAAATACAGTAACCTAAAGCTGAAGACTGGTGATGGGTTTGTACTCTTCTAGCTGTCACG
Organism: Dama dama; assembly: GCF_033118175.1. Taxonomy (NCBI): domain Eukaryota; kingdom Metazoa; phylum Chordata; class Mammalia; order Artiodactyla; family Cervidae; genus Dama; species Dama dama. The sequence goes on from NC_083711.1 coordinate 27,004,288, forward strand.
GGTTAAGGGGACTGCTAAACTGTTAGCAAAATCCCAGAGGGACACGGCAGGCTAAAGTAGTACAAGACATCCTTCAGCCTCAAGAAACACAAAAGGCTGCAAGAACACTAGGTTTATTCCAATATTCATTCTTTATGACTCGCAATCTTCTCTTAAGTATTTGCATTAGTCAAAAATTCACTTAGGTTTTTCCTGTAACATCTTATGCAAAAACCCAAGCAAACTTTTTGCCCAACCCAATAAAATGGAAACAACAAAGCTTACCTTATAAGGTTCTTGTGAAGATATATGAATAAAGGATGAAAAGTGTTAGAGCAGCACTTGATATCTGTTAGGAACTCTACTCACAACAGATTATTATTATTGCTGTCGTTGTTGTTTTTGAAATAAAGATTAAAATATCATTGTTAAGAAATTATTGCAGAATAGAAATTTATCAATTATTGTATATAAGACTCTCATAGAAAGGAAACTTTCTAACTAAAATGAAAAAAATGACAATTCTGCCTTTTGTCATGAGATATAATCTTATTAGTAGATCAATAAATTCTCTTTCACCTATAAAACTGATGGGAATGCAGGTCATACCTAAGAATTTGATGTTAAAAGCAAGATTATAATTTTTAGACCTTAAATAGTGCCTTTGACAAAAGACCTTACTGATCATTTCTGATGAAGTAAGAGAAGTTGCAGAGAAGTTCTTGAAGGAAAAAAGAATAGGGATAAGAAAATCGAACTCTTCTGCAAAATAAATCAAGAAGAATTTTTATTTTAGCCTTCTGTTCCAGAAATTAATTTTAATATATTTAGTATCCTTTTACTTGAAAATGATAAAAAAAAAAAAAAAAAAGCTCAATTCAAACTGTCTTAAGCAAAAGGGAGAATTTATTGATGCAGGGGTCCGAGGATAGCATCGACTTTGGGTGAAACTAGTTTTCAGATGTGCTCTAGGCCCTGTCTATTGATCCTCTGTTTCTGTTCCTTTTTAGGAGTCCAAAAGGTGGCTATCAGTTGCCTCAAACCCACACTAGAATATTACATTGGAGGGCTTATTCCTCTGAAGTAAAAGAAGATAATCTTGCTATAAAGTGCATATGTACTCGGTTATGTCTGATGCTTTGTGACCCCATGGACTTTAGTCTGCCAGGCTTCTCTTTCCATGGAATTTTCCTGGCAGGAATACTGGAATGGGTTGCCATTTCCTACTCCAGGGGATCTTCTCAACCCAGGGATCAAACCCAAGTCTCTTGTCTCCTGCACTGGCAAGTGGGTTCTTTACCACTGTGCCTTCTGGGAAGCTGTAAGAAAAGGAACAAATTCTGGATAGCACACACACTGAAACACACACAGACGAACACGCACGCAACTCAGCGTACAAATCTACTTAACATGTGGGTGGAAAGCTGCAGACTTTTGGTGTTTCCTAATATTCCCTATTTTAGAAGAAGCCTGTAAGCCTGGATCTCTTTTGTGGGGTACTAAGTTACAGAAGAGTTGACTCATTGGAAAAGACCCTGATGCTGGGAGGGATTGGGGACAGGAGGAGAAGGGGACGACAGAGAATGAGGTGGCTGGATGGCATCACCGACTCGACGGACATGAGTTTGAGTAAACTCTGGGAGTTTGTGATGGACAGGGAGGCCTGGCGTGCTGCGAATCATGGGGTCGCAAAGAGTCGGACATGACTGAGTGACTGAACTGAACTGAACATTTAAATTCATACACTTTTAGTCAGGCAGATTACCATTCATAACGTGGGTGATCCTCATCCAATCAGTTGAAGTTCTTAAGAGAAAAAGACAGAGGTTCTGCTAGGAAGCGGGACTTCTACCTACAGACTGTCTTTGGACCCAAGCTGCAGCATTAGCTCCTCCCTAAGTTTCCAGCTTGCTGGTGTTACCTGCAGAGTTTGGACTTGCCAACTTCCACAGTCACAAGAGTCAATTCCTTACAATAAATCTCTCTACCTCTCTCTGTGTCTCTGTCTATTTCTCTGACTCTTTCTTTCTCTCTTGAACACACATACAGACACACCCTATTAGTTCTGTTTTTCTGGAGAACTCCGAGTAATATACATACTGATGTGGATGCAGTACTAATATAATGGGCAGGGCCAACTTAGTCCTTGTAATGATTTCCCATAGCTGCTGTGACATATGACCATATATTTAGTGGATCAAAACAGCGTAAAGTTATTATCATATTGTTTTGGAGGTCAAAAGTCTGACACAGGTGTCACTGGGCTAAAATAAAAGTGTCAGCAGGCTGCATTCCTTCTGGAAGCTCTAGAGAAGAATCCATCCACTTGCCTTTTCCAGCTCTAGAAGTCACCTGAATTCTTGGCTCAAGGCTATTCTCTCCCTCTTCAAAGCCATCAGTGTGGCATCTTCCAATCTGTCTATGACTCTTCCAATTGTTTCTTATTAGAAACCTTGTGATTACCTTGAGCTCACCTGGGTGATTCAGGGACACCAGCTTCCCTGTTCTTCACCATCTCCTGGAGCTTGCTCAAAATCATGTCCGTTGAGTTAGTGATGCCATTCAATCATCTCATTCTCTGTCGTCCCCTTCTCCTCCTGCCCCCATTCCCTCCCAGCATCAGGGTCTTTTCCAATGAGTCAACTCTTTGCATCAGGTGGCCTAAGTATTGGAGCTTCAGCCTCAACATCAGTCCTTCCAATGAATATTCAGGATTAGTTTCCTTTAAGATTGACTGGGTTGATCTCCTTGCAGTCCAAGGGACTCTCAAGAGTCTTCCCCAGCAACAGAGTTCAAAAGCATCAATTCTTTGACACTCAGCTTTCTTTATGATCCAGCTCTCACATCCATACATGACTACTGGAAAAATCGTACCTTTGACTAGATGGACCTTTGTCAGCAAAGTAATGTCTCTGCTTTTTAATATGCTCTTTAGGTTTATCATAGCTTTTCTTCCAAGGAGTAAGCATCTTTTAATTCCATGGCTGCAGTCACCATCTGCAATGATTTTGGAGCCCAAGAAAATAAAGTCTGTCACTGTTTCCATTGTTTCTCCATCTACTTGCCATGAAGTGATGGGATTGGTTGCCATGATGTTTTTTTTTTTCTTGAATGTTGAGTTTCAAGCCAACTCAGACCACCCGACCTGCCTCTAGAGAAACCTGTATGCAGGTCAGGAAGCAACAGTTAGAACTGGACATGGAACAACAGACTGGTTCCAAATAGGAAAAGGAGTACGTCAAGGGTGTATATTGTCACCCTGCTTGTTTAACTTCTAGGCAGAGTACGTCCTGAGAAATGCTGGCCTGGAAGAAGCACAAGCTGGAATCAAGATTGCTGGGAGAAATATCAATAACCTCAGATATACAGATGACACCACCCTTATGGCAGAAAGTGAAGAAGAACTAAAGAGCCTCTTGATGAAAATGAAAGAGGAGAGTGAAAAAGTTGGCTTAAAGCTCAACATTCAGAAAACTAAGATCATGGCATCCAGTCCCATCACTTCATTGGAAATAGATGGGGAAACAGTAGAAGCAGTGTCAGACTTTATTTTTTTGGGCTCTAAAATCACTGCAGATGGTGATTGCAGCCATGAAATTAAAAGACGCTTACTCCTCGGAAGGAAAGTTATGACCAACTTAGATAGCATATTAAAAAGCGGAGACATTACTTTGTCAATAAAGGTCCACCTAGTCAATGCTATGGTTTTTCCAGTAGTCATGTATGGATGTGAGATTTGGATTATAAGGAAAGCTGAGTGCAGAAGAATTGATTCTTTTGAACTGTGGTGTTGGAGAAGACTCTTGAAGAGTTCCTTGGACAGCAAGGAGATCTAACCAGTCCATCCTAAAGGAGATCAGTCCTGGGTGTTCACTGGAAAGACTGATGTTGAAGCTGAAACTCCAATACTTTGGCCACCTGATGTGAAGAGCTGACTCATTTGAAAAGACCCTGATGCTGGGAAAGATTGAGGGCAGGAGGGGAAGGGTATGACAGAGGACGAGATGGTTGGATGGCATCACCGACTCAATGGACATGGGTTTGGATGAACTCTGGGAGTTGGTGATGGACAGGGAGGCCTGGAATGCTGTGGTTCATGGGGTTGCAGAGTTGGACACGACTGAACGACTGAACTGAATTGAACTTTCTCACACAAAATCTTTAATTCAATCATATCTGCTAAATTCCTTTCATCATGTAAATTAACAGACTCACTGGCTGCAAGGATTAAGACCTAGACATTTTTGTGGGTCTTTATTCTGCTTCCCACAACCCTTTGTGATGCATTCAGTCACCCACTCACCTAGAATTTGAGCATCTTGAGTGCCCACCATGTGCTATGAACAGAGACAATGCTGTGATGTTCTAGAAGATGGCATTTCAGCAAACAGTGAAAAAGGTCTGGTTTCCACACTCATGGAGTTTACACATAATAAGGCTAGACACCACACAGGTAAGTAAATAAATATTTGATCTGTTTAATTTAAAATTTCAATAGACTTATAAGAAATCTGAAAAAAATAGATGAGTATGATAACTGGAGGTGGGATGCGGTGGCTTCAATCAAATTGGGAGCGATATATGAGAAACACCTTTCACTAGAGGAAACAACCATTGCACAGGCCTCTGGTAGTGATGAGTGTGATGTGTGGGAGAAAAAGCCTTGTTAGAATGCAGGGGAAGTGTGTTACAAGATGGTGTCAGAGGCAGGAGCAGAGCCAGTTGTAGAGGGATTTTGAGGCTTTGGGTTAATTCAAGGGCTTGAAGATTCATCGTTTTTCCTCTGTAGGATATTCCTTGGTAGAGAAATGTCCCCCTAAGAACCTGATCACCAGATGAACCGCTGGTAGCCCTTTTCTGGCTGAGAACAATTTACCAAGTCCTCCATTCAGGCCCTATTCCTGCCAGCATCTTTCTTTTCTCGTAGCATACTTCCTACCACATCAGAATTGCCACCATCAATAAGCTTGCAGGATTTAAACAGTTAGCAAAACTTCTTCGAGCTTATGTAGAAGTATCTGAATTTGCTGATCATTCTTCAAGTGCATTATGCCTATGTGGCATAGGAACATTCATAGGAAAATACACACAGAATATTCATAGGAAAAGGAATTAGATTTGTTGTCTCCTACCTAGTTCAACCATTTAACGTCAGCATCTTATCGCTACCCAGTAAAAAATTACAGATGCTCCCTGCCTCTCAGTGCACTCCAACTTAACTAGGTTTCAATAAAATCCATTTTAGGTTTCTTTCCTTCATCTCAGGAGAAAGTCTCTGTGTTTCTCAACACATATAAACCTTCAGCAAACAGCTGAAGGTAAAGGGGAAAATTGATTTGGTAATCAATTTGCAGTGTAATTCACCTTAGGGGGAAAGAAAAATGTCACAACCTTACTTTTCAAGTCCAAATAAAAAGAAATGCATCCTTTGCTGTGTGGATAGTTAGGTCAGGAATCAAAAATCTAGTTAAGCAGCAATTTGAGAATCGTAGTCAGGAAATAGCAAATAAACCAAAAAATGTTACAAAAACAATCAAACACATAATACACAAGGACTAGCTTGATCCTTGGTAAGCATCAATCTCTAGCTCTATCCAAAATTCTCTTTCCGTATCCAATTTCTCCCTTCACCTACATGACTACTCACTTTTATTGATTTATGGTTTATCCTTTCTGTGCCTTTTTTTTTAAGCAAAAAATAATCAAGCATACATACTCTTATTTTCTTTCTTCCTTTCCTTAATTTATTGGGGTACAGTTGCTTTACAAGGTTGAGTTAGTTTCTCCTATACTTCAAAGCGATTCAGCTATACAGTTGTCTCTTTCTTATGATAAGGAAGCATATTACCTTGTCCTTTGCTTTTTTTCTCCACACATCTTTGAAATTACTGCATATTAGTTTCTCTGTCTCTCACTGTGGATGTCTCTCTCTAGGTGGCTTCATAGGTCTTCATTTTATGATTATAAGGTAATTTATTCAGTGTCCGATGAGTGAATGGCTATTTGGATTATTTTTTATAAATTACTATCATTACATATATAATGTATATGTAACACATTGTAATGTATATGTAATAACTATCATTACATATATAACTTTGGTTTGTATGTGTGGTAGTACCACTTTTAGGCAAATTCCTAGAAGTGGAGCTGCTGCATCGGAGGGACAAAAGTTAAATGAACACATAGTTTGGTGTCAATTTCTCTACTGCCTTACCACAGAATGGATTGGAAGGTTTTTAAATTTTTTATAGTTAAGAAGTTGTATCACACAGTAGATATAATTGGTATTTCTCTTATTATGAGTGGAGTTGCGTACTTTTATCTTGTTTATATACTAGATGTAAATCTTTTTATGAAATTATGTATTCATGGTTTTGCCCATTTCTTCTATCAGATTTGATATTTTCCCCCTTTGATAGTATGGAATTCTGTATTAAGGAAATCAGCTGTGTATCCAGGCAATTCAGATATTTTTACAGTGTCATTTTCTTTAGATTTTACTTAGGGTTTCTTTGTTATGCAGTTTGTTTCCATTTAGTAAAATTTACCAGTCTTTTCTTGTAACTGGATTTTGAATCTAGTTAAAAAGGCTTTCCCCACTCTAATATTACAGAAAACTCACCCAAATTTTCTGCTAACACTCATATGGTCCCCTTACTTGTACTTACAGTTCAGACTCATCTGGAATTTTTTCTGTTGCATTGGGTGAGGTATAAATCCAATTTCATCTTTTTTCCAAATGGCTATCCAGCTATCCCAAATTTATTAAATGTCCATGTTTTCCCCAGCTTTTGAGATATTACTTATATGAGATTTTCTTATGCACTTGGGTTTGTTCCTAGTCTTTCTACTAGGGTTCATTGGTATATTATTTGTGTGCCAGTAACAAACTTTTAAATCAAATCAAGGTTTGACAGTATACTTCAATGACTATTAGGGCTCAGTCAGTCAGTCAGTTCAGTCGCTCAGTCGTGTCCAACTCTTTGCGACCCCATGAATCACAGCACGCCAGGCCTCCCTGTCCATCACCAACTCCCAGAGTTTACTCAAACTCATGTCCATCAAGTCGGTGATGCCATCCAGTCATCTCATCCTCTGTCGTCCCCTTCTCCTCCTGCCCCAATCCTTTCCAGCATTAGGGTCTTTTCCAATGAGTTAACTCTTCACATGAGGTGGCCAAAGTACTGGAGTTTCAGCTTCAGCATCAGTCCTTCCAATGAACACCCAGGACTGATCTCCTTTAGGATAAACTGTTGGATCTCCTGGCTAGTTCTCCCTTATACCTCCTTTTTTTCCAAGGATTTCCTAGTCATTCCTGCCTGTTTACTTTTTCATATCGTCTTCAAAAAAATCATTCAGGGGAAAATAATGTTGTTACTTGTATAGAGATTGCACTGACTTTGTGTGTTAAATTGAAGAAAATCTTTAATCTATTGAATCATCCTATGCAAGAACAGGTATCTTTTTCCATTTCTTTAAGTCTTTGTCTTTATCTGAAGTACTCTCAATTTTTCATCATATGTGTTTTGATCATTTCTTGTTAAGTTTTTTTTTCATAAATACTGAGGGGGAGAATTATGAGAACTTTTGCTTTTGATGACTTATTCTAAAGTATTCTTTCTTTCTATTTTTTGACTGCTGTCATTTTTATTGTTTCCATCACTCTACTAATCTTGTGTTTCTTGGATTTTCTTTTTCTGTCTTAAAGTAGAAACTTAGATTATTTAGTTTTTTTCTTTATTAACACAGGATTAAACTATAAATTTCTCTCTAAAAACTGTCAGATGCATCTCACAAAGTTTGTATTGTGTCTTTATTATTTTTCAGTTCAGAATGTTTTCCAATCTTTCTTATAATTTTACCTTTGACCCATGAGCTATTTAGAATTCATTTATATATATTTTTTGAAATTTTTAAGTTTTCATGTTTGAAGAATATATCTACTGGATATAGTGTTTAATTGCAATGAATTTTTTTCCTTTTGGTACTTTAAAAATAGCATACCATCATTTCCTGGTTTGCATTGTTTCTGGTGAGAAATAGGTTGCAATTGTTTTCTTTCTGTAATCTTGTCTCTTTTTCTCTGCTACCATAAAGATTTTTCTCTTCATCATTGTTTTAATACATTTGACTATGATATGCCTTGTACTTTTGCTAATGTTTATTTTTTTGTTGCTCGTTGAGTTTCTTGGATCTATACGCTGATATTTTTCACAGTTTTTGACCCTTGACTCCTTCATGGGACCCAATTTTAATTTCATTAGACTGTGTATACTACCCTATAGAGCAGTGAAGTTCTGCTTGTTTTTGTTTCTTCAATCTCTCTTTTTAAAATTTTCTCAGATTAGTTTCTCATGTCTTATCATCAGGTTCCCTCATCTATTTTCTTGCAGTACATAATTTGTTTTTCAGCATATTTAGGAATATTTTCCTTTTAAGTATTGCATTTTTCAGCTCTAGATGTCTCTCATTGGCCGAGCTCTTGCTGGGCAAGATGAAGTCTTACTTCTTCCTGTTGGCCCCAGCTTTTATCACAGGTTATGCTTTCCCTTCTGGCCTCCAGATTCTATTTCTTTTTTTTTTTTTTTTTAATTGGAGGATAATTGCTTTGCAATGATATGGTAATTTCTGCTGTACAACAACATGAATCATCTATAAGTATGCATATTTCCATTTATTAATTTTTACATTTGCATGCAACAAGGACATGAATTTGAGGGTCAGAGGTGGAATGCTGTGATTGAATGTATCTATCACACTTCCTCCCTGTCCCCACAGTTCATATGGGAAAACCTACTGCCCAATAAAATGATATTGAGAGGTGGGGCCTTTGGGAGGGGAGATTAGGTCATGAAGGAGGAGCCCTCGTGATTGAGATTTGTGCTCTTATGAAAGAGTTCTGAAGGAGGTTCCTAGACTCTTCTGCCAATTAAGGAAACAAGGACACATCTGTGAGTGAGTAGTGGGCCCTCACCATATCATGTTGGTTTTCTGATCCTGGACTTTTACCTTTTAGAATCATAAGAAATAAACTACCATTGTTTATAAGCTATCCTGATCCTGGTATTTTGTAATAGCAGTTGAAATGGATGAAGACAATCAGTTAATCATTACCTAATGCTTTTTCTTTCTCCAAGAGTTCTTTGTTTTGCCTTATAGCATCTCATCTCACATAGTGCAATTTAACATTTACCAAAGATTCCAGGAAGCTTCTGTGCAGATTTCTGGTGATCTTTATCTGAGTAGTTCCCTTCTTTCCACTCAGCCACAAAGATTCTAGTTACCTAATCCTCCTCAGTTTCTAATCTGTGTTTCTTCCACTCAAGACCACTGAATTCTGCAATGGATTCCCCCTCTATATACCATAGCCCAGAAGTGACTCCAAGAAGAAACCTGGGGGAACCATAGGGCTTAGCTCATTTGTTCCCCTTCTTTCAGAGACCAAAGTCTTGTAATCTTGTAATATATATATATATATATATATATATATATATATACACATACACACACACACATATATATGTATCTCCAAAGACTAAATAAAATTGTTTCAGATATTTTGTCTACCCTTAATTGTTTGTATCAGAGCTAGTCCTATGTTAGTTAATCCACTATAGGCAGAAGCAGAAGTTTTCTGCATAGCACTTTACTCTTCAAAGACATAGAGGGTGTCATAGTTAGGAAAAAAAAAATCTCAAGGATCAGCAATAGAGCAGCATGCCTGCTTTCTATAGGACTTGAGTCTCCTTTTCTAAATATCCAATAAATGACTGCTTGGACTATACGTAATCACTTCCTGTAATGATGAGGCTACTATTTCCAAGGTAAGTTTACATCGCAGGCTGGTAGGAAAGGAGTCTTTATAATGAGCTGAATTCTGTCTCCTGTAACTTCTACATCATCCTTATTTTATCTTTCAGGTCCACAGTAGGTCTACTCACTCTTCCACTATATGATCGTACAAATAGTTGAAGACAGCAACGTGTTCCCACAACCATCTCTTCTCTAGATTGAGCCTGCCCAGGTTCTTTGACTTTACTCCACAAGATTGAGCAAGTAAGGAAGAAAGACAACTGTTATTCTCCTCCCTGCCTTTAAGTGTATGCCCCAAGACTTTTGAAATATCAAAATGAAGTTGTCCTTAAAGCCCTCTAAGTTTTTAGCTTGAATCAAATACGCCTAATTTGATCAAAGAATCACTAACTTTGGCAAGCTGTCTTTGTAGCTGGCACCTCTCAGACCCATGTGCAGTAAAGCCAATCTACTGACACCAGGTTGTGGTACAGAAAAGTGCAGCCTCTATTTCAGGGCACCCAACAAGGAATTTAGGGGAGCTAGTGCTCAAAATACCAAACTCTGATGAGTTTCAGGAAAGCATTTTTAAAGGCTCACTTAGGGAGGGGAGTTTCAGGGTATGTAGTCATAGCACAGCTCTCTGACTCTCTGACGATGAGGTAACAGGGTAATCTCACATTATCAATCCTCCGGTTCCGGTAGGTCTGGGAGCCATGTGCTCATGGTCATCAAGCAGTTAACTTCTTCCCTGTGGTGAGGGTTTTAGCATCTGTAAAACAACTCAGGAAATGTGCAACAGATACTGTTATCTAGGTACTTCAGAGAGAAGCTAAAGCAGAGAACATGGAGGAAGGGGTTTGTTCTGGGAAGGTCCCATAGGATCCAGCCTATTACAATCCTAGGACTAGTGAAAGGAGCCTTCACATAATAACTGTGTGACACAGAAGATACCACTCCTCACCATGTTTTCAAATAAAGCCACAAGACATGAGAATAATGGCTAATTAATTGGGAAATGGGAGCTAGAAGAGAGGGAAGAAAGTGTAATTTTATTGAAGTATATAGTTCCATTTCCTAATTGATAATTTTAAGGATAAAATTGGACATAAAATTTCAGCCTCTAAAAGTCAATGAACACATCTGAAGATCAGGGGTACTTTATGGTCCTGGAATTATTTACTGCTTGGTTTTATTCTAATAATGAGATTATCAGCACTTTGATTTTATTCTAAAATTAGGATTAATTTTACTTAATGTCTTATAGTCAAGTTAAGAAATGCATCATCTCGAAAATCATGTTCACTTGCACCTCTTTGTTTTTAATAACGACCAGTCTCGGGGAAGTGGGCTTCATAGCTTCATTTTGACAGTTTGTTTTAATTGGTTTCTAATTCATTTCTTTAGGCTATGCATTATTTCTTTCAGTCCCTAGGTCTGGAATAATTTGCATAACAGCATTCACAGAACATTGTGGAACATAATTTTCACTCATTAAAAAAATGCAGATGCTAAATGTCAGGCATTTACATTTTGAAACAGTGATTTCTTTTAATCTACTCTATCTTATTTAACTTTTAAAAACTGATTTCCCAAGGGCTGAAGTGTAGGAAAACCTTGGTAACTTTATCTCAGGCATTTTTTAAATAGAGATAGCAGTTCCAGCAAAACGTCTCCTTATTAGCTGCATGTTCCACAGGGTTGTGTTGGGTTCTGCAGCTGAGGAGTAGCTATAAACATTTGTGTTGTCTACGAGAGAGCAGTGAAATAAGAGCCGTTCAGTTATGTCTTAACTCTTTTTGATCCCTTGGACTGTAACTTGCCGGGCTCCTCTGTTCATGGGATTCTCCAGGCAAGAATATTGGAGTGGGTGGACGTTCCCTTTTCCAGTGGGTCTTCTAAACCCAGGGGTTCTTTACTGGCTGAGCCACCATGGAAGCCCAAGAGAGAGCAGTTGATCACTAATAGTTGCTTTCTCTTCACATTTTATTTTCCCAGTTAAACTAGTCCCATAGCTCTCTGTTTCTTTATGTAATGATTGGAATTAGATCTGATGTTAGAGTCAGATATCTGGTGGTTCACTTCTACTACCTGTAGAGAGGTAATATTTTCCAGTTTTATGGTAAAAGAAAAAAAAAAAAAAGAGGAGAAAAGAATAGAGTTGAAGTAGCTGATTCCTGTCACCTACTTTCTTTGTGTCACTCCAAGACCTGGCTGGAGAAAGAAAAGAAGCTGAACAGGACATAGGCCTGAGAGTTGATCCCAAAGGAGCTATTTGGCAGATAACTCCAAGCTTTGTCAGGAGAGGGACCAGAATACAAACAGGAAGGAGTAACCTAAAACTTCTATCACTTTATCTTTGCCTTATTCTTCTAACAGTTAGTATAGGTAGCTCAGTTCAGTTGCTCAGTTGTGTCCAACACTTTGCAACCCCATGGACTAAAGTGCTCCAGGCTTCCCTATCTATCACCAACTCCTGGAGTTTACTCAAACTCATTGACTTGAGTCCATCAAGTTGGTGATGCCATCCAACCAACTCATCCTCTGTCATCCCCTACTTTTCCTGCCCTCAATCTTCCCCAGCATCAGGGTCTTTTCAAATGAGTCAGTTCTTTGCATCAGGTGGCCAAGTATTGGAGGTTCAGCTTCAGCATCTGTCCTTCAACTGAATATTCAAGACTGATTTACTTTAGGATGGACTGGTTGGATCTCCTGGCAGTCCAAGGGACTCTCAAGAGCCTTCTCCAATACCACAGTTCAAAAGCATCAATTCTTTGGCATTCAGATTTCTTTATAGTCCAATTCTCATATCCATACATGACCACTAGAAAAACCATAGCTTTGACTAGATGGACCTTTTTTGGCAAAGTAATGTCTCTGCTTTTTAATATGCTCTCTAGCTTGGTCACAGCTTTTCTTCCAAGGAGCAAGCATCTTTTAATTTCATGGCTGCAGTCACCATCTGCAGTTATTTTGGAGCCCCCCCCCAAATACTCTCACTATTTCTACTGTCTCCCCATCCATTTACCATGAAGTGATGGGACTAAATGCCATGATCTTAGTTTTCTGAATGTTGAGTTTCAAGCCACCTTTTTCACTCTCCTCTTTCACTTTCATCACAAGGCACTTTAGTTCTTGTTTGCTTTCTGCCTTAAGGGTGGTGTCATCTGCATATCTGAGGTTACTGATCTTTCTCCATGCAATCTTGATTCCAGCTTGTGCTTCATCCAGCCCAGCATTTCTCATGATGTATTCTGCCTATAAGTTAAAAAAGTGGGTGACAATATACAGCCTTGATGTACTCCTTTCCTGATTTGGAACCAGTCTGTTGTTCCATGTCCAGTTCTAACTGTTGCTTCCTGACCTGCATACAGATTTCTCAGGAGGTCTGGTATTCCTAACTCTTGAAGAATCTCCCACAGTTTGTTGTGATCCACACAGTCAAAGGCTTTGGAGAAGTCAATAAAGCAGAAGTGGATATTTTTCTGGAATGCTCTTGCTTTGTTGATGATCCAATGAATGTTGGCAATTTGATATCTTGTTCCTCTACCTTTTCTAAATCCAGCTTGAACATCTAAAAGTTCATGGTTCATGTACTGTTGAAGCCTGGTTTGAAGGATTTTGAGCATTACTTTGTTAGTGTGTGAGATGAGTGCAATTGTGCAGTAGTTTGAACATTCTTTGGCATTTCCTTTCTTTGGGATTTGAATGAAAACTGACCTTTTCCAGTCCTGTGGCCACTACTGACATGTCGATGCACTTTCACAGCATCATCTTGCAGGATTTAAAATAGCTCAACTGGAACTCCATCACCCCTACTCGCTTTGTTTGTAGTGATGATTCCTAAGGCCCACATGACTTTGCATTCCAGGATGTCTGGTTCTAGGTGAGTGATTACCACACCATCATGGTTATCTGGATCATGAAGATCTTTTTTGTATAGTTCTTCTGTGTATTCTTGCCACCTCTTCTTAATATCTTCTGCTTCTTTTAGGTCCATACCATTTCTGTCCTTTATTGTGCCCATCTTTGCATGAAATATTCCCTTGTTATCTCTAATTTTCTTGAAGAGATCTCTAGTCTTTCCCATTCTATTGGTTTCCTCTATTTCTTTGCATTGATCACTGAGGAAGGCTTTCTTATCTCTCCTTGTTATTCTTTGGAACTCTGCATTCAAATGGGTATATATTTCCTCTTCTCCTCTGGTTTTCTTCCTTTCTCAGCTCTTTGTAAGACCTCCTCAGTCAACCATTTTGCCTTTTTGCATTTCTTTTTCTTGGGGATGATCTTTATCCCTGCCTCCTGTACAGTGTCACAAACCCCCTTCCATAGTTCTTCAGACAATCTGTCTATCAAATCTAATCCCTTGAATCTATTTCTCACTTCCACTGTATAATTGTAGAGATTTGATTTAGGTCATACCTGAATGGTCTCGTGGTTTTCCCTACTTTCTTCAATTTAGGTCTGAATTTGGCAATAAGAGGTTCATGATCTGAGCCACAGTCAGTTCCCAGTCTTGTTTTTGCTGGCTCTATAGAGCTTCTCCATCTTTGCCTGTGAAGAATATAATCGATCTGATTTCGGTGTTGACCATCTGGTGATGTCCATTTGTAGAGTCTTTTCTCGTGCTGTTAGAAGAGGATGTTTGCTATGACCAGTGTGTTTTCTTGGCAAAACTCCATTAGCCTTTGCCCTGCTTCATTCTGTACTCCAAGGCCAAATTAGCCTGTTACTCGAGGTATCTCTTGACTTCCTACTTTTGCATTCCAGTCCCCTATAATGAAAAGGACATTTTTGCATGTTAGTTCTAGAAGGTCTTATAAGTCTTCACAGAACCGTTCAATTTCAACTTCTTCAGCATTACTGGTTGGGGCATAGAATTGGATTACTGTGATAATGAATGGTTTGCATTGGAAATGAACAGAGATCATTCTGTCATTTGTGAGACTGCATCCAAGTACCGTATTTCAGGCTCTTTTGTTGACTATGATGGCTACCTTGTTTCTCCTAATGGATTCTTTTCCACAGTAGTAGATAAAATCATCATCTGCATTAAATTCACCCATTCCAGTCCATTTTAGTTCACTGATTTCTAAAATGTCGATGTTCACTCTTGCCATCTCCTGTTTGACCACTTCCAATTTGCCTTGATTCATGGACCTGACATTCCAGCTTCCTAGGCAATATTACTCTTTACAACATCAGACTTTACTTCCATCACCAGCCACATCTGCAACTGGGTTTTGTGTGTTTTTTGCTTTGGCTCTGTTTCTTCATTCTTTCTGGAGTTATTTCTTCACTGATCTCCAGCAACATATTGGGCACCTACAGACCTGGGAATTCATCTTTCAGTGTCCTATCTTATTGCCTTTTCATACTATTCGTGGAGTTCTCAAGGCAAGAATACTGAAGTGGTTTGCCATTCCCTTCTCCGGTGGACCACGTTTTGTCAGAACTCTCCACCATGACCCTTCTGTCTTGGGTGGCCCCACATGGCATGGCTCATAGTTTCATTGAGTTGGACTAAGTTGTGGTCCTTGTGATCAGTTTGGTTAATTATCTGTGATTGTGGTTTTCATTCTGTCTGCCCTCCAGTGGATAAGGATAAGAGGCTTATGGAAGCTTCTTGATGGGAGTGACTGACTGAGGGAGAAACAGGGTCTTGTTCTGATGGGTGGTGCCATGCTCAGTAAATCTTTAATCCAATTTTCTGTTGATGGTCAGGGCTGTGTGCCCTCCCTGTTGTTTGACCTGAGGCCAAACTATGGTGGAGGTAATGAAGATAGTGGTGACCTCCTTCAGAAGGTCCCACTTCTAGACTCAGTGTCCCTGACCCTGCAGCAGGCCACCGCCAACCCTTCACTGGAGACTCCTGGACACTCATGGGCAAGTCTTGGTCAGTCTCTTGTGGGATCACTGCTCCTTTCTTCTAGGTTCTGGTGGGCACAAGGTTTTGTTTGTGCCCTCCAAGAGTCTGTTTCCCCAGTCCTGTGTAATTTCTTATGGCTCTTTGGTGGGGTTAATGGCGACCTCCTCCAAGAGGGCTTATGCCACATCCAGATCTGCTGCTCCCAGAACCCCTGGTCCCTGCAGCAGGCCACTGCTGACCCGTATCTCCACAGGAGACACTCAGACACAGTTCCGGCTCAGTCTCTGTGGGTTCTCTGGGTCCTGGTGTGCCCAAGGTTTGTTTGAGCCCTCTAAGCATCTCTGGTGGGTATGGGGTTTGATATTAAATGCAATTTTGCCCCTACTACCATCTTGCTTCTTGTTGGGGTTTCTCTTTTGCCATTGGATGTGGGGTGTCCTTGTTTAGTGGGATCCAACATTCCTCTGCTGATGGTTGTTCAGCACCTGATTGTAATTTTGGAGTTCTCGCAGGAGAAGATGAACACATGTCCTTCTACTCCACCATCCTGAAAATTCAATATAGGTAACTATGGATGTGTAGGCATTTATCATCATTCACAAGAGCTTTCTAATTTTAATTTTCAGTTACTTTTCTGTCTCTGCTTCACTTCCAGCTTTCTTTCTTTCCTTTTTTATTTTTTCAACTTTATCAAAATACATTGCATACCAACTGTGGGCCACACATTATGTTATATACTAACAAGGCAAAAATAAATGTCAAGTGCATGCATGCTCAGTCATGTCTGACTCTTGGTGACCCTATAGACTGTAGCCATCAGGCTCCTCCATTCATGGGAATTCCCAGACAAGAATACTGGAATGGGTTACCATTTCCTACTCCAAGAAATCTTCCCAACCCAGGGATCAAAATTGTGTTACCTACATTTGCTTCATTGGCAGGCAGATTCTTTACCACTAGCACCACCTGGGAAGCCCTAAATGTCAAGATCCACACTCTAAAGGAGTTCATAGACAAGACAATGAAACGGAGAGTTGAAAGAGTGTTTAAGAAGGCTTAAGACTGAAATAGGCCAGATCTAAACCTAAACTTTAGAGGATCAAGAGGTAATACATTAATAGGGTCTTAATAGATGAACAGTTAGCTAGACAGTAAAGGGGTGGAGGTGATGAGGTATTCAAAAGAGTGAGAAATGTGGACAAAAGAATGTCATCTGCCATATCAGTAAACAAAGGATGCTGCAGCCATGGAGCTGGCAGCCACTGCAGCCACCCTCAACTGTGCACCCTGAGATGATTCAGGATGGATAAAAACAGGATACTGGCCCTAGAGTGAAGATGCCTATCAAAGGAATAATTTCAATAAGCCCTGATTCTTCCACCTACCCATACATAGTAAAGTGCTAAATTCATTAACTTGAGATGTCTAGTTTTTCTTTAACTACTAATAAGTAATCTTTTGATGTCCTAACTACCTTGTTTTTGTTGCAAAAACTCCTTTATATCCAGGCTCTTCTCTTACCTCTTAGAAGTAGTCCCTCAGGGCTGAGAAGCTGTGTCCCAGGCTTAAGTCCTCAGAAAGTTTGCT
This sequence comes from Dama dama, assembly GCF_033118175.1. NCBI lineage: Eukaryota > Metazoa > Chordata > Mammalia > Artiodactyla > Cervidae > Dama > Dama dama. Next base: position 27,021,518 of record NC_083711.1, read on the forward strand.
GAATAAAATAGAATTCTCCGCTTTTAGCTTGTGCAACTTCTTTCAGAAAGGAGGCATCATGTACAGTGATGTGGAAATCAGAAGGGTCATGATGACCTCAGGTAATGCTAAGTGGTTCAGTGTGTTGGGGACGTTAGACATTAGCTATGTTTTAAGTAATTTGTTCAATGTAGTGAGGAAGTGACTGAGGCAGAATTTTCAATCAGATCTTCCTGAAACTAAAATCTATATCTTAAACCCTGACTATGCATACCATATGATTTAAAAACATGCAGTCAAACTTAGATATTTGACAACATAACCAGTGTTTCAATGATTGCTCTTTTGCCAAAGTACAGAAGATAGATGCCAATTAAGCAAATATTCTCAGACAATTTAATCTTAGATGAAATAAATAGGCTTGATTTTGCTGTTTTTATTACAAAAGGCTTTTAGTTCTATTCCTATGATAAGTATTACTTGCCTAAAATTTCATGCTTAGCTTTTAAAAATAAGAAAAGATTTTACTCATGCAGTTTTCTATCAATGGCAGTTTAATTGCAAGGATCTACTTGAACTAAAGTAATAATAGGATTCAACTCAGGTAAAGAGAGGAGAATTCAAGCTTTCACTCATCAACAAAACTCTATTCCGTAAGAGGATAATTTTGTCATCAAGGCCTTAATCTTTTCTCGAATTACCTCAATTACTTCTGTTCATTCTATTATCAGATTCTTCAGAGACTGAAAAGAACAATTTTGCTATCATATTTTATTTTAAGTGGATCAGGTTTGGAGACAACTTGGTTGCACAAACATCAACAGGATTATCTTCCCTATGGAATAAAGGATGATAATCTTAAGACTTTGAAGCTTACAGCAGAATGGTTCTGAAAGCAGGAATAAAGTCCATGGAGGGGTGAGGTGGGAATGACAAGAGGCCATTGCTTTTCCAGTTTCCTTCTAAAATCTTAGACCTTGCACAAAAATCCAAATACCATTGGCCACAAGGAATTGCATTATTTGCAATCTGAGCTGTATTTAGGCCAGATTGTTTGTTAGTTTGCTTGTTTTAAGATCAGTGTTTCATAAATAAAATCATGCTTATGCTAAAACCAAAGTTAAATTTGCATTACTACTACAGAATTGAAAATTTCTACAAAACCAGTTTTGCCTTACTTTTTAGAAAATTACAGATATCAAAAACTGCTATTTGTAAGGCACCGGTCTCAGAACCCAGACACAACTCCCCGTCAACACGGCTCTGAGAAAGAACACTGTACTGAATCAGGAAATATACGGGTTAGTCTTAAATCTTTCACCACTAATTGTGGGAATGTTAATGAGACACTTACTTTCTGGGCTTTATTTTTTTATTTCAAAGATAGTGAAAAGGGCAAGGTGTCACAAATCCATTCTTACTTAAATGTTTATAATTCTATAATCTAAAAAAGAAGTGACTTGGGTATAGCATCTCTAAAATCAGATAGCACATCCACTTCTAGGGGGTTCCTTTTTTTTTTTTTTTTTTTTATTAGTTGGAGGCCAATCACTTCACAACATTTCAGTGGGTTTTGTCATACATTGATATGAATCAGCCATGGATTTACACGTATTCCCCATCCCGATCCCCGCTCCCACCTCCCTCTCCACCCGATTCCTCTGGGTCTTCCCAGTGCACCAGGCCGGAGCACTTGTCTCATGCATCTCACCTGGGCTGGTGATCTGTTTCACCATAGATAATATACATGCTGTTCTTTCAAAACATCCCACCCTCACCTTCTCCCACAGAGTTCAAAAGTCTGTTCTGTATTTCTGTGTCTCTTTTTCTGTTTTGCATATAGGGTTATCGTTACCATCTTTCTAAATTCCATATATATGTGTTAGTATGCTGTAATGTTCTTTATCTTTCTGGCTTACTTCACTCTGTATAATGGGCTCCAGCTTCATCCATCTCATTAGGACTGGTTCAAATGAATTCTTTTTAACGGCTGAGTAATATTCCATGGTGTGTATGTACCACAGCTTCCTTATCCATTCATCTGCTGATGGGCATCTAGGTTGCTTCCATGTCCTGGCTATTATAAACTGTGCTGCGATGAACATTGGGGTGCACGTGTCTCTTTCAGATCTGGTTTCCTCAGTGTGTATGCCCAGAAGTGGGATTGCTGGGTCATATGGCATTTCTATTTCCAGTTTTTTAAGAAATCTCCACACTGTTTTCCATAACGGCTGTACTAGTTTGCATTCCCACCAACAGTGTAAGAGGGTTCCCTTTTCTCCACACCCTCTCCAGCCTTTATTGCTTGTAGACTTTTGGATAGCAGCCATCCTGACTGGCGTGTAATGGTACCTCATTGTGGTTTTGATTTGCATTTCTCTAATAATGAGTGATGTTGAGCATCTTTTCATGTGTTTGTTAGCCATCTGTAGGTCTTCTTTGGAGAAATGTCTGTTTAGTTCTTTGGCCCATTTTTTGATTGGGTCATTTATTTTTCTGGAATTGAGCTTCAGGAGTTGCTTGTATATTTTTGAGATTAATCCTTTGTCTGTTTCTTCATTTGCTATTATTTTCTCCCAATCTGAGGGCTGTCTTTTCACCTTACTTATAGTTTCCTTTGTAGTGCAAAACTTTTAAGTTTCATTAGGTCCCATTTGTTTAGTTTTGCTTTTATTTCCAATATTCTGGGAGGTGGGTCATAGAGGATCCTGCTGTGATTTATGTCGGAGAGTGTTTTGCCTATGTTCTCCTCTAGGAGTTTTATAGTTTCTGGTCTTACATTTAGATCGTTAATCCATTTTGAGTTTATTTTTGTGTATGGTGTTAGAAAGTGTTCTAGTTTCATTCTTTTACAAGTGGTTGACCAGTTTTCCCAGCACCACTTGTTAAAGAGGTTGTCTTTTTTCCATTGTATATCCTTGCCTCCTTTGTCGAAGATAAGGTGTCCATAGGTTCGTGGATTTATCTCTGGGCTTTCTATTCTGTTCCATTGATCTATATTTCTGTCTTTGTGCCAGTACCATACTGTCTTGATGACTGTGGCTTTGTAGTAGAGTCTGAAGTCAGGCAGGTTGATTCCTCCAGTTCCATTCTTCTTTCTCAAGATTAAAATGCAATCCCTATCAAGCTACCAACGGTATTTTTCACAGAACTAGACCAAAGAATTTCACAATTTGTATGGAAATACAAAAAACCTCAAATAGCCAAAGTAATCTTGAGAAAGAAGAATGGAACTAGGGGGTTCCTTTAGCTTCCTTTGATTTCACAGAACTTCACACTTTGGCTTATCTAGTTATTTCACCAAAGAATGGATTTGACATATATTTTGGAGACTGAGTTGACAAGATTTGATAGTGTCTGACTGTGGAAATGAAGGAGAAGGTAGTGTCAAAGACTCCAATGTTTGTTCCTGGCATAAACCACTGGGTGAATGCTGAAATTTGAAAGGAGAACCACATTATAGGAAGAAATCAAAATTTTAACAATTTAGGTTTCAGATGCACCTAAGAATCAAGTACATATGCAGTTAAATGTATAAGCCTAGATTTTAAAAGAGAGGTCAGACAGGGAGAGATGAAGATAAAAGTCATCAGCACAGAATTGGTATTTTAACCTGAAAATGCTGATGAAATCGACTAGGGAGAGAGTGGGAAGACAGGGGCTTGGGACTAAGCACCCACTACGTCCCTATATTTACAGTTTTAGGAGAGGAAGATAAACTTGCAAAGGACCAAATAAATAGCCAGAGAGGCAGAAGAAAATCAGGAGAGTGAATGAAATAGAAGTTAATGTCAGCGAAGTGTCTATAAGAAGAGAAAAGCCAATTACACTGAACGTTCACAGAAGGAGGGGGTGGAAGCCAAGGGGTCCAGGTGGAATAGTAAGTTTACTCTCTGACACACCTTTTCTCATTCAAATACCTACAGAGATAAGATATAAAATGAAAAATAATTACACAGTCAGGCTTACAAACAAAATAAACAAATACTCCTTTGAATATAAATGGAGGACAACATAATGTGATTAGTGGTATAAGCCATGAGTAGGAGGTGGTGGGGGACTAAAGTCTTTGTGTGACATGGTCTGAGGGTTTAGAAGTCTGGTTAGCCTCCCTTAAGTCAAGAGCAGGGATGAGATTGAAAATATTACTCACTCTTATTGTCTGGAACTATGATATATATCATTTAACCTAGGGTTGTTCCCTGGTGGCTTAGATGGTAAAGAATCCACCCGCAATGCAGGAGACCTGGGTTCAATCCCTGGGTCAGGATGATCCCTGGAGAAGGGAATGACCACTCACTCCAGTATTCTTGCCTGGAGAATTCCAAGGACAGAGAAGCCTGGCAGGCTGCAACCCATGGGGTTGCAGAACGTCAGACATGACTGAGCAACTAACACATATGTTACAAGGACACAAATATAGTTGTGTGATTAAGATTTAAACCAGCCCCTTAATATGGGGCAGAAAACTCTACCACTGTGAATCCTGGTTCTGGCCTGCCTTGCGGAACTGAGTGGACCTCCAAGCACTGAACTGTCTCAGGACTCAGTCTTCCAAACTGTTCTCCTGCTCTAGTCACTCTTGGGTGACACAATCCCTGCTCATATTTTTAAATACCATCCATATCCTGATGACCGCCCCCACCCCCCCCAAGTTACACTTCTAACTTAGACCTTTCCCCTGAACTTAGATTCACACATCTAAGGGCCTATTTGATAATTCCACTTGGGTATTTCAAATCACAGCTCCTAATTTCATCCCTAAAAGCACTCTCCTCTCGTAGTCTTTCCCATCTCAGTTAATGGAAACTATCCTTTCCATCAACGAGACTGAAAACTTTAGCGCCATCTTCGACTCTGTGTTTTATCTTACATACAATCAGCTAGCATATCCTGACAGTTTCACTTTCAAATCAAATCTAAAATCTGACCACCTTTCATGAGCTCCATAACTGTCACCCTGACTCACACTGCCATTGCCCCTCATCTGGGCTACAGCAACTCCTTGGTGGTCCCCCTCATTGCAGAGCTGCCCTCCTGTCTAATCTCAAAACGGTAGCCTGAAGGAATCCCTGATGTACACCAGTCATGTCCCATGACACCACAGTTGAAACATTTGGAAAAGTTTCCATTGCTCCAGAGTGGAGGCCAAAGTATAATGCGCTACACAATCTAATGCCTCCTTGATCTCTTTTGATCAATTCTACCCCTTGCTCACACCATTCCAGCCTCACTATTCTCTTTGATGCTGCTTGAACACAAACACACATGCTCCTGTCTCAGGAGTCACATTTGCTGCTTTACCCTCTGACTGTAACATTCTCCTGAAGAGCCACAAGTCTTACCCTCTCATCTCCTTTAGCCTTTTTTCAAATGTTGCCTTTAAATGAATCCTTTTCTGATCATTCTATTAGAAATCATAAGCCCTGCCATAGACATGCCCTCCTCCCTTTCTTGGCTTATTTTTCTCCCTAGCACTTTCTATCATTTGACATATTAACTGTTGCGTACATGTATTCATATATAATGTCTCCTCATCATCAGAAAATAAACTCCAGGAGCCCAGATTTTGTTGGTTTGTTTGTTCTGTGTTTTAAATCTGTATAATTCACTGTAATATCCCTAAGTGCCTATTTGTTGTTTAATCGCTAAGCCATGCCTGATTCTTTGTGACCACATGGACTTGTAGCCCGCCAGACTCCTCTATCCATGTGATTTCTCAAATAAGAATACTGGAGAGGCTGCTCCAGGGAATCTTCCTGACCCAGGGATTGAACCCTGATCTCCTGCATTGCAGGCAGACTCTTTATTGTCTGAGCCACCAGGGAAGTCCCTCTAAGTATCTAAGTCACTGCCAATTAGAAGGTTTTGATAAATACTCATTGAGCAGATTAATAAAGCAAGGGTAAATGGAAAGATAAAAAGGAAAACAAAACAAAAAAACAAAAATTACACACACATACAATCCCACATACTGAGAATGAGCCTGTGAGTAAACCAAATTCCAATACATTTGAATACATTTTCTAAGACATGGATAAGCCTCAAAAAGTGGATAAGCCTAATGGTATATAGTGTATTATACTATTTAGATAAAATTTTAGAACATGAAGGGTGATGCTATCTATTGATTAGATATGCATACATAAGTAGTAATAGTATTAAAAATTATATTAAAAACATCAAGGTAATGGTAAGTTTGTGGTGAGGGAGAGAGAGGCCTAAGTTTCTGGACAAGTACATGGAAGGCATTTGTCAGAGGGTAACTACAATGAGAGCCTGTGTAGTCTCAACTGAATATGCCCAGGAAGGGGGAAGACATGGAGAATCAATGGGGAGACACCTAGGGTTCCCACGTTATACAAGGTTGTGAGAAAAAAATGATCACTTGAGCTGAATGGATAGGGTGTCTGACTGACTCACTGGTCTTTGCTGATGCTCTCCACACTCAATTGGTTTCACAAATTTCATGGGCCATTTCTCAGTGTTGCTGAGGCTCTGCACTTGGGAAATCAATCCTTCTCCAGGATCAATCCTTCTCCAGGCTCTATAGATCTATAGATCCTTCTCCAACCTCTATAACCACCTCCAGACCTAAGTGGTGAAAAATTCTGTACCAGTTGAGCAGACACCTGTAAAGAACCTCTCCAGTGTCTTGGTGATGAATCCAGCCTTTGGGTTCAAAAAATCTCAGTTTCTCATAGTAAATTTTCTACTACAGTCTTCATTGTCCTTTTTGGCTTCAGGGCAAAAGCCATCCTATCCCAACAACATGGTTTGTGATCCTGAATCTTAGCGGGGTTTGTTAGACGTCGATCTCTTTACCCTGTGTGAGGCCTCTGCCTCCTGGGTCAGTTAACATGAAGTCCACCTTAGCAGCATGCAAACATAAAAGCAAGTGAGTATGTTGGGAGACAGGCAGGCATGTATCCCCAGGCCTGGAGCCTGGTGAGTTCTCTCACTGTCCATGAATATTTTTCAAAAGTGGCACCTTTAAAATAAAAAAAAAAAAATTGAAATTCACTTTGTGGTGACTATGATAAAATATGTGTATGGAAGCACAGTGAACGCAAGTGGTTGAGATTCCAAGTTTCTACCGCAGGAGGTGAGGATTCTGTCCCTAGTCAAGGGACCAAGATCTCACACACCACTAGGCACAGCCAAAATATTTTTTTAAAAGAAAAAGGGACAGGTATCATCTCCCAGTCAAAAAAAGCAAGAACAATGCTGAGCAGGTAAAGGGCAGTGACTTCTTCCAGGCTTACTGCCTGTTCCCTTCTGCTACCATTGGGGTGCTTAATTTGTCTCTGGAGAGTGGACATGTCTTAAGTTACCTGAGAGCAGTGGTGTAAACAAAATGTTCTTACACCTTCATGTATTTTTTCTTTCTTCAACTTTCTTCCTTGTATTTCTGAGTTAAGTTCTTCAGATTCTCAGATTTCATTGTGTGCATGCTCAGTCATGCAACCCTATGGACTGTAGCCTGCCAGGCTCCTCTGTCCTTGGAATTTTCCAGGCAAGAATACTGGAGTGGGTTTCCATTTCCTCCTTCAGGTGATGTTCCCAACCCAAGGATTGAACCTGTGTCTTCTGTGTCTCCTGCATTGCAGGCAGATTCTTGACCTGCTGAGCCATTAGGGAAGCTCATTCTCCAAAGACCAATATAAACTCCTTTTACCTTCCAGAATCTTCCAAATCCATGTTGCCTTTCTCTCCTCTGAATCCAGATATTCTTTGTCCTGCTATATTAACATGCTAGATCCTTTTTATAGTACCTATATACTTTCTTTATCAAACTGTCAGTTTCTTCATATCATGTTAAATCCCATGATCTTTGCTCTTAGCAAAATGTTTTTCTTTAAGTAAAGAATTAGTAGTACTTGACTGAGTTGAAATATAATATTCCTTATTGTGGTGTGTGTGTGTTCAGTCACTTCAGTCATGTCTGCCTCTTTGCAACCCCATGGACTGTAGCCTGCCAGGCTTCTCTGTCCATGGGATTCTCTAGGCAAGAATACTGGAGTGGGTTGCCCTGCCCTCCTCGAGGGGATCTTCCTGACCCAGGGATCAAACCCACATCTCCTGCATTGCAGGCTGATTCTTTACCTGCTGAACTACCTGGGGACTCCCTTCTTATTGTGGGAGAAATTACTATTTCTTACTAAGATTTTTGGTTCTCCTTTCCTTTCATAACGTGTGGTTATTGTGTGACTTTCTTTGGCCCATAAAATGTGAGCACAAATGAAGTGTATCACTCCTCGACTAAGGCATTTAAGAACTGGTGTGCACTTTCCTTGGCTGTGGAAGCCCATGGAAATATGGCGGTGCTCCAAGAGCAGAGCAGCCTATGATGCTCAGCCTCCACGCTGAAGACAGTTCCCTGGAGAGCTGCCCAAACCCACAGAGCACTTAGTGTGAACAAGAAATTAACTTATGATGGCTTAGGCTGCTGAGGAGGGGGAGGGTTTGTTAGCATAGCCTAACTCAATTTATTCTGAAGTAGCCAGTACTACAACGGGAAGGGAATCTATCAATAAAAAGAAAAAGGGAGAGAGAGACCTGAATTCAAATCCTAGATTTGACATTTAATAGCAATGTGACTTTGGAGAAGTTAAGAAACACCTCAGTTTCCTTGTTGGTAATACAGAATTATAAATCCCTACCTTGCAGAGCTATTATATGTTAGAGAAAACACACATGTATTGAGAGATCCTTTGCCCCTCCCACCATGGGAGGACACAGCGAGATGTCTACGAACCAGAAAGCAGGTTCTTTTTGTTGTTTTTGTTCAATCGCCAAGTCCTGTCTGACTCTTCAAGACCCCATGGACTGCATGGATCCTATCCCTTCATGGATCACTGCCTTGTCATGATGACAGGGCTTGCCACTGAAAGAGGGAGTGGCAAACCACTCCAATATACTAGCCGTGAGAACCCCATGAACTGTATTAAAAAAGCAGTCTCTTGCCAGATACCAAATCTGCCAGTGTCTTGATCTTGAACTTCCCAGCCTCCAGAACTGTGAGAAGTAAATTATGGCTGTTTCTAAGCCTCCCAAAAAGAAAATATGCAAGTATTTTTCATCTAATAATTGCTAAATAAACAGTATCTATCATTTTCCAAATAGTTTGTAGTCCTTTTCTATCTTTATCTACCTCTATATCTCTATCATATATTTATGCACTTTCTGTACCACTTACCACAAGGCCAAACCAGGTAAAGTTAGATGATTACTCTGAATATATTCAGTAGAGCTATTGTTATTGCTTGGTCGCTCACTCATATCCAACTCTGTGATTCCCATGGACTGTAGTTTGTAGCCTGCCAGTCTCCTCTGTCCATGGGAATTTCCAGGCAAGAATACTGGAGTGGGTTGCTGTTTCCTCCTCCAGGGATCTTCCTGACCCAGGGAGGATTCATTCCTTGTCTCCTGCATTGCAGGTGGATTCTTTACCACTGAGTCACCTGGGAAATACATTTAGTAGAGCACCTATAAACCTCCAAGGCTTCCTAGGTAGCTCAGTGGGTAAAGAATCTGCCTGCATTGTAGGAGATGCAGGCAGAAGTGAATTCAGTTCCGGGTGAGGAAGATCCCCTGGAGAAGGGCATGGCAATCCACTCCAGTGTTCTTGCCTGGAGAATCCCATGGACAGAATCTGGCAGGCTGCAGTCCATGAGGTTGCACAGAGTTAGACACAACTGAAGCGGCTATACAATGAGAGGCTTAGAGAGGCACTCAGACACCATTTGTAAATTAACAAAGAATGAAAATAAAGTCTGAGTGTAAAGCTGACCCTGACCTTTAGAGACTCTTCAGAGGGTAATGTGTTCTTAAATAATGAACTGTACTTGCACAAGGTCTCCAAAGTGCTGGTCCCAGCCCTTAACAGATGTCACATATCATACCTCTTTGTTCTCACTGCCTAGTTCCTAGACATTTGTTCTGTAATTAACCTTGGAAAACTCCCACCCTTCATCTTAGCTTCTCTTGTATCCTTCCTAATATATCATTCAGCCATTTCAGGGTCTTGGCTTGATTCAGCATCTAAGGTTTTGATTTCAGAGTCATTACACACTGGCGACATGCCATGATCGTCAACATTAGCCATTTCTATTGAATAGAAAATTAATTGTTCTACTTAATAAAATTCATGTTTTTTTTTTTCTTTTTTAGCATCTGTCACTCTGTCTAAAAAGATTTGAGATAAAACACTCTTCCCCTTAAAAAAAAACAGTATTTTCTTTTAAAAGTCTGAGTAATTTCAATTCAATCATAAAGCTTTAAAAGATGGTTTGGAAGGCTTTTGAGGATATCAGGAAAGGATCACTGGCTTTGAAATAAAAGGTAGATCTGAATTCCAGATTCTCCACTTAACAGCTGTTTACTTTGTGTAAGTCTGTTTTGTTTTGTTTTGTTTTTTTAAATGTCTATGTCTCACTTTCCTTCTCTGTTAAGTTCAGATAATAATAATATTTATATTCTAGAATTGTATGATGAAGTGAAATAACCTGAATAATCCATGTGAAACACAATGAAATGACTACCATAAATTTAGTGCTAGATGAAAATGCAGGTCTCTGACACGCTGAAAGTTACTTAGAAGATGTATGGACAAATTTGAAATGAAAGAAGGAGCTCCATAGAACTGAGTTTGAGTGAGCTCTTTTATCTGTAGAAAGGACAATTAAGGGCTGATCTCTGTAAGGAGGAATATGATTGTACTAGGCGGGCCGAGGAGAAAAAGCCCAGTGAGTACAGGGGTAGGGAACTTTAGCACTCAGAGAACCTTAAAGAGTAACCAACATTGGAATCCATATTTTAAGGTTTTGTCTGAACTCTGAAGTATGAAGACAACATGGATAGACAGGTGGGTGATGGGAGGGATGGCAGGAGCTGCTATGTTATGACAAATATGAATTTTTTTCATATATGGAAAATAATGAGATGATCAGCTGACTGGAGCTAGGAGTTTACCTTGGGGAACCAGTGCAAAAGATATTGGACAAAGGGGTTGCATCCATTTAGGGAAAATCTGAAGTATGTGAAGGCACTTTTCTCTTTATCCTGGAGGAAAGTTGGAGCCCCTGCAGGATAGAGATCTGATGGAACAGAGCTTTAGTATGATTTTCTCTGTCTGCTGTGTATGCAGAATGGCACCAGCTATAGGGAATGTTGGGCAAAGCATCTTCTTAGAGTTGATTGGGATAATAATGATGTGAGAGATGGAGACATGGAGAAGCGGTAAATGTGAATAGAGGAGACATGGTGATCCCTAGAGCCATTCTTAGGTCTTCCAGGTGGCACTAGTGGTAAACAGCCTACTGGCAAATGCAGGAGATATAAGAGATGCCAGTTTGATCCCTGGGTCAGGAGGATGCCTTGGAGGAGGGCATGACAACCCACTCCAGTATTCTTGCCTGGAGAATCCCATGGACAGAGGAGCCTGGTGGGCTACAGTCCATAGGGTTGCAACGAGTCAAACACGACTGAAGCAACTTAGCGCGCACACACACACACACACACACACACACACACACTCTCAGGAAAGCAGTCACAGGTTTGGTGATGGATTCTAAACAGGAAATTAATGAGATATCTCTCAAGGATGACTCAGATGAGTGTGCATTAAATTCAGAAGATTCATCCCATTCACCAAATATGTCTTTGAAATCTTCCTTCGTGAAAGCATTCATTGAAATCTAAGTGCCAAATGAGGTAAAATAAAATTGCATGCTAGTTTTAAAGTGGCCTATGTGTTCACTGGTTTCTCAAGAAAGACAAGTAAATACTTGCCTTGCCTGGCACCTGGGAAGACCTGATCACCTTGTATTTTATTTTGTTTATACCTTATCTACTTTTGCATCATGGTATCAGACTCAGAAGAGATTCTCCTCTTCTCTAAATGTGGACATGGTTTCTGCAGCAGGAAATGTTTTGCTCCATCATGTCAATTACTGTGTGATCCGAAAACTCCTCCTGTGGCTGGCTTTCACCCCTTGTGTGTGTCCAATCCTACTCTTTCCCTTTCATCAGTGGTGGTTAACGCATCAACTCATTCATTAAAAACAGGCTGATATCAGGTGATTACCACAATGGGGAACTGTAAAAATTTCCCAAGGTTTAAAAAAAAAAGGTTAATTTAAAATATGGTAAGTGGAAAAGTTTGCACATAAAATTATACCTTTTAGCACAACCTTTAAAAAAATAAACTGCATCAAAACAACAGACCTAGAGCTATTATTTAATCCACTCAGATGGCTTTAGCTAGAACAGTAGTTCTCAGCCCTGACTGCATAGAAGTTATATGGAAAGCTTCTAAACAGTAACCATTCCCAGATCCAGTTCATAGAAATTCTTTGTTTTTTTCCAATTTTTTTTCTCCTTGTGATGAGAACTTTTAAGATCCACTATCTTCTCATCTTTTTAAGCAGACAATACTGTGGCTACCATGTTGTTGTTTATTAGTAGCTACGATGTGCCTGATTCTTTATGACCCCATGGCCTGTATCCTGCCAGGCTCTTCTCTCCATGGGATTTCCCAGGCTAGAATACTGGAGTGGGTTGCCATTTCCTTCTGCAGACGATCTTCCTGATGCTGGGATCAAACCCATGTCTCCTGCATTGTAGGCAGATTCTTTACCACTGAGCCACCAGGGAAACCCATTATATCCTCAGAATTTAATTTATTTTAAAACTGTTAAGTGTGTACCTGATTTTCACTGGTGGATAATGGAACCCCTGATATCAGTATGTGTTGAAGTTCCCCAGGTGATTATAAAGTGGAACCAGAGTTGAGAAATACTCTTCTGGAAGCTGGTCTGGTTGTTTATTAGGGTAATCTGAAAGTGAAAGTGTTAGTTGCTCAGTCACGTCCAACTTTTTGTGAACCCATAGACTATAGCCCGCCAGTCCCCTCTGTCCATGGGATTTTCCAAGCAGGAATACTGGTGTGTGTTGCCACTCACTCCTCCAGAACATCTTCCTGACCCAGGGATCAAACCTGGGTCTCCTGCACTGCAGGCAGATTCTTTACTGTCTGAGCCACCAGAGTCTTGCTCCAGCCCCCAAAAGATTCTCATGTAAGTGTTTTGGGCCTTGGTAAGATTTTAGAGCTCCCCAGTGATTCTTATGTGATGCCAGCTTGAGAATCAGTGAGCTGATCAGTGACTCTCAAACTGCAGAATCCTTGGAGAGGTTGTTAACACAAAGGTTTCTGAATCCCATCACTAAAGACTTATTGAGTAATTGTGGGTAGGGCCAGAGAATTTATCTGTCTAATAGATTCACAGGTTAGATGGTTGCTGACCTGTAGACCACACTTTAAGAACCACTGGAGTAAAAAGCATTCATGTTTAAAATATTTCCGAGCAGATTATACAATCTCTTTGTAAACATATTCCAATACTTTAACCTCACCTTAACACAATCTAACATGTTTCCATAGTAAGGTTGTTATATATTCAGGTCCTTAGTAAATTGCAATTAATAGCCTCAGTATTTGAAGTTGAGATGATCAGTGAATCCATTTAAACCCTATTGTTTACCAATTAATTCCTTCCTTTCTATCTTCTTCCCCCTAAAAAATGATTAATTATTTTGCAATTTCAGTTGCGAATCTAAGAAAAAATGTCTAAGAATTCATAATCTGATTTTCTACTACTAAGGGTTAAGGCCCACTGATCCACAGTAATTCTTTAAAAATTGTATAAACACAAAACAGTAGGAGGCACTGATAAGACACCATTGTAGATATCATATAATAAAACTAAAGTTGAGGTCATGTTGACCCATAGTGTCATCTGTGAGAACGCCATCTACTTAAGCACAAAAGAAAACACATTGTCACATTTTATTTTATTTTATTCTGTGGTTGTAAAAGAAGGAAGATATTTTGAGGAACAGGATTAATAAAACATTAAAATAACTCAGAAGAAAAGCTGATAATGAAAGATGTGCTAAACCCAGCCTGATCAGTAGCTCTTCTGTTTTGATTCTGCTTCTTTTTAGTCACAGAAAAATCCAATTCTTCCTGAAGCAGTCTTTTCCTGTCTGTCATCTTCAAAACACACAAAGCCAATTTAGGAAAGACTAAACCTAAAAAATAAGTCATGCTTTCTTCCTCCATATTTTCCCCAACCTATTTCCTCCAGAAAATGTGAAAGGGCAGCTGAATCATCCATGAGTATAATGATCTCTACATGGCAGGCCTCAGCCATACCAGTCATTGGCTTATTCCACTGCAAATGTTCTCAACCATGGTCCATGGTTATCCAGAGAAACAAGTCCCAGAGAAGAAATAGTAGCATCACTGCAGAACATTGGACAAGTGGAGTTCTTTCCCCCAAAAGCAGATCATGATAACTAGGTGAGGACTGCTTAATCCATGAAAAGTTTAAACAAAAACAAACAAAAAAAGGATCTTTTGTTAAAATACAAAAAAGCAACCTGCTCTAAACTTTCATTCTACAAGAGACTTAATTCAGGGGACTAAAATCTTGACAGTGAATCAACTGGAAGGCAATTTTCAACCAGGAGAGTAGGAGTCATATATTTTAAATGAGTGCATATATACTAGAAGACTTGAAATATGAAGGCAGGCATTTTGCTAAGCTAAAGATAAAGCATTCATTGCTCAGTCATGTCCAACTCTTGGTAACCCCATGGACTGTAGCCTGCCAGGCTCCTCTGTCCGTAGAATTTTTCAGGCAAGAATACAGGAGTGGGTTTCCATTTCCTTCTCCTGGGGATCTTCCTGACCCAGGGATCGAACCCTGGTCTCCTGCATTGCAGACTGATTCTCTACTGTCTGAACCACCATGGAAGACTCTTTGCTAAGTTAACCCTCTACCTACAAATGTATTATATTTTTCTGTAAATTGAGATCAGGTTATTAAGTGAGAGAGCTTTCTATCCCTAAAAATTCTATTTCATAAGTATGCTTAATTAATCATAGACATCTTACATCGAGTTCTTTTGAGATATGATGAGAGAAATCCATTTTAAAAACTTAAAGGGATAAAGAATAGACAATTCAGAAAATGAAGAGTAAAATGCAAAGTCTGTATTCAGAAGAGACAGAAAAGAAACTCTTTTCTGAACTCTTTCCTCAGTTCTCTTTCCCAATTCTTAGGACCCAGAGCACAGGTTGTTGTGATGAGTAATTTGGAAGTTACAAAAGACTTTGATAAGCTTTGACTTGCTTGGGAGCCTAAATCTACCTGGAGGACATTTTTGTTTGTTTTTAAGTCTTTATTGAATTTGTTACAATATTTTTTTTAAATGTTTTGATTTTCTGACTGCAAGGCATATGGGATCTTACCTCCCCAACCAAGGATGGAAACCACCTCCCCTGGACTGAAAGGCAAAGTCCTAATCACTGGACTGCAGGGAAGACCCAAGAAGGAAGACTTTGATGGGTCACAACATCTTACTGACATACACGTTTTGTATATAATTTTTCCATACAAAGGACACTCAGTATTCTTTCATCTTATGTTTGTTTTTCTTTCTGTCCTCTCACCTGGATCCCTGTGTTGCACCCTTCCACTCTTCCACACAGAAACTCAAGACTTCAACTCCAGGCTATTTGACTGATGGATTAAAAGACATTACTGAAACAGATCACCAGCCCAGGTTGGATGCATGAGACAAGTGCTTGGGGCTGGTGCACTGGGAAGACCCAGAGGGATCAGGTGGAGTGGGAGGTGGGAGGGGGGATCGGAATGGGGAATACATGTAAATCCATGGCTGATTCATTTCAATGTATGGCAAAAACCACTACAATATTGTAAAGTATTTAGCCTCCAACTAATAAAAATAAGTGGATAAGAAGTGAGGGACCAAAAAAAAAAAAAACAAAAAAATTACCTATGTGACTTCCCATATGTCTCTTGTCTATTTTTTTACAGAAATGACTCTGAGCATCAGTCTGATCCACCTAATTATTATCTTAACTCCATATGATAACATACATATGAAATCATTTCTACAGTAACTATCGATCCATCCAGGGATCAAACTCGCATCTCCTGTGTCTCCTGCTTTGCAGGTGGATTCTTTACCCACTGAACCATCAGGGAAGCCCCCCATCCATCTACAGCACTAATTTTAAAAAGTAACTATTCTCTTCTCAGTTGCAAAGGTAAGGTAAAAATGCACAAATTTTAGACAAATATACTCAGGGGTAATAAACACTAGGAGGAGGTGATTTCATCACATGAACAGGGCTGACTTAACATTTTTTTTTAAAAAATTTAATTAATTAAAGATTGTGAACTCCTTGATGAAAGGGCCTGCTTTCTAATTCATCTTTATATGCCCTTGAATACTGTGAATATCTTGAGTAATGCTGGCATTTAACATGCTCAATGTGAAGGAGTGAATAAAGAAAATGAATAATGAAAGACTAAGTTAGTCACATGTTCTTTTTAACAGACTGGAATCAAATAGCTCTGGGTCCAAGACTTAATTTTTTCCTTTACTATCTGTGAGGCTGTGTATACAATGTAATATCTCCAAGAGTTTTCTCATCCATTACAGGAGGTTGCTGATGTTATGAGGGTTAAAAGAAAACAGTGTCTGAAAAAGTGACAGCATTAAAATCTATGATGACTATTAGCTTATAGGCATTACTTCATGTAATAATCAGATTGGCCATAGATAAGAAGTTAGAATTTATAGGTATTTAGGCAAAAAAAGAGTAAAAGAAGATAAAACTAAGGCAAATTTACCAGCTGAACATAATTGAGATCAGCCTGAAGATTTTGAAAAACTGTAAGCCAAATTCATTGCAAACCATCCTTATGGCATCGTGCCCTCCACTTTGTGAAACAGAAACATTTTTCTTGCTGTCCTGACAACTTTGATGGTGGTAATTTGCAAAGATATAAATTATGATTTAAAGAAAGGTCAAAAATAATCTATTCCAGCTGTGGTTTGAGAAAGCTAATTTGAATTTAAAAGTATAGCAAAATCTTTTCTTGTTTCTCTCTTGCCATACAAGACTTTTAATATAGCTGACTCCTAGCAGATATAATTGCATGGCATCAATAGTGCATTCCAAAGGAGTATGCAAAGGGGAAGAAAAATCTACCAATAATTTTAAGAGGAATCATTGATTAATTCATTGGAATAACAAATCATGTATGGTGACTGCCCAGACCCAAATAAAAGTTGGTCTCTCAATGTGGTACCCAAGCTCTTTTCTCTGCTCTGTTGCCTCATCCAACCTCCCATCATGGTGTTCACCTCTAATTTTTGCTTAGCACTTTTTTTGGTTGTTTTGTAGTCCTCTAGAATTCACTGAGGACAACAATCTGCTTGAGAAAAATCATCCTCCTATTTACTACTTATTACTTCCTATTGTCTTCCCATTTGTCATTGAGGCTTTTGGGAAACTAATAGAACATTCTCTCAACTTCAGATTATTGTTGTTTTTATTTTTTGGTGAAACAGAAATTTTCAGTTACAGGATCAGGTTTTTCTCTATTTTTTTTTTTTTTGACATGGGAAGAATTTTAGTGCAGATTATATGAAATAGACATTTATTTGGCCAACTCCCAACTTTTTGGATTAGATTAGCTTCCTCATGGGTTTAAATGTCTAAATTTTCTGCCAAACATTTTTTGAAAGAGTTTTATGGAAGAGAGGCAACTTGACAAAGTAATATTATTATTAAAAGATGTGAGGACAAAATTAAATACCCTTCAGAAAAATAATCAATAAATTTGAATATGAAATTAGATATGGTAAAGTTAATTTTGTTGATTTCTTGGAACTGTGATAAATTTCCAAATATTTATGTTATGTAATTTACAGGTCAATTTCTCATCCCTGGAATTACTGTAGGTGTTCCTGAATAAATTTTAATGTTATACTCTGTTAAATGATAATATTTCAGATCGAAACAAGTATACATACTAGAAAGTTAAAGAAATATCTAGATTTCTCTGTTTCTCTTAGTCTCTTCCTTCTAGACTAACATTCACCAGGACAGATTTTGTATAGGATCATAAAATATGTTACTATTTCAAGTGGCTCATATCTTATAGGGTATATTTTCCACTACAATAGAATTAAGCTAAAACTTTAGAGAAAGAAGATATCTGGAAAATTCCCAAATATTTGGAGGCCTAAAAACTCATTGTTAGATAGACCATTGGTCAAAGAAGAAATCAAAAGTGTATTACAAAAAATACATTGAATATAAATGAAAACATCAATTTTTAAGAGTGTTTTACACTCTAAAGTGTTGCTTTAGAGTTTTTGCCAAAACGTCTAGAATAAACACGGGATAAGTAAAGTCTTTGTATCACCACACAAGCAAAAAATTCTTAGGACACAAAGAGCATGAGTCTTAAAAGAAAAAATAATAAACTAGATATCATCAAAATTAAAAACTTTTGGTCTTTGAAAGACACCATTTATAAATTAAAAGGTAAGTCACAGGTTGGAAGAAGCTATTAGCAATTCATATTTCTGACAAACAATTTATATCCAGAATGTATTGAATACTCAATAATATAATTTTTAAAATAAACAGAAAATCTGAGCTGAAAATTCCCAAAAGAAAATACATAAATGGTCAATAAGCATGTAAAAATATTTTCATAATCATTAGCTATAAGGGAGATGCAAATTAACAGCAACAATAAAATACCACTGCACGTCTAACAGTCAAAATTGAAATAAAGGACAGTGACAAATGTTGCCAACGATACGGGACAACTCAAACCTTTATTGTTGTTATAGGAAAAATAAAATTTCACAGTCACTTTGGAAAATAATTGGCAGTTTTTTTTCTTTTAATAAGGTTAAACATCCTTTATTATACAACTCTGCAATTTCACTCCTACATATTTATCCAAGAGAGATGAAAACATCTGTCTACATAAAGACTTGTGATAAGTGTTCAAAATGTTCATAATAATTGTATTCATAATGTGTACATGCTTAGTGGCTCAGTTCTGTCCTACTCTTTGCCAAGTCATGGATTGTAGCCCACCAGGCTCCTCTGTTCATGGAATCTTCCAGACAAGAATTCTGGAACGGGTTACCATCTCCTACTCTAGGGGATCTTCTCAACCCAGGGATGGAGCCCATAACTCCTGCATTGGTAGGCAATTCTTTACCACTGTGTCACCTAGGAAGTGATGTGTTCATAAGAATAACAAACTAAAAATCAAAAGTCTATCAAGAGATGAATAGATAAGCACATTGTAGTATCTCTACACAAAGGAATACTTCTCAGAACCAAAAAGGAACACATCTCTGAGACATGCCACAGTATGTGCTGTGTGCTTACTTGTTCAGTCTTGTCCGACTCTTCGCAACCCCGTGTACTATAGCCGTGTAGTGGGTTGCCAAGCCCTCCTCCACGGGATCTTGCCAACCCAGGGATCGAACCCAGGTCTCCTGCACTTCAGGGGGATTCTTTACCGAGGAAAGCCACCAGGAAGCCCAAGAATACTGAAGTGGGTAACCTATCCCTTCTCCAGAGTATCTTTCCAACCCAGGAATTGAACCAGGGTCTCCTGCATTGCAGGCAGATTCTTTACTAGCTGAGCTACCAGGGACATAAATTCATTAATATATGATATGTGTTTTTCTCTTTCTGACATACTTCATTCTTGATCCTTCTCTGGTCAGACTAGAACAAGATCAGCTCATGGCAATTTCTGTAGTTGTTTTCTGAAACCATTCCTTTGCCTGATTAAATTATTCCAGATGGTAAACATTATTCCAACAGTGCTATAGGCAGAAGAAAACACAGACCCATCCATTTAGAATATTAATTCTATGCCACAATGTAAGTGAATATAAAAACATGCTGAATAAAAGAAGCACACATAAAGGAATATGTATGGTATGAGTCTATTTAATGAAATCCTACAAAATGGAAACCAATTTACAATGATGGAGAGCAGATTGGCTTGAGCCAAAGATGGTGGTATAGACTAGAGTTCCAAGAAGAGTCATTTACCTTGGAGGTAGTTGCTTTGATGTATGTGATTCCCAAAACCTATTGAACTGTACACTTGAAAAGTGTACATTTTCTTATATGCAAATTATGCCTTGATAAAACTAATTATTTTTAAAAGCCAACAAAAACCCCACAAAGACTGACTTTGTGCTGATGGACTGAAGTATGGCATCCCCACACCCACCCCTTGCTTTGTATTTGTTCTACTCATTCCCAGTTAAGAAAGAAAATAATTATTATTTATTTATTTGGCTGTGCCAAGTCTTAGCTGTGGCACACAAACTCTTAGTTGAGGGATCTGGATTCTAGTTCCCTGACCAGGGATGGGACTGCAGCCCCCTACACTGGAAGCATGAAGTCTTGGCCACTGGACCACCAAGGAAGTCCCCTCAATTTTTTTTTAAATGTGCAAGTTTTTCTTCTATAACAGAAAAGCATTAATATTTTAATACCTTTTATGCACATTTCTGTACACATTTGTCTATTGGATTTCATCCTGCCTATAATATCTTTGCTAAAAAAAATTGGGGAGTTGAAAGAATATTAGAAAGGATATCGAATATATTTTTCATCTCCAGACCAGGCTTTTTTAAAGTAAAAATTCCTTCATGCACAAGGCCCTTCACATGCTTTATTTGCTAGAGAATTGTATGGGCTGAAGAGCTGGGCAGAACGATTGTTTATGATCACTCAGCTGCCTCATCCTGACCTCTCCAGAGTAAAAGTTCAGCTTCTTTGGAACAGAACGGATAGTGTTTCTTGTAGCATTTTCACAGGAACCTGCCGACATCTCCTTGTTTCTTTGCTCCTCTGGTCTTAAGGACACTTAAGCAAAGTTAATATTGGAGACTCCCAACTTTTACAGGCAGTCTGATTAAGCAGGTTGTTGAAATGGTATGAGGGTAATTTTGCATACATTAATTAAAAAAAAAAAAAAAGAAGGAATACTTAGGCACAAAGCCATGTTGTCCTCCATGACTTGGTAAATTTAATTAAACTGGCCTGTCCCTAGGAGAGGTTTTCTGCTCGAGATTGGCTGGTGATCTCAGGTAACGTTTACAAAGCTCTGTTTGAATAGGTGTTCAATTAGATGTTCCAATTTAAGCTGCACTGAGCTGATATACATTTTTGAGTGATTTTGTGCATTTTGATTTTCAGTTTTCTGAGTTATGTTTTCAACCACTATGGAAGCCAAAAGAACAAACTTGGTGAATGCGGAAAGTCAAAGAGGAAATAAAGCATTCTTAATAGATTTAAAGAAGCCAAAGAAAATACAGATTTATTCATTTATCTTTTAGTGATAACTCTGACTCTCATTCACTCACTTATTCATTCTTATGTCCTCTGTCAGTTATTTCTTTGTTCCTTTATTTGTTCATTTATTCACAAATGTTTATTGAGTATATACTAAGTACCCAGGCCTTCAGGATACAGAAATAGCAATAAGAACTACTATTTTCTGAACATCTCAATGTTTGTGGGACTGTCCATGTTTTATTGTTAGTCCTTAAGCCATGTCTGGAAATGAGTATAATTATACCTATTTTATGAAGGGAAAAAATGAGACTAAGTCAGGACTTGAACTCAAATATCGCTGATTCAAAAACCCATATTCATCTCACTAATCCACTTAAATCATATTTTAGAGATAAACTAAAAAGATTTATTAATGATAAGGACAGCATAACAAGCTGGAAAGACTGGAGATCTAGGAAGCAGGAATTCTAGTACTGGCCCTGACAAACTAGACATGATCTTGGAAGGACACTTTATTTATTTCAGATTTATGTATAAATCCCCATAAAGTGGAAGTGTATTCAATTATTTTTGTGATCCCTTCCCTTCCGATTTTAAATATTACTGAATGCTTTCATTTCTGCTCTGAAAATTTTATACAGCTGACTTGATAATTCACTTTTCAGAGATTCTGTAATGTTTTCAATTATTATTCTGCCCTCTCTTTTTTTTCCCTCCTCTCTAGGTAGCTTATCAATTAAGTTCCAAAACGAAAAAGAGAGGTATTGGTTACCTAATCTGGGGGGAAGTTAAATGAACTCTCAATGGATTCCCAAAAACGTCAAGCAACTTCTAAGATGGATGATTCCAGCTTTAGTTTCTGACTTTCCATTTGGCATTGGTCCTTGAACACGACACTATAACGATGTTCTCAATTTGGTGATTTTAAAATATTTTAATCTTAATTAAAGAATAAAGAAAAAGTTGTGTTCGCTGAGCTCGAATGCCCGCCAAGTGTGAGAAAACTATATCTCAGCTGTATGTACTGTTACACAGTGTTCTTGGAACTTCTCATGTGTCATTCTGTCTGTTCATGTGCAATCTGATAACTAACTACAATTAGCAAATGAAATATTTATATATGCTACTGCATAGTCAGTCCATATGTGCAAAATATTGCAAGTTCCTCAGTAGCATTTAGCATCACCCACTGTTCTGTTCGTTTCCTGAAATGGACCTTATGCTGTCTTATGAAGTATACCCCCAAAGCTTGCAATTTCCTTGTTTTGCGTGTTTATAGTAGAGCTCAAGTCAGCCTTGGTAAGGTGACCAGTTTGCTCTCTAAGGGAAGTCAGCATCACCAACACAGAGTTCTCTTTCCTTTTCCTCTGTGTTAACTTACAAGCTACACTGTGTCCGCAAAAGCAGTGTTTCACCATGTGGGCTAGCTGGTTACAGTTTTATTTAGAAAAATTCTGATCATTGTCCAAGCACAAGTAATTGCAAATGCACACAGAGAGCCTCATAAAGGATTTTCAAACCATCAACAGATACATACTCTATAACCAGCACATGGACAATAAGAAAAGCTTGTTGACTTAAAAAATTTCCTGAAACTGAAAATCCATAAATGGAAGGAAAGCCAGCCTCTGATTCACTTCTGAATTAAATCAGGGGACATCCAACAGTTGAAGGAATGTGGGACAGTTACCCTCAATAAAATATTGGTACGTAGGTCCACAATCCCTCCTGAGGTTGATCCCATTACACGGAGTAAAGATGGAGAGTGAGAGGCGCTCAGATCCTACTTGGAATCTTAGGTTTGCATGTAACTTTATCAGAAAACTTCAAGCTTTCTCAATTAAATCGCAGTGAGTGAGAGAGAGAGAGAAGGAAAAAGAGGGAACAGAGAAGAGGGTAAGTGAAGAAGAACGTGAGATGACCGACATACCCCTGACTGGGTTCTGGTATGTGTGCTACTGAGCTAATGATACAGTCAGTCCACATTCTGAAGGGTGATGACCAGAGAAAGGTCCTGTTTGTTAGACCAGGATAAATAAGAATGCCTCTTTCCAAGCACAGCTAATGTTTTGTTCCTGGGGATATCAATGCCATTAATTTCTGACCCGTATATCTTTCTAGAATATAAACCTTGTTAGTAACGCAAAGTCTCTCGATGCCTACAAGTCCCCAGCTCTTCAGAACAACCTTGAAAAGAAGGTAATTTATACAACAAGAATGGTGGCATGTCACTGGATTTTGAAGCGGGGAAGGATGCATTCTTTCCCGTCTTTTTATATTTTGTGGTGAGATAGTTTAAGACGCTCCTGCTGCCTCAAACTGTCTCCTTCAAGAGGTGACCATGAACTGGGCTCAGAAATTATTTGAACACTTAACATTTTCAAGGACAAAAATGTCTTCCAATGTGGGAGAGAGAGAAGGGAAGAAAGAATGATTTTATCACTCTGCTTTTCTCCTACCCGGCCAAACAGAGACACAAGAAAAATTGAAAAATGGAGATTCCAACACAGAGCTTGCAGTGCCTAAGTGTATGCTGTAGAAATTAATGGCATAAATGCTTACTGAGGAATAAAAATATGCAGTGCTATTTAAGCATTGGTTTAAACAAATATAGCTTATTTTCAGTTAAGAGTGCTAACGTGGCCACTCGCAGCCAAATCTCTTCACAGAGCCTGTCGGCCACACTGTTTTCCCCACCGTGACAGATTGGGTTTAATTGAAAAGTTGCTAGTTTAGAGCTGTCCCTGAAAACTTGTATGGTGAAATAGAATCAGCTTGGTGATTGTCCTTCAGTCTATTTTCACATAGCCTCTTTATCCTGGTCATCATTTTTTTTAGAAACTAATATGAATATTTCCCATAGCCATCAAAAACATTTAACAAGGGGGAGTACTTACTTGTACTTAAAAATGTTCAAAGTCTCTGGATGCTTGCCGTTCCTGATTCTTGTTTTTCGCCATCAATGAACTTTCTGTGCCCTATTTATGACATGGGGTGGTTTTTAAAGAGCTATTTGAAACCCAGCTAGCGTGCCATTAGAAGGAATAGCACTGAGTAAACTGAAATAACTTCTCCAGGAGAGTGAGAGAATTGAGAATAAGGTGAAAGGTAGGAAATTAAGGAGGTAATGAATCTAACTGTCCCAGTTGGGAATTCTCATTGCCATATTTATTTAAATCATTTTCCTCAAATGTCTATTTCTGTGCATAGTACTGTT
Organism: Dama dama; assembly: GCF_033118175.1. Classification (NCBI taxonomy): domain Eukaryota; kingdom Metazoa; phylum Chordata; class Mammalia; order Artiodactyla; family Cervidae; genus Dama; species Dama dama. Next base: position 27,045,952 of record NC_083711.1, read on the forward strand.
CAAAGATAAACTGAAGCATATTTAAAAATTTGAGGTTTTATTTAAGCAAAAGTCAATTTGAAGAGCAGCCTGCAACCTAGCAGGCTTCCCAGGTGGCGCTAGTGGTAAAGTGCTAACACACAGGTTCGATCCCTGGGTTGGAAAGATCCCCTGGAGGAGGAAATGGCAGCTCACTCCAGTGTTCTTGCCTGGAGAATCCCATGGACTGAGAAGCCTGGTGGTCTAAGATCCATGGAGTCTCAGAGATTGGACAGGACTGAAGTGACGCAGCACGCACAACACACATCTAACCTAGCAGATAAAAAGGAGTTTTGAGGAGCTGTTGGTTAATGAAATGTTACTTTCCTTTAGAGGATGGCAGGAATTTATCAGGCAGGTTTAAGATTCCATGCCTGGGAGAGCTGTAGCCGTAGTTAGGTAAGTTTTGATTTGGTGACATAGAGCTTTAGCATAAGCAACTCCATTTTGAGCCTGCTGTATTGTTTTTAACATTACTCTTTGTGACTTTGTGTATCTTCAGTGGCAAAACTGGTCTCAGTACATTGTCATCTCATGGTAAAAATTCCTTCACAAAATTTATCGGGAGATTTCTATGTTGAAAGCCACTCTGTGTCCAAACTTTATGAGCCTTTTCAAGGAAAATAGAAGGCCAGGTTGACATCCATAAGTAGTAACTTTTTTCCATTTCAGTAAATATGAATGAGTAATTAGTATGACTGAAGTCTAAAGGATCCCAGAGTCTTGTTACTCAAACTTTGCTGCATGAACCAACATCACTTGGGGGCTTATTGGAAATGCAGGTTACCAGGCCCTTCCCCAGACTGACCAAGTCAGACCTTGTAATTTAACAAGACCCCCTACCCACAGTATGCTATTAAAACTACAGAAGCACCTTCCCAAATGAATACGTGTGAGACACGTGAGTGAATTTCTGGGAAAATTTTGGGGGTCTAGAAAATGTCCCTTACTTTTGTTTTTCTAATTTTTAACCATATAGTTAAATCTGCTGAACAGATGGTTACATTTAGATTTTTTTTTTTAAAGGTCTTGGAAAGGCAACCCATTTTTGGACAGCAGAAAGAATTTCAACCACCTAGGTACTACAGTCTATTTGGATGCAGGAAATAACACCCAAAGAGCAAGCCCTGAGGACTATGTGGAATGATGACAAACTCAATTGCACACAGGTGTAGGGGACACAGTAAGTAGCTGTTGGGCTGACAATATTAGCATCGGCTATGTAAGCATAATTATTGGTCAAGGGCAGATTGTTGTAAAACAGCTAATAAACAGGAAGCATTAACTTCCCTCTCACAGGGCCTTTGCAAAACCAATATTAGGCCTATGTGTTCTGTACATGTATTTTCTCTGAAGCCAATTAACCTCTTTATTGGAAAACAAGAGCTTCGTTATTGTTGAATGTGGCAGCTAATCCTTCACAGTAGATAACTTTCATTGAGCATGAGTGGAATGAGTTGTGTTTACTTCACTGACTGACATTCCCACACAATTAAAAGAAAGATTAATTGTTTAATTTCCTCTACATTGGTGCTAGTGAAGGCTAGGAGATCCATAAAACTAAAAACTATAGTTTTTCATTCACCCAAGGCCAAGGGAGCTGCGGAAATTTATTTTTGGACAGTATATATCTTTTTATTATCCTGACCATGTAAGGATGGGTGAGGGCTTTGGGTATCTTTGTAAAATCAATTTTTATTATATTTCTTCCATATAACTTTGAAGGTTCAGACCAAGATAAGATACGAGCCTATAGATTTGTCAAATTACTTTGATGTTTCAGACTTCAACGTTTTGGCTGACACATGTAAGGTAACACATGTAAGATGCCAATGGAAAAGAATAATGAAAATATAGGCAATGACTACTTTAGTAGACACACCAAACTGGACATATATTTCATAATTACAACTTGTACAAAGTTGCAGGAAGAAATTTCACAAGCCAAAGTATGAAGTCATTGACCTTGCTGAATCTACTTGGAACCCAAGTAAAAGAGACTCAAAAACCAGGATGTGAAAGCATGAGGATAGCAGCTCTCTGCATGTGAGTTTGTGTGTTTGTGTGTGTACTGAATTATTCTTGTTATTTTATATTCATATTCCATCATCCGACCCTTGTCTTCAGTTCCTCAAATCTTTTAGATTCCTTAGCTCTAATGCCCCATTTCCTCTGTCTTAACTCTCTTCTGTATATATCCAAGTTAAAGTCTATTCATCTCTATTTCACTCCTACAGTTGAAATCTCTTTTTTTTCCCCTTATTTTTGAAAGCTGCTCCAGTGCCTGAAGTTGTAGAGATACAAATATCCAAGCTTGGCCCCTAGATCAGTGTTGCTCAATAAAAGATAAAGTGAGCTATGTTATTTTAAATTAAATTATAATTTGAAATTTTCTAATAGCCAGGTTAAAAAGTGAAAGAAATTCATTTTAATAGTATTTGTATTTACCCAATATATCCAAATGATTATCATTTCAACATGTAATCAAAATAAAAGTATTATTGTGATATTTTTACATTTTTTTGGGATTTGAAATTCTGCATGTATTTCACATTTACAGTATATCTCAGTTCAGATTAGCACCACTTGAAATGCTCAGTAGTCACATGTGACAAGGCACTTATATCATCAGAAGATAAACTTTATATATACACAAAGGTCTTAATTTTGCCATGAATGTGAAATGCTGTTTACAAAAATAATATTATGCATTTTAGACCCAGGGAAGATTCATCTTCATCAGTGTTCATCAAGAACATCACATTATTTGTTGAACTACTGACAGTCTGAAAAATGTCATGAACTCTTTTTAATCTTATCATTTGTTAAAAATTTAAAAACTTTCAGCTGGGTGGACACAGCTACATCTTTTTTTCTTCATTCATTTTTGATTGAGGGGTGTATGGGAGAGCACATTGAAGCTACTTAATCTGACTCACTTCTCTAAAAAGGCCCCCTGCACACACATCTTCTCATTTGTAGTCTTGCAGAAAAACCAAGGGACTTGGATAATTCAGCCTGAAAAATGCAGCTTTCACCATTTTTATTACGTTTTCCATTATGGTTTAATAAAATTACAGCTTTGGCTGTCCTTAGCATGTTATGGTATCTCTAAAATACTTGTGATGTCTGTACCCTACCCTCCTTTTAAAGCTTTCCTCTGCCTCCTGAGAAGAGATACGCACAATACACCTTATTAGTCAGAAAAGCCCACGGGATAGCTTCTCTTTCAAGTACTTTCAAAATCTCTTATGTTTGTTCTGCCAATTCTGGCTGCCTTTATCAAGTGAAAGAACATAATTTTCATTGTCAACTTTATGATCTAGATCACAGAGTAAGCTCTAAAATGGGCTTATCAAAGGCAGCTCATACTATCTGCTAGGGCACAAGTTACAAAAACTGTTAGGAAATAGAGGAACTCCCCGTTAAAGGAAGGGGCTTCCCAGGTGGCTCAGCGGTAAAGAATCTGCCTGCAATGCAGGAGACGTGGGTTCGGTCTCTGGGTCTGGAAGATCCCTGGAGAAGGAAATGGCAACCCCCTCCAGTATTGTTGCCTGGAGAATCCCACGGCCAGAGGAGCCAGATTGAGCATGCAAGCCCATTCAAAACAACAACAACAAGAACAACAACCACAACAACAACAAAAGAAGTTTGAAAACTCAAACCTATGAAACAGATCCATTAGAGAGGATTTTTCCCTATCTCAAAATAATTCTTTTCACGCCAGGCTTGCTTTACATCAAGTTCTCTCTCTCTTCCTTGCATTTAAGTATTTGTTTATAAATCAATAACTACTTCAAAGGGAAACTGGAGAAAAGAGAAAATTAAAGCTAAAGTGATGGGAATTGGTGCCAAATTGAGATTAGTCGAAAGGGAAGATAAACCATTTCTAAACTTACTGTCAAAGGGGAAATTAGATCGCCATTTAAAGACTCAGGTTCTGCTCATTTCACCTTAACATGTACCTGAACGAATTATGAGTGAAATTCTACAATGACCTTACTTAAAATTAATTCTCGACCCACTACCATTACATATGTCCACAGAGAGGGAGCTTTTTAGTTTCATTCCAGACAACTCTGCAGTGTCTCTGTGAGATGATGGCTACTGATTAATGTTTGTCTGAGGAGTGTAACTGCACGTTTTTAAAGCTGCTGGAAAGCCAATTCTTACCAAAAACAGCTGCGAAACCAGACTGACTTTTAACCTCCCCTGTTGAACACAGGAACTCTTGGCACAATTACAATGCAAGTAGCACAGAACCTATGGGGTTACCATTACAGAAACAGACTCGGCCAGCAGGAAATGTTTACATCCTGCATGAAACCCTGATGTTTGACATGAAACCGGAACTGCTCGCCATGGTTTCAGAAAACAAAAGTCTCCATCTTTGAATCTACCCCATAGTCCAAACAAGCAAATATTCCTCTTTCCTTACCATCAAATCCCTCCCCTCCAACCACTCCTTTCTTTGAACTGTTTCTATGTTCTGTAGACACAGAAAATAAACAGCCCGGCAATGCTCTGTGTAATGAAACGCAAGCCACTTCCACCAAGGATCACACTCAATAGCAACACAACAAAAAAGAGAGGGACTCTGGGTTGGTTAAGGCAATTCCTCAAGCATCTCTTAAGTAGGGAAATTATGTTTTCATAAAAATGAACCACAGAAGTAAGACAGTGAGTTGTGCTATTAGCTTACTGAATTTGAGCCTTGGAACGCAAGAGAAAGTAGACATGCTGCCTTTTACCAGATTCCCCATGATTAAACATAGTTGTGTGAAGAGGGTAGAAATGAGAGAGAAAAACCTGGGTTGAGCAGGTGAGGATATAGAAGAGACAAGTTAAAGCCCTTTTCCAGTCTGTAGCAGCCCTTGGCAATGCTATAGCATCAGAAAACCACCTGGCCACCCAGTTTCCTGCCAGTAACTAGACAAAGGAAGGAGATTATTAAAGCTCCCAAAGGACTGTTAATTAGTTTAATGAGCAATGTACACCTGATACCCTTGGTTATTGCCCCTCCTCCACCAGCAAAATATTAAAGGGATAGGAAACGCAGAAGTGGGCTCTGTTTGTCATCTCTCAACATGGCTGATATATGCACTTAAAAAAAAAAAAAAACACTAGAAATCTGTGGAATCATGTAAATGCTCTATGTTACTTAAAAGAAAATACCAGGAACCTTGACCCTATCTTTAGGATATACACGAATTATTTTAGAACTTTCTATAGTCTTCAAAATAGTTTCCTACTGTCAAAGGTATTAATAGTAATATGGGCAAATTGAACAATAAATAAATTTAAGTGCATTTAGTTTTTGGATCAGACTTAGCTCAAGATATCTTCTTAATCAAGCTATTTAAAAAATGTTCATTGTTAGGGAAAGCTTTGGTAACCTAACAACTAAGTTGATGACCCTATGAATTTCAAGAATAGTAAGATCAAATTATGTTTTAATCATCAAAATGTAGTTAGCTATATTTCTGTCTCTTTTTTAAGTTCTCTTAATATCATGAAATATATCAATGGTTCTCATATTCTGGTTATTTTCTCACTACTGCTATTTTGTTTTCAACTTTTCTCATCCAGTTGGCATTCAATGGACTCCCACAGTAACATATTTTAGTCCTTCTCAGACTTCTTTGCTGAATGCTCCCTACATTGAAAGTCTACTAAAATTTGCCAGTGATGCTAGGGTGCTGTTATTCAGTCACACTTAATTCTTGGTTGACAATATCTGGAACCATAGCTTTATATAACTTCTGTATTTATCATCTGTCAAACTTTTAATATATCCCCAGGCCCAACCTTTTCAGACTTCCCATATTACACTTCTACATAGATGCCCAATGGACTTATGAAACTTACTTTTTTAAACTTTCATTTTATATTGGAATGTAGCTGATTAATAATGTTGTGATAGAGTTTCAGGTGGACAGGAGAAGGACTCAGCTAAGTGTCTCCCTCAAACCCCCCACCCATCCAGGCTGCCAGATAGTGTTAAGCAGAGTTCTCTATCTTCCACAGTGGGACGTTGTTTGTTAACCATTTTAAACACAGCAGAGGATACAAGTCAATCCCAAACTCCCTAATTATCCCTTCTTCCCATTCTTCACTCCCGGCAACCATAAGTTCGTTCTCTAAGTCTGTGAGTTTGTTTCTGATGAAACCTACTTTACCTGAAGGCTTTCTCATCTCAGTAAATGGCAACTCTATTCTTCCTGTTGCCCCAAACCTGAAATCTTCCTTGATCTTCCTCTCTTTCTCTCATAGTCAATGTACATAAATTACGATAGCTCCAATTTCCAAATACATCTGGAATCTGGCTCTTTTTCACACCATCATGCCCACAATTTCCTTAATCCAAGCCAGCATCATTTGTCTTCTGGATTGCTGTAATATTCCCAAATGGTCCTCCTGCTCCTATCCATGCTCAGAAACACCCCATGGCTTCACATATCACTTAGGATAAACTGCAAAGTCCAAGTCCAGGATATAAATCCCTCCCTGAGCTGTCCCTCTTTTTCCTGCTCTCGTCTCCCTTCTCCTTTTTATTCACTCGATTTCAGACACTCTGGGCTCCTTGAGTCCTTTGCTATGTTGACTTTCTTCGATTTGTCCCTCAAGGTCCTCCCTTCATGTTTCCGCTTTTCTTCCATGCCTTGGTAGGAGGAAAGTTAGGGACTTCATCAGTGGGTGCCTTAGCCCTCAGGTTCCAGCCAAGAGGCATCAATGCTAAGAAGTCAGAGGAAGATAGGACAGAGTTTGTATCCACTAGCTTTCTCCCTGAGGTTTTCCTTATTAAAAGGAGTCCAGTTCTATAAAGCAGCCCTCTCTGCACATTCCTCTCTGTCTTGGGATTCCTGCCACCAATCTAGCACCCCATCCCTTCAGGCCTAATATGAATAATAGAGACCCACTGTTACTAGTCATACACACTGTATTTTCCCCAACAACTTTGTTGCACTGTCTTTGCTCTTTACTCAGAGACTTGTGATGAGGCTCTACTCAAATCACTCTACAGAGACCCTGACTGATATAAATTCCCAGCACTATCCTGCTTCAGGATCTCAGACCCTTGCACTCACTCTTCCCCATACCAGGTGCATTTATTTCCCTGATAGCCCCATGGCTCATTTCCTTTCATCACATCTGCCTCTGTTCAAATGCCATCCCAAGAAAGAGGCAGTCCTTGACTATTCTAAGTAAAATAATACAATCCCCCCTCTATCCCATTGCCTTGTTCATTTTTCCCTTCATAACATATCTAACCCACATGTGTCATGTATCTATTTGCTTATTGCCTACATCCTCTTTGCATCTAAGAGTGCAAAGGATGCTCTGTTTGAAAAGGATCTATGTTGAACTCTGAAGTGTCCTTCTAGTCTAGAGCAGAACTTGGAGTATATTAGGCACACACTTATCATATGATAAATGAATGAATAAAAAAGTAAATGAATGCATTTTGAATAACATGAGCAGAGGATTTAGTCAATGAGAGTACTGCAAGGGATCCATTTTTTGTAGCTGGATTCTGAAATCTGAGGAAGCACAACATATCAAGGGTCCAGTGTTCCTTCTTCCCAAGTGATTTCTGGATCCTTTCTAATCTTATGATATCTAGTACTCAGTCTTTTTTCCACTGTTCTTTGAACTCTGCTTGCATAAACCAAGTGAAAGAAGTCAACTCTGAAAGACGTAAATAGAGAGTTTGAAGAGAGAATGAGAAGTGAACCAGGTGAAGTTGGGCAAGCAGAGCTGAGGAAGTCAGCAAGAGACGGCGAATAAGGAGAACAGGAATGAGGGGAGCGAGAGTGAGTCCAGATTTAGCAAGAGGAAAGCATTCTGCTCCATAGTCACCTGGAATTGGTAGTCAATCCATTTCTCCTGATTTATTTTCAGGAACAACATAAAAAGATGGGTTCATAAATAAAATAAGTGTGGGTTGATAAATGTTACTTATGATGAAGTATATTTAAGACATAAATATGTTTAATGAGCAGTTCATTTTCAAGACTATGGCGCCAAAGCAGGTCATAGAAAATAAAAGCCAGTAGAGCTGCAAAAATCAAGAAACCTTTCCTTAAAATCATTGAGTCACAAACAGACAAAGTGAGTAACACAACCTCAAATCATTGTGAAACTTAATGGCAGTTATGAGTTTCAGGAACTGCACACACATTTTATGTTTTTGTCAATTTCCCTTTATTTTCATAAGTAGCATCACTGAACACTTTGCATTAAAATATGCTTTTGTGGATGAGAATCACCTAATGATGTATTAAAAAAATCTGTTTAGATCTTCAATTCAGATGCTAGGAGTGCAATATAAAACCTCAAATTTATTGACTATCTTCTATGTGTTAATCACTTATTTAATATATTTCAGACTCCTGATTCCTGCCCTGAAGGAATTAACAGTTTAATAAAGAAAGCAAGTGTTTTTTAAGTAGTGATTATTATCAAAGGTGTTTTACTAGTAACATGAATAAAGTCTGTGAGAATCTGAACACAGAAAAGGGTAATATTTCAGGGAGGAGAATCAAACTAGCAAAGGCTCAACAAACATTTTAAAGGAAGTAATATTTAAGTTGAAAATTATTTTTTCAACAAGAGTTTGGAAAATGACATCACTTGGTTAAAGAAAACAGCAAGGAAGAGGAGCAAAGGTTTTCAGAAAATAGTGAGAATAGACGAAAAAACATGAATAGGCAAAAATAACTTGTAACATCAAGGCACCTTAAGGCTAGGTCAAGTCACATGAAAAAAGGAAATGACCACATGTGTTATACAAATGAAATTATGTACAAATGAATAAGAAGTGACAGATTTGAAAAACATTTCAGAGTTAGACTTGACAAGACACAATAACTGATTGGATTTGGATGGAGAGACGAGAGAAGTAAATTTGGCTCCTAAATTTCTACCTTGGGGAACTGACTGTATAAAAGCATTCTTAACTAAAATATTGAACAGAGTAAGGGGAACAGGTTTGAAGAGTTGGATGATGAGTGTAGCTTCTTACACAATGTAGAACTTCTACAAATTCTTGGTGGAGATGTCCATTAGAAAGTTAGAAACACAAATCTGGATGTTTAGGGTATGCAGTCCTACAGGTATATATTTGTGCCTGATTATATAGGTGTAACTATTCATGAGGCTAATTCACATAACTGATGAAATCAGCGAAGTGTGCAAAATCAAGGAAGGAGATATGAGTCCTTGGACTAAACACAGATCTGAGGGTATGTGTTGGGTCACAGAGATTGTGGCCCTGTATAATTCTAGGAACACCATTCATTTAGGCTATGAAGTGAGTGGTATCTACTGTAATTGTTCACTAGCTAGCCTGAGACTGGAGAAAGTAAACCACATAGAATACTTCAAGAGGGAGAGAGGTGACTGGACGGCCATGAGGGACAACCAAATAAGAGAGGCTGAGGAAGGAAAAGAATCAAAACATATGTGTATCTGAGTGGGAATTGTCAGAAGGGGTGAGAGGAAAACCAGAAGTGTATTATTTAAAAACGGAGGTGCCATTTTCAAAGGAGGCATAATCAACAGTGTTAAATTCTATGGAAAGGTCAAAGGCAATGCAGAATTGAAGGAGTTCTTTGTACCTGGAAACTAGGAGATGACTGCTGGTGCCAGTAAGACTGAGATTGGGGTATAGTTCAGAAGTTAGAGTTCAGTTCAGTTCAGTTCAGTTGCTCAGTCGTGTCCGACTCTTTGTGACCTTATGAACTGCAGCACGCCAGGCTTCCATGTCCATCACCAACTCCCAGAGACTACTCAAATTCATGTTCATCATGTTGGAGATGCCATCCAACCATCTCATCCTCGGTTGTCCCATTCTCCTCCCACCTTCAATCTTTCCCAGCATCAGGGTCTTTTCAAATGAGTCAGCTCTTTGCATCAGGTGGCCAAAGTATTGGAGTTTCAGCTTCAGCATCAGTCCTTCCAATGAATATTCAGGGCTGATCTCCTTTAGGATGGACTGATTGGATCTCCTTGCAGTCCAAGGGACTCTCAAGAGTCTTCTCCAACACCACTGTCCAAAAGTATCAATTCTTTGGCACTCAGCTTTCTTTATAGTCCAACTCTCACATCCATACATGACTACTGGAGAAACCATAGCTTTGACTAGAGGGACCTTTGTGGGTAAAGTAATGTCTCTGCTTTTTAATATGCCCTCTAGGTTGGTCATAAATTTTCTTCCAAGGAGCAAGTGTCTTTTAATTTCATGGCTGCAATCACCATCAGCAGTGATTTTGGAGCCCCCCAAAATAAAGTCTCTCACTGTTTCCATTGTTTCCCCATCTATTTGCCATGAAGTGATGGGACCAGATGTCATGATTTTCGTTTTCTGAATGTTGAGTTTTAAGCCAATCTTTTCACTCTGCTCTTTCACTTTCATCACGAGGCTCTTTAGTTCTTCACTTTGTGCCACAAGGATGGTATCATCTGTATATCTGAAGTTATTGATATTTCTCCTGGCAATCTTGATTCCAGCTTGTGCTTCTTCCAGCCCAGTGTTTCTCATGATGTACTCTGCGTATAAGTTAAATAAGCAGGGTGACAATATACAGCCTTGATGTACTCCTTTCCTATTTGGAACCAGTCTGTCGTTCCATGTCCAGTTCTAACTGTTGCTTCCTGACCTGCATACAGATTTCTCAGGCAGCAGGTCAGGTGGTCTGGTATTTCCATCTCTTTAAGAATTTTTCACAGTGTGTTGTGATCCACACAGTCAAAGGCTTTGGCGTAGTCAATAAAGCAAAAGCAGTTTTATTTTTGTAACTCTCTTGCTTTTTCGATGATCCAGCAGATGTTGGAAGTTAGAGTGAGGTAGGTCAAATAATGATTTGGAAAAGAGAAAACTTAAGTAACGTGTGGAAACTATAAATTCTTCATTGTTTCTATTCAGATTATTCCTTTGACTCTTGCATAAGATCCAATGGCATTGTGTAGAAATTATACATATATATATATGTATAATTTTAAATATATGTTTTAAATTAAAGAACAGACATTAAAGTTTTGCTCTTATAATTTTTACTTGACTCTACAACTTCCATGTTACTGACTTTTTGTGTATATTTCTGTGGACACAGCTACAGTAGCAGTATCTATCTCTATGCTAACTTTAGATGATTAGTAGTAGTGTCTTGGAGAGCTGTGTTCAGAAGGATCCTGAGAGTTTCTATAAACGCAGCTCGAAAGTCCCAAATGTATCTGTTACAGAGAAAGAGCTGGGAATGCAGCATGTTCATTTTCAGAACAGGGAGATTTTTTCGTCTGTCTTTATAGCCCAATACCTTGTGCAGTGTCTGGTTCTGTTTATTGCCATAAATAGTGGCTGAGTGAACGGGTAAACAGATAAGTTAATATGCTCTGAATTACAGTGAACTTGAGTTGGGTCTTGATCAATTTGACTTGGTGAATATTTCTCAGTCCAATGTCATTATATCCTAATGGGGCCATAAGTAATTTGCTGCAAAAAAAAAAAAAAAAAATTGCAAAACCTTGCCAGTGACTACATTGAAAACAATGCATTGAACTTATGGTGTATAATAACTACATTCTCACTCAAATTCCAGCTTGATTTCTTGAGTGAAAGATGAATGGGACGATTCAGAGCTGAATTTCTAAGAAGCATAAGATATTCTGTTACATGAAGCTGTGGCATTGTTTTCCAAACAGGATTTTCCCATCAATAAGACACAAAGAAAATCATGAAAAGTGTTGAATATCTAGATATTGGGAAGAGGGAAATGTCAGGTGAAAGACGGCATCCCAGGCAATGGGAACAATAGAAGGTGCTCAGCATGAGAAGGAGCTGCTCTAAGCGAGTTGAGAGGACTGGGATGCTCTGTAGAGATGCTGCAGAGGTATGAAAAGATAAGGTCTCTCTACTGCCATTCACTGGGTGAAAATATCGGGAAATATGCTTTTCATTCACCTGGAGAAAAGGAATTTGATTTCTATTTAATGAAAGAGTTGGTGTGCCTTAATACTAGGCAAAATAATAATAATAATAGTCATAATAGGAATAAAAGTCACTCAGGAAGTTTGGAGATTGGTTCAGGAAGGGCAATGTCATGGAAACATTTACTGGTCAAATTTTTCAGTCCAGCCTCCTCCAAAAATGAATAGCTATTATCCCAACAGCCCATGAAATGCATACAATATAAGTAAGTAATATAATTTTGTCATTCGAGGTCATGCTAACCTTCTTAAAGATAAAGCCAAGTACTCCCTAAGTTAATCATCACTTATTTTGGAGTTGGTGGCTATTTTGGCTTGAAGAGTTGTTACGAACAAGCATGTGAAAGGCTGCTGAAATGTTACATTTGTTTATGTAAGGTCAGACTAACCCAGAGGTCTTCAAGTATTATAAAGTGAGAAAAGTTTAGATAGGTCCACAGTTGTGTGTGTGATTGTGTAAAAGATAAGCCATTCTTTACTACCCTACAAGGTCACACTACTCTTAAAGTTAAGTGCACTTTACAGAAATAATATCCATTCAATTGAATGTGAAATAGACTTGATGCATAGCATGTCTAAGGTTATATTTCAGAACAGTCATTTCGGTGTATAAAAGCGACAAACTTATATATTGAGAGTAGTGTCAAATCTTGAGAATTACTTTAAGACATCACAAAGAGAGCCCTCAATTATGAAGTTTTCTATTTCACTGACTCATGTCTAAACAATCAGCATATGTCTTGGTGAAGAGCAGACTACTGGCCTGAAAATTAACAATTAATTTTATATTAAGTTTGGCAGAATGGGAACGGCACAGTCAATAGTGCTAGCAAACAGCATGATTTATAGATCACTTTTAATTAAACATGAATTCTTTAAAGTTATTAAAAAAATGAACACATTACATTTGGTTTCTTTATCATTAATATTTTAGTAGGGGTATTGTGGGTGCATTTTTATACATCTGTGTATTTTTTTTAGATTTTGTCCATCTGTCCTAGATGGCTAAATGCCACTATCTGTATTAAAACAATGATCACAAAGATAAATGATCCAAAGGAGACTTTCAGAACAATTGATAATGGGACTGAGATAAATTTGATATTTTAAGTGATCTTTCTCAAAGAACAGTGTGTTATTTGGAAGCAGCCATTCAATTTTTTTTTTCAATATTAAATATTTGTCAGCTCTTATAATTGAAATTTGAGCTAAAAATTTATGACTAAGTAAAATTCAGGGAGAGAGACTATTTCTATATGTCAAGCTTGGATGAAGAATCTTCAATAGGAAAGCTGCCATTTCTTTTTTCCTTCAGATAAGCACTTTCTTTTTCTTAGTGGAAGGTCAGTTTAGAAGTCTATGGAAGGATTTAAGATAATTGGCTCTAAATTGAAAAATTTCAATAAACTCAAGATACCTGATCTCAAACATTGCTTTCTCAAAGATGTACAGCTCAAGAAATAATGTAGCAAAGGAAGCATGGAATGAAAACACGAATAACAGGGAAACAATTCCCTCTAGAAATTTAGAGACAAAACACAAAGTTTAACAAGGTGGAGCCACAAAGAAGAAATGACACTATATATATTTAACTTTAGACAAATATTATAATAATAGCACTCTAAATCTAAGTCATAGTCTGTGAATTATTTGATAAATATTTTATTTAAGATATACTAGTAGAATATTTATTAGTTTCCAGGCACTGTGCTGTTACTGAGCATACAATGGCAAGTATAGACAGAAGAGATTCCAGATCACTTAAAGCTTTACAGGCCAGTGAGGGGGACAGACAATATAATAGTACTGGAAGGTGCACAATTACAAATGTTGCCCCACTGGCTCTAAAGAAAAAGTATAGGGGTTTACGACAAAGAAATATGGCACTGAGGAATAAAAGGATGTTTGAGGTTGGTTTAGAAGTTGAATAGAAATTAACTAGGTGAAAAGGGCACTCTCAAATAATGTTTATTAATAAATGAAAATAAATTCCAGGTACTTGTCCCTGTGGCTGGGGAACAACATGAGTTGCCTGAAAATCTGAAAATCGGTGAGGCTGAAGAACAAAGAGCCAATTTCAGTCGATTCAGGAAATGTAGGTACAGACCAAACCAGTGCGGAGTGTTGGTCTTTGTCTCAAGAACAAGGAGAAGCCATGGAAGAATTTAAGCAGGGAGAAATAATCCATGTATGTTTTCAAGAGCTCCCTGCAGCTGTAGGATGCAGGATGGATTCCAAGAGAATCCAAGTGGCTATGGGTAGAAGAGTTCTAAAGAGCAGTTGTGAGGAAAAAAGTGTTGTAGCTCAGACTTGGCTAGTAGGGATATGGAGATTAAGACAAGTGGATGGTTATAAAGTCAATAAGAAAGTAAAAGAGAAAATATTTAGCAATTGTGCTGATCAAGATTCTTGGTTGAAAACAACAAAAACAACTCTAGAAAAAGAGAAATTTACTGGAAGCATATCAAGAAGCTAGTGGAATTGAAGGGAAATTGGAAAATTGAATTTAGGAAACAAATGAGAACAAGAGAAGCGAAGATAGCCAAGAACACAGCCAAAGTCACCTCGCTGGAATCTCAGTGCAACCGTGGATACTGTGGACAATCTCAAACTACCTCTGCATCTTTCCACATTAAGGCCCAGTTAGAGCATTCACTTCCCTGAGAATAATGTATGGTTCAGTGCCCTGCTGCCTCTGGGAGTAGCAGAGGTATAATTCACCTCCCTTTAGCATCTATACTTAGTTGATGGGCTCCATCTCCCACAGTGACCTAACCAATGAGGGATTCTCCTCACTGCAAGGATGTTCATATCATGTTTAAAAGTCAAATTGCGATGAATGCATGCTGCAGTGTTAGACTGAATATGGCTGTTAATAGAGAAGTCATGAGACATAATTATGGCATGCGACTTCCTTAGATGGGATATGCTGAAAAATTATGGGTTTGATGTGGGTTAGAGTTGGGTTTTTTTGGGTGTGTGGGGAAAGGGGAGAATCAAGAGTTTGTTTTATTTTAAGGATATTTTAAGGATATTTTAAATATCCTTAAATATTTTAAGGATAAGGTACCTTTGGGCCTCATTTTGACTTAAACTTTATTATCTTATGCCCAACTCATTAAACTATTGGTGTCTCTAAATAGGAAACTCCATCCACAGTTAAAATGAACAAAATTGTTACTGCTACTAATGGATTATTTATCCTTTTCATCTTAATAATTTAAAGCTCTTTTTTCTTTGATGAAATCCTTTTGATAATATCTGTCATAGTTCAGCATATGAATCTGTTTCTTAACCAAATGGGAAAAAATGAAATGGCTCCTCTCACATAATTTAGAGACTGCTGCTGCTGCTGCTAAGTCGCTTCAGCAGTGTCCGACTCTGTGTGACCCCATAGACGGCAGCCCACCAGGCTCCGCCGTCCCTGGGATTCTCCAGGCAAGAACACTGGAGTGGGTTGCCATTTCCTTCTCCAGTGCATGAAAGTGAAAAGTGAAAGTCAAGTCGCTCAGTTGTGTCCGACTCTTAGCGACCCCAGGGGCTGCAGCCCACCAGGCTCCCCCGTCCATAGGATTTTCCAGGCAAGAGTACTGGAGCGGGGTGCCATTGCCTTCTCCACTTTAGAGACTAACAACAGCAAAGGCTACTCAGGCAAGCGTAATTCTTCTACTACTTGTAATTCTTCTACTACATCTCTGATGCTTAACGGAACACGACTGAATGACTAACACTAATCGTTCAGAAAATAAATCACTGAATTTTTAATAAGTAGCCTACCAGTATTTGGGGCATGCTAAAGGAATTCAGAGTCTAAATGCACATTGCTCAGGTAGAGTTAGAAAGCTATTCTCTGCAAATGAAGCATAAGACCTTGGGGAGTCCGTCTTAAACTGTGTATTATGAAGAAGGGGCCATTCTTAAATAAAAAGGCACTCAAGTTCTTAATTAGTTTAAAATATTAATAGACATAGTAATATAAAAGACTATTGCAAATAAGGTACAATTCAAAATTAATCATATATATTTAATTTTTTAAAATTTACAATTCAGGTAACATTTTATTTAATTTTTTCTTCCAGTTTTTTTGAGATATAATTGACATACAACAGTGTATAAATATAAGGTGTATAGCATAATGATTTGACTTACATACATCATGAAATGATTACCACTGTAAGTTTGGTAAATATCCATCATCTCATATAAGTACACAATTAAAGAAATAGAAAAAAATGTTTTTCCTCATGTTGAGAATTCTTAGGATTTGCTTTCTTAGCAATGTGCATACATAACATATAGCAGTTAATTATTATTCATGTATGCTACATTACATACATTAAGCATGTATGCTACATACATTAAGCATGTATGCTACAAAGAGCTCTACATATAGAGCTATATGCTCTATATATAAATAGAATATATTAATCTTATAACTGGAATTTTGTACTTTTTAACTGCCTACATCCATTTCCCCCTCTACTCCTCCTACCTCTGGTAACCACAGTCTGATCTCTTTTTCTACAAATTTGTTTGTTTCTTTGCTGGTCTATTTTTGAAGTATAATTGACCTGCAACATTGTGTTAGCTCCTGTTATACAACATAATGATTCGATATTTCTGTACATTACAAAATGGTTACCATGATAATGTTAGTTAGCACCTGTCACTATGCTAAAACAGTACACAGTTATTGACTGTATCTTCCCACACTGTATTTCATACTTGTAACTCTCTTATTTTGCAACTGGAGGCTTGCACCTCTTAATTTACCTCCTCAATTTCTCTTCTCCCTCCACCCCCCAAGCAAAACTCTTTATTTATTAGTCATCCAGGCCAATCATCATCCCAACATACACACAGACACACACATACACAAACACAATTCCCAGGCAATCACTGATTTATTTTCTGTGTGGCTTTGTCTGTTCTAAGTAAGTAAGTAAGGCCTCTTAGTCGTGTCTGACTCTTTGTGACCCCATGGACTGTAGCTTACCAGGCTTCTCCCATGGGATTTTCCAGGCAAGAGTACTGAAGTGGGTTGCCATTTTCTTATGTGACTCTTTGTGTCTTGCTTTGTTCACCTAGCATGTTTTCAAGACTCATCCATTTGGAATATAAAACAGCATTTCACTTCTTTTTTTGTTGTTGGATGATTGTATGAACATATTACATTTGTTTATTCATTCATCAGTTGATAGTTATTTGAGCTGTTTCCACTTTATGGCTATTATAAATAATATTGCTATGAACATTTGTGTGCAAGTATTTGGGTGAACATGTTTTCAGTTCTCTTGGGTGAGTGGAGTTGCTAAGGTATATGGGAAGTCTACGTTAAACTTTCTGAGAAACTACAAAATTGTGCTCTGCAGAAATGTCATTTTACATTCCTACCAGCAGTGCTTTAGCATTCCACTTTCTCTAAATCTCACTAGTACCTGTTCTTTTCCTTAAAAAAAAAATTATCATTGGCATCTTGGTGAGCATAAAGTGATGCCTCACCGTAGTTTTGATTTGCATTTCCCTAATGATCCAGGATGGCGTCACCGACTCAATGCACATGAGTTTGAGTAAACTCCAGGAGTTTGTGATGGACAGGGAGGCCTGGCGTGCTGCGATTCATGCGGTCGCAGGGAGTTGGGCACGACTGAGCGACTGAACTGAACTGAACTGAACTGAATGATCCAGGAAATGACCTTGACCTTATTATATGCTTATTGGCTCTTTTTATATCTTTTTTTCTAAATTGTGTATTTGGATTCTTTACTCACTTTTGATTGGATTATTGGTCCTTTACTGTTGAGTTGGAAGCATTCTTTCTCTACTCTGAATGCTAGATAGACCTTTATCAATTGTTTGACCTGCAAATATTTTTTCCTGATCTGTGGGTTGTCTTTTCACTTTCCTAACAATGTCATTTAAAACAAAAGTATTTAATAAAGTTCATTTTATTTTTGTTGTTATTCAAGATTTTGGTGTTATATCTAAGACCCCATTAACTAATCCAAGATGATGCAAATTTATATCTGTTTTTGTATCTTTTTATTTGTATTTACTCTTTTAGGGCTTTATAATTTTAGGTCTTACATTTAGGTCTTTGATCCATTTGGAGTTAATTTTTAGTGTGATTTGGGGGTCCAATTTTGTTCATTTGCAGGTAAATAGCCAGCTGACACAGGACACATGTTGAAAAGGCTATTTTTTTCCCCATTGCATGATTCTGGGACATTGTGGGAAAGCAATTGACCGTAGATATCCAGATTTATTTTTGGAATCTCAATTCTACTGCATGGATCTATATGTCTATCTTGCTATCATTACCACACTGTTTTGATTACTTAGCATTGTAATAAGTTTTGAAAGTGAGAGATGTGATTCCCTCCAACCTTTTTTTTTCCTACAAGTTTGTAATATTCTGCGTCTCGAATTTCCACATGAACCTTGGTGGTCAACTTACCAGTTCTGCAAGAAAAAGCATTTAATATATTGATGGGAATTGTGTTGAATGTTTTGATCAATGTGGGGAATATAGCTATCTTAATAATATTCTTTGAATCCATGAACATAAGATGTTTTTCTACTTATTTAGATCTTTTCTTTCTTTCAACAATGCTTTGTAGTTTTCTGTAAGCTTTTGCCCTTATTTGCTTAAATTTATTCATCTGTGTTTATTCATTTTTATGCTATTGTGCCTCTCTGGTAATTCAGTTGGTAAAGAACCTGCCTGCAGTACAGAAGACCCAGGTTTAATCCCTGGGTCAGGAAGATCCCCTGGAGAAGAAAATGTCAACCCACTCCAGTATTCTTACCTGAAAATTCTATGGACAGAGAAGCCTGGTAGGCTACAGTCCCTGAGGTCGCAGAGTCATTCAGGACTTAGCAACCAAACCACCAAATGGAATTGCTATCTTAATTTCACTTGCAGATCATTCATTTTTAGTGTAAAGAAATATAACTGATGTTGATGTATTGATTTTGTATTCTGCAACTTTCTGAATTTGTTTGTTATTTATAATATTTTTGTGTGGACTTTTTTGGATTTTCTACATATCCAAAATGCCATCTTCAATGTTATCTTCAAATATAAGTTTATTTTTTCCTTTCCAATCTGCTTAATTTCATTTTTAATTCTTTGTCTTGCTTAACGGATCCAACTAGATATTGAGTAGAAATACAGTGTTTAACAAATTTACAAGAGCAGACATGCTTATCTTGTTCCTGCTCTTGGGAAGAAACTTTCAGTCTTAATAAATAATACCATAGATTATATTTTATTTCTGTACTTTTTTGAGTACTGGGGTGCCTTATTTAGAAATTTTCAATAATTGAGTAAAATACTTAGAAATCACATAGTGGAGAATTAGGAGAAGTAGGGAAAGAGTTCACTTTCCTCATTCTGTTCCTATTTTTTTTTTTTTTTCTTTACCAATTCATTCTCCTTTTACAAGTTGTTTTATAACACTGGCTGGAAGTGAGTTGTCCCTTTATTAAGATACTTGTGTTTTCAGCATTTTCCCCTTAGCTGAAAATTATAATGAAATATTTTACTTTTAAATATCTTTATGGTTGAGACTACCAGAGGTATTATTATTTTTTTAGAGGTATTATTTTTTAAAAAATAGAAGATAATATCATATCAACAGAGGACATCAATTATTACACTCAATTATACTGAATTTGTACAATCCAAAGATAAGAAGTAACTATACACTTAATGAGAATATATATCAACACTGTTTGATCTCCCTGGAGCATACATGTTTCAAAACATGGAGACTAAGGCCCATACAAAGGCCACTAGTTGTCATAACTAGAAAGCATGTCTCTTTTTTTTATGTACCTAATAGCTCTGATATCAGAAAGTCCAAGGAAGACTTACTGAGGTTCAGAAGGAGCTAAACCTTTACTGAGTTGAAAGATATCCTTGGAAATGCAAGATTAAAATGGGTGCTCTGATCATTATAGTTTTTTCAAAAAAATATTTTCTTTAAGCTCTTTTTTTTGTTGAAGTTACAGTTGGTATACAATGTTGTGTATAGTTGATACAATATGTACAGCAAAGTGATTCTTTTCAGATTCTTTTCCATTATAGGTTATTATAAGATATTGAAAATAGTTCCCTGTTCTGCACAGTAGGACCTTATTGGTTGCCTATTTTATATATAGTGGTGTGTATTTTTTTTTTTATCCCAAACACCTAGTTTATTCCTCCCCACCCTTTCCCCTTTGGTAACCATAACCTTGTTTTCTGTGTCTATAAGTCTATTTCTGTTTTGTAAATAAGTTCCTTTCTAATTTCTTTTTTACATTTCATGTATCATTATAGGTTGATGTGATAGATATTAGCACAATGTTTTGGTTTCCTAATTATGATGACAAGAAACTAGCAGTTCCTATAAAATATATCTTTTCATTTGTTAGATAATTTATAAACATTTATGAAACGTCCAGATTCTCCCAAGATGAAAGGAGAATTTGGTTCTTTAACCAGAACCAATACTAGAAATGCCACAAAGAAGACAGAAAGTTGAAGGATTAGAGAAGTTAGTAGAAAAGCTGGAGGGAGAGGTGTTTGGTCCTGGGGCAAAGTGTGTTTGGTCCTGGGGCAAAGTGTGAACCAGAATGTAGAAGGGCCAACTACCAAGACAGATGAGAGGGTAAGAGAGAGCACCTCAGTTGTACACTTTTTGTCTTCTCACATTTTCCACGGCAGTATAGTACCCAACTCAGCTGGTGTTAGCTCAGCTTTAGTTTGGGCATAGAATGGCATCAGAGTTGTTCTGGAACCCAGAGATAATTGGAGGATAACCATAGCAACTATACTTCCCTCTCAGCTTGTTCTTGGAGGGACCCAGGAAAATTCCTTGAGGATAAAGTCACATGGTTGGGATAACAAATGCTGCTGCACGCAGTCACTTCAGTCATATCTGACTCTTTGCAACCCTGTGGACTATGGGCCTGCCAGGCTCCTTTGTCCATGGGATTCTCCAGGCAAGAATACTGGGGTGGGTTGCCATGTCCTCCTCAAGGAGATCTTCCTGACCCAGGGATCAAATTTGAGTATCCTATATCTCCTGCATTGCTGGC
The DNA here is from genome assembly GCF_033118175.1 of Dama dama. NCBI lineage: Eukaryota > Metazoa > Chordata > Mammalia > Artiodactyla > Cervidae > Dama > Dama dama. The sequence goes on from NC_083711.1 coordinate 27,067,045, forward strand.
AGATTCTTTACCCACTGGAGTCACCTGGGAAGCCCAAATATGAGTTATCGAATCCAGATTGTGAATTCAATAGATCTCTGCCCATTAAAATCTAAAACCACCAGAAGGGGATCAAGGCTCCCACGTGGATTTTAATTTCTCATTCTCTACCATACAAGCACATTGCTGTTCCCACTACACATAACCCCAAGAGAAAAAGACCTCACAAGTCATTTGAGAACACAGTTTTAATATAAAACAATAAATAGAATACATAACAAAAGTGAATCTTGAATAATATAGAGACAGGAGAGCTAATGAATCAAAAAAACCCCACAAAAACTTAAAAAGATAAACATCTTTAAAAGAGATATGGGTAGGGAGATATTATATTAATAACATTTAATAACATTAAGTTATAAATATATATATATATTTATATATTTAAAATATTTTATATTTTATAAATAAAATATTTTAAAAATGAACAAAGCAGAAATAATGGGTGTGAAAAGCAGTGGGAATGAAAATTCAAAGATTGTCATAAAGAACAGAGAGGATTCAGGGAAGAACAAACTAGAGAAATGAAAGATGAGGTCAACAATCTACCTCAGAAGGAGCCAGGAAGAGGAGCTGGAAAATTATAAAGTTAGGTAAGTGAACAGTAAAGGAGAAAGAAAGATGTCAATATTCCAGAAGTAAAAATGCAAATGAGGAAAAAATTAATATTTGATAACCAGAAATAGTAAGAATTAAAGATGAGAAAACACATCAAATTGAAATGGAGTAAGAAAAAGATGATTTTTTGAAAAATACAAACCCTTACAAGTAGACACATCAGAGTACTCAATAAAGACAAAGGGAAAATTCTAAGAACATTTTCAGATATAAAAAGAGCAACTTACCTACAAATAAGCAAGGAAAAATATCGTGTCTAGATAATTCAAACATGATAAATTAAGACCAATGAGGAGAGGAAGGATACCAGAGAGGTATAAGGTCATGCTGAGGTTTTTCTCTTGGGTTGAAGAAATAACAGAAATTGATAAGCTTAGGAAATTCATAGACAAATATTATAGGAGGAAAACCATAGAAGAATCCAAATATAATGCATAAATTTCAATCCAATAGAAAAAAAATCTATTTGTTAAAGGTATGAAAAGATAAAAATATAAAGTATGGTAAGGAGAAAACGTGAAATAAGATGGTAGAAATGACCTAACAAGTCATAATTAAAATTTGCTCATTATTTAAACAAGTCTTTATTATATCCATTAACTGCCTTTTGGTAGAGATGTACAATAAATGAAATAATAAGAGAGTATGGTGTATTAAGAGTGACAAGTGCTATGGAAAAATAATAAGTCAGGGACTGGGTTTGGTTTACAATGAGTAATTGAAATGTGAGGCAAAGCTCACGTGAGGAGATGAGGAAATAATAGAAGTGGAAGGGCACCCGGGAGCGGACAGAGGCCCACTCAGTCAGGAAGAGAGATCTGCATGGCTGGTGGGCAGGGGGCAGTACAAGGCAATACGGTCAGGGGAGCTCTGAGAGGTCCACTTATATACTGTCTGAGGAATCGTTGTAAAGACTTCTTTCTTTTACTGTCGGTGAGATGAAAATCCATAGACAAGTTTTAAGGAGAAAATGAATGTTATCTGACCCCATTCAGACAGAATCATGTTGGGCTCTGAGTTGAGATAGGATGGGAAGGAGGAACTGTGGAAGTAGCAAGGGCAGCTACAGGGGCATTTCCAAGAGGCGGGGCAGAGGGGCTGGTGGCTTGGGCTGGGCTAACAGTGGTGAGGATGGAGAGGTATGACTGAACGACAGATAGGGAGGTAGATAGAACAGTGATAGATCAGGAGGCGGATAGATAGACAGATGGATTCATAGAATAGAATAGAATTGTCAGAACTAAAGAAAAAAATTTTCATTGGGTCAAACTGTTGAATCAAAAGGCAGATTCTCACAGGAGAACAGAGGGTGATTCATTTATATTAAGGCTAAATATGTGTGTGTGTGTGTGTGGCAAAACTCAAAAGTAAAACTAGTCAAGGCATTGATCAATACAAAATTCAATGTTATTACTTCTACGGGGGAAAAAAAGGCAAATGATTCATTAGGGACTCTTCAAAGGTACCTCAGTGGGAAGTACATGAGAATCTGTTTTATTATCATATGTAAAAATAAACAAAGAAACAAACATGTAAATAAACCCTCAAAAGTGTGGAAGGTTATATATCAATTGTTGGTAGTAGTTAACTGAACAAGGACTTATGGGTGAGATATGTACCCATACACCTTTGTATTATTATTTCATAAGTGTTTTTCAGGGTTTCTATAATGAACGAGTAGTGACTATATATTAAAAATACCCAAAGCTAAGACAAACTCCCAAGTGCTTGGTCAGGCATCTTGGCAGAAGGTCTTGGAGGAGACTTGTGTTCTTTGGGGATCCGTCAGCCACCTCCAAAGCCTTCAACTGACTGCAGAGTTTTGAACAAGCCAGGTCACCTGGTCATCTGTCAGCTTTCTAGATCCCTAGTGCCAGGGTACAGGGCTTTCTGAGAAGAGCCAATCTCCATAGTGACCAGGTCAGCCGGCTTGAGTGAATTCTTGTCTCATCTAAACACAGAAGTGTTGGTTCCCCAGGCTAGGAATCAGGTATTTCTTAAATACATAACAGAAAATGTGAAAAAAAAAAGGGGGTACAGAACAAAATTGAAGCAGTCATTAGAGGAAAGTGTAATATGAAGTAAGTCATCATAAAGCAATAATGATTAAAAACAGATTAGGTAAATGATTAGCTAAACAATTACAGAAAAAGCAATAAAAAAGAAAAATTCTATACCAATGAAACAGGAAGAAAAAGACAGAAAACTATCAAATCAAAACAAACCAAAAGAGAGAGAGAGAGAAAGGAAAATAAAACTAGTAGTTGGCTTCTTTGTGTGAATTTCCTCTTAAGACAACAGAAAAGACATAGAAAGGCTGTAACTCAAAATAATAATGATAAAGGAGAAATAACTACAGAAAAAGTAGCTATTTAAAATAGAATAAAATGCTATAAGGAACTATAAAGCAACACATTTGAACATTATATGGTAGATAAATTTTGCATATTATAAGATATAAAAACTGACAGAAAACAATATAATCTTGAATAGATTAATAACAATTAGATTTCATAGTAATCAATTTCCCTCTCCCCTCACTAAAATAAAGAGCCCCTGGCCTAGAGAATTCTACTCTGATCAAAATTTCAAGGCACATATAGTCCATATTTTATTTTTCACAAAATAAAGAAGGAAACATTGACCAAATCATTTTAAAAGACTAGTGTAACCTTGATTTCAAAAGCAGATAATGACTATACATAAAAAAGAAAGATATGAGCCCATAACTCTTGCAGCCAAAATCCTAATTAAAGTAATAGCTAAATATAATCCAGAGTTAAATAATAATAACAATATAAATATATCATGATAAATAAGGTTTATCTTAGGAAGGCAGGGATATTTTAACATCAGAAAAATATGTCAGAGTAATTCAGCATATTAATATATTAAAGAAGATATATTCACATGACTGTCCCAATAGATGTAGAAAGATTATTTGATAAATTTCACTTTATGACTGATATGCATTCTCAGAAAATCAGTATAGAAAAGAATATTTTTAACTTGACGAAAGCATTATACCAAATCTAAGAGCAAACAAAACACTAAGGTAGAAATCTTCAATACACTATCTGAAAGACAAAAATAAGAGAAGGAATTGGCTCATATCTGTACTGTAACACATAACAACAGATATTTTAACCATTACATTAAGTCACACACAAAAAATAGAGATATAAGTATGGGTAGGGAAAAATATTACTTAACAGATGATGTATCATCAACTACACAGAAAACCCCCGAAGAATCAATAAACTATAAAACCAAGTGACAAATTAAGTAAGACATCAGACGAAGGGACAGCTTTCAAAATTCAGTAACATTTTTCTGAATTAGAAATAACCAGCTGAGAAAATAAAAAAAGAAAGAAAATACAGTTCACCACATTACCAAGCTCCATCTAAGAATTAAATTGAAAAGAATTCACACACCTTTAAAGAGCAAATGAGTTAAACTATACAAGGACATAAAGAAGATAAATAAATGGAGAGAATGCCCATACATGTGGATAGGATGACTTAGTATTTTAAAGGTATGAGTTCTCCCTGAATTAATCTACAAGTCCAGTACAATTCTCATCAAAACTCTACCAAAACTTTGGGAGAAATTCAACAAACTTATTCTACACTCATATCTAATTCTAAATGAAATTAGAACCTAATTTAATATTTGGGGTGGAAAAATAGCAAACTGAGATTTATTTTCCCACCAGATAGTAAGGCATATTTTAAAGACATAAGACTACTATGTGCTAGCTCAGAACAGACAAATAACTAATAGAAGTGAATAGAGCACAAACGTGAGCCCAGTAGAGGTGGGGAAAGGGTGGCTTATTTAGTGCAGCTTTGGCAAAAAAACTGGTTCACTTTACAGAGCAAAACAAACTTCATAGAGATAAAAAATTATACATCATGGTCAGCCAGAATGGGAATAATAAATTATTAAGAAATTATGATTGTGATCTTTAGATGGAGGAAAGTTTCCTAAACTAGAGCCAGAAAACACAAACCACAAAAACCATAAGACCCTAAACTGATGGACCCTGTGTGATGAAACAGATGAAAAAAGTTTTTATCGGTGGTAGACTGGGAGAAAAAAATGTTTAGAATCCTAAATTATTAAAGGATTATTACCAGATCCCTGGGTCAGAAAGACCCCCTGGAGAAGGAAATGGCAACCCACTCCAGTATTCTTGCCTGGGAAACTTATGGACAGAGGAGCCAGGCAGGTTACAGTCCATAGGGTTGCAAAAGAGTTGGACGTGACTTAGCAACTCAACAGCAGCCTAGTGTAAAATAATGAAAAAAATTGAAAAATTGACAACAACAAAAACCAAGAAATGCTAGGGAAAATGCATAAAGTATATAGAATATGTAGGAAAAAAAACCTTAAAATAGTATTTAAGTATTAAGCAAGTATTTGAAGAAATTCTTGATCATTTTAGTAGTCACAGAAACACTAAATAAAAAAGGGAAAAGTGCTTGATTATCAGATTGGCAATAAGGACGTAGATAAAACCAAATGCTGATCAGGATGTGGGGAAACTATAACCCTTATGTGCCGCTGCTTGTTATGTAAACAGGCATAAATATTCTGGAGAACTGTACTCACTAAGTGAAATGATAAGGATACTCACAAAAATGGATGTGTGCTCACTGTGAGCTAGCAAACTTCTGGAAGCACACCCTAAAAGTTCTCCTGCAAGTTCACGAGAGAAGAGAAGAACTGCCTGTGGATTTGTTTGTATAATCACCACTATGTGAAAGATATTTCAATTTTTGTGACTATAATGGAATAACATACAACCTTCAGAAGTAGTGAACCAAATGTACATAGAGCAAGATAAATACATGCTGTTTCTTAAAAACGTTTTAGAAAAAAATAAGAAGTAGAGTAAGATATATCACTTATGTAAATTAAAGCACATGCATGCACATAAATGATACAGCACACTACATAAAACTTACTATATGCATAAGATATCTCTTTCTAATTTACAAATGCATGCATATACAAAAACGTATAGACACTAGAATAATTGTGGGACTACAAAGTAGCCCAATGCAATTCTATACTTTTTGTGTATGTTTAAACTTTTTCAAAACTTTTTTTTTTTTCACTTTACATTAAGTACTCCATCCAGTCTCATCTGGATGCTGCAGAATGAATCGTAAAGACAGACTCATAGAAACACCACATCGTGTTGAGGAAATTGCTTCAGTTTTGTGCAAGATCAGAACTTGGTGTCACTATCCAACTAATAACGTTCCAGTTCCTGACAATGAATTCTACAGAGAGATAATCTGTCTGCTGCTCTGTTCTACAGACAGTCCTGGATATCAGGGCCAAGAACTCAAACTTCCACATAGCTGATCGTAAAGTTCTTGGAACACCTCCATCTTACATGAACGTGATTTAGGTTTTACTGCGTTCGGATGCTGAATTCTGAATCCACTTGTTCCTAACACAACTCCATCCTCAGAGGGATTAGGATCAAAATCAAAGACAGGACACATGCAATACCAATTGCTATTCATATTATAAAGTGCCCTGCTTCTAACACAAGTTCTTCAGTAATCATAGTTTAATAAGAGGCACATAATGAACAACGTGTATAATTAGAATTCTCACAATTTTAGCTAGAAGAACAAGCCTTCCAACTCTTCCATTATCAGAAGAATACTGAATGTATTTTGAATATAGTTGTAATATTTCACCGAATTGTGCTTTTCTCAAATTCTAATATCTTAAATATAATATCTATATGAAAAAATGATTGAGTTTCAATTCTCAGGGAGCAGGTTCAATGGTATATGAGCATAATTACCTATATAAAAATATTCTCTTTTGATGATTATATAAAATGGTAACTCAAAGAAAAGAGTGAAGAACACTTTAAAGGTCACATCATTCATCTATTTTCCAGAAAGTTCCAGATTAAAAATGAACTAGTTAATCACCTCTTTTAAAGTGATAATAAGCAATCAAATAACTTATGAATGTTATAATGCAAAAGTGATTTTATTGTCTTTCAGATGAAATTTAATGGTTCAAGATCCTCAGGTAGGAGTTTAGTATATTTTACTTTACTAGCTTTAATTTGTTAATATGGTCTCAAAAAATATCTAGTAATACCTAAAGTGCTCCAAAAGACTTACTCAAGTAGGTGTTTCAATGAAATATAGAAAAAGAAAAAGGGAAGATGTAAACTATCTCAGGGAGGGAAAGAAGAAATTATAGATAATGTATATTAATAAATATAAAATAGCATTATGAAAATTTGGGACAGGGGGCTTAATAAAAATTTGTTACTAAAGATTTTCTAGAAATTCAATATTGAGTGAGATTTTGACTCAAAAGTAAGACATTATAGGAATGTTAAGGTAGAATTGAAAGGTTTTTATTTGCTTTATAAATGATGCTTCATAATTACTACTATCTTAAAGGCAGTCTATATAACATGATTTAAAAATTTGGTGACTGGCAAAAAAGAAAGAAAATATGGGTTACATATTGAGTTTGTTTATATGACTAATATATATAATAAATATTTTAAATCATCTTTTATTTACAGCTTTTCTTTGAATTTTTCTATGCAATTTCAAATCAAGTCTCTAAATTTTTAGTCCACATATGTAAACAGCATATTTGCATTTGTCAAATATTCAAACCTAGAAACAATATAGGACTTTTAAAAAAGATCAAATTTATATTTGTTCCTAATATAAAGGTATTGAATTAAATAAATTAAAATTCATTTACCTCAGTTCAGTCACTCAGTTGTGTCCGACTCTTTGAGACCCCACGAACTGAAGCATGCCAAGCTTCCCTGTCCATCACCAACTCCTGGAACTTTCTCAAACTCATGTCCATCAAGTCAGTGATGCCATCCAACCATCTCATCCTCCATCGTCCCCTTGTTCTCCTGCCTTCAATTTTCCCGTGCATCAGGGTCTTTCCCAATGAGTCTGTTCTTCACATCAGGTGGCCAAAGTATTGGTGCTTCAGCTTCGGCATCAGTCCTTCCAGTGAATATTTAGGACTGATTTCCTTTAGGATTGACTGGTTTGATCTATTTTCATATTATTTGATAAATACTGATTGATGTATCCATTAACAGACTTTAGTTTCTTCTATAATTATAAAAGAAATGATCTTTGTAGAGTCAATCAGAAAGTCCAATTAATCAAAATAATGAGGGAAGTTTATAGTATCTTTTGTAAAAATTTACCTTTCAATGAGAGATAATAAAGCAATTTCTTTTTCCAGTTTATCAAATGATGTAATCTCGATGCATAAATTTGTTATTTAGCAAACTGAGTCTTAATGTGCGTTTGCCAGACTCCACATTGATGAGAAGGGGTAAGATTCAGTGGCTATGTTTCTTACTACAGATAAAAGGATTCCAAGCTCTCTCACTCTTATCTAGTTATTCTGATTGCTTATATGCCAAAGATGTGATCTGGTTTTATTAGATATTTGATTGCTTTGTTGAAAGTGACCTTTGGTCTCCAAGCTAGATGACCTCAAGATATATCTCTTCTGGGACATTTCATCCTATTTCAGATTATCAGCTCCAAAGGTTAGATAGTCAGGGATGGATTGGAGAGACTTTTACCTCTTATTCTCAAACTACAAATAAGATTTCCATCCAGTTTAAGTCTGGGTTCAGTAGTCTTGCAGGGCTATTGGGAAAAAAAAAAAAATCAAGCATGTTTGATGTAGCAAAAAGCAAAGCTCTCTCTATATATATCTTTCATTTCATTGTTTATTGATTTGATGGACAGCGATTTTCATGTGCTTCTTTTACTTTATGACAATTGATTTTAATAGCTTTTATACAGAACAGCATATCATGTTAAGTGTTTTATAGAATCCTACATTGTTAATTATTCATTGTATTAAAAATCTTAATTTTTTTAAAATGGCAAAGACTCTAATGTTAAATTTGGAAAACAGTTCAAGCAGTAGGACCACCCCCACTCCCCTTTTGGAATAATGGCAGGATTAGCTTGGTTGGGGTTAAAGGTCAGAAGAGAAGGACATCCTTTTTGTCAATATGCAAATGAAAAGCTGCTTCAGACAGAAGGATTCTGCTTGATGGACCAATGAACTCAGTCATTATTATGCCACCAAATATGTTCAAAGTTGGAAGCTGGTCTCTGAAAATGTGACCACCTTTTTTTTTAAACATCCTCGAGTTATGAAAAGGCTACATTCATTCCCTTGACAAGGAATTTAAGTGGTGTTATCACATACTATGCCAAGATGAGCAGTGACTATAGAACTTAGATTTTATTTCACACATTTCTGATAGTAAAAGTTATAGCATGCATGGGAAATATTTGGAAGTTGAAGTCTCCCATCTTCAATTTCAGATTATGCAGTTAATAATAAAGGTCATATTATAGGCATTTTTGTCTCTGCAGAAGATGCCTTAGAAGTCACTTAGACATATGTATGTATTTCCGAGAACTTAAATCACTGAATTTAAGCTGTAATCAGCAAGATCAGAAAGGTCAGCTGGGGGTATTTACCAGACATTATAAAATGCAAACAACATTAAAAAGTTCTATTTGAACATACATATCCTCTTTCACTGGTAACACGTCTCATAAACATCAAACTTGTATCCAGTATAGGGAATTAAGCAGGAATCCTTTTGTGACAGCTCACCTATTTTTAAGGTTGTAGGTGGATTATAACATTGCTTGTTAACAGAAGACTCTGAAAGCATCAGCAACTCTAATCTAATGGCTAATACACATTTAATAACAGGCCCATTGTTATTGCCATATGAAAGGCTGACAAACTACTCAGGGTTTACATAAATAACTATTAAGTTTATACAACCAAGACTTAGTGTTTCACTTTCCTCTTATTCACTATCATTTCTCCTATTTCTATAATGAGGATCAAGGTGGAGAACAAATCCTCTAGTTCAATCTTTATTGCAGACCCTTTCCCACAGATACATGTTAAAACGAAAGGTCAGGGGTCTGACCTTTGGCCTCAGGCTGCTGGTCTCTGAACTCTTCCCACTGCCCTTTCACCTCCCCAGACCTCTCTCAGACCCAGGAAGCTTCTGGGTCCTCAGACATCCCGTCCAGCTGCTCCTTCTGCACCCAGCCTCTTCCCGCTCCTACCCTCACCCCTGCAATGGATTCCCTGCATTCTGGAAGGTTTGCCGTAAATATCCAAATATCTGAACCATGAGGATCTCTTTTTGATCTGTCAGGTGAAATTCTCAATTCTATTTTTTAACAATAATGTGGATAACATTAGAGGATATGGGCATTTTATTATGATTAATAAATCAAATAAATACTCAGGAAGAGCCTTTGTATAATATGATTCCACTGGTTAAGGGAAGATTCTGACAAATATCTCTTTCTCAAGGTGGTTGATGACTGAATTTTCCTTAAAAGAGAATGAGCTAGTCCATAAGTAATTTAGAGATTAAACTACTTGTAGCACTACAAACTGATCAAGATCAAAATATCTTTCATGGAAGGAGTAAGAGAGCAGGGGGATACCAGAAGGAAGAAGGCTAAACCAGAGGTGGCTAAATCAGAAAATTTTTGGTTGTGATAGTTCAGTTTCTATCAATGGTGTTTGAACATGGAAAAGGCTATTTACATATTCTATTTGTTTTGGTGGAAATAGTATTTCTAAACCATATTGTAAAAGCCAATGAATAGTATTATTTTATTTAAAATCAGTTCATTTCAGTTGCTCAGTCGTCTCTGACTCTGTGACTCCATGGACTGCAGCACACCAGGCCTCCCTGTCGGTCACCAGCTCCCGGAGTTTACTCAAACTCATGTCCATCACGTCAGTGTTGCCATCCAACCATCTCATCCTCTGTCGTCCCATCTCCTCCCGCCTTCAATCTTTCCCAGCATCAGGGTCTTTTCCAATGAGTTGGTTCTTCACATCAGGTGGCCAAAGTATTGGAGTTTCAACTTCATCATCAGTCCTTCCAATGAATATTCAGGACTGATTTCCTTTAGGAGTGATGGTTGGACCTCCTTGCAGTCCAAGGGACTCTCAAGAGTCTTCTTCAACACCACATTTTAAAAGCATCAATTCTTTGGCACTCAGCTTTCTTTATAGTCCAACTCTCATATCCATACATGACTATTGGATAAACCATAGCTTTGACTAGACGGACCTTTGTTGGTAAAGAGTCATGTCCAACGCTTTGCGACCCCATGGACTATATAGTCCATGGAATTCTCCAGGCCAGAATACTGGAGTAGGTAGCCTTTCCCTTCCCCAGGGGATCTCCCCAACCCAGGGATCAAACCCAGGTCTCCTGCATTGCAGGCAGATTCTTTATCAGCTGAGCCACAAGGGAAGACCTTATTTAAAATAGCTGCTGATAATAGGCATTCCATTTTATGCAAACTCCAAATTGTTCTACATTTTTAGTTTTAATTGCCACATGTAACCTCTCTCAGTTTTTGATTCAGCAAATGTTTCCAAAACACAGTGTCAGCCTGTGTCAATAACTGAGGATGAACAAAATAAATTATATATGTTGATGCCAGGAGAATTCCATGGACAGAGAAGCCTGGCAGGCTACAGCTCATGGGGTCACTAAGTCAGATATGACTGAGCACTTAAACTCCACTCCACTCATACTCTGATAGAAATATTACCATTTCACTTTTTAAAATAAATAAGGCTAAAACAAAGTGATGAATTGTGTAGTGCTATATGTTGCATGAAAATAATGAGGAAAATGTGTGATTAAATTAGCTGTACTGAGGTGAAGGTAGCCTAGAGGCAGTGCTATTTGACATCATTCATGCATCTAACAAATACTTATGAGCACCTAGAAATACTTGGAAAGTACTGCTAGGTACAGAAGATATAATTGTGGGCAACACAGGCAAAAATCTCTGCCATCATACTTTGTATGTGTATTCTAGTGGATGAGAGAGAAATTAGTCAAGATAATAATATTTGTTGCAGGTAAGAAGTGAGAATGAAAAATGAAGCAGAGAAGAAGGAAATAAAATGCTAAAGGGGGTGACATTTGATAAGGAATTCCTGGATGGCCTTCTTGAGAAGATGAATTGTGAATAAAAGCTTTAGAGGTAGAAATTTCCAAGGAGATGAGGGTTTGGAAGAAACATTGTGTGTATGTTAGTCACTCAGTTGTGCCCAACTCTTTGAGACCCCATGGACTGTAGCCTGCCAGACTCCTCTGTCCATAGAATTCTCCATGCCAGAATACTGTCGTGGGCTGCCATTCCCTTTTTCAGGGGATCTTCCCAACACAGGGACTGAACACAGGTCTCCTGCTTTGCAGGCAGATTCTTCACCATCTGTTGTAGTGTGTGTGTGTCTGTGTGCGTGTGTGTATGTGTGTGTGTGTGTGTGTGTGTGTGTGTGTGTGTGTGTAAGGGTGACAAGAAAGGTTTAAAAAGAGAGGTTAGATTGAAATCAAGGAGTGAGGAAGCAACTCACTTGGCTAGGGAATTTGCATCTTATCAGGACAATAAGGCCATATCACAAGGTTTTAAGCAAGAAAATGATAAGACATGATGCTAGAAAGTAGGCAGAAGCAATGTTGCTATGCCAATGGGGTATGGCTAATATTAGACTGTATATAACTCCAAGTAAACCAAGACCTCCCCATATAGTTGCTGTGATTTTTCCCTGCACTCACAGTTTCATTTTTGACACAGAAATCAGTGAACAGAATTATTGGTGTGCAAGAGCAGAGAAGCAAATGAGAAGCTGGTGCCATAACCAAAAGAGATGGTAAATTGGAGCTACAGAAAATAAGGCTATCTGCATGGAAAACGTTTAAGAAAATATGTTGGGTTAGTGCATGCATTATTGTTCATGTAAATATTAATATTTTTATTATAACTACTGGCTCTTTAAAGTACTGTTGAAAACAATGGGGAAAAAAAGTATCTAAAGCAGTAATTCTTAAAGCCTGGCACACCCACCCAGGAAGTTCCCAAGATTTTTTCATGAGGTCTACAAAGTCAAATTATTTTTGTAATAATACTACAAAGCAATTTTCTTTTTCACCAGGCTGACTTTTGAAGTGATGGTGAGAAAGGGATGGTTCTGGCACCTTAGCATGAACTAAGGCAAGGGCACCAAACTATACTGATAATCACTGTAGTCTTCACTGCTGCACACTCATGGGGAAAAAAGTGAAAAAGTGAAGTGTTATTCTCTCAGTCGTGTCCAACTTTTGCAACGCCGTGGACTATAGCTCACCAGGCTCCTCTGTCTATGGAATTCTCCAGGCAAGACTACTGGAGTGTTTAACCATTCCCTTCTCCAGAGGATCTTCCTGACCCAGGGACTGAACCTACATCTCCTGCACTACAAGCAGATTCTTTACTGTCTGAGCTACCATGGAAGACAACCTCTCTGATTAAGCATTAATTTAATTAAATCTTTATCTTTGAATGCACATATTTTTAAACATTGTGTGTGATGCAAATTGGAAGTATACGTGAAAGCACTTCTGCCAAAGTATAGTGGCAGCCTTAAGGAGAATGATGTTTGCATTGTAAGCAGAAGTGTGTGAAGTGTGAAAGTTGCTCAGTCGTGTCCAGCTCTCTGTGACCCCATGGACTATACAGTCCATGGAATTCTCCAGGCCAGAATACTGGAGTGGGTAACCATTCCCTTCTTCAGGGGATCTTCCCAGCCCAGGGATTGAACCCAGGTCTCCTGCATTGCAGGCAAATTCTTTACCAGCTGAGCCACCATGGAAGCATGGTAATCAGAACTAGCTGCTTTTCAGGGCTTCCCAGGTGGCACTAATTTGGTAGAGAAGCCAGCCTACCAATGCAGGGGACATAAGAGACGCAGGTTTGATCCCTGGGTCAGGAAGATCCCTTGGAGATCCTTCCTGTCAACCGACTCCAGTATCCTTGCTTGGAGAATCCCATGGACAGAGGAGCCTGGTGGGCTACAGTCCATAGAGTACCACAGAGTCAGACAAAACCGAAGCGACATAGCATGCACATTAGCTGCTTTTTCAATAGAACATGGTCTCTACTTCAGAAAATGATTGGCTATGTTTATTCAGTACTTGACCATTTGGAAGAGAGGTTTTCTTGAAAATAAAATAAGGCTGTTACTTCAAGGAAAAAAAAAACAAACCTGTTAGAATCTGTTGCCATTGGTAAACTTTGAACTTACCAGCAAAAATTAGTGTTTTGGAAAATGTAGCTCTACCACCTTAAGCTTGACACCTTTTCAACACTTAGGATTCCTCTGAGGAGATTGTTAGTGCTAGTAACAAACATAATTTTTAAAATAATGTATACAGATCATTTGAAAGAACTACATAAATCAGTAAACCAATTAGTTCTCAAGTGGCCAGTGCCCATGATGTTATAAATCAAGCAGGGATAGACGATCAGTTCAAGGGATAGACAGACCAATGTGATGCTAAGGAAAATTCACTGCCATGGTCTCAGATTCCTTCTTGTAACCAACCTTTAGGAAAATATCAGTTGTGGATTTTGGGTGTAGATCAAAGAAGATATCCACAATTACCTGAAGAGGCATTAAACTAGTCTTCCTTTCTCTAAACTACATAGCTGATGAAGGCCATATTTTCTTCACATACTTTAACCAGAAAAACGCTGCAACAGATCCAGTGCAGGACCAGGTATGAGAATCTAATAAACTGGATATAAAAGAAATGGGTCCCCCTAAATGTAAAACAATTCATCTCATTATTTTTTAAAGAAAATGTAGTTATTTTTGTGAAATTTATCATGTAATAGGTATATATCTTAAAATGAATGAATGATATATACATATTTTAAAATTTCTCAATTTTAATTTATGGTATTGTAAATACCCACATAAACAAAATGGGGTAGGGTTGCCAGATTTAGTGAATAAAACTGCTGAACACACAGTAAATTTGAATTTCAAATTAGCATTGAATAATTTCTAATATACACATGTCCCATGTAATATTTGGAACATATTTATACTATTAATTATGCATTATTATCTGAAATTCAAATCTAACCAGGCAATCAGTATTTTTCCTAACAGGTCTGCTTTGGTATTCTCAATAATTTTTAAGAGTATAAAGAAGTTCTAAAACCAAATAACTTGAAAACCCCTGCTTAAATGCATTTTACAGTTCAGCCTTTTTCCATTTTGTTTCCTTTTTCTTGTATTTGCTCAGAGTTAGTGAGGCTTATGGGCTTCCCTCATAGCTCAGTTGGTAAAGAATCTACCTGCAATGCAGGAGACTTGGGTTCAATCCTTGGGTGGGGAAGATGCCCTGGAGAAGGAAATGGCAACCCACTCCAGTATTCTTGCCTGGAGAATCCCATGGACATAGGAGCCTGGCAGGCTACAGTCCACAGGGTCGTGACAGTCAGACATGACTTTGGGGCTAAACCACCACCACCAGTGAGGTTTAACTATAAGGCTCTCTTGTGGCTAAGTCAGTAAAGAATCTGCCTGCAATGCAGAAGACCTGGGTTTGATCCCTGGGTTGGGAAGATAAACTAGAGGAGGGCATGTCAATCCACTCCAGTATTCTTGCCTGGAGAATCCCCGTGGACAGTGGGGTCTGGTGGGCCACAGTCCATGGGGTTGCAAAGACTCAGACACAGTTAAGCAGAGTACAATTACCAGTAATTATTTTAAGGGTCTTATTAGTTCTAGACTTAATTGCTATTGACCACTATGTCTTCCCAGTTATTTCCAGATGTATCTTACTCATCTATGTATATTTTGCTCAAATACTGATAGAAAATAAAAATGTGTTGATATGATGAACCTATAAATTGTATAACTTAATTCATTGGCAACAATAATGGACCTATATGCATGGGGAGAAACCCTGAGATATGCTCTCATTAAATATTAATGGAGATGCTATCATTAAATATTAACTAATGATTGAAATGACTTTTATACTTATTTTAAGCAAATTTTCTTTTCGTACAGTAGGAAAATCAAGTATTTTGTTGAGAAGTCTTACAATGTGAGATTTATACAAGGGTTAAAGGAGGGCCTAATAGGATGCAGTACTTCTCACAGATACATTATCAATTTCTGTTTAATGTTTGCAAGTACCTTGCCTGTCTCAGATTGATTAAATGACATATTTGCACTAAAAATAATAGCATTGTGCAGTACTTGCAGAAAACAAGTCTCTGAAAATGGCTTATAATTTAAAATTGTGTTAGGATTAAACCATTGGACCTAAATTTATGAAATAAATTAGTCCTTTTATTAGCACATATGAAGAAATCAGTGGTCCCCATGTCTTTTTTGGTAGAAAAATGAAATTCAGAGTACCCCCAAGACCCCATAGTAGAGCCCTAAGCAACAAACCTTAGCTCTAAAGATAAAAATGTGCATATTAAACAAAGCAAAATTTATTTTAAAATGTAATCCAAATTTTGTATGTGTACAGAAGAAAGTAATATACATACCAAAAAATTGATCCCAGCTATATCAGCAGATTAGAATTATAGAGAAATCTCACTTTCTATTTTTTATATCTCACTGAAATATATTTACATCTTTGGGTTACATTGGAAATCAGAACAAAGCAGTAAAGATTATAATGCATTTTAAACATTCCTATCTTTCAAAAAGTAGGATCATGCTTCATAAACTATTCCTTCACTCACTTCCTTTACAACATGTTTCAGAACCCTTTCCATGTTGATATCTACAACCATTTCTTTTCTTTTAATTGCTTTCTAGCATGTCCATACTAATATTTTTTCCTTCTCTTTCTTGACGGTACTTTTTTGCTGCTGTTTCCAACAGCACTAGCATGAACATGAATACACACATCTCTTTGTGTAACAGTGAGTAGTTCCCAGGTCTGCAAGATGGAATAAAGGATTGTTTGGGGAAGGTAGCACTGGTAGGAAGGAAGCATGGATACAATTATTTTTATTTTCCTGCTGTTTTGTGGGAATTATACAGAGGACTTTATTTTCTTAAGAGCTCACAGAAGGTTTTGGAAATGCCAACAAAATCATCTTAACCAAGTCTGTCTCCCTTGTTTCAGGCTTTGTCTGATACCTTACATTGCTGTGTCCAACATCCATTCCAACCACGGCTAACACTCAGTAGTTGGAAAATTACAAGCCATTTCTCAGACTTCTGGTGGGGCTAGGACATGATTTAGTTCCCATCATATGCTGTGGGAATGTTTAGGAACTGGCTCAAATGTAGGAAAAAGCCAAGTTTGAGGCATATATTTTGCTGGCAAAGATCAAGGCCAAGGTAGCAGCTATAGCAGAGCCTTCCCAGTGGGGTGGGTGGATTCCTGACTCAGCACTTCCTAGTGCAGCGGCGGCATATTTCTGGATCATGGCAGAGGAGCCCAGGCTGCAGCCTGGGAAGTCAGCACTATTAGCAGCAGATTTATAATTTTTCAGCTTCCTGCATCCCTGATAGTGGTTTACGTGCTAAAGGCAAAGGCAAGGTCATTTCTGGAGCTACTAGTTGTTCCTGGTTGTTAAGGTTAAAACTTCTCCACCGTTCCTTTCAATGATTCTGTACATTCTTAACTGTCTATAGAAGATTCCTTATTACCCCAAGTCTAGCCCTCTGTCTGTTTTTGTAGTTTGCAAGCTAAAAATGGTTTTCTCATTTTTAACTGATTGGGAAAAAAAATCAAAAGAAAAATAATATTCTGTGACATGTGAAAATTATACAAGATTCAAATTTCAGAGTCCTTAAATAAAGCTGTATCGGAACATACGACTCCCACACATTCGGATATTAGGGAGAGCTACTTTCATACTACAGCCGCAGAATTAAGTAGTTGTGACACAGACCATATGGCTCACAAAGTTTAAAATCTTTATTATCTGGCCCCTTACACAAAAAGTTTCCCACCCACTGATCTAAAGTAAACTGTCTTGGTTTGACTGAATCCTGAACAATAAGGATGCTACTGTATTAAGACATGTGAGACAATGGTGGCTACATTGCAAACAATGTATTTATTATGCCAAAATTTTAGTCACTGGTATCTTTTCTATCTGACCTCTGGTCCTGGTCAGATAATTTTCCTTTTTGAAACCATAATCCAGAAAGTTACAAAAGGCTTACAAATTATGGTGGCCATCAGCACTCTTTCAGCTATTTCTGTTTCTCCTCAATAACTTATGGTAAAAATTGCACTTCTGTGCACCCTTGATGTTAGACATGATCATGTGACTTTCTTTGGCCAATAACATTTCAGCAGAAGGAATCCATATCACTTCAAACGTCTTAACTTCTTTAAGACATGACTGCTATGTGCTCCTTCTTCTTGTCACCATTTAGCCAAGATGGTCCACTATCCATCAGTCTGAATTTCTTTCTGAGTAACTGCGATAAATAGCAGTCTCTGCCAATGCTCATGCCTATAGCATGAGTGAGAAATCTACCTTTGTAGATTGTACTAACTGGTAGGAGCTTCTTTATGCTCTTTCTTATTCAGTCCAGGGTATTCACATCCCCTTCTCTAGAGCGATGTTAACTGAAGGCCCACAGCGAATGACATTGGCTACCAAAAAGGAGGATATATCCTTCAGAAGGTATTTCAGAAATATTGCCCTTGTTACATTACTGTCAATTGACCTAATCATTATAAAGCACATGTACCATATATGCTAAAATATTAAATGAGTTCTTTTTTTTCAAATAATCCTTCAGAAACAAGAAAGTCACCTTACAGAATTTCTCATATTTCTGGAAAAATTCTATTTGGGAAAGATTCAAACCCCAAGTCACTCAATTAATGATGGTATTAAGTTTTTAAAAGGTAGCAAAAAAATTTTATGCATGCTTAATAATGACCCCTCAGTCTGATAATCACAAGTTTTGATGTAAACATGCCTTTTATGGATCACTTTAAAAAGTAAAGTAGCATTGGCTAAGTTGTTAAAATGAAACTGCCAAATGAACATCTGTTGCTTGGTGTAAAATTTCCAGAGATCACCTTACCCACCAATCGTGGAAGAGCTGTATCTCCAATAATTTAGATGGAAGGGAAGGATATAAGTATTTTGGAAAACTCAGAAAAGTGGTTCTAGTTATAACAGATGCTGACATCTAAAGGAAAACATTTTCACTGTATTCAGGCATTATAAGTATTTATGCAAGTGAGGAGTTTTAATATATATATTTCACAGAATGAAAGCATGAAAAATAGCACTTTGTTCATTACTATATCATTTAACTTTATGCATGATTTTAAAATTGTGTGTAACCAAATAACATAATTACATTTTATAAATAGTTCTTTAAACTACACCCTTAAAACATGTATTTCAAGTTGGCAGATAAAGCAAAATGAAATAAACAAACACACACAAAAACCTCCTTTTGGTATCTTCTCTTTGGAAAATAGGGGATCATCATATACTCAAATTTGTTTAGTGTTCAATAAATCACACAACTGTAACTCTTTCTAACTTACATTCTTTGACATGAAAGTAGCTCCTACTACTTAGGAATGAACACACTTTCTTCAAAGTTTCCAGATCTCTATTGGTTCTAATGAGCACTCTAGCAGATTTAAACAGAATCCAGTTTTCTCCATGAGTAGTGAGTGAAAGTTGCTTAGTCGTATCAAACTCTTTGCAACCCTGTGGACTTGGAATTCTCCAGGCCAGAATACTGGAGTGACTAGCCTTTCCCTTCTCCAGGGGATCTTCCCAACCCAGGGATCGAACCCAGCTCTTCCATGTTACAGGCAGATTTTTTACCAGCTGAGCCTCCAGGGAAGTCCAAGAATACTGGAGTGGGTAGCCTATCCCTTCTCCAGTGGAGCTTCCTGAGCTAGGAATTGAATCTTCGACTATTTATTATATTCAAAACTAACATTCCCATTCTCTATTTGCAGCATTATTAGCAACTTCCAGCTGATGAAAAAAGAGTATTTTATGAATCTAACCTTGTTTTCCTTCTTCTACAAATTTTCAGCCTCCAAAAAAAATCTCAGGCAATTCCTGTGTGATACTCACTTCATCCAAGCCAGTGTTTTTAGGACTTGCCTTTCATAAAATTATACAGTGACTTCTGCTCTTCAGAATTTATCCCTAAGATTGTGTGTTTATCCCTAAGATTGTGTGTGTGTGATTCAGATAAAGAATTTCTTTGGTTTGAAGATAGAAACTGTCCACTATTCTACAGCAGAGAGGAGGAGAGGAGGCAGAGAATGAGAGGGAGAAAGAGGAAGGGAGGAGACAAAAAAAGTTTGGAATCACTTTCTTTTTCCGGAAGTGGTGAAGATCTGCTTGAAGGTGTTTTTCAAATTTAAATATATATATATTTGTGTGTGTGTGTGTGTGTGTGTGTGTGTGTGCATATGTGGTTTAGTTGCTAAGTCATGTCCAGTTCTTGCAACCCCATGAACTGTAGCCCACCAGGCTCCTCTGTCCATGGGATTTTCCAGGCAAGAATACTGGAGTGAGTTGCCATTTCATACTCCAGAGAATCTTCCTGGCCCAGGGATGGAACCCAGGTCTCCTGCATTGCAGGCAGATTCTTTACCGACTGAGCTACCAGGGAATTATGTTATTAATAACCAATCTGAAATAAACCTAGAGGAAATAAGTATTCATGCCCTAAATCCAGGAACACTGTTTATAACTGCCCATCCCCACAGTGCTTTCCACTTCTTAAAAGACTCTTCCTGTGTTTTATTGTGTATTAGACCTGTCTCTTTTTTTCCTGAGAAAGTTGAAGGCAAAATAGTGACTTACTCAGAATTACACAGCTAAGCCAGAGGAGAAGGAGGAATGAAACTGACCCAGGAGTCTCCCAGCTGGGCTGCACTTCTTATGTAACAATTCTCCCAAGTTCTCATCTGGATTCAGCAATGTTAGCAGAAGAGATGCCCAGTAACAACCTTCATCCAGTCTTCTAAGTCATCAGGGTGAGGTGATGGTAATTTAAATTCAGCAATTTTTTCCCCTTACCTTTAACCCAAGGGATGAATACATTACTCCAAGAAGCAACAGTCTTTGAGTTACTATTGTACATTGCACTCTAAAGTTTGACTCTTTATTACAGTGGTTACTATTCTGGGCCGAACAAATAGGGCCAATCCCGGTAATTATATGGCATGGTTTCCAGGATAGCAAAATCCAAATCTACTTTCTTTTCCTACCTTTTCCCTCCGGGGCTAGTGTGCACAGGTGCATCAATCTGGTGTGCCAAGAGCAATCTTTTTCTGCAGAGCTGAACAAATTTCTTACTTTTTTATTGGAAGCAACATCTACATCCGGGCATACACGGACAGCAAGTTGCCTCAGCACATTTGTAATTATTTTGGATTTAGGGATTAAAAAAGATCTGATCATGTTTTATGGTATTCTCTGTGATTAATAGCTGATTTCTGGAATTAACAAAGTAAGAAAGAAAAGAAAACTTGAGAGTTTTTCATGCCATGTGGTTATGCTTTTGTATGTCTTGACTGAGCGTCTCTGCAAGCATAAGGAAAACAAGTTTTCTAGGTCTTGTTCACGTTGTAAATCACTCTGCAACAGTTCACAGTGTATGTTGATACTTGCTGGCAGAGGAGCAGTAGATTCAGTTACATGAAGCATTTCCTAGTGATGTGTGAACTATGTAGTGAAAAATCATGACTAAACAAATGTTCTACCTTCATCTCTCAGAAGTGGATATCAGCTTTAGCTGGGTTAATCAATCTCTTTCCCTTAGCTCCATTCTTCTGGTCTACCTACTTCTCTATCAATTACTTTGTTTCCTTTTAAGATTCTTCTTCCCAAGAGAAGGTAGAGGTCCACACATTCACTCCCCAGTCCTCTCTCCAATTTTGTTCTTCCTATTTTTCCTCCCTCAAAGCCACCATCTGTTTAATTGGTTATTCCCTTCAAAGGCTTAATTTTAGGCCTCTAAGGAAGCAGAGTTGGGTTTCCCTGGTGGGTCAGAGGACAAAGCATCTGCCTGCAATGCGGGAGACCCGGGTTTGATCCTTGGGTTGGGAAGATCCCCTGGAGAAGGAAATGGCAACCCACCCTAGGACTCTTGCCTGGAGAATCCCATGGACAGAGGAGCCTGGCAGGCTACAGACCACAGGGTCGCAAAGAGTCAGACACGACTGAGCGACTTCATTTCACTTCACTTCAAGAAAGCAGAAGAATTTAGTCAAATTTTCCTAACTGGAATGCCTCACAAATCTACATTCTTTCTCCTAAAACTATTTCCAAATATGCATTTCCTTTCACCTGACTACTTGATATTCACCCCAAATTCAAAATTTCTAACACTAATCATTGCTAGACCATCTCCATCTAACTTCCTATCCAACAATTCCTCTTCCTGACATGTGTAGTTCCACTAATTAGTCCCCATGCCTCCAGGCTTCTGCTGCAGAGTAACCTGTCTACTATTGTGCAATCAATTTGTCCAAAGATCATCCATTCTCTTGTTGAGAATCCACAAAATGATTGTCTGGTGTCCATAATCAAGATTGTTTAGCCTGAAATAGAGAATATGCCAAAATATGACCTTGGTCTGTCTTTGCAACCATACCTCTCACTAGGGCTTTACATGAACTTTCTACTTCTGTCCCTTCAGTGGCTCCAGTACTCATTGAATTTCACACTCTTTCTCTGCCTTAGTTCACTCTGTTCTGATTGCTGGGAAGCACGTTTCCTGTTTCCTACCTGCCATTTAAATCCCACCCATCCTTTGCGACCAAATCCTATCTCCTTTGTCAAGACTTTCCCTGATCATCAAATGCTAAATGGTCTCTCTCTATTTTGCCCTTCTCTGTCTCTTAGGTCTGTACCATTTTCTAAGTACTGATTATTCATAGCTTCATGGTGTTTGCTATGATTTCATTTATATTCATAACATCTCCCCCATAACTCATATGCCTCCTGAGAGCCCCAGACTATCAAGCAAATTATATATCTTTATATTGATGATTTTTCCACAATAAAAGCATCATTGATTTGTTGATATTCACTTTTATTACTATGAAATGAACAATATTTAGAATATATGCTATAGACATACATATGTTGAATGATTTGTGCACTTGATCATTGTGAATTATGGTCAGATAAAATCTGAATACAAGCAGAGTTTGCAGTTGTCTAGAGTAGGAGTACAATAATTTAACATCCAGCATAATTGAAGTAAAGAAAAAAAAGATAAATAAGCAGATGAAATTATTATTAACATTTCATTACTTATAAAGCATACACAGGAATCAATAATGGGGTGGGGGGACAGTGGGTGAGAAAGACTTGAAAAAGCCTTGGTGGTGGCCAGGGAGAATATGTTTAAAAAATAATGTGAAAGATAAGGATGAGAATGCAGCATCCCCAACAATCTACACAAAAAAATGGAACAGCTGTAATATTGTGGAGGTGATTTTATATTTGTAAAAATAACAGATGTTTGCATATGCAGCAATGTGGAAATTTACAAACTTATAAAAGCATATATAAGTAGATTATTTAGTATTATGTACATTTCCCCAATGTAATAACCATAACTGTTACATGAATATGTTGTGACTTCAAATCTGTATTTTCCCTGCCAATCTTAGTGACACTTTTCTTAATTTACTAGCTCAAACATATGACTATAAATCCACCCTGTATTAGGTCATCAGCCTGTTTTACTGGGTGCAGCTCTTTTGCAAAGTAAATAAAATGTGTGCTGTTAAATTTTTTAAACAGTTGCCATGGAAACTCTAAGCTTCAAATGTTACTAATGGGTTGCACTTTTTAATTAACAGATCATTTGATTTTTATAAATATATGCTTGACCTTCTTAATATTATTTTAATTGATTTTGCTTAAATAGCTTTATATTTCTAAAACTGCAATCAATATGGTTCCTAGAAAAGGGAAGCAGACCAAAAATACTGGATCTAAGCCATTTTACAAGATGTCTTTCTGTTTAAGCAAATTATTTAGCAGAAAGATGAAGCTTTAATTATACTATTCAATTATATTTTCTAGCATACTAAATTTATCCCAGTCTTTTATAGGATAAAGCAGACTTGCCTAGATCATTCCAATGGCCTTTTCAAACATATGTTCAAGAAACACGTGCACAATGGCCTGGTTCTTATTAAAGAAAACAAAAACGACTACTGTCATATGGTTCAGATTGTAAGCACATGAAAAAATAGATCATTTTTAAAACTTGTTTTTATTCCAGGTCAAAATGCTCATTTGGGTAATCATGCTTTAAGTCCATATTAGAAAAGGTATAAATAAGAGGCATCAGAGCCAATGAAAATTTTAAACAGTTATTCTAATTCTTTTTGTTTGTTTCATGGATTTTAATTCCAACAGAAATTTATGTTTGTGGAGAACTTTAAAAACAACTAATTATCAAGCACCAATGACATGAGACTCTTAAAACAGCCACAGAGAAACGTTCCATAATTTCATGGTTATTCGGGCCCCACCAAAAAAAAAAATCTTGATAAGTTATTAATATCTAAGTTAGGGTTGTGCAGGAAAGAGAAGGAAGTGAGTTGGAATGACAGGGAGAGGAGGACCAATTCTCATGGCATTGGGGATACATGGAACATTGATTATTGGACAACTCTTCTGGTTAATGGGTATATGAGCCTATTGAACAGATGGTCGAAGAAAGGAACAGAGATAATTTCATGGTACTGAAAAATGTAAATGAGGCTAATAAATCTTGCAGAATAAGCAATTAAATTTAGTGATTGTTGAAAACTATTTCTGCATCTGAAATAAAGTTTTTAATATCTAATTTTAATTTAATATCCAAATACATTTTTAAGCATTCTTACTTTTCAGTCCTATATTTGGTTATGAAAATTTTGCATATGTGAAAAATCATTTCAGTGATAAATGGAAATGAGTTATTAAGCCAGGAAAAGACATTGAGAAGACATGCATATTGCTCAGTTAAGGAAGTCAGTCTGAAAAGTTTACATGCTGTATGATTCCAACTGTACTACATTCTAGAAAAGGTAAAACTATAGAGACAGTAAGAAGGTAAGTGGTTGCTAGGTGTTTGAAGGAAGGGAAGGAATGAATAGGTGGAGCACAGGGAATCTTTTGGATGGTGAAATTATTCTGTATGAAACTATAATGAATACATGCCATTTTGCATTTGTCAAAACCACAGAACTTGGGGACTTTCTGGTGGTCTAGTGGTTAGGGCTTGGTTCTTTCACTATCGGTGGCTGGGGATCAATCCCTGATCAGGGAACTAAGATCCCACAAGCTCTGCAGCACAACAAATTAAACAAACGAAACAATGAAACTCTACAACACAAAGTGTGAGCCTTAATAAAAAGGATGGGCTATAGTTCAGACTAATGTATCAATACTCACTTAACTGTAACAAATATACTACACTAATGTAAGATGTTAATAACAGGGAAAATTGTGAGGGGTGAGAGGGGTATATAGAATTCCTTACACTATCTGTTTAATTATTCTGTAAGTCTAAAACTGTAATACAAATGAAATCTATTGTTTTTAGAAAGTATTCATGTATGTTTCGTTCACACTATTTTTACTAAAATAAGATTTCCTCCAAAGGAAAATGGACCTTTTTCTTCACAGATTAAAAATTTTAAAAAGAGAATACATTTTAATTTTCATCCTGAATATTAATAACAACCATCAGGAGTGTATTTGCTTTTACCGTTCATTCAGGAGTTCAAATGATTACTGATTGGGTTTTTTTGTTGGGAAAAAAAAAAAAGGAATTTTCTTAATTAAATAGATTAATAGGATGGCAATCTATGTGTAGTTTTAGTGAACCATAAATTGTCCTGGGCATTAAGAATCCACTAAGTAGAAAGTTAAGACTAACATAAACTGGAAGTTTTTCTAATATATATCACCTCTGAATTAACGGGGGTTCTACAAAAAGGCTGATTTTGTATAGAGTATAGTTTTCTGGTAGCTGAGATCAGAGGGAGAAAAAAAGAAGTCTTTGAAACAACGCTTGCTCAATATTTAGTCCGTTGAGCCAGATGGCTGCGGGGCTGACTGAAGCACATTTCCCCTTTTGTCTTCTTTATGTTATGGCTTTTGATTATTCTTAACAATCCCAGATGTGCTTTGCTTTAAACCTCTTTCCTCCTTCCTGACCTCACATCTTCTGTACGTCTTCTGGAAAACGTCTGTAGAATTGCCTTCCCATATTGTGATTGGGATTAAGTCTTTAATGATGCGTTTCCAAATGACCACATCCCTTTACTCCAGGGCTATAAAATGTTTTCTGTCTTTCCCAGACCCACTCTTCACAAGATCATCTATGATGGCTTAATTCATACTATGAAGATAATTAAAACGAGGTCACCCTATTATAAGCTAGTGCCGTGATGTGTGTGATTGCATTTACAGCATCCCATTTCAAAAGTGATGTATTTTTTTAGACTTCTAATTTTTAATTCACTGTTAAAGTATATTATATATTCTAGAACTTCCAAAATGTCTTTAATTTTAAATATAATTTTGCCTTGACCACATAATGTCAGTAATATCCTTGAAGTTGCAATATTTTGGCAAATATTGATTTAGTTATACAGGTTAGCAAGTACTAAAGTAAAAACATGCAGGTAAAACAAAAACATTCAGGACCACAAAAACGAGGAAGGATGTATGTTGTAGTTATAATAATTAATATGTAATTATACAAATAGTCATACAAATGCCCTGTGTATCTGTAAATGCATATCAAGGATTCATTGTGAAACATTATGACCCTGGAAATCTTGAGATTATAAAAGCTGTTTTCAAATGTTCCAACAAGGCAGTAATACAAGGTGATCAACTTATCAAGTGACTATCACACGATTTCTTTCTGGTTATTGTTTTTACAGTTTGCTGTTTCAAAATAACAGAACTGAAAATGTTTAAGGTAATAAAAATAGCCTGAAATGTCAAGACAAAGAACACTTTTAAAGAAGTTTTGCAAGGAAGTCCCTTTCTTTAAAGAAATACAGTAGTATTCCCATACAGGATTTTACACCCAATATATTAGGAAGATAAGCATTGCTCTTGCTGGAAATTTGACACCAGTTTGTATGTTGATCTTCTCATTAAAGAAGCTGCATTTGCCTCTCAACCCTGCAGTTCCAAGGACTTTTATCAACTTGACTTCTTTTTTTTTTTTAATAAAAGATATTCCTGTTAATGTGAGGTTTTGGTAAAGAAAAGTATAATTATATGTCATTCTCTGAAAAAAACACAGTTTTATATTTAAGCATGCCCCTTTATTTTTTTCCACTGCTTGAAACTAAAATTCCATTACACAAACAAGCGCAAAACAATTGTGAAACAGTCTTTGCTTCCAAGGCACAGCGGTTTTTTCTAATAAGTTTAGACAAAACCACTCATCTCATGCTTATGATTTGTCTGTCCACAAATTCAATATTGTTTCTATACAAAGTGAGCATATATCTAAATGGATATAAAACAGTTAAAGCAAACCATAGCAGACACTGTGCATTTGAAAGCAGTAATGGGGCTGGAGAAGGGGGAGAGGAACGAGGTGACAGTGATGGCGTGACATCAAACATAAACAAAGACAGTCTAAGATAATAGTATAGGGGTGGATCCTCCTGAACCCATGATACGACCAGAAAGGAGGAACACAAAATTGTAGTTACATGGTAAGGGGGAAAGTTTATACAACAACAAACAACAAAAGCATTGCTTTGTTCTTGTTTTATTTTTATTTATCTTTTTTCTCTTTTAGATTAACTGAGAATACAAGGAGTAAGCCAGGGTAAACGCTCGCATTGACCAATGCTAGATTTCCAACATTTAAAAATGCTTCCAAGTGTTCATTCGCTGTAATTCAGAGGTCATTTTTAAGCTGATTAGGAACTCAGGGGGCCTGAAAAAAGCCACGATGTCCATCAAAAACACGTCATCTATTTATCAGTTCAGTTCAGTCACTCAGCCCTGTCTGACTCTTTGTGACCCCATGGACTGTAGCACGCCAGGCTTCCCTGTTCATCACCAACTCCGAGAGCTTGCTCAAACTCATGTCTGTCGAGTCAGTGATGCCATACAACCATCTCATCCTCTGTTGTCCCCTTCTCCTCCTGCCTTCAGTCTTTTGCAGCATCAGGGTCTTTTCCAATGAGTCAGTTCTTCTCATCAGGTGGCCAAAGTATTGGAGTTTCAGCTTCAGCATCAGTCCTTCCAAAGAACATTCAGGACTGATTTCCTTTAGGATTGACTGGTTTCATCTCTGCAGTCCAAGGGATTCTCAAGAGTCTTCTCCAACACCAAAATTCAAAAGCATCAATTCTTCAGCCCTCAGCTTTCTTTATGGTCCAACTCTCACATCCATACATGACGACTGGAAAAACCATAGCTTTGACTTGATGGCTCTTTGTCGGTAAAGTAATGTCTGTGCCTTTTAATATACTGTCTAGGTTGGTCATTGCTTTTCTTCCAAGGAGCAACTGTCTTTTAACTTCATGGCTGCAGTTACCATCTGCAGTGATTTTGGAGCCCAAAAAAATAAAGTCTGTCACTGTTTCTATTTTTTCACCATCTCTTTGCCATGAAAGGATGTGACCAGATGCCATGATCTTAGTTTTTCAAATATTGAGTTTTAAGCCAGTTTTTTCACTCTCCTCTTTCACTTTTATCAAGAGGCTCTTCAATTTCTCTTCACTTTCTGCCATAAGGGTGGTGTCATCTGCTTATCTGAGGTTATTGACATTTCTTCTGGCAATCTTGATTCCAGTTTGTGCTTCATCCAGCCTGATATTTCGCATGATGTACTCTGCATAGAATTTAAACAAGCGGGGTGATAATATACAGCCTTGACATACTCCTTTCCCAATTTGGAACCAGCCCATAGCTCCATGTCCAGTTCTAACTGTTGCTTCTTGACCTGCATACAGTTTCTCAGGAGGCAGGTAAGGTGGTCTGGTATTCCCATCTCTTTAAGAATTTTCCACAGTTTGTTGTGATCCACATGGTCAAAGGCTTTGGCGTTATCAATAAAGCAGAAGTAGATGGTTATTTTTGGAACTCTCTTGCTTTTTCTATGACCTAATGGATGTTGGCAATTTGATCTCTGGTTCCTCTGCCTTTTCTAAATCCAGCTTGAACACCTGGAAGTTCTCAGTTCACACACTGTTGAAGCCTGGCCTGGAGAATTTTGAGCATTACTTTGCTAACATGTGAGATGAGTGCAATTGTGTGGTAGTTTCAACCTTCTTTGACACTGCCTTTCTTTGGGTTTGGAGTAAAAACTGACCTTTCCAGTCCTGTGGCCAGTGCTCAGTTTTCCAAATTTGCTGGCATATTGAGTGCAGCACTTTAATAGCATCATCTTTTAGGATTTGAAATAGCTCAACTGGAATTCCATCACCTCCACTAGCTTTGTTCATAGTGATGCATCGAACTTTTATAATACATACAAATTAATACTAGCCTGCCAAGATTTATTCATTTCATCAAGGAAGGACAAGTGCTTATTGAATGAGCTAAGTTCTTCATGAAAGTGTAGAAGAACAACAGAATATC
The DNA here is from genome assembly GCF_033118175.1 of Dama dama. Classification (NCBI taxonomy): domain Eukaryota; kingdom Metazoa; phylum Chordata; class Mammalia; order Artiodactyla; family Cervidae; genus Dama; species Dama dama. The sequence continues at coordinate 27,096,225 of NC_083711.1, forward strand.
TCCTTCCAACTTGCACAGATAGGCCAAGTCTGAGAAAGCCTTTCACATGCATACACCCTTCAAAAGAGAACACCCTCACTGGCATTGCTGCTCTTTGAATGGTCCTGTTTTCCAGTCACTAGATACCAGTTCACTCAGCCACTGGTGACAAAATAGTTCAGGACAACAAACACAAGGCTGACTAAAAACTGAGGTATTTTCTGAAGTGAAAAGAAGGGGCTGACCAAAGTTTTCCGCTCAGAATAAGCACTGAAAATGACTGAGTAATTGAACAAGTTACAAATGGGAGTTCAAGCAGAAAAACTATAATAGAAATATGGGATGTGTTTGAAGGGCATAATAGGATATGCCTGAGGTAAATTTGATGCGGAGAAGAAATCCAGAAACTCCAAGAATGTCGCTGAACTGGAGAGAGTACAGCAGAATGTCAACCCCAGTGGCTCAGACGTAAAGAATTTGCCTGCAGTGCGAGAGACATGGGTTGGACCCCGAGTCAGGAACATCTCCTGGAGAAGGAAACGACAACCCACTCTAGTATTCTGGCCTAGGAAATCCCATGGACTGAGGAGCCTGGTGGGCAGCAGTCCTTGGGTCACAGAGTCAGACATGATTGAGTGACTGAGTACACACCGCAGAATGGAGACAGAATTAAAGAACCAACTTCTCTAGAGTCTGTACCTGAGACTACTTTGGCCCAGATATACTTCCAAGGATAATTCTAGGCCACATATAGACTTGAAGTAACTCAAATTTATAGAAAGATTTGAAATAGAACAATCTCAAGTCAGTTTAGCACAGTTGTTAAAAGAACAACTCTGAAGTCAAGCTGACTGGTTCAAATACCTGCTAATCCACTGACCACTGTGTGACCACTGGCAAAGTTACTTATGTTCTCTCTGTCCCAAACCCTTCTTTTGTAAAGTGGACATAATGATAGTATTCACCTCATAGGCGACTAGCAGGATTAAATGAGTTAACCTGAATAAAGCCTACAGATACCACAAGCCGTATGTGTTATCATTCTACTAGTTTTGAATGACGAAATTCACAGTACAAGTTTTATATTATTTTGACTCCAAAGAAACCAAAGTCTGAGCAATTGACCTATTAGCAGGGAGGAGGGATTCAGTATTGTGTCTGAACGACAGCAACAACAAAATTGTAAGTGAAGTTATTTTCCTTGATGGACGTTTAAACTGTGGGAATCATTTGAGTTTTCACAGCAGGTCAATTGTTTAAGTTATCCTCTACTGGTATTTCCAGTAAACCTGCAAGGAGACCATGCTGCTCAGAATTCAGCGTTCCACAGGAACATGAACTCAGTTCACTTAGGGTTGTAAAGGTATACGGTAGCATGCATTGATAATTTTTCAGGTTGCAAACACCCTGACTGTCTCTGGCTGTGCTTCTCAAACTGAATTAGGCTGACCTTTGGAGAAATGGACCAAGAAGCACTCAAAACTATTCAATAAGCAAGGCTTCGTAGAGTTTATTTAAAGCATTTTAAAAATAGACTTTCATTTTTTAGAGAAGTTTTAAGTTCACAGCAAATTTGAGGATAAAGTACAGAAGGCTCACAAATACCTGCTTCCTCCACATATACATGCTTGCATTCGTGGTAAGTTGCTTCAGTCCTTTCCCACTCTTTGTGACCCTATGGACTGCAGCCCACCATGCTCCTCTGTCCATGGGACTCTCCAGTCCAGAATACAGAAATGGGTTACCGTGGCCTCCTCCAGGGGATCTTTTCAACCCAGGGATTGAACCTGTGTCTCTCTCATCTCCTGCACTGGCAAGCAGATTTTTTTTTTTTACCACTAGCATTACCTGGGAAGCCCACATACATGCATAGCCTCCCTTGTTACTAACATCCCCCACCAGAGAAGTATTTTGTTATGACTAATGAATCCACAGTGAAACATCATTATCCCCCTAAGTCTACTCATAGCTTATATTAGGCTTCACCCTTGATATTGTACATTCTAGGAGTTTGGCTAAATGTATACTGGCTTGTATATTCCATTGCAGTATCATGCAGAGTAGTTTCACAGTCCTAAAAATCATCTGTGTCCTGGTTATTCATCCTTACCTCCCCTGACCTTTGGCAACCAGTGATCTCTTTATCGTTCTGTAATTTTGGCTTATATAGAATATTATATAGTTGCAATCATACAGTAATTAGACCTTTCAGATTGGCTTCTTTTACTTCATTTCAGTTCAGTTCAGTCGTTCAGTCGTGTCCGACTCTTTGCGACCCCAAGAACTGCAGCACGCCAGGCCTCCCTGTTCATCACCAACTCCCGGAATCCACACAAACTCATGTCCATCGAGTCGGGGATGCCATCCAGCCATCTCATCCTCTGTCGTCCCCTTCTCCTCCTGCCCCCAACCCCTCCCAGCATCAGGGTCTTTTCCAATGAGTCAACTCTTCGCATGAAGTGGCCGAAGTATTGGAGTTTCAGCTTCAGCATCAGTCCTTCAGTGAACACCAGGACTGATCTCCTTTAGGATGGACTGGTTGGGTCTCCTTACAGTCCGAGGGACTCTCAGGAGTCTTTTGCTTAGTAATATGCATTTAAGTTTCCTCCATATCTTTCTATGGCTTGGCAACAGATTTATTTTTGGTGCTGAATAATATTCCATGGTTTGGATGCACTGCAGTTCATTTATCCATTCGCTTACTGAAGGGCATCTTGGTTGCTTCCAAGTTTTGGTATTATGAGTAAATCTGCTGTAAATATCTCAATACAAGTTTCTTGGTGGAAATAAGTTTTCACCTCCTTTGAAGTAAATACCAAGAAGCTCAGCTGCTGGGTTGCATGGTAATAGTATGCTTGTTTTTCCAAGTAAATTCCAAACCATATTCCAAAATGTCTGTACCATTTTACATTTCCATCAGCAGTGAATAAGAGTCCTATTGTTTCACATTCTTATCCAATTTAATGTTGTCATTATTTTAAGCCCTTGTCTGTTTCAGCCTTTGCAAATATTTTTTTTCTGTCAGTAGGTTGTCTTTTCATTTTCTTTATGGTTTCCTTTGCTGTACAGATGCTTGTGAGTTTGATTAGATTCCATTTGTTTATTTCTGCTTTTGTTTCTATTGCCTTGGGAGACTGACCTAAGAAAACATTGGTGTAATTTATGTCAGAGAGTTTTGCCTATGTTCTCTTCTAGGGGTTTTATGGTGTCATATCTTACTGATTTTATTTGTAACTTAAATTTTAAAAATATTTTATGTAATAATAATGTATGTGCATTTTGAAATCTCAAGTGCAATATTAAAGAGATGGACACAAAGAACTATGCAAAAAAGATCTTAACGACCCAGATAATCATGATGGTGTGATCAGTCACCTAGCCAGACACCCTGGCGTGTGAAGTCAAGTGGGCCTTAGGAAGCATTACTGTGAAAAAACCTAGTGGTGGTGATGGAATTCCAGCTGAGCTATTTCAAATCCTAAAAGATGATGCTGTGAAAGTGCTGCACTCAATATGTCAGCAAATTTGGAAAACTCAACAGTGACCACAGAACTGGGAAGGGTCAGTTTTCATTCCAATCCCAAAGAAGGGCAATGCCAAGGAATGTTCAAATTACCATAAAGTTGTGCTCATTTCACATGCTAGCAACGTAATGCTCAAAATCCTTCAAGCTAGGCTTCAACAGTACATGAACCAAGAGCTTCCAGATGTACCAGCTGGATTTAAAAAAGGCAGAGGAACCAGAGATCAAATTGCCAGCATCTGTTGGATCACAGAGAAAGCAAGAGAATTCCAGAAATACATCTACTTCTGCTTAGTTGACTACACTAAAGCCTTTGATGCATAGATTACAACAAACTGAAAAATTCTTAAAGAGATGGGACTACCAGACCACCTTACCTGCCTCCTGAGAAACCTGTAGGCAGGTCAAGAAGTAACAGTTAGAGAGGCATAAAACAACAGTCTGGTTCAAAATTGGGAAAGGAGTACATCTAGGCTGTATTTTGTCACCCTGTTTATTTAACTTATATGCAGAGTATATGTTGGATGAATCACAAATGGGAATCAAGATTGCAGGGAGAAATATCAACAACCTCAGATATGCAGATGATACCACCCTAAGGCAGAAAGCAAAGAAGAACTAAAGAGCATCTTGAGGGTAAAAGAGGAGAGTGAAAAAGCTGGCATAAAACTCAACATTCAAAACACTAAGGTCATGACATCTAGTTCCATCATTTCTTGCCAAATAGATGGGGGAAAAAGGAAACAGTGGCAGATTTTATTTTCTTGGGTGACTGAAGTCATGAAATTAAAAGATGCTTGCTGCTTGGAAGAAAATCTATGACAAATCTAGACAGCATATTAAAAAACAGAGACATCACTTTGCCGACAAAGTCCGTATTGTCAAAAGCATTATTTTTCCAATATCATGTGCAGATGTGAGAGTTGGACCATAAAGAAGGCTGAGCACCAAAGAATTGATGCTTTCAAACTGTGGTGTTGGAGAAGACTCTTGAGAATCCCTTGGAGAGGAAGGAGATCAAACAAGTCTATCCTAAAGAAAATCAACCCTGAAATATTTACTGGAAGAACTGAGGTTGAAGCTGAACTCCAAAACTTTGGCCATCTGATGTGAAGAGTTGATTTGTTAAAAAAACATCCTGATGATGGGAAAGATTGAATGCAGTTGGAGAAGGGGACGAGATGGTTAGATGGCATCACCAACTCAATGGACATGAGTTTGAGCAAACTCTGGGAGATAGTGAAGGACAGGGAAGCCTGGAGTGCTGCAGTTCATGGGGGTGCAAAGAGTTAAACACGACTTAACAACTGATCAGCAACAAGAATTTGGGGTATAAATCTTTGGAGATTAATCCCAAATCCTAGTTGAAACATGCTAACTTGATGCTGCCATTATAAGTGGCTTGATGAAAAAGGTGGATAAGCCCAACCATTATGAACAGCAGCCTCTCATTTCACTGTCTGGTGGAGCGAAGGGATGCAGACCACAACACTAGTTAGGGGCCTGAATTTTTAAATTATGAATTGGCTTCTCACCTGTTCATGCGAATTCTAAACCTTACTAGTCTATTCTTAACCAGAAACATAAAAATCTCAACCAAAGCCCTCACGTGAGGGTTACTTTAAAGATTTTCTGCTCTCCATCTCCTAAGCAAAAGGAAATATCGATCAAGAACCAGTTTCAGTATTTTACTGCCCCCAGCATCTAAGTTCTACCTTTGGATCAACATTGAACACAAGCCAACATGTCATTCTGTGGATCCTTCTCAAAACCGTGCTCTTCTCTGATGTTCTAATATTATGTCTTTGACTTTTATTGAAGACCTTTGCAAGAAAGAGCCACAGGAGGCCCATTTCTGCATTCACAGGTGAAATTGGAATAAGGACATTGTCCATGAAATTACTCAATGTTCCCTACCTAAGACCCACATGAGAACTTGCTCTGAGTTTAGTACCAAGGAAAAAATGCGCCTTCTTTGAAAAAGTAGTAAATTTTCTTCTTTTCTATTGGTGAGTTATGTAATCCACTGTATTTCCTTTTTCTTTTTTTGTTTTGGCTGCCAAAATCATGCAGTGAGTTTTTATGTACAATTGTACCCACTGACTTAGGCTTTGTGGTTGTCGTGTTTTCTTCTTCCTTTTTTCTAACTTTCTTTCTTCCAATATATTCTTATAATATTATTGTACAGAACGTTTTTTGTCTGTTAAAATCTGTGTGAGAAAATTGTTCAAGTGTATCCCCCCAAAAAAGCTTACAAATCTATCGATTAATCTGACACAGATTTTTTGAGGAATTTTCTGTTTTGTTTTATAAAATATTATTGAATCCAATATAGGATAGACACCTTGTTAAATGTATAATTGTTGTTTAATCATATGCCTTCGGCAAAATGTTATAGATGTATAAAGTTATAAATCGGTAAAAAAAAAAAGGCAAAAAACCCTCAAGGGAATAATCATACTCATAGAGAAAATCAAATCTTCCGTTCATCATATTAGTAAAGCCCTTCATTCATCCAAAAAATGTTTAAAAGTGTAGGCTTTGAGGTCACTATGGAGAATACAAACTTGTTTTAAAAAATGAATCACCCTCAATGAATTTATGGTATAGCAATTAAAAGCCAACGTGTTTACCAACCTCACTTAAAGACAGGAATGAGGTATTCTTTATACAGCTGCATCGTATACCACTGTGCCAGAATTTTTTTATAATGAAGTTGAAAAAGAAGTCTAGCAAGTTAAAATAAAATTCTGTTATAGGAGAATTTTGTTATAAAAAGGAGGAAAACTTTACACAAAATAATAGTTAGTTTGTCTCAAATTGACCTTTGCAGAAAAAAATTAAGTATGACTTTATTACAATCTGCAAGTAGCTATGAAGGTGGGATTTCTTTTATTTTAAGGTGAACTCTATTTCTTTGAAATAGCACTTTCTTAAAGGCAGGCCAAATTACTGTTGCATGTGGGCTGACAATGCAAACATTTTTTCAGTTTCCTAAACTCTCAGACAGGAAGTAGGGCTATGGCAATATTTTCACGGCTTGCTTTTGGCCTTCCAAGAATTGAGGGCTGAAGTTTGCTATAATCATTTGGTTTTCATATTCTGTTTTAGTTTTTTTTTTTTTTTTCTCTTTTCCCATAAGGTGAATAACACAAGAGTCTGGAAGGCAATATTGGGTGGGGATTTTGCCTAGAGATCTGTTTAGATTAGCTACCAAGCTTCCCAGTTTGTGATCATTGAAGGTCACTTGGTTGATAGCTAAAATTTCAATTGGAACCTTGTCATATAATCAGGATTTAAAACCCAGCTGAGATTTTGTCTCTCCTGTGAAAGAGGAGATTGTTTTATGATTAGCTTCAGAAAGTTAAAGTAGGTGTTGGCAATTATGAGCCATTTTTGTAGTTTAAATTGCACTATGGAAACACCTGTCCAGAATAGCAAAGGAAGGCATGCCTTAAAAAAAAAAAAAAAAAAATAGAAAAGTCTGATTCTATTATACATGAAGAGTCCTGCTTTTATTATCAAAACCTAGAAGCCACATTCAACCATTCTTGAGAGAATACATTTTGTATTCTTTAACAGTGATTCTCAAGACCAACCACCTTACTAAAGATACCTTTTGTATGTGGCACAGGAAATAATTTACATAAACAGCCCCCCCTTTTTTTAATGATTAGAATGTTTTCCAGTTTATTTTCATTTTTTTTCATTACAGTAGTCCTCATGTTCTTATAGCAAGTATATTGATGATCCATAAAATCATGCCCCAAAATAGACAAAGCTTAATAAATTCTATTGCTATTATTGTAAAAAGGATTCAGTACATTTGGATATGAGAATTGAGCAAAAAGATGACTGAGAATATAGGAAAGAAACTCTGAATAAATGTCAAAATCACTAAGGTTCTTCTGATAGAAATAGTATATCAATTTTGATCCTTTCACAGCATACATTGGGATAGAGATGTGGCACAGAGAGGTAGCAGTGATTATTTATATATAATATAGTAAGCCACCTTAATACCTGACAATTTTGCCAAACAGAGTCATTCTGAAGCATTCAAACAAAACTTTTAAACAATATCAAGATCAGGTAATACATGAATATTTTTATACAGTTGGAAAGCCTGTAATAGCACTTTTCCCAAAAAGTTCCAGATAGTTGAGATTTACCTGGATAAAACATAAAAATATTTATATATATTATAATATGTTATGAATATATGCAATACTATAATGTGTATGTATATGTGTGTGCATGTGGGTTTGTATATACTGAATCCACTTTTCACCTAAAACAACCAAAAATTAAAGAAAACAAAAAACAAAGAGAGTCACCAAATGTCAATATTTGAAACAATGGCTTTCAAGATCTTGAACATAAGGCAAAGTGATCCTAGAGGGATGAGCCCCATGATTGCCTCCAGTCCTCCAGTTTGCTGCTTTGAGGGAGTTCTCAGGTTACAGAACAGGAAAGGGTGCCCAGTAGGAAACTGGAAGACTCCCTGAGATGATGAGATAGAGCTGAGACTCAGGAGAGACCAAGGCAGCTAGAATTCACTAGACAGTGTACTGGAGAAAAGAGAGACGCACTAAGGAAAAAAGCCCAGAAATCCATAGAAACTTCCTCTCAAGTAGTATTCAGCAAAGTCCTGGTTAGTACAGCATATAAGGAAGTTACATGAGGCTAGGAAAAGAATCACCTGAAATGCCCTGGGTAGAAAACTCAGAAAGATCTTTTCTCAGTAGTGGAGAATAATAAGTCTTAGTACACATTACTCTGGTCCCACCTAACCAGTTCTTAAAAGCAAGATGTGAAAAAGTGAAACTATTTCCAAGTAACAATCACATTGCAGAACAAAATTCAAAAACAGTTATAAGAATACAAAAATAGTCCACGTTAAATATAGTAAAATCCACAATGTATGGCAACCAATCAAAGATGACCAGAATACAAAGAAGTATGAAAATACAACCCATAATGGAGTTCAATCAATTGAAACTGACCCAGAACCAGAACCAAAGCAGCTGTTAGAATTAATACACAAGAGTATTAAAAATTGTGATTATATTCCACATGCTCAAAAAGTTAAGTGGAGACATACAAAATATTAAAATGATCCAAACTAAATGTCTAAAGATGTTTTCTAGAAAACTACAATGTGTGAGATGAGAAATACACTGTATAGCATTTACTGCAGATTAAATGCTACAGAATAGAAGACTAATGAACTTGAAAACAGAGCAGTAGAAACAATTCAAAATGAAGCAAAGGAAAAAAAATACTGGAAAAAAGTGAATAGGGGATCAGTGAGTTGTGGAACAACTTATCAAATTATATAATTTAAATATTCGCAGTTTGTTGTACGTGGTGGTGGTTTAGTCGCTCAGTCATGGCCACCTATTTGTGACCCCATGGACTACAGTATATGTGTTTATATAGATGTTTAAAAATATGAATGATATAAATACCCTCAGTAATTTCCTCAGAAATTTGTAATCTAGTCATTAAATCAAAGGGGGATTTATAAATAACATGATACATAGCAGCATCGACTGGCATCACTCTTACAAAAATCAATTTAATTTAGCACTTTGGGTTAATAAATATATGCACTCAGAACAATTCTATTAAAACTAAAGAATATCTTTTTCCATATAGAAAACATTTTTAGCAGTTTATATTTTTTAATATTTTAAACTTTTCTGCATATGATAACAAATCTAATGTTACTGAAATAACACTTGGAATAACCTCTTTTAACCTTTATAGAGTACATTATTCCAATTCACTTTTCAACATACAATTAATTTTTTTAGAGATAAAACTTTTGAGTAGATTTAATTGCCAAAATAACTACCTTGGAAATTGAAATAACCTTCAATTATGAATTATGATCAAAAAGAGCTTTTTTATTTTTCACATTGTCTCATGAAATGACTTTCTTTCCCCCCAATCACCTTTTAAGTAACTTTGACATGACATTTTATTTTTCATCACTGGTAAAATACTTTCAGATGAATACAGTTTAATGAGACAAGCCCTTTGGCCAGTTCTAACACAAATAGATCTATATTTGAGGGAAAGTACAGCCAGGTGTGAAAAGGGAACTCTATGGTCTTGATATTGCTTAGACATTTGGTTTCAATGCTTCAGTCCAACTCATATGATAACACTGTCAGATATGAAGGTACTTTTCTAAAGCTTATTTGTAAACCAGTAGCAAAGGAACATCTGCCATTGATCCACCGATAATTCATGGATATTTCTTACAGATTAGAAAACCAAATACATCTTATTCTTATCCCATTCTCAGAAAAGCTTAACTAATTATTCCCTGAACAAATTTGTGCAGACAGAAGATGAAAAACAGGAAAATGTATAGAGAACTTAGAAGTTGTATAATTGCGACTCAAAGCAGTCATCTCTATGGACTTCCCTGGTGATCCAGTAGTTAAGACATTGTTTTCCAATGCAAGAGGTGCAGGTTCAACCCCTGTTCAGGGAGCCAGGATCCCACATGCCTTGCTGCCAAGAACACAAACAGAAAAAATATTGTAACAAAGTCAATAAAGACTTTTAAAAGGGTCCATATCAAAAAATCATTTAAAAAAAGAACCACTCATCTCTAAGAAATATTTTGGAAAATCAAACAGAAATGTATTTATCTTATTTATCACCTCCACTGTAAGATACCATCAATTGAACAAAATACCATCAATATCAAGATAATTTTTAGATTACATGTGCATGTAGATTGTAAGATGCATCTCAATGTCAGAAATATTTGAATCTTTAAATCAAGGAAATGTGCTATTTTATCATAAATAATCAGAAGTTCAAATTTTTAATATATTTCAAATAAATATATAAGAAAAGAGCACACACATGAGCAAAAATTAAACAATTAATAGTAAAAAAGAAGAGAACAAGGTGGTGGAGGAGTAGGTGGACGTGGAGTACATTTCTCTCCACAGATACATCAGGAATACACCTTCAGACACAAAAGTGTATGCAGAACATGAGCTAGAGTTGACAGGAATACCTGACCAGCAGAAAAGAATATATAGAACCACGCAAAACTCAGTAGGATGAAGGAAGTAGGGGGAAAAACAGGAGTGTTAGTAGGACTGGATCTGCCCTTGGTGGGTGGGGAACTGAAGCAGGGGTCTGATCATGACATCAGGGTAATTGTCTGAGTCAGAGAAAAAACATTTAAGGCTGAGAGTGAAACAGCTGATCTGTGGCAGCCTAAATCGAATGAGAATCATATACACTCATTGCCGCAGCCACACATACCCCCGCCAGGGATGCAGGTTCCCTAGAAGGCGCAGCAGCTGGGAGCTGGAGTTTAGGGATTGTGGAGCAATCCCAGGGCCAGGGCTACTGTTGATTGCGGAGAGATGGATCAAGGGGATGTGAGGGAAGGAGATCGATCGTGGTGGGAAATGCCTGTGGAGGAAAGCCAGGGAGCTATGGAAGCAAGGCGATACTGCTGAGTCATGCATAGGGGGTGGAGCCATCATCATAGCCTCTCTCTCCCCACAGGCCAACATCGGCAGCTGAACAATAGAGAAGCTGGCCCATTAAATGCCTGATGCACTGAACTACAGAGTAGGACCCCAGCCAGGGGGGCCCCCCTCTATGCACCAGAAACACCAAACTAGGACCCCAGGTAAGACTCCCTATAAGTGCCTGAGCAGGCGGAGCTATGGAGAAAGACTGGTCAAAGAGGCCTTCTGATTGCCAGCTACAAGAGGCTTGAAAAAAGATTCTGATAGAGCCATAACTCCCGCAGCAGAGGCAGTCAGTGTCCCTGCACACTTGGTCCCGCCAGCGTCCCCACAAGCCAAGCAGCTGCCACACCTTCACACTCAACCCTCACTGGGCAGAGGTGCCACAGGCAAAAAAGCGTCTTGCATTTATGCACACAGGGTAGCTTCAGCCGTGTCCAGCTCTTTGCAACCCTCTGGACTGTGGCCTGCCAGGCTTCTGTGTCAGAGAGGGGGTTCCTGCCATTCCTTTGTGGCCTGCAGAATTTCTGCTGAAAGATCAGCTGTTGAACATATGGGTTTCCCCTGGTATGTTATGTGTTGCTTTTCCCTCGTTGCTTTTAATATTCTTTCTTTGTGTTTAGTCTTTGTTAGTTTGATTAGTATGTGTCTTGGTGCATTTCTCCTTGGGTTTATCCTGTGTGGGACTCTTTGTGCCTCTTGGACTTGATTGAATATTTCCTTTCCCATGTTGGGGAGATTTTCAGCTATAATCTCTTCAAAATTTTTTTCATATCCTTTCTTTTTCTCTTCTTCTTCTGTGATCCCTATAATTCGAATGTTGGTGTGTTTGATATTTTTCCAGAGGTCTCTGATAATATCCTCAGTTTTTTTTTTTTTTTTTCATTCCTTTTACTTTATTCTGCTCTTCAGAAGTTATTTCCACCATTTTATCTTCCAGCTCACTGATCCGTTCTTCTGCTTCAGATATTCTGCTATTGATTCCTTCTAGAATATTTTTAATTTCAGTACTTGTGTTGTTTGTATGTTTATTCTTTAATTCTTCTAGGTCTTTGTTAATTGATTCTTGCATTTTCTCCATTCTGTTTTCAAGGTTTTTGATCATCTTCACTATTATTGTGAATTGTTTTTCAGATAGTTTGTCTATTTCCTCTTCATTTATTTGGACTTCTGTGTTTGTATCTTGTTCCCTCATTTGTGTAGTATTTCTATGCCTTTTCGTTTTTTTTTTTTTTTTTTTAACTTATTGTGTTTGAGGTCTCCTTTTCCCAAGCTTCAGGGTTGAATTATTTCTTCCTTTTGGGAGAAGGAAATGGCACCCCACTCCAGTACTCTTGCCTGGAAAATCCCATGGACAGAGAAGCCTGGAGGGCTGCAGTCCATGGGGTCACAAAGAGTCAGACACGACTGAGCAACTTCACACACAAGGTTCGTCCAGTGATTTGTGTGAGCTTCATATAGGATGAGATTTGTGCTGAGTTTTGTTTGTTTGTTTTTCCTCTGATGGGCAAGGCTGAATGAGGTGATAGTCCTGTCTGCTGATGACTGGGTTTGTATTTCTGTTTTGTTTGTTGCTTAGATGAGGCATCCTGAACAGGGTGCTATGCTGCTTGGGTGATGCTGGGTCTTATATTCAAGTGGTTTCCTTTGTGTGAGTTCTAACTATTTGATACTCCCTAGGTTAGTTCTCTCGTAGTCTAGGGTCTTGGAGTCATTACTCACACTGCAAAGGCTCAGGGCTTGATCTCTGGTCAAGAATGAAGATTCAACAAGTGGTTTGTTATGGCATTAAATGATATTAAAACAAATACCCAAAATGAGAAACCAAAGGTGAACCCCAGACAAATGGCAGTTACAAAATCAGGCAAATAATAATTAAAATAATGGAATATACACATACACATATACATCTATAAGCAAAATCAAAACAGTCCAACAAAAATAAAGTATAGTATATTGATCTGATGAACAAAAGAAATCAAAAATTATATCTACCAATTAAAAGCAAAACTAACTAAAGCACAAACTGGTAAACAAAACTAAAGCAAGGTGCCAGGTGGGGAATAAAGCAATGAAAACAAAACTAACAAATACATTGAGAGGAAAGGAAAGAAAGAAAAGAAAGAAAGAATAGATAAGCAAAATTAAATAGAGGTAGATGAAGATTTATATACATTAAAGATTAATTGCAAGGGAAAAAGAACCATGGGAAAAGAAAACAAAGGAATAAATGTGGAAAAGATAATAATAGACTTAAAAAATTAAAATTAATAAAAGAGAGGGGGGAAAAGGAAGAAGAAAGAAAAAAGGAAAACTCCACAGAACTGCAAAAGCCCAATGTAGAGGCAAAGGTTTATAACAAAAATAAAAAATGTGACTGAGGGGAAAAAAAACCTCAAAAGCTTAATTAGATTTCATAGTGTCCATAAAATTGACAACTACAACAGAGGATGAAAAAAGGGGGGGGGGGGGGGGGAAGAAAAAAAGTAAAAAGAATCCAAAAGAATATACATAGAACTGAACTGAACTATGAAAACAACGACTTTCTAAGTAGCCTATGTTGAGCTTCAGTTCAGTTCTATCACTCAGTCATGTCCAACTCTTTGCAACCCCATGGACTGCAGCACACCAGGCCTCCCTGTCCATCATCAACTCCCAGAGTTTACTCAAACTCAAGTGCATTGAGTCAGTGATGCCATCCAACCATCTCATCCTCGGTTGTTCCCTTCTCTTCTCACCTTCAGTCTGTAAATGGAATAAATGATCTGACCAAAAGACACAGACTCGCTGAATGGATACAAAAACAAGACCCACATATATGCTGTCTACAAGAAACCCACTTCAGACGTAAAGACACATGTAGACTGAAAGTGAGAGGATGGAAAAATATATTCCATGCAAATGGGAAGCAAAAGAAAACTGGAGTAACAATCCTCATATCAGACAAAATAGACCTTCAAATACAGAATATTACAAGATATAAGGAAGGAAACTACATAATGATCAAAGGATCAACCCAATAGGAAGACATAACTATTGTAAATATCATGCACCCAACATAAGAGCACCTCAATTCATAAGACAAACACAGACATAAAAGGAGAAATTGACAGTAACACAATAATAGTAGGAGACTTTAACACCCAACTCATACCAGTGGACAGATAATTAAAACAGATAATTAATAAGGAAACACAAGTCTTAAATGATACATTAGATGACATGGATCTCATTGATATCTTCAGGGCATTCCATTCACGTGCAGAAGAATACAACTTCTTCTCAAGTGCACATGGGACATTCTCCAGGATAGACCACATCTTAGGTTACAAATCAAACCTCAGTAAATTTGGAAAATTGAAATCATATCAAGCATCTTCTCTGACCACAATACTTTGAGACTAGATATCAATCACAAGAAAAAAAATATAAAAAACATGAACACATGGAGAGTAAACAATACATTTATAAATAACCAACAGGTTACTGAAGAAATCAAAAAATTTCTAGAAACAAATGACAATGAATACAAGATCACTCAAAACTTATGGGATGCAGCAAAAGCAGTTCTCAGAGGGAAGGTTATAGCAATACAATCCTACCTCAAGAAACAAGAAAAACATTGAATAGACAACCTAACTTTATACCTAAAGTAACTGGGAAAAGAGGAACAACAACAACAAAAACAAAATTAGAAGAAGGAAAGAAATTATAAAGAGTCAAGCAGAATAAATGAAAAAGAAATGAAAGAAACAACAGTAAAGATTAATAAAACTAAAAGCTGGTTCTTTGAGAAGATAAACAAAACTGACAAACCTATATCCAGACTCATCAAGGAAAAAAGAAAGAAGAATCAAATCAACAAAATTAGAAATATAAAAGGAGAGGTTACAGCAGACAACACAGAAATACAAAGGAGTATAAGAGATGAACAACTATAGGGCAATAAAATGGATAACCTGGAAGAAATGGACAGATTCTTAGAAAAGTTCAATCTTGCAAGACTGAACCAGGAAGAAATAGAAATTATGAACAACCCAATTACAAGCACTGAAATTGAACTGTGATAAAAAAATCTACCCCCCCCCCACAAAAAAAAAAAAAAAATGCCCAGGGCCAGGTGGCTTCACAGCAGAATTCTATCAAACATTTAGAGAAGAGCTAATGCCTATCCTTCTAAAACCCTTTCAAAAAATTGCAGAGGAAGGAACACTTCCAAACTCATTCTATGAGGCCCCGTCACCCTGTTACCAAAACCAGACAAAGACAACACAAAAAAAAGAAAACTGCAGGGCAATATCATGGATGAACATAGATGCAAGATCCTCAACAAAATTTTAGCAAACAGAACTCAGCACCACATCAAAAAGCTCATACACCAAGATCAAGTTGGGTTTATTCTAGGGATGCAAGGATTCTTCAGTATATGCAAATCAATCAATGTGATACAGCATATTAACAAATTGAAAGATAAAAACCATATTATAATCTCAAAAGATGGAGGAAAAAACCTTTGACAAAATTCAACCCCCATTTATGGTTAAAATTCTTCTGAAAATGTGCATATAAGGAACCTACCTCAACATAGTAAAGGCCATATATGACAAGGCTACAGAAAACATTATTCTCAATGGTGAAAAACTGAAAGCATTCCCCCTAAGATCAGGGACAAGACAAGGCTGTCCACTGTCAGCACTATTATTCAACATAGTTTTGGAAGTTCTAGCTACTGAAATAAGAGAAGAAAAAGAAATAGAAGAAATCCAGATCAAAAAAGAAGAAGCAAAGCTCTCACTGTTTGTAGATGACATGATACTGTACACAGAAAACCCAAAAGATAGTATCAGAAAATTACTAGACCTGATCAGTGAATTTAGCAAAGTTGCAGGATACAAAATCAATCCACAGAAATCACTCACATTTCTATACACTAACAATGAAAAATCAGAAAGAGAAATTAAGAAATCAATCCCACTCACCATTGCAACAAAAAGAATTAAATATCCAGGAATAAACTTACCTAAAGAGGTAAAGGACTGTACACAGAAAATTATGATACTGATGAAAGAAATCAAAGATGGCATAAACACAGAGAGAGCTATTCCAAGTTACTTGGTAGGAAGAATCAATATTGTGAAAATGACTATATTACCAAATGCAATCTACAGATTCAATGTGATCCCTATCAAATTACCAATGGCTTTTTTTCCCAGAACTAGAACAAAAAATTTCATGATTCATATAGAAGCACAAACCCCCCTGAATAGCCAAAGGAGTCTTGAGAAAGAAGAATGGAGCTGGAGGAACTAACTTTCCTGACTTCAGATTACACTACAAAGCTACAGTCATCAAGACAGTATGGTACTGGCACAAAAACATAAATATAGACCAATGGAACAAGATGGAAAGCCCAGAACTAAACCCATGCACCTATGGGTACCTTATTTTTGACTAAGGGGGCAAGAATATATAATGGGATAAAGGCGGCCTCACCAATAAGTGGTGCTGGGAAAACTGGGAAGCTATATGTAAAAGAATGAAATTAGAACACTTCTGAACACCATTCACAAAGACAAACTTAAAATGGATTAAAGACCTAAATGTGAGACCAGAAACTATAAAACTCTTAGAGGAAAACATAGGCAGAACACTCGATGACATAAATCAAAGCATGATCCTCTATGATCACCTCCTAGAGTAATGGAAATAAAAACCAAAAGTAAACAAGTGGGGCCTGATTAAATTTAAAAGCTTTTGCAGAGTAAAAGAAACTATAAGCAAGGTGAAAAGACAACCCTCAGAATGGGAGAAAATAATAGCAAATGAAAAAACTGACAAAGGATTAATCTCCAAAATACACAAGCAGCGCATACAACTCAATACCAGAAAAACAAACAACCCAATCAAAAAGTGGGGAAAAGACCTAAACAGACATTTCTCCAAAGAATACAAACAGATGACTAACAAACACATGAAAAGATACTCAATGTTGCTCATTATTAAAGAAATGCAAATCAAAACCACAATGAGATATCACCTCACACCAGTCAGAATGGCCCTCATCAAAAAGTCTATAAACAATAAATGCTGGAGAGGGTGTGGAGAAAAGGGAACACTCTTGCAGTGTTGGTGGGAATGCAAATTGATACAGCCACTATGGAAGACGGTATGGAGATTCCTTAAAAGACTAGGAATAAAACGTAGGAAAAAATCACCATATGACTCAGCAATCCCACTCCTAGATATATACCCTGAGGAGACCAAAATTGAAAAAGACACATGTATTCCAATATTCACTGCAGCACTATGTACAATAGCTAGAACATGGAAGCAACCTAGATGTCCATAGACAGATGAATGGATAAAGAAGTTGTGGTACATATACACAATGGAATATTACTCAGTCATAAAAAGGAACACATTTGAGTCAGTTCTAATGAGGTGGATGAGCCTAGAGCCTATTATACAGGGTGAAGTAAGTCAGAAAGAGGAAGATAAATATCATATTCTAATACATAGATTTGGAATCTAGAAAAGTGGTACTAAGGAATTTATTTACAGAGTAGCAATGGAGAAACAGACATAGAGAATAGACTTATGGACATGGGGAGAGGGGAGGAGAGGGTGAGATGTATGAAAACAGTAACATGGAAACTTACATTATCGTATGTAAAATAGACAGCCAACGGGAATCTGCTGTCTGGCTCGGGAACTCAAACAGGGGCTCTGTATCAATCTAGAGGAGTGGGACTGGCAGGGAGGATCAAAAGGGAGTGGATATATGTATACCCATGGCTGATTCATGCTGAGGTTTGACAGAAAGCAATTATCCTTCAATTAAAAAATAAATAAAATTTTTAAAAATAGTAAAAAGTCAGTTTTTACTTCATTTCTATAGACAAGTTTAAAGAAACTTTCAAACATATGTGATTTCACACCTGAACTTTTTTTTATTTCCAATTCTTGACACACATTTGAGAAACTTTATGGCAGTGGTGTAACAGAAATAATGAGTTTTTTGTAGCAAGGAGAAATGTGGTCATTACTTGATAGATATTTTCAATTTATCTTTAAATAATTGTCTACCAAAATTTCACTCTCTCTGGATGCTCCCAAATTTGTCCTCACATGTTTACCTGATGGTCCATCTTAAATTCCAGGATGAAATTGTAGAGTGATTTATTCAGAAAAGTAAAAGAGAGAATAAGATTTATGTATCTCAAAAAAGGCGAGGGTGGGATGTTTCGAGAGAACAGCATCGAAACATGTATATTATCTAGGGTGAAACAGATCACCAGCCCAGGTTGGATGCATGAGACAAGTGCTCGGGCCTGGTGCACTGGGAAGACCCAGAGGGATTGGGTAGAGAGGGAGGTGGGAGGGGGGGATCGGGATGGGGAATACGTGTAAATCCATGGCTGCATGTCAATGTATGACAAAAATCACTACAATATTGTAAAGTAATTAGCCTCCAACTAATAAAAATAAATGGGAAAAAAAATGAAAAAAAAAAAAACAAAAAACACCTCTATATGTAAGTCTCTTTTCAAAGGCAACTGTCCCTGCTTCCTAAGTGAAAGACAAAATGGACTCAATATCTTTGTATAATCAAATCAAGGAAAAACAAAAGATTCTTTCTGAGTGTGACCATCAACACTGAGCATTAGTAATCAACAACAACAACAACAAAAAGAAATAAAGCACATGTATTGATACCTCTTTCATAAAAATCTGTTCTAAGTCAACAATCAGTTAGTTAATAGCTACTCCCTGGAACTTCATATATGCAAAATATTTCACAATTTCATCAAACACAGAAACACAATGGAGCACCAAATGACTCAAAAAATCTCTAAATTTGCAATAATACATTGAACACAAACAATGGAAAATGGTTTCTTTACTTAACTAAATGATGTCAATGTCATTGACTGTGTAGCCAAAATCTAGAAAGTAAAAGCATTTTTAAGACAAGAGAAATGAAGTGGGGATGTGGGGTTCCCAAGACAATTGGAAAAGACAGTTTTTCCTACACCTGGCTAAGAAAACGTAGACATAATTTATACGTTATTTCATGGTCAAATGAGGTGGCTGAGAGTGAGACAAAAACCTGGAAGAAAATAGGCCCTTCCCCATCGATCAATTTCAAGGCCAGACTTGCCTGCTCTGCCTGTTTTCTTTGTTCATTAAAAAGTCTCTTCATTTCCTTCTCTTCTGTTTTCTTACTTGGTTCCCATCAGTGCCTCATTAATTGCAATTCCTATGAACTTCCTCCAAAGTAGTTGGTGCATGTAATTTGGGAGTGAGCTCCTAAATTCTTAATGCTTGGATTGATTTCAAGTTTCTCATTAGTTTACAATGAGTTGGAATACATCAGGTTTTCCAAATTTAGGAGGATCTTACTATTAATCTTGAGTTTGAAGGACATGTTTTATCTAGTAGCAATGTTTTAGTTATTTTATTTAGCTTTTTTGTTAGGTGTTTTGCTTTGGTTTGGTTTTTTGTTTTCATTTTTTTGCTGTTTTGAGAAATTCTTATAGATTAGTGTATACAAAATTCTGTGTTTTCCTGGGAAAAGGTTTCATAGAGATGTTTCTTAGATATGTTTTTACCCCCACAAATGAAGAAACCATGGTTCTAGGTACTTCATTCATTCAATTGACATTTATTAAGACCATAATATTTGCTGCAAGCTGTACTTTCAAAATGTGATGCTGGAGAAGAGAATTCCCTCAGACAGAAAGGCGATCAAACCAGTCAATCCGAGAGGAAATCAATTCTGAATATTCATTGGAAGGACTGATGCTGAAGCTGAAGATCCAATGCTTTGGCCACCTAATGCAAAGAGTAGACTCATTAGAAAGACCCTAATGCTGGGAAAGATTGAAGGCAAAAAGAGAAAGGGGCAACAGAGGATGAGATGTTTGGATGGCATGGATGGCATTACTGACTCAATGGACATGAGTTTGAGCAAACTTTGGGAGATAGTGAAAGACAAGGAACCCTGGCATGCTGTAGTTCATTGGGTTGCAAAGAATTGGACATGACTTAGCAAGTGAACAGCAGCACAACAATACTAAAGAACGGAGATGAGTAAGTTCCTGCTGAAATCCTCCTGAAAGTGTTTCTGGAGTCAGATAGACCCTAAAGTGGACTACCATGGTCCAGTGCAGCAAATTTTCTAATGAAAGTGGCTGAGTGCTCTTCAAGCAAAGAGGAGGGGGAAACAGTGTATAGAGAAGGTCAGGAAACAGTTCATCTAAGTTGGGACGTGATGCCTAGGTCCTGAAGCCTGAGGAGAAGATGCGCTCCTGTTGAGCTCCTGTTGCTCCATCTCCTGGCTCTTTGGTGGATCAACTACACACAGCTGTTGGATCAACTACACATACAGCCCAGTGATTCTTGGGGATTTAGAGCCCAGTGATTCTAATCTCTAAACAGTACTTTCATGAAACGTAACCTAAGCTATAACTGGATCCAGAGATTCTACTGACTTTTCTTTCAAAGAGTCTTTCCCACCTCTCAGCTATTTCTGAGTTTCCCATGATACCCTTCTGCATGCTTTTTGAAATTACTCTGCCTGGGTATTCCTCTCAGGCCTGCTCATTGTGTCTTTTTGCTTTTGCTCTGCTCCTAGTGACCCTCAGAAAGTCTCTGTTCTGTTGGGCACCCTGGGATGCCAGTGACCACTGATGCATCCTCTGTTCAGCACCCAGGGGTCCAGGTCCTTGTACTTCTCCTTGCCTGTTCACGGGCCCTGACAAGGCCACCTGTGGCCAAGAGATGCCATACTCCCCACAAGATGGTTGTTCCCAAAGCCGTCACTTCTCTGTTCTGCTGATGTTCTTGCTCCTACTGTTGCTGGCACTGGAAGGGACCAGTTCCAGGATTATTAGATCCCAATCTGCTTCTCCACAACCAGATGGCTTAGAGATTATTGGTACTCCTTCATGTCTGTGTTGTCATTTCTGGATGCGCATTCCCAGCTCTGTGGCCTACTTTTAACTGCTCACACCTGCAGCTTTTCCGGAGGATTGTTCTTTGGCTACTGAAGCAGAGCTGAAAGGATCAGGAATTTACAAATCCTCATTTCTACCACTTTCACCCAGCAGGCAGCCAATGACTGACTGCTATTGCAAGTGGACTAAATTCCAGCTCCCTCACCTCAAGGAAGGGTAATGTGTGAAGCCCCTGTCTACATTCCAGAGCTACCCATAGGAGCCAGCCCAGGCTAGGATCTCACCTGAAACCATAGCCTTTGTTGACTTTCCCTCCTCATATATCCTACCTTTCTGTGCCCTTTCCAATTTCCTGTTAATAAACCACTTTCATGCAGATCCTATCACATAAGAATTTGTGTTGTGGAAACCCAACCTAGAAAGCCAAGTCTATCCCATTCCTGGAATTCCTCAAGCCTGAGAAAGTAAGACAGTTCTTCAATCTTCAGTTCAAAGCTGTATCTTACGCTTACCCCATATTGAAGACTTCCCTAGAATGTTTGACAATGATCACTTCTATTTCCTTTCATGGGGGAAATAAATAGCCAATTCTCTCAAGGTATGGCCTTGTCCCAGGGCAGTAGGACTATCTCAAAATAGCCAGATATTAATATTTTTCAAGATCTGGATTATACAACTACACCCATGATTAGAGTTTTTTTTCAAAGTTTGAGTGAGGATGGAGGGTAGAAGCTAATAATACACAAATATGGAAGAGGAAAGATTATGGTAAAAATTTCAATGTAGCTGGAGAGCAGAATATGAAACCATGAATAGAGGATGAAAGTTCAGATACTTTGTGGGCTTTACACCCCACTAAAGAGTTTGATCTTTATTGTATAGATACCAGGGATGTTTAAATGAGGTGATGATATAAAGAGACATAATTTTTTGAAGATAAAGGTCATAATGGACTGAAGGATAAGAAATAGAATCCTGGGCATAGAAATTGAGAAGTCACAGGGAAATACAGCTTGGGATGTAAGACAAAACTGGGTAAAGATCATCTAGGGTCTCTGTAAAGAAAACAAAAGGACAATAAAGGGGAGTAGCCATGAGAAAACAAACCCTAAAATGCAATGCATGGGCCAAATGGAAGGAGAAAAGGTAGGACATGGACAGAAACCAGCAGACATTAATGCCCTAGAATCCACAGGAAACATAATATAGAGCATTAAATTTTATAGAAAAATCAAGTAATGTGAGAGCAAAATAGGATTTGACAATGAGAATGTCATTCGTGGCTAACAGGAAAACAATCTCAGTGGGGTGGGGTAATAAGAGAGGGTGCCAGATTGTAATAACTAAGACTGCATGAAATTAGGAAAAGTGGACTCAGTCAGTGTGGTCTTATCCTTCACACCACCCTCTTCCCCAGAAAGCTCATCACATGTTGAAAAAAGAATTAGGAAGGAGTTTGAAGAGGATGCAGAAATAAGGTAAAATATTTCTGAGTGTGAGGGAGACTTGGAAATATCAATTTACTCTCGAGGAGGAATGAAGAGGAAAAAATAAATGAAGAATACCTGCAAAAAGAAGGATAAAATGATGATCAAGATCCCAGATATGGGGAAGAATGTCTTAAAGAGAGGGCCAGGGGATACTGTCCTCTGAGACAGGAGGGAAGATGAATAAGGATGGATCTACAGCTACAGGTCAGGTGTCATGGAGATAGGTGAGCAGTACATAAGAGCCATTCTTTTGTCTAAAACATCAAGCACAGTCATCTGCCAGGGTTTAGAGAGATGGAAGTGAGACAAGCACTTATCGAGAGGAATATAAAACAAGAAATATTTTTAAAAATGCATAATCACACATTAGACAAAGAATTATCCAGGGTATTGAGGGTCCAGTTGGTTAGAGTAAGGTATGGTGATACTGTTCAGCCCCATTGTAGAATTTTAATGCTCAGGACCAAGGGTTAACAGTAAAAATAAAAGATAGTTATAAAGAAAATGAATGGGTAGATTCATCTTTGATTGTATATTACCATAGTAGGGGCTGGGAGTGGGTAATGCCTCAGTTCAGTTCAGTCATTCAGTCATGTCGGACTCTTTGTGACCCCATAGATTGGAGCACACCAGGCCTCCCTGTCCATTACCAACTCTCAGAGCTTACTCAAACTCATTTCTATTGAGTTAGTGATGCCATCCAACCATCTCATCCTCTGTTGCCCCCTTCCCCTCCTGTCTAACGAGAGACAAAATACAAAAGAAATTGAGGGTGCTGGTGGAAGTTCATTTAAGTGATTAAATTATGATGTCTAGGTTTCATCTGAAAGGAATAGATATCAGAAGGAAATGGTCAGATCTGGAACGTTTCAAGCAAGAGGAGTATACAGAAAATTCCAGAAAGCAATCCTTCACAAAGTGTAAGGACAGTAAAGAGATGCCCAAGGAAGGCAGAAAATGTGAGCTGGGGAATGGAGATGAAGAGCAGTGGATATTGAAAGCCCAGCACAACTAATATGTTACATGCAAATAGAGAAGGTAGCTAAGTCCAAGGTATCTTTGGAAAAGGTTGATAGAAAGTCTCATATCTATTACTGTGGGGAAGAATCCCTTAGAAGGTATGGAGTAGCCCACATAGTCAACAAGAGTCCAAAATGCAGTACTTGCGTGCAATCTCAAAAACGACAGAATGATCTCTGTTCATTTCCAAGGCAAACCATTCAATACCACAGTAATCCAAGTCTATGCTCCAACCACTAATGCTGAAGAAGCTGAAGTTTAATTGTTCTATGATGACCTACAAGACCTCCTAGAACTAACACCAGAAACCAATAGCCTTTTCATCATAGGGGACTGTAGTGCAAAAGTAGGAAGTCAAGAGATACCTAGAGAAACAGGCAGGCAAGTTTGGCCTTGGAGCACAAAATGAAGCAGGGCAAATGCTAACAGAGTTTTCCCAAGAGAACATATTGGTTATAGTAAACATCTTCTTTCAACAACATACAGATGACTCTACACATGGACATCACCAGATGGTCAATACCGAAATCAGATTGATTATATCCTTTGTAGCCAAACATGGGGAAGCTCTATACAGTCAGCAAAAACAAGACCAGGAGCTTACTGTGGCTCAGATCATGAACTCCTTACTGCAAAATTCAGACTTAAACTGAAGAAAGTAGCAAAAACCACTAGACCATTCAGGTATGACCTAAGTCAAATCCTGAAGTGACAAATAGATTCAAGGGATTAGATCTGATAGAGTGCCTGAAGAACTGTGCATAGAGGTTGACAACATTGTACAGGAGGCAGTGATCAAAACCATCTCCAAGAAAAAGAATTCAAAAAGGAAAGTGATTGTCTGAGAAGGCCTTACAAATAACTGAGAAAAGAAGAAGAGCAGAAGGCAAAGGAGAAAAGGGAAGATATATCCATCTGAATGTAGAGTTCCAAAGAACAGCAAGGAGAGATGAGAAAACCTTCCTAAGTGATCAGTACAAAGAATAGAGGAAAACAATAGAATGGGAAAGAGTAGAGGTCTCTTCAAGAAAATTAGAGATACTGAGGGAACATTTCATGCAAAGATGGGCACAATAAAGGACAGAAATGGTATGGACCTAACAGAAGCAGAAGATATTAAGAAGAGGTGGCAAGAATATACAGAACTATATAAAAAATATCTTCATGACCCAAATAGCCACAGTGGTTTAATCATTGACCTGGAGCCAGATATCTCCGAATGCAAAGTCAAGTGGGCCTTGGGAAGCATCACGATGAGCGAAACTAGTCATCACTAAGAATAAAGCTAGTGGAGGTGATGGAATTCCAGTTGAGCTATTTCAAATCCTAAAAGGTGATGCTGTGAAAGTGCTGCACTCAATCTGCTAGCAAATTTGGAAAACTCAGCAATGGGCACATAACTGGAAAAGGTCAGTTTTCATTCCAATCCCAAAGAAAGGGAATGCCAAAGAATGTTCAAACCACCACACAATTGAACTCATCTTACACACTCACAAAGTAATGCCCCAAATTCTCCAAGTCAGGCTTCAAGAGTACATGAACTGAGAACTTCCAGGTATTCAAGCTGGATTTAGAAAAGGCAGAGGAACCAGAGATCAAATTGCCAACATCCTTAGATTATAGAAAAAGCAAGAGAGTTCTAGAAAAACATTTACTTCTGCTTCATTGACTACTCCAAAGCCTTTGACTGTGGATCATGACAAACTGTGGAAAATTCTTAAAGAGACGGGAATACCAGACCATGTTATCTGCCTCCTGAGAAATCTGTATGCAGGTCAAGAAGCAGCATTTAGAACAGGACATGGAGCAATGGCCTGGTTCCAAATTGAGAAAGGAGTACATCAAGGCTGTATATTGTCAACCTGCTTATTTAACCTATTTTTCTTATTATTAATTTATTTTTTTATTGAAGGATAATTGCTTTACAGAATTTTGTTGTTTCCTGTCAAAACTCAACATGAATCAGCCATAGGTACAGAGTACATCATGTGAAATGCCAGGCTGGTTAAAGTACAAGCTGGAATCAAGATTACCAGGAGAAATATCAATAACCTCAGATATGCAAATGATACCTTCCTTATGGCAGAAAGCGAAGAGAAAGTAAAGCGCTTCTAGACAAAAGTGAAAGAGGAGAGTGAAAACGCTGGCTTCAAACTCAACATTCAAAAAGTGAAGGTCATGGGATCCAGTCCCATCACTTCATGGCAAATAGATGGGGAAACAATGGAAACAGTGACAGACTTTATTTTCTTGGGCTCCAAAATCACTGCAGATGGTGACTGCAGCCACGAAATTAAAAGATGTTTGCTCCTTGGAAGAAAAGTTAAGACAAACAGACAGCATATTAAAAAGCAGAGACATTACTTTGCCAACAAAGGTCTGTTTAGTCAAAACTATGGTTTTTCCAGTAGTCATGTATGGATGTGAGAGTTGGACCCTAAAGAATTCTGAGTGCTGAAGGCTTGATGCTTTTGAACTGTCATGTTAGAGAAGACTGTTGAGAGTCCTCTGGACTGCAAGATCAAATCAGTCTATCCTAAAGGAAATCAGTCCTGAATATCCATTGGAAGGACTGATGCTGAAGCTGAAGCTCCAATATTTTGGCCGCTTGATGCGAAGAACTGACTCGTTGGAAAAGACCCAGATGCTGGGAAAGATTGAAGGCAGGAGGAGAAGGGGTCAACAGAGGATGAGATGTTTGGATGGCATCAGCAGCTCAATGGACATGAGTTTGAGTAAGCTCCAGGAGTTGGTGATGGACAAGGAATCCTGGCATACTGCAGTCCATGGGGTCGCCAAGATTGGACACGAGTGAGTGACTGAACTGACTGAGACATAGAGAATGATGTTGAGAAGCAGCAGAACTGAGACTCACAGTCCTCAGCTCTTTTACTGAAAACTAGAACAACAATATCCCAACAAAATGGAAAATACAAGCAAGGACACAGGTCTAAGTTGAGAGGGAGATGAATGTGTTAGATGTGATGAAGGATTCAAGTGGAAGTTTCCTCCAGACAACTGGAAATAGACATTTTACATTACAAATCGAAATGGTATTGGGGTCACACCCTGAGTGTTCTGCTTCAGATTTCAACAACCTCTGATGTTATATGTTGACCTGATACCACCAGAACAAATTTTCCCAAGTCACCTAGTTTTCCCTGATAATTCCCAACTCAGGCTATGCTGTCATCATCCAGAATTATTAAAAGCTAGCATGTAGACATAGAGAACTTAACCCAGTACACTAAACCACATATGGAGGTCAGGACAGTTATTCTTACAAATGAATTTAATCTCTAAATTGATATATAGCAGCATTATGCTTTTGAAGTTAGACAGTGATTCACAAACTTTGAGGTGGGGGTGGAATAAGGGTACAAAGTAAAACAGCACTTCGTCAAGCTTGGGAAATTCATCAAACACTGGCTCAAGTCACAGTTCTGCTCCGCCTGGGGGGGTTAGGAGGATGCTCTCTATGAATCAGTACATCATATCTAACCATTAGGATACTTAAAACTCGGCAATGAAAATGACTCAAGAAAAAATATGTATACTAAGGGGCTGATAGAGTTAATCCTCTTTTAGAAATCTAGATTTTACTTTTCTCTTCATGTTCATCATATTGCAAAATAATTTATTCATCATAAGTACATATGTGTTAGTAATTTATGGCTTACAAATATTTTCTCTGGGGCTCTTTTCTTATCCATAGTGTTGTGTAAATCGTCTTTATTAGGCCAAGTCCACGAGACCTAGCTGCTAATTCTGAGGTAAATGCAAAAAGCATAGAAATTTACTCCTTAATCCTACTAACCGATACTTCCTTCTTTCTTTCTCAAGTTTTAATTTTCTTTTTCTACATAAGTATCACAATCTTTGGCCACTTGATGCAAACAGCCAACTCATTGGAAAAGACCCTGATGCTGGCAAAGATTGAGGGCAGGAGGAGAAGGGGGCGAAAGAGGATGGGATGGTTGGATAGCATCACTGACTCAATGAATATGAGTTTGAGCAAACTCTGGGAAATAGTGGAGGACAGGGAAGCCTGGTGTACTGCAGTCCATGGGCTCGCAAAGAGTCAGACCTGACTTAGTGGCTAAACAAGAACAATCAGAGTCTTGTCACAAGCAAGTTATATATTTTATATGAGTAAAATCAAACACATTTTTTTCCCAAATGAAAACAATATACAGTACATTGCTCAATCTTGCATTCTTCCTTCAATTCAAAACGTGGGTGAAATATCTTATCCCAAAGAACATACAATTATGCAACTTGGTGGGTATAAAGTCATTTATCAGCTCCTTCCCCAGGTATATGGAGGAAGAATTCTATCCATATCCCAATAACATCCCCTTTCATCACCAAGGGTGTATCTCATCAATGACAGACCAAGCACAGGTGCTGTTTGCTAAGACTTCGAAACAAAATTCTTTCCCAGAGTGAACAGCTTCTTACAAGAATATTCGGAGTACAGTGTGTTCCAGGCATGTAGCACCTGTTACCCACTTGTTTAAATGTCTCATGAAGGGGACGGAGAAAAAATAGTTTCTCTCTGTCTCCGGGAACATACATAAATTTAGCATACAGTTCTTTTTTGGCCAAGTACAAGTTTGAATTACCTTAAGAAAGGCCATAGGATATACTTTCTTGAAGATGCTCTTCATGCTACCACTTATTCCATAAAATGAAGAGGAGGTGGTGAGCCAGGAGAAAGGAGGAAAGGAATGTAGGTAAAAGAAATAAAGAAAGAAAATGGAAGGAAGGCAGCATTGCAAATCCAACACTGAAACTGAGATGAGAAAGAAAACCCATAAATTTCCTCTTACTACTAATGTTTGCATTATGCCCAAGTAGTTGGTCTCTTATGTCTACTTAATTATGAGAAATGTGAGACCCAGGTCACTGCTTTTTAAATATTGAAAACCCAGTACATTTATGAAGATGTTATTGCCAACTCTTTAGGAAATAGGTTGAGTTTATATTATTTTTCCTACATTTTGAGGTTAGCTCAGTCTAAATAGAGAGCTGAATGTTTTTCCTCATGAGACCAAGCAGTCTTAATCTCATTAGCATCATACTTAAATGAAAAGATATTATTCTAATGTTATTTTATTAACTGTAGCTATTACCATTGTTGAAAAACATAGGAGCATTGGAATGATTTTAGAAACAAAATCATTACTGTATTAATTCAAGCTATACCACCGTCTTAAACAAGCATTATCCACTACAGTATGCAAACACACATGAGGACAGTTGACCCTGAAATGATAGGAGTTTGAACTGTGCAGGTACACTTATACCCAGATTTCTTCAATAATCACCTACTATAGGACTTCACGTTCCTGGATGGTTGAATTGGCAAATGCAGAATTGTGGACACGGCACACTGACTATAAAGTTGAAGGCAGATTTCCCACCATATGGAGGGTCAGCGCCCTAACCCCCTTTTTGTTTGAAGGTCAACTGCACTTTCAGAGTACATGTACACGTGTTGTGCGTGCACACACGAGTGTGTGGATTCTCATGGGCACATTCACACATCCCACAGTGTTCAGACAAACCACCCAGCCTCTTCAGCATTTCATTCCTACACTGAAGTGAAGCACCTGTCTTTACCCTCTGGACTACTGTAACTTTTAGAGTGCTGTTTATTAATAGCCATTCTGTGAATTGTTCTCCAGCCTTCTGAGGCTGTTTTCAGAATTACAAACACACTCATAAGAAGGGAATTCAAGGTCAGCAGTCTGTGTTAAGCAATTCCTATATTTATAAAGTTTCTAGAAATGGATAACTTATCATTCTTCCTCTCCATGCCTGCTGGGCTCAGGACCAGACGCTATTTTCACAAAGTCTTTTTTTAACACAGAGATGAACATCTAACATGCATCTGTGGTTCAACCTCACTCCAAGGGCCTGTGACTCTGGTGACTGGCTAAGGACGAGCCCTTGGGAATCAGTGCCACCCCCTCTTCCTGCCAGCCTGACTCACCTCAGGAGCAGGTGCAAAATTAGGAGCAGTATCCAGGCTCGGAAAAACGCTTCAGTGTTGCTGCAGTTCTGTCCAGGGAGTAGTAGAATGTACAGTGATTAGAAACACATATTTCTGTTGTCATTGTATGTGTGTGTGTGTGTTTTCACATTACAATTTAATTTTTTTCTTTTTTTTTGACTTTTCACCGAACTTGAGTGAGAGCTTGTATTTAGTTTTGGACTCTGATCTGTTTTCTTTAGACCTCCTCAAATATAAAGATTTCATGTTCCTTGTTTTTGTAGGAAAAGTAAGCAGTGGTAATTTTGCACAGTGTTGAATATGCAGTTATTGTATGATTATGGATAAACTGAAGATTGAGGCACAGATTTACAAACAAATCCAGACAAAAATCAACAATTAAAAGAAATCATTAAAAAATGAACATGTGAAATTTCAGAAAAAAAAGATTCGAGTAATTGCTGAGAATCTCTTAAATTTCATTCAGAAATCAATGCCTTGAAATCTCACTAAATATACATAAATTTAAAATGTAACAAATATCTAGGAAGAAATGATGAAATGATAATAATATATAAGCCACACTACTGTATACTGTACGGAGTGGGCAGCCAATAAAGGTTTGTTCCTTTTTCACTCAAATAACTGCAAAATGTTCTGTTGTAATGTTTCAGTAATCTGCAGGAAAAATAGAGAAAGAAAAATAGAAACCTGTCGGTGTACTACTAGAACTATCCAGTGGTGAGAGTTTTCTTACTTGCCCCATGCTCTGTTTATATTGGCAACCATGTACTCATATGTGGAATACAACATTAGTTTAGGATAATGTGATAACATTCACCAGAAAGAGCAACTTAACATACTCTACACTGACTCAATCCCCACCAGAAAGTTTTAGATCTTTATTTGGTTTCTCCAGTTGATTCTCTAGTAGGACAGCATTGCTTTCAGCAACCACAGAAGATATTCTACTTTACTTCAAGATAATGTTGCAAGTGCTAATTAATAAACTGTATCCTGTTTAAAAATAAATGCTGGCAATTTCAATAATGAGAATCTATCCCTCAAAATCTGATCACCATATTTGTGGTTTTAAGTTGGTTGAATCACGACATTTCTGATTCTTCTTCTCTCAAAATTCAACAACCTAACTTCCAAGTGGGGGTGCGGGGAACAACCAAATACAGGAAAACCAACAAATTTGAAGAGCTATTTAAAAAATTAGAATAAATCTGTAATCCCAAGGCACAGTGTTGGAAGACTGAAGTGAACAGAAAAATAATTTAGAAGAATGGAAGTAGTAAAATCTTATGGATGGATTTACTAACTCATTTGGCCCCTAACAACCCCCTAAAGTCTCAGAAATTGGAATTACTGGGAACACTCTGAAGATATCAGGGTAACGATTTGAAAAAACCAGCTGAGGGGCAATTAGCCCCACATCCCCAATTCCCACTCTCTGTGAGTACCTTCTGATGACTATTCTACTTCTAAAGCACCTGCAGAAATGAGCACAGAAGACTGCAAATTACCATACAAGGGAAGATAAATGGAATCAAACTAAAATTTGCTTACTAAACTGTGGACCCTGATCCTTTCTTTCCCACCAAATTCTGGATATCTGATAGGCATGTTAACTCCCCACAGGAAAGTATAAGAGAAAATGTACTGCCTCACAGAAAGCCCCAGTAGGAATCCAAACATTTAGGGGATTCACGACATAGAAACTGGCTGGTCAGTCTGGCAAACACAGGAGGTTCAGCCATGCATAAATGCAACCCACACCCATAGAACTTCCTATTCAAATTTTAGGGCCTTTATCTTAATTAGAAACAAAATCAAAGAACTGAAAGCTTCTAAAATTAAGATGAGAAAATAACCAAAACAGATTAAGGGAGCAAAAAATGCTTTAATTAATATCCCTGGAGAGTAAGAGAGGTATTGAACTCATGGAACAAAACTAACTGCTTAAAAAGAAACATTCATTGAACAAGAAATAGAAATTAAAGCATAAAAAGATCACTTGAATAAGAGTTCTACAAAACAGCTGGAAGATCAAAACTGCGCAAAGATAACCAATAAGAGAGAAAAGATGAAAGAAAAACAATTAAGTGAAGAGGCCCAACATCTGACTAGTAGGAGTTTCACAGAGAAAACCAGAAAATTCCCCACCTTTGAAATATGTAAGTCTTCAGATTGAAAAAACCTGCCACCAAGTGCCTAAAGCTATAAATGAAAAAAAAAGAAGAAGAATAAAAAGGAGACCCTCCAGAGAAAAAAGGGGGGCACATACAAAAGATCAGGAAAAATAATCACATTTGTTTTCTAAAAGCAGCTTAGAAGCCTTGAGGACAGTAGCACAGTGCATTTCAAATTTTTGATGTGTGTACTATCCATTCTAGTAATTTATATCCAAATACATGATCAACCATATGTAAAAATGAAATAAGGACATTTTAAGAAATGTGTTAAATTTCTAGTTGTGCAATCACTCAGTCATGTCCGACTCTTTGTGACCCCATGGACTGCAGCATGCCAGGCTTCTCTGTCCTTCAGTATCTCCCAGAGCTTGCTCAAAGTCATGACCATTGAGTCAGTGATGCCATTCAACCAGCTCATCCTCTGTCATGCCCTTCTCCTGTCCTCAGTCTTTCCCAGCATCAGGGTCTTTTCCAGCAAGTTGGCTCCTTGCTCGAGGTAACCAAAGTATTGGAGCTTCAGCTTCAGTATCAGTTCTTCCAATGAATATTCAGGACTGATTTCCTTTAGGACTGACTGATTTGAACTCCTTGCTGTCCAAGCTATTCTCAAGAGTCTTCTCCAGCACTATAGTTTGAAAGCGTCAGTTCTTCAGCACTCAGATTTCTTTATGGTCCAACTCTCACATTTATACATGACTACTGGAAAAACTATAGCTTTGATTATACAGATCTTTGTCAGCAAAGTGATGTCTCTGTTTTTCAATATGCTGTCTAGGTTTGTCATAACTTTTCTTCCAAAGAGCTCTTCTTCCAAAGAGCTCTTTGAATTTCATGACTGCAGTCACTGTCGGCAGTGATTTTGAAATCCAAGACAATAAAGTCTGTCACTGTTTCCATTTCTTCCCCATCTAGTTGCCATGAAGTGAGGGGATCACATGCCATGATCGTAGCTTTTGAATGTTGAGTTTTAAGCCAGCTTTTTCACTCCCTCTTTCACCTTCATCAAGAGGCTATTTAATTCTCTTCTCTTTCTGCCATAATGGTGGTGCCATCTCCATATCTGAGGTTATTGATGTTTCTCCTGGCAATCTTGATTCCAGCTTGTGCTTCATCCAGCCTGGCATTTTTCATGATATATTCTGTATGTAAGTTAAATAAGCAGGGTGACAATATACAGCCTTGACACACTCTTTTCCCAATTTGAACCAGTTCATTGTTTCATGTCATGTTCTAACTGTTGCTTCCTGACCTACATACAGGTTTCTCAGGAGGCAGGTAAGGTGGTTTGCTATTCCCATCTCTTTAAAAATTTTCCACAGTTTGTTGTGATCCACACAGTCAAAGACTTTAGTGTAGTCAATGAAGCAGAAGTAGATGTTTTTCTAGAATTCCCTTGCCTTTTCTATGATCCAATTAATGTTGGATATTTAATCTCTGGTTCCTCTGCCTTTTCTAAATCCAGCTTGTACATCTAGAAGCTCTTAGTTCACATACTGTTGAAACCTAGCTTGAAGGATTTTGAGCATTACGTTACTAACACCTGAAATGAGCACAATTGTTTGGCAGTTTAAACATTTCTTGACATTGCCCTTCTTTGGAATTGGAATGAAAACTGACCTTTTCCAGTCCTGTGGCCACTGCTGAGTTTTCCAAATTTGCTGGCATATTGAGTGCAGCACTTTCACAGCATCATCTTTTAGGATTTGAAATAGCTCAACTGAAATTCCATCACCTCCACTAGCTTTGTTTGTAGTAATGCTTCCTAGGGCCCACTTGACTTCATGCTTCAGGCTGTCTGGCTCTAGGTGAATGACCACACCATCATTATCTGGGTGGTTATTCGGGTCATTGAGACCTTTTTTTTGTACAATTTTTCTGTATATTCTTGCCACCTCTTCTTAATACCTTCTGCTTCTGTTAGGTCCATACCGTTTCTGTCCTTTATTGTGCCCATCTTTGCATGAAGTGTTCCCTTGGTACCTCTGATTTTCTTGAAGAGATCTCCAGTCTTTCCCATTCTACTGTTTTCTTCTATTTCTTTGCATTGATCACTTAAGAAGGCTTTCTTATCTCTCCTTGCTATTCTTTGGAACTCTGCATTAGATGCGTATGTCTTTCTTTTTCTGCTTTGACTGTTGCTTCTCTTCTTTCAGAAATGCTGTGTCTCAAAATAATTACCTTTTGTCTTGTTTTTCCAGAAGTTACAGGCATATTTCATCTACAACAAGGGATAAGTCAAGAAGGAGGATAAGTCAAGGATGAGGAATGAGAGCTCAAAATCCAAAATGGAATGCTTCACAATCCAGATGACAGATGGGCAGAAGCCTTCACACAAAGAAGAGCCAATCCTGAAAACATCTATTTAGGGGTTTTCTAAAGAATAAAGGTCTGTCTAGTCAAGGCTATGGTTTTTCCAGTGGTCATGTATGGATGTGAGAGTTGGACTGTGAAGAAAGCTGAGTGCCAAAGAATTGATGCTTTTGAACTGTGGTGTTGGAGAAGACTCTTGAGGTCCCTTGGACTGCAAGGAGATCCAACCAGTCCATTCTTAAGGAGATCAGTCCTGGGTGTTCACTGGAAGGACTGATGCTGAAGCTGAAACTCCAATACTCTGGCCACATCATGCGAAGAGTTGACTCATTGGAAAAGACCCTGATGCTGCGAGGGATTTGGGGGCAGGAGGAGAAAAGGATGACAGAGGATGAGATGACTGGGTGGCATCACCGACTCAATGGACATGGGTTTGGGTGGACTCCAGGAGTTGGTGATGGACAGGGAGGCCTGGCGTGCTGTGATTAATGGGGTCACAAAGAGCCGGACATGACTGAGAGACTGAACTGAACTGAACTGAACTGAAAGAATACAGAAGACACCCAAAGGGTGCTTTCAGGGGAAGTAAAGATGAAAAGGAAATTGATACATTAACAACTAGAAATGACTGTATGGAAATTTGAATGAGACAATAAATTACATGGCTATCAGAAGGTGTATAATGTCTCAGCCATAATTTTTAGGTAATTAATGAAATAGAAAAAAAAATGCACCTATTAACTCTAGGGAAAAATACTATTAAAAACCATATAAATAGAGCATTTACTTGGTTCAACATTGAATAGTATTTACACTAGTCATGATAATGATAACACTAACTATGGATTTGTCACCAAACTGTAATAGAGTTGGATAATGTTTAAAGTTAATAATCAAAATAAGGTAATCTATGTTCTATGTAGCATTTATGGGGCTTCCCTCGTAGCTCAGCTGGTAAAGAATCTGCCTGCAATGAAGAAGACCCTGGTTCAATTCCTGGGTTGGGGAGTACTCCTGGAGAAGGGATAGGCTACCTACTCCAGTATTCTTGGGTTTTCCTGGTGGCTCAGATGGTAAAGAATCCACTTGCAATGCAGGAGACCTGGATTTGATCCCTGGGTTGGGAAGATTCCCCTGGAGGAGGGCATTGCAATCCACTCTAATACTCTTGCCTGGAGAATCCCCACGGACAGAGGAGCCTGGTGGGCTACAGTCCACGGGGTCACAAAGAGTTGGACATGACTGAGTGACTAAGCACAGCACATGTAGTATTTATAAGTAAAGAGCTAAGTACAAGAAGAGCTAAGAGAGATAGCATTTCTTATGTCTAAAGGGAGATCACTATGGTGAAGGGGCTAGTGGTGGGATGGATTGGGGAGAGGAGCACTGCTTTGTCATTTAGCAATTATTTACTTTTTAAAATATGGAATCACAATTAAAACTAAATCTTTAAAAAGCTTATGATTGCATTAAAACAAAGTAGTAATAAAGAATGATTTTTAAACATGCAGTCAAGAATTACTCTGAATGCTACCAGAATATGATGCCCTGGGAAGCACAGCTTAAAACAGCCCACTAAGCTTCTTCTCCTTTATTTATCTGAAAATTGGTGATGTTGTTATTGCATTTACCATGTCACTGAAGGCTAGGCAGGGAATGAAGCAGAAAATGTCCTTACCCTCGTGCAATTCATATCTTGTCTGTAGCACATGAGATATAAAATATCAGTTCTAATTCAAAGGAGAGACAGGAAGTTGCTTGAAGGGGAGTCAAGGGACTGATGGAACAAACGAGCTTGGGTGCAAAATACTTTTAAGATCTAAATAATCCCTTAAGGTTGAACATATTTTTAAAATGTGTAGTACAGAAATAGTCCCATCATTTGAGAAATATTGTATATTTAAGAATATACCATCTCAATTCCATGGTAACTGCACTGGAAAAGCAAGGACAACCCAGGCTACAGTTTCTGAAAAGTTGGACGTGGGGTTGAAGCACCCTTCTGCCAAACATTGTGGGATGCTTTCTAACCTTAACTCTAACCCTATTTGACTTCTTCTTTTGGAATAAAGGAGATAACTACCAAGAGCACTAATATGTCAGTCTATTAAGGCTGTGATTTTTTAATGTCTATGCCAAACTTATATTTAATACTGCACCCTTCTTATATCAAAATGAAATGAATTCAAATTCACTGTGCACCCCCACAAACAACAAAAGCTATTATGACAATGCTTTTGTTCCCAAGCTGTCTATCCATCAAAAGCATCTGAGCCTGAATCAGCAAAAGCATCTTACATTACCGTTTATTTGTGTACAGTACAAGACAATGATGGTATGGCAAGACTGTAACTGTAAAATTTTCATTTTCTTTTTTATGTATTCATTTAGCAATTGTCAAGCACTTCAGTGCTGGAAACATAGGGTGACCAGCACAAAGCCCACATTCAAAGAGGAAGAAACACATGATCAACACGTCAACAAGTAAAGACCCCCAACATCTTCAGAGAGTGAGAGGAAACCACTATAAATAAAATACCACACAGAGAATGAAGGTGTTAATTTCAATGGAGCAGTTCAAGAAAAACGCTCAGAGCAGTGGGTCACTCGGTAATGTCTCTTGGCCTAGAAACACTCCTGATGAATTCCCTGACCTTGTCCTGAGAATATCCTGTTTCGTTTTGTTGTTTATCCCCACTCTCTGATATAGAAAGCATTTTCTTCCCCTGTCCTCTGGACTTCTCTAAGAGTCTTAACTGCTAACTCTCAAGATGCTTTCATCTAGATTTTATTTTTTTGCCACATTCTTTAACAAGCCAGCAACCTCCTGATTTTTGACCCAGCTCATGAGAGATTTGATTCTTGCAAATACCCATTTGGAACCCAACTCGTTCGGTGAGTGGGAACTGTATTTCTGTGTGGCTACAAGGAACTGTATTTTGAGTTGCAGTCTAATATTTTCTGATCGCACAGCTGCTAAGTGTATTTTCCAGTGCTTCCCTTTGCTGGTTCAGAACCATCTCAAACTTTACCCCTGGCAGTCAGACTTTGACAGCATACAGGATGGCGTGACTTCAAGTATTGCTGGATTTGAATCCCCAGGGGACTTGAAAGCATTTGAAAATCCATTTTACTAGCAAGATAAATTTTATTTTACTCTTGTGGGTTTTATAACATTGATTTTAGGTTTAAAAATTAAAAGTGAAGAAATTTTAAAAAGGATTTCTGCTGGTTGTTGATTTTATGTTTTTACACAATTACTCTAGCCTAGCAATTAACCAGCAAAGAACCAGTCTGCCAATGCAGGAGCCGTAAAAGATGTGGATTTGATCCCTGAGTCAGGAGAATCCCCTGGAGGAGGGCATGGCAAACCACTCCAGTATTCTTGCCTAGAAAATCCCATGGACAGAGGAGCCTGGCAGGCTACAGCCTACAGGGTTGCAAAGAGTCGGACACCAGTGAAGCGACATAGCAATAAATAACCAGTTTTCTGAAACATTAGAAAAAAATGAGACAGAAGCATAAATAATTTTTTACACAATAGACGCTAAATAAAAAGACAATTCAGAGCCTTATATACTACCTACACAAACGGCCCACCACAAATGCCCAGGCAGTGACAACCTACTGTCTTCCCCCTTTCCCCCGCTTCACCTCCCCGCTCAAGGTATGTCATCTGCTAATGGGCTTCCTAACCCCGCATTCTTCTCTGTGGTTCCACAAGGAAAGTAGTCATGATTTCATTTAGGTCTCCCTGTTGTGTCTTTGCCACAAAGTGTAATCTTTTCCTGTCTGGGGTTCCTCTCAAAATGCAAGCCGCTACACACTTTCTTTTACAAGTTGGATCTCAGATCTGAAACACTATCTCCCGCTGTGCTGAACATCTGTTCAGAATCTTACTACTTATTTTTCTTTCCCCACTTGCTTTCCCACTGGTTATTTCCCACACCAAAATTACTTGACAAAATGAGGTTAGCAAAATTCGTTTGCATACTTTGGAAGCCCACTGTCTTTTACATTCTACAGTGTCCCACAACACAGAGAACAGAATTCTATGCCTATTGTGATCCACCCATCATTTGTTGAGAGAAGAAATGGAAGGATGGATGCTTTCTTTTTATAACTCTCATAAGTGACATTCAACAGATGTGATCCTCTCTTTGTTAAATAAAATGTTTGGACTCCATCACCTAATATGATTAACAGAGGTTAATATATAAGAAGTTAAAGGAGTTTGGGAGTGACTAGGCTAAATAAATTAACCCTGTTTATCCGTGGAGTTGGAAAAGAGGAAGACAAGGTATTTTATTTTATTTTTTATTTTTTTGATTGGAGGATAATTGCCATACAGTATTGTGTTGTTTTCTGCCATACAACAACATGAATCAGTCAAACATATATCCCCACCCCCTTGGACCTCCCTCTCACCCTACCTCCATCCTACCCATCTAGGTCATCACAGAGGACTGGGCTGGGCTCCCTGCGTTATACGGCAACTTCCCACTAGCTATCTATTTTATACATAGCAGTGTATATATGTCAACGCTACCCTCTCAATTTGTCCCACCCTCTCCTCCTCCCGCTATATACACAGTCCATTTTCTACGTCCACATCTTTATTCCTGCCCTGCAAATAGGTTCGTCAGTATCATCAACAAGGTATTTTAAACACAGATAGGTTGAGCAAAGATAAATTAGACTAATTTTACAGCACAAGAATATACTTAAAATTGTTTTAAGCAGAGTGATCGGAAGTTCAAGAACAAGAAAGGAAAGTATGGGTCTTTGAGAAAAACAAAAGCAAACCAAACCCAAGTGTTGCCCAGGATAATGGTAAATCAATCACACAGTCAAAACCCAGGGAAAACCTGGAAATCACTGCAACCTTTAATAATCAAGAAAAAAAATCATTCTTTTTACAAAGCAAAGCAAAATTCCTCAAATAGAAAATACTCTCCATCAACATAACTGTCTCATTTGTGATGTCAAGGATGCAGAGTAGCTAAGAGAATAGGATTCTAACAGCCCTTTGACCCTTATGGGTAACCACCTACAAAGCAAGATGGGGAGACACTTTCCTTTACTGACCTTTACTTTGCAATTCATGAGCATCAAATGTGAGAATGAAATTCAATGTAAATGCTAGCAGGTAAACCAGATCAATGTTTTACTCCTAATAAGAAACTGTTGTTAGAATGAATTTACATACCAAATGTGCTTCCTGGTGGCTTGGGTGGTAAAGAATCCACTTGCAATGTGAGAGGCCTGGGTTCAATCCCTGGGTTGGGAAGATCCCCTGGAGGAGGGCATGGCAGCTCACTCCAGTATTCTTGCCAGGGAATCCCCATGGACAGAGGAGCCTGGTGGGATACAGTCCATGGGCTCTCAAAGAGTCAGACTGAGTGAGTAAGCAGAGCACACACATAACTATCCAGATCCAACCACAGAGTGTCAACCCGGAATTCCAAAGGCCGTCATGGGCATGCTTTCTTCATTACCTGACTATGAAGGGCACGCTGTATTGGGGTCCCACACTCATACCACCCCAGCAGGAAAAGCTGTGTTTCATGTCTCCACAGGTGAGTGGCTACACTTGCCCAGGAGGAATTGTTAGGCCTTTCCATGGTTTCCCTACACCTCCTGAGCCGACCCATAACAGTGATACCCAACCCACTAGAGGCTTGAGTTTAAAACATTTAGTCTTCCATCTTAAGGGAAATTTACATATATCATACACTCACCAAGACATCACTGTTTATTCCAGCCCTGAGTTTTGATCAGTTTCCTACAAAAGGAACTCACAGTACCTCCCCTCAGGCTTGGAATTTGAGTCCCTTAAACTTCTTCAAGAGTTTCTCTGACACAAGAGAAGCAGAGTGATAGGATAATTAATGGGCACTTCTTGGCCATAGGGAGAGAGAAGCCAATGGGTAAATCATTCTGCCCACTTTTTCTTTAAGCAGATTGATCCTCAGACATGTGTTATTTGAAGTCTCAGGCTGTTCCATAGTAACCAAGTTACCAGCCATTGCAGGCACTGCTGGACAGCTCATCGTGGGTCATTTTCCTCCGTCTTTCTGTGTATCTGTCAGTCCGTCTCTTGTTCCTGCCCCTATGGGATCACACTCCAGAATATGTATTCAAACTAACCTTTGAAGATGTGCTTTCAGGGGATCCTAGGTCAGGACAGCCACCGGTGGGCCCATCCTCTGGGGGACAGGGAGGGGTTTGGGGATGAACTGGGAGATTCAGATGGACATGTGTGCCCTGACATGTGTAAAACAGACAGCTCATGGGAACGGGCGGCATAGAACAGGGAGCTCAGTGTGGGGCTCTGTGATGGCCTCGATAGGCAGAACAGGAGCAGAGGGAGATCCAAGAGGAGGAGACACATATGGAGACTGTTATTTGTTGTTCAGTCACGCAGTTGCGTCTGACTCTTCGTGACCCCATGGACTGCAACACACCAGGCTTCCCTGTTCTTCACCATCTCTCAGAGTTTGCTCAGACTCAGGTCCACTGAGTTGGTGATGCCATCCAACCGTCTCATCCTCTGTCCCCACTTCATGACCCAGCAGAAACTAACATTGTAAAGCAACTATACTCCAATAAGTAAAAGTAAATTTTAAAAAAGTAGAGTAATGGGATACAAACTCTTGTGGGTCCAGGAGCTGACACACTTCTCTACAGAACGATGAGAGGATGGAGATGTATGCTACCTCTTGTCAACCTCCGGCTTGAAAGTTTTCCAGAAAAAACCCACACTGTGTATGATTGTATGAGTTGCTCTCACCCTCTTCATATCCTTGCTATGATAACTGCTGTAGAAAAATCCCAACAGGTCATTTTCCTCCCAAGGATTTTAAATAAAAGTTGTGTAGGTCTCTAGAGAGATGGACAGATGAATATGAACAAAGGGTTTGCACATCAATGTATTTGCAGACTGCTCTCAGGGTTGGTTGGTTTGTTGAGGACTTTTTTTTTTCAACACAATAAAATTGAACTGTTAGGGGAGAGTGTGATGAACTGGGAGATTAGGTTTGACATAAATACAATACCAAGTATAAAAGAGATAGCTAGTGGGAAGCTGTTATATGGCACCGCGAGCTCAGCTTAGTGCTCTGTCATGACCGAGAGGGGTGGGATGGAGCAGGGTGGGAGAGAGGTATAAACAGAAATGGATGCATGTAAACACACAGCTGACTCACTTTGTTGTATAGCAGAAACAAACACAATATTGTAAAACAGTTTTACTCCAATTTTTTAAAAAGTCACTTGGGATGGCCTGTTCATTATTAAATCCCTAAAATGTCTATAGGCTTTGCATCACTACCTTTTTCATCTTTAACACAGTTCACATTTATTATGAACTTACCAAATGAGACAGTGTATTAAGTACATAGCACAATGTGAAGACCACAGTAAGCGTTCGTTATAGTTCGGTTTCCTTCCCTTACTACCATAGTAATTCATGTTTCCTTTCTCCAGCTCTGTGGAAATGAACTGGAAAATAGAACTTCCTAAATATGACAAATGTTCAGAAGTTTGTGTTACATTTTTGGCAACGCCATTAATGTCAGTGAGCTTCTCCAAAAACCTGTATTGATGTCATTTTAATATCTGAAATAGTTCATTTGGCAAACATAAACAGCCTCAATAGGCTTGATTCTGTGGCCTCTTGCCTGGATAATGGATGTAAAACTAGGTCCTAACTGAATTTTCTTGTTCTTCTGTTCTGGGTTCTTAAAATTCAGATAAGCACATAAGAAAAAAATGAAACTGCTAAAGGTCCCTATCATAGTCACTTCCATCTTCAGGGACCAGGAATGCCTTGGGCTGCAAATTCCTCAGAAACTGCCTGTCACCTTCTCCTTTCCTCCAACTTGTCACTCATCACCAGAGACTATCTTCCTCTGCCAAGATCCTCCAACAGCTGGAGATAAACCTTTGATCCAAGGATTTAAACCTGGATGGTTCATGAACTTATTTCCTCTTCTGCCTTTTCCCCCCTGAAATCTAGAATTCATTTGCTTATTCTATAAATGGCCCATGTACATGGTCTTGTCCTTGAGTTCATATGTGATATTTCCTTTTTGCCTGTAATTGGTTGATCTTCCCTAAGACCTCTACAATATATAGGACCGAGAAGAAGTCCTTGTAATCTCTGCTTAGACCATCATTTCACATCTAAGATGATATCTACTGCTTGATTTCCAGCATTCCTTTATAGCAACTTTTCTGTTTGGGGAGATATTTGAAGACTGAGTAAATGTCTTTAGGAAACTCACTGGACCTTCACTCTTACCTGTGAAAAGAACATGGGTTATCTCCTTTACTGTGCCAACCATTCTTTTCTAATGATACCAGCTCTAGTTCCTTGATGGAAAAATTATGTTCAGTTTTAAAAGTGGAATATCCATAGTGAGGCACTACATCATTTATTCTTAAAGATTCTAGTCTGGGAGCCACATGGCCATTATAACCTGGCACATCAGAGAACACGTAACGGCTTCATAGTCTGAGAAATAGTTTCTGTCCAAAACGCTTGTAGTTCTGATCTATACATGATCAGAATGAGACCTCAGCATTGGGTGTACTCCCTAAAGCCATATTTTTTAGGAGGTTTTTGGAATCCAACAGACTATCACTTTCAATAAATCAACTATTCTTACCAACATATATGAATATTAGCTGTTTACTATAGTTAATTATCTGATGCTATGTTTCATTATCTGTATCTCCCCAGGAATTGTATTAAGAGAAGAAAATACATCTTATGTATTTAACATTTATAGCTTTGAGTGTATACCAGAGCCTTCTAAATGAATTATTGATTTGATGAATTTGGTTTGGTCTTAGCAACACAACTTATCAGGTTAATACAAAATGGAACAATTTTCCAAACTGAATTTTTAACAGATCTTGTAAATCCCTCAAACTGAAGCTAATCAACACCTTAATTAATTTTAGGATTACGATACCTACTAATCAGTAGTTCATATATAAAATGGCATTGTGTACAAAAAGCACAGATTTTTCTGTCTCAATGTGTGCTTATCAAAATGTATCTTAGGAACAAAATTATTTGTGGGTGATTGTTTAAAATCAGCACAGATGACTTGGCACCATTCCAGACCTTCTGATCAGAGTCCTTTGGGGCTAGAAAGCAAGAATTTGCATTTTTAATAAGCTCCCTGGTTGGGTCTCTGAGATACTCAAGTATAAGAAGCCACATATCTGAAAGCTTACATAAAAGAAGTTGAAATCTCTACTTCAGTGGTAGCAAGCCATCAATTTGTCTTCTACACCGAATCTGCTACACTGAGGCACTTCACAAGATGAGAATCAGCACTTTTTTTTTTTTGCAGAGTAAGATTCCCCCTATTTGCTAAAATAAATAATAGCAAAATTAAGAATGAGCTATAAATTTCACTAAATGCTGATAACTTGAAATCTCCAAAATGGAATAAATTACTGGCTATTGCACTTTAAATGGACATTAAGAGTGTTCCAAATTACCGAATGTTTTGCCATTTTGATAAATTGGTTTTAATTTTTTATCAGGCTATATTTAAGTACCCTCCTGTAGCATGTGCCAGAAAGTTCCATTAGGCATTTTCAATTGCATTTATTTTCTTTAATGTATAAACTGTATAAACTAAAG
This sequence comes from Dama dama, assembly GCF_033118175.1. Classification (NCBI taxonomy): domain Eukaryota; kingdom Metazoa; phylum Chordata; class Mammalia; order Artiodactyla; family Cervidae; genus Dama; species Dama dama. The sequence goes on from NC_083711.1 coordinate 27,139,883, forward strand.
ATAGTCTGCAGATCCGGGTGCCCAATGCCACTGCACTGCTGGGAACTGAGCCCCCTTGGGTTCAGGGCTGCATTCACACTGTGAACCCCAGGAAACAATATAAAAGCATGAAGGAAACTTAAGTTATAGAGTTACTATTTTTTTTTAATCTGATTCTACAAATATTGACTCATAAATACAAAGAGAAAAGTGAAAATGGCACCTGCTTAAAACAATTTGATGAGCAATGAGATTTGCTTCACGGAGATGGGGGGTTTATAGTAAAGACACTCTAGTCCTGAGAGTCTAAGAGAGTATAATTAACTCCTTGGCACCGTGAGACAGACTCTCCCTGCATGTGGTTCATTGCCAGTAAAGGACATGCCTGGAACCGCTGGCCAAGAATTATAGGCATTTGCTGTTACTTTAAAATATTCATGTTTCAGCTACAACACAGCATATTTTCAATTGACAGATATAGAAAGAAAAAAAATCCCCCCCCCCCCACACCCCACTTTCCTGACATAAGAACCCTACATAATTAACTCTTTAGTTTAACAAAACTGGTAGTTTTCAGTACAACCATGGATTTAGGGCACTCAATATTTTGAAATCAACCAGTCATAAGAATTTTTATTGTTTTTGTTTTTTAATTAGGACAATTATTTCCCTACTTAGATCTGATTGATATAGTTTAGTACACTTTAATTAAAAACTGAACACAAGAGTGAAGACCATGGCAATAATGGATGAAATAGCCCATCCAGGCACTCTCTCGCTAAATCGGAAGTCAGAAATGCAGAAAAACCAGCCATCAGGACTTTGAAGACTTTAAGACCTTACAAAACGGCTTGCTGGGACTTCCCTGGTGGGCCAGTGGTTAAGACACCACACTCCCAGTGCAGGAGATGGAGGTCCAGTCCCTAGGAAGGGAGCTAGATCCCACATGTTGCAACTAAGACCCAGCACAGTCAAATGAATTAAAAACAAAATAAAAAAAACCCAAAACCAGTCTACTGATGATTAGATCCTAAAAACAAAGAATGTGTTCCAGCTATAAAAGAAAGATGACAACACAGAAGTTATACACACCGAGGCAACTATCATTTTTAAACTTGTTCTTCTTTTGCTTCCTGTTGAAAAGAATTTCCTTCCTCTTTTGTAGAAAAACTGGAGTAGTTGCACAAGCACCAGATTTAACATACCTCTCAGATTCAGCATTAAGAAAGAAAGGAAAAAGTTTGGAGATGGCTCTTCTGTTTAGGTCGCTAGTACATCGTTATCAATACTGGATGCTTTGTGTATCAACAATCAGAAAGCAAAGATCACAGCTTGCTGCATGATATATTTGAAGACTGGCCTGTGACTGACAATTCAATATTAACCCTGAAGTGGGTGTGTAAGGATAGTATTCCACTAATTTTTTTTGTAAACTCTCAATTTTATTCTCTGAATTTATCTACTTCATCACATACCTCAGGCCAATTACCGGGACCTTTGATCTAAATTCCTCTACAAATATCTGCCTCTCTACGACCAACAAATCATATTGGAATCTAAAAAATGGTACAAACAAACCTATTTCCAAGGCAGGAATAGAGATGCGGACATAGAGAATGGGCATGTGAACATACGGTGGGTAGAGGGGAGGGTGGGACAAATTGGGAGATTAGGATTAATACACATACACGGATGGGCTTTCCAGGTGGTGCTAGTGGTAAACAACCTGCCTGCCAAAACAGGAGACATAAGAGACGTGGGTTCAAACCCTAGATCTCCAATCCTTCAATCCCTAGATCTAGAAGATCTTCTGGAGGAGGGCACGGCAACCCACTCCAGTATTCTTGCCTAGAGAATCCCATGGGCAGATGAGTTTAGCAGGCTATAGTCCATAGGGTCACACAGAATTAGACACAACTGAAGCTTCTTACACACACAACACACATATATACTACCGAGTGTAAAGGAGAGTTGGTAGGAAGCTGCTGATCGCACAGGGAACTCAGCTCGGTGCTCTGTAAGGACCTAGAGGGGTGGGTCTGTTTCTGCTTTATTGACAACGCCAAAGCCTTTGACTGTGTGGATCACAATAAACTGTGGAAAATTCTCAAAGAGATGGGAATACCAGACCACCTGACCTGCCTCTTGAGAAATCTGTATGCAGGTCAGGAAGCAGCAGTTAGAACTGGACGTGGAACAACAGACTGGTCCCCAATTGGGAAAGGAGTTCTTCAAGGCTGTATATTGTCACCCTGCTTATTTAACTTATATGCAGAGAACATCACGAGAAACGCTAGGCTGGATGAAGCACAAGCTAGAATCAAGATTGCTGGGAAAAAAATATCAATAACTTCAGATATGCAGATGACACAAACCTTATGGCAGAAAGTGAAGAAGAACTAAAGAGCCTCTTGATGAAAATGAAAGAGGAGAGTGAAAAAGTTGGCTTAAAGCTCAACATTCAGAAAACAAAGATAATGGCATCTGGTCCCATCACGCCATAGCAAATAGATGGGGAAACAATGGAAACAGTGGATGACTCTATTTTTTGGGGCTCTAAAATCACTGCAGATGGTGACTGCAGCCATGAAATTAAAAAAGATGCTTGCTCCTTGGCAGGAAAGTTATGACCAACCTAGACAGCATATTAAAAAGGAGAGACATTACTTTGCCAACAAACGTTCATCTGGTCAAGGCTATGGTTTTTCCAGTAGTCATGAATGTATGTGAGAGTTGGACTATAAAGAAAGCTGAGCGTTGAAGAATGGATGCTTTTGAACTGTGGTGTTGGAGAAGACTCCTGGGAGTCTCTTGGACAGTAAGGAGATCCAACCAGTCCATCCTAAAAGAAATCAGTCCTAAATATTCATTGGAAGGACTGATGTTGAAGCTGAAATTCCAATATTTTGGTCATCTGATGAGAAGAACTCACTCATTTCAAAAGACCCTGATACTGGGAAAGACTGAAGCATGGGAGAAGAAGGGGACAACAGAGGATGAGATGGATGGATGACACCACCGACTTAATGGACATGAGTTTGAGTAAACTCTGGGAATTGGTGATGGACAGGGAGGCCTGGTGTGCTGCAGTCCATGAGGTTGCAAAGAGTCGGACACACCTGAGCTTGTAAACTGAACTGAACTGAGAGGGGTGGGATGGGAGTTGGGAGGGAGATTCAAGAGGGAGGGGGTATATGTATACATACAGCTGATTCACTTTATTGTACAGTAGAAACCTACAGTTAGTTTTTTACATTGTAAAATAATTGTATTCCAATTTCTTAAAAATCTCATGTAAAACAACCAGCACCAGACACACAATCATTTTCTCATTGCGGCTCAGAAACCAGCACAGTGCCTTCCACATAGCAGGTGCTTGCTATCTGCAAGTTGAATTAAAATTAAATACCTCCTTTCTGTAGAAATCTGCCACATTAAACTATTTTTGTAATTTCTAAAATCCACTTTATTCATAGAACAGATCCTTTTTCAGGTTGGTTTTGTAATATTCTATTAGAACTTTAACAAAATTCACATTTTTTATGGATGGTTTTGTCACTAAGCCATACTTAATAATGTGTTCCATAAAGTAAAGATGCTAGACTTGGTCATTCAGGAAGTGTTACATTTGTTTTCTAAGCTTACATGGTGATTACTTCCTTTCAATAAAGTGCCACATGATTTAAATTCAAAACGTTGCATTGGTCACTTAGAGCAAACAACTCAACAATGATGACTGACTTGACATCTCAATAGAACTTGACAGTTTTCAAGGCTTCACATAGATTACCTCCTTTACTGTTGATAATGGCCACTTATACGTGACGCGAACATCATCTCCATTTAAAAAGGAATTTGTATATTCTAGGGGATGATGCATTAACTGTATAGTCATCTATTGCTGAAAACTGGAAGCAAAGTTTATACTTTTAAAATTGTTCTCTGAATTTATCTTTATTTTAATTAAATGTGACATGATTCTTCATAATTTTGTTCCATTTTTCTAAAGGGAGGGGATTCCTACCTTAAACATTCAAGAATGCTGTGGGCACTGTGATTCTTTACTTCTCTTGTGCTAAGTCGATAATTCCTGTCAGATTCTTTGCAACCCCATGGACTGTAGCCCGCCAGACTTCTCTGTCCATGGGATTTCCCAGACAAAAAAACTAGAGTGGATTGCCATTTCCTCCTCCAGGGGATCTTCCCGACCCAGTGATGAACCCTCATTTCCTGCTTGGCAGGCAGATTCTTTAACACTGAGCCACCTGGGAAGCTCAAATACCAGAGGAAAGAATGTAGACATCTCTCTATTCTCTCTTTTTTTAAGATTTACTTTAATTCACTACTTACAAATAATTGGGCTATCTTAATTTCTGAATGCAGACAAACTAATAATTTACTGAAAGATCTTTAACAATGGTTAGCCCAGGTTTGTCCTATGAAAGATTCACAAACCCTGGAAATCAAGGACATAATTTTTAAGGGGAAACAGGGTAAGAGTTCTGTAAAAAGTTTTTAATTTTAGATTTACATTTCAATAGCTATCTTTAGAAATCATCTTGCAGGTTTAAAACAAATAACTCCTTGTTTAAAATGAAAATTTACAATTCAAAGCTTCTGTTTTAGTTAGCTCAGCTGTCATAACAAAATACCATAAGTTTGGTGGCTTAAACAACAGAAATCTATTTTCTCACAGTTCTGGAAGCTGGAAGCCCAAGATCGAGGTACTGGCCCATTGGATTTCTGCTGACAGGTCTCCTTACTTGCAGCTGGCCCTTTCCAAGTGTCCTCACTTGGCCTTCACTCTTTTGCACAGTGAGACAGAGAGTTCTCTCATGTCTTTTCCTATAACTAACCCTATTGGTTGAGGGCCCCAGCCCTATGACCTCATTTAACTTTGATTCCTTCCTTAGAGGTTTCATCTCCAAGTGCTGTCATACTGGGGTGGGGGGTGGGGGTTGAAGCTGTAATATATGAATTTGGGAGAGGACACAGATTTTCAGTCCATAAGAGTGGCTCCTTTCATAGAATGTGACTTTACATTTTTAAGTCAATGTTTCTCATAATGGGAAATTTCACACAATTGTTCTTCTAATAAGGCTTTGCATATTATTTAAGTTTGATAAAAATTGATCTGATGTATCTGACGTATCACTGATGTATCTGGGGCTTCCCAGGTGGCGCTAGTGGTAAGGAACCCGCCTGCCAATGCAGGAGACAAGAGACACAGGTTCAGTCCCTGGGTTGGAAAGATCCCCTGAGGGAGAGCATAGCAACCCACACCAGTAATCTTGTCTGTAGAACCCCATGGACAGAGGAGCCTGGCAGGGTTACACAGAGTTGGACATGGACCACATTGATGTATTTGAGGTGTAAATTAGAGTATGGTGGTTAAATGTATGGTTACTCAGAGTATGTCTGTTAGGTTTTGAATCCTAGTCCTGTCCCTTCTCATGTGTTATGGACATCTTGCCTAATTATTTTTTCTCAGTTTCCTTATCTATAAAAAGAAATAATGCAAATCATCCATATTAAGGTCTTCAGGGATTCCATGAAATAATCCTTAAATTTAGCAAAGTGCCTTTCAACATCATAAGCACATAATGCACATTATTAATAATATTTCATCAAAACAATCTTAACACTTGTTAAAAAAGCACAGCACCGGATTGGCAGTATCCAGGCATGGTCATCTTAGTCAATTTTTTATTTTTATTTTTTCTCTAACTAACATACTCACTCTCCATTGATTCTCCACTGGAAATTATTCTCTATCAATTCTATCCTTAAGTTGATTCTCCTAAATAATGATTCCTCCTGGTAGATGAAAGCATTTCTTAACCATTTAAGTGTATTCCCTCCCAAGATATTCTTTTGCTTTTGAAATCTGGCTTTTCAAATATATCCACATCAACGATGAATGGACATTTTACCAAAAACTTATAGAATGACTTGATAATTTTCCAATCTATGATGAAGGAGCAAAAATAGGCTGCAGCACATGAAAACGCCACTGGCTTTGGAATCACGTGAAGCAGCCTTACGGTTTGAGAGTCTTAGTGTAATGTTGCCAGATACAGCAAGCACATTCAAATATTGGCTACTTGAAGGGATTACTGAGCATGCTCTCCTAATTTAAAGGTTGTGAATGACTTTGTATAGTAACTATACCTTAGTCTAAATATTTTAATTAGTGCTTTGTTTCAGTTCAGTTCAGTCGCTCAGTTGTGTCTGACTCTTTGTGTTAGATTTTACCTTCTTTCTATGGTACAGCTACTGTCTAGATGATAGGAAGATGGGTGATTTCTCCTTAATGTGCTACATACCTAATATTGATGATCACTCTTTTTCTAGCACTTTCTCCAATGTTCATGTCTACATTTTATAGAAAATGTTGTCAATTATTTTTGCAGTGGCAAGGTTTCCCCACTGCACTGAGTTCACTGCAGCCTGGCATGTACATGCACCCCAAGGCTCCATCTGGTGAAAGAACATAATCTGGAGACCATCGAGCATGAAAGGAGATCATAAACATATCTAGTCCTTGTGCCTGGATTCCTGTGTTTGTTCAATCTAGTCAGGTATCTTAGGAGTTACTGGTATTTAAAATTAGAAGGATATTTTGAATTTTCTTTAATTTTGTGGAAGTTACTTTTTAGGTTTTCAGAAAACTGAACATAGCAAGAATATTCATTATAAACCCTCTCTTGTATTTCTTTTCACAAATCTCCCTTTCACTATCCTCTTCTTTCTATTGACCCCTCTCTCTTTCTTCTTAAGAGGTCCCCAGACTTTCTAAGACCCTGCTCTGTAAATGTTAAATGTCAGAGACCTGTGTTCCAGTTTCCCTTCCATCCTTCATTGGCACATGATCTTAACTAAATTAGTCAATATCATTAGAACTTGGTTGTCTCATCCATAAAGGAATAATTTATTTGCCTAACAACAACACCAAATGAATTCTTGGTCTCTCTTCACTCTAAAATATTTCAGCAGTCTGTTTCTACAATGATTCTCAACTTCCAAGCATCCTTGCTCCAGTGGATTTGTTTTTATTCGTATGCTCTCTTCTTCCAAAGCATCTGGTGACCTCGTCTTCAACAAAAATGTATTGAACACGTCTATGTAAAGACTGCATGCAAGCTAAGTCACTTCAGTTATGTTCTACTCCGTGGGATGCTATGGACTATAGCCTTTGTCCACGGGATTGTCCAGGCAAGAAAACTGGAGTGGGTGGCCATGCCCTCCTCCAGGGCATTTTTCTCATCCAGGGATTGAACCTGTGTCTCTTGTGGCTACAGCATTCCAGGCTAATTCTTTATGGCTGAGCCACCATGGAAGCCCTAAGCAAAGATTAGGTACTACTCAAAGAGATGTGAGAGATAAATTGTTTCTTCCTCCTAGAAAAGCCTGCCCTCTACTTGAAGGTAAAAATTTTCAAATGTTTTTTTAAAAGATAAGTATCAGTACAAAGTTGCATATGATTTATACCAGTTAGTGATATAGCAGGACTTCCCTGACGGTCCAGTGGTTAAGACTCCACACTTCTAGTGCAGAGGACAAGGGTTTGATCCTTGGTTGAGAAACTAATCCATATCCTGTGCAGTGAAGCCAAAAAAAAAAAAAAAAAAAAGTCTCAACTAATGATATAGCAATAGATTCATTCAGAGGGCTAAGTTGATAATAGAAGCCTTCCAGAGGAGGTGTGATATAAGTTAAGCATATAAGGTATGAAATGACTTAGAGAAATAGAAACCATGAGTGTGTACCTGGCTGGGAAAACAGCCACAACAAAAGTAAAAGAGTAGGAGTTCTTTGCTGGTTTGGATGGAGTGTCAGGGTTATATGAAAGTGATGGAGATGCACTATTTAACAGGCTGTATCTAGGTATCCACCCCAGTAGCCACTAACCACAAATGGCTATACAAATTTAAATTCTAATTACTTAAAATTAAATTTTAACTACTTAAAATTAAATAAAATTAAAAATTCACTCCTGGGTCTTATTAGCCATATTTCAATTGCCCAATAGATACGCTGTCTAGGTTTCTCATAGCTTTTCTTCCAAGGAGTAAGCATCTTTTAATTTCGTGACTAGTAGCTACCATATTGGACTGTACAGTTGGAAAAACAGTGTTGTATCAGAGTTTTACAAAACCTATACTTTTATTTGCGCAGAGGCAACTTTTCTTCCCTAGGAGCAGTGATGACTCCTCACTCTGAGAGGAACCCCTTCATTATATCTGTGAGCTGTGCCAAAAGGAATTTTCAAATTGCTTTTAAAGATCTCAAACCTGTATTTGTAAAGGTCCTTTTTGGTATGTCTGCCTTATACATATCCTATCTTTAAAAACTCTCTTGGTCCTTGTCCTCAAGAGTGGACAAAGGATATGTTTGCTTTATAGGATCTTCCACTGTTTTGGGAAATAGGAATGGATTGTTCTGTCCAATCACCATAATTTTCCATGAGATCTGGCATTAGGCATTTGACATGTGGCTCTTACTGAGGGCTCTGGATCTGAGAATGTGTAGCACTTATGCTACCAATTCCCAATTTGTACAGAATAAAAAAGAAGACAGTAAATAAAAGCACATCTTAACCTGAGCCCAGGTAGCCCTGATCTAAGAACAGAATTCAAGGAGTTCATTAACTTGGAAGGGGAAAAAAAGTACATTGATTTTCATCAGCCTCTAGCTACACTATGAATTTAGGCAAAACTGCAGTAATGCTAGTAATACCTGTGATTTTATTTCCAGTAAAAATTACAGATATTTTTATATCAAATCTCTCAAAAAATTTATACATATTTTGGAATTATGGTAGATATTGACACACTGCCAGATCTTCTAATTGACTTTACTGTATGGCTCAGATGGTAAAGAGCCTGCCTATAATGTAGGAGACCCAGGTTCAGTCCCTAGGTTGGGAAGATCCCCTGGAGGAGGGCATGGCAATCCACTACAGTATTCTTGCCTGGAGAATCCCATGAACAGAGGAGCCTGGAAGGCTACAGTTCATAGGGTAGCAGAGTCAGACACAACTGAGCAACTAACACACATATTGTGAAAAAGAATATGTATTAATGTATTGTAAACATTTAAATTAAAAAATAAAAATTTTGGTTAATATTTTGAATGTTTTAATATATTTGATTTTCTTTTTAATCTCATATAATATATTTTATACATTGAAAGTATTTTCAGAGGTTTTTTCCATAGGTTTTTTTTCAAAGATCCAAGTGCATCCATAGCATAAAAATGGCTAGTGACCCTTATTCACACACAGAGAAAAGATGAGGTATATATCATAAAGGAGCAGAAATGAGAGCCTTACACCTCTGGAGAGAAGACCTTGATGAATTTCCACTTTTATTTTCAGTATGGTCTCTCCTTTGCTGTAGTTGGGCTGAATCCAAATTTGTTGTTGGTGTTCAATCGCTAAGTCATGTCTAAAGCTTTGAGAACCCACGCACTGCAGCCACCCAGGCTTCACTGTTCTTCACTGCCTCCCAGAGTTTGCTCAAACTCACGGCCACTGAGTCAGTGATGTAATCCAATCATTTCATGCTCTTTCGCTCCCTTCTCCCCCTGCCCTCAGTCTTTCCAGCATCAGGGCTTTTTCCAATCAGTCAGCTCTTCGCATCAGGTGGCCAAAGTATTGGAGCTTCAGCTTCACCATCAATCTTTCCAATGAATATTCAAGGTTGATTTTCTTTAGAAGTGACTGGTTTGATCTCCTTGCTGTCCAAGGGACTTCTCCAGCACCAGATTTGGAAAGCATCAATTCTTCACCATTCAGCCTTCTTTATGGTCCACCTCTCACAACCATTCCTAAATACTGGACAAAAAAAATACTGGAAAAATCAAAGCTTTGATCTTTGTCAGCAAAGTGATGTCTCTGCTTTTTAATATGCTGTCTAGGTTTGTCATAGCCTTTCTTCCCAGGAGTAAGTGTCTTTTGATTTCATGGCTGCAGTCACAGTCCACAGTGATTTTGGAGACCAAGAAAATAAAATCTGCAACCATTTCCATTTTTCTCCCATCTATTTGCCATAAAGTGATGGGACAGGATGCCATGATCTTAGTTTTCTGAATGCTGAGTTTCAAGCCAGCTTTTTCACTCTCCCCTTTCACATGCATCAAGAATCCAACTTTAAGATGTCTTTATACCACCAGTGTCAACTGACATCATAATTAGCCAAGTAATTTCACTGTTGTCCAGTGATATGTTTATCAAGCAAGAGAGATGCATTCAATCAGGTAAAGTCAGGTACAGATTAGACTTTCAGGACATTACAGCCCTTCCAGGACTAAATTGTCACTTCTTAAGTAACCCTAACTCTTTATAGACCAGTTCCTTGGATCAGAAAAAAAAACTCCCGAGAGAAAATGAATGCACTAGAGTAGGCTGAAAGCCAAGGCCCATTATGTTTGCTGAAATGCCAAGCTACTCCAAACTTTCCTGGGTTTTTTGTATCAAACAAGCCTATAGAAGTTGATTGAATTTTATAGACTTTCTTCCTTGTTTTATATATATCACTATCCCCTGTCCTCTTAAACCATTACGGTGGACTTTTCAGACTAGTACAGAATCTCACCTCCCTTTTCTATGAACAAAAATTGCTCATGATATTTTTCTATTCACTCACAAATACTCACTTAAATTTTTATTTCTCAGCTAAAAAACAAAAACAAAAACAAAAAACCAATCATCAGTTCCTCAATACCTTGACTGTGGTTCAAAAGGCCTTTGAATTTACAAATGAGTCAAAATTGTCAGAGCTGACGACCTAGATCACCAGACAAAAGCCACCTTTGAAAAATTAGGACATATGAAATGAGGAGGGAACAGAGACAATTCACATTTTTAGTTTGACAGACTTAAATATTTAATTCCACTTTCCTATATTAATGCCTGCTTCCCAGTAAGGTGTGTGCTGGCCTAAATTAATCCGTCACATACCTTCTGTTATAGCTGGCACAGCAAGGTAGCCCTTGGACTGCCTGTACCTCCCATAATATGCACTTCTCCTGTCTTTTCTCCCTTCTTTCAGAAAACAGAAAAAACTATTGGAGGCTCTCCTTATTCAGGATCCAGCTGAATTTCTATTGAGCCCAGAAAACACGGGTTTAAGCTCTGACAGTTTAGGCAAAGTGTGCAGATGCACATTTGATCATACTTACTTTATCGCCAGCTACAGTAGAATTAGGAATCACAAGCTTGCCTTTTAAACAAGAAAATCTGCATCACTTATACCATGGTGTTAGTAAGTTTAGTTTGTGAAATTAAAGACTCTAAGGACATTGTGTTGGTGCCGATAGATCAAGAAGACTGTAGGGAAGGGTAAATGATTGTAGAGTAAGAGTGTGGAATGTAGGAGGAGATGGAAGACTTGAAGCAGTAGAACAAGGAGCTGACTCTCAGAGAGGTGAGAGATAAGGTAAAGATAAGATTGAGAAGGGATGTAAGTAGGCAAACTTTGTTTAGTTTGCAAGTTTACCCAGGGCTTTGTTGGCAGAAGTGAATTGCAAAAGAAGTGAATTTCTAATTTAGGATACTGTCACCCCATGCCAAGATAATCCTGCTCTTCTCCTGGGAGAAGGAAAGGAAACAACGTAAACCCAGAATCCAAGTCTGAGTTAATTGCCACTAAATCCCCAGCACAAGGCGTAGGACTTAGCATGTTGTTGGTGCTCTCATCCTGGCTAAATAAAGATCAGTTTTACTTTTTTCCTCTTGTTTCTTTGACTCTAGAACACAATTAAATGAAGGAGATGGTCTGTATCAGGGATCATGGAACTACGGCCCGGAGCCAAATGCAGCCTGCCATCTATTTTTGTAAATAAAGTTTTATTGAAACACAGCCAAAGAAAAAAGAAACACAGTCATGTTTATTTGTTTACTGTGATTGCTTTCACACTATAACTTGCACATTAAGTATTTGTGAGGGACACCACCTGGCCCCCAGAGATGAAAACATTTACTATCTGGCCCTTTACCAAAAATATATATGCTGGATCTTGGGCTGTATTAAGGGGTTGGGAGTTTTCTTTGAGGTTAAAATAATTTGGGAGTTGGAAGAACTTTTGGATGCTTCAGAGCAGTGTTTAGAACAGGAAGAGGACTGTAGTTCTCAGTAAAGGATCTAGCAAATAGAGACAGAGGATCCCTTATGTGTGTGTAGGGAGGTGGGTGGAGGCACATAAATCGAGATGTTAGGTTGTAGAAGCAAACCTGTTTCTTATCTTTCTTAGTAACAACCCTGGTTGACTTGTTCTCACAAAGTCTGGGCATTTTCACTCGCTTTAAGGGTTAAAAGAGAAACACTGCTGAAACACTAGAAAGAAAGATTCTTAGCTGATATCTGAGTAATGGGTGCAGGCAAATGCTCTCTGATTTAATCAAGCTGCTTTAAAAGAACTGAACCCATGCTCTATCTTACTTTGCAATGAAGAGGCTTTACAATCAATAGCTTCTGATAGGAAGGTGGAAAAATGAAATTCTGCCACTTTCAGTTTCTCAAATTCAGACAGTGAGTGACAGATCCAGAAAGAAATCTTAGAACCTTCTTAATCTGCTTGGTTCTTTTTGCTCTCTTCCTAAGTGCCAAAAATACTAAGCATGGCTATGTTTAGAAGCCATGCTAACTTCCGTCATTTAGGTAAACTGCTTGTCTGTTATGATAATGGAGCACAATTACAATTATTAATACCACTAAGGACATATCCATTAATTTGCCAAAGGTTTTATTTTCCACTTCCAAGGAAAATTTCAAGTGATATACAGAGAAGAAAGTGCATCACTCCTGAAGCCAAAGACCTCCATTAAAGTCATGATTCTTTCATTGACTCACATGTAATCTTTGTAAATTAGCTTTTTAGTTTCCTCATCTGTAAATCCTCATCTGAGGTTAATAATAAATTCACAAGTGTTGTTGTGGGTATTAGAAAAGATGATGTGAGAGATGACAAATATGAGGTTACTGATGTTTCTCTCTTGGAATTTGGTAGGCCATTTCTCCAAAAACAAACAAACAGAAATATTTCCTGTGAATTGGTAGACATTAGCTAGAAATAGTCTTCTGCCTTCTTCTCTTCCCCACCCACCACCATTCATTCACCATCCATTAGCTGGAACCGCTACCAGAGTGGAGAAGTGCTACATGGTGGAGAAACACTCCAATCGGTCTCTACTCAAAGCCAGTCACCACTGCAGGAAATCCTGACTTAGATTTAAAATCAGTTGAATACATGAAAGACTATTTTTCACTAATAATTGTCAGACAATACTTAGACAATCAACATCAAGATGGACATGCTGATCTAAAGAAAGTAAAATGGCTTTAGAGCAGATATGAAGAGTTGACATTGAAATGAGCATATCTTAAAACTTCTTGAAAAGTCTTATTAATACATCTTATTTATTCTGGCAGCAACTTTTATGTTCCAGATGTTGTTGTTCTTGCTTTAGTGTATGAATTAAAATAATACTGAATAGTATTTTTATAAAGTAGGACTGCTATAAATAGCTTCTAATAACAAAACCCAAGTCATTTTATTTCACTTTATTTCACAGCATTAATCTACAATTACTTAGAGAATTTCAAAACTTGATATCTTAAGGGTTATTCAAATTTTAAGTTTAAACTAGTAGAGAATTTTGGCATATCTGGAGTAGTCAACCCTCTTAACTTCCACTTAAAGCCCAATTATACAAGAATGTTATAGATGACTATGAGTCTTTGGGGAAAATTCAGCAAGACTTTAAGTGCCCATTAGCTAAAGCTAAATGATAGTGAAACACCTAGAAAAGTACATGTGGTATCTATCCATGTGAATACTAAATTAATCATGATACCAGCCCATGCTAGGATAAAACATTAACAAGACACTTCCTATGGCATAAAAAAAATATTGACAGTCAAAAATATAAAAATGCTGTTAGCGTATCATATCTGTCAAAGAAGATACATCTAAAAATATTTACTGAATGTTAACAAATACCAAAAGATTACTTAAAATGTCTACATTATCGAGAAGTGTCTGTTCTGTAATAGGATAGGTAACTATTATATTACGTAAGTCTTCAATGGTAGTGTTCTTAGTAAGCAACCGGAAATTTTCTATCACAAAAGATAAATAATGATTAAATACCAATCAATCAATCAATCAAAAATACATATTTAACACCTTTAAAGTTCAAGAACAAAATGAATAAAACTTTTTCCCCCACCTCAAGATTCATAGAATCTCACTGTGGACGGGAGAATGAGAGAGAGAGGAGGGGTAAAGAAAGGGAAGGGAGGGCGGGAGGGAGGACGGAAGGAAATTTATTTATTTATGTATGATATATTTAACAGGGTAAGGATGTAAAAATGACTGCTGGCATTTGCTGGGTCTTCAGTCCAGACCAAGGACTGAACCAATTGCTAATCATCTTATTTAACTGAAGGTTAAATTAACCAATTGCATCATCTTATTTAATTGAAGATTTATTGTAAGTCTTATAACGATTAGAAAGATCAGTGTTTACCCCAAAGTCGTCTGGATGGGAACAATAGAACCGTGATTCAAGGCCAGCTCTATCAGCATTTCAGCATTTTAGAAATACTAAAAGCTCTTTCAGCATTTAAGCAGTTCAGTGGGGTGGTTGACCGTGGGCTCTACAAAGCAGTGCCTGGTTTTGAACTGTAGCGTTTTCCATTCCTTGCTTAGTGACCTGGGGCAAATGTTTTAACCTCTAATAATACTAATACGTTTCAGATGACTGGAGGTGAGATTGGAGAGGAGAGGCATGGACACAGAGTGCAGACAGGAAGAATATATGTCCTAGGGATGCTAGCTGGAACAAAGACTAGATCCTTCAGGCCCATGGGAACTAAGCCATGGGATGAGGGAGAAAACAGATTGTGGTGGATCTTAAACGGAAAAGCATGAGATTCTCATTTCATTCAGTTAGCAACTGGGAAGCACTAGAAGTGGAAGAGATTGAACTAAAATATTCTATATTGCTTTTCTGTGATTAAGCCGGAACAAAAATACTATCCTCAAACTTTCTGGATCTGTATCTTAAGGAGTTTATTTTTAATTCTCTAACAAAATACAAGGCAAATGTGGGTGTGTTTATTGCACATTTCTGTGAAGCATTGATTGAGGGTGGGTGTTAAAATAACTAGTGAATAAAGTAGTTTTCAAAAACAATGAAGTATACAAAAGCTTTTCTTCAAGCACTGTGTCTGCCTTCAGTTCAGTTCAGTTGCTCAGTTGTATCTGATTCTTTGTGACCCCATAGACTGCAGCACACAACGCTTCCCTGTTCATCACCAACTCCCGGAGCTTGCTCAAACTCATGTCCATCGAATCGGTGATGCCATCCAACCATTTTATCCTCTGTCGTCCCCTTCTCCTCCTGCCCTCAATCTTTCCCAGCATCAGGGTCTTTTCAAATGAGTCAGTTCTTCGCATCAGGTGGCCAAAGTATTGGAGTTTCAGCTTCAGCATCAGCCCTTCCAAAGAATATTCAGGACTGATTTCCTTTAGGATGGACTGGTTGGACTCCTTGCAGTCCAAGGGACTCTCAAGAGTCTTCTTCAACACCACAGTTCAAAAACATCAATTCTTCAGTGCTCAGCTTTCTTTATAATCCAACTCTCACATCCATACATGACTATTGGAATAACCATAGCTTTGACTAGATGGACTTTGTTAGCAAAGTAATGTCTCTGCTTTTTAATATGCTGTCTATGTTGGTCATAATTTTTCTTCCAAGGAGCAAGAGTCTTTTAATTTCATGGCTGCAGTCACCATCTGGAGTGATTTTGGAGCCCCAGAAAATAAAGTCTCTCACTGTTTCCATTGTTTCCCCATGTATTTGCCATGACGTGATGGGACCGGATGCTGTGATCTTAGTTTTCTGAATGTTGAGTTTTAAGGCAAATTTTTCACTCTCCTTAACTCCCAGCAAATGAGATGGAAGGAAAGTATCAAAAGATGTAAATTAATAGTATAATCTTACTGAATTACTTGTTCTTCTAAACTCTTTGTTATCTTTTAAACTATCTAATTTGAATAACAGTAGACATATGAAGACAATTTTGGCAGGCATCTCAGTATTCCAAGAAATATAGTTTCCATGCTATCCTATATATAGTAATTAAGTAAATACATTTTTACCTCTCTCATGAGACTGGCCTTTGAGAAGTAACTCAATGTATTTAGGCTGTGAGAAAACAAATTGTCTATATTCTCATGGTTTTCACATAATTCATCCTTCAGAGGTCTGTTTTTAGCTATTAAAAAAAATGCCAGTTGTCTCTCTAAATTCTATACATAACTTAATGTATGGGATTAAAATACTAAATTCCACCAAAGATTTGAAGACAATGAAGACTATGATCTGGTCTTATATTATTTTTTAATTTACTTTTTATTTTATATTGGTGTATTTACAATGTTGGTGATCTACAAAATTGGTGATTTACAATGCTGTGTTAATTTCAGGTTTATAGCAAGGTGGTTCAGTTATACATATACATATATTCATTTTTTTCAGATTCTTTTCCCATATAGATTATTGTAGAACACTGAATAGAGTTCCCTGTGCTATACAGTAGGTCCTTGTTGATTATCTGATCTGGTTTTTCAAAAGTGCAAAGCATTAGATACTGTTTACAAAAGTCATTTCTGAAAAATAATCTCACTTCCTTCTAAATGGCTTAAGGTGTTTCAGTTGTTTAATCTTATATCACTTTAGTAAAAGTCTGATTAAAACTTCTCAACACCATGAGTTGAAGAAAATGTTGTTTATTTTATAAATGGACAATGTAAGACCTGAAGACATTTTATGATTTTTCACTCCTAGGGAGCAATAGAATCACAAGAATCTCAACTCTTCTTTTAGCTTTATCATCTTTCTTTTGAAATCCCACTAAAAAAATTTTTTTAGGATTAAAAAATCCTAATAATAAACTAAGAAATAGTTTCTCACTAAGGTTTATATTTGTTTTTATATGGTGGCAGAGAGCAGGTGTTGTATGATTCAATAAGTTTAGAAAAAGTTGCTTGTCAGCCAAACAAAGCTTTTAATATATTTTTGTACATTTCGGAATCTAAACAGTGAGCAAACGGTGGTAGAATTTTTAACTTGCTTTATCATAGGAGCCCCTTTCACAGGCCTCCCAGCAGAACAAGGGTTCCAGAGAACACACTTTGTTAGATGCTGAGGTGGTGCCAATCAGGGCACCTCCATTTTCTCTCAGGCATACAAAGGGGGCCCAACTTGAGGACATGAGGAGAACTGGCTTCTTGAACTGACATTCTATTTTAACAGAACCTGTGGTAACCCAAAGAACAACTGCCTGTCAGTCAATGGAAAATAAGTGCCATGCTCACTGTTTACCTCAGGCCTCTCTCCCGTCTCCTCACTTGACCGTGTTCTGAATGGCTTCAGAAACCCCCACCATCTGCAGAGTCAGTGCTTGTGAAAGGGACACGGCAGTTAGTGCAGTTAATCAGGGGAAGGATCATCCAGGCCTGGTCCCGAGCCTGTGTCCTTGGTAATTCTGTGGGCCTGTCAGCTGAGCAGAGGCCACTGAACTCCCCTGCTGAGTGTTCTGTCAGCGTTTTAACCGGGATTTCAGTTCAGAAAAAAAGAGGCATCTTACAAACTGTGTCTTAAAAAGGAAGTAAAACTTTAACATTTCAGGTACTTAGGAGTGAAAAAGGCAGTGAGGTATAGAATCTTCCACATTGCTGTATTTTGCTAGCAATGCTGCTTCACCAATTTGGCTTTAATTTTCCCAATATTAAAATGAAATAATATACCATTTACTTGCTTCATCTCATGCTGTGAGGATTTAATGAGGTAATAATATCTGTTACAATTTAAGTTTCAGCGCCTCACAAGTTAGGTCTTCTGGCAAGTCACGGATCTTCTCTGGGCCTATTTCCTATGAAATGGTAATAATCATGCTTTCCCAAGCTACATTTTAAAGTGGTAGTGAGGTGCTAATAAAGATAAATGTTTTTTAAAAGCTGTGTATTCTTGTACATCTTTGAGAAATGTTTTAAAACCAAAACAGATTTTTAAAAAGCAAAAGAAAATTCTTTACAGAATATATGGGAGTAATTCATATCATTTTAGCTGATCTTTTGTAGCCTTTAGGTCTGTATCACTTTCAAATGGGAAATAAAGTTTTTAAGACATATGTTAATAGGCACTTTGGGGTATAGTCTGAGCCTCCATCATTATTAAAACAAAATAATTTGTATGTATATAGATAGATATGATTGTTTCTCTAAGCTCTCATTTCTTGATTCTTTTTATTTTCTTCTTGTTGAAAACATTCATCAAAAGATATTTTAACAGTAAGGGAAAAGATCACAGTGCCTTCATAACTGGGTCACTGTGTTCCAGAGGTTGTGGAACCCAACAAAATCACATAACATATTTCTCTTAGTCATGCTGAAACGTTCTTGGCTGTCCTTGCCTCATGCCCCATCCTAGCTTCTCCACTCCTGCACGCAGTGGTTAGTGTTCATTTTGGGTGACACTCCTCCCCTTCCTTCCCACACTTTGCTGGTGGTATGTCTCAAACTTGTTTGACCTCAAGCCCTCTGTTGCTCTCTCTTTGTCTTGAGATGTCGCTTGCATTCCACTTCTAGCTCTGGTACAGGTTTGATCCTGACAATATCCCCGCATTAACCACTGAAACAAAGACTCTGAACAGACTTCATGGTGGAGGATAGTGGTGGATGGGGCAGGAGTGACCTCATAGGTCATGGGAATCAAGTGAAGAGAGATGTTTTCAATCCCTACAGCTGATGTAACAAATTACCACAGACTTAGCATCTAATATACATTTAGTCTCTCACAATTCTGGAAGTAAGAAGTGTGTAGCAGGTCTCATCGAGCTAAAATCGAGGTGCTGACAGAACTGCATTCCTCCTGAAGATTCTGAGGGAGCCTTTCCCAGGTCCTAAAGGCTGCCCACATTCCTTGGATCCTGATTGTGTCACATTTACACTTCTGTCAACAGCTCTCCTTCTCTGACTCACCTACCTCCCTCTTCCACTTGTAAAAACAACTTGTGATTACATTGGTTTTACCCAGAAAATCCTGGATAATCCCTCCATTTGAAAAGTCCCGACATAAACCACCTTAACCAAGTCTCTTTTGCCAAGTCAGGTAACAAAATCACAGGTTCTATGAATGAGAATGAGGATGTCTTGTGGGAGGGGCCACATTACTTTGCCCACCACCACAAAGAAAGAACTAGAAGTTGGGAAAGAGAAGTCAGGACCTCAGGATGAAACCAACCACAGAAAAGATGGCAGCGCTGACACCGTCTGAATGAGGCTTTCCCCCTGGGGGTCTAGTAGTTGCTCTCCAGTCCTGCCTCACCTTGTACCCTGTGATCTCAGCGTCCTTTATCCACTGAACGGAAATGATTCTGAAGTTCATCTCAAAGATAATGAGCTAATCCAGGCTAATGTTCTCTTCAGGCTGGGTTGCATTATCACCAAGACCATCTACAGAAAAGGATGCCCCACTTTATTGACCTCACCACTTAGTGAGTTAACTGTTGAGAATTTGTGGCCAGAAAGAAAGGAACAGAAACCCCACTGGGAAGATGCTTTGCTGAGAGATCCTCTCCAGTCACTGCAGGCAATGAGTTGCTTTAATCGGCTTCCTCTCATGTAGGTCTGGCTCAAAATTCTTCTCACTGAACAGAAAGATACACTTAGGCTATTTTTGGACTATGGTTTACTTGTATATTCATGATGAAATTGTTCTCCTTGATGTAGATTAGTGATTTAAAGGTCACCAACACTTTAGCCAGACTGCTTGAATCAGAGCATAAAATATGAGCCTGTTCTTATCAATTTCTCAGACATATTAAATGATTCAGGTACATAAACATGTTAGACAAATATTGTGTGATCTCATTTATGTGTAGAATCTAAGAAAAAAAATCAGAGATACAGAGAACAAATTGGTTGATGGTTGCTAGAGAGTGGGCTGGGGGGTTGGTGGAATGGGTGAGGGGTATCTAAAGACACAGACTTCCAGTTTAAAATAAATAAGTCATTGGGATGAAATAATATACAGCATGGTGACCATTGTCATTTCACATGCTAATAAAGTAATGTTCAAAATCCTTCAAGCTAGGCTTCTCAGTACGTGAATTGAGAACTTCCAAATGTGAAAGATGGATTTAGAAGAGGCAGAAGAATCAGAGATCAAGTTGGCAAAATCCATTGGGATCATAGAAAAAGCAAGAGAATACCAGAAAAACATCTACTTCTTCTCTGACTACGCTAAAGTCTTTGACTGTGTAGATCACAGCAAACTGTGGAAATTCTTAAAGAGATTGGAATACCAGATCACGTTACCTACCTCCTGAGAAACCTGTATGCAGGTCAGGAAGCAACAGTTAGAACAGGACATGGAACAATGAACTGGTTCAAATTGGGAAAAGATTATGTCAAGGCTGTCTATTGTCATTCTGCTTATTTAACTTATATACAGAATATACAATGCAAAATGCCAGGCTGGATGAAGCACAAGCTGGAATCAAGATTTCCAGGAGAAACATCAACAACCTCAGACATGGAGATGACACCACCCTTACTGCAGAAAGCAAAGAGGAACTAAAGAGCCTCTTGATGAAGGTGAAAGAGGGAGTGAAAAAGCTGGCTTAAAACTCAGCATTCAAAAATCTAAGATCATGGCATTTGATTCCATCACTTGATGGCAAATAGATGGGGGGAAAATAGAAACAATGAGAGACTTTATTTTGGGGGGCTTCAAAATCACTGTGGATGGTGACTGCAGCCATGAAATGAAAAGACATCCAGCTCCTTGGAAGAAAAACTATGACAAACCTGGACAGCATATTAAAAAGCAGAGACATCACTTTGCCTACAAAGGTCCATACAATCAACGCCATGGTTTTTCTAGTCATATATGGATGTGAGAGCTGGACAATAAAAAAGGCTGAGCACCAAAGAATTGATGCTTTCAAACTGTGGTGCTGAAGAAGACTCTTGAGAGTCCCTTGGACAGCAAGGAGATCAAACCAGTCACTCCTAAAGGAAGTGAAATTTGCTCAGTCATGTCTGACTCTTTGTGACCCCATAGACTATACAGTCCATGGAATTCTTCAGGTCAAAATACTGGAGTGGGTAATCTCTCCCTTCTCCAGGAGATCTTCCCAACCCAGGGATCGAGCCCAGGTCTCCTGCATTGCAGGCAGATTCCAATATTGGATGTCTATTTGAAAGTTGCTAAGAGAGTAAATCTTAAAAGTTCTCATCACAAGGGAAAAAAATGGGGGGAAATTAAAAAGAAATATATTTATACTACTATACTAGCTTAACATCTAGGTTCTATCACATGGCATCTGTCCATGTTGCCACCTCTGATGCAATGCCTGTTATACTTCTCCCCCTCCCCCCCAATTCATAGGAATCACTGTCTCAGGGAAAATTTTCTTAACTTGCCTATTCTGGGAGCTTGGACTAATTCTGATGCTTATTCGTATCCTGTACACACCACATTACTATTGGGTTGGGCCAAAAAGTTCTATGTTATGGAAAAACCCAAAAGAAATGTTTGGCCAACCCAGTATTTGCATGTAAACCTTTCGTTAGCCTATGGAGTCCCACAAGCAGGTCATGAACTTCAGTCATCCTGGGATCCTCACAGGTGTTTTGTAATGGTTTGATGAACAGATAGAGGAGGCATCCGGCAGATAAGGGGCTGTAGTAGTAGAAAGCCAGAGATGCTGGTCAACACACACAATGACACTAGAACATGCGCACAGCACCTGAGGATAAGAAGAATCCCAAAACTGATAGAAGGAGAAGCACAGACCTGAGAGATAGCTATCTTCCCTTTACCTTCGCTTTCAAAGATTTTAATGAGATACTACCTATATTAAACTCCCAGCTATTTCCCCCATCCAAACCCCCACCAAACACCTAGCATACAGTAGGACTTAACATGTGCTTAAAAATTGACTGATGACCTAGGTCTAGATCAGTATGATCCAAGAGGCAAAGCCTAAATCAAAAATTATCCAAGGACAGTCCAGTGGTTAAGACTCTGCGTTTCCACTGTCAAGGGCATGGGTTTGCTCCCCAGTCAAGGAACTAAGATCCCATGTGCCTCATGGCATGGACAAAAACTTAAAAAAAAAAATTATGAATCTAAAATTATGTAATTCTAAGGCCATTTAATCAGAATGACGTATAGATAGAGAGTGAATATATATTGGCTTTCTACAGTCAGGAGACTCCTGTGGCAGCTGGTGAGCATCAGTAATAAAGGAATAAAAGAGATAAAATATGCCCTCAAACTTTGCATTGTTACAGAAGAAACAGGAAAAATTAACACAGTAAAAATGATGCAACAATATGTATTAAGTTATTCTGACCTTAAGGATATGGAGAAATTGCCCAATTGACCTTCTGAAATCTAACTCAGACCATGGCAAACAGGGTCATAGGAAGAAGAGATATCATAGTTTCCTTCCCCAAATCCATTCAAATTTCCCTCATTGGGTAATACTCATGAAGTACATAACTCATGCGGTCATTCCAGAGATGAACTCATTTTCCCCTTTATTAAAAGGTGGTTCAGTGAGAAAGCAGAGCTTAGGAATTTTGTTCAATGGATGTGATAAGGCACATACAACTCCTGTTATAGTTAATGGTTGTCTTAGAACTATGGAAAAACCAGCCTAAAGATGAAGCCAACACAAACGAGGCAGAAAATCACCATGAAAATCACCAAGAAATGGGAGAATTCCATTTAAACTGTACCTGAAGTCTTTGATATCTCAGTACTTCTTAACAGACTCCACTTACCTTTCAGCCAGTTCAAATTGATACCAAAGGTATCCTGGATAGGTACAAAGGTATCCTGACAGGTACAGGAAGGTGTATCTACGTCCCATCTTCATCTGTCCTCTAGTTAATTTATTATACAAGAATGTGTAGGGAACATTTTGAAGACCTCATACCACTGAAAATATTAAAATCATAAATGTCTGTAAGAAGAAATACAACATATGGAAGAGACAGTAGTATGGACATAGAACACAAGATATGAATACTGCTAAAATGCAAAAAAAGATGAAAATAACCAAATTCAGATAAAACCTAAAGGAGAAAAACCACTCTACAAGAAGAGTCTGAGCATTGAGAGTGATCCCTGTCTGGTGATTGCTGAAGAACTCAAAATGCAATCATATCTGCCCTGGAGAGGACAGGAGTAATTAAGGATTAAGGGAGGTTGAATTGTTTTTCTGTATTACTCAATCCGTGATCATCCCTGACAGGATAAATGCAACATTTTTACTAAAGAATTACTTTTCATTGAAAGCAAATATGATTCACCAGCATAAATCTAAAAAAAGAAACAACAGGTGGTGAATACAACTCAAGACATTAAATTTCCATGAGTCACTGAAGCCAGATGGCATGCATTTGAGAATTCTGACGAAATTTAAGATCAAAGCGTTTTAAACACTAACAATATGGGCAATTTATCATATAAAACAACTATCAGAGTTAGGGAGATTGCCAAATGTATTATATGACACTATTAGGAGAAGCACAGATTGTTCAGTCAATTCAGTTCAATGCAATGAAACCTAAAAATGCATTGGCCACCATCAGCGGAGAGCACTGTTCTAGGCACTGCACGCTCACAGGTATTCATGAGAAGGTCATGCTGTTCATAATCTCACGATAGAAGACTGTTGCAGTGTCAGTAATTGCCAAATATGTCAAACATATTTAGTGATTTTATAAAGAGAACAATATTTAAAGAATTCTCTGATTTTTTTTTTTTCACATTTGAAGGTGTACTGGTCAGGGGTCAGATATAGGAGGGCTTCCCTGGTGGCTCAGAAGGTAAAGGATCTGTCTGCAATGCAGCAGACCTGGGTTCAATCCCTGAGTTGGGAAGATCCCCTGAAGAAAGGAATGGCAACCCACTCCCGTATTCTTGCCTGGAAAATTCCATAGACAGAGGAGCCTGGTGGGCATCAGTCCATGGGATTGCAAAGAGTTAGACCCAACTGAGTGACTAACACTTTTTACTTTCAGATATAGGAAACTAAAAGCATTCTAGTTAGGCTAAGAAAATAAGACTCTGCCGCTTTGACAATTGTGGGAAGGGAAGTCCTGGTGGTTCAGTGGTTAGAACTCTGCACTTTCACTGCCAAGGACCCAGTTTTGATCCCTGGTCAGGGAACTAAGACCCCCACAAACTGCGATGTGGCCAAAAAACGAAAGAGAACTGTGGGCAAAGTAGAGGAATAGGCCCTACACTGAGTTCCCAGGAAAAATCCTCTGGAACTACATTCATGGGAGATACTGCCTCTGTCTTAGTCAGGAGATTGGAGAAGCAGGAGACTGCTAGCTCCAGAGCTGTCATGGCCCCTCTTCCATGACCTCTGCCAGCAAGACGAGTGTTCTCCACATTTCCTTTCAACACTGTCAAGCTGAAGATTGGACACTGGAAACTACTACAGCTGCCCCAGAAGAAACAAACACCCAAGGTCATGCTTACCAGTGGCAACAGCTGAAGTAACAGGAGTGTGGTATTTGCCTCAGGATGTCCACCTCCATCTTCTAAACCTCAGAAGTGGGTATGTGATGGGGAGCCACAGTGAGGGCTGGGATATGTAGATCTTGAATAGTCTTGCATTGTATTAATAGCAGACTGATCTATAACAGCAGGTCACATGGAAACTGGGTGAAACGGAGGCTAAGTGAGCTAGCCCCTGATCTCTGCCACAGACTGTATCATCTCCCTCACTACTTACAATCCAGGATTTCCCAACCCACTCCCACCCACAAATCCACCCCAAAGCAACTCCTGTTCTTGTCTGTTTTGCCTGATATCTTCCCTATCCACCCAACTGACCGAACAAGACAAAAGCTTTGGAGTCAGTATCAGCTACTCCTGCCTTCACTGGACTATCAGTCAAATTGTCAAGATATCAAGTTACTCCTGTCTCAGATGCCACAGCCTTAGTGCTGGTCTTCTTCACCTTTCAAACGGATTCTTACTAAGATTTCTTACTGGAATTCTGTGGAAGCTTCCGTGGTGGCTCCGAGGGTGAAGAATCTGCTTGCAATGCAGGAGGCCTGGGTTCAATCACTGGGTCAGGAAGATCCCCTGGAGAAGGGAATGGCAACCCACTCCAGTATTCTTACCTGAAGAACCCCACGGACAGAAGAGCCTGGTGGGCTACAGTCTATGGGGTCACAAAGAGTCCAACACGACTGAGCAACTAACACACACACGCACACATACACACACACACACACACACACACACACACTAGCAGACTAGAAATCTACCAGACTCTTCCCTCTCAAAGACATTTTCCATGTCTCCTGACTTCCAGAATTATCTTTCTGAAAATCAAATTTCATCATGTTAACCCCATGTAGAAAACCCTTCAAAGGCTCCCAATTATCTGCACAGTAATGTCTAAGCTTCTTGGCAGAGCAATCAAAATCATTCCGGATTAGACACAAGCCTAACTCTTCATGTCTCTCTATCCAGTGAGATGTCCCTTTTATCTCTGGCTAGTAATTTTCTACTTCTCACTGCTCCTCAAATACACTAGATGCAGCTTTAATTTTTACCCCTACTTATGCTGTTTTTTTCCCATTCTGGACTGTACTTTCCAACAGCTAATAAACTCCTATTCATTCTTCAAAACCCAGTGTAAATGTTACTTTCAAAAAACTTTCCCAAGCAGAATGCATCTTTTACTCCTCTTCACTGCTACCCCGTGTTTCTCACCCTGCTATTCAAATGTGTTTCATAATAGGTAGATTTTTCTCACACTGACTGTCCTCCACTAAACTGAGAGTGCCTTTAAGGCAAGAGCAAAGTCTCATTTAGACTCACATTCTTCCCCATCCCAAATCTACCACACGAGCTGGCACATCAAAAGATTCAACAAATATTTGTTGAGAGACAAGATAAAAAAATATTGTTGTTGTTCAGTCACTAAGTCATGTCTGACCCCATGGGGTCGTGGTGTGTGACCCCATGGACTGTAGCACACCAAGATTCCTTGTCCTCTATTATCTCCTGGGGTTTGCAAAAGTTAATGTCCATTGAGTCAGTCATGATGCCCATTTTCTTCTTAAAGAAAATATAAAAGCGTTTATTTTGAAAAGACTTTTTAAAATAATAGAGCATCCAAAGGCTTAAAAATATATCAAACTACTGTGATAAAATAATATTCCTCCTCTCTTACCTGA
The DNA here is from genome assembly GCF_033118175.1 of Dama dama. Lineage (NCBI taxonomy): Eukaryota > Metazoa > Chordata > Mammalia > Artiodactyla > Cervidae > Dama > Dama dama. The sequence continues at coordinate 27,166,160 of NC_083711.1, forward strand.
CTCCAAGAGATGAAAAGATGTTAAGGGAATAGGTGAAATGTTCTTTTTAAGATCTGCTCAGTGTCTAAAAGATATAAACTTGGCAGCCTGACACTAAAGAGTCAGGATGAATGCACAGTAGTTTCTAGCAGGCAGCATTCACTTCCAAACAAGAGTGAGCCCACAATTCACAAAAGCTTATGTACAGTTTTCCTTGGACTCTGTATATGTTTAGACTATAGTTGCTGGGTGTCTTTAGGGAAAATTATTGATTTTCATGCAAACCCAAAAGAAAGAAAATCTGCTCAAATCCAGAGGGAACCTGTTACAGGCTCCTCTTATAATAATTCAAATAATTATAAGAAAATTATAACCTATAAATGAGACAAGGAGGGCCATGGACCTACATTTGTTCCTCATGGGAAATACAATGATGTGGTTTGATTGAATATTATTCTTAAAGATATTAATATTAAAGCATAGTTTCCCAAAGTATATGCTAGGGAACACTAAGAAGGATTTGTAGTTAAGAGACTGGAAAATGAATTTATTGTATTGTCTTTTTAGAACATCGCAAAGATGATAGGGATAGGAGGTTTCTGGGAAGTCCCCTTGAAGTTGTTTTACATGTACTGTTTCTCAAATATATTCAGTTGCTCTCGTTTTCATTTAAACATCCAGCAGAACTGGTGCTCAATGTTGATGTAGGGAAGGCAGAAATCAGGAAAGTTACAGTTCGTATCTCATGATACGCATTCAATGATTAGGCTAGAATAGCTCTCTGATTCTAAAAAAAGAAGGAACCCTACAAATTCTAGTGCCTTTAGATGATCCCTTCCCTGTAGTAGCTCCTAAGCAGATATGTCCACATCCCAATCCCTGGGATCTGCGAAAATTACCTAATATGGGAGAAGAATGGATATGGTTTTGTATGGCAAAGGATGCAATGAAGAATCATGGACAAGATGCTTATCCTGAATTGTAAGTATAACCACATATATCTTTATAAGATTGATACAGAGGTGAGATGTCGAAAAGATAGAAGCAGAGATGGGAGTACCAGGGTAGGCACTGGGAGCTGGAGGAAGAATGGATTTTTCCCCAGAGCCCTTGCAGGGACTGTGCCCTGAAAACACTTTGATTTCACATTTCTGGCCTCCAGGGTGTGAAAGAATAAATTTCTGATGCTTTAAGCCACCAAGTTTGCAGTAATTTGTTACAGCGGCCACCGGACACTAATACACCCGGTTGAGTTCCTCTCTGACTGAGGCACAAAGCCGTGTCCTGCCAACCTCCACAATGTTCCTGAAGGTAAGGAATCAGCTTGCCACTTCCACCTCTGGCATCCCAATTTTGTTTAATATCCTACTAGCATCCTTGTTGAACCTATTTATATATAATTGTCCATATAATAGGTTGAGGCGATAAGATTCATAAATTTACTCCCCACTGTGAATAGCATCTTGGTGTATGGAGTTTTTTTTATGGCACAGTGCATTTTCATGATGAATCTGTTTGTCCCCTTTTTCAACTTCTACTTAACGCTTCTCTCATTAGCTTAAATATATGTGGGAGAGAATTGAACTCCACTAAAGAGGATAAGGGTCATAGTACTGAGACCATATTCAGGAAACATATAAAAGGCATCTCCTTCTGAAGTTGATGGCACCCGTGGAAAGTGCCCTGTTTAGAGCGCTGAGGTGTCTGCTGGAGGCCATAGTAGAATAGAATCTTGAGGCAAATATTCATCATTGGAGCATTTCAAGAGGAGGACCCAGAGACAAATCATGCAGAAACACAGAAATTAAACTCAGCATAGGGATGTCCCTCTTGCAGATAATAGGATAACTTTTGAGGGGAAAATGACCTTTAATAAGAATGACCTTTCCTTTAATAGGAAAATGACCATGTCATTAGATCAACATTGCATAGTTCTGATGAGACTGGTGGAAAGGTCCTAAGAGTGACATCACTGCTTATGGCTTCTTTAACATTGGCATTCCATCTGCCACCAGAAGAGTCAAATTTATAAAAAGAAAATACTAATTTACTCTAAAGAAGTGGAGTTTGCAATGCATGTTTAAATACTAAACATGATTTTTATTAACAAGAAGAGATAATACTTCTATCACAGATGTAAAATAATATTTTACATATTATAATATCAGTTCAGTTCAGTTCAGTCGCTCACTTGTGTCCAACTCTTTGCCACCCCATGAACTGTAGCACGCCATGCCTCCCTGTCCACCATCAACTCCTGGAGCCTACCCAAACTCATGTTCATTGAGTCGGTGATGCCCTCCAACCATCCCATCCTCGTCGTCCCCTTCTCCCCCTGCCCTCAATCTTTCCCAGCATCAGGGTCTTTTCAAACAAGTCAGCTCTTTGCATCAGGTGGCCAAAGTATTGGAGTTTCACCTTCAACATCAGTCCTTCCAATGAACACCCAGGACTGATCTCCTTTAGGATGAACTGGTTGGATCTCCTTGCAGACCAAGGGACTCTCAAGAGTCTTCTCCAACACCACAGTTCAAAAGCATCAATTCTTCTGTGCTCAGCTTTCCTTATAGTCCAACTCTCACATCCATACATGACCACTGGAAAAACCATAGCCTTGACTAGATGGACCTTTGTTGACAAAGTAATGTCTCTGCTTTTTAATATGCTATCTGTGTTGGTCATAGTTTTTCTTCCAAGGAGTAAACGTCTTTTAATTTCATGGCTGCAAGCACCATCTGCAGTGATTTTGGAGCCCCCAAAAATAAAGTCTGTCACTGTTTCTCCATCTATTTGCCATGGAGTAATGGGACCAGATGCCATGATCTTAGTTTTCTGAATGTTGAGCTTTAAACGAACTTTTTCACTCTCCTCTTTCACTTTCATCAAGAAGCTCTTTAGTTCTTCTTCACTTTCTGCCATAAGGGTGGTGTCATCTGCATATCTGGGGTTATTGATGTTTCTCCTGGCAATCTTGATTCCAGCTTGTGCTTCATCCAGCCCAGCGTTTCTCATGATGTACTCTGCATTTAAGTTAAATAAGCAGGGTGACAATATACAGCCCTGATGTACTCCTTTTCCGATTTGGAACCAGTCTGTTGTTCCATGTCCAGTTCTAACTGTTGCTTCCTGACCTGCATATAGGTTTCTCAAGAGGCAGGTCAAGTGGTCTGGTATTCCCAACTCTTTTAGAATTTTCCACAGTTTATTGTAGTCCACACAGTCAAAGGCTCTGGCATAGTCAATAAAGCAGAAATGGATGTTTTTCTGGAATATTATATTATAGATATATACATATTATAAACAGAACTTATGAAAGTTTGGCTACTCAGCATTAGTTAAACCTTACTTAAGATTCTAGGACATTCATCCTCAAGCTTTAGGTAGTAAGTCAGAAGTGAAGGGTTCCCTACCCCCAGTTTTTCCTCAGTCTGTAGGTGAAAGGAAAGTATTGGTGATGAGAAGAGTGCCATGTGCTGAGAAATGTTTTGGAATGTATGTCTGTGTGTTGAATTCTAACAGTGTGGTAGTCAGTCTCCTCCTCCCCTTTTCCCCTTTTATACATGCTACAATTTGCATTGGGAGTAAAACAGGAGGCAGAATATATATATGTGTGTATATATATACACATAGGATCTTTCCAACCCGGAGATCCAACCCATGTCTCTTGTGTCTCCAGCATTGGCAGGCAGATTCTTTACCACTAGCACCACCTGGGAAGCCCATATACATGTGTATATACACACACATGCACACACACACTATAGATTCAAACACCTGGTACCAATGTAATTGTCTTGAAAACATTTGTATTGCACTCAAATGACATCTCATGAATCTTTATACTCTTGAAAGAGATTTAATAGACTTTAAAGGAATAAAAATAATTGTTAACATTTGATGAGAGTCCCTTGGACTGCAAGAAGATCCAACCAGTCCATCCTAAAGGAGATCATTCCTGGGTGTTCATTGGAAGGACTGATGCTGAAGCTGAAACTCCAATACTTTGGCCACCTCATGCAAAGAGTTGACTCATTGGAAAAGACCCTGATGCTGGGAGGGATTGGGGGCAGGAGGAGAAGGGGACGACAGAGGATGAGATGGCTGGATGGCATCACCGACTCGATGGACATGAGTTTGAGTAAACTCCGGGAGTTGATGATGGACAGGGAGGCCTGGCGTGCTGCAGTCCATGGGGTCAGAAAGAGTCAGACACGACTGAGTGACTGAACTGACTGAACTGAATGAGAATTTTCCAGGTGCCAGCGCTGTGTCACATGCTTCACGCCTATAATGTGTGACTCTCACATGGACTCCACGAGATAGACACTTTGTTTCCCGCTCTTTTCTAGATAAAGAAATGAAGATCAGAACTGTGACCACATTCCCACAGTCACACGAGTTCAAGCAGTATCCATATTCAAACAGACTATACTATATTTTTTTTTCTTTCTTTCTTTTTTTCCATTCATTTTTATTAGTTGGAGGCTAATTATTTTACAATATTGTAGTGGTTTTTGTCATACATTGACATGAATCAGCCATGGAGTTACATGTATTCCCCATCCCAATCCCCCCTCCCACCTCCCTCTCCACCCGATTCCTCTGGGTCTTCCCAGTGCACCAGGCCCGAGCACTTGTCTCATGCATCCAACCTGGGCTGGTGATCTGTTTCACCCTAGATAATATACATGTTTCGATGCTGTTCTCTCAAAACATCCCACCCTCGCCTTCTCCCACAGAGTCCAAAAGTCTGTTCTGTACATCTGTGTCTCTTTTTCTGTTTTGCATATAGGGTTATCATTACCATCTTTCTAAATTCCATATATATGTGTTAGTATGCTGTAATGTTCTTTATCTTTCTGGCTTACTTCATTCTGTATAATGGGCTCCAGTTTCATCCATCTCATTAGAACTGATTCAAAGGAATTCTTTTTAATGGCTGAGTAATATTCCATGGTGTATATATACCACAGCTTCCTTATCCATTCGTCTGCTGATGGCCACAATGAGGTACCATTACACGCCAGTCAGGATGGCTGCTATCCAAAAGTCTACAAGCAATAAATGCTGGAGAGGGTGTGGAGAAAAGGGAACCCTCTTACACTGTTGGTGGGAATGCAAACTAGTACAGCCACTATGGAGAACAGTGTGGAGATTTCTTATACTGCATTTTTTAAACATTTGCTTTCCATATTTTCATTTATTGAATTTTAAGCCTTTGTATATGATCTTGTCTTTGATGAAACTCTACACAGTTATTTTATTTTTCTGTATTATTTGAAGCCAATACTAACTAGACGTATGAATTTGGATTTAGATGTCAACTTTCTCTTTTTCAGTCTACTGAGTTTAGATTACTAAATAGAACTGTTTTGAAACTCTGAAGTTAAAAGAGGATAATTGTTACATTTTCTATATTGAGGCTTCCAGGAAGTTGAAAAACAAAAAAACCCTTCATCCCAAGCAAGATACATTCTAGGGTACTACAATTCCGTCTTTTCTAGGTCTTTTTAGTAATCTCCTACCGAATGTGGAGCACCCGGAGCACTCTCTTCTCACAATTACAACAGCATGGGCCCAAACTGCATGGCCATAAGTAGCTTTAAGACAACCCATCTTTTTCATTGGCAATAAAGGATAATACTTCTATTTATAGGTGTAAAAACATACCCACATGAAGCTTCCCTTCACAAAATTCCTAATCTGACCCCTGATTTTTTCCTGATTTTTCTCTTTTAAACTGAAATCACCTTTTACTTGAAATCTTTTTTTTTTTTTTTAATAGTGGCTTGGAGGAGTGATCTTATTTTAATGGTAATAAAGACAGGGCTCCTTATCAAGGTAAAACTGATAAGTGTTAATTATATACCCTCCCTCCCCTTTACTCTACTTCTATTTCTTACTCTATGTTTCTGTTTCATCTTCTCTAGGCTAATTCCCTATCTTAAAACCACTGTTGGGCTTCTCTCTCTTTACTCCTTGTCACAGCTTTAGAACAGGTTCAGTAAGCATCACACCATTTGATGGTTGCCACTTAACTTCTTTTGAATAGGGGCTCTGCATCTTCAGGACCCTCACTTCCCAGAATAAGGGTGCCAGGTCCACACAAAGGAAAAACAGCAAGGAATCCAAGGCTTCCAAAGGACAGATGGATCCCTTTCTGCCTGGAGGGGCATCTGTGTGAGAATACAAACAATGGAGATGATAATGACCCTGTCTTTAAAACCCCTGGGATTCAGTCAGGAGGGAAATCACTCAGCGAGCACCAGTGACAAAGCCTACCAAATGTTAGAGGATAAAGTCCAAGCCTCTCTGCCTCTGTATATAAGTCCTTTGGGACCTGAGCCGCCGAACCTCTGAAACGTCCTCTCCAGCTAATCCTGACGTGGGTGACTGTATTCTCAAGTGTGTCTAGATCCTTCTTGCTTCTCCACCTTGGTATCTGTATCTCCTTTCAGCTGGAGGGCCAGCCCCACCTCGTCAGCCTGGCAAGTTCCTTCTCCCCCAGTTCAGATTTAACTCTATCACTTCTTCAGATGAGTTTTCCTTAGGTACTCAATGTAGTTCTGCACATTTTATCATTTATCTCTTTGCTCCAAACGCATACATAGAGGAAGGCAGGAAATATGGTCTGACTGTCGCCAGCACTTACCTGTGGAGTCTGATTCCTACCAGGTACTTAGTAAGGAGTGGGTGCTTGAGTGACCAGAAGCATAAAAAAGTAACTAAGCACCTAGGTTCTGCTATTAGACAGATCTGAGTTCACATCCAGCCCTGGTACTTACTACACAAGTGATCTTATTAAATTTCTGTAAGCTTCAGGTTTTTTTTTTCTCCATAATATTTATCTTAGAGGCATACTGCTATGATAAAAAGTGGTATATGAGAGATGCAGTAAGATTGTCATTATTACTAAGAATAGCTTAAATATAATAGAGTTGAATTTCATATGTCCAAGCTGAGGATATAATGAATAGAAGAGCAATAGGTCAGATGTCGGTAAACTCCAGCAAAGTTCTGGAGGAAGGAACTTTTAAAATTTAAAGGTATAATGAAAATAGAAGCCATAGACTGGAGAACAAAAATACAGCAAGTCTCCTCCATAGAACCTTCAAGTTAGTTGTGAACTTTCAAAGGTGTGAAGTGTGTTCGCGTGTCCAATAACGTGTTAGTGCATGTGTCTTGTGTACCTTGTCATGTGTGTGTATCCTTTCCAAGTGCGCTTTTGTGTACTTTACAGTACTGTAGAGCGTACAGTCATGCTGCATCTTTATTTCAAGCCCAGAATGTCTGGAAGCAAGAGCATCAATAGAATTGGATCCAGCCAGGAAGCAGAACCTGTGCCATCAATCTGGCTCAAGTGAAACTGCATGTTTCCCCTCCATGTCCTATTGCTGACGGTCCTTCAGCTCTACCATCTCCCACCATCCCTCCCTCCTCCAGTTTTACTAACACTTTTTGCTTGTTCACTCGGTGTCAGCCCCTGTATGCCAGCTGCTGCACTGTACTACTGTACTTTTCAAGGTACTTACTGTAAGATTAAACATGTTTATTTTTTGTCTTTCTTTTTTATGTATTATTTGTGTGAAAAGAATTATAAACCTATTACAGTATAGTACTATATAGTTGCTTGTGTTAGTTGAGTACCTAGGCTAACTTTGTTGGACTTACACATAAATTGGACTTAGGAACGCACTCTCTGAATGAAACTTATTCGTATGTAGGGAACTTACTGTACTGTAGGAAGAAACAATGATACCTGGAGCAGATAAATAGCATTGAAGTATATTGCGGGAGGTGACAAAATAATGATGCTGAGACTAATGGCAGGAGATGGGACTTGGATCCCAGTGAAAACTCTAGAGTCATGAAATAAAGTGAGTGTTGGAAATTTTTCTTACAGATTTGCTTAAGATCTTTTTGAAGCAGGAAGAGATTTGAAGGCAGAGAGAACAAATAAGAAAGACCCCAGTAATCCAGCAATTCTATGTGGATACCATAAGGCTGTCCCTTACAAATGCTAATAAGCTGATGCCAAATGAGTTCACTTTGACAATTTTTTTGGAGTGTTATTAACACTTGCTGACGAAAAGCCACTTATTGACTGAAGTTGAAGCAACCAGAAAAACAGCTTTACTTGAGAAGCCTAGAAGTGAGTTAATGGCCAATCCCAAAGGGGAGGAGAGTCAGCAATTTTCAAGCATTTGCTGATCAAGACTTTTGCATATCTGAGCTCCTGCACATCAAAGAGGACTTCCCACTGGGTTTGCTTACCCCTTTAACTAAGTCCTTGAATTTAAGGACAGAAGAAGTTCCTGTAAATGGAGAATTACAAATAGTCAGAAGTTGCATTCAGACCAGTATAGCTGTTCTTCCTATTAGAAAATGACACAGCTGGAGTGTTGTTAATGAAGCAAACATACTACCCACCTGGAGCCAGTGATCTTCACCCAGTGGTTGCAAAATCAGAAGGCATCAGAATTCATCTGTGAAGTGCCTCATGTCTATCAGGGAAGAGTGGGATCCAAATGTGAAAAGTCCCTTCACCAAGAGGTCTGATCACTAAGGTCAGGATGCCCAGACTGGGTCACAAGGGTCACAATGCCCTGCCAACAAGACTTCAACCAGAGGGTGGAATTAGGAGAAATCCATCAGTAAGGGTAAAGCAAGAGAAAGATCAATAGGCTTATCTGCCAGGGTTAAAAAATATAGGCCATGAAATCTGGAAAACCTAACTATGTTTGGAAACACACTTGTAAATTTAAATTGGGTTAGTAGACATTCAGTTCAGTTCAGTTCAGTAGCTCAGTCGTGTCCAACTCTTTCTGACCCCATGGACTGCAGCACGCCAGGCCTCCCTTTCCATCACCAACTCCCAGAGTTACTCAAATTCATGTCCATTGAGTTGGTGATGCCATCCAACCATCTAATCCTCTGTCGTCCCCTTTTCCTCCTGCCTTCAATCCTTCCCAGCATCAGGGTCTTTTCCAAGGAGTCAGTTCTTCGCATCAGGTGGCCAAAGTATTGGAGTTTCAGCTTCAACATCAGTCCGTCCAATGAATATTCAGGACTGATTTCCTTTAGGATGGGCTGGTTGGATCTCTTTCTGTCCAAGGGAATCTCAAGAGTCTTCTCCATCACCACAGTTCAAAAGCATCAGTTCTTCGGTGCTCAGCTTTCTTTATAGTCCAACTCTCACATCCATACATGACTACTAGATAAACCATACCTTTGACTAGACGGGCCTTGGTTGGCAAAGTAATGCCTCTGCTTTTTAATATGCTGTCTATGTTGGTCATAACTTTTCTTACAAGGAGCAAGTGTCTTTTAATTTCATGGCTGCAAGCACCATCTGCAGTGACTTTGGAGCCCCCAAAATTAAAGCCTGTCAATGTTTCCACTGTTTCCCCATCTATTTGCCATGAAGTGATGGGACCTGATGCCATGATCTTAGTTTTCTGAATGTTGATCTTTAAGCCAACTTTTTCACTCTCCTCTTTCACTTTCATCAAGAGGCTCTTTAGTTCTTCTTCACTTTCTGCCATAGGATGGTGTCACCTGCATATCTGAGGTTATTGATATTTCTCCCAGCAATCTTGATTCCAGCTTGTGCTTCATCCAGCCCAGCGTTTCTCATGATGTACTCTGCATTTAAGTTAAATAAGCAGGGTGACAATATACAGCCTTGACCTACTCCTTTCCCGATTTGGGACCTGTCTGCTATTCCATGTCCAGTTCTAACTGTTGCTTCTTGACCAGCATACAGATTTCTCAGGAGGCAGGTCAGGTGGTCTGGTATTCCCATCTCTTGAAGAATTTTCCAGTTCATTGTGATCCACATAGTCAAAGGCTTTGACATAGTCAATAAAGCAGAAATAGATGTTTTTCTGGAACTCTCTTGCTTTTCCGATGGTCCAGCAGATGTTGGCATTTAGCAGACCTACTAACTAACTAAAGATTAGACATGTTTCTGAGCAATAGAAGTGTGTTTGTCTCCATCTAAGGGGTGACGAGTCAATTTCATTGTTTGCTGCCTATATTTGAGACCTAATGCACTAGTGCTTGGAAGTGATTATATTCTTTAGAAGCTGGATCTGAAAATAATGACATTAAGACTCAAGTGCCAACAGTTTCCTAGCATTGTGTTCCGTATATTTGCAGAAACCAAAATGAGGTGTTAAATACTTCAAGGCACTATCTTTAGATATGTATAAATGCATTTTAAATAGTTTTTATCTGAAATTTTAACTACTTCTATTTTCCTTTCACAATTATTTAGAGAAAAAAATGAAGTGTTTTAATATTAGGTCTATTTTACTTCATTTCTTATTTTTATTCTGAAAGTTCTAGTACCAACAGATTTGACAGAGCCAATAATCTGGAATCATTCATTAACAAAATATCCAAATGGAGGTATACAGTTAAAGATGTTAGATATGTACCATATTTTTCTTATAAAATGCACTTGTCAAAGATAGCTACTATTATAAAACCTTACATTTTATGATACTTCTTAATTCATAGAACATTTTAACATGTTATTCCATTTGAAAACTATTATATCCACTATTCTATGTGTAAGCAATCAAGTTAATTGTGAGACATTTTGGTATTAAATGGCACTTGAATGTATTAAAGACAATGGGCCATATTTCTATTTTTTGGCATGTGTTTTTGATTAGTTCTAATAGATTTTGTATTTCATCCCATGTGCATTGTATCAAAAGTAAATTCATGTGCCTAATGTTATTAAAATGCTATCCTCTTTGGTTTTCCTCTTCTCTGGAATATACCAGGCACCATGCAGAATATTGCAAGTTTACACAATACGGAACAGCAATATAAATTTTGAGATAGTAATTCTGTTGTCTTTTCACAATATACTGCAGTAGGACTAACGACTATATATCTCAGCTTTAGCAAGATCCAATTTTCCTATCTAAACCAAAGAGTAATTCCCAAGATTCAGACTCATTTTGCAAAGTTATTCCCTTAAAAATACACAAGGAATACCAAGACTGTAAAATAACAAAAATGTGTGGCTGTATACAAAATCATTGTCTTATAATGAAGTGATGCTTCTTTAATCACTTCCAAATTGTACATTCTGATTTCTATGTAACTTTCAGTATAATATATTGAGTACTGAAAGTTGCACAGGGTGGTTAATTTAATAATTACAATAAGAAGAAAAGTTTACATTTGTAAGACAAATTATTAATAATATTTGGTGGGATAATGCTGAAGATGATGCTCTTTTTATGACTGTCCCTTCTTTAAATAATTTGAAAGAGTTCTAAAACCTGGGCTGTTATCCTAAGTAACATGTTTGAAATACTTCACTTTAGCCAGACTCTGAGGTTTTCTTGGAGTAAAACCAAGCATTTGATGTGTACCTTTGTTTTGTTTCAAGAGCTCTTTTGGGGTCAGACGTCTCCACTTCCAGTGCTTAATTCACTTGGAATAATGTACCACCAAAGCATTCATTATAGTTATGCTGTTTAACCCAAATTAGTGAACAGACTTAAAATCTCATCATTTTCTAGAAATTATGGCATTTTTTTTTTCAGTTTCAAAAAAGGATGTTTAACTTATACAAATACATCCAATAATCTCCTAAATTTGTATTGAATCTTGCATACATTTAAATTATTTCATCTTCCTAAAATAAGTACCTACCTCTTTAAGTAAATCTTATCAGTCTGCAAAATCCCAATTCAAAACCCACTTCCCCTGGGAAGCCTTCCCTATCTCTTCACTTCTATTTAAAATATAGCACATATTAGCTATATATGCATGCTAGGTTGCTCAATCATGCCCAACTCTCCGTGACCCTGTGGACCTTAGCCCGCCAGACTCCTCTGCCCATGGGATTCTCTACCATGCCCTCCTCCAGGGGATCCTCCTGACCCATGAATCAAACCCTTCTGCATTGGGTTCTTTACCACTAGCACCAACTGAAAATTCACATATTACCTATACCAATTGTACTTCATGAGTTTACATATGTTTCAGATGCATTAGTCATGCTTCCCCAATTAGACCTTAAGGAGAACAGGGAACAGAATCAACATAAATTGACGTGCTGTAGACAACAGATTGGGCTACACACTTTATATATACTATCCCAGTTAAGTGTTCTATATACAAGATCAAAGTTTTATACATCTTGTTTGGCTTCCAAATTAGGGCCCTACTGGCACTCAAAACATACTTGTTTATTTGAAAAATAGTGTTAACTTCCTCCCAGAGATGCTATTATAGCTAGTTAATTCAACTAGCCATTAGTAAAGGTCTTTCTCTCTAAGATTAGCTAATTTTCATGGTTCAGGAGAATTTTTATCATTTTTATAAAAGCTAAACATTTAGAGGAAACATCATGAGGTGAGATAACTTTTTTAACTTCAATTTAATGTGTTTTATAAATACTCTTACCCTCCCTTCCATCCCTTCTAGTGTGGAAGTAAAAGGTTACAGCACATGCTCAATCCAATTGCTAAATTATGAACTCTAGACTAAAACTATCTGTGTTCAAATTTTGGCTCCACCAACCTGAGCAAGTTATTTAAATTTTCTAAAGTTCTTTATCTATAAAGTGTATAAATATACTTTATAAATACATACATTGTCTGTAAAGTATACAGTATAAACCTCTTAAGCATCTGTGAGAACTAAATGAGAAAATGTTTCCAAAGGGACTAGCATTCAGTAAACATTAACTATTATTTCATTGTTATTTGTAACTTGTCCATACTCATTCCCCATCTAAGAACTTAAGAAGAATAAATCATAGCCTAACCAAATATCTGAGAGAATATATACTAGATACCTCAGACTCTATCTTCACTCTCATTAACCCAGTGTGAAAACCAGAGAGGAGCATAGTTTATCAGACCAAAGACCAGACATATACTCCAACTTTTCCCATATTTTGTCTTGTCTCTCTTCTTTAGTATAACCCCTTTCTTACGTTTGGTTCAGTTCAGTTCAGTCGCTCAGTCGTATCTGACTCTTTGCAACCCCATGAACTGCAGCATGTCAGGCCTCCTTGTCCATCACCAATTCCTGGAGCCTACCCAAACTCATGTCCATCGAGTCAGTGATGCTATGCAACCATCTCATCCTCTGTCATCCCCTTCTCCTCCTGCCCTCAATCTTTCCCAGCATCAGGGTCTTTTCAAATGAGTCAGCTCTTTGCATCAGGTGGCCAAAGTATTGGGGTTTCAGCTTCAACATCCATCCTTCCAATGAACACCCAGGACTGATCTCCTTTAGGATGGACTGGTTGGATTCACCCTGGTCCAATTTGTTACTGGAGATAAGTTTATCAGTGAATGGTTCTGTTCCCTGTGAATTTGAGGTTCTTGATATCTCATCACAGAAAGAATTGAATGAGACACAAAATGACATGTAAGAAGTGGATTTATTTAGAGAGAAACACACTCCATAGACAGAATATGGGCCATCTCAGAATGCAAGAGACCCCAAAACATGGCATAGTTTTGTGGTATGCTGCTGCTGCTGCTAAGTCACTTCAGTCGTGTCCGACTCTGTGCGATCCCGTCCCTGGGATTCTCCAGGCAAGAACACTGGAGTGAGTTGCCATTTCCTTCTCCAATGCATAAAAGTGAAAAGTGAAAGTGAAGTCGTTCAGTCATGTCTGACTCTTCGCGACCCCATGGACTGGAGCCTACCAGGCTCCTCCGTCCATGGGATTTTCCAGGCAAGAGTACTGGAGTGGGGTACCATTGCCTTCTCCGAGTTTTGTGGTATAGGCTGGGTTATTTCATAGGGTAATTTCACTATTCCACTTATTTTGGGGGGGAAGGGGTGCAGATTACCAGGAACTGGGCCACCATCCACATTTTGGTCTTTCATGGTTAGCCTCAGAACTGTCATGGGACTGGTGAATGTGTCATTTAGGGTGCTAGTATATTACAAAGTGCCTGATTATATGATGAGGCTCAAGGTTTATTGCAAGTCAAATATTCCACCATCTTGAACATGGTTTGTTCTAACCAGTGTTGCCATGTCCTTTGGCTATGTCATTCTTTGAGAGGTTGTGTCCTGTCCCCTTTCCTTCTGTTTCAGTCCCCTTTCAGCTGTTATTCCTGCTTGTCTAAGATGGTTTGCCATTGCTCTCTTCATTTCTTCTCATTCTTGGCCATCTACTGAGAATGAAGCTGCCAGGCTGATTCTTCTGATCTTCTGTGATGCAAACTCAAAAGAAAAGGGGTGGAAATTAAAAAAAGAAGCAAAATCCCAACCAAACAACCACAAAATTATAGTGCTCAGACTGGCTCAGAGGAAAGAGGCTCAGTGAGTTTTGGAAGTAAGAAGCATGAGAGCAACTACCACATTAAAAGCAAAAACAGAAAAGGATTTAAGAGGCAACACATTGGGCCTCTGTTCTCTTTGTGGCATTCTAGAAATAGAGATAGGGGAATTTAGTAATTTGGAAATACATTTTTGGTTTCAAATCTATAACACTTGAAACTGGACAACATGGTCTATGGCTTTATAACAACTTCCTAAGCTAACAATTACCTAAGTGTATGACTGAAATTTATTATAAAGTATGGGAAGAAAATTTGTGGGCATATTTGTAGTGGTGTACTATCAAAATTTTTTCTTCTCATGTTGACTAGATAGCTTAAGCCTTGGATTCCACTAAGACAATCAATGAATCTATTCAATCAGCCTTAAACAACTGCATTCATTGAGTCACATTATCCATCAGCACTTGTAATTTTTCCTACACATTTAAAAATACTTACTAGCTCTCTTATTTTATATTTTGTGTGTGTATTAGTAGCTCAGTTGTGTCCTACTCTTTGCGACCCCATGGATTGTAGCCTGCCAAGCTCCTCCATCCATGGAATTCTCCAGGCAAGAACACTAGAATGGGTGACCATTCCGTTCTCCAGGGGATCTTCCCCACCCAGGGATTGAACCCAGGTCTCCCACATTGCAGGCGGATTCTTTACTATCTGAGCCACCAAGGGGAGCCCATTTTATATTTTATCTGACATGTTTCTGCTTCTCTGTCTTCAGGAGAACCTTTAAATTCATAAACACTTTGTGAAAACTATATTTTTGTTACTGAATTCAAGCTTTTATGCCAGATGCATGATATTGTTGCTTAGTCGCTTCAGTCACGTCCAACTGTTTGCAAGCCCACCAGGCTCCTCTGTCTATGGAACTGTCCAGGCAAGAATGCTGGACATTTCCTACTCCAAGGGATCTTCCTGACCCAGGGATCAAACCCGTATCTTTTGCATCTCCTGCATTGGCAGGCAGATTCTTTACCACTAGTGTCACCAATGAGCTCAAACAAACCTAAACATTGAAATTTGGAGCAGAGAAAGGTTTGTTGCAAGGCCACGCAAAGAGAGAGGGTGGCTTATGCTAAAAAAAAAAAAAAAAAAAAAAGGAACATTCTGATGTTTGTTTTTTTAGGAGAAGTTTTTAATAGAAAATATCTGGGGTAAGGTTTGTAATGTGTGTGATTCTCTTCTGATTGGTTGGTGGTGAGCTAACAGGGTGGTGCTCCAGGAATCTTGTGCTTAGTCTGGAGCTACCATCCTCCACTCGGGTGAAGACTTTAGTTCTAGGCAAAAGAACTGAATGATACTGCTATATATTTTCCTTGAGAAGGAACCAAGATCCTGCTTCAAAGCTGCAGTATTGTTCCTTGGCCGCTCCTCCCTTATTTCTGCCTTCACTCCCTTCCCTGATTAGCAACTGTTTGAATCTGCTCTATGGAACTCAGAAAAGGTCAGTGAGGCTGAATGAGGTCTACTTCTTACAAATAGGAAATGAGGAATAAGGAAAGGATTTGTACTGGGGAGGGCACTGCAGAGTCCTGCTCAGTTTCATATTCCCACTGTGATCATTGTTAGCCTTTGGGGTCTTAAGAATGAATGGTCCCTAAGAAACAAAAACAGAGTATATATGTGTCACAGAAGGGAAAGGGGCAAGGCACAACTTTTGAAAGAATGACGTTGTCCAAGGACACAACATAAACTGATTAAAATCAAATGGGCCCAAGATGGCAGACAAGTCGACTTTGATTAGAGCTCAGACGGTAAAGAATCTGCCTGCAATGCTGGAGACCTGGGTTTGATCCCTGGGTCGGGAAGATCCCCCGAGGAGGAAATGGCAACCTGCTCCGGTATTCTTCATTCTTGCCTGGAGAATCCCAAGGACAGAGAAGCTTGGCGGGCTACATTCCTTGGGGTGGCACAGAGTGTGGGACACGACTGAACGACTAACAGTACTACTACTACTGAAAGCGACTCTCTGTGACCCCATGGACTATACAGTCCATGGAATTCTCCAGGCCAGGATACTGGAGTGGGTAGCCTTTCCCTTCTCCAGGGGATCTTCCCAAACCAGGGCTCGAACCCAGGTCTCCCGCACCGCAGGTGGATTCTTCACCAGCTGGGCCACAAGGGAAGCCCAACGACTAGAGGCACCACAACAGTTCCAAGGCACTGTCAAAAGACCAACGAGTGGGCGGTTGCCCAATTCCTGGAAATCTCCACCCCTCCCCCCAAATTGCTGGAATAATCCTCCCACTCATTAGCACATGAAATTACCCAGTCCATAAAAACTAACCACACCACATTTCACAGCTGCACTTGCCCTCTGAGATGGCCCACACTCTGCCTGTGGGGTGTCGCTTCTCTCTAAATCTGAATAAATCCACTTCTTATCTATCACTTATCTCTCACTAAATTCTTTCTGTGATCAGACATTGAGACCCTGAGCTTCATTAGGTCCTGAAACCAGGTACCATGCGTTTTGGCTGGGTTCTAGTCCCAGCACATGGGTTCAAGTCCCAATCTGAGGTAAATGGTTTCAAATGTATCATTATATTAATTCCAGACTGGACTTCTCCTTCTCATTCTAGTGCTTTCCCCACAAATCCTGCAGGTTATCATCTTAAAACAACCTATCTATCATCTATCAACCTAAAATTTGACTGCTGAAGTGTAGCAGAATATGTCACTACAAAATATGTCATTTTGGCGTAATGATTATTTTGCACTCAAGACAATTAAGAAAAATCAGAAAAAAAGAAAAGCTCTCTACCTTCCCCCTATTTTTCTAAGCAGGACATAAATTTATAAAACTGTTTCTCCCCCTCCTGGAAGGATAGAAGTTAATCACCAGAGGCAACTCTAGATCCTTATCAGTCCATAGACAGAACCTGAGAATCCTAAGTGACAAATTTTACTGAATAGCCCTTATCTTCCATTAGCTTCCCCATATATTTACATTTATCTTCATATTTATCTTCATAATTTGTTCCTCTAGATACTCGATGTCCTTTTCCTCTGTCTTGCCATTTCCCTAAAATATTTATTGTTCTTTTGTTGAGGTATCATACCAACCCAAGTTCTAACCACTCTTTTTGAGTTAGTCATCACTGAGTACTTTTATGCGTATGAACTGTGCATGTGTTAAAAACTTCTGTTTTTATTCTCTTACGAATAATCTCTTGTTTGTCTGATTTACAAGGCATCAGCCAATGAACCTAAGATAAGAAGGAGGAAAACAGTCCCTGTTCCCTGCCCCAAATCACCATGCTCATGCTTTAAAACCTCTGTTCGCTTTTTAATTACTGCTGCTGTTGTTGTTGCTCAGTTGCTAAGTTGTTTCCAGCTCTTTGTGACCCTGTGGACTGCAGCACGCCAGGCTCCCCTGCCCTTCACCATCTCCCAGAGTTTCCTGAGATTCATGTCCATCGAGTCATGTCCATGGATGCTCTCTAACCATCTCATCCTCTGTCGCCCTCTTCTCCTTTTGCCTTCAATCTTTCTCAGCATCAAAGTCTTTTCCAATGAGCCAGCTCTTCAAATCAGGTCACCAAAGTATTGTAGCTTCAGCTACAGCAACAGTTCTTCTAATCAATATTCAGGGTTGGCATACCTACGGAATAAAATACCATTTCCATAGATGATTCTTCCAAACTAAGCAGCAACCTGTTTTTCCAGCCACTCTTTTCCATCACATATTCTGTGTGTGTCAGTCACTCAGTAGTGTTCAACTCTTCGCAACCCCATGGACTGTAGTCTGCCAGGCTTCTCTGTCCATGGAATTCTCCAGACTAGAATACTAGAGTGGGTTGCCAGTCCCTTCTCCAGGGGATCTTCCCAACCCAGGGATCAAACCCAGGTCTCCCACACTGCAGGCTCATTCTTAACCTTTGAGCCACCTGGGGAGCCCCTGAGACTTTATTTGAGCAAATATCAGTTCAAATTAGACAGCACCAAACTGAAAGGAGTGAAGAACGCTCCATTGACTGGGATAAAGCTTTTATAGAGAAGATAGGAAAACAGAGCAAAGACATTATTTGACTGGCTATCGCTTATGGAATTGCCTTATTTGGAAAAGCCTCATTGGATGTCTGTCATTAGTTGTCCTTACGTTTCTTTTTCGCAGATTCTAGCACACTGATCTTGGCTTAGGTTTTGCCTTGCTTACACAGGCCACCAAGGGTTGGAACCACCCCAGTCTAATGGCCTTGTTTAATTAAATGCATATAGATTCAATATATAAAACTTTATATATATATATACATTTATCTATGTATATACATTTATATATGTATAAAATATATTTTGCCAACAAATGTCCGTCTAGTCAAAGCTTTGGTTTTTCCAGAAGTCATGTATGGATGTGAGAGTTGGACTATGAAGAAAGCTGAGTACCAAAAATCTGATGCTCTTGAACTGTGGTGTTGGTGAAGACTCTTGAGAGTCCCTTGGACTGCAAGGAGATCTAACCAGTCCATCCTAAAGGAGATCAGTCCTGGGTGTTCATTGGAGGGACTGATGCTGCAGCTGAAACTCCAATACTTTGGCCACCTGATGAGAAGAACTGACTCATTTGAAAAGATCCTGATGCTGGGAAAGATTAAAGGCAGGAGGAGATGGGGATGACAGAGGATGAGATGGTTGGATGGCATCACTGACTCAGTGGACATTAGTTTGAGTAAGCTCTGGGAGTTGGTGATGGAAGGGAAGCCTGGCGTACTGCAGTCCATGGAGTCGGAAAGAGCCGGACATGACTAAGTGACTGAACTGGACTGAACTGAAAATATATTTATGTAAATATAAAATAAAAAATTTAATATGTGTAAATATCATACATAATTTTAATGTAGGATATTTATATTATATATATTTAACACATCATTACTTTAACATATATGTTAAAGAAAAATAAAGAGACATGGAGAATTGATCAGGAGTTACAAAATATCTAAGCAAAGTCCCAAAAAAGAAAAATAAATAGAAATAAATTAAGCAGGAGAAAATGGAGAGGGCCGAGGAGCATAAGGAGGAGCAAAGTCATGAAAGATAAAGAAAAGACCAAGTGCCAACTGAGTACAAGATGAAAGATTTATATCTAGGCACCAAAAGAACTAGACATTCTCCTTTAGAGTTCTCAATCTGAGGGCAGCAAAAGTGTGAGAGTATAAAATCAATGTATTTTCCAACACAAAATGAGTTGTTTTACTTAGCACTTCTTTTTTAAAAAAGTAATTGTGGTTTCTCTTCAAACCAACAAAAAAGGAATTGAAGAAATAGAAGTCATAGGATCTAAGAAATAGTGGCCCCAACACAAAAGAACCATGAAAAGAAATCCCTTCAGAGTGGGCTCTGTGGCACGTGAGAAGAAAAATGGTCAAAATTGGAACATGAATATCAAGGGTTCTAGCCACAGTGTTTTTAAGAACAAAAGGATTAACCTCAACATGTTGTAAACTTGAAAGGCAGGATTATCCTGAGGCTGAAATAAAAGCTCAAGTTTCTTCTTTCAATAAGGACAATGAAAAGAAGATTGAAAACTCAAGGAAAAGAAAAGATTTATGTGAGGAAGCCTCGAAAAATACAAAGAAAAGTGCAATATGGGATGATTTTGAACTCCTCATGGTGTGGAAGGAAAGAGAACCCCATGACTTTCACTCTTGGAGTGTTTGTCATATGGATAAGGTTTAGGGAAACAGGATTATATCATTCTACCTGGTTCTGTGGTGATTAATAATTACTGTAATTATAATATTGAAAACATTTATTGGTTCTGAATTTTAAAATATAAAATAGACAAAAGGTTATATAGTTAATTAATTATAATGGTAATACATAACTTACATAATACATAACTTATATAACATGTTATAATAAATAACATGAATTTGGTCAATGTAAAAAATAATGGCACAGCTAACAGAGCTAAGAAAATATGGAGGAAAAGACGAAGAAAGATGTGGAGAAGCACTAAATTTTTTATCTTAATATTGGGACTTAAGGAGTTAATGCACGTCAGCTTTGATAAATAAATACACAGTTTGGTAATAACATGTAATAACATGGTAATAACATGACTAGTACAATATTAAGGGAGTGGAAATCAACTGGAAATAGAGAGTATAAGTTTGCAAATTCATCACCCTTCATGTGAAAAAGTAAAGAGATATTTTAAGTTGTAAATTTGGGGCTTTATTTGTTAAACAATTGAAGGTGTTAATGTAAAATGGAGGTATAAACGTACAATTTAATGCAGGAATTGCAAATTGGTAGCCCACAAGCAAATTCTGCAAAAGAGGCCTTTTTTGTTTTTTATTTCCCATAAAATGTTTGTAAAAATTAAGAAACATATCCAAAACATTCATGCTTCCCATTTTTCTTGAGGGAAAAAAAAGTGGAAGAAAGACCTAGCAGCGTTGAAGTTGCATTCCTGCTTGGAAGCAGCTAACCGGAGCCGACAAACGGGCCTCCCTTGGATGGAGCCTGTGCTGCGCCGCTGAGCACATTTCTCAGCCCTGCACCTGTGTTCCTTATGCCCTGCTTAATGTGTTTACTTTGCTGCCTAGTCTGTGAGACTGAAGTTCATGATCCTCGTTGAGAGTTAAGAAGTTAAACACCAGACGAACCACACATGGTTCAAGTTTGGTTCTTCTGCAGAAGTGGGAAGAGTACAGTTTGGAAGATAATAATCTTTCATTTCTACACTTCAGTACAGTTTGAACCAATCTTTTCATTTTTATGTCTGATTGTCTATTTGTGTTTATTTTTCTATGTG
Source organism: Dama dama (assembly GCF_033118175.1). NCBI lineage: Eukaryota > Metazoa > Chordata > Mammalia > Artiodactyla > Cervidae > Dama > Dama dama. Next base: position 27,187,235 of record NC_083711.1, read on the forward strand.
TGTTTTTTTGTCTGCGTATGTCTATATCTATATCTTATCTGTGCCCGGCCACAAACTGGTCCAGAGACAAAGCTCTGGAAGGAATAATCAGACCCTAGTCTAGGAGAAGGGTCAAGCACAAGTTGGAAGATGACTTTCAAGGTAATAGTTCGGTGCCAGGAGCCCATAGATGTTATGTGCATGCTTAGTCGTTTTAGTCATGTCTGACTTTTTGAGACCCCATGGACTGTAGCCTGCTAGTCTTCTCTGTCCCTTGAATTCTCCAGGCAAGAATAGTGGAGTGGGTTGCTGTGGCCTCCTCCAGGGAATCTTCCCAACCCTGGGATCGTACCCTTGTCTCTTATGTCTACCTGCATTGCCAGGGGAGTTCTTTTTTGTTTGTTTTTTAATTAATTTATTTATTTTAATTGGAGGCTAATTACTTTACAATATTGTAGTGGCTTTTGCCATACATTGACATGAATCAGTCATGGATGTACATGTGTAGCCCCTCCCACCTCCCTCCCCATCCCATCCCTCAGGGTCATCCCAGTGCACTGGCCCTGAGCGCCCTGTCTCATGCATCGAACCTGGATGCCAGGGGGGTTCTTTACTGTTAGTGCCACCTATAAATAAAAGAAAAAATTAGAACAACTTATCTGCTGATGGATGTAATACACTGTTTCTCTGCTCCTGCTTGTGGCCAACTGTTAACTCTCACAAACAACCATGTGCTCCTCTACATTCCCTAGCCTTCTTGGCCGGATGTTACAATTAGTTGACTAGACTCTTGCAGACAAGATGTGGGCAGATGTAATATATGCTAATCCAAAGCCTGACCCATAAACCCTTCCCAAGCAACCTTTCAGATCTCTTTTCCTCCCTCAGCAACTTGAAAGCCAAGTGTTCAAGATGTCTTGGCTACAAGACAGAGGGCACCTGTCTCACCCATACTGGACTGTAATGTGAGCAAGAAAGGAGACTTTGTTGTGAGCTCTGGGGGATTTCTGTTCCAGCAGTTACTGTTTATTACTTAAACTAGTGCCTCTCAAACTTAGCATGTTTCAAAATCACCAGGAGGGCTTGTTGAAACACAAACTGCTCACAGGCTATTTAATACTGTCTCCTACATACTGGCATTGAAGACATGCTTATTGTAACTCGTCTGCATTGAAAGGAAGATGTAGGAAGAATGGATGATGCCAGATTTTCAAGGTGTAACATAAAGGGTGCATTTGTCATACCTGAGATGACTATAAGCAGTCCAGAAAGTGATGACTTCAAGTTACCTTGACGCACAATTTCAATTGCAGCATGATTATGATCTTCTGGGAAACCAGAGGGCAGACAGATCAGCCTCCACTGTTGAGAGGTCACCCCTGTTGAGAAAAATCATGGATCAAACTGCAGGTGAAAGTATAGGACAGAAAACAACCTGACATACCAACAATGGTTCAATGCTATCATGAGAAAGTCACATCATGGGGTCAAGAGAAGTGCCACCATCTCATACCTATATGTTGATCTATAACAGTTTTAAAGAGGAACTCTTCATTTCTGAATAAAAGCAGTAAAAAAAAGTTACCTGTCAGAGGAAGGAAAATACCCAATAGGAATACCACAATTTTAAGTCAAGAACATTGGCAGAAAAAGAATGCATTTCTAATGACCAAGGAGTGACAGACTCAACCCTAGAGGTTAAAAGCAGTGATTAGACAAAATTCAATTTTCTTCTTCTCTTTTCAGATAGGAAAAATGTGCATCTGTGTAGTAGGTCTTTCAGAAGTAGTTTTCACAACAGTGATTTTACCATATTACCAAATTTGTCACTGTTCCTTTTCAAAAAGGTGGTTTTGCATCCTCTTCAATAGCTTCATACCCTTCTTGTACACTCTGCCACAAGCCACACAAACAAGTCTTTCTTTTTATATATAATGATATAAAATATTGTTATTTTAGTATTTAACATACTAATATTTAATTTGTTAATTGCTTCACCATAATATGATAATAAATTATCCATATTTTCCCAGAAATTACTCTTTCTATTTCATATTTCCCTTAGATTTTTTGCATAGATGAAATCATAGAAATTCCTGCTTGGACATTGCTATTAATATTCCTGAGCAGAACTTTGTAGCTTCTAGTTATTAATTGAGAGCCAAATGAGAATGGTCTGATTACATTATTTGACTTTTCCCATTCTATTTGCAATCCAATGGGATGTTCACTCTTGATGATATTAATTCTTCACATTTTAATTTTAATCTTAGTTTATAAGCCATTTGTTGTCCTTAACTCTATAGGTCAAAAGATAGATTTAGTTTTTCATCATCCTCTTGAAATTTGAATACAGATAATGAAGAACTAGAATGGATTTTATTACAATTTTCATGTTCAAAAATTTTTAATATTTCAAACTACTCAGGAAAAGATAGTTTTTAGTTCTATTTTATTCATGTTATTTTTACAATAGAATTATTAACTATCGATTATTTAAAAAGCATTGTGCTAGGTATTCATGAAGATTCAAACATCAAGAAGACACAATATCCTCTGTCTTCTTAGAGCATAGATGTAGGGTGAATTAACAAGTACTTATGGCCTTTCCTGGTGACTTAGTCAGTAAAGAATGTGCCTGCAATACAAGAGACCCAGGTTCAGTCCCTGAGTCAAGAAGATCCCCTGGAGAAGGAAATGGGTACCCACTCCAGTATCCTCGCCTGAGAAATCCCATGGACAGAGGAGCCTGGTGGGCTACAGTCCATGGGGTCACAAACAGTCAGACACGGCTGAGCAATTAAGCCACCACCAATGTGGTCCTGATAGTTATTTAAATGAGACAACATGTCCCAAATGGAGTCGTTTCTGCTAAGTCCATATCACCAAGCCAGGACTTAATACCTAACTTGATGACAGTTTCAGCCTCTCCAGGATTGGAATCTTAAATCAGTCAGTCTGAAATGACCTGGTCAGTACAAGTGAGGTAACCTTTCTGATAGATCCTGCTGTCCCCTAAAGGAAGGTGACCTTGCCACAACAATCTACTCTTTGCTAGTAACTTTCACCCCTTCTGCCTCCCAGAGTCTTCCATTTCATACATCTACTCAGAGCTCCTTTCTATTTGCTAGCTGGAATGTTGCCCAACTGTGAATCATCGAATAAAGTAAAAAAAAAAAAATCTTTAAAATTTACCCAGTTGAATTTTTGTTTTGTAACATAGTAAATATGAAATTCCTTCAGAAAAGCAGAACTTAAGCACTATATATCAGAAGGTAGATTGTTTGCAAGAGGAATCGGTGCCGGTTTTGTGGCCAACTGAATGAGATCTTGAACAAGTGTAGGATATTGATTGCAGAGAAGGCAAGTGTAGATGGGAAGAGAAGGAGGTACTATATAGAGCATTTCGGGGCTGGAATAACTCTGGAGGGTGCTCATAAAGACAGTGGCGAGTATCATTAGTAATAAGGCTGATAGAAGGCATTAAAAAGTTTAAATGTAACATTCAGGAGTATGGAGTTTGCCCTGTGGTCCTCAAGGGTGTGACAGATGAGTGAGAGAATGACAGTTTTGTTTCAAAAAGATTTTCTGATGACAGGTATGTACAAATAAATTAAGGAAAGCCTGAAGATCAGATTTAGGTGATGGGAGAGAAATTGTGTGGGAAAGCCAAAGGAGAAATCAAAGAGAACTCTGAAGTTGAAAGGCTGGTTAACAGGGTGAATGATGACTTTATATGCTACAAAAAAAGAAGTCAGGAAAGAAGCTTGTTTGAGGAAACATGTTACTACAGACTTGTAAGTTAAAAATGATATTGGGATACAGGAGGGGAAAGGCAGAGCCAGTAAGTGCAGAAATGGAGCTGGAGCTCAAAAGAGGGCTGGGCATTAGTGTGAAAGATTTGGAAAATGCCTGAAGATATAGGGGGGTGACTGAAATCAAATGGAAGAGTTTGGAGACAGAAAGGTAGAAAGCTAATACTTATTCAGGACCAGCATCATTCAATTTACTTTATTCACACTAAATTCAAACACTAAAACTGACATAGCTCCCAGAACCTCTATAATAGAGAAAATTGTCAGCTAGGTCAAAAGTTACAGAAACAGGTAAATCTAGGGATCTCTGCCTTGGGGATTAAAATCATGACTGAAAGAAACTATATAAGTAGTCTTGTTTATTTCCTCAGGTCAAATGGAGATTTGGCAGTTAGCTAGGTCATCTGACAGAGTCAGAAACCAAACAGGATAATTCCTACCTCCCCCAATCCACCTGGAGTCTGAATCATTCGTTTGGATTTTCCAGAATTGACCACATCGTGTTGTAACGCTCTGTCTTCTGGCTAAACAACATGCTTCTTAAGGGTAGGGCTTTGGCCTCAAAATGCTTTACCCTTAATGAAGTTTAAGACATTTTTGTTTAAAAAAAAAAAAATAGTTGAATAAAAATGGGTCTCCATTGTATATAGATCCTAAACCATTTTAATTAGGAATAAAGGAGAACCACTGATTCAGTTTCAGGACCAGTAGGATGCTGGTGAACAAAAGGCTACTGATGATAAAGATAATTTAGAGGCCCTAGGATTAAACAGTAGGTCAGTCTTCCCACTGCTATCAGAGAGACAGACTTCATGGATTAATTGTTATTCCCAATTTACAAATGAGTTAATAGAAGCAGATGGTTAAGTCACTTCTAGAAGACCATAATGTGTCAACAGGAGATCAGAGCTTGAAGGAACTGGCTTAGCATAGAGCTCAGAGTCTGTAACCTAACTGAGAGTTTCCCTGAAATTCCAAGTCTCAGATAAAGTTTTTCCCTGAGGTATGAAGGTTTTCCCTGAGGTTCATTTTACATGAACAACTCAGAGGAAATATACACCTTTTGTTATTATCTTTTAAAAAATCATATCTTCTTTATTAAAGACAACGTGGGAATTTCTGATTGAAAAATAAAAATTAAAATGGTAAACCTTACCCCACTCCCACCCTCCCCAGAAATAAACATGCACTGCATGATGGAGAAATATGTGACAAACATATTTACTCATGTCTTATCTATAATCTTTAAAACGATTAAGTGGATTGTTACCATCCCTTGTAAGAGGTATATTAGATATTGGTTTAATAGGTTTATTTCTTCAATACAACCAGGAATAAGCTAAGGTGAAGTCACAGGTTCTTTTTTGACCTCAGCGCAATCTTGCAACAGGGCACGGAAGAGTTAACCTGAGGCCCAGACTGTTTCCTGCTGATCAGTAAGGAGTGAGAGCTGCAGCTGAATGTCAATAGCTCCTGTGAACTTGGGTAACCCAGCTGAGCCCTCTGCTTTCCAGCGCTGGAGGAGGTAATCAGCTTGACCCGCGTGACCTTCCTGAGGCCATATTCTGTCCTGCATCTGGAAGCTTCTTTGCATATGCCTCCTACATGCTGCTCTGTTGCACCCCTTTGAGAACTGAACCTGAGTCAGCCTTAAGAGGAAACACAATATAAATTAGTCAATGCTGTTTGCACAATATTGTAGGTGATTAGGAAAAATAAAACCTCAAGATTTCCAGAAACAGCTATGACAACGGCCCTTCCAGCATTGAAGGTTATATAAGAGTTCTGTCAGCACCTCACGGTTTCTTTGTGGAAGTTGTGTCTCATCAAATGCTTTCCACTTTCTGGTTTTGCTAAATTGATTTGCTATTGTTTTATTGTTTACTTGTCACTATTTTCATTGCATCCCAAGGATGCCACACACCCAATTTACATCATATATTAAGAGTGTATTTCCTATGATTTTTGTTGAATTTTGAAAGAACATTCTATGTATTCTGTTCAGGAAAAGAAACTCGATCAATAATTAAACTCCTCTCTATCTGTGTCTAAATACACTGTCATTAAAAGAATCTTATTCATGAACAGAGAGTGTGAATGCTAATTCTGCTGTTTAATTTCACAGCTTACATAGCCAAGCAGAGCGCAGCCAACAGCATGTGCATGCTAAGTCACCTGAGTCATGTCTGACTCTTTGTGACCCCATGGACTGTAGCCCACCAGGCTCCTCTGTCCATGGGATTCTCCAGGCAAGAATATCAGAGTGGGCTGCCATGCCCTCCTCCAGGGGATTTTCCTGACCCAGGAATTGAACCTGCCCCTCCTTCATCTCCTTCATCAATGGGCTTGTTATTTACCACTAGCACCACCTGAGAAGTCCATGACTTATTATATTTTTAAATTTATTGCTATATTTTATTATTTATGGGTCAACATTATAACAGAACTACAATCCATCCCCAAGAACCACAAAAGTCCAAACACAAGGTACCACGCACTCTTGTCCCACAGAGGAAATAATTTAACCATGTGTCTTTGTAATGGACCTCAGAATCACTGTTACAAAGACACGTGTTCCCACAAAAGTAAGGAAGAGTGATTTGAATAATAAAGATTACCCTGCTATACAAATCCATAAATAAGTCTCATAACAAATATACAGTTTATACTCCCATGAAAATGGGGCTTAAATGTAACAAAAAGATTTAATTGCCTTAAATCTATGGTGGTGGTTCAAGACTCCAACTCAAAGGCACATTATTCTATACAGCAGCTCAAGTCTTCATTCTTACCCTAAAGCAAATTTACCCCCAAAATATTTATTATGTGTGTTCAGTCTTTAGTATAAAGGAATGCTTGATCATGACTAGTGACTTTTGCCTTGAAAAAAAAACTATATGGTGTAATTTGCTTTGGTTTTTATAATAATTTTTAAAATCCTTATTTAAGAAATTGCTCCAGAAAAGATGAGTTCTTTACTGGATGCTCAGCCACCATCATTATTTTGCAAATCAAAGGAACAAAGAAGATACAACTTCAGTGTGGGCAAAGGAAACAGGCAAAGTTGGAATTCACAATCTGTGATCAAATACTACAAAATACTGTGTAGCCTTCTTTGGACAAGCACACATGGTTAGACTGGGGAAAAAAAAAATAAAAGCCTGCTAACAAGTCTATATTAAGCTTAACGTTATACTCTCAACTTGGTCCTAAGAGAAGCAACACAATTATGAACCCTAAGATGAGCTGAGGCAACAGATGGTAAAGATTACTTGAGGGAGATGACACCTATATATTTGACCACAACTGTCAAACATACACAGAAAGGCTAAATAACAACTGCACTTAACCCAGACTTGCCCGTTTCTGGCTCAAGCATCTTGTAACTGACAGCTTAAATATCTCTAAGCAAGTATCTTAAGAGTGCAATTCCTAAGGGAGGCTGACTTTTCAAAACACATGCCACGTGCCCAAGTAAATCATGCACATAGATGGAGCTCTAACAACCAAGTCAAACTCATAAAATATATTTTTCCTGTTGATTTTTAAAAGCCCGTTAAGATTGGATTGCATGATAGCTAGTCATTTCAGCAAAGTCTAAATTTATACAGAGCGTTTGCCACTAGAAAAGTGTCACATGTTTGTTTTGACCCTGGAACACTCCTTTTCACAAAAATTTGTAGAATCAATCTCTATGAAAAGTCAATATAGAAAGCAAATCTGCTTAATCTAAAGAGATTGTACTGTATTGCATTGTAACAGCACAGAAGAACTCTACTGCTTAGTGGGGAGTGTCTTTTTTTTGCTTCTCCGACCTGCATCATCAGCACCCCCACCCACACTTCCTCCAAGGGAGAAAGTGTTAGTCGCTCAGTCGTGCCTGACTCTTTGCAATCCCATGGACTGTAGCCCACCAGGCTCCTCTGTCCATGGACTTCTCCAGGCAAGAGTACTGGAGTGGGTTGCCATTTCCTTTGCCAGGGGAACTTTGCAAACCAGAGATTGAACCCATGTCTCTTGCATTGTAGGCAGATTCTTTATCTTCTGAGACACCAGAGAAGCCCCCAGAAGGGAGAAAAGCTTTGTCAAAAGACTCCCTGGTAAATTAAAATCACTTTGTGGATAGTAAGTAAGCATCGCACCAGAATGAGACCTAGTTATTCAGTGTTCTCCAAGATGTGTCCCTGCTAACTCGGGTCAATCAAATGCCTCATACCTGAAATGAACTAGTAGGCTTCTGAAATTGCTCCAGTAATGAGGCTAAGATAAACAAATACACACGTTTTGCATAGCTCCATATCTCTACAGTCAAAATATGACTTGCACAGTTTAGTCCCCAAAATGGTCTTTTGAGGTTATACTTATTGAGGATACAAAATGACTGTGTGTTATGCACTAGGTCCTAGGAAGATGGATAATTCTCCCTTTGCAGATATTTATGCAGAGCAGACTCTGATAAATAAGGGGAAAGAAAGACAATGAAGACACAAGCTTAATCTTCAGGAGTTCCCACTCCAGCTGAAGAAAGAGACAAGGAACAGTTACATGTAATAAAATTGTGTAATACCATAATAGAACTATGAGTCAAGTCCTGAGAGTGCCCAGAGATGGAGGAAACCACCAGTTTTATCTGAGCCACTAAACAAAGGCCTCTCAGCAGAGGTGACCTGAGGCCTTCAGGGATGCCCTTGAATTGGATGCAGGACTGGAGATAGGACATACCACTTGAGATGCATGTTTCAGTGTATAGCCCTGGTGCTGAAAGCAAGGTAGAGGGGGGAAACAAAAAAGGTTAGAAGTCTGGGCAAACAATTTTTAAAATACATCTGATGTGAAAAATCCCAAACATTCACAAAAGAGAAAGAAAATAATAAATAACCCCTCAAATGCCATTAATCTAGATTTAACAGTTTTCAGAATTTGAGTATATGTGTTTCATCTACCTTATTTTTTTTTTCCATTTTTTCTTTTCTTTCCGAGTTTTTTAAAAAAGTATATCCCAGGCATACATCAGTCACCTCCTCTGACTTTATTATGTATCTCTCAAAAAATGGGCATTGTCTTATCACAAACAAAATTGATGTTAATCAAGGACCATCTGAAGAAGGAAATGGCAACCCAATTCAGTATGCTTGCCTGGAGAATCCCATGGACAGAGGATCCTGGCAGGCTACAGTCCATGGTGTTGCAAGAGGCAGATACGACTTAGCGACTAAACCACAACCATGAACCATCTAATAACTGGCCATGATGAATTTCCCCACTTTTTAAAAATTATTTTTTTACATGGTTAGTTTATTAGATTGGCAGCAGATTTTCTTTTTAAAGCCCAAATGCCATTGCATGGGTTTGGATAGTATCTCATAGGAGGTCTGAGGGTATTATCTAAATAAATCCTTGTTGAATAGCCCTCTACCTAGAACAGTGCCTGGCTCAGCATTAATCCTAAGTCATTGTTTGCCAAATTGCACTAACCTGAACTGAATAAAGTTTTTAAGTTGAGTACCATTTTATCAGTGTTCAGTTTTGATATAACTCTGGTGACTCTAGGTTAGACACTGGAAGGCCTGATCTAACAAAAAGTTTGTATGCTCAGGGAGCCTGTAATATATGAGATCAATGTTGCAGGTGAAAAGATCATAAACTCTAAACTGGAACTTTATAAGACAGAAGTTACCAGTTTATAGATTTACTGAAATGCTAAGTCTTTGAGCCTTCTGGAACATGGAAAGGGGCCATACTTATCCTTGAAAATCTATATAGACTAATATCTGAATAGACTACTATCAAAGATACAATAGATCTTTCTCAATCAAGGGAAAAATGTATCCTTTAGTGATTAAACAATTGTTTTTGAAATATGTGTTTCAACAATGTTCTGTTTGAGTTACTCTTGGACAAACCTGTGTATTTTCTCAGTACCTAGTAAGAAACTGCTGGAGGAGAAAGGTCCAGAGAGAACAGTACTCATTACATGGCAAAATTTCCACACCCACTTTATAATTTGATACATTCTTATATGTTTCTTATCTCACTGTTTCTCTTTGTTATTCACAATTGGTAAAACGTATAGGATGAAAATCATTGCCTACATTTAACATGTAAGTAAGCTGAGGTCCAGAGAAAATGACGGCCATCTTCAAGGTCTCAAAGCTAGTTATTAGTGGAGGCAAGATTTGAGGTCAAGTGTCTGCTGCTGCTGTGTGGTGCTGGGTTGTGTCCATTTCTTTGCGACCCCATGGAGTGTAACCCCGAAGTCTCCTCTGTCCATGGGATTCTCCAGGCAAGAACACTGGAGTGAGTTACCATTCCCTTCTCCAGGGGACCTTCCAGACCCAGGAATTGAACTCATGTCTTCTGCACTGATAGGCGGATTCTTTTACCACTAGCCACTTGGGAAGCCCACTGGGAGGTCAAGAGTCTGGATACCAAGAAGAGCACCAGTGGTTTTATGTTTCTACAATTTCCTTGATATTTATTTTCCATTTCTAGCACTGTTTTGGTTTCATTTGTCCTGTAGCACCAAACGTCCTGTGCAGAAGAATCTGGAAAGCAATGAAGATTCCCTGTTCTTGTGGGTGGGCCAAGTAAATAAACCTCAAGCAGTTTGAAGATTCCTTGAGAGCTGTCAGCCTCCTCTTCATATTTTTTATAGGTTCTTCAGTCTCCATTATCATTTTTGACAATTTCTTCTAGGATATAGACAGAATCCTATTTTCCTCATAAAATAAACTTCTTCTATTAGCAACTGGTGATTCAAAATGATTTGAACTACTTATTATGCAAAATTGGTGTGTATATATATATATACACACACACACATACCAATTGGTATTGTCCAACTCTTTGTGACCACATGGACTATAGCCCACTAGGCTCCTCTGTCCATGGGATTCTCCAATCAAGAATATTGGAGTGGGTTGCCATTTCCTTCTCCTGGGGATCTTCCCGACAAAGGGATCAAACGCATATTTCTTATGTCTCCTGCATTATCAGATGGGTTCTTTACCTCTAGAACAACTTGGAAAGCCCCTCTAGGGATAATTTTTTTTTTATCAAAATCCATTTCAGAAATTTTTGTGTTCAATTTGTTCATAGTATCCATAATGTGTGGACAAGGAAATAACAACTCACTCCAGTATTCTTGGGCTTCCCTCATGGCTCAGCTGGTAAAGAATCCACCAGCAATGAGGGAGACCTGGCTTTGATCCCTGCATTGGAAAGATCCCCTGGAGAAGGGAAAGGCTACTCTAGTAGCCACTCCAGGACCCTGGCCTGTATATACATGGCCTGGACTATACATGGACTGTATAGTCCATGGGGTTGTAAAGAGTCAGACACGACTGAAAGACTTTCACTTTCACTTTCTGGTATTCTTGCCTGGAAAATTCCATGGACAGAGGAGCCTGGCGGGTTACAGTTCATGGGTTAACAGAAGAGTCAGATGCAACTTCACATGCATGCATTGCATTGCATCCATAATATGTACACTGTGTGGCTATATAATCAGACATTAATACTGCCTAAATTCTGACCATATTAAATTTTAGTATAGAAATCTTCATGATATCAGGTTATAGTGCTAAAATGAACAGAACAAAAATTAGTTCTGGTTCAATCATTCCACAGCAAATTATCATTAGTCAATAATTATGAATAAATATATATGTTTCTTGCATTAATATATGCATTAATTACAATAATATGTATTAATCTTGCATTAAGATATGAGCCACAAGTTCTACATTTAGCTTTCTGTTGATGTTCCTTGTGTGATGCCCATTTTGTTCAGCTCGTGGTCTTGTTTCCAGTGTTACTGTCTTTCCAAGTCATTTTTCACTTTTACCTTAAACAATGTCATTATAAAAAGTTTTTCTAATTTTTGAAAGTGAAATTACTTTGTACAAGTGTCCTTAGAAAAGATGGTATAATAGGCAAGTTCTGTAATTTCTAAAACCTCAGGAAATTGGTGTAAGATATAAATGAAGATTATTTGGGATTTTTTTTTTTCATCTAGAAGCCCCAGAAATTTAATTGTAAGATCGATTGTTTCCACTTACAAGCCAAGACTGTGATAGGAGCTATATTTGGTTCCAAAATCTTGTTGCAGAGAGTTCTGATTGAGATCACGCTCTTGCCTTTTCACACAGTGATTTCTCAGAACACTCCACTGAGATAGGTGTTAATTTCTATCCTTCTTTATTTCCTACAAGTGGAATTAGAGTGAGAATGTTCAACCAGCTTTTTTTTTTTTCTTTTAAATTAACTTGTAGCACTTTGAACACTCTTGGAAATGAAGGAAATTCATCCACCTAGATTGGGAAATTGTGCAGATTTACAAGCCTTAAGTTTTGCTCTTCGTTTTGTTACCGTTTTTGTCAATGGTGAGTACGAGGGGAGATGTCGTTGACACTGAAAATATTTCTTAAGAAAGAGGAAGAATAGATGCTATTAAACTTATCGGAGCTGTTGCATTTCAAAACAACAACCAAAAAAGGCATTTTTAGAATAGTGGAATTAAACTCTAGACAAAATGGGTGTTAGAGACAATGCATGGGGGTTTGCTGGGGAGATTCAGGCAGGAGCAAGCTTGCTTCATCAAAATATGGTATTCAAAAGGGATGCTAGGAGCACTGCAGTGACTATGTCTTAAAAGTTTTGTTTTTGCTACAGCACTGAGCTGGGGGCCTTGTGGAAAACAGATGTTTAATTAAAGCCTTGCTGCATGAACGCATGCATGGGTCCAGGTTGATTCTGAAATAATATTCACATTCATATGACACAGTATCTCCCAGAACTTCTTAATTTCAACACCTAACTTCTTGAGACCTCTAGAAGGAAACCAGGTCATCCTTCTTTCTAAAATGCAAATCTGGTCCTGGTATTCTTTTAGCTAATCACCTTCTGTGGCTTCCATGTACCCACAGGAATAAATCCAGGTTCCATAGCCAGACATAAAAAGCCCCTGATCCTACCTCAGACTCCAGCTTCATCTCTTCCTCTCATTTTTTAACCCCTTCCCTTCCACCCCAAACAAATTAGAGGTGTCAACCAGCATTCTCTTTCTGCACTTTTGTGGATGCTGTTCCCAGCATTCATGCTCTTCAAGTCCCTGGTTAATCACTGTTCTGCTGCCCATTGCTCAGTAGTGTCCGACTCTGTGACTCCATGGACTGTAGCCCTCTAGGCGCCTCTGTCAGTGGAATTTTCCATGCAAGAATACTGGAGCAGGTTGCCATTTCCTCTTCCAGGGGATCTTCCCAACCAGCGATCTAACCCATGTCTCTTATGTCTCTTGAATTGGCATGCAGATTCTTTACCACTGCGCCACCTGGGAAGCCCTGGCTAATCACTACTTGTCTTTTAGTATTAGTGCAAAGCTCACCTCTTCTGAGAAGCTCTCTCCTGCATCCTGGTGTCTGGCCTGAGTTCTCAACACTTTCTGGCACAGGGAAATGGGGTTAGCTGCCCTCTCTCCCCATGACCTGCTCTCTGAAGAACCTGGATTTTTTTCACCTTTAAATCCAAGGCACTCAGCATCAATGTGGCAGGTACACAGGAGTTATTGAAGCATGTTGGGGAGAAAAAGGTCAGGGGAAGAGAGAGAAAAAAAAAAGAATGGTGGGAAGGAAGGGGAAGAGAAGGAAGAAAGAAGAGGGGAAAAGTTGCTGTTGGTTCAGATCATATTTTTAGGCTCTGAGAGCTAGAAAAGAGCTCTAAAAAGAAAACAGTGCCCAACATTAAAAGAAAAAGGAAAAAAAAAAAAAAAAACTTACTAAGAATGGGATATTTATTCTAAAGAATTAGCTTTTATATTTTGTAAATTGTTCATAGGCTTAATCGCAATAATTTTGAATCCATTCCTCTTGAGTGATTGCATGATTTAAAAAACAAAAGCAGCAATTTTCTTATTAAAGCCTGCACTTTGAAATCAAAGAAAGCATGATTATTTCCAAATTTATTTGACTCCAACATTGAGATGAAAGCCCAATTCAGAAATAACAAAATTTTCAGTCTAAAATATTTTGTTGAAATGCCAAGTAAAAAAAAAATTTAATTATTTTGCAGTTTTTTGATGTGTTTGGGGTCATGAGATAAGTCTATTTTACTTCCTCTTTACCACGGGCTGAAGGTTTTTAACTATTTATGGGTTTCTCTGATCAGCAAGTTGGGGTAAACCAAACCATTCTAAGGAGTGTGGAATTTTCATAGAAGTGGGGCTTCCTTTAAACTTGGTTGCCTTTAAAGAGAACTTTAGATATGTTTGAATATCTTTTCTATAATATGCAAATATGCAATCATTTGGAGAAAAAAGTACAAATAACTAGTAATGCTAATTATAAAATCTTACACTGTGATGTGAATTCCTAAGTTTAAACAGAGGTTGGTGCTGGGGAAAGAGGATGTGCAAAGCACAGAAAACCACCTTAGACTGTCAATAGATGGTTCTCTTTGCTCCTCACACACACTCCCCACCTCTTTCCAAACTGCCTAGATGATCAGGGACCTCATGAAAACAAACACAATGTATGGGGCAGAGAAGATTGGAGTTTGCCTCCAAATGTGCAAGTGAAAACTCAAGCTCCTTGCATTGATTGTTCACGTATGATAGCGTATGACAGCCTTGCTTTAGTTGTAACCAGGTTCTTCACCTCTCAGCAACCTTTCCACTTATAAACGTTGAGAAATCTACATATCTGCCAGATCAAGAAGCCCTGACCAAGGCCAGTCAGTCCAAGGCTATTCAGCCCAGAACAGCAAGTCTGAAATAAAACTGAGAACCTAAGTCTTGGCTTCCCAGTTGGTCAGACTCCTAGACCACATTGCACCATCAGAGCAAAGACAAATATCAAGGTTCTCCAGGGCAGTCTCTGTTTGTTTACAGATAGGTTTGCAGCCTTTCCGAAGCCCCGTTTGTCCTAATTTCTTCTTCCTGTTTGCAACTTATAAGTATTTCTGTCTTCCTTTCCCCTTACCTAACGTATTTATATAATCACTTTTACTCTTTTGTTTGAAATGGATCCTGGGAGAAACTGAAGAATGAAATGGAATAAAATGACAGGTTCTGGGTTGTCTGGGAGCATGCTTATGTCAAGGTATTGGGACTTATTTAAAAAGCGCATGAGCACCAGAGCATATTTTACATAAAAAATAAAAGGTGCTTTGATCACCAAACAACTTCTGGCTCTCCCCACAAGTTCTGAATCAGAGAATCTTAAGACAATGAGGAAGTGATGCAAGTTAGGTTATAAATCGATTAGGCTCCCCCCACAAGTTCTGAATCAGAGAATCTTAAGACAATGAGGAAGTGATGCAAGTTAGATTATAAATCGATTAGGCTCCTTTCACTGAAGTGCAAGGGTGAATTTGCCCAAACTTACATTGTAAATAAAAGTTTACATTGTAAAAAAACCTTACATTTTCAAAGTGTCTATTTAAATACACAGGTGTATCAAGAATCACATAAGATAGATTCATAGTCAATGTGCAGCTTTAAAACACATGATTACTCTGACAAAACTGAACAGCCTAGAAATAAAGTAGGAGAAGCAAATTAACACAAGAATGCTAACACTTGAGGGAAAGCAGGTTCCTCTAGTGGAGGTCATGAAGGTAGACCAGCTGCTGTTGAACTTTGAAAGTGAACTTTGAGCACTAGGAAAATTTTAAGGTTAGAGATACTAGTTTTATTTTTATCTAATTTCATTTAACTTTATTCCTTGATGTAGGAATTATAAGCTTGTTCTTACACTATCATTAAAAGCCATGGTCGGGTCAATATTTGGCTCACAGATGTAATGGATATACACTATATCTATCAGAAATCAAGAACATATTCTTACAGAGGCAATTTTTTTTTTTCCTAGTCTGTAAATTTTATACCATTTTCCTCTCTAATTCTGTTTTGGTTTCTCAAGTCTGTTTCTCTTGGTTTCAAAATCTGTGTCTCCAGACTTGAACCCAGGAGGAAAAGAGGAGAGCTGCCTAGTCATTGGAACATCCACGTGGTCACCAGGCCAACCTAACCTCACAGCCAGCAGAGCCAGAAGTGCCCTTGTGTGTCTGAGATTAGGCAGCTGCAGCCTCAGCGGCCCAGGAGCAGTCAGCCACAGTGACCTCTTGCGAGGAACTTGGCCATGAGTCCTGACCCCTGGGTGGGGCTATAGTATTGCAATCAAACCCTATTGCCTAATCCTTTGAACTCCAGTGGAACCAAAAAGGAGCAAGGATGGGATGAGTCTTACCTCAAAAAGGGGTGCAGAAGAAAGAAGAGGAAAGATAACCAAACAGCCCCCTCAGGTGATAGAGGTTCCCGGAGGCTCTCTGTCTCACCTCTTAGGAGAGTTAACACCCTTCTGTTCTTACAGATAGTTAATAGGGTATAGAACCTTTGGAATAGGGAACAAAGAGCCAGCCTGTTAGTCTAAGAGAAAAGAATTTAATCAGGAGCTGAACCAGGTTGGATAGGAGAGGAAAGGGGATCTCTTAGGAGTCCTAGGAATAGGAAGGATGAAATGCCGCTGTTCATCAAGGATTTGGGGAAACCAATGATTCCTGTGATACAGACTGGTTTTTATCAAATTTCCAATTTAACTAATTATATTTAATATTGGACCATTAAATTATATTTAATAGTGGACCATTGCCTCAAGCGGTTTGGAAGAGAAAGAGGAGTAACCTGATGGCTTACTTACTCCATGAGAGGTTTTGTATATTTATTTTTTGGTTCATTTTTCCTGACTGTCTCCAGGACTATTTTCCAGATACATAGCTCTTAGATATTATTTTTCCTGGAAAGAAGTCACAACAAATGCTCATGAAAGAAATCACAAAAAAACCTTGTGAATGTTAACTACCATAGAATATTATTTTGAATCCTGTTGTCCTTGGCTCCTGGAAACCATGTAAGCACACCACAGGTAGCCACATCATCATGAGCAGAAGTTTCTTCAGCCAAATTATCCAGGTCATGGCCTTCCAGAATGAGCACACCTGGAAAAACCGGTTAGTGAAGCTCTGAGTTTTCAGTAGGCATGAAGAAAAACAGAGGGGTAGCACTGTTTCCCTAACAGCATTCCCTGATGGCTTCCCACAGTCCTTAATCAAATTCTCTGATGTGGGTACCCAGCCTAACTCTTTGATTTCTCACATTGCCTGGAGGAAGCTAGTGCTACACCAAATAAAAGAGCAGGAAAATTCACTCATTCATCCTCCCGAATCAAAAACCTAAAGGAAGAGGAAGCCTTTACAAGTTAGCAACCAACCTTTCCTTCTCCCTCCCCCTGCCTTGGGCAATTTTTTTTTTTTTTTTTTTCTCCATGGTGGGGAGGACTGGACTTCAGCTCCGTTCTGAAATAAAAGATTGAATTGGGGGATCTGGTACTTTTTCATTTCCTTCATAGGATCAAATGGCATGAAGAGCCCTTAGAGACTGATTAACTGCATGACTGAGTGATTCATTTATTCATTCAGCCATTTAGCAAGTATTTGTTTAGGGCCTGCTTTGCAATAGCCACCATGCAAAGGCTGAAAATGCAAAGACAAAAGGGTGTGAGTTTTTGCCCTGGACTCCTGGTCCAGTAATAGAGACAGTCAGGAAAACAAATAATTTGGATATGAATCATGCCTCACCAACTGAGATCTGTGTGCAATAAATGTTTTTCTTTATCTTCTTAAAAGGAGATTAAATGCTACTCTAAGCTCTAACCTTGCAGGGCATCTGGGAAGTTCAGTCTCAGGCATTTCTGAAGATCCCTCCCTGCTTTGCCCCTGTTGTGCAAAGGTCTTTTGGTTTTTCAAAGCCCAGAGCATATGAGGAGACCCTCTACTATCTTGGGTCCACACAGACTATTCCCAGATGCCTGTGGTTCACTCCCAGCTTATTCCTTGAGGTCTGGAAGTCCCACTATTTCTATGACACACATAGGCCACTGGATCCTCAAGGACACTGGACTCTGTTACCTAAAACCAATTTGCTAGATAAATGGATAGCTCTCCCTGCCTGCCACGCTCTTACTATTTTGCAGGGCTCCGCTAAGAGTAGATGCTTGAAAGAGTGGAACATGCTTGTTCCATGGAAGAAAAGCTATAACAAACCTAGACAGCATATTAAAAAGTAGAGACATCACTTTGTTGCCAAAGTCCGTAGTGTCAAAGCTTTGATTTTTCCAGTAGTCATGTGAGAGTTGGATCATAAAAAAGGCTATGCACTGAATAACTGATGCTTTCAAACTGTGGCGCTGGAGAAGACTCTTGAGAGCCCCTTGGACAGCAAGGAGATCAAACCAATCAATCCTAAAAGAAATCAACCCTGAATATTCTTCAGAAGGACTGATGCTGAAGCTGAAGCTCCAGGACTTTGGCCACCTGATGGGAAGAGCTGACTCATTAGAAAAGACCCTGATGCTGGGAAAGACTGAAGGCGGAGGAGAAAGGGACGACAAAGGATGAGATGGTTGGATGGCATCATCAATTCAATGGACATGAGTTTGAGCAAACTCAGGGAGATAAAGAATGACAGGGAAGCCTGGGGTGCTGCAGTCCATGGGGTTGCAAAGAGTCAGACATGACCGAGCGACTGAACAGCAACTAAGAGTAGGGCCTGCCTGACTCCCGTGGCCCTTAGGACTCACCCAACTCCATTCTCTCCCTTGTCTGGGAGGATCATCTCCTCTCTCTTCCTCTTGTGTATTTCCTCTGCCCCCAGTACAGCAGAATTTGCTCCAGGAGATACCCGACTGCAGGAATGACTATAAATGAATATCCCACTGATTATTCTGCTCTTAGACCCTAACAGTGAGTGTCTCCTCAATTGTCTCCTCCGGCACCACGCCTGGGTGACTCATGAGCCTCACCCTAGTCCCAGCCCACTGTTAGAATATAACTGTTGAATAGTGTTGTAGGAAGGTCACAACTATGTATGGAGTTTAGGGGACTCAGAGAGAGGCTGATGTTTCCTCTGGGTCATGTTCACAATGTGTATAAGGTGTTGGGGATAGGCATCTGGTGTCAAGAAAAGAGAATGCAGGAAACGGAGGGAAGAAAGAGCCTGTGCGTTCCAGGGAATGTAAAAACCCTCCTATGGGGTGGGTGTGTGTGTGTGCGTGTGTGTGTGTGTGTGTGTGTGTGTGTAATAGGGCATAATGGTAAGAGATGAGGCTAGAAAAAACATAGGAGCTAAATTCTGAAGGGACTTCAAATAAATCTGGGGGGTTTCCAAGGTGAATTTCTAAGATAAACAGTTTACGGTCATTTTCTACACTGTAGTATCAAGTGGAATATGTGGGTTTTAAAGTCTGTTGGATGTAGTTTGTAATCTCAACTCCATCGTTTTCTTGCCATGTGATTCTGGGTAAGTTGTTTAACCTTTCTGTACCTCAGCTTCTATTATCTATAAAACAGGCATAAATAATGGTAGCAATTTTAGAATCTGATTTGTAAGAATTGAATAAAACAAGATATGGAAGCGTCTGCACATTTCTGGGCATGGAATCATGGATAATAATGGCCCCAAAGGTCAGAAGAGATGAACGTCAGGACGAGCATGTGAGGCAAGGCTTTGGTGATTTCACCAAGTTCAAGTCACTGTCTGGCACCCAGACGCCACCCAATTCATTTTGTTCTGAGAGTTCTAAGAGAACATAATATAAAATAAAATGAGCCATCCGAAAAGAGGGAGAGGTGTATGAGTTTCCAAAGTCTGCTTGTAACAAAGTACCACAAACCAGGTGGTTTAAAACAGCACATATATATTCTGTCACCATTCTAGAATCTAGAATAAGTCCAAAATCAAGCCATCAAGAGGATCATGTTTCCCCTGAAACTCTGGGTGGAATCCTTCCTTACCTCTTTCTAGCTTCTGATGGGGTTTCTTGGAGTGCTTTTGTGGTCACGTGGTATTCTTCCTGGGTGTCTGTCTCATCTCCTTTCTCTTCTTAAGAGGACTCAAGTTATATTGGATTAAGCACCCGCATACTCCACGATGACCTCACCTTAATTTACATCTTAATCATGTCTGCAAAAAACTGTTTCCAAATAAGGTCACATTTTCAGATACCAGGGGTTAGGACTTCAGCATATCTTCTTGGAAAACACAACTCAGGGTTTCATGGAGCTTGGGCTTGGAGCTGTGATTCTGGTGAAGTTACCTCTCAGAGGTCAGGTGTGTTATCTGCAAAATCAGGAATGATTCTAAAATGTTATGAGTCTGCCTTGATTCTAAAAATGAGATCTATCTAGGGGCAAAAATCTGAAGCAACTAATTGAAACCGCGTGTTCAAATCAAAACTGCAGTTTGAGGAACTAGGGGTTACATAACTAATAACCTAAGACTTTACTGACCCTGGTTGAGTTAGGAAGCAGTGCTTATGAAAGAATGCATTCTGTTTGAACAATTTCTTCAGTCGGGCAGAGGATAGATTTTCTTGTGTAACTGGCATTTCCCACCCCTCCCTGAAAATGTGTTTGGATAAACATATTTGAAAGAAACAACATCAAGTAAAAGAAAATGAAAAGCTTAATTTACTGTCTAAATATATACATTCTATAGTGATTTGGGTTTTGAGTACTGAAATGAAACCATTGCTAAACATCCCTCCTCCCTCAACTGTAAAACAAAGATGACAGTGAAGATCTTCACTTCACTGTCTGTATACATCTGCCCTCCAATCTTTATCTCTCATCCCTGGTTGCAGTTATACATATATAACTGCAAGGTTGTATGTATTTTTGTGGTTCTCTCTATAATAAAACTGATGCATGGGTCATGCTTACAATTGGAGTCTGTCTTCAAAATATGTCACGTTGTAGGGTAATCCTGCCTGTTCATATCCAGCCAACCATTCCCATAATCATATCCTCTCCTCTTTCCATGTTTTATGATTTGATCGTGCATGTGAATGAGGGGAGCCTCCTCTAGTTCCATCTTGGGGTGGCCCAAGGTAACCCAAATGTTGGTGCATACTCTGTATCCTTAAGAAGAAAGCAAACATTTGCTAGCACCTTAAAAGATGGTTCAAATGGGTAAAGAATTTTATTAGGGGGATTGTATGAGAAGAGACTTCAAGGCTGAAGAATATAGAGCATATTTGGAAGAAATTGATGTATTGCATTAATGGTCTCGTCCCAGATGAGCCTTAAAAAGGCATAATGGAGCCCTTTCATGAAAGGGCTTTGCCTCTAAGGCTGAGAACTTTAGAACTGATTCAGCAGACAGCAAGGAGCCACTGAAGGTTTTAGGGGAAGGTGGTTAACATAATAGTCAGTTTTAGGAAGTTATCCCTTTAACAACACAGAGGGTGGGCTGGTGAGGGTGAATCTGCATTTGCAGAGGCCATCCCTGAAGTCATTACAAAAGTGGGAGGAAGCCCGATGCCAGCCTACACAGGAGACAGATGGAAAGTATCAATAATAGGAGAGAGTGCAGACCCACTGGCGTGAAAATGTGATTTCTAGTCCGAGCGAATGGAGGAACCATGTGACCCCATGGATGTGTGAGAAGGGTTGCGTTCTATTTCAGACGTGTTGAGTTTGAGGTGACTTCAGGACAATCCAGGGAAGATGTTCCCTGGGACATATGAGGTCACTATCTCTGCTCTGGCATGTTCATAGAGAAGGCTCCCAAGGTCAGGGCCTGCAGCACTGTGTCCTTTGCTGAATTCAGACGTCCTGCGCTATGTTGACTGAACACACAGTGGTTACTCAGTCAATCCAAGTGAAGATCTTGACACAGCACCTTTCATCAAACACTTAGCAAAGTCATTAACAGCCCTAGCTATCTGTTCAGCCATAATGCAAGAGACTTGTAGTTCTAGCATTTTTAATGGAGCAACTCCTAACCAAGACATTCTTCTAAAATCAGCTTTTTACTGAGGGAAAAGTGATGCAGGAATAGCCTCTAGTCACATGCTCCATATATCTAAGAAATGGGAGTAGATTACAGGAGCCTGAACTCCCAGATGAGTACTTTCATCAGGGCTACTTTTTTTTTTTTTTCTTTGCTACTTGATGTATTAACATTATACATTACAGAAGTTTCAAGGACTCGGTTTGAGAAGAATGACCAGAAAAAGTCTTTTTTTACCCATAAAGTGGGGGGAAAAGAGAAGGGTTGGTTAGATGCCAAAAGCGATCATGTGTTTTCGAGATGCCCTTGGTTGGTATGCTCATAAAAATAATTTACAGGGGGAAAGTTGACATGGAGCCACTTTCTGAACTCACAAGCTGTGCTTTTTTATTTCAGTTGAGAGAGACAAAAATATGAATAGGGCAGAGGTAAAGAAATAACATGACCCCTTGACATGTGGATGTGCAATGCCTAAACCAGTGATATTAACAGATTTGGGGAAGGGAAAAAAAAAAAACCAAACTCATTTGCTTTTCTACCAACTCAGGCAGGAAGGAATTGGAGAAGGCATTCTGCACTGGAAGCCAGGACCCCTGGGTTCTAGCTCGGACTGTGCCCCTAAAGACAAGTTCTGCTGCTAACCTTGGGTAAATCACTTCACCCTCTGCAGGGTGGCAGTTTCAGCTATAATTTTCTCTCCTTCACACATCACCTTCTCTATTGATTCTCTACCCCTGCAGCCTTCTTTAAGTCATCACACATGAGATGTATAAAATACCTATATATTTTTGGATGCTGTATTTCCTACTGAGAGAAGCTCCTCTTCTTGTGGTTAATAATGAAAATTACAAGGGTAGAGCCTGGCTCACTTATGTCAAGATGATATGAGTAGACTGAAGGTCACTTTCAGCATACTTCACCGTGCCTCCCAGGCACTGCTGATAAGAAAAAGAGAAAAGGACAAAGACAAAATTAACTTTTAATTTCCCATCCAAGCTACAAACTGACAGAAACAGGGAGATGGGTAGGATCTCTTCTAACATAAAATGGAGAATTATATATTAAATATCTTATCTGATTTAACTTATCAGAGATAACCAAGCATGCAACTATTTAAATCTGTATTTATAGGTAAAGTCCCTTGCTCTGAGCACTAATAAATTTTAGTGACATATTTTCATATGTAGTATCATTCCAAAAACCTTTCAGCTCTAAATTAGATGAATAACTAAACAAATTAGACACATGAACTTTCTCTTTGGAGTAGTTTTCTTTCCAAGTAATCACTAAAGTTATTTACATGTTGCTATAAGACATTACTTAACATAATGAGTAATAATTTTCTCACCCTCCAAGGAATTAGCCACCAACCCTTCTTCAATAATTTATTTTTGCAATTCCATAGCATCACTAGGAATATTAGTAAAGAACCTGACTTTTTTTGGTATCTGATTTATTTTATAAAACTAGATCAATAACTATGGTTGGTTAAGCCTTAGACATATAAGCCACCTAACATAATATATAGATAATTTATATTAACTATGAACAATGAACTCATGTCATAGAACACCCCACCCATAAATGAACAATGAAGCTTACAGTCAAATGACTAGCACTTTCAAACAATAGATTTCAAAGCTATTTTTAAGTGTGAACTCTTCCCATATAAACTTGATATCTTTGTTTTGTTGTTGCTGCTCAGTCTGTTATAACCAGCTCTTTGTGACCTCATGAGCTGCAGTACGCCATGATTCTCTATCCTTCGCTATCTCCATGAGTTTGCTCAAACTCATGTCCATTGAGTCAGTGATGCCATCCAACCATCTCATCCTCTGTCACCCTCTTCTCCTCCAGTCCTCAGTCTTTCCCAGGATCAGGAGCTTTTCCAATGAGTCAACTCTTCCCATCAGCTGCCCCAAGTATTGGAGCTTCAGCTTCAGCATCAGTCCTTCCAATGAATATTCAGTGTTGATTTCCTTTAGGATTGACTGGTTTGATCTCCTTACTGTCCAAGGGACTCTCAAAAGTCCATGGGATTCTCCAGGAAAGAATACTGGAGTAGGTTGCCATGCCTTCTTCCAGAGGATCTTCCCAATCCAGGGAGTGAACCCGAGTCTCCCATGGTCATGCATTGCAGGCAGATTCGTTACCACTCAGCCACCAGGGAAGCCTTGATTACTCAGAAGTATATCTATTGTAAAAACCATATTTTAACCTCTGCTATAACTGTTTAACACAGGATTACTACTTAATAGCAATGCTTACCATTCAGGAAAAATGTGCAATACTGGCTTTAGATTTGATAAATTCTTAAACTTTCAAGTGAGTAAGCATCCCTCCAAAATGATGCTTTACTTTGATGCTACATAATAATTCTATTTTACCCTAAATCAACGGTTCAGGAATTTCCAGTGAAATAGAAATTCCAAAGGAAAATAATAACCTTGAACTCCCAGGTGGCACTAGCGTTAAAGAACCCGCCTGCCAATGCAGGAGACACAAGAGATTCGAGTTTGATCCCTGGGTTGGGAAGAGCCCCTGGTGGAGGGCATGGCAACCCAGTCCAGTATTCTTGCCTGGAAAATTCCATGGACAAAGGAGCCTGGCAGACTACAGTCCATAGAATCGCACTTCAGTCACGACTGAAGTGACTTAGCACCATATCACATACAGTATATCAGCATACATAGTTTGAATGTCCAGAGTTTCAATCTCCAAATTTCTCCTCTGCATAAGAAACATTAAACATTCTTTAGAAGCTCTAGGCTTAGTCTTATGCAGTAGAAATGGAGGTGATATTAAAAATGAATAGGGAAGTGCAGAGAATTAAAAGTATTTTCATTTAAAATTTTAAATAGGGTATCTGGCTTTCTGAGGCATGGTATTTTTTTTAATAGCATTTTAAAATTTAATTAAGGGCAATGGTCCATCATAGAAAATAACAAGTAAGCAAAAAGAGCAAGCTAAAATGTCATATATAATTCTAGAATTACTGATATACAGACATTCTGGGTTGACTTGTGTTCCCTCTCAAATTCAAATATTGAAGTCCTAATCCCACTTGCTCAGACTGTGCCCTTACTTGGAAAGAGTTTTACAGCGGTAATCAGCTTAAAGTGAGGTCATTAGTGTGGCCCTAATCCAACATGACTGATGTCCTTATAAAAAGGGAAAACATGGCTACCATTATGCACAGAGAGAAGACTATATGAGGGGACACAGGGAGAAGACAGCCATCTGCAAGCAAAAGGGAGAGGCCTGGAGCTGACTCTTCCTTCAGAGCCCTCAGCAAGGACCAATCATGCTGACACTTTGATTTCAGACCTCTAGCCTCCAGAACTGTCAGACAGTAAATGTCTTTTGTTTAAGCCACCTGGTCTGTAGTACTTTGTTATGGCAGTTTAGTAAGCTAATACACTCTCCATCATTTTGCCAAATGTGTAAATATTTATATATATACATGCATAGATACACATATGCATGTATGGGCTTCCCAGTGGCTTAGTGGTAAAAAGTCCATCAGCTAATGCAGAAGATGCAGGAAACCTGGCTTCAAATATGCAGTCATGAAGAGTTGGACATGAATGAGTGACTGAGCACAGTAGTGTACACACATGTATATGTGAATGTGTAAATATACATGTGTATGCAGGCATGCGTGCTAAGTGTTTCAGTCATGTCCAACTCTGTGCGACCCCACAGACTATAGCCTGCCAGGCTCCTCTGTTCATGGGATTCTCCAGGCAAGAATACCATGGTAGGTTGCCATTCCCTTCTCCAGAGGATCTTCCCAACCCAGCGACTGAACCTGCATCACTCATGTCTCCTGCATTGGCAGGCAGATTCTTTACCAATAGTGCTACCTGGGAAGCCCTATACATGTGTATACGTATATTTAATTGGTATCATAATTTACATACTGCTTTGTATTTATTTTTCATTTTATATATAGGAACGTCTCACTACATCTTAAGATATGATCATAATAATGATGATGATAATTTAACATGGAATGAGCATTTATTAGGTTCTGGGCACTCCTAAGTACTCTATGTCTATTATGTTAATCTTTATGATTTCTAGAAGAACATCATGTTTAATGGCCATATTACAGTCCATTAACTGGGTATATCATAAGATATTTAAAGTATATCCTATTATCAAACATTTAGGTTTATTCCATTTGGCAGGTGAGGTATTAAAAATTATTTCTACCATGAACATCTTTGCATCATGGTCTAGGTGCATACATGATCTTCTTGGGATGAGGGGTCTGTGGGCTTATAAATCTTAAAGGCAATTTGGCAAAATCTTAATTATATACTTATATAGTAAGTACATATTTTTATTTTAAAACATATAAGATTTGTATAAAATATATAAGATTTTATATATATTTTATATATATAAAATTTGTGAGTTTGTATACACACACACAGAAATCGTCTGCATGGATATCAATTTGTAGACAAATAATGATATTGTGCATGTGTATTCAGTCCCTAAATCATGTCTGGACTTTGTGACCCCATGGACTATAGCCCACCTGGCTCCTCTGTCCATGGGATTGTCCAGGCAAGAATATTGCAGTGAGTAGCCATTTCCATCTCCAGGGAATCTTCGCAACCCAGGGATTGGACCCATGCCTCCTGAATCTCCTGCATTGCAAGCAGATTCTTTACCGCTGAACCACTAGGGAAACCCAATGATGACAGCATATTGTCTTAATTTATATGTCCTTGACTCCAAAAAACTTGAACTTTGAGAATGTGTTCTTTAGTCCTTCCTATTTTTTTGTGAATATCTTATTTGTTTACTTTTAATCTGAGATCATAATGAAAGTCCTTCTGCTCTGGATGACTTTCACAATTTCCCAAAATCTCAATGCTCCCCCTCGTTTGAGAATTAACACCAGCTGATGTTTAGTGACCTTCAACACATAATGCCTCTTGTCCATCCTAGGGTCATATTTCCAACAACCTCAATCAAATAGAACACAAACACAAACCAAGAAATAAGATATAAGATTCTCTTAAGAACGAAGGAAAATAAAGAAGGTCATGAGTGTTGCTTCAAAGGAGACTATTAAAACATTTCATTTACACAAATTTTAGCTGTGTTAGACAGTAAACTAGAAGACTAAGAAAATGGTGACTGGTAGACACTGGCTTGATTAAATAAAATGTTCTTCCTTCTTGCCTAAAATACTCACTACATCCTTTTCACTCCCTTCTGCAGAATTCAAATGTTACTATAGAGATTTAATTTAAATATGAGTTTTTCTGGGCTCCTTGACTAGATTTTCTACCCACATACTACTCAGCTCCTTTGCCGCATGCTGATTCTTCACGTAAATCTCCTATGTGACTCGTAACGTCTCTTAATTATTTGCTCATATATCTCTTTCTGACACTAGACTGTGAACACCCTTAGATCACCATGCCTTTCATCTTAGCAGTTTCCGTGTCTGGTCCCAGACAAAGGCTGTCACGGAGGAACCACATAATGGGTGACATCACTCATTCTGAGGGTATTTGCATTGAGGGTGGGTCCAAATATTTACTTTGATATTCAAGACTAAATCTGAGAATTTTTTTTTTTTGGATTTGCAGAGTTAGCTCTTTGGAAGAAAACAAATATACTAACTTAAGAGCAATCAAATGATACACGAATCTACGTGGATCCCTAGAGGGCTTAATCACACATCCATGCAGGCATATGCGACAACGATGGATGTCGCACATCTGGTTGTGTTCCTGGTTGTGAGTTTTTGTTTTCGTTGTTGTCATTTAAAAAAAAAAAATTATTTACTAGTTTGTCTGCATTGGCTCTTCATTGTAACTCACAGGATCTTTAGTCGCGGCGTGTGGGATCTAGTTCCCTGACCGGGAATCAAACCCAGGTCCCCTGGGTTGAGAATGCAGTCTTAGCCACGACCGGGGAAGTCCCAGTTGTTGTTGTTTTTAATCTGCAAAACAAGAGAGTTGTGTGACACAGGCTCCAAGGGGTTTTTCAGAACTAAAAGCCTGCGATGCTCATTCCATGGGGGCAAGACTGCATATGAGGTGGCTTCACGGCTATTTTGAGGGCAGGTTGAGCCTGGGGCCGCCTGTGTCACCGCCTCAGAGGCTCAGAGAGAGCGTGCTGTTTACACGCGGCGGTGCCGCCTTGCCTCTGATAGCTGATCCTATCAGGCCGGGTTATTTCCAGCTGTCTTCACCACCAGCTGCTGTGTCCCAATTTGCCCGCTTCACCACTGGAGAGTGTAGGCAGCAGACACACGCCTTGTGGGGCGCTTGAACCGCTACGCAAATGCTTGGGCGAATTCGACCTCACAGAAAGCCGCCCATAAAAGCTGACTTGGAACCAGTTCACGTTTTCACTAGGTCTGCAAATTCCTCTAGTGACCAGGTGGGGCCAGGCTTGAGGGAGAGCAAAGGAGCCTAAAAAAAAAACCGAAGAAATGGGACAAATTCACCACCTGCTAATAATGATATTAATAATATTTGTTTGTAAGCATGTAAGTTTATAGATATAATAGATGGTTTGATAAGTATGTAGATATTGGATGTAGTGATGGTTGAAAATGATGTCATAAGGAGCTGAAAAAGAGAACTGGGAAGACCCAATATTTGGTGAGCATATTTCTGTGTGTGTGCTCAGTCACTCAGTTTTGTCTGACTCTTTGCAACCCCGTGGACTATAGCCCACCAGCCTCCTCTGTCCATGGGATTCTCCAAGCAAGAATGCTGGAGCGGGTGGCTATTTCCTTTTCCAGGGGATCTTCCCGATCCTGGGGACTGAACCCACATCTCCTGTGTCTCCTGCATTGGCAGGCAGGTTCTTTATCACTGAGCCACCTGGGAGGCCCATACCTGTGTACATACCTCCCTATATAGTGTGGAATAGATACGTTTAAAATTTAGGTACTCTTCTCAGTACTAAAACTAGGGCAGAAAAAGGAAAACTTAAAGCTGTTCGGAGAGAGAGAGAGAGCAATAATTGGAAATGGTAAATAAGACTTCATCATATTATCAACATGACTTTTACTTACTAGAGACCTCTAGGGTGCATGTTCACTTAATCTGATACCTTTTATCTAAAAAAAAAAAAAAAAAAATCTAAATTTCTATTTTGCTCTTAGCACAGTTGTGTGCCATATAGTTACAGAGCCATTGCTTCCATTTTAACCAGATACTGAGTTTCTGGGACCAAAAGAAGCTGAGTCCTTTTCTTCCTGTCTAGACAGCTCCTTTTCTGTGCTACGCTGCAGTTGGATTTGTTTGCAAAGAGTGATGTGATTTGAACTGAAATGACCTTGCTTCCAAAGGGATATCAACAGCTCTCTGAGAGGAACAAATCTCCCTGATTTAAGTTGAAATCAAATGGATAAGGGATTCAAGTCTAAGTCACTTATTCTCTTTTACCTGGTTTCTCCTTAACATAAGAATTTGAAGGACTTAGCTTCTTGCAGTTGCTCCAAGACACTAAAGAATTTCTTTATGCAAATTCTAGTCATACAACAATTTCAGCTGTACAAATTATCTTTTATTAAGGTTTGTGCTCAGTTGTTCAGTCGCGGCTGACTCTTTGTTACCCACCAGGCTCCTCTGTCCATGGAATTTTCCAGGCAAGAATATGGAGTGGTTTGCCATTTCCTTCTCCATTATTGAGGTATAATTGAACTATAAGATTATATTAGTTTCAGGTGTACAATGTAATGTCTTGATATATATATATATATTTTGAAATGATCTCCACCAGAAATCTAGTTAACTTCCATATACATTATTTTAAACAGCTTTTTGTGATGTGCAAAGAATCAGGTTGGCATGATAGAGGACTCAAAGGCTATGGAAGATTCTTCAATAGAGAAGTCATCTACTACTTATCTTGCTAAGGAAAAAAGATTGACTTTGGTTAAAATGCAGGCACCATTATTAAATAAAAACCTGACCACAAATATGAAACCCAAGTCTTTGGCAGTTTCTCTAAAGTTTTATTAGATAAATCTAAATAGCCTTGAATTTTCATAATACGGTCCAGAAAGCAAAAGGATAATGATGTAGCTCTGCTGAAAAAAAATTTTCTTGTTTCATATTCTTGGGCAATATTTAATTTTACAAGGTCAGAAATAATGGGAAACTAATGTATTACAGAGAGATCAAGTCCTTGGTTTTCAATAAGCACTTACAATACATACATAAGCTAATGAAAGAGTCTTACTTGGTTATAAATGATTGCAGGATATGTTGTAATAATAACCACACTATCATTTTAATATGTCTATCAAGTATCATGAAACATCTACCAAATATATTTCCAGCCTGAAGTTGTTGGGAAAATGTAGTTATTTCTGGAGATTCTTGAGACAGACTTTGTATCTGATACTAGTTTTCTAGGGTTTGGAGAAAACTTTAAACCACTTGTTATGGGAAATTACTAAGATGGAACAGATGCCACAATGCCACACTGCCCGTTTTGTTTTTAAAAATCTCTCTATCTCAGTGCTGTTCACACTAGGACAAACAAGTTTCATCACTTGAAATGTAAAGGTATTTTTCTCCTTGAGCATTGACCTTGACCACTCCTGGCTTTCCTATAGCAAAATAAACAAACAATGATTAATACTTGTTAAGCACCAAGAAGTGTGTTAAGTGCAATGTACTCCTAATGCTCAAAAGGATCCCATCACATGGGTGATAACATTTACTCCCATTTTACAGCTGGGGAAACTGAGGCACAGGGTGTTAAGTATCTTTTTCAAGGTCACACAGGTAATAAGTGGCAGGGCAAGGAAGATTCCAACCCAGGCCTTTGGCTTTAGGGTCTGAATGCATAGCCACTATATCATTCAGCCTCATCTGCACAATAAGCAAAAACTACAAGGGTTCAGGTATCTATGTGTATGTGGGGGGGTGGGGAGGGGTGTGTGTTTAATATTAAAGATTCTAACGCCATTATTTCCTAATAGACTGCTACTTTGCTACCTTATAGCTCTTTCCTAAAGCTAAAAATCCAGGAGTCATATTTTAGCTGACTTAAAGGTATTAAATTGCTATTTCACCTGGGAAAACTAAAAATTTGAACTATATTTAAACTAAAGATGTAAGGTGAGCACAGCTTGAAATTTTAAAAGATAATCATCTCCAGTTGATTGTGTTTTGGGGTGCTGTTTTGTTTTTAATTTTTAAGATTACAGAAAAACTGAGAAAATAGTACAGAAATAACCATAGAAACTTGGAGATTTCTCATTGCTAATACTGTATCTCATTTGATTATATGTGTTTGTAAGTGAATCACAGCTGTCATAACATATAATCCTAAGTATTTAACTACACATCACTAAAAAATAAGAACAACTTCTCATTTCCCCCCATAATTTGCAATATAACTATATTATTATCACATTTAGGAAAATTATAATAATTGTAATTTCTTAATACCTTCTAATAGCTATCATATTCAAATCTCCTACAATTGTGAAAAATATATATTTTACAGCTGTTTTGTTCAAGCCACAGTCAAAACAAGGTCCAATCATTGTATTTACTTGTTAGGGTTTAAGTCCTTTTTCTAACTTATTTTTAAAGTTGCTTCACTGGACTTCTATAATTGTCCTTTTAAAATGTTCCTTAAAATAAGCATGTAATTTTTTTTTAATTCAAAAGCAAATAATGGCATTGGAGTTGATATCTTTTTAGAAAACTAAAACAAATAGAAGATAACCATATGTCTTTTAATGACCTTTTAGATATCCTTTCCAATTGTCTAGTACCATGATTTGCCCATCTCTTACCATGGTCTCATCTTTTCCAGCCCAAGTGTCAGGAGAAAGCCAATGAAAAAAATTAAATCTTAAAAATTCAGAGCTGAAAGATCAAAAATGCTGGAGATCAACCAGCATAACCACTTCCTTTAACACATTAGAAAACCAAGTTCCAAGGAGGTGAAATAAACTGCCCTCGGCTACAACTACATATTAACAGAAAATGAAACTAGAACAAAAATCCAATCCTTTTTCCAGTAATACCACAGTAGAAGAAGATCATATTACCTGGCCCTTGTTCTTCTAAAGGATTGCAGAACAAATGACTTTTCAGGTCTCATGCTCTTGCACCAAAGTCAATAAGGCTATTACTGACATTCCAATTTGCATCAGTGACAGCACATTTTATCAAACAAGTTTGTAGTTTAGCCCCAAAGACCCAGCTCAAATCTGTGGACATGAGGTCAAAGGTTTGTACTGAGTCTTCTGTTCTTACCTGAATGCCTGATGAAGCCACTTACAGGATTGGATGGACTATGGCTCTCAGGAGAACCTTGCAGACTCAGCCGATCACAAGCTTAAGAGGACTCAGTGCAACCTCCTTTTCCCAGTTTGACTTAAACTTGGCTTTTCTTTTCTCATTGAGGTAATGTTTCTTCTCTTTCCGTGTGTTTTTGTGGCTATTCCACACTGGCAATCTTGACTGATCTCACCCTAAAGGGAATTATCATCGGGCTTGGCTAGTCATGGAGCCCCAAGCCCCTATTCACAAAGATTTACAGGGCCCATGTGTGATCCAGCCAGTCAAGCAAAACACTCATGCAGTTCAATAAATTGGAGTAAAACTGCATATATATGCACACACACAATATAAATATATATTTAAGAGCATTCTCTCTTTCTTTTGGCTCAAACCCTGTAAGGATATGGGCTTGACAACCTTCCCTGACATGGAGAACCTTAGGTCAGTACTAAAAGACACAGTGACTCATGCAGCTCTGAGATACACAATAGGAGAGCCCTGACAATACCACATGGGCCTACTTGGCATTCTGTGAGGTGAGCTAATAAATGTGCTTTTTTGGCTTTTGATAGATCCTGTTATGTTTCTGTCATTTACATCCAAAAAGGTCTTCATGAGTACAAAGTTCTACTCTGAAAAGGATCATGAAGCCTTGAGGTTTTCAAGACATCTAAAGATAGTGATTTATACCTTGCCACACTATTTCTAATTCTGAAAGCAGAAGTTAACACATGCATAGGGGTCCTCTACACGGTAGTGACAATCAGAAATTACATTTGTGTTTGTCCGTTTCTTTAGAGAGAGAAGTGCCTGAAAGTACATAGTTTAGGCCAGGATTAAAAAAAAAAAAAAAAATGAAATCACCAGACATCACCTTAGAGTCACAGATGGTAGCCTGATTTAGAAAGATAGGTAGACATATGGGGCTTAGTCTCTCAGTTGTGTCCAACTCTTTGTGACCTCATGGACTCTAGCCCTCCAGGCTCCTCTGTCCATGGGCTTTTCCAAGCAAGCACACTAGAGTGGGTAGACATTTCCTCCTCCAGGAGATCTTCCCGACACAAGGGAAGGCACGTCTCCTGCATCTTCTGCATTGGCAGGCAGATTCTTTAGCACTGAGACACCTTGGATTTACTTCAGAACCGCCCTTGGAAGGTTATATCACCTTTCTACTTCAGTGAAAGCTGCCTCTTGCGAAAGGGAGGTGTATGATGAATTTGGATATGGTGAGGAAAGAAGTCAAGATCAGCTACTCCTCCCTTGGGTAGGTCACTGAGGAGGAGGAGGGATGGAAGACCTAGGTCCAGGAACTAGTAAATAACAGGACGGGATCTGCCCTAGCCCCTGGGAATGAGCTTGTACTTGGAAAGTGTCTGTATTCATTTAACAACAATTGCTGGGGTTTCAAACATGAACTGCTTTTGGCAAACCTCACAACTGAGGTGGCAGGATGGCTGCGGGATTCTGGACCAGTAAGCACTGTTCCAAATGTGTGGGGTGGTCTTCAACAGTGAGAAGCAAGTCTTTAAGAGTGTATGGCCACAACTGAAGCCACCACTGGTTTCCCTTTACTCAATTCTGGGCAGAACTGCCGTAATATATTTAATATATTTTTACATATAAAAAAAATATATATACATGTTTTTGTGTACACACGGTTATAATCCCAAGAGAGGCAATTATAGTTTATAAACCAGAAGAGGGAAATAACAAATCATTTGCTCTTACCCATAGGCAGTAGATACCTCTAATGATCTATCAGCATGGGTTAATTGTATTTGGAAGCTAAGTTGTGAACTTCTCTTAACAATTGCTTCACATATACCTCTGCTCTTACCTAAGTCTCTGTCCTTTAGCCTGTGTCCTTTGCAATTTATTAGGTGCCTTTCACAATCTGTAACAAATTCTTGTTGTCTAGTCTTATCCTATTGTTATTCTATCTACCAGAAATGTTTCCTAGGTTGCCCCAAGCGAGTGCAATCTTTCTTCAGCCATCCCCGTCAGGTTCCCTAACAGAGACTTTGTTGTCACCCGCCGGCCTCTTGCTTCACCCTGTAATCTGAATGTTCTGGAAACATTATTTTTGGTTTCAACATAGGCAATTAATCACACACATTTATGACCTGCAATCTCCAAAAAGGCTTCAGGACGTACCCAGTGAGAGAGTTCATGGACGAGTAGGCAAAATGCCAGCTCAGACGTGGGGATACTTGATACTCCTGTATTTCTAGTTCTAAAACGTATCGCCTGGATCTGTGTACAGAGAGACATTTAAGTGCTCTTCTTTAGGGAGAAGGTAGGAAGCAGAAGAAATCACTTTAGAGCTCTTCTCGCTTCCCCCAGCCTTTCCCCTGCCATCTTCTCGTGTTCCCCTGACATCTTCAATCTTTTTTAATCCTGTCTCTTAAGACTGTCGATTTCCCCCTTTTGCTATCAAGTACAACCTGAAAGTTGGCTCAGCCTAGGAATATTATTGGGCAGAAAAATTTTAATGGGGTGATGGTCAGGGGTAGAAAGGTGGTTAGAAAATATATTATTGGGATGAGCTGGGGACAGGAACTGAAACCTGGGAAAGATTTCATTATTCTAGTAACAGAAACAGAGAATGAGAGAGAAAACCAAAATCATAATTTGTTATGAATTCAGATTCTAATTTGTCCCAATAGCTGCCTCCAAAGCCATTATATTACAGAATTTGACCTCATGATTTTATTTTTTTCTTTTATAAAAATTATTAAATTAATACCAATTCCTTGTAACAAAATCAAATGAAACAGAAGTCTAAAAAATGTAAAGCCTCCCAAATCTGAATCTCTGGAAGAAAAAATGGATTACAATTTTGTAATGAAAAAAAAAAGTTGTAGACTTGCAAATTTTTATGTATGTGCATTACCTTTAACAAGTAATACACATACAAATGGTTCCTTTTTAGGGAAAGAAAAAACATGTTTTATTCTTTTGCATAAATGGGATAGCAATAAACATACTCTTCAACATATTCTTTATTCTTATTCAATCACGGACACTGTGATTATTGGTTTTGAGGTATATAGATTTGGAGTTTAATGGGTAACTCTCTACAGATTATTATTTATGAGTCAATATTTATTTAATTTGCTCAACAAGCCTTGAATAAAAAGGCTGATATCTGTTCTTATGGGGCTTAAGTTGTATTAGAGAAATAAAGCCAAACAAATAAATATGTAAATAAGAAAAATATCCAATAGCAATAACTGCTATTCAAATAACGAAAATAATAGTGCTGTGATAGAGTGACTAGGTAGCTATTTTAGATTTTTATGGCATCTCTTTAAAGTTTTATCCACTAGGAAAAATAAAAAGATGAGTGTTTTTTTAATCATAATTTCTGTACAATTAATTTCTCAGTATTCAAATATATCTTCTAAATGTTAATAATTGGAAGAATAAATTTTAGCAGGCTTGGAGCAGTGGTATCCTGTAAGGCCAGTTCTTTCTGAGTCAATAACTATGAGTTTGATTGACCTTGGCAGTATTACAGGGTCATATTTTTACATGGCTGAACTGTTCTTGAACAATTTCTACAATGTACTAGGTACAAATCGTCTTTTATTCAGCACCAGGCATGCGTGTCTTATCTTCCCACCAATTCTCCCCTCCTCCCTACCTATTCTTTCATTACTTTTACAAAAGAAAAACTATTATAAAATAGGTAAAGAAAATCCATCCCCATCAGCTTTTTTACTTTCAGCCTGCCCTCTCTTTATGCTATGTTACAGTTGAAATATTGCATTCATGGATATCTGTTTTATTCTTAAGATGGATTTTATTTGTGAGTTTGTCTCATTATTTTGTGGTTCCAATATCTCATAGAATAACCTCTTTTTTATTTTCATCAGAGGAAGGACAAGAACTAAGAAAGAGATGTGGTTCTATCGGCAATTCACCTAGGAAAAATTCCAATCTTTTTTCTGAACTGCTCTACAAAGAAATTGCAATGTCATCACAAAAGAGACTGAAATTGCAGTCAATTCTTAACTATCAAAATATTTCCAAGAGAAGATAATTTTTGAATAAAGGAGTAAAACCCAGTCCCATGAAAGCAATCCTTCTTTTATCTCTCTGTGGAAGCATAGTGTGGGGGGAAAGTACTGAACTAGAAATCAAGGAAGTCAGTCTGGATACCAACAATGTTCCAGGTGGCACATTCAAGAAGAGGAATTGAGGATTTGAAAGATGGAGTAGGGGCTTCCCTGGTGGTCCAGTGGTTAAGACTCTGTGCTCCTAATGCAGGGAGTCTGGGTTTGATCCCTGGTTGTGGAACTAGATCCTGCATGCTGCAAATAAAGATTCCGCATGCCACAATGAAGATCCTACACACTGGCAGCGAAGATCCTGTATGCCTCAATTAAAACCCGGTGCAGACAAATGAATAAATAACAAACACGAGCAAAAAATTAAGATACAGCAACTTACAAAAATGTAAACAGGATATAATTAAATCAGCAAGAGACAGTGAAATACTGAAGGGGCTATTTTTGCCACCTCAATGGCTAAAGGGCAAAAGAAAGTGCCTAAGTCCTCAGTCTCTCACTCATGATTGACACTTTATCACCCCACGAACAAAGCAAGTGAGGCAGCTATAAAGGTAGATATAGAAAAGGGCACTGGGCTCTAACGGGCTCTTTCATTGAGGCACCCAGACACAACCTATAGTTTACCAGAGCAGGTACTCGGGGCATAAATACCTCACTCTCCCTGAAACTGGCATCTCCTGATCATTTCAGTTCAGTTGCTCAGTCATGTCCAACTCTGCAACCCCAAGGGCTGCAGCATGCCTGGCTTCCCTGTCCATCACCAACTCCCAGAGCTTACTCAAACTCATGTCCATCAAGTTCGTGATGCCATCCAACCATCTCAAGCTCTGTCATCCCCTTCTCCTCTTGCCTTCAATCTTTCCCAGCATCAGGGTCTTTTCCAATGAGTCAGTTCTTTGTATCAGGTAGCCAAAGTATTGGAGTTTTAGCTTCAGCATCGGGTCCTTCCAATGAATATTTAGGACTGATTTTCTTTAGGATTGACTGGTTGGATCTCCTTGTAGTCCAAGGGACTCTCAAGTTCAGTTCAGTTCAGTCACTCAGTCATGTCCGACTCTTAGCCAAAGTATTGGAGTTTTAGCTTCAGCATCGGGTCCTTCCAATGAATATTTAGGACTGATTTTCTTTAGGATTGACTAGTTGGATCTCCTTGTAGTCCAAGGGACTCTCAAGTTCAGTTCAGTTCAGTCACTCAGTCATGTCCGACTCTTTGCGACTCCATGGACCTCAGCATGCCACACCTCTCTGTCCTTCACCAACTCCCGGAGCTTACTCAAACTCATGTCCATCCAGTTGGTGATGCCATCCAACCATCACATCCTCTGTTGTCCCCTTCTCCTCCTGCCTTCAATCTTTCCCAGCATTAGGGTCTTTTCAAATGAGTCATCTTCTCCAATACCCCAGTTCAAATGCATCAGTTCTTCGGTGCTCAGCTTTCTTTATAGTCTAACTCTCACATCCATATGTGGCTACTGGAAAAACCATAGCTTTGACTAGACGGACCTTTGTTAGCAAAGGAATGTCTCTGCTTTTTAATATGCTGTCTAGGTTGGTCATAGTTTTTCTTCTAAGCATCTACTGATAGTGATTCTTTTTTGTAGAAAGAAACCAACCAAAAGCTTGAGGACAGGAGAGCTTGTGGACACAAGTCATAGAGATCAGCTTCCCAGGGCAGAAAGCAGTGTGGTAAACGATGGAGAGGAACTGCATGCAGAACAAAGAAAGTAAAGCAGCACCTTGGATTCTGCCCCAGGTGAGACCTCAGGGTCCTGAGTCTTTTCTTCCCTCTCTGGGATAGATGGCAGGTAGGGCTTTTCCCAAGTTCTAAGACTCTGTGGCTTCCCTCAACTCTAAATGTCATATTTAAAGAGAGGGAAGTTAATGGGTGAAAAGTACAGTTGTTTACTTCAACAAGAAGCTTTTTTTAAAAAGTCTCAACATCTTCTTTCTCTTTTTTTCTTGATATATTCCCATGATGATTTTTTTCCCATCATTAAAAAAAAAAAGTTGTATGGGTAATTACAATTTTTGTGTTAAATATTAATGGATTACATAGAGGTAATCTAAATGTGCTATATTAGGAAAATGATTTCATCATCATTTAGTATTTCCTGTAACATCCATTTGAAGGTGAAACGTTTGTAACATTTCTTTGCCATTTTCAAGTTTTCCTACACTCAGGATGAATATTTATCAAAACTAAACGGCATTGACGAGGTTTGGTCTCCACTAAATTGTGAGCTCCCTGATAGGAGTCCACACTCATCTTTGCATCTCCCTAGTATCTGTGAGGGCTTCCCTGGTGGCTCAGCTGGTAAAGAATCTGACTGTAATGTGGGAGACCAGGGTTCGATCCCTGGGTTGGGAAGATCCCCTGGAAAAGGGAAAGGCTACCCACTCCATTATTCTTGCCTGGAGAATTCTGTGGACAGAGGAGCCTGGTGGGCTACAGTCTATGTGGTCATGGAGAGTCGGACACGACTGAGTGACTAACACACACAGTATCTGTGAAATGGGTTTAGTGGTGAGTGAAGTCACAAACATAATTTGTTTTCTGAGCTTTTGTTAAGTGTTAAAGTGAAAGTCACTCAGTCGTGTCTGACTCTTTGTGACCCCACGGACTATACAGTCCTTGGAATTCTCCAGGCCAGAATACTGGAGTGGGTAGCCTTTCCTTTCTCCAGGGGATCTTCCCAACCCAGGGATCGAACCCAGGTCTCCTACACTGTAGGCGGATTCTTTACCAGCTGAACTGAAAGGGAAGCCCGTTAAGTGTTAAGCACTGTAATAAATGCCTTTTATTTTATTTTATCCTATAATTATTACTATTATTTGGGCCCATCACCTGACTTGTGGGATCTTGTTCCCTGACCAAGGACTGAACGCAGGCCACCACAGTGAAAGTGCCAAGTCCTAATCACTGGACCATCAGGGAATTCCCTTAAATGCCTTTTATTCACTTTTTATTTTGTTAAATTTATATCATCGCTTTTTTTTTTTAAAAAAAAAACACTTTATTTATTTATTTATTTTTAACTGTGTTGGGTCTTCGTTGCTGCACACAGACTTTCTCTAATTGTGATGAGCAAGCCTCTGGCTGTGGTGGTTTCTCTTGTTGCAGAGCTTGGGCTCTAGGGCACTGGCTCAGTAGTTGTGATGTATGGACTCAGTTGCCGACAGCATGTGGAATCTTAGTTCCCAGGCCAGGGATTGCACTGTCTCCCGCATTGGCAGGCAGATTCTTGATCGTTGGACCACCAGGGAGTTCCCCTCAAATGTCTTTTAAACACTAGTCTACTTCAATTATCAAAACAACCTTAAAAGTTTACAGATGAGAAAATTGAACTTCAGAGAGGCTAAATAACTTGCCTCAAGTCACATGGCCGATAAGTGTCACAGCCAGGACCTAACTTGGGTCTGGGTGACTGATATATTTTTGCTTCCAACTAGTACGTTTTACTGCTACATGGAAATAAAGATGACAAGCATCTTTCTATAGTGTCTGGAAGGCAGAAGAACACTAAAGATGTTATTCATGGTGCTAGTATAAGCTTCATTATTATGATACCAAGTAATAGGAAAACAGTACTGCCTTCAAACATGTTAAAAGGCAGTAGGGAGTACTAGGTAGTTACTAAATGGGTGTCATGCAACATAGAGTAAGGCAACGATCATAAGACAAGAACAAATATACGTATGAGGAGGTGGCCCACTGAACAATGGACAGAGTTTCAGTGCTTAGGAGATGAAAGGATGTCGCTCCAGGTGGAGAGAACATGTGAACAAAGGCAATGAGGTTGGAGCATACAGGGTGTGTTCAGGCATCAAGAAATTTAATGGCTGGAGTATGGGAGGTGTAGGGGAGCAAGAAAAGAGAAGACTGGAAAGGTAGGTTGCAGTCTAGAGATTAATCTACTTAATTGTGCTATCATCCAGTACATATTTCCAGAACTTGTTGAGAAGAGAGTTCATCAAATACCATGATGGAATCTAAAAGCATGTCTACTAAGAGTTCCCTGATCTAGCAATTTTCAAACTTGCCAAAAGAAAATGAAGTCAATATGGCTCACTAGCCCATCCTGCCCTCTTCCAACATACTTGAGTCAGTGTAAAACTGACTCACGTTTACACTCACATTAGAGTCAATGTAAAACTTTTAAAATTAAAATCCAATTACGTCGCATTTTTCTTAACTCACAGGATGAGTTTCTCATTTCCTAAATTCACATGCTCACCTCTTAGCCACCTGTCTTACCAGACTCCATCTTTGAGAGGTTCTGGCCGCACCAAACGTCTCTCTGGTTCTGAGATGTGCTTTCTTCTGGTCAAAAAGCTCTTCCTCCTCACCTCTGTCCCTGGCTGAGCCATGGCTCAGGTCCCAACCTACTGACCTTCTTCTGTGATGTCATTCATGTGGTCTCCTTCAGAGACCCCCGTGTAGAGCTCACTTGTTACATGCCTCTATTTGTGACCTTGCCACAATAGTTCATCATGTTAGTTTGAATTTCAGACCATTTTTCTTATTTGTTCTTGCATTCCCAGTTCCTAGAGCAAAATAGACAAGCAGTAGATATTCACTGAGGAAGTGAATGGAAGGATGAAGTAGTGGCATTCTCCTTGTGGACAGACGAAGCTTGCAAGTCACAGAACTTTCTTTTGTCATTATTCTTAGATGGTGAGCTTTTCAGCATCTATATGGGAAGTTCAAATCTCTCTCCTCTATCCAGTCTCTGAGATGGTTGTCAAGATAACTTCTCTGTATTTTTATCCATCCAAGCAGCCATAATATGTGCCAACAATTACATCATTTGTTTTCTTCTTTTTACTTCAAATATTCTCAAACCTTCTTTTCCTCAGCCTGTGGATCTATAAAGAATTCTTTTTTGTAAGGTATACTTTTCTACATTTTTAACTGCAAGCTTGTGTCCCATCCCATTATGTTTTAAAATTATATTCCCTGTTCTGTTTTTCTCCCAAGAATTACCAGAAAACACCCAAAACACTTCTTTGAAATTATAGTTGTAGCCCTTTCATAGGAATGAGTTTCCATCTCTTTTCAGAGTTCCATCTAAGCCAATATCTATTTATTTTCAGACTTCAGTTCAAAATCACAAGGGGAAAGGGGCTACACAGTTCATTCTAACCAACCTGCATGCTGTACACTCTATCATTTTATGTATTATTTATCTGCTCTGATCAAAAAATTAGGTGACAAAGCTACTTTCATAATTCAACTTGGTTCTCACTTAAGAGTGACAATTCAGTTCATTAGGAATTGAATTTGGTATAATCTCTTTACAAAGATCTTTTCCTCACTAGTTAAAATTTTATCCTCATTAGATTTTATTCTCTAATATGGTTTCTCTCTGCTATTCAAGAAGTTCAGGTGAGTTTAGTTTTGTTTTTATTGAAGTATAGTTGGTTTAGAATATTATTTCAGATGTAAAACTCAATGATTCAAAATGTTTATAGATTTTGCTCCATTTAAAATTATAAAATTTTGGATTTATTACCTATGCTGTACAATATATCTTTATTCAGTTCAGTTCAGTTGCTCAGTCCTGTCCGACTCTTTGTGACGCCATGAATCGCAGCACGCCAGGCCTCCCTGTCCATCACCAACTCCTGGTGTCTACCCAAACCCATGTCCATTGAGTCAGTGATGTCATCCAACCATCTTATCTTCTGTCTTTATCTTATCTCATCTCATCTTATATCCTTGTAGCTAATTTATTTTATACAGAATAGCTTGTACTTCTTTATCCCCTTCCTCTATTTTGCCCCTTCCTGCTTCTTTCTCCCCACTGATAACCACTACTTCATTCTCTGTATCTGTGAGTTTGTTTCTTTTTTGTTGTTATATTAAATGGTTTGTTTTATTTTTTAGAGTCCACATATAAATGATAACATATAGTATTTCTCTTTCTCTATCTGACATGTTTCCCAAAGCATCATACCCTCCAGGTCCATCCACGTTGCTACAAATGGCAAAATTTCTTTTCCTTTCTATGGGTGAGTAGTATTTAATTCATATTCTTTATCTATTCTTCTGTTGATGGACACTTATTTTGCTTCCATTTCTTGGTTACTATAAATAATGCTGCTATGAACATTGGGATGCATGTATCTTTTCAAGTTAGTGTTTTTTGTTTCCTCTGGACATACACCCAGGAGTAGAATTGCCAAATTATATGGTAGTTCAATTTTTAGTTTTTTGAGGCCCTTTCATATTGCTTTCCATGGTGTACAAAGGTTATTCCCACCAACAGTATACAAAGGTTCCCCTTTCTTCATATTCTTGCCAACCTTTGTTATTTGTGGTGTTGTTGATGATAGCCATTCTGTCATGTATGAGTTGATACCTCACTGTGCTTCTGATTTGCATTTCCCTGGTGACTAGTCATGCTGAGTATCTTTTCGTGTGCCAGTTGGCCACCTGTATGTCTTCTTTGGAAAAATATCTATTCAGATCTTCTGCCCATTTTTTAATCAGGTTGCTTTTTGATAAATTTTAAGAGCTGTTTATGTATTTTGGATATTAACCCCTCATAAGTCATATCATTTGTAAATATTTTCTCCCATTCCTATAGGTTGTCTTTCTGTTTTGTCAATGGTTTCCTTTGCTATGTGAAAGCTTTTAAGTTTAATTAGGTCCCATTTGTTTGTCTTTGCTCTTGTTTTCTTTGCCTTAGGAGACAGATCTAAAAAAATGTTGCTGATTTATATCAAAGGGTATTCTGCTTATGTTTTCTTCTAAGAGTCTTATGATTTCCAGTCTTACATTTAGGCCTTTGAGCCATTTTGGGTTTATTTTTGTATGTGGTGTAAGAAAATGTTCTAATTTCATTTTTTTTTTAACATATAGCTCTCCAGTTTTCTCAGCATCACTTATTAAAGAGACATTGTATATTCTTGTCTTATTTGTCATAGATTAATTGACCATAAATGTGTGGCTTTATTTCTGGGTTCCCTATTTGTTCTACTGATTTGTGTGCTTGTTTTTTGCCAGTATGATACCGATTTTATTACTGTAGCTTTGGAATACAGTCTGAAGTCATGGAGCATGATTCTTCCAGCTCTTTTCTGCTTTCTCAAGATTGTTTTGGCTATTCAGGTCTTTTGCATTTGTGTATAAATTAAAACAATTTTTTTTCTAGTTCTGTGAAAAATCCAATTGGTATTTTCATAGGACTTGCATCTGGAGATTGCCTTGGGTAGTATAGTCATTTTAACAATATAATTTTTCCAATTCATGAACACAATATGCC
Organism: Dama dama; assembly: GCF_033118175.1. Taxonomy (NCBI): domain Eukaryota; kingdom Metazoa; phylum Chordata; class Mammalia; order Artiodactyla; family Cervidae; genus Dama; species Dama dama. The sequence continues at coordinate 27,230,513 of NC_083711.1, forward strand.
TTTCTGTTTGGGTCATCTTCAGTTTCTTTCATCAGTGTATTATAGTCTTCTGAGTACTGGTCTTTTGCCTGCTGAGGTAGGTTTATTCCTGGGTATTTTATTCTTTTTGATTCAATTACAAATGGAATTGTTTTCTTAATTTCTCTTTCTGGTAGTTTGTTGTTAACATATAGAAATGCAACAGACTTCTGTATATTAACTTAGTATTCTTCAGCCTTAAGAAATTTGTTGTTAAGCTCTAGTAGATTTTTTTTGTGACATCTTTAGGATTTTCCATTAAGAATATCATATTATCTGCAATCAATGATAGGTTTACTTCTTTCTTTCTCATTTGGATCTCTTTTACTTCTTTTTTTGGTTTGATTCCTGTGTTAGAATTTCCAACACTATGTTGAATAAAACTGGCAAGAATGGGCATCCTTATCTTCTTCCTGATGTTAGAGGAAATGCTTCCAACTTTTCATCATTGAATGTGATGTTAGCTGTGGGTTTGTCATAAATGGCCTTTATTATGTTGAAGTGGTGGCTTCCCTGGTGGCTCAGATGGTAAAAGCACCTGTTTGCAACTCAGGAGACCCAGGTTCCATCCCTGGGTCGGGAAGATCCCCTGAAAAAAGAAGTGGCAACCCATTCCAGTATTCTTGCCTGGAAAATTCCATGGATGGAGGAACCTCATAGGCTACAGTCCATGGGGTCACAAAGAGTTGGACACGACTGAGCGACTTCACTTTCACTTTCATGCAAACTTTATGTCCACTTTCTGGAGAGCTTTTTATAATATCATTAAAGATCTTTAATATGTGATAAAGAGCATTTATGTGATAAAGTGCTTCCTTATTGATTTTTCTGTCTGGATGACCTGTCCACTGGTGTAAGCGGGCTATTAAAGTCTCCTATTACTACTACTAGTCTTGCTGTGGGTCATGTGGGCCCTTCTATTGTGGTGGGCTAACTACAGTGGGTGGTCTGCTAGGGCGGACTGGCTTCCACTCTGCTTTGTGGTCAGATCCTGCCTTGTGTGGGTGCAGGCTGCCAGCCACTGTTGGTGGGGTTGGGTCATGAGGCATCTGGCTGCAGAACCCCAGGGGGCCCTGGAGCTCATCCTGGCTCATTGGTAGGCAGAGGTGGGGTCCAAAAGATCCAAGGTCTGGTACCTGATCACCAGTGAGAGAAGCCAGGTCCTGGGGCTAGTGCTAGAACATCAACTGGCAGAACTAGATCCTGGAGTCTCCTAGGTGTCCCAGAGCTGGTGTTGGATTGCTGGCCAATTGGGACAGTTGCTGACATAGTTGGCTGTGGGGTCCAGGTTGTCCTGAAATTTGTTGGCTAAGGCTGTGGCCCAGTTGGCTGCTGGCCTGCTGGTAGGTGGTACGGGTGCAGCCATGGCAGGTTGTGGGGCTGTGCTTATCCTTAGGCTGGTAACAGGTAAGGCTGGTACTGAGGCTAGATCAGGCTTGGTAGACAGGGCTGGGACCCAGGGTATTCTGGGGCTGGTACCTGCCCACCGATGTGTGGGGCCAGGTCTGCACTCTGGTGGGCAGGGCCATGTCCGAGGGTGACTGCAGATTCATGAGGTCTTAAGACTGCCTCGGCTCATTGGTAGGGCTATGTCCCTGCCAACTCAGTTGCTTGTTCCTGAGACATCTCAGTCCTGATGCCTACAGGCTGGTAGGCAGGGAGGGGGCTCTGTCCTGAGGATAATAAGCTAGAGGGAGGATTGCAAAATGGTCTTTACAAGCACCAGTGCCCACATGGTAGAACAAGTTCCCCCAAATGGGCACCGCCAGTGTCTATGTCCCCAGGGAGGGCTCCAGTTGCTTCCTACCTCTCTAGGAGACTCTATAAGGTCAACAGGTAGGTCTGACCCAGGCTCTGTTCAAATTGCTACTTGTATTCTGGGGTCCCAGGGTGTGTGAGATTTTGTATGTGCCTTTTATGAGCAGAGTCTCTATTTCCTCCAGTCCTCTGGGTCTTCCACAGGTAAGCACCACTGGTCTTCAAAAACAAACATTATGGGGGTTCATCCTCCTGGCACAGGACTCCCAGGCTGGAGAGCCCAGTATGGGGCTCAAACCAATCATTTCTTGGGGAGAACCTCTGCAACTGTAATTATTCTCCCATTTGTGGGTTGCCTACTTGGTATGAATCTTGACCATACAACAACTCAACCCCCAATTTCACTTGCTTTAAAACTCATCTTAATGTATGCTTATAACAGGGAAGTATGCTGCTGGCCTCAGGTCCTCTTGTCAGCCAGGAAATGGGTGAGTTGGGGAAGATTCCCAGATCTAAGTGCTTTAGTTTTATATGTGATTTAAGTATTTATGTAAATTGAATAGACTGCTTAAATCATATAAATATATACTATCATCCAGACTAAATTTTATATCATTTTAGTAATCAAATCTGCTAACATCTGACTACTGTCTGAGATTAGGGTTCTGGAAAAATTATGAAAAAAGATTGAAGCATGTAGATGATAAGGTAATTATAGAGAATAGGCCCTTTCAGAGGAGTGAAGGTAAGTAGACTTGTGAGCAATGTCTCATGACATGGGCAGTCAGGAGTCTCTCTAATGCATCTATCATCTTCTCTTATGAGTGTCATCTGAAGGCAAGGCAGGACAACAGAGGGAGATTCTCAAAGTCCAAAAGTCGAGCCTGGGACATGGGATCCTGTAGCTATAACAGCCTGTGAATTGTGCAGCAGCATTCAGAGTGACTCATCAGTCATGCTTCTCTTAGGTCACTTGTTTATTCTTGAGGCCAATTTAACTTGTTCTGAAGAAAGAAAAGATTTCTGAAGATTTCAGACGATGCTCCCACACACGTGCGATGACATGCCAAGCTCAAATTAAAGTCAGTCTGTAGAATGATGGCCTGCCAAGGAGACAGGCAAACCTCCTGGCGCTTTTTAAAGCACCAGGGCAAAGAAGAATGTGAATCTAAGTGGAGTGGTTGAAAATAGTTGTATTCTTGGCCATTAGCAGCTGTGGCCGCAAATCAAGGCCCAATCTCATCTAGGCAGTGTAGACAGGCCTCTCTGACACACATCATTCTTCTTGGGCTGAATGTACACAGGCCTGATTGGTGATAGAATGATAAGCATTGTTTTCAAATACAAAACCAAATTATGTATGGGAATTTGACAGTGGATGTTCATAAAATGACTGGACAAAAACCATATACCAAGCTATTCATTCTTTAATGTCATTCATAGAATATATTTTACATATAAGAATGATTTAAATTTTCAGAACTGATGTTTCAGGCATTATACTGTCACTTTGATACAACACAATTACTGTGGTCCATGCTTTATGATCACTTTTTTTTGTAATTGATCTCTATTGAATAGAGTCTAAAAATTAACTCAACTTTTAAAAAAGATTGCACTATGCTTAGATTCCACTGTGTTTGAATTAAGGAATCCTTGAAAATGTAAAAGTTCAAGAATGTATTTTAATCCTGAAGCAATTTTGAAATTTGATGGTTCCATACTGTGGAAAACCACTGTGTGAAGTGTTCTTGCCAACTGTTACTGAAACTATTTGCATTAATATTCTTTCAGAGGAAAAGTAGGATATGAAAGGCTAATATTAAGCTTTCAAATAATTTTACTGAGGATCTAATCACTATCAGAGCTTCCAGAGAGTTATTTGAAGTAGAGATAGCCAGACCTGAAAATGTGAAAGAGACACTCTTGGGTTAAGAAATAGTAGAGCTGGTCCCCATGTCCACTGGCTCCCTGAGGCCAGAGGTCAAACCTCTTTCATTCACCAATACACACTCAGCACCCAGGGGGTTGGGATTTGGCACAAAGCAGAGACTTGGTGTTTATTTGTTAAATGGGTATGTGAGCTAATTGGCCATTGAGAAGTCAACCAGTGGCCAGAGAAATAGGATCAGTAAGTGTCTGGGGCAAGTATAGTGGAAATGCATAGACATTAAAGTCAGGGTGACCTCTCTGAGTTTCAGTTCCTATATCTCTAAACCAAGGATGGTAACTTCCTCATAAGGTTGCTATGTGATCGAGCACAATAGACACATAAAAATGTCTAGAATAATGCTTGACTCATCCTTTCTGACTCTTTGTGACCACCACTCTTTGTAGCCCACCAGGCTCCTCTGTCCATCGAATTCTCTAGTCAAGAATACTGGAGTGGATAGCCTTTCCTTTCTCCTGGGGTTCTTCCCGACCCAGGGATTGAACCCATGTCTCTCACATTGCAGACAGATTCTTTACCATCTGAGCCACCTGGGAAACCTCATAACTGGTTATTAAAAGCTAATAATCTCCATGCTTTAGATGTGCTTCCCCCTCCCCCCAAACCTTAGCCTACATCTTGTATATTCTTCTTATGTCCTGTTTTGGAAAATACATCGAGCGGAACATCAGACTTAGATAATGGTCCCAACCTAACCACTTAACCTCTGGGCTTTGGCTTTCTCAGTAAAACGAGGGGATTGGATTAATTCTCTCAGTCCCTTCTATCTCTAGGTTTTAGTTTTTAAGTCTCCTAATTTTCATTTAGTCCTCATAAGTTAAACACTTTATCTAAATTAAGAAACACGGTGCACAGGCGAGTTGTTATTGTTCAGCTGTTAAGTCATGTTCAACTCTTTGCGACCACATAGACTGCAGCACACCAGTCTCCGTGTCCTCCACTATCTCCTGGAGCTTGCTAAAATTCACGTCCACTGGGTCAGTGATGCTATCTAATCATCTCATCCTCTGCTGCCCCCTTCGAGAGACCATCCTAATATATATATTGTTATCTTCCCACCTCGTTTTAGATATCTTTTCTTTAATTCTGTGAATTTTCCTTACATTTTTTAGATGTCAACTACATACAGGGTAAATTTTGTTAGAATAATTAAGATTTGGATTCTGTTTTCTCAAATGTTTTAGCCAACTGAGAGTTGGCTAAAGTGAGGCAGATAATCTATGAGGTAATGAATCCCTTGATGTTTCAGAAATTAATTCTTCCAAGGTTTTATTTTCACCGTAAGGTTGTTATTAAATATTGTATTATAACATTGTGAATATGGTGGGAGGAAAGGAGTCAAGTTTTGGTTAATAAAGTGTGTCTTCCAATAGAACTCTGAGTAGCTGAATACTTAACCATGGCGAGAGGAGAGTTATAACTGCATGGTTGTTAATGTTGTTTAGTCGTAAAGTCATGTCCGACTCTTTTGCAACCCCATGGACTGTATCACACCAGGCTCCTCTGTCTATAGGATTTCCCAGGCAAGAATACTGGAGTGGGTTGCCATTTCCTTCTCCAGAGGATCTTCTCGACCCAGAAATTGAACTCACATCTTCTACTTGGTAGGCAGATTCTTTACCACTGAACCACTAGGAAAGCCCCATAGCTGCATGGTAAAACACCAAAGAAATTCAGATTATTTATTTTATGAGCTAGATTTTTTTTTTTTCTTTTAAGGCTACATTTGCACATTATGACCATCTTGAATTTCTTCAATAGTGGCAGTCTTTTTGAAAGGGCAGTTCTTAAGTGTAGGAAACATTTAAAATTTTTCAGTCTCATCATGGTTCTGTTACTGGAATTTGTGTTCAGAAAGGATTGTTAGTCTTCACTCATTAGAAATGCAATGAGAAAAATAATGCTTCTATTATTAATTCATGGTCAGTAAAAGAATAATTAAATTCTCTTTATGTATTCCTTCTACCTAGTAATGCTTTATTTCTAAGATTAACTGTGTGACATTGTATGAAGAAGATTGTTGCACACAATGATTTTTAAGAAACTAAATGACTAAAAACGACTGAGGTTAGTGTTGGTAGAATCCATTTTCTCTCTCTCTCTCTCTCTCTCTCTCTCTCTCTCGGACAGCCTGCAAAAAGAAATCTTATCCAAGACAAATATCTCCATTTTTTTTTAATGTAATAGCTCCTTTTTAACCTAGGAACTGAGCTTATGGATAAAAAGAGTATAGTTGATATAAAACAGAGTGACAAATTATTTGTATATAGTCCATTGAGCACAATCCAAGTAGTTCTGGTTAGAAAACTCCTTTTCAAATATAGACTAAAAGTATGATTACTTGATTGAAAGCTTTTTCCCATTTGACACCAGTTTCAAAGCTTATATATTTTGTTTTAATTCCTTCACCAGATATTACTTAGTGTCCAGAAGATGCACCTTTTAAAGATGGTCCTCTAATCAGGACTTTTGAAGACAACACATTTTAGCAATTCCCATCTAGAAATCAGTGTTGGAAAAAGTCAACAGTGTCATTACACAAGTTTTATTTCCTGGATTTTCTTTTGCATTTTGAAATTTTTAAAGTTAAAACAGTTCTTAATTGCTCCCTGGAATGAATCTTTAAACTATAATCAAACACAGAGATCCATGTTACATGGCACTGTGGGAGATCCAAAATGACAGGGCCTCATACACCATTTCAGTAGTCATGTATGGATGTGAGAGTTGGACCATAAAGAAGGCTGAACACTGGAGAAATGATGCTTTTGAGATAGTGTTGGAGAAGACTCTTGAGAGTCCAAGGGACTCTCTGCAAGGAGACCAAACCAATCAATCCTAAAGGGAATTAATCCTGAATATTCATTAGAAAGGCTGATACTGAAGCTGAAGCTCCAATACTTTGGCCACCTGATGTGAAGAGTCGATTCATTAGAAAAGACCCCTATACTAGGAAAGATTGGAGGCAGGAGGAGAAGGGGATGACAGAGGATGAGATGGTTGGATAGCATCACTGACTCAATGGACATGAGTTTGAGCAAGCTCCAGGAGTTGGTGAAGGACAGGGAAGCTTGGCATGCTGCAGTTCATGGGGTCGCAAAAGATCAGACACAACTTAGCGACAGAATAACAACAACATACACTTATGTTTTTAATAACTGTGCCCTGAAATCATCAGTCTGAATCCATGAATTTGCTGGGAAGTTGGGAGGGGAAACGTTGCATGTGTGTAGGATTGTGGTTTTCCATTTGGGGAGTGTTATTTGAAAATAATTATTGAGTTAAGGGTTTCAGGTATTTTTGTGGTTTACTGCAGTGTTTCATATCAGTATTTCTTTTCTTCAGGATGCATTATTTTAAATAAACTTTCACAAAAAATGCTTTCTAGAGGTAGTTTGTAGATATTTAATTTTCACCTTTTGCATGACAATGTGTTGTGCTCCTGCCTAGAATTTGAATGTTTCTAAAATGTTGATTTGAGTAAACTCTGGGAGTTGGTGATGGACGGGGAGGCCTGGCGTGCTGCGACTCATGGGGTCGCAAAGAGTCGGACACGACTGAGCGACTGAACTGAACTGAAAATGTTGATAGACTGTTACTTTAAAAAAACTAGGAAGTGAAAGGAATTCAAAGGCTGGAGAAAGATTATAGTGCTTCTGCTTTAATTTAGGGACTAAAAACTTTTTCTTCTGTTACAGGCTTTGAAGAATTTATCCATGATTTTATTCATCCATTTGTTTATTGAGCAGTTACTCAGGTCTTGGAGAAACCAGACCAACATACATGCTCATGTATTGCTGTTCATCACTTCCAAGGAAATGGTGAATTTTACTTTCACATTTGTATCTCAGTGATTTAGAGTTTGGAAAAGAAGACTTGAGTCATCATACTAAAAAATGTTCTTTCTCTTTATTGAGATGAACTTTGAGGTCAAGAGTGCTAAGGTGAGTCCCAAAAGTAGCATTCAACTTAAGAGTTAACTCTAAAGAGACACAGTATAGCAAGTTTTAAAATACTATTATCAGGGATCTAGATATGCCCTAAATAACCCTGGCTTCTAATGATCTCTGATGGACATATTTTCTTTTTAAACTAGGAGCTTCCCTAACCTCATTTTCCCCCATTAAAAAAAGAGAGAGAGAGAGAAAAGAAAAAGAAAACAGAAGTTCTAAAAGGTTAAGTAAAGTAGTTTGACCAATGTCAAACAGCTAGTAGATGACAGAGCAAGAAAACAACTCAATTCCTCTGAGCAGAGTAAAATTTCATCCATGCATTAGATTAAGACTTAGAGCTTGGAGACTGGAGCCCAGAGAAGAGATTTTCTACAATTTATTTTTTGATAGAGAAGGAAGCCAGAAATGACCATCAAAAAAGTTTCCTAAGTCAAGTTCTCTCTCGTTCCAATTGTAATACCTAGCCCAGGGGTCTGGCACATCTCAGCAGTTCTTCCTTTAAGGATGACTCATTTTGCTTTGACTGGTAGGAAATAATGGTTTCTTTGTTCTATCCAAGTTGTTATACAGACGCAGAAAGGAGTACTGAAGTAAGTCGGAAGTCCTTCAGTTCAGTTCAGTCACTCAGTTGTGTCCGACTCTTTGCGACCCCATGAATCACAGCATGCTAGGCCTCCCTGTCCATCACCAACTCCTGGAGTTTACTCAAACCCATGTCCATAGAATCAGTGATGCCATCCCACCATCTCATCCTCTGTTGTCCCCTTCTCCTCCGGCCTCCAATCCCTCCCAGCATCAGGGTCTTTTCCAACGAGTCAACTCTTCGCTTGAGGTGGCCAAAGTATTGGAGTTTCAGCTTCAGCATCAGTCCTTCCAATGAACACCCAGGACTGATCTCCTTTAGGATGGACTGGTTGGATCTCCTTGCAGTCCAAGGGATGCTCAAGAGTCTTCTCCAACACCACAGTTCAAAAGCATCAATTCTTCGCCACTCAGTTTTCTTCACAGTCCAACTCTCACATCCATACATGAAGTCCTTAAGAGAATATTATTTGGTAAGTCACTTGTGATAACTCTATCTTCTCAACCCCAAACTGAAGTAATCCAGATTGATATGATATTTTCTGATAAAAGAAATCTTTTATATGAACAATCTCCCAAAAGTATAACAGTTAAATCAATTTAGCTAACTAATTGACTGATGAAAATAATGAAATATCAATAACATTGAAGTTGTCCTGAGAAGTACAGAATGTACAGTCACCAAAGGGATGAGAGTCGATACTCAGTGGAAGTAACGTGGAGGCTTGCTACTCGCGGTGCAGCCTCTGGACTGGCAGTGTTGCTTGGGATCTTGTTAAAAATGGAAAATCGCAGGCTACAATCCAGGCTTACAGAATCAGCATGTGTATTCCAACATGATCCTCAGGCCATTTATATGTACATTAAAGTTTGAGAAGCAGTGATTTAGAACACTATGAGAAAGGTTGTTTAAGGGAATCTAAAGGATGACCATCAGAGGAGGAGAGATAGTCCTACCCTTTTATTTTTCTAGTTTCTTTTGCCCACAGTTTTTCAATTGTTAAGATAAGGGCCCCATGGGTAGCTATTCCTGTGACTCATAACATTCATGAAACATTGAACGTACTGTGTTCTTCAGAGTAGGGTCTCTTGCTCCATTTCTTGATTTTAAATGGTTATTTTATTGCAATTCTCTCCACAAGTGAAGCAGAAAACCACACATACTTTTTACTTTTCTCAACATTTCTTACCATCAAAAATGTCACTGCAGTCAGTTCTTGATTAAAAAGTACTAAAGGAGTGCAAAATGGCATTGAAAGATGTTCATTTTTTTTTTTTTTTAACCTTTTAGTCATGATTTTAACCATTCAGGTCACCCTAATTCCTCTCTGCCTTTATAAGGGTTTATTAACAATTAATAAAATTCCCAGATTTTATTTTTACTCTTGCCTTCTCTCTCTTTTACTATTTACATATCGAATCCATTTGTTGAAAGATGATGGAATTAATAATGATTAAGAAGGATAAGCTAGAGTATCAAAGATCCCAGGGCCAGTTAACCGAGAAGACCTGTTAAATCATTGCCACTAATATTTATCGAGTTTACTCTGTACAGGTGCTGTGCTGAGGGCTGAGTATTTATTATTGGACTTAACCTGCGTGTTTCTGATACTGCTCAGGACTCACAAATACTGACATTAGTTCCAATAGGTGGGCTGTAGGACAGTGCCAAGTTTTCTTTCAGTTCAAAAATTTACTATTTAAAGATTGATTTCTTTAGCATCTGTGTATCCTTCTTCATTTTGAAAACCATATATATTTAATGTACTTTTTTCTATCAGAAAAAGGTACAGATTAATAGCTAGTCATCTAGCTAGTCATCATGTCATCTAGTTGTTCACTTGTGTCCAACTCTTTGAGACCCCATGGTCTGCCAGGCTCCTCTGTGCATGGGATTTTCCAGGCAAGAATACTGGAGTGGGTTGCCAGTTCCTTCTCCAGGAGATCTTACTGACCCAGAAATTGAACCCAGGTTTCATTGCAGGCAGATTCTTTACCATCTGAGCCACCAGGTAAGTCCAATAGCTAATCAAATCCTAGAATTTAAAATTTGACAGAAAAACTTACTGTGCTATAAATGCATTATTAGCTAACTGTCTTATTGCTTTTTATGATATATTCTGGAATAAGATTTGGTTTTTGAAAAGTGTAAAATCTGTAATTAACATTGAATATTTTGATTGCTAATAAATATGAAATAAAGTTCCTCTTCTGGAAATCAAAGTTAATGTTTTGTTTCTTAAAAATACAGAAATGCTTAATTGATCATGTCATTTTGAAAAAAAAAGGTAAAAATCTGTGAAACATGAGATCTTTTAACACACAAATTGAGAGCATTTGAAAACATTTTAAGTAACAACATTAAGGTATTAGCTGTAAACCAGATTTATTGTTATTTAGCAATCTTTTGTTTGATTATTATTAGCTATATTTCCCTCTTCTTATGAGTTAGATTTACAAATAAATAAAAACAGCTAATGCATGCTCTAGACAGAATATATTTTAAAGGGCTTCCCTGGTGGCTCAGACAGTAAAGATTCTACTGCCAAGGAGGACACCTGGGTTCAGTCCCTGGGTCAAGAAAATCCCCTGGGTCAAGAAAATCATAGGGAATGGCTACCTACTCTAAACAATTTTAAAATAATTTAGATAGTACCTAATCTTGGTATCCTGAAAATAAATTTCAGTTTGGTATATGTTACATGTAATCTAGCAGCTATGAATCTTAAAATTTTTTATAAGGTTCCAGAGTCACTATCTTCTTGGCTCTATACTACCAATGAGCCTGAACTAGATGCCAAAACTGAACCAGTTTGAGGACTGAAAATTCCACATCCTGAAAAATCCCACCATCTCAGGAAAACCTAAAAAAATAGGCATCCTATCTCAAATCTTTGTAAAGTAACTCATGGAAGCCTCCTCCTCTTAGTCTTTTTCTGTCTTTTGAACAGCCACATTCCAGAATTCAAACCTCGCCTATGCTGGCCAGAGTGAGCTTTGAGGACTGGCCTATAAAGGATTCCAGCTCCTCATAACTTGTTCATAGCTGTTCCTTCTCTGATATCACAACCTGCTTCAACCCCACCCATTGGTGTTCCCTGCTCCCACCACCTCATGCTTTCCCTTCAGTCTATGCAATGAGATCAATAAATAACCCAACCAAATAGCACATGCATGCCTGCTAAGGTTCTTCAGTTGTGTCTGACTCTTTGCGACCCCCATGGACTATAGCCCACCAGGCTCCTCTGTCCACGGGATTCTCCAGGCAAGAATACTGGAGTGGGTTGCCATTTCCTTCTCCAGGGGATATTCCTGACACAGGGATAGAACCCATGTCTCTTATGTCTCCTGCATCGGCAGGAGGGTTCTTTACCACTAGCATCACCTGGGACAGCTGTGAGCTATCAGATGAAATGTCCTGTCAGAGAGGTAAGGAATCAAGGTTAGACTGATTCCCTCCCACAAAACAAAAACAAATAAAAAAAAAACCTCTTATTTTTCATGTAATTAATTGCTAGAGACTGAGTGTTTATACTCCCCTCAAAATTCATATGTTGAAATCCTAACCCTTAATGTGATTATATTGGGTTGGCCAAAAAGTTTGTTAGAGTTTTCCATGAACTCTTACAAACTTTTTTGGCAAACCTTATGCCACGAGGTTGGGCTTTACCACGAGAGTGGAGCCCTCATGAAAGGGATTAGTGCTCTTATGAACAAGACCCCAGAGAGTGGCCTTTTGCCTCCTCCATGTGAGGACACAGTGAGAAGATGGCCACCTATGAGGCAGGAAGTGGGCTCTCACCAGGCACAGAATCTGATGGAACTTTGATCTTAGACTTCTCAGCCTCCAGAGCTGTGAGAATTAGATATATGTTGGTTATAAGCCTTGGAGTCTATGGTATGCCATTATAGAATCCTGTGACTAAGACACTAAGTAATAAAAATACAGATTTCTTTTTATAGAATTTTTTTCCTCACTTTGCAGGAATGCATGCATTCTATATGTAAGGACACACCACTACTGATTCTTTAGAAAGAACAGACATGCAAGTCAGGGCTGGTCATTGCCTTGTGAAGCCACTCAGAGTGATGAGTCCTTTCATAGGCTAGGATCATCATGTCATTGTTGTTTAGTCGCTAAGACATGTCCAACTCCTCTGCAACCCCATGGACTGTAGCCCACCAGTGTCCTCTGTCTATGGGATTCTCCAGGCAAGAATGCTGAAGTGGGTTCCCATTTCCTTCTCCAATAGGAGAAGGATCATTGTATAGGATTACAACTGGATCATTGTAACCATCGTTTATTTGGTCCCCATGTGTTCTAGTCACAACACCAGGTTTGTTATACACATGAACACACTTTGTCCTCACGTTAAGTCAGCCAGTGAGTCTTATGACATTCATGTCATAGATGAGGAAAACGAAACTGAGAAACTTGAAGTAACTTTCCCAACTTTCCAAGAAAGAGGCAGAGCCAGAATGTGATGACAGGTCTGCATGAAACTCTTGAGTGTGTCTGTGATCGGGCAAGCTAGGGCAGGGCCATTTATATAACATGTGCCATTTGACCAAATTATCCTGTTAAATAGTCTGGGAAAGCCGATTAAAGCTGCTGATTGATCTGTTGAAAAGCATGATACTTGGGGAGAACAATCAGCCAAATAAACAAGATGTTCCGATGAACAATTGCCCTCACACGTAATGATTACTCTTATTTTGAAAGGCCCATGATGATAACTCTGTAAGAAACCTCTTGGTGGTTTATTTTAAATTAACCTCCTCCTGTTTCCTATTTGGAAAACCATATCCTTATTTATCATTCTGGAGCTGTTTGCAGGCCTCTCCTTCTAATGTTTATTACCAGGAATTGCTTTGTGATGGCTGATTGCCCCAAATCAAGGGTGGCAAGATAACCTTGCCTTCAGTTAAAAATCACTTGGGGGATTGACAGAAGTCAGTAGGATAAACTAAAAAGTAAACACCTCGTGTGTAAATAGCGGCACCATAGAGAAGTTCAGTTTGTCTTATTTAAACATAATAAAAATACACTCATTTGTAAAAGCCCTAATTACATTTGTGGGAAGCAACCTAGCTAAAGCATTTTTAGAACATGGAACTTCTTTTGTTAACCTAAATTCACTTAAATCATGGGTAAAATTTTAAATAATTCACTAATTTTACCTACTTGCTGTTGTTGTTTAGTCAATAAGTTGTGTCCGACACTTTTGCAACCCCATGGACTGTAGCACACCAGTGTCCTCTGTCCATAGGATTTCCCAGGCAAGAACACTGGAGTGGGTTGCCATTTCCTACTCCAGGGGATCTTCCCGACCCAGGAATTGAACCTGTGCCTCCTGCACTGCCAGTGGATTCTTTACCCCTGAGCCACCAGGGAAGCCCAGCAAATATTCTTATAATATCATAAACTGCCAAATGTCTGAATTTGAAATATGTGATCTAGTCAAACCTGCTTATAGGAAGTGAATACAGAGACATTAAATAGCTTTTAAGTTGGTGTTTGGACAATGACCAGGGCATTCGACTCATAGGCAAATGTTTACTCTAGCAAACACACTGTATCTCTGAAATGGATAAAGCATCATTTTAGGTAAAACTTGGGATAATATTTCATGACATGATTCTTACATATCATTATCTATCTAACCACTCCATCCTAAAGGAAATCAGTCCTGAATGTTCATTGGAAGGACTGATGTTGAAGCTGAAACTCCAATACTTTGGCCACCTGATGCAAAGAGCTGACTCCTTTGAAAAGACCCTGATGCTGGGAAAGATTGAAGGCAGGAGGAGAAGGGGACGACAGAAGATGAGATGGTTGGATGGTATCACCGACTCAATGGACATGAGTTTGAGTAAACTCCGGGAGTTGGTGATGGACAGGGAGGCCTGGCGTGCTGCAGTTCGTGGGGTCACAAAGAGTCGGACACGACTGAGCGACTGAACTGAACTGAACTGAACTGATCTATTGAATAAGTGAGGATGGTCCTTCAAAGTGGGAACTGTGTCTTATACAGTTTTGATTTCCCACAGTGATTACTTCATTTTGGTGGTGCTTTGGATACTGTTGATTTGCGGATTTTACCCAACCCCTCCTATGCCCATTAACACAGCTAAGATTGAAAAGAATATTCGTCTGTGAATGACTTTTTTCTAAGTCCATGGAAAATATACTTCTGCATACACTGGAAATCTAATTTATTTTTTGTCCCATCTGATATCAAACTAGTATTTTGTGATTCATCCTTCATTGAAAAAAATATGTTCTCTATTACCCCTTAATATAGAGGGTTAAAAACATTTTAAGTTGACTTAATGTCTTTAGTTGCTTGGACATCAACATGATACACACACTGATATTTTTCCAAAGTATTTTGCATCTGTGACCATAAGATCACATAAATATGATGGTCTCAAATGAAAAACATTGTTTCCCTGCTTCAGAGGACGATAGAAAGGAATAGAAACCTATACCGTCTACTAATTCTTGTTCTTAAATGGCTTATGGACTTTCAAGTTAGCACGTTTCCACAGCAAATGGAATTGGGGAAGGGACGGCTTGACACCTTAGCTGTTACCACTCTCCTGTCAGCTGTCACTGAAGCATGAAGCGTCCCAGCAAAAGAAAGCCACTCTTTGCTGGAGTCCAGTAGCTGCCAGCCTGGGTGAGGAGGGCAGGGAAAGATTGTGTTACTCGGTGACAGCTGAATCTTTCCAAGAGAATTAACTACCTAATTCCTCTAATGAAAATGTACCTTTTACATAAAATTGGAAGAGGAATAAAAATGGAAATAGAATTGGTGCTTTTACCAAGACTCAGCAAGCTTCTGGGTTCTGAGGCTAGAGACATTTTTAAAAAGATACAACGCTCTATACATTCTTTGATCCAGTGGAAGCTTTAAAATATCTGTGCAGGAGGTTTTAAATGCTCAGCCCTCCTTGTTAACGCCGTGTTAAGTATTCCTAATCCAAACCATAGAAAATTTAACTGCTATCCAATGGTGCTGCCCGAAAGTCATTTCTTATTTTATTTCTTCCTCCTTTTGTCACTTGGTATCTCACACTGATCTTCACAGGAATTCTTACAAAATAGGGAACCAGAATCACCTCTAAACTAGCTGATATGCCATCATGAAATCTCTCACTGTCTTCTCTGTTTAAGGATTTGAGAGTCAAACTAGATGATATTTAAAGTCTTTCTTGCCCCCGTGGCCTATAAGATTCAAAGTTTGACAATTAGAATTATCAATACATATATATTCACTCTGGCACTTAAAATCTGATCTGCCCCCTGCTCGTCATCTTTCTCCTTTCAACCTGAAAGATATGCCAGTCTCCTCAATATGTCTCATGGTATAGGTCTGATGAAGGATCAAGTTATTTTCAACACTTCATGCTGGCACCTACGATTAGTGTAACCATCTTGATTCATGAATGCAAACATCCTACTGCCCAGCAGAAAGATTGAGCTCTTTCATTTAAGCACTGTTCCTTACCAGCAATTAAAATACAAAATCCTAACTAATCTTCCAGATAGTATATCCTATCTTTCTGACTCTGAGGGGCATATTCCCTGTTCCATTTCGTGATCTTGCTCTTTCATATTGCTCTGTAGTCTAAATAGTTGTTCCCATACTTTGGCATCATTGGTAATTTGTTTTAAATCATATATCTTTTCCAGATTAAATCATAACCTGAGCCGGGAGTTATGTTCCATCATTTTGCATCTTCATACTTCAATATATGAAAATTGAAAGGATTATAGGATTGAGTCACTAATGAGGCCTTTTCTTCTTTCTTAAAGATACTTCAGGGGGTTATAGGTTCCTATAGTGGGAATCTCTTATGAAAATTACCTGTAGTTCCCAACCTCTGAGGGAACAATTATAGGAGTAAGACACCCCATCATCTTTTTGCCTTCCCCACAGATTTGAGAATATATTGTGCTATTTATTCTGTTAACATCAAGCTGGGGAATTCTATCAGGTTGTAGGCTGGGAATATTGACCCAGGAGTGGGGATCCACTCTAATTACTACCTTCTTAGAACAAGAATTGAAGATAATTACTTATCTCATTTTCAATTAAAAACCTTAGTTCTCTCTAGTCCTATAATACCGTAAGGCCTCATATGGGGCCAGTCGAATCTAATTGTTAACTGCTCCCCTCCTCTATCCATCTGCATTTATACTAAATGATATGCTTATCAAAATGGATAAAAGTTTAATTTCATGTTCCTTTATTATCGTGTATGGAAGTATTGTGATTTACCTTCACTAAATAGTGGAACAGCAGGTTCTTAAGACTTTTCTTCATTTTGGAAGATTGATATTTGCAGTTTCCTCTTTTTTTATTTTAAATTACCTTTTCTTAATTTCATGGAAAGAGTTATGCTTTCCTCTAGAGCAGAGATATCACCTTTTTTAATTTTAATATCCTCAAGTTCTCGGGGGGTGGGAGAAATCTGTAGAACCTTGAAAGTCTGTTCTGGGAAATAATGTTGGCTGTACTATACTGGGAAATCTGAGATCCATGAAAACCAGTTATTAGAGAGAAATGAGATGATACTGTTTCTCAGCATTTGAGATCAAGAACCTCACATTGAAGTAGGCATTGTCCCTGATTTCCCATAGCTGTCATAACTTTCCCATAACTGTCATAATTTATATTAAAATATAAAATTTAAAACCCTACAGTTCATACAAAACACTCAGTAGTAAGAGTGACAGAGGAAGTGACAAAGCTGGAATTTGTCAGAATGAACAATAAATAAATAAAATATGCTGAAGAAACTTGCTCCAAGCACAGTTGGTTGCCTGTCCGACATTAATTCACCTCCCCAATTCAAACCACATCAACTTTTTCCTTTCTCCAGTTACCTACTTTTCTCTGTAGTCATATACTTAAAGGAACTCACTCCAATTTCAGGTTTTAGGGGTAGTGTTAGTTGGTCTAAAATAAACATGTTAGTCTTAATACTTTTGCCAATGAAGCCGTTGAAGTCAATGAAGCATGGCCATGTGACATATGTCTGGCTAATGAGCCAGGCAGCTGTGAGGAAAATTATTTTCCTCCTAAAAGTTGCCCATGAAACAGTGGCGCCATTTTTTTGGCTTCTGGTCATTATTCTAGCTGGATATGCCATCCAGACCTGGTGCAACCATTTTGAACCCTGACAGGAGCCAGTTATAACAGAATCCAAGGCACAGAAGGATCCAAAGCTGGGCCCTGACTATACAATGCCTTGGGGCTTTTATGCTACAAAAAAGTAATTCATAATCTTACTGTTTAAGAAAATCAGGATTTTCTGTTATTTGAAGATATAATCATTCTGATAAAAAAAATTCTATATTTCTTTTCTTTTTTTTTTTTCTGGAGAGTCTAAAAACAAGACTTTAAACAGTGTATTGAGCCCTCCCTTGGGATCTTAGGTCTTGTAGAAAGCTATGAGGAAAAGTAATGAAGGAGGCAGAATTAGGTTATATTTGCATAAGTATAGCAAAACAGATAACCAAAATATTTAGTTTAAAATGTTCTCACAATTCCAAAATAGTGGCTTTAAAACACAGCAACAAAAATTCCACTTTTCCCCCCTGATGTTCATAACTTCTGGTCAAAGACCCTGAGAATGTGGAATGACCATGGGAATAGGGAGTGATGGAATCTTCCAGTCCCCACTGCCCACTGCCATATATGTGCGTATTGCGTTCCAGCATGGAGAATCAGGAAGCCTAGCTATGCATACTACAAGGGTAAGCAGAACTTAGATATTTCATTTTTCCCTTTTGCTATGGTGTCACTCATACAGGGAGACTGGCACTGAGCAAACTCCCTTCAGACCTCATGTGAAGAAAGGAGATCTGCACCACTTTACCTTAAAGCACAGAGCACAGAGAACTTGGTGCAATTCCACATCTAGTTTTGCAAATCTGCTGGCACGCAAAGCCTTAGTAATGGATTTGGATGTGTCCTAGAGTTTATTGTGCCAATATCAATTGAATTAAGACTTCAAACCTTTTCAGGGAACTTCCCATCCTTCATTTCAAATGAATGCACAGACTGCTTTCAGCTACTGAAGTGCTGGCCCTGAAATGAAAAATGAATACCTCTCAGCTAAGGTGGATTGCAAAAACCCACAACATCAGATTTTGATCAGGATCCAAACTAAAAAAAAAATTTTTTTTAGTGTAAACAATGATTTCCACTCTTTCAAGAATCTGACAGCAGGATGTAGTGAAAGAGCACTGAATTAGGGCAAGGGTCTTGGATTCGAGACTTTTGCTTTTTCCCTGTCTCTTTATTCCTGTGTAATTAGGCAAACAGTTTTACCTCTATGGAATTCAGTTTTTTTTATTTTTAAAAAAATGTGCTATTTTTTAATGTTTTGGCCACACAGTGCAGCATGCAGGATCTTAGTTCCCCAACCAGGGATCAAATCCCCACCCTCTGCAGTGGCAGCTGAGTCTTAAACACTCGACTTCCAAGGAAGTTGTTCAGTTTCTTAATTTTTAAAATGATAATAATTGGTTTTGTCAAACAGTTTCTAAAATGATTGCCATAAAATTCAGTATGATAAACCCCAAAATATTATACAAATACAGAGTACCATTATTTTTATTCCATCTCTTATTTGTGAGGAGATTTAAGGACATGTCCAAATTGATTACATTCCAAAGGGCCGAGATGTCAAACCTTGGAGTGAAGATAACCAGGCCTCTGTAGGAATCCCCAGGCATATATTTCCTAAGCATCATTATATTCATGACCTTTATTTTTCTTTTTACAGCTAAAATGGTGTTAATTTATCAAAAGTCTAATAGGTTCTTATTATGTCTTGATCCACTTCTAGGATACAAAGACACATACGAGGCTTACAATCCAGTAGGGGAAAGAACTCAGTTAGAAAATATAAATATAAGGCTGTAAGTGGAAACTTATGACAGCTATGGGAAATCAGGGACAATGCCTGCTTTGATTTGAGGTTCTTGGTCTCAAATGCTGAGAAACAGTATCATCTCATTTCTCTCTAATAACTGGTTTTCATGGATCTTCTCAGGTTTCCCAGTATAGTATAGCCAACGTGAATTCCCAGAACAGACATCCAGGGTTCTACAGATTTCTCCCACTCCCCGAGAAGATTTTTAAAACAGATGCAGGAGGAAGCTCACCAAATGATTAATTTTCATTTCAGCTTTCATTATGTTGATAGCATTTTTGAGGGCAAGGGACACACCAGAGCCCTCTGAATGCCAAAAGGAGAATGAGGTTGCTGGCTAAGGGTATGCTGTATAGGCCAGGAGGTCATGGATGAGCTCCATCTCTTTCCCCCTGAGAATTCTGCAGATAGCATGTTTTATGGGAGTCTTTAGTTGGAAGAGAAGCTGAGACAAGGAGAAGGTACCTTATTTGCAAAATTTCTAATCATAGGAATAGGTGAAAGAAAAGAGGTAATAGAATTAAGAATCTTGATTTATAGCTTGCTGAATAACCACTTATAGTTTAAAAACAATTACTCTCAATATGTCATTTAATGATTAGTAGACTTAGAATCAAAGCAGAAGTAATAGAGGGCTTCTTTTTACTATCCATTCCTGGAGTCTCCACTAACATGTCGCTTTGGAGTTGAAAGTAAATCCACAGATACATATCCCATCTGAGCCACTGATAACATCATTAGGACAAACCTATGCTATAATCTTGGAGGTTTATCCACCTTCTGGACCTGAGATCAGGAAATGAATATTAGATCTTAAAAACTGAACTTGAGAAAAAATTAATCAAGCATTTTGGAGATCTCATAAAGTTTAATCATAGAATATATAATGAATGAACTTTTATAGATTATATGACTAGTGATGCTAAACTAACCTCCTGTGGGACTCAGGCTCTTCCTTCCCACACTGGTATCTCTCCCTCTGGGTCTCAGCCCTTATCCTTAGGGCAACAATAGGAGGAAAGGAACCATGTGTCTTGGAAACAGTGATAGCTCTTTCCTCTATGGTATTCAGGTTACTACTGCTGCATAATCAGTTATCCCCAAATTTAGCAGCTTCAAGTGATTGCTTTATTTGGCTCACAATTTTGTGAGACAGGAATTTGTCAGCTCTTAGTGGAGCGGTTCTTGCTGGGGGTTTCTCATGAAATTGCAATCAGATGTTGGTGATGACTGTAGTCACTTGAAGCCTCAACGGGATTTCCTGTCCAAGATGGTGCACTCATATGGCTGGCAATGGAAACAGACTGCTGTCTGGAGCTCAAGTGGGCTGTTAGCAGAGAATGTCTCCCTGGAACTCTCCAGAACCACAGTCTCAGGATCACTGTATTCTTACATAGCATCTCAAGGCTGTAAAAAGTGAGTGTTCCATCTAAAAAAATAAAACCCACATGGCCTTTTGTAACCTATCGCCCCAAATCACACATTGCTTCTGCCATAATCTGTTGGTTACAGAGAAGGAGAAAGTTCACTCAGATTCAAGGGAGGGGACTTAGACCCCATCTCTTGAGGAGGGAGTAGCAAGACTCTAGAAGAATATATGGGAAAGAAAAGACTGATGTGGCCACCTTTGGAAAATACAAAGTGGTAAAACACTGCTCTGTGTGAATTTCAAGACTGCTATTTCTGCTGCTGAATGTTCTATGATATTCCCAATGTTGCTTTAGCTCATTTTAAAGATTTTTCTGGTTCTTCTGATGTTTCTTTTTCCTCCTTTTTTGGTTATGTCTAAAAGAATCACTTAGCGGAATCCAATTTGCTAGTTTCAGATATGGGTTAGTCTCCATGTGGAGCTGTATTATTCACTTGTAGCAGATACACAGGTTGCTAGAAATATTTGCTCCCTTCACTTCCCCACTCTCCAACAGGTGGCCTGCTTGTCTTCACCTGTGACTTACCTCACTTACCTTAGATCAGGTCTGGGAAGGAATTCTGAAGGCTCCATACATTGCAGATCTCCTGACTCACCAACATGCACCAACATGCCTTTGGTTCCACTTGTCTGTCACTCAGCCTCTGTCTAGATGCAGAAATGCTGTACTTCAGACTGACCCATGATTTAGTCTCTGGAGTCTGCACTCATATTTTTGAACCTAAACTTCCAGGGTTGTGCACCAGTGGGCCTCCTTGCACATCTAGGACCCACCAGCTTCTCCCTCCCTTAATAACATCCTTGAACTTGACCTCTGGTCTCTGTCCCTACCTTGTGAAACTCTAGTCCTAGACGGATTATTTTAGAAATGGGAATAGGAAGCCTGTCTGTTCATAGGTCTTTCAGCAGACATTTTGAGAATGAATGTTATCTTAATCTGATTGCTTTGTGATAGCAAAGTATTTTGGATTCTCATGGTTCTCGAGACAGTATGACATGCCAGTTAAGAACTTAGTATTACCAAATTAGACAATCTAAGAATTGAAAATGGGCATGTTACTCCCTGGGTCTCAGTTTTATTGTCTTTAAAATGCACACAGCATTAGAATCTACAAATTAGACTTGTTATAAAAAAATAAATGAGATAATCAAGATCTATCACTTGTTCTAGTAACTGTACTTAGTGAATATTCAAATATGTCTGCTGCTATGATTATCAGCATCAAGTAGGAGTTTTAGTTTTTAGTTTTGTATATCCAACACCTGCAACAATACCTCTTGTATAGTAAACACTCAACATTAAATTAATAAGTCTATGTCTGTTGAATCTCTACAATGGATAAATTGAAAGAAAAGTCATGTTTTCCTAAGAACTGAAGTTATTCTGATGACACATCTAGATATAAAAAATGTTGTTAAATGTTATTTCCCCAAGATTGGTGTCATTGAGGTGACCGGGAACATGTGCTATGTGGTTGATGAGGTTGAAAGGAAGAAGGTAGATTCAACAATGGTGGAAAGAAGTCCAGCCAGAGTCCAGGAGTTCCTGAAATCCATATATGGCAGAGGGCACCTGGTCAACTGTACAACATCACCGAAGTTCAATAATTCCACAGGGCATGGCATGAGGAAGTAACAAATGGGAGTGAGCATTCAGGAAGCCTGTTCAGGACCTAAACACAATCAAGGACAAGATTCTGGAAAATCCCTGAAAAGCCAGATAAGGCCTTAGTTCAACAGATTCCATCTTAGTCTAAATATTTAGATTTAAGATTATATGGCATTGGCCCTGAACTGCCAGGACAGCTTGGAATTTAGACTGAAGAATAAGGCTGACAGGTAAATGCTAGGTCAGAACTGGGCTAGTAGAAAGGTAGAGATGCTAAGGCCTCAGAATATTGGACTTGAGTTCAATAAATGTCCCCAGATCAAACTCAAGACTGATTTTAGATCCTGGGGCAGAACTGAGTCTGCAGAGAGAGCCACGTGACCCCAGATGCAAGGAAAGAAAAAGTTGTGTTTTTGGATGAGATTTTTCTTTCGTTTCACATCTGCTGCAAATCTCTGTAAGAACAGCATTTCAAACATTCTCTAAATGACAGAATGAATGAAGGTAAAAGTCAGGAATCATTTACGTTTGCATTGGTTTGTGGTGGTCCATTCTGTACATTCTCACAGCAACCTTCAGGTGTTTCTCTCTGTCTCCATCTCCTTTTCCCTCTCCTTCTCTTGCTTTTTTGTATAGAATTGATAATTCACATGCCATCCTATACATTTATTCAAAATATACAATTCAATGATTTTTAGTAAACTCACAGAGTTGTGCTGCCATCACCACAATAAATTCTAGAGTATTTCCATCACTCCCCAGATAAACCCCATACCCAATTAGCAATCACTCCCCATTCCCAACAACCTCTCCCCACCACCAGCCTCTGACAATCACTAATCTACATTGTGTTTCTATGTATTTGTACATGTTGGACAATTAACATAGATCAAATCATACAATGAATGATCTTTTTTGACTAGCTTCCTTTCACTTAACATGTTTTCAAGTTTAATTTATGTTGTAACATGAATCAAGATTTCTTTCCTTTTTATGGCTAAATCACATTCTATTATATAAATCTACTACATTATATTTATCCATTCAACAACTGATGGGCATTTGGATTATTTCTACTTTTGAATTTTTATGAATAATGCTACTGTGAATATTTGTATACAAGATTTTAAGTGGATGTATGTTTTCAATTTTCTTTGGTATATATATATATATATTCATATATGTATGGAGTATAATAGAAACCACCTTTTAAAATTCTTATTAAACAAACTAAGGTCATTTATTGATAAAATTATTTTAGTACATATTTGATAACTGCCTCTTCAACCCTAGGTATTCTCTTTTAGTCCTTGAGTACAAAAAGAAAATTGAGTACATGCCATCACAGAACTTACAATTCTCCACAAAGCTTTAAGTCCTTGAGACTAAGAACTGTGATTATTTTATTCCCTTTCCAATCTGCAATGTATCCACAATTTATGTATCCACAATTTATGCAAAAAACTTGAATCAAAACAATGTTTAAATAGAATCTGGTTCATCTCTTACCTACATAATTGTAGAAACTCCAGTCCCTTTCAAATGCCTCTTATTTATTAAGGAAGTTCCTATTTTATGTGTGTTCCTAAATGAAACTCTCCTGCCTCCCATGAAGCATCTGCTATCCTCCCCTCCATCTTGGAATGTGAACTTGATGGAACCCAGGATCCCAAACTGTTCTCCTGATGCTGAAAACAGACATGGCTTCCTGCCCAGGTCTCTGAGGACCTCTCCTGATTCCCCTCTGATATGTTTGCACTTCCCTTACCTCTTTTCTTCTGAAGGCCAACTTAGTCTCAGCCATCTCTTCTAGCAGGAAAAACATCCTCCACTCCACTGAGGTTACACACTATAAGCACCATATTCTATTTCTGAGTACCCATGACCAGCCTTTATTCTCAACAGCTCATAGAGATGTTTCTGGTCCTGGAATTTTATTGCTGTTTCCTTCTTTTCCTTTGAACACAGAATTGCTAAGTCACGGAGGTCCAGTTTGTAGGGCAACCTGATCACCATTCACCAGGCTACTTAAAAGTTTTCTTTCTTGTCTGAGGACAGCCAATTATAAAATCAGTTTTGTGCACCTTGAATCTCTGTCTTCTTACAATGAATTCCTCTGCTTGTTGGTCTTTAGCTGCTCACAAAGACAGCACCTGGAAGGTCCTTCTTGCAGAGTCTATACATATCAGCAAAAGAGCTGAATTATGAAGATGAACAGCAAAAAGTCTTAAACTTTGTTCCTGTTGCAGCTGCATCTACTGTAAAATGTGATTTGACAACATTTTGCTCAGTGTGTCTTCTGAGCACCTTCATGAGAGTCTGTTTCAATTATGGCTTATATTTATGATTTTGGAAATAGATTTAAGAGTAGGCCAATAGTTCAGGTAATTTCAGTATGACCTGGCAGCACTCTCAATTCAGTGATTTAATTTGTATCTTGTGCAAGTCAGTAAAATGCTCTGAAATTCAAGCTCTTCTTTCATAAGAAGGGGATTATTTACCATCTAGAGTGATAATAATAATAGCTAATGTTTATTGTGTGCTTCTGGGAAGAAGGCAGAATTTAACATCCTTTGTATTGAGTTGGCCAAAAAGTTCATTCTGGTTTTCCTATACAATGTTACAGAAAGACCTGAATGAAATTTTTGGTCACCCCAATATCTATCAGCTCAATGACTCTTCACACCAAATTCATGAAATAATTGCTATTATTGTAGGATAAAGTCATACTAAATAATATTGTTGTTGTTTAGTCACTAAGTTATGTATAACTCTTTTGCAAACCCATGGACAGGAGCTTGTCAGGCTCTTCTGTCCACGGGATTTTTCAGGCAAGAATACTGGAATGGGTTGCCTTTTCCTCCTCCAGGGCATCTTCCCAACTCAAGAAGTGAATCCATGTCTCCTACATTGCAGACAGATTCTTTATTGCTGAGCCACCAGGAAAGCCTCTAGATCATATAGTTGGATTGTAAAAGAATCATGCTTATTACTTTTAAAATAAGGCATAGACAGAATTCAGTCTTCATGAAATTCTCTATGTGATTTTGTAAATCATCAATTATATGGGTAAGACATGCTTTCACTAAAAAAAAAAAGTATATATCTGTTTAGCAAACTGGCCCCTTTCATGAATAATCTGTTCCATGTATATTCAGGTCCCACAGATTATTTTGACTTCTATTCAGATCCACACTTTTCACTTTTACTCCACGTTTGAATTCTGGTTCAGGAGACAGATGTCAGAGCAAAGAGTTCTGAGAGTAGCTGAGAACACCACAGTCTGTTAAGGCAGACTGCACTCTTATTTACTTTGAAAAGAGCAAAAACAATAACTCACTAAATCTGGCCCAGAACCACTCATCTTGTCTCACTTTCCCACCCAAAACTGGACCAATGTGTCTGCTGTGAAGGAAGGTAAGAGAGTACATGGAAATAGCGTAAGCCTTTTTCCAGGGGATGTCTTCTTTCTGTTCTTTGCCATGACATTTCTGCAACAAGCCCTAACCTTTTCTTTTCTTTTTGTACAGTTACTTGCATCATTTTCTTCTTGATAGTAAAAAGAGAATCACTTGGTTAGTCATCAACTTGTTCTTATCTGCTTGACTGCATGCCTTGCTAGCTATTCTAAGATATTTGGCCAGGAATTCAGTTTTGATTAATGAATTCTGTTCTATGGTTGAAGGAAAGATTAACTAATTTGGTAAGAATTATCAGCAGAACATGTTTGGGGTTTTTTAGAGGGAGAGGGGGGTCAGAAGAATTGTTGATAATCATAAATTTTTTCATTAAAATTCTAGTTCATTAAGTAATCAGCATGGGGGTGTCTGATTGGCTGATTAGATGCAGAGGCAAATCATTTGTTGCTTTTTTAGGGAAATTTCCATCAAAGTGGTTCCACCTAGAGAATTTAAATTAATGTATTATTTTAAATCCATGTATATTTATTTCAAATTGAGTTTTCCTGTAGAACAAAGGAGTTGCTTTTCCACCCAGAACTCTCATAGCTTCCAAGGTGGTGATAGGATTGAAAAAACTTTCTCTGGGCCTCTCTCTCTTTCTCTGGGCCTCTCTCTCTCTTCCTTTCTCTCTCCATCTCCCTTCCCCTACTTCCCTTTCTCTCATTCTCTCTCTCACCTGCCAACTAAATTCCTGCATCATAAAGTTCCAGTTTTACCTCCACAAGTTGATTTAGGAAAACCTAGAGTGGGAGAAAACTGTGGAATTATGGATCTGAGAGGAAGTCAAATAGTGTTAATATTACTTAAAATGCTGTCTCTCATTTTTCCTATGACTGTATCTTTTGAATTCAATTATAGTGATTCAATCCATACATAGTTCAGTGAAGGAGCCACATTTGAGCTCAGGCTTCAAAATTAAGAAGGGTTAACCAATGTGGTTCAGACACTCCTTGGAAGGGCCTTGGTTACAACCTTGAGCATTCATGATGCTAATTGAGAAAGGTGGGCTGAGAAACAAAACACATCTCTTTACCCCTGGCTAAGATTTCTTCAAAAGGGTTGCTGAATCACTAAATAAAATAGATAACCAATAAGGACCTACTGTATAGCACAGGGAACTCTGTAATGACCTATATGGCGAGAGAATCTAAAAACAAGTGGATATATGTATAACGCATTCACTTTGCTATACAGCAGAAACTAACAATGTTGTAAAGCAACTATACTCAAGGGAAAAAAGCTACTAAGTCAGACCACACGTGGCTGTTGAGAAGGTTCAGAATCCCCAAGGATGCTCCCTCTTTCTTATTTGCAGATGCCCGAACTAGGATCTCTTCAGAGGCACCCAAGAGCTTCCCACCAAGATTTTGTGTGGAGAGTTGAAAAAAGATGACCATTTGCTAATATCCTGAAGCTATTGGCATCACCCCCCAGGGCCTGAGCCAACACTGCCAGGAAACCACTTGGTACCTCTGCTCCGCTTGGAGCCTGGAGGGTTGTTAATCCTCCCAGACCTCACACCCCTGTTTATTTTCAGTGCCTGCCTGATTTTCAAGTCCCTTTGACCATCTCCCCTCTCCCCTACTCTCAGTCCCAAACTTGACTTCTGACTGTTCATTTCTCTCTGTCTTCCTTGGTCATGGCCTCTGCATTCCCCACTCTGTGACCTGAACCCTCACACTGTAAGTCTCTTTGCAAAATGCTTCTGACCCCGTCTTGCCTCAACTGAAATATAACAGTCCCCAAGGCCAGCATTTCTTCCTTTCTTTCTTTTCTTAAGATTTATTTTTATTTATTTATTTGGCTGTGCCGGGTCTTAGTTGCGCCACTCGCGATCTTCAACCTTTGTTGTGGCATGCGTGATTGTTAGTTGCAGCATGTGGGGTCTAGCTCCCTGACCAGGGATTGAACCCAGGCCTCCTGCATTGAGAGTGCAGAGACCTAGCCACTGGACCACTAGGGAAGTCCCCCAGTATTTCTCAAGCAGACCTTTCAATGAAGAGAAGATGTGCTGCTATCTCCTCCTTCCCTCACTGAAGCTTTTACACTAAACCATTATTCCTCTACATGTCAAAAGTTGCCCTTTGGGGTTGATAAAAACTAGCTACTCACTCCTTTAGTGCCTTTTATTCCCCTCCAGTTTGGGCACCTGTACTGCATGTTTGCTTTTAACTTGTCAACTTCTTAACTTCATCTATTATTCTGAGAAAGTTAAATAGCCATTTAGGTGATCTTTCCAATATATTTTCCTCACACTGCCCTTCATTTTTAATTCCCAATCTTCCATTTTCTCTCTGCTTGAACTACCTCTCACACATGACCATGTCATAGTTCTTGAAATCATTTTGAAATATTTCATTTCAGAAATCTTAAATGCTGGCATCCTATTCATGGACCCAAAAACCTCTTACCATTCAGCTCCCTCCATACGTTACTCCCACTGTGCCAAGTTTGACTTGATATAGGCTTGTACCACCTTGACCATTCCATTCTCTGCCAACCAGCCAGCATCTTCCTGGCAAGTCAGACTTGTTAGTCCCTAGAGCTTCTGAAATGGTGCCTCTCCCTAGGAGAACCCCAACCCTACCTCAAATCAATCATCCATCTCTAGAGTCCTAAGAACCAGTTTGCTGAGTACTGCTAGAGAAAAGCCCAGAATCACGTGAAATGGTGCCACCTTGGGCTGTGGTCTCTCTCTTCATCGGGACCTCACACTGCTGAACAGTCATTCACCGGAATCTAATGCCATGCGCCACAAAACTTAGTTCATGCCTTCTCAGTATCCCCCCAGGCCTGATGATTGTGCCTTTCACATCACCATACATTCCCTCCAAAATGAAAATGAAACAATTGAAGTGTCCCCATCATTTTAGGAAATGATTTTCATATCATGTGGTTACTATGAGTTGATCTCCCAGGTTTTTATGTATTGGCTAACTAAACTCTTCCTGCAAGAGAGGACTTTCATCAACCCTTCCCTTACCAAAATATATCCATGCAAGAAGCACACAGAGAGAAAAAGTACTTTCTACACAATATCTGAGCAGTTATGAAAGTTTTGTCACATTCCTGATACCATAATTCTGAACTGATCCATTTTCCTGAATATATTTGTTTACTGTGCTGTGGGTGCTCCATCCCTCAGTCATGTCCAACTCTTTGCAACCCTTTGGGCTGTAGCTCACGAGGCTCTTCTGTCCATGGGGTTTTTCAGGCAAGAATATGGAAGTAGGTTGTTATTTCCTCCCCTAGGGGATATTCTCTAGCCAGGGGTTGAAGCCACATCTCCTGTTTCTCCTGCATTGGCAGGTGGATCTTTTACCTACTGAGCCATTAGGGAAGCCCCTATGTGTTTAATATATGTATATATATATATATATAAATGTATATTTATATATGTATATATAAAAATACAATGCTCTAAACAGATATTTACTTATTAAGCATCTATTATATGTCATTTCCACTAGAAGGTAAACTCTATAAGATCTGGAACCTGTGTTTCTTTTATTACTTTTTTAATTCCCAGTTCTAAGGGCCTGTAACTGTACACAGATCCTAAAGTTATATGAATTTTCAGGATTTTTCATGAAATACCGTAGGAGCCAGTCACAAACCATTTTTTGACAACCTTAGCTATCTCAAGGGGAATAAGAGAATCAAGTAATCATAATTAGAGGTTACTTTCCCTTCCCTTGTGGTCTGCATCACTAAGTCAAGAAGTCAGATTTATTGGATAAATAGATCTAATTTTGGCAATCACTTCAGATGTTTCTAATGCCTTATTACCATATAGTTGAGTGCTCAGAACTGCTTGATGTTGATCCAACTCTGTTCATATAATGCGACAGATCTTCTAGAAGGCATTGTTCTCTCTGCCTAAAGACTTTGGATCTTTCTTCTTATCACATCCCTTGGCTCCCAGTGAGTCTGAGATTAGCGAAGTTGTCCAAGACCTTGTAGTTAATAATCAGTAGCAAAATACTCTTAGAAGGCAAACTTCACTTTCAGCCTTACTCTCTAAGGCAGCGTATTCCAAATGTTGTGAATCTCAAAATATCCCAGTGTCCATCACATAGCATTTCTGAATGCTGTGAGCCTAGTTTTTACTTATGGCTCAAAAGTAATGAGCTATTTGCTAGCTAGGTGTATACTCGTGATATTGCTCTCATACCAGACCAAGGACTCAATTTCTCCAGTTTCCCCACAAAGGTCTCCATGATGATGTATTTCAAAGCATTACTAGTTCATTTGCATTAATTAATCAGATGTGCAGAAATGTAACAGTGTTGCTTTTCCAGAGCTGACCCCAGCTTACCTCTGAATCTCTCTTTGATCGCTAGTGAAAAAAAATTTTTTTCATGTTAACTTTAAGGTGGTTTATCCAGTCACATCCTGTTTAAAATATTCCTTTTGAGGTAAAAAAATCATTTATATTCAGGATTTAAACTTATTCAATTCATAGCTTAATCTCCTTAGGATTGCTGTTCAAACCTCTCAAAAGATTTCTTTGTCCTTTCTTCAGCCTACAGGGTACCAGAGGGGGTCATCTAACATACTGTCCTTAATGGGCGGGGGGGTGAGAAATGTAGGGAGGGGTCTGATATAACAATTCATTTTTTTTTTTTGCCACACCTTGCAGCAGGCATGTGGGATCTTAATCCCCCAACTGGGGTTCAAACGCTTGCCCCCTGAAATAAAAGCATGGCGTCTTAACCACTGGACAGCCAGGGAATTCCAACTATCCCTTCTTGACCTTCACCCTTACAAACTAATCTCTGCCTTGGCCTCCAGTTACAAGTTAAAAGGATTGTGTTCATGATCTCAACAGTTGCAGTCCACTGGCTTCCTAGAATTGTAGCACCCACCTCACTAACTTCTGGAATAACTGGGCTCAGGCCAAGTATATTAATGAAGACCCACACACCATAATTCTAAATATTATTGAACAAACACATTGTTAAATAATATATATTCTATACTTTTCCCTTGACAAATACACTTTTATAATGACTTTATTGAATGTTAGAGTACTTTTAGTTCCAGGCTGAAATGTGTTCACGTGAAACCAGTAAGACCCACTTTATAACCCACTTTCTATTCTTTTTCTTTCCCCATTGCCTTTAACATACCTGTGTGGACATCCCAACACATGTATTTAATACCGTCTATACCCCATACCAACCCCTGCACACACAAATACAAATAATCACTTCTTGACCTCCATTCAGCCCTACAGGGGCACACACTGGTGATATAACTTTCCCTCTGGAGACTAGATCCAGGAAAAAACACGCAAAGCCTGGTGAAGGCTGAGGAGAATCGACAGAATTTCCAGGATCCCGAGGGTCCAGAGTATGACCTAGAGTGGTAAGTGTGGGATGAGCTATGGGTGAGCAAGTCCCCTTTGGTCCCCAAGTCTTGCAGGATTGAACCTGGTTAGAAAGCCCAGTGTGCCCTCCTTGAAATTGGGAGGGTCAGAGCCGGGGTCTAAGGCTAGTACCATCTCTGTGCTTTAAGAACCATGACACATGAGGGGGTGAAGACTATTTCATGGCCCCACTGTCTGCCTCACATACCATTTCTACACTCCTGGGGATGCTGAGTGAGGTTGATGAGAGGCACTTAGTCATCAGTGGGAAATGGGACATATCTTCCTGAGTGCTAAGATTCCTAAGCAGTCTAATGGCCTCTATCTCTCCCATGGGTTCCAAACCTCTGGCATGAGTCAGAGAATCTGCACCAAAATGACAACTCAATTCATTTCTTCTTTCCTCCCTCCCTCCATCCAACCCAGAAATGGTGTCATTACCTTTCACGTAGCAGGAAGCTACCCCATGTGAGGTTATATCCTGCGTCCCTCTCTATGTATATTGATGATACTGTTTTTATGTATGTATTTGGGTTTTATTTCTATATGCAAGGAAATGGGTTATTCAGTTCTAAACACTTATAACTACTAAGCACAGCTTCATGCGAATCTTTCATTTTCCTTTCCCCAGAGCTAATTTCAATCTTCTAGCTTATTTTTTTGTATTTGCCCATACAATTCTGAATAGAATATTATATTATTTTTCTACTTTTCAGTTTTAGACATCAATCTGGAATGATTTACCAATTTCTATGCCATCTCCCACCACCACCTCAAATACACATTTGTGTTTAGAGAATAGATTCTTGTTGGCAAAATTTCCTTCTATCATGCCCTCCCCCCATCTTCTGCTTTCTTTAAAACTAGCAACAGTGTTTATAAGAAAGAGCCTGGTAGAATCATGAAATGACAGTCCTCTTGCCTGAACCAAGCAGGTCTCCGAGTTCCAAAGATTGAAGTGATTCCAAAGTGATTGAAGATGTTGTCCTATGATGAAAAGAAAGTCATAGAAAGAGGAGTCCCCCAGAAGAGAAAAGATGCCACCTCCAAGCTCAAAGGGAGTCAATGAATCTATTTTCACAGCAGCATTGGAGTCTCTGAATGGTAATGCTATTGAAGACTGTGTATGTTAGGAAGTCAAACATTTGAAGCCTTGAATTCATTTTCCTAAAGTATTTGGAGGTGACAGCAAGGAAAAGAAGCAAAATTGGTAACCTATAGAAAATCAGGAAACTAATTGCGTGGGAGCTAACCAAGCTTGAAAATCCAGGGAGTAATCATAGTGTCAAATTCTCAAAGGTCAAGATCCCAAAATCCTGTGATTTAATGATGGCATCACCACTAATAAGTAACAAATGTGGTTTCAGTGGATGTAGCAACAAGCCTTCAAGGAGTGGATGCTGTTGTTGTAAGCTGTAGAGTTAAAATAAAGGGTAAGTTATTCTTTGGAGAAGTCTATGGGGAGAAAGGGAGTAGGCAGGAGGAAGATAGGAGAGAAACAGAGATTTTGAGAGAAAAGCTTGAGATAATGCAAGGCAAAGGGCGACTTAGGCAGTGATATTTACAGACAGAGGGAAATGTGGCCATAGAAAGTAAGATACTGAAAATGCACAGGAAGTAGATAATCAGAGGCTCAAGGTCATGGACACAGATGAAAAGGTTAGTTTTGAAAAGGAGGACTATCTCATCCACTGAAACCAAGGGCGATAAACAAAAAGAAGCTGAGGGACTATATTGAAATATAATTCAGTATAGCTCAGAGTGTTGGGGAGAAAGTGAAAGTTGTGGCTCAGCTGGTAAAGAATCTACCTGCAGTGTGGGAGACCTGGGTTCGATCCCTGGGTTGGGAAGATCCCCTGGAGAAGGAAAAGGCTACCTACTCCAGTATTCTGGCCTGGAAAATTCCATGGACTCTATAGTCCAGGGGGTTTCAAAGTTTTGTGGGATATAAACTTGTCTTTTATTCTTCAAGGATATTTCAAACTAACCCCATGATACCACATTCAAATTGTTCCAGACAGTCAACTCGAAGCCTCAGCAGTCAACAGAGACTTGATTCCTCAATAGAGAGACCCAAAAAAATAGATCTGAATTCCTTACACTTTTTCTAGCTATGTTTTTTTCCACATGGCTTCATGTTTTCCTATTGAATCATCCATTGTATGTAATTTTTGAGGTTCAAGGGAATCTGTTATGGTTTATATGGATAGTTTCATGTAACTAGAATGGGTTAGTTTCAGAGTTGAGGGGAGGCGAGAAGAAAGTCTATGGCTGGGTGGAAGTGGGTACATTGTTAGTGGTAGAGATAGGATTGAGCATGAAAGAAGAAGAGGAAAAGGAAACATGGTGTGGAAGACCCATAACTTGGGGTCTGAGGACAGTGATTCTCAACTGAGAATGATTTTGCCTCCCAAGAGGTACTTGGCGATGGTGATCACAACTGGGGATGATGCATCTAGTGGACAGAGATGCTGCTAAACACCTTGCAACCTACAAGACAGCTCTCTACCACAAATAATTATCTGGCCTCAAACATGAGTAATGCCAAGGCTGAGAAATCCTACTCTAGGGACCCTGGAGAAAAGCAAAACTTTGGCAATCTTTTTTTTTTTTTAATTAATTTTTATTGGAGTATAGTTGCTTTACAATGCTCTGTTAGTTTCTGCTGTATAGCAAAGTGAATCAGCCACACTCTTACATTTCTCCCCTCTTTTTTGGGGTTCCCTTCCCATTGAGGTCACCACAGCACTGAGCAGAGTTCACTGCGCTCTACAGTGGGTTCTCATTAGTTATGAGAAAATTAGTTGTCTATTTTATATATAGCAGTGTATGTATATCAATCCCGGTCTCCCAATTCATCCAACCCTCTCCTCCCCACCTTGGTATCCATACATTTGTTCTCTGCATCTGTGTCTCAATTTGGCAGGCGGTATTTTTTATCTGATGCCAAACAACTGACAGTGAAGGGTGAGGACATTGGTTTTAACAATAATGTAACACAAAACATTTTCATTATTTTTCCAAGAGATATGATTAAGTAAAGTTTTAGTATTTACTGACCTAATCCAAGGAAATTATGTATTTTGAGGTATGGAAAAAGCCAAATTTTGCCCTCTCTCCTAACTGTGACGTTTTTGGTTGTACACCACACAGCTAATAGTTGGATGGTAGGTTGGAATTCTATGGAATTTAATTTCTGTATTGACAGTAGATATCAGATTATGATATAGTGGGATATGATGCCTACTGGTTATATCCTACCCTTGTATTATAATCTAGGTGCTACCTTTAAGAATTTTTTTTTTAATTTTGTATTGGAGTATGGCCTATTAACAATGTTGTGATAGTTTCATGTGGATGGCAAAGGGACTCATCAATACATATACATGTATCTATTCTGCCTCAAACTCCCCTACCCTCCAGGCTGCCACATAACATTGAGCAGAGTTCCCTGTGCTATACCATAGTCCTTGTTGGTTATCCATTTTAAATATAGCAGTCTGTACCCATCCATCCCAGATTCTGTAACTATCCCTTCCTCTCATCTTTATCTCCAGCAATCATAAGTTCATTCTCTAAGTGTGTGCTACTTTTAAGAGGGTAGGTCTAGAATCTGATGAAGCTTTCTCCCTGTCTATTGCATATTATACTCCTATGTTCAATTACTATATCACATTTGCCATAGGCCAATAAAAAAGGAAGAAAGAAAAAGTAAAGGCAACTCTAAATGTATTACAAATCAAAACAGTAAGAAAGGAATTATGTTTGCTATGGACCAAAGATTCTGAGCTCAAGGGAAAAGAGCTATGAGAATAAAAAGACAAAAGAAGAATGGGAGGGAGAAAGAGGTGACTTTCCATATGGCATGGGAGAAGAGGTGGGGAATTAAGGATTGAGAAGAAAGAAGGGCCTGGGAGCTTAATAACCTTTTTCCAGCAACAGATTTTTAGAAGTTAGTGGTGCTTCAAGAGGATAAAGTAGTGTGCCTGATGCCTTTTGAAACAGGAGTCTGTTCTCAGCTTTTCATCTTCTGTTCTGCCGTTATATGTAAATTGGGTTTCATGGCATATTAGAACTGTGAAGATGATTTAATATGCCAAAATGTGCTATGGATCATTTGTGCATCAGCTCTGCAGTTTAACCAGCAGTCAGTGAACTGAAACTCAAAACTTCCCTAGCCAAATAACAGAAAATTTTAGGATTAACTTGAAAGCAGCACCCCCATCTGAAGAGACATGGCTGTTCCCTACCTGTTCCAGGTACATATCACAAACATGCAGTGTGTTTGCTTGTTTTTATTGCAAAATGTGAATGAGACTAAATATAACAATTTTCTTCAAGCAGTATTGTCAGTGTAGTCCTGAGGTCTCTATACTAAGTCATTTTTGTCCAGTCTTCAGAAACTGAAGTTGAGATGAAATACAGCACCTAAGTACATTAACCTTTTCAAGAGTAAGTTGCCAGAAAATAATTATTCCTGGAGAGCAGGCCCATCAGAATAAGAAAAGTGCCTCTGATTTCTCTGTGTTACCAGCCACACCTATTTACTGAGCACTCATAACTGAGGAATAAGCAACTTGTCATTATCATCACCATCATTATCATCATCACACCGTCATCATTGCTGTGATTATTTTAAAGTAGAAACAGTGGAAACATTGTCAGACTTTATTTTGGGGGGCTCTAAAATCACTGCAGATGGTGATTGCAGCCATGAAATTAAAAGACGCTTACTCCTTGGAAGGAAAGTTATGACCAACATAGACAGCATATTAAAAAGTAGAGACATTACTTTATCAACAAAGGTCCATCTAGTCAAGGCTATGGTTTTTCCAGTAGCCATGTATGGATATAAGAGTTGGACTATAAAGAAAGATCAGCACTGAAGAATTAATGCTTTTGAACTGTGGTGTTGGAAAAGACTCTTGAGAGTCTCTTGGTCTGCAAGGAGATCCAACCAGCCCATCCTGAAGGAGATCAGTCCTGGGTGTTCATTGGAAGGACTGATGTTGAAGCTGGAACTCCAATACTTTGGCCACCTGATGCGAGGAGCTGACTCATTTGAAAAGACCCTGATGCTGGGAAAGATTGAGGGCAGGAGGAGAAGGGGACTACAGAGGATGAGATGGTTGGATGGCATCACCAACTCAATGGACATGAGTTTGAGTAAACTCCGGGAGTTGGTGGTGGACAGGGAGGCCTGGCATGCTGTGTTGTTCATGGGGTCACAAAGAGTCAGACACGATTGAGCGACTGAACTGAACTGAATTCTTTCTTTTTAGAAATAATTGGTTTTACTCACAAAGAAATAACCACACTTTGCCCACTCTTTTTTGCAGATGTTTTCACAAACAGAAGGTACAGCCCCCTTCTGTGGCAGTGGCTCAAGTTCTGTCTCAAAGATTGGGTCAGTTGACAGGGCGTTCAAGACAGGGAGTGGTGGACCGTTTTTTGTTTTTTGTTTTTTTTTTAGCATTAATTATCTAGAATCAAAGACAATCTGAAAAACCCCATGCAAATAACTGCAAAAAAAAAAAAAAAAGATTTTGGATTGAATGTGATTCTAACAACTAAGCTTATTTTATAAACGTGTGATATTTGTACATGCTCACTCATTGGTTATTGTCCCAGTAATTCTAGAATCTCTTATTATACCTTATGGTTTGCCTCTTGAAGCTGAACCCTGACTTCGAGGTTTCATTCTCATATGAACAAGGGGACCACAGTGATGGGACAGAGTTGGGTAATGCATGGACTGGGACCACAAAGAACTGTTTCTCCTACACCTTCATCCACTATACTTACTGACTAAATAGTTAGAGGAGTAGCCAGTGGCTAATACTAGATGTAGACCACATGAACACATGACCACAGCTGGGAGGAAGAAGATGAGTTGGATAACTGTACCCACCCAGAAGATGGCTGGATAGTTGCAGGATCAGTTCAGAATTTCTCAGGCACAGAAGCTCAAGGTCCAAAATTGTACCCATTCTTAGGGACTTTGGATGAGTTACCAAGATGGTGGAGTAGAAGTACAAGTGTTCATCTTCTCCTGCAAGAACTCCAAGATTACAGCTCACTGCTGAACAACCATCAACAGGAGACTGTTGGGTCTCAACAAAAAAAGATACACCACATCCACGGACAAAGGAGAAGCCCCAGCAAGATGGTAGGAGGGGCGAAATCACATTTACAATCAAACCCCATACCCATCAGAGATGCTTGGAGGGCTCAAACCAAACTTTGTATGCACCAAGAGACCTCACAGAGACTGAGCCAAACATGCCTTTGCGTGTTTGAGGGTCTCCTATGGAGGTACGGGTCAGCAGTGGCCTGCTGCAGGGGCAGGAGCTCTGGGTAAAGCAGACCTGGGTGTGGCATAAGCCCTCTTGGAGGAGGCCATAATTAACTCCACCATAGAGCTTTTAGAACTTACACAGGACTGGGGAAACAGACTCTTGGAGGGCACAAGCAAAACCTTGTGCATACCAGGACGCGAGAGAAAGGAGCAGTGACCCCACAAGAGACTGACTGACCCAGACTTGCCTGTGAGTATGCAGGAGTCTCCAGTGGAGTTGTGGGTCATCAATGGCCCTGCTGCAGGGTCAGGGGCACTGAGTATGGCAGTGTATGCCTGGGACCATTTGAAGGAGGTTGCCATTGTCTCCATTACCTCCACCATAGTTTGGTCTCAAGTTAAGCAACAGGGAGGGAACACAGCCCCATCCATTAACAGAAAGTTGGATTAAAGATTTACTGAGCATGGCCCCACCCATCAGAACAAGACCCTGTTTCCGCCCTCAGTCAGTCTCTCCCATCAGGAAGCTTCCATAAGCTTCTTTTTTTTTTTTTTCTTTTTTAATTTTTATTATTATTATTATTATTATTATTATTATTATTTTTTCCAGTGGGTTTTGTCATACATTGATATGAATCAGCCATGGATATAAGCTTCTTATCCTTATCCATCAGAGGGCAGACAGAATGAAAAAGATGATCACAGAAAACTAACCAAACTGATCACATGGACCACAGCCTTGTCTAACTCAATGCAACTATGATCCATGCCATGTAGGGCCACCCAAGACAGACAGGTCATGGTGGAGAGTTCTGAAAAAACATGGTCCACTGGA
Organism: Dama dama; assembly: GCF_033118175.1. Lineage (NCBI taxonomy): Eukaryota > Metazoa > Chordata > Mammalia > Artiodactyla > Cervidae > Dama > Dama dama. The sequence goes on from NC_083711.1 coordinate 27,268,731, forward strand.
GAATGGAAAACCACTTCAGTATTATTGCCTTGAGAACCCCATGAAGAGTATGAAATGGCAAAAAGATAGGACACTGAAGGATGAACTCTCCAGGTCAGTAGGTGCCCAATATGCTACTGGAGAAGAGTGAAGAAATAAATCCAGAAAGAATGAAGAGATGGAGCCAAAGCAAAAACAAAATCCAGTTGTGGATGTGACTGGTAATGGAAGTAAAGTCTGATGCTGTAAAGAACAATATTGCATAGGAACCTGGAATGTTAGGTTCATGAATCAAGGTAAATTGAAAGTGGTCAAACAGGAGATGGCAAGAGTGAACTTTGACATTTTGGGAATCAGAGAACTAAAATGGACTGCAATGGGCAAATTTAACTCAGATGACAATTATATCTATGACAGTGGGCAAGAATCCCTTAGAAGAAATGGAGTAGTCCTCATATTCAACAAAAGAGTCCAAAATGCAGTTCTTGAGTACAACTCAAAAGTGACAGAGTGATCTCTCTTCATTTCCAAGGCAAACCATTCAATATCACAGTAAACCAAGTCTATGCTTCAACCAGTAATGCTGAAAAAGCTGAAGTTGAATGGTTCTATGAAGACCTCTACAAGACCTTCTAGAACTGACTCCCCCAAAAGTTGTCCTTTTCATTATAGGGGACTGGAATGCAAAAGAAGGAAGTCAAGAGATACCTGGAGTAACAGGCAAATTTGGCCTTGGAGTAGAAAATGAAGCAGGGCAAAGGCTAGCAGAGGTTTGCCAAGAGAATGCACTGGTCATAGTAAACACCCTCTTCCAACAACACAAGAGACAACTCTACACATGGACATCACCAGATGATCAATACCGAAATCAGATTGATTATATACTTTGCAGCCAAAGAGGGAGACGTTCTATACAGTTAGCAAAAACAAAACCAGGAGCTGACTCTGGCTCAGATCATGAACTCCTTATTGCCAAATTCAAACTTAAATTGAAGAAAGTAGAGAAAACCACTGGACCATTCAGGTATGACCCAAATCAAACCCCTTACAATTATAAAGTGGAAGTGAGAAATAGATTCAAGGGGTTAGATCTGATAGACAGAGTGCCTGAAGAACTATGGATGGAGGTTCGTGACATCGTACAGGAGTCAGTGATCAAGAACATCCCCAAGAAAAAGAAATGCAAAAAGGCAAAATGGTTGGCTGAGGAGGCCTTAAAAATAGCTATGAAAAGAAGAGAAGCAAAAGGCAAAGGAGAAAAGGAAAGACACATGCATTTGAATGCAGATTTCCAAAGAATAGCAGGGAAAGATAAGAAAGTCTTCCTCAGCGATCAATGCAGAGAAATAGAGGAAAATAATAGAATGGGAAAGACTGGAGATCTCTTCAAGAAAATTAGAGATACCAAGGGAACATTTCATGCAAAGATGGACACTTTAAAGGACAGAAATAGTATGGGCCTACCAGAAGTAGACGATATTAAGAAGAAGTGGCAAGAATACACAGAAGAACTGTACGAAAAAGATCTTCATGACCTAGATAATCACGATGGTTTGATTAACCACCAAGAGCCAGACATCCTGGAATATGAAGTCAAGTGGGCCTTAAGAAGCATCACTACAAACAAAGCTAGTGGAGGTGATGGAATTCCAGTTGAGCTATTTCAAATCCTAAAAGATGATGCTGTGAAAGTGCTGCACTCAATATGCCAGCAAATTTGGAAAACTCAGCAGTGGCCACAGGACTGGAAGAGGTCAGTTTTCATTCCAGTCCCAAGGAAGGGCAATGTCAAAGAATGTTCAAACTACCACACAATTGCACTCATCTCACATGCTAGCAAAGTAATGCTCAAAATTCTCCAAGCCAGGCTTCAACAATATGTGAACCGTGAGCTTCCATATGTTCAAGCTGGTTTTAGAAAAGGCAGAGGAACCAGAGATCAAATTGCCAACATCTGCTGGATCATCAAAAAAGCAAGAGACTTCCAGAAATACATCTACTTCTGCTTTATTGACTATGCCAAAGCCTTTGCCTGTATGGATCACAACAAACTGTGGAAAATTCTGAAGGAGATGGGAATACCAGACCACCTTACCTTCCTCCTGAGAAAGGAGGAAGGTATGCAGGTCAAGTAGCAACAGTTAGAACTGGACATGGAACAACAGACTGGTTCCAAATGGGAAAAGGAGTACGTCAAGGCTGTAAATCGTCAGCCTGCTTATTTAACTTCTATGCATCATGCGGAATGTTGGGCTGGATGAAGCACAAGATGGAATCAAGATTGCTGGGAGACATATCAAAACCTCAGATATGTAGATGACACCACCCTTATGGCAGAAAGCAAAGAAGAACTAAAGAGCCTCTTGGTGAAAGTGAAAGAGGAGAGAGAAAAAATTGGCTTAAAACTCAACATTCAGAAAACTAAGATCATGGCAACTTGTCCCATCACTTCATGGCAAATAGGTGGGGAAAAAATGGAAACAGAACCAGACTTTATTTTGGGGGGCTCCAAAATCACTGCAGATGGTGACCTCACCCATGAAATTAAAAGACGCTTGCTTCTTGGAAGAAAAGCTATGACCAACCTAGACAGCATATTAAAAAGCAGAGACGTTACTTTGCTAACCAACGTCCATCTAGTAAAACCTATTTTTCCAATAGTCATTTATGGATGTGAGAGTTGGACTATAAGGAAAGCTGAGTGCCAAAGAATCAATGCTTTTGAGCTGTGGTATTGGAGAAGACTGTTGAGAGTCCCTTGGACAGCAAGGAGATAAAAGCCATCAATCCTAAAGCAAATCACTCCTGGATGTTCATTGGAAGGATTGATGCTGAAGCTGAAACTCCAATACTTTGGCTACCTGATGGGAAGAACTGACCCATTGGAAAAGAGACTGATGCTGGGAAAGTTTGAAGGTAGGAGGAGAAGGGGACGACAGAGGATGAGATGGATGGATGGCATCAGTGACTCAATGCACATGAGTTTGAGCAAGTTCCGAGAGCTGGTGATGGACAGGAAAGCCTGGTGTGCTGCAGTCCATGGGGTCTCAAAGAGTCGGAGATGACTGAGCAACTGAATTGAACTTACAGGCTTTAGCACATTAGCTGCTCAGTCATGGTGGCAACAACTTTGATCTGGGTGTTTTTTCTGATGACTTCTGTGGCTATTCTGAAACTTGAAGTCACTCGAGCCAGTATATGAAAATTATACATGCCATTGGCTGGAATGATCGCAGAGGTTGGAATGTTGATCAGCATGGCACAATGGAACTTTCAGTATGTTCAAACATGTTCTCTATCTGCATTCTCCAATATAGTAGCTATTAGTCACATCTCATTTGATCAGCATGGCACAATGGAACTTTCAGTATGTTCAAACATGTTATCTGCATTCTCCAATATAGTAACTATTAGTCACATCTCACTAATGAGCACTTGAAATGTACTAGTGTTATGGAAGAGCTGAATTTGAAATGTCACTTAATTAATTTAAATTTACGTTGCTAAATGTGGCCTATGGTCACTGTATTGGAGAGTCTAGTTCCAGATATCCTCCCCCCTCTTTGAATGTTTAATTCACTTGTTCATGAATGTCATCTTGCCTTATAATTCACTGAATTCTATCCATGAACAAAACAGTTAATGTTCCCAAATTTATTTTTGAAATCTATTCACTAGGGCACTTCTGCAGTATTTTAGCTGCTAGTTAATGAATGAACCATATAAATTAGTTACATAAAGCTGTTGATAGCTATTGCAAATGGATTCAAACCTGTTTAAATAATATATCTAGTCTTATTCTGACTGCATCTAAATTCCGAGTTCTGAGTGTTCTCAGCAGGTCACTTTGTTCTATGTGTCCTTAGTTACCCAGTCTGGGCTCTATTCTGTGCTGAAGGATTCGTTCACATTGTTCTCATTAGTATTGATGGGAGTTACCTGTGGAAATCTTCCAAGCCCCAATGAGAGACGAGGCCTCCCTGCCTGTCTGGCTTTTAGCTAATCTTTATCGTTAAGGAAGCCCTCGTGAATTGTGTCACACACGGTACACTGCAGGCAGTTGTGAGTTCAGGAGGTAAAGCCAGTCAAATTCTTTGCAGTAAAGTTGAGGTAGTCCCTTTGTTCCTTGACTTGACTTTTGTGTCTGGTGATACCCCTCTGTGAGTGTGTGCATGCTCAGTGACTTCAGTAGTGCAGCACTATGGACTCTAGCCCGCCAGGTTCTCCTGTCCATGGGTTTCTCCAGGCAAGAATACTGGAGTTGGTAGCAGTTCCCTTCTCCAGGGCACCTTCCCGACTCAGGGATCAAATCTGCAATCTCTTATGTCTCCTGCATTGGCAGGTGGATTCTTTACCACTAATGCCACTTGGGAAGCCCAATATTGCTCTAAAAAAGTGCTAATGAATTCTTGTTCTGAGGCTTCACAGAGTTTCTTCAGTTTTTAATTAAATGTTAAGCAATGTGTTGTTATAGTCACTGTAGTAAAAGTACATATTAAGCAAATGTACTTTTTTATTGTGGTGGCAAATTCTGTCAATGACAATTGAAATTTAAAAATTAGGAAGTGATAGAAATCAAATAACAGAAGGATTGTAGACCTTTCTCCATGCGATAGATTCAATTCTTATTGACTTAGGATATTTACATGTCCTAAGTGAGCCAAGAACCCCTTCCAGATCCCCTTCCAGATATCTTTGGTGTCAAACCCTGAGTTACACAATGCCAGATCAGCACCATATAGTGAAAGAGATAGAGTAATAGAAGCATTCAAATGGTTAGTCCAATAAACTATTAAAGAATGCAATAGAAACATGAAAGAAATACATTTACATTCTCTGAAGGCTGGGTTTCTGCCTTGTTCCAGGCTCGGAGCAAAGAAGAAGAAAGAAGTAGACTTTTCCCTCTCCCTTCCCAAAGCAGCTCAGCTACCTAGCCTTTGATGTTAACTCTTCATCCCCTCCTTCATCTCAAAAGCCCAATGAGATGACTCCCTAACTTCCAAGTTTTCTTTCAGACTCCTTTCCCCCATATCCTTTCTAGGATCAAAACACACTTGCCAAGCCTCTAGCATTTCATTGCCCCTCAAAGCTTTTCTACTATGTCCTTCTTTTTATTATTTTTACATATATCCCCTCCCTCTTGGACCTCCCTCTCACTCTCTCCCACATCTTGTCCATCTAGGTCATCACGGAGCACGAAGCTGAGCTCCCTGCGATATGCAGCATGTTCCCATTAGCTACATGGCAGTATATCTATGTCCATCCCAATCTCTCAGTTCATCCCACTCCAGCTCCCCCAACTACATCCACACATCCATTTTCTACATCTATGTCTCTCATTCTGCCCTGCATATACGTTCATTTTACTATTTTTTTTTTTTTAGATTCCACATAAATTCATTTATATATGATATTTGTTTTTCTCTTTCTCACTTACTTCATTCTTGATCCTTTTCTGGTCAGACTGAAACAAGATCAACTCATGGCAATTTCTGTAGTTGTTTTCTGAAACCATTCCTTTGCCTGATTAAATTATTTTTCCAGATGGTAAACATTATTCCAACAGTGTTATGGGCAGAAGAAAACACAGACCCATTCATTTAGAATATTAATTCTATGAACAAATTCTTCATGTTGTTAGTCAGGCACTGAGTCATTCTTCTTAATTGACCTCTAGGGGAGATCATGTCTATAGTGAAGGATAAGAGGTAAGCAAATGGAGAGGTCAAAAGGTGATTTCCCTACTTCAGCCATCAGGGTTAAGGCAGAGTGAAGTAGGTAGAGTTATTTTCCTTCTAAATTCTCCTTCCTCCAAAACCACCTACCACCAGCAGGTCACGATTAGCCTTTCTGCTTCGTTTACTCAGCTCTACCTACCTAAAGAGGTGGATAGGTATTACCCCATTTATCAACTGGAAAAGATATTGATTGGAAGGGACTTACCAATCTTTGATCACTACACATAATGCAAATGCTACCCTCTTAGAGCAAGCACTCCTCAATGAATTCCTTGATGTCAAAGAGGTCAGTTCATGAGGAGGCAAGAATATACAATGGAAAAAAGACAACCTCTTTAACAAGTGGTGCTGGGAAAACTGGTCAACCACTTGTAAAAGAATGAAACTAGAACACTTTCTAACACCATACACAAAAATAAACTCAAAATGGATTGAAGATCTAAATGTAAGACCAGAAACTATAAAACTCCTAGAGGAGAACATGGGCAAAACACTCTCTGACATAAATCACAGCAGGATCCTCTATGACCCAGCTCCCAGAATATTGGAAATAAAAGCAAAACTAAACAAATGGGACCTAATGAAACTCAAAAGCTTTTGCACAACAAAGGAAACGATAAGCAAAGTGAAAAGACAGCCTTCAGATTGGGAGAAAATAATAGCAAATGAAGAAACAGACAAAGGATTAATCTCAAAAATATACAAGCAACTCCTGCAGCTCAATTCCAGAAAAATTAATGACCCAATCAAAAAATGGGCCAAAGATCTAAACATTTCTCCAAAGAAGACATACAGATGGCTAACAAACACATGAAAAGATGCTTAACATCACTCATTATCAGAGAAATGCAAATCAAAACCTCAATGAGGTACCATTACATGCCAGTCAGGATGGCTGCTATCCAAAAGTCTACAAGCAATAAAGGCTGGAGGGGGTGTGGAGAAAAGGGAACCCTCTTACACTGTTGGTGGGAATGAAAACCACTACAGCCACTATGGAGAACAGTGTGGAGATTCCTTAAAAAACTGGAAATAGAACTGCCATATCACTCAGCAATCCCACTTCTGGGCATTCACACTGAGGAAACCAGACCTGAAAGAGACACATGTACCCCAAAGTTCATCGCAGCACTGTTTATAATAGCCAGGACATGGAAGCAACCTAGACACCCATCAGCAGACGAATGGATAAGGAAGCTGTGGTACATATACACCATGGAATATTACTCAGCTGTTAAAAAGAATTCATTTGAATCAGTTCTAATGAGGTGGATGAAACTGGAGCCCATTATATAGAGTGAAGTAAGCCAGAAAGATAAAGACCAATATAGTGTACTAACGCATATATATGGAATTTAGAAAGATGGTAACGATAACCCTATATGCAAAACAGAAAAAGAGACACAGATGTACAGAACAGACTTTTGGATTCTTTGGGAGAAGGCAAGGGTGGGATGATCTGAGAGAACAACATCAAAACATGTGTATTATCAAGTGTGAAACAGATCACCAGCCCAGGTTGTATGCATGAGACAAGTGCTCAGGGCTGGTGCACTGGGAAGACCCAGAGGGATGGGATGGGGAGGGACGTGGGTGAGGGGATTGGGATGGGGAATACATGTAAATCCATGGCTGATTCATGTCAATGTATGGCAAAAACCACTACAATATTGTAGAGTAATTAGCCTCCAAGTAATAAAATTAACTGGGGTGGGGGGTGGGGGAGGGAAGAGGTCAGTTCATGAACTAACCTGTGAAGATGCTCTAAAGAAGAGAGCAAAAGGATCTTCTGTTCCAATAACACACAAACGTTTTACCTATGCCATTTTGGAATCACACCTGTAGTGAATTTCTCCATTCATCTCTCCCCTGAGAATATCAGGCCACAGAAGGGAAAATGTAGCAGTGTGGTAACATTGTGGAAGAGAGATTTGGGGGCAGGCAGACCTTTAGAATCTCACAAGGCCATCTGTGTAGGTAGTAAGGCACTGATTTCACTTACAGATAGGGTTGCCCCATCCAAACAGAGACTGTGTCCATGCTAAGTCACTTCAGTTTTGTCCTACTCTTTGCAAGCTTATGGACTCTATCCTGCCAGGTTCCTCTGTCCTTGGGATTCTCCAGGCAGGAATACTGGAGTGGGTTTCCATTTCCCCTCTAGGGGATCTTTCCGACCCAAGGATCAAACCTGCATCTGTTTATGTCTCCTGCATCGGCAGACAACTTCTTTACCACTAGGGCCACATGGAAAGCCCCAGAACCAAGACTACTATATCAAAAATGAAAAGCAACAAAAATTGAATAAGTCAAATCAATGCAAGTTATTCAGCTTGCTAAGTCAGTTTTGCCTGACTTAATTTTGCCTTTCAAATGCAATGGACAGGACTTCTCTGGTGACTCAGTAGTAAAGAATCCATCTGCCAAATCCATCTGCCAATGCAGGAGACATGGGTTTGATCCCTGATCCTGGAAGATCCCACATGCCACAGTGCAGCTAAGCCCATGCACCATGACTATTGAGCCTGTGTTCCAGAGCCTGGGAGCCGCAACTCCAGAGCCCATGAGCTCTAACTACTGAAGTCAGTGCACCCTAGAGCCTGGGCTTTACAACCAAAGAAGCCGCCACAATGATTATCCCAGGCACTGCAACTAGAGAGCAGCCTTTGCTCTCTGAGAAAAGCCTGTGCAGTTATGAAGACCAGCACAGCCAAAAATAAGTAAATAATTTTTTTTTTTTTTAAAGAGGATAATGGACAGTAAGAAGAACAACTTTGCTTATGTTGCTCCTTGTAGTTCATCCAAAAAGTCTGCACATTTGGTGCTCATAGACCCCCAAATCTGTCCCCCAGAATAAGCATGATCTCAGCGCATTGTGCAGTCAACACCTTCTCTTTCTCATTGGGTTATCCTATCCCTCTCTGAGTATAGACCAGAATATCCCTGGCTTTTCTCTTTGTCTTATCTCATTATTTACAAATGGCCAGTCTAATTTGCTGTCTCCCGAACACTATGCATCCCTTAGCTATCTCACTTTGTCTGATTAATTTATCTTCATTTTTCCCCAGATTTTATTCATTTGCATTTTCCCTAAAATTATTTAATTATGTTATCTCCTTCTTTAGAGCCCCTTTGGATTGCAGGAAGCAGGAAGATGCCGAGGATAACAATGGCTTACTGATATCATTTGGAGCCTAATTCTTATTCTGTTAGTGAGTCTCTAGATAACCTCTGGAAAGTCAGTGAGACAGTTTTAGCCAAAATTTCTTCACCTTGGAAAAATGGGAAAAGAACAATGTACCCCTTGAGGTGACCACAGGGAATAATTAACAAAGCAAAATTAATAAAGTGAAAGTGATATACAAATCAGCATTTTTGAGGATCACAGGAATATGTTTCCTTCCTTGCAGATTAACTGCAATGTGTCTTATTTTGGAACCTGACTATTTCCATAGGTGGGGTAGGACAAATGTTTGAATTTGTTGAGTTTACTTCTTCTTCACTGCTTCATGTCAATAAAGGTCATAAGTGATATTAGCACCTTGTACAAAAGTGTGTATTTTCTTGTGACTTTGGTTCCACTTTTATGGGTCTTTGTCCTTCAGTTTATGTCTTAACTATAGTCAGAGCTGATTTTATGATTGGAATATGCTACAGAAGTTTCTACTTCTACACAAAGTATCTTCCTGATTTAGACATGAAAATAACTTAAATCCTCACCAGTAGAAATGTTTTCCTTTATGCCTTAAAGGCTTTTGGTTCTTTAGGAGTTCCAAAACTCTAAGTTAATACGTAAAATATTATCTTTCGTATATATGGACAAACACATACACATACCTATTACCTTTCTTACATATGTATGAGTACATACACATACATGTATATGGAAGATAGTACTTTATGCATTGCTGTTGAGTCGCTAACAAACACATCAAAGTTAGAGAAGCTGAAGCATAAAAAACAGGAAAGAGGTCAATAAATATATTGCTTACATTAGAGTTTTGCCACGGATTCACTTTTTTTAAAAAATATTTTTAATCTAGCTAGATAGACTTTCAGTTCAGTTCAGTTCAGTTCAGTCACTCAGTCGTGTCCAACTCTTTGTGACCCCATGAATGGCAGCACGCCAGGCCTCCCTGTCCATCACAAACTCCCAGAGTTTACTCAAACTCATGCCCATCGAGTCGGTGATGCCATCCAGCCATCTCATCCTCTGTCGTCCCCTTCTCCTCCTGCCCCCAATCCCTCCCAGCATCACAGTCTTTTCCAACGAGTCAACTCTTTGCATGAGGTGGCCAAAGTGTTGGAGTTTCAGCTTCAGCATCAATCCTTCCAATGAACACCCAGGACTGATCTCCTTTAGGATGGACTGGTTGGATCTCCTTGAATAGACTTTAGATTTACAGAAAAATTGTGAATATACGACAGAGAGTCCCTGCATTCTCAGTTTCTCCTAACATTTTATGTCGGTATAATTTTCACAATTAATAAACAAATAATGATACATTATTACTAACTAAGCCCACACCTAACACCATAGTTTATGGTGAAAAGTTAAAAGCTTTTCCTATAAGACCAGGAACAAGATACGAATTCTATCAATACTTTCATTTTTTAATAATATAGTACTAACAGTCCTTGTCAGAGAAATCAGGCAAGAAAAAGAAATAAAATACATCCAATCAGAAAGAAAGAAGTAAAATTGTCTCTATTTGTAGTAGAAAAGCCCTGAAAACTCCACCAAAAAGCTGCTTAAGCTAATAAACTAATTCAGTAAAATTGCAGGCTATAAAACCAATGTACAAAAATTGGATGTGTTTCTATATATGAAAAACAAAGTACCAAAAGGAAAAACTTAGAAAACGATTCCATTTACAATTGCATTAAAAAGAATAAAATATCAAGCAAATAAAATATCTGTACACTGAAAATTAGAAGACACTGATGAAAGGAATTGAAAACACAAATAAATGAAAGGATAGTCTATACTCATGGATTGAAAGAATCAATATTGTTAAAATGATTTCCTTTAGGATGGACTAGTTGGATCTCCTTGCAGTCCAAGAGACTCTCAAGAGTCTTCTCCAACACCACAGTTCAAAAGCATCAATTCTTTGGTGCTCAGCTTTCTTTATAATCCAGCTCTCACATCCATACATAACTACTTGAAAACCATAGGCTTGCCTAGATGGACCTTTGTTGATAAAGTGATGTCTCTGCTTTTTAATATGCTGTCTAGTTTGGTCATAACTTTCCTTCCAAGGAGTAAGTGTCTTTTAATTTCATGGCTATAATCACCATCTGCAGTGATTTTGGAGCCCAGAAAAATAAAGTCAGCCACTGTTTGCACTTTTTCCCCTTCTATTTGCCATGAAGTGATGGGATCAGATGCCATGGGATGGATCTGATGGGATTCAATGGATCCGATGGGATCTTAGTTTTCTGAATGTTGAGCTTTAAGCCAACTTTTTCACTCTCCTCTTTCACTTTCATCAAGAGGCTTTTTAGTTCTTCTTCATTTTCTGCCATAAGGGTGGTGTCATCTGCATATCTGAGGGTATTGATATTTCTCCCAGCAATCTTTATTCCAGCTTCTGCTTCCTCCAGTCCAGTGTTTCTCATGATGTACTCTGCATATAAGTTAAACAAGCAGGGTGACAATATACAGCCTTGAGGTACTCCTTTTCCTATTTGGAACCAGTCTGTTGTTCCATGTCCAGTTCTAACTGTTGCTTCTTGACCTGCATACAGGTTTCTCAAGAGGCAGGTCAGGTGGTCTGGTATTCCCATCTCTTTCAGAATTTTCCACAGTTTATTGTGATCCACACAGTCAAAGGCTTTGGCATAGTCAATAAAGCAGAAGTAGATGTTTTTCTGGAAGTCTCTTGCTTTTTTGATGATCCAGCAGATGTTGGCAATTTGATCTCTAGTTCCTCTGACTTTTCTAAAACCAGCTTGAACATATGGAAGCTCACGGTTCACATATTGTTGAAGACTGGCTTGGAGAATTTTGAGCATTACTTTGCTAGCTTGTGAGATGAGTGCAATTGTGCGGTAGTTTGAGCATTCTTTAGCATTGCCTTTCTTGGGACTGGAGTGAAAACTGACCGCTTCCAGTCCTGTGGCCACTGCTGAGTTTTCCAAATTTGCTGGCATATTAAGTGCAGCACTTTCACGGCATCATCTTCAGGATTTGAAATAGTTCAACTGGAATTCCATCACCTCCACTAGCTTTGTTTGTAGTGATGCTTCCTAAGGCCCACTTGACTTCACATTCTAGGATGTCTGGTTCTAGGTGAGCATGAGTGATCACACCATCGTGGTTATCTGGGTCATGAAGATCTTTTTCGTACAGTTCTTCTGTGTATTCTTGCCACTTCTTCTTAATATCTTCTGCTTCTGTTAGGCCCATACCATTTCTGTCCTTTATTGTGCCCATCTTTGTGTGAAATATTCCCTTGGTATCTCTAATTTTCTTGAAGAGATCTCTAGTCTTTCCTATTCTATTGTTTTCTTCTATTTCTTTGCATTGATCACTGAGGAAGGCTTTCTTATATCTCCCTGCTATTCTTTGGAACTCTGCATTCAAATGGTATATCTTTCTTTTTCTCCTTTGCTTTTCACATCTCTTCTTTTCATAGCTATTTGTAAGGCCTCCTCAGACAGCCATTTTGGTTTTTTGTATTTCTTTTTCTTGGGGATGGTCTTGATTCCTGTCTTCTGTACAATGTCACAAATCTCCGTCCATTGTTCATCAGGCACTCTGTCTATCAAATCTGGTCCCTTAAATCTATTTCTCATTTCCACTGTATATGCATAAGGGACTTGATTTAGGTCATACCTGAATGGTCTAGTGGTTTTCCCCACTTTCTTCAATTTAAGTCTGAATTTGGCAATAAGGAGTTCATGATCTGAGCCACAGTCAGCTGCCAGCCTTGTCTTTGCTGACTGTATAGAGCTTCTCCATCTTTGGCTGTAAAGAATATAATCAATCTGATTTCGGTGTTGACCATCTGGTGATGTCCATGTGTAGAGTCTTCTCTAGTGTTGTTGGAAGAGGGTGTTTGCTATGACCAGTGCGTTCTCTTGGCAAAACTATTAGCCTTTGCCCTGCTTCATTCCATACTTCAAAGGCAAATTTGCCTGTTACTTCAGGTGTTTCTTGACTTGCTACTTTTGCATTCCAGTCCCCTATAATGAAAAGGACATCTTTATGGGGTGTAGTTCTAGAAGGTCTTGTAGGTCTTCATAGAAGACAGTTCAACTTCAGCTTCTTCAGCATTACTGGTTGGGGCATAGACTTGGATTACTGTGATATTGAATGGTATCATTAGAGAAATGCAAATCAAAACCACAATGACATATCATTACTCATCTGTAAGACTGGCTATCATCAAGAAGGCAAGAGATAATATGTTGCCAAAGAAAAGGGAACCCCGTAAACTGTTGAAGGGAATAATAATCAGTTTAGCCATTATGGAGAACAGTATGGAGGTTCCTCAAAAAACTAAATATAAAACTGCCTTTGATCCAACAATTCCCCTCCTGGGTATATATCCAAAGGAAATGAAAGCAGAATATTGAAGAGATACCTGCACTCTGGTGTTTACTACAGTATTATTCACGATAGCCAAGTTATGGAAACAGCCTAAGTATCTGTCAACAGATAAACGAGAGAATTAAAATCTTACGGTGCAAGGCACAGAATGGAAGATGTAGGTGGATAGGAGGGGCTGAAGGTGTCCCTGAGTTTTCCAGTTGGACTCAATGAATGAGCAGCTGGAAATACAAATCAGTATCCAAAGACAAAGATGTGGGCTAGAGATCTAGGTTAGGGTGTGTCTTCAAAGTACAGGTGATAGCTGCAATCATAGCAGGGAATAAGAGCATATCTAAAGCAACAGGAAAAGTACATAGTCTTTTTTTGCAGATGTGTACAGGGAAATGGCTCCAGTAAAAGATGGTGTTAAAAATGCATCTAACTCAACCCTTTCCATCATCATGGGATAAAGGCATTAGAAGTTCATACTTAGAGCTTCCACGTGTTTCCTCTACTTCTTCATCAGCCACCTACTGATGTCACTTTTTCTGACATCCATGCCTGGGTGTCTTTAAACACCCACTGTCACCCAGAGACTGCCTTTCATCTTGCCACTCAGAATATAACAAAAGCCTTGCTTCCTTCCTTCCATTCTGATCATTTATTTTCTCTTTTTGGCTCGTTAGATTTTTTTCCAGTCTTAAGTGGACTTTGGACGGGGCAGTGGGTTCAAACTCGTGATTTGTTCTTTACAAGCTGCATGGCTTTGGACAAGTATCTTCACCTCACTGAGCTTCAGTACAGTTATCTGTAAAATGGAGATAATATCTGCCACATGGTGTGGTTGGGTGCATTAAAAGCTTTCTTGGAGGGGCTTCCCTGGTGGTTCAGCAGTGGGGAATCTGCCTGCCAATGCAGGAGATACAGGTTCGATCCCTGATCCAAGAGGATGCCACATGCAGCCGAGTAACTAAGCCGGTGTGCCTGTGCGCTAGAGCCCGTGGACCTCAACTACTGACTCCACGTGCCTCTTCTCCTGAGGCCTGTGTGCCCTGCGCCCCACAGCAGGAGAACCCACTGAAATGAGTGGCCTGTGCACCACAACTGGAGGGATGCCCCCATTCGCTGCAAATAGAGAAAAGCTCCCGCATCACTGAAGACCCAGTGCAGCCAAAGACAAATCAATAAATAATTTTTTTTTAAAGAAGCCTTCACGTAAGTCAAACATCTGTTCTTGTACTTGGTCCTGAGCAGGTACTGGGTCAATAAAAACTCACCTCTAACTCTTACTGCTCTCTCTGATTCCTTTGCATTTTGTTTGTACCTCTCTGTCCTCACTGTCCCGGGTACGCTGTCATTGTTTTCTTCCCACATGCTCTTTGAGGACTAGAAATGGAACGTATCTGAATTTATATTTATGCCTTTTTCTTCATGTGCACTGGGGCACAGTAAATAACTGTGAAAATATGTATGTATGTAAACATCGGCACATAAAATTCTCAATAAATATCTGAAACATTGTAAGCTTTGACAGATATCTACTAAAGGAATGAAACCTGCTCAGGATCTTTTCAACTCTATCTGATATAAATATGGGAAAAGAAATCTTAGTTTGTTTTTACAAATTGCAAGCAATTAATCTCCTAAATTCTAAGTCTTTGAGGTGCTAGTGTATCACTGTGGGCTGTGCTCCTTCTTAAGGTAAAATATTAATCCACGCTATCACTGGTAAGGAGCAGCACCCTAACCGACCCACTGGGTAACTAGTCTAAAATCCTGCCTCCCTGGCACTTGGGGCCAGGAAGCAGGGGAATGTGAAACACAGGTGCTTGGCACACAGTCAACGTGGACTCAACCCATAGGTCTCTAAACCCTGACCTGAAACGCTCTTTCAAATTACATCTGCCACACTGCCTGCCCTCCTGGGTTTTATCTGGACTCTGTTCATTTCCATAAAGTAAAGGATGATAAAGAAGCATGCCCATCTAAAGAAAACTTGGGTCAGAACACAGAGGTAGCCCTGGACTAGAAGAAAAAGTGCTGAGAGGAAAGGCAGAGTGATGGACTGTGGTCTTGGTCCTGCAATATATTAGCATTGTGACCCAGGCCGAGCAGCTCACATCTCTGAGGCAGTTTCCTCATCTGTAAAGTGGGGAGGCCAATTAACATTTTGCCACCTTCCCAAGACCCTTGCTAGATCAGGTCAAACAATGGGAACCACTTGAAAAAGTGAAACTGGTTTCCTTCTGAGTCCTTCGTAGATTAAATAAAAAGAACAACTAAAGAGGGCTTCTCAATACAGAACTGAATACCACTAGTCTTCTGCCATCCAAGGAAAGGATTTAGTCTATTCTCAAGGGTAAATCTAGTATTTATGTGATCTTTGATCATTAGAGAGAGAACTCTTTGACCTGTCTTGAAATTGCCCTCCCAAGTACTTACAAACTACTTCAAAGGATCTTAGTTTGATGTGTCTGCCTGGACCACAGTTATTCCTTTAGAAATAGATTTCTGACCTAGTCTTTCACATGTCTTTATATCAGTTGCTTTTGGACATGCACAAATCCTCGAGAAATTAGCTTGGAACCATTTAAACTTGCCTGTAAAGCATGAGTGTAAGGATCTGAGAAAATAATCTGTCAGTTGTATGTAATAATCGTCTTAAATAAGCAGTTCCAGGCTTATCTAAAGCTGGCCCCAGCTAAACAAAGAAGGCAGTGAGCAGAGAGCCTCAGACACTGAACTCTGCACCCTAGCCGGACCTTGCGCCGGGCAGCCTGGTAACAGGAAGGCAGCAAGACACACTTTGAACTGGGGGTTCTAAGGCTGCGGTGGGGTTAGAGATGGGGTGACTGCTGCACTTTGCTGCCTGAACTTTGTACCTAGACACAGGGGCATTTAATCTCCATAACAGGCACTTTGTTTCATTACTTATTAACAGCTCCTCCTTGAGTAAAGTTCTTTGTTAATGGAGCTTTAAAATACGATCCCTCTCTCCTTTATTCCTGCCGTGGGGACGGGCGTCTGGGCTGGTTCTCACTAACAGGCTGGGCCAGGGCTGGTCCTTCCTTCGGAGGGGAAGGCTTCTTTCGTCTGCTCACAACCGGCCCTTTTTAGAGGTGCCACTTTGCAATTACTGCCCCGGAGGCCAGTGTACGCTCGGAGAAGGTCACCGGGGTCCTGGTACCATTAAAGGTCACACCAGACAATGATTGGTGTCACTTCAGCTCTCCTGACTGCCGCACCTCTTTTCTTTCTGCCCTTTCTTCTTCCTTCCCCATTTTTTCCCTCCTCCTCTCCTTATTTCTTTCTGCACGTCCAGACTCTTAGTGGCGCTAGAGTTAAATAATGGTGACCCCTGTCACATACATCATTTTCCCAGCCAGTGTAGCCAAGACATGTTGTGCTGCAGCTGGAAGGCCAAGCAATTTAGGAGCACGTTCAAGCATCCTCCTTCCCAAATAAACCATTTGTACTTCACTTCCATACACCAGGAGCTGACATCCAGTCAGTTTGAAGCATTTGGGGCTTCCCTGGTGCTCAGAGGTTAAAGCGTCTGCCTGCAATGCAGGAGACCTGGGTTCAATCCTTGGGTCGGGAAGATCCCCTAGAGAAAGAAATGGCAACCCACTCCAGTATTCTTGCCTGGAGAATCCCATGGACAGAGGAGCCTGGTGGGCTACCATGGGGTCGCAAAGAGTCGGACACAACTGAGCAACTTCACTCACTTTCACTTTCACTTGAAGCATTAGCAATTTAAAGAAAGGGTCTAGACTGGAAAAGGGGAATGTGTGTTGTTAGTAAGTCAAGTACTAGTTACCATCTATAAAATAAGTCCGAGTCCTACTGAAAATACTCAGACTTCCATATGTGTGTGTGTATATGTTCATTCATGTCGGACTCTTTGCCACCCAATGGGCGGTAGCCCGCCAGACTCTTCTGTCCACGGGATTTTCCAGGCAAGAATACTAGAACAGGTTGCCATTTCCTTCTCCAAGGGATCTTCCTGACTCAGGGATCAAACGCATGTCTCTGCAACTCCTCCAGTGGTAGGCATATTCTTTACCATCTGAGCCACCAGGGCAGCCCCCAGACTTCCATGCCTTCCACCAAATAATAAGTAGAGACTAAATTGTTAAGTTTTGCTCGCTAATGATCAATGGGAAGGCTTTGGTTTCTGGGACCAGGGAGGCAGGGACCACAGGGTGTTCATTTACTAACTAACTTCTTGGTCTTCTAAAGACCAAGAAGCCCCCTCAGAAGCTTTGTTTGAGGGCTTGCGGGGACCCCAAATTAACCTTTCACCACTGGACTACTTTCTCTATTTTGGGAGCAGTTAGGCTTAGCTTGGACAATAATTCATTCTCTTCTCATGTTTCTTTTTATGTTTAAAAATGCCTGTGTGTCTACCTCTCAGTCACTGAAGGGTCAACCCTGGAGTCAACCCTGTCTGGACACCATACATCAAAAACTCACCAGCATCCCAGGCCCTTTCTTGCTCCCCCAACCACACACACACACACACACACACACACACACACACACGCCCTCCAGGGTAGTTCAGCCCCACCCACCTGTCTGTTAACAGCTCTCAGCCACCAAGTCCATCTGTGCTCAAGCTGCTTAACCAAAATGACTTTGAGAGTCAGAGTCCAAGTTTACACATCCCCGCCGGCCTTTCCTCTTTTCTCTTCTAGATTCCCTTCTGCCCCCTCAGTGCTCTCTCCGCCTCCTCTCACTCTCTTTCCCCTTCTTTTTCCTCCTCTTCCCTTCACACTCTTCTTTTTACTTAACTTGCTCAGAGGCACCGTTTTCAAACTCATCACTGGTGCACAAGTGGAAATGTACAGAAGCAGGTCTGGGCTTCTGGATGCACACTGACCTCTCTTCACAAGGCCGCTGGGACAAGGGGATGTGATCCAATCATTTACTCTGTTATCTGAGCTTGGATTATCTATAAGAACAGAAGGGAATTTTAAAACAAAGTTAAATCCTTTGAAAACTGTCATGCCACCCCTGGATGATCCAGAGACCCTGGTATCTCGTTTTCTAGACCTGGCTTTCCGAGTAACACCCTGTTTCACAGCAGAGAGGCGGGAGATTCACAGTGCCCAGGTCAGCAACGTTTTGGGTTCTAAAATTCTGCTCTTTGAAAGGGCTTTTGGGTTTGCTCCCTCCTGCAGGATTCTCGGCTCACTGCTTTTCTCTTAGAGCACTCCAGTCCCCCCCAGGTTCCCCAAAGGCTCTTCCCAAGGCCCAGGATTAAGGCTGCACCTGTTTGAGATTTATTCAATCTGAATAACAGTACGACTTCTCAAGAACACTTAATTACCTTTGCCCTGAAAGCAATACAGTTGGGTACTTTGACAGCACACTTAGGACAGCCAGAACTGCAGACCTGGCCTCCAAATTCAGTCCTAATTACCATAAACCAAACACCAATTACCCCAAACAGAACACGGCAATTGAACCTTGATTTATAGCACCTCCTTGCAACTCCACCTGTCTCTCATTCCCAGAATCTCACCACCTGCTCCAAGCAGGAAGGTTTAACAAAGTACAAGCAAAGGTTATTATGGCTTACGTAGCTGACAACTGTAAGATACACAATAAAATTAATCTGATTTTATATTCATTATAACAATCCAAGCTTAAAGATGACAAACATGAAGTCCATTGAATTTCTTTTCTGTATGTGAGTGAAGATGAATTCAGGGAAATGAACATGATTAGCCCAGTACCTGACCAAGACCGAGAATTTACAAATTAACATGAGTTAGTGTTTCATGAAATTCCCTTATAACAACTCCTGCCCAGAGCCTTTGGTCTCTTCTCCCACTGCACACACGTGCTGTACACACACGCGGGCACACAGGCACACACGGGAACAGGAGAGAAGAGATGAAGAAAGCAGACACTAACCTCGATGTAAGTTAGAAGGAGCACTGGACAGATCAGCTGACCAGAACAAGTTTCTACACCAGGATCTGTGCCAGCTGCCTAAAGGATAGCATCATTACTTATACATTCAATGACCAGTATTTTCATCTGGAAAATAAAACTTGAAGAATATAGTAACTGGTTCCCAGCTTGAAAAGATGAAAGAAAGAGGTGAAGAAAAGGAAACTAGCAAGGACAAAGGCTTTTCCACACTGAGAGCAGAAAGGTGATGGAGAGAGGGAAAGTACATTCTCCAAAAAGATTTGCCATTGGTTTGCTTTCTGTGAGCCATCATGCCAATCTCTCCTAAAATTGCTGGACAAACCCTCTTCCTTCTCATCATGCTCAAATTTCTTCTTTGGAGGAAATACATTGATACTGCAACAAAAAACAAGAATGGAGACTACTGGTGAATTTTACCCACTATTGAACTGTTTAGATGGAGCACAAAGTTAGAGCAACTAGTTATTACTTGATATAAGCAACTCCGGCTCCCTAGTTTCCACACACAGTTTCTTTTTGGTACTAATTTTGTATTTATATTTGCCTTACATTTAGGTTTACTGCCTTCAATGATCTAAGAAGAGTTATCCTGAGTGGAGGAAAGAATAGCATACCCTTTTAAAGGGTACATCTGCTTCCTGGTTCTCAGTACCAGAGTTTGCATGAATGCTGTGTTACTGGTTATCACCTCTTATATTTCTTACCTATTTTTAAAATAGCACACCAAATTTTTTTGATATGAATAGGCCAGACCTCAAGTATGTTCGCTCAGCTCCAGCTACTTCATCCCTGATATATTTCAAGCAGCTTTTCCCATCCTCACTTTTAAGTTATATATCCCTTCCCCAGTTGGGCTTCCCTGGTGGTTCAGTAGCAAAGAATCTGCCTGCCAATGCAGGAGACACGGGTTCAATCCCTGGGTCAAGGAGATCCCCTGGAGAATGAAATGGCAACCCACTCCAGTATTCTTACCTGGGAAATCCCAAAGACAGAGGAACCTGGTGAGTTACAGTTCGTGGGGTTGCAAGAGTCAGACACAACTTAGTGTCTAAACAATGACAATAATTCCTTCCCTTCCCCTGTTACCTCTTCCATCTCTGAACTCTATAAAGGTAGATTACAGTTCTCTTTTCTTCACTGCATCCCTTCCTCATGTTAAGTCTTAAAACACATTTACTGACTTAACTCTCAAAATGGTTTCTAATTTTTACAAATGCAGGTTTACATTTTCTATTTATGACTGATAGACGATGCTTTACCTAGGATCTGTCTGTCCATGGCCACAGGCTTCGTCCATGATTCAGGCTCCATCTATTAAACTCAGCCAGGATGCAAAGAGGGCAATAAAAATACAAGCTTGGGTTGTTGTTTGGTGGGAAGAAAAGAGTGAAGAGAAAAGCTGGACCATTGACCTACTTACTCTGCAGAAGTTTCTAAAGGGAGAGAAGAAAGAGAAGAACTCCAAGGTTGCCAGGAAGGAGGAGAGGAAATTTGCCATTTATTAAGTACATCCTATATAGCAGGCACAATGCTAGGCTAAAAGAATTTATGAATCTATTTCTACCCAAGGGACAGAAAGTTGAGCCAGAAATCTGCACCGAACATCTAGTGTTTATCAGAATTTAACCAAGAACCATAAGCTATTTCCTACTCCATTTGGGGACCTATCTAATCTTTTTTGGACTTCCCCAGTGGCTTAGAGGTAAAGAATCCACCTGCAATGCAGGATATGCAAGAGATGCAGCTTTGAACCCTGGGTCAGGAAGATCTCCTGAAGGAGCGTGTGGCAACCCATTTCAGTATTCTTGCCTGAGGAATCCCATGGACAGAGGAGCCTGGCCGATTATAATCCATAGGGTCACACAGAGTCAGGCATGCCTGCAGCAGCTTAACATGCACGCATGCACACACTAATCTTTTTATCCTGACATTTAAATCCTTCCACAATTTAGCTCCCTATGCCCCAGCCAAACTTAACTGTCCATCTTTATGTGTGATATATCCTCTCCTCAAGCCACTTCTTCACAATATTTTTATGTCTGTGCTTCTATTCTTTTATGGTAGAAAATGTAGTTTTTGGATCCAGCAGGATCTGTGTTTGAGTCCCGGTTCTGTTCTTAGCTATCTGCGACATTTTTTAGCCTCAGGTGCTTCATCTTTAAAAGAAGCCTAGTGATTCTTTGCATATATAATGAAATGTAATGTTGAGGCTTAGAAATATACATAAAGATTCAGCATTATAGCTGGCATGCTGGAGACACTCAACGATCTGTTATTATGGCAGCATTATGTTTAGTGTTGAATGTCTTCTCCACCCCTGTCATCTTCTAAGTCTTACTCATCAATCAACAGGATAATACTGAGGCTTCCCTAATGGCTCAGTTGTAAAGAATTTGCCTGCTAATGCAGGAGACACGGGTTCAATCTCTGATCCAGGAAGATCTCACATAACATGGAGCAATTAAACCTGTGCCCTGCAACAAGAGAAGCCATTGCAAAGAGAAGCCCACACACTATAACTAAAAAAGTAGCTCCCACTAGTCACAAATAGAAGAAGCCCATGCAACAGGGAAGACCCAGCATAGCCAAAAATCAATAAATCAACTTTTTTTTAAGTGTAATACTCAAGTTCTCTTTGAAATCATTTTTTTTTTTCATTCCTGGTTCAAATCATTGGTTTATTTTCTTCATATATTTCATACTTGATAATATACTGTTTTGTTGGCACAAACCTGATCTTAAGTTCCTTAAATGCAAAGGTCAAATCTTGTGGATCTCTACTGAGTAAGAGTTTTCAAAAAATAAGCAGAAAGCACATGTTGAATTTTAACCTGTTCAGAATGCTTGTAGTTATTGAGCTTCTTTGGATCTGGGACCATATTTTACAATATTAAGTCACAGTCAGTGTGCTAAAAGTTCTTAACTTTAAATAAGTTAATATTATATAATATAGTTAGCAGAGAAAATATAACATTCAATATAATAAGTAACTATCTATTATTTATTAAAGTTTATAAAGACTCTAATAAACTATTTTTTAAATACCTGATATATAGGCACATGTCTAAGGATTTTCTAAACCCATAGAATTAAACTATGCTAGAAACACACAGCATTCCTTTTAACAAAGCAAAAAGTCCAATGATTAACATAAAAATTGCTGTTTGTGTTTTGTTCTTCTCACTGAAATGAAAGAACTCAACAGAATGTTCTGAGAGCTAGCCCTCTGTATAAAAAATTAGTGGTTTGTTTTTGGTTCAATGTACTGATTTACACAGCACATGTAAAGCTTATAAATTACCTTTGATAAGATAGGTGAACAGTTTGAATTGATGACTACACATAAACTTTTAAAAAGAATCTAGAAATATTTTTATTTCCACTATGGGGACCTTGAAAAAAAGTTAGAGGGCAGTAACATGTAAAGTCCAGGAGGTAGATCAGTCTTCAACCAACTGCTCAAAGATTAGCAAACCTTCTTCCCAGAACTTTACAGGTTTGATCCACACCCAGGAGGCACACCCAGCTCTGCCTCTGGGATCTGCCCCAACCAGCTTTCTTACCCAGTACAGGTTCTAAGTCTTTTGTTCCTCTTTATGTGAATCAATTTGTCTCAGCATTTCCTGCATTTTTCAGAAGTTACTTCAATAGCTTATTTTTAGGAGCAAGTTGGAAGTTACCACCAGTTATTACCTTATCTACAAAGCTCAGAGTCACAAACTAAACTGCAAAACTTACCTCTGGTGTCAATCAACCTTCTAATCTATATAACCAAATTCCTATTAATCATTAGGACTATTTCCTTTCTTCCACATGTTTTGAGTTTCCTCAAGTCCTTCACTAACTGTTCTAGCTACATATTTTTTTGCCACTGGTCAAATTGGGAGGAGGATGGTTAACAAGGGGAATTGAAAAGTCTCAAACTCCTCTGAAATATATTTTTAATCATGTTAAAAAAAATCTATTGTAGAAGACAAGAGAATTCTCAACATATATTAATATGAATACCTAATACATTCCAAATAGTTAATGTTTAGGTAGCAAGTTTTGATCAGTACCTTCACCCAAGAGTATTAAGTAATTGGGAAAGTCTCAAATACACTCTCATGTGATTGGTTTGTCTTGACCAACATGCACGCTATTCATTTAAAAAATCTCACAAATGATAAAAATGCTACGTGTCTACAGGCATCCTCTAAATCAGGAGAAGTCTGTGCCACTGTATCTGTTCTGGGTGGAAAAAAAAAGACAATGGACTAATTCAGCCTTTCACTCAGCAAGTATTATTCATCACCTACTGTTTATGCACGGAAAGCAGTGCATGCTTAGGTCAGGGAGCATCCAGACCAGCCTAACTCCTTCACCCGCAGAAGCAGCTGCCATTAGGAAAGGTAACACATATCTAATTAAGTATAATCATGTGTGAGGGGAATGGAGAGGGCGCTGCACTGTCAGCATCAGGTCTCAGGTCCATTTTTTCAGGGAAGACATTTAACTTCTATAGATCTCCATGTCCTTTTTCACAAACATTAAGAACCCAATGAGGCACTCTTTCAAATTTTCTTGAAAGCTGAAATTCTCTGATTTTACAAAGCAGGAAAAGAAATATGGCAAATACTAACATTTTGTGGTATTTACAACTGGAGAATTAGACTAAGGGATTCCCATCTTGGTTTACTAAAAATCAAAGAAAGTCAGAAACTCCAAAGCCTGAATGTCTTCATGCTCCCATGGGAGCATCAGATGTATGGGACATCCAATTAAATAGCAAATGTGGTGATGTCATCTGTTACTGCTTCTGGAAGTCAGGACAGGACCTTGCTCCATCATTTTCTATTTCACCGCTACATTCCTACCACACTGCTTCTTTCTGTCTCTAGAACATAGAAATGCTCATTTCTACCTTGGCTCCTCAAAGACGCACACCCTTCAGAACCTGTGAATATGCTGTCTTACAAGGCAAAAGAGACTTTGCTGACATGATTAAACTAAGGATTTAGATAGGGTGATTTTCCTGAATTATCTGAATGGGCCAAATGTATAATCCTCTAAGTTATTATAAGTGACAGAGGGGATCAGAAGAGTAAAATTCAGAGAGATTTGAAGATATCACCCTGCTGATTTTGAAGACAGAGGAGGGGACCATAAACCAAGGAATGTAGACAACTTCTAGAAAAGGCAAAGAAACAAATTTTCCCCTACAGCTTCTGAAAGGAAAGCTGACCTGTCAGCGTCTTGATCTTAGTGCAGGGAGGCCCATATTGGACTTCTGACCTCTATAACTATAAGAAAACAAATCTGCATGGTTTTTAGGCCACAATGTTTTTATTCATTTGTTACAGCAGCAATCAAAAACGAATACACCCATCTTAGGGTCTTTGTACTAGCCATTCGCAGTGCCTGGAATGCCCTTTCTCTAGAATCTTTACATAGCTCTCCCTTCTTTGTCACTCTTGTCTCAACCTGCCCATTGTCTTCTTTGACCATGTAATCTAAGGAGCCACCCAAGCCTTTAGCTAATTCTCTGCATAGTGTGTGTGTGATTTTTCCCAGTTAGTCTACTGACTGTCTTCCTTGCCATTAGTTTAGCTCCATGAGAATAGAAACCTTGTCTGTCTCAGCTACCACCTCACTTACAGTCCTTAGAACAATGTGTGGCCTTCAATATTTGTTGAATGTAGGATTTATGAAACCCAATCAGGGTTTAATGTGTCTGAATCTTACAGAAAGTTTCTGGGAAATACACAAAGGAGTCACAGCACATATACTTTCATCTTTTAGCCTTTGCAAAAGCTATCTGTAACCACCAAAACTCCCAGCATTTTCCCTCCACTTTCATTCTCTCTCTTTATATCACAGAGCAAAGTTGAGAAACTATGAGAATGATCTGGATATCCCTCAAAAATGAACTTGAGGATAAAGATAGTGCCTAATATGTGTAAAGGTCTCTGGGTTCTCAAGGAATAAGTGGCACTATATAAATTTTAAAATACTAGAATTTCCTTTAATTGAAAATTCCATTTTTATGTGTCTCTTTGATAACTATACAGTACTGCCACCCCTGCAAAATACTGTTGCAGCAAAAAGAAGAGCACTTTCCCTCCTTCTCTTGAAATTTGTTAAAATGGCATTTCCCTTGTGCTGCATTTCCTTAGACCTGTGCAAAAACATCTCCTCCCAAGATATAAAGCAATGCACAGCTGGGAAGCATAATACTATGCTCAGAATATCAGATTTTTAAATCTACCAAAGCTGGAAAAGAGATTAAGAGTTAAGGCTGAATGTCTGTCTTTAATGTGCTCTATTATGCACCAGGCATTACAGTTAATATGTCCCTTCAGACTTTCCTGACCTACTTTCTGGGCTTACAGATGCGGCAGTACACAGTGAGGACAGAGGATCTGCGATGATTATGAATTTCCTTGCTTCCTCTGATTGACCTCCCACCCCTAATGTTGTGGTGATGTTGTGAATGTGGAGGAAGGAGATTGGTGGTGAGAGAAAGAAGTAATTTGATTTATATGGTCACCATAAACATTGTGACTTCAAAAAAAAAGAGAGAGTTTTTGTAAAAACATCCATGTATCAGCAGTGCATGCGTGTTTTTGGTCTTTCAATATTTTAACAATATTTTCTCTTTCATTGGATTTGAAGTTTCCAGGGGCAACTGGAGGTTTTTATTTCATTTTCCTCTTAATCAGAATTGACAAACTGGCAGTTATTGGTCAATCAATGCTTGTACATGTGTTTTATGTGGCAGAACCTTGCTTATTATTTTTTAAATTGGAACACCTGTAGGTGGACATATCCATATCCACATATCTAGTTCCCAGTAGCTGCAAGCACTCACTATTGTCTTACAACTGATTGCTTCACACACTTACTTTCCCAATCTTCCTAGCCCCCATGCAGGAGACCCTATATGGTGTTAGTCACTCAATTGTGTCCAACTCAATTGTGTGCGACCCCATGGACTGTAGCCCGCCAGACTCCTCTGTCCATGGAATTCTCCAGGCAAGAATACTGGAATGGGTTGCTATTCCCTTCTCCAGGGGATCTTCTTGACCCAGGAATTGAATCCTGGTCTCTGCATTGCAAGCAAGTTCTTTACATTCTGAGCCACTAGGGAAGCCAAGCAGGAGACCCTGGTGTAGTTTATATCTGGTTCACATCTGCATCTTGGAACATCCAACTCTAGATGCCCCCATGTATGAGTGCCAGGCTATTTACTCCAGTGTTCTCATCAAGTAAGCATATGATTCATAGATGTTACAACCCTATTTTTCACTACCCGGTTAGGATTTTTTCTGATTTATGAATTTAGGTAATGGAAAATCTTTCCCATTTAAAATTTAAATCGCAATCAGATTTTTTACCACTTTGACCTTTTTTTCAGAAAGGATATAGGATAGCTATTAGATACAGTTGCAAAGATCCATGATGAATTGTTTTTATTTAAAAGCATCCAACAACATAAAATCTGGATAATATTAGAAAATCCTCACTGTATGGATACCGTGTACCTGGCAGAATCAGGCATGACAGACGGCCGTTTTGTGGAATTTGTTAGAAATGCAGTTTTGAAGTAGGAGACAGATGTTCTATTTTCAAAACATTTGATGCAATTGATAGACAGAAGATTCCACCCTGGGCCAAGGAAGACTGGGTATCCATGTAGCAATGATCAGCATACATCTGTTTCTAGAGTGAGTCTAACTGGGCAGAGGAGCCCACAAGAGACAATTCTCAGTAGAAAGTGCAGAGTGGAAGTAGGAAAGCAGGTGGAGAAAGTGGAGCAGGTGTCGAGGCCTGTATGGCAACTGTCAACCAAGGCCGAGTCAGCAGTGACTCATGAATCCTAGGCAGGAGATGAGAAGGTGCTTTTATCAGACTCAGAAAATCCTGAAGAAAAAGTACATCTCCCTTTCTCTGGAGTCCAATTATTTTTTTTTTCTGCTTCTCCTCCACATCTAGTTAATTCACTCCCCAGTTCAAAGATTAGGAAATTTGGGGATATATCTTTTATTGCAAGCAAGATCCAGGCCACCATCACGTCTAATCTGACTTTGTTTAAAAAAAAAAAAAACTTTTAGCAAAAGTGTATCAGCTGCTCTTCCCCAACAGCAGTCAGAGATGGTTTCTAACATAGCAAATATAATCACATCACAGATTTTCTTGCACTTCTCCAATGGATTCCCCTTATTCTTATGATAAAGCATAGTGTTTTGAATCTGCCTTTCAAAATCCTACATGATGACTCGTCTATCCTGGTTTCTCAAGTTTGGGTCTATTGACACATTTAGCTGAAAAATTCCTGTTGAGGGGTGATGTCCTCTGCCTTGTAGGATATCTAGCAGCATCCTTAGCCTCTAGCTACTAGATGCCAGTAGAACTCCCTACCCCTAGATATGACAACAAAAGTATCACCCAGCATTGCCAACTATGTGCCCCGAGTTGAGAACAACTGATCTAGACTGTGCCCTCCAGACTATGCCCTGACTTCCATCCTAATTCTGCACCACTCATTTCATGCCTCCCAACCACCACTGCCCCTTTCCCCTTCTCCAGCCATACCAGCTTCCTGCCACCTCTTCAGATACAGCCATTTACCAAGTGTTAGTCTTTTTAGTCTGCCATAACAAAAATGCCATAAACTAGGAGCCTTAAACAACAGATATTGATTTCTCACAGTTCTGAAGACTGGCAGTCCAAGATCAAGGTACCAGCCAATTCAGCTCCTGGTATGGGCTCACTTCCTGTCTGGCCAATGGCATCTTCTTGCTAAGTCCTCACAGGGAGGAGAGAGAGTTCTGAGTTCTCTTTCTCTTCTTTATAAGGACCTTAATCCCATCACCAAGGCTCCAATCTCAGGATCTCTTCTAATCCTCATAACCTCCTAAAGGCCCCACCTCCAAATACCATCACATTGAGACTTTGAACTTAAACATGAATTAGTGTAGGCAGGGAACACAAATATTCAGTCCATAACACATCGTTTTCCATTCACTTATGTTCTACTCCTCTGTCCCCAACTCTGGATTATCTAATTCCTCCTCATCCTTCAAAATAGATTCTTTCCTGATCCTGGAAGTTAGCCTTCTACCCTCAAACCTTTCCTGCTTTCATAACGCATGTGTGCGTATATGTGTTTCTTGCACAGGACTATCATTATCAAAATTGCTTTTGCAATTAGCTCTGTCTGTTATTCTTTCTGCACTGAAAGTTTCATCAGCATAGGAGCCAAAGTTGTGTAGCTCACTATAGTTTCCAACTTCTAGCACGATGCCTGATGAACAGCACACACAAATAAATATCTAAAGACAGAAAAAAGGCCCTAAAACCAGGATGTTCAGTAAGGAATGTGACCACAGGTACACCCTGAAGCTGGCCCACTTGGGGATTTTCTGTTAGATGGTATTATGGTATATAATAAAGACTGCTGCTCTAATAATAATAACTAACATTGATTGAGTACTTAATTTATGCCAGGTACTGCACTATATATTTATTATCTCAATGAATCCTTAAAATCATCTGATGAGGTAATAGCTATTAGCATCCCCATTTGATGAAAAGGTTAAGTAAATGGACTAGGGTCACCCAGCTCCTAAGTGGCAGAATTCACACATTAGAAGTTGAACCTAATGGCTATTTTACTCCTGTACCATATCGTCTGTCATGAGTTAGGGAACAGGGAGTTAAGTTTTCAGCCATTCCTCAGACTATGCTAGGAGATTGTTTCCACTATAGAGATCCGCAGAGTCTCCATGTCAAGGTCCAGATTCTCAGTTCAGAAGCAGAATAAAAATTGCCAACTAATTCTGCTCAGTATCATTTGGAAGGTGGGAACTGGGCACTTGGAGATTAGGGCGTAAACAAGGAGACAAGAATGTTAAAGACTGTCTCCCCAACATATTGCATACATCTAAAGTTTCATTTTAATTAACAAACTTATCTTAGAATTCACAGTCGTATTAGTCATTCATTCCTCAGTATG
The DNA here is from genome assembly GCF_033118175.1 of Dama dama. Taxonomy (NCBI): domain Eukaryota; kingdom Metazoa; phylum Chordata; class Mammalia; order Artiodactyla; family Cervidae; genus Dama; species Dama dama. Next base: position 27,297,925 of record NC_083711.1, read on the forward strand.
AACCATCTAGAGCCTAAAAGAAAAAAACTTTCTTCTGATATTCTGTGTGTGTGTGTGTGCGTGTGTGCTCATGTATGTTTGACTGTAACAGTTACAGACTCTGTGGCCCTTCAGTACAGGGTAGTGATGAAACGGATAACCCAGAAAAGAGTTTGGAAATCCATAGGCTTTGGTAAGGTCACTGAATACTTGGTTCCAGAAAAGTGGGTGGGATGAGGGCACTGGATATGAAGTGGGAAGATGCCAAAAGTAATTGCTACCCATTTGCAATTACTTCCAGGGCCCAGAGGTTGAGAAAAATCATCCTAAGGACTACCTTTGGCACTGGAAACTCTCAATAGAGTTTTCATGAATAATTCACTTTGCCAAAGTAGAAGTCACCATGGTTTGTAGTTCACTTTCCTTCCATTAATTTAATCTATGACTTTCATTTCGTCTATCTGTAAAAACAAAAGGGATGCTAATATTTAGCTAAGAGCCAGGAAATTGATTTATTAAGCAGCATTTATAAATCATTATTCATGGCACACCAATAGTTTAGCAAAAGTCTTTTAAAAATAAGGTTTTTACTGAGAACGGATTCAGGAGAAAAATAAGCATTCTATACATAGTCGACTGAATTTTCTCTCTTCTACAGTTAAAATTTCATCTACCCAATTTTGATGCATGTATTCAAGTGCCAGAGAAGGCTCAAAATATAAAGTCCATCTGTCTAATGGAGGTTTGGCCTATCAATCAAATTTGTCATTACTTGGATTAAGTTGTTGAGATGAACGCTTTTCGGAAAATAAGGAAGGTGGGAATGCCGTAACAAATTATGGTGAGTTAGAAGGATTTGAGTTAATGAACCTATACCAGTAGAAATCCAACAGCTTGTTTCTTGGACTCCCTTCAGGGTTGGTAGAAAGAAAACATGCTCTCAAAGGTAAAGCCTTCGTCCCTTTGGCATCCTCCTGAGGCATCCGCCCTGGTCATCATGATACTGTCTCAGGTCCTGGCTATCAGTGCCCTCCTGACTAATTAGAAGCTTACATAACAGCAATGTTAAAGGGCTTGGAGTCCTTTCCCTCTGAAAGCAGGACTCTGGCTCCGAGCTTGGAGCTTGGTGATATCAAGCTCATTCTACCACATGGACACAGGCTATTTTTGGGCAAAGCCAACTCTAGTGCTTCACTCTCTTTAGTGGAAATAGGAGCTGACCTTGGTTGACCCTGGGTGGCCTGGACATCATGGCTTCCCTTGAGCACTTATGCCGAGCAGTTCAGAAAACAAAAGAGGGTTTGCCTGCAACATTCATGGTGCTGGATAATCCAAACAAATCTAGAACCTCTCAAGAATGGGATTTTCAATTCACCCCAGGGGTGCAAGCGTGAGCCTCCTTTCTTCTTTTTCCTATTCTTTTCTCCCTCACACTGAAGAATGGTAGAGGGTGGTGAGATAAGTGAAATGGCAAAATCAGTCCTAAGCTTATGCATAATGTAAATCACATACTGATCTATTTAAAAAATAAGTTTAGTTACTATTTTAGTTCTCCGGGTAAGTCCTGTGTGTCCCTGTTAAGTCATTGTTTCTAAGACTGAGAGCATCTCAGAGGGAAGGGAATTGTATTCTTAACTGTGGGTGAATAGTTCTCTGCCTGGGTCATTATTTAATATGTAATTATGAACTATTTTACACCCAACTGGTGAAAGAAAAACTTAATTTCACTTAGGAACATTTTACATAAACACATTGTTATCAAATATCATGCAAGGTAGGTGCCATTTTTCCAAAGAAAGAAGAAAATGAGCTATCACTCAATTCTTCTTCCTCCTACTACCCTGCAATTCTATCTCAGACCACTAACTGACTTTATTCCAGGGACACATGGGCAGGCAGGCTTTTCTGTTCCCAAACTGCTACTACCTGGGGAGACCATTAAGGAGAATATTAGCCATCCTTCTAAATACATTCTGGAATTCCTGGGTTCTGTTCTCTCTAGTTGGACCTGTTTCTCTTAGCCCTGCTAATGTAAGAGGGTTAGTGGCTGCAAAGATAACAAGGAAATACTGAAGATAGGATGATAATGTGAGTTTCTCATTTTATTTCACATGTGGGCATGCTTGCTCGGTAATGTCCAACTCTTTGTGAGACTGTGGACCCTAGCACAACAGGCTACTCTGTCCACGGGATTCTCCAGTCAAGAATACTTGAGTGGGTTGCCATTTCTTCTTCCAGGGGATTTTCCCGACTCAGGGATCAAACTCATATTTCTTGTGTCTCCTGCATTGGTAGGCGGATTCTTTACCACTGCACCACCCGGGAATTCTTGTTTTATATATCACCTGTCTATTGAAGAAAGTAAAACAAAGTTAACTTCCCATAGTTTTGAAGAACAGTGAAATAATGGTAAAGAACTTTTCTTTTTTTATTTTTTATTTTATTTATTTATTTTTTTGGTAAAGAACTTTTCAACTTTAATTTGTAACTGCTATGAAGGCATTCAAAGAATATCAAGAATAATAATTTCCTAATTGTTTAGAGCCTAATGGATTTTAATTATGAATGAAAACATGCTCAGCAATTTTGTTGCACATCTTATCCTTGTGCTCTAGTTAATTGTCTATATTTAAAAATCATTATATCAGTACATCATTCAACAAACATTGTTGACCCGTTATGTTGTTCCTCTGACCATGTGAACATGGAATGAAATTTAATGTAAAATAAAACATGGTTCTTAACTCTTGATGAACTTAAATTCTGATCCCTGAGTGAAGGTGTGACATAATATACGCCTATTACAAATGTTAGGAGAAACACAGTTCTAGGAGTGCTACACATGTTTTTTTTTTTTTTTTTTTTTAAGTGACTTTACAGTACCATAATCATGGAAAAATCTTCAGAGTTAGATAATACTTAATACTGAAATACAAAACAATATTTTGTCCACAAATTGCTTGTGTATATCTTTTCTCCTCAATTACACCCTGATCTTCTTATGGCTAGACATTGGATATTAGACTTTTAAAAAATAAATTCCCTATATTTTATCCTGTTAGCAAGGACCAGCTACCTGAGAAGACCTTCATAAATATTGAATAATTGTTTTTTAATATTTGCTAAATGGTAAGAAAAAAGTCAGAGCAAATGCCAAGAATTCCATCTGTATCTTTCAGCTGACTAAATTCCAACAGAGAGATTTTCTATGGAAGTCTCGACATGGCAGATACTCCGATGGCTTGCTTCTGTGTTGTCTGTGGGGAAAACTCAATTCTAATTCTCATTTTTCTTGAATTTTTGACTATAAAGTGAAACCAGCTTCATTTCTCTCACCTAGAAATCAGCCCACTAGCATCTTGAAGATTTAATAAATATCATTTTATGTCACAAAAGAGCCGTAAATTTCTTGGGAAAGACATTATACAGATACAAGATGCCATTATGACTACCACGACTCAGGTGTGATGTTGTTTCTTCTTGACAACAGTGCAGCATTTCCTTTAGAAACATGTCATTGTTTCCATTTTTTTAATTTCACTTTTACCTTTTGTCTGGCTCATCTTTTTGAAGTCTCTTTCCTTGTTTAAATAGTTTTGTATTGCCCCTTTTCTTTCAAACTGGTTTTATTTTGATGGGTTTACACTTCTCTGGAGGAAGCTGCATATGGAAAAAGCTAAGAACCATTGAGCTGCTAATAATAATTATCCTCTGCCCTTTTAGAGCCTCTTTTATTTGAGAATATCAAAGCATTTGTCAAACTGGTATACATAATTACCTCCATCGTACAAAAAAAAAACCACTGCTAGGGAGGCTGAATGACTTCCAGAAGGTTGACCAAAGAAAATGCAGAATCCAAATTCCTTCCCGCTTTCTTTTTCCATCTCCCAGTCTCTAGGACCCCTAGGCTCTTAGGAGAAACTTGGAGAAAAGGAGAGCAAGTCTCCGTGATCTGTTGCTCCAATGGAGATCTAAAGAGGGTGCTTCATGTAGGCTCATAGCCTGAGGACACATGAACTCAAAATGACCAAACATTAGTTAAGTAGCACACCAGAGGCAGAGAGGTCACTTTGGGACAGAAAGTCAAAAAAAGGCTTTGTCAAGTGGAATTTCGGTCAACCTGTCCCAGTAAGTGGCTGATTCTGCACATGACCTTGCCTTTGCAATTTTCATCCTCACCTAGAAAAATTGAGTTTATATTTGATAAAGGGCAAGAGTTTGCTTTTTCTTCAGCAGGCCAAGTTGAGGGCTCTGTGTGAGTGTGTTTAGTCAGTCCAACTCTTTGCAACCCCATAAACTGTAGCCCACCAAGTTCCTCTGTCCATGAGATTTCCCAAGCAAGCATACTGAAGTGGGTTGCCATTTCCTCCTCCAGGGGATCTGCCCGACCCAGGGATCGAAATCGCATTTCCTGCATTGGCAAACAGATTTTCTTTACTCCTGAGCCACCAAGTTGAGGACTAGCAAGATGAATTTCTGGGTTCGCCTAAAGGGGATCATTTAGGCCTAATATTTGCTGAGTTTCAGAGTCCTTTAACAATTGACCATATATGCTTGATAACGTTCAGATTTCTTTTCTGGGTTCTATTTGCAGATAGAATGACATATCTCAAACTGACAAGTTCCCTTAAGAATGGAAAAATGAATGACGTGAATAGAGTTTGGCAAGCCAGGCATTTCGATTAAACCTGGGGTCTGAGAACTGCTGGAAGGTCTGGTTCTGACTGATGGCAGAAAGGGCTCTAGGGCCTCCATGCTAAATGGTGAACCAGGGACCATAAAAAAGATAAAGTTGAGAAGAGCTCAGCCATCAACTTATTCTGTAAATGAAGAAGGGCATTTTATACCCGGAGAGAGGAGCACTGATTGACATCTGAATATTGCTAATATGTCCCATAGAACTTACTTGGAATAATTTTTTACTATTAATTTGAACAAGAGTGCTGAGACTCTTTATGTGTATAATAAAGCTAATTTCTGTGTTTTAATAGAGATGATTTTTTTAACTTAGTAAAATCAGAATCTTATTACCTTTTAGGAGTGAATATAACTTTTATAACTTTGGGTTCTGATTCTGGGTTCTGTTTAGTGATTAAGATGTTCTTATTTCAATCCTCTTAGATTGAACTCATGATACTCACTATTTCTCTCTTAGGCATACCACAACAGTTCTTAAAATACAGCATTTTCACAACAAGCTGTTTCATACATTCATTTTCATATTTGGTTTCCTACCTTTAAAGAACACTAATGGTTTGTATTTTTCTGGTCAATAAGAAATTGATGATACTTGATTTGAGGGAAATAATGACTTATTTATGAAGCATTTACTATATGCCTGGTCCTATGTTAGGCTGCATACGCAGTGTCATTTCATCCCTAAAACAACAATATACAGTAGTCACTAGTGTTATTTGCATTTTATGGATGAGTAAGCAAAGGCTTAAAAGTTGAAGTCATTTGATTGGTGCCACACAGCTTGTAAATGCCACAGCTCTCATTAAAATCAAGGTCCTACCAACTCCAAACCCACTCTCTTAACTGCAATTTTAACCTGTTTCATAATTGATTCTTAAATTTCTAGTTCTTTGACCTTCACTGTGCCTAGCTAAGCCATCACAAACCATGTGCCACTTTCCTATCCACTCAAACATCCTCGGCCAGCAGGTTGGCATATGTGTACATGTGTTAGATCAAGCTGGAAACACCAAAGATTGCTACCCCTCCGCCTCAAGCTTCAACGGGACTTTAAAGACACTTTGGACAAGTGTTTCAACTTTAATGACTGTAATATCTGCTGGAAAAGAGATGACCTTACTAAGGGTCATTTCTTGGTAAATAAAACTCTGCTGCTGTTGACTTTTGATTCATCATCACACTGATATTTAGTGTCAGTCCAGTGTGCTGGACGAGGCAGCAGTCTTGAGCTCTTATAAAGGGAAACAGGTGGCTGGTCACAGTGGACACATTCCTGTTGGCAGAGGTAGGGCACTGCAAACTAGTAGTTAGGATTTTAATTGAAGCTGGCATTTGCAGAACCACTTTTCTCTTTAACATTCTTTTCAAAGGAGAGGGAACCAAAATAGAAAGTATCATAACTTCTTCCTGTGTCGTGTACATTTTGCTCCTTCAGAAGACGAGGCTTCCCTTTTCTTGGACTCAAATATAGCATTCGCATGCTCCCAGGCTGATATACACTTGTCAAAACTAATACACGCAGGTGTTTAGCATACCAGGGAGAGTAAATGTTTTTGTCAACTTTTTAAACAACTTCTCCCCACAATCACCGATGCTCTCCAAATAGAATCTGCTGACTTCCAAATAGAATCACTGACCACTGGCAGGGTCAGAGTCAGAGTGACTCACCGCCAGAGAGAACAAACAAGCTCAACAAAGGCTACTTGAAGATGTAAGTACCGTTTCCTCATAGCTAGTGAAAGCTCCCTTCTTTTTTCCCCCACAGAATAGAACTCAGAAGCCTGTGGGTGGGGATTCCTGCATCTCAGATATCCCCGGGTCTCAAAAAATACACACACCCTCGATCAACTGTTCCCCCCCACCCTTCCTCTCCCAACTCCTAGAGTGCACCAGATGCATTCAGCTCCTCCGTGAAAATACTGCTGAACCCAATCCAGTCCAGCCCTAACCCACGCCACTTCCCAGAAGCTAGCCTTGCCAAGGTCTCCAGTAACACACTCACTGCCAAAACGAAATGGCACGTCTCCATCTTGATGCTCCTTGACCTACGAACAGAATTTGACACTGCTGATAACCAATTACACAACTCTCTTTTCCTTGGCTTCTGAGCCTCTTTCCTCATTTAGTCTGACTCTCATCCCCATCTGCTTTAGAGACCCTCCATCCCCCTTCCGCTAGCTTTCGCTTTCTGTGGGGTAACCCACCACTGTTTGGCAAGAGAACTATTTCATCTCAGTGGCCTCACGGAGGGCAGAGTCCATTCTTTATTCATGTTGGAACCCCAGTGCCTAGGTGGTGCTTGCAAAATAACATGGGCTCCAAAAAATGTTTGCTGAATGAGTGCGCATAGCTAATAAATCAAGTTCTGTATTCACCTCTGTCATGCACATTGCAGCTGGCTGTAAGATAAGTTCTATGACCAATTCATATTAAACAGAAATTTGTCATCCGTCTTTATATTTTCCCACATCCAACATCCATATGTTGGTAAAGAACACTGATAAATCAGAAAGCTCTCAAATAAAACTCCTCACTGACTTTTGGTTGTTTTTTGAATTCGACTTCTATTTTCAGTTCCTAATTAAATCTGCTTTTTCAGTCATGACATTTTCTGAATCTGATTTCCTTTCAACTCTTCCGAAAGATTTTTTACAGAATAAATACAAAAGTACTCAGTGTTCAATTGGCATGTTGTATAGTAACTGCTTGCTCTAATGTATTACAAAGAGCAGCCAATTAATATTTGTTGAGTGATGGCCGCACGAACAACTGGATTATGTGTGCTGTTTCTCAACTTGATAATGAATGTAGTCCAGGCACATGAATTAGTGGTTCCATTGTCTGTTTATTTTAGTCATCCTAGTGGTCATGTATGGATGTGAGAGTTGGACTATAAAGAAAGCTGAGCACCGAAAAATTGATGCTTTTGAACTGTGGTGTTGTATAAGACTCTTGAGCATCCCTTGGACTGCAAGGAGATCCAACCAGTCCATCCTAAAGGAGATCAGTCCTGGGTGTTCATTGGAAGGACTGATGCTGAAGCTGAAACTCCAATACTTTGGCCACCTGATGCAAAGAGCTGACTCATTGGAAAAGACCCTGATGCTGGGAAAGATTGAGGGCAGGAGGAGAAGGGGATGACAGAGGGTGAGATGGCTGGATGGCATCACTGACTCGATGGACATGAGTTTGGGTAAACTCCGGGAGTTGGTGATGGACAGGGAGGCCTGGTGTGCTGCAGTTCATGGGGTCGCAAAGAGTCGGACATGACTGAGCAACTGAACTGAACTGAACTGAATGACCAAATTATATTGTCTCAAAAAGTGATATAGTCCAAGTAAAGCAGTTTGTTACTTCAGTAAAAAACAAAAACTTGACTCTATCAACTCTTATTTATCCTCTGGTTTATATGTAATCATTCGTCTCCTATTGGGATAAACCATGGACTCATCTCCCCAGAATCCCAAGTGATAATATTTCTTTCCTATAAGTCTTCAGTTCTTCTGCCAAAGTAATCTTTTTCACCTGTCATTTTTTATAGGTGAGACTTTTCTGGGACTGTATCATTTTTTTTTTAATTTGTCCTGTAAATCATGTGTAAGATCCTTTTGCTCAATTGCAAAGTCTTCCTATTTTTTAAATGCCTTCCTAGTAATTTTTCTCTCTTCTTGTATACCCTCTGAACTACATCTTGTGTCTGCTCACTATCTATTTTGTTTGATCATTTTACTTTTTATTGTCTTCTATTTGGATGGATGGATAGATATATATATAGACAGATTGATAAAATCACTTCTCACAGACACTAAAGAATTGTTCAATATAATCTGCTAGTACCAAGAGCTTACTTCTTAATAACATACATTGTCTTTTTATCCCCTCTTGATGAACACATCTCTTCCATATTTGTAATGGATCAAAACATTCATATTTGAACATAATTATATGTGTGGTTTAAAAAGCTATCCCTCCTTTTATCTATTTCTGTTTTATTATCATCAGTTTCTGATTGTAAACTTCCAAATGGAAGAATGATGTTTATTAAACATATCCTAAACAATTTCCAACACTGTAATATGAGGATATAGACAAGTAAAATATTGTTTATGTCTATTAACAAATTATTATGTATGTATCTGAAACTCTGTAGGTATCTGAAGCTATAAAAAAAATCAATTAATTCTTTCATCTTTCACCAGTATATTCATTCAACCTTGCTAAAGGGAATATGTAATGAAAATGGACCCCTTCCATTATTCAATGGATCCTGTTAGATCAATAGTATTTCCCATTTAGTAAAATGTGATGTCTCATGACTTTTCATAGCAATCTGTATAATTGGAAGGGATGTGCTTTGATTAACATAGAAGAGTGGTAATTCAAAAGAGGCATCATAATGAGATATAAGAGATGCTTTGTTGGTATTTCTAACCCATATGAGTTTCCAAAATAAATACTTTTAGGAAACTAAAGAGAACAACTTTTCAACTTTCCTGCTGCTTATCATCCCTTCTATTTGATCCTTTTAGTTACAAATCATGTGCATCACAAATTTCTTTCTCTGCTGGTCATAGCTACACTCTTTCGCCCAACATTTTAAATCTTCAATAAAATATAAATGAGCAACAGCTTCCTGCTAACCACAAATTCCCCTTCTTGTTTTGCTTTGTCTAAATGTTCTTCTTGAATGCCCAAAGGACTTTCTCTTCCTGCTTGGCACAGTCCGAAATTAGTTTGAATCACATTATTCTTACATCCAGGGTACCTGCATTATGATTCCAAGGGTAATTTGTGTCCTTTAACCATAGAGTGCTTATCATCAATGCTTCAGGGGACTCTAATCTGGCCTTGATCTTGCTCACTTCATCAAGGCTGCTCAGGGGTAGATCTGTTCACTGGAAAAATATTGGTTTCATTCTATGACAACTAAGAAATCTATTTCTCAACAAAGCCAGCGATTTCTAACAGCATTCCTTTTTTTAAATCACATTTACAAGACAGTGCTGGTACAGAAGTGTGTACCCATTTTTTTTACCATTAAGTTCAAGGCAAGCAGTTCTTTTTGCCATCTCTCCTTGAACTTCAATTCTGACCTAAATATTCAGCTCTTGAGTATCAACTAAAAATCTTGTTCTGCCTCTGTGTGAGTGTTCTATTTTTTAAGTGTGTGTATGTGTCTCTGTGTGTGTTTCCTTTCCAATGTCTCATTAAAAGATTAAGACACTATTATTACACACTATTATTAGTTAAAATAAATGGGTAAACTTTGCCTTGCTTATTGCTCATTCATGCTTTTATTAATTTTATAATTAACTATATATATGTAATTATAATTTTAAAACTCTTCCAGTTAGATCATCTTGATGGCAGGTCACTTTATCTGCCAAAAAGACAGATTATAAACCTTTGTTTTGTGTAAAATCCCTACTGTCCACAGAGTGGTGTAGAGACACTCAATCATTCCTGAGTTGCCATAATATTATAATATTTTTTGTGAATGAACTGATCTACTTTAGGAAATGTGATCTCCAAGGTGGATTTTGTAGCCAACTATTTCCCAGGTTTATTTCTGGGCACTAACCTAGTAGCTTTCCTCTCTGTTCAAAGGCATTGTCACATGTACACTGAAGATAGCTAACATTCTCCTAAATTCTTTGAAATTCCTGATTAATAGTATTTTTCCTTGAGTTGAATTTGTGTAAACCTTGAACTACAATGTGGAAAAAACTGTTAAAGCCTTAATTTCACATCAGGTGTGAAAAAAAATGTGTTCTGATAAATTCTTTTTATAGGTTCAGTTCAGTCAAGACACTATCAATGTGACATCAGACAGAAATGAAGAGATTTAAACCCAGAATGTGTATATGACCACACTACTATCACATAAGTATTGAGGTGAGGGTTATCTCAAAGCACTCATCATAGTTCTCACTCCAGATAGTTCTCATTACCTCATCAAAAAGCTCGAATGATTGAGTTCCAGATCAGGTCTTGATACTCTCTAACTAGCTGGATGATAAGACAAGTTAGATAACCTCTTAGTGCCTCAGTTTCCTTTCTGTAAAATTGGAGGATTGAGCCAGAACTGCAACTGGCAGGTTCATCTGGCATGACTTAGGTCAGAATATGACCGAGTTCCAGTTCTGGCACCAGCGACAGCAGAGTCAGAAATCTAGTCTACATCGTCTACCAGGAGCCCCTTTAGCCAGTGGGAATGAGTGGCAACAAAGCGTTAGTGCTCAGGTGTGCCAGGGGCGATAGAGAGGTTGATAACTCCTGGTGGAGATGATCTCCAAGATATCTTCAAGGATATAAATTCTTCCACCTAAAGTGAACCATTGGAATACAAAAAAATTAACCCCTTTTTAAAAGAGATTCTGAAAATTCAAACTGGAGCTACACTGTATAAAAAATAATACCGTTTTAACCTACAAGGATGTACTGTATAGCACAGGGAACTCTACTCAGCACTCTGTAGTTACCTGCATGGGAAAAGAACCTGAAGAAGAGTAAATACATGCCTATGTATAATTGAACCACTCTGCTACTCACCTGAAACTAACACAACATTGTGAATCATCTGTTATCATTGTTCAGTTGTTAAGTCATGTCCAGCTCTTTGTGACCCCATGGACCACAGCATGCCAGGTTTCCCTGTCCTTCACTGTCTTCTGGAGTTTGTTCTAACTTATATCCATTCAGTCGGTGATGCCATTCGACTTTACTCCAATATAAAATAAAAATTAAAATAATAATGATGCTTCTTTAAAGGGATAAGATTATGGAACTCGGTGAGTAAAACATGTAAGAAATATTGTCATGTTGACCACTTTCACTCAAAGATAGTGGAAGAATGGGCTTCCTTGGTGGCTCAGTGGTAAGGAAGCCACCTGTCAATGCAGGAGATGTGCGTTTGATCCCAGGATCAGGAAGATCCCCTGGAGAAGGAAATGGCAACCACTCCAGTATTTTTGCTTTGAAAATCCCATGGACAGAGGAGCTGGCAGGCCACAGTCCATGGGGTCACAAAACAATTGGACACAACTTAGTGGCTAAACAGAAAAATAAGTAGAATAAAATATCTGCTTTACTTTTCCAGAATGTAGTTCATGACTAGTGAAACAGCACCAATTCTTTCAAAGGAGGCAAACATATTTTCCAACAATTAATATGCACATGCTTAAAGAAAATGTGGTACATATATACAAGGGAATTTTACTAAGCCATGAAAAGAGAATGAAATAATGCCATTTTCAGTAACACGATGGACCTAAAGACTATCATACTAAGTGAAGTAGGTCAGATGAAGACAAATATCATATAATATCACATATGTAGAATCTAGAAAAATGATACAAATGAACTTGTTTACAAAACAGAGAGATTCACAGATTTTGAAAACAAATATGTTGCTAAGGGGGAAAGTGCAGGGGAAAAGGGATAAATTGGGAGATTGGGATTAACATAGACCCATTACTATATATAAAATGGATAGTCAACAAGGACCTACTGTATAGCACAGGGAGCTCTATTTAATATTCTGTAATAACCTGTATAAGTATTAGTTGCTCAGACGTGTCTGACTCTTTGCGACCCCTATGGACTGTAGACACCAGGCTCCTTTGTCCGTGGAATTCTCCTGGCAAAGACCCTGGAGTGGGTTGCCATTTCCTTCTCCAGGGGATCTTCCCAACCCAGGGACTGAACCCAGGTCTCTTGCATTGCATGTAGATTCTTTACTGTTTGAGCCTCCAGGGCAGCCCAATAATCTGTATATATTCTCTAGTAACCTATATGGGAAGAGAATATGAAAAAGAATATATGTATGTATATGTATAACTGAATCACTCTGCTGTGCACTTTAACAAAATGTTGTAAATGAACAGTACTCTAACAGAAAATAAAAAGTTTTAAATAAAGTAAACTGCATGTGCTGCATGAGGTCTAAACTAACTTTGCACAGGGGCTAGGAGGTCACCTGAGAAGGATCTTGAAGCATGAGTAGGAGTCCATTAGATTTCACAAAGGGTCTGTTGTATTTGAGGAAAGATGAGAAGTTTCTTGAACCTGGAGACTTATAACATTGGGGAACCATCGAAAGAAAGACTGAAAATGTGGTAGAAAGTAGGTTCTCATGGGATAAAGTAAGGAGTCTGGATTTTATTAGATAGGAAATAGGACTCCTTGGTGATTATTTTTATGGCATTTATTTTTTTTTAATTCACCTATTTTCCCTTTTTTTATAACAATAACTGCCTTCTAAGAGAGGAGCAAATCAAATGACAGGCCCTTTAGTCTGTGTCTAGATGTGTTTTATTGAATAAGTCTGATAGGTTTAACTTACATGAAGCTGGGAGGAGGTTAGCCAAGGTTGCTAAAAAATGAAAGGAGAAGAAATTGGAGTTCTTAGTAATGAGATCAGAAACAAAGGAATGAAGGCAGAATTCAACAAGATGAAGAAAGTGGGGGTCGGGGGGAGGAGTTCATAAACACATTAGTAAATATTCACCGTATGAGGCTAAAGGAGGGATATTTTAGGGGTAAAGGAGGGATATTTTAAGGGTAAATGAGGTGTATTTTAAGAATGATTATCTCTTTGTTCCATGTGAAGTTATTTGTATTAATAATGTGTAATTCACTCTCAGTCTTTCTCCCAAATCTCCAAGTTCATTGAATTTGTAATATTTATGTAAGTAGGGATTTTAGTGTTTGTGAAAATCGAGTGGGCTGAGTTAGTTGTATAAGGCACATTAAGGAGGCAAGGCCCAGAGGTTGAGGTAACTAGAGAATTTAATTCTTACAGGCATTTTTAAAAGTCTTGGGGAAGGCTTTGGCCAATGAGTCATGAAATCGGGGAAGAGGAAGAGTTTTTGCTAATTTTATCCGGAAGTCAAATACAAGGGTTGGGGTGGCAGATGCCCACCTAATCTAATCTCTGCTCAGAATAGGTTTTTCAGTAAAAGAGTGGCGTGACCAAATTCACAGAAAGATAATTTAGTCGTATAAGAATGGACAGGGATTATCCCTGTGTAAAACTGAGTCAGAGATTGGCACAACATTGTAAATCAACTGTACTTCAATAAAAAAGAAATGAACAGGGACTATGAAAGTTGAGGCAGTAGGACAGAACATCAAAATTGAAGCAATAGCAAGTAGCATTTGAAGCAAAGGTAGGTGTCAGTAAATATACCAGTGTTATCTACTGGATAGATCTGGGAAATGGTACCTAGCAGGAGGGAATATGGGGGGGGGGGGGGTAGTGAATTCAATTTAGAATATAGACTTCAGAGTGGCTGTGATAGAGTTAAATAGAAGTGTCCATTAGGAACTTGTGTATAGACCTCAAGAGATTTTATATTCAATAACATTTGATTTCACTTCCAGATTATTTTACCCAGAATGTGGGTCCTATTACTAGGTATTAATATGTTGTGGTTAGGCTCCCAAGTAGAGCACATTAATTCCCATTGTGTATCCTCAAGTTATGTTCTTTCCCTCTTTCCTTCCTTCTTTCCTTCCTCCTTCCTCCCTCCTTTCCTTCCTCTTTCCTCCCTTCCTTTTTTCTACTTCACTGCCTATTTCTCTATCATCAAACAGTTATTGAAGAAAACAAAAACTCTCATTGTTTGCAATTTTCTCTAAATCCTGTATAGCAATTATTTTACACATTAATTTCATATGATATGAAAATATTTTCTCACATTTAAACTAAATGAGCTGTCACAGTTTTGATATGGTGGTATCTGTTGTTATCTTAATTTTTTAGGTTTTTATTATTATCATTAAAAGAAAATTGTTGCTGTCATATTTTATACACATCAGATTTCTCATATTCTTTCTGTTTTAAGGAGAAAGTTATTCTTAAAGCTTTTCTACTGTTATCTATTAAAATCAGTTTAATTCTCTACAACTGTCTTCTCTTTCTCCTGTTAAGTATATCGTCTTTCTATGCTCTCTTCTCACATGAACAAACACTTTCCCATGTCTTCTGATTTGAATTCCACAAATGCATATGGCTGATTAGATCACATCGCTAAGCATTTATGAAGTTTTACCTACTTTTTTTGGCTCTGTTATAGTCATCTAAAGGTTGGTATATAAATACTTCATTAGAATCATTTAAAATTCAATTACTAAGCTAACCATTTTTCCATAGAGCAAAACAGAGAAGCATATTAGAATCATCATCATAAGGAGTTGAAATACACAACATAATCATTGTTTCTTCCTGAAAATACAGAAGAATAGGACCTTATTAACTTGTTTCATTAGAATTTTTACTGAAAGCGTTTGAATTTGTAAAAACCACTAGAAATCACTTTAAATTATCTTTTTTAGAAATTAGGAAAATTTTAAAGATGGTATCTATGATATATAGTTAACAGTAAGATAATAAAAACATGGTAAGT
The DNA here is from genome assembly GCF_033118175.1 of Dama dama. Lineage (NCBI taxonomy): Eukaryota > Metazoa > Chordata > Mammalia > Artiodactyla > Cervidae > Dama > Dama dama. The sequence continues at coordinate 27,313,011 of NC_083711.1, forward strand.
ATAAAAGTGTAATGCTTGTACAACATCAATGAAAGGTGCTAAAATGCTTACAGAAATTGATGACAGCAATGAGGACTGAATTGTATTAAATAAAAATAAGGTAAACTATCATTCCATACTTATGGAATTAGTATGGAATGATAGTCTATCTTATCTATCAATTATCTATAAATATATAGATATCTATCAAGAGATATCTATCAATTATCTCCACATAAAGTTTACTTTTAAACACCATACTTCAATTTTTTTCCAGAAATTGCATTCCTGTAGATGCATTCCAAAGATTTATAATGTCAATGATTTTTAAAACCTAAGAAGACCTAGGGCCTATTATAATATATTTTATCTCTTCAAATCTCTAACTTAAATGTTTCCTATTATTTATTTGATATAAAAAGTATAGGACAAAGGACAGTTGAAATAAATTATCATCATGTAGATTTTGAGAGTTTTTTTCTGAAAAAAATTACATTTGAAAAGGGTAGTCACTACTTAGAAATTTTCCATTTATATCTTAAAATAGCTAAATTTGAATATGATTTGCTTACAATATATATTTCTTCTGTGGAACTCAATGTTGTTACATGCATAAATCAACAACTAAGCAATAGATACACAATACTCAGAAATAAAATAATGGATGTTAAAGAAATCATCAAGAAATTTTCCCAAAGTCTCACAGGAATTCAGTATTAGGACTAGGAAAAAGAATATATGCAGTAGTCTAATGCAGTGATCCACTTCTAAGACTACGCTATTTCAAAAGTTTTGTCATATATGTATAAAGATATCCCAAATTTCCCCCTTTAGGGGAGAATCCTCACCATTTGTTTAGTGGTGGACAAATTCTTCAGAATGCAGTCTAAGGTTTGAGAGCTAGTACCTCTTCCATAAACCTTTCGTGAAAAGGTCACTGCCATTCAAGCTCGCCCTCCTTTCTCCCTTATGTATTTATATGTGTCACTCAGCGCCCTTTCTCTGGCTTGGAAAACCATCAAGAACTTTTATCTTACGAGTCAGTTGCCAGTTCTGTGTAATGAACCAGTCAGCAGGATTCTCAAGGGCCATGAATATAAGCCTGTCTGTGCCCTTTTTCTCAGACTAAGAATGCCATTACCTCAAAAGCTAGCCATCGGGAAACAGTCTCAAACTGCCTACTGGAAGTTACACAGCCTCAGAGCCCACTCCTATTCCTGGGTATGCAGGCTTTCTGTTTTAACTCTATAAGCTTACTTTTTTCTTATGCATTTTTAAAATTTCTATTTTATATTGGAGAACAGTTGATTCAGCAATCGTCTGTTAGCTTCAGGTGTACAACAAAGTGATTCAGATATACACATGTGAGTTATGAAAGTGGAAGTTACTTCCATTTTCATGGCCGACACTTTGCTACACCACAGACTGTAGTTCATTAGGCTACTCTGTCCATGGGATTCTCCATGCCAGATTACTGGAGTGGGTGTCATTTCCTCCTCCAGGCTTCCCTTGTGGCACAGCTGGTGAAGAATCTGCCTGCAATGCAGGAGACCTGGATTCAATCCCTGGGTTGGGAAGATCCCCTGAAGAAGGAAAAGGCTACACACTCCAGTAGTCTGGCATGGAGAATTCAAAAAGTCAGACACAACTGAGTGACTTTCACTTTCGCTTTCCTCCTCCAGTGGATCTTCCCGATCCAGGAATCAAACTCATGTCTCTGAGTCTTGACTCCTGCATTGCAGGCAGATTCTTCACTACTGAGCTACTGAGGAAACCCCCATACATAGACATGTATCTATTCTTTTTCAAATTATTTTCCCATTTATTACAACATATTGTACAGAGTTCTTGTTGCTTATGTATTTTATCTTTAAGCCTGTTTACACTGATAACAGGTTTCTCAAAGCAAGAGAGATCACTGAAAACTCTTTCTCTTCCCTTTAATATTATCTTACCCAGAATGTGGGTACTGGAGCTATTAAAATGTTCTGTTTAGCCTCCCAAGTAGAAGCCACCAATTCACAGAGCCTTCAAACATCTCTGTTGCTTCATTTGTCCCCTGTCTCCCTCCCTCAGGATATTATCATATTTGGCAAGATGGAGTTCAATTCCACTTAAAATGATGGAATTAGACAGCCCATCTAATGCTTGGAATCTATACACTCTTAGAAGCACAGTTACATTTAATCAGATATTAGGCCATAAAATTAATAGTTCTACATTTGGAACTAAAGCAGATTTTTGAGTTTCATTTGACATTTTAAGAGTGAGTTGAAATAAATATGTAGTAGACACCAGGCCCATTAAACCAAAATATTTAGTGGTCATATTTTATAATTTATGGCTTTACAATGTTACAAATTGCTAAGCTATATTTCAATTCTAGTGTATTTGCATGTTGTATACAATATGATAGGAAACAAAGAAAGCAGTGTGGGCCTTTGGAATGCAGGAAGAAGTGATCATGCTGCAGATAAAGTCTACTGCTAATGAATTAAAGAAAATATATGAAGGGTGAAATTGATGCTGTGGTACATCTTTTTGGAGGTCAACCATTACTCAAAATTATAATAGAAAATTTTAGATTTTCTGTACCCTCTTTTCAACAAATGGAGTAATGCTTATATTCAGATAAGCTATACCTCTTGATTGTTTTTATACTTAAGTTAACCATATTGTAGAACACTGTCTTCAGACTCTGAGATTGAGTCTTTGTCCCATCACTGAGCTTTTTCTTTGATTGTCATATACATTTTGGAGGAGATATTCCTATTCAGACTTCCCTCTCCTCAGTCACCCCATCCCCAGTCCTTCCCTGAAATACACTCTTTTGCTTCCTTTCAACAGTCTTGGATATTTTAGGAAAAACAACTGCAAATTTTGGAAGCAAAATGATCCCCAAACTAGATCATTAAAATTTTCTTTTGCCAATTTTGATAAATAAATGAAAAATTGAATCTAGCGTATTCTTAATTTTTAGTACAAGTCTCAATTCCATGAGTCAATATGTGGTTTTCACTCTAACCTCGTAAGTCATGGCTCTTCATAGAGGAAAGAGAAATTGTCCTTTCATTATCCATCAAAATGTTAGGCATCCATATCACTGTTTTTTCTCTTCAGTATGGTAGGACTGTTAACAGTCCTTTTCTATATCTTTGCAATTTTCTGGAGCAATACAGACTACCTTACATTTTTCTGCATACTATGGAGAAAAATTTTTGTTTATTTTATATTTTATTGTAGTCATGTACAGAATCACCATCTGGGGATCCACAGTCCTATCGGGCATGACTGAGAAAAAGATTAGGAAGGCGATAAAGGAGTATATCTTCACTTTTATGACAGAACATTTTGGTTTTCCCAACACGCAAAAGAGGCAAAGTGTGGAATTTATAATTCTCTATTTTGTAGTAAGGGTAGAAGGGGCATTAGTCTTTATTGAGCACTGACCTTAACCTTGTACCAATAGACATTTACATAGCCTTTGTTTAACTCAATTTGAACTGAAAAATGCTGTTTTAATGAATTTCGCTTTCCTTCCATTGTTTTTTCTACAAATGGTTGATTATATAATTCTTACATAACTCCAATAACTCAGTAATTATATGTTAACTTTTTTCATTTACTCCTTCTGCATAGTTATATTGGTGCCATATACAGTTAGTAACTAAATAATAACCATATAATCCCTTGGTGTAGAGTGGATATACTATAATTAACTGTTTCTCATAGATTTTAAGTTGTTACCATTTGTTGATATTTCTTGAATAAAAATCTTTGTCATAAAATTTCTTTGTTGTTATTGTTTGTATTTAGGATTTTTCCTTAGCATAAATTGTCAACAGTAAAATAAATGGGAAATGGGGCAGCACAAATGCTAATAGAATAAAAACAGTAATTAAAACTTACATTTGCATTGCAAATTAATAAAAATAATTGTTATAGAAATAATGCTAGTAAAGCTATTACTCTGTTACTCTTATACAGTGCTAGTAATACATTAAAATGGTACAATTCTTTGGAAAACAATCTGATGTATTATTTTTTATATCCAATGACTGAGCACTACATTTCTGGGAGTCTCCCAAATAAAATAGTGCAAAAAAGAGAACTGTATCTAACACAAAAATGATCATTACAACTTTGTTAATTTATTTATTAGTTCTAATCTTATAATGAAAATTACTCTTTCATTATTAAAAGAACAATGCATATCCATGGTAAACAATTTAAACAATATGTAAGAACAAGACATATCCCCTCTCAGTTCCATTTCTGAGAGGCAACTGCTCCTAAGGACTCCTTTACAAAATTTTAATAGTTTTCTATTCAAATTTATGTGAATACATATTTCTTTTAGCACAAGATTACACCATGCAAATTGTTCTTCAATTTTCTGTTTTCATTTACTGTCATATCTTAGACATCTTTCCATATTGATACATACAACTCATTCTTTTAAAGAGCCAAATAGTTTTCCCTTGTATGACTGCACCGTTCTTTATGTATCCAATACTCATTTTGAGTTGTATGCATTTTTCCCTGTTAGAAAGAATGTTGCAAAGGACATCGTTTTACATAAATCTCTCTATACTTATGGAATCATTATAGGATATTCTTAGCTAAATATGGCTAAATAGAGGGTATATTCATTTTAAATTCAGGTAGATTATTCCTAACTGCCTTCCAAAGTCAATCTATATTCCTACCAACGGTTTTCAACAATGCCTGTTTCCTCCTATCCTTCACAACATGAAGCATTCTCAAACTCTTAAATCTCAGCTAACATAATAAGAACTTATTTTTTCCACAAGTGTTTGTGTTCTTTAAGGCACCTGAAGAGAAATCAGTTGAAGACACATCACCAGTTACAAAGAGGTAAACAACATTACAAAAGAAAAAATATATGCCATGAAATCACACAGTCAAAAAATCATGTCTTGAAGAGTTACTAGAGCTGATATGCTTCAAATTCCTCATCTATTATTCAAAATTTACATCTTTTTAACTTTACACAAACACACCAGTGCAGGTACACACCCAAACAAAAATACGTAAATAGCCTTGGGAATGTGACAAACCACTTATACTCATTTCACAGGAAAGGAGACTGAGATCCAGAAGGTAAAAAGACTTTCTATTGTCACACAACTACTTCCAGACAGAACAAGTTATATCAAGATTCAACTACAGGAACAAAATAATTTCCAAGGTAATATGCAAGTGTAATATGGCTTTATATACAATATAATATAGATAATGGTACAATAAAGCTGGTTAATTTGTCATTTTATTAGTGGAAATCTCTTCTAATGAGTACAGTAATAACTAACATTTACAATGGACAACTGACAAAAGATTAACTTCTGTTCTCTGTGGTTTTAGATTTATGGGTTTAGTGTTGAATGTATTTTGTTCCAATTATTCGAAATTAACCATAGAAGTGTGTTACATTTTGAAGCCAGAACGTGAGTTTCCAAAGCAATTCCCGATTTTCCCAGATGCAAAGGATATTTTTGCAAAACTGCTGAAATGAGAAAGAAAAGAGAAGCAGAAAGGAGCCTGGATTGGATCTGATTTGAACAGGATACATACAGCTGTGTGTCCTCTGTAATTCTATTCTTTTTGTAATCACATGAGCATTTTCTCATGCCATTAAATACTCTTTGAAATGTAATGCCTGCAAAGAAATTAATTTATTCAATTCCCTTTCAAATTATATTTATTTTTCTATGTCATGAATAATGTTTCAAAAAAACAATCTTATAGGTAAATTTTTTGTATGTATCTCTAATGATTACCTTGGTAAAAATTCATAGAAGTGGGTGTATTAGGCCTAAATATACAAAATTTTAAGAATCCACATGCTTTTCCTGAAAGACTAATCCCAGTGAAAATACCTACCAAGAGTGTATTAGTGTGTATATTTTCCTTCATTCCTCCAATATTGAGCATTATTAGTACTTGGAAAGATTTTTGAAATGGAAAATGTGGGCAATGATACTGTGGATATTCCCCCTATACACTCCTCCCTCATTTTTCAAACTTTATATTTTGTTAGTTTGCTTTTGTATTTAAGTAGATTAAATTTGGTTGGGCATACATGACTAAGAATTGTGACAATATAACAGCCGTGACGTCTAAACCTGCATGATCCTGTAACTATAATGGGAAGTCAATGAAAGAAATTATCAATCTGATGGAAAGTTTCACAGAAGGATTGATAGAAGCCAGGTTGGCAAAAAGGAGGTAAGGATGTGTTTTAGACACAGGAAAACTCAGAAGTTCAAGTAAGCAGAAAACCCTTTAGGAACAACTGTTTTGATAAACTGACTTAAAATAGGGTTTGTTTGACTCTAAAATCTCCTTGGTGGTTTTTTCTTTTCATCTCACTGAAAAACCTCCTCCCTCAAAATTGTTGAATTAAGTATGATCAAGAAAGTGAATGCTGAGGGAGTAGGTAAATGTTTTCAATTTTTAAAACCATGTTTCCTCTGGTCAGAGATCACCTGTTCTCTGCAGATACTTGGCTTGATTGGGATTCTCATAGCCCATTTTTCCATGCCTGCTAATTTAAAGAAAACCCAATATACTCATGTTTTCCCAGTTTGCTTTTGTGCATTCTTAATCAACACACCACTAGGCAGAATCTTCCTTAGGCTGCAGAATCTGAGCTGACAGTTTTCAATTTGGTCCTTCCAATAAAATTCTTTGGCTAAATATAAGTTTTTTTTTTTCTCAGTGAACAGAGGGAAGAAAAGTTTTTGTAAGCCTGTTTTTAGAGATTATGTCTTAATTAGTTATCTCAAGTATAGAATACCCCCCCATCCATCTGTAAACTAGTATTCAAGTCTGACCACCTCATTATGTACAAACAGATTAAAAAAAAGAAAGAAAAGGCAACCATCTGGATATCTGATATAACGGCAAAAGTCAGAGTCCTTAAAACACTCTGTGTTTACATGCAGTTTCCTCTTATTATTTATTCATTCATTTCTGTACTTCTATAGTCCATGTCCAGAAAAGGATTTGTGGCTTTGCATAATTGGGTTGCTAACAAGCCTCATTCTGTGCTGAACGACAATAGCCTTTTCTTCACTCTTCAAAGTGCATTAGGGTACATAAATGTTCTTGGAGGCTTTATTTATAATAACCTTAAACTGAAAGTAACCCAGATGTCCTCCAGTGAGTTCATAAACTCTGATACATCCATACAATGGAATACTACTCTGCAATATAAAGGAATGAGCTACTGACACATTCAATCTTGGACAGGTCTCAAGGGCATCACGATGAGTGAGAAAAGCCAATCTCCAAGAGGTTGTTTACTGTATGATTCCACTTATGTAATAGTTTCTAAATCAGAAACATGTAGGGACAGAAGGCAAATGAATGGTTCCTAGGGAACAGAGACAGAAAGCAGGCATTGGTGAGGCACTAAAGAACAAACAAGAGGAAGGGCCTTTGTGGTGACAGAATGCTTCTGTACCCTGACTGAGGCAGGAGCTACACAACTGCTTACACGGGGCCAAGCATGCACACACAAGCATGCACACACAAGTGAGTGTGCATAAAAACTGGTGACAGCTGAGTCAGAACTGTAGTCTAGTTACTACTATCACACCATGAGACCAATATCATTTTTTTGGTTTTAACATTGCACTACAATTATATAAGAGGCTACCATTGGAAGAGACTAGTGAAGGGCTCCCTACATGTTCCTTTTGCAACTTAAGTTTAAAAAAATGCGGCAGGGTCCCCACCTGTTTTCCCTTTGCTGAGACCATTAATGCACTACATTTTGATCATCGGACCCCTAACTTTTTTTTTAATTAATTAATTAATTTTAATTGGAAGCCAATTACTTTACAATATTGTAGTGGTTTTTGCCACACATTGACATGAATCAGCCATGGGAGGGAGGTGGAAGGGGCATTCAGGATGGGGGACACATGGACCCCTAACCTTTTAACTCCTACTAAGCAAGTGTTCCTAACTTCCCCAGACTAAGTTTGCTTCCCTCTGTTATATGTTCTCATGACGCTTCATATTTCTTCTTTGGGTCTAGCACAATAGCTCTTAAATAATTCCATTAGTGTAACATAGTGTTTAATACCTGCCTTCCCCTTCAAAAGGCCCCAAGTTCACTACTGTATCTTTAGTACTTGATATATTCCTTAAAGTGTTGTAGGTGCTTAGTCAATATTTGTTGAAATAAGGAAGGAGAATGACATAGCACATGAGCAAGGATTTCTGTAAGTCACAGCTGGGGAATTTCAGTCTGAATATGAAGATGAGATCATGGAGAAAGTCAGTCCATTGCTAATAAGTAGCTCATCACATTTTATACAGATATCTGTTATAAAGAGCATAAATATTAATGCTTTCACACCCTGCAAAACCCTCAGTTCATTTAGAACCAATCAAATGTACTTATTCAATTGTTTTCATCCAATCAAGAACATTTTGACTATTTTGTTTGTCATTGGTAAAATACAGACTCCATCCCCATTCTCTGTTCTCTGAGGTATTTTCCCAACAAAACATGTTGGAACCAATTCTAACATTCCTGGTGTTCAGTGGCTTTCAAAGATGTCCCCAGGGCCCAGATAAAACATCAAGGAGAGAACTGGCTGTTGACACTCTAAACATTTATTTTTCTTAGTCTGTCCCGTTTTCAGAAACCTACCTTCTCTCAACTCATCTCATTCCTTCATACTGTCTTCTAGCTGTTAACTACCTCCAGTGTGGTATGTGCTCACACACACACACACACACACACCTGTCCCGCCTTCCTTTTTCTATGTCATCTCCCCTAAATCTCATTTCCTCAATGTTCACGTCAGTCTGCAGGAGAAAAGGAGCTCACTGCATTGCCTCAAGTAATGAACAAGCATAAATCTCGAAAACAGTGAAGAGAAGAGATTTTTGAAAGAAGAAACATCTGTCTAATCCCATTCACTATCCCCAGGTCCCCCATCAGACACCAGAAGAACAGGAATTGGCCTCAGAACATGGCAGCTTATTTACGAAAGTCTTCCAACCCTCAAGTTACAAACCACACGAAAAGTGTGAGAGACATCTGGACATCCAAAATTTTGCAATGCTAAATTGTATGTTTTGGAAGCAAACACACAAAAAGACATGTATGAGATCTCAGTCTCTTTCACAAAATTAGTTCAAAGATACATAGTGAGGAGAACGCTGGCGGCAAAAATCAAATGCCAAACAGCACTAGGGAAATTCTGGGCAAAGAAATATATCTAAAATAAGTTCTTATGTAAGAAAACTTGATTTTATTTCCCTGGTGATTTGGAGTAGCAAGATGACTGTGGCCATTATGTGCTATTGCTTTCTCAGACAACATTACTTTTAACACCATAAATTGAGCATTTTTTGATGTTTATTTGATGTGTTAATGAAAATTACACAATAGTTTTATTGTCAGTTACTTGAATCATCATTTTATTGTCAGTTACTTGAATCATCATCATATGGCAGAACCAGATAATATCTAGTTTTGGAATAAAAACCACTGATTAATATGGGAAAGAAAAAATCAAAACAATTTCAATAATCTGAATTTTCCGTAAAACTTTTTCCAGTGTGTAACAAATTATCTTCTTGTTTCATTTCTCACTCGCCATTTTTTTTTTTTTTTTTTAGTGAAAAAAGAAATACATGTGAAAGTATTGCCATTTACTGACCCATACTGGGAGCAAATTCTGGAGACAGGAATAGACTAGATTTCTCTTTTTTACTTTCTGATTTTGTCTATGTGCAAATCTCTTCAATTTGAAGCCATGTACTGTTTGAGTGAATTAATCTCTTTTTCAAGTATAAACCATCCATCTGTCCCTTTTGTTGTTCCCTGAGTTATTTTGGAATTCACTATTGAAAATAAAGTTAATACCTTTAACCTATGTAATAACTCCACAGGGGAAAAAAAACTGGAAGTAGGACACATAAAGAAAATGAAAATATCAACATTTTTTTCTCCTACACTCATGGCACTCACTATCAGAACCAGAAAATTATCAGAACAATAATAAAAATACAGACTCCAACAGGCAAATGGATTGTGCTCTCAAAACTTTATTTCCAAATAGGTTGTTTAAGTCATTACCGCATAAAATAGAAATAATGTTCTAAGTCGTAGTTAGGACCCTCAGGCATTCTTTGCGTGTCTATTTAGTCCAGAAGCATGGAAGTCATAGTCACAAATGGGACCCAGGATGAGTAAGGAAGGAGAAGGAAGAGCAAATGGAAGAGGAACAGTCTATCCTCCTCTGTAATACAGACTTAAGCACATCTTCAAAACGACCAAGCTCGCCTTTGGCCTCCTGGAATTTCCCTTGTGGCATCCTTTCCCACCTTTTGGTGCATTTCGTTTTTGACTTTTAGACACTTGCATCTTTACATTTCCCCCAAACCCCCATTACAGACATCTGGACCGACTTGGCCCCTTGAACCACATGCCATGGACCTAACATCAGACGAAAGTTTAAATTCAAAATTTATTTATTTTTTAAATTTAAATTGATGTATCTTTTAATTGAAGGAAAATTGCTTTACAGAATTTTGTGGTTTTCTGCCAAATATCATCAACATGAATCAGCCATAGGTATACATATATCCCCTCCCTCTTGAATTCCCTCCCATCTCTCTCCCCATCCTACCGCTCTAGGTTGTCACAGAGCCCGTGTTTGAATTCCCTGAGTCATATGGCAAATTCCCATTGCCTATCTATTTTTCATATGGTAATGTGAGTTTTCATGTTACTCTCTCCAGTCATTCTTTCAGGTAATATTTGTTCATTATGGTATTCCAACATCTACACTAATGCTTACCATACACTGTTGTTCAGTTGCTAAGTTGTGTTGGACTCTTTGCAACCCATGGACTCCAGCGCACCAGGCTTCCCTGTCCTTCACTATCTCCTGGAGTTTGCTCAAACTCAGGTCCACTGAGTCAATGACGCCATCCAACCGTCTCATCCTCTGCTGCCCTCTTCTCCCCCGCCTTCAATCTGTCCCAGGATAAGGGTCTTTTTCAGCGAGTTGGCTCTTCGCATCAGGTGGCCAAAGTATTGGAGCTTCAGCTTCAGCATCATGCCATACATTAAGTGGTCTATATTTATTGAGCAAATAAATGAGTAAGGTACAGTTGATATCAAGTCCATGTGAAGGAGGAATTTCTAAATTAGGGAGAATCCATATTTGCATTGGTTTGAAGTCCTTAGTTTTGCTGAAATTCATCCATAATTAATCTTCTTCTCACTGCATTGTAGGGAGCTGGTATAAAAAGTTATTCAATTATCCATACTTTAAGGTGAAACCTGGTGTCTTCCTCAAATTTTCCTACTATAATAACAACAACAATAATAAAAGGTAACAGGTGTAGCACTTCCTGTGGTTTAGAGGCTTATTAAGTGCTTCTCATATCTTTATTTAATCTTCTCATTAGCCCTAGGGACATGTACTATTTTATTCTCATTTTAGAGATGAGCAAACTAAGGCACTGTTTTATTGACTTCCCCAAATCACACAGCTACCCTGCTTAGCAGGCAGACTCAAGCCTGAGCTCTGAGCTCCTCCACCAACTTTGGGGAACTCTGGTCTCCTTTTCCACTGATATGCGAGTGTGCCAAGCCGCTTCAGTCATGTCCGACTCTGTGCAACGCTAGGGACTGTAGCCAGCCAGGCTTTTCTCTCCATGAGATTCTCCAGGCAAGAATTCTGGAGTAGGTACAAGGGGTCTTCCCAACCCACCTCTCCTGTGTCTCCTGCACTAGCAGGCAGATTTGTTACCATTAGCGCCACCTAGGAAGCCCTGATATAAAAATTTCTTAGTGAAAAGGGGTCATCCCGGATGACCCCTATTTAGGTTGTGTTCCACTTTGTCCATCAGTGGGAGTGTTACCACTGTACATTCACAATCCCAATGACACTGGGAGGGAAAAAAGAAAGTGACAGAGTAGTATGCAAAAAGGACTCTGTCACCATTTCTACATTTCTCAACAATTTCTAGTCTGGAGGATTGATAATTGACATAGGAGGTGTTTTGGTTTTTTTGTTTTGTTGTGTTGTGTTTCGTGGTATTTTTCAGTTTGCAGATTTTTTTCCTTACCAAAGCAGACAGCTTAGCATGATGGCTTTAGCTAAGTTTCCTCCTTACCAGGTACATTTCCATTCCTGGACTAACGTTGAGAAAATTGGTTACTTTTCAACTCGTAGACTATTAAAATGAAATCCAAACCTGCATCTTGTATTATCATATGCTTCCAGTAGGGCTTTCCTGGTGGTTCAGATGGTAAAGAATCTGCCTGCAATACAAGAGATTTGGGTTCAAATAGTGGGTCAGGAAGATCCCATGGAGAAGGGAAGGGCAACCCACTCCAGTATTCTTGCCGGAGAATTCCATGGACAGAAGAACCTGGTGTGATACAGTCCATGGGGTTGCAAAGGGTCGGACACGACTAAGCAATTAACATTTTCACTTTTCACACTTCCAATACATTTTTTGTCCCTTTTATTTTACTCTAGTGTCTAATGTGCTACATGGTAAAATAGAATAATAGTTTACAGTGAGAAGGCTTTTGAAATTGAAGTGATTTGGTTCCAAAAACTAGATGAGTGCTGTCTTTCCTTGTTTGCAATAAATTCTTTTATGTTATCTAAATCACCACATATTATCTAAGTCAACCTTTCAATAAAATTTTTCAGTGTTCATAACCCTCTTGCTGCAGGTTTCTTTGTGTGTGTGTGTGTGTGTGTGTGTGTTCCACTTTCTCTATTAAAGAAAAATAGCTACTCAAGCCCAAATAGTTTTCTACTCAACACAACTTTCTCACTGTTTAGAAAACACTTATCAATCTTTTTGGAACTTGGTCTATCCATTGGTACATTAATTAGCTTTAGTGCATGCTACCTGACACTTTTACAACTGAATTTTGTATTACAATTTTTCCCCTGAGAATTTCATATGAAGTTGCTAATTTTCTTTTCAGAGTTTAATTTTTTTTAATGTCATAAAATAAGTTAATCTATGGATTTTCCAAAAGACAACAATAGAAAAAAATATAGATTCATAAGAGCATGATGTTGTATGGACCCAAGTTCACAGAATTAAAGAATATAAGAGATTGTGCAATTCCTGCCTGGATTCAGTGCTCTCTCTTGAGTTACCTAGATACTAGAGGAATTCTCCACTTGGATTGTACAACCACATTTTCCATTTCTTTTTGTCAGTGTAGTATGAAAAACCAAAAACTGTCAAGAAATAGAGTGCAGCCTTTCTCTTTAGCTTTAGAAAATGTAATGTATAAACTGGAGAAAAGTTTACAAAAACACCTTCCAGGATAAAAACAGAGAAGAAAATCACGCTCTCTTTCCACTTTACTTTGGCCACCTGATCCAAAGAGCTGACTCACTGGAAAAGACCTTGATGCTGGGAAAGATTGAAGGCAAAAGGAATACAGGGCAGAATAGGATGAGATGGTTAGATAGCATCACTGACTCAATGGACGTGAATCTGAACAAACTCCAGGAGATAGTGAAGGACAGGGGAGCCTGGCAAGCTGCAAATCATGAAGAGCCAGACATGACTTAGCAACTGAAAAACAACAACTTTTTCCACTACCTTCTACTTCTCAAAGGCCACAGAATAAGAAAAGAATTCATTTTAATCTCAAAGACCAAGCCTAAGAGGACTCGTAGTACCAAATGGATATTTGGCATTTAGTTGATAAATTAAATCAGGAGAGATTCTTGTTGTTCAGTCACTAACTCATGTCTGACTCTTTGCGACCCCATGGTCTGCAGCATGCCAGGTTTCCCTGCCTTTCACTGTTCCCTGGAGTTGTCCATTGAGTCAATGATGCCATCCAACCATCTCATTCTCTGCTGCCCAATTCTTTTCTTATCCTCAGTCTTTCCCAGTATCAGGGTCTTTTCCAATGAGTTGGCTCTTAGCATCAGGTGGCCAAAGTATTGGAGCTTCAGTTTCAGCAACGATCTTTCCAAAGAATATTCAGGGTTGATTTCCTTTAGGATTGACTACTTTGATCTCCTTGCCATCCAAGTGACCCTCGAGAGTCTTCTCCAGCACCACAATTCAAAAGTATCAATTCTTTGGAACTTAGTCTTCTTTATAGTCCAACTCTCACATCCATATACAATGACTAGAAAAACCATAGCTTCGACTATACAGAGCTTTGTCAGCAACGTGGCTTTTAGCTGATGAATTAAATCAGGATAGATACACAATCTAGATGAATCCAGTGGTCTTTGATCAATATGTCCATCATCTGGAAATCTGAACTATATTCACTTCACCTGGTCTAAAGGAAAACAATCACAGAATTAGACCTCTTAATCAAGTGGGATGCCAATATAATGGGTTATTCAACTTTATTACTTTCTGGCTCATGGATCCTTGAGCCTTTCTTTGATGGTGCTTAGATGACAGCACTTCCGCATCACTATTCTGTACATCAATATTTATTGAATACCCACTGCAGCAAATGAAGAAGGTGCAGAAGCTGAATCTGATGATAGACTAATCACAGTATATGACTTATATGATTTCAGTGGAGAGGCTTAAAAAATAAACCCATGATGACAGTTTGTTTTATTTGTCAAGTGTAACATACAAATTCCTCGCAAATAAGGTTGCTGATTAATCAACTTTGTGCTTTACACCCTAGAAAGCTAAATTGTATGGCTTTTGTTTCAATGAATGGATCTCTGGTATTGTTTCAATGTTGGATCTGCTTCATAATTAACCAGTGAAATAGCTTTGGCTGACAGTATCATGTATGGTGAGCACTATGGCATTTTTTTTTTTATTACTAGTTAATCAAAAGGGAAATAATGAATCACTTGCTTCTAAATAAGAAATCCAAAATAAATAGAATTTAAAAGTCAAATTGAAAACTTTTTTGTCGCTGAAAGTTTAATTTGGAAAAAGATTTAACTCAGACAAATACATCAGGCCTTTAAATAGGTTTAAGTACTGCATGTTATGACAAGTCACTGAGACTATTGCTGTCCTGTGGGCTACAGTCTCTATCTGTTGGTCTGGACTTTGACCCAGGCCCCTGGGGACTCATATTCCAAATGTTTGACTGTTATATTAAAATTTGAGATTAGAAGCAAAACACTGTAAATGAAAATTACAAACTGTGAGTATTGAGGAGATGTGTTTTCTGATGCAATAACATTTAAAGGTAATTTGGAGGGGGCTTGGATTTTGGGGGGGGTTTATTTTTTTGGTCATTACTACTATGCCATAAAAGTGGAAAAAATAATAATTTCCTTTCAAGACAATGCATAATTTAGCCCCTTACTTTGGAAATCCTGACACTAATGTGCTGCATTAGCACAAATGTCTTAGTACTAAAGACTCAAAAGAGTGCTAAGTGAAACATGAATGGTTTATGGAATTCATAAATTCTACTTTGAATTTGAGAAAACAGCCCAACTTTTGAAAGACAGTGTTTATAATTATTGACTTGTGTACACAATAAATCTTTTATTCCTGTCTTTTGGGTTTTAACTCCGGGATTAGGTTATAAATTGTAGACTGGGAAATTTAGAAATACCCAAAAGATATTTTTCTGACTTTCTTCTCCTCTCTGTGTTTCTATAGTTAAATCATAAAATAGAAAAGATTAATGTGAATCTAATCAAAGATACAGTACAAAGTCTCTTTAAATTGATACCCATAAAATTCTTTTCATTAGCTACAGTGTAATTTGTAGATCATTTCCATTGGTATCTTGGGCCAGTCTCCCCAGTATTTGATCTAATGGAAAGCGCTAGACAGATACTTGATCCCACACAGGCCAGTAACTTAGGCCCACAGTAACAGATTGCATAACGCATGCAGAAGTTTTGTAAACGGATGCTGCACTTTGCAAGATGGGGCTTGGAGAATGTGCTGGACTCAGACTGGGCCTCAGCTTATGGTTACCCATGCTGTGCATGCATGGGGCAGCCTGCCAAGGGTGTGGGTTGTGGTGAAAGCCAGTCCTCACTTCACTACCCATGTGTCAGCCCAGAAGACAGGAAACCTTGTCTCTCTCATCGAGAGAATCCCCTTTTCTCTGAGTGGTCTATCTAGAGGTCAGATGTGGTGCCATTAATAAGATACACCCAAAGATAATCTGACAATTGTGACCTTGTGTTAGTTGCTCTGTCCAACTCCATGGACAGTAGCCCACCAGGCTCCTCCGCCATGTGATTTTCCAGGCAAAAATATTGAAGTGGGTTGTCATTTCCTTCTCCAGGGGATCTTCCCCACCCAGGGATCAAACCCAGGTCTTCTGCATTGTGGACAGACTCTTTACCGTCTGAACCACCCTGGAAGCCCATAAGTGTGACCTTGGCAGGGTTGAAATACCCATTTCCACTAGAAACACAATGCAAAGTACATGTTATGAAAATGACAATTAAGTCCTTTTTTGCATTTAAAATATGCACAGCACCTGTCAAGCACATAGCAAGCAC
Organism: Dama dama; assembly: GCF_033118175.1. NCBI lineage: Eukaryota > Metazoa > Chordata > Mammalia > Artiodactyla > Cervidae > Dama > Dama dama. The sequence continues at coordinate 27,329,501 of NC_083711.1, forward strand.
TGGATAAAATTTTGGCTGGCAGAGGGGGACAGGAAGGCAGGCAGGCAGGAGGAAGAGGCAACAAGGTGGTAGGCGGAATGTCTACAATGGTCCCCAAATATGTCTTGCTTTAATTCATAATCCCCAGAAACTATGGATTTGATTAGATATCATGTCAATGATCATGTTATGTTTTATGGTACAACTGACCCAGGAAAGGGAGATTATCCAGGTGGGCCTGATTGAATCATATGAGCCCTAAAAGCAGAAAACTTTTTCCAAATGGTGGCAGAAGAGGCGATCGGAAAGATTCAAAGTTTGAGAAGGACTCTTTGCCCCATTTCTGGCTCTGAAATGGAGAGGTCACCCAAGGAGGCCACCCGAGGAGGGTGATCTCTAGAAAATGAAAGCAGCTCCCTGCTGACAGCCAGCAAAGAAGTGGTGATCTCAGTCCTCCAACCACAGGAACTAGATTCTGCCCACAACTTGAATAAACTGGGAAGTACATCATTTCCCAGAGGTTCCACAATACAACCCAGACAGGTCAATGCCTTAATTTCAGCCTTGGGAGATCCTGAGCAGGGAGCCCAACTGAGTCTACCTGGTCTGCTGACCTTGACAACTGTGAGATAATAAGTGGGTGCTGTTAGAAGCTGTTAAAATTGTGGTGATATGTGCCACAGCAGTAGAATACTAGTACAGATGTATTCAGAGAACTGGCTTGACTTCCAGAAAAGATACCTGTTCTAATTGTTAGGGTGCATTTCCAAAAAAGAAAAAAAAAAAAAAGGACATTTCTGTATTTGCTTGGAGAGAAATCTTGCGGGAGAATTTTAATCAATAATTTGAAGTACTAAAGACTAACGTTTTGATTTCCCTAATAGCTTACAAAAATGATTTGCTATAAAGAATCAAGGGTCAACCTTTCTGAGGGTGGATGACTTGTGCCAACAACAAAAACAAAAAGAGGCTACTACTTCTAGAAATAATTTTTCAAAATATGCTTCAGAAGTGAGATCTTTACTCTAGATCTCTATGGAGAGAATAAGTCCTTTCACATTTATATATTCCTTCAACTGGTCAAATATGTTAAAATACATATTATGTCCCAGGATCACACTTGGGAAATTCTTGCGTCTCAATCCAGTAAACAGTTGATACTTCGGTTTGCCTTTTTTTTTTTTTTTTTTTTTCATGACTGCCCATCTTCCTAAATAATCAGTTCACTGGACACTTACCTGTTCCTCCAGAGGGTTGGGTCTTGCTTCATATTAGCCAATCAGAATACCCCAAATCACACATACAGCGTTCTGTGCTTTATGATTGGTTCAGAGTCCTTCATGGTACTAAAGCCAGGGGCCAATCAGGCTAGCCTCTGTGGATAAAGAGATTGATTTACCCACATCCATACATCAAATTCTCCATGTTCCAGCCACTGCTTTATTAAAGATGTAGTCTCTGCTTTTTCTTTATTTATAAATAAATAAGCTGGCTTTTTAGAATTTCACTGAGCAATTACCTTCTTCTGAGGTTGGGAAAGGATAAGAGAAAGAGAAAATATACTATTTTTTGCTATTTTTAGGAGGTAGATAATAATTTGGGAGAGCTAATTTGGGAATTATGTGTAAATATCATGCACAAATATTATTCCTGTATCTCTTTTCCAAATAACTCAAACTGGCGAGGCTACCCTTTCACTTGCTAAGTGAAGTCTCTTCAAATTACATATATTGCAGAAAGCAAAAGCTCGGGGTTCAGCATCTCTCTGTACGATGTGATTTGGTCACAAGTGAGGTGACTAGCTAATTTGGCAAATTGCTGTTTGAGCTTATTTTCAGTTGAACTTCTGCTGAGAGAAGAAAGAACAAGCAGGCGAGCAGAGAACATACTATATGCATCGCTGAAACTTATTGCTTATCTTTATTGCATTTGAGTAAATGCTCTTTTTTTTGCTGTTGCCAAGTAAGTCATCATATTTTAGTTCTGCACTGAATCCCTCGGCAGGAGACGAGATTTGAATAGATCCAAGAGTGCAGGAAATAAAAAGAATGCAAATTTTGGCTCAAATGCTTCTTTCTCCACATTTCTCTCCCATCATTTAGATTGGTCACTTGCAGAATTTATGTTAATCTATATGAAACATTGTATAGAAACAACAGTGAGGTTTTATGTTAAGGTCATTATCTAACTGAAAAACATATTTTTTTTTAATTGTTCTGATAAAAATAATGCATTCTCATTGTTTAAAAAAAAAGTATAAAAATGTGTAAAGAAAAGACTGAAATTTACCTGAAGTTCCATCTCTCAGAAGCTCATTAACATTTAAATGACCATCTTTTAACATCTCTGTTTATATATACCTACTACATGCATGGGTGTTAAGTCGCTTCAGTTGTGTCTGACTCTTTGCTACCCCACAGACTGTAGCCTGCCAGGCTCCTCTGTCCATGGGACTTCTCTAAGCAAGTATACTGGAGTGGGCTGCCATCCCTTCTCCAGGGTATCCTCCCTACCCAGGGATCAAACTCGCATCTCTTACATCTACCTGCATGGGCAGGCAGGTTCCTTACCACTAGTGCCACCTGGTTTAGTCACTAAGTCGTGTCTGGCTCTTGTGACCCCGTGGACTGTAGCTAGCCAGGCTCCTCTGCCCATGGGATTCTCCAGGCAAGAATACTGAAGTGGGTTTCCATTAACCTGGTAAGCTCGTAAATACCTACTACATGGTATTATTTTAAAATGGTCATATAATATGACTTTTTTTAATTTCATGAGCAACTTTCTTTTTAATACTTTCTTTACCTTTGTGGTATCCTTCATCGCTTAATCAGTAAAGAATCCACCTGCAATGCAGGAATCTGCCTGCAATGCAGGAGACCTGAGCTCCATTCCTGGGTCAGAAAGATCCCCTGGAGAAGGGGGATGGGAGTGGGAATGACAACCCACTCCAGTATTCTTGGCTGGAGAATCCCATGGACAGAGGAGTCTGGTGGGCCACAGTCCATGGGGTCGCAGGAGTTGGTCACAACTTAGCAACTAAACCACCACCACTTGTTTTTTATTTTTCTTTCCTCCTTCCATCCACATCTTTCTCCTAATCAATCATATGTGAATACATTACATAATGTGTTTGCTATTTTACCCCCGAATGAATTTATATTCCTTGTACTTTTCTGCTTGTTGTTTTTCCCACCTAGCCACATGTTGTTGAAATCTTTTAAAGGCAACTGTGATAAAAATAACACATTTCTTTTTAGTGGTTATGTAATAAACCCAATATAAACATATTTAATTATTTAATTATTCTCCTATTTATGAGTATTCAGATTGTTTCCAATGTTATTGCTGTCATAGACAATGGTGCAATATACATCTTCATATGTTTGGTGCTTTTATTTTTATAGATAGTGTCTCAAAGTAGGATTGTTGATCCAGAAGAGTAAATGGGTAAATATACACAGACATATATTTGATAAGACTAGATATTGCCAAAGTGCATTCCAAGCCTAAATAGTTCATATGTCTACAGCAACATATATGAATGTCCTTGCCCTACAACTCAACAGGCAACTGAACATAAACCAATCATTTTAATAATTTGATGAATGAGTAGTGGTAGCTCATTTTTAGTTTCTTTTCCATGTCCCTGGTAACTATATAAGTTGACAAAATGTATTTTTTTTCCTGTACTTACTGGCCGTTTAGGTATAACATGCCTACTCATTTCCTTTTCCTCCTTTTCTCTAGAATGTCTTTATTTTATATAACCATTAAAAAACACAGTGATGGCCATCTGAAGAGCCCAAATGATACTGTGATCCTTGTGTTTGCCCTTCCTGACGTTACCCTATTTTCTCCTCTTTCCTTACATATGGCACAGTTGGCCAACTGCTGTCTCTTTAACCATGTTCACTTTTCTTCTGAGAGTCTTGAAAACCCTCCTACTGGGAGAGCTTGTTTGGGTGAAAATGATTTACATGCTCCATGGCTTTGGAGAACATTGCGAGGTACCAATTGTTATGGACAGATTATGTCTTCAGGGGAAGAAACGTATTATTTGTGATTTTTTAAAAACATTTTATTCCTTATTCATCTAGTTACCTATTTACAGTACGACATTAAAAAAAAAAAAAAAAAATCATTGCTTTCCCTGAAGTCCTAGAATAAGCTATAAATACTTCCTTGAAACATTTCCAGTCTGGGCTGGTGGTCCTTGTTGCTGCTATTTGCAACTATGCTGTGAAGAGGACATTACATGACCTAGTTCCTTTCATTTATTCCAGGTCATTTGTAACCAGATGAATTCTGGTTGTGTAGAAGGTCTAGTATTTACGTAGACATGTGTTATGCTTCAGGACTCAAGCTTTGTTTAAAAGCATTAAGATTCTCAGCAAAGTAGGTGAAGGCTTGAGGGTTGGTAGACAGCAGAAATATGTGTGTATTTAGCTCTTTTTGGGCAAAATTCAGAGTGCAAACCTGGCTATCTTGGTGCCTAGCAACGGGTGGCCAGCTTTTACCTATCCTTGGGATCTATTTGCCTTTTCATTTATCTATCAGATGCCTCTTTCTCATCACTTCATCCAAGATGGGCCCCATATCCAGTTCCTTACTGACAGAACTGACAAAGTGGCTGATAAATCTTCCGTCTAAATGGCACATTCCAAACAATATAGCCAGAACAAGTACGTCAGAGCTGGAAATATTATCTGCCCTCTCATTCTCTGTGCCCTCCTATAAAAGGTGGTACACACATATGCTGACAGAGGGGCAAGTTGTCAGAAACTTGGAGCTCTGCACGAGAAATAAAATAAGACTCTGGGTTGTCTCGGAGGTGCTCAGGTCTGCCTCTGAGTCAGGGAACAGTCGGCACTCCAGGCGACTTGCAGCATGTGGCCCCCAAATTGTGGCGGCCCTCTCCTAATTTACTCATAAATCTTGCTTTTCTTGAAGCAATTCTTTCCCTTGAAGGGATCATTTAATTACCATCCTCTGGACTAACCAACCGAGCTGCAAAACCCTGAAAGCAGCTGAGAGAGCCTTCCTTCCACCACGGTCGTGCAGCCTCAGCGGGTTTCCCTGCCGATGGAAGCAATTTCTGTCAGCCACTTCCTGCCAAAGTGCCGAACTGAATGGAGGATGTTGTTTCAGATGCCACTTCATTATCCAGAAGAACAGAAAACTTTCAAGGGAACATTTTCAGAAGCTGAAAGTTGTCATAAGTCTCTTCTATAAAACAGAGCAAAAGATCACACAGGCCCTTTAGGGTTAATCATATTCTTTCCTTGGGATGGGAATTTTTTTTTTTTTCCTTCCCTAGAGTGGTATGATGTTCCTATAGAGAAAGCCACACCATGACTTGTTATGCATAAGCAACCAAGAATTGTCCTGGTTCTAACTTCAGTTTTGCTGGGCCCCTCCTAAGTCAAGGCATAATACAATTGTTAATGGCACTGAAATAAAGTCCCTCTGCTTAGGATTATACTTATGCACATTAGCACCCTACTGCAAGCATCTGAGGGGCTTCCCTTGTAGCTCAACTGGTAAAGAATCTGCCTGCAATGCAGGAGACCTGGGTTTGATTCCTGGGTCAGGAAGATCCCCTGGAGAAAGAAATGGCAAACCACTCCAGTATTTTTGCCTGGAGAATGCCGTGTATAGAGGAGCCTGGCAGGCTATAGTCCATGGGTTGGCAAGAGTTGGACATGACTTAGCATCTGAGCAACATCTCACTGCTGCTAAATACAGATTTAAAAAAGAAAGCATTCATAAGTGAATCAGGGTGATGTGTTTCTCCATACTTTTGTCCTTACACAATGTTGATACAAAGCTGTATTGTCTGCTAAGGCGAGGTAGTCAGCTGGGTCTAGTCTAAGTCTCATCTCCATTAAAAAGTTGCACCACTCACTTGTAGGTTTAAGCGTGGTGAAAGGTTATTACAGTTTGTAATAAGATGAGTCACAGCACCAAACTTAGTCATGAAATAGTATAGCCAGAAGAGGCTTGTAGAAGAGGTCCAACTTTTTTGTCTGTCTCTATGTTAAGTTAATGAAGACATCTAAGTCTACATTTTCCAAAGCTTATTTCCTAAAACACAAGCCAAGCTATACATGCTGCCAAAGGAAAAAAAAAAAAAAAGGGAGATGAAGAAACATTCTGGAAAATGAGAGATTCACAATAAATATTATACTATTAAAAGTTAAAAGCTTTATTATGACCTTCAGTAAAAATATGATTTAACTTGGTTTAAACAAGAGTTTCTCAAATGGACTTGATCACAGAAACTTTTCCATATAATCTCTCCCTGTTAACACCCCATGAAACCACTGTTACCCAGAAACACACTTTGGGTAACGTTGATCAAATGATTACAACAGCTGGAAGATCTCCAGAGAAATTTTTAAACTGTCCTTCAGAGAACTCTGTCATTCTTTCAGAAATATTCATCATTCTCAGTTTCAAGAGAAAACTGCCTTTTGATAAGTGGATTTCTATTTAAAATTGGGGATCGCTGGGTTCTGTTGTTGAGGGGGAGTGGAGATTGTTACTCAGCTTCTCATTGTTTCTAGAGTGAAGAACACTTGAGCTTGCCTCCTGGAAAAAAGTGCTAGGGGAAGACACTTTTATCTCAATCTTTACAGCTTTTCTTCTTGGTGCAGCTGGGGCAAAATCACCCCTCTTGTGTCGCCTGGCCTCTTGGTTCTCTCTTTCCCTTGAACTATATGTGAAGAGAAGAGGGCAACAGAGGATGCGAAGGTGGGAAGGCATCACCAATTCAATGGACCTGAGTTTGAGCAAACTTTGAGAGATAGTGAAGGAAAGGGAAGCCTGGCGTGCTGCAGGTCAGGGGGGTCACAAAGAGTCAGACACGACTTAGTGACTGAAAAACAGTAATATGTGAATCAGACTATAAGCATCCAGAGACCTGTGGGTAAGTGTCTTGCTTTGCAGTCCCAACTCAATCCTTGACTGTGTCTTGACCTTAGATTTGTGGAGTTCAGCCATGGAAACGGAGTGATCAGCAAAGTGTTAGAACACAGTTCTTGGGTCTCAGGCCCAAGTTATAATCCTCTAATACAAAACAGAGTAACAGTTCGGGGTAGTAAAGCTCATTCTATCCTTGAATTCTCACCTTATTCCTGTGTCTACTTTCAATTTGGTTATGGAAATTTGAAAACCGGAAGTGAAGAAGAGCTTAATTCATTTGGCACCCTCCATTCCCAACACCTATTATCCTTATAACACCATTTCATCCGTTGAAAATGATTATGAGGTCACCCTGCAGCAATTTCTTCTCCAGCTCAAATAATTCCAAGTTCTTTTTCCTTTTGTTCCCTGTAGGTCCATTTGCCAACACTAATTATTTTTGTTGCTCTTCTCTGGTTCGTTTCCAGCTTTCCCAATCACTTAAAAAATATAAAACCCCAAATGGGACAAAGCTTTCTGTGGGCCTGGCTTGGTCTGAGCTTCTAGATGGTTTGCTGGCCATCACAGCATTTTATGCTCATTGGTATATGTCAGTGCATCCCCATGTTATATTAGCTTTCATAACAATAGACTGGCACTGATGGCCTGACTCTATGTCTTGCTCTAATTTGCATTGCTGACTTGTGAGCATATTTAGCAGCCATGACAGTATGAGGGTGGCATCACCTGAGCTTTTCTCACAAAGTACCTTACAAAAAAAAAAAAAAAAAGTACCTTATACATTATTCCTTATACATTATTTTTCTCATGATATACTATTTCTAGTGGATTCTAGTGGGTTTCTTTATAACTGCACCTCAAACATATCAATTTTCTTTGACTTTCCTTGTGGTTTAAGCTAGGAAAAATTTTCATTTGTTTTAAAACCTCCAGAATATTTAGTCAAATTGACAAAAGGCCATTATAATCTCAGATTTCTTATTCACCTACTACATATTGTATTATTTTGCTAATAGATGCTTAATGTTAAGCTCTTTGTGTGCATAACGTGGGACAGACTTACTTTATAGCTTTGTTGTTTGCAGATTGCTTTCACAACACATATTCTCCTTTATTCATTCATGAGACACATATTTATTGATCATGTGTCAGGCTTCTTGCTGGGCACTAATGAGATAAAGGTGAATACAGCATTAGAACTGACCTCAAGACCATCAGGGGCATCCCACATGGCATTAGTGGTAAAGAACCTGCCTGCCAATGCAGGAGACTTAAGAGATACTGATTCAATCCCTAGGTCAGTAAGATGCCCTGGAGGAGGGCATGGCAACCCTCCAGTATTCTTGCCTAGAGAATTCCATGGACAGAGGAACCTAGTAAGCTACAGTCCATTGGGTTGCAAAGAGTCGGACATGACTGCAGTGACTTAGCGTGTGTGCATATAAGACTATCACAGTCTATGGGGTGATGGGAACAATGACGGACAGGAAGAGGAGGCAGGGCTGTTTACCTAGAATGAGAGGAAGGTTTACAGGGATGGGAGCAGGTGAGCGGGGTTCACAGGAGAAGAGTGAACCAATAGACTTCCATGAGGGACTAAGGGAAAAGAAACTAAAAACAACAAAGGAGATGGATTTTAAGACTTCAAATGTTGAACTTTGACTCGGCATCCAAACTTACTAGCTGAGGTTTGTATTATCATCCAGTTTTACAGATGGAAAATCTGGGCACCAGAGAGACACATGAGGCAGATGTTATAAGGAAGTCCTAGTCTTTTGAATCCTAGACCAATTCATTTTCTACATGAAATGTCTATCATAAAAAAAAAGTAACAAGGACCTACTATATAGCACAGGGAACTCTGCTCAATGTAATGTGGCAGCTTGGATGGGAGGGGAGTCCGGGGGAGACTGGATACATGTATAATCTACGGCTGAATCACTTTACCGTCCACCTGAAACTGGCACAACATTGTTAATCAGCTATCCTACATCATAATATAAAAAGCTCAAAAAGTGTTTAAGGAGTGAATTGAAGAATACAGAATATGTTTATAATTTTAGTGTACAAAATTTTTTCTAGTCTATTTCTTATTCTAGAAATAGAAATGTGCTTATTATATGAAACTGGCAAAATAGAAATGAATGAAGAATGAATTAAAATTATTAGGTAATAACATTTTGAAATATTTCCATCATCTGCAGACATATTTTATAAAATTGGAATTTATATGTATATACTACAGTGTATCCTATTCTTTTCCTTGGAACAAAACATTTTGTGAATATTTTTCTCTTGCAAGTAAATATGCTTCCTTACTATGATTTTAAATCATTTTTAGGGGATGACTTTTATTCTATTGTTTTTAATAGCTGTAGAGTGTTCCATTGTATGAATCTAATGACACTAACTTGTACATTTCACCATTATTGGACATTTAAGCAGTTTCTAACAATTTGTATTATGATTAGCACTGCTGTGAACAACTTGCTCACATTTTTGATATTTTTTAAAATAAAAAAATCACTAGGTCAGAAAGCATAGTGCTTTTAAGGCTCATGACACTTATTGGCAAATTGTCCCAAATTTGTCATCCAGCTAGCAGTGAGTAAAATGCTAGCTTCGCCACCATTGCCAACACTGTGCATGAGATAAACAACTTCTTTTTGCCAACAAATAGCTCTTGTATTTGATTCTTTGCTAGCTTTGGAGGACATGTGTCTTCGTAGTAACAGGTTTAAGAATAGTAGTTAGGTGCAAAGAGAATTCAGGGAGAAATGTGTGAGATTGGGGGATGGGGTGGATGTATGTATTTTCCAACCATTCAATGACAGGGCCCTTCTATTTCCAGCCACCCTGGGCCAATGTGGGAGATGGCCATCTGGCATGATCATACAGAACCATGCAAAGTCTGTGTGATTCACACCTGGCTTGTGACAAGTAAGGTGTCAGAGCATAAGTTCTCTCCAGTCCTGAGAAGAGGGCAACAGGAGGTTCTCCTTCAAGGGAACGTTGCACTAACAGACTAGACACTCAAATGTTGCCCTACTAGCATCTACTGGCTGGCCACCCACTCCGTCCTCCTGGACAGTTGCCCCCTCCCTTCAAAGTCAGTTTCCTGTGACCATCAATCAAACTTCCCCACCTCCCTCACTATCCACTCATCATACCTTCTCAGCCCTCACCTCCTAACCCATCCCTGCCCCAAGCAAGCACTTTAGTCCTCTCTGGATAGATTTTACAACAGAACTTTTTGAAGAGTTGTAAAATTATGAAACACTTGAAACATACAGAAAAGCACTGAGGTTAATATACTCAAATATTCTTCTATACCCAGATATAACAAGAAGTGTGTGTAAGAAAGGAGTGAAGTTAAAAATAGGTGGAACTTAATTCAACAGTAAAGGCAATTTTGCATTTCTTTGGCAATCTGCGAAGAAACGAGCTTTTCTGAGAGTTCGATGGTCTGCCATCATGAAAGCAGAGAAATTTTGATAAATTTAAATAAAGAGACACAAAATGAACCTTTGTCCTGGGTTTCTATGAAGGAAGACCTCTTTGTAAAACAGCTGATTTCATGATTTCAATGGTCTTTTTATTGAATTAGGTTGAATAAGTTACCAACGTGATCAACCGAGCCTAACTGAATCATTAAGATGAGGGGGAAAAAAAGAGATTCACTGAAAAGTAATTGATCTAATAGCCACATGTAAACACAGAAGCAATTTCAGGGTCAGGATCCTGAGAAAATCAAGGTAAACGTATGTTTTATAAACCTTGTTCAAATATGCCTGGGAACAATAATGGATAATCTGGATTTTAATACAGAAATTATTCTGATTATTTTCAACTGACTGTTTATAATGCTTGATGGCAGACAATGTGTTTTCATAATTCTCATTTTGACAGCTTTTGTGGTTTTAATTTCATTTTTTCACTTCTGAATGTTTGCAGACTACCAGTCCCTTCAGAGCACATACTGTCCCCCCTTTTCTTCCTCCCATACTTCCCAAATCATAAGAAATCTCAGCTTAATCAGGAATACCATGTTCTCAAAGAGTGTCCTGTGAACAGGAGAGGGGAGATTATCCTACATTCCTTGACTTTCATTGCTGTTGATAGAATTTTTGCTCACAAAATTTCCATCTCTGATAACTTCAAGTGAAAGACTAGACGAGCTCAGGCTGAGTAGTTCTTATTTGAATAATGAGTGTAATGCATAAAATGAAACAGGTTGAAAGTCATAATATAAGGAACCTCACCTCCTTGGGTGAAAATGAAAATGCCTCCACAGATGGACACACATAAGCACATTGTCATCCGCTGACATTAACAGGAATTCACGTGCATTAATCAAATTATAGCATCTTAGGAGTGAAATGGGAATTAGACATTATCCAATTCAATTCCTTTCTCATTTTTTAGATAAGAAAACCAAGGCCAAAAAAAAAAAAAAAAATGACCTTCTTGGATTGTAGCCAAAGGTTCCTAAATGTCAATCTACTTTTTAAAAAATCTCTTCCAAGTAGTTTCATGTGGTCATCCTTTTAGTTTAAGTCGCGCACTGTCTTAATCTTGGGCAGTCAGCACCAAACAGCGCCATGTCACATAAACCAGCAGGGCTTAGTGGACCAGATGTCTCTCTGAAAGCTCCTCTGACCTGAGGATCTCCTGCCCGTCCAGACCATACTGCAGCTGACCAAGACAATTTAGTCTGGACAGCAGGTGAGTCTGATGATGTTAAAAAAAAAAAGAGAGAGAGAGACCACTTAAAAGCCAATTGCTTTCAGAAGGGCTTTTTTAATATTGGAGTCCACTATAAAATTGGTGATTACTGTATGTCATTATAGGAGGCCAGTTTTTATGTGAAAGATCTATTTTGTTGATTAAATGAAATTCTTTTTAGTGCCATTGGGTCACACATAACATATGTCCAGTCAATTATTTTAGGAGTAGTTGAAGATTTCTCTTTTCACAGTAATAGTTTTTTTGGCAATCAATGGAGCTTTGAAGAACCATTTTTCTTTATAATGACCTAGATTTTTTTATAAGAATTTTTCCCCCAAGATGAATAGAGCTGGGTCATGGGGAAGGGTGAGTAAACATGCTTTATTGTAATTTTTCCAGAAAGATCGATGATTTTGCATTCAAAAATGATAGCATAAAACAGTAGTTTTTAGTAACTTGGAATGACTAAAAACTGATGTGGGTTTGACTTGACAGATGTCAAATAAAAATATTGATACTAAAGAAATAGCCATTCTTTTTCCAGGAAATCTCATCTCTTTTCATCTTACTTAGATCAATAAGACAAATTTATGCTATGTGGTGGTCAATAATCTAGCCAGGTAGAAGTCTCAATATTAGGTATTTGGGATTTAGTTTTAGGTCCCATTCTGTTACACTGATTTTCTGTGGAACAGCCATTTAATTTTTAATGTCTTCACAAATAAACAGTTTGAGCTACCAGTCGTGTTTATGAAAAAAATCCATTTATTCAGAAAAGACTAGCTTTTTATATATAGTTCTTTGCCTCCAGTTGGTATTCACATTAAAATAAATCATCCAGAGCATCTGCCAACCAGTGTAAATGGCATGTATGGACTAAATAAATGATATTTTCATCTGAATGGATTGAAAGACTTGTACTGAAGGGCTCAACGAGCAACCCCTCTTTGGCATAAACAATACTTATATGGAACATTTGATCAAATACCTCTGCCAGGCCTGTCTGAGCATCATGACCCAGTCTGTTCAAGACCCAGGGGACCTTGCTAATACTACCTTCTTCCTTTCCCTTCCATTCTCCAAGGAAGCTGCTTGAAGTTGGAGCCAATCTTTATGCCTGGTCCCTAATGACTGTGGCACAGAGGACAGAATCTAAAGGTGAAAGAGTGCCTGAAGGCTGCACTCACTGCCTGGGCAGACAATGGTAGAATAGTGACAATGGGCAGATTTGCGCACAAGATTTGATCCCCACATCACCCAACACACTGAAGAAGGAAGCAAGCCAGGCCTTGTTTCATACCCTCATCACACTCCACACAGATGGGAGGCACATGTTCTATCTCTTGGCATTAAACCTAGAAGGGAGCCACATCCATTTTTGATCCTTGATAGACTCAGAGGTATCAGATGGCTGTTTTATCCACACACGGATCTAGTGGGCCAGCAATTCCTATGATAAATCTGTTCCCATGTGATGAGGCAGCACCATGGGGACTCCACATTGGGAAATCTACTAGCACAAACTAGCCACAGGAGACTATTCCAGGCAGCTGCTTCTGCCTCTCATGCAAATTTCTGCTCAGCAAGTACATTCACATCGTGTCCATGCATGCTCAGTCATGTCTGACTCTTTGCAACCCTTTGGACTATAGCACACCAGGCTCCTCTGTCCATGGGACTCTCCAGGCAAGAATACTGGAGGATTGCCATTTCCTTCTCCAAGGGGAGGGAACTTCCCGACCCAGGGATCAAACCTGTGTCTCTGGCATCTCCTGCATTGGCAGGCAGATTCTTTACCACTGAGCCACCTGGGAAGCCGCAAGTATATTCACTTGGCATATATTCAAATTCACATAGATAGAGATGTGTATTTAAAGCTCCTTAAACCCTATGGCATCCTTTTTCGGAAAGAAGAGAAAAGTCTGGGGTTTCCCCTCATACACACACATCTGCCATAGTCTTAATGAGATTTCCTTCAAGTAACACAAAGTTGATTCTAAGAATTCTATACCAAACCAAATTATAAATGTTGATATCTTGATATACATCATTGAGATCCTTTATACAAGTTCCTGATGTGGAATGCTCTAAACATAATGTGAACAATACCATCTCTGTGCTAAGACTGATAGCATATTGAAAAGCTTGGAAGTAGAATTCTTAGAACAACATAAATATCACTAATCATGGAAAGGAAGGACAATCAAGAATGTCCACTCGTTCCTGTGATTTTCTGGATACAAACAGTGGTTATGCATGACCTTTTCACTGCAACCATTCTGATAAAGCCCTCCTCGGGAGCTGCAATGGGGGACCTGGCCCACGGCTGAGCCTTCAGCATTCCAACTGTTGAAAGCTTTGACCCTTATCCTAACACCACCTAAGCCTCCACCACCACTGCAGCCAATGTTGCGAGAGTAATCTAACAAGAGAAGTTTCAGTGTTCATGCCTCTAGAAACCTGGCCCTGCCTGAAATCAACACTGCGAGAAAATTCCATCAATGGATGCCAAGGTCTCCAGGCAAGTGATGACAAGGCATCTAAACACTGCATCCCAGAAAAGCCAAGGCAACCAGAGTAGGTAGGTGACACAAACTATGTTCTTAAATGTGTCAGTCTGCACAATGTCTACCTTTTGGGTAGTGGGCACCAAGCAGATATCAGGTACCACAAACCAGCAGGGCTTAGTAGAACAGACACCTCACTGAAAGCCCCTCGGACCTGGGAAACTTCTGCCCATCTGGACAAGCTGCACTGGACGAAGGCAGTTTGGTCTGGACGGAACACAAATGCCTGATCAGTGCCTAGCTAAGGAAGACTACCCAGGGTCTTCCTTAGACTTCACAGGATCCCTGTTATCTTAGGAAAGTAGCAGCACATCCCAGCAGTACTATTAGCAACAGCTCCTTATTCTAGGCATGTCCTGGATGGCTGCCTAAACCCTGATCTATTGCTCTGCTCTTTGTCTATCTGGCTCCATTTTCTAGCTTTGGTATCTATGACCCTTATCATTTGGCAGTTTTCCCTTTGGCAGTTTTTGTCCTTAACTTCCTTCTCATTATAAAAAAATGAGAAAGAAAAAAAAGCAAAAATAAGGATCCCACCTTCTTGGTATATACTTACAGATGTTTTCCAGGTCTATTATACACACACACACACACACACACACACACACACACACACACACTCACTCATTCTGCATATATATATATATATATATATATATATATGCCATTGAGAGATCGTGCGTGAAATATGTATATTATAGTGACTGACATACACTTAATGCTCAGTGAACATGAGGCATTGTTATAGTTCCGAAGTGTAACTTGCTTATATCATTCAGCAACATATAGCAAATATGCTCCACATTGATAAATTTTTTTCTATTTGTGATTTTTAATGAGTACAGAGGAAGCACCACAATTTACTCCTCTATTGTTAAGCATGAGTTATTTACACTATTTTGCTACTAGAAACCCAGCTACAATAAACATTATCCCAAGTGGTCAGATGGTAAATAATCTGCCTGCAATGCAGGAGTCCCTGTGTCAGGAATATCCCCTGGAGAAGGAAATGGCAACCCACTGCAGTATTCTTGCCTGGAGAATCCCATGGACAGAGGAGCCTGGTGGGCTACAGTCCATGGGGTCGCACACAGTTGGACACAACTGAGCAACTAACACGTATGTGGTTTTTAATGGATACAAAGGATGCACCAGAGTTTAATCCTCTATAGTTAGACACAGATTATTTACACTATTTTGCTTTTAGAGACCCAGCCACAATAAACATTATTCTAGCAAAATTTTTATATTCCAGGATAAATTCCTGACATTAGAACACTGGATCAAAGACTTTGCATAGTTAAGACATTTGATGTAAAGATATAAAATCATAAACTTACCTACAAAATACAAGAATATGCCAGTTTACACACCCTCTGCCACACAACAGAATATTATTGTATTTATTTATTCTTGTATTCAACAAATAAATTTCATGATCTATGGTAAATTCTACACTTTTCAGATCCAACATACAAGGACCTTGCTCTCCTGGTTATGCAGTTTAAAAGAGGGGAGAATAACATTAAATAAATATTACAATAATCAATTACAATGCTTAAAAAGGACCATGACTGTAAAAACAAGGCATTATTTAGTGTGTATTGGTTATGTATCTATGCATAACAAGTTATCCCCAAACCATAGTGTTTTAAAACAAAAAATAGTTACCTTATAGTTTCTGTGGGTCAGAAATCTATTTACAACTTAGCTTTATCCTCTAAGAAATTTAATATGTATATCTTAGAGGATGACAGAGCTAGCCTTAGTGAAAAATTAAATGTGGAGGAAGCAGAGAAAGAAATCGGAAAAAAATCCTCGGATTTCTGGCTTCATCAATTGCCTGGAGGCATTATAGGCATTATCATATTATAGGCTTCATCATTATTTTATCCTTGCTATTATTACTTGCTTATTCAATAGATAAAATGTTTTTCTCAGTTGATTCTTATTTTGCATTTCTTTTCACTTGTTTATTGATCAACTATTTTGGTTTAGTTATTTCATGCCTACTATTATGGCAGTTATAATAAAATATTTTCCAAACATTAGAATTCATATCAAGAACTTGGTCTTATTAGTAATTTAACTATTCAAAGTTTTTAACATATATCAAAAAGTAAGGTGCATAATAATGTGTTTAAAAATGTGTATATAACACATTTATGTTTGTAGTGGTACCTGTATTTGAATATGCTTAGATTTTCTATCAGTTCAGTTCAGCCACTCAGTCATGTCCAACTCTTTGAGACCCCATGGACTGCAGCACGTCAGGCCTCACTGTCCATCACCAATTCCCAGAGTTTACTCAAACTCATGCCCATCAAGTCGGTGATGCCATCCAGCCATCTCATCCTCTGTCATTCCCTTCTCCTCCTGCCCCCAATCCCTCCCAGCATCAGGGTCTTTTCCAATGAGTCAACTCTTCACATGAGGTGGCCAAAGTACTGGAGTTTCAGCTTCAACATCAGTCTGTCCAATGAACACACAAGACTGATCTCTTTTAGGATGGACTGGTTGGATCTCCTTGCAGTCCAAAGGACACTCAAGAGTCTTCTCCAACACCATAGTTCAAAAGCATCAATTCTTCGGCACTCAGCTTTCTTCACCGTCCAACTCTTACATTCATACATGACCACTGGAAAAACCATAGCCTTGACTAGATGGACCTTTGTTGGCAAAGTAATGTCTCTGCTTTTAAATATGCTATCCAAGTTGGTCATAACTTTCCTTCCAAGGAGTAAAAGTCTTTTCATTTCATGGCTGCAGTCACCATCTGCAGTGATTTTGGAGCCCCCAAAAATAAAGTTTAACACTGTTTCCCCATCTATTTCCCATGAAGTGATGGGACAAGATGCCATGATCTTAGTTTTCTGAATGTTGAGCTTTAAGCCAACTTTTTCACTCTCCTCTTTCACTTTCCTCTAGAGGCTTTTCAGTTCCTCTTCACTTTCTGCCATAAGGGTGGTGTCATCTGCATATTTCAGGTTATTGGTAATTCTCCCAGCAATCTTGATTGCAGCTTGTGCTTCTTCCAGCCCAGCGTTTCTCGTGATGTACTCTGCATATAAGTTAAATAAGCAGGGTGACAATATACAGCCTTGACATACTCATTTTCCTATTTGGAACTAGTCTGTTGTTCCATGTCCAGTTCTAACTGTTGCTTCCTGACTTGCATACAGGTTTCTCAAGAGGCAGGTCAGGTGGTCTGGTATTCCCATCTCTTTCAGAATTTTCCACAGTTTATTGTGATCCACACAGTCAAAGGCTTTGGCATAGTCAATAAAGCAGAAATAGATGTTTTTCTGCAGTAACTGAAATAGAAATAGATTTTCTATAGTAACTGGAAAAATGGCTATAGTGGGTTTTAGTGGAGAGGACATGGATAGCTGAGGGACACATAAAATTACTTTTGCTCTACTTTGTCTTTTGAAGTTCCTTATGCAGATATTGTCAGTTGTAGAAATCGCAGTCTACTAATAAATTAATCAGAGTATATAATGATTTTGGTGAAGTAAAAATGTGATAGACTTTAGTTATCCATTCTATTGTTATCTCATGGCTGTTTCACTGAATGAAAAAGATATATTCAAAGACCTCTGGGAGAATGCATTTTAGAATCTACTGGCTCAAAAACATGTATTGTATCATTGTAAGAACTGAATATAAAAAGTCATCCTTGCTGTATGGTGGCTGGTAACCTGAGACCATTAGTAACAATAGTATTTTGCTTTGTATATTCGTGTTCTATTTGTGTATTGTCTCCACCAAGGTATCAATTATTTAGCACTCACTATTGAGCTTGTGCTCTTCGATTCATATCCTTAGCTCCCCTGCCACCTGCCTCTTAATCATTTTCCTGCTCATTACCAGCTCCAGTGGGCATTGTCATAAAGGGGAGACAAAACTCCAATGAATTTATTATTGTTAATTGTACATATAAAAAGGCTTTATGAGGAAGAGGTTGAATCTAGTGATTAAAGGGAGATGTTTCAATCATTTTAATTTATTATTTTTACTCTTAATTCTTTCACATTTATGAACTCAACTTATGATGAAGCATAGTTTGTTTTGTTTTGTTTTTTTGCCACCATTTTGCCACCAAAAGTATTACCTGAATAGTAAGTCTACTTAGAAGCTTGCTGGCTACTTATTCAGCATTCCAATATTTATACCCAAATTCGAGCAACATGAAGGAAAGAAACAAATATAGTAATAATAGTAGGTATTGAAATACAATGTTTCAGAGTAGTAACCAAAGAAAACAACAACAACAAAAAGTAATAATATGTAAAACAAAGTCATGGGCTGTGTGCATGACTCAACAATGAATACGAACAGTCAGATGTAAGATGATTGCTCAGAAGCAAATGATCTGCCCCACACCAGGAACTGACTATTTAGCATGCTTGCTAAAAGAACTGGAAGAAAAAAAAAGAAGTGAAAAACATGCAAAGATAGGAAGAAGTAGAATGGATAACTGAAATGTTGACATGTTATTATTTGGTAGTGCCCAATAGCCATTCATCTTATTTTGATGAACTGTTTTCAGTTTCACTCTGTGCAAATCTGTTCTCTCTCTAGACTCGGTTATTACTGTCCCTTATGAGAAAATGCTACCCTTACTCCAGAGGCAACAAGTGATCCAGCACTGGTCATTCAGAGCATCACATTTTCCTGGCAACAGGGACTGGTTCCCAGTGATCCCATGGCCAAGATCAGGTTAATCAAAGCCAATAACATCGATTTCAGACAATTTATAGTGCTTTACAGTGTATTAAAAAGCAGAGACATTACTTTGCCAATAAAAGTCCATATAGTCAAAGCTATGGTTTTGAGATGAAACCAGTCAATCCTAAAGGAAATCAGTTCTGAATATTCACTGGAAAGACTGATACTGAAGCTGAAGGTCCCATGCTTTGGCCACCTGAAGTGAAGAGCTGACTCATTAGAAAAGACCCTGATTCTGGGAAAGATTGAAGGAAGGAGGAGAAGGGGATGACAGAGAATGACATGGTTGGATGGCATCACCGACTTGATGAACATGAGTTTGAGCAAGCTCTGGGAGTTGGTGATGGACAGGGAAACCTGGCAAGCTGCCTTCCATGGGGCTGCAAAGATTCGGACATGATTGAGCCACTGAACTGAACTGAACTGAACTGATGGTTTTTCCAGTGGTCATGTATGGATGAGACAGGTGGACCATAAAGAAGGCTGAGTGCTGAAGAATTGATGCTTTTAAACTGTGGTGTTGGAGAAGACTCGTGAGAGTCCCTTGAACTGCAAAGAGATCAAACCAGTCAATCTTAAATGAATCAATCCTGAATATTCACTGGAAGAACTGATGCTGCAGCTGAAGCTCCAATACTATGGCCACCTGATGTAAAGAGCTGATTCATTAGAAAAGACCCTGATGCTGGGGAAGATTGAAGGCAGGAGGAGGAGACAACAGAGGATGAGATGGTTGGATGGCATCACCGACTCACTGGACGTGAATTTGAACAAGCTCCAGGAGATGATGAAGGGAAGCCTGGCATGCTGCAGTGTATGGTGTCGCAAAGAGTCAGACACAACTAAGCGACTGAATAACAAGGAATTTGGGAAATTGAAAGTCAGGAGATGTTTTAACCATCTTATGTCTGTGAATGAAATGAAAATGAGGATGAGAATGAAGTAAAGACACTGGGAGTAGACGGTTACATCCTAACAAGAGACCTAAAAGAAATCAAGACCCACAGAACATTGAATCTTGCCTGAACCAGGCTCACCTGAACCCATCCTTAATCTTGGACTTTCTAATTAAATGAGCTAATTCAAGTTTCCTGTCCTTTATAGCAGTTTTGAATTGAGTTTACCTTGTACAGAAAAGCAACCTAAATAATATGATTTATTCATATAATTTGCTGAGGAAGAGAAAGATAGCCTCATTTTTGTCTAATTAGTGTACACGGGTAGTGTGCATGTATGCTCAGTTGCTCTGTTGTGTCTGACTCTTTGCCAACCCCATGAGCGATAGCCTACCAAGCTCCTTTGTCCACAGAATTTTCCAGGCAAGAATACTATAGTGGGTTGCCATTTCCTTCTCCAGGGGATCTCCTCTCCCAGGGATTGAACCTGAGTCTTCTGCATTGGCAGGAGAATTCTTTACCACTGATCACCTGGGAAGCCCATATACAGGTAGGGATTGTGTCCAGTAGAGCTAACTTGCCTATTCACTCCCTGGGAAGACAACCCAGCTCTGATGGGGCCATGAGGAGCAAGCTCTTCTAAAAAGCTATACTAAATGCTAGTATTTTTACATTCAAAAACTTTGAAAAATGGTTGACTTCATTGTGGAATCTCAGAAAATACCTGACACTACCTTACCTAAAACTTTGTAGAAAAAAATATTGATCTGTGAAAGAATGTAGCTTTGAGACTAAAAAAAGTGAATAAAATTGGGGAGCAGAGAGAGAATGGGATAGCAAAACTTAGAGTAGAAGTGTGGGGATGCAAAGTTATTTCCATCCCTCATTGAAATCTCCCTGAACCTAGCAGTGTAACTGATGCCTGAAAAACATGGTACATTTCACTGTGACATTGAAAGTTGCTGAACTGAAGCAGTTTTCTTCCATCACACTTTGAAATCACCATCCTAGACTTGGACTTTTGGGAAAAGTTCAACAAGATCAAAACTCTGAGTCACTTGTGTGATAGCTTGCTGCCAGGAAGCGATGACCTCTTCAGAAAAATGGGACAGTGACATCAGTTTGTTGTGGGTCACTAGGTACTCTGCAGGGTGGCAAGTTCTTGTGCCTCATCCTGGAAGACGCTTCTTGCATGAAACATGAGACCAGAACTCTAATTCTAACAATGTTATAAACAAACCTATGCAATTAAAGCCTAGTGCATGACTGGAAGCAGAGATAAGCTAATAAGATTACGAACCAACTAAATAGATCTCAAAGCCATATGATGACATCATGAAATTTTAGAAGATCCAGCTGGCTTCCCGTGATATTTTTGCAGTTGAAAAATATGTAGCATCTGGTCTTTTGCTTATCATTCTTTACTGAAGTAGTTGTCATCTTAAGTTTCTTTTTATCATGTAGATGTGTTAAGTTTAAAAATAAAGTTGGAAAATTTTGATAGAGCATTCCATCTAATTTCATGTAAAAAAATTAGCAAAAATTAGTTTCATAAGTGAACATTTTATAAGAATGGGCAGTGTCCAGAACCTTTGCACTTGCCGTAAGCAATTTTTATACTCTTGGAGCATCATTAACCTAGAGAATTATGATGATCTCTTATGTGGAACATTTCATCATTCATTCATGCATTTGGCATAGAGAAGTCGTGTGCTATACTGGGCGTAGTTTTCTTCAGTTCAAACCCCAATTTCACCACTTACTAGTTGTGTAACTTTGAACAAGTTATTAAATCTCTCAAATTTCAGTTTACTCATCTATAAAATAAGAATAATAGGAGCTACTGTGAAAGGATACAATATTTGTATTTTGCACCATGTCTGAGGTACATGAGCTCCAAATAAATACTTATTATTAGTCACTCACTTAACAAATATTTATTGAGGTCCAAGTAGGTATCAGGCACTGTGCTAATCCCTAGGAAGACTTGGCCAAGAAGAAATAGATTCTTAACAACTAACTTGTGTATAAGGATCATCTCTGACAAGTTAATTGTCTGATACCAATCTGCTGCAGTCACTGACCCTCTACTAAGAAGACCTTTGGGAAGCTATGTTTGTGATGTCCGGTATTAGAGATGAGCAAAAGATTCATTCAGAAATACAATATTAAGTGATAAAGTTTAGTAACACCTCTATGACGTAAAAAAAAAAAAAAAAGCATTCTAAAAATACACAATTACATGCTGTTGTCTAAAATGTAATCCAAGGTGGAAGCCATGATGTGGGAAGAGGTGTGGAAATATTATTCTAACATCAGAGTCGGCTCCTCAGACCTGTGGCTAATCTCACTGACTTCGCCTCCAGCTCCACTTCTATTACTTCTTCTCTGCTTCTTCAACCCCAGCCACCGTCATGGCTACTGGCAACTTTTCCTCTGTCTCGGCTCCTGCCATCCCTTGCCATGTGCCACGTCATCTTCATTACACAGCTCCAGTGCCTGACCCCACTAACGGTGCTTCCAAATGGTCCCAGATCTGATGAAGTCCCTGTAAGATCCTGTAGGATCTTACAGTCTAACAGCTCCTGGGACATTTGGAAATTCAACCATATCCAAGCCTGGATGAATGAATAGTAACAAAGTATAAGAAATACCTTTAGAGAAGGTAAATTTTACATAGAGCGTGGTATTTGAGCTGATTTTGTCTTCTGATAGACAAAAAATAAGAGAGCATCTCAGGCTATGGTAATGGCATAAACCACTAAAAATGTCACTACTTTACTCTTCTTTCAATGGTACAACAATCCCAAAGCAATGAAGGCTTTCAACACGATGATCTACACACTTATACCTTCTGGAAGGCGTAGTCAGGTCAGTTTTTTCAAGTATACCGGTGTAAGTGATCCTTCTGGTTTTGCAGGAGCCAAAAGAAGCTGAAGGATTGCTTTCTCTTTTGTTTTTGTCTGTTAGTTACTTGCCTAATTTATTCCAAGTGGTAGATGTTAACACGAAGTCCACCAAAATTGGTTTGTGGGTGCATGT
The DNA here is from genome assembly GCF_033118175.1 of Dama dama. Taxonomy (NCBI): domain Eukaryota; kingdom Metazoa; phylum Chordata; class Mammalia; order Artiodactyla; family Cervidae; genus Dama; species Dama dama. The sequence goes on from NC_083711.1 coordinate 27,352,368, forward strand.
GTGTTGGAGGGTGTTGTGTGTGAGTATATATACACAAACACACACACATAACATTTACAACAATGATTTAGGGACTTCCTTGGTGGTCCAGTAGTTAAAAATCCACCTGCCAATCAAACACGGGTTCAATCTCTGGTCTGGGAAGATTCCACATGCCACTTAGCAACTAAGCTGGTGCTCCACAACTCCCGAAGCCCACATGCCCTAGAGCCCATGCTCTACAACAAGAGAAGCCGCTGCAATGAGAAGCCCGAGCACCGTAACCAGAGAATAGCCCCCTAGAGGAGGGCACGGCAACCCACTTCAGTATTCTCGCCTGGAGAATCCCCGTGGACAAAGGAGCCTGGTGGGCTACAGTCCACAGGATCACAAAGAATCGGACGCGACGGAGCGCCTAAGCGCACAGCGCAGCGCCCACTCACCAGAGCTAGAGAGAAAGCCCTTGAGCAGCAACAAACACCCAGTGCAGCCAAAATAAATAATTTTTTTAAAAAAGCAATGATTTAGAAATGAGAACCAATTCAATTCTAAAATAGTCTAGTTTCTACAAACTATTAGTAAAGTGTTATTCATTCAGTCATGCTCTGACCATGACTTTGTGACCCCATGGACTGTAGCCCGCCAGGCTTCTCTGTCCATGAGATTTTCCAGGCAAGAATACTACAGTCGGTTGCCATTCCATTCTCCAGGGATCTTCCCATCCAAGGATTGAGCCCAGGTCTCCTGCATTGCAGGCAGATTCTTTACCATCTGAGCCACCAGGGAAGCCCCTAAAACTATATATGGTGGTAGTATGAATTATTTCTGTTTTCTACTGGCATTTACTCCTGGGTTGAGTTGGTTTCACATGCGAGAAATTTTATGCTTTCACTTCAACTACCACAGACTAATTCAAAAACCATATACACTGTACTTGAAGATTAATTAGCAACTCATTTCATGATGACTTGATTAATATCTTTAATCCTCATTACTCTCCTGAGTTTTATAGCTGTGGTGCCTTTGATCCATAAGATATATGGAATCAGTTCAGTTCAGTTCAGTCACTCAGTTGTGTCTGACTATTTGTGACCCCACGGACTGCAGCACACCAGGCTTCCCTGTCTATCACCAACTCCTGGAGCTTACTCAAACTCATGTTTACTCATGAGTCAGTAATGTCATCCAACCATCTCATCCTCTGTTGTCCCCTTCTCCTCCCACCTTCGATCTTTCCCAGCATCAGGGTCTTTTCCAATGAGTCAGTTCTTCACATCAGATGGCCAAAGTACTAGAGTTTCAGCTTCAGCATCAGTCCTTCCAATGAATATTCTGGACTAATTTCTTTAAGGATGGACTGGTTGGATCTCATTCTGTCCAAGGGACTCTCAAGAGTCTTCTTCAATACCACAGTTCAAAAGTTCAACACCATAGTTCAACTCTTCAGTGCTCAGCTTTCTTTATATTCCAATTCTCACATCCATACATGACCACTGGAAAAAACCATAGCTTTGACTAGATGAACCTTTGTTGACAAAGTAATGTCTCTGCTTTTTAATATGCTGTCTAGGTTGGTCATAGCTTTTCTTCCAAGGAGCAAGAGTCTTTCAATTTCATGGCTGCAGTCATCATTTGCAGTGATTTTGGAGCCCCCAAAAATAAAGTCTGCCACTGTTTCCATTGTTTGCCCATCTATTTGCCATGAAGAGATGGGACCAGATGCCATGATGCTAGTTTTCTGAATGTCGAGTTTTAAACCAGCTTTTTCACTCTCCTCTTTCACTTTCATCAAGAGGCTCTTTAGTTCTTCTTCACTTTCTGCCATAATGATGGTATCATCTGCATATCTGTGATTATTGATATTTCTCCTGGTAATATTGATTCCAGCTTGTGCTTCATCCAGCCCAGCATTTCTCTTGATGTACTCTGCATATAAATTAAATAAGCAGGGTGACAATATACAGCCTTGACATACTCCTTTCCCAATTTGGAACCAGTCCTTTGTTCCATGTCCAGTTCTAACTGTTGCTTCCTGACCTGCATACAGATTTCTCAGGAGGCAGGTAAGGTGGTCTGGTATTCCCATCTCTTTAAGACTTTTCCAGTTTGCTGTGATCCTCACAGTCAAAGACTTTGGCAGAGTCAATAAAGCAGAAGTATATGTTTTTCTGGAACTCTCTTGCTTTTTTGGTAATCCAACAGATGTTGGCAATTTGATCTCTGGTTCCTTGCCTATGGAATCAAGACATGACTAAATGAGACAGTTCAGGCTCATGGTGTTTAGCTATGTCCATGAGAAACCTTTAATGCCTTCACAATAACATTTCTTATCTCTCTTCACCAGAGAAGAACACAATGGAGCATGAGAAATGCATATGCCCAGGTTTTAACAGAGTCCATTACCGTATTAGACCTAGCTGTGCTCAGTTAACTCTGGAGGACCAAAATACTGGCAAATGATCCAATGAGTGCACTTTATTGCCAAATGTTGTCCAAATTAAAGAGATTATCATAGCAAATGTTTCATTAGTGTTTGACTTAACAAACAAACCACTATTTTCCCTGTGAGCATGTTTTAATCAAAATGGAGAAGGCAACAGATGCTGTTTGATAGTTTTCAAACCTATACTTTATTTTCTCCCACCAGCAAATATACTTCAAGTTCCTTTAAAGGTGATATTAAGAATGCATCTGCCCAAATTATATAGCTCAGTTCACTTCAGAGCTTTCTTACTATTTAATGTCACTTCTCTTTCACACATCATTCAAATAGGATTAAATTATACATGCTTTAAACATATGATGTGTTGAAGTAGAAAGAGTCAGCCTGGCTTCCTGGAAAGATTAATTAAGTGCATCAGCTTTTTCCTGGGTAAAAAGAACCTGTAAATTTGGTTCTTTGATGCAGTGTTGAGCTACTCTCCTCAAAGGGGACATGGGAAAAAAGTGTTGATCACAGGTAAGTCTATCCTAAAATAAGAATGTCTTGTTCATGTTATGTAATTGAAGAAATTTGAAAGTGCATGAAATAGCAGGAAAAAAAAATAAAAAAATTGTTCGTTGACCTATGGAGTGTCTCAAATTTCCACTCTTCAATTCGTTCTTTGTGAATTTTCTAAGAGCTCCTCTAAGGAGTTTCACATAATAACCAGCCAACTTATTAACAGGGATTAGTGTATCTGAGCCATCTATGTTCCTGGAAGAGAGCAGGCTTCTAGGAGAATGAGTGAAATCAAAGTTTTCATATTTGTTTAAGAAATGAAACACTTGTACCAAAGTTTTTTTTCATAACACCTGGTAATTTTGCTACAGTAAACTAAAAATGTTATATGTTTTGTGCAAATTCAATAACTTGTGAAACAAAATTCTAGCATGGTTAAATGGTAGCAGGAACTAGGTTTAAAGAAATCCATCAGAAATATTTAAAGAATGATCTGACAACCAATTTTTTTCCATTGTAAATTGGAAAAAGATGACTGTTATTTGATTTTGAAAAGCAGAAAATCTTGATACATCAGTATTTTTCTAAAGCATAACATAGTTTGTAAACCACTGGATTAAACTTTTTTATGGTTAAAGATAAGTGATAGGTGGAAGGTTGAGAAACACAAGATAGGTCTATGAGTATCCCAGAGGCATGATGATGAGTAGCATGAAATGGTGGAAAGAGACTTGGATTATGAATAAGATACCCTAGTTCTACCAAACATAGTACCACCTCCACTCCTTGTTAGTCTTCGGTCATTGAGGCAAGATATTTAATTTGGAGGACATTCAGTACTTCCCTTGTACAATGAGAAGCAATGCTGACTTGATTTATATTATTATGAAGATATTCAAGAGACACAATGTATGCAATAACACTCTGGAAGTTATTGAGTGATATCATATGTCTTTGATTCTATGCTATATACCACTGAGTCATCATTTGATATTATAACATCTTTGACATCAGGATGTATCTTACAGTCACTGTCTGTGGGTATCATTTGCCAGTATCTGTATACATCAAAACATGACCAGTGGAGGTCAGCAGTTTGGAAAAAATTCAGAGACAGTGCGGAGCACTCTTTTAAGAAAAATGATACATCTCCAAGTCATCCTGATGACAAAAATGATTAAACTGCACATTTAAAAAACAACATACAGTGTAGACATCAATGACTGAGTCAAAAAGTGACTCCTGGGAGACAGACTGAATGTAAAACATTTTAGGAATATCTTAAAAGAATCTACTTTACTTATATTTCACTTTTATCTATACACAGATAAAAAGAAAATATAAAAGATAATATAATATATTTTATAATATAAACAATTTCCTAAATCTATATATGTATAAGTTTAAAAGGGTTCTTCCAATAAATAAATGTATGATTAAAATTCCATGTTATAAGAAAGTGTTATGTCATTTTTTATTGCAATCTTCTTTCTTACTAGTACATGTGACAATTGGTAGTGTGTTGGGAAGAAAATTGGTACATAAATATACAATGTTACTACGAAGCTGTGAGCTAGAAAAAAGAGCATTTATTGGTACCAAAGGTAAGGTTGGCACATTTTACAGTTTTGTTTAAGCCTGGCCTTGATACCAAGGAAGAGATTATGGACATGAAACAACTACTACAAAGAGACCTGAAAGGTTGTGATGTGCATGCAAGCCATCTGGCAGTAGAAAAATAAATTTTACCCTATGGGAGGAATCTGGGTCTTCTTATAATTGATAAGATACCATGCTAGCCCTAAATATTGACACATAGACCATCAATGAAACTTCCTGGAAGGGTAATAACACCTGCATAATAGAATTTGATGACAGGATGTTAGAGTAAATAGACTTATGAAAGCCAGTCAGTGATGACCATAGGGGGGATAAAAAGCATGTTGGTAAATTCATCACTCAAGATTGAGTTCAATAATCACTTTTCAAAGGAAGAAGCCTTTCCTTGAATACCCAAAATATGAACCAATGCCTTCCTCCTTCATAACACACATCTTAACCATATCTTTATTAAAGAACATATCAAATTAAATATTAGCTGGCCCCTCGTATGGATGTCACAAAGCTAGTAACCATGGTTTGTTCATTTGGTATTAAGAGAACTTGGTGTAGTGTAACACAGGGTATTTAGTAGGCAATCAATAAATTATTGGTGAAAGAATGAATATGTTTAATGTATTTTGTATATAAGAATCACACACATTAATTTGTAAGCAGTTTGTAAATAAGATTAATGATGCTGTTACGGTATTACAAGTCTTAATTTACACCGTGTGAAAGATAATGACTGTACCAGAAACATTAGTTCACTAATCTACCACACCCCATCTTACTCTTGTAGACTTATCAGTCCTATTCACAGTCTTGGGAATGACAATCCTTTGTACTCAATGAACTTTCCCTCACCTCCACTTACTGGCTCTGGCTGATAGACCAGGATTGGTAGACCTGTCCCTGAAAGGAGTGGTTCACTGGCTGGTTGATAATGTAACCAACCTTTCTCTTTGGAGAACTGAACCAACAAATAGTCTGAAGAAGGGGAGAACAAAGGCACATTATTGGTGGAGCACCAGAATCAAGGGTAATGGGCTCTTGAAGACAGGTAGGACAACAGTTTCTTGGATTCCATACAAGTTACACCTTAGAAGTCTCTTTCTTCTCAAGTTAATTGCATAAATCTTTCTTCTTTAGAACCAAAAACACTTTTTCCAAGAGGGAGTACATCTTCTGTCCCAACAAGGTCATGATATAGCATACTGGTTAACATTCTGACCAACTTTCCAAGAGCTAGAATACAAGGAAATATGATCAATGCAAAATATACCCAAATGTAATGACCCCTGGATGAATTATTGTTCATCCTACAACCTAAAACACTTATGTACTTCAGAAACTTTGGGTCTTGCTCTCTACTGGATACTTGGCTTAGGATTCTCTTTTGATTTGACACGCTTTCAGCTCAAGATGATATATATATATTTTTTCTTATGACCAAGCAGTCCTGTTTTTCAGGCATTCATATCAACTTTGCTCATGCCCACTTGGAAGCAAGAGGTACATGTGATTAGAATGAAAGAGAGTGGGTGGGAATGGAACTGAACAGTCAATGATTCATTTGCATAGAGGATATGCCTCAAACATTTTTGAAGTGTTATTACTGGCTTTAAAATAGAAAGATAGACCAACAATAACAATACAACAATAATAACAAGAATAGAACAAGAAAAGAACCCTAGAACAAATGGGAAACATACTAGTTCAACATAATGCATGGTTTTTTTTAAATTTTATTGTATATGCTGTTAAGATTTTTCTCAAATATAAGTTTCAGTCATTTCAGTCAGTTCAGTCACTCAGTCAAGTCAGACTCTTTGCCACCCCATGGACTGAAGCATGCCAGGTTTCCCTATCATCGACTCCCGGAGCTTGCTCAAACTCTTGTACATCAAGTTGGTGATGCCATCCAACCATCTCATCTTCTGTTGTCCCCTTCTCCGCCTGCCTTCAATCTTTCCCACAATCAGGGTCTTTTCCAATGAGTCAGTTCTTTGCATCAGGTGGCCAAAGTATTAGAGTTTCAGCTTCAACATCAGTCGTTCCAATGAATATACAGGACTCATTTCCTTTAGGGTGGACTGGTTGGATCTCCTGGCCATTCAAGGGACTCTCAAGAGTCTTCCCCAACACCATAGTCCGAAAACATCAATTCTTCAATGCTCAGCTTTTTTCATGGTCCAACTCTCACATCCATCTATACGTGACTACTTGAAAAGCCATAGCTTTGACAAGACAGACCTTTGTTAGCTAAGTAATGTCTCTGCTTTTTATTATGTTGTCTATGTTGAACATAATAAAGCTATCTATGTTGGTCATAGCTTTTCTTCAAAGGAGCAAGAGTCTTTATTTCATGGCTAGAGTCATCATCTGCAGTGATTTTGAAGTCCAAGAAAATGAAGTTCCCTTGTTGCCCCATCTATTTGCCACGAAATGATGGGACCGGATGCCATGGTCTTAGTTTTCTGAATGTTGAGCTTTAAGCCAGCTTTTTCACTCTCCTCTTTCACTTTCATCAAGAGGCTCTTTGGTTCTTCTTCACTTTTTGCCATAATGGTGGTGTCATCTGCATATCTGAAGTTATTGATATTTCTCCCTGCAATCTTGATTCCAGCTTGTGCTTCATCCAGCCTGGCATTTTGCATGATGTACTCTGCATATACGTTAAAAAAACAGGGTTACAATATGCATCCTTGATGTACTCCTTTCCCAACTTGGAACCAGTCCTCTGTTCCATGTCCAGTTCTAACTGTTGCTTCTTGACCTGCATACACATTTCTCAGGAGGTGGGTAAGGTGGTCTGGTATTCCCATCTCTTTAAGACTTTTCCACAGTTTGCTGTGATCCACACAGTCAAAGGCTTTAGCATAGTCAATTAAGCAGAAGTATATGTTTTTCTGGAATTCTCATGCTTTTTCTATGATCCAGTAGATGTTGGCAATTTGGTCTCTGGTTCCTCTGCCTTTTCTAAATCTAGCTTGAACCTCTGGAAGTTCACGTTTCATGTACTGTTGAAGCCTGGCTTGGAGAATTTTGAGCATTACTTTGCTAGTGTGTGAGATGAGCGCAACTGTTTGGTAGTTTGAACATTCTTTGACATTGCCTTTCTTTGGGATTGGAATGAAAACTGACCTTTTCCAGTCCTGTGGCCACTGCTGAGTTTTCCAGATTTGCTGGCATATTGAGTGCAGCACTTTCACAGCATCATCTTTTAGGATTTGAAATAGCTCAACTGGAATTCCATCACCTCCACTACCTTTGTTCATAGTGATGTTTCCTAAGGCCCATTTGACTTTGCATTGCAGGATGTCTGGCTCTTGGTGAATGATCACACCATCGTGGTTATCTTGGTCATGAAGATCTTTTTTTGTATAGTTCTTTGTATTCTTGCCACCTCTTCTTAATATCTTCTGCTTCTGTTAGGTCAACACCATTTCTGTCCTTCATTATGCCCATCCTTGTGTGAAATGTTCCCTTGGTATCTCTAATTTTCTTGAAGGGATCTCTAGTCTTTTCCATTCTAGTGTTTTCCTCTATTTCTTTGCATTAATCACTGAGGAAGGCTTTCTTATCTCTCCTTTCTATTGTTTGGAACTCTGCATTCAAATGGGTATATCTTCCCTTTTCTCCTTTGCCTTTCACTTCTCTTTTCTCAGCTATTTGTAATGCCTCCTCGGACAACCATTTTGTCTTTTTGCATTTCTTTTTCTTGGGGATGGTCTTGATCACTGCCTTTTGTACAGTGCTATGAATCTTCATCCACAGTTCTTCAGGCACTCTGTCTATCAGGTCTAATCCCTTGAATCTATTTCTCGCTTCCACTGTATAACCTTAAGGGGTTTGATTTGGGTCATACCTGAATGGCCTAGTGGTTTTCCCTACTTTCTTCAATTTAAGTTTGAATTTTGCAATAAGGAGTTCATGATCTGAGCCACATTCAGCTCCCAGTCTTGTTTTTGCTGACTGTATAGAGCTTCTGCTCCTGCTGTTGCAAAGAATATAATCAATCTGATTTCAGTATTGACCATCTGGTGATGTCCATGTGTAGAGTTGTCTCTTGTGTTGTTGGAAGAGGATGTTTGTTATGACCAGTGCATTCTTTTGGAAAAACTCTGTTAGCCTTTGCCCTGCTTCATTTTATACTCCAAGGCCAAACTTGCCTGTTACTCCAGGTATCTCTTGACTTCCTACTTCTGCATTCTAGTCCCCTATGATGAAAAGGACATCCTTTTCTGGTGTTTGTTCTAGAAGATCTTGCAGGGCTTCATAGAGACCTTCAACTTCAGCTCCTTTGGCATTTGTGGTTGGGCATAGACTTGGATTACTGTTATATTGAATAGTTTGCCTTGGAAATGAACAGAGATAATTCTGTCATTTTTGAGATTGCACCCAAGTACTGCATTTTGGACTTCTTTGTTGACTATGAGGACTACTCAAAAATAAAATAAATTTAAGTTTATTAATTAAAATATAATTAAAACTCAGAATTAGCCCTTTGATCCTTAGTAAATACTGAAGAATAACACACCAAGCACCATTCTATCTCTTTCTAGTATGCTTTTCTGGTTACTAGAGATTGGAAAGGTGAATGTTATAGATATTTCTCAGATTCAGGTGAAGGTATAGTTTCACACACTACTTGGTTTCCACCAACCAGATGCACCTGTTTAAGACAAGAAAGGTGGATTTGAACAGCATGAGAGAGTATCTACAGGGTTATTCTGGCAAGTAAGGGGGTTGAGGAGTTCAGTTCATCTATAGAACTTTAATGGAGGACCTAGAATTTAATCTGTATCTTCAATTGTGTAGGTGACGTAATGACAGTGTTTCCATTTGACCACCCCAGTGTTCAACAGTATATTTCTCCTATATATCCTCCAAACCTGATTCCTGAGTATCAACAAAAACATTATAAATTACCTATTACATTCTAATAAACTCATTTTTGCTTAAACTAGAAAAATTTAAACTTGTTTTCTGAAACCAAGAACCATGCATGACCTGTGTAGTAATTGGTACCAGAAATGAGATGCTGGAAGGTGCAAGTAACACTAATTTAGGAGAAGCTTTGGATGGTGAGGGCTTGGAATTTAGTTTTAATCTGGTAGCCAAATATTTGTTTAGTGCCTCACTTGTTTATTTTTAAAAAGCAAGATAGCTGTTGCCTGAGGTTATAGTGTTCAAGGAAATAATAGAATGAACTCATAGTATCCATAGATGTTAGTAGGTGTTGGTTCATTTTTGCTAATTTTATCAGAATCTTCTGAATTAGATGAACCAGTAGAGATGGAAAGAAGTAAAGGTTTGCTAAAGAAGGCCTTCTCTGCCTGTGCCCACTAACTGCATTGATGGAGAGCCCAGTGATTTAGAACTTGCAGTGTTGAACAACTCATCTGCTTTTTTGTATCTGAACTTGAAGAAGTTTGAAGCTGTAGCCATGAAACTACAGTGTTAGCAGGAGGTAAGGCTCTTGCTTTGTCATAAAGCAGCAGTGATATTGCTGGCAAGAGATGATGAATTGTATTGCTTCCCCATATAAGCCTATTATTTCAGATGCTCTCAAGGTAGCCACCATTAATTTAAGGGCCAGAGGGAAGGGCAGAGAACAGAGTCCAGCAAAGAAAACAGGAGAATCTGCAGGCTCAAAAACCATGTCTGGGCAAGTCTTTTGACTATAGCAGTTTGTACATGGAACAGAATTAAAACAAGTCAAGTTTGCTAAGTGTTTGAAGGAATTATCTTCCCAAAGAAACCCAAAACTTGGTCTGCAACATTCTGTGATTGTTAAAATTTTAAAACAACTCCAATATTTCAAATCTCATGAAGTCTCCAAGAAGTACATCCTGCCCTCCACTCTACCCCACCCCACCCCCATGCCCACCTCAGATACATCTGTCAAGGAAAACTGACAAGGATGAACCTTCCCGGGTAGATCCAGGAGCAATAGAGGGCAAGGCATGAAGGAGAGCATTACAGAGAAACAACCAGGAGTTTCCAGGTTGGCCAACAAAGAAACTTCCTGCAGTGCTGGGGCAGAGAGTCCTGGTTATTCCTGCTCAGTAGGTTTTGATAATTATTGTGAAATGGTACCTAATGTCACCGAAGGACATCAGCTTATTGCAATGACCCATTTCTTCTCCATCATTGAAAACTTACATGTGCTGGTAGCTGAAAACATATCTTTTCAAATTTGTTTTTCTTTTTTTTGATTGGAGGACAACTGCCAGACAATATTGTGTTGGTTTCTACCATACAACATGAATCAGTCATGAGTATACACATGTCTCCTTCCTCTTGAATGTCCTTCCCACCTCCCACCCCTCTAGGTTGTCACAGAACATTGGGTTAAGCAATTTCCCACAAGCGATCCATTTTATGTATGGTAATATATATGTTTCAGTTCTACACTCTCAGTTCACCCCATCTTTTCCTTCACCTGCTGTATCCCATAATTCTGTTCTTTACCTCTGCATCTTCAAAGAGGTACATCAGTACCATTTTTCTGGATTCCATATAAAAGTGTTAATATATGATACTTGTTTTCTCTTTCTGACTTACTTCACTCTGTATAACAGGGTCTAGGTTCACCCACCTCACTAGAACTGGCTCAAATTCATTCCTTTTTATGGTGAAAATATATCTTTACTTAACTGGTTACCAACCTAGAAGAGCCCCATCTGGGCCTCTTAGAGAGGGTTGCATATCTGTTACTGAAACAGCAGTAGAAGAGAGAGACTTGGGTCTTGATCCCTTGGAGAGGCAGTGAGACTGTTCTATTTATGAAACAAAGGTGTGCATGTGGGTCTGGAAAACCAAAGAGGTGGACCATGACAGAAAATCGCTAATAGCCTAATCTGGAGGTTCTAAGCTATGTCCAGAAATCATTTGTTCTGCTTCCCTTTAGGATGACTTTCCCCTGGTGAGTGGAATTAGCTTAGTGACTCACTTCTAATTAATAGAATAAAGTGGAAGTATCCTGTGTCAATTAGGAAACCAGGTCATAAAGGACACTGGGACTTCATCACTGCTTTCTCCTGGATAGCTTGCTCTAGCGGGGAGTCAGCAGGATACTCAAGCAGCTTGTGGACAGGTTCCTGTAGCAAGAGCCTGAGGCCTCCAGCCAGTAGCCATGTGAGGAGCTGAGGCCTGCTGCCAACAGCCTTGTGAGGGAGCCTTCTTGAAATTGGATCTTCCACCTCCAGGCAAACCTTCAGATGATGGCAGACCCTGCCAATATCCTGACTGCAACCACGTGAGAGTCCTTGTGTTGAAATAATCCAGCTAAGCTGTTTCTGAATTCTTTACCTATCAGAAACTTTGAGATGGTAGCGTTTCTTGTCTTAAGCTACTCATTTTTGTGGTGATTTGTTATTGAGCATGAGGTAACTGATATACTCGCTCAATATCAAGTCTCATCTTCTTCCTTAGAAACGAAATCTTGATTTTGAGTATTATTTTTAGCTAAAATACGATATACCTCACACGCCTTCTGAATCCATCCAATTAGATGTCAGCAGGAGCATTGTTAGGCTGCTTCTTTCAGGACAACTCCTTTAAAAGGTGGTAGGCCATCCACCTTCTTCCAGCCTGGAATGCGATTTGATGAGTGGAAGTCCAGCAATCAATTAAGATCATGAGGCAACTTCTAGAATGAAAGCAAAGAGCTAACGATGACAGGATAGAAGCAATCCAGGTGCTTAGTAATGATGGGATCATCAAAGGGGCCCCCCAAATGCCATTTGTGGACCTTTTAACAGTGGAGAAAAATCACCTTCCACACTGGTTAAGTCATTGTTAGCTCTCGTTTCTGTTACTAGTAACTAAAATGCAGTTACTAACTGATGGAAACTGGGATTAGATTTCTTGGATATCTGGCTTCTAGGAAATAGAATTCACTGAGCTACTAACAGGATAAATCATTGAGCTACCTAACAGGATAAAGCTTGGTTGGAGTAGTTATTACTGTAAATTATTGAGCTATGTATCTGCTATAAGCCTTCCTGGGACATGAGGAGTTTATGCTGCTTATCAAGAATTCTCTTCCCAGGTCAGAAAAGAATTATCCAGGAAATCCTCTGGACTTCCATATGGGCATCAATGGAAGATTTTGTGTGCACACACACACACAAACACACACACTGTTTTGCACACTAAATTACTGACACTTGGGCTGAGCTGAATAAACCATCCTTCACCCTTACTGTTCTGTGCCACTTAAGAATTGTAAGGCAGCCAAAGTTAATATTCAACGTGTAATTTTCTGGAGATATCTATATCTATCTATCTATCTATCTATCTATCTATCTATCTGTCTGTCTGTCTATATATTTAGGCTTCCCTGGTGGCTCAGAGGTAAAGAATCCACCTGCCTGTCCAGAAGACATGGTTTGATTCCTGAGTCAGGAAGATCCCCTGGAGAAGGAAATGGCAACCTACTCTAGTATTCTTGCCTGGGAAATCCCATGGACAGAGGATCCTGGTGGGCTACAGTCCATGGGGTCACAAAAGAGTCAGACATGACTTAGTGATTAAACAACCACATACACACACACACATATGTATATATTAATAAAATCCACACTAGCCTTTGTTTGAGGCAGCCACCTGCCTGAAACTGCAGCAGTAAGCAGGGGCTATAGCATTCTGAATACCATAAAAGGTCTGAAGAGCTAAGATAAAGACATTTAGACACTCTGTCTGTAGGTTCCTGTGCAGTTTTCCGTAATGAGATTGGAGCCCTTTTATTCTGGTGGGGCATGGGTGCCAAGGACTGGCAAAACCAGGGCACGCAATTTATTCAGTAGAATGAATCCTGAAAACTGAATCTTAAAACAACAACAACAACTGAAAATGATTGCATACAAGCAGCTGAAAAAGTGTGGAAGGAGAAGGCAGACACTTTATGGAAGGCAAATATGGATGATGCTTTCTCATTACCCCCAAAAGAAAACATGCAGTATAGTTAAGGGATCCAAAAACCCAAGAAATCCCAATGAAGCTAAGGAAAATCTGTCAGTTTTGATGATATGTCAGCGTAATATGTCCATGTAAATGTTACACAAAATCCTATTGTTTTATGTAGAAATGGGTCATGTAGATCTCATTACATAGTCCTGTCATAAATGAATAGGATATTTCAGGATTTCACAAATACACATCTGTATAATAGATCAACTGGGTAAAACATAATTCAATTCAGTTTTAGAGATTTTACTCAGAGAACCTTAAACTAAAGCAAAGTGCATACAGTCAGCCCTCCATATCTGCACATTTCATATCCATGGGTTTAATCAACCAAGGATGGAAAATATGCTAAAAAAAAAAAAAAAAAAAAAAAACCAGAAAGTTTCAAAATGAAAATTTCAACTGGCTGCTTGCTGGCAATTATTTAAACAGCATTTAACATTGTATTGACAGCTATTTACATAGTATTTACATTGTATTAGGTATTATAAGTAGTCTGGGCTTAGTCTCTCAGTCATGTCTGACTCTTTGTGACCCCATGGACTATAGCCTGCCAGGCTTCTCAATCCGTGGAATTCTCCAGGCAAGAATACTGGAGTGGGTTGCCATGCCCACCTCCAGGGGATAAGTAGTCTACAGACTATTTAAAATATAAGAAAGGATGTTCCTAGGATGCAAACGCTACTGCCGTTTTACAGGAGACTTGAGCATCTGAGGGTTTAGGTTTCGTGGGAGGTGCAGTAACCAATCCTCTGCAGATATCAAGGGATGACTCTATCGTTTTCCTAAATTATTAAGAAATCTGTGGGGAAGAAAGCTATTAAGGTTTGTGCAAACGTAATTGTGTTTTGCATTGTTGAACTTTGCTGTTTGATATTAGAATATATTCTTAAATATATGTGGTTCTGTTATACATCATTTTAATGTGCATTTCTTACTTTATTTATTTTTTTTTTTTGCTAATGACATTACTTGCTGTTTATTTTAGACTATAGAAATGATGGTAGACAAAATGCAAATTTGAGCAATTTTTTATTCACATTCAAAATGGGTCATGAGAGCCTTGAAGATGAGAAGAGTAGTGGCCGACCATCATAAATGACAACGACTGACTGAGAGGTTCATCAGTCCTGATCCTCTGACAACCACACGGGAAGTTGCCCAAGAACTCTGTGTGGCCCATTCTATGGTCATTAGAAAACTGGAAAGCAAATTGGAAGCAAATAAAGCAAATCGGAAAGGTGAAAAGCTGGATAAGTGGGTGCCTCACGAGCTGACAGCAAAAATCAAATCAAAATAATCGTCAGTTTGAAGTGTCATCTTCTTTTATTTTACACAACAACAAGAAGCCATTTCTCAATCGGATTGTGATGTGCGCTGAAAAGTGGATTTTATACAACAACCAGCAACAACTGGCCCAGTAGTTGGACCTAGAAGAAGCCCCAAAGAACTTCCCAAAGCCAAACTCTCACCAAAAAAGGTCATGGTTACTGTTTGGTAGTCTGCTGTCCCTCTGATCCGCGATAGCTTTCTGAATCCATGCTCAGCAAATAGATGAGTTGCAGTGAAAACTGCAATATTGGCAGCAGGCATTGGTCAACAGAAAAAGCCTGATTCTTCTCCACAAGAATGCCCCAGTGCACATTGTGCAACCAACGCTTAGAAAGTTGAATGAATTGGGCTATGAAGGCTACAAAGCTTTGTCTCATCTGCTATATTGACCTGACCTCTTGCCAGTCGACTACCACTTCCTCAAGCATCTCAATAACCTTTTTGCAGGGAAAATGCTTCCACAACTAGCACGAGGCAGAAAATGTTTTCCAAGAGTACTTAAATCCCAAAGCACAAATTTTTACACTGCAGGAATAAACAAACTTATTTCTCATTGGCAAAGATGTGTTGATTGTAATGGTTCCTATTTTGATTAATAAAGATGTTTGAGCCTAGTTATAATGATTTAAAGGGCTTCCCTGGTAGCTCAGATAGTAAAGAATCTACCTTCAGTGCAGGAGACCCAGATTTGATCCCTGGATGAGGAAGATCCCCTGGAGGAGGGCATCGCAAATTATGCCAATATTCTTGCCTGGAAAACCCTGTGGACAGGGGAGCCTGGTGGGCTAAAGTCCATGGGGTCGCAGAGTCAGACACAACTGAGCGGCTAACACTTTCACTTCCAGCTTCCTTAATGATTTAAAATTCACAGACTGAAACTGGAATTACTTTTGCACCAATCTAATATTCTCCATGAGTGCATGGGCATGGAAGAATTGAAGAGCAAAACCCTG
Source organism: Dama dama (assembly GCF_033118175.1). Lineage (NCBI taxonomy): Eukaryota > Metazoa > Chordata > Mammalia > Artiodactyla > Cervidae > Dama > Dama dama. The sequence continues at coordinate 27,368,151 of NC_083711.1, forward strand.
GGCTTCTATAGCCAGGACGATGCTTGACGGTAACTCACAGAGTAGTTCTGTGCTCTAAGGAGGACTTTTTTAACAGTTTATTCAACTCCAAATTTATAGTGTTTTTTAAAGCCATACAGTCAGGTTACATTTACAGTCCATCACCAGAGTTAATAGAAATACAATTAGTTGTAACTACAGTATGGTTAATGGAGACACAGTACATAAAATGTAAACTTCGCTGATTCTCTAATTGGCATAAAAGCCGAGACACAAGAAAGTAGTCTTTATAACACAGCAGAGTTAAACACCAGTAATCAACACAACTAAAAGCATAGATTACACAAGACTCAGATTTTCATCTTAAGAAAATTTCCTTTAACTGTACCATCAAAGATTTTATCTGTCCTCTAGAGACACATTGTCCCACACAGTAGCCCCTAACCACACATGGCTATTAAGTACTTGAAGGTGACGTCCTAGGAGTGTAAAAACCCCAGGGGATTTTGAAATGTAGCTTTGAATGAAAGAATATAAAATGTCTATTGAAAAGTTTTTATGTTGCATACACCCTGAAATAACACTTTTGATAGTTAAATTATTAAAATTAATTTTACCTGTTTCTTTGTATTTTGAAAATGTGGTTACTAGAAAATTTAAAGGTCCATCCACAGCTCACATTTGTGGCTGACTTTATATTTTTATTGGACAGCATTTCTCTAGATGCTGAAGGACTATAATTGCATAACTATACTGGACTTTCATCTGTGTACATTTCTGTTCTCTGTCATAGTTCATTAGTCATTAGTTCATAGTGTATAAGGTGAGTTCAATACTTCTCAACACATATTTCTGTTTTCTTCACACCTTACTACTGTTAGGCAGTCTTTTCCCTCTGTTAAGAACCCTTTCTCACTGGCCTAGTTGGCAAATTCTTACCTTTTAATAGCCAGTTAAAGCATTCTTTTCTCTGTAAAATTTTCTCTGAACTCCCTTACTCCACACTTGTACCCAAACTAGAAATACAGATTGTCCTCTGGATTATGAAAGTTGTTGTTCAGTCGCTAAGTTATGTCTGACCCTTTGTGAGCCCCATGGACTGAAGCATGCCTAGCTCCTCTGTCCTTCACTATCTCCCACAGTTTGCTCAAATTCATGTCCATTGAGTCAGTGATGCTATCTAATCATCTCATCCTCTGCCACTGCCTTCTCCCTTTGCCTTCAATCCTTCCCAGTGTCAGGGTCTTTTCCAATGAGTTGGTTCTTTGCATTAGGTGGCCAAAATTTTGGAGCTTCAGCTTCAACATCAGTTCTTCCAATGAATAGGGTTGATTTCCTTTAGGATTGACTGATTTGGTCTCCTTGCAGTCCAAGGGACTCTCAAGAGTCTTCTCCAGCACCACAGTTCGAAAGCATCAGTTCTTCGGCACTCAGCCTTCTTTATGGTCCAACTCTCACATCTGTACATGACTACTCAAACAACCATAGCTTTGCCTATACAAACCTTTTCTACTGTTAAAGTATCTTGCCCAATATCTACTGGATGCCCACCATTTACAGAACACAGGGATAGGTGGGGACATATCCAAACATGAACCAGAAAGACACGGACCCTATGCCTGAGGTGATTGCAGCTAGAATGGGATACAGATAAGTAAATACCCAGTCACCAACTGGAGTGAAAAATTCTATCACAGACAGATTCAGGGAGCACATCATAAGCATGCCTCTCCCAGACAACTTCTTTGTGGCAGATAAAAACACTGAGCCTGAACTATATGTATCTGATCCCATAGGAACCCTGAATTTAAAAAATAGTTGTGTGTGTAAGTATAAAAGCTCAAGAGCATCTTTTTCACATCACAATTGGTTAAAGTGAGTTGCCTTCAAAATACAAATTCCAGAATAGGCATTCTTCTATTACATATATGTCCCAGTATCCATACAATGACTCTCTTAGCCAGGAAATTTAGGTATTGATTTTTTTTTAAAAAACAAAGTACAACAACAAAATAGTCCCAACACAATTAGAATGATTAAAAATGAATTCCACAAAAGGTGTGCAATTTACTTAACACTAATGTACTATCAAAAAGAGTTCAGGATTTCAAGGATTGGATTTCTGTGGGTTTGAGAAGATAGATGAAGAATGAAATGAGGAGCTCTGTTATCTAACATTTTGCAGTAGACTTTTAAACAGGAGTGTTAAAAAGGGCAGGACTAGTATTTGGCATGTTGGATTAATTGTATAATCTTATTTACCAGGAGGTCGTTTATCTACCAACCACAATGATCTAAAACCCAGTTAAGAAGCAAAAAGAATGCTTTTTAAAGCATCATTTGAGTAGTCCAAATATCTGTCACAAGGTCGATGCACTTAAAGTTCACCTGCCTTTCTCCTTGGTGAGCACATCAGTTCCTTATATGGGACCTATTTTGTTTTACTTTAGACTGAATTGTGACAAATGAGGCTATCTGGAATCTCAGTCTGCACCAGACTAGCAGCTGCCAATCAGAAGAGGAGGATAATGTTAGAGACAGGCACCCTGGCAAAAGAGAGAAAAGACAGCAGATTGTTAGGGAAGGGGGAGAGAAAGCAACTACCAAAGACAGAGGTGATCACTTAGTCATAGTATCCTGGAGTCCTTCAGGGTGAGGACTGATGGCTTCTATATGTCCTGGGGTCCTGGAAGCATTCCTAACTCCTAGGAAGGAGCTTGACAGAGAACAGGAACTTGATGTAGTCGTTAAGTTCATCATAACCTACTATCAAAATTAACTCTGAATTTTTAAGAAAAAGCCAAAAAACGGCTTATGAAAATAGAAACATCTAAAATACTTTTCAGAAAATATTTGTCCAACGGTTAAAAACAGTTTTAAAGAAAATTAGTTTGATTCCTTAAAGGGCCACACACACTCCAATAATGATGCCTATCACTTAATTGAAACAGTTGGCTCTGAATCAATCCTGGATAAACGTCGTCCTGCGGAACAGTGGACTTTACTAAGCTGCCTTGAACCGATTTTAAATGGTGGTAGATACAAATAATAAGCTCTCATATGAGGTTTAAATATATAAGATGGCAACAGATCGCACAGTTGAAATCACTAGGGTGATGTAAAATAATTGTTCTAAAATGCTCTATCACCATGAAGCAAAATCTTCCGGCCATGTGCCCAGCACTGTGCTAGGTGCTGTATTATTAAGCACTAACCTGAAAAATCGCTTTTCCTTTTAAGAATGTGAAGGTGTTCCCAAATCCTCATTCATATTTTTAAAGGTTAAATGACATCTTACACGCACAACACAACCATTACATAACAGGCATAGAATACTGTTCTATGACTTGGATAGTTCTTTTTCTTTTAAGTGCACTAGCAACTTTATTTTCAAATGCTGTCGAATCCTTAAGGATCTGAAAACCTACACATAGGAATGGAGTGTCTTATCCACTCACTTGTTTTGTGTGATAACTGTTTAAACACAGGCATGCCATTTCGGAGTTTACAGTGAGGCTAAGCTGTACTTTAGCGTTTTTGCAGCAAGCAAAAACAATTTCTGCAACGGTCCTCATTTCCCCTGGCAATTTTTTTTTTTTTTTTTTTCATGGCGAGTTACTAAATGCTAGATGCTAGAGTCAAAAAGAAACCTGACATCTGGGGAGGTGTTGCGGGGGTGTTAATAGTTCTAGTTTGATGTTTGGGGAGAGCCTTGAGGATGATTTTAAAACAGCAAATACAGGGAGAAGAGGGAAATGATGGTTTCGGATGACTCTCTCCTCCCTCCACTTTCTCTCTTCACCAATCCGTATCCCCCCCAATTTAGAGGCGGGTTCAGGGAGATCAGGCTGCAGGAAACCCGGAGGCTCTCCGGGGCTGCCGCCCCGGCCTCGTGATGTAATTGTTATTTCTTACTCGGAGCCTGAACCCGCGGAGAGCTGCCCGAGAAGCGGCAGCCGGGTGCCTTCTGCCTTGTCTTGGAGGGTCCGGTTCGGTCCGAGGACGATGTCGATTCACGGACCGACTCCGCTGGAGACTTCGCAGTGACAAAGCAGCAGAAGATAAACCCTGCTTCCGTCCGAGGAGCTGAACCCGGCGCTCCTCAGGTCTCCTTCCCAGTTTTCTTCTCGGACTCACCCCCGATTATCCCTGGGTGCCTCCTACGTGCTGGGCGCCGGATCAGAGGGGCCCGCAGTTAGCGCCCGTTCCGCCCCCCACCCCCCAAGACTAAAGCAAGACACACAAATGACAAGGTGGTGGAAGTTGGGGGGGTGGGCGAGAGGGAGCCCAGGAGACACGGGGCGTGGGGTGAAGTGGGCGGAGAAGGAAGCCTAAGACGCCGGCACCCAGGAAGGGACCCGGGGCGTCGCGACCCCCAGGCTGAGCCCCCTTCGCGGGCCTTTGGCCTGGGTCACGAGACTGGTCCCCCCTGCCCCCTCCGGGAGCCCCAGGAGGAGCTGTCCCGGCGCCTTCGGCGGCGGCGGGGGCTGCTGGAGCACCCGCCTCTCCCGGCCGCCGTGGTCCTCCCGCCGCCTCGGGGCTCCCGCAGCCCCCGCCCGGCCGGCCGGAGGTTGGGCGAGGAGGAAAGCCAGCCAGCCGAGGGGGCCCCGCGGTTCCCGCGAGCCTCCGGGACCCGAGCGCGTGCCTGCCGCCCCGGTGACAATGGGAGAGAACGGGGGAAAAAAGGGTTAAGAAACTTGGCTGAAGAGCTGAATGGCGTGGAGCGGCGAGGGGAGGGACTGGGCCGCGGCCGCCGCGGCGGCGGAGGGAGGAGCGCGGCTGCGGGCGGGCGGCGAGCGAGGCGCTCAAAGTCAGCCTCGCAGACATTGCAGCAGAGCCCCGAACTCGGGAGGCGGCGGCGGCGGCCGAGGCGGAGGGACGACCCGGCCCCGCGCTCGCCCGCGCGCCCGCCCGTGGCCTCGCGTCGGCCGCTGCGCCCGGCGGCGCAGCCGATCGGAGGGAAGAGCTCGCCGGGGCGCCGAGGGAGGACGGGGCGGCGGGGCGCCTTCGCGGAGTGAGCCGGCCGGAGCCCCGGCGCTCGGAGCCGCGGCGGCCTCGGGTGAGTGGCGGCCGCGGCCGGGGGGCTCGGAGGAGCGGCGGCCGCCGCCGGAAGCGGCCGGGAGCGCGGCCCGCGGCGGCGTTGGCGTTGGCGGGCAGGGCCTCGGGGGGCGTCGGGGCGGCGAGGGGCCCGCGCTGCGGGGCGGCGGGAGCGGACGCGGACGGCGGGCTGGGCTCGGCGGCGGGGGACGGCTTCCGGGCACATCCCGCCTCTCCTGCCGGCTCCGAACCTCCCCGGGAACTCGGGGGGCCCGGGCAGCGGGGCCGGCAAGTTGTGGAGTTGGCCCGGGGGGCTCACCGGCGCGTTCCTGGCCGTCCTGGGCCGGGGAGGGGGCGCGGGGAGGGCGGCCGCCGTGTGGCCCCGGAGCCGGGCCGGGGGTCGGGGTCGCGCCCCCGCTCGGCTGTCCCCCTCGGCCCGGAGCCCCGGGCGCTTCTCGCCGCGCGGTTCTCGGTCCTGCTGCCCCGGGCGTCCTGGGCGGCGCCGGGCGCAGCTCCCCGCCTCTCGCCCGGGTGCCTCCCTGCTCTGAGCTGGCCAGATCCCGGGCTGGGGAAAGTGGGTAGGCAAGGGGTCCGCGCTCCCGGCCCCCAGCCGACCCTCGGGTCCAGCCCGGCCCGTTGGTACTTATCCTTCCCTTCCCGAGGGCGAGGCCCCTGGAACCCGAGGCCTCAACCATCACTTTTCTCCGGAGCCAGAAAACCGGCTTCACCTCTAGAGTGAACCCCGTACAGGTCCTGGGAGGCTTCGTTTTTCTCTCTTACATCCATGTACTACTAGTGGGTGTTGTCTTATGAAGGGTTTCCCGGGAAATATTCTGCAAACCCTCACAACCTTTCCAAAGTAGTTTTCCAAATTTTAATCAAGAGTTGCTGTTCCGTCTGCGGGAACAAAGGGATCAATTATGTCTTAGAGGCGAGCAAGCTGGGAGTCTGTGACACATGTTGATCTCTGAAGTATCACAGGAGTTTTTACCTTCTATCTCGTTATTGAATTGTACTTTTGCGTTTTAAAAACATTTTTAATAGGGCGTTTTTATGTTGGAAAAGAAGTAAGACGTTCTTAGCCACAGGGACTTTTCATTCAGTTGGTGGAACTGGAGTTTGTCTCCGGTAATATAAATGATTAAATGTGAGATTGTGCGGGAAATACTGTTCTTAGAGGAAGAGCGTCCATCCATAGGGTGAAAGTAAAAAATGGTTGTCGAGTTACAGATGATGGTTGTTTTCTACGTTTGGGGAGGGAGTGGTTTGTGAAGCAGAGGGCTTTGGTAATTCATTCTTTAAAGTTATGAATTGCTTTGAACCTGCTTATTAGTGAATCATGACTTTAGCAAGTGGGTGGAATCTTCCCGATGTGATTCCTCAGTGGTTAATCACTAGTTTGCCACCTTTGTTGTTGAAGAGACACTGAAATAAGTGGACTTTTTAAACAAATGGTGCTTCATCTGCCTGGCACCAAAGTGTGGGTTGCTGCCTGGAGTATGTTGAAATGTTTTCAGCTTTGAAGTAAGTTGCTCTGGTTTTGCCCAGCGGTTTGGTAATGTGGTTTGGGTTTAACTGGTTTCAGAGAGTAGTGGCTTCATCACCAGGGCTAACTTTTCTCTGCTTGGAATTAGTTCCTAAAGACAAAGAAGATTCCAGCAGTGGAACAGCCATTATCCTGCAGGCTACCGGATTGTTAGTCTGTTTCCTACACTCTGGTGGGGAAAGACCTCTTTCCACACTTACCCCTTGAAAGTGCCCTAGAAGCAGGAGTAAAATACATACAAAAAACAAACAAACAAACAAACAAAAAGGAGGACTCATCATTGTTGATTTTACTCCAGTGCGCTCTCTACAATGCCTTTGAGGTAGTTGAAAACCAGGTTTAATGCTTGGACCCACTTCCCTTGTGGGTCTCCAAACTTTTACTAATTGGCCACCCTAAAATTGTATAAGTTTGCAGTAAAAAGACATCTGTAAAAGAGGTGGAAGGCTCCTCTGACTCTTGCAGTTTTTTCAGAGCAAAACATCATGATAAAAAATAACCTATACCACCACCTAGAGTCTGTTTGTTAGTTTATTGCTCCTGAAGTTTGCTTAAATGGACATGCCTCTTGTGGTTCTGATACAGCCAAAGAATTATTATTAAATACTAACTTTCAAAAGGCCATCCAAGAGAATGATTATTTGCATGATAAATAACAGGTGCCAGTTGAAATTATGCATGCTACCTTTACAATAGAAAATGATGACATATCAAGTTAAGTGGCCTATTTGCCAAAAGATATTAATTCCAAAGACTTTAAGAAATTTTGTGTCTGTGACTTAGGTAGCTCTGATTGCTTAAAGGCTCTCTGCATTGTCACCAGAGATTCAAGACATCTTACAATTTAATACCCTTAGGACTTTTTTGAGGTCCAAGTGAAACAAAAGCAATGATCAAATAAAAATGTAAGGGAGCATCACAACTCCAGAAATTCTGGAAACTTTAAAGGTAAGAGAGAAGTTAGGCTATAGTAAAGTTGCAGTTCAGAGATGTGAAAAGTAGCATCACTGTGAAATAAAGTGGCAATCTGTCCTGCTGGTAGTTTATACATAGTAAAACAATCTGTTAAATGGGAGGATGGGAGACCTTAAGAAGACAGCTCTGTTGCCATGTGGTTTAGCACATTGTCCTGGGAGGAAGTAACATTCCTTCTTTAAACAGTGTAACCCGAGAGAAAGATGGCCTCCAAGATCTTTAATTAAATACCAGTTGAACAGAGAGAACTAGAGCACTGTATTAATTCTGTCAAACATCACTATTTTAGAACATCAAGGACAACTAAAAATGAATTAACTCATATCCGAAAACAGAGTTTTATGGAAGGTGACAGATGAGGCAAAATATGTCAGTCTAATGGCGCAAATAGGGAGATAAGGAGATATGTCATTCTTAGCTCCCTAAAAAGATGAGAAGGAGGAAGGTTATTATTGTACAGATTCCATTGCAAACCGATACTGGAAGATGGTGGCACAGTAGTTTTAAATCAGAGTGGCTTAGGATATATGATGTTAAAGCGATTAGGTTTTAAAACTTGACAATTGTAAGAAACTTAAAAGGTCATTTTTAAGTGTTCCGAAAGAGCAATGATAGCTTTGTGGATCAGGTTAAAAAAATAACTCTGCCCCACATAAGTTTGAAACAGCTCATTTTTATCAAGAAAAAATTGTTCTCTTTAAATTGTGATAGGTTGAGTTTTGCTTTTCAAACTTCAGATTTCCGGTTGCCGTCAGGTTTTAAAGTATAGGTGGAAGCATTCCAGTTTGTCCTCACCCCACCTCCCTTTCTCCTTGTTGTTTCTGCTTTCTTGTCCCCTTCTTTAAAATGAGTAGCTTCTACATCTGTGGGTGTTTTCTCCCATTAACCTTGCCTTCATTTGTAACTTCGCTTCTTAGCTGTGTTGGGATGAAGGGTCTTTACACTTGTGCTCTTTCCAGATGCCCCTTCACGTGGCTGACGCGCCATGAGGGTGGGTTCTGTTTTGGTTTGGTTTCATAGTGGTTTAGTGCTCCACGGGTGCAGACTGGGGAAAAAAGCATTTGCTGTTCTAACAAAGCCCTTTGTATCCGTCTTCCAACTAGAGAAATATTTTTATGAAAAGCAACTTTTGATTACTATGGAAAAGTCAGAGAGACGCTCTGAGCAGAACAGGGCGGGGTAGTGGTTGGAGGCACTTTCAGGATCATGAGTTTGATTTGGCGAATTGTTCAAGATGCATTTCCTTAAGTGGCAGTTTTGCGAGGGGACTGACAGAGGGGAAAATGAGCAAACTTCATTCCGTAATATTTAGATTGACGCAATAATCAGAATTGACAGAATATTACTCCAGGAGGGTCACTAAGACTTGAGAAGGTAAAAATCGAGAGTGTCAGATGATGAAGCAGGCCAATGGCATGGAACTGAGGCTTATATCCAGAGGTTGGAATGAAAAAAAAAGTAAATGGAGGAGAGAGATCTTGTTTCTGTATCCTGTTTTGCATCTGGTACTGAAGCAGGAACATGAATTGCTGATGGTAATGGAGTCCCTTTTATGAGGGCAGCAATATTATATAAATAGTGGTGGTTTGAGAGGGAGAAATGGCAAGTTCCCCACTTGTGCATGTGCACACTGTTTTTGAATGTCTCTTAAATATATCTATAAAGTGGAAGGTCAAAATTGGATACCAGCATAGAAACAGGACTTAGTTTATTTCAAAGGAAATGAATTAAAAATAGACCATCTTTTCTTTATTCTTTTGAGATACGGTGTTTTCCAGGGGTCTTATTAAACATGGAAAACAGAGTGCTGAGGTTTGGGTGGTATAACTGGAGAATTCTTTCATAAGATTGCTGATAAGGATAACTTCATGTAAATAGCCCCAGAAAGAATGCTTTCTTTAAGCACAGTATCTGGTGATTTAAGGGGAGGGGGAAAATTGGGACCAAAGAGACCTCTGAAACCTTATCAGGGTTTTTTTGTGAACTGTAATGTAGATGTCCATCTGTTGTTTTCTTATTCCTTGAAATGTAATGTTCAAATGGAATTTTTGGAGTTCTGAAAAGTAGAGTTTGTTTAGAAGAGACGTTTCCTTTTATTTTGCTACAGATATGAAGAGTAATTTTAATTTTTCATGATAAATATAGGTTATTGAGATAAGTGTGTGTGTGTGTGTTAGTTGCTCAGTCATGTCCGATTCTTTGCAACCCCATGGACTGTAGTCCACCGGGCTCCTCTGTCCATGGGATTCTCCAGGTAAGAATACTGGAGTGGGTTGCCATTTCTTTCTTCCGGGGGTGGTGAGGGGGGGTGTCTTCCTACCCAGGGAATAAAACCCGGTCTCCTGCATTTCAGGTGGATTCTTTACCATCTGAGCCACCAGGGAAGCAGGATGATATACTAATTGTTGTCACTGTTGTATTACATACTCTGCACTTTGAACCTTAAAATTCCTATCGATCCCTACATAATCTTGCAAATATTACAAAGAATTATAAAAAAATGTGATGTTTTAGGATATTATTATTCCTGAAACACGTAATTTTTCTTAAATTCATAAAACATTGAGAATAAGAATGAGGAAAAGGTAAATATGGTACATTTTACCACCGTGTTAGAATTTTGTTAAAATTAGTATCTTGAGCCAAGCTAGGGATAACATTTAGCCTAGAGCTCTTCTAGGAGTAATGAGGTATGGATTTGAAGAATTCAGAAGACTGATAACTCAGAAATGTAGAAAAAATTACTCTTTGAAGTTGTGGAAAAAAGAACCCCACTGTATTTACTTAGTATTACTAAGATTTTTTTTTTAAAAGCTAAACCAGATTTTAAGATAAACTGTTATTGAAGATAATATATGGATAATCACTTCTTAAAGAAATTTTATTTCCATGTTTTTTGATCAAAATAAATTCAATAAGAACTCCAGAACATGTTGAAACTTTTCCTAGGAAGATGCTTGTGACATTCGTGCATCCATCTAGCCAGCCAGCCAGCCAGCTAGCCTCTTTCCTGCTCTCCCTCCCGACCTTCATCCGTCCCTCCCTCCCTCCCTTTCTTCCTTTCATTCTTCTTTCCTTCCTCTTTGGATAAATTGCACTGGGGTTAAAAAAAAAAAGCATTTTGTTAAGAAACTTGGAAATGAACTTGCTTCTCTGACAGTGAAGAGCTGTGTTTGAAATTCAAAGCTAGCATCTCTCCAATTTTTTTAACTTGGTACACCTCAAAGAGTAAAAGCTCTGAAAAGCTCTAGACCCATCTTGCCTCTTTAGCTTGGTGTCCTTCAGTAAAAATATTTTTAAGGATGGAAGGAAGAGACCCTTATTTGCCTTAAATTCCAGGTCACCGTCTGACTAAGCCTAGAGTTTCAAGAAATACTCAACTAGAAGCCTGCTGGGAATTTGAGTCATCAGCTTAGGATACCACTGGGACCAGGACAACTCTGACTGACCTGATGCTGGTGTTTATTCAGACCTTTGGTGGAAAGGAGTCTCTCACCCTTGGACCTGCAATTAAGAAAGTCATTTTTTAGTCACCCGTTAAATGATAGACAGGGCTACTCCTTGTTTTCAAATCTGTACTTTGCTAATAGATTGAGGGTAGCTCAGGAACCTAACAAGTTTGGGACTTGTGTTTTTTGCAGTTGGCTTTGATTATTTTACTTTTAGCTTCTTTACCAGCTATGTGAGGGTACTAAGTAAAAGTACCTAGTTTTCTCTTTACATAAGAGAAAAGCTGAATCACATAGTGGCTAAGATAGTTTCTCCTAGGAATTGTGTACTTGTAATTGTTAAATTTTCTTGTACTGTACATAATATGTGAACATGTTAACTATGTTACTGTGTTAATAAAGTAAGATAATTTAGCATTACAATAGTAATAGAGGAAATTATTTTTGTATACCATCTTAGAATAAGAATATTATTATAACTGTGATGACTTAAAAAACGGCAATGTGGATAAGAGAGCCTGACATGTACCAGGACACAATCAAAGTTTGAGATTTAGAAGTTTCAAGAGACAGCTGTCTTGAGGAATTTATCTAGATATCAGAGAGAGATGAAATGTTTAAGAGATTATATCTTTGTTTTTTTTAAAGCACACATTTTAAAGAATTTTTTTTTGATTCTCGAATTTATAGTAATCTCCAATAGAGTGGTAGATTTTTACCCTGGAAAAGAAATTAAGGAAAGGAAGGAGAACAGAAGAAGGGGGAGAACAGCAAGAAAAAGTGCTTGAAAGCACAGGAAGCACAACCAAACGGGATATAAGAAATACTCTCAAAATGAAGTTAATCACAGTTGCAGTTTTTCGCCAAAGGGTGTATTTGCACAATGGGTCATGTAGGCTCAGGTTTGACTTTTGAAAAACACATTTTGAAAAAGCATCTCTGTTTTATTATTCCACACATACTTTTCTAGCTGAAGTTCTGCTACTGAATCAGTGTGTGATAACTGATGAAAGGGAAGTCCTTTATCTCTCTGGGCAACATCTGTAGATTCTGTAGAACAGGGAGGTTAGATTTCATTTTGAAATTCTGAAACCCTGACTATATATCAATATATGTTGTTGTTGATGGGAAACAGTAAAGGTTTCAAGGTTGTAGCTTCGAAAGTAGAGATGACTGAGTCCAAACTTGAAATATAAAAAGTTATTTAGTTACTTATCTGTTGCATTTCCCTTTTTTATTGAGAGGAGAAGGGGCAGGGAAAAAAGAGGCTTGGGGGCTCTTGCTTTCATGCTAGGGGTAGGGCTGGCTGTTGTAGAGTTCCCCTGTGACATATAGGCATCATTTTCTCTATTTTGGGCTTCCCTGGTGTCTCAGACAGTAAAGAATATGCAATGTGGGAGACTTGGGTTCAATCCCTGGGTTGGGAAGATCTGGAGAAGAGACTGGGCTACCCACACCAGTATTCTGGCCTGGAGAATTTCATGGACAGAAGAGCCTGACAGGCTGTAATCCACGGGGTCTCTTAGATGGTAAAGAATCTGCATGCAATTCAGGGGACCCAAGTTTGATCCCTGGGTCAGGAAGATCCCCTGGAGAAGGGAAAGGCTACCCACTCCAGTATTCTTGCCTGCAGAATTCCATGGACAGAGGAGCCTGACCGGCTACAATCCATGGGGTTGCAAAGAGTCAGATATGACTGAGTGCTTAACACTACTCTATTTTATAGATAACAGACCTAGTCTGAGAAAGGCCTGAGTGACTTGCCTGAGGTCACACAACTAATTTCAATGATAATAATTTGATTTTCTATGAGAATAGAGTGACTTCCCTGGTGGCTCAGATGGTAAAGCGTCTGCCTACAATGTGGGAGATCCGGGTTCGATCCCTGGGTTGGTAAGATCCTCTGGAGAAGGAAATGGCAACCCACTCCAGTACTCTTGCCTGGAAAATCCCATGGATCGAGGAGCATGGTAGGCTACAGTCCATGGGGTCACAAAGAGTCGGACACAACTGAGCTACTTCTTCATCCTGTTCATCATCATCTGTGAGAATATGACATCTTTCGAAGAGAAAACCAGTTTCTACCTGATTTTTAGAAAATCATTAAAAAACAAAACAAAACAAAAAAAAAACCCTGCTCCCAGCCAGATAGCCACAGGACTCAGGCAGCCTGGCTTCTCAAAGAGCAGCCCCACTGGGAAGGCACCCTGCTTCCAACAGGTGTTTCTGCCGCCGTTGGCTGTGAATTGTCAGCTGACGTCCTGCTCCTGCACTTGCAGGAGGAGGTGGATTCACCCAGAGCAGTTGTGCAGACTCTGAGCTCTGGAGAAATGGACCACAGTGTTCTTTGAGGCAGAGAAAGCTACTATGTTTCTTGATATAATTCATTAAAAGAGCTTAGCATGGTCTTAATCTAGGTATTCCCAAGGCTAATTATATTTGTGCACTTCAAGGAGCCTTTGTAGCAGATTCAGAGCCTTAGCTTTTCCTGGTTGAAAAGTTAAATCTCTTGGCTATTATGGCTCTTAACATGATTTTTATTTTTGTTGTCCTGTGTTCACCCCCAATAGTTATAAGTACTGTGCTATGCTAATGAACTAGTCTCTGTAATACAAAGAGGAAACTGACAGTATGTTTGTTAATTTATCTCAAGGATGCAGAAATCGAGAGATGGGGAGTATGTGGCTTCATTTGGGGAGTAGACCATGGTCAGGAAAGAAATTTTTGAGTTAGGGAGGTTTGCGGCACATCATGTATTTTTAAGTACACATGAGGCATGTTCTTTTATTGTTGGAACCGTGAGAAATGGAGTTATAAATCTCTCCACCTCTTTTTACTTGCCTCATTTAAAATTTATGGAATTTTGAACCCAAAAGAATCAAGCTGAGTGGTTCCTTATACACTAAAAGGCAGTCGAATTGAAACTATATTGAATACATAAGATTGAGTAGTAAGGTTCATATACATACTTTTTAGTGTATTTTGGATTTTGAATTGCCGAGTAAATGTTGGATAAACGTCACCGTTAGTATAAAAGCTGGAAAAGAATGTTTGACTATGATTTTTTATTGAGAGTATATTGTATCTGGCCAAATAAGTGAGAAACTGTGTAAGCGAACAATCTGAGTAAGAAAATCTTTACTGAGTTATATAAATGTATATACATATGTATATACATAAATGTATATAAATTCAGACACATTTAAAAAAAATAATTGAAATAGACTAAATCTACATGAGGTCAAAGTTTGAAGATGGACAGTTTTATTCACTGCCTGTCTTTTTCCCCAGTATCTGAATGTTTGGTGTTACCGAGGCAAAACCCAAAGCAATACATTGTTCACTCTTGTTAGTAAAATGTTACTCTTACCTGTCCTGGTAATCCTCGACTGAGCTGAATCAGTGTTATATTCTGTTATATCTTTTGCTTTTGCTTGGGCTTTCAGGAGCTGAAGTACTTTCTTTTTTATTTATTTATTTATTTTTATTAGTTGGAGGCTAATTACTTCACAACATTTCAGTGGGTTTTGTCATAGGAGCCTTAGCTATCAGTTTGGAAAGGAATTTGATAGAAACTGTGAGATTTCTGAGTATAAATGTGCTTGTTCTAGAAATACCTTGTCTTACTTGCTCATTTTCAAACAAGTCGGTATTTAGAGGCATCTTGCTTAACAGAAAAGCACATAGGCTAGGTAGCTGGTGTAGACTGTAACTCAAATAGTGACCAGTGCTACTATTTAGCCTTACACACCTTTTCCTTTTCTCTTGATCTTCCTCCTTTCTCTATTTTTGTTTCCTTTTTTCCCGTTTTCCCTTTTGTTTTCTTTATTTCTCACTTAATCTTTTTCTTTCTTTTTTTTTTTTTTTTAATTGCTAGGAGTATCTGTGTGATACAGTAGGGTAAATGCTTATTCATTTTCCAACATTTTTGTTGTTGTTAATTTAAAACTTCCAAAACATTTTTTTGTCTGTATCTTACACAGGAGGACACTGAGCACCTAAGGATTTAAAGCCTCCAGCTGGCAGCTGTATAAACCCAGGGATGAGAAATCAAGTTTTGATTTACTTCCCTCTTTTTTGTTTGTTTGTTTTTGCTCTGGTAACCTCAGAAAGACAGACTTTTGTACCAGGTGTTAAGGAATAGTTAATAACCTTTGATGATGGATCCAGCAATATACTAAGTCTAAGCTGACCCCAAGGGAGGACCTGTGATAATCAGGACTGGATCTTACTTAAGAAGTGGAGTGAGCAGGGTCAATTGCATCATCCCTGTTTTTTGTAGCCTGCTTTCTTCTCATGCTGTTAAAATATGGCCTTCAGGACAGTCTTATGATTCATTTGATATTCTAGAACTTGGAATATATTTTCTAGGATGAGAATTTAAAAAAGAGAAGCTTTACAGTACAGGTGCACATCTGTTCATGCGGCAACCTTGTTTCTACATGTGGCATGTATTTTTGAATTATATTTAAAGTTCAGTAGGGCAATGACAAACCTATACAGCATATTTAAAAGAAGAGATATTACTTTGCCTGCAAAGGTCTGTATAGTCAAAGCTATGGTTTTTTCCAATAGTCATGTACAGATGTACAGATGTGAGAGCTGGACAATAAAAAAGACTGAGTGCTGAGGAACTCATGCCTTTGAACTGTGGTGCTAGAGAAGACTCTTGAGAGTCCCTTGGACTGCAAAGAGATCAAACCAGTCAATCCTAAACGAAATCAACCCTGAATATTCATTGGAAGGACTGATGCTGAAGCTGAAGCTCCAATACTTTGGCCACCAGATGGGAAGAGCCAACTCAGTGGAAAAGACCCTGATGCTGGGAAAGATTGAGGGCATAAGGAGAAGGGGATGTCAGAGGATGAGATGGCATCAGTGACTCAATGAACAAGAGTTTGAGCAAGCTCTGGGAGGTGGTGAAGGACAGGGAAGCCCGGTGTGCTGCAGTGCATGGGGTCGCAAAGAGTCGGACATGACTGAGCAACTGAATGACTATAAGGGGAATTTTATTTGTAGATGAGCAGAGTCAGATAACTGTAGTTAACTAGTGTGATCACAACACTTGCAGGCCAGCTCTGCTTACTACCGAAGAATAATAATCTAAAACCACTAGTGAAGGTGGTTGGGTCTGTTGGTTCCATTGGGAAATAGTGCCAAGATTATGGGCCCCACTCCTGTATTCTCCTGAGGAAAGGTACCAGATCAGAGATGACACTGTAGGCCAGGGGTGATCAGCGCCCTGAACCAGCTGCACCAAGATCCGCCCCTCTAGAAAGAAAGCAGAAGAGAAGAAACTTAATTGTAGCCTTTGATGTGGGCCACAGACTGACCACATTTCTAACCTTGGTGAAGCAAATTGGAATGGAATATTCTTACTCATGGGACAGAAGACAAAAGAGTGTAGGTGCTCATCATGGTCTCCACACCTCTAAAGTGATCAGATTTGTCTCACAGTTCCTTGAACCCCTGATTATAATAGTCGCACCTTTGTTGAATGTCTGTCCTCAGTAGACTGTCAGTTTCATGAATAGGAGCTTATTCATCAATGCATTATCCATGCTGTAGATGCCTGTTACATAGAAGGTTGCTAAAAAACATTCATTTTACTGTACCAATCTTAACTATTAGTGAAATCTGGCTTTGGGAGGCTTAGGAATGGAGCCTTTATGCATTAATACATAACAGCTGCTAATTATTATGAATAACTTATGCATAATAACTGCTGTCGTACCATTTTTTCTTTAGTCTATTTAAATTAGAACTTCTAAAAGGAATAATATTTCTTCTTTAAAATGTATCATCTTCTTTCCAGACATATTTTTTATGAAGGAAACTGTGAAACTGCTGGTGACATTATAATTAGTTGGCACTTGAAATTGTTTTGTATACTAAGTTTCTTCAAAAATACACAATTTGTAATATATTAGAATGCATGTTCAACAAAATCTTCCGGGGGCAATATTTACTGTTTTTTAAAAAAAAGAGAAAGTATTTTTAGAGCCTCATGGCGGTTTTCTTGACCTCACTTGCAGTAGTCATCAAAATCTACAAGCTTAACACATTTAATTGCATTGAATTTCACTTTTTGGGATAACTATAGGCATCTTATAATCTCATATCTAGTATTAATTTTGGCATTCAGTAATCTTAAAAGTTAAGAGATATCAAGAAGAAATTGTTCAAAACCTAGTAAATTATAGAACTTAAGTAGTTTATGAAGCCCTTTTGTTTTTAAAAGTTAGGATTTGCTCTTCACTAGAGGTGAATTTTCTGTTAGAACGTTATCATATTCCACTAGATTAACAATGCTAAGGTAGAAAATAAAATTATTTTAGCATGGAGGTCACAATTGCTAGACTAGCAATTTTCAAATACTAAGGAAAATGTGTAGGTTATATGGTATACACATATCTAGCATGGAGGTTTAACAAATGCTCTTAAAATGACTTTAATCCAGTTTCTTGCTTGTGAAGACAAAAAATGTTTACTAAACTTTATGCATAATTAGAAGTAGATGTCTTTTGTAAGCAAAGAAGATATCTGTCAGGACTTGCATATTTTTCTATTCACAAGCTTATAAGTCATAATGAAGAAGATATACAGGCTAATAGACTACTATCCAAAGCAAAAGAGTAGAGAAATTAGCCCATTTACTATTAATGTGGTATATTCTACTTTGTGTTTTTATCTGTGCAGAACTGCCTTTTCATTGTTCCTCAGTATCAGTCAGTATGTTGTAGGGTGCATGAATACCATGCACTAGTGTAACTTGCCCACTGTTGAATTCCTCAGTGTCTGAGACCCAAACTTAATTTCTATGTTATGAACTGACTCTTGTAATTAAGACATGATGTCTCATTTAAATTAATACTAATATTAAGGATAACAAGGTCATATTGTATAGCACAGGGCACTGTATTTGGTGTCCTGGGATAAACCATAATGGAAAAGAATATAAAAATGCATATATATATAAAATATTGACATTAATATCTTTTGCATTAAAAAAGGTGAATGAGACTCTGAATCATTAGCTTGCTGCCAGTTGTCTCAGTTTGACTGCTCATTTACCTGCATGTATTACATTTTATACATCCTTGTGTATATTCTTTCTGATGATGCCATTTTTATTTTTGGGCACTCTAGTATATGTGAATAGCAGTCCATTTACATACAGGTGTAAAAAGGATATTTTTAAAGATAATCAGCTTTTTCCAATGGGGATAAGTAGCCAGTTGTAGTTGCTTTCTGTAGCTTAAGTCATTTGCTTGATTCAATACTTAAATGAAGCATCAGTAAAGCAAAAAAAAACAAAACAAAACTTTGTTCTCATACCTATTGCCTTGGGAGTATTGCAGAATTTAGCAGTTCCCACAGATGACCATTGTTCCTTTTAAAAAGAAGAATAGTGAGTGGATAGAAAGTTTTGGTGTGGAAAGGAAAGATTACCTCAGAACTGATGTCGACATGCTCGTTGATTTTGCTTTAAGCTTATTTGTGTAGTGAATTTTAGTGGGTGGTGAAAAGGGTAATGCGTTAAAAGTATTAGTATCCTTAACATGCTCCAGAGTAGTTTGACTTTAAATAGGAGACATGGAGAATAGAGGATCAGTGTTAAAGATTAGATAAGTTTCAGTGTGGTTCAACTGAAGCTGTGAAATAGGTGAGTCATTTATTGTTTTCTGGCCTCAGTTTGGAAAATAAGGGGGTTGGACCAAAATGATGATTTGGTTTTTCCTGACTCTGTCAGAATCAGTATCACTTCAAAAATGAGGTTTTACTGGCACATGCATTGAGTAGCAGGGTGCATAGAACTGAGGGCTGTGAGGATGTCCCTTATGGTTTTTGAGCGTGGCATTTAATATTTTACAGCAAAGTTTTTAGTTTAACATAATTGAACTTGTACTAGATAGGGTTAATAGGCTAGACCAAAAGGTCAAAGCATAAGGCATTAGGCCTAATTAAGGGAGAGCAGGAGTGGCAGGAGTGTGTGACAGTTAAATGGGTCTCCCACGGACTAACGTCGGTTACAGTGCAACCATGCCTCAGCTTAAGTGGGTTATTTTGTGCAAAGGGCAGCATGATTAGCAGTTTGACATGCCAGACACTTCTGGCCAATCCCGTCTGTTTTAGAGGTTAAAAAAGCACACCTTTATGAGCTGATGGACTGATTTGTGTGCCCGTCTGGTAAAGATTAGAAGTCCAAGGCCAATGCAGTAAACGTCAGTTATAGAATATTGTACTTTCTTCGTTGGCTCATTGTTTTAACCGTCAACTGTTTTATAATGGGGGAATAACTGCTGTTTATGGAGTTGAATGCAAGCTGGGTGGGGGAACGAACAGGTGAGAGAGGAAGAAAACAGTGTCCAAGATAGAATTGTCAATTAACATGTTCCGGAGCAAGTGTTTCAGATGGAGATGTGGGCTGCTCTACAGACTCTTCAGCTTAGGGAGTGTTTCTGGTCCCTTCCTTACAGTTTTTGAGTTACGGTGTCCTTTTTTGAGAGTTATCTGAGCAACCTATCAGTGCAGGATACAATTTTATACTCAGAATTGGTAAGTTTCTTTATTTAGGTACCTCTTTTTTTGGACAAGATGCATCATTTACCTCCATACCATATATATATGGTTATCTTTCTTTACTTATATAAAGTGTCGTATTTGTTCGCTGACCTAGGGAGAGGTTAAGGAAAAGAAGAGAGAAATGACAAGGAGCGCACACACCCGTGTACTTGCTGTCTGGGTAGGATACACTGCGAGGCTGATTCATGCTGTTAGCATGAAGTGTGTGACAGCCTAGGCTGGGGCTTTCTTCTTCAGTTTTGAGAACTATAAGAGTTCTGCCTTTAAAAGTTCATTTTCAGTTCAAGGTTATAGCTCATATGAAGACATACAAAGGCTAGAATGTGGTTATAAAAATTGGTTTTAATCTAATATCCAAAGAAAGGAAAACTTAATTAGATATGTATGAAATAGAACTTTAGATAGATATTATGATCATAATTAGTGAGTTTTAAGAACATGAAGCATTCAGTCTTTTGGATGGGTAGAGGGAAGTGTTTGAGAAATAACAAAATGTTATTCTATTTATCAGAAATTATCATAAGCATGAGATTTGTAATTAAAAATGTGACCAAGAGCACTGGAAATGATATTTGAAGATGGGGTTGGCCCCAGTGCTTTCATCCTTGTTGAAATATGTGAACCATGAATTGTTTGTTACATAGTTATGCAGATTATCTCTGTGTGTGTATGTGTGTGCAAGTGTGTGTGTGTGAGAGTGTGAGAGTGTGTATGTGTGAGAGTGTGTGTATGAGTGTGTGTGTGAGTGTGTGTGTGTGAGTGAGTGTGAGTGTGTGTGAGAGTGAGTGTGTGTGTGAGTGTGTGTGTATGAGTGTGAGTGTGCGAGTGTGTGTGTGTGAGTGTGAGTGTGTGTGTGAGTGTGAGAGTGTGTATGTGTGAGAGTGTGTGTATGAGTGTGTGTGTGAGTGTGTATGAGTGTGAGTGTGTGTGAGAGTGAGTGTGAGTGTGTGAGTGAGTGTGAGTATGTGTGAGTGTGTGAGTGTGAGTATGTGTGAGTGTGTGTGTGTGAGTGTGTGTATGAGTGTGTGTGTGTGTGTGTGAGTGTGTGTGTGTGTGTGTATGAGTGTGAGTGTGTGAGTGTGTGTGTGAGTGTGTGTGTGTGTGTGTGTGAGGTCGCTTCAGTCGTGTCCTACTCTGTGCCATCCTATGGACTGTAGCCCACCAGGTTCCTCTGTCCACGGGATTCTCCAGGCAAGAATACTGGAATGGGTTGCCATGCCCATGTTAAATCCTGAATTGTTTTAGAATTAAATTATCTAAAGAAGATATGGTCACTGAAAGTTACATGTGAATCATAATAGTAACTAATACATTTTAAAATACATGTATGCATTTATTTTTACTACTAAGCTATTCCAAAATGAACTGGTTTAACTTATAGAGAGAAAGTGAGATATGTTATTTATCATTTTAAAAGGACAAAGTGACAGCAAGGTGTTGGAGTTTGTTTTGGAATATAGTACTTAAAAATGTTTTCATCTTTATGTTCTTTGTGGAGTAACATCAGTTGAAATGATTGGGATCTAATATAGATTTACATGGAAAGAGTCCTGCCCTTCTAGGTAGGGAGAAAAGGTGAAAAGGCATACATTTTATATTATTGATTTTTTTTTTTTGCCTAAATCGTTTTTAAATTACAAAAGTTTGGCTTGAGTAGTATAAAAGTGCTTTGGTATAATAGTATTAATACATTAAATGTAGGAGATTTATCTAATTTAATGGACAGAAGCTTCTTAAATGAATCTCCTGGTGATGATACGTTAAACCTAAAACAAATATTTGAGGTTATATATTTGTATTGATAGTACATTTTAAAGGTCTCTAGATCCTAACCTTTTAGTTTCCTTCTGTTTTCTCCAGTAAATTCAAGTGCCAATAACATCTAGTTTGTGTTACGATTTTACTAAAGACATATTTTGTAGGATTAACTTGTTTTTGTCTGTTATGATATTAAATTATAAAATTTTGAAGAATACACATTTTCCCTTGTAATTTATGGTAGCCAGTTTCTATCAGCCAGTTTTATTTCTTTACTTTCACTAATGTGGTATTATTGGCTTTGAGATATGTAAAAAGTCTGCTCCTCTAAGCAAATTAGTTGAATATATGCTTAGGTTGTGAAAAATCAAAGCAGAAATGCTTAATATACTTAGCGTTCTGTGTTTGCAGTCCTTGTCCTAAAAATTGCTATAGCTTTATAATCTGACTTTTAGTTGTTATTTTTTTGAACCATTGGAAGTAGTAATAGCCCTGTTGCGTGTTTTGATCTTTAGTGTTGATAAGGCATGGAATTGTCCTTTGCCTCTATTCAGGGAGATGGCCTTTAATAAGAGAGCCATAAGATAAGATGGATTTAGCAAATGCATATTCTTATTATGTTTTGCATGTGTATTTATGAAATCAGTATGTCCAGTTATGTACGATACATTTCAGGTGGAGATGTTAGAGATGGCTGCACCTGTTGACTGCGGTAAGCATTGGGTCTCTCCCGGGGAGGCAGGGAGAAGGCCTCCCCACTGTCTGAGTACATCATCCCTCCTTGGTAGATTGCGTACATTTTGCTTTTTTGTATTCTGTGACCTTGCAGTCAGTGACTTCAGCCCAGAATAGTTTCAAAGTCATGTAAATGAATGCAATTAAGGTATTGCTTATCATCTTACATAGTTCAGATGGAACTTTATTGGATAGAGAGGTTTGTTTGCTGTATGAGGAAGGTCAAAGTAAGGTTAAATTTTATTACATAAAATGATTTGGTAATGGTTTTATTTAGCTGCTGAAAAAGTAGTGTCCTAATAGGAAATGATAATGCTCTTTTTTGTTTTTAGTCATTATGCAGTCTCTTCAGGGTTTTTTGTTATTGTTGTTGTGTGTGTGTGTGTTTTTTCTCTCTATTTTAAGGTGATAAGTACTTGTCTCCTAATAAAATTTGGGGAATATTCTGCCTTTAGTTATGATTCGAGGTATTTTTGAGGTTACACGTTAGGTGACATTCCTTGCTGCTGATGGAGGGTAGCTTAGGAGCTGCTGAGCTTAGGAGTGTGCTAAGAGAGCTTGTGTTAGTGTTCAGTTACCATGCCGGTTGGTGCAGAGTCCCGGGTCACTAGGGCAGAGAAGAGCCCTGCCGCCCAGCTGGCTGACTGTTAGTAGGGATTGGGAGAGTATTGACTTAGATACCCGGAGAGGGTTGCTAAGGCGAGCTGAGAAAGGGGAGAGGGAGAGCGTTGGAGAATGGCAATTGAGTATGTGTACGTGTGAAGTGTGAAATTTTTAAAAAAGCTGAGTATTCTCCATTGTGGTTGGCTCATGTAACTACCTGCTTTTGTTTGCTGATCCTGTGTTTACTTCAGCATGATGTATTAGTTGATAAAGTCTCTCAGATTCGTTGACTCATAAAGCAGACTTTACTCAGCATCAGCTCTCTGCCTTGCACCATACTAGGTCCTGGGGGATTCAGAGATGAATGAAAGACTCGCAGTCACAGGGGGAGTAACAGGAAGCAGGATACAAAGTGACCCAGAGGTAGAGTGGTTAAAGAGTCTGCTTCCCTGGGATATCACAGAAGCATCACTCAAAACAATGTATAATCTGTGTATGGTTTTCAGGAGACTGAAGGGCACTAATGAAATAGTGATGGAAATGCTTTGTTTGGGGGGTTTAAGGTTTAGGTTTATTTATTTATTTGCAAGCTAAGCTATAACCCCTGAGAACCAATCACAGGCTGTGGGGTTCCTGTTGTTGTTCAGTTGCTTAGTTGTGTCCAACTTTTTTGCAACTCCATGGACTGTTGCACCCCAGGCTCCTCTGTCCATGGGATTCTCCGGGCAAGAATACTCAAGTGGGTTGTCATTCCCCTCTCCAGGGGATCTTCCTGACCCAGGACTCAAACCCTCATCTTCTGCATGGCAGGCAGATTCTGTACTGCTGAGCCAACAGGGACGCCCAGGCGTAGGAACTGAGAATTGTGGAGAATGTGAACCTGACGAACTTGTGCAGTGGCTGGTGTGAGTGGAATGCTGCTGTGAGGAATCTCGGAGTTGGCCCCATACTTGTCTTATCATCAGCTGGGCTCACTGTCCATTGGCCTATTGGTCAGTATACGGTTTCCTCAGCCACCACAGTGTTAAAGGGGGGCTGTGGGTCTTGCTGGCCTAAAACTTTTTCATCCACTCTTTTGTTCTTATAAGAATAAACTGTCCCACATGTTGATGTCATTCTATATCTAGGATGATTCTGATTCCAAGTTTAGTATTTTTTGTTGCTAATGGTCTAGGGGGGAAAAATGAGGTGTTTCAACTCTTGTGTTGACTACCAAGTAATTCTAATACTTTTCTTCCAGAATCTTTGATCATAATTCCCCTTGGTCATTGACATTTACTTCTCATATAGTTGAGAATTGATGGAAGAGTCTTTATACAGTGTATAGACAGATAAGTAGTATGTTTTGATGTAAATAATTTTATAATGCATATTTTTTTTTTATCAGATGCGATCAACAGCCATGCCCAAGGAAAACATGTATAATTAAGAATATGTTTTACTTGCAATATGTCTTTTTTTTTTTTTTTTGGACATTTTTTTCAGATTTTTTTTTCGGTCAGTAGTTAAGATTTCATTGTAAAAGATACTGTTGAAATTCTTTGAGATAAGATGCACTTGAAGTAACATTTCTTTTTGTTAATTTTCAGAGAGTGCTTGGATTGTGAGCGATTTAAGAACTCTGTTCTCAGGACCCATTACTTTAACATTGAGGAGAAACACATCCAGAAGGTATGTATTTTGCCTCATTGCTCCACTTTTTACAATGTAGTTAAGCCTTTTCAGTTATAGGGAAGAAAGAATATTATGCCATATTTTATTTTTCTTAAGTTTCAGAGATTGATGACTGAGTTGCTTGACATTTGTAACAGAGGAGAGGGATATATTTCAATGTTGATAAATTCTGAATTTTGTGTGAGTACAAGAAATCTGGTTTAGATGGAACCAGTTTTGCCTTTTTTAAATATCTGAGATATTTACATTTTACCTTTTCAGCACAGTACTATTTTAAAGAATGTTTTGATTTGAAAATCAGTTGTAAAAAATTCCCGTTTATCTGAAACAGTGTGAAATACATGTTAAACATGCAGGCAGTCTTAAAGCTCTTTGTGCCTACATAAAATTCTACCTTCTAGTATAGGGACCAGCTGTCGTCTGTATTTCCATCAGTCTTTCATCAGGGTCCATGGACACATATAGCCAGGTCACCTGACTCCGCCTCTGAACGTCCATCTGCTGAATTCCCTCTGCATTATCACATGTGTCTAGGTTGGTGCAACATAGTAATTTAGCTGCTCCATAGGCCCTGAGTCTCAGGACATGTGATATATTCCCGGGAAGGAAGGATTTTAAGATCGTCACTTGGTAAACTTACCTGCTTTGTGTTTCTGTCCTTTACAACCCCAAGACCCCATGTGGACATACCAGTCAGTTTTGCTGAGGTCAGTGGTGAACACAGGTCCCCTTCAGTCATATCCCAGGTTTCCTTCTTGATGTCCTCCTTCATATCTCCTGTAAGTGTTGTGGTGGTCTTTTAAAAAACTTGGCAGCTGTCTTGCTTAGAAGAGAAGCTGATAAAGGAAGAATGCATTAATACATTTAATAAGAATATATTTGTTAAGGTTGTAGTGATTACATGTGACTATTAACTGAAGATAGGTCAACTTCTAGTGTCAACCTCTTTGAATCCATATGACTATTAACTGGATATCTTGATTTATATTCACACGAAATAACACAAAAGTCAGTTTTACAAATTTTCTTATGTGATCACTTGTCAAGCACTATGAGTTTGTAGAATTGGATCAATATAGTCTTTTATATTTCTATAGCACAGTATATTGAACTCTGTAGGTTTAAGGTTATTCAGTATTAGCAAAACAACATTTTCTCCCTGTTCCTGTCAGATGGAGAGGGTAAAAGCAAATAGTAAATCTAAATAAACACATTAGGACTGTAAAAGAACTTCTAAGTGAACTCCCAAATACAAAATTTAATTTTTATGTATACTTTATCAGTGAAAGAGGATATGATCTGAAAGCCTGAATTTTGTGAAATTTAAGGTTATCTTTTTAAATTAAAAGTTAACATATTACATACTTTAAAATATAAACATTCAAATAGTTCATAAGTATTAGTTATAGAGACATTTCCTATACTTTTTAAAGCCATTGTAATTTATCCATTTATGAAAATTCATCAAGTAATTGCAAAATTAAGAATAGGTTGAATAGAATTGAATTGCTTATTAGCTTTTATTAAAAAGAAACTGCAAAGAAGTTTAGTTGCATGGTTGAATAGAGAGATTCTTATGTAAATTTTGAATAGAAATTGCTTTTAAGTCGTTCTTTTGAAAATAACTTATGTCAAGGTTTTTAAAAAGTAATTTCTTATATTTAAAAAAAAAAACCATTTTACTGAAGTCTAACTTCATATAGTCAACTTGGCACTCTTACTTGCTAGTTCAAAGATTTTTGGCAACCCACTCCAGTATTCTTGCCTGGGAAATCCCGTAGACTGAGGAGCCTGGCAAACAGGCCATGGGGTCACAAGAGTTGGACATGAGTGAGTGACTACACCACCACGGCCACCCTGCCTAACTGTACTGTACCCCAGAAGGTTCGCTGGGATCTGTCCCGGTCAGTACTGCCTCTATCCCGTAGAAACTGGTCTTTGGCATCTTATATCTTGGATTAGTTTTGCTTCTTTTTGAACTTCATACAATTGGAATCATACAGTGTGAACTCTTTTGTGTCTGACTTTTGTGATTAACATTATGTCTTTGAGTCATCCATGTATATATCACCCCCCTCCCCACTGCCCAGTCGTGTATATTCCATTGTATAATTATACTATCCTTTATCTCTTCTACTGTAAATGGATATTGAATATCTTACCAGTTTGGGGCTAAAATAAGGTTACTTGAACTTTTTAAAATCTTTTGGTAGAAATAAGCATTCATTTCTGATCAGTGTGTGCACAGGGATGGAACTGCTATGTGACAAAATATATGTGTCTAACTTTACAGTAAATAGATACCTAGAGTGCTTCTAAGCATATTTAGGAACTGTCAATCATTGTATCTTTTACTAATGATAGCTCTTATTATGAAATTGACTTATTTTTCTCTAGCTTTATGTGAACTCTAAAGTGGTTTTTCTAAGAATTATGAAATTTTCCTATCTGTTAAAATTAAGTAGTCAGTTTTCTGATTCCATTATGTGTTTGGTTCATGAAACTTACATCTGTCCTAACCCCACTGAAAGCAAATACGACCCAGAACCCTCCTGTACATACTTATAGTTAAGGAAATACTGAAATGGGTTTTGAAACAAATTGCTCACATCATATAATGAAGCCTTTTACTTTATTGTTGAATTTTTAGTAACCTCTTTGACTATCTAAAATCATGGATATGTTTGAGTAACAAAGTAGTACTTTTGCATTTATGATGAATGTTTCTTGTGACCTTTATCTGTGTTTGTATTAATCTGCTTGGTGATTAAGTGAAATTATTCACTCTAGAACATAGGTGCTTGAGAAATTTTATCATCAGTCTTTTTCTCAGTCTTTTTTATAGAGCAAAGCTGTTCTACTGAACTATAATGTTAGCTCAAATTTTAAATTTTCTAGTGAGTGAAGTCACTCAGTCATGTCCGACTTTTTGCGACCCCATAGACTATAGCCTACCAGGCTCCTCCATCCATGGGATTTTCCAGGCAAGAGTACTGGAGTGGGATGCCATTTCCTTCTCCAGGGTTTCTTCCCCACCCAGGGATTGAACCCAGGTCTCCCGCATTGTAGGCAGACGCTTTACCGTCTGAGCCACCAGGGAAGTCCTAGTAAAGCACATTAAATAAAAGTAAAAAGCTGATGAAGTTTGTAAAATATTTTATACTGATATCTACAAAATATTATTTCATTGCTTAATTAGTATAAAATCATGAGATATTTTACATTCTTTTTCTCATGCTAAATTTTTCACATTCAGGGTTTATTTTCACTTTGTATCTCATTGCAGCTCAGACTAGTCACTTTTAAAGTACTCAGTAGCCACATGTGTCTGGCGAACAGTAAGGTTATAAAGTTACATCTTGGATGTTTTAAAAAAGACACTGCTTTAGTTAAATTCATATCAGTTAAAATATACTAAAAATTCAATGGGAAGATTTCATGCAGATGCTAATATGGTATGTTTCAGTAGGTCTCAAACAGCCTGTTTTTCCTTCAGTGTAGGAATAAATTATATTTTTTAAAATTGAACATGGGATTAAAGCAGTTAGCCTGCATCTAGGGGTCATTTGTGTGAAAAATGCATATCTTTAAATTAAAATCAAAATGTCAGATCCACATTGTCTCTCCTCCTCTAGGTTATATGCTAGTAGAATTTTATTTTTTGTGTGTGTGTGTGTGTTTTTAAAGCGTGGCTGTTTTAATTTTAGTGTGATAAATTGACATACGATGTAACTTCACTATCTTCCAAGTAGAATAGTGAAGTGAGTAAAGTGGCTCAGTAGTATCCAGCTCTTTGCGACCCCATAGACTGTAGCCTACCAGGCTCCTTCATCTGTGGGATTTTCCAGGCAAGAATACTGGAGTGGGTTGCCATTTCCTTCTCCAACAGGGCAACTCAGAAAAGGCTGTATATGTATAAATGTACCTATGACTTTTTATTCATTAGGATATTCAAAGAATACCTAGATTTTGAGGGTTAATGTTTATTCATGAATGTATTTGCCGAGTGAGATGCAACGAGATCTGTAAGCTGTCTTACTTGAACCTGGGTAAGATTTTGCTACCACTTGGGTTTGCTTTAAGCTTTTTTAGTGTCCAGAATTCGGAATGTGGATAAAGAAATACTAGTCTATGACAGTGGTCATTTGTGGAGGGTTGTCCTGAGCAGTAAAGCTTATTAAGCAATACTTTCCATAATTGCATGTGTTAGCAGTTATTTTGGGTTCTTGATATAAGGGGTATGTGTGTGTGTGTGTGTGTGTATATATATATATATATATATATATGGTTCCTCATAGTGGTGATGTTTCACAAATGTATACTCACCTCCAAACTCATCATTAAATATGTACAGCTTTTTCTATCTAAATCTTTTCTCAATAAAGTGGTTTAAGAGAATGCTGGACATCTAGAAGGAGCGCATGAGTATTTATAAGTGTTTATTGACTAAATAGTTATTGAATGTATATTTTTCACTCCCCAAATTTTGCCTTATGGACTTTCTGAGGCAGGAAGTATTTGAAGGAAGAGAAAACAAAATCTTTAATTATATTTGTAGTAATACATTTTGATAGTTTGAATTAGTTGAAAGTAGTTTATCAAACTGATATGTATATCTCAATTAAGAGTAATATGTAGATATGAAGTTTTCTAAAAATAGAGTGTAGTATTATGATCAGGTCTTTCATCTTTGGAGTATACAAACATGCCTTTTTCCATTTTGTTATAAAATAATGGTAATCAGCTTGAGAAGTACATTTATAAGAGATACCTTATGTTTCTGTAAAATATAGAGATTCATTGTATTTTAAAATTACTCTGAATCAGGCAGATCTTGATAGTTTTTAAGAAATAATTTCTGTATAGTGAAGTAAAGGTTGTCTTTCCATCTTATATAGGTATTTTCTTAATGTAGTTTTTGAAAGTGTCAGTTTTAGGTCATTTGTAATAAAGTGATCAAAGACTTATAGTATCGAGGAATGGTATTTGTTACTCTAAAATACATTCAAAGGAGATGTTCTAAGTGTTTATTCCATTTTAGCATTGGTAACTTTTATGAGATGATTTAAGTAGCCTTTCCTGCAAGTCTATTTGCAAGTTTTGAGTTTTATATTATGCCTTTATATATTCAACACATTATAACTGGTGACCATTTTTACGAGTATTTCTATAGTCATTTTCATTAGAACAGAAAGAATTATGAGATTTGATTTCTTACTTTTTCCACTGCCATCTTCTAAATCAAGCTTTAGTATTTCATGATTGTTATACAGTTACTATCGTAGCTTTCTAACCAGTCTTTTACCTTTTAGTGTTTATTATCTAATATGTTCTCCATACTACAGCACAATAAAACTTTTCTGAAGAGATAATCATTACCCTGAACACAAAGACCTTTGCCCACAAGATTAAAGCCAGGTCCTGTTTTTACCTGGCTCCTGCCTCGTATTGCATTTGCCTCATCCTTGAGCATGTTAACTGCACACTTCTTACACTGCCCCAGTTGTGGCTGTCTTCATCGTATATGTGTTGTGATCTGTCTCTCTAGTTCTTTTTTCACAAACATGCTGTCCATCCTGTGATGCATATGATCACCCTAGAGAAAGGAACAAGTGCCCTCTTCGACCCTGTCTCAGTTGATGAGTACTACTCACATGCATTATTTTATTGATCTTTTCAGTGAGATTATAAACTTCTAAAGGGAAGGGACCATTTCTTTTATAAAATTGTGATATAAAAAGCAGCTAGCTTGATGCCTTCCATATACATGGGTAGTAAGTTAGTGTTAATGAAAAAACAACTTTAGGGTGTATATACCCTAGACCTTTAAAAACAATCAAGGGATTTAAAAATTCATCCTGTATTATATTTTGTAAGTTATTTAAACTTATTGTGCCATAGTTTTTGCATGCGATTTGTGTGAAGATGAAATGATAGTGTGTGTCAGAAATCTGTCGGTTCCAGAGTTTGACACAAGTGTTTGTGATAGTACCCAAACTGAATTTTGTTGAGCATGTAAATTTCTTTGTCTTAATGTGAAACATAGAGAATGTTGTTCAATATTCCTTACCTGAATGACGGCAAGGTTGATTTAATGTTAGCTGGTTGTGTATTCTAAGTTTCTTTACTGTTCATCTGAAACCAGAATGAAACTACAGATGCCTTTGGTGAAAGTAATGAATTAGCTTTTTAGAATGAATAGTTACAAAGATGAATGAATTTAAAAATCTTGTTAACTTTACAAAATTGGTCCTTAATTCCTCATATTGAATTACATTAGGGTTAAATAAGTTTTTTTTGAAGGGCATCTTTTCACAGATTTCCATAAATTTCTTAAAGGTGACCCCATCTGTGTCAATTCTATTTCCTAGAAGTATTTTAAAAGCTTACCTGGCTAGTGCAGGTTTTTAACAGGACTGAATTTGAGAAAAGTTTTTTCTTCAATTGTGATATAGTTCTAGTGCCAAGAGAAGTATTTTGGAATAGCACAAGTTTCTGTCCTTCAGAGATCTTTCACCCCTCAAAAGCAAAATCTGAGTGTTACGTGTACATGGATGATAGCTATAAATCAGTTTAAAGAAAGAGATAGGTTGACATTTAGGGGAAATGAATTTTCACAAGACCAGCATGCTAAACCACGAAAACTGTCATCATAGGGTTTTCCAGGTGGTGGTCATGGTAAAGAACCACCTGCCAACACAGGAGAGGTAAGAGATGCAGGTTCAGTTCCTGAGTCAGGAAAATCCCCTGGAAAAGGGAATGGCTACCCACTCCAGTATTTTTGCCTGAAGAATCCCATGGACAGAGGAGCTTGGTGGGCTACAGTCCCTCGGATCACAAAGAGTCAGACATGACTGAGGCGACTTAGCAGGCACACGTGCACCGTCATCACACAGAGAATAGGCCCTGAAAACGTGGGCCCACTATAGTCTTCTGTATGTATGTGCTCAGATGTTGGTGACACTAGTAGTGACAGAGACTCTGTTGGGAAGGAAGAGGGGAGGATTGTGTCTTCCTTGTTGTTGTTTAGCTGCTCAGTCATGTCCAGCTCTTTTGCTACCCCACAGCCTGTAGCCCACCAGGTTCCTCTGTCCATGGGATTTCCCAGGCAAGAGTACTGGAGTGGATTGCCATTTCCTCTTCCAGGGGGTCTTCCTGACCCAGGTATCGAACCTATGTCTCTTGCATTGGCAGATGGATTCTTTACCACTGAGCCACCTAGGAAGCCCAAGTCTTCTTACCCATAACAAAATATGTGCAGCTGAATAACATTCTTTTGGCAACTAAATAGGCTTGGGAGGTTAACTTTATAGGCCTCCCGGGTTTATTTAGGCAGTCAGTATAGAGGACCCTTACTTTATTACCTAGGGTATAAAGTTTAGAAAATATTAAGCATTTTCTACTTATAGACAAAAATTCTTAAAGGCAGTCTGTATTTATTCTAATAGAAATGGATATAACCTAAGAGTGAAAATTACTAAAGTTACATTGACAAGTATATTCAAAATATGTGCATGGAGTTATTGTATTAATGCTGAGTCCTTGCTAACTTGCCATTTTCATGGTAATTTCAGGAAGTAAGAAATGGATAACATTTTTAGTTTAAGTACTCCCATGAGTTTCTGTTAAGGGTGAAAATGTCATTACAGTATTGGTTAGAAAGTCACATACCTGTTAATGCTAGTCTGATAAGCACAGAATATTATTGTTATATTTTTGCTTAAGTCTTCTTTAATCGTATAGCTTCTCTTCCTCTTGGTTATATTAGTGAAAGATGCAGATTATCATGCTTTTTTCCACCAGAAAAAGTCTGAAATGAATATATGTGAACTATTTAAAACATTCAACTTTCAACATTTAGACCTTTTTTTTTTTTCTGATAGCCTGATCACACAATCACCAGTCACTAACTTATAAACTTGTATTTTAAAAGAAGACATTTATAAGGGACAGGATTCCCATTTTCTCTTTGGAGAAGGCAGAAGTAGTTTCTTTTCTTTCTTGGTTTTACAAACAAAATAATTAACCCAAGGGGTATATTTCTCTGTTACCTCTAATGCAGACAGTTAAAGAATAGCCACCATCATGGCCACAGTTCAATACGTGATGAGGAAAATGCTGGTCTTAGAGCCATAAGATTTATATTTGAGCCGTAGCTCTCCACGCAGATTGTTAGCACATTGCTTAACCTGAGTCTCAGTTTTCTGACCTGGAGGAAACAGCTACCCATTCCAGCACTCTGACCTGGAGAATTCCATGGACTGTATAATCTATGGGGTTGCAAAGAGTCAGGCACGACTGAGCCACTTCCACTTCACTTCAAAATGAGGATACAGTCTACATCACAGGAATATTCCACAAGTAGTGATAAATGAGGCAATAAAGTTTCATGTCACAAGTGTAACATTCTAGAAAGATAATGTGACAGTGTTGTTAATTCTATATTTTTCAAGAGATATAAGTTTACAGATGACCACTGTTTACTCAGTAGAACACTCTTCTAAATTAGAACTTTTTCTTCCACACATGATACATTTTTCTTTTTTTGTTGTTGTTTCTCCCCCACTTTAAGAATGTTCGTAAACTCTGGTCATACTTTTGAATGCCTTTCAAGTTTGAACCGGTTAACATCTGCCACCTACTGACCCAATTCTCTCCACTTCCTCTAATCCGGCCCTCTGCAATATGCAGTTGCTTGTTTTTGCTGGGTGATTAAACTGGCCTTAATTTGATTTTTCCAAAGATCTGGATTAATATAGGGTTAGAAACAGCAGCTTCTAAATGCGTCTAACCTATAAAGCAAGGTGCATAGCAGTCAGTAATACTTTTTCCCTCTAGAGAACAATTAGTAAAACCCCACATGGACTTGCTTTTTCTAGCATATATAGTTTTAAAAGTGATTCCTGCTCACACATTCAGGTTAAAAAGCATTTTTTTTTAGTAAGTGTGAATTTGTGAAGTGACTCAACCACACATGTAGGTACTTCAAAATGCATGCCTTTAACTACTATTTGAATTTTTATAGATTTGTACTTTTGCTGACTGCAAGAAAATAAAAGGCCTAGTGCCAATTCTTACTGGGTCAAGATTTTATTTTAAAGTATCATTTCCTCAGCTTTTTTGATACTTAAAAAGTCATACAGATTTTCCTGCAAAAAGTTTTAACAGGCTTTATTCCAGTGAGGAAAATTCAGGATGCTTATGCTATGGTAATAACAAAAATGATGTACAGTGGCTCTTCAAAAAGACAGGAGTTGTGGTGCCAACCGCCTACCTCCATTCATTTGAAAATTTGAGTATGACTTTTGATTCTCCCCCAAACTTAACTACTAATGGCCCACAGTTGAACTTACTGCCAAAAAAGCTAATTAACATGTATTTTGTACATTGTATGTATTATATACTGTATTCTTACAATCAAGTAAGCTAGGGAAAGAACATGTTATTAAAAAAAAATCATGAGGAAGAGAAAGTGCATAAATCTGTGCTATATTCATCCATATGGTATGTTTACATCATTTCTTAAATTGAATTGTCTGCTTACATCAGTATTGTCTTGTATGATGTAAAACACTATGGATGTTATGTGCATTAACACTAGACATCAGATGTGAAAAGATAATGAGAAAAATTCATGTTTATTTACAGGTATAACAATTCAGGTGTTGATAACTAAGATCAGTATGATTGCTTTATGGTATCCTCGTGTAATCAATACAGTTATTTCGCTGTAGCCCAACCTATACACTAATGAATGAATCACTATAAAATTTTTATGGCATCTCTATTAGATTTATGTTTGTGGGCATACTATATGGTAATATAATTCTCTGAAAGCAAAGTTGTAAGAAGTGAGAAAACTAACACATCGTTAATTTTATTTTAAATGTCACTCACCTTATGCCTATCCTGATACCAGGATAGACTGGTATCATTTTATGCATTCTTGACATACTTTTTTCTTATTTTTTTTGACATTTCTAGTCTATGTGGTTTGTCTGAAGCTTTTTCAAATTATAAAATCTCCCAACATTTTCCAATATATTTACTGAAAAAAAAAAATCCATATATAAGTGGACCCATCTAGGATCAGTTGTGTTTGGTGAATTTGTTAATAGAAATTGCTGAAAGCTAGACTACCTTAGAAATATATTTTTGTTTAAAGAGGCTAGTGGAGGTGGTAAGAACTAGTGTATATATGTGTGTGTATTCAGCATAGTTCTGGGTGCAGAAAATTTGGTGATTTAAAAAATTTTCAAGAAATGATCAGACAAGTTGACCAAGGAAATTGCTTTGACCCTGTGGAGACTTAATGGGTAGTGGTTTGTGGAACGCATTATCGCAGCACACTGACCTGAATCTGAATCATGGTGCACCCTTACCTGTTGTATGACTTTGGGCAACTCCCTCCACTGCTCTGAGTCCCAGTTCCTCCATCTATAAAAGTTGTTGTTGTTCAGTTGTGTGTTTGACTCTTTGCGACCCCATGGACTGCAGCATACCAGGTTTCTCTGTCCTTCACTGTTTCCTGGAGTTTGTTCAAACTCATGTCCATTGAGTCGGTGATGCCATCCAATCATCTCATCCTCTGTCACCCTCTTCTCCTGCCCTCAGTCTTTCCCAGCATCAGGGTCTTTTCCAGTGAGTCAGCTGTTCACATCAGGTGGCCAAAGTATTGGAGCTTCAGCTTTAGCATCAGTCCTTCCAATGAATATTCAGGACTGAATTCTTTTACAATTGATTGGTTTGATCATCTTGCAGTCCAAGGGACTCTGAAAAGTCTTCTCTAGCACCACAGTGCAGAAGCATCAGTCTTCGGTGCTCAGCCTTCTTTATGGTCCAACTCTCACATCCATACATGACTACTGGAAAAACCATAGCTTTGACTAGATGGACCTTTGTTAGCAAAGTAATGTCTCTGCTTTTTAATATGCTGTCTAGGTTGGTCATAGCTTTTCCTCCAAGGAGCAAGTATCTTTTAATTTCATGGTTGCAGTCACTGTCCCCATTGATTTTGGAATCCAAGGAAAGAAAGTCTGTCACTGTTTCCATTGTTTCCCCATCTATTTGCCATGAAGTAATGGGACCAGATGCCATGATCTTCGTTTTTTGAATGTTGAGTTTTAAGCTGGCTTTTTCACTCTCCTTTCACTTTGATCAAGAGGCTCTTTAGTTCCTCTTCACTTACTACCTTAAGGGAGGTGTCATCTGCATATCTGAGGTTATTGATATTTTTCCTGGAAATCTTAATTCTCACTTGTGATTCATCTTGCCTGGCATTTCTCATGATGTACTCTGCATTTAAGTTAAATATGCAGTTGACAACATGGTCGTACATTTATTTTCAATTCTTAGTTAAGAACAAAAACACTATTTATACAATTATTCCGATGAGAAAATATGACTCTCATTAGAGATCTTATTTATTGTCACATGACGTATTCTCTAGGCATGCAGCATAAAAAAGAAGGAAGACACCTGACATCCATTTTCACTTTAGTTTGACTTAACACATTTCAGGAAACTGAATATTTGAAAAACATTTCTGTATTGATTAAGATATAAGTAATAGAATACTTTATTAAAATAGCTTAAATAATCAGTAGATCATCTCACCCAACAGGAAGTTTGGAGTACTGGTGTTTAATTGTCATAATGATGTTATCAAGGACCCACAAGGTATTTTCCATATTTCTTCTCTACCATCGTGAGTGTTTTGACAGTGTCACTCTTCATGGTTGCAAGAGAGCTATTTTTCTATGCGAGTCTTTTTTTTTTTTAAGTGGTGGAAAAACCTTTTTTAGTAAACTTCATTGGCCATAATTGCATCATATACCTGTGCCTACACCCCTTTTTTGGCAGAATAAACATTACTTGTCTTAAGCAGCTTGACCTCATCAATATTCACCTTCTAAGGATAAGAGAGTGAGCGTTTGCCAGCAAGTAAGAAACGAGGAGGTATGTCTTTGAGAAGATTGCCTCAGATCTGTCACAGCTAGGGAATGTCACAATTTTAATAATTGCTCCAAATTTTCGTAGGAGACTGTAAAATATAGGACACTCATGACTTGATTCATTCAATATATTTATTTTTAAGTGCTTGCTGTATTCCATTTCTTGGCCCTGAGTATAGAGAAGTGAACAAAAAGGGGAAAAAATCGCTGCCCCCTTGGAGCTTATGATGAAATAGACAAAAATATAAAGCAATTTAATTCATGGTATCTTATGAACAAATGATAAATAAAAATTATAGTAGAGAAGGGAGCATGGAAAGTCTGGGATGGGGTGTGTGTGAAGTTGCAGATTTTGTGCAGGGAAAGTCTCTCATCCAGAAAGAAGATGCCTTGAGTAAAGGCTGTGTTGGTATGGGAGCTGATGCTGCAGCTCTGGAGAGATGAATGTTCTTGTCAAATGTCCTGTGGCTGGAATGGGGTGACTAAGGAGGGTCACAGGAAGTGAGGTCAGAGGGGGAAGCCAGGAGACAGTTGAGACCAGAGGGGTGACCCAATGTAACGTTTTTAAAGAATCACTGGCAGTTGTGCGAAGTAGACCAAAGTGGGCATTAAAAACAGAAGCAAGGAAACAACTTAGGAAGCTGCTGTAATAATCGAGGCGATATGAGCATGACTTGAACGGGAGCAGTAGGAAGTAGCTGGACTCTAGATATTTCTAAGGCAAAGCCCACAGAATGTGCTGACGAATTGGATGTGAGGTATGAGAGGAGGATAGGCAAGGATGGCAGCCAGGGTTTGGGGCCTCAACAATTCAAAGAATGGAGTTAACATTAACCGAGATTAGGAAGAATGGGGGTTCAGTTACTCACACATTAAATTTGACCTGTCAAATAATTGTATAAATATTTCTTGAAGACAGATCAATATATATTTTTTAAAAGGATGACTTTGGCCATTAGTAACAGGAAATGGCTTTTAAAAATGTATACATTAAAAAAACAAAACAAAACAGTAAGGAAGAAGACAGTACAAAATGGGGAACTAAAGTTTTATGGCGGGGGGGGGGGCAGAGGGATATTTTATATTCCATTGAACAAATACAGGGAAACATTGGAACTGATTTTTAAAATAGAATATTCAAAGAAGCATTTGTACACTGAGCATTTATCTAGTGCCTACTATATTTTAGTTTCAAAAATTGCATGTTAAATATATTTATTTGAGTCAGTGCCTCAATTTTGAAACCCCAAATCTTGGTAAAAGCCCACATCAAGAAAAGAAATACACCACAAAAACCAGTGATAAAACTTTAGGGTACGTCTGTTTCCTCTGAACATGGTGCAGTCAATGATCCTTCTAAATACATGCATTGTTAACTGTCCAGGTTATCTTGCCCCAACCCCAACTTCCTTGGTGTCATACAGCCTCTAGTTAACGCGCAGGCATATCATTCAGTAGTGAGAAGGTCAGAAGAGAGATCAATACATTACGTCTTAAGGTGAGTTTATCAGGATGAATGGCTTTTCTTTTGAAGAGGAATTAGTTCAAGATGTCTTTTAACCATATTATTGCACCTATTTGCATTTAACAAGGATGCCACACAAAGGTGCGAATTTCAAACTGCATGCATCACATAAAATGCTGAGAAGCAACTTGTCAGGTACCTTTCGTATTATAGGTACTCAAGAAATATTTAGGTGGAGACTCTTAGTTAGAACATTATCTTTTCTAATTTATTTAAAAACTTAAAATTATGGAGCATGAAGTAGACATTGCCTGATAAAATGTGCTCTATTCATATGAGGTTGTTGAGAAAACTGAGTTCTAATAGTTTTTTCAGGTAAAAGTTCTGTGGAATAAATACAAGAAATTATTTACTAGGCAAAGAAATGCTGCTCTTTAACTTGGATTAGGCTTTTCTTATCACGCTTTTGGCCAAGCTTGGTGAATATATGACCTTTGGCCTATATGACCAGTGAGGGGAAATGTGCATATTTAGAGGGGAAATCTGTTTGTTCAGAACATGAAGTGTACTGAATTGCTTCACTTTACCTATTTCCCGTGTTAAGTAATTTTTGCAAAATGACCAGAGAGAGTTCTGTAAATTTGCAGTAATTAACCTAGCATTTATGTTCATCTTATTTGAGACCAAATTGATAGTAGATATGAATTAGCCTCATTCTTTGATTGACCAGGCTGTAAGTTTTTAATCTGCAAATTTACTTTCAAGTTCTTTGGACTATATTTCTTTATATACTCCTTTGTTTTTGTTTTGTTTTGTGTGTTTTTGCTTTTTAAAAAGGAGAGTTAGCAAAATCTGTTGTCTGGCAGTTAGCATTTGTTCATGTGTACAAGTTATTAAAATGCTTACCTAGACAAGAATCTTGTCAAAGTAAAACTCTGATTTGCCAACCATAGCAGCTTACCTTTTATTATGTAAACATGAATGATGTAAACCCAGTATAAATTTAAATCATGGAACACAAAATCAAAGTGATGGACTGAGAACCCACCAACCAGCGTGGAATCAGGACTTCACCAACACAGTTGCGCTTATCAGCGTGTGCTTCTCCTTGCCTGTGTCTTTACCCTAACTGCCCTGACCCCCAGCCGCTCTTCAATTTTGTGTTCATCATTTACTTTCTTTTTAATACTACTGGTTTTTATCACGAGGTTCCGTAAATAATATGCTTGGTTTTTTTTGTTGTTGTTGTTAAGTTTTGTAAAATTGGTAACATTCTATGTGAGTCTTCTGGGACTTGGCTCTTTTTCCCCATTCACTGTGTTTCTTTGACATTTATTTATATTGTTGAATGTAATTGTAGTTCATTTATTTCGCTGCTGACTAATATTCCATTGCATGGATTTATTTACTATTCTATTGATGGGTATCTGGGTTACTATTGGAGGGTTTCCGTTTGCTTATTTTACTCGTTTTTGATATATTTGTTTTGATGTGTCTATGCATTGATACAGATGTGTGTGTTAATGTGTGATTCAGCCATCATTTATATGTATAGTAGTGTACATGTACAAACTTGAGGATACATATATAACGGTAGAAGCATAGAGAATGTTCAGCTTTATGAAGTAATGCCAAATTATTTTCCAAAACCTTTGGGCTAACTTACCTTCCACTAATCATACATCAGATGGCAACCCACTCCGGTACTTTTGCCTGGAAAAATCCCATGGACAGAGGAGCCTGGTGGGCTGCGGTCCATGGGGTCGCTACGAGTCAGACACAACTGAGCGACTTCACTTTCACTTTTCACTTTCATGCATTGGAAAAGGAAATGGCAACCCACTCCAGTGTTCTTGCCTGGAGGATCTCAGGGACCGGGGGAGCCTGGTGGGCTGCCGTCTATGGGGTCGCACAGAGTTGGACACGACTGAAGTGACTTAGCAGCAGCGGTCATACATCAGAACCTCCTGTTGAGCCAAATCATTGCCAAAACTCAGAATTCTCAGAATTTTTAACTTTTCCTAATGTAGTGGCATCTTACTATGGTCTTAAGTTGCTTTTCTGTGATTGCTAATGAGGTTGAACATCTTTTCACTTGGTACTCAACACTGGTGTTTTTCTTGCAGAAAATGCTTATTCATGTGTTTTGTCCACTGTGTACTTAAAACTATGCATTAAGTGCATTTATTTTTTACATTTTAAAAGAATAACATATAGAAAAGTTGCAAGTGCAAGAAAGATAAATTTTTCCCCTAAAGATTTGATCTGATGCTCTATCATCTGTAAATAAATGAATGTAGATCTCTTGCAAACAAGAACATTTTCATATAAACAACAATAAAACCATGAAAATCAGGAAATTAATATTGGTGCATTACTATCATCTAATCCTCAGATCTCATTCAATTTTCACAAGTTGTCCCAATAATGTCCCTTATAGTAAAATGTTCTTTATAATAAAAGGATCCAGTTTAGAATCACACCTTGCTTTTTTTTTTCCATTTATTTTTATTAGTTGGAGGCTAATTACTTTACAATATTGTAGTGTTTTTGCCATACACTGACATGAATCAGCCATGGACTTACACTTGCTTTTTACTTGTCACGTCTCTTTAGTCTCTTTCAATCTGAAACCATTCTTCAGCCTTTGACTTTCAGGATCTTGGCACTTGCAGGATCTTGGCACTTTGAGGACTGTTTAGGCTGGTTATTTCGTAGAATGTAGGTTATGAATATTTGGCAGAAATATCATAGATGTTATACTGTGTCTTCTCTTTTTATCTTATAAGGTGGCACAAGATTTCATTTTGACCTATTACTGTTGAAGTTCACTTGGATTACTTGATTCAGAGGATCATTTTTTCTCAGGTTTCTCTACTGTGAAATTACTCATTTTTCCTCTGTAATTAATAATTATTTTGTGTGAAGGTGCTTTGAAACTGTAAATATCCCCTTCCTGATCAAACTTTTATTTAATTAATGAATTAATTTGTATCACTGTGAGTTCATGACTGTATTTTATTCAGTGATCTATAATACATTACTGTTGTTAACTTATTTTGATGCTTATCTTACCCTGAGTGAGCCAGTGGGATCTGCTTCAAGATGCCTTCTGAGTCTTTTTGACATGTCATTCCTCGACCATATTGCTACCTCCAATTTCATTCCCACATTACAGAGATTAATTTTCTGTAGAGACACATTTTCTCCCTTTTTGGCACCTCTAACAGTGAAAAATTTGCCTATTATTATCCTAAATGTACTTACTTATTTGGTCAGTCTCCCCGTATGTGGTCGATCTGCCAGTTTCATTGACCCTCCACCACCTCACGATTCTGTTTTGAACTTCAAAACCATTTATGTGGAAGCCCTCCTCGGCCCACTTGGACTCCTACACTGCACAGCACGGTGCATCTTTTTATAGGGCCCTTGCTCAGGCATGCCTCCTGTTGCTGGACCGCTGCGGCGGAGGGCTCTGCTCACCTGGACCACCGTCGCAGAGCTTGGGCCCTGCCTCCACACCAGTGTCCCCTCCTTCTACCATGGACACCTGCCTCAGCCTGCTTGGCCTCTGATACCCCTTGTTAGGAACGCCTCCTTTCTATTTTGCCCACTTTTAGTTAAAATGTTGCAAGATACACACATATTCTATACTCCAAATTTTTAGCAATGTAGTTAGTGATATTGTAGTTTATTGTTTTTTTGTTTGTTTGTTTGTTTTTGTTTTTGTATTTGTCAATGAATGGACATTTTAAAGTATAATACAGTTGAATTTAGTAATCATATGCTTTATAGGTAACCATTTCTGTATCTTAAGAAAACCTTCTCTACCCGGAGTTCATAAAGATATCTCTTATATTTTATTTTAAAAATATTAGAGACTTGTTTTCTCTACTTAAAACTTGACTTCCTGTGGAATTTATTTTTTATGTATTATGCAGTAGGGATCAAATTTCTTTTTCTCCCCCAAATGAATAACCAATTGTTTCAGCACTGTTGAATAAATTCCTCCTTACTTTAATGATCTGCAGTGCAACTTTTATTAAATATCATTTTCCATATATGTGAAGGTCTATTTCTTCTCCCAATGGTCAGTTTGTCTCTTTTCCAGGAGCACACTAACTTAATGGCTAAAACTTTATAATAAATCTCTGTATAGATAGAGCAAATTCCCATACTGTATGCTTTATCTGGTTAGATGGCTTGTCTCCTATGGGCTTTTGCTGTCCATTGTAAATTTTAGAATCAACTTATGAAACCTTTGGAGTTCTATTGCATTTCATTCAGTGTATTGGTTCACTTTGAGGAGAATTAGCATGTTATAGTAGTGAGTCTTTCTTCTATTAGGAACATCCCATTTATTCAGGTTATCTTCCATTATTGTCTCCATATAGAATTTGCAGTGTTTACAAGTTAATTCTTGAGGTACATTTTCGTGTTGGATATTTTTTAAATGTTATTTTCTGTTTGTTACTGGTATATAAAAACACAGTTGATTTTTTTTATGTGATTTATATTTAGTTACAATGAGTTAAATACTAAAATCTGTTCAGATTAAATGTCAGACATGCTCAAAAGCAGATAAGTAAGATTAGAAGTTCAAGTTTTTCTCTGAAATTACTTTTGATGTTTTAATAAGTACTAAGTAGATAGTCATCTTTTTTCTTTTTTTATCAGCTTTATTGAAATAATTTGCTTACCATAAAATTCACCCATTTCAAGAATTCTTCATAGCCATATAGGTGCTCAGTCAACACCACCATTGAATTTTTGAACATATTCATGACTCTAAAAAGCATCCCATGCCCATTAGCCATCACCCCCCATCCTTATCCTGCTCCATCCTCAGCCCTAGGCAATTACTCATCTACTTGCTGTCTCTGAATTTGCTTATTCTGGACATTTCTCATAGATGGAATCTTGTAATACGTGGTTTTTTGTGACTGGTTTTTTCTTTCAGTAAGCACATAATAGCAAGATTTGTCTGTGTTATAGAATATATCAGTAGTTCATTCCTTTTTATGGCTGAATAATATTTCATTGTATTGAATGTATCACATTTTGATATTCATTGGTTGATAGACACATAGGTTGTTTCTGATTTCTGGCTGTTGTGAATAATGTTATTGTAAGCGTGTATATAGAGGTTTTTGTGTGGACATAAGTTTTCGTTTCCCTTCTGTTTATAGCCTCAGAGTAAGAATTTCTGGGTTATATAGTAGTAACTCTTAACTTTTTAAGGAGCTGCCAAACTGTTTTCCAAAGAGGCTATGCTATTTTATGTCTCATCAGCAATGTATAAAGGTTTCAGTTTCTCTCTATCCTCCCTAACCTTAGAATTATTCAGTCTTTTAAATTATATATATATATATATATGTAATGTTCTAGTGGGTATATAGTGAAATATCATAGTTTAATTTGCAGTTCTCATAAGTCATGACATGTGCATCTTTTGTGTGTTTACCAAACTTTCATGTATCTTTGGTGAAAAGTTCTCAAGTCTTTAGCCTATTTTTAAAAATTGATTTATCATCTTCTTCCAGAGGCCTAAGGGCTTTTAATATGCTGGATACCATTTCTTTATCATGTATACTCTTTGCAAATATTTTCTCCCATCATGAGGCTCGTCTTCTATCTAAGTTGTATCTT
Source organism: Dama dama (assembly GCF_033118175.1). NCBI lineage: Eukaryota > Metazoa > Chordata > Mammalia > Artiodactyla > Cervidae > Dama > Dama dama. Next base: position 27,411,561 of record NC_083711.1, read on the forward strand.
TTGAAGAATTTGATGTAGTCCAGATGCTGTTGCTGGTAAAGGTTGAAGGCAGGAGGAGAAGGGGACGACAGAGGAGGAGATGGTTGGATGGCATCACTGACTCGATGGGCATGAGTTTGAGCAGGCTCCAGGAGTTGCTGATGGACAGGGAAGCCTGGCGTGCTACAATCCATTGGTTGGCAAAGAGGCGAACACAACTGAATGACTGAACTGATTTTTTTTTTAAATGGATTGAACTTTTATTGTTGTATTTAATAAATCTTTCCTGACCTAAGGTCGTGAGATTTTTTTCCCCCTTATGCTCTTTTCTAGAAGTTTTGTAGTTTCCTTTCTTACAATTTGGACTGTGATCTATTTTGAGTTACTAATTTTGTATGTTGTGAGGTAAATGTTTATACTTACCAGTTTATTTTTACATGTGAATATCCAGCTGTTCCTGCACCATTTATTAAAAAGACTTTTTTCTCATTGAATTGCCATGGCATATTTGTTGAAAATTAAATGACCATGAATGTGACAGTTTATTTTGGGCTGTCTATTCTGTTTCATTATTCAGTTGTCTATCTCTGTGCCCATATCGCACTGTATAGGTTATTATAGTTTTATTTAAGTTTTGAAACCAGGTAAAGTCCTGGCAACATTAATCTCCTTTTTCAATATTGTTTGGGTATTTGAGGTTCTTTAGACTATCATATATATATTTTATGATCGATTTCTACAGAAAAAAAAAGCAGTGTGAGATTTTGATAGTCACTTTGGGGAGAATTGCATCTTAACAATACTGAGTCTTCTAATTCATGAACAAGAAATGCATCTTCGTTTATTTAGATGTTTAATTTCTCTCAACAGTATTTTATATTTTGAGTATACAGGTTTTGCATTTTCTTTAATAATTTATGTTAATTTTGTATCACACCTCACGGCATTTGTGATCTTCATTCCCCAATCAGACTGAACCTGAGCCCCCCTTGCAGTGGAAGTTCAGAGTCTCAACCACTGGACCACCAAGGAAATCCCTGCATTTTTAAAATTAGATTTATTCTTAATTCTCTTATTCTTTTTTGCTACTACTGTGAGTGAGTGGAAATTTTTTAAATTTCATTTTTGACTTGTTTGTTGCTAGTATATAAAATGCATTTAATTTTTATACATGGCTTGTATCCTACAATCTCTCAAAATGTTCTTAATTTTATTAGCATTTGTTTTTTTTTTTTTGCTTGCTTAAGATAATCTGCATCCAGGATCATATTGCCTACAAATTAAGAGTTTTTATCTTCTTTTCCAATCTGCATGTCTTTATGTTTCTTGCCTGATTGCTTTGAATAGAGTCACTGGTACAGTGTTGAATAGTAGTGGCTAGAGCCATCATCCTTGCCTCTTCCCAGATGTCAGAGGGGGGAAAGTATTCAGTCTTTCTCCAGTAAATATGGTATCACCTTTAGGCTTTTGTCCCAGAAAGGAAGGGTTGTTTGACATTGAAGCAATCAACTAATGTAATGTATCATATTAAAATAATGTAGGACAAAACTTGATTTTCTCAATAGACACAGACAAAAAAGATAAAGGGAACAGAAAACAAAGGGTTTAAACAATGAGAGAGAGAGAAGAAGCTACTTTAGATACAGTGAAGAGGAAAATCTTCTCTGAGATCACAAAAAGCTGATCTCTAAACAACCTAGAGGCCCTCATCACACAAAGAATAAAGTGAACAGGAAGCTCTTCAGTACTTGATACTGCGCTTGATTTGTTTACTTTGTAATTCCAATATCTCCCACAGCACCTTGCCCCTGCAATTTGTTCAGATAGAAACTAGATAGTTTAGTACCTTGCTTTCTTGACAGTCACATTCCGATCAAGTTATGGTGACATATTCTTTTTGTTGTTCAGTCGCTCAGTTGTGTCCAACTCTTTGAGACCCTATGAACCGCACTACATCAGACTTCCCTATCCTTCACCATCTCCTGGAGCTTGCTCAAACTCATATCCATTGAGTCGGTGATGCCATTCAACCACCTCATCATCTGTAATCCCTTTCTCCTCCTGCCTTCAGTCTTTGCCAGCGTCAGGGTCTTTTCCAGTGAGTCAGTTCTTCGCATCAGGTGGCCAAAATATTAGAGCTTAAGCTTCAGCATCAGTCCTTCCAGTGAATATTCAGGATTGATTTCCTTTATAATTGATTCGTTTCATCTCCTTGCGGTCTAAGGGACTCCGAGATGTCTTCTCTAACACCACAGTGCAAAAGCATCAGTCCTTTGGTGCTCGGCCTTCTTTATGGTCCAACTCTCACATCCACACATGACTACTGGAAAAACCATAGCTTTGACTAGATGGACCTTTGTTGGCAAAGTAATGTCTCTGCTTTTTAATATGCTGTCTAGGTTAGTCATAGCTTTTCTTCCAAGGAGCAAGTATCTTTTAATTTCATGGTTGCAGTCACTGTCCCCAGTGATTTTGGAATCCAAGGAAAGAAAGTCTGCCACTGTTTCCATTGTTTCCCCGTCTATTTGCCATGAAGTGATGGGACCAGATGCCATGATCTTCGTTTTTTGAATGTTGAGTTTTAAGCTGGCTTTTTCGCTCTCCTTTCACTTTGATCAAGAAGCTCTTTAGTTCCTCTTCACTTTCTGCCATAAGGGAGGTGTCATCTGCATATCTGAGGTTATTGATAATTTCTCCCACCGGTCTTGTTTCCAGCATGTGTTTCATCCAGCCCTGCTGGCATTTCTCATAATGTACTCTGCATTTAAGTTAAATAAGCAGGGTGATACTATATAGCCTTGACCTACTCCTTTCCCAATTTTGAACCATTCTATTGTTTCATGTCCCATTCTAACTGTTGCTTCTTAACCGGTATGCATGTTTCTCAGGAGGCTGGTAAGGTGGTCTGGTATTCCCATCTCTTTAAGACTTTTCCACAGTTTGCTGTGATCCACACAGTCAAAGGCTTTAGCGTAGTCAATAAAGCAGAAGTAGATATTTTTCTGGAACCCTCTTGCTTTGTCTATGATCCAACGAATGTTGGCAATTTGATCTCCGGTTCCTCTGCCTTTTCTAAATCTAGCTTGAACATCTGGAAGTTCTCAGATCATGTACTATTGAAGCCTAGCTTGGAGAATTTTGAGCATTGCTTTGCTAGCGTGTGAGATGAGTGCAATTGTGTGGGAATTTGAACATTCTTTGGCATTGCCATGAAAACTGACCTTTCCCAGTCCTGTGGCCGCTGCTGAGTTTTCCAGATGTGCTTACATATTGCGTGCAGCACTTTCACAGCATCATCCTTTAGAATTTGAAATAGCTCAACTGTAATTCCATCACCTCCACTAGCTTTGTTTGTAGTTGTGCTTCCTAAGGCCCACTTGACTTTGCATTGCAGGATGTCTGGCTTTTGGTGAGTGATCATACCATCGTGGTTATCTTGGTCATGAAGATCTTTTTTATATAGTTCTTCTGTGTATTCTTGCCACCTCTTCTTAATATCTCTTCTTATCCTTTGGAAACATATTTTAATGATGACATAATACTTTACAATATAATTATAAGAAAGTCATTTGAATGTTTTCTTTATTTGTTTGTTTTTTATTCATAGGCATGCTTCCTTCCTTCATGATTTACAACACATCTGGCATATTCTTTCATTGATTTGGATTTAAGGCTAATTTTTCCATTTATTCATATTCTATGATAGTTGTTGATTTTATATTATCTTTTGCTAATTTTTAAGTATTCTTTTAACTTATTCTTCATGTGGTCATAAGTTTAGCTCAGAAAGGTTATAATAGTGCTTTAATAGATAAAACAATTCTAGTATGTGGCAAAGTATCAAACGTGAATTGTGGATACTGAATATTGTTCCCTCTCTACATGGAAGAATGTAGACTCATGAACTTTATGTACCATTACCAAGTATTTTGCACTATCTGAACTGAGATTATGGGAAGTGAGTAGTATTAGAAAAAAGTCTGGAATTATGTTCCAGAGAACTGTCAAGGCCTTGTTTTGTTTGCAAGTAAAATATAACAAGGTTAGAATTCCACTTTTAAGTTCTTACTAGTTTTGTAATTTGGGATAACTTAAACTCAGTTTCCTCATCTATAAAATGAGGATTATAATCATCATCTCATAGGGTTGTATATAAAGAGTTTAGTGCAGTACTTGATGCATAGTAACTGCCCAGTAAATGAGAGCTATCTTTACCTTCTGCTGAGTCTCTCATAGTCCTGGGAGTCCTGGTGAGAGTGGTAGCAAAGCCTCTGAAGATGTTTACTTTTACTCTTGTCAAGAATTGGTCATATTCTTCAGTGAATATGGCTGTTTCGAGACTGTTTCTTGTCTGCCCATGTGCAAAAAAAGATATGGCCCAAAAGGTAGTATTCTAAAGTAAATTAAGTTAGACCTTTGTCATTAACTTATAGTTATTATACTCAAAAATAGAGTTGTAATTACTTTCTTTTCCAACTTGAAAGATAATACATTTTTTTTTTCTTTTTCAAGGAAAAAAAAAAAAAAGAAATGAACTAAAAATTGAACAGTTATAACATTGACAAGGGGCAGGATAGAGTTGTCTTGGGTGTAGCTTCTGCGTTGGTGGACTGGGAATTCAGGGAATTTGGAAGGCCTCTGGCATATTCTCGTAGGAGTACTAAATTGATTGTTAATATGGTTACTTTTAAGTTCAAGTATAACGCTCTGCCTTATAAATTATCAGAAGTGATTATTCCTGACTCTCTCAGAATTCCTATGAGAATTTATACTCAAGGCCTAATTTGAGTCCAGGATCTATCATTTGGGGCATGGCACTTAACCAGCCCTGCCTGCACACTGTTTCTCCTCCGTAAAATGGGATAAGGCCTCCCCTGCTTGTTTCACTGAGTTAGGAATATTCAATGAGGTCATGTTCATGAAAGTGCTTTGTAACTGGCGTGACACCCGTTCATCCTGTCAGACCTGCCCTTTTCTCACTCTTGTTTGGTAGGTCACTGGTGAGGGTGACATGATAACCCAGAAATCTGTACTGTACACTGCCTCCTACGAGTGTTTGCTTTATACACATACAAGGGATTAGACAGTGGTAGACTGCTGATATTTCATCCTTTAACTTGTTTTATCTATTATAAAAGTAATACACGTTTATTGTGAAGAAACTGAAAAATAAAGATAAGGAAAAAGAAAAAATAAAAGTAACCTGTACCTGGAAGAATAATTACTATATTTATTTTTGTGTAATTTTAAAACAAAAATTCAGTAACAGCATAACATTGTTTCCTGTTTTATCACTTAATATATAATATTGTATATTATTCCCTGAAACTTAATTCCCTTATATAATATTTTAGTGGCTATGTAGTATGTAATGACATGCTTATGGCTAAGTATGTGTACATATCCTCTCTTTTTTTTTTCTCATTAGGAAAAATTCTATACTTGGAATTGCTACATCAAGGGGCATACAGCATTTTAAGAAGTACAAGTTTTTAGCTTCATTGAAATGTAATTGACAGAAAATAAACTGCGTGTTTCAGTTCAGTTCAGTTCAGTCGCTCAGTTGTGTCCGACTCTTTGCAACCCCATGAATCGCAGCACGCCAGGCCTCCCTGTCCATCACCAACTCCCAGGGTTTACTCAAACTCATGTCCATCGAGTCAGTGATGCCATCCAACCATCTCATCCTCGTTGTCCCCTTCTCCTCCTGCCCCCAATCCCTCGTAGCATCAGGGTCTTTTCCAATGAGTCAACTCTTCTCATGAGGTGGTCAAAGTATTGGAGTTTCAGCTTCAGCATCAGTCCTTCCAATGAACACCCAGGACTGATCTCCTTTAGGATGAACTGGTTGGACCTCCTTGCAGTCCAAGGGACTCTCAAGAGTCTTCTCCAACACCACAGTTCACATATGTGTACCCCCATTAAGTCAGCACCACAATTGAGATCATGCTGTTTTGTAATCCCATCTTCTTATAACTTTTCACAACTATTCCCAGGCAACCACTGATCTGTTTACTCTCCCTTTGGATTAATTTGCATTTACTACATTTTTATGCTTATAGAATCACACACTATGTATTCCTTTTTGTCTGGGTTCTTATACTCAGCACAGTTATTTTGAAATTCATTAGTGTTGTTTATATCAACAGTATATCATTTTTTGCTGTTGAGTGCTGAGTAGTAAATGTTCCATTGTATGGATATAGCATAATTCATTCACTATTAATGGGAATTTGAGTTGTTTCCAGTTTTTGGCTATTAAAAATAAAATTGCTTTGGACATTGGTGTAGAAGTCTTTCTATATACGTAAAATATTTGATATTTATTACCAAATTTTTTGCTGGGAAGGTTACATAGGTAATATATTGAAACCGACAAGGCTTAATATGAAACTAGCAATTTTTTTTTTTTTCTTTTTAAGAAACTTTGGAAATATATCTTTGGGAGGATTTAGAATTTTTAGATGGAATTTTATTGGATTAATTTGATAGAAATTTGAAATTAACAGGTTACTAAGTACTTCTTCGCAACTATGAACCTTTTTCACAGTGTGTTTTCTTGAATCATCTACTTTTATCAAGTAAAGTGTTGTCTAAGAAGCAAAAATCTGTTGCTTGCCTTTAGTGGTAAATTAGTATTTCATAAACAACTCATATTTCTCTGTGAAATGACTCTATTGAACTTGAACAAGAAAAGATACTAAGAAAGTTTACAGAACTTTACAAAAGATACTGCAGAATCTGGTTTGGAATAGATGCCAAACTCTTTTTTTCCTCTTCCTAAGATACTCACTAGATAGAAGGAGGAGTGGGAATCTGAAGACTCCAAATGACATCAGAGTTACTTTTCAGCAGCCTTCTCAATTTCCTTTCTCAGAAAGCAGAGACTCCCAGCTTGGAGATGGACGGTGAGAATGTTTTCCCTGGGATCTTAAGCTTAATCATTGTGACTTCAGTATATTTCAGACAGTCTTTTCTTGGTTATAAATGAGCTTATAATTACCAGATTTGTATTTTGTGCTTTATCTGTGCAAATAACTTCATTATGCAGTGTGTGTGTATGTGTGTTTTTAATTGAGTAGGATATGATCTTATAACTAAGGAACTTACAGGGAAAGAATAAATATAGGTAAATAAGTATCATTAAACAATAGGAAGAGGTTAAATGCCATAAGAAAGACACAGACAACATTCTTGAGAATTCAGAGGTGTAGATTACTTCTGGAGAGAGAGATTGAGATGCTTAACAGAAGAACAGCATTTACGTTAATGATACTTTTGTTTTTTTACCAGAAAAAACAAAAATTATTTGTTTTTTTTTAACCAGAAACCAGGGAGAATGGACAGTTAATATAAATAGCAATCGGATTTCAGATAAAAAGTTAATTATCATTTGGAGGAAAAATAGGAGTATGTTTGGTTTTGTGGGTTTATTATAGTATAAGTCAGTGATTACTTTTTGAATTATATAAAATGGTTACCTCTTCCAAGGCAGATAGTAGTATTTCAGCATTTCTGAGAAGAGATTTAAAAATCTGATTAAATTATCATGAGTAGATGGGCAGTGCTGCAGAAAGAGATAAGTGAGTGGCTAATTCTACTTGGACTTAACCTACTTGTTTTCTAGTATAGCTAGAACCTAAATGAATTTGTCATGTCTTAAGTTCTTGGGCCTTGTGCTGCTTATACATGGACAGAAGAACTATAAGTAAACAGGGAAAAGGCACAGTGACTGATTATTGTGGTCATAATTAGTTGTGAAGAGTTCAGCTAACTGAAAACTCTGTTTTAGAAGAGTTTTATGGACCCTGATGTTTCAGTAGGTGGATGGCAACTTTGAGCCAGATTTGTTCTCTACCTGTAGGCATCATATGGTTGGCACAGTGATAATACTAACTCCTTTTTCTTCACTGTTCTAATTATGTTCAGAAAATCTAGTGGTGAGATTTTTCTTTCAATTATTCTACTTCCCTTTTATTTTAATTACTGTGTGTATTCTTTCTTGTAATTTAGGCAAGGAAATCTTTAAAACATTATACTTATTAAACAAAAACACTATAAAATTATTAGTGGTTATTGGTTGCTAGTCATTTATTCACATATTCAGTTATCTTTTTCCTCAACCTAACTTTTATTTATAAATATTAAAAGTTCTTTTACTCAAGTATAATTATGTGTTGATATCTGTTTGATAGTCTGAAATCTGCTCTTATATTTGTTGAAACATAGTTGATGTTAAATCCTAATTCTTGACTTTTAATTTTGTTAAAATGAAAATTCTAACAATTCATATTCTTGTGACCATCAAGATATAATTATGTCTTGTTTGTTGCTCTTAATTTATCACCACCTTTGTTTTGTGGTAAGCTCCAACCACTTTTGACAGTTGGTAAATAAATTGTTATCGCCAGATGGTAAACATACATAGCCAATAATTGGCCTTGAAAAATGACCAAATTTAGGTCTTTGTTCCAGATAGGAGATAGATTATTTAGAATACATGGTGAACAACTTTCAAAGCAATTAAATTTGAATTATTAGTGACTATCTCTGTCATTTATATATGTTTTTAAATATTTAAGATTTTAAAAGTGAATATGTTAAGTGTATTGTTACTGTAGTATGTCTTGTTGAACAGTTTTTCCTTTTGAATGAGGAACTCATGGCCAAATAAGTTTGGGAGAAGTTGAATCATATTATAAAATACCTATTCACTAGGCCTTCCATTAGCCAGTGGGCTATCAGTCTCCAATAGGAAAATCTTGAATGTATCTAGTATATGACAGAATAGATTGAAGACTCTGAGCTAATGTATTAATGTTTCATAAGGTTTTACTATGGTTTGTAATACAGCTCCACTTGGAAACCAGTTATGTTATATTTTTAAGTATAGTAATGTCCTGAGTAAGAAGTCAAAGAGGATGATTAGGAAAGAAGGAAAAGTATTTAATTAATAATATGTAAAACATATGAAACATGAGTGTATATAAAGCTTCTCAATGTCTTAGACCAAGATTTCACCCTTTATTGTATTTTAAAGGGCTCCATGTATTTTCTGTTCTCTGTTCATCTTAGTGTGTAAGCTAATTTTGATAAATATTGATAATATAAAAGTTAATATCTTGAGTAGAAGTGGATTATTGGCCATAACTCAGTTTAGCTTAAAACACTTGAATATACTCATTTTCTAAGTGGAGTTTTATTGTTATATCTTATGATTTCTCATTGGGAAGCATGCTTTTTTGTACATTATTTTTTTCCTAGTTTGATTAAATTGTTGATAACTGTTTCAACAGATGTCTAAAGTGTTAAAAACTTTTTTGTCATATGAAGTATCCATATGAAGAAACAAAAATGTGGGCCAGTAATTTAGCTGATTCTAACAGTTTGGGTTACCAGGTTGGAAGTGAGGCTAATTGTCAACATGGGAAATCTTCCCTGAATTTTATAAAGCTTTATATAACTTTATATAACTCCTCAAAGTAAGATTTTTAAGAAATAATGCTTTTAAAAAGTATTTCAACTTCTACACGAAGGTTTCAGTGAGAAACCTTTGTACTTGCTATTGGTGAAATCAAGATCAGTCCAGAATCTGGGTGAGTCATTGGGATTGATTGAATTCATTGCCATAAACTAACCTGGCTACCTCACTTTTACTTCCCTGGCTTCATGGATGACCTGGGCAAGAAAATTTGGACGTTCTGCTCAAATAAGCCATTGTTAGTTCCCAATGTAGCTTCCACCCAATCGTTAGTTTCCTTCCCCATGGCCAGCATTTTGGTTCAGAGTTCTTTTCTCAGCTGGAGCTCTTGTGCTGCTAAGCCTCCATACTGAAGTCTTTGCTCCAGTCTCTCACAGGTGCTAGATCTTGCCAAGACTCCACTCTGCTGTGTTACTTCTTTGATCAAAATAATTCAGTTATGCCAGTAGCAAAATGACCATAAAAAAAATATCAAGACTTTCTTCAGTCAATCCTGATTTACCATTACAGTGGGAAACATTCATATAATTAATGTTTTTCTGAATTTGATGTCTATAAAAATTGATTTTCCATAAGTTTTTTTTACTTAATACTTTAGTGGATATCACTAACATTATTTTAGGAGGAAAATTCCCACTATAATGAGCCTCTGTGTCAACTAAGGTTTTTTTCCCCTCTACCATGGAAGGTTTCAAATGAATTAATTAAAATAATTTTAAAATGTATTGATTTAAGTGTCAATTCACTTTCTCTTCTTACACAGATCCTGTTTTTTTTTTTTTTAATTAACTGTGTTGAATCTGATATTTTCCTTGATTCTCTGGTACATTTTGCCCTTCAACCATGTGGCCTGTAGTTTGCATATCTGAAATTGGTGTGATTCTGACAGTAGAGCTTATTATGTACTTTATTTAGATAATTAGAATTTCTCCATTCTAGATTAGAGCTATGCTAGTAATTTTCAAACCCTATTTATTTTCTTTTTTGCATTTACTTTTAGAGAAATTGTTGATAATTCAATCTGTGCAAGCTTCTGCATACTAAGTCACTCAGTCGTTGTCCAACTCTGTGTGACCCCATAGACTGTAGCCTGCCAGGCTTGTCTGTCCATGGGATTCTCCAGGCCAGAATACTAGAATGGGTTGCCATGCCCTTCTCCAAGGGGCCTTCCCGACCCAGGGATTGAACCCACGTCTCTTATGGTTCCTGCATTGGCAGGTGGTTTCTTTACCACTAGTGCCATCTGGGAAGCCATGCAAGCTTCTAGCTTGAAGCTTTTATTTCCTGCTATTGCTACCCTTCGTCCCCACCATCTTGCAGCCTGTGTGCTAAGCTTCTCAAAATATTTGTGGTGGAGTACTAGTTTTTGTTTGGTTGTTTTCACTTCATTATGTTAGTAGCTTACTTTTACTGTCCTTTTCAAAAGCTTCTGTCTAAGGCAGATTGAAAATTAAGAAGCATACATACAAATTATACATCCAAATCTTTGATCATTAAATTCAAAAGGCAGCAAATTACTTTGTCAAATTGTATGAAAGTTTAGATCCCCTGGAGGAAGAAATGGCAACCCACTCCAGTATTCTTGCCTCAGAAATTCCAAGGCCAGAGGAGCCTGGCGTGCAGTAGTCCCTGGGGTTGCAAAGAGCTGGACATGACTGAGCAACTGAGCACAGAATTACTTGTAATTTTTGTCCTTTAAGTGAATTGCCTAGTTTCTGGAACACACTGTACTGTTCTGCTACCCTGCTCAGATGATGCTCCTCCCACTTTTAGGATGCTTTTAGCTTCTTTTCTAATTGGCAAAGCCTTCCTTGTGTTAGAGTCAATTTGCATACCACCTCTGTGGAGTGTCTTCACTAAGAAAAGCATTGCCTGCCTTTTCATCCCATCTTCTTCCCAAGAATTTGCCCTTCCATGCTTTTTACACTTTGTTCATGCCTCCTCTTATAGTAGTATTTCATTATGTCACTGATTATATTTTTTTCAGTATGTCCAATATTGTGGGTCCACTAAAGGCTGGTCTATCACTTAGTTACTCTTCTATCTTCAGCTCTCAACATAGCAGCTTCTTTACAAATATATGTGGAGTCATTGCTTCTTGTAAATTCAGAATAGCAGTGACTATCCCAAGATGGGAGATATTTCATATCCCCTGTAATCTTTTTAAAAGGTCATCCTTTTATTTTTCCCCTAGTGTTTTGGAAGCATTTCTGCACAGAGAACAATGTTTATCAGTCACAGTTATAATGTAAATTCTTGAAAATTAGAAAGTAGAGATTTCATCTGAAGATTAAAACCAAGATTGTGCTTCTCAGGAAGTTTCTTTGCTTTAGTAAAGCAGCAGCAGTTTTCAAACTTCTTGCCTCAGGACCCTTTTATGCTCTTAAAATATTGAGGGACCCCAGAGAGTTTTTGTCTAGAGGGTCATATCAACCAGTATTTGCCATATTAGAAATTTTAAACTGAGAAAAATTTTAAAACACAGGATTACACAAGTATGCTTTCCAGGAGTCGTCAACAGAGTGCTGCACATCCTGTAGCCCTAGACAGCTCCATTGTAGACTTAGAAGGGAAAGAGACAAGAAGGCAGATAGCAGTTTGGTGTTAGAAGGTAGTGTTGACTTCATGTGCCTCCTGAATGGATCATGCATGGGTTGCCTCGGAGTCCCTGGGCCACACTCTGGGAACTGCTGCTTTATAAGAATTCACTTTAGTTGCCAACAGAATATTCTGTATTTTTTATTTTGATCATGTTGTAACCTAGCTTTTGTGTTTATAGATTAATAAATTGTTGGGTTTTTTTTTTTTTTAAGTATCTGCGAGGTCTATCATGTTACCCACTCTTCTATTAATGTCTAGACATAGAATGTGCTGGAGCTTATTACCAGTGTTGGCTTGGCAGCTGTAAGAAGGAGCTGCTTACTCAAGGAGAAGTCATTTTATTTGTGGATACTCATTAAGGTCATTCCTAGTTATGCCCTGTCAGTACCCTGGCTTTTACGTGCTAGCCCTTTTTATGACTAATGAACTTCCAAATACTTCTTCTGTGATGATTCTCCTTACCCCAGAGGGCTTGGAGGTTTGGTCATTTTCCTATTTCACAAAGTAAAGTTTTATCTCATTTTCACTGGAGTGGGAAGTCTTCCCTTCGAGACCTTTCCTTCTTCTCTCCTTTGTGTGACCTTCCCCTCCACTTGCCTCAACATGATCCCCGATGCTGGCTCTCCTTTCCTGGGAGTAATGTCTGCTCTCTGGCAGATAGTGACTTGGCCCTAGTGACTCCTGTTCTTTGTCACTCTCTACCCTCTTACCTTGGCTGATACTCTGTTAAATTCTTTCTGAGGTCTTAGCGGGACAGTCAGTCTCCTGGAGTATTTGACGACTCCCTTCAAATTAAAAGGGGACTGGGTCTTCCGGGAGAGTCCTGGGCATGCATGGTATAAACCTGTCAGCCGCGCGGGAGCACCAAGATGGCGGCTCGTTCAGACTCCTGTTCGTTCGCTGACAGCTCCATCCTGTTTACTCATCAGTCTTCTTATTGTGCGTTGGTGTCATCGTGTGAGCTGTAATTTGGGGCTTTATCTTTATGAGTGACAAACTAGAAGCACAAAGCTGATAGAATGTCGGGGACTTTTTATTTTTTAATTCTGTGTCCTAAACATAGTAAGCAGTCAGTAAACGTCTGCTAAGTTAATTTTATTTTCATTAGTGTTGATGAAACTCTGAGCTCCAGCAATGACTTTATGGTTTAAGCCAGCCCTCTCTCCCTTATTGGAGAAGGAAACGGCAACCCCCTCCAGGATTCTTGCCTGGGAAATCCATGGACGGGGAGCCTGGCAGGCTACAGTCGGTAGGGTCACAAAGAGTTGGACATGACTGAGTGACTGACCATGCACATCTCTCCCTTGTAGCCAAGGGAACTCTGCCATCACACTCTTCTGAAAAAGTACATGTTGCTGCCTTATAAGCAAAATCCTTACCTGATACTTAGTGAGGAATGCTATTTGAAATATACAAATTTCAAATCTCCAAGAGAATCTGATTCTGACTCTTTGTTAAATACCTTTAGTTTTCTTGTAAATTCATACATCATATTGCCACGTATTCTACAAACCTCATGATTTGTAGATTATTTTCTTTTTTTTACTTAATGAACTTGTCTGAAAAATACCCTATTTTGTAACACTGTTTATGTTAGATATATTGCTATCCAAATATTTAAACCAGGTTTCATTGTTTTTCAGAGTTGTCTTTTTCTTTAACTCTCCTGCTCCTGCCTTGTTTTGACTTTCTTCTCTGGACTAATTTGTCTCAATTTCTTTCCCCTCCAAGCCATCAGCAGCTCTACAACTCTTTGTTTTTGTTTTTGTGTTCTAACATTCGTTTAGTCACACCATTGCCTGTAAACCTCCTACTGCTCACCAGATAAATGCCAACTCTTTGACATGACCTTGATTCAGAGTCCTTGGTCCCAATTGTGTTTTCAGCCTAATCTCTAGTCACATTGGACCACTGCTTCCTGTATCCCACTAAACGGTTCCCTGCCTTGGAGTGCTGTTTTTGACCCTAGAGTGACTGCCCTTCTCTTTGCCGCCTCATTTTTTAACCATCGTTGATCACCACCTTGGGCATAGCACCGCCCACTGTGTTCTATTGGACTTCTTACAAACTGCAGCCGTCGCATTTAGCACATATAGCCTGTCTCCTTTTGCACAGTGACTAAAGGAAACTTCACATGTACTGTTCACTCTCGTGTTATATACTTACTAGGTATACTTTACCCTTTTCGTGCCCCATTTGGGAAACTGTATCTCAGTGGTCCCCAACCTTTCTGGCATCAAGGACAGGTTTCATGGAAGACAGTTTTTCCTCAGACTGGGGGAAGGGGCGGGGGATGGTTTCAGAAGATTCAAACACATAACATTTATCATGCACTTTATTTCTATTATTATTACATTGTGATATATATTGAAATAATTATACAACTCACCGTAATGCAGAATTAATGGAAGCCCTGAGTTTGTTCTCCTGCAAATAGGTGGTCCCATCTTAGGGTAATGGGAGAGCGATGGGGAGCAGCTGTAAATACAGATGAAGGTTCACTCGTCTGTTGCTGACCTCCTGCAATTAGGCCTGGTTCCTAACAGGCCACTGACTGGTACTGGTCCATGGCCTGGGTGTTGGGGACCCCAGGCATATCCACATTCAAGTGAGTTAGTTTGGTTGCCACTCAGCATAAACTTGAACTCAAGCCTATTTTTTCAGACAGGTATAATTTGCAATAACGCAGGAGGAGAAGGGGACAACAGAGGATGAGATGGTTGGGTGGCATCACCTACTCGATGGACATGGGTTTGGGTGGACTCCAGGAGTTGGTGATGGGCAGGAAGTCCTGCCGTGCTACGGTTCATGGGGTCACAAAGAGTCGGACACGACTGAGCAACTGAACTGAACTGAACTGATTGGACCTTAATGCATTTTATACCTTATACTAAATACTCTTTACAACTAATTATGGCATATCTTACATATGATGAGAAACTGACATGTCACAGGTTACACTGATTTTAGGTTATTGCATTTTAAGTATTATAGCTCTTTCTTCACATAGATTATTTCCTGAGAGCTGTAGCTACTAAATTAAATTTTAAGGGCACTGCAGAGAAGACGCACACCCTCTGCTGGCATTAATACCTTCTTTTTTGACCTACTTTGGAAATACTATAACATTACAATAAAAAAAGATGTCTTGCTGATTTATAACAAGGCTGAGACTGCCTTATCTTATGTAAAACACTATTCTGATATTTTCCCCCTCTTACCAGTGTATTTATCATGTTAGGAATAAGAACTTTAATAAACATATCATGCAATTTTTTTTTACTTATTTTAATTTTAATAAGCTGTATGCAACATGCATGAAGTTTATGACTTAACCAGCTAAAAGCTCATTCTTTAAAAATAAATTGAAATTGAGAGATTAATGTCAATGAAAATACTTCCTTAGTCTTAATGTTTCACTTGCAGCAACTCTAAAATATAAACAAATAGAATTTAAGTTTTATATACTCTACACTACAATATGATCTAGAAAAAAAAAAAAAATCCCACGCAAAATCTTTGATTGCAATGGGAGGGTTTTGTTTTAAGGACTAAAAGCTGCCTCATCCTTTGTGATTGCTTGCTTCCATAATTTGTTAATGAAGAAAGGCTTCTAGGTAAACTGTCTCCCGAATGCTTGTGATTTGTTCTGTTCTGCTTGGGAAGGGTTAAGAGGAGACAACATCCTGTCAAAGACCTTGTTTTTAATTTTGCTTTGCACACTGGCACAGATCCTGCTAAGAGCAGCCCAGATTAGTTCGGAAAACCTTTGAAGAGATTTAAGATGTCCTTCAGCCAGTTTGAAGGTTTTTGTCTTGCAAATCCAGTACAAGGGCGCCTGCAGGCATCTCGACCCTTGCTGTGCTGCTGATGCGGCTCAAGGTCACACTAACCCGCCCTGTGACATTCAACAACAACAAAAAATTATGCGGTGAAACTGCTTCAGCATTCAACCAACCAACAACTTCCTTTAGTGAGGAACTGAGGAAGAAGTCTATTTTTACCCCTTCTTTTTCTTGTTTTTGGGGGGGCTCTGTGAATTTTTGCTGTAGGAAATAATCCTGGATTTCTGGTGTGTGTGATGACAAGGTCATTTCTTAATTAGAACACATGTAAAGAACAAAGCTAAATGGCTTCAAAACAGCTTTGTAGTTGATGGAGAGGATTTAAATTATTTAAAGAGATAGTCACCCATGTATGATGGAAGCAGAATTCTAAAGGCATTAACTCCTTCATTCCTGTCTCTTTGCCATTACTTTGAATTCCTTTAGAAGATTGCAATGTAAACTTAAGAATGTACAAATGCTTTTTTTTTTTAAGGAGGAAACATAATTTATAAATAAAATTCTTGGATAAACTTTATAGGAGAAGTTTTCTCCCCATGCCATTCACCTCTTGGAAATTTTGTCAGGTGGCTTGACTGAGGAAGTAGGAATTAGAAACTTTTTCTGCTGTTAACTGATTTATTTTTAATTGGTTGAGGAGGGTTGAAAAAAGTACTTCTTTATTACCTCACCTTCTCTTCTTCACTTTTACACATGTGACTCGGAATTTTAGTAAATCAGTTTACCTTGAAAGTAAAAGTTGCTCAGTCGTGTCCGACTCTTCGCAACCCCATGGATTGTAGCCCACCAGGCCCCTCTGTCCATGGGATTCTCCTGGCAAGAATACTGGAATAGGTAGCCATTCTTGAGTCTTTAGAGAATATAGCACCTATCATTCAGTTTCTCAGCTTTCAGAGAATTGGTATAAAAAGACACATGTGTTTTTCCTCAGGAAGGAGAAAAGCAATTTTAGTTTCAAATAGCCTCTAAGAAAGTTGTTTGTCAACATATGGACTTTTTTAAGGCACAATGAAACCGTGTGCATAAACACTTACCAGCCATACTGGCTTCCCTCTCTTCTGTGGGACTGTTCCTCCTCTGTTGCCTGTGAGTGCTAACTACAGGACATCAGTTGGAAAGAGTCCAAATAAACTGGCTTTCTAAGCTTGAGACTTAATGCGTATCACCTCTGTAGGATTAGAGCCAAATAATCTAAGAAATTTTTACAGTTGATACTTTTTTGGGTAGATCAGGTACAGAAGCACTTGAAGTTATTTCTTTATACACAAAATCATGTCTCTAGAGAAACTTCAATTCAACATTATAATATTAACATAAAGCTTTCTTGGTATTTGGTTGTTTCTTTCTTAAAGAAGATGCTTCTTCTAAGTGTAACTAAAGTAGAACCAGGGCACATACTTCTGGAAGGTGGACATAACATACTGGGCCCACAGATAATGAAGCTTCCCGGGATGAAGAGGTGAATGGTATTAGAAGAACAGTTTAAAACTGTCTAGACTTCTTATTCTGGACCATTTTCCTCCTGTCAAGAAGCCGTATCTTTGGGTCCTCCCAGGAAAGAAAAAAGGTGTATACACTTTTAGGTTATGGCTGTTTGAGAGGATTTTAGGTTTGCCAAAAGCAAAGCCTGGAGGGGAATCTGTCTGCAAGGAAATGGCAGTGTGATTCTGTGCGTCCCTGCCCTTGCCTGGAGTCTGGTGTGCCCTTCTGGCATGTATGACCCACGCTCACCTGCTAGTCATTTCTAATTTACTGTCCTAATTCATCGATTTGTTATCACTAATTGTTCTTCATTTACTTCTGTGTAGTTTCCAGTACCTAAAGGGTTGAAAGGTTGCTGTAATTGGCACCCGCAGCTGCTCTTTCTTTTGACAGGGGATAATTTCGCAGCCTATGCTTTGTGTGACAGCTGCCTAATTGGGCATTCTCCCCTTGTAGCAAGCCTGCCTCCTCCAGCCTCCCTGCTGACAAATGGTGGTGGATTATAGATGAGGACACGCTGACCCATTCGACCTTGCTGAGACAGCGGGGAGGGGCCTCCTGCTACTTGAGGGAAGCTTTAGGTCATTTAGAGGACAAGGTCACCAGCCAGGTGGGGAAATGACATGATACCACATGTCAGTGGCTGATGACATGGTCACTGTGTCAAGGACGAAGGCATCAGTATCGGTTAAACATTATTGCAGGGCTTCATTGAAGGCCTGGTATTTCTTAATTGTTCTGCTGTTTTGTTTTGTTTTGTTTTTAAGAAAAAGGAAGAGTGCAAAATAAGACATGTATTTTAGCAGTGTTAAGGCAAGTGTGTACATGAAAACAGAGCTGGTTTAGAAAGCTTCCTCATAAGTTTCTCCAGTCATCTAGAATGTTTTGTTCTTAATTCTTATTTAGTTTGTAATCCCTTGACTATCAGTACTTTTCAAGACTTATTTGAAAATTAAGGCAGACAAATGAAAAGGAAGTATTGTATATTGGTAAACATTTAACAACTTCCTTTATCATGCTAACTCAGTGATTGGCACATCTTTTAATATTTTGAATAAAAGGAGAATAAGCCAAGTGAAAATGCTTAATTGAAAGGAACCTCAAAACTCTAGGCTTAGGAGATCAAAAATAGCACCATAACATAAGTATAAAATTTTAAAGATTTTTTAAAGTAATTTTTGAGGCCCGAAAATATTTTTTAATACCTTGGGATTATATTTAATGTAAGAGCAAAAAGCTAAATGAAGATCTTTTAGATGTCTTTTCATTGTTGGTAATACAAAAGCTTTTCTTGGATAAGTAGATTTGAACTATATAATACCCTTTTTAAAGTGTAAAATCTTAAGGATCCCTGCTGTTAACCGTATGTTAATACTTGAGAGAGTAAGTCCATATAAACTGTATTGGATAGTGCAAATCTTGTTTTAAAAACAAAGGACAGTTTAATGCAAAAGTTACTGATCATGATTCTCGTTTTCTGGGAAAAACAAAAAACTAATTATTGTTAGGTACTGTTGAATCTAAGCCCTCCCTTCAACTAGAGCTAATTTCATACCCCTGAGGTAAAAACTATTAGTGGTAAAAGTGTGATGAATTAGTTCACTGAAGTAGACACATCTGTATTTTTGTGGCTCGTGCGTGGTGTATGAGTGTGTGTGTGTTTAATTTTGACTGTGCTGTGCATGTGTTTCACTGCTCTCAAACCCTGACTCAAGCTTGGTGGAGGTTTAATCCTGTGCCCTTGTACACGTAGACTTGATTAGTAGTTGTGGTTATCTCAGCAGAAGACATACCGCCCTCCTCCTTGTATTGGTCGGGACCTGGGCATTGGGGAGTCAAGGCAAAGGAGAAAGAAAAGAGATTTTACATTAGTATTCTATGAAAGCCTTACTGTCTGCAGAACAAATTGATTGCTCCGTGTACCTGTGCTTGGCACCACTGCTGTGAAAGAAAGGTAGGGTTGTAATCTGTTTTATTGTATTACATATTGTGACACTCCAGGAATATTTAACATGCTCTCTTTCTGTGGCACGTGCTGAAAGTCTAAGTTTAAAAACAAAAGGAAATAAATGAGTGGGAAGTATGGAAGAGGAGGGGGCTATAGCTTTGTTTACTTCAGTCCATGAGAGTTCATTCGAATAAGATAATTCTGCTGAAAGCATCACTGGGAACATAACCTGATTGATAACGAAACCCTATAAAGTGTTCTGAGGCACTAATCTGTTTCACTGCTTGAAATGTGTCAGGCAGAGATGAAATTCGAGCTAATATTATAAGATTATAAGCACAAGATGAATGGGAGAAACCAGGGAGGTGGTTCCGAACCTAATTAGTTTAGGAAATGATTTTTAATTATTTTCCAGTACATTGTATTGTTAAAGGTCCTACATTACATGATGAAGAGAATAGGAAAGAGATTTTCATTAAAAGAAAAAGTAGCCACTCTACCACCTTAAACTATATTAAGGAAATTAAGAAATGTAATTTTTACTTTACTCTTTTACTAGTTTCATTGTATAAACATTATACTGTTTGATTCTGCTGTGGGAAAGGAAATTGAAATGTTTCTCCTAGTTTTTTTTTATTATTATTAATTCTGTGAAATGTTTTTCAGATAGAGACTTGTGTAAAATTTGGGATTTCTAAATAGGAATTGAACAAATGTTTTAATATTTCACAAAATGATTGAAATCCCTGTGATTGGGATCCAGGCATTCACGAGCTGTTGCCGGAGCCACACGCTTCAGGTTATGTGAAAATCTGTACCATGAGGGGAGAGGTGAAATTCCTCTTGTCCAAGTCTCTTGCCACATGTGAACTGCAGGTGCCCTTTGCCTCCTCTGTCCCTGTCGTGTTCCTTTGATTATAATCAGAGCCCTTGATTTAGGAGAGAGAGGAAGCAAAAACAGTTCACTGGTGGATTAAAGTTGTTTTCTATTGTTTACTTTTATGTTCTTAAGATCAGTATATAGCTTAATATTTTTTTGATTACACTTCCCCCCATTTAAATGTGTGAATAATTGTTCTGTATGTACTACTTATACATTGTACAGACATTCTGATACTGAAGATTGATGAAATCAGAGACCACAGACATTGGTCTGAACTTATTCCCAAATACTTTTAGAGAAAAATGTGTGAATGGAGAAACATTTTTAAGCATTTGCTTTTTTTGTTTTTATTCAACAAGTTCTTTAATTTTACCAATAATTTTGAGAAATAAGGAATGAATGTAACTATTTTTCATAGTAAAGATGAAAACCATGAAATTAATTAAATTTCCAAGTGATTATCTAGACAACTTGCAAGATTATAAGCATTTGTTAAACAACAAATACAATACCGAATTCTGATATAAATCATTGATTAACATTAATTGTTTGAGGTCATGTTATCTATTAAGGAAAGAAGATATTTTCAAAGAACTTCTTTAATTCAGTGGCAAAATTGACTACTAAATATTTTTTTTCAGTGAAATATCAGCCATCAAAATGATTGGTACTGCATTCATTCTTACACTCTGAGTTTTGTTGGAGGTTTTTTTTTTGTTTTTGAAAAAAATGTGAATTGAGAAAATGTAGAGAACCATAGAACTAAGATTCAAACATTTTATTTTCCAGAATAAAACATGTTCTAAACTCTTTCTATTCAAATTTTAGTTTTTAACTTAAAAAAATTTTAGTTTTCAATTTGTAATTACCTTAAAAATTTTGAAACATTTGTTATCTTTTACCCTTAAAAAAGAAGAGCATGGAATGTGTATATTTAATGTATAACCAACTCAGAATGGAAAGATAATGAAGGAAGTAGCAGGTAGAAGAAATTTATATTTAAACTCTTTTTTCTTGTGGTGGTTGTTGTAGTTCTTTTGATGGAGTAGGAGATTGTTTTTTTTTACAGACAAAAGCTGTGTTCTATGTTTACTAAAATAGACACAATGCTTAGCACTCTACTTGGGATCTAGTATCCACTCAATAAGTACTTGTTAGTCAAACGAATAGAGAACACTCAGCTGGTCTATCCAGCTACCCTACACACTTGGTTTTTATACTTTTTCTATTTACACTTTCAGCTGTTCTCATCGTAGTAGTTTTCAGCATTTGCTTCTGTTCCGAAAGCATTCTAGGTATTGAGGGAACTAGAATTTGGTGTTTCAGAACCAGAGTAGAAACTGTTTTTGCAGAATTGTTTTTTACTCAGAGTAGTTCAGGTACCGAACTGTGTCTTAAATTGTTTCCTCTCAACACAGACAAACATGGATAGACAATCATACTTAGGATTTTTCTTCACCTCACATTGCCTCCAGCCTTTTCCCTCCTATGCTGGTCTGCTGTGATGTTAAATTTTTCAAGCACTGAAGTCTGTGTCTTCTTAGAGGCATTCTGTGAGTCTAGGTCTGTTATGCTTACATCAACAAATTATTTTCAACATCCAAGAAAACTGCATTATAACTTTAGTCAGAGAGATTTAAATCTATGGAGAAAACAAACATTTGACTTATCATTATGACTATGACTTGAAGGCATGAGATGAAAGTCATTCATGAGGACAACTTTAAATATGTGGGTGATGCTTCCCTCAACTCAGTTAATGAGCATATTTTTTATTAAGTTTTCAACATTAGCTAGGCTTAGACCAGAGTTTTTGAGTGGTAGAACCTTACAGATCAGTTAATATAAAGGTATATTTAACAGATGAGAAAACTAAGCTTTAGACAGGTTGATACATGGTCACTGTTATAAAACTATTTAGTAGCTGAGTCAAAGCAAAAATAAAAATTGCTAGCTTTATAAAAAGTGATCACTTTTTCACATGATGTTAACTCTTTACCTGATATTATTCTCCTAAAATAATAATTATGTTGATACTAGCCAACAGTAGTTATACCTGTAGCCACAGTAATTTTAATTCATAACTAAATGGGCTATAAATTTAAGCAAATGGATGTTGTCATTATATATATTTATACATATCATTATACATATTTATAATGATACAGTTTCAGTTTGCTTTAGTTTACAATCTGGTAATGAGTTATACACACACACGGAATTACTGGTTCAGTTCAGTCGCTCAGTCATGTCCGACTCTTTGTGATCCCATGAACTGCAGCATACCAGGTTTCCCTGTCTATCACCAACTCTCAGAGCTTGCTAAAACTCTTGTCCATCGAGTTGGTGATGCCATCCAATCATCTCATCCTCTGTCATCCCCTTCTCCTGCCTTCAACCTTTCCCAGAATCAGGATCTTTTCCAATGAGTCAGTTCTTCGCATCTGGTGGCCAACATTGGAGCTTCAGCTTCAGCATCAGTCCTTCCAGTGAATATTCAGGGTTGATTTCCTTTAGGATTGACTGGCTTGATCTCCTTGAAGTCCAAGGGACTCTCAAGAGTTTTCAGCATCACAGTTTGAAAACATCAATTCTTTGGCACTCAGCCTTCTTTATGGTCCAACTCTCACATCCATACATGCCTACTGAAAAAACCATAGCTTTGACTAGACAGACCTTTGTTGGCAAAGTGATGTCTCTGCTTCAGTTAATATTTAATATTTTATAGCAATATTTTCTTTAATTGTATAATCAAGCTGAGCAGAGAAAGTGGGCAGAGAACTGGGCCTTTGCTAGGTAAAGACCTCCAAGGAGGTATACTGACCAGGCATGGCCCCCTTCAAACATAATTAAATGTTGAATTGACAAATTCAAGAAACACTCTAATTCAGATTGTTCATGGAAAGATCGATCATGGAGTCATCCAGGGGCTAAGAGTTTGGGTTTGCAAATAAGTCCCAACAGTACATGTCAGATGGGCATCCACATTAAAGACTGAGAGGGTCACTCCAAAAATCAGTTCTTATCAAGACTGGACTTGCCTTCATCCCACTGGACTGGTTTTATTTGCAATAGAGAAATGAACAAATAACTAGAGATGTCAGAAAATCAAGTTGACCAAGTATAGGGGCAGTGGGGAAACTAGTGGGCAGTGGAGATGTGGTTTAAGAACTAGACTCATGTTCAATATTAAGTTTATATAAAGTATATAAGGTATGGGGATGGGGAGATGGCAGTAAACTGTTCTTAAACCCTTCCCTCCCATTAGTAGATTTAAAAACTATGAATAAATGAAACAAAACTTCACACCCAACTTTTTGCTTCAGCAACTGGGCAGACCAAGGTTTGCAGGCAGACTATTTCACCTCTCTAAACTTCACTCTGTCCATCTTCAAAGTAGGGATTATTATAACATCAGACTCTGTAGGTTATCATGATGGTTAAATGCAGACAGTCTATAGTACCTGAACCATTATATATATATCTGGTAATTGTTTGTTTGTAGGTGTATGTGTCTGAGTGTCAGATAGTCATGCCCTCTGCAGATGTATACTTTATACCACTGTTAACAATAGGATTTGGCTAGGTAACCATAATATGATGTAGTAGAGCTGTTTGGGTATCTCAAAATGAATGATGCAGTCTTTTCATCTTGTATATTCAGTGTGGTGAAGCTAAGTCTAAACTCTTATTTCTATTTTTTAACCTGTTAATTTCATCACATATTTCAAACCAAAAAAAAATGTCTGTAACTTTAATGATTCACATTCACAAACTACATATCTTTGTCTTGGTCAGTTATATGACTTTTATGTGTGTGGACGTTATTAAAATATGTATCAAAAACTGTGTGTAATTTTCAGTAACCACCTTTCCATCTAACGGTATAAACTATTGATAAGTGAATCAGGTACCTCACTTTAGAATGATAGGAAATAATTTGGAAAGTGAGAACCCAGAGCTGATAAGGTGAAGCTTAATTTGCTTGAATCTTAGCTTAAAAGTTTCATTGTCTTCAAATGCCTCTCATAGTTTCTAGACTTTTCTTCCTTTAATTATAGAAATTATTTAGCAATGATAGACTTTTGCAGATCCTTAGGACACTGGGGTGATCTGACTTAACAAATGTAAATGCCAAATAAATAGCAATTAACACAACACTTTTCTCTGGACTGCACAAAATAGAGGAATATTAGAGATTTCTTTGGAGAAGGCAATGGCAACCCACTCCTGTATTCTTGCCTGGAAAATCCCATGGATGGAGGAGCCTGGTGGGCTGCAGTCCATGGGGTCACGAAGAGTTGGACACGACTGAGCAACTTCACTTTCACTTTTTTACTTTCATGCATTGGAGAAGGAGATGGCAACCCACTCCAGTGTTCTTGCCTGGAGAATCCCAGGGACGGCAGAGCCTGGTGGGCTGCCGTCTATAGGGTCTCACAGAGTCAGACATGACTGAAGTGACTTAGCAGCAGCAGAGATTTCTTATGATTTGGCCTGTTTAAGTAAAATTTTACCTTTCCATTATACAATACAATACTTGTAATTTTAAATGAAGTGATTATTTCTTTTGATCTTTATAAAAAGGATTTCTTAAAGTTATACCTTGTAATCATCTTTATTTGGCTTACATGTTAAACTTAAGGGAAACCCCAAGTAGTTGTGTGTGTTTATATATATATGTGTGTGTGTGTGTATATTTCCTAAGCTGCCAGTTGCTTTTTAGTATTATGTATAGAATTAAGCAGTCAGAAAGAAACTACGAATATGTACAGACATCCACTTATTCAGCAAAAATTCATTGTCGCAGATATGCCTGTGGCAAACAGAGTAAAACTAATTCTTGTCCTCACAAAACAATAAGTACCGTGTAGTGGTAGAAGACAAGCAGTAAATTAAGTATTAAAAATAACAGCAAGGAAAAGCAAGCAAAAAGAGAATGAGAGAAGTCCTAAGACAATTGGTCTCCTGATTTCTCTGCTAGAGGAAAATGAAGAGACCCATTTACAGAAAGAAGGCCATTGGAAAAACCTTGCCTTGGGAAGTAACATTTAAGCTGAGTTGTGGAAGGAGGCAAGGCTTCCCAGGTGTCTCTAATTATAAGGAACCCACCAGCCAAACAGGAGACTAAGAGACACAAGTTGGATCGCCAGCTTGCGAAGATCCCCTGGAGGTGGGCATGGCAACCCACTCCAGAATTCTTGCCGGGAGAATCCCATGGACAGAAGAGCCTGGAGGACTATGGCCCACAGGGCCACAGAGTGTAGGACAAGACTGAAGTGACGTAGCACACACACGTCGGCAGGTGGAAGAAGGCAAAGGTGCAGCTATAGGAAGAGCCTTCCTGGCAGAGGCACCTACAACACGCAGAGGCTAGGGGGCCAGAAAGAACTGTCTCTTCTGGTATCGAAGGAGATCTCTGTATTTAGAGTTGTGCTCTCCAGATGCTCTCCAGTATAGTAGCCATGAGCCACACGGGGCTTGTCCAAATGAGATGCACTGTAAGTGTGAAATACACACCAATTAAGAATTCAATTCAGTCGCTCAGTTGTATCCGACTCTTTGCGACCTCATGAACCGCAGCACGCTAGGCCTCCCTGTCCATCACCAACTCCCAGAGTCCACCCAAACCCATGTCCATTGAGTCAGTGATGCCATCCAACCATCTCATCCTCTGTCGTCCCCTTCTCCTCCTGCCCTCAGTCTTTCCCAGCATCAGGGTCTTTTTCAATGAGTCAGCTCTTTGCATCAGGTGGCCAAAGTACTGTAGTTTCAGCTTCAGCATCAGTCCTTCCAATGAACACCCGGGACTGATCTCCTTTAGGATGGACTGGGTGGATCTCCTTGCAGTCCAAGGGACTCTCAAGAGTCTTCTCCAACACCACAGTTCAAAAGCATCAATTCTTCTGTACTCAGCTTTCTTTATAGTTCAACTCGCATCCATACATGACTACTGGAGAAACCACAGCCTTGACTAGATGGACCTTTGTTGGCAGAGTAATGTCTCTGCTCTTTAATATGCTGTCTAGGTTGGTCATAACTTTCCTTCCAAGGAGTAGGCGTCTTTTAATTTCATGGCTGCAATCACCATCTGCAGTGATTTTGGAGCCCCAAAAAAAATAAAGTCTGACACTGTTTCCGCTGTTTCCCCATCTATTTGCCATGAAGTGATGGGACAAAATGCCATGATCTTATTTTTCTGAATATTGAGCTTTAAGCCAACTTTTTCACTCTCCTCTTTCACTTTTATCAAGAGGCTTTTTAGTTCTTCTTCACTTTCTGCCATAAGGGTGGTGTCATTGGCATATCTGAGGTTATTGATATTTCTCCCAGCAATCTTGATTCCAACTTGTGCTTCCTCCAGCCCAGCGTTTCTCATGATGTTCTGCATATAAGTTAAACAAGCAGGGTGACAATATACAGCCTTGACGTACTCCTTTTCCTATTTGGAACCAGTCTGTTGTTCCATGTCCAGTTCTAACTGTTGCTTCCTGACCTGCATACAGGTTTCTCAAGAGGCAGGTCAGGTGGTCTTAGTATACAAAAAAGATGTGAAACATCTTAAGGATTTTATATTGATTTCATATTGATGCCATAATATTTTAAATATATCGAGTTAAAATATATTCAAATTAATTTTAACTTTCTTTTAAACTTAAAGTATGACTACTAGATAATTTAAAATACCACATGTGATTCTCATTACATTTTGTTGGAGAGCACCTGACTAGAGTACAATGAACAAGGGACTAGATGACGTAAGGTTGGTTAGATTCTCTGGAGCCAGATTACGCAGGACCTGGTAGACTTTAGAGAGGAATTCAAACTATCTGAAGTGAGAAGGAAACCATAATGCATGGCTACAGTGTAAAGACTGTATTAGAAGGGGCCAGTTAGGAAGCTAATATAGTAGTATACAACACACACAGCACTGAACCATTTATCACAACAGTTGTCGGATAATGTTACATAAAATAGAGTATCTAATCATCAATGAGTTTTCTTCAGTCATATTTGGTGGAGTTTCTTAAGCTATGGGTGCAGGCGTTGGTTTAGGGTTTACATGTGTAGGAGTTCTCTTTCCTCCCTGTTCATGGGAGATTAAAAATCTTACAAAATTACATTTCTACTAGCCTCCCAAAATACTATAATTCACGGAAATAGTGATACTTTAAAGTCATTTATAGTTTTAAAGATTTTTAACATTTTTGACAGACCTGCGATATTTTGTGATGGTTTGCTGTTCAGTCACTCAGTTGTGTCCCACTCTTTGCGACCCTACGGACTGCAGCACACCAATCTTGCCTGTCCTTCAGTGTCTCCCAGAGTTTGCTCAGACTCATGTCCATTGAGTTGATGATGCCATCCAGCCATCTCATCCTCTGTCACCCACTCCTCCTCCTGTCCTCAGTCTCTGCCAGCATCAAGATCTTTTTCAGTGAGTCAGCTCTTTGCATCAGGTGGCCAAAGTATTGCAGCTTCAGCCTCAGTCCTTCCAATGAATATTCAGGGTTGATTTCTTTAGGATTGACTGGCTTGATCTCCTTGCTGTCCAAGGGACTCTCAAGAGTCTTCTTCAGCACCATAGTTCAAAAGCATTGATTCTTCAGCACTCAGCCTTCTTTATGATCCACCTCTCACATCTGTACATGACTACTGGAAAAACCATGGCTTTGACTATATGGACCTTTGTCGGCAAAGTGATGCATCTGTTTTTTAAAATGCTGTCTAGGTTTGTATAGCTTTTCTTCCAAGGAGTAAGCATCTTTTAATTTCATAGCTGCAGTCATCGTCTGCCATGATTTTGGAGCTTAAGAAAATAAAATCTCTCACTGTTTTCTCTTTTTCCCCATCTATTTGCCATGAAGTGATGGGACCAGATCCCATGATCTTAGTTTTTTGAATGTTGAGTTTTAAGCCAACTTTTTCACTCACCTCTTTCACCTTCATCAAGAGGCTGTTTAGTTTCTCTTTGCTTTCTGCCAATAGGGCAGTGGCATCTGCATATCTGAGGTTATTGGTATTATGATGATTTGATAGAAGCAGGGCGGCCTGGCGTGCTGCGATTCATGGGGTCGCAAAGAGTCAGACATGACTGAGCGACTGAACTGAACTGAACTGAACTGACTGGCAGCACAGATTCTGCAGGCCAGGTAGCCTTTAACCCTCCCAACTATTCTCTGTAGTACAGTTTGTTCTCTGTCTTTTGAAGTGAAGAAACTTAGACAGTTAAAGAGTAATTAAAAAATTGCCAAGGTTATAGGGTAGTAAGTGACAGGCTCTAGGCTGAAACCTTGTTCTTTCAGGTACATGTTGTGATACCCTTTCATGGATATGCTTCTTTTATTGATATATAGATTGTGTATGTATGTATTTTGTGCAATAATGTGAGTTAGATTTGCCATGTTTTATTGCACTAAGAAGCTATAATTGTAGTACCCCCTTTTAATTTGTATAAAACTGGAATAATTCTTAATCTTTGGCTTTTTGCTCTTATTTATACTGCTCTGATTGTACAAGTTTTGGATTGTCTTTCATGGTACTGAAAAAATGCGAGACACAGTATAGTTCAGATGTCTTTTTTTTTTTTTTTCTTTCCTGAATTCCTTTTAGTCTTTTGCTTTAGAGGGAAATTTATTTGCTATAGAATCTGCTTCCATTTATGAGTACTTAGGGGACACCATTTATAATGTTATGTGCTTTGCAGGTCTTAGTTCATGAAATCTTTTTTTATGGTCTTATTAATTAGGTAACATTATCTCCAAAGTCTTAGAAAAGTTGAGTTAGTTGGTGAACCAAGATTCAAAACCTGAACTCTTAGCTTTAGTTTGTTACCCATTTTTAGGTATCTTTGAAGTTAAGTATCTTTACAGTGTCTCTGTTATGATCAATTACACTGTGAACAGTATTTTTCATTATAAAAATCAAAGGACTTTTGAAATTCAAGTGAAAATGTTTAAGATTTTTAAAAATGATATTTCTTTCAGTTCAGTTCAGTTCAGTCACTCAGTTGTGTCCAACTCTTTGCGACCCCATGAACCGCAGCATGCCAGGCCTCCCTGTCCATCACCAACTCCTGGAGTTCACCCAAACCCATGTCCATTGAGTCAGTGAGGCCATCCAACCATCTCATCGTTCTTCAGCAGAATTGAAATTGATTTGTCTCTTATCACTGACAGGACTGATACTTTTTGGCAAACTGTTAGTTTTAGTTCCTCTAGTTAATGAAAATAAAACAAAGATCAGGCAGCACTCAAGGAAACTCTCTGTGCAGCATAAAAGTCTAGCAGTTTGCTTTTAATGGGTGATCTTGTAAACAGTAGGATGGTGGGATCAATAGGCATGTGGTCACTAAGCGGCATCACATTTTTTAAAGTATCAAGTCATAGTAAAATATCTGTGTATGAGTCCACTTTAAATTGCAGAGTCAGCTAGTTAGGAATTAGAAATGCCAGGTTCTGGGTTTGCAGTGTTATCTTATAAAAAGATCATTTAAAATACCTGAGGATCCAAAGCATTTGCAATGTGGTACTATTTTGGTTCCTATTATACTACTTGATTTTGGAAAGGATAGATTTTTGCCTAATTAACATAAAATTGTATTACAACAGTTATATAAGTTATCTGTAGCAACAAGGAGCATAAAGAGGGGAAAAGTAACATTTCTGGAGGACTTGCTGTGTTGGATTTTTATATGTATTATTTAATATTCACAACTCTCCTACTAGATAAGTTGGTATTGTCCACATTAAACGGAGGCATAGAAAGTTTTACCTAGAGTTACAGAACTGGTGGATGAGCCCTAGTGTTTTTATTTTTAAAGCTTGTGGTATCTTTCAGAAATAAAAACTGGAGGAAATTTTTTATCTTACAGGTTGTTGAAAGGTATAAAAGAACGCCTTTCAGAAATGCATTGTGGAAAATGAAACTCTTAGATTTCCTTCAGCATAAATTGTTGAGATTGACAGGAGGTAGATTGGAGTGCTGTCTTGTCCTATGAGTAGCCAATACCGGACTGTAAAATAGTTTATGAAGTCGAGCTTCTCAGTCCTGATAATTTTGTTGTTACCATTCTTGATTTTAGTTGGTTACTTCCAGTCTTTTGTTACCAGGCCCACCCCTGATAACAAAAAAGGTCTAAATACTTATCACTGCAAAATGTGTAGTTTACCTTCTGTAATCATATAAGTGCTTTTTTTAAACTGGCATTCTTTTTAAAGAAGTAAAAACTGATTATTAAACAGATTTTTAAGAAGCTTTAACCATTTTTATCTCTTCTCAGACATAATTTTACAAATAAGATTTGAGTCATGTCAACTATCTGATGACCATTTTCTTGATTATATAGTAGCGATTCAAAGCAGGTTCTTGCTTGGTTTTGTTCCAGTATGCAATTTTTAATGTGTAATTTTGTTCTTCCGTTTTGCTGGTTATACAGAAGTCCACATAGCCCTTTTATTCTGAACATGGGTTCCAACCACTTCTACTTCAGTGTTTATGCTACTGAATAATATATTTCTAACAAAAATATTGCCAAATTTGAGAATGTTTTTAACAGACGAAAGAATTTTTCTTCCCCCTGTATGTCACTCTTTTGAGTATTCCTTACAGTGTGTATACTTTTAAGGGGGTAGGTGGAGGAGATGCCTTACTTGGTAAGTCAACTTAAGTAGTAATTTTGTGACAAACCTGTGTTTACAAGTTAGATATTTTGGGGAGAAATACTAAGTTTTTGATTTGGAAATTTAAATAATATTCTCTTATGTAAATATAATACAGAAACATAAACCATTTCTGTTCCTGTATCAAAATGCACAAAACTTATAAAAGTCTTCTTTCTGTGGGCAAAAGGGGGAGGATGGGATGAAAGAAGGCATTTAATTCTATCTAGAATGGGAATACATACTTAGCCCTGAAAGGAGCATCAACTCTAAATGACAAGAGAAGAAATAGAAAGGCAGAGTGATTGTGCTTAGCCATACCAAGAACATTCTCAAGAAGGGCTTCAAGATAAGGAGCTAAAGTAACTAGCTCCAGGGAAATGCAATAGAATCTTAAAGAGGATCTTGTTGAGCCTAATGCTTCTCAACAAGTAAAGTGAGGCACAAAAAAAATCATAACACATGGTTACTTTTTGTCTTTCCTCTGTATCTCTCATAGCCCTGGAGTTTGGGGAGTTAGTTCAGTGTCTTCTCCCTGTTGACCCCACCCAGCTCTTCTTGAAAAGAAGTGTTTTACCTCATGCAGGAAGGATTTGAATGAGATGTAGTTGGAGAACTGTAGCTGTGGAACCTTCTGCCTCTTTTTCTCGTTTATTCTACCATGGGATATTGGTTATTTCTGACTCCTTCCTTTGGGCAATTGTTGAAACTTTTGGAGCCAAGGCTGTTATCTAGGGCCAGGAGCCACCAAAGTTTATTTAAGAAGAATTGGAGACCAGTTGAAACCCAGTAAATGACATTAAAGAAGCACCTGGAACCTTAGACATAACCTGGCCGTACCTGACCCAGAGTAACCTGGCTTCTCACCACCCAGCTTCACTGATGAACTTCGATTGCAGGCATCAAAAGAGTGTGATGCTGCCTGCAGCTAGATGTCTTGCCTATTTAGGGGCATAATTTGCTGGAGATGGTAGAGGTAGCCAAATCAAGATCCCCCTTATGTGATATTTTACTATTTAGCCCTCTGAGCAAGAACCATCTGGTCTTTATTTCCTTGCCAACTTCACTACAACCCATCTACCAGCTTTTGTCCTGGGTTCCACTTTAAGAATTTATTTTCCAGTCTGTTCATACATAGAGTTGGAATACCAGCATCTCCCTTAAGATTTTATTACTGCTTATCTAGTTCCCACCTTAGCTTCCTAGCATGGACACATACCCTCTTCTAACTAATAACCGTAGTACCTAGTTTGTATATTAGGCAAAGGCAGTCTCTCTATCATCCATTCATTCTCAAGGCCTTGAACCTTGCTCAAGGCTCATCATTCAGGGTTTGGACAATTCTAGTCTGACCCAGAGTTGGGCATTGATACTTGCATGATTCAGTATTAATAACCCACCCCATCCCATCCCATCCACATTTCCCAACATAGAGAATATGAATGTGGTCTTGATGTCAGTCTCAGGAACCTTTGTAGTGTTGAATGTCCTCAGTAGCATGAATAAATCAGGTGGAATTAAACACTTAGGAGTTAAAAGAGGGAAAGAAGAAAGTAAACCATTTGAGAGGTTGGGAGGGGTAGAGAAAGTCAAGAAGAAAGAAGGGACGGAGGAAAAAAATACATATTTAAGAACTGGAACAGCTCTTGATTATGCCCTTGGCTAGTGGCACTATAGTCATGAGTTGAACCCAGTTGATGGATTCTGACTCTGAGGTCTTAGGAAGCAATCTTGAATCTAATAGTCCAAATGTGTTGTCTTAGCAAAATTACAATACGGAAGAAGTCAGAAAGATGGACAAGGAAATTGGCTCATCTGTGTCTTTTGTGATTCCTTTTTTCCTTGATTGAAGAAAGATCAATATTTTGTTTTACTTTTCATGCAAAAAAAATGAGTCTTCATTTCTTTTCTAATGGTCTAATTGTTCTCTTTTCGAATATAAGATATTGTCTTTAACGTCAGAACATTTCAGTCTCCTCTGCCTGCACACCGTATAGAATATATATGTTCATGTAGATTCAAGAACTTTAGAGTCAGTTAAACTGCTTGGCTAATATGAGAATAAAGATTTATCTACTTGTAAATTCAATAGAGTAGCAAAATGATAAATTAAACTGTAAAGTTCTTCAACATCAGTAAGTTTCACACCACTGCACGGATAACTTGACAAAAGGACATGTTCAGCCAGATGGCCTGTGCTGGCCTCCTTCCCATCCCCGCAAAAGATATGTTCTTCACTCCCAGGGTAACTCAGGGAAAGAGCTGCTTGTGGAATTGAAGCAACCAATGTCCAATTAACCCCTGTTTTGGTCAGTGTTTCCTACACAGTTTGGATAATTGGCATACTTTAGTTTCATCAAGGAAGGCAGCTGGTTTATTGGTTAGTTCAGGCCCTAGGGAATAAGAAATCTGAAATTCTGTTATTAGCTCTGTCCCTGCAAACTCTCAGTGTGACCTTGAACATCTTCTTTACCTCCTTGTATCGCTCTCCCCATTTGAAAATCAGAGATATGCATTGGACGTAGACCTAGTACATGAGGTGGAGGTTCTGTAGGAAAAGTGAGGGAAAAGAGTGTTGGTACTTGCAGAAGTCTTTAAACCATGGATTTGAGGGCATGGTTTGCCTCATATAGTATTACTGCAGTAGCTTAGGGATGCTGCCTTTGCATGGAACAGAAAGAAGCCTATTTAACAAAGCTCAAGTAGAGGGAGATTTATTAGAGGCAGGTAGTAGGCTCTTCAGGAATCCAGTGATAGGAGAGTATTGCACTTCCTTGAAACTGGAAAACCATTCATCAGCTCCTTGCTGCCTGTTCTCTCTCTCTTCCTTTTTGCCCTCCTCATTCTGCTTCTGTCTCTGCACCTCCTTCATTCTTTTCTCTCAGCATACTGACTCCTCTGTATGAGCTGTGAAATGTGGCCTCATTAAAGCAACCTAAAAATGAAGGTTTTCAGTCTCTGAATTACATATGCCAAGAGATGAAAGGAATTGGTCCTGTTTAGTCACATTCTCAATGTGGTCCATTTTCTGGGGCTAGGGATCAGGGAATAGGTTCTTCATGGAAAAAGTCCAGGGAAGGAAAAAATGATAGGCATCTTTTGTACATGAAATGAATGACCCTTTGGCTTAAGTAAACATGTCTTACAAAATCACAAAGTTAAAGAATTTATTAGCTAGATTATTAAAATGCGTGTCTAAACTATTTTTTTAGTTTTTCAGGATGTATATAGAATATGTTCAAGCATATAACAGACAATATCAGGCATGGAGATACAAATACCAAAGATGATGTCTCAGCTCTCAAGGAGCTTTATGTGGGGTGACTGGAAAGTGAAGAAAATTTGATAAAGTCCCCTAGCCTCGGCTCTGTCGGTAGAATTTTAATGTTAATCTCATGCTTAGAAAATGCCAGGCGATTTCCATTCCATGTCATAGAACAGCTTGAGGAGGTAGATACTATTATGATTTCAATTTTACAGTTAAAGAAACCAAGCCCCAGAATGCACTGGTCACTTGATCAGAGTTCAGTTCTGTTCACTTGCTCAGTCATGTCCAACTGTTTGTGACCCCATGGACTGCAGCATGCCAGGCTTCCCTGTCCATTACCAACTCCCGGAGTTTGCTCAAACTCATGTCCATCGAGTCAGTAATGCCTCCAACCATCTCATCCTCTGTTGTCTCCTTCTTCAATCTTTCCCAGCATCAGGGTCTTGACCAGAGCTCCCCACTGACAAATGTCAGAGTCAGGAATCCAAAGACTGTTCTCTCAACCACTGTGCTATGTGGTCTTTCTGATAAAAGCAAGAGCAGCAACAAACACAGATTTTAGAGTTGGAAAAGTAATCCAGAGTTCTACAGGTGCTATAAAGTCATTTGCTTTGCCAAATGTTTTCAAACTCATTGTTATAGTCCATGGCAATGTTAAACTCGCAGGGAAGGCTGGAACTCAGAAGAACCTCAGTTGGTTTTGGATGAACCACTTACTGGCCAGTCACTCAATTGCTTGTATGTTAAAATGGGAATGAATGTAATACCAGTATAATATTAACCAGCCTCAGGAGAAGAATCAAAGAAAGCATAATTTGGTATTTCATTGGAGAAGGAAATAAGGCCTAAAGCACTTGGGAGAGAGCAGGTGTGTTTTTTTTTTTTTTTTTAATATACAGTAAACTCAGTAAGGGGCTTCCCTGGTAACTCAGTCGTAAAGAATCCACATGTAATACAGAAGATGCAGGTTCGATCTCTGGTTTGGGAAGATCCCCTGGAGAAGGAGATAGCAGCCCAATCCAGTGTTCCTGCCTGGGAAATCCCATGGACAGAGGATCCCAGTGGGCTACAGACCATGGGATTGCAAAGAGTCAGACACGACTTAGCAACTAAACAAGAACAACCTCAGTAGGAGCCAGCAGTCTGTGGTGGAGAGCTCCCAGGAGTATTTATATGCTACTTTGGCCCGTCAGGAATTTATAAAGAATGTCATCCTTGCAGACGGGTGCCCAGGTGCATGTGTGTGTATTCCTTTGTTTGTCCTTTGCTAGACTCCTTCAACAATGGAATTTAACTGTCTTATCTAGACCTTAACAAGGTGATGGATTTAGTCAGTGGAATAACGTTTCTAATGTTTGAAGGATAATTGAAGGATTAGCCTTGTTTTCTGTGGCCCCCAAAGGACTAATGATCAGTGTAAAGGAGACAGATTATAGTCCAGTGCAAGGACGAATATCATGCTATTGCAGTTGTGCGAATGTGGAATGAGTTCTCTGAATAGTGGGTGATCCTTGCCGAGCACCCGCCCTGAGCTCTGGCACTGTGCTGAGCACTACATGAGCATTGTCGGGTTTAGTCCCCACAGAGGCTCTATGAAGTTGGTATTGGTTTTTATTTATTTATGAATAAAACTTTTGAGAGTAGTTAACTTGCCCAAAGTCATGTAGTTGGCTAAGTGAAAGAGCCAGAAAATGAACCCAGAGCCATCTGTTTCTAAAAAATACCACCTTAAAATACAATCCATGGTCACTGGAGGTTTTCAGAAGTAACCTAGACAACCAGTGTTAGCATACAGGTTTTTAAAGGGGTTTAAGCATTACATGGGATGATTGGTTAGGCAGGTGACCTTTCAACTGTTTCCTAATTGGTCCCATTATATTTGTAGAATCCATTTGCTGTTAGGAAAATGTTAGCTAGTGATAGAATCATCGCAGGAAGATAGGTTTCTCTATAACAATTAGCTGCTGTCCATTTTTATACAAGTTCCATAAGTTTGTATTCCCAGTGTTATGGAGGCTAGAATATTTGTCAGTTTAGCTTTGAAAAGAAGTCAGTAGTCCCAGTGAATAAAGTATCTGCCCCAAAATCCCCACAATATTTTATGATAGGCAAGGAAATTCAATTTGATAATATAATTACTTTAAAACAAATGCTTTAGTAGCTTTTGGAGCATAGTATGATACATTTTGTTTTTAATGCATAAGACTTGCTATACATTTTAGAAAATTGTGTTTTCAGACTTGTCTCCATCTACATCAAAGTTAGCTATTTTCTGAACCCACATGACTTCTTAGCCTCCTCAGACCTGAAAGACATCATTTAGATTTGATAACCCTGCATGAGGCAGGTGGGGGAAGTTTACTCCTTCAACACAGGTTAAGGGAGGGAATTCCCTTGATTTGGTATTACTGCTAATAGCAGCGTGCAGATATGGAAGAAGTAGAAAAGGCAGGGCAGTGACATGTTGAGTCTGCTTGCATCAGTATTCCAGACCTGCTTGGATAATGTTTGTTTTGTTTAATTGGTTTTCACATTTTCAGGTATAAAGTCTTTTAAAAGTAATTTGATCACTTTTACATATTCTAATTGAATCACTTTCTGGCAGGATATTGTTTTTATTTAGCCAAACACAGTACAAGCTCATATTTGAAACACTTCAGTAAATATAGGTTCAGATGAAAAAGATCATCCTAAGGATAGCTTTGACCAGTTTGATTTAGTCTTTATCACAGCCTAATAGCTCAGTTGGTAAACAATTTGCCTGTAGTGCGGGAGACCCTGGTTGGACTCCTGGGTCGGGAAGATCCACTGGAGAAGGGATAGGCTACCCACTCCAGTGTTCTTGGGCCTCCCTTGTGACTCAGCTGGTAAAGAATCCACCTGCAATGCGGGAGACCTGGGTTTGATCCCTGGGTTGGGAAGATCCCCTGGAGAAGGGAAAGGCTACCCAATCCAGTATTCTGGCCTGGAGAATTCCATGAATTGTATAGTCCATGGGGTCGCAAAGAATTGGACACAACTGATCATCTTTCACTGTCACACAATTTAAAGGGTTCGTTGTGTGGTATATAATTATTATCTACTTCAGTGGTTTATTTGTCAAATGACCAAAGAGAAATAATTTCTCAGTTGTGGTTAATATATGATGCAAAGTTAATTCATAAACGCTTTCTTTCTCCATATCACTATGTCCTTTTTAGGATGAGTTTGGTTTTTCTGAGTTTTTAAGGATTGAATATTTCAATATGATACTGCTTTCTTAAATACAGTCTTCATTGTAAGAAAATTTAACAATGAAATGTTTAATATAAATAGATTTTATTCAACTTCCTATGCAATGAGTAGTTTGGGAGAGGAAAATGATGAAAAGCTTTATGATACCAGAATTTTGAAATGTTTGCTCATTCTTGTTTATAGTCTGTGAGTATAGTAGGTCTTATAAACCTTAGCCAGGAAGACCCTGATTAAAGGAAACTGAATGATCTTTTTTTTTATAAACAGATGTTAAAGATTCACTTATAAATATCTAGATCTTGAGGTTTTTCTAACAGAATGTGCACATGTTTTCCAAAACCACAGAACTTCTTGTGTAGAATAAAATACTTTATTACTCTTTAATTTTGTAAAATTTTTTGTTACATTCAGGGGAGTGGGTGATGTCTTGAATTTGAAACCAAACATTATAATAGCATTATCATACTGCCTTCAATCTTAAAGTACCTTACAGTTATGACAGCCCACCCTTCGTTTTATAGTCTGAGGCTTTAGGAGTTTGACTTGGTGTTCTGTTGGGAGTGCTGTCTCTGCCAGGTGCTAGGATGTAAGATGACAAAAGTGTAATCCTTGTTCAGAAGAAGTTTACATTCCAGCTGATGGCCATTCATAAGCTACATAAAATAGTTTTGTAATGAAATGATTGAAAGATCTATTGAGTTCTGTGAAGTCCCAGAGATGAGAAATGTGTTTCAGCCTGTGTAGTTTAGGGAAAGTTGCCCAAGGAGGAAGAGGGTGTGGCCTCAGCTGAGACTTAGAGAATAGAAAAGATACCTGATTCCTTTAGCTTGATTATGAGCCACTGGAACATCATTCTGTGATGCATTTTTAATTATGATATATTTTATCAAATGTTGATGATGGTCGGAATTGTGTGAGTGAAAAGAGGAAAGGATATGGAGCAAAAGGTTCATTTCTTTCTTATTTTTCCCACTGTTGTGTCTTAGTCATCATCTCATGTGTAATGACAGGTCTTCCCAGCTTGGTGCAGTGGTAAAGAATCAGCCTGCCAGTGCAGGGATGCAAGAGATGCAGGTTCGATCCCTGGGTCTGGAATATCCCCTGGAGTAGGAAATGGCAACCCACTCCATTATTCTTGCCTGGAAAATTCTATGGACAGAGGAGCCTGGCAGGCTATACAGTCCATGGCATCACAAAGAGTTGAACATGACTGAGAACGCACACACACACACACATGTAATGACAAGAATTTAATTACAGTAAAACAAATCATTCATTTTACATAAGTTTTACAATTGAAAGCATGATAGATATCAGAACAATAAAACAAAATATAAATAGAGGAAATATTGATATAAGAATGTAAGTAATTGATATTGGCATTGAACAAACTACTAAACAGAGAAGTGTCAGTATGGTATCTATATGTGCCAGTCCACATGTCACCATTCTGTCTCCACCAAAATGAAAAGAAAGAAAATAAGAAAAATGAGGTATATAATAGAAATTCTCACAGAGCTAAAGTATTTCATTTTTCAATGTTAACATGTTTCAATTTTATTAAATGATGCTCATAGTACATAGTATTAAGTGATGCTCATAGTAGCAGCTGTTTCTAATGATCTTAATTACCTTAAAAGGTAATGATCTGAAATATTTTTAGTCCAAGAAATGAAGCCAGGAAGGCACAGACCTAGACTATTCTTGCTGTTTCTTCTCCAACTCGTAGTAGCCTCTTGTAAAGCCTCCTCACTACCTGCACCCCAATCTCTAGCTGAGTGTCACGTGCCATGACTGAGGTTATACCAACTGCCCGGCTCAGGGACTGAGCTTGCCTGAGACTTTGGCACCAGCAAAGCTGGGTCTCAGACAGGCAGTTACTGGCAGTCTGACTGCAGTAGTGCCTGACTTCAGACATTTGCTTGTGTGTTGTTTAGTGGCTAAGCTAAGTTGTGTCCTTATGTGAACCGATGAGCAAAAGAGACATTGTGGAAAGGCATGGGTGGCAGTTTCACATTCAAAATGAAACCATTGAAAGTAAATAGCGTACTAACGGCATGCCAGTAGTTTCATCTACTTAGAGGAAAAACCATATTTTAATGTTACCTGTTAATATTTAAAGACATGGAGATTCTCCAGGTACATTGTGCATATTCTTGTTGTTTTGCTTATTAATTCCCTGGGGCAGGAACCTGTTAGGTTCATTGACTTTTTCCGTTCCCACACATATCATCGCTGTGTCTCTCTGTCCGTGGATTGTGTCTGTAGTGATGGCTCTCTGCCACAGACCAATACCCTTAATCTAGAAAACTTTGTGTTCTGGGCCATTATGGGCAAGTGGGATATCGTGATGTTTATACCTTTTCTGGAAAAGCAAAGTTCACCCAGCAGGGCAACACTTTCACCCAGGACATATTTATTAATTGATGAGTGATTCCTCTAAATAGACTTTAGTATATTTTACAAGTAATTCTGTTTGTTTTAAAATAGAAAATATATCAACAGATTTTGTTATCAAAGTTTGTTGTACAAATCGGTGCCCATTACTGGTAATTTTGATAAACTCATGGTCTGCTTCAGCCTGGTAAAGAAAGTTCCATTTGCAGTGGTATTTAATTTTATAAATATTTTTGTCCTTTTTTCTTTGTTATCAAGACAGTAGCAAATCTTCTAGGATGGTGCAATTCTGGTATTTTCATTCAAACCTATTTAATTCTTCAGAAACAATTTTGCAAAATGAAAAACTGATAACATTTATATGTTCATGTATAATAATTTGCAAATTATATAAAGCTACAGCAGATGATACTTAATTTAACAAGGAAAGCATTTCTATTATAAATTTACCCCAACATTAAGAATGCATTTTATGCATTCTTAAAAATAATTTCTTGATCAAAATGGTTCAGTAAGAACATTCATCACATACTCTTGGTTTCATAAATGTAATTTAAGATAAATTAAGTTTTTTGCTTGAACAGCTGAAACAAAAGGCATGTTTTTATTAGATAATCACACTATTAATTAATATACTCCATTAAGAATCATTTTTGTTGCTGCTGTTGTTAACCAAAGTTTCTTCCTATATGGATAATTTGGAAATTATCATGGAAGACTATGGATACATTGTAAAGTTTTTCTGGTTGAACCAACTTTTATTAGTTAAATCGGTATTTGAGAAGAAGTGACCCAAGATGTTGAGCAGTAGACAGTTTCCATTTTAGCGGGTACAAAGGCTTGGAGGTCTGGGGGAGCATGGTGGATTCAGGAACCTGTAAGTTAAATTAATTTCAAATTTGTCATGTAGCAGGGATCAGTTATAACATGAATACATAAATATTTAAGCATGAATATACATATACCTAAAAACTCATGATTCTGAAACACACATACACTAGTTGTTTTTTTTTATTCCTTGATCCAGTACAGCAGTTTTAACAGAACGTACTTTGTAACAAAAAGTGCATGAAGATCTTGTCTTCAAAGATGGGAACATCTTTAAAACAGGGTGTACCCTGTGAGTAAAGGCAGAGTGTCTCCTAGTGTACCAAAACCCCAGGAGCTTTGATCAGAGGCCAGCTGTTACATCAGTTCTGTTGGTAATCTTTCTTACTGAGCTATGACCTTGACCTTGTGCTTATGTCTGTATGTCAAATCTATTTTAGGAATGGGGAAAGTATAGTTGAGTTTAATAGGATTCATGCTCCAGTCTCAAAGGATGTATGTGTGTGTGTGTGTGTGTGTGTGTGTGTGTGTGTGTACACACTATAAACAATTTCAGGAGAAGAAAGCACCATTTTCCATTATATTTCATATTTGGATAGAGATTAGAAATTATTAGGATTTTCCAATCTGATAGAAAGCACCAGTTACTTTGAAGAGCAATTGGAAAAGATTAGCAGCAGCAGCAGCAACCCTGTTAGTTTTACATTTAAACCCTTTTTTTCTACACTTATGTGCCAACAAATAATTTCTTAATAATTATTTTATGTTTCTTCAGAGAAACTATTGTTTAACTGAAGACAGTGAACAGACATTATTAATATTAATTCTAAATAAATATCACAGGTACTCTTTATCATAGAATAATTATCCTCCTGGATTTTTTAAAACCTAGAGTTAGAATTAATTTTCTTTAAAAATATTCTGGTTTCCCTGTTTGCAAGATAATGCAGCACAGCATCCATGAGGGTGTTTCATTTTGGAACAGAAATTGTCTAATTCTCTAGCTCCTTTCTTTGATTCTATGAACTTTTTTAACTTAAAATCTCTAACTTGAATACTCTTAATTTTGATTGTAAATTTCATTTTTCTATAAACTAGGGAGGCAAATAAAATGAATAGTGGATTTATTGAATCCAACTCATAGCATAAGCCTTCTGAGACTAATTCAGAACAGAGAAGCTCTTCTTTATTTTGCCATATAATTTACAGGAAATACTTGTTTCTGTTGCCAGGACAATTATTTTACCTCTCTCATGCACTTATCTCTGTCACCAAGGGTCTTAAATCTTCACTATTGAATTTTATTCAGTATATAGTCTTTAGGAGATAAGCACAGCTCCAGTTTGAATATAAGCTCATGTTTAGCTTTTAAATAAACATGTTTGAAATTCTGTTCCCCAGTAAAGAAAGTAGTGAAGATAAATAACTGGGGGATTGAATGGGTATGGTGTATGGCTATTTCAAAATCATTTCTTTCCCCTGAAATTCACTAAAAAGACTATAAAACATATTGGTCAGAGCTGTTTCCACAGCTTTTATGACAGCATATCATCCTTCTGG
The DNA here is from genome assembly GCF_033118175.1 of Dama dama. Lineage (NCBI taxonomy): Eukaryota > Metazoa > Chordata > Mammalia > Artiodactyla > Cervidae > Dama > Dama dama. The sequence continues at coordinate 27,453,728 of NC_083711.1, forward strand.
TTAAAATGCTTGTCATTTTTATCAACTGTAATTTGATAAATTACTTTGAGTCATAGAAATAGAATTTTAGAGTTGAAGAGGTCCTCAGATTCGTATGTCCTTCTGTTGGACACTTGAGTCAGTCAACCACTAGTGTCTCCTAGTGAGCCTCTTACTAGGGAATGGGAGTGACACTATTTCCCTCCTATGGAAGCAGCTGACAGCAGGTTAAAGCTGATGGACCTGGAAGGTATAAGCAGATTTGGCCTTGGGCAAAAATATGTAAGTCCCTCAGGTTGCAGTGGAGAGCAGTCTGGGCAGCTGTTTTACTCATGAGTGTCCGTCGCTTCTGTTACGGATCTCTGAAGAGTATTTACATCTGAAACGAGAACCCCTGGGAAAGGGCAAGAAACTCTTGTGGTCTAATTTTAAATGTTGAGGCCCTCAGTTGAGCAAAATGTGTTTAGGTAAGTTGATTTTCTTGGCACCCATGAAATTGAACAATCACACAGTCATCTTTCAATAGATACTACCATGAGGAAAATTATTATCTTGCAATTTAAATTATATACACTAGTTTTTATTTATTTTTCAAGAAATTATATTCTGATAAGTAAAACTCCAGGCTCCACCCTTACTGTGCTCATTATGATTCCCAGCTATAAAGTGACAACAATTGAGCATTTCTTTTACTTGTAAAATTTTTTTCCCCAAACTTTTCATTTATGATGGAAGATACACTGTAGTTTTCACCTTTCAGTGACATCCCAAGACTGTTATTTGAAATTGTACTTTTTTTTTTCTTGTTCTGTGACACTAAGTGTTGGATTTTATATATTCCATTTTTTTTCGATTTATTTTTATTAGTTAGAGGCTAATTACTTTACAATATTGTAGTGGTTTTTGCCATGCATTGACATGAATCAGCCATGGATTTACATGTGTTCCCCATCCCGATCCCCGCTCCCGCCTCCCTCTCCATCCCGTCCCTCTGGGTCTTCCCAGTGCACCAGCCCTGAGCACCCGTCTCAGGCATCCAACCTGGGCTGGTGACCTGTTTCACCCTTGATAGTATATACTTGTTTCGATGCTGTTCTTTCTGAACATCCCACCCTCACCTTCTCCCACAGAGTCCAAAAGTCTATTCTGTACATCTGTGTCTCTTTTTGTGTTTTGCATATAGGGTTATCGTTACCATCTTTCTAAATTCCATATATATGTGTTAGTATACTGTATTGGTCTTTATCTTTCTGGCTTACTTCACTCTGTATAATGGGCTCCAGTTTCATCCATCTCATTAGAACTGATTCAAATGAATTCTTTTTAAGGGCTCAGTAATATTCCATATATAGTCTAACTTTTCATTGACCCTTGGTTTAGAAAGCTAATCTCATCTATTTGCATAAAATGTTTGGTGTTACTTGATAAGCTTTTCTTTTTTTTTTTTTTTTCGTTGTTTAACTGTTAAAACTTTCTTTCAAAGTCTCACCTTGGAGAACACCAAGGGTTCTCTGAATCATTTACCTGGATTTTGTATTGCTTAGGTAAAACGTTTCAATAATTAGGACTTTGCAATTGTCTTGGTACTTACATATTTTTCTTCTAATGCTTGCTGAAACATCTTACTCTTTGTCTTTCCTTTTGCATATTGCATCGCCAAAATCATCTACAGTGAAATTTAGGTAATATTGCCCAATAGGAGTAGCCTTTCAATTCCTTCTGCATTTCCAGGAACCAGAGCCAAGAATCCAAGTGCTCATTAAAGTGGCATTGCAGAAATACCTTTAAATTCAATACTCAAACAGGTGTCACTTGATAATGCAGAAGAAATTAGAGGAGATTTCATGAAAACAGTTGGAAGTCATGAGGTATTCATTAGATATCATTTAAATAAATATGAAGTGACTTCATAGGTGTTAATCATTGAAATGTGTTTTTAATGGGGAATTTGATTGCAAGTGAGTTACTGAATCCCTTCCTTAAAAACAGCTAGAGAAAGACCATTCTTCATTTATAAAAATAAAATCTTTTTACTTGGATTTTACCATTTTTAAAAGGGTTTAAAAATTCAGTGAACTTTCCCTTTGCTTAATTTTCAAATGGAAAATGTAAACCCGTGCTTCAGTGGAAATATTTTATCTCAGAGAATCAGTAGTACACCTAGTTGGGAATTGTTATTATGCATATTATTTACAACTGTCTTTTATCTATTAAAACTCTAAACCAAAATCTATCTATGCATAGGGCCAAGATTCCATGGAATTCTTTTATGGTTTAGTTTGATTTTATTATTATTTTCTAATAATGTTCTGCCACAACAACAATTGTTTTTACTGCATGCTAGTGAACCAGTAAAATCTCAATTTTTAAGAGATTTTTTATGCTTATAAACAATTTTAAATTAATAAGAGAAAGATTTCATTTGTGATTTTAATATTGTAAATGGTTATACATGAATTTTATTAAATTATCTTGAAATGCATCAACCTTTGGTATACTGTCAGGGTTCTTTGGACTCAGTTTTGGTTTGAAGTTGTTTGGTAGGAAGGATTGTATTATATGACTTTTATTCTTTTTTAAAGTTTCAATGAATGTAAAATTCATTGAATGGGAAAAACATTGTATCTTGCCATTAACATGTGTCCATCTGAACTTTTTATAAATCGAACATAGACTATGGAATCTTAGTGACTGTATTTTTCCTATATATCTTTCATCATTTTGACCTTTTATGATTTTGGAAATTAATTCATCATTTGTTTCCAACTGTGGGATATAAAGACTAAAATAATAAGCCAAAGGAACTTAATGAAAGTGCCTAAAAGGATAATGCAGTAGTGAAATGTCATCATTATTGTATTATCTTCAACTTTTTAATAGCATAGCCCATTAATACTGTATTATCTTTCAAGAGCGTAAAAAGAAAATGTCTGGAGACTATCTTTGTTGTCTTTTGGTTTTGAATTTTTAGCAAATATAGTAGAGAATTCAGTATTTTCTATCTTCCGTCCCTAATGTTAAAGAGAAGAAAGTTGGCATACGAAGATGCTTCAATTAGGTGAATTAGTGGATGAATGCAGAGACTGATAGTAGCATTCCAGACACAATTGATGATGGTGACATTGAGTGTATACGCAACATCTCCAGCTATGTCTTCAGATGACAGTATCCTAGATGAGTTTTCTCAAACTTAAGGGTCAGTGAGTGAACAGTATGGTCCCTTCCCCGCCCCCAGCTTAATAGATACGTAATTTATGTATCACACTTTATAAGGTGTATAATGTGGTGATGTGCTACATATATGATTACCAGAGTAAGGTTAGTTAACATATCCATCACTTCACCTAGTTGCCATAACAATATAGTTCTAAAGCAAAAAGGAAACACAGTATTTTTCTCCTGCAGTATTAAGTTAGTTGCTTAATAGGCAGGACTTCATCACTCAGTATTTTGTGACAGGAACCTCACCTGCCCTGGCTTGCTTTTATGATGCTGACACACCCACATTTTTTGAAACAGTTCAGAAGTTGATAAGTACACAAGGCAGGTGTGTAATAAAAGAAACTGAAAGAAGATAAATGACCTGGAAATGATATAAGTGGTATTAATAAATCTAAAAACAAAAAATATTTTGTAATTCTGTAACAAGGAAGATTTCTATCCTCCTGTCCTCAGTAAAATTTTGAGTTGTCAAAGTTTCCAAAGTTAGCACATTTTGAATTATATTAATACAAATACAAAAAGAAGTTTAGAACCTTTTAGACATGTTTTTGAAATCTAGAATCGATATTTACAAAGTACTTACAGGTTCATGCATGACAGTAGTTAAGCTATCAGTTCCAAAATGCCTTTGCCCATTTCAGATATGTTGTCCTTCAAAACCAGGAAAATATAGAATTAAGAATTGGGTTTGCTATGTGTAAATTCTCATGAAAAATTCTAGTGAAGTTGTTTTCCATTGTCTCTTTACTATTCCGTAAATTATTCACAAACTGACTTAAATAGTAATGAAATGTTCATTGGACACAGATAGTAAATGGTGATGACTACTATTCTTGGTATACTGCAGGTTAAATGAATTTGTTAAAATTATAAATAGTTGATTTTGATTTAGAATTATAGTTCCAAAATCAAAATTAAGTCATTTCTTGGTACAGTGTTACACTAATTTTTTTGTTAAAACCAGAAAATATTTTTCTAAGAATTTAATGGAATCACCCTATACAAATGGCAACTAAGTTGAAACAGATGTTCTTCATCCAGCTTCTAATTTATCACTGGGTAGGTTTTATATTTTCCCCCATTCACATATATAAATATGTATGTATTTTCAGTGTTCCTTAAAGAAATCTTTCTTCATTTTGCCTGTCATTCCTACCAACCTAATGCTTCAAGAAGGTATTAATATGTTAGTTTCTAAACTACATTTTTCTTTCTAAAGCTTTTGAGAGTTGCAAAATTTGTGAGTCCTTCATCTGTTTTTGTTTTTTCCTATTTTCTTCTGCCCCTCAGTACTTTTACTCCCCCTTTGTTTGGTACTTCTTACCTTCCAGAAACCAAATGTTTTGGTTAATTCTGTTCCCTTCCCACACAAATCACTTAAGTATTTGTCCTACAAGTCAAGTTTCTTCCTTATTTTGTTTATGAAGAGAGTATTGAATATTTTGAAAATGATGTGTATACAAGCTCTAATAAAATCGCTATGGAAGTTAAAAATAAACCATTAGATTCACTGACAAGGCAGTGAATCACAGCATTTTATGAAATATTCTAGTTGCTAAATATATTGCTTGTAAATCTCCAAAGAAACCTAATTTTTAAATGTGTGTTGACGCTGAGTTATTTGTAATTGACTGTGCTCAGGTAGAGTACATCACGTGGCAGCGTTAAGTAACAGGTATATAAAAATCAAGCAGGCCAGCCATATGTTGGAGATTCAGAAATCATATGACTGCCTTTCCACAAAAAGAAAATGTTGGGTTAATACTAGCTTTAAATCAAATTATTTTAACCTTAGAAAGTTGAAAATACAGGTATCTATGAAAAGCTCTTTATCTTGCTTGCTTCATGTAATCGGTGCTGTTTATAGAATTTTCTTTTCAAAGAAATTAATGAAAAATAACCACTTTAACTTAGAGTTTTCTGGAAGCCATTATTCCTCTTCAATTCTATCCTAAATTTGTTTCCTATCCAATTTTCTACGGGGTAAAGTGATAGCTTAGTTTATATACATAGTCTTTTATGTGTTACAAGGCTTTCAAGGTGGCTCAGTGGTAAAGAATCCACTTACCAATGCAGGAGATGTGGATTTGATCCCTGGGTCAGGAAGATCTCCTGAAGTAGGAAATGACAACCCACTCCCGTATTCTGGCCAGGAACGTTACATGGACAGAAGAGCCAGGCAGGCTATATAGTCCATGGGGTTGCAAAGAGTAAGACAGGACTGAGCACACAATCATATTTTCTAAGCTAAAAATGGTGCAAGTTCCCTAATTCAGTTCAGTTCAGTTGCTCAGTCATGTCCGACTCCTTGTGACCCCATGAACCGCAGCTCGCCAGGCCTCCCTGTCCATCACCAACTGCTGGAGTTCACCCAAACCCATGTCCACCGAGTTGGTGATGCCATCCAGCCATCTCATCCTCTGTCATCCCCTTCTCCTCCCCCATTCAGTCTTTCCCAGCATCAGGGTGTTTTCAAATGAGTCAGCTCTTCGCATCAGGTGGCCAAAGGATTGGAGTTTCAGCTTCAACATCAGTCCTTCCAATGAACACCCAGGACTGATCTCCTTTAGGATGGACTGGTTGGATCTCCTTGCAGTCCAAGGGACTCTCAAGAGTCTTCTCCAACACCACAGTTCAAAAGCATCAATTCTTTTGATGCTCAACCCCACATCTAACTCATTTGATGAGTTCATGTCACAAAGATCTCTTTTCCTTTTTTCGTACTTCTCTTGTTCCTTCCAAAGCTCCTAGTAATGTACGGAAGCTCATTCCAGCCCCTCATAGAGCTGTGGTGCTGTAGAAGAGACTTACCATTCATACAACTTTGCAGAAAGGTGTTCATGAGAATTCAAAAACTTTGGTGGGCTTGTAAGACAGTTACAGAACATTAAAGTATTTTCTCTAACTGATTAGATCTTTTTAACAATATGGATTAATCCATAGGATTTCCAGTAGAGATTTCCAATTTGATAGCAATGACAATTAACTAATAAGGAAGCTCTGCAGTGCATACATATCTATATTGTATATATGTCTATATACACACATAGACACTTACAAGTGCTGTATTTTTTGCCTACAGGTATCATAGCAATAATTCTAATTCTTCATCTTCATAACTATTTTCTCTTTATTTTTTAGAACACTGATATATGTGTTTACTGGGGAACAGAAGATGAAGAAGGAAAAGCAGTGTATTCACTGAGGATTCTGTCTGCTTGCCACGGCAGCTCTGTATCTAGAGGAGTTCTGCTGTTTCTTGTTTGGGAGTTCCCAGCTCTGAGGTCAGACTCCGCCACAGTCTGCCTGCCTTTTGTCTCATCATTGCCAGCCAGCAGTAATCCTGGTCGGAATGGAACCGCATACCTCTATCTAATTACTATGGAAGGTGATAAACCAACACTCACTTATTGAAGTTACATCTCTCCCCCCGCTCCCCTGCAGAAAACCATTCCTCAAAGTGAATAGAAACCAAGCCCTCGTGAGCACTTCTATTGAACATGACTCATGGAGAAGAGCTTGGCTCTGATGTGCACCAGGATTCTGTTGTTCTAACTTACCTAGAAGGATTACTAATGCATCAGGCAGCAGAGGGGTCAGGTACTGCCGTTGACAAAGCGTCTGCTGGGCGTAATGAAGACGATCAGAACTTTAACATTTCTGGTAGTGCGTTTCCCACCTGTCAGCGGGATGGTCCAGTTCTCAGCACGCACACGTATCAGGGATCTGGCATGCTGCACCTCAAAAAAGCCAGACTCTTGCAGTCTTCTGAGGACTGGAACGCAGCAAAGCGGAAGAGGCTGTCTGATTCCATCGTAAATTTAAACGTAAAGAAGGAGGCTCTGCTGGCTGGCATGGCTGACAGTGCGCCTAAAGGCAAGCAGGACAGCAAGGTACTGGCCTCTCTGCTTCAGTCGTTCAGCTCCAGGCTGCAGACTGTTGCCCTGTCACAACAAATTAGGCAGAGCCTCAAGGAGCAAGGATACGCCCTGAGTCATAATTCTTTAAAAGTGGAGAAAGATTTAAGGTGCTATGGGGTTGCATCGAGTCACTTAAAAACTCTGTTGAAGAAAAGCAAAGCTAAAGATCAAAAGCCCGATACCAGTGTCCCTGATGTCACGAAAACCCTCATCAGAGATCGGTTCATAGAGTCACCTCATCACGTTGGGCAGAGCGGAACAAAGGTCATGAGCGAACCCTTGTCTTGTGCCGCAAGATTACAGGCTGTCGCAAGCATGGTGGAGAAAAGGGCTAGTCCTGCCACTTCACCCAAACCCAGTGTTGCTTGTAGCCAACTAGCACTTCTTCTCTCCAGCGAAGCCCATTTACAGCAGTATTCTCGAGAACATGCTTTAAAAACACAAAATGCAAACCAGGCAGCAAGCGAAAGACTTGCTGCCATGGCCAGATTACAAGAAAATGGCCAGAAGGACATGGGCAGTTTCCAGCTCTCCAAAGGCATGTCAGGCCATCTTAATGGTCAGGCAAGAACATCAGCAAACAAAGTAATGGCTAGCAAAAGTACGGCATTTCAGAATCCAATGGGTATTGTCCCTTCTTCCCCCAAAAATGCAGGCTATAAGAACTCCCTGGAAAGAAACAATATAAAACAGGCTGCTAATAACAGTTTGCTTTTACATCTTCTTAAAAGCCAGACCATACCCAAGCCGATGAACGGACACAGTCACAGTGAGAGAGGAAGCATTTTTGAGGAGGGCAGCACCCCTACAACTATTGATGACTACTCAGATCACAATCCCAGCTTTACCGATGAGAGCAGTGGTGATGAAAGTTCTTACTCCAACTGTGTCCCCATAGACTTGTCTTGCAAACACCGGATAGAAAAACCCGAACCCGACCAGCCTGTTTCTCTGGACAACTTAACTCAGTCCTTGCTCAACACGTGGGATCCAAAAGTCCCCGAAGTTGACGTCAAAGAAGATCAAGATACCTCAAAGAATTCTAAGCTAAATCCGCACCAGAAGGTCACCCTTCTTCAGTTGCTGCTTGGCCATAAGAATGAAGAAAACGTGGAAAGAAACAGCAGCCCTCAGGAAGCACACAGCGATGAGGCAAAGTTCAGCACACAGAATTACACGCGCACGTCTGTAATAGAAAGCCCCAGCACCAACAGGACTACTCCCGTGAGCACTCCACCGTTACTTGCATCCACCAAAGCCGACTCTCCCATCAACCTTTCCCAACACTCTGTGGTCATCAAATGGAATTCCCCACCATATACCTGCGGCCCCCAGCCTGAAAAGCCAGCGAATACCGCCTCGAACCACCTGATGGACCTTACAAAAAGCAAAGAATCGCAGGGGGAGAAAGCCATCCAACATGAAGGTGCACAAAACTCGGCCACTTTCAGTGCCAGTAAACTGTTACAAAATTTAGCGCAATGTGGAATGCAGTCCTCCATGTCAGGGGAAGAGCAGAGACCCAGTAAACAGCTGCTGGGTGTGAACACAGAAAAACCTGCAGGTATGATTGACAGACTGAACAGCCCTCTGCTAGCCAATAAAACCAGTGCAGCTGAAGAGAAGAAAGCATTCGGCAGCCACACAATCGGTCCTGAACCAGGACTCTCTGGGTCTGAAATAGAAAATCTGCTTGAAAGGCGCACCGTCCTCCAGTTACTGCTGGGAAATCCCAACAAAGGGAAGGCCGAAAAGAAAGAGAAGATGCCCTTAAGAGATGAGAGCACTCAGGAACATACAGATAGAGCTTTAAGTGAACAAATACTGATGGTGAAAATAAAATCTGAGCCTTGCGATGACTTACATCCGCATGCCACGGGCATGCACTTGAGTCACGAGGCTCCGGGCGCGCCCTTCTTAGGGGTGGCCCCTCCCGTGCGGAGAAGCGCCCCTGCCTTACCAGCATCCGAGGACTTGAAACCAGAGCCCGGCTCACCTCAGGGTTTTTCTTTCTCAAAGAACGGTCTGCTGAGTCGATTGCTGAGACAAAATCAAGACAGTCACCTGGCTGATGAGCTGGACAGCAGTCACAGAAACAGTGAACTGACACTTGTAGAATCGAGGAACCTTTGCATGGTCCCTAAGAAACGGAAGCTTTACACCGAGCCGTTAGAAAACCCCTTTAAAAAGATGAAAAATAGCATAGTCGATGCTGCAAACAGTCACAGTGCTCCGGAGGTGCTCTATGGGTCCTTGCTTAACCAGCAAGAGCTGAAACTTAGCAGAAGTGATCTTGAGTTTAAGCATCCTGCCAGTCACGGTTCGGCCAGCGAAAGTGAGCCCAGGAATTGGACCAGAGAGAGCAAAAGCTTCAACGTCCTGAAACAGCTGCTCCTCTCAGAAAACTGCGTGAGAGATTTGTCTCAGCACAGGAGTAACTCTGTGGCTGACAGTAAGAAGAAAGGCCACAGAAACAATGCGACCAACAGCAAGCCTGAATTCAGCATTGCTTCTCTAAATGGACTGATGTACGGTGCCGCTCAGCCCGGCGGTTGCATGGACAACAGGACATTTCCATACCCAGGTGTCGGCAAGGCCCCCCTGAGCCCTCCTTTCCCAGAGCACTTGGGCTGCACAGGGTCTAGACCAGAAGCTGGGCTTGTGAATGGGTGTTCCATGCCCAGTGAGAAGGGACCCATTAAGTGGGTTATCACAGATGTGGACAAGAATGAGTATGAAAAAGACTCTCCGAGACTGACCAAAACCAACCCAATACTCTATTACATGCTCCAGAAAGGAGGCAACTCTGTTACCAGTCGAGAAACACAGGACAGGGACATTTGGAGGGAGCCTTCATCTGCTGAAAGTATCTCACAGGTTACAATCAAAGAAGAGTTACTTCCTGCTGCAGAAACTAAAGCTTCTTTCTTTAATTTAAGGAGCACTTATAATAGCCATATGGGAAATAATGCTTCTCACCCGCACAGCGCAAATGGAGAAGTTTATGGACTTCTGGGAAACATGCTAACAATAAAAAAGGAATCAGAATAAAATGGACCTGCCATCCACCTTTGGATCTTTTTAAAACTAACGAATATGAACTTGAGATCTGTATAAATAAGCGCATGATTTGAGAAAAGCATGGTATAATTGAAACTTTCGTTTTGAAAAGTATTGGTTGATGGTGATGTTTAAATATGCAGACTACTTTTTGCTTCATGTTAAATGTCATGAGGAAGCTGCCGAACTAGCCATTGGTTTGACACCTTCTGTATGCATCAGACAACAACTGTGAGTAGCCCATGAGCGATAATTCTATTTTTAATCACAGGTAATAGGCATAAATTAAAATACAAATCTCCATCCAGCAGATTAATGCATTGCTGCCTTTATTAGGGTACTTGATTTTGCTTTTCAGAAGCAACCTACATAACACATTTTTTAAAGTCCACATTATTAAATAATAACTCTTTAAAGGGTAATTATTGAATTTAAAAAACCTAGTGCTGTTTCATTTCTCATTCAGTTCCAAAACAAATTAGAAAAATATATGCTTACATTTTTCACTTTTGCTAAAAAAAAAATTATTTTTGACTCTTGAAAGGGGTTTTGTGATTCCTCAATGTGTCTGCCCTTCCCCAATCCTTTTCAATATTCTGTATCTCTTTAAACCTTGTACTACTTGGTAAAAATTGATTACAATTGGTGGAAGTTTGATAGATCTTAAAAAATGGCAGATTTCCATTTTTGTATTTTAACTACTTTACTAAATTAATATTCCTCCTTTTACAGAATTAGGAAAGTTAACGTTTATCTTCAGGTGGTTTCCTAAATAACTGAAATAAGTTGTTTTTAACAAGCAAAATGGCTTTTCTTTGGACAGTTTTCACCATGTCTTGTAAAAGCCACTTCTCAGCATCTCTGTGGTACCTGTGAGTCTGACGACCAGGGTTTCTTAAAGCTGGACTCAGACCACCTGCATTAGCATCGTCCAGAGCACTTGCTTTAAAATGCAGATTCCCAGGCAGCATCTCCGATCTACCAAACAAGAATTCTCTGCGGAGTGGACCTGGGAGTCTTCCTTCTGCATCTTAATACACTCCCTAGGGGTTTCTTCTGCACACTGAAATTTGGATTTTGAAAATTGAAACCACTGCTTACGACTTTTCTCAGAAAACAGGATTGTAAACAAACTATTTGATGCCTATATTTTCCCCAATGTAGTCACACGTCAACTCAAAATTTGCAATATTGTACTTCATATTATTACTGTTATATCTTTGGAAATCGGGTTCCGAATACTTTTTATGACAAAAAAAAAAATCGGGTGGAGGGGACAACTTTCATATCTGGCTCAACATCTCAGGAAAAATATGTGATTACTTGTGTGTTCCAATGAGTAACATCTACTTAATTAGCCTTAGGGATGGAATAACAGGGCCACTTACCAAACTCAGGTGATTCCAGGATGGTTTGGCAACTCCTCCTGAATACATCCTTAACTTCTGTGAAAACCATTGTCCTAAGAACAGTGCTGGCAAAGATGAAAACACATTTCACACCCAAGAAAGGCACTAAACTCAGATTGCTTAAACAAAAACGTAAAGGGCATATATACATGGCAGAGTTGTACACAGTCACTCCATCTGATCTGTTATTTTAAAATAGTGATTAAAAGGAAACATTGATGTTTTCTTGGAAGAACTTAATATATTATTGAGCCACATGGGGTTTCTGTCTTGAAACACATCCATGTTTTTCAGTTCATTTTTTACCATCCACAGTTCATTCACCAGATAGATTTGGTTTTAATTGTGAACCCAGGTAGCAACTGACCTACCAAAAAACTGTTATATAATCAACTATTAATTAGAAGAAAATCTATTTGAAATTGTTCTGCTTGAAGTTGTTTCTAAGATTTTTATATTAAAAATGGGCGTTATTTCCTAATATGATCTAAAACCCTAAATGATTATTTTTTTTCTCAGAATGATTTGTAAATAGTTACTGAATATATTAAAAAATAATAGGAGTGAATATTATGCCATGTCATGAAAATTTCACTGGCCAGTGAAGATATTCAACTGCATCCCATCTTTATTCTCTGACAGTCTTACTATCTACACTGTATAAGCTTTTAAAACAAGTCATTTTTTTCTGAAAGTTCTGGAGCCTTAGAAGTATGCTAGAAAAACTGCCATTGTTCCCCCTTGGTTCGGGGAAAATGGGCTTTTACAAGGGAGTGAAATTTAGATCAGGAAAAAGAAGATCAAGGGCCAACATTGTATTTTTTTTTGTTTCCTTCCTCTGGTTGGTTGGTTGTTTTTTGGTGGTGGTTATTGTCAGCAGTCAAAGAAATGAAGATATGTCGTATATAGATAAACCCGACCAAGAAGAAGGCTGTTCTGACATACTAGAGAGTGTCCCCAATTTGAGTTTAGTACTATCTTAAAGAAGAGTGGTGAGAAAGGGCATACATCCCTAAATGCACTTCGTTTATGCATATGTAGATACAAGGATGCACATATACACATTTTCAAGGACTATTTTAGATATCTGGACAATTTCTTCTTAACAAAGTCGCTTGTGAAAGGGTACTACAGCTCTCGTTGACATCAGTAAGGTAGCATTACCTGTTTGCTCTCTGCTGCATCTTACAGAAGAGCAAACTGGTGAGAGTATATATTTTACATATATATATATATATATATAATATGTATATATATATATATTGACTTGTTACATGAAGATGTTAAAATTGGTTTTTAAAGGTGATGTAAATAGTGATTTCCTTAATAAAAAAATACATATTTTGTATTGTTCTAATACAGCAGAAAAGCCTTTTAATCTCTTTGGTTTCTGTATATTCCATGTACAAGTGTAAATATAATCAGACAGGTTTAAAAATTGTGCATGTATGTATACAGTTGCAAGTCTGGACAAATGTATAGAATAAGCCTTTTATTTAAGTTGTGATTACCTGCTGCATGAAAAGTGCATGGGGGACCCTGTGCATCTGTGCATTTGGTAAAATGTCTTAACAAGTCAGATCAGATGTTCATCCCAACATAACAGTATCCCATTTCTGGACATGATTTCTGGTTTAAGCTTTGTGGAAGAATGCTTTGAATCCAAGGGTCTTAAAACTTTTTAAATCAAGTCAACCACTTTTCAAACTAAAGAGTTCACACAACTACTTTCATGAATTTTTTAATCCCATTGGAAACATGTGCCAGGAGTTTTCCAGGGTTCTGGAATACAGGCACACTACCGTTCCTGGTATGAATTCTGGGGTTTACACAACCAATTTTGATGCAATCTGCTCAGTAATATAATTTGTCATTTTTATTAGAAATTTAATTTCTTCATGTGATGTCATGAAATTGTACATACTGCAGTGTGAATTTTTTTGTTTTGTTTTTTAATCTTTTAGTGTTTACTTCCTGCAGTGACTTTGAATAAATGAAGGAAAAAATTCATTGTCTCTGGTTTGAAATGATTGTTATTTTTTGGGCTCTCTCTGATTTTCAGATTTTTCATAAACATAAAAAATCTCTGGTCAAGAGAATAGCAAGTCTTCAAGAATGCTTTGCCATCCTTGGAAAAATAAAGGAAAAAAGAAAAGAAGATGGCCCTGGAGTTAGTGTATCCAGAGACAGGGCAATGGAAGCACAGCTCAGAAAGACCATCAGCTTATAGCCTGGCCTACCCACCCTTGGTTCTGCTGTTTGGTGTGTAACTGGATGGTCATCATGGATTTTTAAAGTGGGAAAAGCTTTGTACAGTGTTCAAAAATAAAGTTGATTTGATACAAACTTTTTGTAAGATAAGATGTTATTAGGTTTTTATCCAAGTTTCATTGGGCATTAAATTTTTTTAAAGTAGAAGTCTTCAAACATTTTGCAAAAATGAATATGTATGCACACATGTGTATATCAAATAACTATATGCTATTAATATATGTATATAGGTAATGAGTTAGTTGCGAATGATAAGCAATGTATGTGCATAGTAAGTAAGAGAGATCAGTTTATTTAGAAAAAGGAAAAAAAACGTCTATACTTGTGAATGGATGACCTTAGGGGAGGGAAGTTACTTTTACAAATACATTAATAATAATTTAAGAGAAAGACATTTTCCCACAGGTGAATCTGTATTTTCTGATACTAAAGTAGGCCTATTAAAATTTCAAATTAAAATCTGAAAATTTTGCAGCTCCTCCATAACAAGTTTATAAGCATTGTCTAAAATAATATCCAAGTAATGGAAATACATGAAACTGGTCTACATAGTTAAAATGTTGAAACGTTATGCCCTGCTGTCTGTACAGACACTGTCATCAGAACCAGAGATACATAACCATGTTTTGTTTTGTTTATTGATTTAAATGGTGAAAAGGCATAATAAGCACATCATGTAATAAAAACCACCCCAGTTAGCAATTCTTCTTGACTATAAATTAGTGCCAATGACTTTTAATAATCTAATCAGATTATGATCACCCACACTATGCCAAGTTCTGTTTCAAGCTTCTTAATGTAGAAACCTCCTTTACAAAGAAATAATTTTGAAAAAGTTTTTTTTTTTTCCTACCACTGCAATCACCAAATGACCCATTTGGTTATAGAAAACAGATTTTAAATGTTAAGCATGCCATTTTTCATTTATTCCATCAAGCTTAAGAAGTATCTGACACTAGCACCTTTTAATGGTTGGTGGAGGAAATCTGTTGACCTCATTTAGCATTAATTCACTACTAGATTTCTCAAATTGGTTGGCATAATAATGTTTACAACATACTAAAAATTCCATCTTCATAGGTAAGTTCAAGACCCTTGCTCTGAAAAACCAGAGTTAATGTACTCTTTAGTTGGTAGCAGAATAATTGGAAATAAAATTCAAATCCCATCAACTGGTCCTGGAGAAGTGCTGATGCCCATATTTGGTGTCTGAAAATAAATGCATAAGCCTTTTGAGCAACAGTCAAATTTTAAAATAGTATACTATAGTCAGAAGAGGGTTTTTCAGCCATTCTAAACAGCTTTTTACGTTCTTCTTACTGACAAAGACCTAGAGAACCTTCTGTTTTCCAGTCTTTGCTTTTACTAAGCTTCATGAGGTAAGTGCTTTGAACTTTAAGAAAAATTTATGATCCTTTTGGGCTGTCCATTTTGCTCTTTTTGCTGATATGCATTCACCTCTGAGGTCACGTCTGGAAAAGGAAATGGCCTAACATTGCATGGGTGTCATAGCCTGTAGTTTTTGAACACCAGTGGGGCCCCAGAGTAGACCTTCAGCGTCGGTATGTTGTCTGAGATTGTGTTTTTCCCTAGCTAACTGATAATGAAATGGTCATTTAAGGATAAAACAGTGAAATGTTGTTGGGTCGCTAAGTCACGTCTGACTCTTTGTGACCCCATGGACTGAGGGACCCCATGGGCTGTAGCCCGCCAGGCTCCTCTGTCCATGGGATTTTCCAGGCAAGAATGCTGGAATGGGTTGCCATTTTCTACTTCACGGGATCTTCAGACCCAGGGATCAAACCCGCATCTCTTATGTGTCCTGCATTGAATGCAGATTCTTTACCACTGTGTCATCTGAAGAAGCCTTAGAAGAATGAGATGACTTTTCTTGTAATTAGAAAACTGCAGATTTCTCCAGGGACTAGAAGGGTTGTCTCTGGCTGTCATTGGAGCCAATCTTCCCACAACCTGCAAATCCTTCCAACACTCACGGCACCCAGTTGGATGTGCCCTCAAGCCTTGCTGCATCTTGCTGGGTGTCCCTTGACGTCTGACCCTGCCTGCATGTTCACAGTTTCAACTCATTCTCCCACAGTTAAGCACCTTTCTGCCCATCACCACCAATCATTATAGTGTTCAAACCTTCTCAATAAGAATTCAGTTTCCTGAGCACATCTGCCTACTTGGCATCAGCACTTTAAACCATGTGACATTCTCTGCCTATTACCTCCTCTCTTTGCCCTCTTCTCCCCATCCTTAGCCTTGTAAGCTTGTATTTATCTTTAAAACCTACCTTTTCAAAGAACCCTCCATGATTCCACCAGGCAATGTGTTCCTCAGACCACTACAGTCCCATAATGCTTTGTGTAGACCTCTCATTTCACTCATTAGAGTGGTTAACAACATACCTATATTGCTTCTAAAGGCAAGAAGTGTGAAGTGTGTCCAAATCCTAACATACCAGCAGTCACTCAGTAAATGTATGCTCAGTCAATGAGTCAATGAAAAGTGATTTCTCCTCGCACAAAAAATGTAAAGCTGCCTCCCCTGCCCTGGACTGGGGAAAAGAGTAATTTACAAAGTAGTTTGTTGTTCACTTGCTAAGGCGTGGTGTGTCTGACTCTTTGCAACCCTATAGACTGCAGCACGCCAGGCTCCTCTGTCCTCCACTGTCTTCCCGAATTTGCTCAAATTCATGTCAAGTCAGTGATGCCATCCAACCACCTCATCCTCGGCCACCCCTTCTCCTTTTGCCTTCAGTCTTTCCCAACATCATGATCTTTTCCAGTGAGTTGGCTCTTTGCATCAGGTGGCCAAAGTTTTGGCCAAAGAGCTTCATGTGTTTCCCTGAAGCAATGCCCATTCTTCCAGGCCACCTCTAGCCCTAAGGCCCATGATCTCCATAAGCCAAGCCAAGCATTCTTTCTTCAGTCTAATCTGGATTCTATCAGCTGAGAAATTCCTGACGAGAAGAGCTGGTTTTTGAGAATGGGAAGGGAACTTTGGCATTTTTGCCAATGTAGGTCTAATTATCTCTTGTAACATATCTTCTTACAAACATCAGTAAGCTGCTTAGAATTTTTACCTTTAGCAGAAGCTGCCAAACCTTCCAAACACCACACTGACAAAGACCTGAGGCAAGAATCCATGGCCTTTCCTGCCAGTCATGAATATGTTCATGTTCCAGAGGACTAAACTCTCCTTAAGTGGAGCAGGAAGTGGCAACCCACTCCAGTATTCTTGCCTGGAGAATCCCATGGACAGAGGAGCCTGGTGGGCTACAGTCCATGAGATCTCAAAGAGCTGGACATGACTGAGCAACTTACACTCGCAGACAAATTCTCCTGAACTTCCAGAATCAAAACTAGGCAGAACATGCTCTCTTGAGTATGGTACAACTAACTCCTTGATAAGATCCTCATCAGGGTGGGATCTGATTTAGCATTAGGCTAGTTCAGATCCTCAAGGAAATCTGGGTCCCTATGGGTGTAGAAATGCAAGCGACTGGGGCCACATGTGAACTAGTCCACTGGCACGCATGTTCCCATTCATCAGAGGGCTAACAGTGGCAATGAACCTAGAAGACCACATCAGGTTCTAAGAGTATCGGGAAAATAATACAAATATTCAGTGATTCAGCAGGTGCTTAGTGAAGGTATGCTGTGTTGCTGTGACAGCAGGTCCTCTCTTTCATATATATGGAGGGGGGCTGAGAGAGAATTCCCTATTATTCTGATAGCAAAATGAATCTAATAGACTTTTTTTAACTTGCGTTCTATTTGTCCAGAAAAATCACTCTTCGTGTTCCCAACACCCAAGTGAAAGAATAAAGTCTTAGATGAAATTACTCTTACTATATGTCCAAATGGCAGTGGAAAAACCAAATATAGAGCATATTTAGGATGAAGAGATTAGCTTTCATGGAGATGAAATAGTTCCCTTTCCGTAGCCAAGTAGGACTGATGACTCATGATCTCTGTTTGATAAAAGGCCATGGGGAAAAAACAAATAAAGGGGACATTTTTAAGTGAATGTTTTTGTAATTAGAGAAATTGTGGGGAAAGCTAGATGTATTTAGAGAGGGGAAAGAAGTTTGAAGCAGTGTCCCTAGTTTTGCTAAGAAAGAGGAACCCTCCCAAAGCTGTTCTCTATTATGAGCTCCTGTCTAGCTTAAGCAAATCAAGAAAGCTTCTAATGTGAACTATATTAATAGAATATAATCATACTTTTACATTCTCATCAAAGATGAGTTTCTTGTGAGTCTGGATATTTAAAATCAGGTGTGTTTTTTGTTTTTGTTTGTCTCTTCATCCTTGGGTAAGGTTGTAGACTTATGGAACTGGGATATCAGCAGGAAATATAGAGTGATAAGAGGCTTATGAACATTTCCCCTAAAACCAAACCAAGCAGCCAACCTAACACCATCAAAACATGCTTATTTACCCAACTGGCCTTAATGAGCAAAACAATGAGGGTGAGGTGATCTTGCTAAAGTTGTATTCTAGGACTTGCTTTTGTTCCAAATTATAACTAATAGTAATGTGATCTTTCATGAATGGCTTTATTCACTTAAGCTTAATGTTTTCAAGGTTTATCCATGGTGTAGCATGTATCAGTATTTTCCTCTCTATTACTGCTGAATAATTTTCCACTGTATGTATATGCCAGAGTTTATCTGTTGATGGATGTTTGGGTTGTTTTCATTTTTAGCTATTATGAATAATTGTGCTGTGAACTTTGTTATTGTACTCATTCATCAAAAACAGGGTAGACAACCAATGAATATTTGGTTTGGCTATTGCCACACATGCAGTATGTGGGTATGGAGTCAACTGAATGTAAATGTGAGGGTTCATTTCTGGACTTTCCGTTCCCTTCCATTGATTTATATGATTATCCTATGCTAACTGGACTTCCCTTGTGGTTCAGACAGTAAAGAATCTACAGTACCACACAATCTTGATCACTAGAGCTTTGTAGGCATTTTCGAAATCAGGGAATGTGAGTCTTCTAAATTTGTTTTTCTTTTTCAAGATTGTTTTGGATATTGTTGGTTTCCTAAATGTACATGTGACTTTTAGGGTAAGGCTATCAATTTCTACAAAAATGATAGAATTTTGATAGGGATTGTATTGAATTTGTATAGATCAATTAGGGAGTATTGTCATTTTAGTACAATTAAATCCTCCAATATGTGAGCACAGAGTGTCTTTCCACATATTTAGATCTTCTTTGACGTCTTCCAACACAGTCACCCTGGGACGACGTTGTTATTAGCAGGGTCTTCTTTGGAGGACTCTCTCCCTGACCTATCTGTTAAGCTATTTGCCTCTTCTGGTGTTATATCCAGCTATTAGGCTCTACTGTCTTCTGATTACTCTCTCTCATTTTTTTTTTTTTTTTTTTTTTTACAATGCCCTGGGCATAAATATCTCCATTGTCTGACCCAATTTCATTGGGTCCTTTAGCAAGTGTATTTTTTGAGGCAGGTCATTGAGATTTGTTCTGTTCCCCAGAGGACTCTTCATAGTTGTCTCTTTTTTCTGATTCTCTTTAGTAAACTAGTTGACCTGTGGTTTAGCTCATTGTTCTCATGGAACTACCAACCTTTTCTCAACTGCCTAACACCAAGATCTTTGTTGTTTTCAAGAATATTTCAGGCTTTAAGTTTCTCATACTTGTTCTAAGTGAGGAGGGAGCTTCAGAACTCTGTGTTCTTATGGTCTGCTGCATCCCCTGGTTAAAATTTCCCCGAGCCACTGTTTCATTGCTTAGGCAGAGAGAGTGGCCTGTTTCTCTCAAGAGTAACATCCTGGTTTTTATGAGCTGAGTGCTGGGTGGGGATGATAGCTTTGGGTCTTCTCAGTTGACTACTTTCAGTGGGGAACCTCTACCCTATGAATGAGCGGGGGCTTAGGCAATCAAAGTTCCATATTCTTCCCTGCCACACTTAGAATTGATTGTCTGCCCCTAGAGAAGAATCTCAGCAGAGGAAGAAATTCCTTGACCTTCAGTGGCATTCACCTTGAAGGCATTGTGGACAAAAAATATCATCTGCCGTATAAGTAAACAAAATGTTACAGCCACCAAGCCAGCAGCCACTGCAGCTGACTGTGTACCCAGAGGGGATTCAGGATGGAGAAAAACAGGATACCGGCCCTAGATAGTCAAGGTGCATATCAGTGGAATGATTTCAAGGAGCCCAGATTCTCACATCTTCCCATATATAGAAAAGTGCTAAATTTACTCAACAGACTCAACATAGGTGTCTGTTTCTATTTAACTTGCTAATCTTTTGATGGTTTGACTTCCTGGGGTTTTTATTTGTTTGTTTTGTTTTGCAGAAACTCCTATATATCCTGGCTCCTCCCTTACCCCTTCAGAGCAGTCCCTCAGTGCCTCCTGGGCTTAAGGCCTCTTGTCTGCTGAGTAAAACAGAACTTCCAATGTTTAGTTTGTGTATTTTTTTTTCAGTCAACAGTAGCCTCTGTTGTATAGAACTTTGCCAAGAATAAGAAGTGCTGGTGACCTGGCCCTTCCAAGGAGATAATGATACCCTTAACAGAGCCGGAGAAGGGCATCCTCGTCTTCTTGACCACACCCAGCTTGAAGGGACCTTCCATCACACTAAGCTGGGAGGTCACAAAGTCACATTGAGCAATCAACACTTTCACAGGCTGCAGGAGTGGGGAAGGGGTAGGCCATGGCCCAGATGTTGTTAGCAAGATATAATAGATTTTCTTACATAATGTTTCTTCATTTGCTGTGTTCCTTTAGGAAAATTTTCAGAGTGTTTTTTAAAATTAATTTTACCAGTTGTGTTGCTGAGGGCAGAGCTCCTCCTGTTGCCATTCCCAAAGTAAATCCCTCCTCCTTATCTTTCTGATCAACAAATAAATGCACTCACAGCCACCTTCCTTCAGGGTAACCTACTTAGCAACTTTGTGCTGCAGCATTTTTTTCTAACCATAGTATGACACATTTCTGGCCCTGAGGACTAAACCACATGCTATTTTGAAAGACTATTTTCTTCTTTCCTATTAAACATAGTTTACCTAAATCTCTTTTTTTCTCCAAGAATTTTGTTTAATTTCTTTTCACATCCTACCCAGGATAATATTCTGATTCATAACTCTTCTTGCATTCAATGCTCCACAATCAAACCCAACAGACCAACCTCAGTGCAACAACCTGCCACCACTTTTATATTCAGTTTGTAGTATTCTGAATGGCTCTTGGGTATTTAATTCAGGAAAATTATTCTCTTTTTTCTTATGCTTCTTTTAAAATTAAATTTTTGAGCAGTTTCAGGTTTATATGAAAATTGAGCAGGAAGAGCAGAGCCTCCCCCATATACCTCCACACTGCTGCCCACTCTGCCCTTCTTATTAATGTCTTATATTCATGTGGTACATTTGTTACAATTAATGAACCAATATCGATACATTATTTTAACTAGTCTTTTTTTTAGAGCAGGGTTCATTCTTTCTTTATACACACTATAGGTTTTGATGAATGTACAGTAACGTGTACCCACATGAAGAGTATCAAAACCTGACCGAACCTTGGCAAAAAGGTTCGGTCAGGTTTTCCCATAACATCTTACAGCAGCACCTATTTTATGAAACTCCTTTAGTTATTTATGATCAACTCTTAAAACTAGGTGGTGGTGGTTTAGTCGCTACGTCATGTCTGACTCTTGTGATCTCATGGACTGTAGCCCGCTAGGTAGTTCTGTCCATGTGATTCTCCAGGCAAGAATTTCTCCAGGCAAGAATACTGGAGTGGTTTGCCATTTCCTTCTTGGGGGATCTTCCCAGCCCAGGGATTGAACCTGGGTCTCCTGTACTGCAGGCAGATTTTTTACCAGCTGAGCTACCAGGAAAGCCTCTTAGAAGTAGGTACTCACTCCTTTATTAGTCCATCCTCAGAAACTTCTCTTCTTTCTTACAGAAACTGATGTCCTAGGAAAGTCATCCTGCTTCCATTTTTCTCATCTATCTTGTGTCAGCATCACTGTGTAAAGATCAAGACACAACCAGCTCCTACCTGTGCTGTTTAAGCCTACAGGCAACAGGCTCCAAAGTCACCCCAGTACTCCTGCTTGATGTCTCCTGCGCATGAGAATTCTCCCCAGTCTCCATCCCAGACTTGTGCATTTCCCATCCTCTCTTTCCATGAACATTGTCAGGAACTTCTCAAGAGTTTCTAATTTGCTACATAGTCCCAACACTTACCTCTAGAGCAAAAGAGATGGCATAAAGAGGGGAGAAGGAATCATCTTTCTGTCACTGTGGGAATGAGGGGCAAGAAGAAAGGAGAGATTCTGCCCTAGAGGTTGTAAGTATAATTGCAATTTCCAGCCCACTTTAAAGGAGAAGTCATGCAAACTAGGGAACAATGGAAAGGAAGACTTTGGAATCAAAAGACTGGAGTCTGAAGTTCAAATCCACTACAAATCAACATGAATTTGTCTTGGCTTCAGATTTTGGGCCTGAAAGTTTGTTCAGTACCTCTTGCCCACTAGATTATTGCTTGGATTGCATGATGTGTTATGTATGAAAATACTGTATAAGGTGTTATTCCCCTACTCTCATTTCTAAAAAGGATATTGATGGTTTCATTCATAATAATTATATTTAGTCATATATTTAGTCATAAAATTTAGGGGAATTCAGGAAATTACATGAAGGAGAAAACAAAAATCACCTATAATTCTACCACCAAGACATAAATACTGTTAGTTATCTCTATTAACATGAAAACCTATTACTACTTTCTACTGATCTACTAGTAATCATGTATTTGTATTTAACATTGTCAGGACTATGCCCTGTATATAGCTTATGTCCTTGTTTGGCAGATTGTATTTTCCAAAAGCGGCTACCACATATCTTGGGTGCCAAAACCTTGCCTCTCCATCAACACACTGAGTCTTATTTTCCCTCCATGTTTAATTGTCTGGGGCTTGCAACTGCCTTGATCAATAGAATGTGGTGAAAAAATGTTGCATGGCTTCTAGGGCTAGGTCATAAAAGATGAGACAGCTTCTGCCCGGCTCTCATTTTTAGGACGTTGGCCCTTGGAAACCCAGAGGTATTCTGACCGACGGCATCAATTGCTGGATGTGTAAGTGAGCTGGAGTAGGAAATGACAACCCACTCCAGTATTCTTGCCTGGAAAACCATAGACAGAGGAACCTGGTGGCCTATAGTCCATGGGCCCATGAGGTTGCAAAGAGTCCAACACACCAAGTGACTGA
The DNA here is from genome assembly GCF_033118175.1 of Dama dama. Lineage (NCBI taxonomy): Eukaryota > Metazoa > Chordata > Mammalia > Artiodactyla > Cervidae > Dama > Dama dama. The sequence goes on from NC_083711.1 coordinate 27,476,854, forward strand.
GCAAGTACGTAAATCAACCTTCAGATGATTGCAGCCTTTGAGCTGCTATAACTGATGCCAAATGGAGTAGAGAAAAGATGTCCCCAGTGAGCCCTGCCCAAATTACAGATTCACATGCAAAATACATATTGTCATGATTTACTTCACTTAAAGTTCACAGGTACATTTTCCCATGTCTAATAATTTTTACATCAACTTAATATGGCTAAATGACATTCCATTCTGTTGATATTCTATAATTTATTAAAACCCTTCTATATTGTTGCTTTGGAGAAGGGCGTGGCAACCCACTCCAGTATTCTTGTCTGGAGAATCCCATGGAAAGAGGGGTCAACCAGGGATTGAACCTGTGCCCCCTGCAATGGAAGCACAGTGCTCTAACCACTGGACTGCCAAGGAACTCCCTTCTCATTGACTTCTGAATCACACAGTGAGGATAAGATATTTTTATTTTTTTGGAGACTGATTCTTGCTGTGACACGTTGTTGTTCTCATCTTTGATTGCCCCTGAATGGCTTGTGCCCGAGGAGAAATTTGTTTTTAGTAAGGTGATGCATTCACCACCTATGGTAGGCTGAAGGTGGCCCCCATGTGGATGTCCATATCTTAATCCCTGGAACCTCTGAACATTTCCTAGTGTGATAAAATAGTATTTGAAGGTATAATTCAGTTGAGGCTTTTGACATGGGAAGATATTGTGATTATCCAGATGGATATGAAATGCAACCACAAGAGTTCTTACATGTGAGAAGCCAAGGGGTTATTTAACATAGACAGAAGAACGGGAGGCAGTGTGACCATGAAGGCGAAAACTGGGGTGATGCAGCCACAAGCCAAGGGATGCTAGTAGCCACCAGGAGCTGGAGGGAGCAAGGGATGGTAGCCTCTGAAGGGACAGTAGCTCTGCTAACACCGCAGTCCTGGCCCAATGAAACTGACTTTGGACTTCTGGTCTCCAGCACAGCGAGAGAGTCAATTACTGTTGCTTTAAGTCACTGAATAGATACTCCATTTGCCTGCTGCATAGCAAATAAATGAAACATCATACAAAGGAGTTCATTTTAATGCTCCGAATGCTCTTCCTCCAGTATCTTCCTAGGGTAGGTGCAGTAAACAGGCACAAAATACATTAGAGATCTTTGGAGTTTTTGTTTTATTTACCTGTGTGGGAAATTTTAAGTATTAAGCATTCCCTGTCCTGTGGAGGGTAAGAAAGCAAAGATTCTCACACTTGAGTTATTTATATCTTAAGTTAGACACACACATACACACAAACAGGTTCCTGTACTTCCTCAAAGTCTACCTTAAGGTACACACTTTGAAATATGTCAGAATTCAGAGCACATAAACATGAAAGTGTGGTTTGAATCCTCTCCCTTTGGAGATATAATTGCGGTGCTGGAACGGAAAATAACAAGGAGTCACAGATAATAGGGCCCCAAAGATCTCAAAGAAATAGGTTAATCTCATGTGGATCCTAGCATGTCATAAAACATCAGTGTACACTAGCTCCTCTTTCCCTTCCTTGGTTAAAAATGTCCCTTTATTGTCAAGGTCTAAAAAAAGGCAAGACATAACGAATGAATCTGCAGTGATGTTTGAAAAATAGGCCTTGACACATTTGGAACATACCCACTGTTAAAAATCTGCTGGCTGAGAGAAGCTGATTAGAACCCCCGATGACCCGTGGGGAGTCCCGTCCAGGTGCCTCTTACCTGCTGCTTATCAGCCCTGCCTGGGGCAGCACGGAGCTGAGCATCCATCCAGTTGCCTCTCATCTCCATGTAAATACCAGACCAGAAGGCACCGCTGCTGTTGACACAAACATGAAGAGAAGGTCAGGCTGGCTAGAAAATATGACTCGGCCTCTTTTTCTCTTCCTAAGCATTGGACTTTAGTTGGGCATCCCCAGTGATGAATGCTTCATCCTTTTCTTCAAATGCCTCGACTTTGGTGATTTTTGTGTATCTCTTCATCTGGAGTCAGGGATGATCCCCTCTACATACTCTCCCCTGAACCTCAGAACCAAGAGACACTTAAAATGACCACCTCTGTTCATACACAGATTTAAAATGGAAAGGGCAAGTATCTTTTGATACTGATTTCTAACATAATTCCAGAGTGATAAGAGAATCTACACAATGATTTCAATATCTTTAGATCATGAAATTTTTGCACCTTCTTTTATGTCCCTGGATATGTTCCAGTGTCTCCTGGTTTATAGTCTATGGGAGCTTGAATAGAATTTGTACCCTGCTGTGGGGTGAAAATTGTATAAATCTTAATCATGCTGAATTGGTTCTGAGTGCTTTTCAAGTCTACTATATCCTTGTACTTTTCTGTCTATTCATTCCATTAATTTTTGAGAGCTTGATAGTGAAACTTCAACTTAAAAATCATAATCTATCTGCTTAAAAATAATTGTAATATATAGTGGAGCTATAAATATAAAAAATAAATAAAATTGAAAGGACAATTCTAACGTTCACCATTGACCAGAGATTAGTCATTCCATTCCCACATGGTGGACTTTAAATATATTTACCATTCACATTTTCTTCCTGAGGGTAAGGAAAAAATCTTACCAGATTTCATTTAGCATGTCACATTTTTTATACTACAATGTATTCTGAAATAAATCATTAATGTATTTATAAATAATAAAGCACAGGAAAAGTTTTCTAGGAATGAAATAATTCAAAATGGAGCAATGGACGCTGTAAGCCATAGACAAAGCAGCCATGATCCATGAAGTAGAAAGAGAAATTCTCATGAGGGTAAAAGTGATTCATACATATATTCATTCATTTAACAAAATAGTTGTTAGTTCTCATACTATGACAGCATTGTGTAATATCCTAGAAATTCAGTAAGACAGATTTATATTTGCTCTTAAGGAATTTGAAGTCAAATTATTAAAGACTGGTAGGAGAGACAGACTTGGTGCTATGATAGGGTTCAGCAGGAAAGCATCTAACCCAAACTTGAGGGGCAGCCAGGTTTTACAGAGGAAATTATATCTTCTTTGGAATTTAGAGGCTGAAACTAGCAAAAGCAGTACTTTGGAGGTAGAAGAGAATTTAAAGCATTAAAATACCTGAAATTGAATCACAGTGGCTGAGACATGAGGCTCTGAAGGTAAAAAGAGGCCTGTTCATATGCATCTTGTAAGACACAAAATGTATTGAATGATGTTCAGCTGTTTAGTGATGTGGTCTGATTTACACTTTAGGGAAAGGTCTCTGTCTACAATGCATGAGACAGCTGTTTGGAGCAATTGTGGCAAGAGGTCATGGTAGCATAGGGAATGGTAATGATGGTGAGGAAAGAGACAAGTGGATGATACAAGAGATATTTATGAGATAAATTTGTTGGCCTTGCAATTGAGTAGGCATGGGAGAAAAAGGTAAATTAAGGTTTTCTATACTTTACCAAATGATTGGTGAAGTTAACAAAACTGTTTCAGACAAGTTAATTGGAGATGGTAAAGAATCTGCCTGCAGTGCAAGAGATCTGGATTAAATCCCTGGGTTGGGAAGAATCAGGAAGATCCCCTGGAGAGGGAAATGGCTACCCACTCCAGTATTCTGGCCTGGAGAATTCTAGGGACAGAGAAGCCTGGCAGGCTACAGTCCATGAGGTGGCAAAGGGTTGGACAGGACTGAGTGACTTTCACTTCACCTCAAGGTATGTTCAAAGGAAGATATTCAGTCCAGAGTTGGATAAACTAGCTATTTCAGGAGAGAGATTTTATAGATTCAGAGGTTGGTTAGCATGCAGTTGATAGCTAAAGCCTTTGAAGTCAAAAAGATTGCCCAGGGAAGCTTGTATGTTTATGAAGAGATGACCTCCTGGAGCAAAACTCTGAGAACTATGTTATTTTAAGAAATGAGGAGAAGAAAATTCTGCAAAGGAGACTGGACACTGGGAGGAAAAACTGGGAGATTGTGTATTATGGAAACCAAAAGAAAAGACTATTTACAGAAATACAGTGTGGTCATAAGTGTTGAATGTTGCCTTGTTCAGTACTGAGTGCATTTAATACCCAGGGTGGAGTCTTTCTTCTATATGGTGAAATTATTTTCAGTCATCATCATGTAAGAATCAATAACTATCTTCATTTTCTTGATCTGTTCTGTAATTTTAAAAAGAGCACCATTTTAAAAAAAATGAACTTCTCTTAAAGATACTATGCAAACTCAGTCAACTATTTCACGTATGATTTAAAATTTGTACTTACCAAGAAAGTTAATAATATGTCAGAGTATATAGTCTGCTTTGCCATTTTCAATTTTAAACACAAATAACAACTCTTAACCTGTAGAACATAACGATGACAGAATTAACTCAATTTCTATTTCTTTGTCATTGCAGTCTCTGTGCTGTCATCATTTATTTTGAATCTACAAATTCAAAACATGGGAATACGTGTACTATAGGGTTGGAGACACAATGAACAAAGCAAGCCTGAATGAATCGTTATGGATTCACTCTTGAGTCCACATGTGTCTGGGGTGAATGGTTTAATTGTGGATGCTGAAATTCACATTCAATAGAATATGATACTTGGTAAAGATAAGTAAGAAAAACGTGCTTATTTTAATTGTGCCTACAAATATACATAAAATATACTATAACAGACATATATGATAATATGTATATTATTAAAATGTGAGCATAGATCTTAGATCAATAAAAGAGCTTTGGGGGGAGTGTTTCTTTATTCTTTTTTTTAAAAACTAAAAGAAATTTTTTAATGTAAATTGAAGTATAGTTGATTCACAATGCTGTGTTAATTTTAGGTATACAAAGCTATACATGTATACACATATGGGTTTCCCTAGTGGTTCAGCCATAAGGAATTTGCCTGCAATGCAGGAGTCACAGGAAACATGAGTTCGGCCCCTGGGTCAGGAAGATGCCCTGGAGGAGGACGCAGACACGTACTCCAGTATTCTTGCCTGGAGAATCCCTTGGACAGAGGAGCATGATAGGGCTAGAGTCCAAGGGGTCACAAAGAGTTGGACACATCCGAAGTGACTTAGCATGCACATATATATATACACATATCTATTCTTTTTCAGATTATTTTCCATTAGAATATTACAAGATACTGGATATCATAAGATGCTGAATATAATTTCCTGTGCTATAAAGTAGTGGGAGAAGTTTTATTGATCAATCGCTGATGTATTGCAATAATAAAAAATGACCAAACTTGGCATTTTGGGGCTTCCCTGGTGGCTCAGACGGTAAAGAATCTGCCTGTAATGAGGGAAACCCAGGTTCAGTCCCTGGGTCAGGAAGATATCCTGAAGAAGGAAATGGCTACCCATGCCAGTATTCTTGCCTGGAGAACCCCATGGACAGAGGAACCTGGCAGGCTACAGTCCATAGGATTGCCAAGAGTCGGACACGATTAAAGTAACTTAGCACACAAACTTGTTAGTTCTTATTATTGCTTTTAAATTGTTTACAGAAAATGCACCTACTTATTGCCTGTACTCAATCAACTTTCATTTTCCAGCCTTTGGTACGCTACTGAAGACAGTGAGTAACGTGAGGCCCAAGAGTGACTTATGTATTCAGCCATAAGGAGGTCCTGAGCAACTATGACCACTGTACTTTCAGAGGAGTGGTGGGAGTGAGGCCATATCACATTGGTTTGAGAAACCAGTAGGTAGAAAAGCGGTTTGGACAGTGACCTGTCTTTATAGTCTCGTTTCCTCAAACTCCCTGGTGGTCTTTATCTCTTCCCTATCCTCCTTGCCCTTATATAGCTCTCTTTCCAAACATATTGATCTTTTCCACTCTTCCCTGAACACACCAAGACCATCCATGCTTATTTGCCTTTATACCTACCATTCCTTCTGCCTGGCATGCCGTTTGTTCCTGGTTAATTCTTATCTACACCTCCCTCCAACCCCCTCCTCCACCACCACCACCACTTCTCAAAGCCAGTGATCTAATATTAGAAGCCTCCTCAATGCTCCTAGGCAAAGCTTCAGTTAATCTAGTCTGCCCCAACTTCTCCATTTCCATACCTGGAAGGGCACGTATTACCTGGTCATTTCTTGCCTTTCACATCCCCATCAGTCTGCATCATGCCTGCTCATTTTATGCAAAAAAAAGTTAGTTGGGTAGCTAACTGGGAGAACAAAGAATAAGAAATCAAGCCAGTGAATAAAGAAATAAGTGAACACAACTGAAGGAATCCTGAGGCCTTTAGTTTTCTAATAAGATGATGAGTGAGTGGCTGGTAACAACATGATGATGAGGAAGCGACACTGGTGATGATGCTCTGGCAGATGATTAACTCATTCTGAAATTTTCATAATACTGTAAATAAAATCAGTCAATATGCAGTCCTAACTCAGACCTTTCAGCTCTGGATTCCTCCCCCCAGCCACCACTAGGATTTTTCAGGCTTTTCTGCTGTGGTTCACCAGCATTATAACCAAGAGGGACATTTCAATTCTGTAGGAGAAAGGAAGCAAGGCCAGATTTCTGCAAGAACAGTTTTGTCAGCTCAATCTCGGAAATCAGTTGAGCAAAGCAGGAGTTATTGTTGCTTTAATCTGTCCTACTTGCCCCAGAAAGGCTCTGTTGAACTTTCGAAATGAATGATTCAGGTGCATCTAAGTGTTTACATTTGTTTGGGAAAGATGGAGATTTCAAGATGTAATTGGATATGTACTTTCCCCCATTACTTCAGCCTCTCTTTTCCTGTTCTTTGTTACTTGTTCAGTGACATGAACCCAGGTGGCACTTGACACTCTGAATAGCTCTAAGCCTGCCATTGTCAGTTCCAAAGTCAATCACTTGCCTGAGGTCAAGGAGGGAAACGGGCTGGTGACTTCATTTCCTAGTCCTTCAGACTTCAGGTTTTCCTCCGCTCTCCCTACACTGGTTTCTTAGTACATTTTGTTGCTATTGTGAAGTTTAAAATGGGGCATTTACATATCTCGAGCACAAATGATGAACTTGGAAAGACTTGCTGATGATGAAACTGCTTGAGACTGGTGTCCTGGATGTGAAATTGGGCTCTTTATCCAGCGTATTTGTTTTCAGCCTTGTGCCAACGGAGCTCCCCGCCTACTTATGCTGATTCACTGTCTCCAACAGGAACCCGTTTCAATATTTGCAGTGCAGTTCTCCTCAGTGAGTTCAACTGAATGAACAGTTGAATAAATAGTAAAAGAATCAATTTCCGTGAAAGAACAGTAACGTTCAATATCTTTTTAAGCGTGGTAACCTTTATGCCTTTTTTAGAAAATTCTAACCATGTGCAGCTAGTGAATGAATGAATGCCTTTTTGATAATTGAGTATTTCTCTGGGATACAAAGCTCTGGATGTAACAGCTGTCCTGTCAATAGTCAAAGCTGTTTTCAATTCTATAAACACTGACCTTTTCTTATCCAATTTTCCCCCAGATATTGTTGATACATGTCTCTGCTTTCTCCTTTACTATGGCCTATCCAAATCTTGAACGCATTTTTGTTACTTAACTAGCAACAGAGCTAGAGCTGGACTCAGGAAGACCAGGATGAGAAAAATAAGGATCTTGCTATTTGGTAACAAACTGCTGTTTGGTGATTTTTTTTCAAGGGAGGATATTCATGCTATAATGAAATTTGGGAAATATAGTGATGGAATATAAAGATTTCAACGCCTGTCCTTTCTTGGCCATTAAAGTAACCATGTATCTTAGAAAAATCAATTTACATATCTGGGCCTCAGTTCTTAAATGATTGTAATAAAAATATTAGATTAGGTCACTGAGGTTCAATCCTGTCCTTAAAAGCTCCAACTCCTTCCAGGAGATGTTAGGTTCCATGCATGCACGCTCAGTTGCTTCAGCCGTGTCCGACTGTTTACGACCCCCCAAACTGTAACCCGCCAGGCTCTCCTGTCCATGGGATTCTCCCAGCAAGAGTATTGGAGTGTGTTGCCATGCCCTCCTCCAGGGGATCTTCCTGACCCAGGGATCCAACCCTCGTCTCCTAAGTCTCCTGCACTGAAGGCAGATTCTTTACTGCTGAGCCACTGGGGAAACCTGATAATATGTTACATATGGCTTATTTACTCTGTGTCTCTTCTGCTATTAAATATATGTTTCCTTAAGGGCTTGGAGCAGGAAATGGCAACCCACTCCAGTATTCTTGCCTGGAGAATCCCATGGATGGAGGAGACTAGTAGGCTACAGTCCCCGGGGTCACAGAGTCGGACATAACTGAGCGACTTCACTTTCCCTTTCCTTAAGGGACAGTATAAAACTTTGCCATAATTTAACTTTGCTATATCACTGATAGGTTACATTTATTATAGAGTTGATATTCTGTTACCTACTCTCAGTTTTACCTCTTCCTGATTTGTCTTCTCCTACCCAAGAACAAACTCAAGAACCCTTTTCTATGTTATCTTTTTTTAATTCACCAACTCTTGTAATTTTTTCTTTTCTCTGAACTTCAATGAAATAAACACTTCCCATCTTCTTTTATATTATTTTTTTTTCTGTGTTACTCTAGGCTCAGAAAGTCAAGTGCAAATTTCATGAGAGCATGACTGGCAGCGTCTTCATCGCCTCCTCATATCCTTTCCCCTTGGGCACAACTTAAGGGATCCACTGGCTATGTTCTCATCTAAAGCTGATGATTCATGATTGATCTAAATCTACTGTGGAAATCCTGTACCCCTTTTTCAGGTTCCTTATGGCTGAACTTGACATTATGACCCAATTCTGGTCAGCTAGATTTAAGCCAGTGGAAATCTATAGGTGATAATACGGAAAAGAAATATTTAATTTAATTTAATTTCTTAGGGAGAGCTGTCCTTTTTCCTTAGGCTTTCTTTCTGCCTTACGTGCATGCATGCTAAATTGCTTCAGTCATGTCCAACTCTTTGCAACTCTACAGACTATAGCCTGCCAATCTCCTCTGTCCATGGGATTCTCCAGGCAAGAATACTGGAGTGGGTTGCCATGACTTCCTCCGGGGGATCTTCCCGACCCAGGGATAGAACCCACATCTATGGCTCCTGCACTGCAGGCTGATTCCACAGAGCCACGGGTGAAGCCCTTCTTTCTGCCTGGACCACAGATAAAATGCCTGGAATAGAAGCAGTCATAGTGACGCTACAAGGCAATCAAGATGAGGAAAAGATTAAGGAAATTTCAGAGAATTAGGACCCTGACCTTGTTAAATGGCAAAACTAATGGCATCAACTTACCTCTAGAGTTTTGTCTTTTAAGAAAATTTTAATTAATGGTTAAAATTTCAAATTCCTTTACTCATTCAACAAATATTTATGATGTACCTATAATATCCCATAGTATATGAAATACATTAGCAAACAAAAACAAAAATTTCCTCTCTTTACAAAGTTTACATTATAGTAGGGGGAAAGAAAAAATTAGTAATATCCACAGTATTTAAGGAAATCATATACAGTATTAGAAAATGCTATTGTTATGGAGGAAAGAAAGAGCAATATGTGTGAACCTGAAAGTCCCTAGGGGGCATTTGCAGGACAAACCCCTCCCCCACTGTGTTTGTGGTTCTGTCACTAACTCATGTCTGACTCTGAGACCCCATGGACTGCAGCACACCAGGCTTCCCTGTCCTTCACTGTCTCCCAGAGTTTGCTCAAACTCATGTCCATTCAGTTGATGCCAGCCCACCATTTCATCCTTTGTCTCCCACTTCTCCTCCTGCCCTGGATCTTTCCTAGCATCACTGTCTTTTCCCATGATTCAGCTCTTTGTAGCAGCTATCAAAGTATTGAAGCTTCAGCATCAGTCCTTCCAGTGAATATTCAGGGTTGATTTCCTTTAGAATTGACTGGTTTGGTCTCCTTTTAGTTCAAGGGACTCTCAAGTGTCTTCTCCAACACCACAGTTCAAAAACATCAATTCTTCAGCTCTCAGCCTTTTTTATGGTGCAACTGTCACATCCATACATGACTACTTGAAAAATCATAGCTTTGACTATACAGAACTTTGTCAGCAAAGTGATGTCTCTGTTTTTTAATCCACTGCCTAGGTTTTTCATAATTTTTCTTCCAAGGAGTAAGCATCTTTTAATTCCATGGCTGCAGTCACCATCTGCAGTGATTTTGGAGCCCAAGAAAATAAAATCTGCCACTACTTCCACTTTTTCACCATCTATTTGCCATGAAGTGATGGGACCACATGCCATGATCTTAGTTTTTGAACACTGAGTTTTAAGCCAACTTTTTTTTTTTTTTTAATTTTTATTATTATTATTTTTTTTTCCAGTGGGTTTTGTCATACATTGATATGAATCAGCCATGGATTTACATGTATTCCCAATCCCGATCCCCCCTCCCACCTCCCTCTCCACCCGATTCCTCTGGGTCTTCCCAGTGCACCAGGCCGGAGCACTTGTCTCATGCATCCCACCTGGGCTGGTGATCTGTTTCACCATAGATAGTATACATGCTGTTCTTTTGAAATATCCCACCCTCACATTCTCCCACAAAGTTCAAAAGTCTGTTCTGTATTTCTGTGTCTCTTTTTCTGTTCTGCATATAGGGTTATCGTTATCACCTTTCTAAATTCCATATACATGTGTCAGTATGCTGTAATGTTCTTTATCTTTCTGGCTTACTTCACTCTGTATAATGGGCTCCAGCTTCATCCATCTCATTAGGACTGGTTCAAATGAATTCTTTTTAACGGCTGAGTAATGTTCCATGGTGTATATGTACCACAGCTTCCTTATCCATTCATCTGCTGATGGGCATCTAGGTTGCTTCCATGTCCTGGCTATTATAAACAGTGCTGCGATGAACATTGGGGTGCACGTGTCTCTTTCAGATCTGGTTTCCTCAGTGTGTATGCCCAGAAGTGGGATTGCTGGGTCATATGGCATTTCTATTTCCAGTTTTTTAAGAAATCTCCACACTGTTTTCCATAGCGGCTATACTAGTTTGCATTCCCACCAACAGTGTAAGAGGGTTCCCTTTTCTCCACACCCTCTCCAGCATTTATTGCTTGTAGACTTTTGGATAGCAGCCATCCTGACTGGCGTGTAATGGTACCTCATTGTGGTTTTGATTTGCATTTCTCTAATAATGAGTGATGTTGAGCATCTTTTCATGTGTTTGTTAGCCATCTGTATGTCTTCTTTGGAGAAATGTCTGTTTAGTTCTTTGGCCCATTTTTTGATTGGGTCATTTATTTTTCTGGAATTGAGCTTCAGGAGTTGCTTGTATATTTTTGAGATTAATCCTTTGTCTGTTGCTTCATTTGCTATTATTTTCTCCCAATCTGAGGGCTGTCTTTTCACCTTACTTATAGTTTCCTTTGTAGTGCAAAAGCTTTTAAGTTTCATTAGGTCCCATTTGTTTAGTTTTGCTTTTATTTCCAATATTCTGGGAGGTGGGTCATAGAGGATCTTGCTGTGATTTATGTCGGAGAGTGTTTTGCCTATGTTCTCCTCTAGGAGTTTTATAGTTTCTGGTCTTACATTTAGATCTTTAATCCATTTTGAGTTTATTTTTGTGTATGGTGTTAGAAAGTGTTCTAGTTTCATTCTTTTACAAGTGGTTGACCAGTTTTCCCAGCACCACTTGTTAAAGAGGTTGTCTTTTTTCCATTGTATATCCTTGCCTCCTTTGTCAAAGATAACGTGTCCATAGGAAGAATTAATATTGTCAAAATGGCTATTCTACCCAAAGCAGTGTATAGATTCAATGCAATCCCTATCAAGCTACCAACGGTATTTTTCACAGAACTAGACCAAAGAATTTCACAATTTGTATGGAAATACAAAAAACCTCGAATAGCCAAAGTAATCTTGAGAAAGAAGAATGGAACTGGAGGAATCAACCTGCCTGACTTCAGACTCTACTACAAAGCCACAGTCATCAAGACAGTATGGTACTGGCACAAAGACAGAAATATAGATCAATGGAACAGAATAGAAAGCCCAGAGATAAATCCACGAACCTATGGACACCTTATCTTAAGCCAACTTTTTCACTCTCCTCTTTCACCCTCATCAAGAGGCTCTTTAGATCCTCTTCATTTTTGGCCATTAGAGTGTGATCATATGTGTATCTGAGGCTCATATTTCTCCCAGCAATCTTGATTCCAGCTCATGATTCATGCAGCCCAGCATTTCACATGATGTACTCTGCAAATAAATTAAACAAGCAAGGTGATAATATACAGCCTTGATGTACTCCTTTCCCAGTTTTGAACCAGTCCATTTTTCCATGTCCGGTTCTAACTCTTGCTTCTTGAACTGCATACAGGTTTCTCAGGAGACAGGTAAGGCGGTTTGGTATTCCCATCCCTTAAAGAATTTTTCACAGTTTCTTGTGATCCACACAGACAAAGGCTTTACATAGTCGATGAAGCAGAAGTAGATGTTTTTCTGGAGTTCCCTTGCATTCTCTATGATCCAAGGGATGTTGGCAATTTGATCTCTGTTTCCTTTGCCTTTCCCAAACCCAGCTTTAGCTCCTCTCTGAAATATCCAGATAATAGTAACTGATGCACATTTCCTGAATAGTTTTAGAGATGAAAGATGATAACTACTTGATGGCCATGAGCACATAGCCCCCAGGCCTGCTGGAGCCTAAGGACTGATAATGATAACCCCTGTGACAGCACCTTGTTATCTCACCATCAACCAATCAGAGATTGTGCATGACCTGGGACTCTCAACCCTTCCCTGACCTTTCAAAATGCTTTCTTGAAACCATTCATGGAGTTTGAGGCTTTTTTCAGCACTACTACTTGTGTGGCAGTGTTTCACAATAAACACTGTACTGTACTTCACCAAAACCCAGTGTCAATAGATGGCTTTATTGCACTTGGGCAAGTGGACTCAAGTTTGGTTCAGTAATAGAAGTACAGATTTAGGGTCGAATGTGGTTGCAAACAGAGCAGTAGGAGTTTGAGAAAGTGACATTTGAACAGAGACTTGAAGGATGGAGATATTTAGTCTTGTGGTTAACTTGGGGAAGAGCAGTTCAGACAGTGGGTCTGACCAGGGTAACAATTCTAAAGCAAGAGCAAGCCCAGTCAACCCCCAAGAACCACAGGGAGACCATGTGTGGCTTGAGTGAAGTGACAATGTGTGTGCATGTGACTGGTAGGTCATGCAGAACCTTGTGGTCACTGTAAGGACTTCGTTTTTTGTTTTTGTTTTCTTCCGGGTGAAAAAAGTAAGCATTTGAAGATTTTGTGAAGAATTATAATATGGCCTGATCTTCATTTTAACAAGATTCCCTGACCTGCTTTGTTAAAAGTAGATGTAGAGGAAAGTAAGGATGGAAACAGGGAGAAGGATTAGGAGGCCCTTATGGCGCCTGACAATGCAGGAGATGCAAGAGACTTGGGTTCAATTCCTGGGCCAGGAAGCCCCCCTGGAGAGGGAAACTGCAACCCATTCCAATATTCTTGCCTGGAAAATTCTATGGACAGAGGAGCCTGGTGGGCTATAGTTCATAGGGTCAGAAAGAGTCCGACATGACTGCGCGCACGCACACACACACACACACACACACACACACACACACACACACACACACGGTAATCCAGTGGAAAAATGATTTTTGCATTCCTGTCTATATTACGATGGTAGCAACAGAAGTGTAATTTGGAGCTTTCTTCTGAATATATTTTAAAGCCAGAGACAAGATTTTCTAACGGACTTAAGATATCAAACCCTATCAATTTAGGATAATAAATACTCTTTAACAGCAAAATAAATGTAGCTAAATATAAAATTCTAATTTCCAATCTGAGTCAATTACATGCAAATTTAAATTTAAATACTTTGCAGTTACTGAAAAGTATTTCATCTAAGATGGAAGGAAACAAAGCAGGCAATTCAAACAAATGTTTATTTTTTTTAAGTTATCCTATTATTTCTTTTTAATCCTATAGGTTACCTCGAGAGTAAGTGGGAGAATTTCCATGCATAAGAGTTCATTTATTTAGAAGCAATTCATAAATCCTCAGAACCATATAAAATTAACACATGGTTCCTTCTTGCTATTTTTCTAAAACTAATTTGACCTAAACCTAAATTAAACTTTTAGTGATAATAGCATTTTAGGGGACAAAATATGTAGAAAAGGAGAATTCAAATTAATACTTTCAGGTTCAATATATTTACCAAAAAGTTGGTAATAGTTGTTTAGGTCTGACCTAGAGACTTTACAGAACAACTTAGAAGATTTCACAGCATTCTGTCATTGGTCATTTGGGGTTCCCAAGATAATGATTATGTTAAGTATATGTGTGTAGTGTGTGCGCCCAAGTTTAACCTTAGCAAATCAAGCTAGGTGAGGTGCTAAAAAGTGCAGGAGCTTGTGAGCCAAGGGGGATTATTGAAAAAACAATGCATAGTCTAAACAGCATTTTAGTTTTCCATTATATTTTATGAACTTGAGCTATAATAAGAGTAAAGATAGTGATGTAATAGCACTGTTCTTTTGTGTATGAGAAGTATTTATTGGCAACCCCCAGGCTATAAAAAATTAAATAAACATTACAGGGAAAGCAAAGTTATTTTCAAGTTTTTGAGAGTTAAGTCTCTAAGAAAAAATCACTTGTTATTAGATCTGTAGGGGAGGAAAAAGTTTTCCTTAACCCGCTTTAGGTCTCTGGCTAGGTCTGAAAAGTCTAAAAATGAAGGACAGATTAAGAGAAGAAAGCATACACATTTTACTGAATTTTTACCTAAGAGTCCACAAGACAGTGAAGACCCAAAGAAGTAACCAGAGCAAGAACTTTTATACAGTTTAGACCCAGAAATAGCAAGTTTGTGAAGAACTGACAAGTCAGAGGAGTTTGGGCTAAGAGTTGTAAATGATAAAGAAGTAACTAGGAAGATAAGAGTTAGTTCAACAAGGTTGGTTTGCATAGATTTCTCTGCCCTCAGTTCCCTGTTTCTGGTTATACGAATGTCTTCCTTCCTCTTGGTTGAGGGAGGTTACTTTTCACCTGGGAATTTTAGGACCTGTTTCAGGGAAGAAGAGTAAGGGAGGAGCAGGCCAGAGTTAACTTCTCTGCTTCTGCTGTTTTCTTAACCTCCTTCAGCTTAAAATATTCAATATACCAAGGTACCATATGCTGGAATAACATGTCCTCAATCTCATCAGAGCTTTCTCAGAAAATGTGTCAAATTGTAAATTAAATACTTCTGGCCATTCCCCATTTACTGGCCCAAATGTAGAGCTTCTTTATGAATTACTTAGTTTTTACCTTCGTTTTTACTTATTACATATATGGAATATTTTTACATTTCCAAATAATATTCAACAAGAATTAAAGACTATCTACTAAGTACTAAGTTCTGCATGCACATTAATGATTAAGATGAACATAATCTGTCTTCTCATGAATTTTTTTTTTTAATTCAAATATTCATGGAATTTATGGAAATGTCCACACAGGATGCAGTGAGCTAGAATATCAGAGTTTTAAATCTGGAAGATTTCCTTACAATTTACAGATGATGAAACCAAGGCAATTAAATGACTTGACCTAGGTTATGCAGTAGCAGAGTCAGGGGGAGAATCCAGGTTTTTCAAACATCTGTATTCCACACTTAACCATACAGTTGCAGTTGATTGGGAGCAGAAGATAACGGAACAGCATGGGGGACTTCTTAAGTTAATTAGGTAAATTTCCAGCAGGACAGATACAGTTTTCAAGATTAAAGCAAATGAATATATAAGAACACAAATGTATCTTGGAACAGACCCACTTTATCTTGAGAACCTGTTTTAGTGGTGCAATCTAGCATAAATAATGTGAATCCTGTCCAGACATGTCCTGGTCTTGCTGAGCTGCTGTTCTATGCCCTCTCTAAGGAGAAAGGTAAAAGTCTCCATTAAGGCTGCTATTGTGGCCTGGAAATGGTTCCCATTATGGGAAAAGCCCAGTCTACATTACTGTCCTCTACTCAGAGGACACAATGATAGAATGCATATTTTGTCCTTTCCCAATCTTGCTGAAAAGTAATTTAGCAAGTGATAGATAGTACGGGTCATGCTTACTTGCTCAGTCCTGTCCAACTCTACGTGATTCCATAGACTATAGCCTGCCAGGCTCCTCTGTCCATGGAATTTCCCAGGCAAGAATACTGGAGTGGGTTGCCATTTTCTTCTCCTGGGGATCTTCCTGACCCAGGGATCTAACTAGCGTTTCCTGTGTCTCCTGCATGTAGTGGAAAAATTGTGGAAACTGGAAGTTGCCCTCTGAATTTAAGGCTTGGTTTTCCAACTGTTTAGTTGTGTGAAACTTGAATGAATGACTTAACCACTCTGTGCCTTCATTTGAGTATGTAAAAATAGGGATCATAATATAGCTGTTTTGATGATTAATGTACATAAATCACTTAGAATAGTATCTGTAACATAGTAAGATCAAAATAATAGATATTTTAAAAACAAACACTGGCATTTGTGTAGTCTGGATTTGGGCTAAAAATAGATACCTTCCTGGCAATATTGTGTTGTGTGTGTGTGAATGTGTGTGTGTCTGTGCATGCATGACAGACCCAGGGTTTCAAATCGAAAAGTCCTCCAAAGTAGTGACTCCCAAAGTAATCTTTTTTTGTTTTTTCTCAATTTAAACTTTTCACCTTTCCGTCAGAGAGCTCTTAAGAAGCACATGTCTACTGGCCTAGTTCACAAGTTGGTTGATCTTACATAATTTTTCTGCTTTATATATGTATATATAAGTATATATACGTACATAAAATCAAAACCAAAAACAAGCACATATATCCTAAAAATCAAAGTACCAAGGTCTCTCAAGCATTTTATGTGGTTCTATTAGATCTAGAGTTTCTGTTGTCTTTCTCAGCAAGAGGTCTCAAAGTTTGAGGCTGTATAAGATATTAATGCTAGATTGTCCAGTCTTCACAGGGCTCACAGAACCCATGTCACCCCATTCAGTTAGGCACTGACGCTATACATTCTTGTTTTCTGAGAAATCATTTGCTATTGTAGGTAGAATAAATCTCTGTGCATACAGTTGGGGAGGATCTTGCTGGGTATATCAATAATTCTATTTCTAATGACCCTCTTCTCCAAGGTCTGTGTTCAGTATATAAATAATCTGCTACCGACACTTTCTATGTGCTGTTTTAAAAAGCTGAGTATTTCCTCCTTCTTGCCAACTCTGTGTCCTCCATTTTATTTAAATAATTCCAAGCCTTTATATGAGAAGAATAGCTAGAACTGAATGTTAGGTAGATTTTATCAATGCATTACCAAGTCACGATTGATTTACAGATGTATTAGATTAAATCCACTGAGGAGTTGTTTTTTTATTCCACATGAATGTCATAAAAAATAATACAGGCTACAGAGAAAATGGAACAAATAGTTTTGCTTTTCACTTTGCCCATATGAATGACATCTGTGCATATTCAGCTAACTAAGTTAAATTAACTAGCATATCAATCATTGTCTGATTAGCTATAAAAGCACACATCTGTAAAAGAGCAACTATCTCTCAAAACAAAAAATTAATGTTTTGTGTCATAGTCAAAAAGACTCCATCTACAATGTATTTAAATGAATAATACATCTGGTTACCCCAGGCATCTAGTTTTTCTTACAAGTCCACCGTTGCCCCACCTTCCACAGGAGCTTTCATTGGACCAACTATAGAGAGAAAAGTTAGTTTTGTATATGGCTACATTTTATCAATATGATAGGATGCTAATAAAATTACCCATGATTGTCCTTTTCTGAATTTGTTTTTATGTGTCTAAATGGATTTAAGGAAAGGCAAATTTCTATATATCAGGTATATTCCTCATCTGAAAAAGCAAGGAATGCTTTTTTCAGATTAGAGTTTATACCAGAATGCATGAATCAGGCATCTACAAATCCAGATGACTCTGCTAGAACCCAATACTCCAGTAGTAGCTGGCCTGGGAGTTCTTTTTCAGAGGTTTTTTAAGTGCATTTCAGTGGAGCCCCTGATTAAACCTAGTCAGCCTGAAGAAAGCTGACTACACATGGCCTCCTGTACTGCATACACCTAATAATCTCCTTTAGCTTCAGAGAGTTCTAAATTGTCAAAAAATTCTTGGCACTGTGACATGATATAGCATATATTGTAAAATAATTTACTAATAGACAAATAGCTAGAAAACATTTCAGCAAAGGTAGTGCATCGTTGGCAGAAAATGATTGCATTTGGCATCAGCCTCAAAGGTACAAGAGGAAGACTGATAGTATGATGATTTCAAATCGGTATTTCTTCTAAGATCCATTTATTTTTACATTGTGATTGAGAAGCTGTATAAACCATTCTTCTAAAATGTACTTTTAAAATTTAAACACAGTTTAAAAAATTTATGTTTCTATTGACTGTTGTTGTTGTTCAGTTGCTGAGTCATGTCCGACTCTTTGCAACCCCACGGACTACAGCATGCCAGGCTTCCCTGTCCTTCACTATCTTGCAGAGTTTGCTCAGATTCATGTCCATTGAGTCACTGATGCTATCTAATCATCACATCATCTGCTGCCCTTTTCTCCTTTTGCCTTTAGTGTTTCCCACCATCAGGGTCTTTTCTGATCAGTATTTCTATTGCTATTTAGGATTAAAAATATCTGTATCCGCTCTACCTAAAGGGCAAAATCTTACCTCAGTTTAATTTTCTTCTTCTGCATTAATGTTACCACCTTTCATGTTGAGTTTAACTGAAGTTTATTATGCTTTTGGTTTTCCTCTGCCCATCAACAATTATTTAGACATGACTGTAAATCTGCTACCACTTTTTGTATATTTGGAACTACATCATGCCCTTCTTGGGGGGATTCACTGCTTATTTGTTGATGTGTGTTACCAACTAATTCTTTCAGGTATTGCTTAACTTGGTAAACACTGTCAGGCTTTGATTTTCTAAGTATTTGCTTATATTATCTTTTACTTTAATAAAATAATAAAAATATTGATCCATTTAGTTGAGTGAATTAGAGGTTTGAAATAATTGCATGCTAAGTCACTACAGTCATGTTCAACTATATAGCCCACCAGGCTCCTGTCCATGAGATTCTCCAGGCAAGAATACTGGAGTGGGTTGCCATGCCCTCCTCCAGGGGATCGTCTGGACCCAGGGATCGAACTTGCATCTCTTAAGTCTCCTGCATAGGCAGGAGGGTTCTTTATCCTAGCACCAGCTGGGAAGCCCATGAAATAATTCTCTTTCTTTAATTTAGAAAATAGTAGCATCTATCTTCTAGTATTGAATTATGCTCCTGAGAAGTTATGCTGATGGCAGGTTGATTTTTCAGAGGGTTTGAGCTCATTTAAAGCCTAGCTTAGCACTTTTAATTAAAGAATCATGCTTTCTTCAGGCCTGAGAAACTTTTGGTTGATATTTATTTGATGATATATTTCTCTGCATTTTCTTTTCTCTCATTCTATCATTTCTATAATCTGGACTTTGGAATTTCTAGATATACTCTTTATATCTTTATACTCTTTAACTCTACACTTATATTTTTCCTCCTTTGGTACATATATTCTCCTTTATGTGAGAATATCTCAGCTCAATTTTTCAACCCATTAATTCACTATATAGTATGTTTTACTGCAATTATTGCCTCCTGATTGAATTTTTCATATCTGTTCCATTTTTATTCTAAGAGCTCTAAGAAATATGTTTTCATATAGATGCAATATTCTTTCAAATCTAACTATATACTTCTTCTATACATTTTTGTTAATTAACTTTTTTCTTGGGGGGGGTCATTCTTTTTGTTATTGCTTGACTTCTATGTTATTGACTTTCTTAAAATGAGTAATGCTTCTTGGCTGTCTTTAGCTTTATTTTGAGAGTCACTATTCCTGTGCCTTTTGTATTTTTATGATCTGCCTCTAATGTATGGAGGAGGTCTTTGGAATGGATGTTTTTCTTCCAAATGGGTATGAGTGCCCATCATACCCAGAAATCAGTAGCTATCTGACAACTACAAGACCTCTCCAGCCCTATACTCTTCTTGAACCAGTTGTTCAAGCCCACATAGCATAAAAGACTGAGAAAGAAAGAAATAGACTAGCCCACTGCACTTTGACTAGACCAAATTCAGATCTCCAATTAAGATTCTTTCTAAATGCTCCAGAGTTTTCTCCAAATTCTTGGCGTTACTGACACAAGGCTTAGAGATGCTCAAACCTGTTACCTCCACGGCATGTTGTAACCTCTTACCTCCTACATGTGTTTTAACCAATAGTTTCCGCCACTTTTGTTTTGCTAAAGTTCTGATTGTATACGATCCCATACCTCAGAAATTTCAAAAGTCTGTGGTTCATTAATTTGATTTTTTTATACTTTCAAAAGTACTTTCTATACTTTTTAAATATACTTCTTTTTTGGGTTGTTATTATTTTGTGTGGTTGGGAATGAGAAGGAGAATATAAATGTGTGCTCAATCTGTCCTATGTCGGAAATCATCTTTACAAGAAGAGTTTACAAAAGTGAATTTATTTCCCCCAAGTTCAGTGGAAACACTTCCAGAGTTTATTTGGCCTTCAGCACAGGGCTTTACAAATATGAGCATGGTAAATTGTATATCATAAGCTATCTTGCACTGCAAATATTTTCTTAGGTCTTATCATGAGATAATAAGGTGAAGAGAAGGTTCTTTCAATTCTTTTTTTGACCTTATACCCTGCTATTTGGGGATAGTTTTCCTAGCAATGTTCTCATTATAATAGAATTTCCCCACAATAAATGTGAAATCTCTTTACAGTTTATTGTAATTGGTTGAGATATTAATTTTTAATGGAGTTCTCATGAGGACAAGGAGATATCCTTTGGGATTATGTGGTGGTTTTATCCTTTGAGAAGATGAAGTCATTTTGAATATAGAGCATCCCTTAACTTGCTTAATGGGATCATTGACCAATAACTTTCTATCGGTGACCTGACTTGACTTCAATGCTGAGTTGTCTGAAATATATGCAAGACTGTGACATTTAATTACAACACAGTTTTCAGAAATAGCATCATTACATGTTAGCCACTGGCTCATGTACTTTTGGCAGTGTATATGTGCTAATTTCAACAATGCAAACTTCTTTTTTTAAACCAGTTACAGACAGAGAGCACAGGAACTCTCTGTGTGACTCTATGTGGCTAATATCCCAGAGTCATAAATGAGAGGCCATTACAGATAGTTGATAAAGTATGCTGAATATTAACTCCATAGTTGTCTCCTTCCTTCCCTTCCTACCTACCTCTTCCTTGGCAGCAGGTTTTAAATATCCACGCTGTGTGTCTTTCACATTTTTGCCTGAAAATATCATATCTTCTAAGGTTCTGGTGGTCATTAGAAAATTAGAAATAACAAAATCATTTCTGGAGTCCATATAGTTTTTGAGTTGATGCTCGAACTATTTCTTTTAATAACTCATACTGACTTAATACTTTCTTATTTACAAGGGGATATCCCTACAAAAGAGAAACTAATTAAGCAACCAATACCACACTGTTGGTTTCACAGTATTACTGAAGGAGACAGATCAATCCAAAAAGGGCGTTTTATTTCTACAACAAATCTAACTTTGACTTTCACATTCAGCTCAACCAGAGGACAGTGTGCTTTTCTTAAATGCATGTTGGGTCTCTAAGGTTAAGTCTCTCCTTAAGAAACATAGGCGTGGTACTCTTCATTCTATTTTAGCAATGATATGAAAAAGTTTAGTAAGTTTCCCAAGTCCGACAATCAATCATTGGTAGGTCCAAGGTTAAAATTCAGGAATTCTGGAAGAAATGCAAGGATAACTCCCCAATGAGTAAAAATCTAGTCACAAGGCTATAAATCATAAAAGAGATGGCCCCTGGTTGAGAAAACTGGAGGCTGGATGAAAATTACAAAGAAATCTCCAGAGTATCACTGGTGCTAAGATTCCCAAGTACAACTGAATGGAAATTTCTGATCCCATTATCAAATAATGTGAAGTTAGCAGTGAACTGAACATAACCAAACCTGCAAAAGTGTCCAAACACAGCCTGATAATGGATAGATAGACCCAGCTCACGAGGAGAAGACATGGTTTTTCTGTGGGAAATAATGTATTACTTTAGTTATTCACTTCAGTTCAGTTCAGTTGCTCAGTCGTGTCTGACTCTTTGCAGCTCCGTAGACTGCAGCACGTCAGGCTTCCCTGTCCCTCACCAACTCCCGGAGCTTACTCAAGCTCATGTCCATTGAGTCGGTGATGCCATCCAACCATCTCATCCTGTTGTCCCCTTCTCCTCTTGCCTTCACTCTTTCCCAGCAACAGGGTCTTTTCAAATGTGTCAGTTCTTCACATCAGGTGGCCAAAGGATTGGAGTTTCAGCTTCAGCATCAGTCCTTCCAGTGAACACCCAGGACTGATCTCCTTTAGGATGGACTGGTTGGATCTCTTTCTGTCCGAGGGACTCTTAAGAGTCTTCTCCAATACCACAGTTCAAAAGCATCAATTCTTCGGTGCTCAGCTTTCTTTATAGCCTAACTCTCACATCCACACATGACTACTGGAAAAACAATAGCTTTGCCTAGATGGACATTTGTTGGCAAAGTAATGTCTCTGCTTTTTAATATGCTGTCTAGGTTGGTCATAACTTTCCTTCCAAGGAGCAAGATTTTAAGTTCATGGCTGCAGTCACCATCTGCAGTGATTTTGGAGCCCAAAAATATAAAGTCAGCTACTGTTTTCCCATCTATTTCCCATGAAGTGATGGGACTGGATGCCATGATCTTAGTTTTCTGAATGTTGAGCTTTAAGCCAACTTTTTCACTCTCCTCTTTCACTTTCATCAAGAGGATCTTTAGTTCTTCTTCACTTTCTGCCATTAGGGTGGTGTCATCTGCATATCTGAGGCTATTGATATTTCTCCCAGCAAACTTGATTCCAGCTTGTGCTTCCTCCAGGCCAGCGTTTCTCGTGATGTACTCTGCATATAAATTAAATAAGCAGGGTGACAATACACAGCCTTGACGTACTCCTTTACCGATTTGGAACCAGTCTGCTGTTCCACGTCCAGTTCTAAGTGTTACTTCCTGACCTGCATACAGGTTTCTCAGGAGGCAGATCAGGTCGTCTGGTATTCCCATCTCTTGAATAATTTTCCCCAGTTTATTGTGATCC